>NC_140586.1:2856090-5256090 GCF_964204655.1 Triturus cristatus | reverse complement strand
GAGATGGCTCGAAAGGCGGACAGGGTTTCCCCCAGAAGAAAGAGGGGGGAGATAAAATGTAGAGTTCTCGAAAGGTCCCCAAAATAAGTTTGGGAAGGGAGTAGGAACCCCACCCCCGTCCAATTCCACAAGACCCACTTACCCTGACAGGAGTCAGCAGCCTAGGATTGTGCGGTGCTACGAATGTGGGGAGATTGGACACTACAAGGGAGATCCCAAGTGTCGCAAGCGACCCCCAGCCCCAACGGGCGGGAAAAGCCCTGGGGTGAGTAGTATAGCGCTTGGGGTGGAGCTGCCCTCAGATAGGGAAGGGGAGTGGACAGGCCTGACGCTGGTTTCACTTGGGGATAGAGAGGTGGTCCCCGTAGTGTCCCTGCCCCCGAACACTGCTAAATATCAGCAGAGGGTGAGAATTAATGGGGAGGAGGTGGAGGCTCTGAGGGACACAGGGGCCAGCATGACCACTGTCGTGCGGCGGCTGGTGTCCCCAGACCAAGTAGTCCTCGAGGAGTTCCATCCGGCCGTATTGGCTGACGGCAGTGTGAGTCACTATCCAGTGGCTCGTGTTCCATTCGAGTGGGGAGGAGTCAAAGGCCTACTGAGAGTTGCTGTGAACCCTGCCTTGCCTGTGGGGTGCTTTCTAGGGAACGACCTGGAGCACACCAAGTGGAAAGATGTCGAGTTTCACTCTCACACAGAGATGCTGGGATTACCAGGGTAGGTTGCGTAGTCACACGGTCCATGGCTGCCTGGCATGGAACTCACCCTGGGTTGGAGCCTGGAATCATGGCCCAACACAAAGCCAAACATGGAAAGAAGAAGGTGGTAGAGGACATGCCCCGTGAGATGGATGGGGAGGCCGCAGAGGTGCCCCCGGAGTCCGCGGAGGTAGATGTCGTTCCTGTGGAGGACTTGCCGACCCTTGCTGACTGGCATGTGGGAGGAGGGCCTACCCGGGAGGAATTTTGTCAGGCACAAAGGGCGTGCCCCACGCTTGAAGGCATACGGCGACAGGCCGATGCCCAAGTGGCTAGTCAGGAGTTGGGAGGTTATCATGTGTATTGGGAGGATGGTCTCCTACACAGTGAGCCCAGGGTGCCGGTACATGGATCTTCGAGGGCCATAGTGGTCCCCCAATGTCACCGGGCCTTCCTGCTGGAGTTAGCGCACGAGATACCCTTCTGGGTCAGGACAAAACCTTTGCACGGTTGGTCCCCCATTTTTATTGGCCCAGGATGAGGATTGCCTCAGACACCTTTTGCAAGACCTGTAAGTCTTGTCAGGCAAGTGGCAAGACTAGGACTAAATTGAAAGTCCCGTTGGAACCGCTCCCCGTGGTCGGGACCCCTTTTGAGAGGGTCGGTATTGATATTGTTGGGCCATTGGACCCTCCGACCGCAGCGGGACACCGGTTCATCCTGGTTTTGGTGGACCACGCCACAAGGTACCCAGAGGCTATTCCTCTGAGGATCATCACTGCACCGGTGGTGGCGCGGGCACTGTTGGGGATTTTTACCCGAGTGGGATTCCCCAAGGTCGTGGTGTCGGACAGGGGCACGAATTTTATGTCGGCCTACATGCAGGCCATGTAGAACGAGTGCGGAGTGACCTACCGGTTCTCCACCCCTTACCACCCCTAGACTAACGGACTTGTAGAGCGCTTCAATAAGACATTGAAGGGAATGATCCGAAGCCCGCCAGAAGGCTTGAGGCGTAAGTGGGACGTCCTCCTCCCCTGCTTGTTATTCTCCTATCGGGAGGTCCCGCAGAAGGGAGTCGGATTCAGCCCGTTTGAGTTGCTCTATGGCCATCCTGTTAGGGGTCCCCTCAGCTTGGTTAAGGAGGGGTGGGAGAAGACTTCGCAGAAGCTTCTCCGTGACATTGTCAGCTACATGCTGGCGTTCCGCAGCCAGATGGCCAAGCTGTGGAAGGCGGCCTCAGAGAACCTGGAGGCTAGCCAGACCGTTATGAAGGAGTGGTATGACCGCAACGCTCGGACGGTCGAGTTGGACGTTGGACAGAAGGTGTGGGTTATGGAACCTGGGGAGCTTTGTGCCCTCCAGGACCGGTGGACTGGCCCGTACGACATTGTGGAGCGGCGAGGCCAGACCACGTACGTTGTGGATTTGAAAACCCCCCGTCAGCCCCTCAGGGTGCTCCATGTCAACCGCCTGAAGCCGCACCATGAGCGATCAGAGCTTGCTCTCCTTATGGTGACGGATGGGAGCGAAGAGGAAGAGAGTGAGGCTCTTCCTGACCTTCTAGCGGTACAGGAGAAGGATGGTTCGGTGGAAGGTGTAGTCCTCTCCCCATCCTTGACCCCAGAGCAACAGAGGGACTGTTGCCATGTCCTGGGACAGTTCGCCTCGTTGTTCTCCCTCACGCCTGGAATCACTCATCTGTGTACCCATGATGTGGACACAGGGGACAGCCCCCCGGTAAAGAACAAGTCTTACCGGCTCTCTGACCGAGTGAAGGATAGCATCCAGCGTGAGGTGGCAAAGATGCTGGAGCTGGGGGTGATAGAACCTTCCAGCAGCCCGTGGGCTAGTCCAGTGGTGTTGGTGCCGAAAGCGGTCCCACCGGGTACGACGCCGGAGCTTCGGTTCTGTGTGGACTACCGGGGGTTGAACTCTGTCACGAAGACAGATGCTCACCCCATCCCACGTGCAGACGAGCTGGTGGACCGGCTGGGAGCAGCCCGGTACCTCAGCACCATTGATCTGACATCCGGATATTGGCAGATTGCCATGGCCGATGGAGCAAGGGAGAAGACAGCATTCTCCACCCCCCGAGGGCCACTACCAGTTCCGAGTGATGCCCTTTGGGCACAAAAATCTCCGGCCACATTCCAGCGGTTAGTGAATCAGGTACTATCTGGCCTGGAGTCCTTCTCAGCGGCCTACCTGGATGACATAGCTGTCTTCAGTAGCACCTGGGAGGACCATCTGCAACACCTCCAGTAGGTATTGCAGGTGCTGCAACAGGCTGGCTTAACAATTAAAGCCAGCAAGTGCCAGATTGGACAGGGATCTGTCGTGTACCTGGGACACCTGGTGGGCGGAGGTATGGTGCAACCCCTCCAGGCCAAAATAGAGACCATCTTGGCTTGGGAGCCCCCCAAGACCCAAACAGAGGTCCGAGCTTTCCTCGGCCTCACTGGGTATTACCGCCGGTTCGTCAAGGGATATGGTACCATCGTAACCCCCTTGACGGAATTGACCTCGAAGAAGCAACCTCGCAAGGTTGTATGGACAGCTGCTTGCCAAGAAGCCTTTGATACACTGAAACAGGTGATGTGTACCGCTCCAGTACTAGCAACACCAGATTTCAGCAAGGAATTCATTGTGCAGACAGACGCCTCAGAGCACTGCATAGGTGCGGTGCTCTCGCAACTCAACACCGAGGGCCAAGATCAACCAGTGGCCTACATATCCAGGAGACTCCTCCCTCGGGAACGGCGATGGAGCACCATTAAGAGAGAAGCCTTCGCGGTGGTCTGGGCTCTGAAGAAGTTGAGGCCATATCTCTTTGGAACTCACTTCATCATTCAGACCGACCACCGCCCCCTTCGCTGGCTCATGCAAATGAGAGGCGAAAACCCCAAGTTGTTGAGGTGGTGGTCCATTTCCCTACAGGGGATGGATTTTCGGGTGGAACATCGGCCCGGAGTTGACCACGCCAATGCTGACGGTCTCTCCAGGTTTTTCCGCCTTAGCGATGAGAACTCCCTAGAGGTTGGGTAGCTCTCCCCTCTTTCGGCTGGGGGGGACGCATGTTAGACCTGTCAGCCCTAGGGTGGTCTCCCCTTCTATTTTTGATCGTGCCTCATTTTTTCCACCCTCATTTTTATGTTGGACTAGGTCTCCGGGCGCCTTTTCATTGCCAATCAGTGTTAAGGTGCAGGTGTTCCCTTCTCCCAAGATGGCTGCCACAGACCCCTGCTACTGCAGAGTGGTCTTTCATAGTAGCACCCTAGCTGCCAGGAGCTGGCTGGAACCCCACAACAATGTTGCGACACCAGCCCGCCTTTCTGTCCCATAGGTACAATGGGGAAGCTCCTGGAATGTGCTGGAACCTTCTAGATGGGAGGTGTGGTTTTACTTTTGCCGCCTTGGCTAGAGGTCACCTGACCTAGGGCTACTTAAGTGAGGGAGGGAACTTTTTGTAGTTAGTTGGCCAGTGGGGTAAAGCAGAGCTGGAGAATCCACGCAAGAGTTGTAGGCGGTAGGGCCTAGCCAGGGACTTATGCCTCTGAGAGTGACAGGATTTAGGTGCTGCCTCTTAAGTGAGTGAGGGATCCTGTGAAACCCACTGATCTTGCCCAGCAGTAGGAGGACCCAGGGAACCTCTGTCCAGCCTGACTAGGAAGGACCTAGTCGCCAACTCAATCCCTACCCCCCTGTAGCAGAACCCCTTAAGGGCGCCAGAGACATCTGCGCCATCAAGACTTCATATAACAACTGAGTACAGAAACTGAATACGGAGACTGCGTGTCCAGACTGAACACTGAAACCATATGCCAAGCACTGAGACTGCGTGTCCAGACTGAACCCTGAAACCATATGCCAAGCACTGAGACTGCGTGTCCAGACTGAACCCTGAAACCATATGCCAAGCGCTGAGACTGTGTGTCTAGACTGAACGCTGAAACCCTATGCCAAGCAGATTGAGGAATCGCTGGGGATCGACCAGGTATTAGCGCTGTGACCCCTGCGCTCCCTGACCTGGCCTGGGACCCCCGGCAGCGTACTCCGTTGAGCGCGGAGCTCCCCCGCTTAACTTGAGCCCCCCCCCCCGTGGCACGGAGACCAGAGCGCGCTCACCGCGGCGGCCCGGAAGCCGGGAGAGTGCCGCCTCATCGTGGCGAGGCCCGCAGAGAAGCCCGGGGCCCCGTCGCTGCCTTCGCAGCTGTTGGAGAAGGTGCGCGAGGCCGTGGACGACTTCCCCCGTCGCAGCCGGAGCAACCGCGAAGTCCGGAACCGGAGCGGACGCCTTCCGACGTCGAGAGCAAGGTAAGCCCGGAGGCTGGGACTGACCCCGGTGCGCCCCCTGCAGGCTGGGAGCCACACCACACCCTGGGCCCGGGTTCCCTCTCCGTGGGAGTCCCCCGTTCACCACGACGTGGACACCCCTCCGAGGGATTTGCCCCCCTTTTCCCCCAGACTGTTCGGAAGCTTGGTGCCCCACGAACTGCACCGAAGGAACACTTGAAGCTTGCTCGCTCCGAGTAGCGTGGTCCCCTCGAACAGCACTGAAACAGTCCCTGCTCCGTGATTACGAGTAAGGCCACATTTGCAGGTTCTGCTCTGAATGTTATACGCTTTGCTGATTACGAGTAATGCCACATTTGCAGGTTCTGCTCTGAATGTTATACGCTTTGCTGATTACGAGTAATGCCACATTTGCAGGCTCTGCTCTGAATGTTATACGCTTTGCTGATTACGAGTAATGCCACATTTGCAGGTTCTGCTCTGAATGTTATACGCTTTGCTGATTACGAGTACTGCTATATTTGCAGGTTCCGCACAAAATGTTGTACGCTTTGCTGATTACGAGTAATGCCATATTTGCAGGTTCTGCTCTGAACGATATATGCTTTGGGTGATTACGAGTAACGCTTTGTTTGCAGGCTCTGCTCTTGACTGTTACCTGCTTCGTTATCACGCGTAACACTTTGTTTGCAGGCACTGAGTTGAATTGTTACATGCTTCATTATTACGAGTACCGCTATGGTGATAGGCTCCGCTCACCGGAGTTCCCTACGCCCTTACCACGAGTAGCGCTATGTCTCATGAGCTGCATGTACAATTCCTGAACTGCATGTACAATTCCTGAACTGCATGTACAAATCCTGAACTGCATTGATCTTGAACGGTTGGATAAACTTGAGTATTTGCCTAAAGTCTACAGTGTGGCGTCCCTTATTGTGTGTGTTCCCCGATCCATGAGAGCTGCGTGTTGTATGGTTGCTTTACACACAGGCCTTTGGGTGCCCAGCCGCTCGTGTCACGTTACCGCCATAGGGGCTGGAGACCCCGGTTTCCTACATTGTTGGCGAGCGGTCGGATTTTAGGACCTGTGACCATACAGCACCCTTCCGTGAAGCGGAGGGCACCACAATTAAACGCCTATTTGTTCTAAAGCTCTGAAACCATTAATTGCTGCATTTATTAATTCCACTGTCCAGGCTGAGAGTGCAAGAATCCTGGTAGGCTGGTACCTGTCACCCATATCCTAGGAATTTCTTCCTTAGTATCTAGGTCCCCACCTGTCACGATGGAATTCCGGTTAGCTGACCTCGAGGGGCACACTGTAAAGCAACTGAGAGAGTTCGGGCGGGGGATGGGGGTGCCTGGGATGCGGAAGGCCAAAGGACCGGAACTCCCCACCGCCATTAGGGCATGGGTAGAGGCCCACCCAGAAGGGAGAGAGGATGAGGGACAGGAGGCGCCAGATGCACCTCAGGAGGAGAGCGCCCAGGAAGTACTAGACATACTGAATGTAGATGTGTCTGAAAATGTGCCCCCAGGGAGACGTTCTGGGGCCAGTAGTAGGACAGGGTCTAGGAGGAGCGCGTCTCCAGAGGAGTACGAGGACAGGAGGGAGGAGAGGCAGTTAAAGTGGGAGCTGGCCAAGTTGGAACAAGAAAGAAAATGGGAACTGGCCAAATTGGAACAAGAAAGGGAAAACAAGAGATGGGCAATGGAGGAAAAGAAGCTGGCGCACGAGCTTCAGCTAAGAGAGTTGGAGCTACGCGCCCTCCAATTGAATGCGTCCAATAAGGACAATGGTGGCAGCATACCTAAAGAATCTCACGAGTCAAAATTCTACCTACCTAAGGAAGTAATTGCCAATTACACAGTGGGGGACGACATTGCTAAATGGTTGGAGGCATACGAGGTAGCCTTGACGGCCCATGGGGTACCCGAGAGTAATTGGGGAGGTGGTTTATATCGGTATATACCTCCCAATGTCAGGGACACCCTGCTATATTTGGCCAAAGCGGATCAGGTCAGGTATGCCCCCATGAAAGAGGCCTTGCTCAAAAAGTTTGGTCTTAACCCCGAGAGGTACAGGCAGAAGTTCCGTGGCAGCCATAAGCTGTCCACACAGACGTGGGTGGATTTTTTTGATTATGCAAGAAAGGCACTAGATGGTTGGGTGCGTGGCAGCGAGGTGCAGGACTACCAAGGGTTGTGCAATCTTTTTTTAAGGGAGCACCTCTTGGATAAGAGCTTTCCGGAGCTGCGCCAACATCTGGTGGACCGCAAGTTGATGGATCCCCGTGAGCTTGCGGAGGAGGCAGATATTTGGGTGAGCACCCGGGTGTCTCACAAGGGCCCCGGGGGAGATGGCTCGAAAGGCGGACAGGGTTTCCCCCAGAAGAAAGAGGGGGGAGATAAAATGTGGAGTTCTCGAAAGGTCCCCAAAATAAGTTTGGGAAGGGAGTAGGAACCCCACCCCCGTCCAATTCCACAAGACCCACTTACCCTGACAGGAGTCAGCAGCCTAGGATTGTGCGGTGCTACGAATGTGGGGAGATTGGACACTACAAGGGAGATCCCAAGTGGCGCAAGCGACCCCCAGCCCCAACGGGCGGGAAAAGCCCCGGGGTGAGTAGTATAGCGCTTGGGGTGGAGCTGCCCTCAGATAGGGAAGGGGAGAGGACAGGCCTGACGCTGGTTTCACTCGGGGATAGAGAGGTGGTCCCCGTAGTGTCCCTGCCCCCGAACACTGCTAAATATCAGCAGAGGGTAATTAATGAGGAGGAGGTGGAGGCTCTGAGGGACACAGGGGCCAGCATGACCACTGTCGTGCGGCGGCTGGTGTCCCCAGACCAAGTAGTCCCCGAGGAGTTCCATCTGGCCGTATTGGCTGACGGCAGTGTGAGTCACTATCCAGTGGCTCGTGTTCTATTCGAGTGGGGAGGAGTCAAAGGCCTACTGAGAGTTGCTGTGAGCCCTGCCTTGCCTGTGGGGTGCTTGCTAGGGAACGACCTGGAGCACACCAAGTGGAAAGATGTCGAGTTTCACGCTCACACAGAGATGCAGGGATTACCAGGGTGGACTTGCGTAGTCACGCGGTCCATGGCTGCCCGGCATGGAACTCACCCTGGGTTGGAGCCTGGAATCATGGCCCAACACAAAGCCAAACATGGAAAGAAGAAGGTGGTAGAGGACATGCCCCGTGAGATGGATGGGGAGGCCGCAGAGGTGCCCCCGGAGTCCACGGAGGTAGATGTCATTCCTGTGGAGGACTTGCCGACCCTTGCTGACTGGCATGTGGGAGGAGGGCCTACCCGGGAGGAATTTTGTCAGGCACAAAGGGCGTGCCCCACGCTTGAAGGCATGCGGCGACAGGCCGACGCCCAAGTGGCCAGTCAGGAGTTGGGAGGTTATCATGTGTATTGGGAGGATGGTCTCCTATACAGTGAGCCCAGGGTGCCGGTACATGGATCTTCGAGGGTCATAGTGGTCCCCCAATGTTACCGGGCCTTCCTGCTGGAGTTAGCGCACGAGATACCCTTAGCCGGACATCTGGGTCAGGACAAAACCTTTGCACGGTTGGTCCCCCATTTTTATTGGCCCAGGATGAGGATTGCCTCAGACACCTTTTGCAAGACCTGTAAGTCTTGTCAGGCAAGTGGCAAGACTGGGACTAAATTGAAAGTCCCGTTGGAACCGCTCCCCGTGGTCGGGACCCCTTTTGAGAGGGTCGGTATTGATATTCTTGGGCCATTGGACCCTCCGACCGCAGCGGGACACCGGTTCATCCTGGTTTTGGTGGACCACGCCACAAGGTACCCAGAGGCTATTCCTCTGAGGACCATCACTGCACCGGTGGTCGCGCGCGCACTGTTGGGGATTTTTACCCGAGTGGGATTCCCCAAGGTCGTGGTGTCGGACAGGGGCACGAATTTTATGTCAGCCTACATGCAGGCCATGTGGAAGGAGTGCGGAGTGACCTACCGGTTCTCCACCCCTTACCACCCCCAGACTAACGGACTTGTAGAGCGCTTCAATAAGACATTGAAGGGAATGATCCGAAGCCCGCCAGAAGGCTTGAGGCGTAAGTGGGACGTCCTCCTCCCCTGCTTGTTATTCTCCTATCGGGAGGTCCCGCAGAAGGGAGTCGGATTCAGCCCGTTTGAGTTGCTCTATGGCCATCCCGTTAGGGGTCCCCTCAGCTTGGTTAAGGAGGGGTGGGAGAAGACTTCGCAGAAGCTTCTCCGTGACATTGTCAGCTACATGCTGGCGTTCCGCAGCCAGATGGCCAAGCTGTGGAAGGCGGCCTCAGAGAACCTGGAGGCTAGCCAGACCGTTATGAAGGACTGGTATGACCGCAACGCTCGGACGGTCGAGTTGGACGTTGGACAGAAGGTGTGGGTTATGGAACCTGGGGAGCTTTGTGCCCTCCAGGACCGGTGGACTGGCCCGTACGACATTGTGGAGCGGCGAGGCCAGACCACGTACGTTGTGGATTTGAAAACCCCCCGTCAGCCCCTCAGGGTGCTCCACGTCAACCGCCTGAAGCCGCACCATGAGCGATCAGAGCTTGCTCTCCTTATGGTGACGGATGGGAGCGAAGAGGAAGAGAGTGAGGCTCTTCCTGACCTTCTAGCGGTACAGGAGAAGGATGGTTCGGTGGAAGGTGTAGTCCTCTCCCCATCCTTGACCCCAGAGCAACAGAGGGACTGTTGCCATGTCCTGGGACAGTTCGCCTCGTTGTTCTCCCTCACGCCTGGAATCACTCATCTGTGTACCCATGATGTGGACACAGGGGACAGCCCCCGGTAAAGAACAAGTCTTACCGGCTCTCTGACCGAGTGAAGGATAGCATCCAGCGTGAGGTGGCAAAGATGCTGGAGCTGGGGGTGATAGAACCTTCCAGCAGCCCGTGGGCTAGTCCAGTGGTGTTGGTGCCGAAAGTGGCCCCACCGGGTACGACGCTGGAGCTTCGGTTCTGTGTGGACTACCGGGGGTTGAACTCTGTCACGAAGACAGATGCTCACCCCATCCCACGTGCAGACGAGCTGGTGGACCGGCTGGGAGCAGCCCGGTACCTCAGCACCATTGATCTGACATCCGGATATTGGCAGATTGCCATGGCCGATGGAGCAAGGGAGAAGACAGCGTTCTCCACCCCCGAGGGCCACTACCAGTTCCGAGTGATGCCCTTTGGGCTCAAAAATGCTCCGGCCACATTCCAGCGGTTAGTGAATCAGGTACTATCTGGCCTGGAGTCCTTCTCAGCGGCCTAACTGGATGACATAGCTGTCTTCAGTAGCACCTGGGAGGACCATCTGCAACACCTCCAGGAGGTATTGCAGGCGCTGCAACGGGCTGGCTTAACAATTAAAGCCAGCAAGTGCCAGATTGGACAGGGATCTGTCATGTACCTGGGACACCTGGTGGGCGGAGGTAAGGTGCAACCCCTCCAGGCCAAAATAGAGACCATCTTGGCTTGGGAGCCCCCCAAGACCCAAACAGAGGTCCGAGCTTTCCTCGGCCTCACTGGGTATTACCGCCGGTTCGTCAAGGGATATGGTACCATCGTAACCCCCTTGACGGAATTGACCTCGAAGAAGCAACCTCGCAAGGTTGTATGAACAGCTGCTTGCCAAGAAGCCTTTGACACACTGAAACAGGCGATGTGTATCGCTCCAGTACTAGCAACACCAGATTTCAGCAAGGAATTCATTGTGCAGAGAGACGCCTCAGAGCACGGCATAGGTGCGGTGCTCTCGCAACTCAACACCGAGGGCCAAGATCAACCAGTGGCCTTCATATCCAGGAGACTCCTCCCTCGGGAACGGCGATGGAGCACCATTGAGAGAGAAGCCTTCGCGGTGGTCTGGGCTCTGAAGAAGTTGAGGCCATATCTCTTTGGAACTCACTTCCTCATTCAGACCGGCCACCGCCCCCTTCGCTGGCTCATGCAAATGAGAGGCGAAAACCCCAAGTTGTTGAGGTGGTGGTCCATTTCCCTACAGGGGATGGATTTTCGGGTGGAACATCGGCCCGGAGTTGACCACACCAATGCTGACGGTCTCTCCAGGTTTTTCCGCCTTAGCGATGAGAACTCCCTAGAGGTTGGGTAGCTCTCCCCCTCTTTCGGCTGGGGGGGACGCGTGTTAGACCTGTCAGCCCTAGGGTGGTCTCCCCTTCTATTTTTGATCGTGCCTCATTTTTTCCACCCTCATTTTTATGTTGGACTAGGTCTCCGGGCGCCTTTTCATTGCCAATCAGTGTTAAGGTGCAGGTGTTCCCTTCTCCCAAGATGGCTGCCACAGACCCCTGCTACTGCAGAGTGGTCTTTCATAGTAGCACCCTAGCTGCCAGGAGCTGGCTGGAACCCCACAACAATGTTGCGACACCAGCCCGCCTTTCTGTCCCATAGGTAGAATGGGGAAGCTCCTGGAATGTGCTGGAACCTTCTAGATGGGAGGTGTGGTTTTACTTTTGCCGCCTTGGCTAGAGGTCACCTGACCTAGGGCTACTTAAGTGAGGGAGGGAACTTTTTGTAGTTAGTTGGCCAGTGGGGTAAAGCAGAGCTGGAGAATCCACGCAGGAGTTGTAGGCGGTAGGGCCTAGCCAGGGACTTATGCCTCTGAGAGTGACAGGATTTAGGTGCTGCCTCTTAAGTGAGTGAGGGATCCTGTGAAACCCACTGATCTTGCCCAGCAGTAGGAGGACCCAGGGAACCTCTGCCCAGCCTGACTAGGAAGGACCTAGTCGCCAACTCAATCCCTACCCCCCTGTAACAGAACCCCTTAAGGGCGCCAGAGACATCTGCGCCATCAAGACTTCATTTAACAACTGAGTACAGAAACTGAATACTGAGACTGCGTGTCCAGACTGAACCCTGAAACCATATGCCAAGCACTGAGACTGCGTGTCCAGACTGAACCCTGAAACCATATGCCAAGCACTGAGACTGCGTGTCCAGACTGAACCCTGAAACCATATGCCAAGCGCTGAGACTGTGTGTCCAGATTGAACGCTGAAACCCTATGCCAAGCAGATTGAGGAATCGCTGGGGATCGACCAGGTATTAGCGCTGTGACCCCTGCGCTCCCTGACCTGGCCTGGGACTCCCGGCAGCGTACTCCGTTGAGCGCGGAGCTCCCCCGCTTAACTTGAGCCCCCCCCCGTGGCACGGAGACCAGAGCGCGCTCACCGCGGCGACCCGGAAGCCGGGTAAGTGCCGCCTCATCGTGGCGAGGCCTGCGGAGAAGCCCGGGGCCCCGTCACTGCCGTCGCAGCTGTTGGAGAAGGTGCGCGAGGCCGTGGACGACTTCCCCCGTCGCAGCCGGAGCAACCGCGAAGTCCGGAACCGGAGCGGACGCCTTCCGACGTCGAGAGAAGGTAAGCCCGGAGGCTGGGACTGACCCCGGTGCGCCCCCTGCAGGCTGGGAGCCACACCGCACCCTGGGCCCGGGTTCCCTCTCCGTGGGAGTCCCCCGTTCACCACGACGTGGACACCCCTCCGAGGGATTTGCCCCCCTTTTTCCCCAGACTGTTCGGAAGCTTGGTGCCCCACGAACTGCACCGAAGGAACACTTGAAGCTTGCTCGCTCCGAGTAGCGTGGTCCCCTCGAACAGCACTGAAACAGTCCCTGCTCCGTGATTACGAGTAAGGCCACATTTGCAGGTTCTGCTCTGAATGTTATACGCTTTGCTGATTACGAGTAATGCCACATTTGCAGGTTCTGCTCTGAATGTTATACGCTTTGCTGATTACGAGTAATGCCACATTTGCAGGCTCTGCTCTGAATGTTATACGCTTTGCTGATTACGAGTAATGCCACATTTGCAGGTTCTGCTCTGAATGTTATACGCTTTGCTGATTACGAGTACTGCTATATTTGCAGGTTCCGCACAAAATGTTATACGCTTTGCTGATTACGAGTAATGCCATATTTGCAGGTTCTGCTCTGAACGATATATGCTTTGGGTGATTACGAGTAACGCTTTGTTTGCAGGCTCTGCTCTTGACTGTTACCTGCTTCGTTATCACGCGTAACACTTTGTTTGCAGGCACTGAGTTGAATTGTTACATGCTTCATTATTACGAGTACCGCTATGGTGATAGGCTCCGCTCACCGGAGTTCTCTACGCCCTTACCACGAGTAGCGCTATGTCTCATGAGCTGCATGTACAATTCCTGAACTGCATGTACAATTTCTGAACTGCATGTACAAATCCTGAACTGCATTGATCTTGAACGGTTGGATAAACTTGAGTATTTGCCTAAAGTCTACAGTGTGGCGTCCCTTATTGTGTGTGTTCCCCGATCCATGAGAGGTGCGCGTTGTATGGTTGCTTTACACACAGGCCTTTGGGTGCCCAGCCGCTCGTGTCACGTTACCGCCATAGGGGCTGGAGACCCCGGTTTCCTACATTGTTGGCGAGCGGTCGGATTTTAGGACCTGTGACCATACAGCACCCTTCCGTGAAGCGGAGGGCGCCACAATTAAACGCCTATTTGTTCTAAAGCTCTGAAACCATTAATTGCTGCATTTATTAATTCCACTGTCCAGGCTGAGAGTGCAAGAATCCTGGTAGGCTGGTACCTGTCACCCATATCCTAGGAATTTCTTCCTTAGTATCTAGGTCCCCACCTGTCACGATGGAATTCCGGTTAGCTGACCTCGAGGGGTACACTGTAAAGCAACTGAGAGAGTTCGGGCGGGGGATGGGGGTGCCTGGGATGCGGAAGGCCAAAGGACCGGAACTCCGCACCGCCATTAGGGCATGGGTAGAGGCCCACCCAGAAGGGAGAGAGGATGAGGGACAGGAGGCGCCAGATGAACCTCAGGAGGAGAGCGCCCAGGAAGTACTAGACATACTGAATGTAGATGTGTCTGAAAATGTGCCCCCAGGGAGACATTCTGGGGCCAGTAGTAGGACAGGGTCTAGGAGGAGCGTGTCTCCAGAGGAGTACGAGGACAGGAGGGAGGAGAGGCAGTTAAAGTGGGAGCTGGCCAAGTTGGAACAAGAAAGAAAATGGGAACTGGCCAAATTGGAACAAGAAAGGGAAAACAAGAGATGGGCAATGGAGGAAAAGAAGCTGGCGCACGAGCTTCAGCTAAGAGAGTTGGAGCTACGCGCCCTCCAATTGAATGCGTCCAATAAGGACAATGGTGGCAGCATACCTAAAGAATCTCACGAGTCAAAATTCTACCTACCTAAGGAAGTAATTGCCAATTACACAGTGGGGGACGACATTGCTAAATGGTTGGAGGCATACGAGGTAGCCTTGACGGCCCATGGGGTACCCGAGAGTAATTGGGGAGGTGGTTTATATCGGTATATACCTCCCAATGTCAGGGACACCCTGCTATATTTGGCCAAAGCGGATCAGGTCAGGTATGCCCCCATGAAAGAGGCCTTGCTCAAAAAGTTTGGTCTTAACCCCGAGAGGTACAGGCAGAAGTTCCGCGGCAGCCATAAGCTGTCCACACAGACGTGGGTGGATTTTTTTGATTATGCAAGAAAGGCACTAGATGGTTGGGTGCGTGGCAGCGAGGTGCAGGACTACCAAGGGTTGTGCAATCTTTTTTTAAGGGAGCACCTCTTGGATAAGAGCTTTCCGGAGCTGCGCCAACATCTGGTGGACCGCAAGTTGATGGATCCCCGTGAGCTTGCGGAGGAGGCAGATATTTGGGTGAACACCCGGGTGTCTCACAAGGGCCCCGGGGGAGATGGCTCGAAAGGCGGACAGGGTTTCCCCCAGAAGAAAGAGGGGGGAGATAAAATGTGGAGTTCTCGAAAGGTCCCCAAAATAAGTTTGGGAAGGGAGTAGGAACCCCACCCCCGTCCAATTCCACAAGACCCACTTACCCTGACAGGAGTCAGCAGCCTAGGATTGTGCGGTGCTACGAATGTGGGGAGATTGGACACTACAAGGGAGATCCCAAGTGTCGCAAGCGACCCCCAGCCCCAACGGGCGGGAAAAGCCCTGGGGTGAGTAGTATAGCGCTTGGGGTGGAGCTGCCCTCAGATAGGGAAGGGGAGTGGACAGGCCTGACGCTGGTTTCACTCGAGGATAGAGAGGTGGTCCCCGTAGTGTCCCTGCCCCCGAACACTGCTAAATATCAGCAGAGGGTGAGAATTAAGGGGGAGGAGGTGGAGGCTCTGAGGGACACAGGGGCCAGCATGACCACTGTCGTGCGGCGGCTGGTGTCCCCAGACCAAGTAGTCCCCGAGGAGTTCCATCTGGCCGTATTGGCTGACGGCAGTGTGAGTCACTATCCAGTGGCTCATGTTCCATTCGAGTGGGGAGGAGTCAAAGGCCTGCTGTGAGCCCTGCCTTGCCTGTGGGGTGCTTGCTAGGGAACGACCTGGAGCACACCAAGTGGAAAGATGTCGAGTTTCACGCTCACACAGAGATGCAGGGATTACCAGGGTGGACTTGCGTAGTCACGCGGTCCATGGCTGCCCGGCATGGAACTCACCCTGGGTTGGAGCCTGGAATCATGGCCCAACACAAAGCCAAACATGGAAAGAAGAAGGTGGTAGAGGACATGCCCCGTGAGATGGATGGGGAGGCCACAGAGGTGCCCCCGGAGTCCACGGAGGTAGATGTCGTTCCTGTGGAGGACTTGCCGACACTTGCTGACTGGCATGTGGGAGGAGGGCCTACCCGGGAGGAATTTTGTCAGGCACAAAGGGCGTGCCCCACGTTTGAAGCATGCGGCGACAGGCCGACGCCCAAGTGGCCAGTCAGGAGTTGGGAGGTTATCATGTGTATTGGGAGGATGGTCTCCTATACAGTGAGCCCAGGGTGCCGGTACATGGATCTTCGAGGGCCATAGTGGTCCCCCAATGTTACCGGGCCTTCCTGCTGGAGTTAGCGCACGAGATACCCTTAGCCGGACATCTGGGTCAGGACAAAACCTTTGCACGGTTGGTCCCCCATTTTTATTGGCCCAGGATGAGGATTGCCTCAGACACCTTTTGCAAGACCTGTAAGTCTTGTCAGGCAAGTGGCAAGACTGGGACTAAATTGAAAGTCCCGTTGGAACCGCTCCCCGTGGTCGGGACCCCTTTTGAGAGGGTCGGTATTGATATTCTTGGGCCATTGGACCCTCCGACCGCAGTGGGACACCGGTTCATTCTGGTTTTGGTGGACCACGCCACAAGGTACCCAGAGGCTATTCCTCTGAGGACCATCACTGCACCGGTGATGGCGCGGGCACTGTTGGGGATTTTTACCCGAGTGGGATTCCCCAAGGTCGTGGTGTCGGACAGGGGCACGAATTTTATGTCGGCCTACATGCAGGCCATGTGGAAGGAGTGCGGAGTGACCTACCGGTTCTCCACCCCTTACCACCCCCAGACTAACGGACTTGTAGAGCGCTTCAATAAGACATTGAAGGGAATGATCCGAAGCCCGCCAGAAGGCTTGAGGCGTAAGTGGGACGTCCTCCTCCCCTGCTTGTTATTCTCCTATCGGGAGGTCCCGCAGAAGGGAGTCGGATTCAGCCTGTTTGAGTTGCTCTATGGCCATCCCGTTAGGGGTCCCCTCAGCTTGGTTAAGGAGGGGTGGGAGAAGACTTCGCAGAAGCTTCTCCGTGACATTGTCAGCTACATGCTGGCGTTCCGCAGCCAGATGGCCAAGCTGTGGAAGGCGGCCTCAGAGAACCTGGAGGCTAGCCAGACCGTTATGAAGGAGTGGTATGACCGCAACGCTCGGACGGTCGAGTTGGACGTTGGACAGAAGGTGTGGGTTATGGAACCTGGGGAGCTTTGTGCCCTCCAGGACCGGTGGACTGGCCCGTACGACATTGTGGAGCGGCGAGGCCAGACCACGTACGTTGTGGATTTGAAAACCCCCCGTCAGCCCCTCAGGGTGCTCCACGTCAACCGCCTGAAGCCGCACCATGAGCGATCAGAGCTTGCTCTCCTTATGGTGACGGATGGGAGCGAAGAGGAAGAGAGTGAGGCTCTTCCTGACCTTCTAGCGGTACAGGAGAAGGATGGTTCGGTGGAAGGTGTAGTCCTCTCCCCATCCTTGACCCCAGAGCAACAGAGGGACTGTTGCCATGTCCTGGGACAGTTCGCCTCGTTGTTCTCCCTCACGCCTGGAATCACTCATCTGTGTACCCATGATGTGGACACAGGGGACAGCCCCCCGGTAAAGAACAAGTCTTACCGGCTCTCTGACCGAGTGAAGGATAGCATCCAGCGTGAGGTGGCAAAGATGCTGGAGCTGGGGGTGATAGAACCTTCCAGCAGCCCGTGGGCTAGTCCAGTGGTGTTGGTGCCGAAAGCGGCCCCACTGGGTACGACGCCGGAGCTTCGGATCTGTGTGGACTACCGGGGGTTGAACTCTGTCACGAAGACAGATGCTCACCCCATCCCACGTGCAGACGAGCTGGTGGACCGGCTGGGAGCAGCCCGGTACCTCAGCACCATTGATCTGACATCTGGATATTGGCAGATTGCCATGGCCGATGGAGCAAGGGAGAAGACAGCGTTCTCCACCCCCGAGGGCCACTACCAGTTCCGAGTGATGCCCTTTGGGCTCAAAAATGCTCCGGCCACATTCCAGCGGTTAGTGAATCAGGTACTATCTGGCCTGGAGTCCTTCTCAGCGGCCTACCTGGATGACATAGCTGTCTTCAGTAGCACCTGGGAGGACCATCTGCAACACCTCCAGGAGGTATTGCAGGCGCTGCAACGGGCTGGCTTAACAATTAAAGCCAGCAAGTGCCAGATTGGACAGGGATCTGTCGTGTACCTGGGACACCTGGTGGGCGGAGGTAAGGTGCAACCCCTCCAGGCCAAAATAGAGACCATCTTGGCTTAGGAGCCCCCCAAGACCCAAACAGAGGTCCGAGCTTTCCTCGGCCTCACTGGGTATTACCGCCGGTTCGTCAAGGGATATGGTACCATCGTAACCCCCTTGACGGAATTGACCTCGAAGAAGCAACCTCGCAAGGTTGTATGGACAGCTGCTTGCCAAGAAGCCTTTGACACACTGAAACAGGCGATGTGTACCGCTCCAGTACTAGCAACACCAGATTTCAGCAAGGAATTCATTGTGCAGAGAGACGTCTCAGAGCACGGCATAGGTGCGGTGCTCTCGCAACTCAACACCGAGGGCCAAGATCAACCAGTGGCCTTCATATCCAGGAGACTCCTCCCTCGGGAACGGCGATGGAGCACCATTGAGAGAGAAGCCTTCGCGGTGGTCTGGGCTCTGAAGAAGTTGAGGCCATATCTCTTTGGAACTCACTTCCTCATTCAGACCGACCACCGCCCCCTTCGCTGGCTCATGCAAATGAGAGGCGAAAACCCCAAGTTGTTGAGGTGGTCCATTTCCCTACAGGGGATGGATTTTCGGGTGGAACATCGGCCCGGAGTTGACCACGCCAATGCTGACGGTCTCTCCAGGTTTTTCCGCCTTAGCGATGAGAACTCCCTAGAGGTTGGGTAGCTCTCCCCTCTTTCGGCTGGGGGGGACGCGTGTTAGACCTGTCAGCCCTAGGGTGGTCTCCCCTTCTATTTTTGATCGTGCCTCATTTTTTCCACCCTCATTTTTATGTTGGACTAGGTCTCCGGGCGCCTTTTCATTGCCAATCAGTGTTAAGGTGCAGGTGTTCCCTTCTCCCAAGATGGCTGCCACAGACCCCTGCTACTGCAGAGTGGTCTTTCATAGTAGCACCCTAGCTGCCAGGAGCTGGCTGGAACCCCACAACAATGTTGCAACACCAGCCCGCCTTTTTGTCCCATAGGTAGAATGGGGAAGCTCCTGGAATGTGCTGGAACCTTCTTGACGGGAGGTGTGGTTTTACTTTTGCCACCTTGGCTAGAGGTCACCTGACCTAGGGCTACTTAAGTGAGGGAGGGAACTTTTTGTAGTTAGTTGGCCAGTGGGGTAAAGCAGAGCTGGAGAATCCACGCAGGAGTTGTAGGCAGTAGGGCCTAGCCAGGGACTTATGCCTCTGAGAGTGACAGGATTTAGGTGCTGCCTCTTAAGTGAGTGAGGGATCCTGTGAAACCCACTGATCTTGCCCAGCAGTAGGAGGACCCAGGGAACCTCTGACCAGCCTGACTAGGAAGGACCTAGTCGCCAACTCAATCCCTACCCCCCTGTAACAGACCCCCTTAAGGGCGCCAGAGACATCTGCGCCATCAAGACTTCATATAACAACTGAGTACAGAAACTGAATACTGAGACTGCGTGTCCAGACTGAACCCTGAAACCATATGCCAAGCACTGAGACTGCGTGTCCAGACTGAACCCTGAAACCATATGCCAAGCACTGAGACGGCGTGTCCAGACTGAACCCTGAAACCATATGCCAAGCGCTGAGACTGCGTGTCCAGACTGAACGCTGAAACCCTATGCCAAGCAGATTGAGGAATCGCTGGGGATCGACCAGGTATTAGCGCTGTGACCCCTGCGCTCCCTGACCTGGCCTGGGACCCCCGGCAGCGTACTCCGTTGAGCGCGGAGCTCCCCCGCTTAACTTGAGCCTCCCCCGTGGCGCGGAGACCAGAGCGCGCTCACCGCGGCGGCCCGGAAGCCGGGAGAGTGCCGCCTCATCGTGGCGAGGCCCGCAGAGAAGCCCGGGGCCCCGTCGCTGCCTTCGCAGCTGTTGGAGAAGGTGCGCGAGGCCGTGGACGACTTCCCCCGTCGCAGCCGGAGCAACCGCGAAGTCCGGAACCGGAGCGGACGCCTTCCGACGTCGAGAGCAAGGTAAGCCCGGAGGCTGGGACTGACCCCGGTGAGCCCCCTGCAGGCTGGGAGCCACACCACACCCTGGGCCCAGGTTCCCTCTCCGTGGGAGTCCCCCGTTCACCACGACGTGGACACCCCTCCGAGGGATTTGCCCCCCTTTTCCCCCAGACTGTTCGGAAGCTTGGTGCCCCACGAACTGCACCGAAGGAACACTTGAAGCTTGCTCGCTCCGAGTAGCGTGGTCCCCTCGAACAGCACTTTAACAGTCCCTGCTCCGTGATTACGAGTAAGGCCACATTTGCAGGTTCTGCTCTGAATGTTATACGCTTTGCTGATTACGAGTAATGCCACATTTGCAGGTTCTGCTCTGAATGTTATACGCTTTGCTGATTACGAGTAATGCCACATTTGCAGGTTCTGCTCTGAATGTTATACGCTTTGCTGATTACGAGTAATGCCACATTTGCAGGTTCTGCTCTGAATGTTATACGCTTTGCTGATTACGAGTACTGCTATATTTGCAGGTTCCGCACGAAATGTTATACGCTTTGCTGATTACGAGTAATGCCATATTTGCAGGTTCTGCTCTGAACGATATATGCTTTGGGTGATTACGAGTAACGCTTTGTTTGCAGGCTCTGCTCTTGACTGTTACCTGCTTCGTTATCACACGTAACACTTTGTTTGCAGGCGCTGAGTTGAATTGTTACATGCTTCATTATTACGAGTACCGCTATGGTGATAGGCTCCGCTCACCGAGTTCCCTATGCCCTTACCACGAGTAGCGCTATGTCTCATGAGCTGCATGTACAATTCCTGAACTGCATGTACAATTCCTGAACTGCATGTACAAATCCTGAACTGCATTGATCTTGAACGGTTGGATAAACTTGAGTATTTGCCTAAAGTCTACAGTGTGGCGTCCCTTATTGTATGTGTTCCCCGATCCATGAGAGGTGCGTGTTGTATGGTTGCTTTACACACAGGCCTTTGGGTGCCCTGCCGCTCGTGTCACGTTACCGCCATTGGGACTGGAGACCCCGGTTTCCTACAGGGATAATCATACAGATCAGTCATACATTACTAATACATCTTTCAATATTTCCAAATTAAATCCAGAAGGATGGTTAACATGGCAGACGAGCTCCGATTCCTGTCAACATCGTTTTCTGGGTCTGAAACCTGGGTATACGCAGATTCGCGTAGACCCCCGCTTTGAATCTTCTCATTCTGTTAGTACCTACTCAGTGGGGAAGTTATGCCAATCTTGGCTGTAACATTCCACCTTGGCATCTGTTAAACTTCATTTATCTAAATCACATGACAAGATAGACTTGAATGATTTTGTTAAGGGTCCTGTACGTGGCAAGCCCAAAAGATGGGTGTATGCTGTATATAACGAAGTTTGGAAATTATCTCAAATTGAAGCAGCTTCAAGATTGAGAGCCATTGATCAAGCCAATTTGGAAAAGGTGCTAGCTGTTATCGATAATAGCATTAACACCCTTTCTTCCAGAATTTACACATTAGATAATATTTTTTCATCTGTTGTTGATATTGTGCAGGATGATATGTCTGTTTTGTATCATGGTCAAAATCAATTGCGTTCTATAATGCAGTTTGCATGGACGTTGCAAACGTTAAAGGCTGGGAAAGTCCCCTGGGACTACATGAATACTTCGTCTTTATTCCTTCCCTTTAATCTAACTGCAAAACAACAATTCATGTCCATGAAAGATGCAACATACTCGTTACTGCATATTGAAAAGTTAGAACCTTTGCCTTTCTCTGTGGCCGAATTGAACTCCGCTGTATGGCTTATCCACGGGTTAATCACATTACCATTTCCTTTGTTTAAATTCAGTTTGTGCATGAAACATTATGCCCTAGGCAGATATGAACCATTGGGTACTGCTTTCCTGCATGAAGTTTGGTCACTCCCATTTACATATAGGTGCATGAGAGAAGGTAAAGAAGTTTATTTGAAAGGTGAGGAATGCACTTCCACACTGATCACATCCAATTGCATGGCACGTGCAACGTTCAGGCACCTAATTTAGCATGCGTCCTGAAAGGGATTCCAGTGCCAGCTATTACACCCTCTTTCACGTTGCTAGCTAACGGTAGTTATTTGCTTTTAAATAACGAGGCTTGCTGCGGGATGCTAGTGAGAATTCCCTACATTGTGACTGTAACACAGAGAGTATTCTGCTGTAAAAATGTCCTTTTCCCACCCCCGCATGGTCGGCTGGAGGTATCCATCTGGCCTTCCATGCCAACCTTGAAAGCAGAGTTCAACAAGATGAGCAGAATAAGGGCTCTTTTGTCTCAAAAAGAAGTCGCCTTGACTTCTTCCCGTGAAACATTTGTCCTTCATGTAGCAAACACCCGCACGGAGGTGCATGCGCTTTTGAATACTGATCTCCTCCTTCATTTCGGTGCCCTGATTCAAACTATATTTAATGCCTCGTCAACAACTGGCTTGGCGCATTTTTTCAAAATTGTATGCTCCGGCCTCGTGGCCTCCTTCCAAACTATTTTTGGTGTGATACCGGTATTTTTTCATTCTATTTTTTCCAGCGTCTTTGGCGGGCTCCCGTTGATTCTCGCCCTCGCGGCTGGTGTGCTGTTGTTGGTCTGCTTACTGCGCAATGGCTGCACAATTTGTGTCACACGATAGCCTGTCCCGGCTGCTCCATCTTCGTAACCGGCTGCTTGAATATTATGGAACATTACCACTGGCAACCCTGAGCATAGCCTATGGATTGTCCTTCCGGTTTTCCTACTTTACTTGCGTGCAACCTGTTTTTCATTGCCTAGATTGTCCTTTCGAATGGGCTTTGGATTTGTGCTTGTCAAACTCGGTGTCTCCTGCGCCGGATTATGATCGACTGATGAGTCCCTTAGTGGCTCATGAGTTGGATTGCTCTGGAATCGGAATTATGGCCTGTGGAGCGGCACATGGAGTCCTAGGGAATTGGGATATCTTTACGGCAGCGTATGACTTCTTGGCAAGAAGTTATCTTGAAGAACACGCCAGTTGTCCTCTGATTGTGCTAAAGGCCCCAGTTGTCGAGGAACATGTATGTTCGTTTACGTTGCTAGACTGGATGGCGGACACTTTTACAGAACATTCCAATGACTTCCTCTTGGAAGCTGTCGCTACTTACTGTGCTTACACGTTGATGGATTAACTTGGATGTCGTCCAATTTTCCTTGCACGACCCGCACACATTTTTTAAAAAATGTTTTTGATTCGACGTTTGGGCTCGCTGAGCCTTTGCAAGATGTTGCAACTTAACGTTCAATTTTTTCCCCAACATTTTTTTTTTTTCGTTTTTACAGTTTTTTCTTCGAACTTTCACTCCCCTTTATTTGGATATCCAATACTTGCACTTGGTTCCGCTCTATCGAACTTGAACTCTGCGTTCCTTAATTGTAACCCTAATTGTTCGTGGTCCAACCAAGGGGAAGTATAGTGGAGGCAGCGTTTTAAATACATACATTGCTATGTTAGCATAAGCGCGTTAGATGTAGAAACGCCGTCTTGCCACTTTTGCTGCTTTTGCACGCGACACTGCAGATGCATGTTATTATTTGAAAACTGCTTGCTTGCCTTTTCTCCACATGAGAACTGTCTGTTTTTCACATCCCTAGACGTGCACTGCGACCTTGGTCTGAACATTGTGTGCAGAAACAGTCTGAGCCACCAAACAATGTATGTTTTTGAGTTCAGGTTGATCGGCCCACTCTCTAGCCATAACACGCACACAGCTGCAAATATCTGAAAGTCGAGAGCCTTTAATATTGCAGTTTGCATGCATTAGACACACATTCTGGAGAAGAACTTTTCCAGGCGCAGAGCAAAGCTGATCCTGTGATGTGATTCACCTAAGCTGATCTTTACGGTATGGGGTTCCCCATTCAAACCTAGAGACCTTCTATTAGTCTAATAATACTAGCTCATTAGTGAAGGGAGGGTGATTGTATTCCACTATAATTTGTAATATGATTTCTCCCTTCATTTTCTATGGTATTGTAACAATGCTGATGGTTTTAATATTAATTATTTGTCTGCTTATGTTAGCCAAAGTACTGCATCTTAGGACACGTAGTTTATAAAATAAACATTTTAAACTATACCGTGTCTCTGATTACTCTTGTTGTGGACTGATATGAGAATAATAACGAACAGGTATTTCTGATTCCTACCATTCCTGAGAGTACTCCAAGTCGCTTGTTCTGGGTTGTCTATACATTGGGAGCTCCTAGAAGATACGGAGGACGAATGGGACACTGATGCTAGTCGGATTGGGGTTCTGGGTTCTGAGGTGAGTTTTTGGTACACCGCAATTCACTGAGGTCCTGGTTTCCTGCGCATAGTTCTGTGCATGAGCAGAATCCCTGCAACAGGATCTGTTCTCTTATCATAAGATTATACAACCCCTTAAAATCAGTAACTCTACTACCAATCAGCCAACCCTCCAGAGCCTTGGTTGCACAATCTACAAAGTCTGTCCAGTCCTGATTCTGTGCTTTCTGGGTGTCTCTGAACCTCAACCTGTACTGCTCAGTGGTGACACCAAACCCATCTATTAATGCACTCCTCAGGACTTCATAGTCATCAGCATCCTCTTCTCTAACAGTGAGGAGCTTGTCTCTACCTTTATCTGAAAAGGAGAGCCACAAGATTACTGCCCACTTTTCTGGGGAACCTGTTGTACTCTACAGTCCCTCTCCATAGCAGTTATCCATTTGTGGATCTCATCCCCACTCTGGTAGGGAGGAACAACCTTGGACAGGTTCTTATGGTGTGGAATGTATTCTCTGACTCCAGGGACACTGTTGCTGCCACCAGGGGGTTCTAACCCCTCTCTCCTAGAAGCTCTCTGGAACTCAAATGCTTCTTTGTCTAATGCCAACTGCTTGGCCTTGAGGGCTACTCTGGCTGCCTCATACTGAAGCAGTTTGTACATTCTTTTAGTGGAGGTCTCTCTTGTATTAAAGTATGAGCTCCTCTGATGGACAGATTCTCTTCCAGAGTGATAGGAGTGGTCAGATTCCCTTGAAGGGTACCTAGGCCTCTCTCCCACTCTGTCAGTTCTCTTAGGGAGAATTCCTCTGTCCTGTTCAGATCCTTCTGGATCTGGCCCTTCAATCACAGAGTCCTGGTCATCTTGATTTTCATCATCTGACCCAGACACTGTAATTGACCCACTCCCTGATTCAGATCTGTTAGCTCCTAGAGTCAACCTCAGATCATCTGCTGTCAGCAGATCTATCAGGCCTAGTGTGGAGGGACTCTGTCCTAGCTTCAGGTGTCTTGTAACACACATGGCCTTCAAGTCAAAGGTCATGTCCTTATACTGAGGCTGGGTGGACCCACTGGCTCCATCCCTTGAGGACATTCTAGTGTTGTGCAGTGTTGTACTACCTACACTAGTTTGTAGCCTACTGATCCTAGCTTGAACTGTAGCAAGGGTGTGCTATCTCTTCACTTACAGCTCTAAGTTCAGTAGAACTAAGCTTGACTTTTATATGTACCTTGAGTACCTTTAGTGGTTTTCAGTTAGTAATTCAAATAGAGATTTTCTGGTAAAACAATGGCAAGCTGGAATCCCACACGCTGCCCACCAATGTGAGAAGTTGGCCTGGCATATGCTGGCCACTAGTTATAGTGGTCACCTTGCACCTGTCCAATTCGACTCTTATGGTAGATAGGTTTAAGACAACCTTTTAAAGAAAGCTATCCTAGTGGTTGCTGTGGAGAGCAGCCTTCAGGCTAAGTCTCTGAGGAATGTAAAGCAGCTTGTTTTACCTTATAATCTCCTGAATTACCAAATGAAAGGACACCACACAGGTATATATATCAAATATATATGTATTTATTACTAGACACACTCTACTAATCTCTTCATGAGATTAGAAGTCAAGAACATATGCTAATATCAACGTTTCACAATAAGTTAAGCACAAATATGGCTGGGGCCCTAGGGGCGTACCAGACCATATACTAAAAAAGAGGTTTAGGAATGTCGACTTGCAAGGGGACAAGAACTAGGGCCTGCAGAATCGCTGGGGCCTCACTAATCCACCCAAGGCAGGTAAGTAAAGGACCCACGGGAGACGCGTGCAGTGTGAGAACACAGCCGCGGGTTCCCTATTGATTTTAAAGGAGCAAGTCGCGGTTGGATGAGTTACCTCACCCAGGGAAGCCGGGTGCATAGGTGTCTTTTGGTGTCGGGTCGCGTCATTGATTTCAATGGATGCCGAAGAAGATTTGCTGCTTGTGAAGACTGGAGAAGTTTCCGGTGGAATCCAAGGCTGGATTCAGAAGAAGGAAGACATGAAAGCAGAGGAGACAGTGTTCAAAGTCACTTGCCAGTGACCCGGGCCCAGGAATATGGATGCCCACGGAAGTCAGGTGATTTCTGGTGATCAAGGGTGTTTTGACTCTTCAGCCACGAGGTCCAGGAGGCGTCGACGACAACCAGGAGCTGGTTTTGGAGTGTCCCATGAAGTCTACAGCTTACTGAGGTGTCGGCAACCGGATTGGAGCCAACAAGCCTTGGCAACAGCAAGTCTTGTGGAAAGTGAAGAAAGTCAGCGGTGCAGATCAGCAAGGTCTGAGGGACTCACCCCACAAGGGTAAGTCAGGGCAGGCCTAGAGCAACCAGTGGAGCCCTGTGGTTCGATGAGAAAGTCTTCAGTGAACCCACAAGCCAGCCGGCAAGGGATCGCAAAGATGCCTCATAAGGATTCGCTTCACAGGAGCCCACGGTCACTCGGGACGAGGTAGGCCTCTGATTTTCGAGGAAAATACTGCAGGAGGCTTGGACCACATGTGGTCCAATGCACAAGTTTGTAGATCGTCATGAAAGGGTTGCACTTGACAATAGTGCACAATACCCGGGTATTGCTGTTGCTCGTCACTCGTGGGGTCCACTCACCTCAGGTTTGCTGGGGACTCACAATGGTCATCGAGAAGTTAGGAAATCCACTTCCGGGGCTGCAAGGACTTCGGACTCATGCGGGAGCGGGAAAGTTTGCGACCGTTGATTCAAGTTTTTGGTGCCTGCCAAGCAGGAGAGTCACTCCTTGACTCCAAGGGAGATTCTTCAGTCTTCCAAAGACAGTGGAACGTCGAAGGGCCAGGATTCTTCTTGTAAAGCATCGTCCAGGGATATCTGATTTGCAATGGCAAGGTTTCCCTATCTTATACTAAAGGAAAGGGATGGACTAGCTCTATGACCACTCCTATGGAAGGGTCAGGTGAGTGGGTGGTTACATCCACTTCCCTTTGTCCATGCCAGAGCAGGGGCAGGTAGCCCCTGAACCGGTTTGAGCTGGCATATGCACAGAGGAGCCTACTGCTCCCCCAGTGCAGGACTTCAAAGCACTCTAGGAGTGCAGCCACCCAGCCCCAATACACGAAATCCTGTCTGGAAGGTGGTTACACCCCCCTGTGAGAGGATGCCTATTGTTGGGCCTCCTCCACTGCGACTTTCAGTCAGCAGCAGGAGGGAAGCCCAGTATCTGTGCTGGTGGCATCCATTTTGTGATGCCAGGGCTCTTTCAGATTTCGACCGTGTTTCCACAGTAGGTACATGTCTATCCCTCTAGAAGGGTGGGATCATACTCCCACACCAGTTACTGGTGTGGGGGTATGATTCCAAGTTGTTTGACACCAAACACGACATGTTTTGATGCAGCCATCCCAAAGTTAGCATTTACCGCTAGGTTATAATGCACTTAAGAGTATATGGTTTAACCGCATCCACAAACAGCCACAGAGAATAGACTCTGCCAGCTGCAGAGGGGCTCTGCTCATGCAGAGGCACCCCATCACATTGTAAACCAAGTACCCTGCTCTCAGGATTGATCGGGCCTGCCTTAGGGGTGACTGATAGGTTCATATGTGTGTGTAAGGTGAGATATAGGGAACCTATACCTCAGTGAGGAGTGCTAATACTACCTCACCCAGGCTGCAGTAGCAGGCCTGTGGTGTCAGATTTAGTCTGCTTCCCAGGGGTGGCATACTACATGCTTCAGCCCCTGGTAGGCCTGTGAAGTACCTATGCCCTTGGTACGTAAGGTACAATATACTAGGGGCTCATAAGGTACCACAGTATCCAATCACTAGTGCATCTAATATGCACTCCAAGTTGTTTAGAGAGAACAGAGAGACTGGGGCCCTGATTAGCAGGGACCCAGCCAGACTATAGCCAGAAACCAGTGTTAACATCAGAAAAAAAGTGGGGGCAACATAAGTGCAGATCCTACTCTCCTACAACTCGTAAATAGTTTAGCAAAGCAAACAACATGAGACTGCATTTACCATAATGCCAGGGGTGAACCTTGCTGGGAGGTGTAGCGGTGTGGTCCCACCCCTGTTCCTGTTTAAAAGCACTCTCGTGAATCATAGAGCTGACGAGCTCATGGAAGATGCACACGCTCGCCAGTGAGAGGTACCTGACCTGATGTCATGTTTGGCAGCCTACTCAGCAAACCCCAAATTTGAAGCCTGTGATCTCTACTGATGACGGTTAAGGAACCAGAAACGTGTCTGAGATCAGCACCATATGCGCCAACTCTGGTGAAACACTCATACATTTTTTTGCAAAGCAAACAACTTGAGACTGCATTTACGATAATGCCAGGGGCACCTTGCTGGTAGGTGTAGCGGTGTGCTCCCACCCCTGTTTAGAAGCACTCCCATGAGTCATTGAGCTGACGAGCTCGTGGAAGAAGCACCCGCACGCCACTGAGAGGTACCTGACCTGATGTCATGTTTGGCAGCCTACTCAGCAAACCCCAATTTTGAAGCCTACAATCTCTACTGATGATGGTTTAAGAATCAGAAACAGGTGTCTTGAGATCAGCACCATCTGCCCCAACTCTGGCAAAACACTTGTAAATATTAAAACAACATGAGACTGCATTTACCATAATGCCAGGGCCGAACCTTGCTGGGAGGTGAAGCGGTGCGGTCCCACCCCTGTTCCTGTTTAAAAGCACTCTCGTGAGTCATTGAGCTGATGAGCTCGTGGAAGAAGCACCCGCATGCCAGTGAGAGGTACCTGATGTGATGTCTGGCAGCCTACTCAGCAAACCCCAGATTTGAACCCTGTAATCTCTCCAGATGACGGTTACAGAACCAGAAACACATGTCTAGAGATCAGCACAATCTGCGCCAACTCTGGCGAAACACTCGTAAATATTTTAGCAAAGCAAACAACATGAGACTGCATTTACCATAATGCCATGGACAAACGTTGCTGGGAGGTGTAGCGGTGTGCACCCTGCCCTGTACCTGTTTAAAAGCACTCCCGCGATTCATTTAGCTGACGTGCTCGTGGAAGAAACACCCGCACGCCAGTGATGACCTGATGTAATGTTTGGCAGCCTACTCACAAACCCAAATTTGAAGCCTGTAATCTCTACTGATGAGGGTTAAAGAACCAGAAACACGTGCCTAGAGATCAGCACCATCTGCGCCAACTCTGGCGAAACACTCGTAAATATTTTAGCAAAGCAAACAACATGAGACTGCATTTACCATAATGCCAGAGGCGAACCTTGCTGGGAGGTGTAGCGATGTGCTCCCACACCTGTTCCTGTTTAAAAGCACTCCCGTGAGACATTGAGCTGATGAGCTTGTGGAAGAAGCACCCGCACGCCCGTGAGAGGTACCTGATGTGATGTCATGTTTGGCAGCTTACTCAGCTCCTCAAATTTGAAGCCTGTAATCTCTACTGATGACGGTTTAAGAACCAGAAACTCGTGTCTAGAGATCAGCACCATGTGCGCCAACTCTGGCAAAACACTCGTAAATATTTTTGCAAAGCAAACAGCATGAGACTGTATTTACCATAAGGCCAGGGGCAGCCCGTGCTGGGAGGTGTAGCGGTGTGGTCCCACCCCTGCTCCTGTTTAAATCAATTCCGTGAGTCATTGAGCTGACGGAAGAAGCACCCGCACGGCAGTGAGAGGTACCTGACCTGTTGTCATGTTTGGCAGCTTACTCATCTCCTCAAATTTGAAGCCTGTGATTTCTACTAAAGACGGTTGAAGAACCAGAAACACGTGTCTAGAGATCAGCACTATCTGCGCCTACTCTGGCGAAACACTCGTAAATACTTTAGCAAAGCAAACAACATGAGACTGCATTTACCATGATGCCAGGGGCGAACCTTGCTGGGAGATGTAGCGGTGTGCTCCCACCCCTGTTCCTGTTTAAAAGCACTCTTTTGAGTCATTGAGCTGACAAGCTCGTGGAAGATGCACCCGCATGCCAGTGAGAGGTACCTGACCTGATGTCATGTTTGACAGCCTACGCAGCAAACCCCAAATTTGAAGCCTACAATCTCTACTGATGATGGTTTAAGAACCAGAAACACGTGTCTAGAGATCTGCACCATCTGCGCCAACTCTGGCAAAACACTTGTAAATATTTAATCAAACCAAACAACATTAGACTGCATTTACCATAATGCCAGGGGTGAACCTTGCTGGGTGGTGTAGCGGTGTGCTTCCCTCCCTGTTCCTGTTTAAAAAGCACTCCTGTGAGTCATTGAGCTGATGAGCTCATTGAAGAAGCTCACGCACGCCAGTGAGAGGTACCTGACCTGATGTCATGTTTGGCAGCCTACTCAGAAAACCCCAAATTTGAAGCTTGTAATCTCTACTGACGATGGTTTAAGAACCAGAAACACATGTCTAGAGATCAGCACCATCTGCACCAAATCTGACGAAACACTCGTAGATATTGTAGCAAAGCAAACAACATGAGACTGAATTTACCATGATGCCAGGGGCAAACCTTGCTGGGAGGTGTAGCGGTGTGCTCCCACCCCTGTTCCTGTTTAAAAGCACTCTTGTGAGTCATTGATCTGACAAGCTCGTGGAGGAAGCACCCGCATGCCAGTGAGAGGTACCTGACCTGACGTCATGTTTGGCAGCTTACTCAGCTCCTCAAATTTGAAGCCTGTAATCTCTACTGGTGACGGTTTAAGAACCAGAAACTCGTGTCTATAGATCAGCACCATGTGCTCCAACTCTGGCAAAACACTCGTAAATATTTTAGCAAAGCAAACAACATGAGACTGCATTTACCATAAGGCCAGGGACGGCCCATGCTGGGAGGTGTAGCGGTGTGCTCCCACCCCTGCTCCTGTTTAAAAGCAATCCCGTGAGTCATTGAGCTGGCGGAAGAAGCACCCACACGGCAGTGAGAGGTACCTGACCTGATGTCATGTTTGGCAGCCTACGCAGCAAACCCCAAATTTGAAGCCTACAATCTCTACTGATGATAGTTTAAGAACCAGAAACAGGTGTCTAGAGATCAGCACCATCTGCGCCAACTCTGGCAAAACACTTGTAAATATTTAATCAAACCAAACAACATTAGACTGCATTTACCATAATGCCAGGGGCAAACCTTGCTGGGTGGTGTAGCGGTGTGCTTCCATCCCTGTTCCTGTTTAAAAGCACTCCTGTGAGTCATTGAGCTGATGAGCTCGTGGAAGAAGCACCCGCACAACAGTGAGATGTACCTGACCTGATGTGATGTTTGGCAGCCTACTCAGCAAACCCCAAATTTGAAGCCTGTAATCTCTACTGATGACTTTTAAAGAACCAGAAACACATGTCTAGAGATCAGCACCATCTGCGCCAACTCTGGCAAAACACTCGTAAATATTTTAGCTAAGCAAACAGCATGAGACTGCATTTATCATAATGCCAGGGGAGAACGTTGCTGGGAGGTGTAGGGGTGTGCTCCCACCCCTGTTCCTGAATAAAAGCACTCCTGTGAGTCATTGTGCTGACGAGCTCATTGAAGAAGCTCACGCACGCCAGTGAGAGGTACCTGACCTGATGTCATGTTTGGTAGCCTACTCAGAAAACCCCAAATTTGAAGCTTGTAATCTCTACTGACGATGGTTTAAGAACCAGAAACACTTTTCTAGAGATTAGAACCATATGCTCCAACTCTGGTGAAAGACTCGTAAATATTTTAGCAAAGCAAACAACAAGAGACTGCATTTACCATAATGCCAGGGGCGAACCTTGCTGGGAGGTGTAGCAGTGTGCTCCCACCCCTGTTCCTGTTTAAAAGCCCTCCTGTGAGTCATTGAGCTGACGGAAGAAGCACCCGCACGGCAGTGAGATTTACCTGACCTGATGTGATGTTTGGCAGCCTACTCAGCAAACCCCAAATTTGAAGCCTATAATCTCTACTAATGACGGTTAAAGAACCAGAAACACATGTCTAGAGATCAGCACCATCTGCACCAAATCTGACGAAACACTCGTAGATATTGTAGCAAAGCAAACAACATGAGACTGAATTTACCATGATGCCAGGGGCGAACCTTGCTGGGAGGTGTAGCGGTGTGCTCCCACCCCTGTTCCTGTTTAAAAGCACTCTTGTGAGTCATTGAGCTGACAAGCTCGTGGAGGAAGCACCCGCATGCCAGTGAGAGGTACCTGACCTGATGTCATGTTTGGCAGCTTACTCAGCTCCTCAAATTTGAAGCCTGTAATCTCTACTGGTGACGGTTTAAGAACCAGAAACTCGTGTCTAGAGATCAGCACCATGTGCTCCAACTCTGGCAAAACACTTGTAAATATTTTAGCAAAGCAAACAACATGAGACTGCATTTACCATAAGGCCAGGGACGGCCCATGCTGGGAGGTGTAGCGTTGTGCTCCCACCCCTGCTCCTGTTTAAAAGCAATCCCGTGAGTCATTGAGCTGGCGGAAGAAGCACCCGCACGGCAGTGAGAGGTACCTGACCTGATGTGATGTTTGGCAGCCTACTCAGCAAACCCCAAATTTGAAGCCTGTAATCTCTACTGATGACTGTTAAAGAACCAGAAACACGTGTCTAGAGATCAGCACCGTCTGCGCCAACTCTGCCGAAACACTCGTAAATATTTTAGCAAAGCAAACAACATGAGACTGCATTTACCATAATACCTGGGCCGAACCTTGCTGGGAGGTGTAGCGGAGTGCTGCCACTGCTGTTCCCGTTTAAAAGCACTTCCATGAGTCATTGAGCTGACGAGCTCGTGGAAGGAGCACCTGCACGCCAGTGAGAGGTACCTGACCTAATGTGATGTTTGGCAGCCTACTCAGCAAACCCCAAATTTGAAGCCTGTAATCTCTTCTTATGAAGGTTAAAGAACCAGAAACACCTGTCTAGAGATCAGAACCATCAGCGCCAACTCTGGCGAAACACTTTTAAATATTTTAGCAAAGCAAACAACATGAGACTGCATTTACCATAATAGCAGGGGCGAACCTTGCTGGGAGGTGTAGCGGTGTGCTCCCACACCTGTTCCTGTTTAAAAGCACTCCTGTGAGGCATTGAGCTGATGAGCTTGTGGAAGAAGCACCCGCAAGCCAGTGATGACCTGATGTGAACTTTGACAGCCTACTCACAAACCCCAAATTTGAAGCCTGTATTCTCTACTGATGACGGTTAAAGAACCAGAAACATGTGTCTAGAGATCAGCACCATCTGCGCCAACTCTGGCGAAGCACTCGTAAATATTTTAGCAAAGCAAACAACATGAGACTGCATTTTCCATAATGCCAGGGGCAAACCTTGCTGGGAGGTGTAGCGGTGTGCTCCCTGCCCTGTACCTGTTTAAAAGCACTCCCGTGATTCATTTAGCTGACGTGCTCGTAGAAGAAGCACCCGCAAACCAGTGATGACCTGATGTGATGTTTGGCAGCCTACTCACAAACCCCAAATTTGAAGCCTGTAACCTCTACTGATGACGGTTAAAGAACCAGAAACATGTGTCTAGAGATCAGCACCATCTGCGCCAACTCTGGCGAGACACTCGTAAATATATCAGCAAAGCAAACAACATGAGATTGCATTTACCATAGTGCCTGGGGCGAACCTTGCTGGGAGGTGTAGCTGGGAGGTGTAGCAGTGTGCTCCCACCCCTGTTCCTGTTTAAGCACTCCCGTGAGTCATTGAGCTGACGAGCTCATGGAAGAAGCACCTGCATGCCAGTGTGACGTTTGACAGCTGTTAGACCTGGCACCATTGGCGTGAGTCTCCCTTCCATTTTTTCGCTGTGCCTCCTCTGTTTTTCTGGTGATAGATGCTCTGGGCGCTGCGCCACTGCCATTCAGTGCTGCAGCGTGGATGCTCCCTGTGTAAAGATGACATATGAATTGATGTATCCCTGATTGGCTTATTTGGTTTACCTGTTAGTCCCTAGTAATGTAACTGGTGTGTGCCCAGGGCTAGTGAACCAAAATGCTGCCGCCGAGGGCTCGCTGGCCTGATCATCGCCCCGCACGTTTGCGGGCCTCAAAATTGTCGCTAACACCCGTTAGCGAGCGGCCGCGACCAAAAACGTGAGGAAAAACATCGCTAACCCGCCGTAGCGTCATTTTTGTGGATTATTGACAACAACATCCCAGAACTGAGAGTAAAAGCGTCGCAGAGACCATTGCCCTGAACTGAACTTTGCATTCCCCATTTGAACTATTTTTGCAGGATCCAGAGAGAATTATTTTTGTACAGTATTGTGGCTTTCTCGTTATTTGGTCTTGTGATAAGCCTATATATAAAGATAACTATTTTTGATAACTACCTGTGTTGTGTCCCTTTGTAGTGTTCCTCCCTGAGATTAGCCTAACTGCTTGTGCTACGTTACCACAGGGTGGAGCAGGGGTTGTCAAAGGGGTGCAGCCCTTCACTCTGACTTAGAAAGAAGGGTCCCTGCTTGGACAGTGGCCATCCACTGCCAACCAGAGACCCCCATTTCTAACATTGGTGGTCAGCGGTGGGGATCTGGACTTGTGTTTATAACCACACACAGTAATTATAGTGTAGACTACTAGTGAGTGCAGACCATAAAGTACCACATACATATTTGAGGATTTTTTTTTTTTAGTCTATTTTTGATTAAGAGTGCCAGTGATTGATACAATGGCCAAACCCAGAGCAGTTGACCCAGAAGAGTTCTCCTGGGAAGAGGAGAAGATAGATACTTACACTTCCAAGGAGCTAAAAAAATGTGCAAGAAATTTGCAGTCCCTACCACAGGGTTCACCAGGAAAGAAGAGTTTTACAAGGCCCTGAGGGCCTGGCTAGCAGCCAGGGATGCCCCTAGGAATATGGTTGAGCCTGTGGTGGAGGGAGAGAATGTGGATGAAGTTATTGATGTAGGAGGTGATAAAGTGCTTTCCAGCCTGGGCACGAGTGTGTCGGCGAGGGGTCTGTCCCCAGAGGAGATGGAGGACAGGGAAAGAGAGAGACGCCATAATATGGAGATGGCTAAAATGCAACTAGAAGATCAGAGGAAGAGAGATCTTGAGAACAAGAAGCTAGAGTTTGAAATGATGAAAATGAAGCTTGAGCATGAGAGAGCATTGTGGGAGCTGGAGATTAAGGCAACGAATGGAGAGACCTCCAGTCCCTCTGGTGGCAGCATACCAGTAATACTGACAGAGAGCAGAGTATACATTCCTAAAGAGGTTATTAAGGATTTCCACAAGAGTGAGGATATTGGGCAATGGTTTGCCGCTTATGAAATAGCTATGGTGTCCCACCGGGTCCCTGAGAAGGATTGGGGAGCGGGGTTGTGGGGACAGTTTGTAAGTGAGGGGAGAGACACCTTGTTGGATCTGCCCCCAGAAAGTAGAATGGTTTATGAACACATGAAAGAAGCGCTGATGACCCGCTATGGGTTGACCCCTGAGATGTACAGACAGAGGTTTAGGTCCTGTAAGAAGTTGGAAGGTACCACATGGGTGGAATATGTGTCTTTTTTTTGCAGAGCAATGGAACGCTGGGTAAAAGGTAGCAAAGTAGAAACTTTTGAGCAACTGTATGATTTGATTGCATGGGAGCATCTATCTGAAAACAGTTTTCCTGAGATACGCCAACACCTTATTGATTGCAGGCTGACTAAACCTAGGAAGCTTGATGAGGAGGCGGAGCGCTGGGTCAGCACCAGGGTCCACAAGGGTCCAATTTGAGACTTCGCCAGAGGTAGGCAGGGTCCCCAGCAGAGAGGAGGGGGGGACAGGGGTCAACCAAGGGAGTTCCTCCGAGGGCGCCAAAGTAATACCCAAGGGAACCAAGCAGTGGTGTCTCAGCCTCCCCAAGAAAGGAAGCCAATGCCCCCGACAGGTAGGCCTGTTCACAGGGGGCCCCCTACTTGTTATCATTGTGGCCAAGTGGGCCACCGGTCCTTTGATCCCCAGTGTCCTCAGAGAGCTACTACCGCACCCCCCGCGCGCCACCCCGCCAGATGGCTAGTGTAGCCTTGGAAGGAGATGAGATGGATACCCAAGAGGGTTGGGACCCTGTACAGTTAACCCTTGTCTTCCATAGGAGACTGTGAGATGGTCCCTAAACCTGCACTGCCTGACAACGCTAAGAAATACAAGCAGTGGGTGACCATCAATGACCATAAAGTGGAGGCTCTCAGGGACACAGGAGCCAGTATAACTGCTGTCAGCTCCCGGTTGGAGTCACAGGAGCAGATCAATCCCCATGCATTCTGCCCAGTAGTGTCAGCCGACAACTCAGAGAGCCAATGTGAGGTGGCTCAGGTTCCCTTCGAGTGGGGGGGGTCTCAGGAACTCTTCAGGTAGCTGTGAGGCCCGCCATGCCTCTAGACTGTCTGTTGGGCCACGATTTGGAGAACTCCCCGTGGGCTATGGTGGAGATGAGTTCTCACTTGGAAATGCTGGGTCTGCCTGAATGGGCGTGTGCCACCACTCGGTCCATGGCAGCCAAAGAGGGTGTTGAGAAAAGACTGGAGCCCGAAAGTATGGCCCAGATCCCTGCCTTAGAGAATAGGAGCAGGGGGCGCGGGAAACCATCCCCCCTAGTTCCCACAGCCCAGGAAGGAGCAGCCCTTCACAACGATGCCCTGGAGCCTATCGGGGAGCAAGGCACCGACTTGGGTGACCTGCCTGAGCTGACCCATTGGCAGCAAGAGGGGGGGCCCACCAGGGAGGACTTTTGTGAGCAGCAGAAAGTTTGCCCTTCTCTTGAGGGTATGCGGCGTCAGGCTGCAGCCCAGGCAGCAGGTGATATGTCTGGTTTGCATCTGATCTATTGGGAGAACAGTCTTCTGTATAGTGAGCCTAAGGCTGCTGAGCCGGGGTCGGCCCATGTGCTGGTGGCACCCGAGTGCTTCAGAGCCTTCCTACTGGGGTTGGCTCTTAATATTCCGTTGGCAGGAAATCTGGGGCAGACCAAGACCTTTGAGAGGCTGGTCACCCACTTCTATTGGCCCCAGATGCGCAAAAGTACAGATACTTATTGCAGGACCTGTGAGACTTGCCAGGCAAGTGGGAAGAGTGGGGGGAAGATCAAGGCCCCACTCCAGCCCTTTACAGTTGTAAGTACCCCATTCGAGCGAGTGGGAATTGACATTGTGGGGCCTCTGGACCCCAAGACAGCCATGGGCAACAGGTACATCCTGGTCTTGGTGGACCATGCCACCCGGTACCATGAAGCCATCCCGCTCAGGACAGTGACGGCCCCCGTGGTGGGACGTGCACTGATGGGGATCTTCTCCCGTGTGAGGTTCCCCAGAGAGGTGGCGTCTGACAGGGGAACCAACTTCATCTCCCAGTACATGAAGTCTCTGTGGGAGGAGTGTGGGGTAACTTATAAGTTCACCACCCCTTACCAACTCCAAGGAAATGGTCTGGTTGAAAGGTTTAACCGGACCTTGAAAGGTATGATTATGGGCCTAGAGGAGCCCCTGAGGTGTAAGTGGGACGTCCTCTTGCCATACCTGTTGTTCGCCTACCGTGAGGTGCCCCAGAAGTCCTTAGTGTTCAGCCCCTTTGAACTCCTCTATGGTTACCCGGTCAGAGGGCCTCTGAGTCTGGTCAGGGAAGGCTGGGAGCAATCTCCCAGGAAACCTCCCCAAGACGTATTTAGCTCCATCTTGGCCTTCAGGAACCAGACTCGGCATTTCAGAAAGATTGCTGAGGCAAATCTGGAAGCCAGCCAGTAGGAGATGAAACGTTGGCACGACCAGAATGCCACTCTGGTCGACTTTCAACCTGGTCAGAAGGTTTGGGTACTGGCCCCAGTGGAGCCCTGCGCACTCCAAGATAAGTGGACCGGTCCATTTGAGGTGGTGGAGCGCAAAAGTCAAGTTACTTTCTTGGTGGACTTTCAGTCGCCCAGGAACCCCCTGCGGGTCCTGCATGTGAACCACCTGAAGCCTCACTTTGCGAGGTCTGAAGCGGGCATGTTGCTTGCCACAGATGCTGGACTGGAGGAGGAGAGTGAGCCTCTTCCTGACCTCCTGCGCGCAGAAGAGAAGGATGGGTCAGTTGAGGGTGTGGTCCTCTCCACCACACTGATCCCTGAGCAGCAGAGAGATTGTCACCAGCTGTTGGGACAATTCTCAGACTTGATTTCCCTAGTGCCTGGTGTCACTGACTGGTGCGTCCATGAGGTAGACACCGGGGACAGCCCCCCTGTCAAGCATAAGGTTTACCGGGTGTCTGACAGGGTCAGGTCCTGCATTAAGGAGGAAGTCTCCAAAATGCTTGCCCTAGGGGGGGATTGAGTCCTTTAGCAGCCCTTGGTCCAGCCCAGTTGTCTTGGTACCGAAAGCTGCCGTGCCTGGTGAGGCCCCTGAACTAAGGTTCTGTGTGTACTACCGAGGTCTCAATTCGGTCACCAGGACCGACGCGCACCCCATCCCCAGAGCAGATGAGCTCATTGATCGGCTAGGGGCTACCCAGTACCTCAGCACGTTTGATCTGACGTCTGGGTACTGGCAGATCGCCTTGACTGATGGGGCAAAGGAGAGGTCAGCATTCTCCACACCAGATGGGCACTACCAGTTCCATGTGATGCCCTTTGGGATGAAGAATGCCCCTGCCACCTTTCAGAGGTTGGTCAACCAGGTGTTGGCTGGGCTGGAGGATTTCAGTGCCGCCTACCTGGACGACATTGCAGTGTTCAGTTACTCCTGGGAGGATCACTTGCGCCACCTCTGGGAAGTGTTGATGGCACTGCACAGAGCAAGCCTCACAATCAAGGCCAGTAAGTGCCAGATTGGGCAGGATTCTGTGGTGTACCTAGGACACCAAGTGGGGAGTGGCCAGGTGGTACCCCTGCAGCCGAAGATTGAAACCATCCTGGCTTGGGAGCCCCCAAGGACCCAGACGCAGGTGTGGACCTTCTTAGGACTCACGGGGTACTACAGGAGGTTTGTCAAGGGGTATGGCAACATTGTTGCACCCTTGACTGAGCTGACTTCCAAGAAGCAGCCAAAGATTGTAAACTGGACTGACACCTGTCAAAAAGCTTTTGATGCCCTCAAGACTGCCATGTGTACAGCGCCCGTACTCCAGGCACCCAACTTTGCTAAAGAATTTAATGTCCAGACAGACACTTCAGAGCATGGGGTGGGGGTTGGTCTGTCACAGATCAATGAGGAGGTACTAGACCAATCTGTAGCCTTCATCAGTAGGAGGTTACTACCACAGGAACAGAGGTGGAGTGCAATTGAGCAGGAAGCATTTGCTGTGGTCTGGACGCTGAAGAAGCTGAGACCATACCGGTTTGGGACTCACTTCCGGGTTCAGACCGACCACAGGCCCCTCAGATGGTTGATGCAAATGAGAGGTGAGAATCCCAAGTTGTTGAGGTGGTCCTTTTCCCTACAGGGGATGGACTTTACGGTGGAACACCGCCCTGGTACAGAGCACGCCAATGCTGACTGTCTGTCCAGGTTTTTCCGCCTTAGTGATGAGAACTTCCCAGGGGATGGGTAGTGCTCCACATATTTCAGCTGGGGGGGGGACACGTGTTAGACCTGGCACCATTGGCGTGAGTCTACCTTCCATTTTTTCGCTGTGCCTCCTCTATTTTTCTGGTGATAGATGCTCTGGGCGCTGAGCCACTGCCATTCAGTGCCGCAGCGTGGATGCTCCCTGTGTAAAGATGACATATGAATTGATGTATCCCTGATTGGCTTATTTGGTTCACCTGTTAGTCCCTAGTAATGTGGCCGGTGTGTGCCCAGGGCTAGTGAACCAAAATGCTGCTGGTGGGCCTGCAGCACTGGGTTGTGCCACCCACAGAAGCAGCTTGTAAATTATGTCTCTGACCTGCCACTGCAGAGTCTGTGTGCAGTCCAGAACTGCCATCTTGGCTGTGAAGTGAACCTTCCCTTGGCATCATGTAAGTCCCCCTTATGGTAGGGTGCATTGTATGTGTAAGGGAGGACATGCCCTGGTGTATGTAGCATGTCCTGGTAGTGAATTACACCCAATTTCCTTTTTCACTACTGTAAGGCTACCTGTTGCCCATAGGCCAGAATGGGGGTTTTGACTATTACACCCTATAGTCCTAACTGAGCCCAGGAACATGGTAGAAAGATGAATTTAGTATGCATGAGCTCAGAATATTAAAATACATCTTTTAATGGAGTTGATTTTTATATTCTGTGTTTGAAAATACTACTTTTAGAAAGTGAGTATTTTCTTGCCTAAGCCTTCCAGTGTGCTCTGCTGTCTTGTGTATTGACTGTCTGGTTTTGGAGGGGCAAGGCGGGCTGAGTCAGACCTGGGTTGAATAGAGAGGTCTCCTTCCTGAGTGAGGGGAGGGGCATCTGCTTGACTTGAATAGTGCTGTGCCTGGCAAGGTGAATGCTGGCTCCACCTCCCGCTGTGTGTCTGATGGCAGGCCCCCTTTTCTGAAAGAGAAGATGCAGAACTGGTTCTGGCTGGGTTCAGTGCCTGGTAGCTTGGAAGAACAAACACTTTGGGGGTAGAAATATTTGTGCCCAAACCCCTACAAATTGTATTGCCCCTGGATCTCAAGACCAACCTCTGTCCGTGGAACTGAAGGAAGCTGCAGAAGAGGACTGTCCTGGTGTTGTGTGCTATTCCCTGGATTGGCCTGCAGTAGTTTTCATTGGACTGGAAATAGGAGGGAAAAGGAGCTGTAAGAGAACTTTTTAATCTTGAACCTGCAATCACCCAAGGGCTAGAGAGAGAACTAGCCTCCTGACTGAAGTCTCAGGACCAGTAGACTTCATTTAGTCGCTAAGGCCTGTTAGCGAGCCGCCGCAGCCAAGGAGCTTCAAGAAAATCATCGCACTGCTGACGCCAAGGGCTCGCTGGCCTGATCATCGCCCGCAGGTTTGCGGGCCTATAAACTATCGCTAAAACCTGTTAGCGAGCCGCCACAGCCGCGGTGCGTCAGGAAAATCGTTGCCCTGCTGCAGCTGAGGGCTCGCTGGCCTGATCATCGCCCCGCACATTTGCGGGCCTCAAAATTATCACCACAGCCACGGAGCGTCAGGAAAATAATCGCCGTGCTGCCGCTGAGGGCTCGCTGGCCTGATCATCGCCCCGCACGTATGCGGGCCTCAAAATTGTCGCTAACACCCGTTAGCGAGCGGCCGCGACCAAAAGCATGAGGAAAAACAACGCTATCCCACCGTAGCAGTATTTTTGTGAATTATTGACAACAACATCCCAGAACTGTGAGTAAAAGGGTCGCAGAGACCATTGCCCTAACTGAACTTTACATTCCGCATTTGAAATATTTTTGCAGCATCCAGAGAGAATTATTTTTGTACAGTATTGTGGCTTTCTCTTTATTTGGTCTTGTGATAAGCCTATATATAAAGATAACTATTTTTGATAACTACCTGTGTTGTGTCCCTTTGTAGTGTTCCTCACTGTATTACTGTGTATGGTCATAGACGCTTAACACACTGTTTCTGAGATTAGCCTAACTGCTCGTGCTACGTCACCACAGGTTGAAGCAGGGGTTGTCAAAGGGGTGCAGCCCTTCACTCTGACTTAGAAAGAAGGGTCCCTGCTTGGACAGTGGCCATCCACTGCCAACCAGAGACCCCCATTTCTAACAGCAGCCTACTCAGCAAACCCCAAATTTGAAGCCTATAATCTCTATTAATGACGGTTATAGAACCAGAAACACATGTCTAGAGATCAGCACCATCCGCGCCAACTCTGGCGAAACATTCGTAAATATTGTAGCAAAGCAAACAACATGAGACTTCATTTACCATAATGCCAGGGGAAACCTTGCTGGGAGGTGTAGCGGAGTGCTCTCACTCCTGTTCCTGTTTAAAAGCACTTCCGTGAGTCGTTGAGCTGACGAGCTCGTGGAAGGAGCACCCGCACGCCAGTGAGAGGTACCTGACCTGATGTGATGTTTGGCAGCCTACTCAGCAAACCCAAATTTGAAGCCTGTAATCTCTACTTATGAAGGTTAAAGAACCAGAAACATGTGTCTAGAGATCAGCGCCAACTCTGGCGAAACACTCGTAAATATTTTAGTAAAGCAAACAACATGAGACTGCATTTATCATAATGCCAGGGGCAAACCTTGCTGGGAGGTGTAGCGGTTTGCTCCCACCCCTGTTCGTTTTAAAATCACTCCAGTGAGTCATTGAGCTGACGAGCTCATGGAAGAAGTACCTGAACGCCAGTGAGAGGTACCTGATGTGATGTTTGGCAGCCTTCTCGGCAATCCCCAAATTTGAAGCCTGTAATCTCTACTAATGACGGTTAAAGAACCAGAAACACGTATCTAGAGATCAGCACCATCTGCGCCAACTCTGGAGAAACACTCGTAAATATTTTAGCAAAGCAAACAACATGAGACTGCATTTACCATAATGCCAGGGACGAACCTTGCTGGGAGCCGTAGTGGTGTGCTCCCACACCTGTTCCTGTTTAAAAGCACTCCCGTGAGTCATTGAGCTGATGAGCTCGTGGAAGAAGCACCCGCACACCAGTGAGAGGTACCTGATGTGTTGTCTGCCAGCCTACTCAGCAAACCACAAATTTGAAGCCTGTAATCTCTACAGATAACGGATAATGAACCAGAAACACGTGTCTCGATGATCAGCACCATCTGCGCCAACTCTGGTTAAACACTCGTAAATATTTTAGCAAAGCAAACAACATGAGACTGCATTTACCATGATGCCAGGGGCGATCCTTGCTGGGAGGTATAGCGGTGTGCTCCCACCCCTGTTCCTGTTTAAAAGGACTCTCGTGAGTCATTTAGCTCACGAGCTCGTGGAAGAAGCTCCCGCATGCCAGTGAGAGGTACCTGACCTGATGTCATGTTTGACAGCTTACTCAGCTTGCAAATTTGAAACCTGTAATCTCTACTGATGACGGTTTAAGAACCAGAAACTCATGTCTAGAGATCAGCACCATCTGCGCCAACTCTGGCGAAACACTCGTAAATATTTTAGCAAAGCAAACAACATGAGACTGCATTTACCATAATGCCAGGGGCGGCCTGTTGGAGCCGGCCTCGTGGCGTGGTCCTGTTCCCCCTAAGCCGCACGAGGTCCCATGCACCTCGGGGCTCCTCCATTTTGGATTGTACGTGACTCTACGTAACCACCTACGTGACCCCGCTCCACCCGGCCTCGGTCCCAGCGAGGCCCGACATTGGGGCGCCAACCCCTGGCCAGGGGGATACCACGTGAACTCCTCCCCACTCCTGGCGGAAGGCAGTATCGACGGGACCCCCAACCGTCCTTCCACACCTAGGTGCGATCGCCCCACAGCTCTCTTGGGCCTGGCGCCTCTCCTGCTGGGCGTCTGGCCGCTCCCGACCCGGCCTCTCCGCCCCCCTGGGCGCAAGGGTCCAGACATCAAAGGGCTCCAGACCTATATCTGGGGCGACCCGGCAACAAGACGGCAGTTGTATCCCGGAGTCAAGAGCCCTGCTGATCGGATCGCGGCTGACCCTACGGAGAAAGACTCATCCTGAAACCACACTCTGAGCCCTGCTGACGACGTCGCGGCTCCATCGTGCTTAAAAGACCTTCACGAACCTTTGGGGCCCTGCTGACGCTGTCGCGGCCCGACCTTGTTGAACTTACCATCAGAGCCCAGCTGACCTCGTCGCGGCTCGACCGAAGCGGACCTACCACCGGAGCCCTGCTGACTGTGTCGCGGCTCGACCCAAGCGGAACTACCACCCGAGCCCTGCAGACACCGTCGCGGCTCCCCACGTCCGAGCTGCTTTGAGACCAGCCCGCAAGGTCTGGCGCAGAGCCTCCCCGTACCAGGCTGGTACTAAGACTGTCCCGCTACCCTACCCCCACAAAGACATTGAGACTCTTTCTGGATCACTCGATCCCCCTGCAAATATATTGAATGTGCTACCATTGATAAAGAACCAAGATAAGCAACTGATACGGAGTCCTGTGTAGTGGTGTTACTGGGCCTAGTACGATCACAGGAGAAGGACCTCTCCTAGGAGGCTTCTCGGCGGCGCTCGGCTATAACTTTGCGGTAGGAAGGTGCCCCGGAGTAGTCCCCCCGACTCCCCGGTGGTCCTCCCTCTAACACGGCCTGTGCTGGGAGGTGCAGCGGTGTGCTCCCACCCCTGTTCCTGTTTAAAAGCAATCCCGTGAGTCATTGACCTGACGGAAGAAGCACACGCACACCAGTGAGAGGTACCTGACCTGATGTGATGTTTGGCAGCCTACTCAGCAAACCCCAAATTTGAAGCCTATAATCTCTACGAAAGACGGTTGAAGAACCAGAAACACGTGTCTAGAGATCAGCACCATCTGCGCCTACTCTGGTGAAACACTCGTTGATATTTTAGCAAAGCAAACACCATGAGACTGCATTTACCATGATGCCAGGGGCAAACCTTCCTGGGAGGGGAAGCGGTGTGCTCCCACCCCTGTTCCTTTATAAAAGCACTCCCGTGAGTCATTGAGTTTGACAAGCTCATGGAAGAAGCACCTGAACCCCAGTGAGATGTACCTGATGTGATGTTTGGCAGCCTACTCAGCAAACCCCAAATTTGAAGCCTGTAATCTCTACTTATGAAGGTTAAAGAACCAGAAACACGTGTCTAGAGATCAGACCATCTGCGCCAACTCTGGCAAAACACTCGTAAATATTTTAGCAAAGCAAACAACATGAGATTGCATTTACCATAATGCATCTGGCGAACCTTGCTGGGAGGTGTAGCGGTGTGCGCCCACCCCTGTTCCTGTTTAAGCACTCCCGTGAGTCATTGAGCTGACGGAAGAAGCACCCGCACGGCAATGAGAAGTACCTGACCTGATGTGATGTTTGGCAGCCTACTCAGCAAACCCCAAATTCGGAGCCCATATAATCTCTACCATGAAGGTTAAAGAACCAGAAACATGTGTCTAGAGATCAGCACCAACATCGCCAACTCTGGCGAAACACTTGTAAATATTTTTGCAAAGCAAACAACATGAGACTGCATTTACCATATTGCCAGGGGCGAAGCTTGCTGGGAGGTGTAGCTGTGTGCTCCCACACCTGTTCCTGTTTAAAAGCAATCCTGTGATTCATTGAGCTGATGGAAGAGGCACCCGCACGCCAGTTAGAGGTACCCGACCTGATGTGATGTTTGGCAGCCTACTCAGCAAACCCCAAATTTGAAGACTATAATCTCTACTAAAGACAGTTGAAGAACCAGAAACACGTGTCTAGAGATCAGCACCATCTGCGCCTACTCTGGTGAAACACTCGTTGATATTTTAGCAAAGCAAACACCCCGAGACTGCATTTACCATAATGCCAGGGGCAAACCTTGCTGGGAGGTGAAGCGGTGTGCTCCCACTACTGTTCCTGTTTAAAAGCACTCCCGTGAGTCATTGAGCTGACGAGCTCATGGAAGAAGCACCTGAACGCCAGTGAGAGGTACCTGATGTGATGTTTGGCAGCCTAGTCAGCAGTCCCCAAATTTGAAGCCTGTAATCTCTACTAATGATGGTTAAAGAACCAGAAACACGTGTCTAGAGATCAGCACCATCTGCACCAACTCTGGAGAAACACTCGTAAATATTTTAGCCAAACAAACAACATGAGACCTGACCTGATGTGATGTTTGGCAGCCTACTCAGCAAACCCAAATTTGAAGCCTGTAATCTCTACTTATGAAGGTTAAAGAACCAGAAACATGTGTCTAGAGATCAGCGCCAACTCTGGCGAAACACTCGTAAATATTTTAGCAAAGCAAACAACATGAGATCGCATTTACCATAATGCCAGGGGCGACCCGTGCTGGGAGGTGTAGCGGTGTGCTCCCACCCCTGTTCCTGTTTAAAAACACTCCCGTGAGTCATTAAGCTGACGAGCTCGTGGAAGAAGTTTTTTTGTTATCCCTTTTGCCATCTTTGTATATAAGTGTTATATATGTGTGTAAAATATGTCCTTTGTATATGTGTGTAAATATGTCCTTTGTATATGATGAAAAAAAACCTTTAATTTGGATGAAGTAATTCCTAGATTACATTAATTAAATTATGTGATCTTTGGTATGTGATTGTTTCTTTTGTTGAATTGCTTGTTTATGAAGAACAGGACTATGTACTACCAATAGAGGAATATTTTGCCTTCTATTGAGAATTTATTTTCCCTACATATTCTTTCCTCCTGGCCACTTTTTCAATTTTGCCATTGGTTAAAGAACCAGAAACACGTGTCTAGAGATCAGCACCATCTTGCTCAACTCTGGAGAAACACTCGTAAATATCGTAGAAAAGCAAACAACATGAGACTGCATTTACCATAATGCCATGGGCGACCCGTGCTGGGAGGTGTAGCGGTGTGCTCCCACCCCTGTTCCTGTTTAAAAACACTCCCGTGAGTCATTGAGCTGACGAGCTCGTGGAAGAAGCACCCGCATGCTAGTGAGAGGTACCTGACCTGATGTCATGTTTGACAGCTTACTCAGCTCCTCAAATTTGAAGCCTGTAATCTCTACTGGTGACGGTTTAAGAACCAGAAACTCGTATCTAGAGATCAGCACCATCTGCGCCAACTCTGGCGAAATACTCGTTAATATTTTAGCAAAGCAAACAACATGAGACTGCATTTACCATAATGCCAGGGGCGGCCCGTGCTGGAAGGTGTAGCGGTGTAGCGGTGTGCTCCCACCCCTGTTCCTGTTTAAAAACGCTCCCGTGAGTCATTGAGCTGATGAGCTCGTGAAAGAAGCACCCGCACACCAGTGAGAGGTGCCTGATGTGTTGTCTGCCAGCCTACTCAGCAAACCACAAATTTGAAGCCTGTAATCTCTACAGATAATGGATAATGAACCAGAAACACGTGTCTCAATGATCAGCACCATCTGCGCCAACTGTGGCGAATCACTCGTCAATAGTTTAGCAAAGCAAACAATATGAGACTGCCAGGGGCAAACCATGCTGGGAGGTGTAGCGGTGTGCTCCCACCCCTGTTCCTTTTTAAAAGCACTCCCGTGAGTCATTGAGCTGACGAGCTTGTGGAAGAAGCACCCGCATGCTAGTGAGAGGTACCTGACCTGATGTCATGTTTGAAAGCTTACTCAGCTCCTCAAATTTTAAGCCTGTAATCTCTACTGGTGACGGTTTAAGAACCAGAAACTCGTATCTAGAGATCAGCACCATCTGCGCCAACTCTGGCGAAATACTCGTTAATATTTTAGCAAAGCAAACAACATGAGACTGCATTTACCATAATGCCAGGGGCGGCCCGTGCTGGAAGGTGTAGCGGTGTGCTCCCACCCCTGTTCCTGTTTAAAAACACTCCCGTGAGTCATTGAGCTGATGAGCTCGTGAAAGAAGCACCCGCACACCAGTGAGAGGTACCTGATGTGTTGTCTGCCAGCCTACTCAGCAAACCACGAATTTGAAGCCTGTAATCTCTACAGATAATGGATAATGAACCAGAAACACGTGTCTCAATGATCAGCACCATCTGCGCCAACTGTGGCGAATCACTCGTCAATAGTTTAGCAAAGCAAACAATATGAGACTGCCAGGGGCAAACCATGCTGGGAGGTGTAGCGGTGTGCTCCCACCCCTGTTCCTTTTTAAAAGCACTCCCGTGAGTCATTGAGCTGACGAGCTCATGGAAGAAGCACCCGCACACCAGTGAGAGGTACCTGACCTGATGTGATGTTTGACAGCTGTAGGAGAGTAGGATCTGCACTTATGCTGCCCCCACTTTTTTCTGATGTTTACACTGGTTGGAGTGTATATTAGATGCACTAGTGATTGGATACTGTGGTACCTTATGAGCCCCTAGTATATGGTACCTTAGGTACCAAGGGCATAGGTACTTCACAGGCCTACCAGGGGCTGAAGCATGTATTATGCCACCCCTGGGAAGCAGACTAAATCTGACACCACAGGCCTGCTACTGTAGCCTAGGTGAGGTAGTGTTAGCACTCCTCGCTGAGGTAGGGTTCCCTATAGCTCACCTTACACACACATATAAACCTATCAGTCACCCCTAAGGCAGGCCCTATCAATTCTGAGGGCAGGGTGCTTGGTTTTCCATGTGAGGGGGTGCCTCTGCCTGAGCAGGGTCCCTCTGCAGCCCTCAGAGTCTATTCTCTGTGGCTGTTTGTGGATGCGGTTAAACCATATACTCTTAAGTGCATTATAACCTAGCGGTAAATGCTAACTTTGGGATGGTTGCATCAAAACATGTTGTGTTTGGTATCAACCGCCTTGGAATCATACCCCCACACCAGTAACTGGTGTGGGAGTATGATCCCACCCTTCTAGAGGGATAGACATGTACCTACTGTGGAAACACGGTAGAAATCTGAAAGAGCCTGGCATCTCAAAATGGATGCCACCAGCACAGACACTGGGCTGCCCTCCTGTTGCTGACTGAAACTCGCAGTGGAGGAGGCCCAACAATAGGCATCCTGTCACAGGGAGGTGTCACCGCCTTCCAGACAGGATTTAGTGTATTGGGGCTGGGTGGGTGCACTCCTAGAGTGCTTTGAAGTCCTGCACTGGGGAAGCAGTAGGCTCCTCTGTGCATATGCCAGCTCAAACCGGTTCAGGGGCTACCTGCCCCTGCTCTGGTAGGAAACTGGACAAAGGGAAGTGGGTGTAATGACCCACTCCCCTGACCCTCCCATAGGAGTGGTCATAAAGCTAGTCCCTCCCTTTCCTTTAGTATAAGATAGGGAAACCTTGCCATTGCAACTTAGATATCCCTGGATGACGCTCTACAAGAAGAATCCTGGACCTTCGATGTTCCACTACCTTTGGAAGACTGAAGAATCTCCCTTGGAGTCAAGGAGTGACTCCCCTGCTTTGCAGGCACCAAAACTTTGAATCAACGGTCGCAAACGTTCCCGCTCCCGCTGGAGTCCGAAATCCCTGCAGCCCTGGAAGTGGATTTCCTGACTTCTTGACGGCCATTGTGAGTCCCCAGCAAACCTGAGGCGAGTGGACCCCACGAGTGATGAGGAACAGCAATACCCGGGTACCGTGCACTATTGTCGAGTGCAACCCCTTCACCACACTCTTGTGGTCCAAGCCTCCAGCAGGATTTCCCTCGAAAATCAAAGGCCTACTTCGTCCCGCGTGACCGTTGGCTCCTGTGAAGTGAATCCTCACAAGGTGTCTTCGTGATCCCTTGCCGGCTGGCTTGTGGGTCCCCTGAAGACTTCTTCATCAAACCAGAGGGCTCCCCTGGTTGCTCCAGGCCTGTCCTGACTTACCCTCACTGGGTGAGTCCCGCAGACCTTGCTGGTCTGCACCTCTGACTTTCTTCACATTCCACGAGACTTGTTGTTGCCAAGGCTTGTTGGCTCCAATCCGGTTGCCAACACCCCAGTAAGCTGCAGACTTGGTGGGACACTCCGAATCCAGCTCCTGGTCGTCGTCGACGCCTCCTGGACCTCGTGGCTGAAGAGTCAAGACACCCGTGAATCACCTGAAATCACCCGACTACCGTGGGTATCCATATTCCTGGCCCCGGGTCACTGGCAAGTGACTGTGAACACGGTCCCTTCTCCTTTCAGGTCTTCCTTCTTCTGAATCCAGCCTTGGATTCCACCGGACACTTCTCCAGTCTTCACAAGCAGCAAATCTTCTTCGGCTTCCACTGAAAACGACGCGGCGACCCGACACCAAAAGACACCTGTGCACCCGGCTTCCCTGGATGAGGTAACTCGTGAACACTGGTGCTCCTGTGTGTGTTGGCCCTCGAAGTACTTACCTTGTAAGTGGCTTGCTTGTAGACTCTTCCGAAGTACCCTAAAACTTTAAAAATCCAACCGCGACTTGCTCCATTGAAATCAATAGGGAACCCGCAACTGTGTTCTCACACTGCACGCGTCTCCCGTGGGTCCTTTACTTACCTGCCTTGGGTGGATTAGTGAGGCCCCAGCGATCCTAAAGGCCCTAGGCCTTGTCCCTTTGCAAGTCGACATTCCTATACCTCTTTTTTTGTATATGGTCTGGTATGCCCCTAGGACCCCAGCCATATAAGTGCTTCATTTGTTGTGAAACATTGTTTTGTGCATATGTTCCTGACTTCTAATCTCATAAAAAGATTAGTAGAGTGTGTCTAGAAATAAATACATATCTATTTTATATATATACCTGTGTGGTGTCCTTTCATTTGGTAATTCAAGAGATTATAAGGTAAAACAAGCTGCTTTACATTCCTCTGAGACTTAGCCTGAAGGCTGCTCTCCACAGCTAGAACTAGGATAGCTTTCTTTAAAAGGTTGTCTTAAACCTAACTATCATAAGAGTCGAATTGGACTGGTGCAAGGTGGCCACTTTAACTAGTGACCAGCATATGCCAGGCTAACTTCTCACACTCAGTAAGCTGCAGACTTCGTGGGACACTCCGAATCCAGCTTCTGGTCGTCGTCGACGCCTCCTGGACCTCGTGGCTGAAGAGTCAAGACACCCGTGAATCACCTGAAATCATCCGACTACCGTGGGCATCCATCTTCCTGGCCCCGGGTCACTGGCAAGTGACTGTGAACACTGTCTCTTCTGCTTTCAGGTCGTCCTTCTTCTGAATCCAGCCTTGGATTCCACCGGACACTTCTCCAGTCTTCACAAGTAGCAAATCTTCTTCGTCTTCCATTGAAAACGACGCCGCGACCCGACACCAAAAGACACCTATGCACCCGGCTTCCCTGGGTGAGGTAACTCATGCACTCCGGTGGTCCTGTGTGTGTTGGCCCTCGAAGTACTTACCTTGTAGGTGGCTTTCTTGTAGACTCTTCCGAAGTACCCTAAAACTTTAAAAATCCATCCGCAACTTGCTCCATTGAAATCAATATGGAACCTGTGGCTGTGTTCTCACAGTGCACGCGTCTCCCGTGGGTCCTTTACTTACCTGCCTTGGGTGGATTAGTGAGGCCCCAGCAATTCTAAAGACCCTAGGCCTTGTCCCTTTGCAAGTCGACATTCCTATACCTCTTTTTTAGTATATGGTCTGGTACGCCCCTAGGACCCCAGCCATATAAGTGCTTAATTTGTTGTGAAACATTGATTTGTGCATATGTTCCTGACTTCTAATCTCATAAAGAGATTAGTAGAGTGTGTCTAGAAATAAATACATATATATTTTATATATATACCTGTGTGGTGTCCTTTCATTTGGTAATTCAAGAGATTATAAGGTAAAACAAGCTGCTTTACATTCCTCTGAGACTTAGCCTGAAGGCTGCTCTCCACAGCTACCACTAGGATAGCTTTCTTTAAAAGCTTGTCTTAAACCTAACTATCATAAGAGTCGAATTGGACTGGTGCAAGGTGGCCACTATAACTAGTGACCAGCATATGCCAGGCCAACTTCTCACATCCCTGCAGTCTGCAAGCACGTTTCCAGGCTCCAGGGCCTCCAATGCAGCTTTTGCCAGCGTTTTTGAAATCCTGCCACCATCTGTGACTCTGGCGCCAACAACAAGCTTGATTTGACATTTGAGCCCAGGAGGCGTCAAGGTGAGCTTGGGAGTGTCATATGGTTTTTCTGGCTCCCTGGAATCAGGAAACACGTTTCCAGGCTCCAGGGCTGCCAATGCAGCTTGTGCCAGCGTTTTTGAAATCCTGCCGCCAACCGTGACTCTGGCGCCCCAGAGAACCCGACAGATGGCTTCTGACATGCGTAAGGGCATTTCTGCGGGCCTTGGTTGCTGGCAATGGACCCCTAACCCTTCACAACAAGCTTGATTTGACATTTGAGCCCGGGAAGCATCAAGGTGAGGTTGGGAGTGTCATGTGGTTTTTCTGGCTCCCCGCAGTCAGCAAGTAAGTTTTAAGCTCCATGTCAGCCAATGCTGCTTTTGCCAGCCTTTTTGAAATCCTGCCACCAACCGTTACTCTGGCGCCCCAGAAGACCCAACAGATTGCTTCTGACACGTATAAGGGCAGTTCTGCAGGCCTTGGGTCCTGGAAATGGACCCCTGACTCCTCACAACAAGCTTGATTTGACATTAGAGCCCGGGAGGTGTCAAGGTGAGCTTGGGAATGTCAAGTGGTTTTTCTGGCTCCCCGCAGTCAGCAAGCACATTTGCAGGGTCCATGGCCTCCAATGTAGCTTTTTCCAGCATTTTTGAAATCCTGCCGCCATCTGTGACTCTAGTGCCAACAAGCTTCATTTGACCTTTGAGCCCGGGAGGCATCAAGATGAGCTTGGGAGTGTCATGTGGTTTTTCTGGCTGCCTGCAGTCAGCAGAAACGTTACCAGGCTCCAGGGCTGCCAATGCAGCTTTTGCCAGCTTTTTTGAAATCCTGCCGCCATCCGTGACTCTGGCTCCAACAACAAGCTTGATTTGACATTTGAACCCGGGAGGCGTCAAGGTGAGCTTGGGAGTGTCATTTGGTTTTTCTGGCTCCCTGGAGTCAGCAAACACGTTTCCAGGCTCCAGGGCGGCCAATGCAGCTTTTGCCAGTGTTTTTGAAATCCTGTCGCCAACTGTAACTCTGGCGCCCCAGAAAGCCTGACAGATGGATTCTGACATGCGTAAGGGCAGTTCTGCGGCACTTGGTTGCTGGAAATGGACCCCTGACCCCTCACTAAAGCTTGATTTGACCTTTGAGCCCGGGAGGCGTCAACCTGAGTTTGGGAGTGTCATGTGGTTTTTCTGGCTCCCCGCAGTCAGTAAGCACGTTTTAAGCTCCAGGTCCGCCAATGCTGCTTTTGCCAGCCTTTTTGTAAGCCTGCCACCAACCGTGACGCTGCCGCCCCAGAAGACCCAACAGATGGCTTCTGGCACGCGTAGGGGCAGTTCTACGGGCCTTGGGTGCTGGAAATTGACCCTGGACCCCTCACAACAAGCTTCATTTAACTTTAGAGCCCGGGAGGCGTCAAGGCGAGCTTTTGAGTGTCCATGTGGTTTTTCTGGCTCCACTCAGCCAGTATGCACGTTTCAAGGCTCCAGGACTGCCAATGTAGCTTTTGCCAATCGTTTTGAAACCTGCCGCCAACCCTGAACCTGCGCCCCATAAAACCAGACAGATGGCTTCTGACATGCGTAAGGGCAGTTCTGCGGGCCTTGGGTGCTGGAAATGGACCATGCCCCCTCACAAAAGCTTGATTTGACCTTTGAGCCCTGGAGGCATGAAGGTGAGCTTGGGAGTGTCATGTGGTTTTTCTGGCTCCCGCAGTCAGCAAGCAGGTTTCCAGGCTCCAGGGCCGCCAATGCAGCTTGTGCCAGCGTTTTTGAAATCCTGCCGCCAACTATGACTCTGGCACCCCAGAAATCAGGACAAATGGCTTCTGACACGCGTAAGGGCAGTTCTCCAGGCTTCGGGTGCCTTAAATAGACTCATGACCCCTTACAACAAACTTCCTTTAGCTTTTAAGCCTGAGAGGCGTCAAGGTGAGCTTGGGAGTGTCATGTGGTTTTTCTGGCTCCCCGCAGTCAGCAAGCACTTTTCCAGGCTCCAGGGCCACCAATTCAGCTTTTGCCAGCATTTTTGAAATCCTGCCGCCAACCATGACTCTCGCCCCAGAAAACACGACAGATGGATTATGACAAGCATAAGGGCAGTTCTGCGGGCCTTGGTTGCTGGCAATGGACCCCTGACCCTTCACAACAAGCTTTATTTGATATGTGAGCACGGGAGGCGTCAAGGTGAGCTTGGGAGTGTCATGTGGTTTTTCTTTCTCCCCGCAGTCAGCAGGCACGTTCCCAGGCTCCAGGGCCGCCAATGCAGCTTTTCCCAGCTTTTTTATTTGACCTTTGAGCCCAGGAGGCATCAAGGTGAGCTTGGGAGTGTCATGTCATTTTTCTGGCTCTCCGCAGTCAGTAAGCACATTTCCAGGCTCCAGGGTCGTAAATGCAACTTTTTCCAACGTTTTTGAAATCCTGCCGCCAACCATGACTCTGGCACTCAAGAAAACAGGACAGATGGGTTCTGACACGTGTAAGGGCAGTTCTGCAGGCTTCGGGTGCCTTACATAGATTCCTGACTCCTCACAACAAGCTTCATTTAACTTTTGAGCCCGGGAGGCGTCAAAGTGAGCTGGGGAGTGTCATGTGGTTTTTCTGGCTCCCCGCAGTCAGGAAGCACGTTTCCAGGCTCCAGGGCCGCCAATGCAGCGTTTGCCAGCATTTTTGAAATCCTGCCGCCAACCGTGACGCTGTCACCCCAGAACACCCGACAGATGGCTTCTGACATGTGACTAGACAGTTCTGCGGGCCTTGGGTGCTGGAAATGGACCCCTGACCCCTCACAACAAGCTTCATTTAAATTTAGAGCCCGGGAGGCGTCAAGGTGAACTTGGAGGTGTGATGTGGTTTTTGTGGGTCCCCGTAGTCAGCAAGCACGTTTCAGGCTCCAGGGCCACCAAGCAGCTTTTGCCAGCGTTTTTGAAATCCTGCCGCAAACCATGACTGTGGCTCCCCAGAAAACCCGACAGATGCATTCTGACACGTGTAAGGGCAGTTCTGCGGGCCTTGGTTGCTGGAAGTGGACCCCTTACAAAAGCTTGATTTGACCTTTGAGCCCGGGAGGCATCAAGGTCAGCTTGGGATTGTCATGTGGTTTTTCTGGCTCCCCGCAGTCAGCAAGCACGTTTCGAAGCTCCAGGGCCGCCAGTGCAGCTTTTGCCAGCGCTTTTGATATCATGCAGCCAACCATGGCTCTGGCACCCCAGAAAACCCGACAGATGGCTTCTGACAAGCATCTAGACAGTTCTGCTGACCTTGGGTGCTGGAAATGGACCCCTGACTGCTCACAACAAACTTCAATTAACTTTTAAGCCCGGGAGGCATCAAGGCGAGCTTGGGAGTGTCATGTGGTTTTTCTGGCTCCCCACAGTCTGCAATCACGTTTCCAGGCTCCAGGGCCTCCTTTTTTTTTTTATATATTTTTTATTGATTTTCACAGCAGCAAATGAATAGTTGACCGAGCACTACACATCCAATGAGTTACATAAAGACATAATAAACAAAACTGAGCATCGCTTTTAAGACAATTAACAAAATTAAGCAAGTTTAAACAGATTATATTATTAACATTGTGTCCAGTTATGGATAGGGGCCCAAATTTTTAAACCAAAAATTTTCCTTTTCTTCCCCTTCAAACAATACACAGCTTTCTCTAATTGGTAGAGGCTCCAGGGCCTCCAATGCATCTTTTGCCAGCGTTTTTGAAATCCTGCCACCATCTGTGACTCTGGCGCTAACAAGCTTGATTTGACATTTGAGCCCGGGAGGAGTCAAGGTGAGCTTCGGAGTGCCATGTGGTTTTTCTGGCTCCCTGCAGCCATCAAACACGTTTCCAGGCTCCAGGGCCGCCAATGCAGCTTTTGCCAGTGTTTTTGAAATCCTGACGCCAACCGTGACCCTGGCGCCCCAGAAAACCTGACAGGTGGATTCTGACACGCGTAAGGGCAGGTCTGCAGGCCTTAGTTCCTGGAAATGGACCCCTGCCCCCTCACAAAAGCTTGATTTGACCTTTGAGCCCGGGAGGCATCAAGGTGACCTTGGGAGTGTCAAGTGGTTTTCCTGGCTCCCCACAGTCAGCAAACACTTTTCCAGGCTCCAGGCCCGCCAATGCAGCTTTTGCCACCGTTTTTGATATCCTGCTGCCAACCATGTCTCTGGCACCCCAGAAAACAGGACAGATGGCTTCTGATACATGTAAGGGCAGTTCTGCAGGCTTCGGGTGCCTTAAATAGACTACTGACTCCTCACAACAAGCTTCATTTAACTTTTGATCCCGGGAGGTGTCAAGGTGAACTTGGGAGTGTCATGTGGTTTTTCTGGCTCCCCGCAGTCAGCAAGCACATTTCCAGGCTCCAGGGCCACCAATGCAGCTTTTGCCAGCATTTTTGAAATCCTGCCGCCAACCGTTACTCTGGCACCCCAGAAAACCCGACAGATGGCTTCTGACATGCGTCTAGACAGTTCTGCGGGCCTTGGGTGCTGGAAATGGACCCATGACCCCTCACAACAAGCTTCATTTAACTTTAGAGCCCGGGAGGCATCAAGGCGAGCTTATGAGTGTCATGTGGTTTTTCTGGCTCCCCGCAGTCAGCAAGTGTAGGAGAGTAGGATCTGCTTCACATGGGTACCCCCACTTTTTGCTGGTGTTTCACTGTTTTTCGACCTTAGTTTGGCTGTGGCCCTGCTAATCAGGACCACAGCCTAGATGCTTCCTCTCTAAAATGGTTTGCATGTATATTAGGTACATATCTAATTGGATTCTGGAGTGCCTTATAAGCCCCTAGTATATGGTATACTATGTACCTAGGGCATAGGTACCTCAGAGGCCTACCAGGGGCTGCAGCATGTATTATGCCACCCCTGGGAAGCATTTAAAATGGCACCACAGGTCTGCTACTGCAGCCTGGGTAAGGGTTTGCTTGCACCCCTTACAGTGGTATAGGCTACCTATATCACTACCATTGCACACACATATAAAACCTGTAAGTCACTCCTATGGCAGGCCTTAACAATCCTGAAGGCAGAGTGCTTGGTTTTTATGTGAGAGGGTGCCCCTGCATGAGCAGAGCCCCTCTGCAGCGTTCGAAGTACCTCCTCTGATGCTGTTTGTGGTGCAGCCTGACCATATACTCTTAAGTGCATTATAACCTTGCGGTAAATGCTAACTTTGGAATGGCTGCATCAAAACATGTCGTGTTTGGTGTCAAACGCTTTGGAATACTACCCTCAGCCAATTCTGGCTGCGGGGGTTTCATTTCACCCTTATAGAGGGAGAGACATGTTCACACTGGCTAAACCCGGTAGGACTTTCCTGAGCCCTGGCATCACAAAATGGATGCCTCTGCCACAGACATGGGTCTGACCTCCTGCTCCTGACCGAAACTCCGGCAGGGGAGGCCTGGACAATAGGTTTCCTGTCGAGGGGAGGTGTAACTACCCCCCCAGACAGGCAGATGTGTATTGGGGCTGGGCGGGAGCACCCTCTGGGGCTTTGAAGTCCTGCACTGGGGGCACACTTGGTGTCCCTGTGCATAGTCCAGTTCAAACCAGTTGCAGGGTCTATCTGCCCCTGCTCTGGTGCGAAACTGGACAAAGGAAATGGGTGTAACCACCCCTCTTTCTAAGCCCACCCATAGGTGGTGCCTTAGAGTTAGTCCATCTCCTAAACTTACTATAAGTATAGCAATCCGGTCCCTAGGACTTTAGATTACCCTGGACGAAACTCTGCAACATATATCCTGGACCTTCAACGTTCTATCCTGACTAGAAGACTGAAGAAATCTCCCTTGGGGTCAAGGAGTGACTCCCCTGCCTGGCAGGCACCAAAGAAGCAACTGACTGGTCTGCATCGCTGAAGCTCCCGCCGGACACCTAAGTCTTTGCATCACCAGAGGTGGATTTCCAGACTTCTCCGAGGCTACCCTGAGTCCAGAGCAAAGCTGAGGCCCGTGGCTATCGTGGGTGACGTGGAACCTTGACCCCTGGACATCGAGAACTTTTGCAGCAACACTATCTTCTTGGTCCTCCTCGAAGTTGTGCTTTGGGCTCCAAGTAGCCCCAGCCTTGAGCACCTCCTGCACCGAAGATTGCTGGCCTCCACTCCACGAGTGACCCGTGGGCCTGCTCCAAGTGCAACCTCTCGAGGCTCCTTTGCGATCACTAGCCCGTTGGCTAGCAGTCCCGGCGAAGGCGACTCCTTTTCTAATTGGGCTTACCTGGTTGCTCCAGATGTGTCCTGACTTACCCTTGCTGGGTGAGTCCCACAGACCTTGCTGGTCTGCACCTCAGTCCTTTCTCTGAATTCCAGTGACTTGCCGTTGCTAAGGCTTGTTGGGTCCATTCTGGTCTCCAATACCGCAGCACTCGCCAGACTTCGTGGCACAGCTCGAATCCGGCTCGTGGACTTCGTCGACGCCTCGTGGACCTTGTGGCTGAAGAGTCAAGACACCCATCAACTCACCTGAAGCACCCGACATCTGTGGGCATTGGTCCATCCTACCATTGGTCGCTGGCTAGTGACCCAGACTCTCTCCCCTCTGCTTTCAGGTTCCTTACATCCTAGATCCAGGCTTGAGTCTCTCCGGACACTTCTCCTCTTCACAGCAGCAGCAGTTCTTTGCAGGCTCCCATTGAAATCGACTACGCGACCCGACACCAAAAGACACCTATGCACCCGGCTTCCCTGGGTGAGGTATCTCGAGTTCTCCGGTGCTCCCGTGGGTGCTAGCCCTAGAACTTCTTAAGTCCAAAAGGGTTTGGTCCTGACTCGATTAGAAGTGTCCCTAATCTTTAAATTTCCAACCGCGACATTGCCCATAGAAGATGACGGGAACCCGTGGTTGTGTTTACACACGGCATACAGTCCCCGTGGGTCCCCTATGTCACTACCTTTGGTGGTTCCTTGGGGTCCCAGCGATTCTACAGGCTCTAGGCCTTGTGTCTAGTTCAGTCGTGGTTCTTATACCACTTTTTAGGTCTCGCTGAGACAGCGAAAGCTGTCTCTTTGAGACATTTTGTAAGTGGGTTTTCAAAAGTGCTACCCACATGGGTTTGCTGGCCTAGAGCTTGAGTGCACAATGAGGTGCACGTGCACAGCTGCTCCTCTGCTCCTTGCATTCCCCCCTCCCTTCTCACCCAGCCCTTTGATGCCCTGCTCACATTTCCCTCCTCCCGCATGCTGTCTAGTTAGTTTCGCTTCAGTAACGATCGAGGCAGTATTGTATTTATAGAGTTTTCATTTTGTGTGTGTTCTTTTTTGTTCACACCAGCTTTCTTTAGCTATATTTTAGTAATGAGTGAGGCAGTATTGAATTATAGCATTTTTTATTTGTGCGTGTTATTTTTCGCCCACACCACCCTTCTGTAGCTCTATTTTAGTTATGAGCGAGGCAGTATTGCATTACAGTGTTTTTCTTTTTTAATGCTCCATGACTCCCATCTGGGCTGGTACAGATACGATAATAGTCCGCAGAAAATAACATCTTGTCAGATGCCCTCGGACGAAAAGAACAACAACAGAAATCAATAGCAGGTCTTTGTGGCTGGGTCTGAAAACCAGAGATCTGGCCCAGGAAACACCACTGATCACCGCTGCCAAGGTGCGAGCTGGAGGGGTTGAAGCTGCCTCTCAGGTCACAGCATGGACATGGCAATCCGAGCTGGCAGCTGCAGCCTGCCCTGGAATGTTTACAAGCACAACAAATGCCCCTCTCATCCCACTGCCACCCCTCAGAGAGATAACCGCTTTATTTATGGCTTCATGTAAGTTTACTTCCTGCTTCTTCCCAGGCAGCCTGCATGCACAGGGTTTTGCATCAGCTGGGCCCCCACGGAAGCAGGTAACCCGAGCTGTGCCTAAAACGAAGGAGAGAAAATGTTAGCTTGTAGGCACCGAATTCCTGCTGCTCATAAAAAGCCACCCGCGATTAACGGCAGAGTAAACAAACCCTTGCAGGGCTGGCGCACATGTTTAAAAACTGACAGAAGCGTGCATTTTTAATCTAGGTTTCTTTTTTTTATTTTTTTGGCAACTGTATACAGCGCGGACATGGCCCAAATGTATCAAATTGCTTTACAACATAAAATGATGGTACAACATTTTTGCAAAACCAGGAGACATATAATTTTGTAGCAAAATACTTACGAGACTTCTCGTAAAATAGCAAGAGTTCATGAGTGTGCTTTTGTAAGACGCTTTACGTTTTTCACAACCCCGGTTAGGTATCCATGGCGCTACATGTTTTTCTCTTCCCCAAGAAGTCCCTGTTAAGTGCTCCGGTGTGTTTATCCAGCTTGTACAGATCTTGAATACTTCTTCAAAGACACACAGCAGACACAGGGATAACGAAAATGGCACTACCCAACTTTTGAACAGATAATTTCACACAACATGATGTAACATGACTTTTGACTTCCAAGATATAACAGGAAGTGATATCGCTCAACCTTTGACCCCTGGTGTCCATTTGTAGGTCTCGCCTGACCCAGCGCATGCGCCGGTCTGGCGAGACATTTTGTGAGGGCTCAAAAAAGTGCTACCACTGTAGCCTAGAGCTACAGTGCATGTGCACGGGCGCACGCGCCTCACTTTCGCGGGCGCTTTGATGTTTGATCGCGATCACTTTCGAGGCCGCACGGCCGCTTTGATGTTCTCTTCGCTTTTTTTTTCCTGTTTATTACTTCTATGTAGTAATGGTGGCACCCATGCGCCACCATTACTACAGAGCACTAATAAACAGTAACAAGCATTAGCATAGCCAATAGATCTCGCTTTTGGGACCTTATAAGTATTTAGTTATGCAACTGTTGCATGGCTAAACACTTATAAGGTCCCAAAAGCGAGACCTATTGGCTATGCCAATGCTTGTTTGATATATTGTTTGGTATGCCCCTAGGGCCCAAACGTGTATTTGTGCTATTACTGATGATTGCTATCTTGTAACTTAAGCATTTCGAACTCCAGTCTCATAAAGAGACTAGAGGGGTGTGTTTGATCTTAAATACATATATTTTAAATATATACCTGGTGTTGTTGTCCTTTCATTTGATCATTCAAGAGATTATAGACTGGTAAAACAAGCTGCTTTACATTCCTTCAAGACTTAGCCTGAAGGCTGCTCTCCATAGTTCCCACTAGGATAGCTTTAAATAAAGGTTGTCTTTAACCTATTACCATAAGGGGTTGTTTGGCCTGATACAAGGTGCCCACTAGAACTGCACATATCAGGCCACCTTCTCACAGCAAGCACTTTTCCAGGCTCCAGGGCCGCCAATGCAGCTTTTGCCAGCGTTTTTGATAGCCTTCCGTCAACCATGGCTCTGGCTCCCAGAGAACAGGACAGATAGCTTCTGACACGCGTAAGGGCAGTTCTGCAGGCTTCGGGTCCCTGACTCCTCACAACAAGCTTCATTTAACTTTTGAGCCCGGGAGGCGTCAAGGTGAGCTTGGGAGTGTCATAAGGTTTTTCTGCCTCCCCGCAGTCAGCAAGCATGTTTCCAGGCACCAGGGCCGCCAATGCAGCGTTTGCCAGTGTTTTTGAAATCCTGCTGCCAACCTTGACTCTGGCACCCCAGAACACCCCACAGATGGCTTCTGACACGCGTCTAAACAGTTCTGCGGGCCTTGTGTGCTGGAAATGGACCCCTGACCCCTCACAAAAACTTGATTTGACCTTTGAGCCCAGGACACATCAAGGTGAGCTTGGGAGTGTCATAAGGTTTTTCTGGCTCCCCGCAGTCAGCAAGTGTGTTTCCAGGCTCCAGGGCCACCAGTGCAGCTTGTGCCAGCGTTTTGGAAATCCTGCCACCAACCATGACTCTGGCACCCCAGAAAACAGGTTAGATGGCTTCTGACACACATAAGGGCAGTTCTGCAGGCTTCGGGTGCCTGAAATGGACTCCTGATCCCTCACAACAAGCTTCATTTAACTTTTGAGCCCGGGAGGCGTCAAGGTGAGTGAGTGTCATGTGGTTTTTCTGGCTCCCCGCAGTCAGCAAGCACGTTTCCAGGCTCCAGGGGCACCAAGCAGCTTTTGCCAGCATTTTTTAAATCCTGCTGCAAACCTTGACTGTGGTGCCCCAGAAAACCCGACAGATGCAGTCTGACACGCGTAAGGGCAGTTCTGCGGGCCTGGGTTGCTGGCAATGGACCCCTGACCCTTCACAACAAGCTTGATTTGACATTTGAGCCCGGGAGGCGTCAAAGTGAGCTTGGGAGTGTCATGTGGTTTTTCTGGCTCCCTGCAGTCAGTAAGCACGTTTTAAGCTCCAGGTCTGTGAATGCTGCTTTTGCCAGCCTTTTTGAAATCCTGCCGCCAACTATGACTCTGGCACCCCAGAAAACAGGACAGATGGCTTCTGAAACGCGTAAGGGTAGTTCTACGGGCCTTGGTTCCTGTAAAACGACCTCTGAAACCTTCACAAAAGCTTGACTTGACTTTTGAGCCCGGGAGGTATCAAGGTGAGCTTGGGAGTGTCATGTGGTTTTTCTGGCTCCCTGTAGTCTGCAAGCACGTTTCCAGGCTCCAGGGCCACCAATGCAGCTTTTGCCAGCGTTTATGAAATCCTGCCACCATCTGTGACTCTGGCGTCAACAACAAGCTTGATTTGACATTTGAGCCGGGGAGGCGTCAAGGTGAGCTTGGGAGTGTCATGTGGTTTTTCTGGCTCCCTGCATTCAGCAAACACGTTTCCCGGCTCCAGGGCCGTCCATGCAGCTTTTGCCAGTGTTTTTAGAATCCTGCCACCAACCGTGACTCTGGTGCCCCAGAAAACCTGACAGATGGCTTCTGACACGCGTAAGGGCAGTTCTGCAGGCTTCGGGTGCCTTAAATAGACTCCTGACCCCTCACAACAAGCTTCATTTAACTTTTGAGCCCGGGAGGTGTCAAGGTGAGCTTGGGAGTGTCATGTGGTTTTTCTGGCTCCCCGCAGTCAGCAAGCACGTTTCCAGGCTCCAGCGCCGCCAATGCAACTTTAGCCAGCGTTTTTGAAATTCTGCCGCCATCCATGATTCTGGCGCCAACAACATTAAGCTTGATTTGCCTTTGAGCCCGGGAGGCGTCAAGGTGAGCTGTGGAGCGTCATGTGGTTTTTCTGGCTCCCCGCAGTCAGCAAGCACGTTTCCAAGCTCCAGCGCCGCCAATGCAGCTTTTGCCAGCGTTTTTGAAATCCTGCTGCCAACCGTGACTCTGGCCCCCAGAAATCCCGAGAGATGCATTCTGACATGCATAAGGGCAGTTCTGCGGGACTTGGATGCTGGAAATGGACCCTTGACCCCTCACAACAAGGTTCATTTAACTTTAGAGCCCGGGAGGCGTCAAGGTGAGCTTGGGAGTGTAATGTGGTTTTTGTGGCTCCCCTCAGTCAGCAAGCACGTTTCCAGGCTCCAGGGCCACCAAGCAGCTTTTGCCAGCGTTTTTGAAATCCTGCCGCAAACCATGACTGTGGCTCCCCAGAAAACCCGACAGATGCATTCTGACACGTGTATGGGCAGGTCTGCGGGCCTTCGTTGCTGGAAATTGACCCCTGACCCCTCACAAAAGCTTGATTTGACCTTTAAGCCAGGGAGGCATCAAGGTGAGCTTGGGAGTGTCATGTGGTTTTTCTGGCTCCCCGCAGTCAGCAAGTAAGTTACCAGGGACCAGGGCCTCCAATGCAGCTTTTTCCAGCTCTTTTGAAATCCTGCTGCCATCCGTGACTCTGGCGTCAACAACAAGCTTGATTTGACATTTGAGCTCGGGAGGCGACAAGGTGAGCTTGGGAGTGTCATGTGGTTTTTCTGGCTCCCTGCAGTCAGCAAACACGTTTCCAGGCTCCAGGGCCGCCAATGCAGTTTGTGCCAGCGTTTTTAAAATCCTCCCCCCAACCATGACTCTGGTTCCCCAGAAAACAGGACAGATGGCTTCTGACACGCGTAAGGGCAGGTCTGCAGACTTCAGGTGCCTTAAATAGACTCCTGACCCCTTATAACAAGCTTCATTTAAGTTTTGAGCCCGGGAGGCGTCAAGGTGAGCTTGGGAGTTTCATGTGATTTTTCAGGCTCCCCTCAGTCTGCAAGGCTCCATGGCCGCCAATGCAGCTTTTGCCAGCGCTTTTGAAATCCTGCCACCAACCGTGACTCTGGCGCCCCAGAAATCTTGACAGATGCATTCTGACACGCTTAAGGGCAGTTCTGCGGGCATTGGTTGCTGGAAATGGACCCCTGACCCCTCACATAAGCTTGATTTGATCTTTGAGCCCTGGAGGCATCACTGTGAGCTTAGGAGCGTCATTTGTTTTTTTGGCTCCCCGCAGTCAGTAAGCACGTTACCAGGCTCCAGGGTCATAAATGCAAGTTTTGCCAGCGTTTTTGAAATCCTGCCGCCATCCGTGACTCTTTCGCCAATAAAAAGCTTCATTTGACCTTTGAGCCCGTGAGGCGTCTGTAAGAAGTTGGCCTGATATATGCTGTCCACTAGTTCCAGTGGGCACCTGGTATCAGTCCAAACAACCCCTTATGGTGATTGGTTAAAGACAACCTTTATTGAAAGCTATCCTAGTGGTAGCTATGGAGAGCAGCCTTCAGGCTAAGTCTTGAAGGAATGTAAAGCAGCTTGTTTTACCACTCTATAATCTCTTGAATGATCAAACTAAAGGACAACCACACCAGGTATATATTTAAAATATATGTATTTAAGATCAAACACACCCCTCTAGTTTCTTTATGAGACTGGCATTCGAAGTACTTAGGTTACAAGTTAGTTATCAACAATATTAGCACAAATACACGTTTGGGCCCTAGGGGCGTACCAAACCATATACCAAAAAAGTGGTATAAGAATCACGACTGAACTAGACACAAGGCCCAGAGCCTGTAGAATCACTGGGACCCAAGGAACCACCCAAGGTAGTGACACAGGGGACCCACGGGGGCCGTGTGCAGAGTGTAAACACAACCGCGGGTTCCCATTAGCTTCTGTTGGCAAGGTCGCGGTTGGAAATTTAATGATTAGGGACACTTAGAATCGAGTCATGACCAAACCCTTTTGGACTTAAGCAGTTCTAGGGCTTGCACCCACGGGAGCACCGGAGTACTCGAGTTACCTCACCCAGGGAAGCCGGGTGCATAGGTGTCTTTTGGTGTCGGGTCGCGTCGTCAATTTCAATGGAAGCTGGCGAAGAAGTGCTGCTGCCGTGAAGAGGAGAAGTGTCCGCAGAGATCCAAACCTGGATCTAGGATGTAAGGAACCTGAAAGCAGAGGGGACAGAGTCTGGGTCACTTGCCAGTGACCGAGGGCAGGAGGGACCAATGCCCACAGACGTCGGGTGCTTCAGGTGAGGTGACGGGTGCATTGACTCTTCAGCCACGAGGTCCAGGAGGTGTCGATGAAGTCCACAAGCCGGATTTGAGCTGTCCCACGAAGTCTGTCGAGTGCTGCTGTGTCAGCAACCAGAATGGACCCAACAAGCCTTGGCAACGGCAAGTCTCGTGGAAAAAGAAGAAGGACGTCTGTGCAGACCAGCAAAGTCTGAGGGACTCACTTAGCAAGGGTAAGTCAGGGCACATCTGGAGCAACCAGGAAAACCCAGGCAGAAGAGGAGTTGCCTTCGTGGGCACCCACTATCCAACGGGCTAGCGATCGCGAAGGAGCCTCGTGCGGTCGCACTGGAAACTGGCCCACGGGTCACTCGTGGAGTGGAGGTCAGAGATCTTCGGTGAAGTCAGTGCTCAAGGCTGGGGCTACTCGAAGCCCAAAGCAGAACTTCAGGAAAATACAATAAGTTGATGTACCAACAATAGTACGCGGTGTCCAGGGGTCATGGTTCCTTGTCACCCACGATAGCCACGGGCCTCAGCTTTGCTGTGGACTCAGGGAAGTCAGGAAATTTACCTCTGGTGATGCAGGAACTTCAGCGTCCAATGGGAGCTTTGGAATTGCAGACCAGACAGTTGCTTCTTTGGTGCCTGCCAAGCAGGGAAGTCACTCCTTGACCTCACGGGAGATTTCTTTAGTCTTCTACTCAAAATAGAAAGTCGAAGGTCCAGGTTATATATTGCAGAGTTTCTTCCAGGGTAATCGAAAGTCGCAAGGACTGGGTTCTCATACTTATTCTAAATTTGGGGGTTGGACATACTGTAGGGAACCACCTATGGGAGGGTTTGGAAAGATGGGTGGTTACACCCATTTCCTTTGTCCAGTTTCACACCAGAGCAGGGGCAGGTAGCCCCTGCAACCAGTTTGAACTGGACTATGCACAGGGACACCAAGTGTGCCCCCAGTGCAGGACTTCAAAGCACCAGAGAGTGCTCCCGCCCAGCCCCAATACACATCTGCCTGTCTTGGGAGGTGGTTACACCTCCCTGGGACAGGAAACCTATTGTCCAGGCCTCCCCTGCCGGAGTTTTGATCAGCAGCAGGAGGCCAGACCCGTGTCTGTGGCAGAGGCATCCATTTTGTGATGCCAGGGCTGTAGAAAGTCCTACCGGATTAGACCAGTGTGAACAAGTCTCTCCCTCTGGAAGGGTGGAATGCTACCCCCGCTGCCAGAACTGGCAGGAGGGTAGTATTCCAAAGCGTTTGACACCAAACACAACATGTTTCCGTGCAAAGTTAGCATTTACTGCGAGGTTATAATGCACTTAAGAGTATATGGTCAGGCAGTACCTCAGAGGAGGTACTCCGAACGCTTCAGAGGGGCTCTGCTCATGAAGGGGCACCCTCTCACATAAAAACCAAGCACTCTGCCTTCAGGATTGTTAAGGCCTGCCATAGGAGTGATTTATAGGTTTTATATGTGTGTGCAATGGTAGTGATATAGGTAGCCTATACCACTTTAAGGGGTGCAAGCACCCCCTTACCCAGGCTGCAGTAGCAGACCTGTGGTGCCATTTTGGAGTGCTTCCCAGGGGTGGCATAATACATGCTTCAGCCCCTGGTAGGCCTCTGAGGTACCTATGCCCTAGGTACATAGTTCGGCTTTCCTGTTTTCAGTTTCTATTTTTGGTAAACTCTGGTGGGGTTTTTTCAGTGTTTTCAAGTGATTTCAATACCTTACAAAAACAGTGGTTATCAGTGATTACACATTTTCGCGCCATTAAAAACAACAGAAACAGTGTTTTTCCGGTGTTTATGGAAAGTTTTGCTTTTATTATTGCTTGCTTTCTACACTGATAGTCATTGGTATATAGACAGTGGACGTACAGTGTATATGAGGTCCAAATACATTTTTGCAAATCAAACTTATTGTAGTACACCATACAATACTTCTTCAGTGAGTCTTTGTTCATGTGTGCTCAGTTTTTCCTTCCCATGTAAACTTTTTTCTGTGAAAAGCCCTCTCAACATTGGCACTTGAGATGGGCAACGCCAAAACAGACAATACACAATTTGCTAACTCTAGCCACTGACATAGTTTTCCATGCCAATAGTGGTGCACTTGAAGATTGCGATTCTCTGGGCAGGTTCGGGTACATTTGTGTTGAACTGGGCGCTTATGCCCTCAGAGTTATTGAAGCGGTCAAAAATGAAACAACACTTTTCTAACTACAGAGAAAACTCCCCACTGTGTGGTTTCATTGACTTCAAATGCCATGGTTGGTGAAGGTTAAATGCCCAGATGTGTGTCTGGGAATACCCAATGCACTACTTAAATACACTGTCCAGTGTAAATGACAACATCACTAAGTATTCAATAATAATCCACAATTGTTAAAACACATTTAGCCAGCAGTAATCCACAAAATTTTCAATGAATCAAGAATGTCCAGTCTGTGTCAGTTGATAATTCCAAGTAATTCTTCTTTATTGCTGAAGAATACCGATGTGGATGTTGTTTGTAGAAATCAACAAATTATACAGCTTATGGTTAGGAAAACCGACTTAATTTCAAATCTCCCAATGCATTTTGGGCTTTTCAAATAAGCCCTTCGTCAGGGAAATCTGTAGAAAATGAACAATGACAATCTGTATGTATTCTTAATCATAACATAAATTTAGACATTCTGGCTCATGGGAGGGCAAGACAAAATGATTGACTAGTAGTCTCAGCCTTATTCAAGAAGGAAAATGAAAAGTAAAAATTTTTTGAAAACACCAGTGCAATACTAGAAGGTGAGAAAACAAACGTGACCAAAGTTAATTGACATACAGTTTTTTGGATCGTGCACAGACCGAAGGTTGAACAATTTGCAATGTTGTCAGGTGCCACAGAGGTATCACTCTCAAATCCCAAAGAGTGTATGAAATCAGAAAACACATGCGCTGGCTGACAACAGTCAGCGTCCCTCTGGGCGCGCCGTAAATACTTCGCTGAGAGCGAATGAGAATATTGTTTGAAAAGAATAAAGCGTAAAAGTTGATCTTCAATTCCAAGTTTTAATTCATGGATGTTCGGATCAGTTCATATGATCAAGTGATGAAAAATTGCATTCATAGAATAACATCACTGTGTTAAATCTCCACTCAGGTGTTAAACTCAGTCCCAATGTATTTCGGGCCCCTCTGGCCCTTCATCAGGGGAATCTATGTTACAAAGAAACATGTACATATCAGTAAAATGCAAAAAAATGAGGAATTAGCCAAAAATCACAAAAGAAGAAAGGACTGCGCCTATCAAAAGGTAAGTTTACGCTCAACGAAACAAATGTATCAATGTTTGCTAAATAAAACAATGTCACCGAACTTAAAAGTTGGTTGAACTGTCAGGGTAGCGTGAAAAGATGCTGGAAATGTACCTAGAAAAACCAAAGGACTATGGTTGTTTCGGATAAACCCGCCCACGGTGGAAGGTAAGAAGGGTTTTAAAGAAGGGACAGTTCACCCTCGTGCGTGTACTATAATGAAGAAAAAAAAACGGAGAAAGCGCTAGGTGTGCCCAAACTAAGTTAAAAGACCCATGAGGCATATAGCAACGCTTAATGCAAAATTTGGGGAGATGCGCAGAGCAGATGCGAAGGAAGTTGGTAAGCGAGTTTAAGCGTGGAGTTCTAATTAGTCGAGGTAAATGAGATACGCTAAAGCGAACGTGCAGCTTCCTATGAAAGCTAAAGCTCTGTACCTGGTTTGTTCTGATGGTGCCGATCAGTCTTGCATCGGGGTTTGCTACAGTGTTGTCGGTCATGCTCTTTAAAAAAACGGAACACCGGAAGTGACGTGAACGGTGGTGGGATAGCAAGTGTGTGTTGGAAATCACTGATTCAACATGGGCGCCATCTTGTAAGGGAGGAATAAATGAACTAACAAATAGGTATGTCGACTTCAATGGAAGTGCTCATGATAAAACGTAAGGAAAAAAACATCAAAATACAAGTATTCACACAAAAGTGGGCAAACATTAATAACAGCAAGATAGTTCATAGTTCAAAGGTAGCAAGCGAATTCCAAGCGGTCATTGAGACCCTTCGGCTTCATGGATTCCAGTTTGTAAATCCAGTGTATCTCGCGTTGCAACAAGAAAGAGTTGTTGTCTCTACCTTCTCTTTTCATTACAGTTTCTAAGACCAAAAATTTAAGTTGAGCAATGCTGTGTTGGTTTTCAAGAAAATGCATCGCTACAGTGGATCTGGGGTTGCTGGTGCGTATGTTGCTCTTATGTTCATGGATGCGGGTTTTTATCTTTCTTTCGGTTTTTCCCACATAAACAAGCCCGCAAGGGCATTTCAGTAAGTATATTACATTGGTGGTGTCACAGGTGGCGTTGACTCGAAGCTTGATCGGTGTACCCCTCATGGGGTGTGAAATTTTTTGGCCCTTGATAATGTTATTACAATTGCTGCAATTCATGCAGGGAACTGTCCCTCGAAAAATCGTGGTTGAAATTTCGGTTTTGGGTCGAATCAATTCCTGTATATTTTTATTCCTAGTATGTGCAAACATCGGTGGATTGCTAAAGATGCCATTGAAATCAGTTTCTAGGGCCAAGACTGGCCAGTGTCTCTTAATGGTTTGCTTGAATCTGTGACTCATGGTTGAGAAGCGGGAAACCACTACCATGCGGTGATGCTCACTACGTGTGGTGGGTTGCAATAAAGTTTCACGGGATGCACTGGCCACTTTGGTGACAGCATTTTGTAAAATAGCTTGAGGATAACCACGGGTGGCAAAACGTTGTATCATTGACTGTGTTTGTGTGTGAGACTCAAAAGGGTCAGATACTATTCTTTTCACTCTTAACAATTGTGAAAATGGTAGGTGATTTTTCAAAGATGGTTGGTGAAAGCTAGTATAATGTAAAAGGTTATTGCGATCGGTTGATTTCCTAAAAACGGATGTGGTGATCAGATCACCACATCCGTTTTTAGGAAATCAAAGAATAGTATCTGACCCTTTTGAGTCTCACACACAAACACAGTCAATGATACAACGTTTTGCCACCCGTGGTTATCCTCAAGCTATTTTACAAAATGCTGTCACCAAAGTGGCCAGTGCATCCCGTGAAACTTTATTGCAACCCACCACACGTAGTGAGCATCACCGCATGGTAGTGGTTTCCCGCTTCTCAACCATGAGTCACAGATTCAAGCAAACCATTAAGAGACACTGGCCAGTCTTGGCCATAGAAACCGATTTCAATGGCATCTTCAGCAATCCACCGATGTTTGCACATACTAGGAATAAAAATATACAGGAATTGATTCGACCCAAAACCGAAATTTCAACCACGATTTTTCGAGGGACAGTTCCCTGCATGAATTGCAGCAATTGTAATAACATTATCAAGGGCCAAAAAATTTCACACCCCATGAGGGGTACGCCGATCAAGCTTCGAGTCAACGCCACCTGTGACACCACCAATGTAATATACTTACTGAAATGCCCTTGCGGGCTTGTTTATGTGGGAAAAACCGAAAGAAAGATAAAAACCCGCATCCATGAACATAAGAGCAACATACGCACCAGCAACCCCAGATCCACTGTAGCGATGCATTTTCTTGAAAACCAACACAGCATTGCTCAACTTAAATTTTTGGTCTTAGAAACTGTAATGAAAAGAGAAGGTAGAGACAACAACTCTTTCTTGTTGCAACGCGAGATACACTGGATTTACAAACTGGAATCCATGAAGCCGAAGGGTCTCAATGACCGCTTGGAATTCGCTTGCTACCTTTGAACTATGAACTATCTTGCTGTTATTAATGTTTGCCCACTTTTGTGTGAATACCTGTTTTTTGATGTTTTTTTCCTTACGTTTTATCATGAGCACTTCCATTGAAGTCGACATACCTATTTGTTAGTTCATTTATTCCTCCCTTACAAGATGGCGCCCATGTTGAATCAGTGATTTCCAACACACACTTGCTATCCCACCACCGTTCACGTCACTTCCGGTGTTCCGTTTTTTTAAAGCGTTACAACAAACAAATGATGGACGGAATGCTGACAATGCAGACATTCTCCCCCAGTCAAGAGATCTGGGTTAAATCCATCGTTCTTTTGCCCACTACGCCACCCCAGTTCAGACATGGCCATATGCAAATCAGTCTTGACCCTGTGCCTCATGGGAACAGTCCAGCCCGAACTGCCAAGCCATGTCTTCCCTGGACCGGAATCAAGCATCCTAGGACCGGTTTCTGGCTATCAGCCGTCATCAGCCAGGATAGCTTGACTCTAGTGGCGTAGTGAGCATGGGTCCCACGTCTGGGAATACCCATCCCACTTAGGGCGAAAAGCGTTACAACAAACAAATGATGGACGGAATGCTGACAATGCAGACATTCTCCCCCAGTCAAGAGATCTGGGTTAAATCCATCGTTCTTTTGCCCACTACGCCACCCCAGTTCAGACATGGCCATATGCAAATCAGTCTTGACCCTGTGCCTCATGGGAACAGTCCAGCCCGAACTGCCAAGCCATGTCTTCCCTGGACCGGAATCAAGCATCCTAGGACCGGTTTCTGGCTATCAGCCGTCATCAGCCAGGATAGCTTGACTCTAGTGGCGTAGTGAGCATGGGTCCCACGTCTGGGAATACCCATCCCACTTAGGGCGAAAAAGGAAGACATGGCTTGGCAGTTCGGGCTGGACTGTTCCCATGAGGCACAGGGTCAAGACTGATTTGCATATGGCCATGTCTAAACTGGGGTGGTGTAGTGGGCAAAAGAACGATGGATTTAACCCAGATCTCTTGACTGGGGGAGAATGTATGCATTGTCAGCATTCCGTCCATCATTTGTTTGTTGTAACGCTTTTCGCCCTAAGTGGGATGGGTATTCCCAGACGTGGGACCCGTGCTCACTACGCCACTGGAGTCAAGCTATCCTGGCTGATGATGGCTGATAGCCAGAAACCGGTCCTAGGATGCTTGATTCCGGTCCAGGGAAGACATGGCTTGGCAGTTCGGGCTGGACTGTTCCCATGAGGCACAGGGTCAAGACTGATTTGCATATGGCCATGTCTAAACTGGGGTGGTGTAGTGGGCAAAAGAACGATGGATTTAACCCAGATCTCTTGACTGGGGGAGAATGTATGCATTGTCAGCATTCCGTCCATCATTTGTTTGTTGTACCGTTTTTTTAAAGAGCATGACCGACAACACTGTTGCAAACCCCGATGCAAGACTGATCGGCACCATCAGAACAAACCAGGTACAGAGCTTTAGCTTTCATAGGAAGCTGCACGTTCGCTTTAGCGTATCTCATTTACCTCGACTAATTAGAACTCCACGCTTAAACTCGCTTACCAACTTCCTTCGCATCTGCTCTGCGCATCTCCCCAAATTTTGCATTAAGCGTTGCTATATGCCTCATGGGTCTTTTAACTTAGTTTGGGCACACCTAGCGCTTTCTCCGTTTTTTTTTCTTCATTATAGTACACGCATGAGGGTGAACTGTCCCTTCTTTAAAACCCTTCTTACCTTCCACCGTGGGCGGGTTTATCCGAAACAACCATAGTCCTTTGGTTTTTCTAGGTACATTTCCAGCATCTTTTCACGCTACCCTGACAGTTCAACCAACTTTTAAGTTCGGTGACATTGTTTTATTTAGCAAACATTGATACATTTGTTTCGTTGAGCGTAAACTTACCTTTTGATAGGCGCAGTCCTTTCTTCTTTTGTGATTTTTGGCTAATTCCTCATTTTTTTGCATTTTACTGATATGTACATGTTTCTTTGTAACATAGATTCCCCTGATGAAGGGCCAGAGGGGCCCGAAATGCATTGGGACTGAGTTTAACACCTGAGTGGAGATTTAACACAGTGATGTTATTCTATGAATGCAATTTTTCATCACTTGATCATATGAACTGATCCGAACATCCATGAATTAAAACTTGGAATTGAAGATCAACTTTTACGCTTTATTCTTTTCAAACAATATTCTCATTCGCTCTCAGCGAAGTATTTACGGCGCGCCCAGAGGGACGCTGACTGTTGTCAGCCAGCGCAAAGTTAATTGACACCATAAACCATCGTGCCACCATCATAATCGACTAAAGTAGTAAAAATACATCCCAATAAAAATCGTACCTCAAGCGGTAAAAGTGCGGGAACTCTACACCAAGTCAAAAAATGAAACCAGCGCCGAGCAGGTGAAGTATCTTAAAGAAATTGACAAAGGGGACTAATGAAAAAGATGGGTTAAGGCTAATGGAGAAAGTCTGTGAACCAACAAAACAGCGGGCCTTACCGCAATCTCTTGTACGATCGCACAAGTGGCCAATTTACAAAGTGTCGCGAGAGGTCTGTGGAAAAGAGATAAAAACCCATAACGGGTAAAAATGGGCATAAGTGGTCATAACCAACACGCTAAGCGCTGAACGTTATCAACAGGACTGTGAGTTAAAAAGCCGATCGAAAAATTAACAGTTCAGCTTTAACGCTTACCCGAGGGGATCAAGCTGTCACTGCTCGAACCTGGTGGCCCGCAGAGCCCCCAACCTGGTGCACACGTGATTTGTGAAAGATTGTTGATTACTTGAAATTTTCATACATTGTGTTTAAACTAGATTACTCGAGTGCATCTCAGCTGCGTTCTTTCATTATGGTTGGTGAAGGGACACTTCCATGCATCATTGTAAGCCATGTCTCATACGTTATAAAATGAAAGTTCCTGAATTGCTTGTCAACATTGCTTTGCTTACCAAGTGGCAAGCACTCTAACATGGAACATGTTACAGTGCCAAAGTCACTAATGATGTCGCACAGCCTACTATCAAGGAGATGTTTCACATATACACCAATTATGCTGAACACTTGGCAGAGTAGGGTTTTTTCCAGACTCTAGTTGTTTTATTATGTCCACTACAGCAGTTATGTTTTTCTGTAAAAATCTAAGAATGCAGTAGATGGTACTTTTTTCACATCACTATCAATATGCGACCATAGATCCTCACATTTCTTGCCTTTGGCATCATCAATTCTGTAAACGGTTGCCACATGGATAATATAGCATTCACAGCCCCTTGGACTGAGAACCATCAGCTAAGTGACACAGTTGGGATGACTCTTTCTTTGATGCCACACAAAGCAAGAAATATTTGCATTTTAGTTCCCGCGCATAACAAAACAGTGCACTAGAATGGACAAAAATGTCAATAGCATTCTTCATTAACTCTGAAGGTTGTAAAGATGCTTTCAGCATACCATCTAACAAGTGGCAAGGATCTCTTACAGGGTAGCACATCAGCTCAGGTATCGATTTTGACAGGTCATCACACAACTTTTTCATATACGTAGCTGAATCACTGCAAATACAAACAATATCACTCCAATCTGTGTTGCACTTGGAAATAACCTTTTTGCAGCAGCATTCCAAATGACATTGCGTTCCATGTTTTCCAAAAGTCTGGTGTCATGTTTTCATCACTATCCCAGATGCGCGGTGATAGCACTTTTTTCACATATACTTGTCACTATACCCTGCATTGAATGTTTAAAGCCTGAGGTGTTGGCAATTCGCCTACTATCAATACTGACTCACTAGAAACTGGGTGCTGATGTATTAAGGGTTTTTACCCATTCTCTGTAGGTAAATGTGATGGCACATATTGGGAAAGATTCTTATGAAACCAGCCATTTCAGCTATCAGTGAAAGAATCAAACGCAGCCAAAATGTCAAATATGATTTTGATGTTTCCTGATTCTCTACAGTTGATAAAATCATTAAATAAGACCTAAAACATGCTTCTAAACCCTGCATCTTTAGACCAAAGACTACAAAACTGAGAAAAGCAAAAGGAAGAAGAAATTGTATTTTAGTTACATCCCTAAACAACAAAACTGAAGCTGAATAATGTTAGCCCAGTCTTTCTTGCTGCTAGCTTGTATAAAAAGGTTACATTGTATTGGCCCCTTCAGGAAGAAAAAAAATGACTTTCACTCTCCTTTTCCTTTCTTTGAATGGCAATTAGTTTGTGGTTCTGCAGGTGTTTTTTCAGTGTTTAAATGGTTACACTGATGAGGGCTATTTCCCTTTCGGTGGGGTTTTATCAGTTATTATAGGTTTAAACCTAAAACCGAACAGCCTATACATAGTATACCATATACTAGGGGCTTATAAGGCACTCCAGCATCCAATTAGATATGTACCTAATGTACATGCAAACCATTTTAGAGAGAAAGCAGCTAGGCTGTGGTCCTGATTAGCAGGGCCACAGCCAGACTAAGGTCGAAAAACTGTGAAACACCAGCAAAAAGTGGGGGTACCCATGTGAAGCAGATCCTACTCTGCTACAGCGTCAAGATGAGCTTGGGAGTGTCATGTGGTTTTCTGGCTCCCCACAGTCAGCAAGCACGTTTCCAGGCTACAGGGCCGCCAATGCAGCTTGTGCCAGTGTTTTTGAAATCCTGCCGCCAACCATGACTCTGGCACCCCTGAAAACAGGACAGATGGCTTCTGACACATGTAATGTTAAATGGTAGCGGCAGTTTCAGTTGATAACCCTTCAAGTATTGCCCGGCGGTAATCGCCTCTCATACCATTCGATAATTTACCAATGAAAGAGGCAGGCGCCGGAGACTGGAAGGCAGGAAACAAAGTTTTATTCCGTCGGAGCAGAACACATCAGATCAGACAGCAAGGTATCGTCACGAGGTGCTCTAACTGCATCTCTGAGGCCTGGCCTCTTATACACAGGTTTATGACTTTATTGCAGGTTTATTGTACATGGCACATTCTTGAGATTACTTTGATGTATAAAAGAACGTTTTCAGAATCCCCACTTCGAACTCGTTCCCACACATATCTACAGTGGAAGTCCCCACCCCATCTACAGTAGGAGATGGCTATCACGCAGCTGGACATTCCGCCAATTCCCGGGGATGTGTGCAACCGGCCGGGTCTCAGGGGGTAGGGGCTTTGATCCACTGTAATCCCTTTGATGTGGGGTGTTTCCCTTACAGTAGGGGCAATAAACTGCATCCGCAGGGCTAGGTGATGGCCTGGGACCGGTTCGGACAATGGGGCGCAGAGGAAGGGGGTTATCAAAGAGATGCATGACCATGTATGGGATGTCGGTCGGGCGTGGGATGTGGTTCCATGGCAGGGTCGCGCAGAAGGAGAGGGTTTATGGCCCGTGTATGAGAGAGCGGGGGTGGCCGGCGCGCGGGGGAGGCTTGCAGCGCCAGGGGAACGCGCTGGCGATCGACAATGAGCAGGGAGAGACCAGAGTGCCTAAAATGGCTGCCGTGCGCTTTCCTGTGTGTCATGCTGGGGAGAGACAAGATGGCGCAGATAATGTTCAGTTTGCAAGCTAAATTTCCACAGTCCTCCCTTTTAACATGTCTCGCCAGCTTGTCTAGTTCGGATCTATCCCCATAATACTACGAACTTCCATCTCATACAGAGCTTTCATTCGTTCCGCTTCGAAGTTCAAAGTCTTAGGGCAGATGCAGTTCATAAAAAGCGAACATAAAGGTGGCAGACACTGAATCCCCAAGCAGCATCCACATAGTATCACAATTGGTATTAGGATAAATGAAAACAGCCTCCATCCCCAACTTTTAATAGTGTCCCAAAACCAACTCCCCAGTGACCATTCTCCTTGCTCCTGATGAACCTCTGCGGAAAGTCTGTGGAGGTGTTCAATTGCTTTGTAGACTGAGGGTGAGTTATCCGGTACGTAGGTACAACAGCTGGACCCAATGATGCGGCATGCTCCTCCACGACCAGCCAGACCCACATCTAGAACGAGGCGGTTCTGAAGAGCCACTAGGCGGACGGCCTGGAGCTCGGCGGTGTTGTTGGCGAGGATGCCAGCCGTAATGTTCATCGCCGTTTCGACTGCCTGGGTTAAGTGGCGGATGGCACGGCTGTTTGCCATTGGACCCCAGAGTGGAACAAGACCTTTTACTGCGTCCATGAACTGTGCTCCGGTGGAGTCGGCTTGCACAATGTCTTTGGCACGTTTCTGTCGGTGATGGTTTGCTGGAGCCACATATGTCAGAGGAAGGACAAAGGCGATGTAGCAGGTGCCTCCCCAACCTTTCGGAAGCCAGGTGTAGGCCTTAGTACCACAGACGAAGTACATATTCGGGGAGGCAACAAAGGAGGGTGGATCAGCTGCGTCCAATGTTCGGGTGATGAGGCAGGAGCTGTGGCCCACCAGCTACGCCCCCAGGCCTTCGAGGCACACAAGTCCAGTGATGTTGATGACGGACAGGGCCACTGTTAGGGTGGCGGCCGTCCGTTTCCGGAGGTAAGAGAAGGTGGGTCTGGCTGGGTTGTTGAACACTTGCATTTCAACTCGTTCTTTGGCAGGGATGTCCATGTGAAAGGAAGTGTTTGATCTCAGAGGGCAGAAGGGGGCAGAAGTTTTTCCAGTTTTGTTCAGCCAGAACCCATGGTAGAAGTGCGACACAGTTTTGCCAGAAGTGGCATTGTCCCTGTAGCTTTCCTGCAGGAGGATTAGCCAGGCGAGGCAGGAACCATGGACAGAAAAAGGTGAAGGGATGAAAGGGATAGAGTGTCCAGTGGCATGTGGCAGCAATCCACAGATCCAGCAATTAGTGGCGTTGGCGGCAAGATTGTGTTGGTGGAGCAACTGCACAAAAGAGTTATTCCAGAACTCCTTACGTCTTTCTCGGAGTTGGGGTGAAAGTGAGATCAGATGGTGTTCTTTCATGGTGGTAGGTTGAACGGTGGTCAGCAATGTCTTATGAGCGGGTGTGCTCTCCTCCATGATCCAGAAGGTGACCATGAGGAGAAGGCAAAAGAGAAGGGTAATGAAAAGTGTAATAGTCTTTGAGCTGTGCATTCTGTCAGTCTTTGGGTTTTTGTAGTGGATCTTCGGACGTCCGGTTGCTTCCATCATCTTCATGTCGGGCGCTTCCATCACCTTCAAGAGACTCGGTAGCGGGCAGAACCACAGACTTTGTTTAGTTTCTCTCCTGGTGGCCTTTGAGGTGACTAGGCCACCGCTCTGAGATTTCCACTTAGTTTGTGGTCTGCTTAGCCGAAGTTCTCTCCTTTCGTCGCAAGTTATACCCTTCCTTGGATGGCACGGTGGGATCGGGATATTTCACTAGCTCAAGTGTCTCCGTATCTGGGCGGTGGTTCAGGGATGCCAGAAGTTCTTCTTGGGCGGTGATGTTGTCCGTAGTCGTCAGGGTCGGTGATACCTTCTTGCAGTGGTGTGCATGCAGCCAATTGCGTTTCCCCTCCACTCGAAGAGCTGTTCGGGTGGTGATCAGGACTTGCAGGGGGCCCGTCCACCGGGGCTCCAGACTCTTGGTGCGCTGGAAGTTACGCACTAAGACAAAGTCGCCGGGTTGGATGTCGTGCCCGGGGCCCCTGGAAACATCAGGAATGGCTTGCAGCACCTGCTGATGGATAACAGACAACGTTTTAGTTAGGTTATACAAATAGTCAGACATGAGGACGTCCGGGACGTCGTGGATGGATGTTGGTTTTGGTGCAGTCCAAAGGTTCATGGGCCGCCCGAAAACGACCTCGTAGGGGGTTAAGTGGTGTTTAGTGGGGGTGGAACGCATTGATAGCAATGCTAGCGGGAGAGCGTCTGGCCATTTCAATCCTGTGGTGGCAACTATTTTTGCTATCTTAAGCTTCAATGTGGCATTATGTCGCTCAACCAAGCCTGCAGATTGGGGATGGAAGACAGCGTGGAATTTCTGTTTCACACCCAGCCCCTTTAAGATGAGTTGGATAACCTCGGCTACAAAGTGGGGGCCATTATCGCTCCACAAAATTCGACAAAGGCCGTATCGGGGGAAGAATTCTTTCAGTAGTACTTTTGCGGTAGTCATAGCGGTGTTGTCGTGGGTTGGGTAGGCCTCCACCCACTTGCTGAAGGCACACACATCGACAAGTACGTACTTAAAACCTTGGCACCTTTCTAACTGGACATAGTCCATTTGTAGGACTTCAAAGGGGTGATTGGGAACCCCAAACCCTCCCCGGGGTACAGCAGTTCCTTTCCCAGGGTTGTGTTGGAGGCATACCAGGCATTGTTGGACCAGACGCTTGGCTGAGTCTGGGATTTTGTCGTTGTGCCAGACTTTGGAGATGAGTTCGATCATGGGGGCAGACCCTATGTGTGCGGGGGAGTGTGCCATGGTCAGCATGGGGATCAAGTATGAGTCGGGTAGCAACCATTTGTTTGAGTCTTTAGTTCGCCAGCAACCGTCATCGTCCTTCAATCCCACCCGGGCCCATTCAGTTAATTCGTGTGGTGTGCTGGCTAGTTGGATATCCCTAATCGTTTCCCTAGCATCCTTCCAGTTCTCAGTTTGTGACCTGGTCACGTACATATGGGTCGTGGACCTATTATCGGCTGTGGTTCGGGCAGTAATGTCAGCTAGTGCATTTCCCTGTCCTATAATGTCTGTCACTTTCTTGTGTGCCTGGCATTTGATCACAGCCAGCCGAGTGGGGAGGAGGACTGCTTCGGTCAGGGCAGAGACTAGATCTCCATGCAGGATGGGTGTGCCATGGGAAGTCAAGAATCCCCTCTCTTTCCATAAGAGCCCAAAGTGGTGAACTACCCCGAAGGCGTACTGACTGTCTGTGTAAATGTTTGCGGTTGTCCCTGCTGCCAGGATGCATGCTCGTGTGAGAGCAATTAGTTCTGCCGCCTGTGCGGATCGCTGTGTGATGCGGGCTGTCTCAACAACTGTTCGGGCTGTGGTGACTGCATAGGCAGCTGAGGTGGTGCCATCGGGGAGCTTGATACATGAGCCATCCACCCACAGTTCTCCGTCAGGGTCCGGGAAGGCGATATCCCAGAGGTCCACCCTACTCTTGGTCTGTTCGTCGGTGAGGGTCACGCAGTCATGTATAGGGGACACATTGGGGTCAGCATCAGGGAGAGGCAGTAGAGTGGCTGGATTCAGAGTGGTGCATCGTTTCAATGTGATGTGGGGTGCAAGCAGAGTCAGTTCGTAACCAGTCAGTCGTGCGCTAGTCAGGTGTTGAGTCTTGGTTTGGTTCAGGAGGGTGTCAACCGCATGGGGTACCAATACTGTGAGGGGGTTCGAGAGCACGATCCCCTCGCTTTGCCGGATAGAGATAGCAGCGGCGGCTACTGCTCGAAGGCAGGCGGGCAAAGCTCTGGCTACAGGGTCAAGAGTGGCAGAGAAGTAGGCACAAGGGCGTTGCTTAGGGCCTATGGACTGGGTTAGGACAGACAACGCACATCCCTCCCTTTCGTGGGTGTAGAGGGAGAAAGGTTTAGTGTAGTCTGGGGTTCCTAGGACCGGGGCCGAGCAGAGAGCGTCTCGTAATTCTTTGAAGGAGGATTGGCATTCGGGTGTCCAGGGGAGGGGAAAGGGACATCTTTAGCCAGCAGGGAAAGCAGAGGTTTTACAATAAGACTGAAGTTTGGCAACCATTGCCGACAAAAGGAGGTGAGGCCTACTAGAGACCGCACTTGCTTCTGAGTTTTGGGAACAGGGGTTTCTAGGATGGTCTGAATTCGGTCAGGGGTAAGTTTCCTCCCGTCTTTGGATAATAGGTGGCCTAGATATGTCACTTGGGGTTGGCAGAATTGCAACTCCTTCCTGGAGACCTTGTGACCGTTTTCCGCGAGGAAGTGGAGGAGGTGGATGGTGGCTGTGACGGCAAGTGGAGTGGTGTCGGCCGCCAAAAGAATGTAATCGACGTACTGTATTAGCACCACTCCATCGGGTAGTTGGACTGCATCTAGTTGTCTCTTGAGGGCTTGGCTATAAATGCTGGGACTCTCAGTGTAGCCTTGGGGTGCCCTACAGAATCTGTACGAACGGGCTTTTAGAGTGAAGCCGAACAGGTAGCGGCTGTCTGGGTGGATGGGGATGGAAAAGAATGCGTTCTTGAGATCAATAACAGTAAAGGTGGTGGCAGTGGATGGAATCAGGGTGAGGATGGTGGTGATGTCTGAGACCACGGGGTACTGGGGTATGACTACTTTGTTAACCTCTCGCAAGTCAACAATGAAACGGTAGGCTTTCTCATCTCCCTCGCCTTGCTTCTTTACAATGGGTAGGATAGGGCTGTTGCAAACATTACTGACTACTTCTTCTACCACTCCTGCCTTGACTAGGGACTCGATGATTTCCACCAATGCCTTCTCGCCTTCGGGCGATATCCGATACTGTGGAAGCTTTGGGAGCACTGCGTCCGGTCGGACGGTTATGTGTACCGGGTCGATTACCATGCGCCCTACATCTGAGTCGGTTTTAGCCCATAGATGTGAAGGTAACGTGTCGAGTAGGGACAGGTCAGCATCGGTTATAGAGAGCATACGCCGTGTGTGACAAGGTCTGAACAGATCTGGGTTATCGTGTAGGATGACTCGAACTCCGTCTGGGGAGCATCTGATGGTAGCTCGAAAATGTTTTAGCAAATCAAGTCCCATAATAGCATCGGGGGTGTTGGAGGAGAGTAGAAAGGTCGTGTCAGTGGTGTTGTCTTCTAAGTCAAAGGAGATTGGTGCTGATAAGGGGTTAGTGGAGGGCGTTCCATCGAAGCCTATTGAGGTTACGTGTGAGCCAGACAAGGGTGCCCTAGGAATCAGTCGTTTAGATAACGCACTACGTGTCGCTCCAGTATCTACCAGGAATGGAGACTTGGTGCCCAAGACCTTTGCGGTGACGTAAGGACCTTGCTGGTCAACACGGAGTTCGACTGGATCCCTCCCTTGCCCCTGGCGGTCCTATGCGAAGTCATGGGTGCTTTTGTAGTCGGACTGCTGACACTGGTTTTGTCGGGGGCGATCAAAGGTGTTTGGTCTGCCTGGCCTGTCGTTGATGGCGTCGTTCGTGTACCCTCGTCCCTGTCCTCTATTTCTGGGGTCATATGCTGTGTCTCTGGGGTCCCTGTTTTTGTTCATTTCCAGAAGGACCGGGCACTGGGATTTCCAGTGTCTGAACCCTCTACAGAACGCACATTGATTCCCATCTAAGTCTCTCCGTCCGTTGTAGGGTGCAGGGGTATGGTCTCTAGGGGGTAGCTTTCTAGGGGCGGTTGGTTGGTAATTCCCTTTCGGGGGTTCTCTTCCTATGGTCACCCCTTGCAACTGTGCTATCATTACCCTCTCCTTCAGTTCCTTTTTCTTCCTTTCTGACGCCCTATCATTCTCATTCTTTTGGTTTTCGTAGTATTGGGCCATCTGGAGGATTGCTGCGGGTTTGGAGGCTGCCCAACTACTCTCGCTGGTCTGTAGTTTCTGGGAGACTTCTTGTGACAGACCCTTCACATAATTCTGGACAAAGAGGTGATGTCCGGTTGCAGTGGTCATGTCCTGGCCACTATAATCGGAAAACACAGTCTCGAATCGAGAGAAGTATTCAGACACGTCCTCCTGGGGTTTCTGGCGACAAGCCGTCACTATCGACCAGTCTACCTTTCTTTCTGTGATCAGAGTCTTCAATTTCTGTACAATCTTGTCTGGGAGCTCCAATATGGCTTTCGGGGGTTTCTGTCCCGGTTCTCGCTGTTTATCTATGGTATCGAGTTGTACCCAGGTATATCCGAACGGCTCAGCGTGGTCAACTTTCCGGATTTGCTTCCACACATCAGCCGGCAGACATAGCCCGAAGAACAAGTCGATATCTGCTAAAGTCATTATTGTTGAACCTAAGGCCGTACCTAGTTCGGTGTAGAAGGCAGTCGGGTTCTTTCTTAAGTCGGGTAGAGTTTTTCTAAAGGTCAAAATATCTTGTCGGTCCCATGGCTGGTAGACCCAATTATATACAACCCTTCCCTTCGCATCTTGGTGGTTGATGTCGTCATGTGTTCCCTGACCTCGTGGGGGGACCCAGTAGGGGGCAGCCTCTTTGATGGGCATCATGGTATCAGTCCTTCCCTCCTGGGGCTTAGTCGCTATGGGGGTTTCTGCTTTGGTGGTCTGCCTGTGTTCTCTGAGGTGTCGATAGACCTCGAGTGTACGAGTGAAGAGGTTCGTCACATCGCCCTCTCCTTCTTCCCCAATGTCTACCTTCCTATATAGGGCCGCTAAGCCTTCGGGACCTTTATCATGGTACCTATCCTCATATGTATTCAGAGCGTGATAACAAAGTCGTACGACAAAGTGTCGTCTGCGGCTGTCGGCATACGAGTTATACACGTCTGTTATATACTCCTCACTTTCCTTTCGCTCCACCAGTGTCTTTACTATCTTGTCGATTCCTGCTCGTTCATCCCTTGTTAGTCGATTCATTCTGGTGGAATCTTTCTTTCTCATCTCAGGGTCCTCCAACGTTATTGCCGACGCTGTGTTCAGTACAAGAGGCTCGGCCGGCGCGGAGGCCGTGAGGACCGAGGCCCCTGTACTGCTTTCGCTTGTGTTTGGGGGTTGTGGGTGTTGCACTACCGATTGGGAGGGTGCGTATGGAGGGGGCATGTAAATGATCGGGGGACCTAATAGTAATTCATCATTCGTCCGTTGCTTAGAGGACAACTCAGGGTAGAGCATAGAGGGGGTCCTAACAGCGTACTGGCCTGATGTTTCGGGCTCCTGTCTTAGTTTAGTTTCCCTTCTCTCCTTTATTTCTTCTTCTAACTTTCTAGCGGCAAGGTGAGCTGCCTTTCGTAATTACTTTTCTGCCTTTACTTCTTCCCTCTTTTTCCGTTGCGTTGCTTCTTTGCGCCACATGCCGATACTGTCAAGCATAGTAGGCGTCGTCTTATTGCTACGCAGAGCTATTTCTAGCATTTCTATCTTATGGTCGTCGAAAGATCCCATCAGTGGCCACTGACTCTCGGGGTCCTTCCTTGTATATTTATGCCATAGCTTGCTATAAGCTACGGCGACTAGTCCATATTTAGTGAACATGTCCTTATTAGGGGTGCCTTCCAGTGGAGCCGGATGGTCCACCTCTAATAAGCGGTCCGGGCAGAACCAACTACCAATCAGTGAGGAGAAGATAGGCATGACGGGTTTCAACGGGGACAAAAGTCAGCACTACCTATCTTTTCACTGCTTGCAAAGACTAGACAGAATATCTCTATTCCTCGTTATTTGTAAGCAGAGAATACCTCCAAAGAACCAATATCGAACAACTAGTGTTCGGACAATCAATCAATCAATCAATGGGCAGATAAAGATAGGCACGACTGGTTACAACGGGGACAAAAGTCTGCGTTACCTACCCTTCACTATTTGCAAAGACTAGACAGAATATTTCTATTCTACGTTATTTGCAAACAGAGAATATCTCAAAGAGCACTATTCTTCAAAACAATCAATGTTCGGACAATCAATCAGTGGGGAGATAAAGATAGGCACGACGGGTTTCAACGGGGACAAAAGTCTGCGTTACCTACCCTTCACTATCTGCAAAGGAAGAGAGAGAGAGTATTTCTGCTCCTCCCCGTTTGTAGACAGCGAATATCTCAAAGAAAACAATCAATGAGCAATACTAGTATTTCCAACAATCAATCAATTATTTCGCAATTTGTCGTGTTTCACGACCTTACCCGGACCGCGTGGACAGTTTCTCGTCTTCCGCCTCCAGCGCCCGATCGTCCTCTACTCTCCGTATTTGCCGCGGCACTCCTGCTGGTTCCCAGTCAGGACCGTAGATCACTCGAGAGAGGTCTGCTCGGAACCAGTGAAGTTCGGATGATCGGCTGCCAGACGAGGGTCTATTGGGCAGGAGCTCTCCCGATCGTTGCAGTCGTTCACTCTGTCATCAGGACCTCTCCCACTGGATCCACGTGTCGCTGATGGGCCCCACGTTTGGGACGCCAATTGTTAAATGGTAGCGGCAGTTTCAGTTGATAACCCTTCAAGTATTGCCCGGCTGTAATCGCCTCTCATACCATTCGATAATTTACCAATGAAAGAGGCAGGCGCCGGAGACTGGAAGGCAGGAAACAAAGTTTTATTCCGTCGGAGCAGAACACATCAGATCAGACAGCAAGGTATCGTCACGAGGTGCTCTAACTGCATCTCTGAGGCCTGGCCTCTTATACACAGGTTTATGACTTTATTGCAGGTTTATTGTACATGGCACATTCTTGAGATTACTTTGATGTATAAAAGAACGTCTTCGGAATCCCCACTTCGAACTCGTTCCCACACATATCTACAGTGGAAGTCCCCACCCCATCTACAGTAGGAGATGGCTATCACGCAGCTGGACATTCCGCCAATTCCCGGGGATGTGTGCAACCGGCCGGGTCTCAGGGGGTAGGGGCTTTGATCCACTGTAATCCCTTTGATGTGGGGTGTTTCCCTTACAGTAGGGGCAATAAACTGCATCCGCAGGGCTAGGTGATGGCCTGGGACCGGTTCGGACAATGGGGCGCAGAGGAAGGGGGTTATCAAAGAGATGCATGACCATGTATGGGATGTCGGTCGGGCGTGGGATGTGGTTCCATGGCAGGGTCGCGCAGAAGGAGAGGGTTTATGGCCCGTGTATGAGAGAGCGGGGGTGGCCGGCGCGCGGGGGAGGCTTGCAGCGCCAGGGGAACGCGCTGGCGATCGACAATGAGCAGGGAGAGACCAGAGTGCCTAAAATGGCTGCTGTGCGCTTTCCTGTGTGTCATGCTGGGGAGAGACAAGATGGCGCAGATAATGTTCAGTTTGCAAGCTAAATTTCCACAGTAAGGGCAGTTCTGCAGGCTTCGGGTGCCTTAAATAGACTCCTGACCCCTCACAACAAGCTTCATTTAACTTTTGAGCCCGGGAGGCGTCAAGGTGAGCTTGAGAGTGTCATGTGGTTTTTCTGGCTCCCAGCAGTCAGCAAGCACGTTTCCAGGCTCCAGGGCCACCAAGCAGCTTTTGCCAGCGTTTTTGAAATCCTGCCGCCATCCATGACTCTGGCGCCAACAACAATCTTCATTTGACCTTTGGGCCTGGGAGGCATCACGGTGAGCTTAGGAGTGTCATTTGTTTTTTTGGATCCCCGCAGTCAGTAAGCCCGTTAACAGGCTCCAGGGTCGTAAATGAAACTTTTGCCAGCGTTTTTGAAATCCTGCCGCCAATCATGACTCTGTCACCCCAGAAAACAGGGCAGATGGCTGCTGACATGCGTAAGGGCAGTTCTGAAGGCTTCGGGTGCCTTAAATAGGCCGGGAGGTGTCCAGGTGAGCTTGGGAGTGTGAGAAGGTGGCCTGATATATGCTGTCCACTAGTTCTAGTGGGCACCTTGTATCAGTCCAAACAACCCCTTATGGTGATAGGTTAAAGACAACCTTAAATGAAAGCTATCCTAGTGGTAGCTATGGAGAGCAGCCTTCAGGCTAAGTCTTGAAGGAACGTAAAGCAGCTTGTTTTACCAGTCTGTAATCTCTTGAATGATCAAATGAAAGGCAACCACACCAGGTATATATTCAAAATATATGTATTTAGGTTAAAACACACCCCTCTAGTCTCTTTTTGAGTCTGGAGTTCGAAGTACTTTGTTTACAAGTAAGCAGTTATCAGTAATAGCACAAATACACGTTTGGGCCCTAGGGGTGTACCAAACCATATACCAAAAAAATGGTATAAGAACCACGACTGAGGTAGACACAAGGCCTAGAGCCTGTAGAATCGCTGGGACCCCAAGGAACCACCCAAGGTAGTGACACAGGGGACCCACAGGGACTGTATGCAGTGTGTAAACACAACCGCGGGTTCCCGTTATCTTCTATGGGGAATGTCGTGGTTGGAAATTTAAAGATTCGGGACATTTCTAATCGAGTCAGGACCAAACCCTTTTGGACTTGAGAAGTTCTAGGGCTAGCACCCACGGGAGCACTGGAGTAGTCAAGTTACCTCACCTAGGGAAGCCGGGCGCATAGGTGTCTTTTGGTGTCGGGTCGCGTCGTCGATTTCAATGGAAGCCTGCAAAGAACTTCTGCTGCTGTGAAGAGGAGAAGTTTCCGAAGAGATCCAAGCCTGGATCTAGGATGGAAGGAACCTGAAAGCAGAGGGGACTGAGTTTGGGTCATTAGCCAGTGTCCGAGGGCAGGATGGACCAATGCCCACAGATGTCTGGTGCTTCAGGTGAGTTGATGGGTGTCTTGACTCTTCAGCTACGAGGGCCAGGAGGCATCAACGATGTCCACGAGCCGGATTCTAGCTGTCCCACAAAGTCTGTCGAGTGCTGCGGTGTCGGTGACCAGAATGGACTCAACAAGCCTTAGCAACGGCAAGTCACTGAAATTCAGAGAAAGGACGTCGGTGCAGACCAGCAAGGTCTGAGGGACTCACCCAGTGAGGGTAAGTCAGAGCACATCTGGAGCAACCAGGAAAGCCCAAGCAGAAGAGGATTTGCCTTTGTGGGGACCTGCTAGCCAATGGGCTAGTGATCGCGAAGGAGCTTCAAGCGGTCGCACTTGAAACTGGCCCACAGGTCACTCGTGGAGTGGAGGCCAGCAAGTGCAGAAAGTGCTCAAGGCTGGGGCTACTGAGAGCCCAAAGCACAACTTCGAGGAATCCCAGGAAGATGCGGTTGCTGCAAAAGATCACAGTGTCCAGGTGTAGGAGAGTAGGATCTGCACTTATGTTGCCCCCACTTTTTTCTGGCTGGTTTCTGGCTATAGTTTTGCTGGGTCCCTGCTAATCAGGGCCCCAACCTCTCTGTTCTCTCTAAACAACTTGGAGTGCATATTAGATGCTCTAGTGATTGGATACTGTGGTACCTTATGAGCCCCTAGGATATGGTACCTTAGGTACCAAGGGCATAGATACTTCACAGGCCTACCAGGGGCTGAAGCATGTATTATGCCACCCCTGGGAAGCAGACTAAATCTGACACCACAGGCCTGCTACTGCAGCCTGGGTGAGGTAGTGTTAGCACTCCTCACTGAGGTATAGGTTCCCGATATCTCACCTTACACACACACATATAGTCACCTCTAAGGCAGGCCCTATCAATCCTGAGGGCAGGGTGCTTGGTTTCCATGTGAGGGGGTGCCTCTGCATGAGCAGGGCCCCTCTGCAGCCCTCAGAGTCTATTCTCTGGGGCTGTTTGTGGATGCGCTTAAACCATATACTCTTAAGTGCATTATAACCTAGCGGTAAATGCTAACTTTGGGATGGCTGCATCAAAACATGTCGTGTTTGGTATCAACCGCCTTGGAATCATACCCCCACAGCAGTAATTGGTGTGGGAGTATGATCCCACCCTTCTAGAGGGATAGACATGTACCTACTGTGGAAACACTGTAGAAATCTGAAAGAGCCTGGCATCTCAAAATGGATGCCACCAGCACAGACACTGGGCTGCCCTCCTGTTGCTGACTGAAACTCGCAGTGGAGGAGGCCCAACAATAGGCATCTTGTCACAGGGAGGTGTCACCACCTTCTAGACAGGAATTAGTGTATTGGGGCTGGGTGGGTGCACTCCTAGAGTGCTTTGAATCCGGCACTGGTAGAGCTCAAACCGGTTCAGGTGCTACCTGCCCCTGCTCTGGTGTGAAACTGGACAAAGGGAAGTGGGTGTAACCACCCACTCCCCTGACCCTCCCATAGGAGTGGTCATAGAGCTAGTCCCTCCCTTTCCTTTAGTATAAGATAGGGAAACCTTGCCATTGCAAACTAGATATCCCTGGATGACGCCCTACAAGAAGAATCCTGGACCTTCGACGTTCCACTACCTTTGGAAGACTGAAGAATCTCCCTTGGAGCCAATGAGTGACTCCCCTGCTTGGCAGGCACCAAAACTTTGCATCAGTGGTCGCAAACGTTCCTGCTCCCGCCAGAGTCCAAAGTCCCTGTAGCCCCAGAAGTAGATTTCCTGACTTCTTGATGGCCATTGTGAGTCTCCAGCAAACCTGAGGCAAGTGGACCCCACGAGTGATGAGGAACCGCAATACCCTGATACCTTGCACTATTGACAAGTGCAACCCCTTCCCAACATGAACTTGTGCATTGGACCACGTGTGGTCCAACCCTCCAGCAGGATTTCTCTAAAAAAGCAGAGGCCTACATTGTCCCGAGTGACCGTGGCCTCCTGTGAAGTGAATCCTCACAAGGCATCTTCGCTATCCCTTGCTGGTTGGCTTGTGGGTCCCCTGAAGACTTTTTCATCAAACCAAAGGACTCCTCTGGTTGCTCCAGGCCTGCCCTGACTTACCCTTGCTGGGTGAGGCCCTCAGACCTTGCTGGTCTGCACCGCTGACTTTCTTCACTTTCCACAAGACTTGCTGTTGATAAGGCTTGTGGGCTCCAATCCGGTTGCCGACACATCAGTAAGCTACAGGCTTTGTGGGGCACTCTGGATCCAGCTCCTAGTTCTCATCAACGCCTCCTTGACCTCGTGGCTGAAGAGTCAAGACACCCATGATCACCTGAAATCACCCGACATCTGTGGGCATCCAGCTTCCAGGCCCCGGGTCGCTGGCAAGTGACTTTGAACACTCTCTCCACTGCTTTCAGGTCTTCTTTCTTCAGCATCCAGCCTTGGATTCCACCGAACAATTCGCCTGTCTTCACAAGCAGCAAGTCTTCTCTGGCTCCCATTGAAAACGACGCCGCGACCCGACACCAAAAGACACCTATGCACCCGGCTTCCCTGGGTGAGGTAACTCGTGCACTCCGGTGCTCCAGTGTGTGTTGGCCCTCGAACTACTTACCCTGTAAGTGACTTGCTTGTAGACTCTCTCGAAGTACCCTAAAACTTTAAAATTCCAACCGCGACTTGCTCCATTGAAGTCTATTGGGATCCGCGGCAGTGTTCTCACACTGCATGCATCTCCCGTGGGTCCTTTACTTACCTGCCTTGGATGGATTAGTGAGGCCCCAGGGCTTCTGAAGACCATAGGCCTTCTCCCTTCTCAAGTCGTTCTTCTTATACCTCTTTTTTAGTATATGGTCTGGTACGCCCCTAGTGCCCCAGCCATATAAGTGCTTAATTTGTTGTGAAATGTTGATTTGTGCATATGTTCCTGACTTCTAATCTCATAAAGAGATTAGTAGAGTGTGTCTAGAAATAAATACATATATATTTTATATATATATACCTGTGTCATGTATTTTCATTTGGTAATTCAAGAGATTATAAGGTAAAACAAGCTGCTTTACATTCCTCTGAGACTTACCCTGAAGGTTGCTCGCCACAGCTACCACTAGGTTAGCTTTCATTAAAAGGTTGTTTTAAATCTATCTACCATAAGAGTCGAATTGGACTGGTGCAAGGTGGCCACTTTAACTAGTGACCAGCATATGCCAGGCCAACTTCTCACATTGGTGGGCAGCGTGTGGGATCCCAGCTTGCCATTGTTTTACCAGAAAATCTCTATTTGAATTACTAACTGAAAACCACTAAAGGTACTCAAGGTACATATAATGTCAAGCTTAGTATCAACAAGTTCTGCTAAACTTAGAGCTGTTTGTGAAGGGATAGCACACCCTTGCTACAGCTCAAGCTAGGATCAGGAGGCCACAAACTAGTGTAGGCAGTACAACACTGCACAACACGAGAATATTCTCAAGGGATGGAGCCAGTGGGTCCACCCAGCTTCAGTATAAGGACATGACCTTCTTTGACTTGAAGGCCATGTGTGTTGCAAGGCACCTGAAGCTAGGCCTGATAGATCTGCTAACAGCAGACGATCTGAGGTTAGCTCTAGGAGCTAACAGATCTGAATCAGTGAGTGGGTCAATTACAGTCTCTGGGTCAGATGATGCAAATCAAGATGACCTGGACTCTGTGGTTTAAGGGCCAGATCCACAAGGATCTGAAAAGGACAGAGGAATTCTCCCTAAGAGAGCTGACAGTGTGGAAGAGAGGCCTAGGTCCCCTTTAAGGGAATCTGACCACTCATATCACTCTGGCAGAGAATCTGTCCAACAGAGGAACTCATACTTTAATAGAAGCGAGACCTCCTCTGAAAGAATGTACAAACTGCTAGAGTATGAGGAAGCAAGAGTTGCCCTTAAGGCCAAGCAGTTGGCATTAGATAAAGAAGCCTTTGAGCTCCAGAGAGCTTCTAGAAGAGAGGGTTTAGAAATCCCTGGTGGCAGCAACAGTGCTCCTAGAGTCAGAGATTACATTCCAGACCATAGGAACCTGTCCAAGGTTGTTCCTCCCTACCAGAGTGGGGATGATATCCACAAGTGGATAACTGCTATTGTTACACGCCTAGCTTCCTGCACTTAGTATTAGGCTCACACTCTCCCTACACTACTAGTACCACAATGCATCTGGGTGGGTGAATAGATTGTGTGTGATCCCACGCTACTTGAGGAGGTATCAGCTGACCCTCTGTTTAAAATATGACCCGCCCCTAACACTAATTGCTTGGCTTCTTACTACCATTGGAACCTGCCTGTTCTGAATCATCGTGACTTCCTGAACTCTTGATCGTCTATGCTGAAATGCACGCCCGAGGGGGCTCTCGTATTCGTTCACTTGGTGCACACCCCTATCATGCGCGAGGAAACGCCAACTTGAAATACCCTCGTGAGTGAATATCAACACTGTTGTTTAAGAACGTTCTCCTTCCCTGCTGAAAGACGTGTCACCCGGTGCGGTGAGAAACAACACTTTTCGTTTGGAACGTTATCCTTCCATGCGCTAGGAACGCGCCACCCGGAGCGGTGAGAAAACAGATTAATTGTTTACCTGGGTGCGTTCTCCCAGACCTCTAAAAGCTTCTGCCCTGCGGAGATAAGTGCTGCCCTGCTGGTTTCAATTATCCCCGCTTCGTGTATAAAGCGCCTGACCTCTGAAACGCGCGGCAAGAAAAAGACTTCATTTAATTTTCCTTTCATTAGTCAGCTTTCGGAAGCACTGACTACACTTAAAAACCCAACACTAATCCTTATGATCCAGAAATAAGGAGACTTCTTTGTTTATTGTGAAACCTCTACTTCAGCCAGAAACAGAACAGATATTTACTGATTGTGCTGAAAAGAGAACATTATTTGCAGAAGCTGATGCTGTTACATTCCTACCTTTTTCACCCGTATTGAGAGCGAGTGATTCCAGCAAGGGTGTTTACTTTCTCTTATTGTTTTGGACGGCAACTTCTCATGTTGTACAGACCTCCATCTTACTACCAGGTGAGTGTGAGACCACACACAATCAGACGCTGGAGAGTTAGTGAATAGAGCGTACACATTAAGTGCTGTATTGTTGCCTTCTTGTTCACCTTCTGCATCTCTCCTTTCTACCCTGCAGTCTATTCACCTGGGTTCCCTTCCTGTGACAGAACAACGTTGTGTCTTCTCCCTGGAGGTTCTGAGTTGTCTCATCGCTCCCTAGGGGTATGCTTAAGCATTCCTGTTGCTCTATGAGTGGGGGCTGACTGTACCCTAGGGGAGAGGTGGGATCCTATCTTCGCTCCTGAGGATTACCGGTGGTGGAGACACCCCATGGTCCTGACAGAAAGCCAAGCCCATGTATACTTAATCCCCCGAGCGAAGAATGGACAGAGGTGCTTCTTTTGATGCACTCTTACAAGGTGCTGCAGCCCCTGTGACGTCAGAACCTTCCATGGCTGAACTCGCTGCTGCCGTAGTTAATCTACAGGCAGAACTTAGAGAAGTGAAGACCGAAAACCAACGCCTGGTCTTAGAACTAGATGTATTAAGAAGTCAGAAACCTCTAGAATCAGAGTAGTTCCATATACAAGAAGAGTTATATACAGCTGCCCGCTTTCATGTTCCCTCCTTCTCGGGCCCTTCTCCTGTAGAGAACACGGCGTCCACCCCTGTGAATGTCACAGTAGTAACATCACCACAAACCCCGTTAGCCATGCCCGAAAGGTTCACTGGAGACAGCAACAAATATGCTGTATTCATGAACCGGTGTCATCTGCAGTTTCTGACAGGGCAGCATCTTTTCCTGACGACGCTGCTAAGGTGGCGTTCATAATATCATACTTGACGGGGAATGCGGCTCTGTGGGCTGTTACCTTAGTAGAAAACGATGACCCCATGCTTTACGATTTAGCGCAGTTCAAAGACAGTATGAAACGCCTGTTTGCTAGTCATTCGTATATGCAGGCTAGTGACAACGAGCTTCTAGGGCTCAAGCAGGGGTCAAAAGACTTATTAACATACATAACTACATTTAATAGACTAGTCGCTGAAACACAATGGCCCGAAGCCAAAAGAACGTCTTTGTTTTACCGAGGTTTAAGGGACGAATTAAAAGACATTTTGTCTCAAATAGTTGACCCCCCGGAGGACTGTGCGTCTTTCATTGATCTGGTGGTTAAACTGGAGCATTGGTTGCAGGAACGAAAAGGGGAAAAAATAAAGGTAGAATATCCCCGTCTCCCGGTCCCCAGGATAGAAAAGAAAGAAATAAAGGATACTAGCGAGCCTATGCAGATTGGAGGGATTCGAGGGCCGTTGACACAAGAAGAAAGGGACAAACGCAGAAAACTGAATCTTTGTCTGTATTGTGGGAAAGGTGGGCATTATGCCAAAGAGTGTCCTGTCAAGCCTAGAACAGGACAAAAGACTCCCATAAGTAAAACTATCTCGGTGTTGCAGGCGGAAAACTGACAGACTTGGAAGGCTTTGAGACCACTCTTCCAAGTCCCTCTCTCTTTCAGGTCTCACAGTTCCTGGCCAATACCTTCTCCTCAATCCCAAAACATCTGACAATCACTGTGGTGCTCCTCCTGTCCTCTCAACATAGGAAGTCCTTGTCCATAATGGTGGATTCTGGATCCACAGGGAACTTCCTAGACATAACCCAAGCCAAGTCTTGTGGTATTGATTTTATACCACAACCCCAGCCCGAAAAAGTCAGATGAGTGGACGGATCAGAACTATCCTCAGGCCTGGTGACTTACCATACCCCTGAACTACTCATGACCTGTGATAACGGACACACTGAAAAGGTCATTTTTTACTTGATTGACACCCCTAATTTTGGAGCCATATTAGGTGTACCTTGGTTACAGCAACATAACCCCTTTATAGATTGGGTTACCAGGAAACTCACGCTAAAATCATCGTATTGTATGGAGCATTGTTATCAAGACATGATCCAGATGCGCATTCCCTTGTATGTGCGGGAACCACGTATCCCCCTTCTGCTCTTCCTGTAGAATATCAAGCCTTTTCAGAGGTGTTCGATGAAGTAAAAGCGGTGGCTTTGCCCCCGCATAGAACATATGATTGCAGAATAGACTTGGTTCCTGGGGCCGAACTACCTCTTAGCCGAGTCTATGCTCTTACAGAGCCTGAAACTAAATACCTATATGAATATCTTCAAGATATGCTAAAGAAAGGGTTCATTTGTCACTCCTCCTCGCCAGTGTCCTCGCCCATCTTTTCATCCCTAAACAAGAAGGAGGTCTAAGAGCATGCCTGGACTATCATGCCTTAAACAAGGTGACGATAAAAAATAGATATCCTCTTCCACTCATCTCCAACCTTTTAGATCAAGTGCGCAAGGCCAAAATATTTACTAAACTGGACCTTCGAGGTGCGTATCATTTGATTCACATTCGGGAAGGAGATGAGTGGAAGACAGCATTCCGTACCAAATTTGGCTTATATGAATACTGTGTAATGCCCTTCGGATTATGCAATGCCCCAGCCGCCTTTCAGTTTTTTATAAATGAAGTTTTGAGGGAATATCTAGATGTATTCGTAATAGTATACATCGATGATATCTTGATCTATTCCCAAACTGAACAGGAACATATCAAGCATGTCACAACAGTCCTTCAATGTTTACAAGACAATCACTTATTTGCCAAATTAGACAAATGGCTATTTCACACCCCCAAGGTTGATTTTTTAGGGGTTGTCATCTCCCCTGAAGGACTACAAATGGATCCGTCCAAGGTGTCTGCCATAATTAATTGGTCAAGTCCCCAGAATGTGAAAGAAGAACAGTCCTTCTTAGGATTCGCCAATTTCTATAGGAGGTTCATTGATCACTTCTCCGACCTCATTTGTCCTATTACGAGGCTTCTTAAAAAAGACGTGTAATTTGTGTGGGACAATGCTGCAGAACAGGCTTTCCAAACATTAAAGAGCAAATTCACCTCAGCACCCATCATACGCCATGCAGACGAAACACAACCTTATTTCATTGAGGCAGACGCCTCCCAATATGCGGTGGGAGGGGTGTTGTCTCAAAGAGATCCAAAGACAGGGACGCTGCACCCCATAGCATACTTCTCAAAAACTCTTCTGCCAGCAGAGCAGAACTACACTATCGGGGAAAGTGAGCTTTTGGCCATTAAATTGGCCTTTCAAGAGTGGCGTCATTATCTTCATGGTTCCCCTCATGTAATCACGATTTATTCAGATCATCGAAACTTGCAATTCTTCAAATCCGCAAGAGCCCTTACTCCAAGACAAATGCGATGGGTTTCTTTCTTTTGTGAATATGATTTTATCATTTCATTCCACCCCGGAGCCAAACATGGGAAGGCTGATGCCTTATCATGGCTGGGTAAAGAACTGAAACACAAGAGAGAGGAGCCAAGATGGCGACCGGAGCAGTCGCTTGAGCGCCCGGCTCCGTCGGCCCTTGGCCTCGGACTATCATCCTGATTCCTATCCTTGCCGATTTTCGAGGTGCAACGCGTGCGACGACGCGCTGACTGCGCCGCCGCTTTCCCGAAGTCTTAGCCCGCCCGGATGCCGGAGTTTTTGGTGCCTTTGTTCCCCGCCCTGGACCCTTGCTCTACTGTGGCCTCGGCCGACCCCCTGGAACCGTTGCAGTCACCGGACCCGCTGGTGCAAATCTGAGCCCGAGGTCCCGATCCCGCCTCACGCCACGCACGGTCGCCAGAAGAGCCGGGAGAGAGACGCCCGGACACCTCCTGTACCCTGCATCTGATGGGCTGGAGCCAGAGGGTAAGCCCCGGTGTGGCGGGTCTCCTACCCCGCTCTGTGGACCACGCTGTAGAAGGCTGCAGACCCCCTTCTTCTATGGTCTAGTCGGCTGCAAAGAGAGCCTGAGGGAGGGGAAGAGACTGCTGGCTTTCACCTGTTGCGGCGCAGACCTGCTGGGAATTGCCTCCTTGTCACGATCCCCCCCCTGGCCACGGTACCGTTCAACGGTAAAACATGGCGCTGATTGCCTGCTCGCTGCTGGGGGGTGATGCTCCGGTCTCGCCCGCTGCCCGCTTCGCCCTCCCTCTACCAGACTCCAGCTCCCCAGTGCCGTCCCGGATTGCTGCCGTTGGGGGGACGCAGCTTCCGCTGACATACGGCTCCGTTCTGGCTGCCCTGCGGGACTTTCGTCTGGAATTGTGTGTCGGCTTGCAAACGCTGAGTGAGCGGTTCGACTCTACACTGTCTGCTGCGGGCCGTGAGCGCCCCGTTTGTGATCAACAAGACGTGAGTCTGCCAGTGCTGTGGTCCTCCTGCGGGGAAGCAACGACTGGGTATAACGGTGCTACACTGGTGTCTGCATTTGGCTTTCCCGGCGCTCAGGATCAATCGCTCTCCTGCTCAATGGCAGATACTTTGTTTCCCCGGTCATTGCCGCCTGCTTTGTTGTTGCCTGCCTCACCGTGCCCGCAGGAGTTTCCAGCTGAACTACACCTGGCGACCTCGAGGAACTGTTCACGGTGGCCTACGACTCCTTTTATGTGGAACTCATGTACTTTACAAGCCAGGTCTGGATTTTATATGGTGTGCAAGGGGACCTCATTAGATGATCGGCGGCCATTTTGTGACTCTACTTCTCCATCTTCTCCCAAGTGGCCATATTGTCTTTGTCTGTTCGGGATGCGGGGCATTCACGAGGGGGCGGGTCTAATCGTACGCCCGCGATCGGGCCAGGGCTAGATTACTTTCTATCATCATGGCTTCACGGCCGGGCTGGACTGGGACTGGAATTGTCTACTTATGTTGTGCGCACTCGTCGCGATCTGTCTGCCTTCATTTCCGTGGTGTTACATGCTATCTTCCCACGACCGCCTTCGGGTGTAGTGGGGTTTCAGTGTGTGGAGGCTTGGTTGGCCGGTGGTGTCGGGCGCTCCTGAGGATACGTGGGCTCCTCCCCGCCTCCTTTCTTCTTTCTTCTCTTAGTTTCTTTACTCTATTCCTACTTTCTCTCTCGTCTATATTTCGGGTTCATTGGGCGACAGGCACTATGCTGGGGGGGGGGGTAGGCCATAGCCTCCGCATTGGTGTAGGGTGGGGGGGTAATTTACTGTTTCTTTTTTAGTTCTATGGGCCTCTTTCTTTCATGTCTCTGCGCTATACTTGTTTCGATTCGGGGTCCGGGTGTGGGGTGGATTGAGTGGGGGCGGCTTTTAGGGGGTGCGTATTTACTACTGTGATGATCCTGTTATCTAATTGCATCGCCTTACTGTATGAGATTTTCTATGGCTGTTTTAATGATGCTGCTGCTCTCCAGTGTATGAAGCCGACTTGCGGACTCGAATCTCCTTGTTTCTATCCTTTACTGACTTTTTTCCCGATAAAATTTTTTTTTTTTTTGAAAACCTTAAAATTAACCTTCACTTCTCCTTCCCCCGGTGTCAAGGCTCCCTCCAGTGTATGAATCCTGAATCGTTGCTAATCTTGACCTTGACGCACAGGGGATGTATCGTTTGTCTCTGTGCTCAACCGTATTGTGGCCGGCCTGATGGTTGTAGGCCCGTATTTGTTCTTTTACTATGCACAAATAAAGGTTTTAAAAAAAAAAAAAAAAAAAAAAAAAAAAGAACTGAAACACACAGTAGACACCCCAGTACCTATCATCCCTGACAGTAAAATAGCAGCAATAGGAGACAAGCAGAAAAGGGGTTCTGACTAATTTTTTGAAAAACTCTCTGTAGCTTACTCCACCTTATCACCAGAGGACTATTTCTCCGACCCTCTTATAAAATCGAGAACGACCTGTATTACCATGATGACTGTATATATGTCCCTTCAGAGGAACTCCGTAAACTCATCATACAATGGTGTCATACTCTACCTTTAGCAGGACATCCTGGAAAAGACAAGACACTCCAAATGTGTAAGAGGTGGTTCTGGTGGAAGGGAATGACGCAAGATATACACACTTTTGTGGGAGCCTGTCCCACATGTGCCCGTCAAAAACCATTACATTGTGCACCTGCAGGATTATTACAACTACTACCTGTTCCGCCAGCCCCTTGGTACTCTATCAGTCTTGATTTTATCACTGACATGCCAACCTCAAGAGGTTATACTGCGATCCTAGTTGTAGTAGACATGCTCTCCAAGATGGCACATTTCATTCCTCTAAAACAGGTGCACAAGGCCAAAGATCTCGCAGAGATATTCATAGATCAGATCGTACGATTCCATGGCATGCCATCAATCGTCGTGTCGGACAGGGGTCCCCAGTTCATCTCTAGATTCTGGCAAGGGTTGTGTCAGTCCTTACAGATAGATCATCGTCTTTCAACAGCTTACCATCGTCAAACGGATGGCCAAACAGAAAGAACCAACCAGACACTAGAACAGTATCTCATGTGCTTACTAAGCACCCTCACTAGTGATTGGGTCAAGGCACTGGCAGTAGCTGAATTTGCTTACAATAAGTCCACGCATTCTGCTTCCAAGGTTTCTCCTTTTTCTTTTCTTATGGATATCACCCTAGATCCCTACCTCTTCACCTTCCATCCTCTTTCACTGAGATACCTGCAGTTTCAGAACACCACACCCATCTGCAGACTATATGGAATCAGGCTAAGAAGGAGTTGCAAGAGGCAAAGAACTACATGAAAACACAAGCTGACAAACACAGACGAGAAGGCCCTGGGTATAACATAGGGGATCAGGTTTGGTTAGCCACAAAAAAATCTTCATCTAGCAGGGGCCAGGAATCTGCAACCCAGATATATTGGACCTTATAAGGTGATGCAAATCATCAACCCGGTAGCAGTGAAACTAGAGTTACCCCAAGAAGTCCAAGTACATCCTGTCTTTCACGTTTCCTTGCTTAAACCGTATGTCACCCCTTCCTGTCCTGAGCCTCCACCCCCTCCTCTCATAGTAGAAGGGGAAGCAGAATATGAGGTGGAACGCATAGTAGATGCTCGAAGACATAGAGGTAAACTCCAATACTTCATAGATTGGGTGGGGTACACTCCAGACGATAGGACATGGGAACCTGCTGAAAACGTACTCGCGAGGGAGGAGCCTAGCGCGCGACCAAGATGGCCGCGTAGGTGCGAGGCTCCCGAGGACCTCCACGACCTCCTGAATTAATCCTGGCGATATCCTGTCCTTGTTGAGGGGACTGTGTTGGGGAACCGGAGCTGAGGCGCCACCCGTTTTTTGGGCTCGAATCGGACCCCGAACGCCGGTGGGAGCATCGATCGAAGGTTGCGGCCTTCTCCTCGCCGGCCCCCCGGATTGGAGTAGTGGGGCGATCCGGGGACAAAGTGAATAACAGCGGCGAGCGGGGCTGGGCGACTGGCGTACCCCGCACTTTCACTTTCGCTTTTGCGCCCTCCTAGCTCTCAAGCCGGGTCGGGCTGCGGAGCGGGGTGCGGTGGCCTTGTCCAGGAGCCCAGCTGACCCGCCGGCGGTGGGTTGACCCGCGGTTCGGTGGTCGCCCCTGCCCCCCCCCTGGCACCCGTGACTGGTATAGCGGCCCGTTTGGGGAGCTTGGCACGACGGTGGAAGAGCCAGCATGTCCACCAAACAAGATGGCGACCGGGCGAAGGTGAAGACGACCCGCCGTGGCACGGCGCACCAGGCCAACAGTATGGACCGCTGCACGCTTCAGAAGGGTTCTCCGGAGACATCGAGTGCATCCCCGGTGGGCCCGACGGAGGCATCTGCTCATCCAGGGGATCTGACCCTCCGGGACGTCATGGGCGCCATCGCAGAGATGAAGGCCTCGGTGGACCAGCGTTTCGACACCTTAGCGCAAAAAATAGACTCGGTCCTTGTGGACGTGAGCCTTGTGAGGGCAGACTTGTCCAAAACAAACGACCGAGTCGACTCCCTGGCCCACACCACAACGAGCCTCACGACAGACGTGGCGGCCCTCCAGAAGGAGGTGCGCCGGCTTGGCCAGGCGAGCGCCCTGATGGACCGGCGATTGGAGGACTCCGAGGGTCGGGCCCGGAGGAATAATGTCCGTATTGTGGGGGTCCCGGAGGGACGTGAGGCGGAGGCGGCGGATCTTTTCGTGGAAGATTTGATCCTGACCCATCTCCAGCCCCGGGGGCTGAGTAAGCTTTTTGCGGTGGAGCGTGCTCACCGGGTCCCCGGGGGCAGACCTAAGACTGGTGCCCCGCCGCGGCCGCTCATTGCCCGGATTTTTAATTTTCGGGACAGAGATGCTATCCTCCAGACCTCCAGGCAACAGGGACCGGTCAAGCTTGACAACATGGAGATACATTTCTACCCAGACTTTACTCCGGCGGTCCAGAAGCAGCGACAGAGCTTTCTTGGGGTTAAACGTCGCCTAAGGGACCTGAACCTCAAGTACTCAATGCTCTTTCCAGCCAAGCTGAGGGTAGAGGTGGATGGTCGCACGCACTTCTTTGACCGGCCCGAGGCGGCTGGGGACTGGCTGGACACTCTGCCTGGAGATCGGGGCCGGGGGGGCGGGGGGGGGCGCGGCTGGCGAGGAGGGCCCGCCGGATCAGAATTGAGGGGTGACTGAATAGGCCTTGCTCTGGACGTTGTTCCTTCACCATTTATTGATTGCGTATCTTCCCCTCCTATGGAGGTTGCGTGGGGTCTGTTGGGGGCTTCCCTCCTCCTCTGGGGGACTAGTTAGTATTTAGCTATGGGGCGACAGGCACACTGCACTTTGGGGGGGCTGTCTGGGCTCATGCAGGGGTGCAGGGAGGGGGGAGTTCTGTTGGGACCGGGGGGTGGGGGGGGTGTGTTGTTTGTTAGCACCGCAGGGCAAACCCGCTACTATGTTGTTGTTATTAGGATGCTCGATGGGGGACGACCGATTGATTTGACGTATGATGGGGGGTAGGGATTTGACTGTGTTGTCATGGAATGTTAACGGCCTGGGGGATAGGATTAAGCGTGGTGTGGTCCTGCAGTACTTAAAACGTATTTCACCAGATGTTGTCTTCCTGCAGGAGACGCACCTTATAGGTAACTCCTTTCATGCAATGAATCGGCGGGGATATCGTTTGGTGGCACATTCCGGCTTCACCTCGGGCTCGCGGGGGGTGGGTATTATGATCAAGAACTCGCTCCCGTTGGAGATTGATGAGGTGCGCCATGATGAGAGGGGACGCTACACGGTTCTGGTGGGAAGAATGGAGGGTAGAGTGTTTATCTTTATATCCGTGTACGTCCCGCCTGGGTTACAAGCCACCACATTCGCGGACCTGGGGCGCCTCCTTCTGGACCTTCCGAGTGGCCTGCTGGTGGTTGGAGGGGACTTTAATGCGGTAGCCTCTGGGTCTATGGATCGCCATCCCCCTAGGGACCTCCCCCGGGCACAGGCGTGGCTGCCCGGCCTTCTGGACACGCTGGGCCTGGTGGATTGCTGGCGATTCAAGCATCCCGCATTGCGACAGTACACCTTCCACTCGGGTGCCCATGGTAGCCTCTCGCGGCTTGATTACATCCTTGTCCCGGCGGCCCATGCAGGGAGGGTGGGGGAGGTGCGCCATCTAGCGCGGGGTATCTCAGACCACTCCCCATTGTTGTTGCATTTCGATGTCTTCCCGAGGGGGGATGGCAGGGTGGCCCCAATCAATGCATGGTATCTGCGTGACCCCACCATTCGTGCCGATTTGATCAAATCCTTACAGCGATATTTCGACGAGAATGTGGGGTCGGTCTCTTCCGCCATCTCCCTGTGGGAGGCTTTCAAGGTAGTCCTTAGAGGGGAGGCCCTCTCCTTTATCTCCCATGCCCGGCGGCTCGAGCGGGAGGAGGTGACCCGGGTAGAGGCCGAGATTGCAGAACTGGAGGGTGACCTGGGGAGCGGGGTAACAGACGCCAAGTTGCATGTTCTACACCTAAAGCAGGCGGCCTATCGGGCCCTCGTCACGGAGGCGGCCAGGGGCCTCAGTAGAGAGCAGCAGGGGCGATTGTATGATGTGGGTGATAAGGCTGGCAAATTGATTGCGTGGTTGGATAAGAGGGAGAGAGCGAGCCGCGTGGTGCCTTTGATTGAGAGTGTTGATGGTGCGTGTGTCACCGAGCCGGAAGCCATTGTCTCCTGCTTCGCGGATTATTTCCGCGAAGTCTACTCCCCGGTTTCCCCCTGCTCGGAGGGAGATTCCCATGCCCTGCTTCGGGACATCGCACTGCCCTCCCTAACGGTGGAGGACAGGGACTCGCTTGACGCCCCTCCCACCTCGGACGAAATTGCCTTGGCTATTCGCTCGGTTGCATCCGGCAAGGCCATGGGCCCCAATGGTATTCCCATCGAGCTCTACAAGCTACGCCCGGATGTGTTGGCGCCCCACCTGCGCGCGATGTTCCTGGCGGCCCACTCGCAGGGTTCCCTCCCGCCGGACCAGCGCTTGGCCACAATTGTGGTGATCCACAAGGAGGGGAAGCCCCGTGAACGGGTCACATCCTATAGGCCGATTTCGCTTTTGAACGCGGAGCCCAAAATCCTTGCCAAGGTGTTGGCCAACCGGTTGGTTGGCGTGGTGGGCGACCTGGTCCACCAAGACCAATCTGGCTTTATACCACACCGCAACACGGCGCTCAATCTGCGGCGCTTGCACGGGGTGCTCGCGCGTGTCCCATTTGTGCGGGAGCCGGCCATCTTGGCGTCCTTGGACGCCACCATGGCGTTTGATACGCTTGAATGGCCATACATCTGGGCGATGCTGGCGAAATTCGGGTTCGGCCCGGGTTTCATTAGCTGGGTCAAATTGCTATATTCGGGCCCATTGGCGCAGGTGGTAGTGAATGGGCGAGTCTCGGCCCCATTCGCGCTGGGGAGGGGTACGCGACAGGGTTGCCCCCTGTCGCCTCTCCTGTTTGCCCTGGCCCTGGAGCCCCTGGCGGAGTGGCTACGGTGGCACCCCTCTATCCGTGGTCTCCGCTGGACCCCCGAGCATGAGGACCGTGTGTCCCTCTACGCTGACGACATCCTTCTGTATCTCGCCTCCCCGCGTAAATCACTGATCGTCCTGGTTGATGTATTGCGCTCATTCGGTCGCAACTCAGGCCTGGTCATCAACTGGGCGAAATCCTGTGTCTATGTGCTTTCCGGGGAGGCTCCGGCCCTACCACGGGACTGTCCGATCCAGATTGCCCCCCACGGTTTTCGGTACCTGGGTATCTATATCACACTTGACCCGGAGGCCCGCTATGAGCGGAATTTGCTGCCCCCCCTCCAGCGCTTGAGGGAGGACGTGGTGCGCTGGCGGCGTCTGCCGCTCTCGCCGCTCGGCCGAGCGGCTTTGTTCAAAATGATGTCCCTGCCGCGATTCCTCTACGCCCTCCAGAATACTATGGACTTGGTCCTGGCACGCTATTTCCATGAGGTGGAGGGCCTCCAGCGGCGCCTGTTCTGGGACGGGAGGCCGCGCATTGCTCTGGCTAAATTGACGCTCCCGTGGTACGATGGGGGGGTCGCCCTCCCGGACATTAAACGGTATTACTGGGCCTCCCAACTAGCTGCAATTAATCATGGCCTTTATGGGCCCGCCTTGAACCCGGCATTTGAGATGGATAAAATGCTCCTACCCGGTGGCGATTACAATCGCGCGCTCTACTCAGGCGCGCCCGACTCCCGTTTGACGGGACCGACGCGTGTTATGGTGCGTGTCTGGCACGCGGCTAATGCAGCTATGGGGTGGAAGGACCGTTTGACCCGGGCGTCACCGCTGTATGCGTCTGAGAGGTTGGGCTCCCTATGGACGTCGAAGGGCTTCGAGAAGTGGGACACGATCGGAATCAGCACGGTGGGAGATCTCTGGACGAGGGGGGGATTCAAAACTTTTGAGACGCTGCAGGCGGAGTTTCAGCTGCAGGGCAGTGAGTACTTTCGGTACCTACAAGTCCGCCATGCGCTGGGCTCCGTCTTCCCGGACGTCGCATCCATTCCGGAGTCTTCCCCCCTGGAGGACAGAGTGCTGGACGGCCATGTACCGGACAGCACGATCTCCCTCATATATAAAAAACTGATCAACGATAGATCGTGCCTGCTGACTAGTCTCCGCGAGGCCTGGGTTGCCGACGGGCTGGAGCTGGACGACGAGGATTGGATTTCCGCGGTGGCCTCCCCGAAAGAGGTGGCCATCCCGGCTCGCCTTCGTTTCGTCCAGCTCAAGATCCTTCAACGGGTTTACGTGACGGGGCCAAGGCTTCTGCGTATGGGTTTTGCTGGTGACGGACTGTGTAAGCGTGGCTGTGGTGCGCTGGCGACTTTCATGCATATACTGTGGGAGTGCCCGAAGGTGGAGCGATTCTGGCGTGGTGTGCATGAGGTCCTGCGTGTGGTTACACGTGTCGCGCTGCTGCCTAAAGCGAGGAGATGCTTGCTGAATGTATGGGAACCGAATGACTATTCGGTCCCGCAGACGCGGTGGGTGACTCTGGGATACATGATAGCTAAGCGTGACATTGCTCAATTCTGGGGATCCCAGAGGCCCCCTGCGGTATCGGCCTGGAAAGAGCATATGGATTGGTGTATGTTTCGTGAAAAGGTGGTGTATGTGGCGAGGGGTAAGCCTGGGGCGTGGGTGAAACTCTGGGGCCCCTGGAACGCCTACCGCGGGGGTATTTGTGAGCCACCACTGCTACCGGCTGCCTCACCTGCTCCGTCTCCCTAGACGGCCCCCCTCCCTCGGCCGCGGGTGCGCGGTCCCCCCAGTCCCTGACCTACTCCCATTCCCCTCCTCAGAGTTCTGCTGCTGGTTTGGATCCCCCACTTATGGAGCACGTGCTGTCACTTTGGATCGCGGGTTGCCTTGCGGGTGTGGTTTTTTGGTGTTGTTTTGTTTCAAGAAAAGGGAACCGTACTGTGGGCTTGGAGCTGTGTGGCCTGCACCATTGATTACTCCTGTTTCACTGCTCTGCACTGCCGAGAGACTTTTACTGTATGTATGCAATATGCTTTTGTCATTCTAGCGGCCGGCCGGGTGGTTGTAGGCCCATACCTGTAACTTTTACAACCTGCAATAAACGGTTTCAAAAAAAAAAAAAAAAAAAAAAAAAAGAAAACGTACTCGCTCCTTTGTTAATCCGCAGATTCCATGCCCTACACCCCGAAAAACCACGCCTAGTTAGGCGACCTTTAGGGGGGGGAACTGTTACACGCCTAGCTTCCTACACTTAGGATTAGGCTCACAATCTCCCTACACTACTAGTACCACAATGCATCTGGGTAGGTGAATAGATTGTGTGTGATCCCACGCTACTTGAGGAGGTATCAGCTGACCCTCTGTTTAAAATGAGACCCGCCCCTAACACTAATTGCTTGGCTTCTTATTACCATTGGAACCTGCCTGTTCTGAATCATCGTGACTCCCTGAACTCTTGATCGTCTATGCTGAACTGCACGCCCGAGGGGGCTCTCGTATTCGTTCACTTGGTGCACACCCCTATCATGCACGAGGAAACGCCAACTTGAAATACCCTCGTGAGTGAATATCAACACTGTTGTTTAAGAACGTTCTCCTTCCCTGCTGAAAGACGTGTCACCCGGTACGGTGAGAAACAACACTTTTCGTTTGGAATGTTATCCTTCCATGCGCTAGGAACGCGCCACCCGTAGCGGTGAGAAAACAGATTAATTGTTTACCTGGGCGCGTTCTCCTGGACCGCTAAAAGCTTCTGCCCTGCGGAGATACGTGCTTCCCTGCTGGTTTCAATTATCCTCGCTTCGTGTATAAAGCGCCTGACCTCTGAAGCACGAGGCAAGAAAAAGACTTAATTTAATTTTCCTTTCATTAGTCAGCGCTCGGAAGCACTGACTACACTTAAAAACCCAACACTAATCCTTATGATCCAGAAATAAGGAGACTTCTTTGTTTATTGTAAAACCTCTACTTCAGCCAGAAACAGAACAGATATTTACTGATTGTGCTGAAAAGAGAACATTATTTGCAGAAGCTGATTATGTTACTTTCCTACCTTTTTCACCCGTATTGAGAGCGAGTGATTCCAGCAAGGGTGTTTACTTTCTCTTATTGTTTTGGACGGCAACTTCTCATGTTGTACAGACCTCCATCTTACTACCAGGTGAGTGTGAGACCACACACAATCAGACGCTGGAGAGTTAGTGAATAAAGCGTACACATTAAGTGCTGTATTGCTGCCTTCTTGTTCACCTTCTGCTTCGCTACTTTCTACCCTGCATTCTATTCACCTGGGTTCCCTCCCTGTGACAGAACAACGTTGTGTCTTCTCCCTGGAGGTTCTGAGTTGTCTCATCGCTCCCTAGGGGTACGCTTAAGCATTCCTGTTGCTCTATGTGTGGGGGCTGACTGTACCCTAGGGGAGAGGTGGGATCCTATCTTCGCTCCTGAGGATTACCGGTGGTGGAGACACCCCATGGTCCTGACAGATATGGAGAGGGCCTGTAAAGTACAACAGGTTCCCCAGAAACAGTGGGCAGCAATCTTGTGGCTCTCCTTTTCTGATAAAGGTAGAGACAAGCTCCTCACTGTTAGAGAAGAGGATGCTGATGATTATGAAGTCCTGAAGAGTGCACTAATAGAAGGGTTTGGCTTAACCACTGAACAGTACAGGTTGAAGTTCAGGGATACCCAGAAAGCACAGACTCAGGCCTGGACTGACTTTGTTGATTTGTGCAACCAAGGCTCTGGATGGTTGGCTGGTTGGTAGTAGAGTTACTGATTTTAAGGGATTGTATAATCTTATGATGAGAGAACAGATCCTTAATAATTGCCAAAACCAGTTGTTGCATCAATACTTGGTGGACTCTGATCTGACCTCTCCCCAAGAATTGGGAAAGAAGGCAGACAAATGGGTCAGAACCAGGGTGAGGCAGAAAACCCAGAACCAAGGGGATGACACTAAGAAGCAGGATCGTAAAGGCTCTGAGAAAGGTGGGGATAAGTCAAAAGACCAGAAGTCTTCACAAGGGCCCCAAAAATCTGCATCTGGTGGGGATTCACAGTCTAACAAATGGAAAGGCCAAAATAAGCTCTGGTGCAAATTCTGTAAAGAGAAAGGGCACTGGACTTCTGACTGTAATAAGTCCAAAGACCAAACCACCACCACTCCTGCCCCTATGGCAACTGTTCCCCCTAGTACAGCTACTGGTGGAGGTGGTACTCAGAATGAGGGTGTAGTAGGGTTGACCCTGGGTTCTGAAGTGGACTCTGGCCTAGTCAGAGTACCAACTCAGGCATTGCTGATTTGTGAGGGAGACATTGATATGTCCTTCCTAGTGAGCCCCAGTAATCTGGGCAATTACAAACAGCAGCCTGTAATAAATGCAAACAGGCTTTGGCATTCAGGGACACAGGTGCTAGTATCACCATGGTGGCAGAGGATCTTGTGGACCCTGAGCAGATCATCCTGCGTAAAATGTACCAGGTTACCAATGCAAGCAATGTCAGGACCAACCATAGTCTGGCAGTTGTGACTTTCTCCTGGGGAGGGGTAACTGGCCTCAAGAAGGTAGTAGTCAGTGCAGACCTCCCTGTCGAATGTCTATAGGGCAATGATCTAGAGACTTCAGCCTGGTCTGAATTAGAGTTATGGACTCATGCTGAGATGTTGGGCATACCTGCAGAGGTATTTGCTGTGACCAGGTCACAGGCCAAAATGCATAAAGCTGAACCAGCTCTGGATCCTGAAACTATTGACCAGATGCTACCCAAGAGGAGGAGCAGTACTGTTAAGGCAGTGCCTTCCCCTCTGTCTCAGATCACAGATTCCTCTCCTGAGGAAGGAGAAGCAGATCCTGAAGAAGGAACTGCTCCACAGGGACTTGAACCTGATCAGGTTGAGTTCTTGGGGGCAGGGGGACCTTCTAGGGAAGATCTGAGGAAAGAGCAACAGTGCTGCCCCTCTCTGGAACCCCTCAGACAGCAGGCTGCTGCTGAGGCTGCTGGGAGTGCTAGTGGGGCCCATAAAGTCTATTGGGATAAGGGACTCCTATATTCTGAGGCTAGAGATCCTACCTCTGGAGCCACCAGGAGGATGGTAATACCTCAGAAGTTTAGGGGGTTCCTCTTGACCCTAGCACATGACATCCCTTTAGCAGGACACTTGGGCCAAAACAAGACCTGGGACAGGCTTGTTCCACATTTTCATTGGCCACACATGTCAGAGGACACCAAGGAGTTTTGTGTCACTTGCCAAGCCAGTGGCAAGTCAGGTGGCACAACAAAGGCCCCCCTGATACCACTACCTGAGGTGGGGGTGCCCTTTGAAAGGGTAGGTATTGACATTGTTGGTCCCCTAGACCCTCCAACAGCATCTGGGCACAGGTTTATCCTGGTGGTAGTGGATCATGCCACCAGGTACCCAGAAGCAATTCCCCTGAGGACCACCACAGCCCCTGTGGTGGCAAGAGCCCTCATTGGAGTTTTCTCCAGAGTGGGTTTCCCTAAGGAGGTTATATCTGAGAGAGTACCAACTTCATGTCAGGGTATCTAAAAGCAATGTGGAAGGAGTGTGGTGTAAATTACAAATTCACTACTCCCTCTCACCCACAATGCAATGGGTTAGTTGAAAGGTTCAACAAAACCCTAAAGGGAATGATTAAAGGCCGCCCAGAAAAGCTTAGGCGAAATGGGACCTTTTACTTCCCTGCCTTATGTTTGCATACAGGGAGGTTCCACAGAAGGGGGTTGGCTACAGCCCTTTTGAACTTCTGTTTGGGCATCCTGTAAGAGGTCCATTATGTTTGGTGAAGAAGGGCTGGGAGTTACCTCTCAAACCTCCCAAACAGGATGTGATGGACTATGTACTTGGTCTCTGCTCCAGGATGGCTGAATACATGAAGAAGGCAACTAAAAACCTGGAGGCCAGCCAAGAACTACAAAAAACTTGGCATGAACAATGGGCTGTGCTGACTGTATACCAGCCAGGACAGAAAGTGTGGGTGCTGGAGCCTGTGGCCCCAGCAGCTCTCCAAGACAAGTGGAGTGCCCCCCATACAATTGTTGAGAAAAAGGGAGAAGTCACCTATCTGGTGGATCTTGGAACTCCCAGGAGCCTCCTTAGGGTGCTCCATGTCAACAGATTGAAACCATATGTTGACAGGGCTGACATGGGCTTGCTCATGGCAACTGATGAGGAACAGGAGGAGGAGAGTGACCCTCTCCCTGACCTGCTCGCACAGAACCCTGATGATGGGTCAGTAAATGGTGTTGCTTTGGCAAGCAGCCTCACTGATCATCAGCAAACTGAGTGCAGACAAGTTTTGCAACAGTTTAGACATATGTTTAGCCTGACCCCTAGTCAGACTTCCCGGTGCACCCATGAGGTGGACACTGGAGACAGTCTGCCTGTCAAGAGTAAATTCTACAGGCAACCTGACCATGTCACGGACTGTATCAGGACTGAAGTCCAGAAAATGTTGGAGTTAGGTGTAATTGAGCCTTCAGATAGCCCTTGGGCTCGTCCAGTAGTCCTTGTGCCAAAACCTCATAACCAGGGTGGTAAGAAAGAAATTAGGTTTTGTGTTGACTACAGAGGCCTCAATGCAGTCACCAGGACTGATGCCTATCCCATACCAAGGGCAGATGAGCTAATTGATACTTGTAGGAGAGTGGAATCTGACTAATGGTTGCCCCCAACTTTTTGCCTGGTATTTAAGTGGTTTTTGACTAGTCTGGCTGGGATCCTGCTATCCAGGACCCCAGCCTATCTGCTTTCTCCCTAAAACTGTTGTGAGTACTCTAGGTACAAACATAATTGGATGCTGGGCATGCCCTACCAGTCCCTTGTAGATGGTACCCTAGGTACCCAGGGCATGGGTCCCCCAGTAGGCCTACCAGGGCTGCAGCACTTATTGTGCCACCCTGGGACAGCCACCCAAACTGACACCACCAGACCACTACTGTAGTCTGGGTAAGGTGGTGCTAGCACCCCCTTACAGGGATGTAGGTACCCTATACCCATACCATTACAACACATATACTCTCATAGGTCACCCCTATGGCAGGCCCTGGTAATCCTACAGGGCTGGGTGCTGAGGTATGTGTGAGGGGGGACCCCTACGTGAGTAGGACCTCTCTGCAACCTTCGTAAAATCGTTACTGGGTTGTTTGTAGTGTAGCCATACCATATACTCTTAACCGCATTATAAGTTATTGCATCATCGCTGTAACTTGGGAATGGCTACACAGAACCATATCGTGTTTGGTGTCAAACATGAAGGAATCATACCCCCAGTCCAGCCATGGGCATGGGGGCATGATTCCCCCTTGCTAGGAGGGTGATATGGGAAAAGCGGTGGAATTTAGACACCAATTTAAAAGTGCACATGTACCACAAAATGGCTACTGTCCGCCACCTACACGACTCTGGCTGGCTGTTGTTGGGGAAAACCCCAGCCTCGCCATCTGGACAATAGGGCTCCTGTGGCAGGGAGGTGCCAGCACCTCCCCAGACAGGATATGTGGATTGGAACAGGGTGGGTGCACCAAATGTCCTTTCAGAGTTGCACGTAGGCAGCTGCAGAGCCCCAATTCTGCATACACCGCCTGGAACCGGTTCAGGGGCATCCTGCCCCTCGCCCAGGTGGGAAACACACAAAGGGGAGTGGGTGTAGCCACCCTTTCCCGCCTCTACTCTGATTGGTAGGCTCTATTTTGGACCATCCCCTAATCTTGGGGATATATGGGAATAACTTTGCCCTAGAGCCTGAGATTCGTACAGGACTTCACAGAACTGACCTTCGACGAGCTGCTGCCCAGCTGACTGAATAAATCTCCCTTGGGATAAAGGAGGTATCCCCCTGCTTGGCAGGCACCTAAAAGACTGCAAGATACCCGGTTGGAACTTCGCTGCTCTCACGAACTTCGACGCCTTCCATCAACCTTGAGGTGGGTCTCCAGTGCATCCCAGAGTCCTGTGAGCGTGCCCAGCAAGTCTGAGCACCGTGGACCACGTGGGTGCCGAGATCCCTGCATACCCTGAGACCCCCGGCCACCTCTTGCATAGCACATGACCCCGACCAGTGGGGAAGTTGTGCTTTGGCCCATTTCTGAGCCAACCTTCAAGCAGCGTCCGTGCCAAAGCTCAGCCCCCTAGTCCACTCCGGTGGCCCGTGGGAGCCCTTTTACGCACTCCATTTTGCTGCCCTCCGCAGTCCCTTGTCTCTCGACTTGTGGGCCCTGACGGAGGAAAACCTATCTTTCTAAGAGTTCCCCTGGTTGCTCCAGGCCTGCTCTACGCTCCCTGCAAAGGAGAGCACCCTCAGACCTCGTGGGTCTGCACCAGCAGCTGCTTTGTTCATCTTGCGTGGGTTGCGGTTGCCAATGCTTAGTGGATCCAATCGGGACACTAACACTGCAGCGACCCTCAGCCGACGTGGGACAGTCGCCCTCCAGAAGCTGGCCTTCCTTGAAGCCTCCCAGAGCCCGTGACTGCAGAGCCCAGCTGTACCTTCTACACCTGAAGCACCCGACTTCCACGAGCTCCTTGCTGTGAGCTCCCTGGTCACTTTGCTGTGACCCAGACTCTGTCCCCTCTGCTTTCAGGTTCACCTTTATCTTCTCTTCAACTTTAATCTTCACGACTTCAACGACGCTTCCAGCTAGCAGCAGTTTGGACTACTTTTCCATAGAAAATCAGCCCGCGACCCGACACCAGAATCGACCTATGCACCCGGCTTCCCTGGGGCAGGTAACAGTGGTACTTCGGTACTCCCGTGGTGGTGGGCTCTCCAAAGCCTTAAGTCTCAAGCCTTAACTTTGTACTGTTGTTAGAAGTGTCCTTAAACCTTAATTATTCAACCGCGACATTCTCCATAGGCTAACATTGCGATCCCGATAGCAGCTTCTCGCACTGCACACGCCTCCCGTGGGTCCCCTTCCTCTTAACTGTGGGTGGATTCTGAAGGGGAAAGCGATCCTGAATGCCCTAGGCATTGCCTGTAGAATTGTCGTGGTTCTTATACCACTATTTTAGTATATGGTTTGGTCCCCCCCTGGGGCCCATTGATTTCTGTGCTATTTATTGTGTTTATAAATGCTTGTTTGAAGTGTAACTTTGCCACTAGCCACATAAAGTGACTGTGGGATTCTGTCTAGAATAAATACATATATTTTATATATATACCTGTGTGGGCTACTCTTTCATTTGGATATTCAAGAGGTTATTATGGTAAAACAATAAGCTTAACACTCCTTCAAGACTTAGCCTGAAGGCTGCTCTCCACAGCTACCACTAGGATAGCTTTCTTTAAAGGTTGTCTTAAACCTATCATCAATAAGAGTCGAATTGGACTGGTGCAAGGTGTCCCTATAACTAGAAACAGCATATGCCAGGCCAACTTCTCACATTGGTGTGCAGCGGTGGGATTCAAGCTTGCCATTGTTTTACCAGATAACAAATTGAATTTCTAAAGTGGAAGCCACAAGGTACCAAAGGTACATATAAATTCAAGCTAGAATACAATAAGTTCTACTGAACTTAGAGTTGTGTGTAGAGGGTTTAGCACACCTTGACTACAACTCAAGAGAGGGTTCAGTAGGCCACACTTAGTGTAGGTAGATACATCACTACACTAAACATGTCTTCAGGTGGCACTAAGGCTATGGAAGGACCCCAGAGGGTCCCAGTAGATAAGTATGATAATTTCACCTTTGCAGAGCTCAGGGAAATGTGCACCCTTAGAAAACTGAAGACAAACAAAGGTGCCAACACAAAACGTCTCAGGGAAATCCTGCTCATAGCAGACTTTATGGAGTCCATAGGGTCCAGAGGGACGGACAGAGTGGGTGGGCACCCCTCAGAAGAGGACACTCCCAGAGTGGACTCTGATGAGGACCAGGAAGAGGATGAAAGTCCTGACCTGGAAGAAACAGACCACTCACAACATGGAGGTGATGGCTCAAGAGGCACTCCCTCCACCCTTAAAAGGGGAGTGGTGGATCCAAGAAGGAACAGATCCCCCTCAGTGGGATCCAGCCATTCTCAGAGATCCAAAGGGTCCTCTGCCTCTTCTCAGAGAAGAGAATCCTCTCATGAGAGGAAATGCAGACTGATCAAATTTGAGCAGGCTAAGCTTCAGCTTAAAAGAGAGCAGTTAGCATTGGACAGGGAATCCCTGGAGCTTCAGAAAGCTTCAAAGAAATGGGGTCTAGAGATCCCTGGTGGCAGTGATGAAACCCCTAGAGTTAGAGAGAAAGTCCCTGACAATAGGAACCTCCACAAGATTGTGCCCCCCTATCAGAATGGGGATGATATCCACAAATGGATATCTGCTCTTGAAAGGGCCTGTAGAATACAGAGGGTCCCAGTAGAGCAGTGGGCAGCAATCCTGTGGCTCTCCTTTTCAGATAAAGGTAGAGACAAGCTCCTCTCTGTAAGAGAAGAGGATGCTGATGATTATTATATCTTGAAAGCTGCTTTAATAGATGGGTTTGGCTTAACCACTGATCAATACAGACTTAAGTTCAGAGACACCCAGAAAGCACAAAATCAAGATTGGGTAGACTTTGTGGATTGTGCAACCAAGGCACTGGAAGGTTGGTTAAATGGCAGTAAAGTTAATGATTATCAAGGATTGTATAATCTCATTATGAGGGAGCAGATTCTTAATAATTGTCAAAACCAACTTTTACACCAGCACCTGGTGGACTCTGATCTGACCTCTCCCCAAGAATTGGGAAAGAAGGCAGACAAATGGGTCAGGACCAGGATTAGGCCTAAGAACCAAGTTGGTGAGCAGAAGAGGGATTCCACTAAGCCCAAAGAGAAAGGTGGGGATGATAAACAAGAAAAGTCCTCTGAAGGGCCCCAAAAACCCAGTGCTGGGGGTGGGTCCCAAAATACTTCCTTTAATAACAAGAAACCATATTGCCATGTGTGTAAGCAACCTGGCCACTGGAAAACTGACTCCGGCTGTCCAAAGAATGGCAATAAAGAGAATGTTCCTCCAAAACCAGCTCCAACACCTCCTGTTACTACTAGTAGTAATCCCCCAGGCGGTGGGAGTGCTCCCAAAAATTTAGTTGGGATTTCTTGGGGAACTCAGGGGGACTCTGACCTATCCAGGTCCCCTACTCAAGCAACTATGGTCTGTGATGGTGGCATGGGGTTTGCCAACTTTACCATGAGCCCCAGTATTCTGGGCAGGTACAGACAGGAACCAATAATCAATGGTCAGAAGGCTGTGGCCTATAAGGACACAGGGGCCAGTGTCACCATGGTGACCAAGAGGCTAGTGCCCCTAGATCAGCTTTTACCTGGGTTTAGCTACCAGGTGACCAACATAGATGGAATCAGGACAGATCATCCCATGGCAGTGATAAATCTCAGCTGGGGAGGGGTCACTGGCCCCAAGAGAGTGGCAGTATCCCCAAACTTGCCTGTAGATTGTCTACTGGGGAATGATCTAGAAATCTCAGCCTGGGCTGAGGTTGACCACAAGGCCCATTTGAAAATGGTAGGAATCCCTGAGAGAGTGGATGGGACCCTGAGGGCCTCACCTCCACCCCAGGAGAAAATAGAAAGAGTGAAGCCTGAAACTATGGATCACTCTACCCAAACAGAGAGCATAGGGGAGGAGGAGCAGTCTTCCCCCCACCAGACTACAGGTAAAGGTCCAGTTTCTCAGGGAACTGATCCTGCCCCTTGTGAAGTAACTGCCCCAGAAGTGGACAGGCTTGGCCTGCCCACCTCTCGGATGGCAGGGGACCCTTCCAAGGTGGTACCCAGTCTGGAGCAGGTATCCTGCCCCTCTCTACCCTGCCTCAGTCAGCCCAGGGCTGCAGAGGTCAGGGAGGTCAGTGGACCCTTATTGGGCCCCTGCCCAGAGGAACCCCCTCATCAACAGATTAGGGACACCCAGCAGAGTAGTTTCAGCCAGGTGAATATTCCTCTACAAACTGAGGGATCCCCCTTACCCCTAGGTATAGGCACCCCTCAAAAGGATGTTGTTGAGCACCGGGAAACCTGGGGCCTAGCTGCCCCAAACCTTCCAGTGCCCTCCACTATTCCAGCCAAAGGGATCCAACCCCCAGCTGTAGGCAGCCAGAGGTTGACCCTTAGGGCCAGATATGACACAGTCATGGGCAGAAAGGCTTCCATAGTGGCCAGTGATCTGAGGAGGTTGAGACCAACCCAAGTAGGGTCTCACTTCCAGACTCAGACACCCCACCAGCCCACCTCTGACCCAAAAACCAATACAGGTAATTTCCCTAGACTTTGGAGAAACTCTAGAACCCCTTGGGGTAGGATTTCCCCAGTGGACCATGACACAGGGAGCAACCATGTTAGTACAGGTTCTTCCTTATATGGCCACTCAGGAAATAAAGGCTTATCTGGACAAGGTTAGCCTTATCTCCTTTCGTTTGGGGGGGTTATGTAGGAGAGTGGAATCTGACTAATGGTTGCCCCCAACTTTTTGCTTGGTATTTAAGTGGTTTTTGACTAGTCTGGCTGGGATCCTGCTATCCAGGACCCCAGCCTATCTGCTTTCTCCCTAAAACTGTTGTGAGTACTCTAGGTACAAACATAATTGGATGCTGGGCATGCCCTACCAGTCCCTTGTAGATGGTACCCTAGGTACCCAGGGCATGGGTCCCCCAGTAGGCCTACCAGGGCTGCAGCACTTATTGTGCCACCCTGGGACAGCCACCTAAACTGACACCACCAGACCACTACTGTAGTCTGGGTAAGGTGGTGCTAGCACCCCCTTACAGGGATGTAGGTACCCTATACCCATACCATTACAACACATATACTCTCATAGGTCACCCCTATGGCAGGCCCTGGTAATCCTACAGGGCTGGGTGCTGAGGTATGTGTGAGGGGGTACCCCTACGTGAGTAGGACCTCTCTGAAACCTTCGTAAAATCGTTACTGGGTTGTTTGTAGTGTAGCCATACCATATACTCTTAACCGCATTATAAGTTATTGTGTCATCGCTGTAACTTGGGAATGGCTACACAGAACCATATCGTGTTTGGTGTCAAACATGAAGGAATCATACCCCCAGTCCAGCCATGGGCATGGGGGCACGATTCCCCCTGCTAGGAGGGTGATATGGGAAAAGCGGTAGAATTTAGACACCAATTTAAAAGTGCACATGTACCACAAAATGGCTACTGTCCGCCACCTACACGACTCTGGATGGCTGTTGCTGGGGAAAACCCCAGCCTCGCCATCTGGACAATAGGGCTTCTGTGGCAGGGAGGTGCCAGCACCTCCCCAGACAGGATATGTGGATTGGAACAGGGTGGGTGCACCAAATGTCCTTTCAGAGTTGCACGTAGGCAGCTGCAGAGCCCCAATTCTGCATACACCGCCTGGAACTGGTTCAGGGGCATCCTGCCCCTCGCCCAGGCGGGAAACACACAAAGGGGAGTGGGTGTAGCCACCCTTTCCCGCCTCTACTCTGATTGGTAGGCTCTATTTTGGACCATCCCCTAATCTTGGGGATATATGGGAATAACTTTGCCCTAGAGCCTGAGATTCGTACAGGACTTCACAGAACTGACCTTCGACGAGCTGCTGCCCAGCTGACTGAAGAAATCTCCCTTGGGATAAAGGAGTTATCCCCCTGCTTGGCAGGCACCTAAAAGACTGCAAGATACCCGGTTGGAACTTCGCTGCTCTCACAAACTTCGACGCCTTCCATCAACCTTGAGGTGGGTCTCCAGTGCATCCCAGAGTCCTGTGAGCGTGCCCAGCAAGTCTGAGCACCGTGGACCACGTGGGTGCCGAGATCCCTGCATACCCCGAGACCCCAGCCACCTCTTGCATAGCACACGACCCCGACCAGTGGGGAAGTTGTGCTTTGGCCCATTTCTGAGCCAACCTTCAAGCAGCATCCGTGCCAAAGCTCAGCCCCCTAGTCCACTCCGGTGGCCCGTGGGAGCCCTTTTACGCACTCCATTTTGCTGCCCTCCGCGGTCCCTTGTCTCTCAACTTGTGGGCCCTGACGGAGGAAAACCTATCTTTCTAAGAGTTCCCCTGGTTGCTCCAGGCCTGCTCTACGCTCCCTGCAAAGGAGAGCACCCTCAGACCTCGTGGGTCTGCACCAGCAGCTGCTTTGTTCATCTTGCGTGGGTTGCGGTTGCCAATGCTTAGTGGATCCAATCGGGACACTAACACCGCAGCGACCCTCAGCTGACGTGGGACAGTCGCCCTCCAGAAGCTGGCCTTCCTTGAAGCCTCCCGGAGCCCGTGACTGCAGAGCCCAGCTGTACCTTCTACACCTGAAGCACCCGACTTCCATGAGCTCCTTGCTGTGAGCTCCCTGGTCACTTTGCTGTGACCCAGACTCTGTCCCCTCTGCTTTCAGGTTCACCTTTATCTTCTCTTCAACTTTAATCTTCACGACTTCAACGACGCTTCCAGCTAGCAGCAGTTTGGACTACTTTTCCATAGAAAATCAGCCCGCGACCCGACACCAGAATCGACCTATGCACCCGGCTTCCCTGGGGCAGGTAACAGTGGTACTTCGGTACTCCCGTGGTGGTGGGCTCTCCAAAGCCTTAAGTCTCAAGCCTTAACTTTGTACTGTTGTTAGAAGTGTCCTTAAACCTTAATTATTCAACCGCGACATTCTCCATAGGCTAACATTGCGATCCCGATAGCAGCTTCTCGCACTGCACACACCTCCCGTGGGTCCCCTTCCTCTTAACTGTGGGTGGATTCTGAAGGGGCAAGCGATCCTGAATGCCCTAGGCATTGCCTGTAGAATTGTCGTGGTTCTTATACCACTATTTTAGTATATGGTTTGGTCCCCCCCTGGGGCCCATTGATTTCTGTGCTATTTATTGTGTTTATAAATGCTTGTTTGAAGTGTAACTTTGCCACTAGCCACATAAAGTGACTGTGGGATTCTGTCTAGAATAAATACATATATTTTATATATATACCTGTGTGGGCTACTCTTTCATTTGGATATTCAAGAGGTTATTATAGTAAAACAATAAGCATAACACTCCTTCAAGACTTAGCCTGAAGGCTGCTCTCCACAGCTACCACTAGGATAGCTTTCTTTAAAGGTTGTCTTAAACCTATCATCAATAAGAGTCAAATTGGACTGGTGCAAGGTGTCCCTATAACTAGGAACAGCATATGCCAGGCCAACTTCTCACAATACTTTAGCCTCAGCCAAGTATCTTAGTACATTTGACCTAACAGCTGGCTACTGGCAGATCAGGTTAGCTGAAGATGCCAAGGCCAAAACTGCATTCTCAACCCCTGGTGGGCACTACCACTTTGTGGTGATGCCCTTTGGTTTGAAAAATGCACCTGCCACTTTTCAGAGGTTGGTGAACAAAGTTCTGACAGATATGGAAACTTATTGCTCAGCTTATCTAGATGATATTGCTGTCGTTAGTTCCACCTGGCAGGATCACCTGGTCCACCTCAGAAATGTTTTGGAGGCCCTGCAAAAAGCAGGCCTCACTATCAAGGCCACTAAGTGCCAGATAGGGCAGAGTCAGGTTGTATACCTGGGCCACCTTGTAGGTGGAGGCCAGGTTCAACCTTTGCATAGCAAAATCCAAACCATCAAGGAATGGGTTGCTCCAACCACCCAGACACAGGTGAGAGCCTTTTTGGGCCTGACTGGGTACTATAGGAGGTGTGTTAATTGATAGGGATCTATAGTGACCCCCTTAAATGATCTTACCTCAAAGAAAATGCCAAAAAAGGTTCAGTGGACAGCTAGCTGTCAAAAGGCATTTGAAGACCTAAAGCAGGCCATGTGCACTGCCCCCATATTACAGAGTCTAGACTACACCAAAAAGTTAATTGTCCAAACAGATGCTTCTGAGTTGGGTCTGGGAGCTGTACTGTCTTAACTGAATGATGAAGGTCAAGACCAGCCAGTAGCTTTTATAAGCAGAAGGCTGACCCCTAGAGAGAAACGTTGGTCAGCTATAGAGAGGGAGGCCTTTGCTGTGGTGTGGGCCCTGAAGAAGCTGAGGCCATACTTGTTTGGCACTCACTTCATAGTTCAGACTGACCACAAGCTCTCCTATGGCTTAAACAGATGAAAGGTGAAAACCCAAAACTGCTAAGGTGGTCCATTTCCCTATAGGGGATGGACTATACAGTGGAACATAGACCTGCGACCCAACATGCCAATGCAGATGGACTCTCAAGGTATTTCCACTTAGAACACAAAGACTCAACTGGTCAAGGTTAGTTTAGTGTCCCTGCGTTTGGGGGGTGATTGTGTAGGAGAGTAGGATCTGCACTTATGTTGCCCCCACTTTTTTCCTGATGTTTACACTGGTTTTTGGCTATAGTCTGGCTGGGTCCCTGCTAATCAGGGCCCCAGCCTCTCTGTTCTCTCGAAACAACTTGGAGTGCATATTAGATGCACTAGTGATTGGATACTGTGGTACCTTATGAGCCCCTAGTATATGGTACCTTAGGTACCATGGGCATAGGTACTTCACAGGCCTACCAGGGGCTGAAGCATGTATTATGCCACTCCTGGGTAGCAGACTAAATCTAACACCACAGGCCTGGTACAGCAGCCTGGGTGAGGTAGTGTTAGCACACCTCACTGAGGTATGGGTTCCCTATATCTCACCTTACACACACATATAAACCTATCAGTCACCCCTAAGGCAGGCCTTATAAATCCTGAGGGCAGGGTGCTTGGTTTCCATGTGAGGGGGTGCCTCTGCCTGAGCAGGGCCCCTCTGCAGCCCTCAGAGTCTATTCTCTGTGGCTGTTTGTGGATGCGGTTAAACCATATACTCTTAAGTGCATTATAACCTAGCGGTAAATGCTAACTTTGGGATGGCTGCATCAAAACATGTCGTGTGGGGTGTCAAATGGCTTGGAATCATACCCCCACACCAGTAACTGGTGTGGGGGTATGATCCCACCCTTCTAGAGGGATAGACATGTACCTACTGTGGAAACACGGTAGAAATCTGAAAGATCCTGGCATCACAAAATGGATGCCACCAGCACAGACACTGGGCTGCCCTCCTGCTGCTGACTGAAACTCGCAGTGGAGGAGGCCCAAAAATAGGCATCCTGTCACAGGGAGGTGTTATCACCTTCCAGAGAGGATTTAGTGTATTGGGGCTGGGTGGGTGCACTCCTAGAGTGCTTTGAAGTCCTGCACTGGGGGAGCAGTAGGCTCCTCTGTGCATATGCCAGCTCAAACCGGTTCAGGGGCTATCAGACCCTGCTCTGGCACGAAACTGGACAAAGGGAAGTGGGTGTAACTATCCACTCCCCTGACTCTGCCATAGGAGTGGTCATAGAGCTAGTCCCTCCCTTTCCTTTAGTATAAGATAGGGAGACCTTGCCATTGCAAACTAGATATCCTTGGATGACGCTCTACATGAAGAATCCTTGACCTTCGACGTTCCACTACCTTTGGAAGAATGAAGAATCTCCCATGGAGCCAAGGAGTGACTCCCCTGCTTGGCAGGCACCAAAACTTTGCATCAATGGTCGCAAACTTTCCCGCTCCCGCCGGAGTCCGAAGTCCCTGCAACCCCGGAAGTTGATTTCCTGACTTCTCGATGGCCATTGTGAGTCCCCAGAACACCTGAGGCGAGTGGACCCCACGAGTGACGAGGAACAGCAATACCCGGGTACCGTGCACTATTGTTGAGTGCAACCTCTTCACGATGCTGTACAAACTTGTGCATTGGACCACTTGTGGTCCAAGCCTCCAGCAGGATTTTCCTCGAAAATCAGAGGCCTACCTCGTCCAGAGTGACCGTGGGCTCCTGTGAAGTGAATCCTCTTGACGTGTCTTTGCGATCCCTTGCTGGTTATCTTGTGGGTCCCCTGAAGACTTTTTCATCAAACCAAAGAGCTCCCCTGGTTTCTCCAGGCCTGCCCTGACTTACCCTTGCTGGGTGAGTCCCTCAGACCTTGCTGGTCTGCACCGCTGACTTTCTTCACTTTCTATGAGACTTGCTGTTGCCAAGGCTTCTTGGCTCCAATCCAGTTGCCGACACCTCAGTTAGCTGCAGACTTTGTGGGACACTCTGAATCCAGCTCCTGGTCATCATCAACACCTCCTGGACCTCGTGGCTGAAGAGTCAAGAAACCCGTGATCACCTTAAATCACCTGACATCTGTGGGCATCCAGCTTCCTGGCCCCGGGTCACAGGCAAGTGACTTTGAACACTGTCTCCTCTGCTTTCAGGTCTTCTTTCTTCAGAATCCAGCCTTGGATTCCACCGGACACTTCTCCTGTCTTCACAAGCAGCAAGTCTTCTTTGGCTCCCATTGAAAACGACGTCGCGACCTGACACCAAAAGATACCTATGCACCCGGCTTCCCTGAGTGAGGTAACTCCAGCACTACGGTGCTCCTGTGTGTGTTGGCCCTCGAACTACTTACCCTGTAAGTGACTTGCTTGTAGATTCTCTCGAAGTACCCTAAAATATTAAAATTCCAACCGCGACATGCTCCACTGAAGTCTATTGGGATCCGCGGCTGTGTTCTCACACTGCATGCTTCTCCCGTGGGTCCTTGGGTGGATTAGTGAGGCCCCAGTGCTTCTGAAGACCATAGGCCTTCTCCCTTCTCTAATCGTTCTTCTTATACCTCTTTTTTTAGTATATGGTCTGGTACGCCCCTAGAGCCCCAGCCATATAAGTGCTTAATTTGTTGTTAAATGTTGATTTTTGCATATGTTACTGACTTCTAATCTCATAAAGAAATTAGTAGAGTGTGTCTAGAAATAAATAAATATATATTTTATATATATTTTATATATATACGTGTGTGGTGTGTTTTCATTTGGTAATTCAAGAGATTATAAGGTAAAACAAGCTGCTTTACATTCCTCTGAGACTTAGCCTGAAGGCTGCTCTCCACAGCTACCACTAGGATAGCTTTCTTTAAAAGGTTGTCTTAAACCTATCTACCATAAGAGTCGAATTGGACAGGTGCAAGGTGCCCACTTTAACTAGTTACCAGCATATGCCAGGCCAACTTCTCACACCAGGAGTCACGGTTCCACATCACCCACGATAGGCACGGGCCTCAGCTTTGCTGTGGACTCAGGGTAGCCTCAGGGAAGTGTTGAAATCCACCTCTGGGGATGCAGAGACTTTGGCGTCCGGCAGGAGCTTCAGTATTGCAGACCGGTCAGTTGTTTCTTTGGTGCCTGCCAAGCAGGGGAGTCACTCCTTGACCCCATGGGAGATCTCTTCAGTCTTCTAGTCAGGATAGAACGCCGAAGGTCCAGGATATACGTTGCAGAGTTTCATCCAGGTAATCTAAAGTCCTAGGGACTGGATTCCTATACTTATAGTGAGTTTAGGGGATGGACTAACTCTAAGGCCCCACCTATGGGTGGGCCAGGATAGAGGGGTGGTTACACCCATTTCCTTTGTCCAGTTTCGTGCCAGAGCAGGGGCAGGTAGCCCCTGCAACCGGTTTGAACTGAAGTATGCACCGGGACACCAAGTGTGCCCCCAGTGCAGGACTTCAAAGCACCAGAGAGTGCTCCCGCCCAGCCCCAATATGCATCAGTCTGTCTGGGGAGGTGGTTACTCCTTCCCTCGACAGGAAACCTATTGTCCAGGCCTCCCCTGCCGGAGTTTCGGTCAGCAGCAGGAGGCCAGACCCGTGGCAGAGGCATCCATTTTGTGATGCCAGGGCTCAGAAAAGTCCTACAACGTTTAGCCAATGTGAACATGTCTCTCCCTCTAGAAGGGTGGAATGCTACCCCCGCCGCCAGAATTGGCGGGGGGGGGGGTAGTATTCCAAAGCGCTTGACACCAAACACGACATGTTTTGATGCAGCCATTCCAAAGTTAGAATTTACCGCAAGGTTATAATGCACTTAAGAGTATATGGTATGGCTGTATCACAGAACAGCCATAAGGAAGTATTTCCGAAAGCTGCAGAGGGGCTCAGCTCATGCTTGGGCACCCTCTCACATAAAACCAAGCATTCTGCCTTCAGGATTGTCAAGGCCTGCCATAGGAGTGGCTTATAGGTTTATTGTCAAATGTATTTTTATTAACTTTTCCAATCTAAACAGTGTAGGCAATATTAATAACATAGCAATGTGCTCAGCATAAAATGATGCCTGCTGCATCCCCCATTAACCCCACCCCCTCCCATCTACCCCATTCCCCGGTGCGCCTTAAAATATATACAGTATAAATAGGCTATTTGGTTTTAGGTTTAAACCTATAATAACTGATAAAACCCCACCGAAAGGAAAATAGCCATCACTGGTGTAAACATATAAACACTGAAAAAACACCTTTGCAACCACAAACTAAGTGCCATTCATAGAAAGGAAAAGATGAGTGAAATAGTCATTTTTCCTGAAGGGGCCAATACAATGTGACTTTGTTATTCAAGGTAGCAACAAGAAAAACTGGGCTAACATTATTCTGCTTGAGTTTTGTTGTTTAGGGATGTCACTAAAACATGGTCTCTTCTTCCTTCTGCTTTTATCAGTTTTGTGGTCTTTGGTCTAAAGATGCAGTGTTTAGAAGCAAATGTTAGGCCTTATTTAGTTATTTTATAAACTGTAGAGAATCGGGAAATATCCGAATCATATTTGAAATGTTGGTTACATTTGATTTCACTGATAGGTAAAATGGCTGGTTTCATTAGAATCTTTCCTAATATCTACCATCACATTTACCCACAGACAGTGAATGGGTAAAATCCTTTGATACATCAGCCCCCTTTTCTAGTGAGTCAGTATTGATTGTAAGTGAATTGCCCCAGTCTTTTAACATTTAATACAGGATGTAATGACAGGTGTATATGGAAAGAAAGTTGTTGGATCTGGTTCAGAGGTGTCTGGAAGTCATGGCGCTGGTCAGTCTCTGCAGTCGTCCCTCGTAGGATCAGTCGCAAAGCAAGCAGCGGTCGCTGGGTCGCTGGGTGGTGCCTGGTGTCCCAGGGTGGTCACTCCTTGGCCACAAGGTAGATTCTTCAGTCTTCTTCCTGGTCCCACGTCCCTCGTCGCCTCCACGGGTCTCAGCTTTGCTGTAGATGTGGATCTGGTTCAGAGGTGTCTGGAAGTCATAGCGCTGGTCCGTCTCTGCAGTCGTCCCTCGTAGGATCAGTCGCAAAGCAAGCAGCGGTCGCTGGGTGGTGCCTGGTGTCCCAGGGTGGTCACTCCTTGGCCACAAGGTAGATTCTTCAGTCTTCTTCCTGAGGTCACCAAGCATCTGAGATAGTGGTGAAAACATAACACCAGGCGTTTGGTAAACATGGAATGCAGTGTCACTTGGAATGCTGCTGAAAAACGTTCCTTCCAAGTTCAATAAAGATTGGAGTGATATTGTTTGTATTTGCAGTAATTCAGCTTAGCTACGTATATGAAAAAGTTGTATGATGGCCTGTCAAAATCGATACCTGAGCTGAAGTGCTTCCCTGTAAGAGATCCTTGTCACTTGCTAGATGTTATGCTGAAAGCATCTTTACAATCTTCAGAGTTAATGAAGAATGCTATTGACTTTGTAGTCTATTCTGGTGCAGTAAAAATGTATTTGGACATCATATACCCTGTGCATACGCTACCTATACACATGCACTATCAGTGCAGAAAGCAAGCAATAATTAAAATTCAATTAAAATTCCATAAACACCGGAAAAACACAGTTTCTGTTGTTTTTAATGGCGCGAAAATGTGTAACCACTGATAACCACTGTTTTTTAAGGCATTGAAAAAAACTGAAAAAACCCCACCCGAATTTACCAAAAATAGAAACTGAAAACAGGAAAGCCTAAGTATAAACAACTACACAACTTCCTTGGAGCAGCTCAACAACATCAATGAACAGGGACAGTACAGTATCGTAGGCATTGATATCATACACATTAACTGCAGCTAGTGGCCTGTAGCTAGTTGGTCAATCTATGCAAGTGTGGGAGTTGGGACCCCTCGCTCTTCTTCTAGTGAGCCCTCTTCCGAATCTGCATCTGGTGTCTGAAGTGCTGCAACTAAGGCCTCCCACGCCCTTGCTTTCTCATACGCTTTATCATTATTTATACGTGAGGCCTGTTGCAATCGAAGAATTCCCTCACTCCACGCCCATTTAATCAATTCCACCCGCCATCTCCCCACTTTAGGCCCCTGTCGTGCTTTCCAATGTATTGTAATCTCTCTTTTTGCCAATACAAGCCTCAAATCTATGAATTTGCTAGTCACTTTCGTTCTGGCAATATGCGGGAACCAATGCAGTAGACAAGTGAGTGGCTTATAGGTTTATATGTGTCTGTATAGGGTAGTGATATATGTAGCCTATACCACAGTAAGGGGTGCAAGCACACCCTTACCCAGGCTGCAGTAGCAGACCTGTGGTGTCACTTTGGAGTGTTTCCCAGGGGTGGCATAATATTTGCTGCAGCCCCTGGTAGGCCTCTGAGATACCTATGCCCTAGGTACATAGTATAGCATATACTAGGGGCTTATAAGGGACTCCAGAATCCAATTAGATATGTACCTATTGTACATGGAAACCATTTTAGAGAGGAAGCAGCTAGGCTGTGGTCCTGATTAGCAGGGCCACAGCCACACTAAGGTCGAAAAACAGTGAAACACCAGCAGAAAGTGGGGCTACCCATGTGAAGCAGATCCTACTCTCCTACAGGGTCAGGGGAATTGCTACCCCTAGGCCCACCCTCAGGTGCTGCCCCACCCACACTGTCTATCCTATCAGGCCCACTAGGCCCTGTGATATCATCCAGCTTAAGTATCATTATGAGATGCTGGGTGGATGGACTTTTGCCTGTCTTCAGCTTCCTAATGGAACATAAGGCCCTAACCTGAGCAAAGGAGAGATCCTCATATTTATAGGGAAGGAGCTCACTGGTTCCTGGTAGGGACCCACTGGTTCCTGGCTGGTTAGACATTACTAATGTGGTGTGGTGTATTGCACTACATACACTAGTGTGGCCTACTAAACTCTCTTTAGTTGTAGAAAGGTTGTGCTATCCCTTAACACACAACTCTAAGTTCAGTAGAACTTACTGTAGCTAAACTTTATATTATATGTACCTCAGGTACCTTTAGTAGTTTTCAGTTGATCAATTCAATTGAGATTATCTGCTAAAACAATAGCAAGCTGGAATCCCACACGCTGCACACCAATGTGAGAAGGTGGCCTGATATATGCTGTCCACTAGTTCTAGTGGGCACCTTGCATCAGTCCAAGCAACCCCTTATGGTGATAGGTTAAAGACAACCTTTATTGAAAGCTATCCTAGTGGTAGCTATGGAGAGCAGCCTTTAGGCTAAGTCTTGAAGGAATGTAAAGCAGCTTGTTTTACCAGTCTATAATCTATTGAATGATCAAATGAAAGGACAACCACACCAGGTATATATTCAAAATATATGTATTTAGGTTAAAACACACCCCTCTAGTCTCTTTATGAGACTGGAGTTCGAAGTACTTTGTTTACAAGTAAGCAGTTATCAGTAATAGCACAAATACACGTTTGGGCCCTAGGGGTGTACCAAACCATATACCCAAAAAATTGTATAATAACCACAACTGAGGTAGACACAAGGCCTAGAGCCTGTAGAATCGGTGGGACCCCAAGGAACCACCCAAGGTAGTGACACAGGAGACCCACGGGAACTGTATGCAGTGTGTAAACACAACCGCGGGTTCCCGTTATCTTCTATGGGCAATGTCACGGTTGGAAGTTTAAAGATTAGGGACACTTCTAATCGAGTCAGGACCAAACCCTTTTGGACTTAAGAAGTTCTAGGGTTAGCACCCACGGGAGCACCGGAGGACTCGAGTTACCTCACCCAGGGAAACCGTGTGCATAGGTGTCTTTTGGTGTCGGGTCGCGTCGTCGATTTCAATGGAAGCCTGCAAATAACTGCTGCTGCTGTGAAGAGGAGAAGTGTCCGAAGATATCCAAGCCTGGATCTAGGATGGAAGGAACCTGACAGCAGAGGGGACAGAGTCTGGGTCACTAGCCAGTGACCAAGGGCAGGATGGACCAATGCCCACAGATGTCGGGTGCTTCAGGTGAGTTGATGGGTGTCTTGACTCTTCAGCCACGAGGTCCAGGAGGCGTTGACAAAGTCCACGAGCTGGATTCGAGTTGCCGCACAAAGTCTGTCGAATGCTGTGGTGTCGGCGACCAGAATGGACCCAACAAGCCTTGGCAACGGCAAGTCACTGGAATTCAGAGAAAGGACTGCTGTGCAGACCAGCAAGGTTAAGAGGGTGCACGTCTGGAGAAACTAGCAAAGCCCAAGCAGAAGAGGAGTTGCCTTCGTGGGGACCTGCTGGCTAACAGGCTAGTGATCGCTAAAGAGCCTCGAGCAGTCGCACTTGAAACTGGCCCAAGGGTCACTCGTGGAGTGGAGGCCTGCAATCTTTGGTGAAGAAAGTGCTCAAGGCTGGGGCTACTTGGAGCCCAAAGCACTACTTCGAGGAACCCCAGGAAGATGCTGTTGTTGCAAAAGTTCACGGTGTCCAGGGGTCACGGTTCCACGTCACCCACGAAAGCCACGGGCCTCAGCTTTGCTCTGGACTCAGGGTAGCCTCTGAGAAGTCTGGAAATCTACCTCTGGTGATGTAAAGACTTTGGTGTCCGGCGGGAGCTTCAGCGATGCAGACCGGTTAGTTGCTTCTTTGTTGCCTGCCAAGCAGGGGAGTCACTCCTGGACCCCAAGGGAGATTTCTTCCATCTACTCTGGCCTACTGGTTAAGGTCTTAACTCTTACTCTGGCCTACTGGTTAAGGTCTTAACTCTTACTCTGGCCTAATAGCTAAGGTCTTAGACTCGTACTCTGGTCTACTGGTTAAGGTCTTAACTCTTACTCTGGCCTACTGGTTAAGGTCTTAACTCTTACTCTGGCCTAATAGCTAAGGTCTTAACTCTTACTTTGGCCTACTGATTAAGCTCTTAACTCTTACTCTGGCCTAATAGCTAAGGTCTTAGACTCGTACTCTGGCCTAATGGTTAAGGTCTTAACTCTTACTCTGGCCTAATGGTTAAGGTCTTAACTCTTACTCTGGCCTACTGGTTAAGGTCTTAACTCTTACTCTGGCCTACTGGTTAAGGTCTTAACTCTTACTCTGGCCTAATAGCTAAGGTCTTAGACTTGTACTCTGGCCTAATAGCTAAGTTCTTAACTCTTACTCTGGCCAAATAGCTAAGGTCTTAGACTCGTACTATGGCCTACAAGTTAAGGTCTTAACTCTTACTCTGGCCTACTGGTTAAGGTCTTAACTCTTACACTTGCCTAATAGCTAAGGTCTTAGACTCTTAGTCTGGCCTACTGGTTAAGGTCTTAACTCTTACTCTGGCCTACTGGTTAAGGTCCTAACTCTTACTCTGGCCTTATAGCCAAGGTCTTAACTCTTACTCTGGCCTAATAGCTAAGGTCTAAGACTCGTACTATGTCCTACAGGTTAAATGTCTTAACTCTTACTCTGGCCTAATAGCTAAGGTCTTAGACTCGTACTATGGCCTACAGGTTAAGGTCATAACTCTTACTCTGGCCTACAGGTTAAGGTCTTAACTCTTACTCTGGCCTAATAGCTAAGGTCTTAGACTCGTACTCTGGCCTACTGGTTAAGGTCTTAACTCTTACTCTGGCCTACTGGTTAAGGTCTTAACTCTTACTCTGGCCTAATAGCTGAGGTCTTAGACTCATACTATGGCCTACTGGTTAAGGTCTTAACTCTTACTCTGGCCTAATAGCTAAGGTCTTAACTCTCACTCTGACCTACTGATTAAGGTCTTAACTTCTACTCTGGCTTAATAGCTAAGGTCTTAGACTCGTATTCTGGCCTAATGGTTAAGGTCTTGACTCTTACTCTGGCCTACAGGTTAAGGTCTTAACTCTTACTCTGGCCTAATAGCTAAGGTCTTAGACTCGTACTATGGCCTATAGGTTAAGTTCTTAACTCTTACTCTGGCCTAATAGCTAAGGTCTTAGACTCGTACTATGGCCTAATGGTTAAGGTCTTAAATCTTACTCTGGCCTACTGGTTAAGGTCTTAACTCTTACTCTGGCCTACTGGTTAAGGTCTTAACTCTTACTCTGGCCTAATAGCTAAGGTCTTTGACTCGTACTATGGCCTACAGGTTAACGTCTTAACTCTTTCTCTGGCCTAATAGCTAAGGTCTTAGACTCTTACTCTGGCCTACTCGTTAAGGTGTTAACTCTTACTCTGGCCTACTGGTTAAGGTCTTAACTCTTACTCTGGCCTAATAGCTAAGGTCTTAGACTACTACTCTGGCCTACTGGTTAAGGTCTTAACTCTTACTCTGGCCTAATAGCTAAGGTCTTAACTCTTACTCTGGCCTAATAGCTAAGGTCTTAGACTACTACTCTGGCCTACTGGTTAAGGTCTTAACTCTTACTCTGGCCTAATAGCTAAGGTCTTAACTCTTACTCTGGCCTAATAGTTAAGGTCTTAGACTCATACTCTGGCCTACAGGTTAAGGTCTTAACTCTTACTCTGACCTACTGGTTAAGGTCTTAACTCTTACTCTGGCCTAATAGCTAAGGTCTTAACTCTTACTCTGGCCTAATAGCTAAGGTCTTAGACTCGTACTATGGCCTACAGGTTAAGGTCTTATCTCTTCCTCTGGCCAACTGGTTTAGGTCTTAACTCTTACTCTGGCCTAATAGCTAAGGTCTTAACTCTTACTCTGGCCTACTGGTTAAGGTCTTAACTCTTACTCTGGCCTAATAGCTAAGGTCTTAGACTCGTACTCTGGCCTAATAGCTAAGGTCTTAGACTCGGACTCTGGCCTAATGGTTAAGGTCTTAACTCTTACTCTGGCCTAATGTTTAAGGTCTTAACTCTTACCCTGGCCTACTGGTTAAGGTCTTAACTCTTACCCTGGCCTAATGGTTAAGGTCTTAACTCTTTCTCTGGCCTAATGGTTAAGGTCTTAACTCTTTCTCTGGCCTAATGTTAAGGTCTTAAATCTTACTCTGGCCGCCTGGTTAAGGTCTTAACTCTTACTCTGGCCTAATAGCTAAGGTCTTAGACTCGTACTATGGCCTAAAGGTTAAGGTCCTAACTCTTACTCTGGCCTCCTGGTTAAGGTCTTAATTCTTACTCTGGCCTACTGGTTAAGGTCTTAACTCTTACTCTGGCCTACTGGTTAAGGTCTTAACTCTTTCTCTGGCCTAATGGTTAAGGTCTTAACTCTTACTCTGGCCTAATAGCTAAGGTCTTAACTCTTACTCTGGCCTAATAGCTAAGGTCTTAGACTCGTACTCTGGCCTACTGGTTAAGGTCTTAACTCTTACTCTGGCCTAATAGCTAAGGTCTTAACTCTTTCTCTGGCCTAATAGCTAAGGTTTTAGACTCGTACTCTGGCCTACTGGTTAAGGTCTTAACTCTTACTCTGGCCTACCGGTTAAGGTCTTAACTCTTACTCTGGCCTAATAGGTAAGGTCTTAAACTCGTACTCTGGCCTAATAGCTAAGGTCTTAGACTCGTACTCTGGCCTAATGGTTAAGGTCTTAACTCTTACTCTGGCCTAACAGCTAAGGTCTTAACTCTCACTCTGGCCTAATAGCTAAGGTCTTAACTCTTACTTTGGCCTAATAGTTAAGGTCTTAGACTCGTACTCTGGCCTACAGGTTAAGGTCTTAACTCTTACTCTGGCCTACTGGTTAAGGTCTTAACTCTTACTCTGGCCTAATAGCTAAGGTATTAACTCTTACTCTGGCCTAATAGCTAAGGTCTTAGACTCGTACTATGGCCTACAGGTTAAGGTCATAACTCTTACTCTGGCCTACAGGTTAAGGTCTTAACTCTTACTCTGGCCTAATAGCTAAGGTCTTAGACTCGAACTGTGGCCTACTGGTTAAGGTTTTAACTCTTACTCTGGCCTACAGGTTAGGGTCTTAACTCTTACTCTGGCCTAATAGCTAAGGTCTTAACTCTCACTCTGGCCTACTGATTAAGGTATTAACTTCTACTCTGGCTTAATAGCTAAGGTCTTAGACTCGTAGTCTGGCCTAATGGTTAAGGTCTTGACTCTTACTCTGGCCTACAGGTTAAGGTCTTAACTCTTACTCTGGCCTACTGGTTAAGGTCTTAGCTCTTACTCTGGCCTAATAGCTGAGGTCTTAGACTCATACTATGGCCTACTGGTTAAGGTCTTAACTCTTACTCTGGCCTACAGGTTAAGGTCTTAACTCTTACTCTGGCCTAATAGCTAAGGTCTTAGACTCGTACTCTGGCCTACTGGTTAAGGTCTTAACTCTCACTCTGGCCTACTGGTTAAGGTCTTAACTCTTACTCTGGCCTAATAGCTAAGGTCTTAACTCTCACTCTGGCCTACTGATTAAGGTATTAACTTCTACTCTGGCTTAATAGCTAAGGTCTTAGACTCGTAGTCTGGCCTAATGGTTAAGGTCTTGACTCTTACTCTGGCCTACAGGTTAAGGTCTTAACTCTTACTCTGGCCTAATAGCTAAGGTCTTAGATTCGTACTATGGCCTACAGGTTAAGGTCTTAACTCTTACTCTGGCCTAATAGCTAAGATATTAGACTCGTACTATGGCCTATAGGTTAAGTTCTTAACTCTTACTCTGGCCTAATAGCTAAGGTCTTAGACTCGTACTCTGGCCTAATGGTTAAGGTCTTAACTCTTACTCTGGCCTACAGGTTAAGGTCTTAACACTTACTCTGGCCTACTGGGTAAGGTCTTAACTCTTACTCTGGCCTACCGGTTAAGGTCTTAACTCTTACTCTGGCCTAATAGCTAAGGTCTTTGACTCGTACTATGGCCTACAGGTTAAGGTCTTAACTCTTTCTCTGGCCTAATAGCTAAGGTCTTAGACTCTTACTCTGGCCTACTCGTTAAGGTCTTAACTCTTACTCTGGCCTACTGGTTAAGGTCTTAACTCTTACTCTGGCCTAATAGCTAAGGTGTTAGACTCATACTCTGGCCTACTGCTTAAGGTCTTAACTCTTACTCTGGCCTAATAGCTAAGGTCTTAACCCTTACTCTGGCCTAATAGCTAAGGTCTTAGACTCATACTCTGACCTACAGGTTAAGGTCTTAACTCTTACTCTGGCCTACTGGTTAAGGTCTTAACTCTTACTCTGGCCTAATAGCTAAGGTCTTAACTCTTACTCTGGCCTAATAGCTAAGGTCTTAGACTCGTACTATGGCCTACAGTTTAAGGTCTTAACTCTTACTCTGGCCAACTGGTTAAGGTCTTAACTCTTACTCTGGCCTAATAGCTAAGGTCTTAGACTCGTACTATGGCCTACAGGTTAAGGTCTTAACTCTTACTCTGGCCTACTGGTTAAGGTCTTAACTCTTACTCTGGCCTAATAGCTAAGGTCTTAGACTCGTACTATGGCCTACAGGTTAATGTCTTAACTCTTACTCTGGCCTAATAGCTAAGGTCTTAGACTCGTACTCTGGCCTACTGGTTAAGGTCTTAACTCTTACTCTGGCCTACTGGTTAAGGTCTTAACTCTTACTCTGGCCTAATAGCTAAGGTCTTTGACTCGTACTCTGGCCTAATGGTTAAGGTCTTAACTCTTACTCTGGCCTAATAGCTAAGGTCTTAGACTCGTACTCTGGCCTAATAGTTAAGGTCTTAACTCTTACTCTGGCCTAATGTTTAAGGTCTTAACTCTTACCCTGGCCTACTGGTTAAGGTCTTAACTCTTACTCTGGCCTACTGGTTAAGGTCTTAACTCTTTCTCTGGCCTAATAGTTAAGGTCTTAACACTTTCTCTGGCCTAATGTTAAGGTCTTAACTCTTACTCTGGCCTACTGGTTAAGGTCTTAACTGTTACTCTGGCCTAATAGCTAAGGTCTTAGACTCGTACTATGGCCTACAGGTTAAGGTCCTAACTCTTACTCTGGCCTACTGGTTAAGGTCTTAACTCTTTCTCTGGCCTAATGGTTAAGGTCTTAACTCTTACTCTGGCCTAATAGCTAAGGTCTTAACTCTTACTCTGGCCTAATAGCTAAGGTCTTAGACTCGTACTCTGGCCTACTGGTTAAGGTCTTAACTCTTACTCTGGCCTAATAGCTAAGGTCTTAACTCTTACTCTGGCCTAATAGCTAAGGTCTTAGACTCGTACTCTGGCCTACTGGTTAAGGTTTTAACTCTTACTCTGGCCTAATAGCTAAGGTTTTAACTCTTACTCTGGCCTAATAGCTAAGGTCTTAGACTCGTACTCTGGCCTAATGGTTAAGGTCTTAACTATTACTCTGGTGTAATAGCTAAGGTCTTAACTCTTTTTCTGGCTTAATAGCTAAGGTCTTAGACTCGTACTCTGGCCTACTGGTTAAGGTCTTAACTCTTACTCTGGCCTACTGGTTAAGGTCTTAATTCTTACTCTGGCCTAATAGCTAAGGTCTTAGACTCGTACTCTGGCCTAATAGCTAAGGTCTTAGACTCGTACTCTGGCCTAATGGTTAAGGTCTTAACTCTTACTCTGGCCTAACAGCTAAGGTCTTAACTCTTACTCTGGCCTAATAGCTAAGGTCTTAGACTCGTATTCTGGCCTCCAGGTTAAGGTCTTAACTCTTACTCTGGCCTACTGGTTAAGGTCTTAACTCTTACTCTGGCCTTATAGCTAAGGTCTTAACTCTTACTCTAGCCTAATAGCTAAGGTCTTAGACTCGTACTATGGCCTACAGGTTAAGGTCTTAACTCTTACTCTGGCCAACTGGTTAAGGTCTTAACTCTTACTCTGGCCTAATAGCTAAGGTCTTAGACTCGTACTATGGCCTACAGGTTAATGTCTTAACTCTTACTCTGGCCTAATAGCTAAGGTCTTAGACTCGTACTCTGGCCTACAGGTTAAGGTCTTAACTCTTACTCTGGCCTACTGGTTAAGGTCTTAACTCTTACTCTGGCCTAATAGCTAAGGTCTTAGACCTGTACTCTGGCCTACTGGTTAAGGTCTTAACTCCTACTCTGGCCTAATAGCTAAGGTCTTAACTCTTACTCTGGCCTACTAGTTAAGGTCTTAACTCTTACTCTGGCCTAATAGCTAAGGTCTTAGACTCGTAATCTGGCCTAATGTTTAAGGTCTTAACTCTTACTCTGGCGTAATAGCTAAGGTCTTAGACTCGTACTCTGGCATAATAGATAAGGTCACAGACTCGTACTCTGGCCTAATGGTTAAGGTCTTAACTCTTACTGTGGCCTAATGTTTAAGGTCTTAACTCTTACCCTGGCCTATTGGTTAAGGTCTTAACTCTTACTCTGGCCTACTGGTTAAGGTCTTAACTCTTTCTCTTGCCTAATGGTTAAGGTCTTAACTCTTTCTCTGGCCTACTGGTTAAGGTCTTAGTTCTTACTCTGGCCTAATAGCTACGGTCTTAGACTCGTACTCTGGCCTACTGGTTAAGGTCTTAACTCTTACTCTGGCCTACTGGTTAAGGTCTTAACTCTTACTCTGGCCTAATAGCTAAGGTCTTAACTCTTACTTTGGCCTACTGATTAAGCTCTTAACTCTTACTCTGGCCTAATAGCTAAGGTCTTAACTCTTACTCTGGCTTACTGATTAAGGTCTTAACTCTTACTCTGGCCTAATAGCTAAGGTCTTAGACTCATACTCTGGCCTAATGGTTAAGGTCTTAACTCTTACTCTGGCCTAATGGTTAAGGTCTTAACTCTTACTCTGGCCTACTGGTTAAGGTCTTAACTCTTACTCTGGCCTAATAGCCAAGGTCTTAGACTTGTACTCTGGCCTACTGGATAAGGTCTTAACTCTCACTCTGACCTACTGATTAAGGTCTTAACTTCTACTCTGGCTTAATAGCTAAGGTCTTAGACTCGTATTCTGGCCTAATGGTTAAGGTCTTGACTCTTACTCTGGCCTACTGGTTAAGGTCTTAACTCTTACTCTGGCCTAATAGCTAAGGTCTTAGACTTGTACTCTGGCCTAATAGCTAAGTTCTTAACTCTTACTCTGGCCAAATAGCTAAGGTCTTAGACTCGTACTATGGCCTACAAGTTAAGGTCTTAACTCTTACTCTGGCCTACTGGTTAAGGTCTTAACTCTTACACTTGCCTAATAGCTAAGGTCTTAGACTCTTAGTCTGGCCTACTGGTTAAGGTCTTAACTCTTACTCTGGCCTACTGGTTAAGGTCCTAACTCTTACTCTGGCCTTATAGCCAAGGTCTTAACTCTTAATCTGACCTAATAGCTAAGGTCTAAGACTCGTACTATGTCCTACAGGTTAAAGGTCTTAACTCTTACTCTGGCCTAATAGCTAAGGTCTTAGACCTGTACTCTGGCCTACTGGTTAAGGTCTTAACTCCTACTCTGGCCTAATAGCTAAGGTCTTAACTCTTACTCTGGCCTACTGGTTAAGGTCTTAACTCTTACTCTGGCCTAATAGCTAAGGTCTTAGACTCGTAATCTGGCCTAATGTTTAAGGTCTTAACTCTTACTCTGGCGTAATAGCTAAGGTCTTAGACTCATACTCTGGCATAATAGATAAGGTCTCAGACTCGTACTCTGGCCTAATGGTTAAGGTCTTAACTCTTACTGTGGCCTAATGTTTAAGGTCTTAACTCTTACCCTGGCCTATTGGTTAAGGTCTTAACTCTTACTCTGGCCTACTGGTTAAGGTCTTAACTCTTTCTCTTGCCTAATGGTTAAGGTCTTAACTCTTACTCTGGCCTACTGGTTAAGGTCTTAGTTCTTACTCTGGCCTAATAGCTACGGTCTTAGACTCGTACTCTGGCCTACTGGTTAAGGTCTTAACTCTTACTCTGGCCTACTGGTTAAGGTCTTAACTCTTACTCTGGCCTAATAGCTAAGGTCTTAACTCTTACTTTGGCCTACTGATTAAGCTCTTAACTCTTACTCTGGCCTAATAGCTAAGGTCTTAACTCTTACTCTGGCTTACTGATTAAGGTCTTAACTCTTACTCTGGCCTAATAGCTAAGGTCTTAGACTCATACTTTGGCCTAATGGTTAAGGTCTTAACTCTTACTCTGGCCTAATGGTTAAGGTCTTAACTCTGACTCTGGCCTACTGGTTAAGGTCTTAACTCTTACTCTGGCCTAATAGCTAAGGTCTTAGACTCGTACTCTGGCCTACTGGATAAGGTCTTAACTCTCACTCTGACCTACTGATTAAGGTCTTAACTTCTACTCTGGCTTAATAGCTAAGGTCTTAGACTCGTATTCTGGCCTAATGGTTAAGGTCTTGACTCTTACTCTGGCCTACTGGTTAAGGTCTTAACTCTTACTCTGGCCTAATAGCTAAGGTCTTAGACTTGTACTCTGGCCTAATAGCTAAGTTCTTAACTCTTACTCTGGCCAAATAGCTAAGGTCTTAGACTTGTACTATGGCCTACAAGTTAAGGTCTTAACTCTTACTCTGGCCTACTGGTTAAGGTCTTAACTCTTACACTTGCCTAATAGCTAAGGTCTTAGACTCTTAGTCTGGCCTACTGGTTAAGGTATTAACTCTTACTCTGGCCTACTGGTTAAGGTCCTAACTCTTACTCTGGCCTTATAGCCAAGGTCTTAACTCTTAATCTGACCTAATAGCTAAGGTCTAAGACTCGTACTATGTCCTACAGGTTAAAGGTCTTAACTCTTACTCTGGCCTAATAGCTAAGGTCTTAGACTTGTACTATGGCCTACAGGTTAAGGTCATAACTCTTACTCTGGCCTACAGGTTAAGGTCTTAACTCTTACTCTGGCCTAATAGCTAAGGTCTTAGACTCGCACTCTGGCCTACTGGTTAAGGTCTTAACTCTTACTCTGGCCTACTGGTTAAGGTCTTAACTCTTACTCTGGCCTAATAGCTGAGGTCTTAGACTCATACTATGGCCTACTGGTTAAGGTCTTAACTCTTACTCTGGCCTAATAGCTAAGGTCTTAACTCTCACTCTGACCTACTGATTAAGGTCTTAACTTCTACTCTGGCTTAATAGCTATGGTCTTAGACTCGTATTCTGGCCTAATGGTTAAGGTCTTGACTCTTACTCTGGCCTACAGGTTAAGGTCTTAACTCTTACTCTGGCATAATAGCTAAGGTCTTAGACTCGTACTATGGCCTAATGGTTAAGGTCTTAAATCTTACTCTGGCCTACAGGTTAAGGTCTTAACTCTTACTCTGGCCTACTGGTTAAGGTCTTAACTCTTACTCTGGCCTACTGGTTAAGGTCTTAACTCTTACTCTGGCCTAATAGCTAAGGTCTTTGACTCATACTATGGCCTACAGGTTAACGTCTTAACTCTTTCTCTGGCCTAATAGCTAAGGTCTTAGACTCTTACTCTGGCCTACTCGTTAAGGTGTTAACTCTTACTCTGGCCTACTGGTTAAGGTCTTAACTCTTACCCTGGCCTAATAGCTAAGGTCTTAACTCTTACTCTGGCCTAATAGCTAAGGTCTTAGACTACTACTCTGGCCTACTGGTTAAGGTCTTAACTCTTACTCTGGCCTAATAGCTAAGGTCTTAACTCTTACTCTGGCCTAATAGTTAAGGTCTTAGACTCATACTCTGGCCTACAGGTTAAGGTCTTAACTCTTACTCTGGCCTACTGGTTAAGGTCTTAACTCTTACTCTGGCCTAATAGCTAAGGTCTTAACTCTTACTCTGGCCTAATAGCTAAGGTCTTAGACTCGTACTATGGCCTACAGGTTAAGGTCTTATCTCTTCCTCTGGCCAACTGGTTTAGGTCTTAACTCTTACTCTGGCCTAATAGCTAAGGTCTTAGACTCGTACTATGGCCTACAGGTTAAGGTCTTAACTCTTACTCTGGCCTACTGGTTAAGGTCTTAACTCTTACTCTGGTCGAATAGCTAAGGTCTTAGACTCGTACTATAGCCTACCGGTTAAGGTCTTAACTCTTACTCTGGCCTAATAGCTAAGGTCTTAGACTTGTACTCTGGCCTACTGGTTAAGGTCTTAACTCTTACTCTGGCCTAATAGCTAAGGTCTTAACTCTTACTCTGGCCTAATAGCTAAGGTCTTAGACTCGTACTCTGGCCTAATAGCTAAGGTCTTAGACTCGGACTCTGGCCTAATGGTTAAGGTCTTAACTCTTACTCTGGCCTAATGTTTAAGGTCTTAACTCTTACCCTGGCCTACTGGTTAAGGTCTTAACTCTTACCCTGGCCTAATGGTTAAGGTCTTAACTCTTTCTCTGGCCTAATGGTTAAGGTCTTAACTCTTTCTCTGGCCTAATGTTAAGGTCTTAACTCTTACTCTGGCCGCCTGGTTAAGGTCTTAACTCTTACTCTGGCCTAATAGCTAAGGTCTTAGACTCGTACTATGGCCTAAAGGTTAAGGTCCTAACTCTTACTCTGGCCTCCTGGTTAAGGTCTTAATTCTTACTCTGGCCTACTGGTTAAGGTCTTAACTCTTACTCTGGCCTACTGGTTAAGGTCTTATCTCTTTCTCTGGCCTAATGGTTAAGGTCTTAACTCTTACTCTGGCCTAATAGCTAAGGTCTTAACTCTTACTCTGGCCTAATAGCTAAGGTCTTAGACTCGTACTCTGGCCTACTGGTTAAGGTCTTAACTCTTACTCTGGCCTAATAGCTAAGGTCTTAACTTTTACTCTGGCCTAATAGCTAAGGTCTTAGACTCATACTCTGGCCTACTGTTTAAGGTCTTAACTCTTACTCTGGCCTAATAGCTAAGGTCTTAGCTCTTACTCTGGCCTAATAGCTAAGGTCTTAGACTCGTACTCTGGCCTACTGGTTAAGGTCTTAACTCTTACTCTGGCCCAATACCTAAGGTCTTAGACTCGTACTCTGGCCTAATGGTTAAGGTCTTAACTCTTACTCTGGCCTAATAGCTAAGGTCTTAACTCTTTCTCTGGCCTAATAGCTAAGGTTTTAGACTCGTACTCTGGCCTACTGGTTAAGGTCTTAACTCTTACTCTGGCCTACCGGTTAAGGTCTTAACTCTTACTCTGGCCTAATAGCTAAGGTCTTAAACTCGTACTCTGGCCTAATAGCTAAGGTCTTAGACTCGTACTGTGGCCTAATGGTTAAGGTCTTAACTCTTACTCTGGCCTAACAGCTAAGGTCTTAACTCTTACTCTGGCCTAATAGCTAAGGTCTTAACTCTTACTTTGGCCTAATAGCTAAGGTCTTAGACTCGTACTCTGGCCTACAGGTTAAGGTCTTAACTCTTACTCTGGCCTACTGGTTAAGGTCTTAACTCTTACTCTGGCCTAATAGCTAAGGTATTAACTCTTACTCTGGCCTAATAGCTAAGGTCTTAGACTCGTACTATGGCCTACAGGTTAAGGTCATAACTCTTACTCTGGCCTACAGGTTAAGGTCTTAACTCTTACTCTGGCCTAATAGCTAAGGTCTTAGACTCGAACTGTGGCCTACTGGTTAAGGTCTTAACTCTTACTCTGGCCTACTGGTTAAGGTCTTAGCTCTTACTCTGGCATAATAGCTGAGGTCTTAGACTCATACGATGGCCTACTGGTTAAGGTCTTAACTCTTACTCTGGCCTACAGGTTAAGGTCTTAACTCTTACTCTGGCCTAATAGCTAAGGTCTTAGACTCGTACTCTGGCCTACTGGTTAAGGTCTTAACTCTCACTCTGGCCTACTGGTTAAGGTCTTAACTCTTACTCTGGCCTAATAGCTAAGGTCTTAACTCTCACTCTGGCCTACTGATTAAGGTATTAACTTCTACTCTGGCTTAATAGCTAAGGTCTTAGACTCGTAGTCTGGCCTAATGGTTAAGGTCTTGACTCTTACTCTGGCCTACAGGTTAAGGTCTTAACTCTTACTCTGGCCTAATAGCTAAGGTCTTAGACTCGTACTATGGCCTACAGGTTAAGGTCTTAACTCTTACTCTGGCCTAATAGCTAAGATATTAGACTCGTACTATGGCCTATAGGTTAAGTTCTTAACTCTTACTCTGGCCTAATAGCTAAGGTCTTAGACTTGTACTCTGGCCTAATAGCTAAGTTCTTAACTCTTACTCTGGCCAAATAGCTAAGGTCTTAGACTCGTACTATGGCCTACAAGTTAAGGTCTTAACTCTTACTCTGGCCTACTGGTTAAGGTCTTAACTCTTACACTTGCCTAATAGCTAAGGTCTTAGACTCTTAGTCTGGCCTACTGGTTAAGGTCTTAACTCTTACTCTGGCCTACTGGTTAAGGTCCTAACTCTTACTCTGGCCTTATAGCCAAGGTCTTAACTCTTAATCTGACCTAATAGCTAAGGTCTAAGACTCGTACTATGTCCTACAGGTTAAAGGTCTTAACTCTTACTCTGGCCTAATAGCTAAGGTCTTAGACCTGTACTCTGGCCTACTGGTTAAGGTCTTAACTCCTACTCTGGCCTAATAGCTAAGGTCTTAACTCTTACTCTGGCCTACTGGTTAAGGTCTTAACTCTTACTCTGGCCTAATAGCTAAGGTCTTAGACTCGTAATCTGGCCTAATGTTTAAGGTCTTAACTCTTACTCTGGCGTAATAGCTAAGGTCTTAGACTCGTACTCTGGCATAATAGATAAGGTCTCAGACTCGTACTCTGGCCTAATGGTTAAGGTCTTAACTCTTACTGTGGCCTAATGTTTAAGGTCTTAACTCTTACCCTGGCCTATTGGTTAAGGTCTTAACTCTTACTCTGGCCTACTGGTTAAGGTCTTAACTCTTTCTCTTGCCTAATGGTTAAGGTCTTAACTCTTACTCTGGCCTACTGGTTAAGGTCTTAGTTCTTACTCTGGCCTAATAGCTACGGTCTTAGACTCGTACTCTGGCCTACTGGTTAAGGTCTTAACTCTTACTCTGGCCTACTGGTTAAGGTCTTAACTCTTACTCTGGCCTAATAGCTAAGGTCTTAACTCTTTCTTTGGCCTACTGATTAAGCTTTTAACTCTTACTCTGGCCTAATAGCTAAGGTCTTAACTCTTACTCTGGCTTACTGATTAAGGTCTTAACTCTTACTCTGGCCTAATAGCTAAGGTCTTAGACTCATACTTTGGCCTAATGGTTAAGGTCTTAACTCTTACTCTGGCCTAATGGTTAAGGTCTTAACTCTTACTCTGGCCTACTGGTTAAGGTCTTAACTCTTACTCTGGCCTAATAGCTAAGGTCTTAGACTCGTACTCTGGCCTACTGGATAAGGTCTTAACTCTCACTCTGACCTACTGATTAAGGTCTTAACTTCTACTCTGGCTTAATAGCTAAGGTCTTAGACTCGTATTCTGGCCTAATGGTTAAGGTCTTGACTCTTACTCTGGCCTACTGGTTAAGGTCTTAACTCTTACTCTGGCCTAATAGCTAAGGTCTTAGACTTGTACTCTGGCCTAATAGCTAAGTTCTTAACTCTTACTCTGGCCAAATAGCTAAGGTCTTAGACTCGTACTATGGCCTACAAGTTAAGGTCTTAACTCTTACTCTGGCCTACTGGTTAAGGTCTTAACTCTTACACTTGCCTAATAGCTAAGGTCTTAGACTCTTAGTCTGGCCTACTGGTTAAGGTATTAACTCTTACTCTGGCCTACTGGTTAAGGTCCTAACTCTTACTCTGGCCTTATAGCCAAGGTCTTAACTCTTAATCTGACCTAATAGCTAAGGTCTAAGACTCGTACTATGTCCTACAGGTTAAAGGTCTTAACTCTTACTCTGGCCTAATAGCTAAGGTCTTAGACTTGTACTATGGCCTACAGGTTAAGGTCATAACTCTTACTCTGGCCTACAGGTTAAGGTCTTAACTCTTACTCTGGCCTAATAGCTAAGGTCTTAGACTCGTACTCTGGCCTACTGGTTAAGGTCTTAACTCTTACTCTGGCCTACTGGTTAAGGTCTTAACTCTTACTCTGGCCTAATAGCTGAGGTCTTAGACTCGGACTCTGGCCTAATGGTTAAGGTCTTAACTCTTACTCTGGCCTAATGTTTAAGGTCTTAACTCTTACCCTGGCCTACTGGTTAAGGTCTTAACTCTTACCCTGGCCTAATGGTTAAGGTCTTAACTCTTTCTCTGGCCTAATGGTTAAGGTCTTAACTCTTTCTCTGGCCTAATGTTAAGGTCTTAAATCTTACTCTGGCCGCCTGGTTAAGGTCTTAACTCTTACTCTGGCCTACTGGTTAAGGTCTTAACTCTTTCTCTGGCCTAATGGTTAAGGTCTTAACTCTTACTCTGGCCTAATAGCTAAGGTCTTAACTCTTACTCTGGCCTAATAGCTAAGGTCTTAGACTCGTACTATGGCCTAAAGGTTAAGGTCCTAACTCTTACTCTGGCCTCCTGGTTAAGGTCTTAATTCTTACTCTGGCCTACTGGTTAAGGTCTTAACTCTTACTCTGGCCTACTGGTTAAGGTCTTAACTCTTTCTCTGGCCTAATGGTTAAGGTCTTAACTCTTACTCTGGCCTAATAGCTAAGGTCTTAACTCTTACTCTGGCCTAATAGCTAAGGTCTTAGACTCGTACTCTGGCCTACTGGTTAAGGTCTTAACTCTTACTCTGGCCTAATAGCTAAGGTCTTAACTCTTTCTCTGGCCTAATAGCTAAGGTTTTAGACTCGTACTCTGGCCTACTGGTTAAGGTCTTAACTCTTACTCTGGCCTACCGGTTAAGGTCTTAACTCTTACTCTGGCCTAATAGGTAAGGTCTTAAACTCGTACTCTGGCCTAATAGCTAAGGTCTTAGACTCGTACTCTGGCCTAATGGTTAAGGTCTTAACTCTTACTCTGGCCTAACAGCTAAGGTCTTAACTCTCACTCTGGCCTAATAGCTAAGGTCTTAACTCTTACTTTGGCCTAATAGTTAAGGTCTTAGACTCGTACTCTGGCCTACAGGTTAAGGTCTTAACTCTTACTCTGGCCTACTGGTTAAGGTCTTAACTCTTACTCTGGCCTAATAGCTAAGGTATTAACTCTTACTCTGGCCTAATAGCTAAGGTCTTAGACTCGTACTATGGCCTACAGGTTAAGGTCATAACTCTTACTCTGGCCTACAGGTTAAGGTCTTAACTCTTACTCTGGCCTAATAGCTAAGGTCTTAGACTCGAACTGTGGCCTACTGGTTAAGGTTTTAACTCTTACTCTGGCCTACAGGTTAGGGTCTTAACTCTTGCTCTGGCCTAATAGCTAAGGTCTTAACTCTCACTCTGGCCTACTGATTAAGGTATTAACTTCTACTCTGGCTTAATAGCTAAGGTCTTAGACTCGTAGTCTGGCCTAATGGTTAAGGTCTTGACTCTTACTCTGGCCTACAGGTTAAGGTCTTAACTCTTACTCTGGCCTACTGGTTAAGGTCTTAGCTCTTACTCTGGCCTAATAGCTGAGGTCTTAGACTCATACTATGGCCTACTGGTTAAGGTCTTAACTCTTACTCTGGCCTACAGGTTAAGGTCTTAACTCTTACTCTGGCCTAATAGCTAAGGTCTTAGACTCGTACTCTGGCCTACTGGTTAAGGTCTTAACTCTCACTCTGGCCTACTGGTTAAGGTCTTAACTCTTACTCTGGCCTAATAGCTAAGGTCTTAACTCTCACTCTGGCCTACTGATTAAGGTATTAACTTCTACTCTGGCTTAATAGCTAAGGTCTTAGACTCGTAGTCTGGCCTAATGGTTAAGGTCTTGACTCTTACTCTGGCCTACAGGTTAAGGTCTTAACTCTTACTCTGGCCTAATAGCTAAGGTCTTAGATTCGTACTATGGCCTACAGGTTAAGGTCTTAACTCTTACTCTGGCCTAATAGCTAAGATATTAGACTCGTACTATGGCCTATAGGTTAAGTTCTTAACTCTTACTCTGGCCTAATAGCTAAGGTCTTAGACTCGTACTCTGGCCTAATGGTTAAGGTCTTAACTCTTACTCTGGCCTACAGGTTAAGGTCTTAACACTTACTCTGGCCTACTGGGTAAGGTCTTAACTCTTACTCTGGCCTACCGGTTAAGGTCTTAACTCTTACTCTGGCCTAATAGCTAAGGTCTTTGACTCGTACTATGGCCTACAGGTTAAGGTCTTAACTCTTTCTCTGGCCTAATAGCTAAGGTCTTAGACTCTTACTCTGGCCTACTCGTTAAGGTCTTAACTCTTACTCTGGCCTACTGGTTAAGGTCTTAACTCTTACTCTGGCCTAATAGCTAAGGTGTTAGACTCATACTCTGGCCTACTGCTTAAGGTCTTAACTCTTACTCTGGCCTAATAGCTAAGGTCTTAACCCTTACTCTGGCCTAATAGCTAAGGTCTTAGACTCATACTCTGACCTACAGGTTAAGGTCTTAACTCTTACTCTGGCCTACTGGTTAAGGTCTTAACTCTTACTCTGGCCTAATAGCTAAGGTCTTAACTCTTACTCTGGCCTAATAGCTAAGGTCTTAGACTCGTACTATGGCCTACAGTTTAAGGTCTTAACTCTTACTCTGGCCAACTGGTTAAGGTCTTAACTCTTACTCTGGCCTAATAGCTAAGGTCTTAGACTCGTACTATGGCCTACAGGTTAAGGTCTTAACTCTTACTCTGGCCTACTGGTTAAGGTCCTAACTCTTACTCTGGCCTAATAGCTAAGGTCTTAGACTCGTACTATGGCCTACAGGTTAATGTCTTAACTCTTACTCTGGCCTAATAGCTAAGGTCTTAGACTCGTACTCTGGCCTACTGGTTAAGGTCTTAACTCTTACTCTGGCCTACTGGTTAAGGTCTTAACTCTTACTCTGGCCTAATAGCTAAGGTCTTTGACTCGTACTCTGGCCTAATGGTTAAGGTCTTAACTCTTACTCTGGCCTAATAGCTAAGGTCTTAGACTCGTACTCTGGCCTAATAGCTAAGGTCTTAGACTCGTACTCTGGCCTAATAGTTAAGGTCTTAACTCTTACTCTGGCCTAATGTTTAAGGTCTTAACTCTTACCCTGGCCTACTGGTTAAGGTCTTAACTCTTACTCTGGCCTACTGGTTAAGGTCTCAACTCTTTCTCTGGCCTAATAGTTAAGGTCTTAACACTTTCTCTGGCCTAATGTTAAGGTCTTAACTCTTACTCTGGCCTACTGGTTAAGGTCTTAACTGTTACTCTGGCCTAATAGCTAAGGTCTTAGACTCGTACTATGGCCTACAGGTTAAGGTCCTAACTCTTACTCTGGCCTACTGGTTAAGGTCTTAACTCTTTCTCTGGCCTAATGGTTAAGGTCTTAACTCTTACTCTGGCCTAATAGCTAAGGTCTTAACTCTTACTCTGGCCTAATAGCTAAGGTCTTAGACTCGTACTCTGGCCTACTGGTTAAGGTCTTAACTCTTACTCTGGCCTAATAGCTAAGGTCTTAACTCTTACTCTGGCCTAATAGCTAAGGTCTTAGACTCGTACTCTGGCCTACTGGTTAAGGTTTTAACTCTTACTCTGGCCTAATAGCTAAGGTTTTAACTCTTACTCTGGCCTAATAGCTAAGGTCTTAGACTCGTACTCTGGCCTAATGGTTAAGGTCTTAACTATTACTCTGGTGTAATAGCTAAGGTCTTAACTCTTTTTCTGGCTTAATAGCTAAGGTCTTAGACTCGTACTCTGGCCTACTGGTTAAGGTCTTAACTCTTACTCTGGCCTACTGGTTAAGGTCTTAATTCTTACTCTGGCCTAATAGCTAAGGTCTTAGACTCGTACTCTGGCCTAATAGCTAAGGTCTTAGACTCGTACTCTGGCCTAATGGTTAAGGTCTTAACTCTTACTCTGGCCTAACAGCTAAGGTCTTAACTCTTACTCTGGCCTAATAGCTAAGGTCTTAGACTCGTATTCTGGCCTCCAGGTTAAGGTCTTAACTCTTACTCTGGCCTACTGGTTAAGGTCTTAACTCTTACTCTGGCCTTATAGCTAAGGTCTTAACTCTTACTCTAGCCTAATAGCTAAGGTCTTAGACTCATACTATGGCCTACAGGTTAAGGTCTTAACTCTTACTCTGGCCAACTGGTTAAGGTCTTAACTCTTACTCTGGCCTAATAGCTAAGGTCTTAGACTCGTACTATGGCCTACAGGTTAATGTCTTAACTCTTACTCTGGCCTAATAGCTAAGGTCTTAGACTCGTACTCTGGCCTACAGGTTAAGGTCTTAACTCTTACTCTGGCCTACTGGTTAAGGTCTTAACTCTTACTCTGGCCTAATAGCTAAGGTCTTAGACCTGTACTCTGGCCTACTGGTTAAGGTCTTAACTCCTACTCTGGCCTAATAGCTAAGGTCTTAACTCTTACTCTGGCCTACTGGTTAAGGTCTTAACTCTTACTCTGGCCTAATAGCTAAGGTCTTAGACTCGTAATCTGGCCTAATGTTTAAGGTCTTAACTCTTACTCTGGCGTAATAGCTAAGGTCTTAGACCTGTACTCTGGCCTACTGGTTAAGGTCTTAACTCTTACTCTGGCCTACTGGTTAAGGTCTTAACTCTTACTCTGGCCTAATAGCTAAGGTCTTAGACCTGTACTCTGGCCTACTGGTTAAGGTCTTAACTCCTACTCTGGCCTAATAGCTAAGGTCTTAACTCTCACTCTGACCTACTGATTAAGGTCTTAACTTCTACTCTGGCTTAATAGCTAAGGTCTTAGACTCGTATTCTGGCCTAATGGTTAAGGTCTTGACTCTTACTCTGGCCTACTGGTTAAGGTCTTAACTCTTACTCTGGCCTAATAGCTAAGGTCTTAGACTTGTACTCTGGCCTAATAGCTAAGTTCTTAACTCTTACTCTGGCCAAATAGCTAAGGTCTTAGACTCGTACTATGGCCTACAAGTTAAGGTCTTAACTCTTACTCTGGCCTACTGGTTAAGGTCTTAACTCTTACACTTGCCTAATAGCTAAGGTCTTAGACTCTTAGTCTGGCCTACTGGTTAAGGTATTAACTCTTACTCTGGCCTACTGGTTAAGGTCCTAACTCTTACTCTGGCATTATAGCCAAGGTCTTAACTCTTAATCTGACCTAATAGCTAAGGTCTAAGACTCGTACTATGTCCTACAGGTTAAAGGTCTTAACTCTTACTCTGGCCTAATAGCTAAGGTCTGAGACTTGTACTATGGCCTACAGGTTAAGGTCATAACTCTTACTCTGGCCTACAGGTTAAGGTCTTAACTCTTACTCTGGCCTAATAGCTAAGGTCTTAGACTCGTACTCTGGCCTACTGGTTAAGGTCTTAACTCTTACTCTGGCCTACTGGTTAAGGTCTTAACTCTTACTCTGGCCTAATAGCTGAGGTCTTAGACTCATACTATGGCCTACTGGTTAAGGTCTTAACTCTTACTCTGGCCTAATAGCTAAGGTCTTAACTCTCACTCTGACCTACTGATTAAGGTCTTAACTTCTACTCTGGCTTAATAGCTATGGTCTTAGACTCGTATTCTGGCCTAATGGTTAAGGTCTTGACTCTTACTCGGGCCTACAGGTTAAGGTCTTAACTCTTACTCTGGCCTAATAGCTAAGGTCTTAGACTCGTACTATGGCCTAATGGTTAAGGTCTTAAATCTTACTCTGGCCTACAGGTTAAGGTCTTAACTCTTACTCTGGCCTACTGGTTAAGGTCTTAACTCTTACTCTGGCCTACTGGTTAAGGTCTTAACTCTTACTCTGGCCTAATAGCTAAGGTCTTTGACTCATACTATGGCCTACAGGTTAACGTCTTAACTCTTTCTCTGGCCTAATAGCTAAGGTCTTAGACTCTTACTCTGGCCTACTCGTTAAGGTGTTAACTCTTACTCTGGCCTACTGGTTAAGGTCTTAACTCTTACCCTGGCCTAATAGCTAAGGTCTTAACTCTTACTCTGGCCTAATAGCTAAGGTCTTAGACTACTACTCTGGCCTACTGGTTAAGGTCTTAACTCTTACTCTGGCCTAATAGCTAAGGTCTTAACTCTTACTCTGGCCTAATAGTTAAGGTCTTAGACTCATACTCTGGCCTACAGGTTAAGGTCTTAACTCTTACTCTGGCCTACTGGTTAAGGTCTTAACTCTTACTCTGGCCTAATAGCTAAGGTCTTAACTCTTACTCTGGCCTAATAGCTAAGGTCTTAGACTCGTACTATGGCCTACAGGTTAAGGTCTTATCTCTTCCTCTGGCCAACTGGTTTAGGTCTTAACTCTTACTCTGGCCTAATAGCTAAGGTCTTAGACTCGTACTATGGCCTACAGGTTAAGGTCTTAACTCTTACTCTGGCCTACTGGTTAAGGTCTTAACTCTTACTCTGGTCGAATAGCTAAGGTCTTAGACTCGTACTATAGCCTACCGGTTAAGGTCTTAACTCTTACTCTGGCCTAATAGCTAAGGTCTTAGACTTGTACTCTGGCCTACTGGTTAAGGTCTTAACTCTTACTCTGGCCTAATAGCTAAGGTCTTAACTCTTACTCTGGCCTAATAGCTAAGGTCTTAGACTCGTACTCCGGCCTAATAGCTAAGGTCTTAGACTCGGACTCTGGCCTAATGGTTAAGGTCTTAACTCTTACTCTGGCCTAATGTTTAAGGTCTTAACTCTTACCCTGGCCTACTGGTTAAGGTCTTAACTCTTACCCTGGCCTAATGGTTAAGGTCTTAACTCTTTCTCTGGCCTAATGGTTAAGGTCTTAACTCTTTCTCTGGCCTAATGTTAAGGTCTTAACTCTTACTCTGGCCGCCTGGTTAAGGTCTTAACTCTTACTCTGGCCTAATAGCTAAGGTCTTAGACTTGTACTATGGCCTAAAGGTTAAGGTCCTAACTCTTACTCTGGCCTCCTGGTTAAGGTCTTAATTCTTACTCTGGCCTACTGGTTAAGGTCTTAACTCTTACTCTGGCCTACTGGTTAAGGTCTTATCTCTTTCTCTGGCCTAATGGTTAAGGTCTTAACTCTTACTCTGGCCTAATAGCTAAGGTCTTAACTCTTACTCTGGCCTAATAGCTAAGGTCTTAGACTCGTACTCTGGCCTACTGGTTAAGGTCTTAACTCTTACTCTGGCCTAATAGCTAAGGTCTTAACTTTTACTCTGGCCTAATAGCTAAGGTCTTAGACTCATACTCTGGCCTACTGTTTAAGGTCTTAACTCTTACTCTGGCCTAATAGCTAAGGTCTTAGCTCTTACTCTGGCCTAATAGCTAAGGTCTTAGACTCGTACTCTGGCCTAATGGTTAAGGTCTTAACTCTTACTCTGGCCTAATAGCTAAGGTCTTAACTCTTTCTCTGGCCTAATAGCTAAGGTTTTAGACTCGTACTCTGGCCTACTGGTTAAGGTCTTAACTCTTACTCTGGCCTACCGGTTAAGGTCTTAACTCTTACTCTGGCCTAATAGCTAAGGTCTTAAACTCGTACTCTGGCCTAATAGCTAAGGTCTTAGACTCGTACTGTGGCCTAATGGTTAAGGTCTTAACTCTTACTCTGGCCTAACAGCTAAGGTCTTAACTCTTACTATGGCCTAATAGCTAAGGTCTTAACTCTTACTTTGGCCTAATAGCTAAGGTCTTAGACTCGTACTCTGGCCTACAGGTTAAGGTCTTAACTCTTACTCTGGCCTACTGGTTAAGGTCTTAACTCTTACTCTGGCCTAATAGCTAAGGTATTAACTCTTACTCTGGCCTAATAGCTAAGGTCTTAGACTCGTACTATGGCCTACAGGTTAAGGTCATAACTCTTACTCTGGCCTACAGGTTAAGGTCTTAACTCTTACTCTGGCCTAATAGCTAAGGTCTTAGACTCGAACTGTGGCCTACTGGTTAAGGTCTTAACTCTTACTCTGGCCTACTGGTTAAGGTCTTAGCTCTTACTCTGGCCTAATAGCTAAGGTCTTAGACTCGTACTCTGGCCTACTGGTTAAGGTCTTAACTCTTACTCTGGCCCAATACCTAAGGTCTTAGACTCGTACTCTGGCCTAATGGTTAAGGTCTTAACTCTTACTCTGGCCTAATAGCTAAGGTCTTAACTCTTTCTCTGGCCTAATAGCTAAGGTTTTAGACTCGTACTCTGGCCTACTGGTTAAGGTCTTAACTCTTACTCTGGCCTACCGGTTAAGGTCTTAACTCTTACTCTGGCCTAATAGCTAAGGTCTTAAACTCGTACTCTGGCCTAATAGCTAAGGTCTTAGACTCGTACTGTGGCCTAATGGTTAAGGTCTTAACTCTTACTCTGGCCTAACAGCTAAGGTCTTAACTCTTACTCTGGCCTAATAGCTAAGGTCTTAACTCTTACTTTGGCCTAATAGCTAAGGTCTTAGACTCGTACTCTGGCCTACAGGTTAAGGTCTTAACTCTTACTCTGGCCTACTGGTTAAGGTCTTAACTCTTACTCTGGCCTAATAGCTAAGGTATTAACTCTTACTCTGGCCTAATAGCTAAGGTCTTAGACTCGTACTATGGCCTACAGGTTAAGGTCATAACTCTTACTCTGGCCTACAGGTTAAGGTCTTAACTCTTACTCTGGCCTAATAGCTAAGGTCTTAGACTCGAACTGTGGCCTACTGGTTAAGGTCTTAACTCTTACTCTGGCCTACTGGTTAAGGTCTTAGCTCTTACTCTGGCATAATAGCTGAGGTCTTAGACTCATACGATGGCCTACTGGTTAAGGTCTTAACTCTTACTCTGGCCTACAGGTTAAGGTCTTAACTCTTACTCTGGCCTAATAGCTAAGGTCTTAGACTCGTACTCTGGCCTACTGGTTAAGGTCTTAACTCTCACTCTGGCCTACTGGTTAAGGTCTTAACTCTTACTCTGGCCTAATAGCTAAGGTCTTAACTCTCACTCTGGCCTACTGATTAAGGTATTAACTTCTACTCTGGCTTAATAGCTAAGGTCTTAGACTCGTAGTCTGGCCTAATGGTTAAGGTCTTGACTCTTACTCTGGCCTACAGGTTAAGGTCTTAACTCTTACTCTGGCCTAATAGCTAAGGTCTTAGACTCGTACTATGGCCTACAGGTTAAGGTCTTAACTCTTACTCTGGCCTAATAGCTAAGATATTAGACTCGTACTATGGCCTATAGGTTAAGTTCTTAACTCTTACTCTGGCCTAATAGCTAAGGTCTTAGACTTGTACTCTGGCCTAATAGCTAAGTTCTTAACTCTTACTCTGGCCAAATAGCTAAGGTCTTAGACTCGTACTATGGCCTACAAGTTAAGGTCTTAACTCTTACTCTGGCCTACTGGTTAAGGTCTTAACTCTTACACTTGCCTAATAGCTAAGGTCTTAGACTCTTAGTCTGGCCTACTGGTTAAGGTCTTAACTCTTACTCTGGCCTACTGGTTAAGGTCCTAACTCTTACTCTGGCCTTATAGCCAAGGTCTTAACTCTTAATCTGACCTAATAGCTAAGGTCTAAGACTCGTACTATGTCCTACAGGTTAAAGGTCTTAACTCTTACTCTGGCCTAATAGCTAAGGTCTTAGACCTGTACTCTGGCCTACTGGTTAAGGTCTTAACTCCTACTCTGGCCTAATAGCTAAGGTCTTAACTCTTACTCTGGCCTACTGGTTAAGGTCTTAACTCTTACTCTGGCCTAATAGCTAAGGTCTTAGACTCGTAATCTGGCCTAATGTTTAAGGTCTTAACTCTTACTCTGGCGTAATAGCTAAGGTCTTAGACTCGTACTCTGGCATAATAGATAAGGTCTCAGACTCGTACTCTGGCCTAATGGTTAAGGTCTTAACTCTTACTGTGGCCTAATGTTTAAGGTCTTAACTCTTACCCTGGCCTATTGGTTAAGGTCTTAACTCTTACTCTGGCCTACTGGTTAAGGTCTTAACTCTTTCTCTTGCCTAATGGTTAAGGTCTTAACTCTTACTCTGGCCTACTGGTTAAGGTCTTAGTTCTTACTCTGGCCTAATAGCTACGGTCTTAGACTCGTACTCTGGCCTACTGGTTAAGGTCTTAACTCTTACTCTGGCCTACTGGTTAAGGTCTTAACTCTTACTCTGGCCTAATAGCTAAGGTCTTAACTCTTTCTTTGGCCTACTGATTAAGCTCTTAACTCTTACTCTGGCCTAATAGCTAAGGTCTTAACTCTTACTCTGGCTTACTGATTAAGGTCTTAACTCTTACTCTGGCCTAATAGCTAAGGTCTTAGACTCATACTTTGACCTAATGGTTAAGGTCTTAACTCTTACTCTGGCCTAATGGTTAAGGTCTTAACTCTTACTCTGGCCTACTGGTTAAGGTCTTAACTCTTACTCTGGCCTAATAGCTAAGGTCTTAGACTCGTACTCTGGCCTACTGGATAAGGTCTTAACTCTCACTCTGACCTACTGATTAAGGTCTTAACTTCTACTCTGGCTTAATAGCTAAGGTCTTAGACTCGTATTCTGGCCTAATGGTTAAGGTCTTGACTCTTACTCTGGCCTACTGGTTAAGGTCTTAACTCTTACTCTGGCCTAATAGCTAAGGTCTTAGACTCGTACTATGGCCTACAAGTTAAGGTCTTAACTCTTACTCTGGCCTACTGGTTAAGGTCTTAACTCTTACACTTGCCTAATAGCTAAGGTCTTAGACTCTTAGTCTGGCCTACTGGTTAAGGTATTAACTCTTACTCTGGCCTACTGGTTAAGGTCCTAACTCTTACTCTGGCCTTATAGCCAAGGTCTTAACTCTTAATCTGACCTAATAGCTAAGGTCTAAGACTCGTACTATGTCCTACAGGTTAAAGGTCTTAACTCTTACTCTGGCCTAATAGCTAAGGTCTTAGACTTGTACTATGGCCTACAGGTGAAGGTCATAACTCTTACTCTGGCCTACAGGTTAAGGTCTTAACTCTTACTCTGGCCTAATAGCTAAGGTCTTAGACTCGTACTCTGGCCTACTGGTTAAGGTCTTAACTCTTACTCTGGCCTACTGGTTAAGGTCTTAACTCTTACTCTGGCCTAATAGCTGAGGTCTTAGACTCATACTATGGCCTACTGGTTAAGGTCTTAACTCTTACTCTGGCCTAATAGCTAAGGTCTTAACTCTCACTCTGACCTACTGATTAAGGTCTTAACTTCTACTCTGGCTTAATAGCTATGGTCTTAGACTCGTATTCTGGCCTAATGGTTAAGGTCTTGACTCTTACTCTGGCCTACAGGTTAAGGTCTTAACTCTTACTCTGGCCTAATAGCTAAGGTCTTAGACTCGTACTATGGCCTAATGGTTAAGGTCTTAAATCTTACTCTGGCCTACAGGTTAAGGTCTTAACTCTTACTCTGGCCTACTGGTTAAGGTCTTAACTCTTACTCTGGCCTACTGGTTAAGGTCTTAACTCTTACTCTGGCCTAATAGCTAAGGTCTTTGACTCGTACTATGGCCTACAGGTTAACGTCTTAACTCTTTCTCTGGCCTAATAGCTAAGGTCTTAGACTCTTACTCTGGCCTACTCGTTAAGGTGTTAACTCTTACTCTGGCCTACTGGTTAAGGTCTTAACTCTTACCCTGGCCTAATAGCTAAGGTCTTAACTCTTACTCTGGCCTAATAGCTAAGGTCTTAGACTACTACTCTGGCCTACTGGTTAAGGTCTTAACTCTTACTCTGGCCTAATAGCTAAGGTCTTAACTCTTACTCTGGCCTAATAGTTAAGGTCTTAGACTCATACTCTGGCCTACAGGTTAAGGTCTTAACTCTTACTCTGGCCTACTGGTTAAGGTCTTAACTCTTACTCTGGCCTAATAGCTAAGGTCTTAACTCTTACTCTGGCCTAATAGCTAAGGTCTTAGACTCGTACTATGGCCTACAGGTTAAGGTCTTATCTCTTCCTCTGGCCAACTGGTTTAGGTCTTAACTCTTACTCTGGCCTAATAGCTAAGGTCTTAGACTCGTACTATGGCCTACAGGTTAAGGTCTTAACTCTTACTCTGGCCTTCTGGTTAAGGTCTTAACTCTTACTCTGGCCGAATAGCTAAGGTCCTAGACTCGTACTATAGCCTACCGGTTAAGGTCTTAACTCTTACTCTGGCCTACTGGTTAAGGTCTTAACTCTTACTCTGGCCTAATAGCTAAGGTCTTAGACCTGTACTATGGCCTACAGGTTAAGGTCTTAACTCTTACTCTGGCCTAATAGCTAAGGTCTTAGACTCGTACTCTGGCCTACTGGTTAAGGTCTTAACTCTTACTCTGGCCTAATAGCTAAGGTCTTAACTCTTACTCTGGCCTACTGGTTAAGGTCTTAACTCTTTCTCTGGCCTAATGTTAAGGTCTTAACTCTTACTCTGGCCGCCTGGTTAAGGTCTTAACTCTTACTCTGGCCTAATAGCTAAGGTCTTAGACTCGTACTATGTTAATAGGCTTGAGGTAATCGCAAGTGCCGTAAGCGATCATAATCCTTTAATGCTATCCTTGAGTGCCCCTGCTAGTAGAAAACATTTGGTTTGGGAGCAACCCATAACATATAATAAAAATCAGGGAGTTACCATGAAGTGGGGGAAAATAAATGCTGAAGGCCTTGAGGTAGAGATTCTGAATGTTTGTAAAACTGAGATCGAATCATGCCTGTCTCTGACGTCTGATCCAGACAAGGTCATTGGGAGTTTTGAAAAATTATGTGGGCACGTGGCTGAGCACCTTAGAAAACCAGTGGGGAAAAAGAATTTAAGGTGTTTTAAATGGTTTGACTCCGCATGCTCTGCCTCACATAAATCCTTAAAAGCTGCCCTTACACAAAAACCAAGAAATAAGGAACTGATAAGATCGACCAGAAGGGCTTATAAAGAGGCCATCACAAAGAGGAAGCAGGAATTGAAAAATCGAGCCTGGGACGATCTAGAGAAGGCCTCTGAGCTAAAAGATAGTAGGCTCTTCTGGGAAGTAGTAAATCGTCCCTTGTTTAAAAATGACACCAAAGAAAGTATACTGACGCAGATTACTGGTGAATCTTGGGAAGTTCACTTTGGTAAAATCTTTAATCCCAAAGCATTATTACTTTCGGATTTGTTGGATGATGTAGGGGATTTGGTGGTACCATCTTCAGCTTTGCTTCTTAGCTCTTCACTTACACTGGAAGAGGTTGAAGTAGCTTTGAGGAAGGGCATATCATTAAAAGCCCCGGGCCCTGATGCCGTCCCTTTAGACTTTTTTAAACATAATATTGAAGCTTGGGCACCTTTATTACTGAATGTTTTTAGGGCTGTTGTTCTTGGTCGCATCCCTGTATCGTGGAAGGTGGCAGTGGTGGTGCCGATTTTCAAGAAGGGCGATAGGTGTGATCCCCGATGCTATCGCCCTATATCCTTGATCGATGCATCATGTAAACTATTGGGGAGGGTTATTTTGGCCAGATTAGAAACATGGGCTGACTCTGTTGGTCTAATTGTGAACTCCCAGTATGGATTCAGAAGTGGGAAGGGGACAGTTGAGCAGTGCCTGAATTTGGCGCTAATTATTGGCAAGTACATGAAGGCAAGGAGTTCTGCAATTTACCTTGCCTTCATGGACCTGTCAAGCGCCTTTGACACTGTTTGTAGAAGCAGGCTGTGGCAGATGATGGACGATATGGGCTTCGAAGAACCCCTGGTGACACTTCTCCGCAGACTACACGCAGCAACGTCCGTGGCTATAAGATTTGGACCTGGGGGGGAAACAACTAAACCTATTCCCTCAACTGAGGGGGTGCGTCAAGGTTGCATTTTGGCGCCTTTCTTGTTCCTAGTATACACAAATGGACTAGAAAAGTACTTGTTGGACCACTGTTGTGATTTTCCTAAGGTAAACGGTAGGAGTATTCCTATACTCTCATATGCAGACGATACTGTTTTAATGACCCTCACTGGAAACAGTTTGCAGTTGTGCCTAGATGCCTTTAACACCTTCATGCTGGATCTTGACCTGAAGGTAAATTTTGGAAAATCTTTTGCAATGGTCTGTGGTCCTAAAGGAACAAAACCTAGAAAATTTGTGGTGAATCACTCTACTATTGAAAGGGTGGAGAATTTTAATTACCTTGGAAATCTTTTCAATAGCAAACTAAGTTGGGCTCCTTTAATGAAGGCTCGAGCCCAGAGTGCTACCCGCTCCATAGAAGGTCTTTTTCGCTTCTGTGGTAAATTGGGTCAAAAACCTGTTGCGCACCTTAAAACTCTTTATATATCTAAATGTTTATCTGTGGCTACCTACGGGGCAGGAGTATGGGGGACCGAAAACCCCTCAGTGGTACAAGTGATGGAAAATAAATTCCTAAAACGGGTATTACTGATTCCATCGGGTTCATCGAATAGCTTCTGTCATAATGAAATGGGAATGACCAAAGTGACTGACATCATTCGTCTGTCACCCCTATTATTATGGGGCAAAATATGGTTATCTGACGATTTGCAGCTCTCGAGAGAAATTCTCTCAGACTGCTTGAGCCTGGATAATGCAAACAAGATCCCCTGGTTGTCATACGTCAGGGACATGTTGAATAAGATAGGTTTGGGTCATGTTTATGAAAATCCTGCAAACATCCAGGGAAACATAAAAACCCAAATTAAGTCAAATTACTGGAAGTTTTTAGGCTCACGGTGTCTGGGAGGCCCTATTGGCTATGTACCTAAGTTACAGCATCAATTTTATTTAACTTTTACAACTAATGTCCAATGGCGGTTTTATCTCACGAGGTTTAGGCTAAATACCCTCCATTTTCTTTTCGCCTTTCCTAAACAAGGGGGTTGGTGTGAGCAGCTACCCCCTTGTCCCTGTAATGACAGAGTTAGCCAAAGTACTATACATGTTGTCCTGTTTTGCTCCTTATATCAAGATCCTAGGATTAGATTTATTAAACCTGTCCTGAAGGGGCGGCAACCATGCACTTATAAAGAAGGCTATGATTATTTGCTGTCATTATCTTCTGTTGATACTTGCTGTGCCATGTTAAATTTTATAAGAGTTTCACTTCAGATTAGGAAACGCTATGGATAAATTAGCTGTAGAACTGTGCTTTGCCATTGGATTTGTATTTATGCTGTATGATGGATTTTTTTGAATTGTAATTTTTATTTTATGGATGGATCACCTTATTTGTGTATTATGTTTTTTAACTTTGTGCTTTTATGATTCATTGTATGAATCGAATAAAGATTTTTGAACCGAACCGAACCGACTCGTACTATGGCCTAAAGGTTAAGGTCCTAACTCTTACTCTGGCCTCCTGGTTAAGGTCTTAATTCTTACTCTGGCCTACTGGTTAAGGTCTTAACTCTTACTCTGGCCTACTGGTTAAGGTCTTATCTCTTTCTCTGGCCTAATGGTTAAGGTCTTAACTCTTACTCTGGCCTAATAGCTAAGGTCTTAACTCTTACTCTGGCCTAATAGCTAAGGTCTTAGACTCGTACTCTGGCCTACTGGTTAAGGTCTTAACTCTTACTCTGGCCTAATAGCTAAGGTCTTAACTTTTACTCTGGCCTAATAGCTAAGGTCTTAGACTCATACTCTGGCCTACTGTTTAAGGTCTTAACTCTTACTCTGGCCTAATAGCTAAGGTCTTAGCTCTTACTCTGGCCTAATAGCTAAGGTCTTAGACTCGTACTCTGGCCTACTGGTTAAGGTCTTAACTCTTACTCTGGCCCAATACCTAAGGTCTTAGACTCGTACTCTGGCCTAATGGTTAAGGTCTTAACTCTTACTCTGGCCTAATAGCTAAGGTCTTAACTCTTTCTCTGGCCTAATAGCTAAGGTTTTAGACTCGTACTCTGGCCTACTGGTTAAGGTCTTAACTCTTACTCTGGCCTACCGGTTAAGGTCTTAACTCTTACTCTGGCCTAATAGCTAAGGTCTTAAACTCGTACTCTGGCCTAATAGCTAAGGTCTTAGACTCGTACTGTGGCCTAATGGTTAAGGTCTTAACTCTTACTCTGGCCTAACAGCTAAGGTCTTAACTCTTACTCTGGCCTAATAGCTAAGGTCTTAACTCTTACTTTGGCCTAATAGCTAAGGTCTTAGACTCGTACTCTGGCCTACAGGTTAAGGTCTTAACTCTTACTCTGGCCTACTGGTTAAGGTCTTAACTCTTACTCTGGCCTAATAGCTAAGGTATTAACTCTTACTCTGGCCTAATAGCTAAGGTCTTAGACTCGTACTATGGCCTACAGGTTAAGGTCATAACTCTTACTCTGGCCTACAGGTTAAGGTCTTAACTCTTACTCTGGCCTAATAGCTAAGGTCTTAGACTCGAACTGTGGCCTACTGGTTAAGGTCTTAACTCTTACTCTGGCCTACTGGTTAAGGTCTTAGCTCTTACTCTGGCATAATAGCTGAGGTCTTAGACTCATACGATGGCCTACTGGTTAAGGTCTTAACTCTTACTCTGGCCTACAGGTTAAGGTCTTAACTCTTACTCTGGCCTAATAGCTAAGGTCTTAGACTCGTACTCTGGCCTACTGGTTAAGGTCTTAACTCTCACTCTGGCCTACTGGTTAAGGTCTTAACTCTTACTCTGGCCTAATAGCTAAGGTCTTAACTCTCACTCTGGCCTACTGATTAAGGTATTAACTTCTACTCTGGCTTAATAGCTAAGGTCTTAGACTCGTAGTCTGGCCTAATGGTTAAGGTCTTGACTCTTACTCTGGCCTACAGGTTAAGGTCTTAACTCTTACTCTGGCCTAATAGCTAAGGTCTTAGACTCGTACTATGGCCTACAGGTTAAGGTCTTAACTCTTACTCTGGCCTAATAGCTAAGATATTAGACTCGTACTATGGCCTATAGGTTAAGTTCTTAACTCTTACTCTGGCCTAATAGCTAAGGTCTTAGACTTGTACTCTGGCCTAATAGCTAAGTTCTTAACTCTTACTCTGGCCAAATAGCTAAGGTCTTAGACTCGTACTATGGCCTACAAGTTAAGGTCTTAACTCTTACTCTGGCCTACTGGTTAAGGTCTTAACTCTTACACTTGCCTAATAGCTAAGGTCTTAGACTCTTAGTCTGGCCTACTGGTTAAGGTCTTAACTCTTACTCTGGCCTACTGGTTAAGGTCCTAACTCTTACTCTGGCCTTATAGCCAAGGTCTTAACTCTTAATCTGACCTAATAGCTAAGGTCTAAGACTCGTACTATGTCCTACAGGTTAAAGGTCTTAACTCTTACTCTGGCCTAATAGCTAAGGTCTTAGACCTGTACTCTGGCCTACTGGTTAAGGTCTTAACTCCTACTCTGGCCTAATAGCTAAGGTCTTAACTCTTACTCTGGCCTACTGGTTAAGGTCTTAACTCTTACTCTGGTCTAATAGCTAAGGTCTTAGACTCGTAATCTGGCCTAATGTTTAAGGTCTTAACTCTTACTCTGGCGTAATAGCTAAGGTCTTAGACTCGTACTCTGGCATAATAGATAAGGTCTCAGACTCGTACTCTGGCCTAATGGTTAAGGTCTTAACTCTTACTGTGGCCTAATGTTTAAGGTCTTAACTCTTACCCTGGCCTATTGGTTAAGGTCTTAACTCTTACTCTGGCCTACTGGTTAAGGTCTTAACTCTTTCTCTTGCCTAATGGTTAAGGTCTTAACTCTTACTCTGGCCTACTGGTTAAGGTCTTAGTTCTTACTCTGGCCTAATAGCTACGGTCTTAGACTCGTACTCTGGCCTACTGGTTAAGGTCTTAACTCTTACTCTGGCCTACTGGTTAAGGTCTTAACTCTTACTCTGGCCTAATAGCTAAGGTCTTAACTCTTTCTTTGGCCTACTGATTAAGCTCTTAACTCTTACTCTGGCCTAATAGCTAAGGTCTTAACTCTTACTCTGGCTTACTGATTAAGGTCTTAACTCTTACTCTGGCCTAATAGCTAAGGTCTTAGACTCATACTTTGACCTAATGGTTAAGGTCTTAACTCTTACTCTGGCCTAATGGTTAAGGTCTTAACTCTTACTCTGGCCTACTGGTTGAGGTCTTAACTCTTACTCTGGCCTAATAGCTAAGGTCTTAGACTCGTACTCTGGCCTACTGGATAAGGTCTTAACTCTCACTCTGACCTACTGATTAAGGTCTTAACTTCTACTCTGGCTTAATAGCTAAGGTCTTAGACTCGTATTCTGGCCTAATGGTTAAGGTCTTGACTCTTACTCTGGCCTACTGGTTAAGGTCTTAACTCTTACTCTGGCCTAATAGCTAAGGTCTTAGACTTGTACTCTGGCCTAATAGCTAAGTTCTTAACTCTTACTCTGGCCAAATAGCTAAGGTCTTAGACTCGTACTATGGCCTACAAGTTAAGGTCTTAACTCTTACTCTGGCCTACTGGTTAAGGTCTTAACTCTTACACTTGCCTAATAGCTAAGGTCTTAGACTCTTAGTCTGGCCTACTGGTTAAGGTATTAACTCTTACTCTGGCCTACTGGTTAAGGTCCTAACTCTTACTCTGGCATTATAGCCAAGGTCTTAACTCTTAATCTGACCTAATAGCTAAGGTCTAAGACTCGTACTATGTCCTACAGGTTAAAGGTCTTAACTCTTACTCTGGCCTAATAGCTAAGGTCTGAGACTTGTACTATGGCCTACAGGTTAAGGTCATAACTCTTACTCTGGCCTACAGGTTAAGGTCTTAACTCTTACTCTGGCCTAATAGCTAAGGTCTTAGACTCGTACTCTGGCCTACTGGTTAAGGTCTTAACTCTTACTCTGGCCTACTGGTTAAGGTCTTAACTCTTACTCTGGCCTAATAGCTGAGGTCTTAGACTCATACTATGGCCTACTGGTTAAGGTCTTAACTCTTACTCTGGCCTAATAGCTAAGGTCTTAACTCTCACTCTGACCTACTGATTAAGGTCTTAACTTCTACTCTGGCTTAATAGCTATGGTCTTAGACTCGTATTCTGGCCTAATGGTTAAGGTCTTGACTCTTACTCGGGCCTACAGGTTAAGGTCTTAACTCTTACTCTGGCCTAATAGCTAAGGTCTTAGACTCGTACTATGGCCTAATGGTTAAGGTCTTAAATCTTACTCTGGCCTACAGGTTAAGGTCTTAACTCTTACTCTGGCCTACTGGTTAAGGTCTTAACTCTTACTCTGGCCTACTGGTTAAGGTCTTAACTCTTACTCTGGCCTAATAGCTAAGGTCTTTGACTCATACTATGGCCTACAGGTTAACGTCTTAACTCTTTCTCTGGCCTAATAGCTAAGGTCTTAGACTCTTACTCTGGCCTACTCGTTAAGGTGTTAACTCTTACTCTGGCCTACTGGTTAAGGTCTTAACTCTTACCCTGGCCTAATAGCTAAGGTCTTAACTCTTACTCTGGCCTAATAGCTAAGGTCTTAGACTACTACTCTGGCCTACTGGTTAAGGTCTTAACTCTTACTCTGGCCTAATAGCTAAGGTCTTAACTCTTACTCTGGCCTAATAGTTAAGGTCTTAGACTCATACTCTGGCCTACAGGTTAAGGTCTTAACTCTTACTCTGGCCTACTGGTTAAGGTCTTAACTCTTACTCTGGCCTAATAGCTAAGGTCTTAACTCTTACTCTGGCCTAATAGCTAAGGTCTTAGACTCGTACTATGGCCTACAGGTTAAGGTCTTATCTCTTCCTCTGGCCAACTGGTTTAGGTCTTAACTCTTACTCTGGCCTAATAGCTAAGGTCTTAGACTCGTACTATGGCCTACAGGTTAAGGTCTTAACTCTTACTCTGGCCTACTGGTTAAGGTCTTAACTCTTACTCTGGTCGAATAGCTAAGGTCTTAGACTCGTACTATAGCCTACCGGTTAAGGTCTTAACTCTTACTCTGGCCTAATAGCTAAGGTCTTAGACTTGTACTCTGGCCTACTGGTTAAGGTCTTAACTCTTACTCTGGCCTAATAGCTAAGGTCTTAACTCTTACTCTGGCCTAATAGCTAAGGTCTTAGACTCGTACTCCGGCCTAATAGCTAAGGTCTTAGACTCGGACTCTGGCCTAATGGTTAAGGTCTTAACTCTTACTCTGGCCTAATGTTTAAGGTCTTAACTCTTACCCTGGCCTACTGGTTAAGGTCTTAACTCTTACCCTGGCCTAATGGTTAAGGTCTTAACTCTTTCTCTGGCCTAATGGTTAAGGTCTTAACTCTTTCTCTGGCCTAATGTTAAGGTCTTAACTCTTACTCTGGCCGCCTGGTTAAGGTCTTAACTCTTACTCTGGCCTAATAGCTAAGGTCTTAGACTCGTACTATGGCCTAAAGGTTAAGGTCCTAACTCTTACTCTGGCCTCCTGGTTAAGGTCTTAATTCTTACTCTGGCCTACTGGTTAAGGTCTTAACTCTTACTCTGGCCTACTGGTTAAGGTCTTATCTCTTTCTCTGGCCTAATGGTTAAGGTCTTAACTCTTACTCTGGCCTAATAGCTAAGGTCTTAACTCTTACTCTGGCCTAATAGCTAAGGTCTTAGACTCGTACTCTGGCCTACTGGTTAAGGTCTTAACTCTTACTCTGGCCTAATAGCTAAGGTCTTAACTTTTACTCTGGCCTAATAGCTAAGGTCTTAGACTCATACTCTGGCCTACTGTTTAAGGTCTTAACTCTTACTCTGGCCTAATAGCTAAGGTCTTAGCTCTTACTCTGGCCTAATAGCTAAGGTCTTAGACTCGTACTCTGGCCTACTGGTTAAGGTCTTAACTCTTACTCTGGCCCAATACCTAAGGTCTTAGACTCGTACTCTGGCCTAATGGTTAAGGTCTTAACTCTTACTCTGGCCTAATAGCTAAGGTCTTAACTCTTTCTCTGGCCTAATAGCTAAGGTTTTAGACTCGTACTCTGGCCTACTGGTTAAGGTCTTAACTCTTACTCTGGCCTACCGGTTAAGGTCTTAATTCTTACTCTGGCCTAATAGCTAAGGTCTTAAACTCGTACTCTGGCCTAATAGCTAAGGTCTTAGACTCGTACTGTGGCCTAATGGTTAAGGTCTTAACTCTTACTCTGGCCTAACAGCTAAGGTCTTAACTCTTACTCTGGCCTAATAGCTAAGGTCTTAACTCTTACTTTGGCCTAATAGCTAAGGTCTTAGACTCGTACTCTGGCCTACAGGTTAAGGTCTTAACTCTTACTCTGGCCTACTGGTTAAGGTCTTAACTCTTACTCTGGCCTAATAGCTAAGGTATTAACTCTTACTCTGGCCTAATAGCTAAGGTCTTAGACTCGTACTATGGCCTACAGGTTAAGGTCATAACTCTTACTCTGGCCTACAGGTTAAGGTCTTAACTCTTACTCTGGCCTAATAGCTAAGGTCTTAGACTCGAACTGTGGCCTACTGGTTAAGGTCTTAACTCTTACTCTGGCCTACTGGTTAAGGTCTTAGCTCTTACTCTGGCCTAATAGCTAAGGTCTTAGACTCGTACTCTGGCCTACTGGTTAAGGTCTTAACTCTTACTCTGGCCCAATACCTAAGGTCTTAGACTCGTACTCTGGCCTAATGGTTAAGGTCTTAACTCTTACTCTGGCCTAATAGCTAAGGTCTTAACTCTTTCTCTGGCCTAATAGCTAAGGTTTTAGACTCGTACTCTGGCCTACTGGTTAAGGTCTTAACTCTTACTCTGGCCTACCGGTTAAGGTCTTAACTCTTACTCTGGCCTAATAGCTAAGGTCTTAAACTCGTACTCTGGCCTAATAGCTAAGGTCTTAGACTCGTACTGTGGCCTAATGGTTAAGGTCTTAACTCTTACTCTGGCCTAACAGCTAAGGTCTTAACTCTTACTCTGGCCTAATAGCTAAGGTCTTAACTCTTACTTTGGCCTAATAGCTAAGGTCTTAGACTCGTACTCTGGCCTACAGGCTAAGGTCTTAACTCTTACTCTGGCCTACTGGTTAAGGTCTTAACTCTTACTCTGGCCTAATAGCTAAGGTATTAACTCTTACTCTGGCCTAATAGCTAAGGTCTTAGACTCGTACTATGGCCTACAGGTTAAGGTCATAACTCTTACTCTGGCCTACAGGTTAAGGTCTTAACTCTTACTCTGGCCTAATAGCTAAGGTCTTAGACTCGAACTGTGGCCTACTGGTTAAGGTCTTAACTCTTACTCTGGCCTACTGGTTAAGGTCTTAGCTCTTACTCTGGCATAATAGCTGAGGTCTTAGACTCATACGATGGCCTACTGGTTAAGGTCTTAACTCTTACTCTGGCCTACAGGTTAAGGTCTTAACTCTTACTCTGGCCTAATAGCTAAGGTCTTAGACTCGTACTCTGGCCTACTGGTTAAGGTCTTAACTCTCACTCTGGCCTACTCGTTAAGGTCTTAACTCTTACTCTGGCCTAATAGCTAAGGTCTTAACTCTCACTCTGGCCTACTGATTAAGGTATTAACTTCTACTCTGGCTTAATAGCTAAGGTCTTAGACTCGTAGTCTGGCCTAATGGTTAAGGTCTTGACTCTTACTCTGGCCTACAGGTTAAGGTCTTAACTCTTACTCTGGCCTAATAGCTAAGGTCTTAGACTCGTACTATGGCCTACAGGTTAAGGTCTTAACTCTTACTCTGGCCTAATAGCTAAGATATTAGACTCGTACTAAGGCCTATAGGTTAAGTTCTTAACTCTTACTCTGGCCTAATAGCTAAGGTCTTAGACTTGTACTCTGGCCTAATAGCTAAGTTCTTAACTCTTACTCTGGCCAAATAGCTAAGGTCTTAGACTCGTACTATGGCCTACAAGTTAAGGTCTTAACTCTTACTCTGGCCTACTGGTTAAGGTCTTAACTCTTACACTTGCCTAATAGCTAAGGTCTTAGACTCTTAGTCTGGCCTACTGGTTAAGGTCTTAACTCTTACTCTGGCCTACTGGTTAAGGTCCTAACTCTTACTCTGGCCTTATAGCCAAGGTCTTAACTCTTAATCTGACCTAATAGCTAAGGTCTAAGACTCGTACTATGTCCTACAGGTTAAAGGTCTTAACTCTTACTCTGGCCTAATAGCTAAGGTCTTAGACCTGTACTCTGGCCTACTGGTTAAGGTCTTAACTCCTACTCTGGCCTAATAGCTAAGGTCTTAACTCTTACTCTGGCCTACTGGTTAAGGTCTTAACTCTTACTCTGGCCTAATAGCTAAGGTCTTAGACTCGTAATCTGGCCTAATGTTTAAGGTCTTAACTCTTACTCTGGCGTAATAGCTAAGGTCTTAGACTCGTACTCTGGCATAATAGATAAGGTCTCAGACTCGTACTCTGGCCTAATGGTTAAGGTCTTAACTCTTACTGTGGCCTAATGTTTAAGGTCTTAACTCTTACCCTGGCCTATTGGTTAAGGTCTTAACTCTTACTCTGGCCTACTGGTTAAGGTCTTAACTCTTTCTCTTGCCTAATGGTTAAGGTCTTAACTCTTACTCTGGCCTACTGGTTAAGGTCTTAGTTCTTACTCTGGCCTAATAGCTACGGTCTTAGACTCGTACTCTGGCCTACTGGTTAAGGTCTTAACTCTTACTCTGGCCTACTGGTTAAGGTCTTAACTCTTACTCTGGCCTAATAGCTAAGGTCTTAACTCTTTCTTTGGCCTACTGATTAAGCTCTTAACTCTTACTCTGGCCTAATAGCTAAGGTCTTAACTCTTACTCTGGCTTACTGATTAAGGTCTTAACTCTTACTCTGGCCTAATAGCTAAGGTCTTAGACTCATACTTTGACCTAATGGTTAAGGTCTTAACTCTTACTCTGGCCTAATGGTTAAGGTCTTAACTCTTACTCTGGCCTACTGGTTAAGGTCTTAACTCTTACTCTGGCCTAATAGCTAAGGTCTTAGACTCGTACTCTGGCCTACTGGATAAGGTCTTAACTCTCACTCTGACCTACTGATTAAGGTCTTAACTTCTACTCTGGCTTAATAGCTAAGGTCTTAGACTCGTATTCTGGCCTAATGGTTAAGGTCTTGACTCTTACTCTGGCCTACTGGTTAAGGTCTTAACTCTTACTCTGGCCTAATAGCTAAGGTCTTAGACTCGTACTATGGCCTACAAGTTAAGGTCTTAACTCTTACTCTGGCCTACTGGTTAAGGTCTTAACTCTTACACTTGCCTAATAGCTAAGGTCTTAGACTCTTAGTCTGGCCTACTGGTTAAGGTATTAACTCTTACTCTGGCCTACTGGTTAAGGTCCTAACTCTTACTCTGGCCTTATAGCCAAGGTCTTAACTCTTAATCTGACCTAATAGCTAAGGTCTAAGACTCGTACTATGTCCTACAGGTTAAAGGTCTTAACTCTTACTCTGGCCTAATAGCTAAGGTCTTAGACTTGTACTATGGCCTACAGGTTAAGGTCATAACTCTTACTCTGGCCTACAGGTTAAGGTCTTAACTCTTACTCTGGCCTAATAGCTAAGGTCTTAGACTCGTACTCTGGCCTACTGGTTAAGGTCTTAACTCTTACTCTGGCCTACTGGTTAAGGTCTTAACTCTTACTCTGGCCTAATAGCTGAGGTCTTAGACTCATACTATGGCCTACTGGTTAAGGTCTTAACTCTTACTCTGGCCTAATAGCTAAGGTCTTAACTCTCACTCTGACCTACTGATTAAGGTCTTAACTTCTACTCTGGCTTAATAGCTATGGTCTTAGACTCGTATTCTGGCCTAATGGTTAAGGTCTTGACTCTTACTCTGGCCTACAGGTTAAGGTCTTAACTCTTACTCTGGCCTAATAGCTAAGGTCTTAGACTCGTACTATGGCCTAATGGTTAAGGTCTTAAATCTTACTCTGGCCTACAGGTTAAGGTCTTAACTCTTACTCTGGCCTACTGGTTAAGGTCTTAACTCTTACTCTGGCCTACTGGTTAAGGTCTTAACTCTTACTCTGGCCTAATAGCTAAGGTCTTTGACTCGTACTATGGCCTACAGGTTAACGTCTTAACTCTTTCTCTGGCCTAATAGCTAAGGTCTTAGACTCTTACTCTGGCCTACTCGTTAAGGTGTTAACTCTTACTCTGGCCTACTGGTTAAGGTCTTAACTCTTACCCTGGCCTAATAGCTAAGGTCTTAACTCTTACTCTGGCCTAATAGCTAAGGTCTTAGACTACTACTCTGGCCTACTGGTTAAGGTCTTAACTCTTACTCTGGCCTAATAGCTAAGGTCTTAACTCTTACTCTGGCCTAATAGTTAAGGTCTTAGACTCATACTCTGGCCTACAGGTTAAGGTCTTAACTCTTACTCTGGCCTACTGGTTAAGGTCTTAACTCTTACTCTGGCCTAATAGCTAAGGTCTTAACTCTTACTCTGGCCTAATAGCTAAGGTCTTAGACTCGTACTATGGCCTACAGGTTAAGGTCTTATCTCTTCCTCTGGCCAACTGGTTTAGGTCTTAACTCTTACTCTGGCCTAATAGCTAAGGTCTTAGACTCGTACTATGGCCTACAGGTTAAGGTCTTAACTCTTACTCTGGCCTACTGGTTAAGGTCTTAACTCTTACTCTGGCCGAATAGCTAAGGTCTTAGACTCGTACTATAGCCTACCGGTTAAGGTCTTAACTCTTACTCTGGCCTACTGGTTAAGGTCTTAACTCTTACTCTGGCCTAATAGCTAAGGTCTTAGACCTGTACTATGGCCTACAGGTTAAGGTCTTAACTCTTACTCTGGCCTAATAGCTAAGGTCTTAGACTCGTACTCTGGCCTACTGGTTAAGGTCTTAACTCTTACTCTGGCCTAATAGCTAAGGTCTTAACTCTTACTCTGGCCTACTGGTTAAGGTCTTAACTCTTTCTCTGGCCTAATGTTAAGGTCTTAACTCTTACTCTGGCCGCCTGGTTAAGGTCTTAACTCTTACTCTGGCCTAATAGCTAAGGTCTTAGACTCGTACTATGTTAATAGGCTTGAGGTAATCGCAAGTGCCGTAAGCGATCATAATCCTTTAATGCTATCCTTGAGTGCCCCTGCTAGTAGAAAACATTTGGTTTGGGAGCAACCCATAACATATAATAAAAATCAGGGAGTTACCATGAAGTGGGGGAAAATAAATGCTGAAGGCCTTGAGGTAGAGATTCTGAATGTTTGTAAAACTGAGATCGAATCATGCCTGTCTCTGACGTCTGATCCAGACAAGGTCATTGGGAGTTTTGAAAAATTATGTGGGCACGTGGCTGAGCACCTTAGAAAACCAGTGGGGAAAAAGAATTTAAGGTGTTTTAAATGGTTTGACTCCGCATGCTCTGCCTCACATAAATCCTTAAAAGCTGCCCTTACACAAAAACCAAGAAATAAGGAACTGATAAGATCGACCAGAAGGGCTTATAAAGAGGCCATCACAAAGAGGAAGCAGGAATTGAAAAATCGAGCCTGGGACGATCTAGAGAAGGCCTCTGAGCTAAAAGATAGTAGGCTCTTCTGGGAAGTAGTAAATCGTCCCTTGTTTAAAAATGACACCAAAGAAAGTATACTGACGCAGATTACTGGTGAATCTTGGGAAGTTCACTTTGGTAAAATCTTTAATCCCAAAGCATTATTACTTTCGGATTTGTTGGATGATGTAGGGGATTTGGTGGTACCATCTTCAGCTTTGCTTCTTAGCTCTTCACTTACACTGGAAGAGGTTGAAGTAGCTTTGAGGAAGGGCATATCATTAAAAGCCCCGGGCCCTGATGCCGTCCCTTTAGACTTTTTTAAACATAATATTGAAGCTTGGGCACCTTTATTACTGAATGTTTTTAGGGCTGTTGTTCTTGGTCGCATCCCTGTATCGTGGAAGGTGGCAGTGGTGGTGCCGATTTTCAAGAAGGGCGATAGGTGTGATCCCCGATGCTATCGCCCTATATCCTTGATCGATGCATCATGTAAACTATTGGGGAGGGTTATTTTGGCCAGATTAGAAACATGGGCTGACTCTGTTGGTCTAATTGTGAACTCCCAGTATGGATTCAGAAGTGGGAAGGGGACAGTTGAGCAGTGCCTGAATTTGGCGCTAATTATTGGCAAGTACATGAAGGCAAGGAGTTCTGCAATTTACCTTGCCTTCATGGACCTGTCAAGCGCCTTTGACACTGTTTGTAGAAGCAGGCTGTGGCAGATGATGGATGATATGGGCTTCGAAGAACCCCTGGTGACACTTCTCCGCAGACTACACGCAGCAACGTCCGTGGCTATAAGATTTGGACCTGGGGGGGAAACAACTAAACCTATTCCCTCAACTGAGGGGGTGCGTCAAGGTTGCATTTTGGCGCCTTTCTTGTTCCTAGTATACACAAATGGACTAGAAAAGTACTTGTTGGACCACTGTTGTGATTTTCCTAAGGTAAACGGTAGGAGTATTCCTATACTCTCATATGCAGACGATACTGTTTTAATGACCCTCACTGGAAACAGTTTGCAGTTGTGCCTAGATGCCTTTAACACCTTCATGCTGGATCTTGACCTGAAGGTAAATTTTGGAAAATCTTTTGCAATGGTCTGTGGTCCTAAAGGAACAAAACCTAGAAAATTTGTGGTGAATCACTCTACTATTGAAAGGGTGGAGAATTTTAATTACCTTGGAAATCTTTTCAATAGCAAACTAAGTTGGGCTCCTTTAATGAAGGCTCGAGCCCAGAGTGCTACCCGCTCCATAGAAGGTCTTGTTCGCTTCTGTGGTAAGTTGGGTCAAAAACCTGTTGCGCACCTTAAAACTCTTTATATATCTAAATGTTTATCTGTGGCTACCTACGGGGCAGGAGTATGGGGGACCGAAAACCCCTCAGTGGTACAAGTGATGGAAAATAAATTCCTAAAACGGGTATTACTGATTCCATCGGGTTCATCGAATAGCTTCTGTCATAATGAAATGGGAATGACCAAAGTGACTGACATCATTCGTCTGTCACCCCTATTATTATGGGGCAAAATATGGTTATCTGACGATTTGCAGCTCTCGAGAGAAATTCTCTCAGACTGCTTGAGCCCGGATAATGCAAACAAGATCCCCTGGTTGTCATACGTCAGGGACATGTTGAATAAGATAGGTTTGGGTCATGTTTATGAAAATCCTGCAAACATCCAGGGAAACATAAAAACCCAAATTAAGTCAAATTACTGGAAGTTTTTAGGCTCACGGTGTCTGGGAGGCCCTATTGGCTATGTACCTAAGTTACAGCATCAATTTTATTTAACTTTTACAACTAATGTCCAATGGCGGTTTTATCTCACGAGGTTTAGGCTAAATACCCTCCATTTTCTTTTCGCCTTTCCTAAACAAGGGGGTTGGTGTGAGCAGCTACCCCCTTGTCCCTGTAATGACAGAGTTAGCCAAAGTACTATACATGTTGTCCTGTTTTGCTCCTTATATCAAGATCCTAGGATTAGATTTATTAAACCTGTCCTGAAGGGGCGGCAACCATGCACTTATAAAGAAGGCTATGATTATTTGCTGTCATTATCTTCTGTTGATACTTGCTGTGCCATGTTAAATTTTATAAGAGTTTCACTTCAGATTAGGAAACGCTATGGATAAATTAGCTGTAGAACTGTGCTTTGCCATTGGATTTGTATTTATGCTGTATGATGGATTTTTTTGAATTGTAATTTTTATTTTATGGATGGATCACCTTATTTGTGTATTATGTTTTTTAACTTTGTGCTTTTATGATTCATTGTATGAATCGAATAAAGATTTTTGAACCGAACCGAACCGACTCGTACTATGGCCTAAAGGTTAAGGTCCTAACTCTTACTCTGGCCTCCTGGTTAAGGTCTTAATTCTTACTCTGGCCTACTGGTTAAGGTCTTAACTCTTACTCTGGCCTACTGGTTAAGGTCTTATCTCTTTCTCTGGCCTAATGGTTAAGGTCTTAACTCTTACTCTGGCCTAATAGCTAAGGTCTTAACTCTTACTCTGGCCTAATAGCTAAGGTCTTAGACTCGTACTCTGGCCTACTGGTTAAGGTCTTAACTCTTACTCTGGCCTAATAGCTAAGGTCTTAACTTTTACTCTGGCCTAATAGCTAAGGTCTTAGACTCATACTCTGGCCTACTGTTTAAGGTCTTAACTCTTACTCTGGCCTAATAGCTAAGGTCTTAGCTCTTACTCTGGCCTAATAGCTAAGGTCTTAGACTCGTACTCTGGCCTACTGGTTAAGGTCTTAACTCTTACTCTGGCCCAATACCTAAGGTCTTAGACTCGTACTCTGGCCTAATGGTTAAGGTCTTAACTCTTACTCTGGCCTAATAGCTAAGGTCTTAACTCTTTCTCTGGCCTAATAGCTAAGGTTTTAGACTCGTACTCTGGCCTACTGGTTAAGGTCTTAACTCTTACTCTGGCCTACCGGTTAAGGTCTTAACTCTTACTCTGGCCTAATAGCTAAGGTCTTAAACTCGTACTCTGGCCTAATAGCTAAGGTCTTAGACTCGTACTGTGGCCTAATGGTTAAGGTCTTAACTCTTACTCTGGCCTAACAGCTAAGGTCTTAACTCTTACTCTGGCCTAATAGCTAAGGTCTTAACTCTTACTTTGGCCTAATAGCTAAGGTCTTAGACTCGTACTCTGGCCTACAGGTTAAGGTCTTAACTCTTACTCTGGCCTACTGGTTAAGGTCTTAACTCTTACTCTGGCCTAATAGCTAAGGTATTAACTCTTACTCTGGCCTAATAGCTAAGGTCTTAGACTCGTACTATGGCCTACAGGTTAAGGTCATAACTCTTACTCTGGCCTACAGGTTAAGGTCTTAACTCTTACTCTGGCCTAATAGCTAAGGTCTTAGACTCGAACTGTGGCCTACTGGTTAAGGTCTTAACTCTTACTCTGGCCTACTGGTTAAGGTCTTAGCTCTTACTCTGGCATAATAGCTGAGGTCTTAAACTCATACGATGGCCTACTGGTTAAGGTCTTAACTCTTACTCTGGCCTACAGGTTAAGGTCTTAACTCTTACTCTGGCCTAATAGCTAAGGTCTTAGACTCGTACTCTGGCCTACTGGTTAAGGTCTTAACTCTCACTCTGGCCTACTGGTTAAGGTCTTAACTCTTACTCTGGCCTAATAGCTAAGGTCTTAACTCTCACTCTGGCCTACTGATTAAGGTATTAACTTCTACTCTGGCTTAATAGCTAAGGTCTTAGACTCGTAGTCTGGCCTAATGGTTAAGGTCTTGACTCTTACTCTGGCCTACAGGTTAAGGTCTTAACTCTTACTCTGGCCTAATAGCTAAGGTCTTAGACTCGTACTATGGCCTACAGGTTAAGGTCTTAACTCTTACTCTGGCCTAATAGCTAAGATATTAGACTCGTACTATGGCCTATAGGTTAAGTTCTTAACTCTTACTCTGGCCTAATAGCTAAGGTCTTAGACTTGTACTCTGGCCTAATAGCTAAGTTCTTAACTCTTACTCTGGCCAAATAGCTAAGGTCTTAGACTCGTACTATGGCCTACAAGTTAAGGTCTTAACTCTTACTCTGGCCTACTGGTTAAGGTCTTAACTCTTACACTTGCCTAATAGCTAAGGTCTTAGACTCTTAGTCTGGCCTACTGGTTAAGGTCTTAACTCTTACTCTGGCCTACTGGTTAAGGTCCTAACTCTTACTCTGGCCTTATAGCCAAGGTCTTAACTCTTAATCTGACCTAATAGCTAAGGTCTAAGACTCGTACTATGTCCTACAGGTTAAAGGTCTTAACTCTTACTCTGGCCTAATAGCTAAGGTCTTAGACCTGTACTCTGGCCTACTGGTTAAGGTCTTAACTCCTACTCTGGCCTAATAGCTAAGGTCTTAACTCTTACTCTGGCCTACTGGTTAAGGTCTTAACTCTTACTCTGGTCTAATAGCTAAGGTCTTAGACTCGTAATCTGGCCTAATGTTTAAGGTCTTAACTCTTACTCTGGCGTAATAGCTAAGGTCTTAGACTCGTACTCTGGCATAATAGATAAGGTCTCAGACTCGTACTCTGGCCTAATGGTTAAGGTCTTAACTCTTACTGTGGCCTAATGTTTAAGGTCTTAACTCTTACCCTGGCCTATTGGTTAAGGTCTTAACTCTTACTCTGGCCTACTGGTTAAGGTCTTAACTCTTTCTCTTGCCTAATGGTTAAGGTCTTAACTCTTACTCTGGCCTACTGGTTAAGGTCTTAGTTCTTACTCTGGCCTAATAGCTACGGTCTTAGACTCGTACTCTGGCCTACTGGTTAAGGTCTTAACTCTTACTCTGGCCTACTGGTTAAGGTCTTAACTCTTACTCTGGCCTAATAGCTAAGGTCTTAACTCTTTCTTTGGCCTACTGATTAAGCTCTTAACTCTTACTCTGGCCTAATAGCTAAGGTCTTAACTCTTACTCTGGCTTACTGATTAAGGTCTTAACTCTTACTCTGGCCTAATAGCTAAGGTCTTAGACTCATACTTTGACCTAATGGTTAAGGTCTTAACTCTTACTCTGGCCTAATGGTTAAGGTCTTAACTCTTACTCTGGCCTACTGGTTAAGGTCTTAACTCTTACTCTGGCCTAATAGCTAAGGTCTTAGACTCGTACTCTGGCCTACTGGATAAGGTCTTAACTCTCACTCTGACCTACTGATTAAGGTCTTAACTTCTACTCTGGCTTAATAGCTAAGGTCTTAGACTCGTATTCTGGCCTAATGGTTAAGGTCTTGACTCTTACTCTGGCCTACTGGTTAAGGTCTTAACTCTTACTCTGGCCTAATAGCTAAGGTCTTAGACTTGTACTCTGGCCTAATAGCTAAGTTCTTAACTCTTACTCTGGCCAAATAGCTAAGGTCTTAGACTCGTACTATGGCCTACAAGTTAAGGTCTTAACTCTTACTCTGGCCTACTGGTTAAGGTCTTAACTCTTACACTTGCCTAATAGCTAAGGTCTTAGACTCTTAGTCTGGCCTACTGGTTAAGGTATTAACTCTTACTCTGGCCTACTGGTTAAGGTCCTAACTCTTACTCTGGCCTTATAGCCAAGGTCTTAACTCTTAATCTGACCTAATAGCTAAGGTCTAAGACTCGTACTATGTCCTACAGGTTAAAGGTCTTAACTCTTACTCTGGCCTAATAGCTAAGGTCTTAGACTTGTACTATGGCCTACAGGTTAAGGTCATAACTCTTACTCTGGCCTACAGGTTAAGGTCTTAACTCTTACTCTGGCCTAATAGCTAAGGTCTTAGACTCGTACTCTGGCCTACTGGTTAAGGTCTTAACTCTTACTCTGGCCTACTGGTTAAGGTCTTAACTCTTACTCTGGCCTAATAGCTGAGGTCTTAGACTCATACTATGGCCTACTGGTTAAGGTCTTAACTCTTACTCTGGCCTAATAGCTAAGGTCTTAACTCTCACTCTGACCTACTGATTAAGGTCTTAACTTCTACTCTGGCTTAATAGCTATGGTCTTAGACTCGTATTCTGGCCTAATGGTTAAGGTCTTGACTCTTACTCTGGCCTACAGGTTAAGGTCTTAACTCTTACTCTGGCCTAATAGCTAAGGTCTTAGACTCGTACTATGGCCTAATGGTTAAGGTCTTAAATCTTACTCTGGCCTACAGGTTAAGGTCTTAACTCTTACTCTGGCCTACTGGTTAAGGTCTTAACTCTTACTCTGGCCTACTGGTTAAGGTCCTAACTCTTACTCTGGCCTAATAGCTAAGGTCTTTGACTCGTACTATGGCCTACAGGTTAACGTCTTAACTCTTTCTCTGGCCTAATAGCTAAGGTCTTAGACTCTTACTCTAGCCTACTCGTTAAGGTGTTAACTCTTACTCTGGCCTACTGGTTAAGGTCTTAACTCTTACCCTGGCCTAATAGCTAAGGTCTTAACTCTTACTCTGGCCTAATAGCTAAGGTCTTAGACTACTACTCTGGCCTACTGGTTAAGGTCTTAACTCTTACTCTGGCCTAATAGCTAAGGTCTTAACTCTTACTCTGGCCTAATAGTTAAGGTCTTAGACTCATACTCTGGCCTACAGGTTAAGGTCTTAACTCTTACTCTGGCCTACTGGTTAAGGTCTTAACTCTTACTCTGGCCTAATAGCTAAGGTCTTAACTCTTACTCTGGCCTAATAGCTAAGGTCTTAGACTCGTACTATGGCCTACAGGTTAAGGTCTTATCTCTTCCTCTGGCCAACTGGTTTAGGTCTTAACTCTTACTCTGGCCTAATAGCTAAGGTCTTAGACTCGTACTATGGCCTACAGGTTAAGGTCTTAACTCTTACTCTGGCCTACTGGTTAAGGTCTTAACTCTTACTCTGGCCGAATAGCTAAGGTCTTAGACTCGTACTATAGCCTACCGGTTAAGGTCTTAACTCTTACTCTGGCCTAATAGCTAAGGTCTTAGACTTGTACTCTGGCCTACTGGTTAAGGTCTTAACTCTTACTCTGGCCTAATAGCTAAGGTCTTAACTCTTACTCTGGCCTAATAGCTAAGGTCTTAGACTCGTACTCTGGCCTAATAGCTAATGTCTTAGACTCGGACTCTGGCCTAATGGTTAAGGTCTTAACTCTTACTCTGGCCTAATGTTTAAGGTCTTAACTCTTACCCTGGCCTACTGGTTAAGGTCTTAACTCTTACCCTGGCCTAATGGTTAAGGTCTTAACTCTTTCTCTGGCCTAATGGTTAAGGTCTTAACTCTTTCTCTGGCCTAATGTTAAGGTCTTAACTCTTACTCTGGCCGCCTGGTTAAGGTCTTAACTCTTACTCTGGCCTAATAGCTAAGGTCTTAGACTCGTACTATGGCCTAAAGGTTAAGGTCCTAACTCTTACTCTGGCCTCCTGGTTAAGGTCTTAATTCTTACTCTGGCCTACTGGTTAAGGTCTTAACTCTTACTCTGGCCTACTGGTTAAGGTCTTATCTCTTTCTCTGGCCTAATGGTTAAGGTCTTAACTCTTACTCTGGCCTAATAGCTAAGGTCTTAACTCTTACTCTGGCCTAATAGCTAAGGTCTTAGACTCGTACTCTGGCCTACTGGTTAAGGTCTTAACTCTTACTCTGGCCTAATAGCTAAGGTCTTAACTTTTACTCTGGCCTAATAGCTAAGGTCTTAGACTCATACTCTGGCCTACTGTTTAAGGTCTTAACTCTTACTCTGGCCTAATAGCTAAGGTCTTAGCTCTTACTCTGGCCTAATAGCTAAGGTCTTAGACTCGTACTCTGGCCTACTGGTTAAGGTCTTAACTCTTACTCTGGCCTAATACCTAAGGTCTTAGACTCGTACTCTGGCCTAATGGTTAAGGTCTTAACTCTTACTCTGGCCTAATAGCTAAGGTCTTAACTCTTTCTCTGGCCTAATAACTAAGGTTTTAGACTCGTACTCTGGCCTACTGGTTAAGGTCTTAACTCTTACTCTGGCCTACCGGTTAAGGTCTTAACTCTTACTCTGGCCTAATAGCTAAGGTCTTAAACTCGTACTCTGGCCTAATAGCTAAGGTCTTAGACTCGTACTCTGGCCTAATGGTTAAGGTCTCAACTCTTACTCTGGCCTAACAGCTAAGGTCTTAACTCTTACTCTGGCCTAATAGCTAAGGTCTTAACTCTTACTTTGGCCTAATAGCTAAGGTCTTAGACTCGTACTCTGGCCTACAGGTTAAGGTCTTAACTCTTACTCTGGCCTACTGGTTAAGGTCTTAACTCTTACTCTGGCCTAATAGCTAAGGTATTAACTCTTACTCTGGCCTAATAGCTAAGGTCTTAGACTCGTACTATGGCCTACAGGTTAAGGTCATAACTCTTACTCTGGCCTACAGGTTAAGGTCTTAACTCTTACTCTGGCCTAATAGCTAATGTCTTAGACTCGAACTGTGGCCTACTGGTTAAGGTCTTAACTCTTACTCTGGCCTACTGGTTAAGGTCTTAGCTCTTACTCTGGCATAATAGCTGAGGTCTTAGACTCATACGATGGCCTACTGGTTAAGGTCTTAACTCTTACTCTGGCCTACAGGTTAAGGTCTTAACTCTTACTCTGGCCTAATAGCTAAGGTCTTAGACTTGTACTCTGGCCTACTGGTTAAGGTCTTAACTCTCACTCTGGCCTACTGGTTAAGGTCTTAACTCTTACTCTGGCCTAATAGCTAAGGTCTTAACTCTCACTCTGGCCTACTGATTAAGGTATTAACTTCTACTCTGGCTTAATAGCTAAGGTCTTAGACTCGTAGTCTGGCCTAATGGTTAAGGTCTTGACTCTTACTCTGGCCTACAGGTTAAGGTCTTAACTCTTACTCTGGCCTAATAGCTAAGGTCTTAGACTCGTACTATGGCCTACAGGTTAAGGTCTTAACTCTTACTCTGGCCTAATAGCTAAGATATTAGACTCGTACTATGGCCTATAGGTTAAGTTCTTAACTCTTACTCTGGCCTAATAGCTAAGGTCTTAGACTCGTACTCTGGCCTAATGGTTAAGGTCTTAACTCTAACTCTGGCCTACAGGTTAAGGTCTTAACTCTTACTCTGGCCTACTGGGTAAGGTCTTAACTCTTACTCTGGCCTACTGTTTAAGGTCTTAACTCTTACTCTGGCCTAATAGCTAAGGTCTTTGACTCGTACTATGGCCTACAGGTTAAGGTCTTAACTCTTTCTCTGGCCTAATAGCTAAGGTCTTAGACTCTTACTCTGGCCTACTCGTTAAGGTCTTAACTCTTACTCTGGCCTACTGGTTAAGGTCTTAACTCTTACTCTGGCCTAATAGCTAAGGTGTTAGACTCATACTCTGGCCTACTGCTTAAGGTCTTAACTCTTACTCTGGCCTAATAGCTAAGATCTTAACTCTTACTCTGGCCTAATAGCTAAGGTCTTAGACTCATACTCTGACCTACAGGTTAAGGTCTTAACTCTTACTCTGGCCTACTGGTTAAGGTCTTAACTCTTACTCTGGCCTAATAGCTAAGGTCTTAACTCTTACTCTGGCCTAATAGCTAAGGTCTTAGACTCGTACTATGGCCTACAGGTTAAGGTCTTAACTCTTACTCTGGCCAACTGGTTAAGGTCTTAACTCTTACTCTGGCCTAATAGCTAAGGTCTTAGACTCGTACTATGGCCTACAGGTTAAGGTCTTAACTCTTACTCTGGCCTACTGGTTAAGGTCTTAACTCTTACTCTGGCCTAATAGCTAAGGTCTTAGACTCGTACTATGGCCTACAGGTTAATGTCTTAACTCTTACTCTGGCCTAATAGCTAAGGTCTTAGACTCGTACTCTGGCCTACTGGTTAAGGTCTTAACTCTTACTCTGGCCTACTGGTTAAGGTCTTAACTCTTACTCTGGCCTAATAGCTAAGGTCTTTGACTCGTACTCTGGCCTAATGGTTAAGGTCTTAACTCTTACTCTGGCCTAATAGCTAAGGTCTTAGACTCGTACTCTGGCCTAATAGCTAAGGTCTTAGACTCGTACTCTGGCCTAATAGTTAAGGTCTTAACTCTTACTCTGGCCTAATGTTTAAGGTCTTAACTCTTACCCTGGCCTACTGGTTAAGGTCTTAACTCTTACTCTGGCCTACTGTTTAAGGTCTTAACTCTTTCTCTGGCCTAATAGTTAAGGTCTTAACACTTTCTCTGGCCTAATGTTAAGGTCTTAACTCTTACTCTGGCCTACTGGTTAAGTTCTTAACTGTTACTCTGGCCTAATAGCTAAGGTCTTAGACTCGTACTATGGCCTACAGGTTAAGGTCCTAACTCTTACTCTGGCCTACTGGTTAAGGTCTTAACTCTTACTCTGGCCTACTGGTTAAGGTCTTAACTCTTTCTCTGGCCTAATGGTTAAGGTCTTAACTCTTACTCTGGCCTAATAGCTAACGTCTTAACTCTTACTCTGGCCTAATAGCTAAGGTCTTAGACTCGTACTCTGGCCTACTGGTTAAGGTCTTAACTCTTACTCTGGCCTAATAGCTAAGGTCTTAACTCTTACTCTGGCCTAATAGCTAAGGTCTTAGACTCGTACTCTGGCCTACTGGTTAAGGTTTTAACTCTTACTCTGGCCTAATAGCTAAGGTCTTAACTCTTACTCTGGCCTAATAGCTAAGGTCTTAGACTCGTACTCTGGCCTAATGGTTAAGGTCTTAACTATTACTCTGGTGTAATAGCTAAGGTCTTAACTCTTTTTCTGGCTTAATAGCTAAGGTCTTAGACTCGTACTCTGGCCTACTGGTTAAGGTTTTAACTCTTACTCTGGCCTAATAGCTAAGGTCTTAACTCTTACTCTGGCCTAATAGCTAAGATCTTAGACTCGTATTCTGGCCTAATGGTTAAGGTCTTAACTCTTACTCTGGCGTAATAGCTAAGGTCTTAACTCTTTCTCTGGCCTAATAGCTAAGGTCTTAGACTCGTACTCTGGCCTACTGGTTAAGGTCTTAACTCTTACTCTGGCCTACTGGTTAAGGTCTTAATTCTTACTCTGGCCTAATAGCTAAGGTCTTAGACTCGTACTCTGGCCTAATAGCTAAGGTCTTAGACTCGTACTCTGGCCTAATGGTTAAGGTCTTAACTCTTACTCTGGCCTAACAGCTAAGGTCTTAACTCTTACTCTGGCCTAATAGCTAAGGTCTTAACTCTTACTCTGGCCTAATAGCTAAGGTCTTAGACTCGTATTCTGGCCTACAGGTTAAGGTCTTAACTCTTACTCTGGCCGACTGGTTAAGGTCTTAACTCTTACTCTGGCCTTATAGCTAAGGTCTTAACTCTTACTCTAGCCTAATAGCTAAGGTCTTAGACTTGTACTATGGCCTACAGGTTAAGGTCTTAACTCTTACTCTGGCCAACTGGTTAAGGTCTTAACTCTTACTCTGGCCTAATAGCTAAGGTCTTAGACTCGTACTATGGCCTACAGGTTAAGGTCTTAACTCTTACTCTGGCCTACTGGTTAAGGTCTTAACTCTTACTCTGGCCTAATAGCGTAGGTCTTAGACCTGTACTCTGGCCTACTGGTTAAGGTCTTAACTCTTACTCTGGCCTAATAGCTAAGGTCTTAACTCTTACTCTGGCCTACTGGTTAAGGTCTTAACTCTTACTCTGGCCTAATAGCTAAGGTCTTAGACTCGTACTCTGGCCCAATGTTTAAGGTCTTAACTCTTACTCTGGCGTAATAGCTAAGGTCTTAGACTTGTACTCTGGCATAATAGATAAGGTCTTAGACTCGTACTCTGGCCTAATGGTTAAGGTCTTAACTCTTACTGTGGCCTAATGTTTAAGGTCTTAACTCTTAACCTGGCCTATTGGTTAAGGTCTTAACTCTTACTCTGGCCTACTGGTTAAGGTCTTATCTCTTTCTCTGGCCTAATGGTTAAGGTCTTAACTTTTACTCTGGCCTACTGGTTAAGGTCTTAACTCTTACTTTGGCCTAATAGCTACGGTCTTAGACTCGTACTCTGGCCTACTGGTTAAGGTCTTAACTCTTACTCTGGCCTACTGGTTAAGGTCTTAACTCTTTCTCTGGCCTAATAGCTAAGGTCTTAACTCTTACTTTGGCCTACTGATTAAGCTCTTAACTCTTACTCTGGCCTAATAGCTAAGGTCTTAACTCTTACTCTGGCTTACTGATTAAGGTCTTAACTCTTACTCTGGCCTAATAGCTAAGGTCTTAGACTCATACTCTGGCCTAATGGTTAAGGTCTTAACTCTTACTCTGGCCTAATGGTTAAGGTCTTAACTCTTACTCTGGCCTACTGGTTAAGGTCTTAACTCTTACTCTGGCCTAATAGCTAAGGTCTTAGACTCGTACTCTGGCCTACTGGATAAGGTCTTAACTCTCACTCTGACCTACTGATTAAGGTCTTAACTTCTACTCTGGCTTAATAGCTAAGGTCTTAGACTCGTATTCTGGCCTAACGGTTAAGGTCTTGACTCTTACTCTGGCCTACAGGTTAAGGTCTTAACTCTTACTCTGGCCTAATAGCTAAGGTCTTAGACTCGTACTATGGCCTACAGGTTAAGGTCTTAACTCTTACTCTGGCCTAATAGCTAAGGTCTTAGACTCGTACTATGGCCTATAGGTTAAGTTCTTGACTCTTACTCTGGCCTAATAGCTAAGGTCTTAGACTCGTACTATGGCCTAATGGTTAAGGTCTTAAATCTTACTCTGGCCTACAGGTTAAGGTCTTAACTCTTACTCTGGCCTACTGGTTAAGGTCTTAACTCTTACTCTGGCCTACTGGTTAAGGTCTTAACTCTTACTCTGGCCTAATAGCTAAGGTCTTTGACTCGCACTATGGCCTACAGGTTAACGTCTTAACTCTTTCTCTGGCCTAATAGCTAAGGTCTTAGACTCTTACTCTGGCCTACTCGTTAAGGTGTTAACTCTTACTCTGGCCTACTGGTTAAGGTCTTAACTCTTACTCTGGCCTAATAGCTAAGGTCTTAGACTACTACTCTGGCCTACTGGTTAAGGTCTTAACTCTTACTCTGGCCTAATAGCTAAGGTCTTAACTCTTACTCTGGCCTAATAGTTAAGGTCTTAGACTCATACTCTGGCCTACAGGTTAAGGTCTTAACTCTTACTCTGGCCTACTGGTTACGGTCTTAACTCTTACTCTGGCCTAATAGCTAAGGTCTTCACTCTTACTCTGGCCTAATAGCTAAGGTCTTAGACTCGTACTATGGCCTACAGGTTAAGGTCTTATCTCTTACTCTGGCCAACTGGTTTAGGTCTTAACTCTTACTCTGGCCTAATAGCTAAGGTCTTAGACTCGTACTATGGCCTACAGGTTAAGGTCTTAACTCTTACTCTGGCCTACTGGTTAAGGTCTTAACTCTTACTCTGGCCGAATAGCTAAGGTCTTAGACTCGTACTATAGCCTACAGGTTAAGGTCTTAACTCTTACTCTGGCCTAATAGCTAAGGTCTTAGACTCGTACTCTGGCCTACTGGTTAAGGTCTTAACTCTTACTCTGGCCTAATAGCTAAGGTCTTAACTCTTACTCTGGCGTACTGGTTAAGGTCTTAACTCTTACTCTGGCCTAATAGCTAAGGTCTTAGACTCGTACTCTGGCCTAATGGTTAAGGTCTTAACTCTTACTCTGGCCTAATAGCTAAGGTCTTAACTCTTACTCTGGCCTACTGGTTAAGGTCTTAACTCTTACTCTGGCCTAATAGCTAAGGTCTTAGACTCGTACTCTGGCCTAATAGCTAAGGTCTTAGACTCGGACTCTGGCCTAATGGTTAAGGTCTTAACTCTTACTCTGGCCTAATATTTAAGGTCTTAACTCTTACCCTGGCCTACTGGTTAAGGTCTTAACTCTTACCCTGGCCTAATGGTTAAGGTCTTAACTCTTTCTCTGGCCTAATGTTAAGGTCTTAACTCTTACTCTGGCCGCCTGGTTAAGGTCTTAACTCTTACTCTGGCCTAATAGCTAAGGTCTTAGACTCGTACTATGGCCTACAGGTTAAGGTCCTAACTCTTATTCTGGCCTACTGGTTAAGGTCTTAATTCTTACTCTGGCCTACTGGTTAAGGTCTTAACTCTTACTCTGGCCTACTGGTTAAGGTCTTAACTATTTCTCTGGCCTAATGGTTAAGGTCTTAACTCTTACTCTGGCCTAATAGCTAAGGTCTTAACTCTTACTCTGGCCTAATAGCTAAGGTCTTAGACTCGTACTCTGGCCTACTGTTTAAGGTCTTAGCTCTTACTCTGGCCTAATAGCTAAGGTCTTAACTCTTACTCTGGCCTAATAGCTAAGGTCTTAGACTCGTACTCTGGCCTACTGTTTAAGGTCTTAGCTCTTACTCTGGCCTAATAGCTAAGGTCTTAACTCTTACTCTGGCCTAATAGCTAAGGTCTTAGACTCGTACTCTGGCCTAATGGTTAAGGTCTTAACTCTTACTCTGGCCTAATAGCTAAGGTCTTAACTCTTTCTCTGGCCTCATAGCTAAGGTTTTAGACTCGTACTCTGGCCTACTGGTTAAGGTCTTAACTCTTACTCTGGCCTACTGGTTAAGGTCTTAACTCTTACTCTGGCCTAATAGCTAAGGTCTTAGACTCGTACTCTGGCCTAATGGTTAAGGTCTTAACTCTTACTCTGGCCTAACAGCTAAGGTCTTAACTCTTACTCTGGCCTAATAGCTAAGGTCTTAACTCTTACTTTGGCCTAATAGCTAAGGTCTTAGACTCGTACTCTGGCCTACAGGTTAAGGTCTTAACTCTTACTCTGGCCTACTGGTTAAGGTCTTAACTCTTACTCTGGCCTAATAGCTAAGGTATTAACTCTTACTCTGGCCTAATAGCTAAGGTCTTAGACTCGTACTATGGCCTACAGGTTAAGGTCATGACTCTTACTCTGGCCTACAGGTTAAGGTCTTAACTCTTACTCTGGCCTAATAGCTAAGGTCTTAGACTCGTACTGTGGCCTACTGGTTAAGGTCTTAACTCTTACTCTGGCCTACTGGTTAAGGTCTTAGCTCTTACTCTGGCCTAATAGCTGAGGTCTTAGACTCATACTATGGCCTACTGGTTAAGGTCTTAACTCTTACTCTGGCCTACAGGTTAAGGTCTTAACTCTTACTCTGGCCTAATAGCTAAGGTCTTAGACTCGTACTCTGGCCTACTGGTTAAGGTCTTAACTCTCACTCTGGCCTACTGGTTAAGGTCTTAACTCTTACTCTGGCCTAATAGCTAAGGTCTTAACTCTCACTCTGGCCTACTGATTAAGGTATTAACTTCTACTCTGGCTTAATAACTAAGGCCTTAGACTCGTAGTCTGGCCTAATGGTTAAGGTCTTGACTCTTACTCTGGCCTACAGGTTAAGGTATTAACTCTTACTCTGGCCTAATAGCTGAGGTCTTAGACTCGTACTATGGCCTACAGGTTAAGGTCTTAACTCTTACTCTGGCCTAATAGCTAAGATCTTAGACTCGTACTATGGCCTATAGGTTAAGTTCTTAACTCTTACTCTGGCCTAATAGCTAAGGTCTTAGACCCGTACTCTGTCCTAATGGTTAAGGTCTTAACTCTCACTCTGGCCTACAGGTTAAGGTCTTAACTCTTACTCTGGCCTACTGGGTAAGGTCTTAACTCTTACTATGGCCTAATAGCTAAGGTCTTTGACTCGTACTATGGCCTACAGGTTAAGGTCTTAACTCTTTCTCTGGCCTAATAGCTAAGGTCTTAGACTCTTACTCTGGCCTACTCGTTAAGGTCTTAACTCTTACTCTGGCCTACTGGTTAAGGTCTTAACTCTTACTCTGGCCTAATAGCTAAGGTGTTAGACTCATACTCTGGCCTACTGCTTAAGGTCTTCACTCTTACTCTGGCCTAATAGCTAAGGTCTTAACTCTTACTCTGGCCTAATAGCTAAGGTCTTAGACTCATACTCTGACCTACAGGTTAAGGTCTTAACTCTTACTCTGGCCTACTGGTTAAGGTCTTAACTCTTACTCTGGCCTAATAGCTAAGGTCTTAACTCTTACTCTGGCCTAATAGCTAAGGTCTTAGATTCGTACTATGGCCTACAGGTTAAGGTCTTAACTCTTACTCTGGCCAACTGGTTAAGGTCTTAACTCTTACTCTGGCCTAATAGCTAAGGTCTTAGACTCGTACTATGGCCTACAGGTTAAGGTCTTAACTCTTACTCTGGCCTACTGGTTAAGGTCCTAACTCTTACTCTGGCCTAATAGCTAAGGTCTTAGACTCGTACTATGGCCTACAGGTTAAGGTCTTAACTCTTACTCTGGCCTAATAGCTAAGGTCTTAGACTCGTACTCTGGCCTACTGGTTAAGGTCTTAACTCTTACTCTGGCCTACTGGTTAAGGTCTTAACTCTTACTCTGGCCTAATAGCTAAGGTCTTAGACTCGTACTCTGGCCTAATGGTTACGGTCTTAACTCTTACTCTGGCCTAATAGCTAAGGTCTTAGACTCGTACTCTGGCCTAATGGTTAAGGTCTTAACTCTCACTCTTGCCTAATGTTTAAGGTCTTAACTCTTACCCTGGCCTACTGGTTAAGGTCTTAACTCTTACTCTGGCCTACTGGTTAAGGTCTTAACTCTTTCTCTGGCCTAATGGTTAAGGTCTTAACACTTTCTCTGGCCTAATGTTAAGGTCTTAACTCTTACTCTGGCCTACTGGTTAAGGTCTTAACTGTTACTCTGGCCTAATAGCTAAGGTCTTAGACTCGTACTATGGCCTACAGGTTAAGGTCCTAACTCTTACTCTGGCCTACTGGTTAAGGTCTTAACTCTTACTCTGGCCTACTGGTTAAGGTCTTAACTCTTACTCTGGCCTACTGGTTAAGGTCTTAACTCTTACTCTGGCCTAATAGCTAAGGTCTTAACTCTTACTCTGGCCTAATAGCTAAGGTCTTAGGCTCGTAGTCTGGCCTACTGGTTAAGGTCTTAACTCTTACTCTGGCCTAATAGCTAAGGTCTTAACTCTAACTCTGGCCTAATAGCTAAGGTCTTAGACTCGTACTCTGGCCTACTGGTTAAGGTTTTAACTCTTACTCTGGCCTAATAGCTAAGGTCTTAACTCTTACTCTGGCCTAATAGCTAAGGTCTTAGACTCGTACTCTGGCCTAATGGTTAAGGTCTTAACTCTTACTCTGGTGTAATAGCTAAGGTCTTAACTCTTTCTCTGGCCTAATAGCTAAGGTCTTAGACTCGTACTCTGGCCTACTGGTTAAGGTTTTAACTCTTACTCTGGCCTAATAGCTAAGGTCTTAACTCTTACTCTGGCCTAATAGCTAAGGTCTTAGACTCGTACTCTGGCCTACTGGTTAAGGTCTTAACTCTTACTCTGGCGTAATAACTAAAGTCTTAACTCTTTCTCTGGCCTAATAGCTAAGGTCTTAGACTCGTACTCTGGCCTACTGGTTAAGGTCTTAACTCTTACTCTGGCCTACTGGTTAAGGTCTTAATTCTTACTCTGGCCTAATAGCTAAGGTCTTAGACTCGTACTCTGGCCTAATGGTTAAGGTCTTAACTCTTACTCTGGCCTAACAGCTAAGGTCCGAACTCTTACTCTGGCCTAATAGCTAAGGTCTTAACTCTTACTCTGGCCTAATAGCTAAGGTCTTAGACTCGTACTCTGGCCTACAGGTTAAGGTCTTAACTCTTACTCTGGCCTACTGGTTAAGGTCTTAACTCTTACTCTGGCCTTATATCTAAGGTCTTAACTCTTACTCTAGCCTAATAGCTAAGGTCTTAGACTCGTACTATGGCCTACAGGTTAAGGTCTTAACTCTTACTCTGGCCAACTGGTTAAGGTCTTAACTCTTACTCTGGCCTAATAGCTAAGGTCTTAGACTCGTACTATGGCCTACAGGTTAAGGTCTTAACTCTTACTCTGGCCTACTGGTTAAGGTCTTAACTCTTACTCTGGCCTAATAGCTAAGGTCTTAGACCTGTACTATGGCCTACAGGTTAAGGTCTTAACTCTTACTCTGGCCTAATAGCTAAGGTCTTAGACTCGTACTCTGGCCTACTGGTTAAGGTCTTAACTCTTACTCTGGCCTAATAGCTAAGGTCTTAACTCTTACTCTGGCCTACTGGTTAAGGTCTTAACTCCTACTCTGGCCTAATAGCTAAGGTCTTAGACTCGTACTCTGGCCTAATGTTTAAGGTCTTAACTCTTACTCTGGCCTAATAGCTAAGGTCTTAGACTCGTACTCTGGCATAATAGATAAGGTCTTAGACTCGTAGTCTGGCCTAATGGTTAAGGTCTTTACTCTTACACTGGCCTAATGTTTAAGGTCTTAACTCTTACCCTGGCCTATTGGTTAAGGTCTTAACTCTTACTCTGGCCTACTGGTTAAGGTCTTAACTCGTTCTCTGGCCTAATGGTTAAGGTCTTAACTCTTACTCTGGCCTACTGGTTAAGGTCTTAACTCTTACTCTGGCCTAATAGCTAAGGTCTTAGACTCGTACTCTGGCCTAATGGTTAAGGGCTTAACTCCTACTCTGGCCTAATAGCTAAGGTCTTAACTCTTACTCTGGCCTAATAGCTAGGGACTTAGACTCGTACTCTGGCCTACTGGTTAAGGTCTTAACTCTTACTCTGGCCTAATAGCTAAGGTCTTAACTCTTACTCTGGCCTAATAGCTAAGGTCTTAGACTCATACTCTGGCCTACTGGTTAAGGTCTTAACTCTTACTCTTTCCTAATAGCTAAGGTCTTAACTCTTACTCTGGCCTAATAGCTAACGTCTTAGACTCGTACTCTGGCCTACTGGTTAAGGTCTTAACTCTTACTCTGGCCTAATAGTTAAGGTCTTAACTCTTACTCTGGCCTAAAAGCTAAGGTCTTAACTCTTACTCTGGCCTAATAGCTAAGGTCTTAGACTCGTACTCTGGCCTACAGGTTAAGGTCTTAACTCTTACTCTGGCCTACTGGTTAAGGTCTTAACTCTTACTCTGGCCTAATAGCTAAGGTCTTAGACTTGTACTCTGGCCTAATAGCTAAGGTCTTAGACTCGTATTCTGGCCTAATGGTTAAGGTCTTTACTCTTACTCTGGCCTAATAGCTAAGGTCTTAACTCTTACTCTGGCCAACTGGTTAAGGTCTTCACTCTTACTCTGGCCTAACAGCTAAGGTCTTAGACTCGTACTCTGGCCTAATGGTTAAAGTCTTAACTCTTACTCTGGCCTAATAGCTAAGGTCTTAACTCTTACTCTGGCCTAATAGCTAAGGTCTTAACTCTTACTCTGGCCTAATAACTAAGGTCTTAGACCCGTACTCTGGCCTACAGGTTAAGGTCTTAACTCTTACTCTGGCCTACTGGTTAAGGTCTAAACTCTTACTCTGGCCTAATAGCTAAGGTCTTAACTCTTACTCTGGCCTAATAGCTAAGGTCTTAGACTCGTACTATGGCCTACAGGTTCAGGTCTTAACTCTTACACTGGCCTACTGGGTAAGGTCTTAACTCTTACTCTGGACTAATAGCTAAGGTCTTAACTCTTACTCTGGCCTAATAGCTAAGGTCTTAGACTCGTACTATGGCCTACAGGTTAAAGTCTTAACTCTGACTCTGGCCTACTGGTTAAGGTCTTAACTCTTACTCTGGCCTAATAGCTAAGGTCTTAGACTCATACTCTGGCCTACTGGTTAAGGTCTTAACTCTTACTCTGGCCTACTGGTTAAGGTCTTTACTCTTACTCTGGCCTAATAGCTAACGTCCGAGACCCGTACTCTGGCCTAATGGTTAAGGTCTTAACTCTTACTCTGGCCTACTGGTTAAGGTCTTAACTCTTACTCTGGCCTACTGGTTAAGGTCTTAACTCTTTCTCTGGCCTAATGGTTAAGGTCTTAACTCTTACTCTGGCATACTGGTTAAGGTCTTACCTCTTACTCTGGCATACTGGTTAAGGTCTTAACTCTTACTTTGGCCTAATAGCTAAGGTCTTAGACTCGTACTCTGGCCTAATGGTTAAGGTCCTAACTCTTACTCTGGCCTAATAGCTAAGGTCTTAACTCTTACTCTGGCCTAATAGCTAACGTCTTAGACTCGCACTCTGGCCTACTGGTTAAGGTCTTAACTCTTACTCTGGCCTAATAGCTAAGGTCTTAACTCTTACTCTGGCCTAATAGCTAAGGTCTTGGACTCGTACTCTGGCCTAATGGTTAAGGTCTTAACTCTTACTCTGGCCTAATAGCTAAGGTCTTAACTCTTACTCTGGCCTAATAGCTAAGGTCTTAGACTCGTACTCTGGCCTACTGGTTAAGGTCTTAACTCTTACTCTGGCCTACTGGTTAAGGTCTTAACTCTTACTCTGGCCTAATAGCTAAGGTCTTAGACTCGTACTCTGGCATAATGGTTAAGGTCTTCACTCTTACTCTGGTCTAACAGCTAAGGTCTTCACTCTTACTTTGCCCTAATAGCTAAGGTCTTAACTCTTACTCTGGCCTAATAGCTAAGGTCTTAGAATCGTACTCTGGCCTACAGGTTAAGGTCTTAACTATTACTCTGGCCTACTGGTTAAGGTCTTAACTCTTACTCTGGCCTAATAGCTAAGGTCTTAACTCTTACTCTAGCCTAATAGCTAAGGTCTTAGACTCGTACTATGGCCTACAGGTTAAGGTCTTAACTCTTACTCTGGCCAACTGGTTAAGGTCTTAACTCTTACTCTGGCCCAATAGCTAAGGTCTTAGACTCGTAATATGGCCTACAGGTTAAGGTCTTAACTCTTACTCTGGCCTACTGGTTAAGGTCTTAACTCTTACTCTGGCCTAATAGCTAAGGTCTTAGACTCGTACTATGGCCTACAGGTTAAGGTATTAACTCTTACTCTGGCCTAATAGCTAAGGTCTTAGACTCGTACTCTGGCCTACTGTTTAAGGTCTTAACTCTTACTCTGGCCTAATAGCTAAGGTCTTAACTCTTACTCTGGCCTACTGGTTAAGGTCTTACCTCTTACTCTGGCATACTGGTTAAGGTCTTAACTCTTACTTTGGCCTAATAGCTAAGGTCTTAGACTCGTACTCTGGCCTAATGGTTAAGGTCCTAACTCTTACTCTGGCCTAATAGCTAAGGTCTTAACTCTTACTCTGGCCTAATAGCTAACGTCTTAGACTCGCACTCTGGCCTACTGGTTAAGGTCTTAACTCTTACTCTGGCCTAATAGCTAAGGTCTTAACTCTTACTCTGGCCTAATAGCTAAGGTCTTGGACTCGTACTCTGGCCTAATGGTTAAGGTCTTAACTCTTACTCTGGCCTAATAGCTAAGGTCTTAACTCTTACTCTGGCCTAATAGCTAAGGTCTTAGACTCGTACTCTGGCCTACTGGTTAAGGTCTTAACTCTTACTCTGGCCTACTGGTTAAGGTCTTAACTCTTACTCTGGCCTAATAGCTAAGGTCTTAGACTCGTACTCTGGCATAATGGTTAAGGTCTTCACTCTTACTCTGGTCTAACAGCTAAGGTCTTCACTCTTACTTTGCCCTAATAGCTAAGGTCTTAACTCTTACTCTGGCCTAATAGCTAAGGTCTTAGAATCGTACTCTGGCCTACAGGTTAAGGTCTTAACTATTACTCTGGCCTACTGGTTAAGGTCTTAACTCTTACTCTGGCCTAATAGCTAAGGTCTTAACTCTTACTCTAGCCTAATAGCTAAGGTCTTAGACTCGTACTATGGCCTACAGGTTAAGGTCTTAACTCTTACTCTGGCCAACTGGTTAAGGTCTTAACTCTTACTCTGGCCCAATAGCTAAGGTCTTAGACTCGTAATATGGCCTACAGGTTAAGGTCTTAACTCTTACTCTGGCCTACTGGTTAAGGTCTTAACTCTTACTCTGGCCTAATAGCTAAGGTCTTAGACTCGTACTATGGCCTACAGGTTAAGGTATTAACTCTTACTCTGGCCTAATAGCTAAGGTCTTAGACTCGTACTCTGGCCTACTGTTTAAGGTCTTAACTCTTACTCTGGCCTAATAGCTAAGGTCTTAACTCTTACTCTGGCCTACTGGTTAAGGTCTTAACTCTTACTCTGGCCTAATAGCTAAGGTCTTAGACTCGTACTCTGGCCTAATGTTTAAGGTCTTAACTCTTACTCTGGCCTAATAGCTAAGGTCTTAGACTCGTACTCTGGCCTAATAGATAAGGTCTTAGACTCGTACACTGGCCTAATGGTTAAGGTCTTAACTCTTACTCTGGCCTAATGTTTAAGGTCTTAACTCTTACCCTGGCCTACTGGTTAAGGTCTTAACTCTTACTCTGGAACTACTGGTTAAGGTCTTAACTCTTTCTCTGGCCTAGGTCTTAGCTCTTTCTCTGGCCTAATGGTTAAGGTCTTAACTCTTACTCTGGCCTACTGGTTAAGGTCTTAACTCTTACTCTGGCCTAATAGCTAAGGTCTTAGACTCGTACTCTGGCCTAATGGTTAAGGTCTTAACTCCTACTCTGGCCTAATAGCTAAGGTCTTAACTCTTACTCTGGCCTAATAGCTAAGGACTTAGACTCGTACTCTGGCCTACTGGTTAAGGTCTTAACTCTTACTCTGGCCTAATAGCTAAGGTCTTAACTCTTACTCTGGCCTAAAAGCTAAGGTCTTAGACTCATACTCTGGCCTACTGGTTAAGGTCTTAACTCTTACTGTTTCCTAATAGCTGAGGTCTTAACTCTTACTCTGGCCTAATAGCTAACGTCTTAGACTCGTACTCTGGCATACTGGTTAAGGTCTTATCTCTTACTCTGGCCTAATAGCTAAGGTCTTAACTCTTACTCTGGCCTAATAGCTAAGGTCTTAGACTCGTACTCTGGCCTAATGGTTAAGGTCTTAACTCTTACTCTGGCCTAATAGCTAAGGTCTTAACTCTTACTCTGGCCTAATAGTTAAGGTCTTAGACTCGTACTCTGGCCTACAGGTTAAGGTCTTAACTCTTACTCTGGCCTACTGGTTAAGGTCTTAACTCTTACTCTGGCCTAATAGCTAAGGTCTTAGACTCGTACTCTGGCCTAATAGCTAAGGTCTTAGACTCGTACTCTGGCCTAATGGTTAAGGTCTTAACTCTTACTCTGGCCTAATAGCCAATGTCTTAACTCTTACTCTGGCTTACTGGTGAAGGTCTTCACTCTTACTCTGGCCTAATAGCTAAGGTCTTAGACTCGTACTCTGGCCTAATGGTTAAGGTCTTAACTCTTACTCTGGCCTAATAGCTAAGGTCTTAACTCTTACTCTGTCCTAATAAATAAGGTCTTAGACTCGTACTCTGGCCTACAGGTTAAGGTCTTAACTCTTACTCTGGCCTACTGGTTAAGGTCTAAAGTCTTACTCTGGCCTAATAGCTAAGGTCTTAACTCTTACTCTGGCCTAATACCTAAGGTCTTAGACTCGTACTATGGCCTACAGGTTACGGTCTTAACTCTTACTCTGGCCTACTGGTTAAGGTCTTAACTCTTACTCTGGCCTAATAGCTAAGGTCTTAGACTCGTACTCTGGCCTACTGGTTAAGGTCTTAACTCTTACTCTGGCCTACTGGTTAAGGTCTTAACTCTTACTCTGGCCTAATAGCTAACGTCTTAGACTCGTACTCTGGCCTAATGGTTAAGGTCTTAACTCTTACTCTGGCCTACTGGTTAAGGTCTTAACTCTTTCTCTGGCCTAATGGTTAAGGTCTTACCTCTTACTCTGGAATACTGGTTAAGGTCTTAACTCTTACTTTGGCCTAATAGTTAAGGTCTTAGACTCGTACTCTGGCCTAATGGTTAAGGTCTTAACTCTTACTCTGGCCTAATAGCTAAGGTCTTAACTCTTACTCTGGCCTAATAGCTAAGATCTTAGACTCGCACTCTGGCCTACTGGTTAAGGTCTTAACTCTTACTCTGGCCTAATAGCTAAGGTCTTAACTCTTACTCTGGCCTAATAGCTAAGGTCTTAGACTCGTACTCTGGCCTAATGGTTAAGGTCTTAACTCTTACTCTGGCCTAATAGCTAAGGTCTTAACTCTTACTCTGGCCTAATAGCTAAGGCCTTAGACTCGTACTCTGGCCTACTGGTTAAGGTCTTAACTCTTACTCTGGCCTAATAGCTAAGGTCTTAACTCTTACTCTGGCCTAATAGCTAAGGTCTTAGACTCATACTCTGGCCTACTGGTTAAGGTCTTAACTCTTACTCTTTCCTAATAGCTAAGGTCTTAACTCTTACTCTGGCCTAATAGCTAACGTCTTAGACTCGTACTCTGTCCTACTGGTTAAGGTCTTAACTCTTACTCTGGCCTAATAGCTAAGGTCTTAACTCTTACTCTGGCCTAATAGCTAAGGTCTTAACTCTTACTCTGGCCTACTGGTTAAGGTCTTAACTCTTACTCTGGCCTAATAGCTAAGGTCTTAGACTCGTACTCTGGCCTACTGGATAAGGTCTTAACTCTGACTCTGGCCTACTGGTTAAGGTCTTAACTCTTACTCTGGCCTAATAGCTAAGGTCTTAACTCTTACTTTGGCCTACTGATTAAGCTCTTAACTCTTACTCTGGCCTAATAGCTAAGGTCTTAACTCTTACTCTGGCTTACTGATTAAGGTCTTAACTCTTACTCTGGCCTAATAGCTAAGGTCTTAGACTCGTACTCGGGCCTAATGGTTAAGGTCTTAACTCTTACTCTGGCCTAATGGTTAAGGTCTTAACTCTTAATCTGGCCCACTGGTTAAGGTCTTAACTCTTACTCTGGCCTACTGGTTAAGGTCTTAACTCTTACTCTGGCCTAATAGCTAAGGTCTTAGACTTGCACTCTGGCCTAATAGCTAAGTTCTTAACTCTTACTCTGGCCAAATAGCTAAGGTCTTAGACTCGTGCTATGGCCTACAAGTTAAGGTCCTAACTCTTACTCTGGCCTACTGGTTAAGGTCTTAACTCTTACACTTGCCTAATCGCTAAGGTCTTAGACTCTTAGTCTGGCCTACTGGTTAAGGTCTTAACTCTTACTCTGGCCTACTGGTTAAGGTCCTAACTCTTACTCTGGCCTTATAGCTAAGGTCTTAACTCTTACTCTGGCCTAATAGCTAAGGTCTAAGACTCGTACTATGTCCTACAGGTTAAAGGTCTTAACTCTTACTCTGGCCTAATAGCTAAGGTCTTAGACTCGTACTATGGCCTACAGGTTAAGGTCATAACTCTTACTCTGGCCTACAGGTTAAGGTCTTAACTCTTACTCTGGCCTAATAGCTAAGGTCTTAGACTCGTACTCTGGCCTACTGGTTAAGGTCTTAACTCTTACTCTGGCCTACTGGTTAAGGTCTTAACTCTTACTCTGGCCTTATAGCTGAGGTCTTAGACTCATACTATGGCCTACTGGTTAAGGTCTTAACTCTTACTCTGGCCTAATAGCTAAGGTCTTAACTCTCACTCTGACCTACTGATTAAGGTCTTAACTTCTACTCTGGCTTAATAGCTAAGGTCTTAGACTCGTATTCTGGCCTAATGGTTAAGGTCTTGACTCTTACTCTGGCCTACAGGTTAAGGTCTTAACTCTTACTCTGGCCTAATAGCTAAGGTCTTAGACTCGTACTATGGCCTACAGGTTAAGGTCTTAAGTCTTACTCTGGCCTAATAGCTAAGGTCTTAGAGTCGTACTATGGCCAATAGGTTAAGTTCTTGACTCTTACTCTGGCCTAATAGCTAAGGTCTTAGACTCGTACTATGGCCTAATGGTTAAGGTCTTAAATCTTACTCTGGCCTACAGGTTAAGGTCTTAACTCTTACTCTGGCCTACTGGTTAAGGTCTTAACTCTTACTCTGGCCTACTGGTTAAGGTCTTAACTCTTACTCTGGCCTAATAGCTAAGGTCTTAGACTCGTACTCTGGCCTAATGGTTACGGTCTTAACTCTTACTCTGGCCTAATAGCTAAGGTCTTAGACTCGTACTCTGGCCTAATAGCTAGGGTCTTAGACTCGTACTCTGGCCTAATGGTTAAGGTCTTAACTCTCACTCTGGCCTAATGTTTAAGGTCTTAACTCTTACCCTGGCCTACTGGTTAAGGTCTTAACTCTTACTCTGGCCTACTGGTTAAGGTCTTAACTCTTTCTCTGGCCTAATGGTTAAGGTCTTAACACTTTCTCTGGCCTAATGTTAAGGTCTTAACTCTTACTCTGGCCTACTGGTTAAGGTCTTAACTGTTACTCTGGCCTAATAGCTAAGGTCTTAGACTCGTACTATGGCCTACAGGTTAAGGTCCTAACTCTTACTCTGGCCTACTGGTTAAGGTCTTAACTCTTACTCTGGCCTACTGGTTAAGGTCTTAACTCTTACTCTGGCCTACTGGTTAAGGTCTTAACTCTTTCTCTGGCCTAATGGTTAAGGTCTTAACTCTTACTCTGGCCTAATAGCTAACGTCTTAACTCTTACTCTGGCCTAATAGCTAAGGTCTTAGACTCGTACTCTGGCCTACTGGTTAAGGTCTTAACTCTTACTCTGGCCTAATAGCTAAGGTCTTAACTCTTACTCTGGCCTAATAGCTAAGGTCTAAGACTCGTACTCTGGCCTACTGGATAAGGTTTTAACTCTTAGTCTGGCCTAATAGCTAAGGTCTTAACTCTTACTCTGGCCTAATAGCTAAGGTCTTAGACTCGTACTCTGGCCTAATGGTTAAGGTCTTAACTCTTACTCTGGTGTAATAGCTAAGGTCTTAACTCTTTCTCTGGCCTAATAGCTAAGGTCTTAGACTCGTACTCTGGCCTACTGGTTAAGGTTTTAACTCTTACTCTGGCCTAATAGCTAAGGTCTTAACTCTTACTCTGGCCTAATAGCTAAGGTCTTAACTCTTACTCTGGCCAACTGGTTAAGGTCTTAACTCTTACTGTTTCCTAATAGCTAAGGTCTTAACTCTTACTCTGGCCTAATAGCTAACGTCTTAGACTCGTACTCTGGCCTACTGGTTGAGGTCTTAACTCTTACTCTGGCCTAATAGCTAAGGTCTTAACTCTTACTCTGGCCTAATAGCTAAGGTCTTAGACTCGTACTCTGGCCTACTGGATAAGGTTTTAACTCTTACTCTGGCCTAATAGCTAAGGTCTTAACTCTTACTATGGCCTAATAGCTAAGGTCTTAGACTCGTACTCTGGCCTAATGGTTAAGGTCTTAACTCTTACTCTGGTGTAATAGCTAAGGTCTTAACTCTTTCTCTGGCCTAATAGCTAACGTTTTAGACTCGTACTCTGGCCTACTGGTTAAGGTCTTATCTCTTACTCTGGCCTAATAGCTAAGGTCTTAACTCTTACTCTGGCCTAATAGCTAAGGTCTTAGACACATACTCTGGCCTAATGGTTAAGGTCTTAACTCTTACTCTGGCCTAATAGCTAAGGTCTTAACTCTTACTCTGGCCTAATAGTTAAGGTCTTAGACTCGTACTCTGGCCTACAGGTTAAGGTCTTAACTCTTACTCTGGCCTACTGGTTAAGGTCTTAACTCTTACTCTGGCCTAATAGCTAAGGTCTTAGACTCGTACTCTGGCCTAATAGCTAAGGTCTGAGACTCGTACTCTGGCCTAATGGTTAAGGTCTTAACTCTTACTCTGGCCTAACAGCTAAGGTCTTAACTCTTACTCTGGCCTACTGGTGAAGGTCTTCACTCTTACTCTGGCCTAATAGCTAAGGTCTTAGACTCGTACTCTGGCCTAATGGTTAAGGTCTTAACTCTTACTCTGGCCTAATAGCTAAGGTCTTAACTCTTACTCTGGCCTACTGGTTAAGGTCTTAACTCTTACTCTGGCCTAATAGCTAGGGTCTTAGACTCGTACTCTGGCCTAATAGCTAAGGTCTTAGACTCGGACTCTGGCCTAATGGTTAAGGTCTTAACTCTTACTCTGGCCTAATATTTAAGGTCTTAACTCTTACCCTGGCCTACTGGTTAAGGTCTTAACTCTTACCCTGGCTTAATGGTTAAGGTCTTAACTCTTTCTCTGGCCTAATGTTAAGGTCTTAGACTCGTACTATGGCCTACAGGTTAAGGTCCTAACTCTTACTCTGGCCTACTGGTTAAGGTCTTAATTCTTACTCTGGCCTACTGGTTAAGGTCTTAACTCTTACTCTGGCCTACTGGTTAAGGTCTTAACTCTTTCTCTGGCCTAATGGTTAAGGTCTTAACTCTTACTCTGGCCTAATAGCTAAGGTCTTAACTCTTACTCTGGCCTAATAGCTAAGGTCTTAGACTCGTACTCTGGCCTACTGTTTAAGGTCTTAGCTCTTACTCTTGCCTAATAGCTAAGGTCTTAGCTCTTACTCTGGCCTAATAGCTAAGGTCTTAGACTTGTACTCTGGCCTAATGGTTAAGGTCTTAACTCTTACTCTGGCCTAATAGCTAAGGTCTTAACTCTTTCTCTGGCCTCATAGCTAAGGTTTTAGACTCGTACTCTGGCCTACTGGTTAAGGTCTTAACTCTTACTCTGGCCTACTGGTTAAGGTCTTAACTCTTACTCTGGCCTAATAGCTAAGGTCTTAGACTCGTACTCTGGCCTAATAGCTAAGGTCTTAGACTCGTACTCAGGCCTAATGGTTAAGGTCTTAACTCTTACTCTGGCCTAATAGCTAAGGTCTTAACTCTTACTCTGGCTTACTGGTGAAGGTCTTCACTCTTACTCTGGCCTAATAGCTAAGGTCTTAGACTCGTACTCTGGCCTAATGGTTAAGGTCTTAACTCTTACTCTGGCCTAATAGCTAAGGTCTTAACTCTTACTCTGGCCTAATAAATAAGGTCTTAGACTCATACTCTGGCCTACTGGTTAAGGTCTTAACTCTTACTCTTTCCTAATAGCTAAGGTCTTAACTCTTACTCTGGCCTAATAGCTAACGTCTTAGACTCGTACTCTGTCCTACTGGTTAAGGTCTTAACTCTTACTCTGGCCTAATAGCTAAGGTCTTAACTCTTACTCTGGCCTAATAGCTAAGGTCTTAACTCTTACTCTGGCCTACTGGTTAAGCTCTTAACTCTTACTCTGGCCTAATAGCTAAGGTCTTAGACTCGTACTCTGGCCTACTGGATAAGGTCTTAACTCTGACTCTGGCCTACTGGTTAAGGTCTTAACTCTTACTCTGGCCTAATAGCTAAGGTCTTAACTCTTACTCTGGCCTACTGATTAAGCTCTTAACTCTTACTCTGGCCTAATAGCTAAGGTCTTAACTCTTACTCTGGCTTACTGATTAAGGTCTTAACTCTTACTCTGGCCTAATAGCTAAGGTCTTAGACTCGTACTCGGGCCTAATGGTTAAGGTCTTAACTCTTACTCTGGCCTAATGGTTAAGGTCTTAACTCTTAATCTGGCCCACTGGTTAAGGTCTTAACTCTTACTCTGGCCTACTGGTTAAGGTCTTAACTCTTACTCTGGCCTAATAGCTAAGGTCTTAGACTTGCACTCTGGCCTAATAGCTAAGTTCTTAACTCTTACTCTGGCCAAATAGCTAAGGTCTTAGACTCGTGCTATGGCCTACAAGTTAAGGTCCTAACTCTTACTCTGGCCTACTGGTTAAGGTCTTAACTCTTACACTTGCCTAATCGCTAAGGTCTTAGACTCTTAGTCTGGCCTACTGGTTAAGGTCTTAACTCTTACTCTGGCCTACTGGTTAAGGTCCTAACTCTTACTCTGGCCTTATAGCTAAGGTCTTAACTCTTACTCTGGCCTAATAGCTAAGGTCTAAGACTCGTACTATGTCCTACAGGTTAAAGGTCTTAACTCTTACTCTGGCCTAATAGCTAAGGTCTTAGACTCGTACTATGGCCTACAGGTTAAGGTCATAACTCTTACTCTGGCCTACAGGTTAAGGTCTTAACTCTTACTCTGGCCTAATAGCTAAGGTCTTAGACTCGTACTCTGGCCTACTGGTTAAGGTCTTAACTCTTACTCTGGCCTACTGGTTAAGGTCTTAACTCTTACTCTGGCCTTATAGCTGAGGTCTTAGACTCATACTATGGCCTACTGGTTAAGGTCTTAACTCTTACTCTGGCCTAATAGCTAAGGTCTTAACTCTCACTCTGACCTACTGATTAAGGTCTTAACTTCTACTCTGGCTTAATAGCTAAGGTCTTAGACTCGTATTCTGGCCTAATGGTTAAGGTCTTGACTCTTACTCTGGCCTACAGGTTAAGGTCTTAACTCTTACTCTGGCCTAATAGCTAAGGTCTTAGACTCGTACTATGGCCTACAGGTTAAGGTCTTAAGTCTTACTCTGGCCTAATAGCTAAGGTCTTAGAGTCGTACTATGGCCTATAGGTTAAGTTCTTGACTCTTACTCTGGCCTAATAGCTAAGGTCTTAGACTCGTACTATGGCCTAATGGTTAAGGTCTTAAATCTTACTCTGGCCTACAGGTTAAGGTCTTAACTCTTACTCTGGCCTTCTGGTTAAGGTCTTAACTCTTACTCTGGCCTACTGGTTAAGGTCTTAACTCTTACTCTGGCCTAATAGCTAAGGTCTTAGACTCGTACTCTGGCCTAATGGTTACGGTCTTAACTCTTACTCTGGCCTAATAGCTAAGGTCTTAGACTCGTACTCTGGCCTAATAGCTAGGGTCTTAGACTCGTACTCTGGCCTAATGGTTAAGGTCTTAACTCTCACTCTGGCCTAATGTTTAAGGTCTTAACTCTTACCCTGGCCTACTGGTTAAGGTCTTAACTCTTACTCTGGCCTACTGGTTAAGGTCTTAACTCTTTCTCTGGCCTAATGGTTAAGGTCTTAACACTTTCTCTGGCCTAATGTTAAGGTCTTAACTCTTACTCTGGCCTACTGGTTAAGGTCTTAACTGTTACTCTGGCCTAATAGCTAAGGTCTTAGACTCGTACTATGGCCTACAGGTTAAGGTCCTAACTCTTACTCTGGCCTACTGGTTAAGGTCTTAACTCTTACTCTGGCCTACTGGTTAAGGTCTTAACTCTTACTCTGGCCTACTGGTTAAGGTCTTAACTCTTTCTCTGGCCTAATGGTTAAGGTCTTAACTCTTACTCTGGCCTAATAGCTAACGTCTTAACTCTTACTCTGGCCTAATAGCTAAGGTCTTAGACTCGTACTCTGGCCTACTGGTTAAGGTCTTAACTCTTACTCTGGCCTAATAGCTAAGGTCTTAACTCTTACTCTGGCCTAATAGCTAAGGTCTTAGACTCGTACTCTGGCCTACTGGATAAGGTTTTAACTCTTACTCTGGCCTAATAGCTAAGGTCTTAACTCTTACTCTGGCCTAATAGCTAAGGTCTTAGACTCGTACTCTGGCCTAATGGTTAAGGTCTTAACTCTTACTCTGGTGTAATAGCTAAGGTCTTAACTCTTTCTCTGGCCTAATAGCTAAGGTCTTAGACTCGTACTCTGGCCTACTGGTTAAGGTTTTAACTCTTACTCTGGCCTAATAGCTAAGGTCTTAACTCTTACTCTGGCCTAATAGCTAAGGTCTTAACTCTTACTCTGGCCAACTGGTTAAGGTCTTAACTCTTACTGTTTCCTAATAGCTAAGGTCTTAACTCTTACTCTGGCCTAATAGCTAACGTCTTAGACTCGTACTCTGGCCTACTGGTTGAGGTCTTAACTCTTACTCTGGCCTAATAGCTAAGGTCTTAACTCTTACTCTGGCCTAATAGCTAAGGTCTTAGACTCGTACTCTGGCCTACTGGATAAGGTTTTAACTCTTACTCTGGCCTAATAGCTAAGGTCTTAACTCTTACTATGGCCTAATAGCTAAGGTCTTAGACTCGTACTCTGGCCTAATAGCTAAGGTCTTAACTCTTACTCTGGCCAACTGGTTAAGGTCTTAACTCTTACTGTTTCCTAATAGCTAAGGTCTTAACTCTTACTCTGGCCTAATAGCTAACGTCTTAGACTCGAACTCTGGCCTACTGGTTAAGGTCTTATCTCTTACTCTGGCCTAATAGCTAAGGTCTTAACTCTTACTCTGGCCTAATAGCTAAGGTCTTAGACACATACTCTGGCCTAATGGTTAAGGTCTTAACTCTTACTCTGGCCTAATAGCTAAGGTCTTAACTCTTACTCTGGCCTAATAGTAAAGGTCTTAGACTCGTACTCTGGCCTACAGGTTAAGGTCTTAACTCTTACTCTGGCCTACTGGTTAAGGTCTTAACTCTTACTCTGGCCTAATAGCTAAGGTCTTAGACTCGTACTCTGGCCTAATAGCTAAGGTCTGAGACTCGTACTCTGGCCTAATGGTTAAGGTCTTAACTCTTACTCTGGCCTAACAGCTAAGGTCTTAACTCTTACTCTGGCCTACTGGTGAAGGTCTTCACTCTTACTCTGGCCTAATAGCTAAGGTCTTAGACTCGTACTCTGGCCTAATGGTTAAGGTCTTAACTCTTACTCTGGCCTAATAGCTAAGGTCTTAACTCTTACTCTGGCCTACTGGTTAAGGTCTTAACTCTTACTCTGGCCTAATAGCTAGGGTCTTAGACTCGTACTCTGGCCTCATAGCTAAGGTCTTAGACTCGGACTCTGGCCTTATGGTTAAGGTCTTAACTCTTACTCTGGCCTAATATTTAAGGTCTTAACTCTTACCCTGGCCTACTGGTTAAGGTCTTAACTCTTACCCTGGCCTAATGGTTAAGGTCTTAACTCTTTCTCTGGCCTAATGTTAAGGTCTTAGACTCGTACTATGGCCTACAGGTTAAGGTCCTAACTCTTACTCTGGCCTACTGGTTAAGGTCTTAATTCTTACTCTGGCCTACTGGTTAAGGTCTTAACTCTTACTCTGGCCTACTGGTTAAGGTCTTAACTCTTTCTCTGGCCTAATGGTTAAGGTCTTAACTCTTACTCTGGCCTAATAGCTAAGGTCTTAACTCTTACTCTGGCCTAATAGCTAAGGTCTTAGACTCGTACTCTGGCCTACTGTTTAAGGTCTTAGCTCTTACTCTGGCCTAATAGCTAAGGTCTTAGCTCTTACTCTGGCCTAATAGCTAAGGTCTTAGACTTGTACTCTGGCCTAATGGTTAAGGTCTTAACTCTTACTCTGGCCTAATAGCTAAGGTCTTAACTCTTTCTCTGGCCTCATAGCTAAGGTTTTAGACTCGTACTCTGGCCTACTGGTTAAGGTCTTAACTCTTACTCTGGCCTACTGGTTAAGGTCTTAACTCTTACTCTGGCCTAATAGCTAAGGTCTTAGACTCGTACTCTGGCCTAATAGCTAAGGTCTTAGACTCGTACTCTGGCCTAATGGTTAAGGTCTTAACTCTTACTCTGGCCTAATAGCTAAGGTCTTAACTCTTACTCTGGCTTACTGGTGAAGGTCTTCACTCTTACTCTGGCCTAATAGCTAAGGTCTTAGACTCGTACTCTGGCCTAATGGTTAAGGTCTTAACTCTTACTCTGGCCTAATAGCTAAGGTCTTAACTCTTACTCTGGCCTAATAAATAAGGTCTTAGACTCGTACTCTGGCCTACAGGTTAAGGTCTTAACTCTTACTCTGGCCTACTGGTTAAGGTCTAAAGTCTTACTCTGGCCTAATAGCTAAGGTCTTAACTCTTACTCTGGCCTAATACCTAAGGTCTTAGACTCGTACTATGGCCTACAGGTTACGGTCTTAACTCTTACTCTGGCCTACTGGTTAAGGTCTTAACTCTTACTCTGGCCTAATAGCTAAGGTCTTAGACTCGTACTCTGGCCTACTGGTTAAGGTCTTAACTCTTACTCTGGCCTACTGGTTAAGGTCTTAACTCTTACTCTGGCCTAATAGCTAATGTCTTAGACTCGTACTCTGGCCTAATGGTTAAGGTCTTAACTCTTACTCTGGCCTACTGGTTAAGGTCTTAACTCTTTCTCTGGCCTAATGGTTAAGGTCTTACCTCTTACTCTGGAATACTGGTTAAGGTCTTAACTCTTACTTTGGCCTAATGGTTAAGGTCGTAGACTCGTACTCTGGCCTAATGGTTAAGGTCTTAACTCTTACTCTGGCCTAATAGCTAAGGTCTTAACTCTTACTCTGGCCTAATAGCTAAGATCTTAGACTCGCACTCTGGCCTACTGGTTAAGGTCTTAACTCTTACTCTGGCCTAATAGCTAAGGTCTTAACTCTTACTCTGGCCTAATAGCTAAGGTCTTAGACTCGTACTCTGGCCTAATGGTTAAGGTCTTAACTCTTACTCTGGCCTAATAGCTAAGGTCTTAACTCTTACTCTGGCCTAATAGCTAAGGTCTTAGACTCGTACTCTGGCCTACTGGTTAAGGTCTTAACTCTTACTCTGGCCTAATAGCTAAGGTCTTAACTCTTACTCTGGCCTAATAGCTAAGGTCTTAGACTCATACTCTGGCCTACTGGTTAAGGTCTTAACTCTTACTCTTTCCTAATAGCTAAGGTCTTAACTCTTACTCTGGCCTAATAGCTAACGTCTTAGACTCGTACTCTGTCCTACTGGTTAAGGTCTTAACTCTTACTCTGGCCTAATAGCTAAGGTCTTAACTCTTACTCTGGCCTAATAGCTAAGGTCTTAACTCTTACTCTGGCCTACTGGTTAAGGTCTTAACTCTTACTCTGGCCTAATAGCTAAGGTCTTAGACTCGTACTCTGGCCTACTGGATAAGGTCTTAACTCTGACTCTGGCCTACTGGTTAAGGTCTTAACTCTTACTCTGGCCTAATAGCTAAGGTCTTAACTCTTACTTTGGCCTACTGATTAAGCTCTTAACTCTTACTCTGGCCTAATAGCTAAGGTCTTAACTCTTACTCTGGCTTACTGATTAAGGTCTTAACTCTTACTCTGGCCTAATAGCTAAGGTCTTAGACTCGTACTCGGGCCTAATGGTTAAGGTCTTAACTCTTACTCTGGCCTAATGGTTAAGGTCTTAACTCTTAATCTGGCCCACTGGTTAAGGTCTTAACTCTTACTCTGGCCTACTGGTTAAGGTCTTAACTCTTACTCTGGCCTAATAGCTAAGGTCTTAGACTTGCACTCTGGCCTAATAGCTAAGTTCTTAACTCTTACTCTGGCCAAATAGCTAAGGTCTTAGACTCGTGCTATGGCCTACAAGTTAAGGTCCTAACTCTTACTCTGGCCTACTGGTTAAGGTCTTAACTCTTACACTTGCCTAATCGCTAAGGTCTTAGACTCTTAGTCTGGCCTACTGGTTAAGGTCTTAACTCTTACTCTGGCCTACTGGTTAAGGTCCTAACTCTTACTCTGGCCTTATAGCTAAGGTCTTAACTCTTACTCTGGCCTAATAGCTAAGGTCTAAGACTCGTACTATGTCCTACAGGTTAAAGGTCTTAACTCTTACTCTGGCCTAATAGCTAAGGTCTTAGACTCGTACTATGGCCTACAGGTTAAGATCATAACTCTTACTCTGGCCTACAGGTTAAGGTCTTAACTCTTACTCTGGACTAATAGCTAAGGTCTTAGACTCGTACTCTGGCCTACTGGTTAAGGTCTTAACTCTTACTCTGGCCTACTGGTTAAGGTCTTAACTCTTACTCTGGCCTTATAGCTGAGGTCTTAGACTCATACTATGGCCTACTGGTTAAGGTCTTAACTCTTACTCTGGCCTAATAGCTAAGGTCTTAACTCTCACTCTGACCTACTGATTAAGGTCTTAACTTCTACTCTGGCTTAATAGCTAAGGTCTTAGACTCGTATTCTGGCCTAATGGTTAAGGTCTTGACTCTTACTCTGGCCTACAGGTTAAGGTCTTAACTCTTACTCTGGCCTAATAGCTAAGGTCTTAGACTCGTACTATGGCCTACAGGTTAAGGTCTTAAGTCTTACTCTGGCCTAATAGCTAAGGTCTTAGACTCGTACTATGGCCTATAGGTTAAGTTCTTGACTCTTACTCTGGCCTAATAGCTAAGGTCTTAGACTCGTACTATGGCCTAATGGTTAAGGTCTTAAATCTTACTCTGGCCTACAGGTTAAGGTCTTAACTCTTACTCTGGCCTACTGGTTAAGGTCTTAACTCTTACTCTGGCCTACTGGTTAAGGTCTTAACTCTTACTCTGGCCTAATAGCTAAGGTCTTAGACTCGTACTCTGGCCTAATGGTTACGGTCTTAACTCTTACTCTGGCCTAATAGCTAAGGTCTTAGACTCGTACTCTGGCCTAATAGCTAGGGTCTTAGACTCGTACTCTGGCCTAATGGTTAAGGTCTTAACTCTCACTCTGGCCTAATGTTTAAGGTCTTAACTCTTACCCTGGCCTACTGGTTAATGTCTTAACTCTTACTCTGGCCTACTGGTTAAGGTCTTAACTCTTTCTCTGGCCTAATGGTTAAGGTCTTAACACTTTCTCTGGCCTAATGTTAAGGTCTTAACTCTTACTCTGGCCTACTGGTTAAGGTCTTAACTGTTACTCTGGCCTAATAGCTAAGGTCTTAGACTCATACTATGGCCTACAGGTTAAGGTCCTAACTCTTACTCTGGCCTACTGGTTAAGGTCTTAACTCTTACTCTGGCCTACTGGGTAAGGTCTTAACTCTTACTCTGGCCTACTGGTTAAGGTCTTAACTCTTTCTCTGGCCTAATGGTTAAGGTCTTAACTCTTACTCTGGCCTAATAGCTAACGTCTTAACTCTTACTCTGGCCTAATAGCTAAGGTCTTAGACTCGTACTCTGGCCTACTGGTTAAGGTCTTAACTGTTACTCTGGCCTAATAGCTAAGGTCTTAACTCTTACTCTGGCCTAATAGCTAAGGTCTTAGACTCGTACTCTGGCCTACTGGATAAGGTTTTAACTCTTACTCTGGCCTAATAGCTAAGGTCTTAACTCTTACTCTGGCCTAATAGCTAAGGTCTTAGACTCGTACTCTGGCCTAATGGTTAAGGTCTTAACTCTTACTCTGGTGTAATAGCTAAGGTCTTAACTCTTTCTCTGGCCTAATAGCTAAGGTCTTAGACTCGTACTCTGGCCTACTGGTTAAGGTTTTAACTCTTACTCTGGCCTAATAGCTAAGGTCTTAACTCTTACTCTGGCCTAATAGCTAAGGTCTTAACTCTTACTCTGGCCAACTGGTTAAGGTCTTAACTCTTACTGTTTCCTAATAGCTAAGGTCTTAACTCTTACTCTGGCCTAATAGCTAACGTCTTAGACTCGTACTCTGGCCTACTGGTTGAGGTCTTAACTCTTACTCTGGCCTAATAGCTAAGGTCTTAACTCTTACTCTGGCCTAATAGCTAAGGTATTAGACTCGTACTCTGGCCTACTGGATAAGGTTTTAACTCTTACTCTGGCCTAATAGCTAAGGTCTTAACTCTTACTATGGCCTAATAGCTAAGGTCTTAGACCTGTACTATGGCCTACAGGTTAAGGTCTTAACTCTTACTCTGGCCTAATAGCTAAGGTCTTAGACTCGTACTCTGGCCTACTGGTTAAGGTCTTAACTCTTACTCTGGCCTAATAGCTAAGGTCTTAACTCTTACTCTGGCCTACTGGTTAAGGTCTTAACTCCTACTCTGGCCTAATAGCTAAGGTCTTAGACTCGTACTCTGGCCTAATGTTTAAGGTCTTAACTCTTACTCTGTCCTAATAGCTAAGGTCTTAGACTCGTACTCTGGCATAATAGATAAGGTCTTAGACTCGTACTCTGGCCTAATGGTTAAGGTCTTTACTCTTACACTGGCCTAATGTTTAAGGTCTTAACTCTTACCCTGGCCTATTGGTTAAGGTCTTAACTCTTACTCTGGCCTACTGGTTAAGGTCTTAACTCTTTCTCTGGCCTAATGGTTAAGGTCTTAACTCTTACTCTGGCCTACTGGTTAAGGTCTTAACTCTTACTCTGGCCTAATAGCTAAGGTCTTAGACTCGTACTCTGGCCTAATGGTTAAGGGCTTAACTCCTACTCTGGCCTAATAGCTAAGGTCTTAACTCTTACTCTGGCCTAATAGCTAGGGACTTAGACTCGTACTCTGGCCTACTGGTTAAGGTCTTAACTCTTACTCTGGCCTAATAGCTAAGGTCTTAACTCTTACTCTGGCCTAATAGCTAAGGTCTTAGACTCATACTTTGGCCTACTGGTTAAGGTCTTAACTCTTACTCTTTCCTAATAGCTAAGGTCTTAACTCTTACTCTGGCCTAATAGTTAAGGTCTTAGACTCGTACTCTGGCCTACTGGTTAAGGTCTTAACTCTTACTCTGGCCTAATAGCTAAGGTCTTAACTCTTACTCTGGCCTAATAGCTAATGTCTTAGACTCGTACTCTGGCCTACTGGTTAAGGTCTTAACTCTTACTCTGGCCTACTGGTTAAGGTCTTAACTGTTACTCTGGCCTAATAGCTAAGGTCTTAGACTCATACTATGGCCTACAGGTTAAGGTCCTAACTCTTACTCTGGCCTACTGGTTAAGGTCTTAACTCTTACTCTGGCCTACTGGTTAAGGACTTAACTCTTACTCTGGCCTACTGGTTAAGGTCTTAACTCTTTCTCTGGCCTAATGGTTAAGGTCTTAACTCTTACTCTGGCCTAATAGCTAACGTCTTAACTCTTACTCTGGCCTAATAGCTAAGGTCTTAGACTCGTACTCTGGCCTACTGGTTAAGGTCTTAACTGTTACTCTGGCCTAATAGCTAAGGTCTTAACTCTTACTCTGGCCTAATAGCTAAGGTCTTAGACTCGTATTCTGGCCTACTGGATAAGGTTTTAACTCTTACTCTGGCCTAATAGCTAAGGTCTTAACTCTTACTCTGGCCTAATAGCTAAGGTCTTAGACTCGTACTCTGGCCTAATGGTTAAGGTCTTAACTCTTACTCTGGTGTAATAGCTAAGGTCTTAACTCTTTCTCTGGCCTAATAGCTAAGGTCTTAGACTCGTACTCTGGCCTACTGGTTAAGGTTTTAACTCTTACTCTGGCCTAATAGCTAAGGTCTTAACTCTTACTCTGGCCTAATAGCTAAGGTCTTAACTCTTACTCTGGCCAACTGGTTAAGGTCTTAACTCTTACTGTTTCCTAATAGCTAAGGTCTTAACTCTTACTCTGGCCTAATAGCTAACGTCTTAGACTCGTACTCTGGCCTACTGGTTGAGGTCTTAACTCTTACTCTGGCCTAATAGCTAAGGTCTTAACTCTTACTCTGGCCTAATAGCTAAGGTATTAGACTCGTACTCTGGCCTACTGGATAAGGTTTTAACTCTTACTCTGGCCTAATAGCTAAGGTCTTAACTCTTACTATGGCCTAATAGCTAAGGTCTTAGACTCGTACTCTGGCCTAATGGTTAAGGTCTTAACTCTTACTCTGGTGTAATAGCTAAGGTCTTAACTCTTTCTCTGGCCTAATAGCTAAGGTCTTAGACTCGTACTCTGGCCTACTGGTTAAGGTTTTAACTCTTACTCTGGCCTAATAGCTAAGGTCTTAACTCTTACTCTGGCCTAATAGCTAAGGTCTTAACTCTTACTCTGGCCAACTGGTTAAGGTCTTAACTCTTACTGTTTCCTAATAGCTAAGGTCTTAACTCTTACTCTGGCCTAATAGCTAACCTCTTAGACTCGTACTCTGGCCTACTGGTTAAGGTCTTATCTCTTACTCTGGCCTAATAGCTAAGGTCTTAACTCTTACTCTGGCCTAATAGCTAAGGTCTTAGACACGTACTCTGGCCTAATGGTTAAGGTCTTAACTCTTACTCTGGCCTAATAGCTAAGGTCTTAACTCTTACTCTGGCCTAATAGTTAAGGTCTTAGACTCGTACTCTGGCCTACAGGTTAAGGTCTTAACTCTTACTCTGGCCTACTGGTTAAGGTCTTAACTCTTACTCTGGCCTAATAGCTAAGGTCTTAGACTCGTACTCTGGCCTAATAGCTAAGGTCTGAGACTCGTACTCTGGCCTAATGGTTAAGGTCTTAACTCTTACTCTGGCCTAACAGCTAAGGTCTTAACTCTTACTCTGGCCTACTGGTGAAGGTCTTCACTCTTACTCTGGCCTAATAGCTAAGGTCTTAGACTCGTACTCTGGCCTAATGGTTAAGGTCTTAACTCTTACTCTGGCCTAATAGCTAAGGTCTTAACTCTTACTCTGGCCTACTGGTTAAGGTCTTAACTCTTACTCTGGCCTAATAGCTAAGGTCTTAGACTCGTACTCTGGCCTAATAGCTAAGGTCTTAGACTCGGACTCTGGCCTAATGGTTAAGGTCTTAACTCTTACTCTGGCCTAATATTTAAGGTCTTAACTCTTACCCTGGCCTACTGGTTAAGGTCTTAACTCTTACCCTGGCCTAATGGTTAAGGTCTTAACTCTTTCTCTGGCCTAATGTTAAGGTCTTAGACTCGTACTATGGCCTACAGGTTAAGGTCCTAACTCTTACTCTGGCCTACTGGTTAAGGTCTTAATTCTTACTCTGGCCTACTGGTTAAGGTCTTAACTCTTACTCTGGCCTACTGGTTAAGGTCTTAACTCTTTCTCTGGCCTAATGGTTAAGGTCTTAACTCTTACTCTGGCCTAATAGCTAAGGTCTTAACTCTTACTCTGGCCTAATAGCTAAGGTCTTAGACTCGTACTCTGGCCTACTGTTTAAGGTCTTAGCTCTTACTCTGGCCTAATAGCTAAGGTCTTAGCTCTTACTCTGGCCTAATAGCTAAGGTCTTAGACTTGTACTCTGGCCTAATGGTTAAGGTCTTAACTCTTACTCTGGCCTAATAGCTAAGGTCTTAACTCTTTCTCTGGCCTCATAGCTAAGGTTTTAGACTCGTACTCTGGCCTACTGGTTAAGGTCTTAACTCTTACTCTGGCCTACTGGTTAAGGTCTTAACTCTTACTCTGGCCTAATAGCTAAGGTCTTAGACTCGTACTCTGGCCTAATGGTTAAGGTCTTAACTCTTACTCTGGCCTAACAGCTAAGGTCTTAACTCTTACTCTGGCCTAATAGCTAAGGTCTTAACTCTTACTTTGGCCTAATAGCTAAGGTCTTAGACTCGTACTCTGGCCTACAGGTTAAGGTCTTAACTCTTACTCTGGCCTACTGGTTAAGGTCTTAACTCTTACTCTGGCCTAATAGCTAAGGTATTAACTCTTACTCTGGCCTAATAGCTAAGGTCTTAGACTCGTACTATGGCCTACAGGTTAAGGTCATGACTCTTACTCTGGCCTACAGGTTAAGGTCTTAACTCTTACTCTGGCCTAATAGCTAAGGTCTTAGACTCGTACTGTGGCCTACTGGTTAAGGTCTTAACTCTTACTCTGGCCTACTGGTTAAGGTCTTAGCTCTTACTCTGGCCTAATAGCTGAGGTCTTAGACTCATACTATGGCCTACTGGTTAAGGTCTTAACTCTTACTCTGGCCTACAGGTTAAGGTCTTAACTCTTACTCTGGCCTAATAGCTAAGGTCTTAGACTCGTACTCTGGCCTACTGGTTAAGGTCTCAACTCTCACTCTGGCCTACTGGTTAAGGTCTTAACTCTTACTCTGGCCTAATAGCTAAGGTCTTAACTCTCACTCTGGCCTACTGATTAAGGTATTAACTTCTACTCTGGCTTAATAACTAAGGTCTTAGACTCGTAGTCTGGCCTAATGGTTAAGGTCTTGACTCTTACTCTGGCCTACTGGGTAAGGTCTTAACTCTTACTCTGGCCTAATAGCTAAGGTCTTTGACTCGTACTATGGCCTACAGGTTAAGGTCTTAACTCTTTCTCTGGCCTAATAGCTAAGGTCTTAGACTCTTACTCTGGCCTACTCGTTAAGGTCTTAACTCTTACTCTGGCCTACTGGTTAAGGTCTTAACTCTTACTCTGGCCTAATAGCTAAGGTGTTAGACTCATACTCTGGCCTACTGCTTAAGGTCTTAACTCTTACTCTGGCCTAATAGCTAAGGTCTTAACTCTTACTCTGGCCTAATAGCTAAGGTCTTAGACTCATACTCTGACCTACAGGTTAAGGTCTTAACTCTTACTCTGGCCTACTGGTTAAGGTCTTAACTCTTACTCTGGCCTAATAGCTAAGGTCTTAACTCTTACTCTGGCCTAATAGCTAAGGTCTTAGATTCGTACTATGGCCTACAGGTTAAGGTCTTAACTCTTACTCTGGCCAACTGGTTAAGGTCTTAACTCTTACTCTGGCCTAATAGCTAAGGTCTTAGACTCGTACTATGGCCTACAGGTTAAGGTCTTAACTCTTACTCTGGCCTACTGGTTAAGGTCTTAACTCTTACTCTGGCCTAATAGCTAAGGTCTTAGACTCGTACTATGGCCTACAGGTTAAGGTCTTAACTCTTACTTTGGCCTAATAGCTAAGGTCTTAGACTCGTACTCTGGCCTACTGGTTAAGGTCTTAACTCTTACTCTGGCCTACTGGTTAAGGTCTTAACTCTTACTCTGGCCTAATAGCTAAGGTCTTAGACTCGTACTCTGGCCTAATGGTTACGGTCTTAACTCTTACTCTGGCCTAATAGCTAAGGTCTTAGACTCGTACTCTGGCCTAATGGTTAAGGTCTTAACTCTCACTCTGGCCTAATGTTTAAGGTCTTAACTCTTACCCTGGCCTACTGGTTAAGGTCTTACCTCTTACTCTGGCCTACTGGTTAAGGTCTTAACTCTTTCTCTGGCCTAATGGTTAAGGTCTTAACACTTTCTCTGGCCTAATGTTAAGGTCTTAACTCTTACTCTGGCCTACTGGTTAAGGTCTTAACTGTTACTCTGGCCTAATAGCTAAGGTTTTAGACTCGTACTATGGCCTACAGGTTAAGGTCCTAACTCTTACTCTGGCCAACTGGTTAAGGTCTTAACTCTTACTCTGGCCTACTGGTTAAGGTCTTAACTCTTACTCTGGCCTACTGGTTAGGGTCTTAACTCTTACTCTGGCCTACTGGTTAAGGTCTTAACCCTTTCTCTGGCCTAATGGTTAAGGTCTTAACTCTTACTCTGGCCTAATAGCTAACGTCTTAACTCTTACTCTGGCCTAATAGCTAAGGTCTTAGACTCGTAGTCTGGCCTACTGGTTAAGGTCTTAACTCTTACTCTGGCCTAATAGCTAAGGTCTTAACTCTAACTCTGGCCTAATAGCTAAGGTCTTAGACTCGTACTCTGGCCTACTGGTTAAGGTTTTAACTCTTACTCTGGCCTAATAGCTAAGGTCTTAACTCTTACTCTGGCCTAATAGCTAAGGTCTTAGACTCGTACTCTGGCCTACTGGTTAAGGTCTTAACTCTTACTCTGGCGTAATAACTAAAGTCTTAACTCTTTCTCTGGCCTAATAGCTAAGGTCTTAGACTCGTACTCTGGCCTACTGGTTAAGGTCTTAACTCTTACTCTGGCCTACTGGTTAAGGTCTTAATTCTTACTCTGGCCTAATAGCTAAGGTCTTAGATTCGTACTCTGGCCTAATGGTTAAGGTCTTAACTCTTACTCTGGCCTAACAGCTAAGGTCCGAACTCTTACTCTGGCCTAATAGCTAAGGTCTTAACTCTTACTCTGGCCTAATAGCTAAGGTCTTAGACTCGTACTCTGGCCTACAGGTTAAGGTCTTAACTCTTACTCTGGCCTACTGGTTAAGGTCTTAACTCTTACTCTGGCCTTATATCTAAGGTCTTAACTCTTACTCTAGCCTAATAGCTAAGGTATTAGACTCGTACTATGGCCTACAGGTTAAGGTCTTAACTCTTACTCTGGCCAACTGGTTAAGGTCTTAACTCTTACTCTGGCCTAATAGCTAAGGTCTTAGACTCGTACTATGGCCTACAGGTTAAGGTCTTAACTCTTACTCTGGCCTACTGGTTAAGGTCTTAACTCTTACTCTGGCCTAATAGCTAAGGTCTTAGACCTGTACTATGGCCTACAGGTTAAGGTCTTAACTCTTACTCTGGCCTAATAGCTAAGGTCTTAGACTCGTACTCTGGCCTACTGGTTAAGGTCTTAACTCTTACTCTGGCCTAATAGCTAAGGTCTTAACTCTTACTCTGGCCTACTGGTTAAGGTCTTAACTCCTAATCTGGCCTAATAGCTAAGGTCTTAGACTCGTACTCTGGCCTAATGTTTAAGGTCTTAACTCTTACTCTGGCCTAATAGCTAAGGTCTTAGACTCGTACTCTGGCATAATAGATAAGGTCTTAGACTCGTACTCTGGCCTAATGGTTAAGGTCTTTACTCTTACACTGGCCTAATGTTTAAGGTCTTAACTCTTACCCTGGCCTATTGGTTAAGGTCTTAACTCTTACTCTGGCCTACTGGTTAAGGTCTTAACTCTTTCTCTGGCCTAATGGTTAAGGTCTTAACTCTTACTCTGGCCTACTGGTTAAGGTCTTAACTCTTACTCTGGCCTAATAGCTAAGGTCTTAGACTCGTACTCTGGCCTAATGGTTAAGGGCTTAACTCCTACTCTGGCCTAATAGCTAAGGTCTTAACTCTTACTCTGGCCTAATAGCTAGGGACTTAGACTCGTACTCTGGCCTACTGGTTAAGGTCTTAACTCTTACTCTGGCCTAATAGCTAAGGTCTTAACTCTTACTCTGGCCTAATAGCTAAGGTCTTAGACTCATACTTTGGCCTACTGGTTAAGGTCTTAACTCTTACTCTTTCCTAATAGCTAAGGTCTTAACTCTTACTCTGGCCTAATAGCTAATGTCTTAGACTCGTACTCTGGCCTACTGGTTAAGGTCTTAACTCTTACTCTGGCCTACTGGTTAAGGTCTTAACTCTTACTCTGGCCTAATAGCTAAGGTCTTAGACTTGTACTCTGGCCTAATAGCTAAGGTCTTAGACTCGTATTCTGGCCTAATGGTTAAGGTCTTAACTCTTACTCTGGCCTAATAGCTAAGGTCTTAACTCTTACTCTGGCCAACTGGTTAAGGTCTTCACTCTTACTCTGGCCTAATAGCTAAGGTCTTAGGCTCGTACTCTGGCCTAATGGTTAAAGTCTTAACTCTTACTCTGGCCTAATAGCTAAGGTCTTAACTCTTACTCTGGCCTAATAGCTAAGGTCTTAACTCTTACTCTGGCCTAATAACTAAGGTCTTAGACCCGTACTCTGGCCTACAGGTTAAGGTCTTAACTCTTACTCTGGCCTACTGGTTAAGGTCTAAACTCTTACTCTGGCCTAATAGCTAAGGTCTTAACTCTTACTCTGGCCTAATAGCTAAGGTCTTAGACTCGTACTATGGCCTACAGGTTCAGGTCTTAACTCTTACACTGGCCTACTGGGTAAGGTCTTAACTCTTACTCTGGCCTAATAGCTAAGGTCTTAGACTCGTGCTATGGCCTACAGGTTACAGTCTTAACTCTTACTCTGGCCTACTGGTTAAGGTCTTAACTCTTACTCTGGCCTACTGGGTAAGGTCTTAACTCTTACTCTGGCCTAATAGCTAAGGTCTTTGACTCGTACTATGGCCTACAGGTTAAGGTCTTAACTCTTTCTCTGGCCTAATAGCTAAGGTCTTAGCCTCTTACTCTGGCCTACTCGTTAAGGTCTTAACTCTTACTCTGGCCTACTGGTTAAGGTCTTAACTCTTACTCTGGCCTAATAGCTAAGGTGTTAGACTCATACTCTGGCCTACTGCTTAAGGTCTTAACTCTTACTCTGGCCTAATAGCTAAGGTCTTAACTCTTACTCTGGCCTAATAGCTAAGGTCTTAGACTCATACTCTGACCTACAGGTTAAGGTCTTAACTCTTACTCTGGCCTACTGGTTAAGGTCTTAACTCTTACTCTGGCCTAATAGCTAAGGTCTTAACTCTTACTCTGGCCTAATAGCTAAGGTCTTAGATTCGTACTATGGCCTACAGGTTAAGGTCTTAACTCTTACTCTGGCCAACTGGTTAAGGTCTTAACTCTTACTCTGGCCTAATAGCTAAGGTCTTAGACTCGTACTATGGCCTACAGGTTAAGGTCTTAACTCTTACTCTGGCCTACTGGTTAAGGTCTTAACTCTTACTCTGGCCTAATAGCTAAGGTCTTAGACTCGTACTATGGCCTACAGGTTAAGGTCTTAACTCTTACTTTGGCCTAATAGCTAAGGTCTTAGACTCGTACTCTGGCCTACTGGTTAAGGTCTTAACTCTTACTCTGGCCTACTGGTTAAGGTCTTAACTCTTACTCTGGCCTATTAGCTAAGGTCTTAGACTCGTACTCTGGCCTAATGGTTACGGTCTTAACTCTTACTCTGGCCTAATAGCTAAGGTCTTAGACTCGTACTCTGGCCTAAAGGTTAAGGTCTTAACTCTCACTCTGGACTAATGTTTAAGGTCTTAACTCTTACCCTGGCCTACTGGTTAAGGTCTTAACTCTTACTCTGGCCTACTGGTTAAGGTCTTAACTCTTTCTCTGGCCTAATGGTTAAGGTCTTAACACTTTCTCTGGCCTAATGTTAAGGTCTTAACTCTTACTCTGGCCTACTGGTTAAGGTCTTAACTGTTACTCTGGCCTAATAGCTAAGGTCTTAGACTCGTACTATGGCCTACAGGTTAAGGTCCTAACTCTTACTCTGGCCTACTGGTTAAGGTCTTAACTCTTACTCTGGCCTACTGGTTAAGGTCTTAACTCTTACTCTGGCCTACTGGTTAAGGTCTTAACTCTTACTCTGGCCTACTGGTTAAGGTCTTAACTCTTTCTCTGGCCTAATGGTTAAGGTCTTAACTCTTACTCTGGCCTAATAGCTAACGTCTTAACTCTTACTCTGGCCTAATAGCTAAGGTCTTAGACTCGTAGTCTGGCCTACTGGTTAAGGTCTTAACTCTTACTCTGGCCTAATAGCTAAGGTCTTAACTCTAATTCTGGCCTAATAGCTAAGGTCTTAGACTCGTACTCTGGCCTACTTGTTAAGGTTTTAACTCTTACTCTGGCCTAATAGCTAAGGTCTTAACTCTTACTCTGGCCTAATAGCTAAGGTCTTAGACTCGTACTCTGGCCTAATGGTTAAGGTCTTAACTCTTACTCTGGTGTAATAGCTAAGGTCTTAACTCTTTCTCTGGCCTAATAGCTAAGGTCTTAGACTCGCACTCTGGCCTACTGGTTAAGGTTTTAACTCTTACTCTGGCCTAATAGCTAAGGTCTTAACTCTTACTCTGGCCTAATAGCTAAGGTCTTAGACTCGTACTCTGGCGTACTGGTTAAGGTCTTAACTCTTACTCTGGCGTAATAACTAAAGTCTTAACTCTTTCTCTGGCCTAATAGCTAAGGTCTTAGACTCGTACTCTGGCCTACTGGTTAAGGTCTTAACTCTTACTCTGGCCTACTGGTTAAGGTCTTAATTCTTACTCTGGCCTAATAGCTAAAGTCTTAGACTCGTACTCTGGCCTAATGGTTAAGGTCTTAACTCTTACTCTGGCCTAACAGCTAAGGTCCGAACTCTTACTCTGGCCTAATAGCTAAGGTCTTAACTCTTACTCTGGCCTAATAGCTAAGGTCTTAGACTCGTACTCTGGCCTACAGGTTAAGGTCTTAACTCTTACTCTGGCCTACTGGTTAAGGTCTTAACTCTTACTCTGGCCTTATATCTAAGGTCTTAACTCTTACTCTAGCCTAATAGCTAAGGTCTTAGACTCGTACTATGGCCTACAGGTTAAGGTCTTAACTCTTACTCTGGCCAACTGGTTAAGGTCTTAACTCTTACTCTGGCCTTATAGCTAAGGTCTTAGACTCGTACTATGGCCTACAGGTTAAGGTCTTAACTCTTACTCTGGCCTATTGGTTAAGGTCTTAACTCTTACTCTGGCCTAATAGCTAAGGTCTTAGACCTGTACTATGGCCTACAGGTTAAGGTCTTAACTCTTACTCTGGCCTAATAGCTAAGGTCTTAGACTCGTACTCTGGCCTACTGGTTAAGGTCTTAACTCTTACTCTGGCCTAATAGCTAAGGTCTTAACTCTTACTCTGGCCTACTGGTTAAGGTCTTAACTCCTACTCTGGCCTAATAGCTAAGGTCTTAGACTCGTACTCTGGCCTAATGTTTAAGGTCTTAACTCTTACTCTGGCCTAATAGCTAAGGTCTTAGACTCGTACTCTGGCATAATAGATAAGGTCTTAGACTCGTACTCTGGCCTAATGGTTAAGGTCTTTACTCTTACACTGGCCTAATGTTTAAGGTCTTAACTCTTACCCTGGCCTATTGGTTAAGGTCTTAACTCTTACTCTGGCCTACTGGTTAAGGTCTAAACTCTTTCTCTGGCCTAATGGTTAAGGTCTTAACTCTTACTCTGGCCTACTGGTTAAGGTCTTAACTCTTACTCTGGCCTAATAGCTAAGGTCTTAGACTCGTACTCTGGCCTAATGGTTAAGGGCTTAACTCCTACTCTGGCCTAATAGCTAAGGTCTTAACTCTTACTCTGGCCTAATAGCTAGGGACTTAGACTCGTACTCTGGCCTACTGGTTAAGGTCTTAACTCTTACTCTGGCCTAATAGCTAAGGTCTTAACTCTTACTCTGGCCTAATAGCTAAGGTCTTAGACTCGTACTCTGGCCTACTGGTTAAGGTCTTAACTCTTACTCTGGCCTAATAGTTAAGGTCTTAACTCTTACTCTGGCCTAATAGCTAAGGTCTTAACTCTTACTCTGGCCCAATAGCTAAGATCTTAGACTCGTACTCTGGCCTACAGGTTAAGGTCTTAACTCTTACTCTGGCCTACTGGTTAAGGTCTTAACTCTTACTCTGGCCTAATAGCTAAGGTCTTAGACTTGTACTCTGGCCTAATAGCTAAGGTCTTAGACTCGTATTCTGGCCTAATGGTTAAGGTCTTAACTCTTACTCTGGCCTAATAGCTAAGGTCTTAACTCTTACTCTGGCCAACTGGTTAAGGTCTTCACTCTTACTCTGGCCTAATAGCTAAGGTCTTAGACTCGTACTCTGGCCTAATGGTTAAAGTCTTAACTCTTACTCTGGCCTAATAGCTAAGGTCTTAACTCTTACTCTGGCCTAATAGCTAAGGTCTTAACTCTTACTCTGGCCTAATAACTAAGGTCTTAGACCCGTACTCTGGCCTACAGGTTAAGGTCTTAACTCTTACTCTGGCCTACTGGTTAAGGTCTAAACTCTTACTCTGGCCTAATAGCTAAGGTCTTAACTCTTACTCTGGCCTAATAGCTAAGGTCTTAGACTCGTACTATGGCCTACAGGTTACAGGCTTAACTCTTACTCTGGCCTACTGGTTAAGGTCTTAACTCTTACTCTGGCCTAATAGCTAAGGTCTTAGACTCATACTCTGGCCTACTGGTTAAGGTCTTAACTCTTACTCTGGCCTACTGGTTAAGGTCTTTACTCTTACACTGGCCTAATAGCTAACGTCCTAGACCCGTACTCTGGCCTAATGGTTAAGGTCTTAACTCTTACTCTGGCCTACTGGTTAAGGTCTTAACTCTTACTCTGGCCTACGGGTTAAGGTCTTAACTCTTTCTCTGGCCTAATGGTTAAGGTCTTAACTCTTACTCTGGCATACTGGTTAAGGTCTTACCTCTTACTCTGGCATACTGGTTAAGGTCTTAACTCTTACTTTGGCCTAATAGCTAAGGTCTTAGACTCGTACTCTGGCCTAATGGTTAAGGTCTTAACTCTTACTCTGGCCTAATAGCTAAGGTCTTAACTCTTACTCTGGCCTAATAGCTAACGTCTTAGACTCGCACTCTGGCCTACTGGTTAAGGTCTTAACTCTTACTCTGGCCTAATAGCTAAGGTCTTAACTCTTACTCTGGCCTAATAGCTAAGGTCTTGGACTCGTACTCTGGCCTAATGGTTAAGGTCTTAACTCTTACTCTGGCCTAATAGCTAAGGTCTTAACTCTTACTCTGGCCTAATAGCTAAGGTCTTAGACTCGTACTCTGGCCTACTGGTTAAGGTCTTAAATCTTACTCTGGCCTACTGGTTAAGGTCTTAACTCTTACTCTGGCCTAATAGCTAAGGTCTTAGACTCGTACTCTGGCATAATGGTTAAGGTCTTAACTCTTACTCTGGCCTAACAGCTAAGGTCTTCACTTTTACTTTGCCCTAATAGCTAAGGTCTTAACTCTTACTCTTGCCTAATAGCTAAGGTCTTAGAATCGTACTCTGGCCTACAGGTTAAGGTCTTAACTATTACTCTGGCCTACTGGTTAAGGTCTTAACTCTTACTCTGGCCTAATAGCTAAGGTCTTAACTCTTACTCTAGCCTAATAGCTAAGGTCTTAGACTCGTACTATAGCCTACAGGTTAAGGTCTTAACTCTTACTCTGGCCAACTGGTTAAGGTCTTAACTCTTACTCTGGCCCAATAGCTAAGGTCTTAGACTCGTAATATGGCCTACAGGTTAAGGTCTTAACTCTTACTCTGGCCTAGTGGTTAAGGTCTTAACTCTTACTCTGGCCTAATAGCTAAGGTCTTAGACTCGTACTATGGCCTACAGGTTAAGGTATTAACTCTTACTCTGGCCTAATAGCTAAGGTCTTAGACTCGTACTCTGGCCTACTGTTTAAGGTCTTAACTCTTACTCTGGCCTAATAGCTAAGGTCTTAACTCTTACTCTGGCCTACTGGTTAAGGTCTTAACTCTTACTCTGGCCTAATAGCTAAGGTCTTAGACTCGTACTCTGGCCTAATGTTTAAGGTCTTAACTCTTACTCTGGCCTAATAGCTAAGGTCTTAGACTCGTACTCTGGCCTAATAGATAAGGTCTTAGACTCGTACACTGGCCTAATGGTTAAGGTCTTAACTCTTACTCTGGCCTAATGTTTAAGGTCTTAACTCTTACCCTGGCTTACTGGTTAAGGTCTTAACTCTTACTCTGGCCTACTGGTTAAGGTCTTAACTCTTTCTCTGGCCTAATGGTTAAGGTCTTAACTCTTACTCTGGCCTACTGGTTAAGGTCTTAACTCTTACTCTGGCCTAATAGCTAAGGTCTTAGACTCGTACTCTGGCCTAATGGTTAAGGTCTTAACTCCTACTCTGGCCTAATAGCTAAGGTCTTAACTCTTACTCTGGCCTAATAGCTAAGGACTTAGACTCGTACTCTGGCCTACTGGTTAAGGTCTTAACTCTTACTCTGGCCTAATAGCTAAGGTCTTAACTCTTACTCTGGCCTAAAAGCTAAGGTCTTAGACTCATACTCTGGCCTACTGGTTAAGGTCTTAACTCTTACTGTTTCCTAATAGCTGAGGTCTTAACTCTTACTCTGGCCTAATAGCTAACGTCTTAGACTCGTACTCTGGCCTACTGGTTAAGGTCTTATCTCTTACTCTGGCCTAATAGCTAAGGTCTTAACTCTTACTCTGGCCTAATAGCTAAGGTCTTAGACTCGTACTCTGGCCTAATGGTTAAGGTCTTAACTCTTACTCTGGCCTAATAGCTAAGGTCTTAACTCTTACTCTGGCCTAATAGTTAAGGTCTTAGACTCATACTCTGGCCTACAGGTTAAGGTCTTAACTCTTACTCTGGCCTACTGGTTAAGGTCTTAACTCTTACTCTGGCCTAATAGCTAAGGTCTTAGACTCGTACTCTGGCCTAATAGCTAAGGTCTTAGACTCGTACTCTGGCCTAATGGTTAAGGTCTTAACTCTTACTCCGGCCTAATAGCTAAGGTCTTAACTCTTACTCTGGCCTACTGGTGAAGGTCTTCACTCTTACTCTGGCCTAATATCTAAGGTCTTAGACTCGTACTCTGGCCTAATGGTTAAGGTCTTAACTCTTACTCTGGCCTAATAGCTAAGGTCTTAACTCTTACTCTGGCCTAATAAATAAGGTCTTAGACTCGTACTCTGGCCTACAGGTTAAGGTCTTAACTCTTACTCTGGCCTACTGGTTAAGGTCTAAACTCTTACTCTGGCCTAATAGCTAAGGTCTTAACTCTTACTCTGGCCTAATACCTAAGGTCTTAGACTCGTACTATGGCCTACAGGTTACGGTCTTAACTCTTACTCTGGCCTACTGGTTAAGGTCTTAACTCTTACTCTGGCCTAATAGCTAAGGTCTTAGACTCGTACTCTGGCCTACTGGTTAAGGTCTTAACTCTTACTCTGGCCTACTGGTTAAGGTCTTAACTCTTACTCTGGCCTAATAGCTAACGTCTTAGACTCGTACTCTGGCCTAATGGTTAAGGTCTTAACTCTTACTCTGGCCTACTGGTTAAGGTCTTAACTCTTTCTCTGGCCTAATGGTTAAGGTCTTAACTCTTACTCTGGAATACTGGTTAAGGTCTTAACTCTTACTTTGGCCTAATAGTTAAGGTCTTAGACTCGTACTCTGGCCTAATGGTTAAGGTCTTAACTCTTACTCTGGCCTAATAGCTAAGGTCTTAACTCTTACTCTGGCCTAATAGCTAAGATCTTAGACTCGCACTCTGGCCTACTGGTTAAGGTCTTAACTCTTACTCTGGCCTAATAGCTAAGGTCTTAGACTCGTACTCTGGCCTAATGGTTAAGGTCTTAACTCTTACCCTGGCCTAATAGCTAAGGTCTTAACTCTTACTCTGGCCTAATAGCTAAGGTCTTAGACTCATACTCTGGCCTACTGGTTAAGGTCTTAACTCTTACTCTGGCCTAATAGCTAAGGTCTTAACTCTTACTCTGGCCTAATAGCTAAGGTCTTAGACTCGTACTATGGCCTACAGGTTAAGGTCTTAACTCTTACTCTTTCCTAATAGCTAAGGTCTTAACTCTTACTCTGGCCTAATAGCTAAGGTCTTAGACCTGTACTATGGCCTACAGGTTAAGGTCTTAACTCTTACTCTGGCCTAATAGCTAAGGTCTTAACTCTTACTCTGGCCTAATAGCTAAGGTCTTAACTCTTACTCTGGCCTACTGGTTAAGGTCTTAACTCTTACTCTGGCCTAATAGCTAAGGTCTTAGACTCGTACTCTGGCCTACTGGATAAGGTCTTAACTCTGACTCTGGCCTACTGGTTAAGGTCTTAACTCTTACTCTGGCCTAATAGCTAAGGTCTTAACTCTTACTTTGGCCTACTGATTAAGCTCTTAACTCTTACTCTGGCCTAATAGCTAAGGTCTTAACTCTTACTCTGGCTTACTGATTAAGGTCTTAACTCTTACTCTGGCCTAATAGCTAAGGTCTTAGACTCGTACTCGGGCCTAATGGTTAAGGTCTTAACTCTTACTCTGGCCTAATGGTTGAGGTCTTAACTCTTAATCTGGCCCACTGGTTAAGGTCTTAACTCTTACTCTGGCCTACTGGTTAAGGTCTTAACTCTTACTCTGACCTAATAGCTAAGGTCTTAGACTTGCACTCTGGCCTAATAGCTAAGTTCTTAACTCTTACTCTGGCCAAATAGCTAAGGTCTTAGACTCGTGCTATGGCCTACAAGTTAAGGTCTTAACTCTTACTCTGGCCTACTGGTTAAGGTCTTAACTCTTACACTTGCCTAATAGCTAAGGTCTTAGACTCTTAGTCTGGCCTACTGGTTAAGGTCTTAACTCTTACTCTGGCCTACTGGTTAAGGTCCTAACTCTTACTCTGGCCTTATAGCTAAGGTCTTAACTCTTACTCTGGCCTAATAGCTAAGGTCTAAGACTCGTACTATGTCCTACAGGTTAAAGGTCTTAACTCTTACTCTGGCCTAATAGCTAAGGTCTTAGACTCGTACTATGGCCTACAGGTTAAGGTCATAACTCTTACTCTGGCCTAATAGCTAAGGTCTTAGACTCGTACTCTGGCCTAATGGTTAAGGTCTTAACTCTTACTCTGGCCTAATAGCTAAGGTCTTAACTCTTACTCTGGCCTAATAGCTAAGGTCTTAGACTCGTACTCTGGCCTACTGGTTAAGGTCTTAACTCTTACTCTGGCCTAATAGCTAAGGTCTTAACTCTTACTCTGGCCTAATAGCTAAGGTCTTAGACTCATACTCTGGCCTACTGGTTAAGGTCTTAACTCTTACTCTTTCCTAATAGCTAAGGTCTTAACTCTTACTCTGGCCTAATAGCTAACGTCTTAGACTAGTACTCTGTTCTACTGGTTAAGGTCTTAACTCTTACTCTGGCCTAATAGCTAAGGTCTTAACTCTTACTCTGGCCTAATAGCTAAGGTCTTAACTCTTACTCTGGCCTACTGGTTAAGGTCTTAACTCTTACTCTGGCCTAATAGCTAAGGTCTTAGACTCGTACTCTGGCCTACTGGATAAGGTCTTAACTCTGACTCTGGCCTACTGGTTAAGGTCTTAACTCTTACTCTGGCCTAATAGCTAAGGTCTTAACTCTTACTTTGGCCTACTGATTAAGCTCTTAACTCTTACTCTGGCCTAATAGCTAAGGTCTTAACTCTTACTCTGGCTTACTGATTAAGGTCTTAACTCTTACTCTGGCCTAATAGCTAAGGTCTTAGACTCGTACTCGGGCCTAATGGTTAAGGTCTTAACTCTTACTCTGGCCTAATGGTTAAGGTCTTAACTCTTAATCTGGCCCACTGGTTAAGGTCTTAACTCTTACTCTGGCCTACTGGTTAAGGTCTTTACTCTTACTCTGGCCTAATAGCTAAGGTCTTAGACTTGCACTCTGGCCTAATAGCTAAGTTCTTAACTCTTACTCTGGCCAAATAGCTAAGGTCTTAGACTCGTGCTATGGCCTACAAGTTAAGGTCCTAACTCTTACTCTGGCCTACTGGTTAAGGTCTTAACTCTTACACTTGCCTAATCGCTAAGGTCTTAGACTCTTAGTCTGGCCTACTGGTTAAGGTCTTAACTCTTACTCTGGCCTACTGGTTAAGGTCCTAACTCTTACTCTGGCCTTATAGCTAAGGTCTTAACTCTTACTCTGGCCTAATAGCTAAGGTCTAAGAATCGTACTATGTCCTACAGGTTAAAGGTCTTAACTCTTACTCTGGCCTAATAGCTAAGGTCTTAGACTCGTACTATGGCCTACAGGTTAAGGTCATAACTCTTACTCTGGCCTACAGGTTAAGGTCTTAACTCTTACTCTGGCCTAATAGCTAAGGTCTTAGACTCGTACTCTGGCCTACTGGTTAAGGTCTTAACTCTTACTCTGGCCTACTGGTTAAGGTCTTAACTCTTACTCTGGCCTTATAGCTGAGGTCTTAGACTCATACTATGGCCTACTGGTTAAGGTCTTAACTCTTACTCTGGCCTAATAGCTAAGGTCTTAACTCTCACTCTGACCTACTGATTAAGGTCTTAACTTCTACTCTGGCTTAATAGCTAAGGTCTTAGACTCGTATTCTGGCCTAATGGTTAAGGTCTTGACTCTTACTCTGGCCTACAAGTTAAGGTCTTAACTCTTACTCTGGCCTAATAGCTAAGGTCTTAGACTCGTACTATGGCCTACAGGTTAAGGTCTTAAGTCTTACTCTGGCTTAATAGCTAAGGTCTTAGACTCGTACTATGGCCTATAGGTTAAGTTCTTGACTCTTACTCTGGCCTAATAGCTAAGGTCTTAGACTCGTACTATGGCCTAATGGTTAAGGTCTTAAATCTTACTCTGGCCTACAGGTTAAGGTCTTAACTCGTACTCTGGCCTACTGGTTAAGGTCTTAACTCTTACTCTGGCCTACTGGTTAAGGTCTTAACTCTTACTCTGGCCTAATAGCTAAGGTCTTAGACTCGTACTCTGGCCTAATGGTTACGGTCTTAACTCTTACTCTGGCCTAATAGCTAAGGTCTTAGACTCGTACTCTGGCCTAATAGCTAGGGTCTTAGACTCGTACTCTGGCCTAATGGTTAAGGTCTTAACTCTCACTCTGGCCTAATGTTTAAGGTCTTAACTCTTACCCTGGCCTACTGGTTAAGGTCTTAACTCTTACTCTGGCCTACTGGTTAAGGTCTTAACTCTTTCTCTGGCCTAATGGTTAAGGTCTTAACACTTTCTCTGGCCTAATGTTAAGGTCTTAACTCTTACTCTGGCCTACTGGTTAAGGTCTTAACTGTTACTCTGGCCTAATAGCTAAGGTCTTAGACTCGTACTATGGCCTACAGGTTAAGGTCCTAACTCTTACTCTGGCCTACTGGTTAAGGTCTTAACTCTTACTCTGGCCTACTGGTTAAGGTCTTAACTCTTACTCTGGCCTACTGGTTAAGGTCTTAACTCTTTCTCTGGCCTAATGGTTAAGGTCTTAACTCTTACTCTTGCCTAATAGCTAACGTCTTAACTCTTACTCTGGCCTAATAGCTAAGGTCTTAGACTCGTACTCTGGCCTACTGGTTAAGGTCTTAACTCTTACTCTGGCCTAATAGCTAAGGTCTTAACTCTTACTCTGGCCGAATAGCTAAGGTCTTAGACTCGTACTCTGGCCTACTGGATAATGTTTTAACTCTTACTCTGGCCTAATAGCTAAGGTCTTAACTCTTACTCTGGCCTAATAGCTAAGGTCTTAGACTCGTACTCTGGCCTAATTGTTAAGGTCTTAACTCTTACTCTGGTGTAATAGCTAAGGTCTTAACTCTTTCTCTGGCCTAATAGCTAAGGTCTTAGACTCGTACTCTGGCCTACTGGTTAAGGTTTTAACTCTTACTCTGGCCTAATAGCTAAGGTCTTAACTCTTACTCTGGCCTAATAGCTAAGGTCTTAACTCTTACTCTGGCCAACTGGTTAAGGTCTTAACTCTTACTGTTTCCTAATAGCTAAGGTCTTAACTCTTACTCTGGCCTAATAGCTAACGTCTTAGACTCGTACTCTGGCCTACTGGTTGAGGTCTTAACTCTTACTCTGGCCTAATAGCTAAGGTCTTAACTCTTACTCTGGCCTAATAGCTAAGGTCTTAGACTCGTACTCTGGCCTACTGGATAAGGTTTTAACTCTTACTCTGGCCTAATAGCTAAGGTCTTAACTCTTACTATGGCCTAATAGCTAAGGTCTTAGACTCGTACTCTGGCCTAATGGTTAAGGTCTTAACTCTTACTCTGGTGTAATAGCTAAGGTCTTAACTCTTTCTCTGGCCTAATAGCTAAGGTCTTAGACTCGTACTCTGGCCTACTGGTTAAGGTTTTAACTCTTACTCTGGCCTAATAGCTAAGGTCTTAACTCTTACTCTGGCCTAATAGCTAAGGTCTTAACTCTTACTCTGGCCAACTGGTTAAGGTCTTAACTCTTACTGTTTCCTAATAGCTAAGGTCTTAACTCTTACTCTGGCCTAATAGCTAACATCTTAGACTCGTACTCTGGCCTACTGGTTAAGGTCTTATCTCTTACTCTGGCCTAATAGCTAAGGTCTTAACTCTTACTCTGGCCTAATAGCTAAGGTCTTAGACACGTACTCTGGCCTAATGGTTAAGGTCTTAACTCTTACTCTGGCCTAATAGCTAAGGTCTTAACTCTTACTCTGGCCTAATAGTTAAGGTCTTAGACTCGTACTCTGGCCTACAGGTTAAGGTCTTAACTCTTACTCTGGCCTACTGGTTAAGGTCTTAACTCTTACTCTGGCCTAATAGCTAAGGTCTTAGACTCGTACTCTGGCCTAATAGCTAAGGTCTGAGACTCGTACTCTGGCCTAATGGTTAAGGTCTTAACTCTTACTCTGGCCTAACAGCTAAGGTCTTAACTCTTACTCTGGCCTACTGGTGAAGGTCTTCACTCTTACTCTGGCCTAATAGCTAAGGTCTTAGACTCGTACTCTGGCCTAATGGTTAAGGTCTTAACTCTTACTCTGGCCTAATAGCTAAGGTCTTAACTCTTACTCTGGCCTACTGGTTAAGGTCTTAACTCTTACTCTGGCTGTGGTATCCTTGATGTTGTCATATGTTTATATATAGCTTTCATATGTTTATATATAGCTTACAGGTATTCATTGGCTTGGTTATGGAATGTTACGTGGGAGTAGAATGTAATGACATCTGTATAGAATGTAATGACATCTGCTTGTGGATGTCTGTGTTGGTGACAGTTGAAGACTACTGTTCTGTGGATGGGACCTTGGATGATGTATGTCTTGAATAAAGAAGATTGATGGCATATTGGAGTCAGCAACTTCTTCACACTGGCGACGATTGATGGGATCTTTTCTCCTGCTCATACATCAACAGACTTATTTTTTTTTTTTGCTTTAACCAAGGTCTCAACACGACGTTCCTCACTGCTCTGACCCAGCAAGGTATTTACTTCTTGACCTCTGAGACTTTCATGTGAAGCGCTGCGCAGTTTCAAGCCTAGCTCTCCTAGTTCTCTTTTCGGCGATTTGCTTCCTTGCTAAAATTCAACTCTGAGCTGTATGTTACGCTACGCTTTACAAGCCCGTGAGCCACAGACAATTAATTCTCCCGTCTGTTACTGCGAGTACAAGGCTAATTGAGGAAGACATAATTTTTCTAAATCTATTGAACTTATAAGCTTACTTCTAGGCCTGCCAGCTCGCGCTTCTGTCTCTCTGGCGTTGGTCTTTGAGCTCGAGGATCGTTCTTCCGATCAAATGATGCCATTTCCCTGCTTGCGCTGACGTCAGCCTTTGTTACGTGCTTGCGGCGGAGGTGAAGGGAACACTGAAGACGGACTTTACTTCCGTGTCTCTGGGCTTCTGTCACGTCATTCGTCGTTGCTTAGTTGCGGCTTTCGGCAGCGTGTCCTCGCAACAAACAACAAGCTCTGTTTACACGTTGCCTAGCAACTCTCGTGTAACAACAAGCTCTGCTTTCACGTTCCAGCGACTCTTGCTTTGTTTGAGAGGCTTCGTGTGGCATAATATAACAATTTCTTGAGTGAAGAAGCCATTCTACAGCTTAAACCTAAGAGAGAGTTCTTATTCAAGCTACCTTGTGCACGCAATTCGAAATCTCCTCTCTGATGTGCACAGATTAATTTTCAATCACGCTGATGTGCACAGCTTATGAAATAACTTGTTTAAATACTTGGAGAAGTGGGTAACTTTACAATAATCTTTTCCTTCACCTTATTTTACATTGGTGCAGTGTGTGTATATTCTGTTCTCAACCAAACTGTTTTTTTTTAAGTGTTATTCACAAGTTTATTTATTTATTTTAAAATGCAGAATGTAACTTCCGCCCCATTTTTTCTTTCTGATCCTGGCGATCCACCTATTCGCTGGTCTAAGTGGAAAAAAGTATTTTTAAATTATGCAAGAGTGTGTGGTGTTTCACTCAGTGCTGAGAGGAAGTCTGCACTCTTGTTACATTGTCTTGGCTCAGAGGGTCAAGACGTTTTTGAACATCTACCTGACTTGAACGAAGAAGAGTCTACAAATTTAAATGAATTTGAGATAAACATAAAAAAACTTGATAAACATTATCTTCCAAAGATAAGCACAATTTTAGAACGCTATCAATTTGGAAAACGAACACAAAAAGAAGAGGAATCGGTGGAAACTTATGTAACTGCTCTTCGGAAGTTGGGAGCCACTTGCAAGTTTGAAGATTCTCTTGAGGAGCGAATACGTGATCAGTTCATGCTCGGCTGCAACATTGAGAAAATAAAAGATGAGCTTTGGCAAAAGGATGATCCTGACCTAGATGAGGTCATAGCCATAGCAAAAAGAATAGAACATTCTCTTGTATGTGTTGAGACAATTAAAAAAAAAGAAAAGAGTGTTCCCGAAGAAAAAGTGCTTCATGTCAGTAAAAAACAGTCTCAATTCAAACTATTACCCAAGCCTTCTAGCTCTCAACGTGTTTCCTCGTCTTCCCAAAGTTTTTCAAAAATTAAAACTGATAGTAAGCTCAGGTGTTACAGGTGTAATGCTCTTGATCATCTGGCCAATGACAAATCATGTCCTGCGATTAAGTTTAAATGTCTTAGTTGTGGGAAGGTGGGTCATTTTACCAGAGCTTGCAAATCACAGAAACTGAACAAGGGTAAGCGTGTTAAAGAGATAATGGTAGAAGAAGAAAGTAACTCGGACTATGATGATGTTGACTGTGGGGAGGTTTATCTACCTAATGGTGATAAAAAATGTAAGGGTCCTCTAGACGATGTAAATGTGAACAGTTCTTGTATCAAAATGCTTTTTGATTCTGGGGCTAAGATATCACTAATACCAAAAGTGTTTTTTGATAAGGAATTGCGTGGTAAGGTCAAGGTATTCAAGCCTGACATCAAACCTCTTGCATATGGTGGACAGCCTATAAAACTATTTGGGTACTTCTTAGGCGACATCGAATATAAAGGAAGGTTAACTGCAGGCAAAATTTATATCTCCTGCAGAGGCGACAGCATAATAAGTTGGTTTCATCAAGCAGATTTAGGAGTGTCGTTAGCTCCTGGTTGTGACCCGTGTATAGTTCTAAGAGATTTGGGTACTTCTGCTAGAGTTAATTCTCATGGTCCTGGTACTTTGAACTCTGTGTCTTTTAAAGATAAACCAAGTACTGTATGGCAGCTTCAATTTAAAAAAGTGTTCAGTGATAAACTAGGTTGTCTCACTGGATTCACTCACAGTATAACTCTAAAAGCAGAGGCAAACCCTGTTACGTGTAAAGTACGTAATGTACCTTTGGCCATGCTAGAACCAATGCGTCTAGAATTAGAGAAGTTAAGAAAAGAAGGTATTATTGTGGAGACTGAGGCATGTGAATGGTTGGCTCCGGTAGTTTTGGCACGCAAGGCTTCCGGAGAGGTTCGTTTATGTGTGGACTTGCGCGCTCTCAATCGTGAGGTTGTACCTGATAAATATCCATTACCTAACATCACAACCATGTTAACACAGCTTGGGGATGCGTGTGTTTTCTCGTCTTTGGATTTAAGGGCTGCATATCACCAGGTCAAAATTGATGAAAAATCCATGGGTCTTACTTCTTTCATAACCCCATTTGGAACTTACAAATTTACACGGCTGCCATTTGGTTTGATTTCCGCAGCGTCTGTGTTTCAGAGGGTCATGGAGGATGTACTTAATGGGATTCATGGGGTAAAAATATACCAGGACGATGTACTAGTGTATGGTTCGTCTCAAGAGGAACATGATCAACGATTGAAAGCTGTTTTGCAACGATTTGCAGAGAGGGGTTTGACCTTGAGAGAAAATAAATGCAAGTTTAATCTTAAAGAAATTGATTATTTAGGTCACTGTCTAACGTCCACTGGGGTCAAACCCAAGGTGAGCCTGGTTAAAACTATAAGTGAACTGCCGGTTCCAGAGTCCAGGGATGAGCTGGTTACTTTTCTAGGTATGGCGGAGTATTATAATAAATTTGTACCGCAGTTTGCTTCCCGTACACCTAATTTGAGATCCCTTTTAAAAAAGAGGGTCAAATTTATCTGGTCCTCCAAGTGTCAGTTGGAATTTGATGACGTTAAGATGGCCCTTAATTCTGCTCCCTCTCTCCAGAGTTTTGACATCACATCAACCTCCATACTAGTTACAGATGCAAGCTCACGTGGTTTGGGTGCGGTTCTCAAGCAAGTCAAGAATGGGAAAGAGGTTACCATTCTTTTTCTCTCAAGAGCTCTGGTAGGTCCTGAGCTTCTTTATTCTGTAATTGAGAAGGAGGCACTGTGCATTTTTTGGGCCATCAAGAAGTTAAAAAAATTCCTTTGGGGTAATGCTTTTACTGTTCATTCGGATCACAAGCCTTTAAAGGATGTGTTTTGCAAGAAAAGTCTTGATGCAATCTCATCACGGATTTGCAAGTGGGTAATTGCGCTGCAAGACTTTGATTTTGTGGTCAAATATATACCAGGGGTTGACAATAAAGTAGCGGACTGTCTGTCCCGGTTAATTCCAATGCAAAATGAAGATAGTGTTGAGGGTGTTGAGGACCCATGGGAGGTTGACGAATTTAAGGTGTGTGAAGTTGTTGAGGGTGTTGTCACTGAAAGAGATTGGAGGGATGCCATGTCTGAGGATGTGGATTTGATGGAAATTTGTGGTTTAATGGCGAATGGTTGGCCTTTATTGAGAAATTTGAGCGAAAATGCTCGTAGGTATTGGAATGTGAGGAATGAACTGTCTGTGAGTAAGGGTCTGTTGTGGAGAGGGACAAGATTAATTCCTCCGTCTTTGATTAGGGGGAAAATTGTTCATCTTGCCCATCAAGGTCATCAGGGCATTTCAAAGACAAAAGAAAGAGTGCGTCTACATTTCTGGTGGCCTGGTGTGGATTTAAGTGTGGAACGTCTGATAAGGGATTGCACTGATTGTAACATATCTGACAAGGTATGCAAAACCAGGGTACAACCCATGGTTATTCGTGAAGCACCCATACGATGCTGGCAAGATGTAGCATTGGACATTCTAGGGCCTGTGTACAATAAGAGTGGCCAGTTTTTTGTTCTGGTTCTGATGGACATGTTCTCTAGATGGCCAGAAATAAAAGTTACACAGAGTATACAGACCAGTAATGTAACTAAGTTCTTGGAGGAGGTATTTGGTAGAGAAGGGTTTCCTGAATCTTTGTTAACTGACAATGGGGTTCAGTTTGTCTCGAATGATATGGAAGAGTTTTTAGCAAAAAAAGGCATTAAACATAAACGTTGCTCTCTCTATCATCCTGAATGTAATGGGATGGTGGAGAGATTCAACCGAGTGTTGAAGGAGTCTATCCAGTTAGCCAAGGCGCAAGGGAAAGACTGGGTAGCTGGGATTCATGAGAGAGTCAAGGTTTACAGGATCACACCTCACTCCACTACCGGTGCTATTCCCTTTGAACTCTTTAGAGGTCGTACTCCTAATAGTGTATTGTTCCAGTCCTGGATGAGGGAGAAAGGGGCTGAGACGGAAAATTTAAGTAATGCTCAGATGCTAGCAAGACAAAGTGCCAAGTCCTTGCAAAGGAAAAGTAAGTTTGATGTTAGACATGCTGTGGCTCGCACCTGTGTAAATGTTGGTGATCGTGTTAGAGTGCGACTCCCTCATAAATTGGGTGACTCAAAGTTCTCCTCTCCTTTTAAAGTTGTTAAACTTTTTAACAATGCGGTTAAACTTCATGATGGACGCATTTGGAACTTAAATAGGATATCACTTATCTCTAATAATCTACCTGAGCGTGATGACAAACTTTCAAGACCGGTGCCTAAGTCCATACAAAGGGATGGTAGTCCTTTATTGCGTAGGAGCTCACGTGCTGTTAGAGTTCCTGCTGCTCTGCATGATTTCGTGTTAAATTGATCAGAATGTTAAAGCGTAGGAGTTCACGTGCCTACTGTTCTCTATGACTTTGTGTTATATTGAAACAATGTACATCCTTGCATTTGTATTTTCTTTGTTGGTTCGGGGGAAGGTGTGTGGTATCCTTGATGTTGTCATATGTTTATATATAGCTTTCATATGTTTATATATAGCTTACAGGTATTCATTGGCTTGGTTATGGAATGTTACGTGGGAGTAGAATGTAATGACATCTGTATAGAATGTAATGACATCTGCTTGTGGATGTCTGTGTTGGTGACAGTTGAAGACTACTGTTCTGTGGATGGGACCTTGGATGATGTATGTCTTGAATAAAGAAGATTGATGGCATATTGGAGTCAGCAACTTCTTCACACTGGCCTAATAGCTAAGGTCTTAGACTCGTACTCTGGCCTAATAGCTAAGGTCTTAGACTCGGACTCTGGCCTAATGGTTAAGGTCTTAACTCTTACTCTGGCCTAATATTTAAGGTCTTAACTCTTACCCTGGCCTACTGGTTAAGGTCTTAACTCTTACCCTGGCCTAATGGTTAAGGTCTTAACTCTTTCTCTGGCCTAATGTTAAGGTCTTAGACTCGTACTATGGCCTACAGGTTAAGGTCCTAACTCTTACTCTGGCCTACTGGTTAAGGTCTTAATTCTTACTCTGGCCTACTGGTTAAGGTCTTAACTCTTACTCTGGCCTACTGGTTAAGGTCTTAACTCTTTCTCTGGCCTAATGGTTAAGGTCTTAACTCTTACTCTGGCCTAATAGCTAAGGTCTTAACTCTTACTCTGGCCTAATAGCTAAGGTCTTAGACTCGTACTCTGGCCTACTGTTTAAGGTCTTAGCTCTTACTCTGGCCTAATAGCTAAGGTCTTAGCTCTTACTCTGGCCTAATAGCTAAGGTCTTAGACTTGTACTCTGGCCTAATGGTTAAGGTCTTAACTCTTACTCTGGCCTAATAGCTAAGGTCTTAACTCTTTCTCTGGCCTCATAGCTAAGGTTTTAGACTCGTACTCTGGCCTACTGGTTAAGGTCTTAACTCTTACTCTGGCCTACTGGTTAAGGTCTTAACTCTTACTCTGGCCTAATAGCTAAGGTCTTAGACTCGTACTTTGGCCTAATGGTTAAGGTCTTAACTCTTACTCTGGCCTAACAGCTAAGGTCTTAACTCTTACTCTGGCCTAATAGCTAAGGTCTTAACTCTTACTTTGGCCTAATAGCTAAGGTCTTAGACTCGTACTCTGGCCTAGAGGTTAAGGTCTTAACTCTTACTCTGGCCTACTGGTTAAGGTCTTAACTCTTACTCTGGCCTAATAGCTAAGGTATTAACTCTTACTCTGGCCTAATAGCTAAGGTCTTAGACTCGTACTATGGCCTACGGGGTAAGGTCATGACTCTTACTCTGGCCTACAGGTTAAGGTCTTAACTCTTACTCTGGCCTAATAGCTAAGGTCTTAGACTCGTACTGTGGCCTACTGGTTAAGGTCTTAACTCTTACTCTGGCCTACTGGTTAAGGTCTTAGCTCTTACTCTGGCCTAATAGCTGAGGTCTTAGACTCATACTATGGCCTACTGGTTAAGGTCTTAACTCTTACTCTGGCCTACAGGTTAAGGTCTTAACTCTTACTCTGGCCTAATAGCTAAGGTCTTAGACTCGTACTCTGGCCTACTGGTTAAGGTCTTAACTCTCACTCTGGCCTACTGGTTAAGGTCTTAACTCTTACACTGGCCTAATAGCTAAGGTCTTAACTCTCACTCTGGCCTACTGATTAAGGTATTAACTTCTACTCTGGCTTAATAACTAAGGTCTTAGACTCGTAGTCTGGCCTAATGGTTAAGGTCTTGACTCTTACTCTGGCCTACAGGTTAAGGTCTTAACTCTTACTCTGGCCTAATAGCTGAGGTCTTAGACTCGTACTATGGCCTACAGGTTAAGGTCTTAACTCTTACTCTGCCCTAATAGCTAAGATCTTAGACTCGTACTATGGCCTATAGGTTAAGTTCTTAACTCTTACTCTGGCCTAATAGCTAAGGTCTTAGACTCGTACTCTGGCCTAATGGTTAAGGTCTTAACTCTCACTCTGGCCTAATGTTTAAGGTCTTAACTCTTACCCTGGCCTACTGGTTAAGGTCTTAACTCTTACTCTGGCCTACTGGTTAAGGTCTTAACTCTTTCTCTGGCCTAATGGTTAAGGTCTTAACACTTTCTCTGGCCTAATGTTAAGGTCTTAACTCTTACTCTGGCCTACTGGTTAAGGTCTTAACTGTTACTCTGGCCTAATAGCTAAGGTCTTAGACTCGTACTATGGCCTACAGGTTAAGGTCCTAACTCTTACTCTGGCTTACTGGTTAAGGTCTTAACTCTTACTCTGGCCTACTGGTTAAGGTCTTAACTCTTACTCTGGCCTACTGGTTAAGGTCTTAACTCTTACTCTGGCCTACTGGTTAAGGTCTTAACCCTTTCTCTGGCCTAATGGTTAAGGTCTTAACTCTTACTCTGGCCTAATAGCTAACGTCTTAACTCTTACTCTGGCCTAATAGCTAAGGTCTTAGACTCGTAGTCTGGCCTACTGGTTAAGGTCTTAACTCTTACTCTGGCCTAATAGCTAAGGTCTTAACTCTAACTCTGGCCTAATAGCTAAGGTCTTAGACTCGTACTCTGGCCTACTGGTTAAGGTTTTAACTCTTACTCTGGCCTAATAGCTAAGGTCTTAACTCTTACTCTGGCCTAATAGCTAAGGTCTTAGACTCGTACTCTGGCCTACTGGTTAAGGTCTTAACTCTTACTCTGGCGTAATAACTAAAGTCTTAACTCTTTCTCTGGCCTAATAGCTAAGGTCTTAGACTCGTACTCTGGCCTACTGGTTAAGGTCTTAACTCTTACTCTGGCCTACTGGTTAAGGTCTTAATTCTTACTCTGGCCTAATAGCTAAGGTCTTAGACTCGTACTCTGGCCTAATGGTTAAGGTCTTAACTCTTACTCTGGCCTAACAGCTGAGGTCCGAACTCTTACTCTGGCCTAATAGCTAAGGTCTTAACTCTTACTCTGGCCTAATAGCTAAGGTCTTAGACTCGTACTCTGGCCTACAGGTTAAGGTCTTAACTCTTACTCTGGCCTACTGGTTAAGGTCTTAACTCTTACTCTGGCCTTATATCTAAGGTCTTAACTCTTACTCTAGCCTAATAGCTAAGGTCTTAGACTCGTACTATGGCCTACAGGTTAAGGTCTTAACTCTTACTCTGGCCAACTGGTTAAGGTCTTAACTCTTACTCTGGCCTAATAGCTAAGGTCTTAGACTCGTACTATGGCCTACAGGTTAAGGTCTTAACTCTTACTCTGGCCTACTGGTTAAGGTCTTAACTCTTACTCTGGCCTAATAGCTAAGGTCTTAGACCTGTACTATGGCCTACAGGTTAAGGTCTTAACTCTTACTCTGGCCTAATAGCTAAGGTCTTAGACTCGTACTCTGGCCTACTGGTTAAGGTCTTAACTCTTACTCTGGGCTAATAGCTAAGGTCTTAACTCTTACTCTGGCCTACTGGTTAAGGTCTTAACTCCTACTCTGGCCTAATAGCTAAGGTCTTAGACTCGTACTCTGGCCTAATGTTTAAGGTCTTAACTCTTACTCTGGCCTAATAGCTAAGGTCTTAGACTCGTACTCTGGCATAATAGATAAGGTCTTAGACTCGTACTCTGGCCTAATGGTTAAGGTCTTTACTCTTACACTGGCCTAATGTTTAAGGTCTTAACTCTTACCCTGGCCTATTGGTTAAGGTCTTAACTCTTACTCTGGCCTACTGGTTAAGGTCTTAACTCTTTCTCTGGCCTAATGGTTAAGGTCTTAACTCTTACTCTGGCCTACTGGTTAAGGTCTTAACTCTTACGCTGGCCTAATAGCTAAGGTCTTAGACTCGTACTCTGGCCTAATGGTTAAGGGCTTAACTCCTACTCTGGCCTAATAGCTAAGGTCTTAACTCTTACTCTGGCCTAATAGCTAGGGACTTAGACTCGTACTCTGGCCTACTGGTTAAGGTCTTAACTCTTACTCTGGCCTAATAGCTAAGGTCTTAACTCTTACTCTGGCCTAATAGCTAAGGTCTTAGACTCATACTCTGGCCTACTGGTTAAGGTCTTAACTCTTACTCTTTCCTAATAGCTAAGGTCTTAACTCTTACTCTGGCCTAATAGCTAACGTCTTAGACTCGTACTCTGGCCTACTGGTTAAGGTCTTAACTCTTACTCTGGCCTAATAGTTAAGGTCTTAACTCTTACTCTGGCCTAATAGCCAAGGTCTTAACTCTTACTCTGGCCTAATAGCTAAGGTCTTAGACTCGTACTCTGGCCTACAGGTTAAGGTCTTAACTCTTACTCTGGCCTACTGGTTAAGGTCTTAACTCTTACTCTGGCCTAATAGCTAAGGTCTTAGACTTGTACTCTGGCCTAATAGCTAAGGTCTTAGACTCGTATTCTGGCCTAATGGTTAAGGTCTTAACTCTTACTCTGGCCTAATAGCTAAGGTCTTAACTCTTACTCTGGCCAACTGGTTAAGGTCTTCACTCTTACTCTGGCCTAATAGCTAAGGTCTTAGACTCGTACTCTGGCCTAATGGTTAAAGTCTTAACTCTTACTCTGGCCTAATAGCTAAGGTCTTAACTCTTACTCTGGCCTAATAGCTAAGGTCTTAACTCTTACTCTGGCCTAATAACTAAGGTCTTAGACCCGTACTCTGGCCTACAGGTTAAGGTCTTAACTCTTACTCTGGCCTACTGGTTAAGGTCTAAACTCTTACACTGGCCTAATAGCTAAGGTCTTAACTCTTACTCTGGCCTAATAGCTAAGGTCTTAGACTCGTACTATGGCCTACAGGTTCAGGTCTTAACTCTTACACTGGCCTACTGGGTAAAGTCTTAACTCTTACTCTGGCCTAATAGCTAATGTCTTAACTCTTACTCTGGCCTAATAGCTAAGGTCTTAGACTCGTACTATGGCCTACAGGTTACAGTCTTAACTCTTACTCTGGCCTACTGGTTAAGGTCTTAACTCTTACTCTGGCCTACTGGGTAAGGTCTTAACTCTTACTCTGGCCTAATAGCTAAGGTCTTTGACTCGTACTATGGCCTACAGGTTAAGGTCTAAACTCTTTCTCTGGCCTAATAGTTAAGGTCTTAGACTCTTACTCTGCCCTACTCGTTAAGGTCTTAACTCTTACTCTGGCCTACTGGTTAAGGTCTTAACTCTTACTCTGGCCTAATAGCTAAGGTGTTAGACTCATACTCTGGCCTACTGCTTAAGGTCTTAACTCTTACTCTGGCCTAATAGCTAAGGTCTTAACTCTTACTCTGGCCTAATAGCTAAGGTCTTAGACTCATACTCTGACCTACAGGTTAAGGTCTTAACTCTTACTCTGGCCTACTGGTTAAGGTCTTAACTCTTACTCTGGCCTAATAGCTAAGGTCTTAACTCTTACTCTGGCCTAATAGCTAAGGTCTTAGATTCGTACTATGGCCTACAGGTTAAGGTCTTAACTCTTACTCTGGCCAACTGGTTAAGGTCTTAACTCTTACTCTGGCCTAATAGCTAAGGTCTTAGACTCGTACTATGGCCTACAGGTTAAGGTCTTAACTCTTACTCTGGCCTACTGGTTAAGGTCTTAACTCTTACTCTGGCCTAATAGCTAAGGTCTTAGACTCGTACTATGGCCTACAGGTTAAGGTCTTAACTCTTACTTTGGCCTAATAGCTAAGGTCTTAGACTCGTACTCTGGCCTACTGGTTAAGGTCTTAACTCTTACTCTGGCCTACTGGTTAAGGTCTTAACTCTTACTCTGGCCTATTGGCTAAGGTCTTAGAATCGTACTCTGGCCTAATGGTTACGGTCTTAACTCTTACTCTGGCCTAATAGCTAAGGTCTTAGACTCGTACTCTGGCCTAATGGTTAAGGTCTTAACTCTCACTCTGGCCTAATGTTTAAGGTCTTAACTCTTACCCTGGCCTACTGGTTAAGGTCTTAACTCTTACTCTGGCCTACTGGTTAAGGTCTTAACTCTTTCTCTGGCCTAATGGTTAAGGTCTTAACACTTTCTCTGGCCTAATGTTAAGGTCTTAACTCTTACTCTGGCCTACTGGTTAAGGTCTTAACTGTTACTCTGGCCTAATAGCTAAGGTCTTAGACTCGTACTATGGCCTACAGGTTAAGGTCCTAACTCTTACTCTGGCCTACTGGTTAAGGTCTTAACTCTTACTCTGGCCTACTGGTTAAGGTCTTAACTCTTACTCTGGCCTACTGGTTAAGGTCTTAACTCTTACTCTGGCCTACTGGTTAAGGTCTTACCTCTTTCTCTGGCCTAATGGTTAAGGTCTTAACTCTTACTCTGGCCTAATAGCTAACGTCTTAACTCTTACTCTGGCCTAATAGCTAAGGTCTTAGACTCGTAGTCTGGCCTACTGGTTAAGGTCTTAACTCTTACTCTGGCCTAATAGCTAAGGTCTTAACTCTAACTCTGGCCTAATAGCTAAGGTCTTAGACTCGTACTCTGGCCTACTGGTTAAGGTTTTAACTCTTACTCTGGCCTAATAGCTAAGGTCTTAACTCTTACTCTGGCCTAATAGCTAAGGTCTTAGACTCGTACTCTGGCCTAATGGTTAAGGTCTTAACTCTTACTCTGGTGTAATAGCTAAGGTCTTAACTCTTTCTCTGGCCTAATAGCTAAGGTCTTAGACTCGTACTCTGGCCTACTGGTTAAGGTTTTAACTCTTACTCTGGCCTAATAGCTAAGGTCTTAACTCTTACTCTGGCCTAATAGCTAAGGTCTTAGACTCGTACTCTGGCGTACTGGTTAAGGTCTTAACTCTTACTCTGGCGTAATAACTAAAGTCTTAACTCTTTCTCTGGCCTAATAGCTAAGGTCTTAGACTCGTACTCTGGCCTACTGGTTAAGGTCTTAACTCTTACTCTGGCCTACTGGTTAAGGTCTTAATTCTTACTCTGGCCTAATAGCTAAAGTCTTAGACTCGTACTCTGGCCTAATGGTTAAGGTCTTAACTCTTACTCTGGCCTAACAGCTAAGGTCCGAACTCTTACTCTGGCCTAATAGCTAAGGTCTTAACTCTTACTCTAGCCTAATAGCTAAGGTCTTAGACTCGTACTATGGCCTACAGGTTAAGGTCTTAACTCTTACTCTGGCCAACTGGTTAAGGTCTTAACTCTTACTCTGGCCCAATAGCTAAGGTCTTAGACTCGTAATATGGCCTACAGGTTAAGGTCTTAACTCTTACTCTGGCCTAGTGGTTAAGGTCTTAACTCTTACTCTGGCCTAATAGCTAAGGTCTTAGACTCGTACTATGGCCTACAGGTTAAGGTATTAACTCTTACTCTGGCCTAATAGCTAAGGTCTTAACTCTTACTCTGGCCTACTGGTTAAGGTCTTAACTCTTACTCTGGCCTAATAGCTAAGGTCTTAGACTCGTACTCTGGCCTAATGTTTAAGGTCTTAACTCTTACTCTGGCCTAATAGCTAAGGTCTTAGACTCGTACTCTGGCCTAATAGATAAGGTCTTAGACTCGTACACTGGCCTAATGGTTAAGGTCTTAACTCTTACTCTGGCCTAATGTTTAAGGTCTTAACTCTTACCCTGGCTTACTGGTTAAGGTCTTAACTCTTACTCTGGCCTACTGGTTAAGGTCTTAACTCTTTCTCTGGCCTAATGGTTAAGGTCTTAACTCTTACTCTGGCCTACTGGTTAAGGTCTTAACTCTTACTCTGGCCTAATAGCTAAGGTCTTAGACTCGTACTCTGGCCTAATGGTTAAGGTCTTAACTCCTACTCTGGCCTAATAGCTAAGGTCTTAACTCTTACTCTGGCCTAATAGCTAAGGACTTAGACTCGTACTCTGGCCTACTGGTTAAGGTCTTAACTCTTACTCTGGCCTAATAGCTAAGGTCTTAACTCTTACTCTGGCCTAAAAGCTAAGGTCTTAGACTCATACTCTGGCCTACTGGTTAAGGTCTTAACTCTTACTGTTTCCTAATAGCTGAGGTCTTAACTCTTACTCTGGCCTAATAGCTAACGTCTTAGACTCGTACTCTGGCCTACTGGTTAAGGTCTTATCTCTTACTCTGGCCTAATAGCTAAGGTCTTAACTCTTACTCTGGCCTAATAGCTAAGGTCTTAGACTCGTACTCTGGCCTAATGGTTAAGGTCTTAACTCTTACTCTGGCCTAATAGCTAAGGTCTTAACTCTTACTCTGGCCTAATAGTTAAGGTCTTAGACTCGTACTCTGGCCTACAGGTTAAGGTCTTAACTCTTACTCTGGCCTACTGGTTAAGGTCTTAACTCTTACTCTGGCCTAATAGCTAAGGTCTTAGACTCGTACTCTGGCCTAATGGTTAAGGTCTTAACTCTTACTCTGGCCTAATAGCTAAGGTCTTAACTCTTACTCTGGCCTACTGGTGAAGGTCTTCACTCTTACTCTGGCCTAATAGCTAAGGTCTTAGACTCGTACTCTGGCCTAATGGTTAAGGTCTTAACTCTTACTCTGGCCTAATAGCTAAGGTCTTAACTCTTACTCTGGCCTAATAAATAAGGTCTTAGACTCGTACTCTGGCCTACAGGTTAAGGTCTTAACTCTTACTCTGGCCTACTGGTTAAGGTCTAAACTCTTACTCTGGCCTAATAGCTAAGGTCTTAACTCTTACTCTGGCCTAATACCTAAGGTCTTAGACTCGTACTATGGCCTACAGGTTACGGTCTTAACTCTTACTCTGGCCTACTGGTTAAGGTCTTAACTCTTACTCTGGCCTAATAGCTAAGGTCTTAGACTCGTACTCTGGCCTACTGGTTAAGGTCTTAACTCTTACTCTGGCCTACTGGTTAAGGTCTTAACTCTTACTCTGGCCTAATAGCTAACGTCTTAGACTCGTACTCTGGCCTAATGGTTAAGGTCTTAACTCTTACTCTGGCCTACTGGTTAAGGTCTTAACTCTTTCTCTGGCCTAATGGTTAAGGTCTTAACTCTTACTCTGGAATACTGGTTAAGGTCTTAACTCTTACTTTGGCCTAATAGTTAAGGTCTTAGACTCGTACTCTGGCCTAATGGTTAAGGTCTTAACTCTTACTCTGGCCTAATAGCTAAGGTCTTAACTCTTACTCTGGCCTAATAGCTAAGATCTTAGACTCGCACTCTGGCCTACTGGTTAAGGTCTTAACTCTTACTCTGGCCTAATAGCTAAGGTCTTAGACTCGTACTCTGGCCTAATGGTTAAGGTCTTAACTCTTACTCTGGCCTAATAGCTAAGGTCTTAACTCTTACTCTGGCCTAATAGCTAAGGTCTTAGACTCGTACTCTGGCCTACTGGTTAAGGTCTTAACTCTTACTCTGGCCTAATAGCTAAGGTCTTAACTCTTACTCTGGCCTAATAGCTAAGGTCTTAGACTCGTACTATGGCCTACAGGTTAAGGTCTTAACTCTTACTCTTTCCTAATAGCTAAGGTCTTAACTCTTACTCTGGCCTAATAGCTAAGGTCTTAGACCTGTACTATGGCCTACAGGTTAAGGTCTTAACTCTTACTCTGGCCTAATAGCTAAGGTCTTAACTCTTACTCGGGCCTAATAGCTAAGGTCTTAACTCTTACTCTGGCCTACTGGTTAAGGTCTTAACTCTTACTCTGGCCTAATAGCTAAGGTCTTAGACTCGTACTCTGGCCTACTGGATAAGGTCTTAACTCTGACTCTGGCCTACTGGTTAAGGTCTTAACTCTTACTCTGGCCTAATAGCTAAGGTCTTAACTCTTACTTTGGCCTACTGATTAAGCTCTTAACTCTTACTCTGGCCTAATAGCTAAGGTCTTAACTCTTACTCTGGCTTACTGATTAAGGTCTTAACTCTTACTCTGGCCTAATAGCTAAGGTCTTAGACTTGTACTCGGGCCTAATGGTTAAGGTCTTAACTCTTACTCTGGCCTAATGGTTAAGGTCTTAACTCTTAATCTGGCCCACTGGTTAAGGTCTTAACTCTTACTCTGGCCTACTGGTTAAGGTCTTAACTCTTACTCTTACCTAATAGCTAAGGTCTTAGACTTGCACTCTGGCCTAATAGCTAAGTTCTTAACTCTTACTCTGGCCAAATAGCTAAGGTCTTAGACTCGTGCTATGGCCTACAAGTTAAGGTCTTAACTCTTACTCTGGCCTACTGGTTAAGGTCTTAACTCTTACACTTGCCTAATAGCTAAGGTCTTAGACTCTTAGTCTGGCCTACTGGTTAAGGTCTTAACTCTTACTCTGGCCTACTGGTTAAGGTCCTAACTCTTACTCTGGCCTTATAGCTAAGGTCTTAACTCTTACTCTGGCCTAATAGCTAAGGTCTAAGACTCGTACTATGTCCTACAGGTTAAAGGTCTTAACTCTTACTCTGGCCTAATAGCTAAGGTCTTAGACTCGTACTATGGCCTACAGGTTAAGGTCATAACTCTTACTCTGGCCTAATAGCTAAGGTCTTAGACTCGTGCTCTGGCCTAATGGTTAAGGTCTTAACTCTTACTCTGGCCTAATAGCTAAGGTCTTAACTCTTACTCTGGCCTAATAGCTACGGTCTTAGACTCGTACTCTGGCCTACTGGTTAAGGTCTTAACTCTTACTCTGGCCTAATAGCTAAGGTCTTAACTCTTACTCTGGCCTAATAGCTAAGGTCTTAGACTCATACTCTGGCCTACTGGTTAAGGTCTTAACTCTTACTCTTTCCTAATAGCTAAGGTCTTAACTCTTACTCTGGCCTAATAGCTAACGTCTTAGACTCGTACTCTGTCCTACTGGTTAAGGTCTTAACTCTTACTCTGGCCTAATAGCTAAGGTCTTAACTCTTACTCTGGCCTAATAGCTAAGGTCTTAACTCTTACTCTGGCCTACTGGTTAAGGTCTTAACTCTTACTCTGGCCTAATAGCTAAGGTCTTAGACTCGTACTCTGGCCTACTGGATAAGGTCTTAACTCTGACTCTGGCCTACTGGTTAAGGTCTTAACTCTTACTCTGGCCTAATAGCTAAGGTCTTAACTCTTACTTTGGCCTACTGATTAAGCTCTTAACTCTTACTCTGGCCTAATAGCTAAGGTCTTAACTCTTACTCTGGCTTACTGATTAAGGTCTTAACTCTTACTCTGGCCTAATAGCTAAGGTCTTAGACTCGTACTCGGGCCTAATGGTTAAGGTCTTAACTCTTACTCTGGCCTAATGGTTAAGGTCTTAACTCTTAATCTGGCCCACTGGTTAAGGTCTTAACTCTTACTCTGGCCTACTGGTTAAGGTCTTAACTCTTACTCTGGCCTACTGGTTAAGGTCTTAACTCTTACACTTGCCTAATCGCTAAGGTCTTAGACTCTTAGTCTGGCCTACTGGTTAAGGTCTTAACTCTTACTCTGGCCTACTGGTTAAGGTCCTAACTCTTACTCTGGCCTTATAGCTAAGGTCTTAACTCTTACTCTGGCCTAATAGCTAAGGTCTAAGACTCGTACTATGTCCTACAGGTTAAAGGTCTTAACTCTTACTCTGGCCTAATAGCCAAGGTCTTAGACTCGTACTATGGCCTACAGGTTAAGGTCATAAATCTTACTCTGGCCTACAGGTTAAGGTCTTAACTCTTACTCTGGCCTAATAGCTAAGGTCTTAGACTCGTACTCTGGCCTACTGGTTAAGGTCTTAACTCTTACTCTGGCCTACTGGTTAAGGTCTTAACTCTTACTCTGGCCTTATAGCTGAGGTCTTAGACTCATACTATGGCCTACTGGTTAAGGTCTTAACTCTTACTCTGGCCTAATAGCTAAGGTCTTAACTCTCACTCTGACCTACTGATTAAGGTCTTAACTTCTACTCTGGCTTAATAGCTAAGGTCTTAGACGCGTATTCTGGCCTAATGGTTAAGGTCTTGACTCTTACTCTGGCCTACAGGTTAAGGTCTTAACTCTTACTTTGGCCTAATAGCTAAGGTCTTAGACTCGTACTATGGCCTACAGGTTAAGGTCTTAAGTCTTACTCTGGCCTAATAGCTAAGGTCTTAGACGCGTACTATGGCCGATAGGTTAAGTTCTTGACTCTTACTCTGGCCTAATAGCTAAGGTCTTAGACTCGTACTATGGCCTAATGGTTAAGGTCTTAAATCTTACTCTGGCCTACAGGTTAAGGTCTTAACTCGTACTCTGGCCTACTGGTTAAGGTCTTAACTCTTACTCTGGCCTACTGGTTAAGGTCTTAACTCTTACTCTGGCCTAATAGCTAAGGTCTTAGACTCGTACTCTGGCCTAATGGTTACGGTCTTAACTCTTACTCTGGCCTAATAGCTAAGGTCTTAGACTCGTACTCTGGCCTAATAGCTAGGGTCTTAGACTCGTACTCTGGCCTAATGGTTAAGGTCTTAACTCTCACTATGGCCTAATGTTTAAGGTCTTAACTCTTACCCTGGCCTACTGGTTAAGGTCTTAACTCTTACTCTGGCCTACTGGTTAAGGTCTTAACTCTTTCTCTGGCCTAATGGTTAAGGTCTTAACACTTTCTCTGGCCTAATGTTAAGGTCTTAACTCTTACTCTGGCCTACTGGTTAAGGTCTTAACTGTTACTCTGGCCTAATAGCTAAGGTCTTAGACTCGTACTATGGCCTACAGGTTAAGGTCCTAACTCTTACTCTGGCCTACTGGTTAAGGTCTTAACTCTTACTCTGGCCTACTGGTTAAGGTCTTAACTCTTACTCTGGCCTACTGGTTAAGGTCTTAACTCTTTCTCTGGCCTAATGGTTAAGGTCTTAACTCTTACTCTGGCCTAATAGCTAACGTCTTAACTCTTACTCTGGCCTAATAGCTAAGGTCTTAGACTCGTACTCTGGCCTACTGGTTAAGGTCTTAACTCTTACTCTGGCCTAATAGCTAAGGTCTTAACTCTTACTCTGGCCTAATAGCTAAGGTCTTAGACTCGTACTCTGGCCTACTGGATAAGGTTTTAACTCTTACTCTGGCCTAATAGCTAAGGTCTTAACTCTTACTCTGGCCTAATAGCTAAGGTCTTAGACTCGTACTCTGGCCTAATGGTTAAGGTCTTAACTCTTACTCTGGTGTAATAGCTAAGGTCTTAACTCTTTCTCTGGCCTAATAGCTAAGGTCTTAGACTCGTACTCTGGCCTACTGGTTAAGGTTTTAACTCTTACTCTGGCCTAATAGCTAAGGTCTTAACTCTTACTCTGGCCTAATAGCTAAGGTCTTAACTCTTACTCTGGCCAACTGGTTAAGGTCTTAACTCTTACTGTTTCCTAATAGCTAAGGTCTTAACTCTTACTCTGGCCTAATAGCTAACGTCTTAGACTCGTACTCTGGCCTACTGGTTGAGGTCTTAACTCTTACTCTGGCCTAATAGCTAAGGTCTTAACTCTTACTATGGCCTAATAGCTAAGGTCTTAGACTCGTACTCTGGCCTAATGGTTAAGGTCTTAACTCTTACTCTGGTGTAATAGCTAAGGTCTTAACTCTTTCTCTGGCCTAATAGCTAAGGTCTTAGACTCGTACTCTGGCCTACTGGTTAAGGTTTTAACTCTTACTCTGGCCTAATAGCTAAGGTCTTAACTCTTACTCTGGCCTAATAGCTAAGGTCTTAACTCTTACTCTGGCCAACTGGTTAAGGTCTTAACTCTTACTGTTTCCTAATAGCTAAGGTCTTAACTCTTACTCTGGCCTAATAGCTAACGTCTTAGACTCATACTCTGGCCTACTGGTTAAGGTCTTATCTCTTACTCTGGCCTAATAGCTAAGGTCTTAACTCTTACTCTGGCCTAATAGCTAAGGTCTTAGACACGTACTCTGGCCTAATGGTTAAGGTCTTAACTCTTACTCTGGCCTAATAGCTAAGGTCTTAACTCTTACTCTGGCCTAATAGTTAAGGTCTTAGACTCGTACTCTGGCCTACAGGTTAAGGTCTTAACTCTTACTCTGGCCTACTGGTTAAGGTCTTAACTCTTACTCTGGCCTAATAGCTAAGGTCTTAGACTCGTACTCTGGCCTAATAGCTAAGGTCTGAGACTCGTACTCTGGCCTAATGGTTAAGGTCTTAACTCTTACTCTGGCCTAACAGCTAAGGTCTTAACTCTTACTCTGGCCTACTGGTGAAGGTCTTCACTCTTACTCTGGCCTAATAGCTAAGGTCTTAGACTCGTACTCTGGCCTAATGGTTAAGGTCTTAACTCTTACTCTGGCCTAATAGCTAAGGTCTTAACTCTTACTCTGGCCTACTGGTTAAGGTCTTAACTCTTACTCTGGCTGTGGTATCCTTGATGTTGTCATATGTTTATATATAGCTTTCATATGTTTATATATAGCTTACAGGTATTCATTGGCTTGGTTATGGAATGTTACGTGGGAGTAGAATGTAATGACATCTGTATAGAATGTAATGACATCTGCTTGTGGATGTCTGTGTTGGTGACAGTTGAAGACTACTGTTCTGTGGATGGGACCTTGGATGATGTATGTCTTGAATAAAGAAGATTGATGGCATATTGGAGTCAGCAACTTCTTCACACTGGCCTAATAGCTAAGGTCTTAGACTCGTACTCTGGCCTAATAGCTAAGGTCTTAGACTCGGACTCTGGCCTAATGGTTAAGGTCTTAACTCTTACTCTGGCCTAATATTTAAGGTCTTAACTCTTACCCTGGCCTACTGGTTAAGGTCTTAACTCTTACCCTGGCCTAATGGTTAAGGTCTTAACTCTTTCTCTGGCCTAATGTTAAGGTCTTAGACTCGTACTATGGCCTACAGGTTAAGGTCCTAACTCTTACTCTGGCCTACTGGTTAAGGTCTTAATTCTTACTCTGGCCTACTGGTTAAGGTCTTAACTCTTACTCTGGCCTACTGGTTAAGGTCTTAACTCTTTCTCTGGCCTAATGGTTAAGGTCTTAACTCTTACTCTGGCCTAATAGCTAAGGTCTTAACTCTTACTCTGGCCTAATAGCTAAGGTCTTAGACTCGTACTCTGGCCTACTGTTTAAGGTCTTAGCTCTTACTCTGGCCTAATAGCTAAGGTCTTAGCTCTTACTCTGGCCTAATAGCTAAGGTCTTAGACTTGTACTCTGGCCTAATGGTTAAGGTCTTAACTCTTACTCTGGCCTAATAGCTAAGGTCTTAACTCTTTCTCTGGCCTCATAGCTAAGGTTTTAGACTCGTACTCTGGCCTACTGGTTAAGGTCTTAACTCTTACTCTGGCCTACTGGTTAAGGTCTTAACTCTTACTCTGGCCTAATAGCTAAGGTCTTAGACTCGTACTCTGGCCTAATGGTTAAAGTCTTAACTCTTACTCTGGCCTAACAGCTAAGGTCTTAACTCTTACTCTGGCCTAATAGCTAAGGTCTTAACTCTTACTTTGGCCTAATAGCTAAGGTCTTAGACTCGTACTCTGGCCTACAGGTTAAGGTCTTAACTCTTACTCTGGCCTACTGGTTAAGGTCTTAACTCTTACTCTGGCCTAATAGCTAAGGTATTAACTCTTACTCTGGCCTAATAGCTAAGGTCTTAGACTCGTACTATGGCCTACAGGTTAAGGTCATGACTCTTACTCTGGCCTACAGGTTAAGGTCTTAACTCTTACTCTGGCCTAATAGCTAAGGTCTTAGACTCGTACTGTGGCCTACTGGTTAAGGTCTTAACTCTTACTCTGGCCTACTGGTTAAGGTCTTAGCTCTTACTCTGGCCTAATAGCTGAGGTCTTAGACTCATACTATGGCCTACTGGTTAAGGTCTTAACTCTTACTCTGGCCTACAGGTTAAGGTCTTAACTCTTACTCTGGCCTAATAGCTAAGGTCTTAGACTCGTACTCTGGCCTACTGGTTAAGGTCTTAACTCTCACTCTGGCCTACTGGTTAAGGTCTTAACTCTTACTCTGGCCTAATAGCTAAGGTCTTAACTCTCACTCTGGCCTACTGATTAAGGTATTAACTTCTACTCTGGCTTAATAACTAAGGTCTTAGACTCGTAGTCTGGCCTAATGGTTAAGGTCTTGACTCTTACTCTGGCCTACAGGTTAAGGTCTTAACTCTTACTCTGGCCTAATAGCTGAGGTCTTAGACTCATACTATGGCCTACAGGTTAAGGTCTTAACTCTTACTCTGCCCTAATAGCTAAGATCTTAGACTCGTACTATGGCCTATAGGTTAAGTTCTTAACTCTTACTCTGGCCTAATAGCTAAGGTCTTAGACTCATACTCTGTCCTAATGGTTAAGGTCTTAACTCTTACTCTGGCCTACAGGTTAAGGTCTTAACTCTTACTCTGGCCTACTGGGTAAGGTCTTAACTCTTACTCTGGCCTAATAGCTAAGGTCTTTGACTCGTACTATGGCCTACAGGTTAAGGTCTTAACTCTTTCTCTGGCCTAATAGCTAAGGTCTTAGACTCTTACTCTGGCCTACTCGTTAAGGTCTTAACTCTTACTCTGGCCTACTGGTTAAGGTCTTAACTCTTACTCTGGCCTAATAGCTAAGGTGTTAGACTCATACTCTGGCCTACTGCTTAAGGTCTTAACTCTTACTCTGGCCTAATAGCTAAGGTCTTAACTCTTACTCTGGCCTAATAGCTAAGGTCTTAGACTCATACTCTGACCTACAGGTTAAGGTCTTAACTCTTACTCTGGCCTACTGGTTAAGGTCTTAACTCTTACTCTGGCCTAATAGCTAAGGTCTTAACTCTTACTCTGGCCTAATAGATAAGGTCTTAGATTCGTACTATGGCCTACAGGTTAAGGTCTTAACTCTTACTCTGGCCAACTGGTTAAGGTCTTAACTCTTACTCTGGCCTAATAGCTAAGGTCTTAGACTCGTACTATGGCCTACAGGTTAAGGTCTTAACTCTTACTCTGGCCTACTGGTTAAGGTCTTAACTCTTACTCTGGCCTAATAGCTAAGGTCTTAGACTCGTACTATGGCCTACAGGTTAAGGTCTTAACTCTTACTTTGGCCTAATAGCTAAGGTCTTAGACTCGTACTCTGGCCTACTGGTTAAGGTCTTAACTCTTACTCTGGCCTACTGGTTAAGGTCTTAACTCTTACTCTGGCCTAATAGCTAAGGTCTTAGACTCGTACTCTGGCCTAATGGTTACGGTCTTAACTCTTACTCTGGCCTAATAGCTAAGGTCTTAGACTCGTACTCTGGCCTAATGGTTAAGGTCTTAACTCTCACTCTGGCCTAATGTTTAAGGTCTTAACTCTTACCCTGGCCTACTGGTTAAGGTCTTAACTCTTACTCTGGCCTACTGGTTAAGGTCTTAACTCTTTCTCTGGCCTAATGGTTAAGGTCTTAACACTTTCTCTGGCCTAATGTTAAGGTCTTAACTCTTACTCTGGCCTACTGGTTAAGGTCTTAACTGTTACTCTGGCCTAATAGCTAAGGTCTTAGACTCGTACTATGGCCTACAGGTTAAGGTCCTAACTCTTACTCTGGCCTACTGGTTAAGGTCTTAACTCTTACTCTGGCCTACTGGTTAAGGTCTTAACTCTTACTCTGGCCTACTGGTTAAGGTCTTAACTCTTACTCTGGCCTACTGGTTAAGGTCTTAACCCTTTCTCTGGCCTAATGGTTAAGGTCTTAACTCTTACTCTGGCCTAATAGCTAACGTCTTAACTCTTACTCTGGCCTAATAGCTAAGGTCTTAGACTCGTAGTCTGGCCTACTGGTTAAGGTCTTAACTCTTACTCTGGCCTAATAGCTAAGGTCTTAACTCTAACTCTGGCCTAATAGCTAAGGTCTTAGACTCGTACTCTGGCCTACTGGTTAAGGTTTTAACTCTTACTCTGGCCTAATAGCTAAGGTCTTAACTCTTACTCTGGCCTAATAGCTAAGGTCTTAGACTCGTACTCTGGCCTACTGGTTAAGGTCTTAACTCTTACTCTGGCGTAATAACTAAAGTCTTAACTCTTTCTCTGGCCTAATAGCTAAGGTCTTAGACTCGTACTCTGGCCTACTGGTTAAGGTCTTAACTCTTACTCTGGCCTACTGGTTAAGGTCTTAATTCTTACTCTGGCCTAATAGCTAAGGTCTTAACTCTTACTCTGGCCTACTGGTTAAGGTCTTAATTCTTACTCTGGCCTAATAGCTAAGGTCTTAGACTCGTACTCTGGCCTAATGGTTAAGGTCTTAACTCTTACTCTGGCCTAATAGCTAAGGTCTTAGACTCGTACTCTGGCCTAATAGTTAAGGTCTTAACTCTTACTCTGGCCTAATAGCTAAGGTCTTAGACTCGTACTCTGGCCTACAGGTTAAGGTCTTAACTCTTACTCTGGCCTACTGGTTAAGGTCTAAACTCTTACACTGGCCTAATAGCTAAGGTCTTAACTCTTACTCTGGCCTAATAGCTAAGGTCTTAGACTCGTACTATGGCCTACAGGTTCAGGTCTTAACTCTTACACTGGCCTACTGGGTAAAGTCTTAACTCTTACTCTGGCCTAATAGCTAATGTCTTAACTCTTACTCTGGCCTAATAGCTAAGGTCTTAGACTCGTACTATGGCCTACAGGTTACAGTCTTAACTCTTACTCTGGCCTACTGGTTAAGGTCTTAACTCTTACTCTGGCCTACTGGGTAAGGTCTTAACTCTTACTCTGGCCTAATAGCTAAGGTCTTTGACTCGTACTATGGCCTACAGGTTAAGGTCTAAACTCTTTCTCTGGCCTAATAGTTAAGGTCTTAGACTCTTACTCTGCCCTACTCGTTAAGGTCTTAACTCTTACTCTGGCCTACTGGTTAAGGTCTTAACTCTTACTCTGGCCTAATAGCTAAGGTGTTAGACTCATACTCTGGCCTACTGCTTAAGGTCTTAACTCTTACTCTGGCCTAATAGCTAAGGTCTTAACTCTTACTCTGGCCTAATAGCTAAGGTCTTAGACTCATACTCTGACCTACAGGTTAAGGTCTTAACTCTTACTCTGGCCTACTGGTTAAGGTCTTAACTCTTACTCTGGCCTAATAGCTAAGGTCTTAACTCTTACTCTGGCCTAATAGCTAAGGTCTTAGATTCGTACTATGGCCTACAGGTTAAGGTCTTAACTCTTACTCTGGCCAACTGGTTAAGGTCTTAACTCTTACTCTGGCCTAATAGCTAAGGTCTTAGACTCGTACTATGGCCTACAGGTTAAGGTCTTAACTCTTACTCTGGCCTACTGGTTAAGGTCTTAACTCTTACTCTGGCCTAATAGCTAAGGTCTTAGACTCGTACTATGGCCTACAGGTTAAGGTCTTAACTCTTACTTTGGCCTAATAGCTAAGGTCTTAGACTCGTACTCTGGCCTACTGGTTAAGGTCTTAACTCTTACTCTGGCCTACTGGTTAAGGTCTTAACTCTTACTCTGGCCTATTGGCTAAGGTCTTAGAATCGTACTCTGGCCTAATGGTTACGGTCTTAACTCTTACTCTGGCCTAATAGCTAAGGTCTTAGACTCGTACTCTGGCCTAATGGTTAAGGTCTTAACTCTCACTCTGGCCTAATGTTTAAGGTCTTAACTCTTACCCTGGCCTACTGGTTAAGGTCTTAACTCTTACTCTGGCCTACTGGTTAAGGTCTTAACTCTTTCTCTGGCCTAATGGTTAAGGTCTTAACACTTTCTCTGGCCTAATGTTAAGGTCTTAACTCTTACTCTGGCCTACTGGTTAAGGTCTTAACTGTTACTCTGGCCTAATAGCTAAGGTCTTAGACTCGTACTATGGCCTACAGGTTAAGGTCCTAACTCTTACTCTGGCCTACTGGTTAAGGTCTTAACTCTTACTCTGGCCTACTGGTTAAGGTCTTAACTCTTACTCTGGCCTACTGGTTAAGGTCTTAACTCTTACTCTGGCCTACTGGTTAAGGTCTTACCTCTTTCTCTGGCCTAATGGTTAAGGTCTTAACTCTTACTCTGGCCTAATAGCTAACGTCTTAACTCTTACTCTGGCCTAATAGCTAAGGTCTTAGACTCGTAGTCTGGCCTACTGGTTAAGGTCTTAACTCTTACTCTGGCCTAATAGCTAAGGTCTTAACTCTAACTCTGGCCTAATAGCTAAGGTCTTAGACTCGTACTCTGGCCTACTGGTTAAGGTTTTAACTCTTACTCTGGCCTAATAGCTAAGGTCTTAACTCTTACTCTGGCCTAATAGCTAAGGTCTTAGACTCGTACTCTGGCCTAATGGTTAAGGTCTTAACTCTTACTCTGGTGTAATAGCTAAGGTCTTAACTCTTTCTCTGGCCTAATAGCTAAGGTCTTAGACTCGTACTCTGGCCTACTGGTTAAGGTTTTAACTCTTACTCTGGCCTAATAGCTAAGGTCTTAACTCTTACTCTGGCCTAATAGCTAAGGTCTTAGACTCGTACTCTGGCGTACTGGTTAAGGTCTTAACTCTTACTCTGGCGTAATAACTAAAGTCTTAACTCTTTCTCTGGCCTAATAGCTAAGGTCTTAGACTCGTACTCTGGCCTACTGGTTAAGGTCTTAACTCTTACTCTGGCCTACTGGTTAAGGTCTTAATTCTTACTCTGGCCTAATAGCTAAAGTCTTAGACTCGTACTCTGGCCTAATGGTTAAGGTCTTAACTCTTACTCTGGCCTAACAGCTAAGGTCCGAACTCTTACTCTGGCCTAATAGCTAAGGTCTTAACTCTTACTCTAGCCTAATAGCTAAGGTCTTAGACTCGTACTATGGCCTACAGGTTAAGGTCTTAACTCTTACTCTGGCCAACTGGTTAAGGTCTTAACTCTTACTCTGGCCCAATAGCTAAGGTCTTAGACTCGTAATATGGCCTACAGGTTAAGGTCTTAACTCTTACTCTGGCCTAGTGGTTAAGGTCTTAACTCTTACTCTGGCCTAATAGCTAAGGTCTTAGACTCGTACTATGGCCTACAGGTTAAGGTATTAACTCTTACTCTGGCCTAATAGCTAAGGTCTTAACTCTTACTCTGGCCTACTGGTTAAGGTCTTAACTCTTACTCTGGCCTAATAGCTAAGGTCTTAGACTCGTACTCTGGCCTAATGTTTAAGGTCTTAACTCTTACTCTGGCCTAATAGCTAAGGTCTTAGACTCGTACTCTGGCCTAATAGATAAGGTCTTAGACTCGTACACTGGCCTAATGGTTAAGGTCTTAACTCTTACTCTGGCCTAATGTTTAAGGTCTTAACTCTTACCCTGGCTTACTGGTTAAGGTCTTAACTCTTACTCTGGCCTACTGGTTAAGGTCTTAACTCTTTCTCTGGCCTAATGGTTAAGGTCTTAACTCTTACTCTGGCCTACTGGTTAAGGTCTTAACTCTTACTCTGGCCTAATAGCTAAGGTCTTAGACTCGTACTCTGGCCTAATGGTTAAGGTCTTAACTCCTACTCTGGCCTAATAGCTAAGGTCTTAACTCTTACTCTGGCCTAATAGCTAAGGACTTAGACTCGTACTCTGGCCTACTGGTTAAGGTCTTAACTCTTACTCTGGCCTAATAGCTAAGGTCTTAACTCTTACTCTGGCCTAAAAGCTAAGGTCTTAGACTCATACTCTGGCCTACTGGTTAAGGTCTTAACTCTTACTGTTTCCTAATAGCTGAGGTCTTAACTCTTACTCTGGCCTAATAGCTAACGTCTTAGACTCGTACTCTGGCCTACTGGTTAAGGTCTTATCTCTTACTCTGGCCTAATAGCTAAGGTCTTAACTCTTACTCTGGCCTAATAGCTAAGGTCTTAGACTCGTACTCTGGCCTAATGGTTAAGGTCTTAACTCTTACTCTGGCCTAATAGCTAAGGTCTTAACTCTTACTCTGGCCTAATAGTTAAGGTCTTAGACTCGTACTCTGGCCTACAGGTTAAGGTCTTAACTCTTACTCTGGCCTACTGGTTAAGGTCTTAACTCTTACTCTGGCCTAATAGCTAAGGTCTTAGACTCGTACTCTGGCCTAATAGCTAAGGTCTTAGACTCGTACTCTGGCCTAATGGTTAAGGTCTTAACTCTTACTCTGGCCTAATAGCTAAGGTCTTAACTCTTACTCTGGCCTACTGGTGAAGGTCTTCACTCTTACTCTGGCCTAATAGCTAAGGTCTTAGACTCGTACTCTGGCCTAATGGTTAAGGTCTTAACTCTTACTCTGGCCTAATAGCTAAGGTCTTAACTCTTACTCTGGCCTAATAAATAAGGTCTTAGACTCGTACTCTGGCCTACAGGTTAAGGTCTTAACTCTTACTCTGGCCTACTGGTTAAGGTCTAAACTCTTACTCTGGCCTAATAGCTAAGGTCTTAACTCTTACTCTGGCCTAATACCTAAGGTCTTAGACTCGTACTATGGCCTACAGGTTACGGTCTTAACTCTTACTCTGGCCTACTGGTTAAGGTCTTAACTCTTACTCTGGCCTAATAGCTAAGGTCTTAGACTCGTACTCTGGCCTACTGGTTAAGGTCTTAACTCTTACTCTGGCCTACTGGTTAAGGTCTTAACTCTTACTCTGGCCTAATAGCTAACGTCTTAGACTCGTACTCTGGCCTAATGGTTAAGGTCTTAACTCTTACTCTGGCCTACTGGTTAAGGTCTTAACTCTTTCTCTGGCCTAATGGTTAAGGTCTTAACTCTTACTCTGGAATACTGGTTAAGGTCTTAACTCTTACTTTGGCCTAATAGTTAAGGTCTTAGACTCGTACTCTGGCCTAATGGTTAAGGTCTTAACTCTTACTCTGGCCTAATAGCTAAGGTCTTAACTCTTACTCTGGCCTAATAGCTAAGATCTTAGACTCGCACTCTGGCCTACTGGTTAAGGTCTTAACTCTTACTCTGGCCTAATAGCTAAGGTCTTAGACTCGTACTCTGGCCTAATGGTTAAGGTCTTAACTCTTACTCTGGCCTAATAGCTAAGGTCTTAACTCTTACTCTGGCCTAATAGCTAAGGTCTTAGACTCGTACTCTGGCCTACTGGTTAAGGTCTTAACTCTTACTCTGGCCTAATAGCTAAGGTCTTAACTCTTACTCTGGCCTAATAGCTAAGGTCTTAGACTCGTACTATGGCCTACAGGTTAAGGTCTTAACTCTTACTCTTTCCTAATAGCTAAGGTCTTAACTCTTACTCTGGCCTAATAGCTAAGGTCTTAGACCTGTACTATGGCCTACAGGTTAAGGTCTTAACTCTTACTCTGGCCTAATAGCTAAGGTCTTAACTCTTACTCGGGCCTAATAGCTAAGGTCTTAACTCTTACTCTGGCCTACTGGTTAAGGTCTTAACTCTTACTCTGGCCTAATAGCTAAGGTCTTAGACTCGTACTCTGGCCTACTGGATAAGGTCTTAACTCTGACTCTGGCCTACTGGTTAAGGTCTTAACTCTTACTCTGGCCTAATAGCTAAGGTCTTAACTCTTACTTTGGCCTACTGATTAAGCTCTTAACTCTTACTCTGGCCTAATAGCTAAGGTCTTAACTCTTACTCTGGCTTACTGATTAAGGTCTTAACTCTTACTCTGGCCTAATAGCTAAGGTCTTAGACTTGTACTCGGGCCTAATGGTTAAGGTCTTAACTCTTACTCTGGCCTAATGGTTAAGGTCTTAACTCTTAATCTGGCCCACTGGTTAAGGTCTTAACTCTTACTCTGGCCTACTGGTTAAGGTCTTAACTCTTACTCTTACCTAATAGCTAAGGTCTTAGACTTGCACTCTGGCCTAATAGCTAAGTTCTTAACTCTTACTCTGGCCAAATAGCTAAGGTCTTAGACTCGTGCTATGGCCTACAAGTTAAGGTCTTAACTCTTACTCTGGCCTACTGGTTAAGGTCTTAACTCTTACACTTGCCTAATAGCTAAGGTCTTAGACTCTTAGTCTGGCCTACTGGTTAAGGTCTTAACTCTTACTCTGGCCTACTGGTTAAGGTCCTAACTCTTACTCTGGCCTTATAGCTAAGGTCTTAACTCTTACTCTGGCCTAATAGCTAAGGTCTAAGACTCGTACTATGTCCTACAGGTTAAAGGTCTTAACTCTTACTCTGGCCTAATAGCTAAGGTCTTAGACTCGTACTATGGCCTACAGGTTAAGGTCATAACTCTTACTCTGGCCTAATAGCTAAGGTCTTAGACTCGTGCTCTGGCCTAATGGTTAAGGTCTTAACTCTTACTCTGGCCTAATAGCTAAGGTCTTAACTCTTACTCTGGCCTAATAGCTACGGTCTTAGACTCGTACTCTGGCCTACTGGTTAAGGTCTTAACTCTTACTCTGGCCTAATAGCTAAGGTCTTAACTCTTACTCTGGCCTAATAGCTAAGGTCTTAGACTCATACTCTGGCCTACTGGTTAAGGTCTTAACTCTTACTCTTTCCTAATAGCTAAGGTCTTAACTCTTACTCTGGCCTAATAGCTAACGTCTTAGACTCGTACTCTGTCCTACTGGTTAAGGTCTTAACTCTTACTCTGGCCTAATAGCTAAGGTCTTAACTCTTACTCTGGCCTAATAGCTAAGGTCTTAACTCTTACTCTGGCCTACTGGTTAAGGTCTTAACTCTTACTCTGGCCTAATAGCTAAGGTCTTAGACTCGTACTCTGGCCTACTGGATAAGGTCTTAACTCTGACTCTGGCCTACTGGTTAAGGTCTTAACTCTTACTCTGGCCTAATAGCTAAGGTCTTAACTCTTACTTTGGCCTACTGATTAAGCTCTTAACTCTTACTCTGGCCTAATAGCTAAGGTCTTAACTCTTACTCTGGCTTACTGATTAAGGTCTTAACTCTTACTCTGGCCTAATAGCTAAGGTCTTAGACTCGTACTCGGGCCTAATGGTTAAGGTCTTAACTCTTACTCTGGCCTAATGGTTAAGGTCTTAACTCTTAATCTGGCCCACTGGTTAAGGTCTTAACTCTTACTCTGGCCTACTGGTTAAGGTCTTAACTCTTACTCTGGCCTACTGGTTAAGGTCTTAACTCTTACACTTGCCTAATCGCTAAGGTCTTAGACTCTTAGTCTGGCCTACTGGTTAAGGTCTTAACTCTTACTCTGGCCTACTGGTTAAGGTCCTAACTCTTACTCTGGCCTTATAGCTAAGGTCTTAACTCTTACTCTGGCCTAATAGCTAAGGTCTAAGACTCGTACTATGTCCTACAGGTTAAAGGTCTTAACTCTTACTCTGGCCTAATAGCCAAGGTCTTAGACTCGTACTATGGCCTACAGGTTAAGGTCATAACTCTTACTCTGGCCTACAGGTTAAGGTCTTAACTCTTACTCTGGCCTAATAGCTAAGGTCTTAGACTCGTACTCTGGCCTACTGGTTAAGGTCTTAACTCTTACTCTGGCCTACTGGTTAAGGTCTTAACTCTTACTCTGGCCTTATAGCTGAGGTCTTAGACTCATACTATGGCCTACTGGTTAAGGTCTTAACTCTTACTCTGGCCTAATAGCTAAGGTCTTAACTCTCACTCTGACCTACTGATTAAGGTCTTAACTTCTACTCTGGCTTAATAGCTAAGGTCTTAGACGCGTATTCTGGCCTAATGGTTAAGGTCTTGACTCTTACTCTGGCCTACAGGTTAAGGTCTTAACTCTTACTTTGGCCTAATAGCTAAGGTCTTAGACTCGTACTATGGCCTACAGGTTAAGGTCTTAAGTCTTACTCTGGCCTAATAGCTAAGGTCTTAGACTCGTACTATGGCCGATAGGTTAAGTTCTTGACTCTTACTCTGGCCTAATAGCTAAGGTCTTAGACTCGTACTATGGCCTAATGGTTAAGGTCTTAAATCTTACTCTGGCCTACAGGTTAAGGTCTTAACTCGTACTCTGGCCTACTGGTTAAGGTCTTAACTCTTACTCTGGCCTACTGGTTAAGGTCTTAACTCTTACTCTGGCCTAATAGCTAAGGTCTTAGACTCGTACTCTGGCCTAATGGTTACGGTCTTAACTCTTACTCTGGCCTAATAGCTAAGGTCTTAGACTCGTACTCTGGCCTAATAGCTAGGGTCTTAGACTCGTACTCTGGCCTAATGGTTAAGGTCTTAACTCTCACTATGGCCTAATGTTTAAGGTCTTAACTCTTACCCTGGCCTACTGGTTAAGGTCTTAACTCTTACTCTGGCCTACTGGTTAAGGTCTTAACTCTTTCTCTGGCCTAATGGTTAAGGTCTTAACACTTTCTCTGGCCTAATGTTAAGGTCTTAACTCTTACTCTGGCCTACTGGTTAAGGTCTTAACTGTTACTCTGGCCTAATAGCTAAGGTCTTAGACTCGTACTATGGCCTACAGGTTAAGGTCCTAACTCTTACTCTGGCCTACTGGTTAAGGTCTTAACTCTTACTCTGGCCTACTGGTTAAGGTCTTAACTCTTACTCTGGCCTACTGGTTAAGGTCTTAACTCTTTCTCTGGCCTAATGGTTAAGGTCTTAACTCTTACTCTGGCCTAATAGCTAACGTCTTAACTCTTACTCTGGCCTAATAGCTAAGGTCTTAGACTCGTACTCTGGCCTACTGGTTAAGGTCTTAACTCTTACTCTGGCCTAATAGCTAAGGTCTTAACTCTTACTCTGGCCTAATAGCTAAGGTCTTAGACTCGTACTCTGGCCTACTGGATAAGGTTTTAACTCTTACTCTGGCCTAATAGCTAAGGTCTTAACTCTTACTCTGGCCTAATAGCTAAGGTCTTAGACTCGTACTCTGGCCTAATGGTTAAGGTCTTAACTCTTACTCTGGTGTAATAGCTAAGGTCTTAACTCTTTCTCTGGCCTAATAGCTAAGGTCTTAGACTCGTACTCTGGCCTACTGGTTAAGGTTTTAACTCTTACTCTGGCCTAATAGCTAAGGTCTTAACTCTTACTCTGGCCTAATAGCTAAGGTCTTAACTCTTACTCTGGCCAACTGGTTAAGGTCTTAACTCTTACTGTTTCCTAATAGCTAAGGTCTTAACTCTTACTCTGGCCTAATAGCTAACGTCTTAGACTCGTACTCTGGCCTACTGGTTGAGGTCTTAACTCTTACTCTGGCCTAATAGCTAAGGTCTTAACTCTTACTATGGCCTAATAGCTAAGGTCTTAGACTCGTACTCTGGCCTAATGGTTAAGGTCTTAACTCTTACTCTGGTGTAATAGCTAAGGTCTTAACTCTTTCTCTGGCCTAATAGCTAAGGTCTTAGACTCGTACTCTGGCCTACTGGTTAAGGTTTTAACTCTTACTCTGGCCTAATAGCTAAGGTCTTAACTCTTACTCTGGCCTAATAGCTAAGGTCTTAACTCTTACTCTGGCCAACTGGTTAAGGTCTTAACTCTTACTGTTTCCTAATAGCTAAGGTCTTAACTCTTACTCTGGCCTAATAGCTAACGTCTTAGACTCATACTCTGGCCTACTGGTTAAGGTCTTATCTCTTACTCTGGCCTAATAGCTAAGGTCTTAACTCTTACTCTGGCCTAATAGCTAAGGTCTTAGACACGTACTCTGGCCTAATGGTTAAGGTCTTAACTCTTACTCTGGCCTAATAGCTAAGGTCTTAACTCTTACTCTGGCCTAATAGTTAAGGTCTTAGACTCGTACTCTGGCCTACAGGTTAAGGTCTTAACTCTTACTCTGGCCTACTGGTTAAGGTCTTAACTCTTACTCTGGCCTAATAGCTAAGGTCTTAGACTCGTACTCTGGCCTAATAGCTAAGGTCTGAGACTCGTACTCTGGCCTAATGGTTAAGGTCTTAACTCTTACTCTGGCCTAACAGCTAAGGTCTTAACTCTTACTCTGGCCTACTGGTGAAGGTCTTCACTCTTACTCTGGCCTAATAGCTAAGGTCTTAGACTCGTACTCTGGCCTAATGGTTAAGGTCTTAACTCTTACTCTGGCCTAATAGCTAAGGTCTTAACTCTTACTCTGGCCTACTGGTTAAGGTCTTAACTCTTACTCTGGCTGTGGTATCCTTGATGTTGTCATATGTTTATATATAGCTTTCATATGTTTATATATAGCTTACAGGTATTCATTGGCTTGGTTATGGAATGTTACGTGGGAGTAGAATGTAATGACATCTGTATAGAATGTAATGACATCTGCTTGTGGATGTCTGTGTTGGTGACAGTTGAAGACTACTGTTCTGTGGATGGGACCTTGGATGATGTATGTCTTGAATAAAGAAGATTGATGGCATATTGGAGTCAGCAACTTCTTCACACTGGCCTAATAGCTAAGGTCTTAGACTCGTACTCTGGCCTAATAGCTAAGGTCTTAGACTCGGACTCTGGCCTAATGGTTAAGGTCTTAACTCTTACTCTGGCCTAATATTTAAGGTCTTAACTCTTACCCTGGCCTACTGGTTAAGGTCTTAACTCTTACCCTGGCCTAATGGTTAAGGTCTTAACTCTTTCTCTGGCCTAATGTTAAGGTCTTAGACTCGTACTATGGCCTACAGGTTAAGGTCCTAACTCTTACTCTGGCCTACTGGTTAAGGTCTTAATTCTTACTCTGGCCTACTGGTTAAGGTCTTAACTCTTACTCTGGCCTACTGGTTAAGGTCTTAACTCTTTCTCTGGCCTAATGGTTAAGGTCTTAACTCTTACTCTGGCCTAATAGCTAAGGTCTTAACTCTTACTCTGGCCTAATAGCTAAGGTCTTAGACTCGTACTCTGGCCTACTGTTTAAGGTCTTAGCTCTTACTCTGGCCTAATAGCTAAGGTCTTAGCTCTTACTCTGGCCTAATAGCTAAGGTCTTAGACTTGTACTCTGGCCTAATGGTTAAGGTCTTAACTCTTACTCTGGCCTAATAGCTAAGGTCTTAACTCTTTCTCTGGCCTCATAGCTAAGGTTTTAGACTCGTACTCTGGCCTACTGGTTAAGGTCTTAACTCTTACTCTGGCCTACTGGTTAAGGTCTTAACTCTTACTCTGGCCTAATAGCTAAGGTCTTAGACTCGTACTCTGGCCTAATGGTTAAAGTCTTAACTCTTACTCTGGCCTAACAGCTAAGGTCTTAACTCTTACTCTGGCCTAATAGCTAAGGTCTTAACTCTTACTTTGGCCTAATAGCTAAGGTCTTAGACTCGTACTCTGGCCTACAGGTTAAGGTCTTAACTCTTACTCTGGCCTACTGGTTAAGGTCTTAACTCTTACTCTGGCCTAATAGCTAAGGTATTAACTCTTACTCTGGCCTAATAGCTAAGGTCTTAGACTCGTACTATGGCCTACAGGTTAAGGTCATGACTCTTACTCTGGCCTACAGGTTAAGGTCTTAACTCTTACTCTGGCCTAATAGCTAAGGTCTTAGACTCGTACTGTGGCCTACTGGTTAAGGTCTTAACTCTTACTCTGGCCTACTGGTTAAGGTCTTAGCTCTTACTCTGGCCTAATAGCTGAGGTCTTAGACTCATACTATGGCCTACTGGTTAAGGTCTTAACTCTTACTCTGGCCTACAGGTTAAGGTCTTAACTCTTACTCTGGCCTAATAGCTAAGGTCTTAGACTCGTACTCTGGCCTACTGGTTAAGGTCTTAACTCTCACTCTGGCCTACTGGTTAAGGTCTTAACTCTTACTCTGGCCTAATAGCTAAGGTCTTAACTCTCACTCTGGCCTACTGATTAAGGTATTAACTTCTACTCTGGCTTAATAACTAAGGTCTTAGACTCGTAGTCTGGCCTAATGGTTAAGGTCTTGACTCTTACTCTGGCCTACAGGTTAAGGTCTTAACTCTTACTCTGGCCTAATAGCTGAGGTCTTAGACTCATACTATGGCCTACAGGTTAAGGTCTTAACTCTTACTCTGCCCTAATAGCTAAGATCTTAGACTCGTACTATGGCCTATAGGTTAAGTTCTTAACTCTTACTCTGGCCTAATAGCTAAGGTCTTAGACTCATACTCTGTCCTAATGGTTAAGGTCTTAACTCTTACTCTGGCCTACAGGTTAAGGTCTTAACTCTTACTCTGGCCTACTGGGTAAGGTCTTAACTCTTACTCTGGCCTAATAGCTAAGGTCTTTGACTCGTACTATGGCCTACAGGTTAAGGTCTTAACTCTTTCTCTGGCCTAATAGCTAAGGTCTTAGACTCTTACTCTGGCCTACTCGTTAAGGTCTTAACTCTTACTCTGGCCTACTGGTTAAGGTCTTAACTCTTACTCTGGCCTAATAGCTAAGGTGTTAGACTCATACTCTGGCCTACTGCTTAAGGTCTTAACTCTTACTCTGGCCTAATAGCTAAGGTCTTAACTCTTACTCTGGCCTAATAGCTAAGGTCTTAGACTCATACTCTGACCTACAGGTTAAGGTCTTAACTCTTACTCTGGCCTACTGGTTAAGGTCTTAACTCTTACTCTGGCCTAATAGCTAAGGTCTTAACTCTTACTCTGGCCTAATAGATAAGGTCTTAGATTCGTACTATGGCCTACAGGTTAAGGTCTTAACTCTTACTCTGGCCAACTGGTTAAGGTCTTAACTCTTACTCTGGCCTAATAGCTAAGGTCTTAGACTCGTACTATGGCCTACAGGTTAAGGTCTTAACTCTTACTCTGGCCTACTGGTTAAGGTCTTAACTCTTACTCTGGCCTAATAGCTAAGGTCTTAGACTCGTACTATGGCCTACAGGTTAAGGTCTTAACTCTTACTTTGGCCTAATAGCTAAGGTCTTAGACTCGTACTCTGGCCTACTGGTTAAGGTCTTAACTCTTACTCTGGCCTACTGGTTAAGGTCTTAACTCTTACTCTGGCCTAATAGCTAAGGTCTTAGACTCGTACTCTGGCCTAATGGTTACGGTCTTAACTCTTACTCTGGCCTAATAGCTAAGGTCTTAGACTCGTACTCTGGCCTAATGGTTAAGGTCTTAACTCTCACTCTGGCCTAATGTTTAAGGTCTTAACTCTTACCCTGGCCTACTGGTTAAGGTCTTAACTCTTACTCTGGCCTACTGGTTAAGGTCTTAACTCTTTCTCTGGCCTAATGGTTAAGGTCTTAACACTTTCTCTGGCCTAATGTTAAGGTCTTAACTCTTACTCTGGCCTACTGGTTAAGGTCTTAACTGTTACTCTGGCCTAATAGCTAAGGTCTTAGACTCGTACTATGGCCTACAGGTTAAGGTCCTAACTCTTACTCTGGCCTACTGGTTAAGGTCTTAACTCTTACTCTGGCCTACTGGTTAAGGTCTTAACTCTTACTCTGGCCTACTGGTTAAGGTCTTAACTCTTACTCTGGCCTACTGGTTAAGGTCTTAACCCTTTCTCTGGCCTAATGGTTAAGGTCTTAACTCTTACTCTGGCCTAATAGCTAACGTCTTAACTCTTACTCTGGCCTAATAGCTAAGGTCTTAGACTCGTAGTCTGGCCTACTGGTTAAGGTCTTAACTCTTACTCTGGCCTAATAGCTAAGGTCTTAACTCTAACTCTGGCCTAATAGCTAAGGTCTTAGACTCGTACTCTGGCCTACTGGTTAAGGTTTTAACTCTTACTCTGGCCTAATAGCTAAGGTCTTAACTCTTACTCTGGCCTAATAGCTAAGGTCTTAGACTCGTACTCTGGCCTACTGGTTAAGGTCTTAACTCTTACTCTGGCGTAATAACTAAAGTCTTAACTCTTTCTCTGGCCTAATAGCTAAGGTCTTAGACTCGTACTCTGGCCTACTGGTTAAGGTCTTAACTCTTACTCTGGCCTACTGGTTAAGGTCTTAATTCTTACTCTGGCCTAATAGCTAAGGTCTTAACTCTTACTCTGGCCTACTGGTTAAGGTCTTAATTCTTACTCTGGCCTAATAGCTAAGGTCTTAGACTCGTACTCTGGCCTAATGGTTAAGGTCTTAACTCTTACTCTGGCCTAATAGCTAAGGTCTTAGACTCGTACTCTGGCCTAATAGTTAAGGTCTTAACTCTTACTCTGGCCTAATAGCTAAGGTCTTAGACTCGTACTCTGGCCTACAGGTTAAGGTCTTAACTCTTACTCTGGCCTACTGGTTAAGGTCTTAACTCTTACTCTGGCCTTATATCTAAGGTCTTAACTCTTACTCTAGCCTAATAGCTAAGGTCTTAGACTCGTACTATGGCCTACAGGTTAAGGTCTTAACTCTTACTCTGGCCAACTGGTTAAGGTCTTAACTCTTACTCTGGCCTAATAGCTAAGGTTTTAGACTCGTACTATGGCCTACAGGTTAAGGTCTTAACTCTTACTCTGGCCTACTGGTTAAGGTCTTAACTCTTACTCTGGCCTAATAGCTGAGGTCTTAGACTCATACTATGGCCTACAGGTTAAGGTCTTAACTCTTACTCTGCCCTAATAGCTAAGATCTTAGACTCGTACTATGGCCTATAGGTTAAGTTCTTAACTCTTACTCTGGCCTAATAGCTAAGGTCTTAGACTCGTACTCTGTCCTAATGGTTAAGGTCTTAACTCTTACTCTGGCCTACAGGTTAAGGTCTTAACTCTTACTCTGGCCTACTGGGTAAGGTCTTAACTCTTACTCTGGCCTAATAGCTAAGGTCTTTGACTCGTACTATGGCCTACAGGTTAAGGTCTTAACTCTTTCTCTGGCCTAATAGCTAAGGTCTTAGACTCTTACTCTGGCCTACTCGTTAAGGTCTTAACTCTTACTCTGGCCTACTGGTTAAGGTCTTAACTCTTACTCTGGCCTAATAGCTAAGGTGTTAGACTCATACTCTGGCCTACTGCTTAAGGTCTTAACTCTTACTCTGGCCTAATAGCTAAGGTCTTAACTCTTACTCTGGCCTAATAGCTAAGGTCTTAACTCATACACTGACCTACAGGTTAAGGTCTTAACTCTTACTCTGGCCTACTGGTTAAGGTCTTAACTCTTACTCTGGCCTAATAGCTAAGGTCTTAACTCTTACTCTGGCCTAATAGATAAGGTCTTAGATTCGTACTATGGCCTACAGGTTAAGGTCTTAACTCTTACTCTGGCCAACTGGTTAAGGTCTTAACTCTTACTCTGGCCTAATAGCTAAGGTCTTAGACTCGTACTATGGCCTACAGGTTAAGGTCTTAACTCTTACTCTGGCCTACTGGTTAAGGTCTTAACTCTTACTCTGGCCTAATAGCTAAGGTCTTAGACTCGTACTCTGGCCTACTGGTTAAGGTCTTAACTCTTACTCTGGCCTACTGGTTAAGGTCTTAACTCTTACTCTGGCCTAATAGCTAAGGTCTTAGACTCGTACTCTGGCCTAATGGTTACGGTCTTAACTCTTACTCTGGCCTAATAGCTAAGGTCTTAGACTCGTACTCTGGCCTAATGGTTAAGGTCTTAACTCTCACTCTGGCCTAATGTTTAAGGTCTTAACTCTTACCCTGGCCTACTGGTTAAGGTCTTAACTCTTACTCTGGCCTACTGGTTAAGGTCTTAACTCTTTCTCTGGCCTAATGGTTAAGGTCTTAACACTTTCTCTGGCCTAATGTTAAGGTCTTAACTCTTACTCTGGCCTACTGGTTAAGGTCTTAACTGTTACTCTGGCCTAATAGCTAAGGTCTTAGACTCGTACTATGGCCTACAGGTTAAGGTCCTAACTCTTACTCTGGCCTACTGGTTAAGGTCTTAACTCTTACTCTGGCCTACTGGTTAAGGTCTTAACTCTTACTCTGGCCTACTGGTTAAGGTCTTATCTCTTACTCTGGCCTACTGGTTAAGGTCTTAACCCTTTCTCTGGCCTAATGGTTAAGGTCTTAACTCTTACTCTGGCCTAATAGCTAACGTCTTAACTCTTACTCTGGCCTAATAGCTAAGGTCTTAGACTCGTAGTCTGGCCTACTGGTTAAGGTCTTAACTCTTACTCTGGCCTAATAGCTAAGGTCTTAACTCTAACTCTGGCCTAATAGCTAAGGTCTTAGACTCGTACTCTGGCCTACTGGTTAAGGTTTTAACTCTTACTCTGGCCTAATAGCTAAGGTCTTAACTCTTACTCTGGCCTAATAGCTAAGGTCTTAGACTCGTACTCTGGCCTACTGGTTAAGGTCTTAACTCTTACTCTGGCGTAATAACTAAAGTCTTAACTCTTTCTCTGGCCTAATAGCTAAGGTCTTAGACTCGTACTCTGGCCTACTGGTTAAGGTCTTAACTCTTACTCTGGCCTACTGGTTAAGGTCTTAATTCTTACTCTGGCCTAATAGCTAAGGTCTTAGACTCGTACTCTGGCCTAATGGTTAAGGTCTTAACTCTTACTCTGGCCTAACAGCTAAGGTCCGAACTCTTACTCTGGCCTAATAGTTAAGGTCTTAACTCTTACTCTGGCCTAATAGCTAAGGTCTTAGACTCGTACTCTGGCCTACAGGTTAAGGTCTTAACTCTTACTCTGGCCTACTGGTTAAGGTCTTAACTCTTACTCTGGCCTTATATCTAAGGTCTTAACTCTTACTCTAGCCTAATAGCTAAGGTCTTAGACTCGTACTATGGCCTACAGGTTAAGGTCTTAACTCTTACTCTGGCCAACTGGTTAAGGTCTTAACTCTTACTCTGGCCTAATAGCTAAGGTCTTAGACTCGTACTATGGCCTACAGGTTAAGGTCTTAACTCTTACTCTGGCCTACTGGTTAAGGTCTTAACTCTTACTCTGGCCTAATAGCTAAGGTCTTAGACCTGTACTATGGCCTACAGGTTAAGGTCTTAACTCTTACTCTGGCCTAATAGCTAAGGTCTTAGACTCGTACTCTGGCCTACTGGTTAAGGTCTTAACTCTTACTCTGGCCTAACAGCTAAGGTCTTAACTCTTACTCTGGCCTACTGGTTAAGGTCTTAACTCCTACTCTGGCCTAATAGCTAAGGTCTTAGACTCGTACTCTGGCCTAATGTTTAAGGTCTTAACTCTTACTCTGGCCTAATAGCTAAGGTCTTAGACTCGTACTCTGGCATAATAGATAAGGTCTTAGACTCGTACTCTGGCCTAATGGTTAAGGTCTTTACTCTTACACTGGCCTAATGTTTAAGGTCTTAACTCTTACCCTGGCCTATTGGTTAAGGTCTTAACTCTTACTCTGGCCTACTGGTTAAGGTCTTAACTCTTTCTCTGGCCTAATGGTTAAGGTCTTAACTCTTACTCTGGCCTACTGGTTAAGGTCTTAACTCTTACTCTGGCCTAATAGCTAAGGTCTTAGACTCGTACTCTGGCCTAATGGTTAAGGGCTTAACTCCTACTCTGGCCTAATAGCTAAGGTCTTAACTCTTACTCTGGCCTAATAGCTAGGGACTTAGACTCGTACTCTGGCCTACTGGTTAAGGTCTTAACTCTTACTCTGGCCTAATAGCTAAGGTCTTAACTCTTACTCTGGCCTAATAGCTAAGGTCTTAGACTCATACTCTGGCCTACTGGTTAAGGTCTTAACTCTTACTCTTTCCTAATAGCTAAGGTCTTAACTCTTACTCTGGCCTAATAGCTAACGTCTTAGACTCGTACTCTGGCCTACTGGTTAAGGTCTTAACTCTTACTCTGGCCTAATAGTTAAGGTCTTAACTCTTACTCTGGCCTAATAGCCAAGGTCTTAACTCTTACTCTGGCCTAATAGCTAAGGTCTTAGACTCGTACTCTGGCCTAAAGGTTAAGGTCTTAACTCTTACTCTGGCCTACTGGTTAAGGTCTTAACTCTTACTCTGGCCTAATAGCTAAGGTCTTAGACTTGTACTCTGGCCTAATAGCTAAGGTCTTAGACTCGTATTCTGGCCTAATGGTTAAGGTCTTAACTCTTACTCTGGCCTAATAGCTAAGGTCTCAACTCTTACTCTGGCCAACTGGTTAAGGTCTTCACTCTTACTCTGGCCTAATAGCTAAGGTCTTAGACTCGTACTCTGGCCTAATGGTTAAAGTCTTAACTCTTACTCTGGCCTAATAGCTAAGGTCTTAACTCTTACTCTGGCCTAATAGCTAAGGTCTTAACTCGTACTCTGGCCTAATAACTAAGGTCTTAGACCCGTACTCTGGCCTACAGGTTAAGGTCTTAACTCTTACTCTGGCCTACTGGTTAAGGTCTAAACTCTTACTCTGGCCTAATAGCTAAGGTCTTAACTCTTACTCTGGCCTAATAGCTAAGGTCTTAGACTCGTACTATGGCCTACAGGTTCAGGTCTTAACTCTTACACTGGCCTACTGGGTAAGGTCTTAACTCTTACTCTGGCCTAATAGCTAATGTCTTAACTCTTACTCTGGCCTAATAGCTAAGGTCTTAGACTCGTACTATGGCCTACAGGTTACAGTCTTAACTCTTACTCTGGCCTACTGGTTAAGGTCTTAACTCTTACTCTGGCCTACTGGGTAAGGTCTTAACTCTTACTCTGGCCTAATAGCTAAGGTCTTTGACTCGTACTATGGCCTACAGGTTAAGGTCTTAACTCTTTCTCTGGCCTAATAGTTAAGGTCTTAGACTCTTACTCTGCCCTACTCGTTAAGGTCTTAACTCTTACTCTGGCCTACTGGTTAAGGTCTTAACTCTTACTCTGGCCTAATAGCTAAGGTGTTAGACTCATACTCTGGCCTACTGCTTAAGGTCTTAACTCTTACTCTGGCCTAATAGCTAAGGTCTTAACTCTTACTCTGGCCTAACAGCTAAGGTCTTAGACTCATACTCTGACCTACAGGTTAAGGTCTTAACTCTTACTCTGGCCTACTGGTTAAGGTCTTAACTCTTACTCTGGCCTAATAGCTAAGGTCTTAATTCTTACTCTGGCCTAATAGCTAAGGTCTTAGATTCGTACTATGGCCTACAGGTTAAGGTCTTAACTCTTACTCTGGCCAACTGCTTAAGGTCTTAACTCTTACTCTGGCCTAATAGCTAAGGTCTTAGACTCGTACTATGGCCTACAGGTTAAGGTCTTAACTCTTACTCTGGCCTACTGGTTAAGGTCTTAACTCTTACTCTGGCCTAATAGCTAAGGTCTTAGACTCGTACTATGGCCTACAGGTTAAGGTCTTAACTCTTACTTTGGCCTAATAGCTAAGGTCTTAGACTCGTACTCTGGCCTACTGGTTAAGGTCTTAACTCTTACTCTGGCCTACTGGTTAAGGTCTTAACTCTTACTCTGGCCTATTAGCTAAGGTCTTAGAATCGTACTCTGGCCTAATGGTTACGGTCTTAACTCTTACTCTGGCCTAATAGCTAAGGTCTTAGACTCGTACTCTGGCCTAATGGTTAAGGTCTTAACTCTCACTCTGGCCTAATGTTTAAGGTCTTAACTCTTACCCTGGCCTACTGGTTAAGGTCTTAACTCTTACTCTGGCCTACTGGTTAAGGTCTTAACTCTTTCTCTGGCCTAATGGTTAAGGTCTTAACACTTTCTCTGGCCTAATGTTAAGGTCTTAACTCTTACTCTGGCCTACTGGTTAAGGTCTTAACTGTTACTCTGGCCTAATAGCTAAGGTCTTAGACTCGTACTATGGCCTACAGGTTAAGGTCCTAACTCTTACTCTGGCCTACTGGTTAAGGTCTTAACTCTTACTCTGGCCTACTGGTTAAGGTCTTAACTCTTACTCTGGCCTACTGGTTAAGGTCTTAACTCTTACTCTGGCCTAATAGCTAACGTCTTAACTCTTACTCTGGCCTAATAGCTAAGGTCTTAGACTCGTAGTCTGGCCTACTGGTTAAGGTCTTAACTCTTACTCTGGCCTAATAGCTAAGGTCTTAACTCTAACTCTGGCCTAATAGCTAAGGTCTTAGACTCGTACTCTGGCCTACTGGTTAAGGTTTTAACTCTTACTCTGGCCTAATAGCTAAGGTCTTAACTCTTACTCTGGCCTAATAGCTAAGGTCTTAGACTCGTACTCTGGCCTAATGGTTAAGGTCTTAACTCTTACTCTGGTGTAATAGCTAAGGTCTTAACTCTTTCTCTGGCCTAATAGCTAAGGTCTTAGACTCGTACTCTGGCCTACTGGTTAAGGTTTTAACTCTTACTCTGGCCTAATAGCTAAGGTCTTAACTCTTACTCTGGCCTAATAGCTAAGGTCTTAGACTCGTACTCTGGCGTACTGGTTAAGGTCTTAACTCTTACTCTGGCGTAATAACTAAAGTCTTAACTCTTTCTCTGGCCTAATAGCTAAGGTCTTAGACTCGTACTCTGGCCTACTGGTTAAGGTCTTAACTCTTACTCTGGCCTACTGGTTAAGGTCTTAATTCTTACTCTGGCCTAATAGCTAAAGTCTTAGATTCGTACTCTGGCCTAATGGTTAAGGTCTTAACTCTTACTCTGGCCTAACAGCTAAGGTCCGAACTCTTACTCTGGCCTAATAGCTAAGGTCTTAACTCTTACTCTGGCCTAATAGCTAAGGTCTTAGACTCGTACTCTGGCCTACAGGTTAAGGTCTTAACTCTTACTCTGGCCTACTGGTTAAGGTCTTAACTCTTACTCTGGCCTTATATCTAAGGTCTTAACTCTTACTATAGCCTAATAGCTAAGGTCTTAGACTCGTACTATGGCCTACAGGTTAAGGTCTTAACTCTTACTCTGGCCAACTGGTTAAGGTCTTAACTCTTACTCTGGCCTAATAGCTAAGGTCTTAGACTCGTACTATGGCCTACAGGTTAAGGTCTTAACTCTTACTCTGGCCTATTGGTTAAGGTCTTAACTCTTACTCTGGCCTAATAGCTAAGGTCTTAGACCTGTACTATGGCCTACAGGTTAAGGTCTTAACTCTTACTCTGGCCTAATAGCTAAGGTCTTAGACTCGTACTCTGGCCTACTGGTTAAGGTCTTAACTCTTACTCTGGCCTAATAGCTAAGGTCTTAACTCTTACTCTGGCCTACTGGTTAAGGTCTTAACTCCTACTCTGGCCTAATAGCTAAGGTCTTAGACTCGTACTCTGGCCTAATGTTTAAGGTCTTAACTCTTACTCTGGCCTAATAGCTAAGGTCTTAGACTCATACTCTGGCATAATAGATAAGGTCTTAGACTCGTACTCTGGCCTAATGGTTAAGGTCTTTACTCTTACACTGGCCTAATGTTTAAGGTCTTAACTCTTACCCTGGCCTATTGGTTAAGGTCTTAACTCTTACTCTGGCCTACTGGTTAAGGTCTAAACTCTTTCTCTGGCCTAATGGTTAAGGTCTTAACTCTTACTCTGGCCTACTGGTTAAGGTCTTAACTCTTACTCTGGCCTAATAGCTAAGGTCTTAGACTCGTACTCTGGCCTAATGGTTAAGGGCTTAACTCCTACTCTGGCCTAATAGCTAAGGTCTTAACTCTTACTCTGGCCTAATAGCTAGGGACTTAGACTCGTACTCTGGCCTACTGGTTAAGGTCTTAACTCTTACTCTGGCCTAATAGCTAAGGTCTTAACTCTTACTCTTGCCTAATAGCTAAGGTCTTAGACTCATACTCTGGCCTACTGGTTAAGGTCTTAACTCTTACTCTTTCCTAATAGCTAAGGTCTTAACTCTTACTCTGGCCTAATAGCTAACGTCTTAGACTCGTACTCTGGCCTACTGGTTAAGGTCTTAACTCTTACTCTGGCCTAATAGTTAAGGTCTTAACTCTTACTCTGGCCTAATAGCTAAGGTCTTAACTCTTACTCTGGCCCAATAGCTAAGGTCTTAGACTCGTACTCTGGCCTACAGGTTAAGGTCTTAACTCTTACTCTGGCCTACTGGTTAAGGTCTTAACTCTTACTCTGGCCTAATAGCTAAGGTCTTAGACTCGTACTCTGGCATAATGGTTAAGGTCTTAACTCTTACTCTGGCCTAACAGCTAAGGTCTTCACTCTTACTTTGCCCTAATAGCTAAGGTCTTAACTCTTACTCTGGCCTAATAGCTAAGGTCTTAGAATCGTACTCTGGCCTACAGGTTAAGGTCTTAACTATTACTCTGGCCTACTGGTTAAGGTCTTAACTCTTACTCTGGCCTAATAGCTAAGGTCTTAACTCTTACTCTAGCCTAATAGCTAAGGTCTTAGACTCGTACTATGGCCTACAGGTTAAGGTCTTAACTCTTACTCTGGCCAACTGGTTAAGGTCTTAACTCTTACTCTGGCCCAATAGCTAAGGTCTTAGACTCGTAATATGGCCTACAGGTTAAGGTCTTAACTCTTACTCTGGCCTAGTGGTTAAGGTCTTAACTCTTACTCTGGCCTAATAGCTAAGGTCTTAGACTCGTACTATGGCCTACAGGTTAAGGTATTAACTCTTACTCTGGCCTAATAGCTAAGGTCTTAGACTCGTACTCTGGCCTACTGTTTAAGGTCTTAACTCTTACTCTGGCCTAATAGCTAAGGTCTTAACTCTTACTCTGGCCTACTGGTTAAGGTCTTAACTCTTACTCTGGCCTAATAGCTAAGGTCTTAGACTCGTACTCTGGCCTAATGTTTAAGGTCTTAACTCTTACTCTGGCCTAATAGCTAAGGTCTTAGACTCGTACTTTGGCCTAATAGATAAGGACTTAGACTCGTACACTGGCCTAATGGTTAAGGTCTTAACTCTTACTCTGGCCTAATGTTTAAGGTCTTAACTCTTACCCTGGCTTACTGGTTAAGGTCTTAACTCTTACTCTGGCCTACTGGTTAAGGTCTTAACTCTTTCTCTGGCCTAATGGTTAAGGTCTTAACTCTTACTCTGGCCTACTGGTTAAGGTCTTAACTCTTACTCTGGCCTAATAGCTAAGGTCTTAGACTCGTACTCTGGCCTAATGGTTAAGGTCTTAACTCCTACTCTGGCCTAATAGCTAAGGTCTTAACTCTTACTCTGGCCTAATAGCTAAGGACTTAGACTCGTACTGTGGCCTACTGGTTAAGGTCTTAACTCTTACTCTGGCATAATAGCTAAGGTCTTAACTCTTACTCTGGCCTAAAAGCTAAGGTCTTAGACTCATACTCTGGCCTACTGGTTAAGGTCTTAACTCTTACTGTTTCCTAATAGCTGAGGTCTTAACTCTTACTCTGGCCTAATAGCTAACGTCTTAGACTCGTACTCTGGCCTACTGGTTAAGGTCTTATCTCTTACTCTGGCCTAATAGCTAAGGTCTTAACTCTTACTCTGGCCTAATAGCTAAGGTCTTAGACTCGTACTCTGGCCTAATGGTTAAGGTCTTAACTCTTACTCTGGCCTAATAGCTAAGGTCTTAACTCTTACTCTGGCCTAATAGTTAAGGTCTTAGACTCGTACTCTGGCCTACAGGTTAAGGTCTTAACTCTTACTCTGGCCTACTGGTTAAGGTCTTAACTCTTACTCTGGCCTAATAGCTAAGGTCTTAGACTCGTACTCTGGCCTAATAGCTAAGGTCTTAGACTCGTACTCTGGCCTAATGGTTAAGGTCTTAACTCTTACTCTGGCCTAATAGCTAAGGTCTTAACTCTTACTCTGGCCTACTGGTGAAGGTCTTCACTCTTACTCTGGCCTAATAGCTAAGGTCTTAGACTCGTACTCTGGCCTAATGGTTAAGGTCTTAACTCTTACTCTGGCCTAATAGCTAAGGTCTTAACTCTTACTCTGGCCTAATAAATAAGGTCTTAGACTCGTACTCTGGCCTACAGGTTAAGGTCTTAACTCTTACTCTGGCCTACTGGTTAAGGTCTAAACTCTTACTCTGGCCTAATAGCTAAGGTCTTAGACTCGTACTCTGGCCTACTGGTTAAGGTCTTAACTCTCACTCTGGCCTACTGGTTAAGGTCTTAACTCTTACTCTGGCCTAATAGCTAACGTCTTAGACTCGTACTCTGGCCTAATGGTTAAGGTCTTAACTCTTACTCTGGCCTACTGGTTAAGGTCTTAACTCTTTCTCTGGCCTAATGGTTAAGGTCTTAACTCTTACTCTGGAATACTGGTTAAGGTCTTAACTCTTACTTTGGCCTAATAGTTAAGGTCTTAGACTCGTACTCTGGCCTAATGGTTAAGGTCTTAACTCTTACTCTGGCCTAATAGCTAAGGTCTTAACTCTTACTCTGGCCTAATAGCTAAGATCTTAGACTCGCACTCTGGCCTACTGGTTAAGGTCTTAACTCTTACTCTGGCCTAATAGCTAAGGTCTTAGACTCGTACTCTGGCCTAATGGTTAAGGTCTTAACTCTTACTCTGGCCTAATAGCTAAGGTCTTAACTCTTACTCTGGCCTAATAGCTAAGGTCTTAGACTCGTACTCTGGCCTACTGGTTAAGGTCTTAACTCTTACTCTGGCCTAATAGCTAAGGTCTTAGACTCGTACTATGGCCTACAGGTTAAGGTCTTAACTCTTACTCTTTCCTAATAGCTAAGGTCTTAACTCTTACTCTGGCCTAATAGCTAAGGTCTTAGACCTGTACTATGGCCTACAGGTTAAGGTCTTAACTCTTACTCTGGCCTAATAGCTAAGGTCTTAACTCTTACTCTGGCCTAATAGCTAAGGCCTTAACTCTTACTCTGGCCTACTGGTTAAGGTCTTAACTCTTACTCTGGCCTAATAGCTAAGGTCTTAGACTCGTACTCTGGCCTACTGGATAAGGTCTTAACTCTGACTCTGGCCTACTGGTTAAGGTCTTAACTCTTACTCTGGCCTAATAGCTAAGGTCTTAACTCTTACTTTGGCCTACTGATTAAGCTCTTAACTCTTACTCTGGCCTAATAGCTAAGGTCTTAACTCTTACTCTGGCTTACTGATTAAGGTCTTAACTCTTACTCTGGCCTAATAGCTAAGGTCTTAGACTCGTACTCGGGCCTAATGGTTAAGGTCTTAACTCTTACTCTGGCCTAATGGTTAAGGTCTTAACTCTTAATCTGGCCCACTGGTTAAGGTCTTAACTCTTACTCTGGCCTACTGGTTAAGGTCTTAACTCTTACTCTGACCTAATAGCTAAGGTCTTAGACTTGGACTCTGGCCCAATAGCTAAGTTCTTAACTCTTACTCTGGCCAAATAGCTAAGGTCTTAGACTCGTGCTATGGCCTACAAGTTAAGGTCTTAACTCTTACTCTGGCCTACTGGTTAAGGTCTTAACTCTTACACTTGCCTAATAGCTAAGGTCTTAGACTCTTAGTCTGGCCTACTGGTTAAGGTCTTAACTCTTACTCTGGCCTACTGGTTAAGGTCCTAACTCTTACTCTGGCCTTATAGCTAAGGTCTTAACTCTTACTCTGGCCTAATAGCTAAGGTCTAAGACTCGTACTATGTCCTACAGGTTAAAGGTCTTAACTCTTACTCTGGCCTAATAGCTAAGGTCTTAGACTCGTACTATGGCCTACAGGTTAAGGTCATAACTCTTACTCTGGCCTACAGGTTAAGGTCTTAACTCTTACTCTGGCCTAATAGCTAAGGTCTTAGACTCGTACTCTGGCCTACTGGTTAAGGTCTTAACTCTTACTCTGGCCTTATAGCTGAGGTCTTAGACTCATACTATGGCCTACTGGTTAAGGTCTTAACTCTTACTCTGGCCTAATAGCTAAGGTCTTAACTCTCACTCTGACCTACTGATTAAGGTCTTAACTTCTACTCTGGCTTAATAGCTAAGGTCTTAGACTCGTATTCTGGCCTAATGGTTAAGGTCTTGACTCTTACTCTGGCCTACAGGTTAAGGTCTTAACTCTTACTCTGGCCTAATAGCTAAGGTCTTAGACTCGTACTATGGCCTACAGGTTAAGGTCTTAAGTCTTACTCTGGCCTAATAGCTAAGGTCTTAGACTCGTACTATGGCCTATAGGTTAAGTTCTTGACTCTTACTCTGGCCTAATAGCTAAGGTCTTAGACTCGTACTATGGCCTAATGGTTAAGGTCTTGAATCTTACTCTGGCCTACAGGTTAAGGTCTTAACTCTTACTCTGGCCTACTGGTTAAGGTCTTAACTCTTACTCTGGCCTACTGGTTAAGGTCTTAACTCTTACTCTGGCCTAATAGCTAAGGTCTTAGACTCGTACTCTGGCCTAATGGTTACGGTCTTAACTCTTACTCTGGCCTAATAGCTAAGGTCTTAGACTCGTACTCTGGCCTAATAGCTAGGGTCTTAGACTCGTACTCTGGCCTAATGGTTAAGGTCCTAACTCTCACTCTGGCCTAATGTTTAAGGTCTTAACTCTTACCCTGGCCTACAGGTTAAGGTCTTAACTCTTACTCTGGCCTACTGGTTAAGGTCTTAACTCTTTCTCTGGCCTAATGGTTAAGGTCTTAATACTTTCTCTGGCCTAATGTTAAGGTCTTAACTCTTACTCTGGCCTACTGGTTAAGGTCTTAACTGTTACTCTGGCCTAATAGCTAAGGTCTTAGACTTGTACTATGGCCTACAGGTTAAGGTCCTAACTCTTACTCTGGCCTACTGGTTAAGGTCTTAACTCTTACTCTGGCCTACTGGTTAAGGTCTTAACTCTTTCTCTGGCCTAATGGTTAAGGTCTTAACTCTTACTCTGGCCTAATAGCTAACGTCTTAACTCTTACTCTGGCCTAATAGCTAAGGTCTTAGACTCGTACTCTGGCCTACTGGTTAAGGTCTTAACTCTTACTCTGGCCTAATAGCTAAGGTCTTAACTCTTACTCTGGCCTAATAGCTAAGGTCTTAGACTCGTACTCTGGCCTACTGGATAAGGTTTTAACTCTTACTCTGGCCTAATAGCTAAGGTCTTAACTCTTACTCTGGCCTAATAGCTAAGGTCTTAGACTCGTACTCTGGCCTAATGGTTAAGGTCTTAACTCTTACTCTGGTGTAATAGCTAAGGTCTTAACTCTTTCTCTGGCCTAATAGCTAAGGTCTTAGACTCGTACTCTGGCCTACTGGTTAAGGTTTTAACTCCTACTCTGGCCTAATAGCTAAGGTCTTAACTCTTACTCTGGCCTAATAGCTAAGGTCTTAACTCTTACTCTGGCCAACTGGTTAAGGTCTTAACTCTTACTGTTTCCTAATAGCTAAGGTCTTAACTCTTACTCTGGCCTAATAGCTAACGTCTTAGACTCGTACTCTGGCCTACTGGTTAAGGTCTTAACTCTTACTCTGGCCTAATAGCTAACGTCTTAACTCTTACTCTGGCCTAATAGCTAAGGTCTTAGACTCGTACTCTGGCCTACTGGTTAAGGTCTTAACTCTTACTCTGGCCTAATAGCTAAGGTCTTAACTCTTACTCTGGCCTAATAGCTAAGGTCTTAGACTCGTACTCTGGCCTACTGGATAAGGTTTTAACTCTTACTCTGGCCTAATAGCTAAGGTCTTAACTCTTACTCTGGCCTAATAGCTAAGGTCTTAGACTCGTACTCTGGCCTAATGGTTAAGGTCTTAACTCTTACTCTGGTGTAATAGCTAAGGTCTTAACTCTTTCTCTGGCCTAATAGCTAAGGTCTTAGACTCGTACTCTGGCCTACTGGTTAAGGTTTTAACTCTTACTCTGGCCTAATAGCTAAGGTCTTAACTCTTACTCTGGCCTAATAGCTAAGGTCTTAACTCTTACTCTGGCCAACTGGTTAAGGTCTTAACTCTTACTGTTTCCTAATAGCTAAGGTCTTAACTCTTACTCTGGCCTAATAGCTAACGTCTTAGACTCGTACTCTGGCCTACTGGTTAAGGTCTTATCTCTTACTCTGGCCTAATAGCTAAGGTCTTAACTCTTACTCTGGCCTAATAGCTAAGGTCTTAGACTCATACTCTGGCCTAATGGTTAAGGTCTTAACTCTTACTCTGGCCTAATAGCTAAGGTCTTAACTCTTACTCTGGCCTAATAGTTAAGGTCTTAGACTCGTACTCTGGCCTACAGGTTAAGGTCTTAACTCTTACTCTGGCCTACTGGTTAAGGTCTTAACTCTTACTCTGGCCTAATAGCTAAGGTCTTAGACTCGTACTCTGGCCTAATAGCTAAGGTCTTAGACTCATACTCTGGCCTAATGGTTAAGGTCGTAACTCTTACTCTGGCCTAATAGCTAAGGTCGTAACTCTTACTCTGGCCTAATAGCTAAGGTCTTAACTCTTACTCTGGCCTACTGGTGAAGGTCTTCACTCTTACTCTGGCCTAATAGCTAAGGTCTTAGACTCATACTCTGGCCTAATGGTTAAGGTCTTAACTCTTACTCTGGCCTAATAGCTAAGGTCTTAACTCTTACTCTGGCCTAATAAATAAGGTCTTAGACTCGTACTCTGGCCTACAGGTTAAGGTCTTAACTCTTACTCTGGCCTACTGGTTAAGGTCTAAACTCTTACTCTGGCCTAATAGCTAAGGTCTTAACTCTTAGTCTGGCCTAATACCTAAGGTCTTAGACTCGTACTATGGCCTACAGGTTACGGTCTTAACTCTTACTCTGGCCTACTGGTTAAGGTCTTAACTCTTACTCTGGCCTAATAGCTAAGGTCTTAGACTCGTACTCTGGCCTACTGGTTAAGGTCTTAACTCTTACTCTGGCCTACTGGTTAAGGTCTTAACTCTTACTCTGGCCTAATAGCTAACGTGTTAGACTCGTACTCTGGCCTAATGGTTAAGGTCTTAACTCTTACTCTGGCCTACTGGTTAAGGTCTTAACTCTTTCTCTGGCCTAAAGGTTAAGGTATTAACTCTTACTTTGGCCTAATAGTTAAGGTCTTAGACTCGTACTCTGGCCTAATGGTTAAGGTCTTAACTCTTACTCTGGCCCAATAGCTAAGGTCTTAACTCTTACTCTGGCCTAATAGCTAAGATCTTAGACTCGCACTCTGGCCTACTGGTTAAGGTCTTAACTCTTACTCTGGCCTAATAGCTAAGGTCTTAACTCTTACTCTGGCCTAATAGCTAAGGTCTTAGACTCGTACTCTGGCCTAATGGTTAAGGTCTTAACTCTTACTCTGGCCTAATAGCTAAGGTCTTAACTCTTACTCTGGCCTAATAGCTAAGGTCTTAGACTCGTACTCTGGCCTACTGGTTAAGGTCTTAACTCTTACTCTGGCCTAATAGCTAAGGTCTTAACTCTTACTCTGGCCTAATAGCTAAGGTCTTAGACTCATACTCTGGCCTACTGGTTAAGGTCTTAACTCTTACTCTTTCCTAATAGCTAAGGTCTTAACTCTTACTCTGGCCTAATAGCTAACGTCTTAGACTCGTACTCTGGCCTACAGGTTAAGGTCTTAACTCTTACTCTGGCCTAATAGCTAAGGTCTTAGACTCGTACTCTGGCCTACTGGTTAAGGTCTTAACTCTTACTCTGGCCTACTGGTTAAGGTCTTAACTCTTACTCTGGCCTTATAGCTGAGGTCTTAGACTAATACTATGGCCTACTGGTTAAGGTCTTAACTCTTACTCTGGCCTAATAGCTAAGGTCTTAACTCTCACTCTGACCTACTGATTAAGGTCTTAACGTCTACTCTGGCTTAATAGCTAAGGTCTTAGACTCGTATTCTGGCCTAATGGTTAAGGTCTTGACTCTTACTCTGGCCTACAGGTTAAGGTCTTAACTCTTACTCTGGCCTAATAGCTAAGGTCTTAGACTCGTACTATGGCCTACAGGTTAAGGTCTTAAGTCTTACTCTGGCCTAATAGCTAAGGTCTTAGACTCATACTCTGGCCTACTGGATAAGGTTTTAACTCTTACTCTGGCCTAATAGCTAAGGTCTTAACTCTTACTCTGGCCTAATAGCTAAGGTCTTAGACTCGTACTCTGGCCTAATGGTTAAGGTCTTAACTCTTACTCTGGTGTAATAGCTAAGGTCTTAACTCTTTCTCTGGCCTAATAGCTAAGGTCTTAGACTCGTACTCTGGCCTACTGGTTAAGGTTTTAACTCTTACTCTGGCCTAATAGCTAAGGTCTTAACTCTTACTCTGGCCTAATAGCTAAGGTCTTAACTCTTACTCTGGCCAACTGGTTAAGGTCTTAACTCTTACTGTTTCCTAATAGCTAAGGTCTTAACTCTTACTCTGGCCTAATAGCTAACGTCTTAGACTCGTACTCTGGCCTACTGGTTAAGGTCTTAACTCTTACTCTGGCCTAATAGCTAACGTCTTAACTCTTACTCTGGCCTAATAGCTAAGGTCTTAGACTCGTACTCTGGCCTACTGGTTAAGGTCTTAACTCTTACTCTGGCCTAATAGCTAAGGTCTTAACTCTTACTCTGGCCTAATAGCTAAGGTCTTAGACTCATACTCTGGCCTACTGGATAAGGTTTTAACTCTTACTCTGGCCTAATAGCTAAGGTCTTAACTCTTACTCTGGCCTAATAGCTAAGGTCTTAGACTCGTACTCTGGCCTAATGGTTAAGGTCTTAACTCTTACTCTGGTGTAATAGCTAAGGTCTTAACTCTTTCTCTGGCCTAATAGCTAAGGTCTTAGACTCGTACTCTGGCCTACTGGTTAAGGTTTTAACTCTTACTCTGGCCTAATAGCTAAGGTCTTAACTCTTACTCTGGCCTAATAGCTAAGGTCTTAACTCTTACTCTGGCCAACTGGTTAAGGTCTTAACTCTTACTGTTTCCTAATAGCTAAGGTCTTAACTCTTACTCTGGCCTAATAGCTAACGTCTTAGACTCGTACTCTGGCCTACTGGTTAAGGTCTTATCTCTTACTCTGGCCTAATAGCTAAGGTCTTAACTCTTACTCTGGCCTAATAGCTAAGGTCTTAGACTCATACTCTGGCCTAATGGTTAAGGTCTTAACTCTTACTCTGGCCTAATAGCTAAGGTCTTAACTCTTACTCTGGCCTAATAGTTAAGGTCTTAGACTCGTACTCTGGCCTACAGGTTAAGGTCTTAACTCTTACTCTGGCCTACTGGTTAAGGTCTTAACTCTTACTCTGGCCTAATAGCTAAGGTCTTAGACTCGTACTCTGGCCTAATAGCTAAGGTCTTAGACTCGTACTCTGGCCTAATGGTTAAGGTCGTAACTCTTACTCTGGCCTAATAGCTAAGGTCTTAACTCTTACTCTGGCCTACTGGTGAAGGTCTTCACTCTTACTCTGGCCTAATAGCTAAGGTCTTAGACTCATACTCTGGCCTAATGGTTAAGGTCTTAACTCTTACTCTGGCCTAATAGCTAAGGTCTTAACTCTTACTCTGGCCTAATAAATAAGGTCTTAGACTCGTACTCTGGCCTACAGGTTAAGGTCTTAACTCTTACTCTGGCCTACTGGTTAAGGTCTAAACTCTTACTCTGGCCTAATAGCTAAGGTCTTAACTCTTACTCTGGCCTAATACCTAAGGTCTTAGACTCGTACTATGGCCTACAGGTTACGGTCTTAACTCTTACTCTGGCCTACTGGTTAAGGTCTTAACTCTTACTCTGGCCTAATAGCTAAGGTCTTAGACTCGTACTCTGGCCTACTGGTTAAGGTCTTAACTCTTACTCTGGCCTACTGGTTAAGGTCTTAACTCTTACTCTGGCCTAATAGCTAACGTCTTAGACTCGTACTCTGGCCTAATGGTTAAGGTCTTAACTCTTACTCTGGCCTAATAGCTAAGGTCTTAACTCTTACTCTGGCCTAATAAATAAGGTCTTAGACTCGTACTCTGGCCTACAGGTTAAGGTCTTAACTCTTACTCTGGCCAACTGGTTAAGGTCTTAACTCTTACTGTTTCCTAATAGCTAAGGTCTTAACTCTTACTCTGGCCTAATAGCTAACGTCTTAGACTCGTACTCTGGCCTACTGGTTAAGGTCTTATCTCTTACTCTGGCCTAATAGCTAAGGTCTTAACTCTTACTCTGGCCTAATAGCTAAGGTCTTAGACTCATGCTCTGGCCTAATGGTTAAGGTCTTAACTCTTACTCTGGCCTAATAGCTAAGGTCTTAACTCTTACTCTGGCCTAATAGTTAAGGTCTTAGACTCGTACTCTGGCCTACAGGTTAAGGTCTTAACTCTTACTCTGGCCTACTGGTTAAGGTCTTAACTCTTACTCTGGCCTAATAGCTAAGGTCTTAGACTCGTACTCTGGCCTAATAGCTAAGGTCTTAGACTCGTACTCTGGCCTAATGGTTAAGGTCGTAACTCTTACTCTGGCCTAATAGCTAAGGTCGTAACTCTTACTCTGGCCTAATAGCTAAGGTCTTAACTCTTACTCTGGCCTACTGGTGAAGGTCTTCACTCTTACTCTGGCCTAATAGCTAAGGTCTTAGACTCATACTCTGGCCTAATGGTTAAGGTCTTAACTCTTACTCTGGCCTAATAGCTAAGGTCTTAACTCTTACTCTGGCCTAATAAATAAGGTCTTAGACTCGTACTCTGGCCTACAGGTTAAGGTCTTAACTCTTACTCTGGCCTACTGGTTAAGGTCTAAACTCTTACTCTGGCCTAATAGCTAAGGTCTTAACTCTTAGTCTGGCCTAATACCTAAGGTCTTAGACTCGTACTATGGCCTACAGGTTACGGTCTTAACTCTTACTCTGGCCTACTGGTTAAGGTCTTAACTCTTACTCTGGCCTAATAGCTAAGGTCTTAGACTCGTACTCTGGCCTACTGGTTAAGGTCTTAACTCTTACTCTGGCCTACTGGTTAAGGTCTTAACTCTTACTCTGGCCTAATAGCTAACGTGTTAGACTCGTACTCTGGCCTAATGGTTAAGGTCTTAACTCTTACTCTGGCCTACTGGTTAAGGTCTTAACTCTTTCTCTGGCCTAAAGGTTAAGGTATTAACTCTTACTTTGGCCTAATAGTTAAGGTCTTAGACTCGTACTCTGGCCTAATGGTTAAGGTCTTAACTCTTACTCTGGCCCAATAGCTAAGGTCTTAACTCTTACTCTGGCCTAATAGCTAAGATCTTAGACTCGCACTCTGGCCTACTGGTTAAGGTCTTAACTCTTACTCTGGCCTAATAGCTAAGGTCTTAACTCTTACTCTGGCCTAATAGCTAAGGTCTTAGACTCGTACTCTGGCCTAATGGTTAAGGTCTTAACTCTTACTCTGGCCTAATAGCTAAGGTCTTAACTCTTACTCTGGCCTAATAGCTAAGGTCTTAGACTCGTACTCTGGCCTACTGGTTAAGGTCTTAACTCTTACTCTGGCCTAATAGCTAAGGTCTTAACTCTTACTCTGGCCTAATAGCTAAGGTCTTAGACTCATACTCTGGCCTACTGGTTAAGGTCTTAACTCTTACTCTTTCCTAATAGCTAAGGTCTTAACTCTTACTCTGGCCTAATAGCTAACGTCTTAGACTCGTACTCTGGCCTACAGGTTAAGGTCTTAACTCTTACTCTGGCCTAATAGCTAAGGTCTTAGACTCGTACTCTGGCCTACTGGTTAAGGTCTTAACTCTTACTCTGGCCTACTGGTTAAGGTCTTAACTCTTACTCTGGCCTTATAGCTGAGGTCTTAGACTAATACTATGGCCTACTGGTTAAGGTCTTAACTCTTACTCTGGCCTAATAGCTAAGGTCTTAACTCTCACTCTGACCTACTGATTAAGGTCTTAACTTCTACTCTGGCTTAATAGCTAAGGTCTTAGACTCGTATTCTGGCCTAATGGTTAAGGTCTTGACTCTTACTCTGGCCTACAGGTTAAGGTCTTAACTCTTACTCTGGCCTAATAGCTAAGGTCTTAGACTCGTACTATGGCCTACAGGTTAAGGTCTTAAGTCTTACTCTGGCCTAATAGCTAAGGTCTTAGACTCATACTCTGGCCTACTGGATAAGGTTTTAACTCTTACTCTGGCCTAATAGCTAAGGTCTTAACTCTTACTCTGGCCTAATAGCTAAGGTCTTAGACTCGTACTCTGGCCTAATGGTTAAGGTCTTAACTCTTACTCTGGTGTAATAGCTAAGGTCTTAACTCTTTCTCTGGCCTAATAGCTAAGGTCTTAGACTCGTACTCTGGCCTACTGGTTAAGGTTTTAACTCTTACTCTGGCCTAATAGCTAAGGTCTTAACTCTTACTCTGGCCTAATAGCTAAGGTCTTAACTCTTACTCTGGCCAACTGGTTAAGGTCTTAACTCTTACTGTTTCCTAATAGCTAAGGTCTTAACTCTTACTCTGGCCTAATAGCTAACGTCTTAGACTCGTACTCTGGCCTACTGGTTAAGGTCTTAACTCTTACTCTGGCCTAATAGCTAACGTCTTAACTCTTACTCTGGCCTAATAGCTAAGGTCTTAGACTCGTACTCTGGCCTACTGGTTAAGGTCTTAACTCTTACTCTGGCCTAATAGCTAAGGTCTTAACTCTTACTCTGGCCTAATAGCTAAGGTCTTAGACTCGTACTCTGGCCTACTGGATAAGGTTTTAACTCTTACTCTGGCCTAATAGCTAAGGTCTTAACTCTTACTCTGGCCTAATAGCTAAGGTCTTAGACTCGTACTCTGGCCTAATGGTTAAGGTCTTAACTCTTACTCTGGTGTAATAGCTAAGGTCTTAACTCTTTCTCTGGCCTAATAGCTAAGGTCTTAGACTCGTACTCTGGCCTACTGGTTAAGGTTTTAACTCTTACTCTGGCCTAATAGCTAAGGTCTTAACTCTTACTCTGGCCTAATAGCTAAGGTCTTAACTCTTACTCTGGCCAACTGGTTAAGGTCTTAACTCTTACTGTTTCCTAATAGCTAAGGTCTTAACTCTTACTCTGGCCTAATAGCTAACGTCTTAGACTCGTACTCTGGCCTACTGGTTAAGGTCTTATCTCTTACTCTGGCCTAATAGCTAAGGTCTTAACTCTTACTCTGGCCTAATAGCTAAGGTCTTAGACTCATACTCTGGCCTAATGGTTAAGGTCTTAACTCTTACTCTGGCCTAATAGCTAAGGTCTTAACTCTTACTCTGGCCTAATAGTTAAGGTCTTAGACTCGTACTCTGGCCTACAGGTTAAGGTCTTAACTCTTACTCTGGCCTACTGGTTAAGGTCTTAACTCTTACTCTGGCCTAATAGCTAAGGTCTTAGACTCGTACTCTGGCCTAATAGCTAAGGTCTTAGACTCGTACTCTGGCCTAATGGTTAAGGTCGTAACTCTTACTCTGGCCTAATAGCTAAGGTCTTAACTCTTACTCTGGCCTACTGGTGAAGGTCTTCACTCTTACTCTGGCCTAATAGCTAAGGTCTTAGACTCATACTCTGGCCTAATGGTTAAGGTCTTAACTCTTACTCTGGCCTAATAGCTAAGGTCTTAACTCTTACTCTGGCCTAATAAATAAGGTCTTAGACTCGTACTCTGGCCTACAGGTTAAGGTCTTAACTCTTACTCTGGCCTACTGGTTAAGGTCTAAACTCTTACTCTGGCCTAATAGCTAAGGTCTTAACTCTTACTCTGGCCTAATACCTAAGGTCTTAGACTCGTACTATGGCCTACAGGTTACGGTCTTAACTCTTACTCTGGCCTACTGGTTAAGGTCTTAACTCTTACTCTGGCCTAATAGCTAAGGTCTTAGACTCGTACTCTGGCCTACTGGTTAAGGTCTTAACTCTTACTCTGGCCTACTGGTTAAGGTCTTAACTCTTACTCTGGCCTAATAGCTAACGTCTTAGACTCGTACTCTGGCCTAATGGTTAAGGTCTTAACTCTTACTCTGGCCTACTGGTTAAGGTCTTAACTCTTTCTCTGGCCTAATGGTTAAGGTCTTAACTCTTACTCTGGCATACTGGTTAAGGTCTTAACTCTTACTTTGGCCTAATAGTTAAGGTCTTAGACTCGTACTCTGGCCTAATGGTTAAGGTCTTAACTCTTACTCTGGCCCAATAGCTAAGGTCTTAACTCTTACTCTGGCCTAATAGCTAAGATCTTAGACTCGCACTCTGGCCTACTGGTTAAGGTCTTAACTCTTACTCTGGCCTAATAGCTAAGGTCTTAACTCTTACTCTGGCCTAATAGCTAAGGTCTTAGACTCGTACTCTGGCCTAATGGTTAAGGTCTTAACTCTTACTCTGGCCTAATAGCTAAGGTCTTAACTCTTACTCTGGCCTAATAGCTAAGGTCTTAGACTCGTACTCTGGCCTACTGGTTAAGGTCTTAACTCTTACTCTGGCCTAATAGCTAAGGTCTTAACTCTTACTCTGGCCTAATAGCTAAGGTCTTAGACTCATACTCTGGCCTACTGGTTAAGGTCTTAACTCTTACTCTTTCCTAATAGCTAAGGTCTTAACTCTTACTCTGGCCTAATAGCTAACGTCTTAGACTCGTACTCTGGCCTACAGGTTAAGGTCTTAACTCTTACTCTGGCCTAATAGCTAAGGTCTTAGACTCGTACTCTGGCCTACTGGTTAAGGTCTTAACTCTTACTCTGGCCTACTGGTTAAGGTCTTAACTCTTACTCTGGCCTTATAGCTGAGGTCTTAGACTCATACTATGGCCTACTGGTTAAGGTCTTAACTCTTACTCTGGCCTAATAGCTAAGGTCTTAACTCTCACTCTGACCTACTGATTAAGGTCTTAACTTCTACTCTGGCTTAATAGCTAAGGTCTTAGACTCGTATTCTGGCCTAATGGTTAAGGTCTTGACTCTTACTCTGGCCTACAGGTTAAGGTCTTAACTCTTACTCTGGCCTAATAGCTAAGGTCTTAGACTCGTACTATGGCCTACAGGTTAAGGTCTTAAGTCTTACTCTGGCCTAATAGCTAAGGTCTTAGACTCGTACTATGGCCTATAGGTTAAGTTCTTGACTCTTACTCTGGCCTAATAGCTAAGGTCTTAGACTCGTACTATGGCCTAATGGTTAAGGTCTTAAATCTTACTCTGGCCTACAGGTTAAGGTGTTAACTCTTACTCTGGCCTACTGGTTAAGGTCTTAACTCTTACTCTGGCCTACTGGTTAAGGTCTTAACTCTTACTCTGGCCTAATAGCTAAGGTCTTAGACTCGTACTCTGGCCTAATGGTTACGGTCTTAACTCTTACTCTGGCCTAATAGCTAAGGTCTTAGACTCGTACTCTGGCCTAATAGCTAGGGTCTTAGACTCGTACTCTGGCCTAATGGTTAAGGTCTTAACTCTCACTCTGGCCTAATGTTTAAGGTCTTAACTCTTACCCTGGCCTACTGGTTAAGGTCTTAACTCTTACTCTGGCCTACTGGTTAAGGTCTTAACTCTTTCTCTGGCCTAATGGTTAAGGTCTTAACACTTTCTCTGGCCTAATGTTAAGGTCTTAACTCTTACTCTGGCCTACTGGTTAAGGTCTTAACTGTTACTCTGGCCTAATAGCTAAGGTCTTAGACTCGTACTATGGCCTACAGGTTAAGGTCCTAACTCTTACTCTGGCCTACTGGTTAAGGTCTTAACTCTTACTCTGGCCTACTGGTTAAGGTCTTAACTCTTTCTCTGGCCTAATGGTTAAGGTCTTAACTCTTACTCTGGCCTAATAGCTAACGTCTTAACTCTTACTCTGGCCTAATAGCTAAGGTCTTAGACTCGTACTCTGGCCTACTGGTTAAGGTCTTAACTCTTACTCTGGCCTAATAGCTAAGGTCTTAACTCTTACTCTGGCCTAATAGCTAAGGTCTTAGACTCGTACTCTGGCCTACTGGATAAGGTTTTAACTCTTACTCTGGCCTAATAGCTAAGGTCTTAACTCTTACTCTGGCCTAATAGCTAAGGTCTTAGACTCGTACTCTGGCCTAATGGTTAAGGTCTTAACTCTTACTCTGGTGTAATAGCTAAGGTCTTAACTCTTTCTCTGGCCTAATAGCTAAGGTCTTAGACTCGTACTCTGGCCTACTGGTTAAGGTTTTAACTCTTACTCTGGCCTAATAGCTAAGGTCTTAACTCTTACTCTGGCCTAATAGCTAAGGTCTTATCTCTTACTCTGGCCAACTGGTTAAGGTCTTAACTCTTACTGTTTCCTAATAGCTAAGGTCTTAACTCTTACTCTGGCCTAATAGCTAACGTCTTAGACTCGTACTCTGGCCTACTGGTTAAGGTCTTAACTCTTACTCTGGCCTAATAGCTAACGTCTTAACTCTTACTCTGGCCTAATAGCTAAGGTCTTAGACTCGTACTCTGGCCTACTGGTTAAGGTCTTAACTCTTACTCTGGCCTAATAGCTAAGGTCTTAACTCTTACTCTGGCCTAATAGCTAAGGTCTTAGACTCGTACTCTGGCCTACTGGATAAGGTTTTAACTCTTACTCTGGCCTAATAGCTAAGGTCTTAACTCTTACTCTGGCCTAATAGCTAAGGTCTTAGACTCGTACTCTGGCCTAATGGTTAAGGTCTTAACTCTTACTCTGGTGTAATAGCTAAGGTCTTAACTCTTTCTCTGGCCTAATAGCTAAGGTCTTAGACTCGTACTCTGGCCTACTGGTTAAGGTTTTAACTCTTACTCTGGCCTAATAGCTAAGGTCTTAACTCTTACTCTGGCATAATAGCTAAGGTCTTAACTCTTACTCTGGCCAACTGGTTAAGGTCTTAACTCTTACTGGTTCCTAATAGCTAAGGTCTTAACTCTTACTCTGGCCTAATAGCTAACGTCTTAGACTCGTACTCTGGCCTACTGGTTAAGGTCTTATCTCTTACTCTGGCCTAATAGCTAAGGTCTTAACTCTTACTCTGGCCTAAAAGCTAAGGTCTTAGACACGTACTCTGGCCTAATGGTTAAGGTCTTAACTCTTACTCTGGCCTAATAGCTAAGGTCTTAACTCTTACTCTGGCCTAATAGTTAAGGTCTTAGACTCGTACTCTGGCCTACAGGTTAAGGTCTTAACTCTTACTCTGGCCTACTGGTTAAGGTCTTAACTCTTACTCTGGCCTAATAGCTAAGGTCTTAGACTCGTACTCTGGCCTAATAGCTAAGGTCTTAGACTCGTACTCTGGCCTAATGGTTAAGGTCTTAACTCTTACTCTGGCCTAATAGCTAAGGTCTTAACTCTTACTCTGGCCTACTGGTGAAGGTCTTCACTCTTACTCTGGCCTAATAGCTAAGGTCTTAGACTCGTACTCTGGCCTAATGGTTAAGGTCTTAACTCTTACTCTGGCCTAATAGCTAAGGTCTTAACTCTTACTCTGGCCTAATAAATAAGGTCTTAGACTCGTACTCTGGCCTACAGGTTAAGGTCTTAACTCTTACTCTGGCCTACTGGTTAAGGTCTAAACTCTTACTCTGGCCTAATAGCTAAGGTCTTAACTCTTACTCTGGCCTAATACCTAAGGTCTTAGACTCGTACTATGGCCTACAGGTTACGGTCTTAACTCTTACTCTGGCCTACTGGTTAAGGTCTTAACTCTTACTCTGGCCTAATATCTAAGGTCTTAGACTCGTACTCTGGCCTACTGGTTAAGGTCTTAACTCTTACTCTGGCCTACTGGTTAAGGTCTTAACTCTTACTCTGGCCTAATAGCTAACGTCTTAGACTCGTACTCTGGCCTAATGGTTAAGGTCTTAACTCTTACTCTGGCCTACTGGTTAAGGTCTTAACTCTTTCTCTGGCCTAATGGTTACGGTCTTAACTCTTACTCTGGCATACTGGTTAAGGTCTTAACTCTTACTTTGGCCTAATAGTTAAGGTCTTAGACTCGTACTCTGGCCTAATGGTTAAGGTCTTAACTCTTACTCTGGCCCAATAGCTAAGGTCTTAACTCTTACTCTGGCCTAATAGCTAAGATCTTAGACTCGCACTCTGGCCTACTGGTTAAGGTCTTAACTCTTACTCTGGCCTAATAGCTAAGGTCTTAACTCTTACTCTGGCCTAATAGCTAAGGTCTTAGACTCGTACTCTGGCCTAATGGTTAAGGTCTTAACTCTTACTCTGGCCTAATAGCTAAGGTCTTAACTCTTACTCTGGCCTAATAGCTAAGGTCTTAGACTCGTACTCTGGCCTACTGGTTAAGGTCCTAACTCTTACTCTGGCCTAATAGCTAAGGTCTTAACTCTTACTCTGGCCTAATAGCTAAGGTCTTAGACTCATACAATGGCCTACTGGTTAAGGTCTTAACTCTTACTCTTTCCTAATAGCTAAGGTCTTAACTCTTACTCTGGCCTAATAGCTAACGTCTTAGACTCGTACTCTGTCCTACTGGTTAAGGTCTTAACTCTTACTCTGGCCTAATAGCTAAGGTCTTAACTCTTACTCTGGCCTAATAGCTAAGGTCTTAACTCTTACTCTGGCCTACTGGTTAAGGTCTTAACTCTTACTCTGGCCTAATAGCTAAGGTCTTAGACTCGTACTCTGGCCTACTGGATAAGGTCTTAACTCTGACTCTGGCCTACTGGTTAAGGTCTTAACTCTTACTCTGGCCTAATAGCTAAGGTCTTAACTCTTACTTTGGCATACTGAATAAGCTCTTAACTCTTACTCTGGCCTAATAGCTAAGGTCTTAACTCTTACTCTGGCTTACTGATTAAGGTCTTAACTCTTACTCTGGTCTAATAGCTAAGGTCTTAGACTCGTACTCGGGCCTAATGGTTAAGGTCTTAACTCTTACTCTGGCCTAATAGTTAAGGTCTTAACTCTTAATCTGGCCCACTGGTTAAGGTCTTAACTCTTACTCTGGCCTACTGGTTAAGGTCTTAACTCTTACTCTGGCCTAATAGCTAAAGTCTTAGACTTGCACTCTGGCCTAATAGCTAAGTTCTTAACTCTTACTCTGGCCAAATAGCTAAGGTCTTAGACTCGTACTATGGCCTACAAGTTAAGGTCTTAACTCTTACTCTGGCCTACTGGTTAAGGTCTTAACTCTTACACTTGCCTAATAGCTAAGGTCTTAGACTCTTAGTCTGGCCTACTGGTTAAGGTCTTAACTCTTACTCTGGCCTACTGGTTAAGGTCCTAACTCTTACTCTGGCCTCATAGCTAAGGTCTTAACTCTTACTCTGGCCTAATAGGTAAGGTCTAAGACTCGTACTATGTCCTACAGGTTAAAGGTCTTAACTCTTACTCTGGCCTAATAGCTAAGGTCTTAGACTCGTACTATGGCCTACAGGTTAAGGTCATAACTCTTACTCTGGCCTACAGGTTAAGGTCTTAACTCTTACTCTGGCCTAATAGCTAAGGTCTTAGACTCGTACTCTGGCCTACTGGTTAAGGTCTTAACTCTTACTCTGGTCTACTGGTTAAGGTCTTAACTCTTACTCTGGCCTAATAGCTGAGGTCTTAGACTCATACTATGGCCTACTGGTTAAGGTCTTAACTCTTACTCTGGCCTAATAGCTAAGGTCTTAACTCTCACTCTGACCTACTGATTAAGGTCTTAACTTCTACTCTGGCTTAATAGCTAAGGTCTTAGACTCGTATTCTGGCCTAATGGTTAAGGTCTTGACTCTTACTCTGGCCTACAGGTTAAGGTCTTAACTCTTACTCTGGCCTAATAGCTAAGGTCTTAGACTCGTACTATGGCCTACAGGTTAAGGTCTTAAGTCTTACTCTGGCCTAATAGCTATGGTCTTAGACTCGTACTATGGCCTATAGGTTAAGTTCTTGACTCTTACTCTGGCCTAATAGCTAAGGTCTTAGACTCGTACTATGGCCTAATGGTTAAGGTCTTAAATCTTACTCTGGCCTACAGGTTAAGGTCTTAACTCTTACTCTGGCCTACTGGTTAAGGTCTTAACTCTTACTCTGGCCTAATAGCTAAGGTCTTAACTCTTACTCTGGCCTACTGGTTAAGGTCTTAACTCCTACTCTGGCCTAATAGCTAAGGTCTTAGACTCGTACTCTGGCCTAATGTTTAAGGTCTTAACTCTTACTCTGGCCTAATAGCTAAGGTCTTAGACTCGTACTCTGGCATAATAGATAAGGTCTTAGACTCGTACTCTGGCCTAATGGTTAAGGTCTTTACTCTTACACTGGCCTAATGTTTAAGGTCTTAACTCTTACCCTGGCCTATTGGTTAAGGTCTTAACTCTTACTCTGGCCTACTGGTTAAGGTCTAAACTCTTTCTCTGGCCTAATGGTTAAGGTCTTAACTCTTACTCTGGCCTACTGGTTAAGGTCTTAACTCTTACTCTGGCCTAATAGCTAAGGTCTTAGACTCGTACTCTGGCCTAATGGTTAAGGGCTTAACTCCTACTCTGGCCTAATAGCTAAGGTCTTAACTCTTACTCTGGCCTAATAGCTAGGGACTTAGACTCGTACTCTGGCCTACTGGTTAAGGTCTTAACTCTTACTCTGGCCTAATAGCTAAGGTCTTAACTCTTACTCTGGCCTAATAGCTAAGGTCTTAGACTCATACTCTGGCCTACTGGTTAAGGTCTTAACTCTTACTCTTTCCTAATAGCTAAGGTCTTAACTCTTACTCTGGCCTAATGGCTAACGTCTTAGACTCGTACTCTGGCCTACTGGTTAAGGTCTTAACTCTTACTCTGGCCTAATAGTTAAGGTCTTAACTCTTACTCTGGCCTAATAGCTAAGGTCTTAACTCTTACTCTGGCCCAATAGCTAAGGTCTTAGACTCGTACTCTGGCCTACAGGTTAAGGTCTTAACTCTTACTCTGGCCTACTGGTTAAGGTCTTAACTCTTACTCTGGTGTAATAGCTAAGGTCTTAGACTTGTACTCTGGCCTAATAGCTAAGGTCTTAGACTCGTATTCTGGCCTAATGGTTAAGGTCTTAACTCTTACTCTGGCCTAATAGCTAAGGTCTTAACTCTTACTCTGGCCAACTGGTTAAGGTCTTCACTCTTACTCTGGCCTAATAGCTAAGGTCTTAGACTCGTACTCTGGCCTAATGGTTAAAGTCTTAACTCTTACTCTGGCCTAATAGCTAAGGTCTTAACTCTTACTCTGGCCTAATCGCTAAGGTCTTAACTCTTACTCTGGCCTAATAACTAAGGTCTTAGACCCGTACTCTGGCCTACAGGTTAAGGTCTTAACTCTTACTCTGGCCTACTGGTTAAGGTCTAAACTCTTACTCTGGCCTAATAGCTAAGGTCTTAACTCTTACTCTGGCCTAATAGCTAAGGTCTTAGACTCGTACTATGGCCTACAGGTTCAGGTCTTAACTCTTACACTGGCCTACTGGGTAAGGTCTTAACTCTTACTCTGGCCTAATAGCTAATGTCTTAACTCTTACTCTGGCCTAATAGCTAAGGTCTTAGACTCGTACTATGGCCTACAGGTTACAGGCTTAACTCTTACTCTGGCCTACTGGTTAAGGTCTTAACTCTTACTCTGGCCTAATAGCTAAGGTCTTAGACTCATACTCTGGCCTACTGGTTAAGGTCTTAACTCTTACTCTGGCCTACTGGTTAAGGTCTTTACTCTTACTCTGGCCTAATAGCTAACGTCCTAGACCCGTACTCTGGCCTAATGGTTAAGGTCTTAACTCTTACTCTGGCCTACTGGTTAAGGTCTTAACTCTTACTCTGGCCTACTGGTTAAGGTCTTAACTCTTTCTCTGGCCTAATGGTTAAGGTCTTAACTCTTACTCTGGCATACTGGTTAAGGTCTTACCTCTTACTCTGGCATACTGGTTAAGGTCTTAACTCTTACTTTGGCCTAATAGCTAAGGTCTTAGACTCGTACTCTGGCCTAATGGTTAAGGTCTTAACTCTTACTCTGGCCTAATAGCTAAGGTCTTAACTCTTACTCTGGCCTAATAGCTAACGTCTTAGACTCGCACTCTGGCCTACTGGTTAAGGTCTTAACTCTTACTCTGGCCTACAGGTTAAGGTCTTAACTCTTACTCTGGCCTACTGGTTAAGGTCTTAACTCTTACTCTGGCCTACTGGTTAAGGTCTTAACTCTTACTCTGGCCTAATAGCTAAGGTCTTAGACTCGTACTCTGGCCTAATGGTTACGGTCTTAACTCTTACTCTGGCCTAATAGCTAAGGTCTTAGACTCGTACTCTGGCCTAATAGCTAGGGTCTTAGACTCGTACTCTGGCCTAATGGTTAAGGTCTTAACTCTCACTCTGGCCTAATGTTTAACGTCTTAACTCTTACCCTGGCCTACTGGTTAAGGTCTTAACTCTTACTCTGGCCTACTGGTTAAGGTCTTAACTCTTTCTCTGGCCTAATGGTTAAGGTCTTAACACTTTCTCTGGCCTACTGGTTAAGGTCTTAACTCTTTCTCTGGCCTAATGTTAAGGTCTTAACTCTTACTCTGGCCTACTGGTTAAGGTCTTAACTGTTACTCTGGCCTAATAGCTAAGGTCTTAGACTCGTACTATGGCCTACAGGTTAAGGTCCTAACTCTTACTCTGGCCTACTGGTTAAGGTCTTAACTCTTACTCTGGCCTACTGGTTAAGGTCTTAACTCTTACTCTGGCCTACTGGTTAAGGTCTTAACTCTTTCTCTGGCCTAATGGTTAAGGTCTTAACTCTTACTCTGGCCTAATAGCTAACGTCTTAACTCTTACTCTGGCCTAATAGCTAAGGTCTTAGACTCGTACTCGGGCCTACTGGTTAAGGTCTTAACTCTTACTCTGGCCTAATAGCTAAGGTCTTAACTCTTACTCTGGCCTAATAGCTAAGGTCTTAGACTCGTACTCTGGCCTACTGGTTAAGGTTTTAACTCTTACTCTGGCCTAATAGCTAAGGTCTTAACTCTTACTCTGGCCTAATAGCTAAGGTCTTAGACTCGTACTCTGGCCTAATGGTTAAGGTCTTACCTCTTACTCTGGCATACTGGTTAAGGTCTTAACTCTTACTTTGGCCTAATAGCTAAGGTCTTAGACTCGTACTCTGGCCTAATGGTTAAGGTCTTAACTCTTACTCTGGCCTAATAGCTAAGGTCTTAACTCTTACTCTGGCCTAATAGCTAACGTCTTAGACTCGCACTCTGGCCTACTGGTTAAGGTCTTAACTCTTACTCTGGCCTACAGGTTAAGGTCTTAACTCTTACTCTGGCCTACTGGTTAAGGTCTTAACTCTTACTCTGGCCTACTGGTTAAGGTCTTAACTCTTACTCTGGCCTAATAGCTAAGGTCTTAGACTCGTACTCTGGCCTAATGGTTACGGTCTTAACTCTTACTCTGGCCTAATAGCTAAGGTCTTAGACTCGTACTCTGGCCTAATAGCTAGGGTCTTAGACTCGTACTCTGGCCTAATGGTTAAGGTCTTAACTCTCACTCTGGCCTAATGTTTAAGGTCTTAACTCTTACCCTGGCCTACTGGTTAAGGTCTTAACTCTTACTCTGGCCTACTGGTTAAGGTCTTAACTCTTTCTCTGGCCTAATGGTTAAGGTCTTAACACTTTCTCTGGCCTACTGGTTAAGGTCTTAACTCTTTCTCTGGCCTAATGTTAAGGTCTTAACTCTTACTCTGGCCTACTGGTTAAGGTCTTAACTGTTACTCTGGCCTAATAGCTAAGGTCTTAGACTCGTACTATGGCCTACAGGTTAAGGTCCTAACTCTTACTCTGGCCTACTGGTTAAGGTCTTAACTCTTACTCTGGCCTACTGGTTAAGGTCTTAACTCTTACTCTGGCCTACTGGTTAAGGTCTTAACTCTTTCTCTGGCCTAATGGTTAAGGTCTTAACTCTTACTCTGGCCTAATAGCTAACGTCTTAACTCTTACTCTGGCCTAATAGCTAAGGTCTTAGACTCGTACTCGGGCCTACTGGTTAAGGTCTTAACTCTTACTCTGGCCTAATAGCTAAGGTCTTAACTCTTACTCTGGCCTAATAGCTAAGGTCTTAGACTCGTACTCTGGCCTACTGGTTAAGGTTTTAACTCTTACTCTGGCCTAATAGCTAAGGTCTTAACTCTTACTCTGGCCTAATAGCTAAGGTCTTAGACTCGTACTCTGGCCTAATGGTTAAGGTCTTAACTCTTACTCTGGTGTAATAGCTAAGGTCTTAACTCTTTCGCTGGCCTAATAGCTAAGGTCTTAGACTCGTACTCTGGCCTACTGGTTAAGGTTTTAACTCTTACTCTGGCCTAATAGCTAAGGCTTAACTCTTACTCTGGCCTAATAGCTAAGGTCTTAGACTCGTACTCTGGCCTACTGGTTAAGGTCTTAACTCTTACTCTGGCGTAATAGCTAAAGTCTTAACTCTTTCTCTGGCCTAATAGCTAAGGTCTTAGACTCATACTCTGGCCTACTGGTTAAGGTCTTAACTCTTACTCTGGCCTACTGGTTAAGGTCTTAATTCTTACTCTGGCCTAATAGCTAAGGTCTTAGACTCGTACTCTGGCCTAATAGCTAAGGTCTTGGAATCGTACTCTGGCCTAATGGTTAAGGTCTTAACTCTTACTCTGGCCTAACAGCTAAGGTCCGAACTCTTACTCTGGCCTAATAGCTAAGGTCTTAACTCTTACTCTGGCCTAATAGCTAAGGTCTTAGACTCGTACTCTGGCCTACAGGTTAAGGTGTTAACTCTTACTCTGGCCTACTGGTTAAGGTCTTCACTCTTACTCTGGCCTTATATCTAAGGTCTTAACTCTTACTCTAGCCTAATAGCTAAGGTCTTAGACTCGTACTATGGCCTACAGGTTAAGGTCTTAACTCTTACTCTGGCCAACTGGTTAAGGTCTTAACTCTTACTCTGGCCTAATAGCTAAGGTCTTAGACTCGTACTATGGCCTACAGGTTAAGGTCTTAACTCTTACTCTGGCCTACTGGTTAAGGTCTTAACTCTTACTCTGGCCTAATAGCTAAGGTCTTAGACCTGTACTATGGCCTACAGGTTAAGGTCTTAACTCTTACTCTGGCCTAATAGCTAAGGTCTTAGACTCGTACTCTGGCCTACTGGTTAAGGTCTTAACTCTTACTCTGGCCTAATAGCTAAGGTCTTAACTCTTACTCTGGCCTACTGGTTAAGGTCTTAACTCCTACTCTGGCCTAATAGCTAAGGTCTTAGACTCGTACTCTGGCCTAATGTTTAAGGTCTTAACTCTTACTCTGGCCTAATAGCTAAGGTCTTAGACTCGTACTCTGGCATAATAGATAAGGTCTTAGACTCGTACTCTGGCCTAATGGTTAAGGTCTTTACTCCTACTCTGGCCTAATGTTTAAGGTCTTAACTCTTACCCTGGCCTATTGGTTAAGGTCTTAACTCTTACTCTGGCCTACTGGTTAAGGTCCTAACTCTTTCTCTGGCCTAATGGTTAAGGTCTTAACTCTTACTCTGGCCTACTGGTTAAGGTCTTAACTCTTACTCTGGCCTAATAGCTAAGGTCTTAGACTCGTACTCTGGCCTAATGGTTAAGGGCTTAACTCCTACTCTGGCCTAATAGCTAAGGTCTTAACTCTTACTCTGGCCTAATAGCTAGGGACTTAGACTCGTACTCTGGCCTACTGGTTAAGGTCTTAACTCTTACTCTGGCCTAATAGCTAAGGTCTTAACTCTTACTCTGGCCTAATAGCTAAGGTCTTAGACTCATACTCTGGCCTACTGGTTAAGGTCTTAACTCTTACTCTTTCCTAATAGCTAAGGTCTTAACTCTTACTCTGGCCTAATAGCTAACGTCTTAGACTCATACTCTGGCCTACTGGTTAAGGTCTTAACTCTTACTCTGGCCTAATAGCTAAGGTCTTAACTCTTACTCTGGCCTAATAGCTAAGGTCTTAACTCTTACTCTGGCCTAATAGCTAAGGTCTTAGACTCGTACTCTGGCCTACAGGTTAAGGTCTTAACTCTTACTCTGGCCTACTGGTTAAGGTCTTAACTCTTACTCTGGCCTAATAGCTAAGGTCTTAGACTTGTACTCTGGCCTAATAGCTAAGGTCTTAGACTCGTATTCTGGCCTAATGGTTAAGGTCTTAACTCTTACTCTGGCCTAATAGCTAAGGTCTTAACTCTTACTCTGGCCAACTGGTTAAGGTCTTCACTCTTACTCTGGCCTAATAGCTAAGGTCTTAGACTCGTACTCTGGCCTAATGATTAAAGTCTTAACTCTTACTCTGGCCTAATAGCTAAGGTCTTAAGTCTTACTCTGGCCTAATAGCTAAGGTCTTAACTCTTACTCTGGCCTAATAACTAAGGTCTTAGACCCGTACTCTGGCCTACAGGTTAAGGTCTTAACTCTTACTCTGGCCTACTGGTTAAGGTCTAAACTCTTACTCTGGCCTAATAGCTAAGGTCTTAACTCTTACTCTGGCCTAATAGCTAAGGTCTTAGACTCGTACTATGGCCTACAGGTTCAGGTCTTAACTCTTACACTGGCCTACTGGGTAAGGTCTTAACTCTTACACTGGCCTAATAGCTAAGGTCTTAACTCTTACTCTGGCCTAATAGCTAAGGTCTTAGACTCGTACTATGGCCTACAGGTTACAGTCTTAACTCTTACTCTGGCCTACTGGTTAAGGTCTTAACTCTTACTCTGGCCTAATAGCTAAGGTCTTAGACTCGTACTCTGGCCTACTGGTTAAGGTCTTAACTCTTACTCTGGCCTACTGGTTAAGGTCTTAACTCTTACTCTGGCCTAATAGCTAACGTCCTAGACCCGTACTCTGGCGTAATGGTTAAGGTCTTAACTCTTACTCTGGCCTACTGGTTAAGGTCTTAACTCTTACTCTGGCCTACTGGTTAAGGTCTTAACTCTTTCTCTGGCCTAATGGTTAAGGTCTTAACTCTTACTCTGGCATACTGGTTAAGGTCTTAACTCTTACTCTGGCATACTGGTTAAGGTCTTAACTCTTACTTTGGCCTAATAGCTAAGGTCTTAGACTCGTACTCTGGCCTAATGGTTAAGGTCTTAACTCTTACTCTGGCCTAATAGCTAAGGTCTTAACTCTTACTCTGGCCTAATAGCTAAGGTCTTAGACTCACACTCAGGCCTACTGGTTAAGGTCTTAACTCTTACTCTGGCCTAATAGCTAAGGTCTTAACTCTTACTCTGGCCTAATAGCTAAGGTCTTGGACTCGTACTCTGGCCTAATGGTTAAGGTCTTAACTCTTACTCTGGCCTAATAGCTAAGGTCTTAACTCTAACTCTGGCCTAATAGCTAAGGTCTTAGACTCGTACTCTGGCCTACTGGTTAAGGTTTTAACTCTTACTCTGGCCTAATAGCTAAGGTCTTAACTCTTACTCTGGCCTAATATCTAAGGTCTTAGACTCGTACTCTGGCGTACTGGTTAAGGTCTTAACTCTTACTCTGGCGTTATAACTAAAGTCTTAACTCTTTCTCTGGCCTAATAGCTAAGGTCTTAGACTCGTACTCTGGCCTACTGGTTAAGGTCTTAACTCTTACTCTGGCCTACTGGTTAAGGTCTTAATTCTTACTCTGGCCTAATAGCTAAAGTCTTAGACTCGTACTCTGGCCTAATGGTTAAGGTCTTAACTCTTACTCTGGCCTAACAGCTAAGGTCCGAACTCTTACTCTGGCCTAATAGCTAAGGTCTTAACTCTTACTCTGGCCTAATAGCTAAGGTCTTAGACTCGTACTCTGGCCTACAGGTTAAGGTCTTAACTCTTACTCTGGCCTACTGGTTAAGGTCTTAACTCTTACTCTGGCCTTATATCTAAGGTCTTAACTCTTACTCTAGCCTAATAGCTAAGGTCTTAGACTCGTACTATGGCCTACAGGTTAAGGTCTTAACTCTTACTCTGGCCAACTGGTTAAGGTCTTAACTCTTACTCTGGCCTAATAGCTAAGGTCTTAGACTCGTACTATGGCCTACAGGTTAAGGTCTTAACTCTTACTCTGGCCTATTGGTTAAGGTCTTAACTCTTACTCTGGCCTAATAGCTAAGGTCTTAGACCTGTACTATGGACTACAGGTTAAGGTCTTAACTCTTACTCTGGCCTAATAGCTAAGGTCTTAGACTCGTACTCTGGCCTACTGGTTAAGGTCTTAACTCTTACTCTGGCCTAATAGCTAAGGTCTTAACTCTTACTCTGGCCTACTGGTTAAGGTCTTAACTCCTACTCTGGCCTAATAGCTAAGGTCTTAGACTCGTACTCTGGCCTAATGTTTAAGGTCTTAACTCTTACTCTGGCCTAATAGCTAAGGTCTTAGACTCGTACTCTGGCATAATAGATAAGGTCTTAGACTCGTACTCTGGCCTAATGGTTAAGGTCTTTACTCTTACACTGGCCTAATGTTTAAGGTCTTAACTCTTACCCTGGCCTATTGGTTAAGGTCTTAACTCTTACTCTGGCCTACTGGTTAAGGTCTAAACTCTTTCTCTGGCCTAATGGTTAAGGTCTTAACTCTTACTCTGGCCTACTGGTTAAGGTCTTAACTCTTACTCTGGCCTAATAGCTAAGGTCTTAGACTCGTACTCTGGCCTAATGGTTAAGGGCTTAACTCCTACTCTGGCCTAATAGCTAAGGTCTTAACTCTTACTCTGGCCTAATAGCTAGGGACTTAGACTCGTACTCTGGCCTACTGGTTAAGGTCTTAACTCTTACTCTGGCCTAATAGCTAAGGTCTTAACTCTTACTCTGGCCTAATAGCTAAGGTCTTAGACTCATACTCTGGCCTACTGGTTAAGGTCTTAACTCTTACTCTTTCCTAATAGCTAAGGTCTTAACTCTTACTCTGGCCTAATGGCTAACGTCTTAGACTCGTACTCTGGCCTACTGGTTAAGGTCTTACTCTTACTCTGGCCTAATAGTTAAGGTCTTAACTCTTACTCTGGCCTAATAGCTAAGGTCTTAACTCTTACTCTGGCCCAATAGCTAAGGTCTTAGACTCGTACTCTGGCCTACAGGTTAAGGTCTTAACTCTTACTCTGGCCTACTGGTTAAGGTCTTAACTCTTACTCTGGTGTAATAGCTAAGGTCTTAGACTTGTACTCTGGCCTAATAGCTAAGGTCTTAGACTCGTATTCTGGCCTAATGGTTAAGGTCTTAACTCTTACTCTGGCCTAATAGCTAAGGTCTTAACTCTTACTCTGGCCAACTGGTTAAGGTCTTCACTCTTACTCTGGCCTAATAGCTAAGGTCTTAGACTCGTGCTCTGGCCTAATGGTTAAAGTCTTAACTCTTACTCTGGCCTAATAGCTAAGGTCTTAACTCTTACTCTGGCCTAATAGCTAAGGTCTTAACTCTTACTCTGGCCTAATAACTAAGGTCTTAGACCCGTACTCTGGCCTACAGGTTAAGGTCTTAACTCTTACTCTGGCCTACTGGTTAAGGTCTAAACTCTTACTCTGGCCTAATAGCTAAGGTCTTAACTCTTACTCTGGCCTAATAGCTAAGGTCTTAGACTCGTACTATGGCCTACAGGTTCAGGTCTTAACTCTTACACTGGCCTACTGGGTAAGGTCTTAACTCTTACTCTGGCCTAATAGCTAATGTCTTAACTCTTACTCTGGCCTAATAGCTAAGGTCTTAGACTCGTACTATGGCCTACAGGTTACAGGCTTAACTCTTACTCTGGCCTACTGGTTAAGGTCTTAACTCTTACTCTGGCCTAATAGCTAAGGTCTTAGACTCATACTCTGGCCTACTGGTTAAGGTCTTAACTCTTACTCTGGCCTACTGGTTAAGGTCTTTACTCTTACTCTGGCCTAATAGCTAACGTCCTAGACCCGTACTCTGGCCTAATGGTTAAGGTCTTAACTCTTACTCTGGCCTACTGGTTAAGGTCTTAACTCTTACTCTGGCCTACTGGTTAAGGTCTTAACTCTTTCTCTGGCCTAATGGTTAAGGTCTTAACTCTTACTCTGGCATACTGGTTAAGGTCTTACCTCTTACTCTGGCATACTGGTTAAGGTCTTAACTCTTACTTTGGCCTAATAGCTAAGGTCTTAGACTCGTACTCTGGCCTAATGGTTAAGGTCTTAACTCTTACTCTGGCCTAATAGCTAAGGTCTTAACTCTTACTCTGGCCTAATAGCTAACGTCTTAGACTCGCACTCTGGCCTACTGGTTAAGGTCTTAACTCTTACTCTGGCCTAATAGCTAAGGTCTTAACTCTTACTCTGGCCTAATAGCTAAGGTCTTGGACTCGTACTCTGGCCTAATGGTTAAGGTCTTAACTCTTACTCTGGCCTAATAGCTAAGGTCTTAACTCTTACTCTGGCCTAATAGCTAAGGTCTTAGACTCGTACTCTGGCCTACTGGTTAAGGTCTTAACTCTTACTCTGGCCTACTGGTTAAGGTCTTAACTCTTACTCTGGCCTAATAGCTAAGGTCTTAGACTCGTACTCTGGCATAATGGTTAAGGTCTTAACTCTTACTCTGGCCTAACAGCTAAGGTCTTCACTCTTACTTTGCCCTAATAGCTAAGGTCTTAACTCTTACTCTGGCCTAATAGCTAAGGTCTTAGAATCATACTCTGGCCTACAGGTTAAGGTCTTAACTATTACTCTGGCCTACTGGTTAAGGTCTTAACTCTTACTCTGGCCTAATAGCTAAGGTCTTAACTCTTACTCTAGCCTAATAGCTAAGGTCTTAGACTCGTACTATGGCCTACAGGTTAAGGTCTTAACTCTTACTCTGGCCAACTGGTTAAGGTCTTAACTCTTACTCTGGCCCAATAGCTAAGGTCTTGAACTCGTAATATGGCCTACAGGTTAAGGTCTTAACTCTTACTCTGGCCTAGTGGTTAAGGTCTTAACTCTTACTCTGGCCTAATAGCTAAGGTCTTAGACTCGTACTATGGCCTACAGGTTAAGGTATTAACTCTTACTCTGGCCTAATAGCTAAGGTCTTAGACTCGTACTCTGGCCTACTGTTTAAGGTCTTAACTCTTACTCTGGCCTAATAGCTAAGGTCTTAACTCTTACTCTGGCCTACTGGTTAAGGTCTTAACTCTTACTCTGGCCTAATAGCTAAGGTCTTAGACTCGTACTCTGGCCTAATGTTTAAGGTCTTAACTCTTACTCTGGCCTAATAGCTAAGGTCTTAGACTCGTACTTTGGCCTAATAGATAAGGTCTTAGACTCGTACACTGGCCTAATGGTTAAGGTCTTAACTCTTACTCTGGCCTAATGTTTAAGGTCTTAACTCTTACCCTGGCTTACTGGTTAAGGTCTTAACTCTTACTCTGGCCTACTGGTTAAGGTCTTAACTCTTTCTCTGGCCTAATGGTTAAGGTCTTAACTCTTACTCTGGCCTACTGGTTAAGGTCTTAACTCTTACTCTGGCCTAATAGCTAAGGTCTTAGACTCGTACTCTGGCCTAATGGTTAAGGTCTTAACTCCTACTCTGGCCTAATAGCTAAGGTCTTAACTCTTACTCTGGCCTAATAGCTAAGGACTTAGACTCGTACTCTGGCCTACTGGTTAAGGTCTTAACTCTTACCCTGGCCTAATAGCTAAGGTCTTAACTCTTACTCTGGCCTAAAAGCTAAGGTCTTAGACTCATACTCTGGCCTACTGGTTAAGGTCTTAACTCTTACTGTTTCCTAATAGCTGAGGTCTTAACTCTTACTCTGGCCTAATAGCTAACGTCTTAGACTCGTACTCTGGCCTACTGGTTAAGGTCTTATCTCTTACTCTGGCCTAATAGCTAAGGTCTTAACTCTTACTCTGGCCTAATAGCTAAGGTCTTAGACTCGTACTCTGGCCTAATGGTTAAGGTCTTAACTCTTACTCTGGCCTAATAGCTAAGGTCTTAACTCTTACTCTGGCCTAATAGTTAAGGTCTTAGACTCGTACTCTGGCCTACAGGTTAAGGTCTTAACTCTTACTCTGGCCTACTGGTTAAGGTCTTAACTCTTACTCTGGCCTAATAGCTAAGGTCTTAGACTCGTACTCTGGCCTAATAGCTAAGGTCTTAGACTCGTACTCTGGCCTAATGGTTAAGGTCTTAACTCTTACTCTGGCCTAATAGCTAAGGTCTTAACTCTTACTCTGGCCTACTGGTGAAGGTCTTCACTCTTACTCTGGCCTAATAGCTAAGGTCTTAGACTCGTACTCTGGCCTAATGGTTAAGGTCTTAACTCTTACTCTGGCCTAATAGCTAAGGTCTTAACTCTTACTCTGGCCTAATAAATAAGGTCTTAGACTCGTACTCTGGCCTACAGGTTAAGGTCTTAACTCTTACTCTGGCCTACTGGTTAAGGTCTAAACTCTTACTCTGGCCTAATAGCTAAGGTCTTAACTCTTACTCTGGCCTAATACCTAAGGTCTTAGACTCGTACTATGGCCTACAGGTTACGGTCTTAACTCTTACTCTGGCCTACTGGTTAAGGTCTTAACTCTTACTCTGGCCTAATAGCTAAGGTCTTAGACTCGTACTCTGGCCTACTGGTTAAGGTCTTAACTCTTACTCTGGCCTACTGGTTAAGGTCTTAACTCTTACTCTGGCCTAATAGCTAACGTCTTAGACTCGTACTCTGGCCTAATGGTTAAGGTCTTAACTCTTACTCTGGCCTACTGGTTAAGGTCTTAACTCTTTCTCTGGCCTAATGGTTAAGGTCTTAACTCTTACTCTGGAATACTGGTTAAGGTCTTAACTCTTACTTTGGCCTAATAGTTAAGGTCTTAGACTCGTACTCTGGCCTAATGGTTAAGGTCTTAACTCTTACTCTGGCCTAATAGCTAAGGTCTTAACTCTTACTCTGGCCTAATAGCTAAGATCTTAGACTCGCACTCTGGCCTACTGGTTAAGGTCTTAACTCTTACTCTGGCCTAATAGCTAAGGTCTTAGACTCGTACTCTGGCCTAATGGTTAAGGTCTTAACTCTTACTCTGGCCTAATAGCTAAGGTCTTAACTCTTACTCTACCCTAATAGCTAAGGTCTTAGACTCGTACTCTGGCCTACTGGTTAAGGTCTTAACTCTTACTCTGGCCTAATAGCTAAGGTCTTAACTCTTACTCTGGCCTAATAGCTAAGGTCTTAGACTCGTACTATGGCCTACAGGTTAAGGTCTTAACTCTTACTCTTTCCTAATAGCTAAGGTCTTAACTCTTACTCTGGCCTAATAGCTAAGGTCTTAGACCTGTACTATGGCCTACAGGTTAAGGTCTTAACTCTTACTCTGGCCTAATAGCTAAGGTCTTAACTCTTACTCTGGCCTAATAGCTAAGGTCTTAACTCTTACTCTGGCCTACTGGTTAAGGTCTTAACTCTTACTCTGGCCTAATAGCTAAGGTCTTAGACTCGTACTCTGGCCTACTGGTGAAGGTCTTCACTCTTACTCTGGCCTAATAGCTAAGGTCTTAGACTCGTACTCTGGCCTAATGGTTAAGGTCTTAACTCTTACTCTGGCCTAATAGCTAAGGTCTTAACTCTTACTCTGGCCTAATAAATAAGGTCTTAGACTCGTACTCTGGCCTACAGGTTAAGGTCTTAACTCTTACTCTGGCCTACTGGTTAAGGTCTAAACTCTTACTCTGGCCTAATAGCTAAGGTCTTAACTCTTACTCTGGCCTAATACCTAAGGTCTTAGACTCGTACTATGGCCTACAGGTTACGGTCTTAACTCTTACTCTGGCCTACTGGTTAAGGTCTTAACTCTTACTCTGGCCTAATAGCTAAGGTCTTAGACTCGTACTCTGGCCTACTGGTTAAGGTCTTAACTCTTACTCTGGCCTACTGGTTAAGGTCTTAACTCTTACTCTGGCCTAATAGCTAACGTCTTAGACTCGTACTCTGGCCTAATGGTTAAGGTCTTAACTCTTACTCTGGCCTACTGGTTAAGGTCTTAACTCTTTCTCTGGCCTAATGGTTAAGGTCTTAACTCTTACTCTGGAATACTGGTTAAGGTCTTAACTCTTACTTTGGCCTAATAGTTAAGGTCTTAGACTCGTACTCTGGCCTAATGGTTAAGGTCTTAACTCTTACTCTGGCCTAATAGCTAAGGTCTTAACTCTTACTCTGGCCTAATAGCTAAGATCTTAGACTCGCACTCTGGCCTACTGGTTAAGGTCTTAACTCTTACTCTGGCCTAATAGCTAAGGTCTTAGACTCGTACTCTGGCCTAATGGTTAAGGTCTTAACTCTTACTCTGGCCTAATAGCTAAGGTCTTAACTCTTACTCTGGCCTAATAGCTAAGGTCTTAGACTCGTACTCTGGCCTACTGGTTAAGGTCTTAACTCTTACTCTGGCCTAATAGCTAAGGTCTTAACTCTTACTCTGGCCTAATAGCTAAGGTCTTAGACTCGTACTATGGCCTACAGGTTAAGGTCTTAACTCTTACTCTTTCCTAATAGCTAAGGTCATAAATCTTACTCTGGCCTAATAGCTAAGGTCTTAGACCTGTACTATGGCCTACAGGTTAAGGTCTTAACTCTTACTCTGGCCTAATAGCTAAGGTCTTAACTCTTACTCTGGCCTAATAGCTAAGGTCTTAACTCTTACTCTGGCCTACTGGTTAAGGTCTTAACTCTTACTCTGGCCTAATAGCTAAGGTCTTAGACTCGTACTCTGGCCTACTGGATAAGGTCTTAACTCTGACTCTGGCCTACTGGTTAAGGTCTTAACTCTTACTCTGGCCTAATAGCTAAGGTCTTAACTCTTACTTTGGCCTACTGATTAAGCTCTTAACTCTTACTCTGGCCTAATAGCTAAGGTCATAACTCTTACTCTGGCTTACTGATTAAGGTCTTAACTCTTACTCTGGCCTAATAGCTAAGGTCTTAGACTCGTACTCGGGCCTAATGGTTAAGGTCTTAACTCTTACTCTGGCCTAATGGTTAAGGTCTTAACTCTTAATCTGGCCCGCTGGTTAAGGTCTTAACTCTTACTCTGGCCTACTGGTTAAGGTCTTAACTCTTTCTCTGACCTAATAGCTAAGGTCTTAGACTTGCACTCTGGCCTAATAGCTAAGTTCTTAACTCTTACTCTGGCCAAATAGCTAAGGTCTTAGACTCGTGCTATGGCCTACAAGTTAAGGTCTTAACTCTTATTCTGGCCTACTGGTTAAGGTCTTAACTCTTACACTTGCCTAATAGCTAAGGTCTTAGACTCTTAGTCTGGCCTACTGGTTAAGGTCTTAACTCTTACTCTGGCCTACTGGTTAAGGTCCTAACTCTTACTCTGGCCTTATAGCTAAGGTCTTAACTCTTACTCTGGCCTAATAGCTAAGGTCTAAGACTCGTACTATGTCCTACAGGTTAAAGGTCTTAACTCTTACTCTGGCCTAATAGCTAAGGTCTTAGACTCGTACTATGGCCTACAGGTTAAGGTCATAACTCTTACTCTGGCCTACAGGTTAAGGTCTTAACTCTTACTCTGGCCTAATAGCTAAGGTCTTAGACTCGTACTCTGGCCTACTGGTTAAGGTCTTAACTCTTACTCTGGCCTTATAGCTGAGGTCTTAGACTCATACTATGGCCTACTGGTTAAGGTCTTAACTCTTACTCTGGCCTAATAGCTAAGGTCTTAACTCTCACTCTGACCTACTGATTAAGGTCTTAACTTCTACTCTGGCTTAATAGCTAAGGTCTTAGACTCGTATTCTGGCCTAATGGTTAAGGTCTTGACTCTTACTCTGGCCTACAGGTTAAGGTCTTAACTCTTACTCTGGCCTAATAGCTAAGGTCTTAGACTCGTACTATGGCCTACAGGTTAAGGTCTTAAGTCTTACTCTGGCCTAATAGCTAAGGTCTTAGACTCGTACTATGGCCTATAGGTTAAGTTCTTGACTCTTACTCTGGCCTAATAGCTAAGGTCTTAGACTCATACTATGGCCTAATGGTTAAGGTCTTAAATCTTACTCTGGCCTACAGGTTAAGGTCTTAACTCTTACTCTGGCCTACTGGTTAAGGTCTTAACTCTTACTCTGGCCTACTGGTTAAGGTCTTAACTCTTACTCTGGCCTAATAGCTAAGGTCTTAGACTCGTACTCTGGCCTAATGGTTACGGTCTTAACTCTTACTCTGGCCTAATAGCTAAGGTCTTAGACTCGTACTCTGGCCTAATAGCTAGGGTCTTAGACTCGTACTCTGGCCTAATGGTTAAGGTCTTAACTCTCACTCTGGCCTAATGTTTAAGGTCTTAACTCTTACCCTGGCCTACTGGTTAAGGTCTTAACTCTTACTCTGGCCTACTGGTTAAGGTCTTAACTCTTTCTCTGGCCTAATGGTTAAGGTCTTAATACTTTCTCTGGCCTAATGTTAAGGTCTTAACTCTTACTCTGGCCTACTGGTTAAGGTCTTAACTGTTACTCTGGCCTAATAGCTAAGGTCTTAGACTCGTACTATGGCCTACAGGTTAAGGTCCTAACTCTTACTCTGGCCTACTGGTTAAGGTCTTAACTCTTACTCTGGCCTACTGGTTAAGGTCTTAACTCTTTCTCTGGCCTAATGGTTAAGGTCTTAACTCTTACTCTGGCCTAATAGCTAACGTCTTAACTCTTACTCTGGCCTAATAGCTAAGGTCTTAGACTCGTACTCTGGCCTACTGGTTAAGGTCTTAACTCTTACTCTGGCCTAATAGCTAAGGTCTTAACTCTTACTCTGGCCTAATAGCTAAGGTCTTAGACTCGTACTCTGGCCTACTGGATAAGGTTTTAACTCTTACTCTGGCCTAATAGCTAAGGTCTTAACTCTTACTCTGGCCTAATAGCTAAGGTCTTAGACTCGTACTCTGGCCTAATGGTTAAGGTCTTAACTCTTACTCTGGTGTAATAGCTAAGGTCTTAACTCTTTCTCTGGCCTAATAGCTAAGGTCTTAGACTCGTACTCTGGCCTACTGGTTAAGGTTTTAACTCTTACTCTGGCCTAATAGCTAAGGTCTTAACTCTTACTCTGGCCTAATAGCTAAGGTCTTAACTCTTACTCTGGCCAACTGGTTAAGGTCTTAACTCTTACTGTTTCCTAATAGCTAAGGTCTTAACTCTTACTCTGGCCTAATAGCTAACGTCTTAGACTCGTACTCTGGCCTACTGGTTAAGGTCTTAACTCTTACTCTGGCCTAATAGCTAACGTCTTAACTCTTACTCTGGCCTAATAGCTAAGGTCTTAGACTCGTACTCTGGCCTACAGGTTAAGGTCTTAACTCTTACTCTGGCCTAATAGCTAAGGTCTTAACTCTTACTCTGGCCTAATAGCTAAGGTCTTAGACTCGTACTCTGGCCTACTGGATAAGGTTTTAACTCTTACTCTGGCCTAATAGCTAAGGTCTTAACTCTTACTCTGGCCTAATAGCTAAGGTCTTAGACTCATACTCTGGCCTAATGGTTAAGGTCTTAACTCTTACTCTGGTGTAATAGCTAAGGTCTTAACTCTTTCTCTGGCCTAATAGCTAAGGTCTTAGACTCGTACTCTGGCCTACTGGTTAAGGTTTTAACTCTTACTCTGGCCTAATAGCTAAGGTCTTAACTCTTACTCTGGCCTAATAGCTATTATCTTAACTCTTACTCTGGCCAACTGGTTAAGGTCTTAACTCTTACTGTTTCCTAATAGCTAAGGTCTTAACTCTTACTCTGGCCTAATAGCTAACGTCTTAGACTCGTACTCTGGCCTACTGGTTAAGGTCTTATCTCTTACTCTGGCCTAATAGCTAAGGTCTTAACTCTTACTCTGGCCTAATAGCTAAGGTCTTAGACTCATACTCTGGCCTAATGGTTAAGGTCTTAACTCTTACTCTGGCCTAATAGCTAAGGTCTTAACTCTTACTCTGGCCTAATAGTTAAGGTCTTAGACTCGTACTCTGGCCTACAGGTTAAGGTCTTAACTCTTACTCTGGCCTACTGGTTAAGGTCTTAACTCTTACTCTGGCCTAATAGCTAAGGTCTTAGACTCGTACTCTGGCCTAATAGCTAAGGTCTTAGACTCGTACTCTGGCCTAATGGTTAAGGTCGTAACTCTTACTCTGGCCTAATAGCTAAGGTCTTAACTCTTACTCTGGCCTACTGGTGAAGGTCTTCACTCTTACTCTGGCCTAATAGCTAAGGTCTTAGACTCATACTCTGGCCTAATGGTTAAGGTCTTAACTCTTACTCTGGCCTAATAGCTAAGGTCTTAACTCTTACTCTGGCCTAATAAATAAGGTCTTAGACTCGTACTCTGGCCTACAGGTTAAGGTCTTAACTCTTACTCTGGCCTACTGGTTAAGGTCTAAACTCTTACTCTGGCCTAATAGCTAAGGTCTTAACTCTTACTCTGGCCTAATACCTAAGGTCTTAGACTCGTACTATGGCCTACAGGTTACGGTCTTAACTCTTACTCTGGCCTACTGGTTAAGGTCTTAACTCTTACTCTGGCCTAATAGCTAAGGTCTTAGACTCGTACTCTGGCCTACTGGTTAAGGTCTTAACTCTTACTCTGGCCTACTGGTTAAGGTCTTAACTCTTACTCTGGCCTAATAGCTAACGTCTTAGACTCGTACTCTGGCCTAATGGTTAAGGTCTTAACTCTTACTCTGGCCTACTGGTTAAGGTCTTAACTCTTTCTCTGGCCTAATGGTTAAGGTCTTAACTCTTACTCTGGCATACTGGTTAAGGTATTAACTCTTACTTTGGCCTAATAGTTAAGGTCTTAGACTCGTACTCTGGCCTAATGGTTAAGGTCTTAACTCTTACTCTGGCCCAATAGCTAAGGTCTTAACTCTTACTCTGGCCTAATAGCTAAGATCTTAGACTCGCACTCTGGCCTACTGGTTAAGGTCTTAACTCTTACTCTGGCCTAATAGCTAAGGTCTTAACTCTTACTCTGGCCTAATAGCTAAGGTCTTAGACTCGTACTCTGGCCTAATGGATAAGGTCTTAACTCTTACTCTGGCCTAATAGCTAAGGTCTTAACTCTTACTCTGGCCTAATAGCTAAGGTCTTAGACTCGTACTCTGGCCTACTGGTTAAGGTCTTAACTCTTACTCTGGCCTAATAGCTAAGGTCTTAACTCTTACTCTGGCCTAATAGCTAAGGTCTTAGACTCATACTCTGGCCTACTGGTTAAGGTCTTAACTCTTACTCTTTCCTAATAGCTAAGGTCTTAACTCTTACTCTGGCCTAATAGCTAACGTCTTAGACTCGTACTCTGGCCTACAGGTTAAGGTCTTAACTCTTACTCTGGCCTAATAGCTAAGGTCTTAGACTCGTACTCTGGCCTACTGGTTAAGGTCTTAACTCTTACTCTGGCCTACTGGTTAAGGTCTTAACTCTTACTCTGGCCTTATAGCTGAGGTCTTAGACTCATACTATGGCCTACTGGTTAAGGTCTTAACTCTTACTCTGGCCTAATAGCTAAGGTCTTAACTCTCACTCTGACCTACTGATTAAGGTCTTAACTTCTACTCTGGCTTAATAGCTAAGGTCTTAGACTCGTATTCTGGCCTAATGGTTAAGGTCTTGACTCTTACTCTGGCCTACAGGTTAAGGTCTTAACTCTTACTCTGGCCTAATAGCTAAGGTCTTAGACTCGTACTATGGCCTACAGGTTAAGGTCTTAAGTCTTACTCTGGCCTAATAGCTAAGGTCTTAGACTCGTACTCTGGCCTACTGGATAAGGTTTTAACTCTTACTCTGGCCTAATAGCTAAGGTCTTAACTCTTACTCTGGCCTAATAGCTAAGGTCTTAGACTCGTACTCTGGCCTAATGGTTAAGGTCTTAACTCTTACTCTGGTGTAATAGCTAAGGTCTTAACTCTTTCTCTGGCCTAATAGCTAAGGTCTTAGACTCGTACTCTGGCCTACTGGTTAAGGTTTTAACTCTTACTCTGGCCTAATAGCTAAGGTCTTAACTCTTACTCTGGCCTAATAGCTAAGGTCTTAACTCTTACTCTGGCCAACTAGTTAAGGTCTTAACTCTTACTGTTTCCTAATAGCTAAGGTCTTAACTCTTACTCTGGCCTAATAGCTAACGTCTTAGACTCGTACTCTGGCCTTCTGGTTAAGGTCTTAACTCTTACTCTGGCCTAATAGCTAACGTCTTAACTCTTACTCTGGCCTAATAGCTAAGGTCTTAGACTCGTACTCTGGCCTACTGGTTAAGGTCTTAACTCTTACTCTGGCCTAATAGCTAAGGTCTTAACTCTTACTCTGGCCTAATAGCTAAGGTCTTAGACTCGTACTCTGGCCTACTGGATAAGGTTTTAACTCTTACTCTGGCCTAATAGCTAAGGTCTTAACTCTTACTCTGGCCTAATAGCTAAGGTCTTAGACTCGTACTCTGGCCTAATGGTTAAGGTCTTAACTCTTACTCTGGTGTAATAGCTAAGGTCTTAACTCTTTCTCTGGCCTAATAGCTAAGGTCTTAGACTCGTACTCTGGCCTACTGGTTAAGGTTTTAACTATTACTCTGGCCTAATAGCTAAGGTCTTAACTCTTACTCTGGCCTAATAGCTAAGGTCTTAATTCTTACTCTGGCCAACTGGTTAAGGTCTTAACTCTTACTGTTTCCTAATAGCTAAGGTCTTAACTCTTACTCTGGCCTAATAGCTAACGTCTTAGACTCATACTCTGGCCTACTGGTTAAGGTCTTATCTCTTACTCTGGCCTAATAGCTAAGGTCTTAACTCTTACTCTGGCCTAATAGCTAAGGTCTTAGACTCATACTCTGGCCTAATGGTTAAGGTCTTAACTCTTACTCTGGCCTAATAGCTAAGGTCTTAACTCTTACTCTGGCCTAATAGTTAAGGTCTTAGACTCGTACTCTGGCCTACAGGTTAAGGTCTTAACTCTTACTCTGGCCTACTGGTTAAGGTCTTAACTCTTACTCTGGCCTAATAGCTAAGGTCTTAGACTCGTACTCTGGCCTAATGGTTAAGGTCGTAACTCTTACTCTGGCCTAATAGCTAAGGTCTTAACTCTTACTCTGGCCTACTGGTGAAGGTCTTCACTCTTACTCTGGCCTAATAGCTAAGGTCTTAGACTCATACTCTGGCCTAATGGTTAAGGTCTTAACTCTTACTCTGGCCTAATAGCTAAGGTCTTAACTCTTACTCTGGCCTAATAAATAAGGTCTTAGACTCGTACTCTGGCCTACAGGTTAAGGTCTTAACTCTTACTCTGGCCTACTGGTTAAGGTCTAAACTCTTACTCTGGCCTAATAGCTAAGGTCTTAACTCTTACTCTGGCCTAATACCTAAGGTCTTAGACTCGTACTATGGCCTACAGGTTACGGTCTTAACTCTTACTCTGGCCTACTGGTTAAGGTCTTAACTCTTACTCTGGCCTAATAGCTAAGGTCTTAGACTCGTACTCTGGCCTACTGGTTAAGGTCTTAACTCTTACTCTGGCCTACTGGTTAAGGTCTTAACTCTTACTCTGGCCTAATAGCTAACGTCTTAGACTCGTACTCTGGCCTAATGGTTAAGGTCTTAACTCTTACTCTGGCCTACTGGTTAAGGTCTTAACTCTTTCTCTGGCCTAATGGTTAAGGTCTTAACTCTTACTCTGGCATACTGGTTAAGGTCTTAACTCTTACTTTGGCCTAATAGTTAAGGTCTTAGACTCGTACTCTGGCCTAATGGTTAAGGTCTTAACTCTTACTCTGGCCCAATAGCTAAGGTCTTAACTCTTACTCTGGCCTAATAGCTAAGATCTTAGACTCGCACTCTGGCCTACTGGTTAAGGTCTTAACTCTTACTCTGGCCTAATAGCTAAGGTCTTAACTCTTACTCCGGCCTAATAGCTAAGGTCTTAGACTCGTACTCTGGCCTAATGGTTAAGGTCTTAACTCTTACTCTGGCCTAATAGCTAAGGTCTTAACTCTTACTCTGGCCTAATAGCTAAGGTCTTAGACTCGTACTCTGGCCTACTGGTTAAGGTCTTAACTCTTACTCTGGCCTAATAGCTAAGGTCTTAACTCTTACTCTGGCCTAATAGCTAAGGTCTTAGACTCATACTCTGGCCTACTGGTTAAGGTCTTAACTCTTACTCTTTCCTAATAGCTAAGGTCTTAACTCTTACTCTGGCCTAATAGCTAACGTCTTAGACTCGTACTCTGGCCTACAGGTTAAGGTCTTAACTCTTACTCTGGCCTAATAGCTAAGGTCTTAGACTCGTACTCTGGCCTACTGGTTAAGGTCTTAACTCTTACTCTGGCCTACTGGTTAAGGTCTTAACTCTTACTCTGGCCTTATAGCTGAGGTCTTAGACTCATACTATGGCCTACTGGTTAAGGTCTTAACTCTTACTCTGGCCTAATAGCTAAGGTCTTAACTCTCACTCTGACCTACTGATTAAGGTCTTAACTTCTACTCTGGCTTAATAGCTAAGGTCTTAGACTCGTATTCTGGCCTAATGGTTAAGGTCTTGACTCTTACTCTGGCCTACAGGTTAAGGTCTTAACTCTTACTCTGGCCTAATAGCTAAGGTCTTATACTCGTACTATGGCCTACAGGTTAAGGTCTTAAGTCTTACTCTGGCCTAATAGCTAAGGTCTTAGACTCGTACTATGGCCTATAGGTTAAGTTCTTGACTCTTACTCTGGCCTAATAGCTAAGGTCTTAGACTCGTACTATGGCCTAATGGTTAAGGTCTTAAATCTTACTCTGGCCTACAGGTTAAGGTGTTAACTCTTACTCTGGCCTACTGGTTAAGGTCTTAACTCTTACTCTGGCCTACTGGTTAAGGTCTTAACTCTTACTCTGGCCTAATAGCTAAGGTCTTAGACTCGTACTCTGGCCTAATGGTTACGGTCTTAACTCTTACTCTGGCCTAATAGCTAAGGTCTTAGACTCGTACTCTGGCCTAATAGCTAGGGTCTTAGACTCGTACTCTGGCCTAATGGTTAAGGTCTTAACTCTCACTCTGGCCTAATGTTTAAGGTCTTAACTCTTACCCTGGCCTACTGGTTAAGGTCTTAACTCTTACTCTGGCCTACTGGTTAAGGTCTTAACTCTTTCTCTGGCCTAATGGTTAAGGTCTTAACACTTTCTCTGGCCTAATGTTAAGGTCTTAACTCTTACTCTGGCCTACTGGTTAAGGTCTTAACTGTTACTCTGGCCTAATAGCTAAGGTCTTAGACTCGTACTATGGCCTACAGGTTAAGGTCCTAACTCTTACTCTGGCCTACTGGTTAAGGTCTTAACTCTTACTCTGGCCTACTGGTTAAGGTCTTAACTCTTTCTCTGGCCTAATGGTTAAGGTCTTAACTCTTACTCTGGCCTAATAGCTAACGTCTTAACTCTTACTCTGGCCTAATAGCTAAGGTCTTAGACTCGTACTCTGGCCTACTGGTTAAGGTCTTAACTCTTACTCTGGCCTAATAGCTAAGGTCTTAACTCTTACTCTGGCCTAATAGCTAAGGTCTTAGACTCGTACTCTGGCCTACGGGATAAGGTTTTAACTCTTACTCTGGCCTAATAGCTAAGGTCTTAACTCTTACTCTGGCCTAATAGCTAAGGTCTTAGACTCGTACTCTGGCCTAATGGTTAAGGTCTTAACTCTTACTCTGGTGTAATAGCTAAGGTCTTAACTCTTTCTTTGGCCTAATAGCTAAGGTCTTAGACTCGTACTCTGGCCTACTGGTTAAGGTTTTAACTCTTACTCTGGCCTAATAGCTAAGGTCTTAAATCTTACTCTGGCCTAATAGCTAAGGTCTTATCTCTTACTCTGGTCAACTGGTTAAGGTCTTAGACTCATACTCTGGCCTACTGGTTAAGGTCTTAACTCTTACTCTTTCCTAATAGCTAAGGTCTTAACTCTTACTCTGGCCTAATAGCTAACGTCTTAGACTCGTACTCTGGCCTACAGGTTAAGGTCTTAACTCTTACTCTGGCCTAATAGCTAAGGTCTTAGACTCGTACTCTGGCCTACTGGTTAAGGTCTTAACTCTTACTCTGGCCTACTGGTTAAGGTTTTAACTCTTACTCTGGCCTAATAGCTAAGGTCTTAACTCTTACTCTGGCCTAATAGCTAAGGTCTTAACTCTTACTCTGGCCTAATAGCTAAGGTCTTAGACTCATACTCTGGCCTACTGGTTAAGGTCTTAACTCTTACTCTTTCCTAATAGCTAAGGTCTTAACTCTTACTCTGGCCTAATAGCTAACGTCTTAGACTCGTACTCTGGCCTACAGGTTAAGGTCTTAACTCTTACTCTGGCCTAATAGCTAAGGTCTTAGACTCGTACTCTGGCCTACTGGTTAAGGTCTTAACTCTTACTCTGGCCTACTGGTTAAGGTCTTAACTCTTACTCTGGCCTTATAGCTGAGGTCTTAGACTCATACTATGGCCTACTGGTTAAGGTCTTAACTCTTACTCTGGCCTAATAGCTAAGGTCTTAACTCTCACTCTGACCTACTGATTAAGGTCTTAACTTCTACTCTGGCTTAATAGCTAAGGTCTTAGACTCGTATTCTGGCCTAATGGTTAAAGTCTTGACTCTTACTCTGGCCTACAGGTTAAGGTCTTAACTCTTACTCTGGCCTAATAGCTAAGGTCTTAGACTCGTACTATGGCCTACAGGTTAAGGTCTTAAGTCTTACTCTGGCCTAATAGCTAAGGTCTTAGACTCGTACTATGGCCTATAGGTTAAGTTCTTGACTCTTACTCTGGCCTAATAGCTAAGGTCTTAGACTCGTACTATGGCCTAATGGTTAAGGTCTTAAATCTTACTCTGGCCTACAGGTTAAGGTGTTAACTCTTACTCTGGCCTACTGGTTAAGGTCTTAACTCTTACTCTGGCCTACTGGTTAAGGTCTTAACTCTTACTCTGGCCTAATAGCTAAGGTCTTAGACTCGTACTCTGGCCTAATGGTTACGGTCTTAACTCTTACTCTGGCCTAATAGCTAAGGTCTTAGACTCGTACTCTGGCCTAATAGCTAGGGTCTTAGACTCGTACTCTGGCCTAATGGTTAAGGTCTTAACTCTCACTCTGGCCTAATGTTTAAGGTCTTAACTCTTACCCTGGCCTACTGGTTAAGGTCTTAACTCTTTGTCAGGAATCACGGGAGGTTTCCTCCCTCTAACTCCACTGTGGCTACTATTTTTGCTTTACAAAACCATTCAAGCACAAACGACCTCTTTAGCTGGAGCAATTGCTGGCATCGCAGAAATTCCAACATGGCTGCCAATTATCCAATACTGCAACAGCATATCGCTGTTTAGCAGTCTAGTGTTTTCTGTATCAACTGCCTGAGGAATGTTCTTCAACATTCCTCGGTGCACTTCACTGAGGAATTCACAAGAGGAACACCTGTTTACAAGCGTCGTGGAAGATAGTTAGGGTAGAAGCGTTCACTCGGGGTTAGTAAGCGCCGGTCTACATACACTTCAGGAAAACAGGTCAGCCTAATTCATTCTTGTTAAAATAATATTGTCTGAGAAAAAATATCGAGTTCATAAAAGATTTTACAGTTGCTAGAAAATTCTAAACTACTAATTATAGAGTAGGTTTATAGGTGATGAATATTATTGGCAAGCACAGTAATTTCTGATCTGACTAGAGTATTCAAGTGCGAGCGTTATCTATTCAGACGCTGCACTTGACTGGGAAATCCCTTCGAAGCATACAATGTAATTCCTAGGAACAAAGACTCCGGTTAAGCTCTCGTCAACATTGTTTCAGAGCGCTAACCGGCACCCCTTGAAACCGCCAGTTGGAGGCTTCCGCTGACGTGTTCTAAATTTAGCCTGTCAAGTATTCCATTAACTCGACGCTGGCTTTTCTCATGTAGCGTGACACAGAAATCAGGCATTCACGCTAACCGAGGAAATGCGGTCTCGAGCAAGTTAAAAGAAAAAGAAACTAACACAAGGCTAACTTCATTAGCACTCCGTTTTCGATTCTTGAAGAAGGAGTCATTCTCACGCGGTTGCGTAAAATAAACGCGTGCATTAAAAATCTCAATTCCGAATAGCGGAGGAACCAAAAAGAATTTCGCTACATGTATTTATAGGAGGCAGTAATCGGGTTACAGGTCTAAAACTCCAATTAAGGAAAAAATAACTAAAAAGACAGCTGACATAACGGAGAACCCTTCTCCCTGATTTCATAATCACTGACCTCCAAGAATCAATCATCCAGAGACTAATATACCAGGCTTCACCAGTTTCTAACCTCGTGAGTGGAGAGAAGGAACAAGGAAGACATATAGCATCACAACCATACCTATAGTTAGAGACATACTCACCCTATTTTTCTCACTCCCTTTTAGTGCAGAATCAAGCAGGGAGACAGCCTGTAAAAGAAACAGAGTGAAGACTTCACTTGGTGTAAAAAATCGCACAAGAGAAGTAAGAAGAGTAGCAAGCTCCAAAAGCCTTCCTGGTAAGATAAGTTATCTATAGATTAAAATACAGTAAGTTAAACAGAAGTACAGATTTTAAATTGCATAAAAATGTTTTAGCCAGAAGACCAGAAAGAAGACCGATAGAAGACGTAGCAGGCCTGGCAGAGTTTTTGGAGCTGTCTCTTCTCGTCCCATTCCCCTTTTCCCTTCTTTGGAACTTACCTGCTAGGAGTCCTAGTATCCGGCGGGAAGTTCCGAGCGGGGCATAGGGGGCTTAGCATCATTCTGCTCCTGTGCTTCCTTATGCAAGTTGGTAGCAACCTCTGACAGAGTGAAGTGCCCACGTTGGTACTAGCACCCGAGCAGAATGGCAGAAGGCTTAGATCTAAAGAGGCTAAGCGACATTCTGAGCAATATACAAAGGGATTTGGAGGCAGTCAGGGAGGATAATAAGGCGCTAAGACAGGAGATGATAACCTTTAAGATAGGAGCTTCAGGTCAAGGAATTAGTCAGGGTACCACATCCTCTGGAACTCAAAATCCCAACCCAAGCACATCGTCTTTTGCCCCCACACAAGTCATACACTCCTTGTCCCCAGTAATTCCCCTAGCCCCACCAGAAAGATTTAATGGAGACCCACAGAAGGCCCAAATTTTTTTAACTCAATGTTCACTCCACTTTATGTGTCGCCCCACGATATTTCCCGATGCCCAGTCCAGGGTGGCATTCATGTTATCCTACCTCAGCGGGGATGCAGCTTCATGGTCCATGCCATTAGTAACCAAAGATGATCCAATTCTATATAATTTGGATGATTTCAGGAAAGAATTCCTTCGAATATTTGACCGGAGAACAGCTTCCCAGGCTTCAGATAATGAACTCTTAGAGTTGAGGCAGGGAAACAAGGAACTCGTAACTTATCTAGCTCAGTTCAATAAGTTAGTAGTGGAAACCAGCTGGCCCGAAGATAAACAAGCGGCAGTGTTTTATAGGGGATTACGAGAAGAACTGAAAGACGCCTTATCGCAAATTCCAAATCGTCCTACCGACATCTCAGCATTGGTGGACTTGACATTGGAAATCGACTATAGGCTAAGTGAACGAAAGGGTGAACGAAGAAGAGAGTTTAGATCTAGTGTCCCACGTTTCGACCGAACCAAAACGGAACCTGTTCGGTCGGCAGAAAATGCTTCAGGAACAGAGCCTATGCAAATTGGAGTCGTTAGAGGCCCGCTCACGAAAGAAGAAAAAGAGAAAAGAAGATTAAACAAACTATGCCTATACTGTGGAGGAAGCGGGCATTTTGTCAAAAATTGTCTAAAAAGACCCAAGTTACCGACAAAGGAGAAGGGAAACTAGAGGCACCACAGGTAAGCGGAGTTGGACCTGTGGATGCGAATGGAGCAACAACTCCAAACACTCACCAGTTGGCGAACACCTTACAAGTTTCTTCACCCCATTTGTTTATGACAGTCACACTAAAATTCCGAGGGAACATTTTGAATGGAGTGGCTGTCATGGTGGATTCTGGAGCAACCGGGAATTTTTGTGACCACAAATTCGCAGACCAAATTGGATTGCAAGCAGTCAAAAAGGAAAAAGTGGAAAAGGTCCGCGCAGTGGATGGTACGGAGTTAACTTCTGGGCCAATTACTAGCCACACTGAAGCAGTACATATGACCACAATCGAAGGACATCAAGAGACATTGCAGTTTAACTTGATCGACGCCCCCCAATTTCAATTGATTGTAGGACTTCCATGGTTAACCGAACATAACCCTTTGATTGATTGGGGAGCCCGAACAATTCAAATGAATTCTGAATATTGTATGGAACACTGTTTTGCAGAATGGGCTAATCATACTGAGGCCGGAGTGGTTACGCCGTTGTGTACTAATGGCAGTTCGGTATGTGCGATTCAAACAATGGAGATACCAGAAGCATATCAAGATTTTGCAGACGTTTTCGATGAAATCAAGGCAGAAACGCTACCACCTCACAGGCCCTATGACTGCAAAATTGATCTAGAACCTGGTGCCAACTTACCTTGCAGCAGAATATACGCCTTAACTGAAAAAGAGAATACCCATTTGAAGGAGTATCTAGCAAAAAATTTGGAGAACGGTTTTATCAGACCATCCCAGTCCCCAGTCTCTTCCCCCCTTTTCTTTGTTCCGAAGAAAGGAGGAGATCTTCGGACTTGCATTGACTTTAGGGCCATCAACAGAATCACAGTAAAAAACCGATACCCATTACCTCTTATATCAGTACTGATTGATCAAGTGAAGGAAGCTAAAATCTACACTCGTTTGGATCTCCGAGGAGCGTACCATCTCATTAGACTTCGAGAAGGCGACGAGTGGAAGACTGCGTTCAGGACCAAATTTGGACTTTACGAGTACTTGGTGATGCCATATGGTCTCTGTAACGCACCCGCGGCCTTCCAGTATTTCATCAACGATGTGTTAAGTGACTTCATTGATCAATGTGTCATAGTCTATATCGATGACATTCTGATATATTCCCATTCGACCGTTGAACATCAGGACCAGGTTAGAGCCGTGTTGCAACGCCTACGTGAGAACTCGCTCTACGTAAAATTGGAAAAATGTCTATTCAACACCGATACTGTGGAGTTTTTGGGCTTTGTGTTGTCCCCTAATGGAGTTCAAATGGATGAACAGAAGGTGCGAGCAATAACTGATTGGAAATCCCCTACTTGTATCAAGGAAGTTCAAAGTTTTATCGGATTTTCAAATTTTTACAGAAGATTCATTCATGGGTTCTCTTCCAAAATTTTGCCATTGACTCGTCTCTTGAAAAAAGGTGTTTCCTTCCAATGGTCTGCAGAAGCGGAACAAGCCTTCCAGTCGATGAAGAACAGCTTTATCACAGCACCAGTGTTACTCCATGCGGATCCTTCTGAACCCTTCTATTTGGAAACGGATGCTTCGGATCTAGCCATTGGAGGAATACTTTCTCAGAGGCACAAAGACACGGGGCAGTTGCATCCAGTGGCCTTTCGCTCCCGCAAGCTCAACCCTGCGGAATGCAACTATACAATCACTGAAAAGGAACTCCTGGCCATTAAGGATGCCTTCAAAGATTGGAGACATTACTTAATGGGGGCTAAACACACTGTCACCGTGTTCACAGACCACCGCAATTTGAAGTTTTTACGTTCAGCTCGCACTCTGACTCCACGCCAGTTGCGTTGGTCCCTGTACTTCGCGGATTTTGATTTCGTTATCACCTTCCGTCCGGGATCAAAAAACGGGAAGGCTGATGTTCTTTCCAGATTGGATACCGAAAACCAAACGCCACTCATTGAAAATCAACAAATCATTCCAGAAGAAAAATTCATCGGACTCATCGCAGTGGAACCGTTTGAGCAGCTTGTTCGTGATTCATTGTCGAATTGGGATATAGAGACCTGGGCCTCTGAGGATCCACTTCGCTCCATCCGCCATGGCCTCCCTTACCACGGTTCCACTCTGTATTTACCCACTAAAGAACTTCAACTGAAAGCAATGCAGGAATGCCATGACAACCCTCTGGCTGGCCACAAAGGCATTTTTAAAACTGAAGATTTACTCAAACGAAGTTTTTGGTGGCCATTCATGTGCCGCGATGCTCGTCAATATGTTCTAAGTTGTGAGCTGTGTGCACGAGGTAAATCTGATAGGCAAGCTCCCAAAGGTTTATTACAACCCATGCCCACTCCTCCATATCCCTGGCACACGGTTTCCCTTGATTTAATTGTTGATTTACCTTCATCTCAGGGCTACGACACCATTTTGGTAGTGGTGGACACCTTCAGTAAAATGGCGCACTTTGTCCCTTTCAAAGGTACACCCACTTCTAAACAATTGGCACACCTTTTCAACCAACATATAATTCGCCTTCACGGTATTCCTAAAGTCCTCATTTCGGATAGGGGTTCCCAGTTTCTCTCACATTTTTGGAAGGCTTATATCAAGGGCCTCCACATTGATCATCGTTACTCTACTAGTTTTCACCCAGAAACTGATGGGCAGACTGAACGTGTCAATCAGGAACTTGAACAACACCTTCGCTTATATTTGATTGACGACGAGGGCGACTGGCCTAATCATTTATGGACTGCTGAGTATGCTTACAATAATGCACTCAATGTCTCTACTGGTTACTCCCCCTTTTTTATCAATTCAGGCAGACACCCGAATTCCTATGCTAATTTTGACAATGCTACCACTCCCGCCATCGGAGACATTGCCCAACAGTTCACTAGGATTCACCACACTGTAACTCAGAATTTAACAACTGCTAAAACCCGTTACAAACACTTTGCTGATCGTAAACGAAAACAGGCTCCTGAACTTCAGGTGGGAGAATTAGTCTGGTTGTGCACAAAAAACCTCAGACTCAAGGGTCCACGTAAATTCCAGCCCCGTTTCATGGGTCCTTATCCCATTGAGAAGGTCATTAATCCTGTCACTTATCGACTATCTCTCCCTGGTTCTACCAAATTCCATCCAGTCTTCCATGTTTCTCTACTGAAACCAGTTCACCCAGGGTTGCGTAGGTCTTCTCCTCCTGATCCTTTAACCTTACATGGTGAGCCTGAGTATGAAGTCAAACGGATCTTAGATTCTAAATTCATCCATAATGACCTTTTTTATCTTATTGACTGGAAAGGTTATGGTCCGGATGAACGCTCTTGGGTAAAGAATACTGATGTCCATGCTTCTCGTCTAATTAAAGCATTCCATGCCAAATTCCCTGCTAAACCTCATCTGGAGGAAACCCCGTTGGGAGGGGGTACTGTCAGGAATCACGGGAGGTTTCCTCCCTCTAACTCCACTGTGGCTACTATTTTTGCTTTACAAAACCATTCAAGCACAAACGACCTCTTTAGCTGGAGCAATTGCTGGCATCGCAGAAATTCCAACATGGCTGCCAATTATCCAATACTGCAACAGCATATCGCTGTTTAGCAGTCTAGTGTTTTCTGTATCAACTGCCTGAGGAATGTTCTTCAACATTCCTCGGTGCACTTCACTGAGGAATTCACAAGAGGAACACCTGTTTACAAGCGTCGTGGAAGATAGTTAGGGTAGAAGCGTTCACTCGGGGTTAGTAAGCGCCGGTCTACATACACTTCAGGAAAACAGGTCAGCCTAATTCATTCTTGTTAAAATAATATTGTCTGAGAAAAAATATCGAGTTCATAAAAGATTTTACAGTTGCTAGAAAATTCTAAACTACTAATTATAGAGTAGGTTTATAGGTGATGAATATTATTGGCAAGCACAGTAATTTCTGATCTGACTAGAGTATTCAAGTGCGAGCGTTATCTATTCAGACGCTGCACTTGACTGGGAAATCCCTTCGAAGCATACAATGTAATTCCTAGGAACAAAGACTCCGGTTAAGCTCTCGTCAACATTGTTTCAGAGCGCTAACCGGCACCCCTTGAAACCGCCAGTTGGAGGCTTCCGCTGACGTGTTCTAAATTTAGCCTGTCAAGTATTCCATTAACTCGACGCTGGCTTTTCTCATGTAGCGTGACACAGAAATCAGGCATTCACGCTAACCGAGGAAATGCGGTCTCGAGCAAGTTAAAAGAAAAAGAAACTAACACAAGGCTAACTTCATTAGCACTCCGTTTTCGATTCTTGAAGAAGGAGTCATTCTCACGCGGTTGCGTAAAATAAACGCGTGCATTAAAAATCTCAATTCCGAATAGCGGAGGAACCAAAAAGAATTTCGCTACATGTATTTATAGGAGGCAGTAATCGGGTTACAGGTCTAAAACTCCAATTAAGGAAAAAAATAACTAAAAAGACAGCTGACATAACGGAGAACCCTTCTCCCTGATTTCATAATCACTGACCTCCAAGAATCAATCATCCAGAGACTAATATACCAGGCTTCACCAGTTTCTAACCTCGTGAGTGGAGAGAAGGAACAAGGAAGACATATAGCATCACAACCATACCTATAGTTAGAGACATACTCACCCTATTTTTCTCACTCCCTTTTAGTGCAGAATCAAGCAGGGAGACAGCCTGTAAAAGAAACAGAGTGAAGACTTCACTTGGTGTAAAATATCGCACAAGAGAAGTAAGAAGAGTAGCAAGCTCCAAAAGCCTTCCTGGTAAGATAAGTTATCTATAGATTAAAATACAGTAAGTTAAACAGAAGTACAGATTTTAAATTGCATAAAAATGTTTTAGCCAGAAGACCAGAAAGAAGACCGATAGAAGACGTAGCAGGCCTGGCAGAGTTTTTGGAGCTGTCTCTTCTCGTCCCATTCCCCTTTTCCCTTCTTTGGAACTTACCTGCTAGGAGTCCTAGTATCCGGCGGGAAGTTCCGAGCGGGGCATAGGGGGCTTAGCATCATTCTGCTCCTGTGCTTCCTTATGCAAGTTGGTAGCAACCTCTGACACTCTTACTCTGGCCTACTGGTTAAGGTCTTAACTCTTTCTCTGGCCTAATGGTTAAGGTCTTAACACTTTCTCTGGCCTAATGTTAAGGTCTTAACTCTTACTCTGGCCTACTGGTTAAGGTCTTAACTGTTACTCTGGCCTAATAGCTAAGGTCTTAGACTCGTACTATGGCCTACAGGTTAAGGTCCTAACTCTTACTCTGGCCTACTGGTTAAGGTCTTAACTCTTACTCTGGCCTACTGGTTAAGGTCTTAACTCTTTCTCTGGCCTAATGGTTAAGGTCTTAACTCTTACTCTGGCCTAATAGCTAACGTCTTAACTCTTACTCTGGCCTAATAGCTAAGGTCTTTGACTCGTACTCTGGCCTACTGGTTAAGGTCTTAACTCTTACTCTGGCCTAATAGCTAAGGTCTTAACTCTTACTCTGGCCTAATAGCTAAGGTCTTAGACTCGTACTCTGGCCTACTGGATAAGGTTTTAACTCTTACTCTGGCCTAATAGCTAAGGTCTTAACTCTTACTCTGGCCTAATAGCTAAGGTCTTAGACTCGTACTCTGGCCTAATGGTTAAGGTCTTAACTCTTACTCTGGTGTAATAGCTAAGGTCTTAACTCTTTCTTTGGCCTAATAGCTAAGGTCTTAGACTCGTACTCTGGCCTACTGGTTAAGGTTTTAACTCTTACTCTGGCCTAATAGCTAAGGTCTTAACTCTTACTCTGGCCTAATAGCTAAGGTCTTATCTCTTACTCTGGCCAACTGGTTAAGGTCTTAACTCTTACTGTTTCCTAATAGCTAAGGTCTTAACTCTTACTCTGGCCTAATAGCTAACGTCTTAGACTCGTACTCTGGCCTACTGGTTAAGGTCTTAACTCTTACTCTGGCCTAATAGCTAACGTCTTAACTCTTACTCTGGCCTAATAGCTAAGGTCTTAGACTCGTACTCTGGCCTACTGGTTAAGGTCTTAACTCTTACTCTGGCCTAATAGCTAAGGTCTTAACTCTTACTCTGGCCTAATAGCTAAGGTCTTAGACTCGTACTCTGGCCTACTGGATAAGGTTTTAACTCTTACTCTGGCCTAATAGCTAAGGTCTTAACTCTTACTCTGGCCTAATAGCTAAGGTCTTAGACTCGTACTCTGGCCTAATGGTTAAGGTCTTAACTCTTACTCTGGTGTAATAGCTAAGGTCTTAACTCTTTCTCCGGCCTAATAGCTAAGGTCTTAGACTCGTACTCTGGCCTACTGGTTAAGGTTTTAACTCTTACTCTGGCCTAATAGCTAAGGTCTTAACTCTTACTCTGGCATAATAGCTAAGGTCTTAACTCTTACTCTGGCCAACTGGTTAAGGTCTTAACTCTTACTGTTTCCTAATAGCTAAGGTCTTAACTCTTACTCTGGCCTAATAGCTAACATCTTAGACTCGTACTCTGGCCTACTGGTTAAGGTCTTATCTCTTACTCTGGCCTAATAGCTAAGGTCTTAACTCTTACTCTGGCCTAATAGCTAAGGTCTTAGACTCGTACTCTGGCCTAATGGTTAAGGTCTTAACTCTTACTCTGGCCTAATAGCTAAGGTCTTAACTCTTACTCTGGCCTACTGGTGAAGGTCTTCACTCTTACTCTGGCCTAATAGCTAAGGTCTTAGACCCGTACTCTGGCCTAATAGCTAAGGTCTTAACTCTTACTCTGGCCTAATAAATAAGGTCTTAGACTCGTACTCTGGCCTACAGGTTAAGGTCTTAACTCTTACTCTGGCCTACTGGTTAAGGTCTAAACTCTTACTCTGGCCTAATAGCTAAGGTCTTAACTCTTACTCTGGCCTAATACCTAAGGTCTTAGACTCGTACTATGGCCTACAGGTTACGGTCTTAACTCTTACTCTGGCCTACTGGTTAAGGTCTTAACTCTTACTCTGGCCTAATATCTAAGGTCTTAGACTCGTACTCTGGCCTACTGGTTAAAGTCTTAACTCTTACTCTGGCCTACTGGTTAAGGTCTTAACTCTTACTCTGGCCTAATAGCTAACGTCTTAGACTCGTACTCTGGCCTAATGGTTAAGGTCTTAACTCTTACTCTGGCCTACTGGTTAAGGTCTTAACTCTTTCTCTGGCCTAATGGTTAAGGTCTTAACTCTTACTCTGGCATACTGGTTAAGGTCTTAACTCTTACTTTGGCCTAATAGTTAAGGTCTTAGACTCGTACTCTGGCCTAATGGTTAAGGTCTTAACTCTTACTCTGGCCCAATAGCTAAGGTCTTAACTCTTACTCTGGCCTAATAGCTAAGATCTTAGACTCACACTCTGGCCTACTGGTTAAGGTCTTAACTCTTACTCTGGCCTAATAGCTAAGGTCTTAACTCTTCCTCTGGCCTAATAGCTAAGGTCTTAGACTCGTACTCTGGCCTAATGGTTAAGGTCTTAACTCTTACTCTGGCCTAATAGCTAAGGTCTTAACTCTTACTCTGGCCTAATAGCTAAGGTCTTAGACTCGTACTCTGGCCTACTGGTTAAGGTCTTAACTCTTACTCTGGCCTAATAGCTAAGGTCTTAACTCTTACTCTGGCCTAATAGCTAAGGTCTTAGACTCATACTCTGGCCTACTGGTTAAGGTCTTAACTCTTACTCTTTCCTAATAGCTAAGGTCTTAACTCTTACTCTGGCCTAATAGCTAACGTCTTAGACTCGTACTCTGTCCTACTGGTTAAGGTCTTAACTCTTACTCTGGCCTAATAGCTAAGGTCTTAACTCTTACTCTGGCCTAATAGCTAAGGTCTTAACTCTTACTCTGGCCTACTGGTTAAGGTCTTAACTCTTACTCTGGCCTAATAGCTAAGGTCTTAGACTCGTACTCTGGCCTACTGGATAAGGTCTTAACTCTGACTCTGGCCTACTGGTTAAGGTCTTAACTCTTACTCTGGCCTAATAGCTAAGGTCTTAACTCTTACTTTGGCATACTGAATAAGCTCTTAACTCTTACTCTGGCCTAATAGCTAAGGTCTTAACTCTTACTCTGGCTTACTGATTAAGGTCTTAACTCTTACTCTGGCCTAATAGCTAAGGTCTTAGACTCGTACTCGGGCCTAATGGTTAAGGTCTTAACTCTTACTCTGGCCTAATGGTTAAGGTCTTAACTCTTAATCTGGCCCACTGGTTAAGGTCTTAACTCTTACTCTGGCCTACTGGTTAAGGTCTTAACTCTTACTCTGGCCTAATAGCTAAAGTCTTAGACTTGCACTCTGGCCTAATAGCTAAGTTCTTAACTCTTACTCTGGCCAAATAGCTAAGGTCTTAGACTCATACTATGGCCTACAAGTTAAGGTCTTAACTCTTACTCTGGCCTACTGGTTAAGGTCTTAACTCTTACACTTGCCTAATAGCTAAGGTCTTAGACTCTTAGTCTGGCCTACTGGTTAAGGTCTTAACTCTTACTCTGGCCTACTGGTTAAGGTCCTAACTCTTACTCTGGCCTCATAGCTAAGGTCTTAACTCTTACTCTGGCCTAATAGGTAAGGTCTAAGACTCGTACTATGTCCTACAGGTTAAAGGTCTTAACTCTTACTCTGGCCTAATAGCTAAGGTCTTAGACTCGTACTATGGCCTACAGGTTAAGGTCATAACTCTTACTCTGGCCTACAGGTTAAGGTCTTAACTCTTACTCTGGCCTAATAGCTAAGGTCTTAGACTCGTACTCTGGCCTACTGGTTAAGGTCTTAACTCTTACTCTGGCCTACTGGTTAAGGTCTTAACTCTTACTCTGGCCTAATAGCTGAGGTCTTAGACTCATACTATGGCCTACTGGTTAAGGTCTTAACTCTTACTCTGGCCTAATAGCTAAGGTCTTAACTCTCACTCTGACCTACTGATTAAGGTCTTAACTTCTACTCTGGCTTAATAGCTAAGGTCTTAGACTCGTATTCTGGCCTAATGGTTAAGGTCTTGACTCTTACTCTGGCCTACAGGTTAAGGTCTTAACTCTTACTCTGGCGTAATAGCTAAGGTCTTAACTCTTACTCCTGCCTAATAGCTAAGGTCTTAGACTCGTACTATGGCCTACAGGTTACGGTCTTAACTCTTACTCTGGCCTACTGGTTAAGGTCTTAACTCTTACTCTGGCCTAATAGCTAAGGTCTTAGACTCGTACTCTGGCCTACTGGTTAAGGTCTTAACTCTTACTCTGGCCTACTGGTTAAGGTCTTAACTCTTACTCTGGCCTAATAGCTAACGTCTTAGACTCGTACTCTGGCCTAATGGTTAAGGTCTTAACTCTTACTCTGGCCTACTGGTTAAGGTCTTAACTCTTACTCTGGCCTACTGGTTAAGGTCTTATCACTTTCTCTGGCCTAATGGTTAAGGTCTTAACTCTTACTCTGGCCTAATAGCTAAGGTCTTAACTCTTACTCTGGCCTAATAGCAAAGGTCTTAGACTCACACTCTGGCCTACTGGTTAAGGTCTTAACTCTTACTCTGGCCTAATAGCTAAGGTCTTAGACTTGTACTCTGGCCTACAGGTTAAGGTCTTAACTCTTACTCTGGCCTACTGGTTAAGGTCTTAACTCTTACTCTGGCCTAATAGCTAAGGTCTTAACTCTTACTCTGGCCTCCTGGTTAAGGTCTTCACTCTTACTCTGGCCTAATAGCTAAGGTCTTAGACTCGTACTCTGGCCTAATGGTTAAGGTCTTAACTCTTACTCTGGCCTAACAGCTAAGGTCTTAACTCTTACTCTGGCCTAATAGCTAAGGTCTTAACTCTTACTCTGGCCTAATAGCTAAGGTCTTAGACTCGTACTCTGGCCTACAGGTTAAGGTCTTAACTATTACTCTGGCCTACTGGTTAAGGTCTTAACTCTTACTCTGGCCTAATAGCTAAGGTCTTAACTCTTACTCTAGCCGAATAGCTAAGGTCTTAGACTCGTACTATGGCCTACAGGTTAAGGTCTTAACTCTTACTCTGGCCAACTGGTTAAGGTCTTAACTCTTACTCTGGCCTAATAGCTAAGGTCTTAGACTCGTACTATGGCCTACAGGTTAAGGTCTTAACTCTTACTCTGGCCTACTGGTTAAGGTCTTAACTCTTACTCTGGCCTAATAGCTAAGGTCTTAGACTCGTACTATGGCCTACAGGTTAAGGTATTTACTCTTACTCTGGCCTAATAGCTAAGGTCTTAGACTCGTACTCTGGCCTACTGGTTAAGGTCTTAACTCTTACTCTGGCCTAATAGCTAAGCTCTTAACTCTTACTCTGGCCTACTGGTTAAGGTCTTAACTCTTACTCTGGCCTAATAGCTAAGGTCTTAGACTCGTACTCTGGCCTAATAGATAAGGTCTTAGACTCGTACACTGGCCTAATGGTTAAGGTTTTAACTCTTACTCTGGCCTAATGTTTAAGGTCTTAACTCTTACCCTGGCCTACTGGTTAAGGTCTTAACTCTTACTCTGGCCTAGGTCTTAGCTCTTTCTCTGGCCTAATGGTTAAGGTCTTAACTCTTACTCTGGCCTACTGGTTAAGGTCTTAACTCTTACTCTGGCCTAATAGCTAAGGACTTAGACTCGTAATCTGGCCTACTGGTTAAGGTCTTAACTCTTACTCTGGCCTAATAGCTAAGGTCTTAACTCTTACTCTGGCCTAATAGCTAAGGTCTTAGACTCATACTCTGGCCTACTGGTTAAGGTCTTAACTCTTACTCTTTCCTAATAGCTAAGGTCTTAACTCTTACTTTGGCCTAATAGCTAACGTCTTAGACTCGTACTCTGGCCTACTGGTTAAGGTCTTAACTCTTACTCTGGCCTAATAGCTAAGGTCTCAACTCTTACTCTGGCCTAATAGCTAAGGTTTAGACTCGTACTCTGGCCTAATGGTTAAGGTCTTAACTCTTACTCTGGCCTAATAGCTAAGGTCTTAACTCTTACTCTGGCCTCCTGGTTAAGGTCTTCACTCTTACTCTGGCCTAATAGCTAAGGTCTTAGACTCGTACTCTGGCCTAATGGTTCAGGTCTTAACTCTTACTCTGGCCTAATAGCTAAGGTCTTAACTCTTACTCTGGCCTAATAACTAAGGTCTTAGACTCGTACTCTGGCCTACAGGTTAAGGTCTTAACTCTTACTCTGGTCTACTGGTTAAGGTCTAAACTCTTACTCTGGCCTAATAGCTAAGGTCTTAACTCTTACTCTGGCCTAATAGCTAAGGTCTTAGACTCGTACTATGGCCTACAGGTTAAGGTCTTAACTCTTACACTGGCCTACTGGGTAAGGTCTTAACTCTTACTCTGGCGTAATAGCTAAGGTCTTAACTCTTACTCTGGCCTAATAGCTAAGGTCTTAGACTCGTACTATGGCCTACAGGTTACAGTCTTAACTCTTACTCTGGCCTACTGGTTAAGGTCTTAACTCTTACTCTGGCCTACTGGTTAAGGTCTTAACTCTTACTCTGGCCTACTGGTTAAGGTCTTATCTGTTTCTCTGGCCTAATGGTTAAGGTCTTAACTCTTACTCTGGCCTAATAGCTAAGGTCTTAACTCTTACTCTGGCCTAATAGCTAAGGTCTTAGACTCACACTCTGGCCTACTGGTTAAGGTCTTAACTCTTACTCTGGCCTAATAGCTAAGGTCTTAACTCTTACTCTGGCCTAATAGCTAAGGTCTTAGACTCTTACTCTGGCCTAATGGTTAAGGTCTTAACTCTTACTCTGGCCTAATAGCTAAGGTCTTAACTCTTACTCTGGCCTAATAGCTAAGGTCTTAGACTCATACTCTGGCCTACTGGTTAAGGTCTTAACTCTTACTCTGGCCTGCTGGTTAAGGTCTTAAATCTTACTCTGGCCTAATAACTAAGGTCTTACACTCGTACTCTGGCCTAATAGCTAAGGTCTTAGACTCTTACTCTGGCCTAATGGTTAAGGTCTTAACTCCTACTCTGGCCTACTGGTTAAGGTCTTCACTCTTACTCTGGCCTAATAGCTAAGGTCTTAGACTCGTACTCTGGCCTAATGGTTAAGGTCTTAACTATTACTCTGGCCTAATAGCTAAGGTCTTAATTCTTACTCTGGCCTAATAGCCATGGTCTTAACTCTTACTCTGGCCTAATAGCTGAGGTCTTGGACTTGTACTCTGGCCTACAGGTTAAGGTCTTAACTCTTACTCTGGCCTACTGGATAAGGTCTTAATTCTTACTCTGGCCTAATAGCTAAGGTCTTAGACTCGTACTCTGGCCTACTGGATAAGGTCTTAACTCTGACTCTGGCCTACTGGTTAAGGTCTTAACTCTTACTCTGGCCTAATAACTAAGGTCTTAACTCTTACTTTGGCATACTGAATAAGCTCTTAACTCTTACTCTGGCCTAATAGCTAAGGTCTTAACTCTTACTCTGGCTTACTGATTAAGGTCTTAACTCTTACTCTGGCCTAATAGCTAAGGTCTTAGACTCGTACTCGGGCCTAATGGTTAAGGTCTTAACTCTTACTCTGGCCTAATGGTTAAGGTCTTAACTCTTAATCTGGCCCACTGGTTAAGGTCTTAACTCTTACTCTGGCCTACTGGTTAAGGTCTTAACTCTTACTCTGGCCTAATAGCTAAAGTCTTAGACTTGCACTCTGGCCTAATAGCTAAGTTCTTAACTCTTACTCTGGCCAAATAGCTAAGGTCTTAGACTCATACTATGGCCTACAAGTTAAGGTCTTAACTCTTACTCTGGCCTACTGGTTAAGGTCTTAACTCTTACACTTGCCTAATAGCTAAGGTCTTAGACTCTTAGTCTGGCCTACTGGTTAAGGTCTTAACTCTTACTCTGGCCTACTGGTTAAGGTCCTAACTCTTACTCTGGCCTCATAGCTAAGGTCTTAACTCTTACTCTGGCCTAATAGGTAAGGTCTAAGACTCGTACTATGTCCTACAGGTTAAAGGTCTTAACTCTTACTCTGGCCTAATAGCTAAGGTCTTAGACTCGTACTATGGCCTACAGGTTAAGGTCATAACTCTTACTCTGGCCTACAGGTTAAGGTCTTAACTCTTACTCTGGCCTAATAGCTAAGGTCTTAGACTCGTACTCTGGCCTACTGGTTAAGGTCTTAACTCTTACTCTGGCCTACTGGTTAAGGTCTTAACTCTTACTCTGGCCTAATAGCTGAGGTCTTAGACTCATACTATGGCCTACTGGTTAAGGTCTTAACTCTTACTCTGGCCTAATAGCTAAGGTCTTAATTCTCACTCTGACCTACTGATTAAGGTCTTAACTTCTACTCTGGCTTAATAGCTAAGGTCTTAGACTCGTATTCTGGCCTAATGGTTAAGGTCTTGACTCTTACTCTGGCCTACAGGTTAAGGTCTTAACTCTTACTCTGGCGTAATAGCTAAGGTCTTAACTCTTACTCCTGCCTAATAGCTAAGGTCTTAGACTCGTACTATGGCCTACAGGTTACGGTCTTAACTCTTACTCTGGCCTACTGGTTAAGGTCTTAACTCTTACTCTGGCCTAATAGCTAAGGTCTTAGACTCGTACTCTGGCCTACTGGTTAAGGTCTTAACTCTTACTCTGGCCTACTGGTTAAGGTCTTAACTCTTACTCTGGCCTAATAGCTAACGTCTTAGACTCGTACTCTGGCCTAATGGTTAAGGTCTTAACTCTTACTCTGGCCTACTGGTTAAGGTCTTAACTCTTACTCTGGCCTACTGGTTAAGGTCTTATCACTTTTTCTGGCCTAATGGTTAAGGTCTTAACTCTTACTCTGGCCTAATAGCTAAGGTCTTAACTCTTACTCTGGCCTAATAGCAAAGGTCTTAGACTCACACTCTGGCCTACTGGTTAAGGTCTTAACTCTTACTCTGGCCTAATAGCTAAGGTCTTAGACTTGTACTCTGGCCTACAGGTTAAGGTCTTAACTCTTACTCTGGCCTACTGGTTAAGGTCTTAACTCTTACTCTGGCCTAATAGCTAAGGTCTTAACTCTTACTCTGGCCTCCTGGTTAAGGTCTTCACTCTTACTCTGGCCTAATAGCTAAGGTCTTAGACTCGTACTCTGGCCTAATAGTTAAGGTCTTAACTCTTACTCTGGCCTAACAGCTAAGGTCTTAACTCTTACTCTGGCCTAATAGCTAAGGTCTTAACTCTTACTCTGGCCTAATAGCTAAGGTCTTAGACTCGTACTCTGGCCTACAGGTTAAGGTCTTAACTATTACTCTGGCCTACTGGTTAAGGTCTTAACTCTTACTCTGGCCTAATAGCTAAGGTCTTAACTCTTACTCTAGCCGAATAGCTAAGGTCTTAGACTCGTACTATGGCCTACAGGTTAAGGTCTTAACTCTTACTCTGGCCAACTGGTTAAGGTCTTAACTCTTACTCTGGCCTAATAGCTAAGGTCTTAGACTCGTACTATGGCCTACAGGTTAAGGTCTTAACTCTTACTCTGGCCTACTGGTTAAGGTCTTAACTCTTACTCTGGCCTAATAGCTAAGGTCTTAGACTCGTACTATGGCCTACAGGTTAAGGTATTTACTCTTACTCTGGCCTAATAGCTAAGGTCTTAGACTCGTACTCTGGCATACTGGTTAAGGTCTTAACTCTTACTCTGGCCTAATAGCTAAGCTCTTAACTCTTACTCTGGCCTACTGGTTAAGGTCTTAACTCTTACTCTGGCCTAATAGCTAAGGTCTTAGACTCGTACTCTGGCCTAATAGATAAGGTCTTAGACTCGTACACTGGCCTAATGGTTAAGGTTTTAACTCTTACTCTGGCCTAATGTTTAAGGTCTTAACTCTTACCCTGGCCTACTGGTTAAGGTCTTAACTCTTACTCTGGCCTAGGTCTTAGCTCTTTCTCTGGCCTAATGGTTAAGGTCTTAACTCTTACTCTGGCCTACTGGTTAAGGTCTTAACTCTTACTCTGGCCTAATAGCTAAGGACTTAGACTCGTAATCTGGCCTACTGGTTAAGGTCTTAACTCTTACTCTGGCCTAATAGCTAAGGTCTTAACTCTTACTCTGGCCTAATAGCTAAGGTCTTAGACTCATACTCTGGCCTACTGGTTAAGGTCTTAACTCTTACTCTTTCCTAATAGCTAAGGTCTTAACTCTTACTTTGGCCTAATAGCTAACGTCTTAGACTCGTACTCTGGCCTACTGGTTAAGGTCTTAACTCTTACTCTGGCCTAATAGCTAAGGTCTCAACTCTTACTCTGGCCTAATAGCTAAGGTTTAGACTCGTACTCTGGCCTAATGGTTAAGGTCTTAACTCTTACTCTGGCCTAATAGCTAAGGTCTTAACTCTTACTCTGGCCTCCTGGTTAAGGTCTTCACTCTTACTCTGGCCTAATAGCTAAGGTCTTAGACTCGTACTCTGGCCTAATGGTTAAGGTCTTAACTCTTACTCTGGCCTAATAGCTAAGGTCTTAACTCTTACTCTGGCCTAATAACTAAGGTCTTAGACTCATACTCTGGCCTACAGGTTAAGGTCTTAACTCTTACTCTGGTCTACTGGTTAAGGTCTAAACTCTTACTCTGGCCTAATAGCTAAGGTCTTAACTCTTACTCTGGCCTAATAGCTAAGGTCTTAGACTCGTACTATGGCCTACAGGTTAAGGTCTTAACTCTTACACTGGCCTACTGGGTAAGGTCTTAACTCTTACTCTGGCGTAATAGCTAAGGTCTTAACTCTTACTCTGGCCTAATAGCTAAGGTCTTAGACTCGTACTATGGCCTACAGGTTACAGTCTTAACTCTTACTCTGGCCTACTGGTTAAGGTCTTAACTCTTACTCTGGCCTACTGGTTAAGGTCTTAACTCTTACTCTGGCCTACTGGTTAAGGTCTTATCTGTTTCTCTGGCCTAATGGTTAAGGTCTTAACTCTTACTCTGGCCTAATAGCTAAGGTCTTAACTCTTACTCTGGCCTAATAGCTAAGGTCTTAGACTCACACTCTGGCCTACTGGTTAAGGTCTTAACTCTTACTCTGGCCTAATAGCTAAGGTCTTAACTCTTACTCTGGCCTAATAGCTAAGGTCTTAGACTCTTACTCTGGCCTAATGGTTAAGGTCTTAACTCTTACTCTGGCCTAATAGCTAAGGTCTTAACTCTTACTCTGGCCTAATAGCTAAGGTCTTAGACTCGTACTCTGGCCTACTGGTTAAGGTCTTAACTCTTACTCTGGCCTGCTGGTTAAGGTCTTAAATCTTACTCTGGCCTAATAACTAAGGTCTTACACTCGTACTCTGGCCTAATAGCTAAGGTCTTAGACTCTTACTCTGGCCTAATGGTTAAGGTCTTAACTCCTACTCTGGCCTACTGGTTAAGGTCTTCACTCTTACTCTGGCCTAATAGCTAAGGTCTTAGACTCGTACTCTGGCCTACAGGTTAAGGTCTTAACTCTTACTCTGGCCTACTGGATAAGGTCTTAATTCTTACTCTGGCCTAATAGCTAAGGTCTTAGACTCGTACTCTGGCCTACTGGATAAGGTCTTAACTCTGACTCTGGCCTACTGGTTAAGGTCTTAACTCTTACTCTGGCCTAATAGCTAAGGTCTTAACTCTTACTTTGGCATACTGAATAAGCTCTTAACTCTTACTCTGGCCTAATAGCTAAGGTCTTAACTCTTACTCTGGCTTACTGATTAAGGTCTTAACTCTTACTCTGGCCTAATAGCTAAGGTCTTAGACTCGTACTCGGGCCTAATGGTTAAGGTCTTAACTCTTACTCTGGCCTAATGGTTAAGGTCTTAACTCTTAATCTGGCCCACTGGTTAAGGTCTTAACTCTTACTCTGGCCTACTGGTTAAGGTCTTAACTCTTACTCTGGCCTAATAGCTAAAGTCTTAGACTTGCACTCTGGCCTAATAGCTAAGTTCTTAACTCTTACTCTGGCCAAATAGCTAAGGTCTTAGACTCATACTATGGCCTACAAGTTAAGGTCTTAACTCTTACTCTGGCCTACTGGTTAAGGTCTTAACTCTTACACTTGCCTAATAGCTAAGGTCTTAGACTCTTAGTCTGGCCTACTGGTTAAGGTCTTAACTCTTACTCTGGCCTACTGGTTAAGGTCCTAACTCTTACTCTGGCCTCATAGCTAAGGTCTTAACTCTTACTCTGGCCTAATAGGTAAGGTCTAAGACTCGTACTATGTCCTACAGGTTAAAGGTCTTAACTCTTACTCTGGCCTAATAGCTAAGGTCTTAGACTCGTACTATGGCCTACAGGTTAAGGTCATAACTCTTACTCTGGCCTACAGGTTAAGGTCTTAACTCTTACTCTGGCCTAATAGCTAAGGTCTTAGACTCGTACTCTGGCCTACTGGTTAAGGTCTTAACTCTTACTCTGGCCTACTGGTTAAGGTCTTAACTCTTACTCTGGCCTAATAGCTGAGGTCTTAGACTCATACTATGGCCTACTGGTTAAGGTCTTAACTCTTACTCTGGCCTAATAGCTAAGGTCTTAACTCTCACTCTGACCTACTGATTAAGGTCTTAACTTCTACTCTGGCTTAATAGCTAAGGTCTTAGACTCGTATTCTGGCCTAATGGTTAAGGTCTTGACTCTTACTCTGGCCTACAGGTTAAGGTCTTAACTCTTACTCTGGCGTAATAGCTAAGGTCTTAACTCTTACTCCTGCCTAATAGCTAAGGTCTTAGACTCGTACTATGGCCTACAGGTTACGGTCTTAACTCTTACTCTGGCCTACTGGTTAAGGTCTTAACTCTTACTCTGGCCTAATAGCTAAGGTCTTAGACTCGTACTCTGGCCTACTGGTTAAGGTCTTAACTCTTACTCTGGCCTACTGGTTAAGGTCTTAACTCTTACTCTGGCCTAATAGCTAACGTCTTAGACTCGTACTCTGGCCTAATGGTTAAGGTCTTAACTCTTACTCTGGCCTACTGGTTAAGGTCTTAACTCTTACTCTGGCCTACTGGTTAAGGTCTTATCACTTTCTCTGGCCTAATGGTTAAGGTCTTAACTCTTACACTGGCCTAATAGCTAAGGTCTTAACTCTTACTCTGGCCTAATAGCAAAGGTCTTAGACTCACACTCTGGCCTACTGGTTAAGGTCTTAACTCTTACTCTGGCCTAATAGCTAAGGTCTTAGACTTGTACTCTGGCCTACAGGTTAAGGTCTTAACTCTTACTCTGGCCTACTGGTTAAGGTCTTAACTCTTACTCTGGCCTAATAGCTAAGGTCTTAACTCTTACTCTGGCCTCCTGGTTAAGGTCTTCACTCTTACTCTGGCCGAATAGCTAAGGTCTTAGACTCGTACTCTGGCCTAATGGTTAAGGTCTTAACTCTTACTCTGGCCTAACAGCTAAGGTCTTAACTCTTACTCTGGCCTAATAGCTAAGGTCTTAACTCTTACTCTGGCCTAATAGCTAAGGTCTTAGACTCGTACTCTGGCCTACAGGTTAAGGTCTTAACTATTACTCTGGCCTACTGGTTAAGGTCTTAACTCTTACTCTGGCCTAATAGCTAAGGTCTTAACTCTTACTCTAGCCGAATAGCTAAGGTCTTAGACTCGTACTATGGCCTACAGGTTAAGGTCTTAACTCTTACTCTGGCCAACTGGTTAAGGTCTTAACTCTTACTCTGGCCTAATAGCTAAGGTCTTAGACTCGTACTATGGCCTACAGGTTAAGGTCTTAACTCTTACTCTGGCCTACTGGTTAAGGTCTTAACTCTTACTCTGGCCTAATAGCTAAGGTCTTAGACTCGTACTATGGCCTACAGGTTAAGGTATTTACTCTTACTCTGGCCTAATAGCTAAGGTCTTAGACTCGTACTCTGGCCTACTGGTTAAGGTCTTAACTCTTACTCTGGCCTAATAGCTAAGCTCTTAACTCTTACTCTGGCCTACTGGTTAAGGTCTTAACTCTTACTCTGGCCTAATAGCTAAGGTCTTAGACTCGTACTCTGGCCTAATAGATAAGGTCTTAGACTCGTACACTGGCCTAATGGTTAAGGTTTTAACTCTTACTCTGGCCTAATGTTTAAGGTCTTAACTCTTACCCTGGCCTACTGGTTAAGGTCTTAACTCTTACTCTGGCCTAGGTCTTAGCTCTTTCTCTGGCCTAATGGTTAAGGTCTTAACTCTTACTCTGGCCTACTGGTTAAGGTCTTAACTCTTACTCTGGCCTAATAGCTAAGGACTTAGACTCGTAATCTGGCCTACTGGTTAAGGTCTTAACTCTTACTCTGGCCTAATAGCTAAGGTCTTAACTCTTACTCTGGCCTAGTAGCTAAGGTCTTAGACTCATACTCTGGCCTACTGGTTAAGGTCTTAACTCTTACTCTTTCCTAATAGCTAAGGTCTTAACTCTTACTTTGGCCTAATAGCTAACGTCTTAGACTCGTACTCTGGCCTACTGGTTAAGGTCTTAACTCTTACTCTGGCCTAATAGCTAAGGTCTCAACTCTTACTCTGGCCTAATAGCTAAGGTTTAGACTCGTACTCTGGCCTAATGGTTAAGGTCTTAACTCTTACTCTGGCCTAATAGCTAAGGTCTTAACTCTTACTCTGGCCTCCTGGTTAAGGTCTTCACTCTTACTCTGGCCTAATAGCTAAGGTCTTAGACTCGTACTCTGGCCTAATGGTTAAGGTCTTAACTCTTACTCTGGCCTAATAGCTAAGGTCTTAACTCTTACTCTGGCCTAATAACTAAGGTCTTAGACTCGTACTCTGGCCTACAGGTTAAGGTCTTAACTCTTACTCTGGTCTACTGGTTAAGGTCTAAACTCTTACTCTGGCCTAATAGCTAAGGTCTTAACTCTTACTCTGGCCTAATAGCTAAGGTCTTAGACTCGTACTATGGCCTACAGGTTAAGGTCTTAACTCTTACACTGGCCTACTGGGTAAGGTCTTAACTCTTACTCTGGCGTAATAGCTAAGGTCTTAACTCTTACTCTGGCCTAATAGCTAAGGTCTTAGACTCGTACTATGGCCTACAGGTTACAGTCTTAACTCTTACTCTGGCCTACTGGTTAAGGTCTTAACTCTTACTCTGGCCTACTGGTTAAGGTCTTAACTCTTACTCTGGCCTACTGGTTAAGGTCTTATCTGTTTCTCTGGCCTAATGGTTAAGGTCTTAACTCTTACTCTGGCCTAATAGCTAACGTCTTAACTCTTACTCTGGCCTAATAGCTAAGGTCTTAGACTCACACTCTGGCCTACTGGTTAAGGTCTTAACTCTTACTCTGGCCTAATAGCTAAGGTCTTAACTCTTACTCTGGCCTAATAGCTAAGGTCTTAGACTCTTACTCTGGCCTAATGGTTAAGGTCTTAACTCTTACTCTGGCCTAATAGCTAAGGTCTTAACTCTTACTCTGGCCTAATAGCTAAGGTCTTAGACTCGTACTCTGGCCTACTGGTTAAGGTCTTAACTCTTACTCTGGCCTGCTGGTTAAGGTCTTAAATCTTACTCTGGCCTAATAACTAAGGTCTTACACTCGTACTCTGGCCTAATAGCTAAGGTCTTAGACTCTTACTCTGGCCTAATGGTTAAGGTCTTAACTCCTACTCTGGCCTACTGGTTAAGGTCTTCACTCTTACTCTGGCCTAATAGCTAAGGTCTTAGACTCGTACTCTGGCCTAATGGTTAAGGTCTTAACTATTACTCTGGCCTAATAGCTAAGGTCTTAATTCTTACTCTGGCCTAATAGCCATGGTCTTAACTCTTACTCTGGCCTAATAGCTGAGGTCTTGGACTTGTACTCTGGCCTACAGGTTAAGGTCTTAACTCTTACTCTGGCCTACTGGTTAAGGTCCTAACTCTTACTCTGGCCTCATAGCTAAGGTCTTAACTCTTACTCTGGCCTAATAGGTAAGGTCTAAGACTCGTACTATGTCCTACAGGTTAAAGGTCTTAACTCTTACTCTGGCCTAATAGCTAAGGTCTTAGACTCGTACTATGGCCTACAGGTTAAGGTCATAACTCTTACTCTGGCCTACAGGTTAAGGTCTTAACTCTTACTCTGGCCTAATAGCTAAGGTCTTAGACTCGTACTCTGGCCTACTGGTTAAGGTCTTAACTCTTACTCTGGCCTACTGGTTAAGGTCTTAACTCTTACTCTGGCCTAATAGCTGAGGTCTTAGACTCATACTATGGCCTACTGGTTAAGGTCTTAACTCTTACTCTGGCCTAATAGCTAAGGTCTTAACTCTCACTCTGACCTACTGATTAAGGTCTTAACTTCTACTCTGGCTTAATAGCTAAGGTCTTAGACTCGTATTCTGGCCTAATGGTTAAGGTCTTGACTCTTACTCTGGCCTACAGGTTAAGGTCTTAACTCTTACTCTGGCGTAATAGCTAAGGTCTTAACTCTTACTCCTGCCTAATAGCTAAGGTCTTAGACTCGTACTATGGCCTACAGGTTACGGTCTTAACTCTTACTCTGGCCTACTGGTTAAGGTCTTAACTCTTACTCTGGCCTAATAGCTAAGGTCTTAGACTCGTACTCTGGCCTACTGGTTAAGGTCTTAACTCTTACTCTGGCCTACTGGTTAAGGTCTTAACTCTTACTCTGGCCTAATAGCTAACGTCTTAGACTCGTACTCTGGCCTAATGGTTAAGGTCTTAACTCTTACTCTGGCCTACTGGTTAAGGTCTTAACTCTTACTCTGGCCTACTGGTTAAGGTCTTATCACTTTCTCTGGCCTAATGGTTAAGGTCTTAACTCTTACACTGGCCTAATAGCTAAGGTCTTAACTCTTACTCTGGCCTAATAGCAAAGGTCTTAGACTCACACTCTGGCCTACTGGTTAAGGTCTTAACTCTTACTCTGGCCTAATAGCTAAGGTCTTAGACTTGTACTCTGGCCTACAGGTTAAGGTCTTAACTCTTACTCTGGCCTACTGGTTAAGGTCTTAACTCTTACTCTGGCCTAATAGCTAAGGTCTTAACTCTTACTCTGGCCTCCTGGTTAAGGTCTTCACTCTTACTCTGGCCGAATAGCTAAGGTCTTAGACTCGTACTCTGGCCTAATGGTTAAGGTCTTAACTCTTACTCTGGCCTAACAGCTAAGGTCTTAACTCTTACTCTGGCCTAATAGCTAAGGTCTTAACTCTTACTCTGGCCTAATAGCTAAGGTCTTAGACTCGTACTCTGGCCTACAGGTTAAGGTCTTAACTATTACTCTGGCCTACTGGTTAAGGTCTTAACTCTTACTCTGGCCTAATAGCTAAGGTCTTAACTCTTACTCTAGCCGAATAGCTAAGGTCTTAGACTCGTACTATGGCCTACAGGTTAAGGTCTTAACTCTTACTCTGGCCAACTGGTTAAGGTCTTAACTCTTACTCTGGCCTAATAGCTAAGGTCTTAGACTCGTACTATGGCCTACAGGTTAAGGTCTTAACTCTTACTCTGGCCTACTGGTTAAGGTCTTAACTCTTACTCTGGCCTAATAGCTAAGGTCTTAGACTCGTACTATGGCCTACAGGTTAAGGTATTTACTCTTACTCTGGCCTAATAGCTAAGGTCTTAGACTCGTACTCTGGCCTACTGGTTAAGGTCTTAACTCTTACTCTGGCCTAATAGCTAAGCTCTTAACTCTTACTCTGGCCTACTGGTTAAGGTCTTAACTCTTACTCTGGCCTAATAGCTAAGGTCTTAGACTCGTACTCTGGCCTAATAGATAAGGTCTTAGACTCGTACACTGGCCTAATGGTTAAGGTTTTAACTCTTACTCTGGCCTAATGTTTAAGGTCTTAACTCTTACCCTGGCCTACTGGTTAAGGTCTTAACTCTTACTCTGGCCTAGGTCTTAGCTCTTTCTCTGGCCTAATGGTTAAGGTCTTAACTCTTACTCTGGCCTACTGGTTAAGGTCTTAACTCTTACTCTGGCCTAATAGCTAAGGACTTAGACTCGTAATCTGGCCTACTGGTTAAGGTCTTAACTCTTACTCTGGCCTAATAGCTAAGGTCTTAACTCTTACTCTGGCCTAGTAGCTAAGGTCTTAGACTCATACTCTGGCCTACTGGTTAAGGTCTTAACTCTTACTCTTTCCTAATAGCTAAGGTCTTAACTCTTACTTTGGCCTAATAGCTAACGTCTTAGACTCGTACTCTGGCCTACTGGTTAAGGTCTTAACTCTTACTCTGGCCTAATAGCTAAGGTCTCAACTCTTACTCTGGCCTAATAGCTAAGGTTTAGACTCGTACTCTGGCCTAATGGTTAAGGTCTTAACTCTTACTCTGGCCTAATAGCTAAGGTCTTAACTCTTACTCTGGCCTCCTGGTTAAGGTCTTCACTCTTACTCTGGCCTAATAGCTAAGGTCTTAGACTCGTACTCTGGCCTAATGGTTAAGGTCTTAACTCTTACTCTGGCCTAATAGCTAAGGTCTTAACTCTTACTCTGGCCTAATAACTAAGGTCTTAGACTCGTACTCTGGCCTACAGGTTAAGGTCTTAACTCTTACTCTGGTCTACTGGTTAAGGTCTAAACTCTTACTCTGGCCTAATAGCTAAGGTCTTAACTCTTACTCTGGCCTAATAGCTAAGGTCTTAGACTCGTACTATGGCCTACAGGTTAAGGTCTTAACTCTTACACTGGCCTACTGGGTAAGGTCTTAACTCTTACTCTGGCGTAATAGCTAAGGTCTTAACTCTTACTCTGGCCTAATAGCTAAGGTCTTAGACTCGTACTATGGCCTACAGGTTACAGTCTTAACTCTTACTCTGGCCTACTGGTTAAGGTCTTAACTCTTACTCTGGCCTACTGGTTAAGGTCTTAACTCTTACTCTGGCCTACTGGTTAAGGTCTTATCTGTTTCTCTGGCCTAATGGTTAAGGTCTTAACTCTTACTCTGGCCTAATAGCTAACGTCTTAACTCTTACTCTGGCCTAATAGCTAAGGTCTTAGACTCACACTCTGGCCTACTGGTTAAGGTCTTAACTCTTACTCTGGCCTAATAGCTAAGGTCTTAACTCTTACTCTGGCCTAATAGCTAAGGTCTTAGACTCTTACTCTGGCCTAATGGTTAAGGTCTTAACTCTTACTCTGGCCTAATAGCTAAGGTCTTAACTCTTACTCTGGCCTAATAGCTAAGGTCTTAGACTCGTACTCTGGCCTACTGGTTAAGGTCTTAACTCTTACTCTGGCCTGCTGGTTAAGGTCTTAAATCTTACTCTGGCCTAATAACTAAGGTCTTACACTCGTACTCTGGCCTAATAGCTAAGGTCTTAGACTCTTACTCTGGCCTAATGGTTAAGGTCTTAACTCCTACTCTGGCCTACTGGTTAAGGTCTTCACTCTTACTCTGGCCTAATAGCTAAGGTCTTAGACTCGTACTCTGGCCTAATGGTTAAGGTCTTAACTATTACTCTGGCCTAATAGCTAAGGTCTTAATTCTTACTCTGGCCTAATAGCCATGGTCTTAACTCTTACTCTGGCCTAATAGCTGAGGTCTTGGACTTGTACTCTGGCCTACAGGTTAAGGTCTTAACTCTTACTCTGGCCTACTGGATAAGGTCTTAATTCTTACTCTGGCCTAATAGCTAAGGTCTTAACTCTTACTCTGACCTAATAGCTAAGGTCTTAGACTCGTACTATGACCTACAGGTTAAGGTCTTAACTCTTACTCTGGCCTACTGGTTAAGGTCTTAACTCTTACTCTGGCCTAATGGCTAAGGTCTTAGACTCGTACTATGGCCTACAGGTAAGGTCTTAACTCTTACTCTGGCCTGCTGGTTAAGGTCTTAACTCTTATTCTGGCCTACTGGTTAACTCTTAACTCTTAACTCTTACTCTGGCCTACTGGTTAAGGTCTTAACTCTTACTCTGGCCTACTGGTTAAGGTCTTAACTCTTTCTCTGGCCTAATGGTTAAGGTCTTAACTCTTACTCTGGCCTACTGGTTAAGGTCTTAACTCTTCCTCTGGCCTAATAGCTAAGGTCTTAGACTCGTACTATGGCCTAATGGTTAAGGTCTTAACTCTTACTATGGCCTAATAGCTAAGGTCTTAACTCTTACCCTGGCCTAATAGCTAAGGTCATAGACTCATACTCTGGCCTACTGGTTAAGGTCTTAACTCTTACTCTGGCCTAATAGCTAAGGTCTTAACTCTTACTCTGGCCTAATAGCTAAGGTCTTAGACTCGTACTCTGGCCTACTGGTTAAGGTCTTAACTCTTACTCTGGCGTAATAGCTAAAGTCTTAACTCTTACTCTGGCCTCATAGCTATGGTCTTAGACTCGTACTCTGGCCTACAGGTTATGGTCTTAACTCTTACTCTGGCCTACTGGTTGAGGTCTTAACTCTTACTCTGGCCTAATAGCTAAGGTCTTAACTCTTACTCTGGCCTAATAGCTAAGGTCTTAGACTCGTACTATGGCCTACAGGTTAAGGTCTTAACTCTTACTCTGGCCTACTGGTTAAGGTCTTAACTCTTACTCTGGCCTAATAGCTAAGGTCTTAGACTCGTACTATGGCCTACAGGTTAAGGTCTTAACTCTTACTCTGGCCTACTGGTTAAGGTCTTAACTCTTACTCTGGCCTAATAGCTAAGGTCTTAGACTCGTACCATGGCCTACAGGTTAAGGTCTTAACTCTTACTCTGGCCTAATAGCTAAGGTCTTAGACTCATACTCTGGCATACTGGTTAAGGTCTTAACTCTTACTCTGGCCTAATAGCTAAGGTCTTAACTCTTACTCTGGCCTTCTGGTTAAGGTCTTAACTCTTACGCTGGCCTACTGGTTAAGGTCTTAACTCTTACTCTGGCCTAATAGCTAAGGTCTTAACTCTTACTCTGGCCTAACAGCTAAGGTCTTAACTCTTACTCTGGCCTAATAGCTAAGGTCTTAACTCTTACTCTGGCCTAACAGCTAAGGTCTTAGACTCGTACTCTGGCCTACAGGTTAAGGTCTTAACTATTACTCTGGCCTACTGGTTAAGGTCTTAACTCTTACTCTGGCCTAATAGCTAAGGTCTTAACTCTTACTCTAGCCTAATAGCTAAGGTCTTAGACTCGTACTATGGCCTACAGGTTAAGGTCTTAACTCTTACTCTGGCCAACTGGTTAAGGTCTTAACTCTTACTCTGGCCTAATAGTTAAGGTCTTAGACTCGTACTATGGCCTACAGGTTAAGGTATTTACTCTTACTCTGGCCTAATAGCTAAGGTCTTAGACTCGTACTCTGGCCTACTGGTTAAGGTCTTAACTCTTACTCTGGCCTAATAGCTAAGCTCTTAACTCTTACTCTGGCCTACTGGTTAAGGTCTTAACTCTTACTCTGGCCTAATAGCTAAGGTCTTAGACTCGTACTCTGGCCTAATGTTTAAGGTCTTAACTCTTACTCTGGCCTAATAGCTAAGGTCTTAGACTCGTACTCTGGCCTAATAGATAAGGTCTTAGACTCGTACACTGGCCTAATGGTTAAGGTCTTAACTCTTACTCTGGCCTAGTGTTTAAGGTCTTAACTCTTACCCTGGCCTACTGGTTAAGGTCTTAACTCTTACTCTGGCCTAGGTCTTAGCTCTTTCTCTGGCCTAATGGTTAAGGTCTTAACTCTTACTCTGGCCTACTGGTTAAGGTCTTAACTCTTACTCTGGCCTAATAGCTAAGGACTTAGACTCGTAATCTGGCCTACTGGTTAAGGTCTTAACTCTTACTCTGGCCTAATAGCTAGGGTCTTAACTCTTACTCTGGCCTAATAGCTAAGGTCTTAGACTCATACTCTGGCCTACTGGTTAAGGTCTTAACTCTTACTCTTTCCTAATAGCTAAGGTCTTAACTCTTACTTTGGCCTAATAGCTAACGTCTTAGACTCGTACTCTGGCCTACTGGTTAAGGTCTTAACTCTTACTCTGGCCTAATAGCTAAGGTCTCAACTCTTACTCTGGCCTAATAGCTAAGGTCTTAGACTCGTACTCTGGCCTAATGGTTAAGGTCTTAACTCTTACTCTGGCCTAATAGCTAAGGTCTTAACTCTTACTCTGGCCTAATAGCTAAGGTCTTAGACTCGTACTCTGGCCTACAGGTTAAGGTCTTAACTCTTACTCTGGCCTACTGGTTAAGGTCTTAACTCTTACTCTGGCCTAATAGCTAAGGTCTTAGACTCGTACTCTGGCCTAATAGCTAAGGTCTTAGACTTGTACTCTGGCCCAATGGTTAAGGTCTTAACTCTTACTCTGGCCTAATAGCTAAGGTCTTAACTCTTACTCTGGCCTCCTGGTTAAGGTCTTCACACTTACTCTGGCCTAATAGCTAAGGTCTTAGACTCGTACTATGGCCTACAGGTTAAGGTCTTAACTCTTACTCTGGCCTACTGGTTAAGGTCTTAACTCTTACTCTGGCCTAATAGCTAAGGTCTTAGACTCGTACTATGGCCTACAGGTTAAGGTCTTAACTCTTACTCTGGCCTACTGGTTAAGGTCTTAACTCTTACTCTGGCCTAATAGCTAAGGTCTTAGACTCGTACCATGGCCTACAGGTTAAGGTCTTAACTCTTACTCTGGCCTAATAGCTAAGGTCTTAGACTCATACTCTGGCATACTGGTTAAGGTCTTAACTCTTACTCTGGCCTAATAGCTAAGGTCTTAACTCTTACTCTGGCCTTCTGGTTAAGGTCTTAACTCTTACGCTGGCCTACTGGTTAAGGTCTTAACTCTTACTCTGGCCTAATAGCTAAGGTCTTAACTCTTACTCTGGTCTACTGGTTAAGGTCTTAACTCTTACTCTGGCCTACTGGTTAAGGTCTTAACTCTTACTCTGGCCTAATAGCTAAGGTCTTAGACTCGTACTCTGGCCTAATAGCTAAGGTCTTAGACTCATACTCTGGCCTAACGGTTAAGGTCTTAACTCTTACTCTGGCCTAACAGCTAAGGTCTTAACTCTTACTCTGGCCTAATAGCTAAGGTCTTAACTCTTACTCTGGCCTAACAGCTAAGGTCTTAGACTCGTACTCTGGCCTACAGGTTAAGGTCTTAACTATTACTCTGGCCTACTGGTTAAGGTCTTAACTCTTACTCTGGCCTAATAGCTAAGGTCTTAACTCTTACTCTAGCCTAATAGCTAAGGTCTTAGACTCGTACTATGGCCTACAGGTTAAGGTCTTAACTCTTACTCTGGCCAACTGGTTAAGGTCTTAACTCTTACTCTGGCCTAATAGCTAAGGTCTTAGACTCGTACTATGGCCTACAGGTTAAGGTATTTACTCTTACTCTGGCCTAATAGCTAAGGTCTTAGACTCGTACTCTGGCCTACAGGTTAAGGTCTTAACTCTTACTCTGGCCTACTGGTTAAGGTCTTAACTCTTACTCTGGCCTAATGGCTAAGGTCTTAGACTCGTACTATGGCCTACAGGTTAAGGTCTTAACTCTTACTCTGGCCTGCTGGTTAAGGTCTTAACTCTTATTCTGGCCTACTGGTTAAGGTCTTAACTCTTACTCTGGCCTACTGGTTAAGGTCTTAACTCTTTCTCTGGCCTAATGGTTAAGGTCTTAACTCTTACTCTGGCCTACTGGTTAAGGTCTTAACTCTTCCTCTGGCCTAATAGCTAAGGTCTTAGACTCGTACTATGGCCTAATGGTTAAGGTCTTAACTCTTACTATGGCCTAATAGCTAAGGTCTTAACTCTTACCCTGGCCTAATAGCTAAGGTCATAGACTCATACTCTGGCCTACTGGTTAAGGTCTTAACTCTTACTCTGGCCTAATAGCTAAGGTCTTAACTCTTACTCTGGCCTAATAGCTAAGGTCTTAGACTCGTACTCTGGCCTACTGGTTAAGGTCTTAACTCTTACTCTGGCGTAATAGCTAAAGTCTTAACTCTTACTCTGGCCTCATAGCTATGGTCTTAGACTCGTACTCTGGCCTACAGGTTATGGTCTTAACTCTTACTCTGGCCTACTGGTTGAGGTCTTAACTCTTACTCTGGCCTAATAGCTAAGGTCTTAACTCTTACTCTGGCCTAATAGCTAAGGTCTTAGACTCGTACTATGGCCTACAGGTTAAGGTCTTAACTCTTACTCTGGCCTACTGGTTAAGGTCTTAACTCTTACTCTGGCCTAATAGCTAAGGTCTTAGACTCGTACTATGGCCTACAGGTTAAGGTCTTAACTCTTACTCTGGCCTACTGGTTAAGGTCTTAACTCTTACTCTGGCCTAATAGCTAAGGTCTTAGACTCGTACCATGGCCTACAGGTTAAGGTCTTAACTCTTACTCTGGCCTAATAGCTAAGGTCTTAGACTCATACTCTGGCATACTGGTTAAGGTCTTAACTCTTACTCTGGCCTAATAGCTAAGGTCTTAACTCTTACTCTGGCCTTCTGGTTAAGGTCTTAACTCTTACGCTGGCCTACTGGTTAAGGTCTTAACTCTTACTCTGGCCTAATAGCTAAGGTCTTAACTCTTACTCTGGCCTAACAGCTAAGGTCTTAACTCTTACTCTGGCCTAATAGCTAAGGTCTTAACTCTTACTCTTGCCTAACAGCTAAGGTCTTAGTCTCGTACTCTGGCCTACAGGTTAAGGTCTTAACTATTACTCTGGCCTACTGGTTAAGGTCTTAACTCTTACTCTGGCCTAATAGCTAAGGTCTTAACTCTTACTCTAGCCTAATAGCTAAGGTCTTAGACTCGTACTATGGCCTACAGGTTAAGGTCTTAACTCTTACTCTGGCCAACTGGTTAAGGTCTTAACTCTTACTCTGGCCTAATAGTTAAGGTCTTAGACTCGTACTATGGCCTACAGGTTAAGGTATTTACTCTTACTCTGGCCTAATAGCTAAGGTCTTAGACTCGTACTCTGGCCTACTGGTTAAGGTCTTAACTCTTACTCTGGCCTAATAGCTAAGCTCTTAACTCTTACTCTGGCCTACTGGTTAAGGTCTTAACTCTTACTCTGGCCTAATAGCTAAGGTCTTAGACTCGTACTCTGGCCTAATGTTTAAGGTCTTAACTCTTACTCTGGCCTAATAGCTAAGGTCTTAGACTCGTACTCTGGCCTAATAGATAAGGTCTTAGACTCGTACACTGGCCTAATGGTTAAGGTCTTAACTCTTACTCTGGCCTAGTGTTTAAGGTCTTAACTCTTACCCTGGCCTACTGGTTAAGGTCTTAACTCTTACTCTAGCCTAGGTCTTAGCTCTTTCTCTGGCCTAATGGTTAAGGTCTTAACTCTTACTCTGGCCTACTGGTTAAGGTCTTAACTCTTACTCTGGCCTAATAGCTAAGGACTTAGACTCGTAATCTGGCCTACTGGTTAAGGTCTTAACTCTTACTCTGGCCTAATAGCTAGGGTCTTAACTCTTACTCTGGCCTAATAGCTAAGGTCTTAGACTCATACTCTGGCCTACTGGTTAAGGTCTTAACTCTTACTCTTTCCTAATAGCTAAGGTCTTAACTCTTACTTTGGCCTAATAGCTAACGTCTTAGACTCGTACTCTGGCCTACTGGTTAAGGTCTTAACTCTTACTCTGGCCTAATAGCTAAGGTCTCAACTCTTACTCTGGCCTAATAGCTAAGGTCTTAGACTCGTACTCTGGCCTAATGGTTAAGGTCTTAACTCTTACTCTGGCCTAATAGCTAAGGTCTTAACTCTTACTCTGGCCTAATAGCTAAGGTCTTAGACTCGTACTCTGGCCTACAGGTTAAGGTCTTAACTCTTACTCTGGCCTACTGGTTAAGGTCTTAACTCTTACTCTGGCCTAATAGCTAAGGTCTTAGACTCGTACTCTGGCCTAATAGCTAAGGTCTTAGACTTGTACTCTGGCCTAATGGTTAAGGTCTTAACTCTTACTCTGGCCTAATAGCTAAGGTCTTAACTCTTACTCTGGCCTCCTGGTTAAGGTCTTCACACTTACTCTGGCCTAATAGCTAAGGTCTTAGACTCGTACTATGGCCTACAGGTTAAGGTCTTAACTCTTACTCTGGCCTACTGGTTAAGGTCTTAACTCTTACTCTGGCCTAATAGCTAAGGTCTTAGACTCGTACTATGGCCTACAGGTTAAGGTCTTAACTCTTACTCTGGCCTACTGGTTAAGGTCTTAACTCTTACTCTGGCCTAATAGCTAAGGTCTTAGACTCGTACCATGGCCTACAGGTTAAGGTCTTAACTCTTACTCTGGCCTAATAGCTAAGGTCTTAGACTCATACTCTGGCATACTGGTTAAGGTCTTAACTCTTACTCTGGCCTAATAGCTAAGGTCTTAACTCTTACTCTGGCCTTCTGGTTAAGGTCTTAACTCTTACGCTGGCCTACTGGTTAAGGTCTTAACTCTTACTCTGGCCTAATAGCTAAGGTCTTAACTCTTACTCTGGTCTACTGGTTAAGGTCTTAACTCTTACTCTGGCCTACTGGTTAAGGTCTTAACTCTTACTCTGGCCTAATAGCTAAGGTCTTAGACTCGTACTCTGGCCTAATAGCTAAGGTCTTAGACTCATACTCTGGCCTAAAGGTTAAGGTCTTAACTCTTACTCTGGCCTAACAGCTAAGGTCTTAACTCTTACTCTGGCCTAATAGATAAGGTCTTAACTCTTACTCTGGCCTAACAGCTAAGGTCTTAGACTCGTACTCTGGCCTACAGGTTAAGGTCTTAACTATTACTCTGGCCTACTGGTTAAGGTCTTAACTCTTACTCTGGCCTAATAGCTAAGGTCTTAACTCTTACTCTAGCCTAATAGCTAAGGTCTTAGACTCGTACTATGGCCTACAGGTTAAGGTCTTAACTCTTACTCTGGCCAACTGGTTAAGGTCTTAACTCTTACTCTGGCCTAATAGCTAAGGTCTTAGACTCGTACTATGGCCTACAGGTTAAGGTATTTACTCTTACTCTGGCCTAATAGCTAAGGTCTTAGACTCGTACTCTGGCCTACAGGTTAAGGTCTTAACTCTTACTCTGGCCTACTGGTTAAGGTCTTAACTCTTACTCTGGCCTAATGGCTAAGGTCTTAGACTCGTACTATGGCCTACAGGTTAAGGTCTTAACTCTTACTCTGGCCTGCTGGTTAAGGTCTTAACTCTTATTCTGGCCTACTGGTTAAGGTCTTAACTCTTACTCTGGCCTACTGGTTAAGGTCTTAACTCTTTCTCTGGCCTAATGGTTAAGGTCTTAACTCTTACTCTGGCCTACTGGTTAAGGTCTTAACTCTTCCTCTGGCCTAATAGCTAAGGTCTTAGACTCGTACTATGGCCTAATGGTTAAGGTCTTAACTCTTACTATGGCCTAATAGCTAAGGTCTTAACTCTTACCCTGGCCTAATAGCTAAGGTCATAGACTCATACTCTGGCCTACTGGTTAAGGTCTTAACTCTTACTCTGGCCTAATAGCTAAGGTCTTAACTCTTACTCTGGCCTAATAGCTAAGGTCTTAGACTCGTACTCTGGCCTACTGGTTAAGGTCTTAACTCTTACTCTGGCGTAATAGCTAAAGTCTTAACTCTTACTCTGGCCTCATAGCTATGGTCTTAGACTCGTACTCTGGCCTACAGGTTAAGGTCTTAACTCTTACTCTGGCCTACTGGTTGAGGTCTTAACTCTTACTCTGGCCTAATAGCTAAGGTCTTAACTCTTACTCTGGCCTAATAGCTAAGGTCTTAGACTCGTACTATGGCCTACAGGTTAAGGTCTTAACTCTTACTCTGGCCTACTGGTTAAGGTCTTAACTCTTACTCTGGCCTAATAGCTAAGGTCTTAGACTCGTACTATGGCCTACAGGTTAAGGTGTTAACTCTTACTCTGGCCTACTGGTTAAGGTCTGAACACTTACTCTGGCCTAATAGCTAAGGTCTTAGACTCGTACCATGGCCTACAGGTTAAGGTCTTAACTCTTACTCTGGCCTAATAGCTAAGGTCTTAGACTCATACTCTGGCATACTGGTTAAGGTCTTAACTCTTACTCTGGCCTAATAGCTAAGGTCTTAACTCTTACTCTGGCCTTCTGGTTAAGGTCTTAACTCTTACGCTGGCCTACTGGTTAAGGTCTTAACTCTTACTCTGGCCTAATAGCTAAGGTCTTAACTCTTACTCTGGCCTAACAGCTAAGGTCTTAACTCTTACTCTGGCCTAATAGCTAAGGTCTTAACTCTTTCTCTGGCCTAACAGCTAAGGTCTTAGACTCGTACTCTGGCCTACAGGTTAAGGTCTTAACTATTACTCTGGCCTACTGGTTAAGGTCTTAACTCTTACTCTGGCCTAATAGCTAAGGTCTTAACTCTTACTCTAGCCTAATAGCTAAGGTCTTAGACTCGTACTATGGCCTACAGGTTAAGGTCTTAACTCTTACTCTGGCCAACTGGTTAAGGTCTTAACTCTTACTCTGGCCTAATAGTTAAGGTCTTAGACTCGTACTATGGCCTACAGGTTAAGGTATTTACTCTTACTCTGGCCTAATAGCTAAGGTCTTAGACTCGTACTCTGGCCTACTGGTTAAGGTCTTAACTCTTACTCTGGCCTAATAGCTAAGCTCTTAACTCTTACTCTGGCCTACTGGTTAAGGTCTTAACTCTTACTCTGGCCTAATAGCTAAGGTCTTAGACTCGTACTCTGGCCTAATGTTTAAGGTCTTAACTCTTACTCTGGCCTAATAGCTAAGGTCTTAGACTCGTACTCTGGCCTAATAGATAAGGTCTTAGACTCGTACACTGGCCTAATGGTTAAGGTCTTAACTCTTACTCTGGCCTAATGTTTAAGGTCTTAACTCTTACCCTGGCCTACTGGTTAAGGTCTTAACTCTTACTCTGGCCTAGGTCTTAGCTCTTTCTCTGGCCTAATGGTTAAGGTCTTAACTCTTACTCTGGCCTACTGGTTAAGGTCTTAACTCTTACTCTGGCCTAATAGCTAAGGACTTAGACTCGTAATCTGGCCTACTGGTTAAGGTCTTAACTCTTACTCTGGCCTAATAGCTAGGGTCTTAACTCTTACTCTGGCCTAATAGCTAAGGTCTTAGACTTATACTCTGGCCTACTGGTTAAGGTCTTAACTCTTACTCTTTCCTAATAGCTAAGGTCTTAACTCTTACTTTGGCCTAATAGCTAACGTCTTAGACTCGTACTCTGGCCTACTGGTTAAGGTCTTAACTCTTACTCTGGCCTAATAGCTAAGGTCTCAACTCTTACTCTGGCCTAATAGCTAAGGTCTTAGACTCGTACTCTGGCCTAATGGTTAAGGTCTTAACTCTTACTCTGGCCTAATAGCTAAGGTCTTAACTCTTACTCTGGCCTAATAGCTAAGGTCTTAGACTCGTACTCTGGCCTACAGGTTAAGGTCTTAACTCTTACTCTGGCCTACTGGTTAAGGTCTTAACTCTTACTCTGGCCTAATAGCTAAGGTCTTAGACTCGTACTCTGGCCTAATAGCTAAGGTCTTAGACTTGTACTCTGGCCTAATGGTTAAGGTCTTAACTCTTACTCTGGCCTAATAGCTAAGGTCTTAACTCTTACTCTGGCCTCCTGGTTAAGGTCTTCACACTTACTCTGGCCTAATAGCTAAGGTCTTAGACTCGTACTATGGCCTACAGGTTAAGGTCTTAACTCTTACTCTGGCCTACTGGTTAAGGTCTTAACTCTTACTCTGGCCTAATAGCTAAGGTCTTAGACTCGTACTATGGCCTACAGGTTAAGGTCTTAACTCTTACTCTGGCCTACTGGTTAAGGTCTTAACTCTTACTCTGGCCTAATAGCTAAGGTCTTAGACTCGTACCATGGCCTACAGGTTAAGGTCTTAACTCTTACTCTGGCCTAATAGCTAAGGTCTTAGACTCATACTCTGGCATACTGGTTAAGGTCTTAACTCTTACTCTGGCCTAATAGCTAAGGTCTTAACTCTTACTCTGGCCTTCTGGTTAAGGTCTTAACTCTTACGCTGGCCTACTGGTTAAGGTCTTAACTCTTACTCTGGCCTAATAGCTAAGGTCTTAACTCTTACTCTGGTCTACTGGTTAAGGTCTTAACTCTTACTCTGGCCTACTGGTTAAGGTCTTAACTCTTACTCTGGCCTAATAGCTAAGGTCTTAGACTCGTACTCTGGCCTAATAGCTAAGGTCTTAGACTCATACTCTGGCCTAACGGTTAAGGTCTTAACTCTTACTCTGGCCTAACAGCTAAGGTCTTAACTCTTACTCTGGCCTAATAGCTAAGGTCTTAACTCTTACTCTGGCCTAACAGCTAAGGTCTTAGACTCGTACTCTGGCCTACAGGTTAAGGTCTTAACTATTACTCTGGCCTACTGGTTAAGGTCTTAACTCTTACTCTGGCCTAATAGCTAAGGTCTTAACTCTTACTCTAGCCTAATAGCTAAGGTCTTAGACTCGTACTATGGCCTACAGGTTAAGGTCTTAACTCTTACTCTGGCCAACTGGTTAAGGTCTTAACTCTTACTCTGGCCTAATAGCTAAGGTCTTAGACTCGTACTATGGCCTACAGGTTAAGGTATTTACTCTTACTCTGGCCTAATAGCTAAGGTCTTAGACTCGTACTCTGGCCTACTGGTTAAGGTCTTAACTCTTACTCTGGCCTAATAGCTAAGCTCTTAACTCTTACTCTGGCCTACTGGTTAAGGTCTTAACTCTTACTCTGGCCTAATAGCTAAGGTCTTAGACTCGTACTCTGGCCTAATGTTTAAGGTCTTAACTCTTACTCTGGCCTAATAGCTAAGGTCTTAGACTCGTACTCTGGCCTAATAGATAAGGTCTTAGACTCGTACACTGGCCTAATGGTTAAGGTCTTAACTCTTACTCTGGCCTAATGTTTAAGGTCTTAACTCTTACCCTGGCCTACTGGTTAAGGTCTTAACTCTTACTCTGGCCTAGGTCTTAGCTCTTTCTCTGGCCTAATGGTTAAGGTCTTAACTCTTACTCTGGCCTACTGGTTAAGGTCTTAACTCTTACTCTGGCCTAATAGCTAAGGACTTAGACTCGTAATCTGGCCTACTGGTTAAGGTCTTAACTCTTACTCTGGCCTAATAGCTAGGGTCTTAACTCTTACTCTGGCCTAATAGCTAAGGTCTTAGACTCATACTCTGGCCTACTGGTTAAGGTCTTAACTCTTACTCTTTCCTAATAGCTAAGGTCTTAACTCTTACTTTGGCCTAATAGCTAACGTCTTAGACTCGTACTCTGGCCTACTGGTTAAGGTCTTAACTCTTACTCTGGCCTAATAGCTAAGGTCTCAACTCTTACTCTGGCCTAATAGCTAAGGTCTTAGACTCGTACTCTGGCCTAATGGTTAAGGTCTTAACTCTTACTCTGGCCTAATAGCTAAGGTCTTAACTCTTACTCTGGCCTAATAGCTAAGGTCTTAGACTCGTACTCTGGCCTACAGGTTAAGGTCTTAACTCTTACTCTGGCCTACTGGTTAAGGTCTTAACTCTTACTCTGGCCTAATAGCTAAGGTCTTAGACTCGTACTCTGGCCTAATAGCTAAGGTCTTAGACTTGTACTCTGGCCTAATGGTTAAGGTCTTAACTCTTACTCTGGCCTAATAGCTAAGGTCTTAACTCTTACTCTGGCCTCCTGGTTAAGGTCTTCACACTTACTCTGGCCAAATAGCTAAGGTCTTAGACTCGTACTCTGGCCTAATGGTTAAGGTCTTAACTCTTACTCTGGCCTAATAGCTAAGGTCTTAACTCTTACTCTGGCCTAATAACTAAGGTCTTAACTCTTACTCTGGTCTACTGGTTAAGGTCTAAACTCTTACTCTGGCCTAATAGCTAAGGTCTTAACTCTTACTCTGGCCTAATAGCTAAGGTCTTAGACTCGTACTATGGCCTACAGGTTAAGGTCTTAACTCTTACACTGGCCTACTGGGTAAGGTCTTAACTCTTACTCTGGCGTAATAGCTAAGGTCTTAACTCTTACTCCTGCCTAATAGCTAAGGTCTTAGACTCGTACTATGGCCTACAGGTTACGGTCTTAACTCTTACTCTGGCCTACTGGTTAAGGTCTTAACTCTTACTCTGGCCTAATAGCTAAGGTCTTAGACTCGTACTCTGGCCTACTGGTTAAGGTCTTAACTCTTACTCTGGCCTACTGGTTAAGGTCTTAACTCTTACTCTGGCCTAATAGCTAACGTCTTAGACTCGTACTCTGGCCTAATGGTTAAGGTCTTAACTCTTACTCTGGCCTACTGGTTAAGGTCTTAACTCTTACTCTGGCCTACTGGTTAAGGTCTTATCTCTTTCTCTGGCCTAATGGTTAAGGTCTTAACTCTTACTCTGGCCTAATAGCTAAGGTCTTAACTGTTACTCTGGCCTAATAGCAAAGGTCTTAGACTCACACTCTGGCCTACTGGTTAAGGTCTTAACTCTTACTCTGGCTTAATAGCTAAGGTCTTAACTCTTACTCTGGCCTAATAGCTAAGGTCTTAGACTCATACTCTGGCCTAATGGTTAAGGTCTTAACTCTTACTCTGGCCTAATAGCTACGGTCTTAACTCTTACTCTGGCCTAATAGCTAAGGTCTTAGACTCGTACTCTGACCTACTGGTTAAGGTCTTAACTCTTACTCTGGCCTACTGGTTAAGGTCTTAAATCTTACTCTGGCCTAATAACTAAGGTCTTACACTCGTACTCTGGCCTAATAGCTAAGGTCTTAGACTCGTACTCTGGCCTAATGGTTAAGGTCTTAACTCCTACTCTGGCCTACTGGTTAAGGTCTTCACTCTTACTCTGGCCTAATAGCTAAGGTCTTAGACTCGTACTCTGGCCTAATGGTTAAGGTCTTAACTATTACTCTGGCCTAATAGCTAATGTCTTAATTCTTACTCTGGCCTAATAGCTATGGTCTTAACTCTTACTCTGGCCTAATAGCTAAGGTCTTAGACTTGTACTCTGGCCTATAGGTTAAGGTCTTAACTCTTACCCTGGCCTACTGGATAAGGTCTTAATTCTTACTCTGGCCTAATAGCTAAGGTCTTAACTCTTACTCTGACCTAATAGCTAAGGTCTTAGACTCGTACTATGGCCTACAGGTTAAGGTCTTAACTCTTACTCTGGCCTACTGGTTAAGGTCTTAACTCTTACTCTGGCCTAATAGCTAAGGTCTTAGACTCGTACTATGGCCTACAGGTTAAGGTCTTAACTCTTACTCTGGCCTGCTGGTTAAGGTCTTAACTCTTATTCTGGCCTACTGGTTAAGGTCTTAACTCTTACTCTGGCCTACTGGTTAAGGTCTTAACTCTTTCTCTGGCCTAATGGTTAAGGTCTTAACTCTTACTCTGGCCTACTGGTTAAGGTCTTAACTCTTATTCTGGCCTACTGGTTAAGGTCTTAACTCTTACTCTGGCCTACTGGTTAAGGTCTTAACTCTTTCTCTGGCCTAATGGTTAAGGTCTTAACTCTTACTCTGGCCTACTGGTTAAGGTCTTAACTCTTCCTCTGGCCTAATAGCTAAGGTCTTAGACTCGTACTATGGCCTAATGGTTAAGGTCTTAACTCTTACCCTGGCCTAATAGCTAAGGTCATAGACTCATACTCTGGCCTACTGGTTAAGGTCTTAACTCTTACTCTGGCCTAATAGCTAAGGTCTTAACTCTTACTCTGGCCTAATAGCTAAGGTCTTAGACTCGTACTCTGGCCTACTGGTTAAGGTCCTAACTCTTACTCTGGCATGATAGCTAAAGTCTTAACTCTTACTCTGGCCTCATAGCTATGGTCTTAGACTCGTACTCTGGCCTACAGGTTATGGTCTTAACTTTTACTCTGGCCTACTGGTTAAGGTCTTAACTCTTACTCTGGCCTAATAGCTAAGGTCTTAACTCTTACTCTGGCCTAATAGCTAAGGTCTTAGACTCGTACTGTGGCCTACAGGTTAAGGTCTTAACTCTTACTCTGGCCTACTGGTTAAGGTCTTAACTCTGACTCTGGCTTAATAGCTAAGGTCTTAGACTCGTACTATGGCCTACAGGTTAAGGTCTTAACTCTTACTCTGGCCTACTGGTTAAGGTCTTAACTCTTACTCTGGCCTAATAGCTAAGGTCTTAGACTCGTACTATGGCCTACAGGTTAAGGTCTTAACTCTTACTATGGCCTAATAGCTAAGATCTTAGACTCATACTCTGGCCTACTGGTTAAGGTCTTAACTCTTACTCTGGCCTAATAGCTAAGGTCTTAACTCTTACTCTGGCCTTCTGGTTAAGGTCTTAACTCTTACGCTGGCCTACTGGTTAAGGTCTTAACTCTTACTCTGGCCTAATAGCTAAGGTCTTAACTCTTACTCTGGCCTACTGGTTAAGGTCTTAACTCTTACTCTGGCCTACTGGTTAAGGTCTTAACTCTTACTCTGGCCTACTGGTTAAGGTCTTAACTCTTACTCTGGCCTAATAGCTAAGGTCTTAGACTCGTACTCTGGCCTAATAGCTAAGGTCTTAGACTCGTACTCTGGCCTAATGGTTAAGGTCTTAACTATTACTCTGGCCTAACAGCTAAGGTCTTAACTCTTACTCTGGCCTTATAGCTAAGGTCTTAACTCTTACTCTGGCCTTCTGGTTAAGGTCTTAACTCTTACGCTGGCTTACTGGTTAAGGTCTTAACTCTTACTCTGGCCTAATAGCTAAGGTCTTAACTCTTACTCTGGCCTACTGGTTAAGCTCTTAACTCTTACTCTGGCCTAATACCGAAGGTCTTAACTCTTACTCTGGCCTACTGGTTAAGGTCTTAACTCTTACTCTGGCCTAATAGCTAAGGTCTTAGACTCGTACTCTGGCCTACTGGTTAAGGTCTTAACTCTTACTCTGGCGTAATAGCTAAAGTCTTAACTCTTACTCTGGCCTCATAGCTATGGTCTTAGACTCGTACTCTGGCCTACAGGTTATGGTCTTAACTCTTACTCTGGCCTACTGGTTGAGGTCTTAACTCTTACTCTGGCCTAATAGCTAAGGTCTTAACTCTTACTCTGGCCTAATAGCTAAGGTCTTAGACTCGTACTATGGCCTACAGGTTAAGGTCTTAACTCTTACTCTGGCCTACTGGTTAAGGTCTTAACTCTTACTCTGGCCTAATAGCTAAGGTCTTAGACTCGTACTATGGCCTACAGGTTAAGGTCTTAACTCTTACTCTGGCCTACTGGTTAAGGTCTTAACTCTTACTCTGGCCTAATAGCTAAGGTCTTAGACTCGTACCATGGCCTACAGGTTAAGGTCTTAACTCTTACTCTGGCCTAATAGCTAAGGTCTTAGACTCATACTCTGGCATACTGGTTAAGGTCTTAACTCTTACTCTGGCCTAATAGCTAAGGTCTTAACTCTTACTCTGGCCTTCTGGTTAAGGTCTTAACTCTTACGCTGGCCTACTGGTTAAGGTCTTAACTCTTACTCTGGCCTAATAGCTAAGGTCTTAACTCTTACTCTGGCCTACTGGTTAAGGTCTTAACTCTTACTCTGGCCTACTGGTTAAGGTCTTAACTCTTACTCTGGCCTAATAGCTAAGGTCTTAGACTCGTACTCTGGCCTAATAGCTAAGGTCTTAGACTCGTACTCTGGCCTAATGGTTAAGGTCTTAACTATTACTCTGGCCTAACAGCTAAGGTCTTAACTCTTACTCTGGCCTAATAGCTAAGGTCTTAACTCTTACTCTGGCCTAACAGCTAAGGTCTTAGACTCGTACTCTGGCTTACAGGTTAAGGTCTTAACTATTACTCTGGCCTGCTGGTTAAGGTCTTAACTCTTACTCTGGCCTAATAGTTAAGGTCTTAGACTCGTACTATGGCCTACAGGTTAAGGTATTTACTCTTACTCTGGCCTAATAGCTAAGGTCTTAGACTCGTACTCTGGCCTACTGGTTAAGGTCTTAACTCTTACTCTGGCCTAATAGCTAAGCTCTTAACTCTTACTCTGGCCTACTGGTTAAGGTCTTAACTCTTACTCTGGCCTAATAGCTAAGGTCTTAGACTCGTACTCTGGCCTAATGTTTAAGGTCTTAACTCTTACTCTGGCCTAATAGCTAAGGTCTTAGACTCGTACTCTGGCCTAATAGATAAGGTCTTAGACTCGTACACTGGCCTAATGGTTAAGGTCTTAACTCTTACTCTGGCCTAATGTTTAAGGTCTTAACTCTTACCCTGGCCTACTGGTTAAGGTCTTAACTCTTACTCTGGCCTAGGTCTTAGCTCTTTCTCTGGCCTAATGGTTAAGGTCTTAACTCTTACTCTGGCCTACTGGTTAAGGTCTTAACTCTTACTCTGGCCTAATAGCTAAGGACTTAGACTCGTAATCTGGCCTACTGGTTAAGGTCTTAACTCTTACTCTGGCCTAATAGCTAGGGTCTTAACTCTTACTCTGGCCTAATAGCTAAGGTCTTAGACTTATACTCTGGCCTACTGGTTAAGGTCTTAACTCTTACTCTTTCCTAATAGCTAAGGTCTTAACTCTTACTTTGGCCTAATAGCTAACGTCTTAGACTCGTACTATGGCCTACTGGTTAAGGTCTTAACTCTTACTCTGGCCTAATAGCTAAGGTCTCAACTCTTACTCTGGCCTAATAGCTAAGGTCTTAGACTCGTACTCTGGCCTAATGGTTAAGGTCTTAACTCTTACTCTGGCCTAATAGCTAAGGTCTTAACTCTTACTCTGGCCTAATAGCTAAGGTCTTAGACTCGTACTCTGGCCTACAGGTTAAGGTCTTAACTCTTACTCTGGCCTACTGGTTAAGGTCTTAACTCTTACTCTGGCCTAATAGCTAAGGTCTTAGACTCGTACTCTGGCCTAATAGCTAAGGTCTTAGACTTGTACTCTGGCCTAATGGTTAAGGTCTTAACTCTTACTCTGGCCTAATAGCTAAGGTCTTAACTCTTACTCTGGCCTCCTGGTTAAGGTCTTCACACTTACTCTGGCCTAATAGCTAAGGTCTTAGACTCGTACTATGGCCTACAGGTTAAGGTCTTAACTCTTACTCTGGCCTACTGGTTAAGGTCTTAACTCTTACTCTGGCCTAATAGCTAAGGTCTTAGACTCGTACTATGGCCTACAGGTTAAGGTCTTAACTCTTACTCTGGCCTACTGGTTAAGGTCTTAACTCTTACTCTGGCCTAATAGCTAAGGTCTTAGACTCGTACCATGGCCTACAGGTTAAGGTCTTAACTCTTACTCTGGCCTAATAGCTAAGGTCTTAGACTCATACTCTGGCATACTGGTTAAGGTCTTAACTCTTACTCTGGCCTAATAGCTAAGGTCTTAACTCTTACTCTGGCCTTCTGGTTAAGGTCTTAACTCTTACGCTGGCCTACTGGTTAAGGTCTTAACTCTTACTCTGGCCTAATAGCTAAGGTCTTAACTCTTACTCTGGTCTACTGGTTAAGGTCTTAACTCTTACTCTGGCCTACTGGTTAAGGTCTTAACTCTTACTCTGGCCTAATAGCTAAGGTCTTAGACTCGTACTCTGGCCTAATAGCTAAGGTCTTAGACTCATACTCTGGCCTAACGGTTAAGGTCTTAACTCTTACTCTGGCCTAATAGCTAAGGTCTTAACTCTTACTCTGGCCTAACAGCTAAGGTCTTAGACTCGTACTCTGGCCTACAGGTTAAGGTCTTAACTATTACTCTGGCCTACTGGTTAAGGTCTTAACTCTTACTCTGGCCTAATAGCTAAGGTCTTAACTCTTACTCTAGCCTAATAGCTAAGGTCTTAGACTCGTACTATGGCCTACAGGTTAAGGTCTTAACTCTTACTCTGGCCAACTGGTTAAGGTCTTAACTCTTACTCTGGCCTAATAGCTAAGGTCTTAGACTCGTACTATGGCCTACAGGTTAAGGTATTTACTCTTACTCTGGCCTAATAGCTAAGGTCTTAGACTCGTACTCTGGCCTACTGGTTAAGGTCTTAACTCTTACTCTGGCCTAATAGCTAAGCTCTTAACTCTTACTCTGGCCTACTGGTTAAGGTCTTAACTCTTACTCTGGCCTAATAGCTAAGGTCTTAGACTCGTACTCTGGCCTAATGTTTAAGGTCTTAACTCTTACTCTGGCCTAATAGCTAAGGGCTTAGACTCGTACTCTGGCCTAATAGATAAGGTCTTAGACTCGTACACTGGCCTAATGGTTAAGGTCTTAACTCTTACTCTGGCCTAATGTTTAAGGTCTTAACTCTTACCCTGGCCTACTGGTTAAGGTCTTAACTCTTACTCTGGCCTAGGTCTTAGCTCTTTCTCTGGCCTAATGGTTAAGGTCTTAACTCTTACTCTGGCCTACTGGTTAAGGTCTTAACTCTTACTCTGGCCTAATAGCTAAGGACTTAGACTCGTAATCTGGCCTACTGGTTAAGGTCTTAACTCTTACTCTGGCCTAATAGCTAGGGTCTTAACTCTTACTCTGGCCTAATAGCTAAGGTCTTAGACTCATACTCTGGCCTACTGGTTAAGGTCTTAACTCTTACTCTTTCCTAATAGCTAAGGTCTTAACTCTTACTTTGGCCTAATAGCTAACGTCTTAGACTCGTACTCTGGCCTACTGGTTAAGGTCTTAACTCTTACTCTGGCCTAATAGCTAAGGTCTCAACTCTTACTCTGGCCTAATAGCTAAGGTCTTAGACTCGTACTCTGGCCTAATGGTTAAGGTCTTAACTCTTACTCTGGCCTAATAGCTAAGGTCTTAACTCTTACTCTGGCCTAATAGCTAAGGTCTTAGACTCGTACTCTGGCCTACAGGTTAAGGTCTTAACTCTTACTCTGGCCTACTGGTTAAGGTCTTAACTCTTACTCTGGCCTAATAGCTAAGGTCTTAGACTCGTACTCTGGCCTAATAGCTAAGGTCTTAGACTTGTACTCTGGCCTAATGGTTAAGGTCTTAACTCTTACTCTGGCCTAATAGCTAAGGTCTTAACTCTTACTCTGGCCTCCTGGTTAAGGTCTTCACACTTACTCTGGCCTAATAGCTAAGGTCTTAGACTCGTACTCTGGCCTAATGGTTAAGGTCTTAACTCTTACTCTGGCCTAATAGCTAAGGTCTTAACTCTTACTCTGGCCTAATAACTAAGGTCTTAACTCTTACTCTGGTCTACTGGTTAAGGTCTAAACTCTTACTCTGGCCTAATAGCTAAGGTCTTAACTCTTACTCTGGCCTAATAGCTAAGGTCTTAGACTCGTACTATGGCCTACAGGTTAAGGTCTTAACTCTTACACTGGCCTACTGGGTAAGGTCTTAACTCTTACTCTGGCGTAATAGCTAAGGTCTTAACTCTTACTCCTGCCTAATAGCTAAGGTCTTAGACTCGTACTATGGCCTACAGGTTACGGTCTTAACTCTTACTCTGGCCTACTGGTTAAGGTCTTAACTCTTACTCTGGCCTAATAGCTAAGGTCTTAGACTCGTACTCTGGCCTACTGGTTAAGGTCTTAACTCTTACTCTGGCCTACTGGTTAAGGTCTTAACTCTTACTCTGGCCTAATAGCTAACGTCTTAGACTCGTACTCTGGCCTAATGGTTAAGGTCTTAACTCTTACTCTGGCCTACTGGTTAAGGTCTTAACTCTTACTCTGGCCTACTGGTTAAGGTCTTATCTCTTTCTCTGGCCTAATGGTTAAGGTCTTAACTCTTACTCTGGCCTAATAGCTAAGGTCTTAACTGTTACTCTGGCCTAATAGCAAAGGTCTTAGACTCACACTCTGGCCTACTGGTTAAGGTCTTAACTCTTACTCTGGCCTAATAGCTAAGGTCTTAACTCTTACTCTGGCCTAATAGCTAAGGTCTTAGACTCATACTCTGGCCTAATGGTTAAGGTCTTAACTCTTACTCTGGCCTAATAGCTAAGGTCTTAACTCTTACTCTGGCCTAATAGCTAAGGTCTTAGACTCGTACTCTGACCTACTGGTTAAGGTCTTAACTCTTACTCTGGCCTACTGGTTAAGGTCTTAAATCTTACTCTGGCCTAATAACTAAGGTCTTACACTCGTACTCTGGCCTAATAGCTAAGGTCTTAGACTCGTACTCTGGCCTAATGGTTAAGGTCTTAACTCCTACTCTGGCCTACTGGTTAAGGTCTTCACTCTTACTCTGGCCTAATAGCTAAGGTCTTAGACTCGTACTCTGGCCTAATGGTTAAGGTCTTAACTATTACTCTGGCCTAATAGCTAATGTCTTAATTCTTACTCTGGCCTAATAGCTATGGTCTTAACTCTTACTCTGGCCTAATAGCTAAGGTCTTAGACTTGTACTCTGGCCTATAGGTTAAGGTCTTAACTCTTACCCTGGCCTACTGGATAAGGTCTTAATTCTTACTCTGGCCTAATAGCTAAGGTCTTAACTCTTACTCTGACCTAATAGCTAAGGTCTTAGACTCGTACTATGGCCTACAGGTTAAGGTCTTAACTCTTACTCTGGCCTACTGGTTAAGGTCTTAACTCTTACTCTGGCCTAATAGCTAAGGTCTTAGACTCGTACTATGGCCTACAGGTTAAGGTCTTAACTCTTACTCTGGCCTGCTGGTTAAGGTCTTAACTCTTATTCTGGCCTACTGGTTAAGGTCTTAACTCTTACTCTGGCCTACTGGTTAAGGTCTTAACTCTTTCTCTGGCCTAATGGTTAAGGTCTTAACTCTTACTCTGGCCTGCTGGTTAAGGTCTTAACTCTTATTCTGGCCTACTGGTTAAGGTCTTAACTCTTACTCTGGCCTACTGGTTAAGGTCTTAACTCTTTCTCTGGCCTAATGGTTAAGGTCTTAACTCTTACTCTGGCCTACTGGTTAAGGTCTTAACTCTTCCTCTGGCCTAATAGCTAAGGTCTTAGACTCGTACTATGGCCTAATGGTTAAGGTCTTAACTCTTACCCTGGCCTAATAGCTAAGGTCATAGACTCATACTCTGGCCTACTGGTTAAGGTCTTAACTCTTACTCTGGCCTAATAGCTAAGGTCTTAACTCTTACTCTGGCCTAATAGCTAAGGTCTTAGACTCGTACTCTGGCCTACTGGTTAAGGTCCTAACTCTTACTCTGGCATGATAGCTAAAGTCTTAACTCTTACTCTGGCCTCATAGCTATGGTCTTAGACTCGTACTCTGGCCTACAGGTTATGGTCTTAACTTTTACTCTGGCCTACTGGTTAAGGTCTTAACTCTTACTCTGGCCTAATAGCTAAGGTCTTAACTCTTACTCTGGCCTAATAGCTAAGGTCTTAGACTCGTACTGTGGCCTACAGGTTAAGGTCTTAACTCTTACTCTGGCCTACTGGTTAAGGTCTTAACTCTGACTCTGGCTTAATAGCTAAGGTCTTAGACTCGTACTATGGCCTACAGGTTAAGGTCTTAACTCTTACTCTGGCCTACTGGTTAAGGTCTTAACTCTTACTCTGGCCTAATAGCTAAGGTCTTAGACTCGTACTATGGCCTACAGGTTAAGGTCTTAACTCTTACTATGGCCTAATAGCTAAGATCTTAGACTCATACTCTGGCCTACTGGTTAAGGTCTTAACTCTTACTCTGGCCTAATAGCTAAGGTCTTAACTCTTACTCTGGCCTTCTGGTTAAGGTCTTAACTCTTACGCTGGCCTACTGGTTAAGGTCTTAACTCTTACTCTGGCCTAATAGCTAAGGTCTTAACTCTTACTCTGGCCTACTGGTTAAGGTCTTAACTCTTACTCTGGCCTACTGGTTAAGGTCTTAACTCTTACTCTGGCCTACTGGTTAAGGTCTTAACTCTTCCTCTGGCCTAATAGCTAAGGTCTTAGACTCGTACTCTGGCCTAATAGCTAAGGTCTTAGACTCGTACTCTGGCCTAATGGTTAAGGTCTTAACTATTACTCTGGCCTAACAGCTAAGGTCTTAACTCTTACTCTGGCCTAATAGCTAAGGTCTTAACTCTTACTCTGGCCTTCTGGTTAAGGTCTTAACTCTTACGCTGGCTTACTGGTTAAGGTCTTAACTCTTACTCTGGCCTAATAGCTAAGGTCTTAACTCTTACTCTGGCCTACTGGTTAAGCTCTTAACTCTTACTCTGGCCTAATACCGAAGGTCTTAACTCTTACTCTGGCCTACTGGTTAAGGTCTTAACTCTTACTCTGGCCTAATAGCTAAGGTCTTAGACTCGTACTCTGGCCTACTGGTTAAGGTCTTAACTCTTACTCTGGCGTAATAGCTAAAGTCTTAACTCTTACTCTGGCCTCATAGCTATGGTCTTAGACTCGTACTCTGGCCTACAGGTTATGGTCTTAACTCTTACTCTGGCCTACTGGTTGAGGTCTTAACTCTTACTCTGGCCTAATAGCTAAGGTCTTAACTCTTACTCTGGCCTAATAGCTAAGGTCTTAGACTCGTACTATGGCCTACAGGTTAAGGTCTTAACTCTTACTCTGGCCTACTGGTTAAGGTCTTAACTCTTACTCTGGCCTAATAGCTAAGGTCTTAGACTCGTACTATGGCCTACAGGTTAAGGTCTTAACTCTTACTCTGGCCTACTGGTTAAGGTCTTAACTCTTACTCTGGCCTAATAGCTAAGGTCTTAGACTCGTACCATGGCCTACAGGTTAAGGTCTTAACTCTTACTCTGGCCTAATAGCTAAGGTCTTAGACTCATACTCTGGCATACTGGTTAAGGTCTTAACTCTTACTCTGGCCTAATAGCTAAGGTCTTAACTCTTACTCTGGCCTTCTGGTTAAGGTCTTAACTCTTACGCTGGCCTACTGGTTAAGGTCTTAACTCTTACTCTGGCCTAATAGCTAAGGTCTTAACTCTTACTCTGGCCTACTGGTTAAGGTCTTAACTCTTACTCTGGCCTACTGGTTAAGGTCTTAACGCTTACTCTGGCCTACTGGTTAAGGTCTTAACTCTTACTCTGGCCTAATAGCTAAGGTCTTAGACTCGTACTCTGGCCTAATAGCTAAGGTCTTAGACTCGTACTCTGGCCTAATGGTTAAGGTCTTAACTATTACTCTGGCCTAACAGCTAAGGTCTTAACTCTTACTGTGGCCTAATAGCTAAGGTCTTAACTCTTACTCTGGCCTAACAGCTAAGGTCTTAGACTCGTACTCTGGCCTACAGGTTAAGGTCTTAACTATTACTCTGGCCTGCTGGTTAAGGTCTTAACTCTTACTCTGGCCAACTGGTTAAGGTCTTAACTCTTACTCTGGCCTAATAGCTAAGGTCTTAGACTCGTACTATGGCCTACAGGTTAAGGTATTTACTCTTACTCTGGCCTAATAGCTAAGGTCTTAGACTCGTACTCTGGCCTACTGGTTAAGGTCTTAACTCTTACTCTGGCCTAATAGCTAAGCTCTTAACTCTTACTCTGGCCTACTGGTTAAGGTCTTAACTCTTACTCTGGCCTGATAGCTAAGGTCTTAGACTCGTACTCTGGCCTAATATTTAAGGTCTTAACTCTTACTCTGGCCTAATAGCTAAGGTCTTAGACTCGTACTCTGGCCTAATAGATAAGGTCTTAGACTCGTACACTGGCCTAATGGTTAAGGTCTTAACTCTTACTCTGGCCTAATGTTTAAGGTCTTAACTCTTACCCTGGCCTACTGGTTAAGGTCTTAACTCTTACTCTGGCCTAGGTCTTAGCTCTTTCTCTGGCCTAATGGTTAAGGTCTTAACTCTTACTCTGGCCTACTGGTTAAGGTCTTAACTCTTACTCTGGCCTAATAGCTAAGGACTTAGACTCGTAATCTGGCCTACTGGTTAAGGTCTTAACTCTTACTCTGGCCTAATAGCTAGGGTCTTAACTCTTACTCTGGCCTAATAGCTAAGGTCTTAGACTCATACTCTGGCCTACTGGTTAAGGTCTTAACTCTTACTCTTTCCTAATAGCTAAGGTCTTAACTCTTACTTTGGCCTAATAGCTAACGTCTTAGACTCGTACTCTAGCCTACTGGTTAAGGTCTTAACTCTTACTCTGGCCTAATAGCTAAGTTCTCAACTCTTACTCTGGCCTAATAGCTAAGGTCTTAGACTCGTACTCTGGCCTAATGGTTAAGGTCTTAACTCTTACTCCGGCCTAATAGCTAAGGTCTTAACTCTTACTCTGGCCTAATAGCTAAGGTCTTAAACTCGTACTCTGGCCTACAGGTTAAGGTCTTAACTCTTACTCTGGCCTACTGGTTAAGGTCTTAACTCTTACTCTGGCCTAATAGCTAAGGTCTTAGACTCGTACTCTGGCCTAATAGCTAAGGTCTTAGACTTGTACTCTGGCCTAATGGTTAAGGTCTTAACTCTTACTCTGGCCTAATAGCTAAGGTCTTAACTCTTACTCTGGCCTCCTGGTTAAGGTCTTCACACTTACTCTGGCCTAATAGCTAAGGTCTTAGACTCGTACTCTGGCCTAATGGTTAAGGTCTTAACTCTTACTCTGGCCTAATAGCTAAGGTCTTAACTCTTACTCTGGCCTAATAACTAAGGTCTTAGACTCGTACTCTGGCCTACAGGTTAAGGTCTTAACTCTTACTCTGGTCTACTGGTTAAGGTCTAAACTCTTACTCTGGCCTAATAGCTAAGGTCTTAACTCTTACTCTGGCCTAATAGCTAAGGTCTTAGACTCGTACTATGGCCTACAGGTTAAGGTCTTAACTCTTACACTGGCCTACTGGGTAAGGTCTTAACTCTTACTCTGGCGTAATAGCTAAGGTCTTAACTCTTACTCCTGCCTAATAGCTAAGGTCTTAGACTCGTACTATGGCCTACAGGTTACGGTCTTAACTCTTACTCTGGCCTACTGGTTAAGGTCTTAACTCTTACTCTGGCCTAATAGCTAAGGTCTTAGACTCGTACTCTGGCCTACTGGTTAAGGTCTTAACTCTTACTCTGGCCTACTGGTTAAGGTCTTAACTCTTACTCTGGCCTAATAGCTAACGTCTTAGACTCGTACTCTGGCCTAATGGTTAAGGTCTTAACTCTTACTCTGGCCTACTGGTTAAGGTCTTAACTCTTACTCTGGCCTACTGGTTAAGGTCTTATCTCTTTCTCTGGCCTAATGGTTAAGGTCTTAACTCTTACTCTGGCCTAATAGCTAAGGTCTTAACTCTTACTCTGGCCTAATAGCAAAGGTCTTAGACTCACACTCTGGCCTACTGGTTAAGGTCTTAACTCTTACTCTGGCCTAATAGCTAAGGTCTTATCTCTTACACTGGCCTAATAGCTAAGGTCTTAGACTCATACTCTGGCCTAATGGTTAAGGTCTTAACTCTTACTCTGGCCTAATAGCTAAGGTCTTAACTCTTACTCTGGCCTAATAGCTAAGGTCTTAGACTCGTACTATGGCCTACAGGTTAAGGTCTTAACTCTTACTCTGGCCAACTGGTTAAGGTCTTAACTCTTACTCTGGCCTAATAGCTAAGGTCTTAGACTCGTACTATGGCCTACAGGTTAAGGTATTTACTCTTACTCTGGCCTAATAGCTAAGGTCTTAGACTCGTACTCTGGCCTACTGGTTAAGGTCTTCACTCTTACTCTGGCCTAATAGCTAAGCTCTTAACTCTTACTCTGGCCTACTGGTTAAGGTCTTAACTCTTACTCTGGCCTAATAGCTAAGGTCTTAGACTCGTACTCTGGCCTAATGTTTAAGGTCTTAACTCTTACTCTGGCCTAATAGCTAAGGTCTTAGACTCGTACTCTGGCCTAATAGATAAGGTCTTAGACTCGTACACTGGCCTAATGGTTAAGGTCTTAACTCTTACTCTGGCCTAATGTTTAAGGTCTTAACTCTTACCCTGGCCTACTGGTTAAGGTCTTAACTCTTACTCTGGCCTAGGTCTTAGCTCTTTCTCTGGCCTAATGGTTAAGGTCTTAACTCTTACTCTGGCCTACTGGTTAAGGTCTTAACTCTTACTCTGGCCTAATAGCTAAGGACTTAGACTCGTAATCTGGCCTACTGGTTAAGGTCTTAACTCTTACTCTGGCCTAATAGCTAGGGTCTTAACTCTTACTCTGGCCTAATAGCTAAGGTCTTAGACTCATACTCTGGCCTACTGGTTAAGGTCTTAACTCTTACTCTTTCCTAATAGCTAAGGTCTTAACTCTTACTTTGGCCTAATAGCTAACGTCTTAGACTCGTACTCTAGCCTACTGGTTAAGGTCTTAACTCTTACTCTGGCCTAATAGCTAAGTTCTCAACTCTTACTCTGGCCTAATAGCTAAGGTCTTAGACTCGTACTCTGGCCTAATGGTTAAGGTCTTAACTCTTACTCCGGCCTAATAGCTAAGGTCTTAACTCTTACTCTGGCCTAATAGCTAAGGTCTTAAACTCGTACTCTGGCCTACAGGTTAAGGTCTTAACTCTTACTCTGGCCTACTGGTTAAGGTCTTAACTCTTACTCTGGCCTAATAGCTAAGGTCTTAGACTCGTACTCTGGCCTAATAGCTAAGGTCTTAGACTTGTACTCTGGCCTAATGGTTAAGGTCTTAACTCTTACTCTGGCCTAATAGCTAAGGTCTTAACTCTTACTCTGGCCTCCTGGTTAAGGTCTTCACACTTACTCTGGCCTAATAGCTAAGGTCTTAGACTCGTACTCTGGCCTAATGGTTAAGGTCTTAACTCTTACTCTGGCCTAATAGCTAAGGTCTTAACTCTTACTCTGGCCTAATAACTAAGGTCTTAGACTCGTACTCTGGCCTACAGGTTAAGGTCTTAACTCTTACTCTGGTCTACTGGTTAAGGTCTAAACTCTTACTCTGGCCTAAGAGCTAAGGTCTTAACTCTTACTCTGGCCTAATAGCTAAGGTCTTAGACTCGTACTATGGCCTACAGGTTAAGGTCTTAACTCTTACACTGGCCTACTGGGTAAGGTCTTAACTCTTACTCTGGCGTAATAGCTAAGGTCTTAACTCTTACTCCTGCCTAATAGCTAAGGTCTTAGACTCGTACTATGGCCTACAGGTTACGGTCTTAACTCTTACTCTGGCCTACTGGTTAAGGTCTTAACTCTTACTCTGGCCTAATAGCTAAGGTCTTAGACTCGTACTCTGGCCTACTGGTTAAGGTCTTAACTCTTACTCTGGCCTACTGGTTAAGGTCTTAACTCTTACTCTGGCCTAATAGCTAACGTCTTAGACTCGTACTCTGGCCTAATGGTTAAGGTCTTAACTCTTACTCTGGCCTACTGGTTAAGGTCTTAACTCTTACTCTGGCCTACTGGTTAAGGTCTTATCTCTTTCTCTGGCCTAATGGTTAAGGTCTTAACTCTTACTCTGGCCTAATAGCTAAGGTCTTAACTCTTACTCTGGCCTAATAGCAAAGGTCTTAGACTCACACTCTGGCCTACTGGTTAAGGTCTTAACTCTTACTCTGGCCTAATAGCTAAGGTCTTATCTCTTACACTGGCCTAATAGCTAAGGTCTTAGACTCATACTCTGGCCTAATGGTTAAGGTCTTAACTCTTACTCTGGCCTAATAGCTAAGGTCTTAACTCTTACTCTGGCCTAATAGCTAAGGTCTTAGACTCGTACTCTGACCTACTGGTTAAGGTCTTAACTCTTACTCTGGCCTACTGGTTAAGGTCTTAAATCTTACTCTGGCCTAATTTCTAAGGTCTTACACTCGTACTCTGGCCTAATAGCTAAGGTCTTAGACTCGTACTCTGGCCTAATGGTTAAGGTCTTAACTCCTACTCTGGCCTACTGGTTAAGGTCTTCACTCTTACTCTGGCCTAATAGCTAAGGTCTTAGACTCGTACTCTGGCCTAATGGTTAAGGTCTTAACTATTACTCTGGCCTAATAGCTAATGTCTTAATTCTTACTCTGGCCTAATAGCTATGGTCTTAACTCTTACTCTGGCCTAATAGCTAAGGTCTTAGACTTGTACTCTGGCCTATAGGTTAAGGTCTTAACTCTTACCCTGGCCTACTGGATAAGGTCTTAATTCTTACTCTGGCCTAATAGCTAAGGTCTTAACTCTTACTCTGACCTAATAGCTAAGGTCTTAGACTCGTACTATGGCCTACAGGTTAAGGTCTTAACTCTTACTCTGGCCTACTGGTTAAGGTCTTAACTCTTACTCTGGTCTAATAGCTAAGGTCTTAGACTCGTACTATGGCCTACAGGTTAAGGTCTTAACTCTTACTCTGGCCTGCTGGTTAAGGTCTTAACTCTTATTCTGGCCTACTGGTTAAGGTCTTAACTCTTACTCTGGCCTACTGGTTAAGGTCTTAACTCTTTCTCTGGCCTAATGGTTAAGGTCTTAACTCTTACTCTGGCCTACTGGTTAAGGTCTTAACTCTTCCTCTGGCCTAATAGCTAAGGTCTTAGACTCGTACTATGGCCTAATGGTTAAGGTCTTAACTCTTACTATGGCCTAATAGCTAAGGTCTTAACTCTTACCCTGGCCTAATAGCTAAGGTCATAGACTCATACTCTGGCCTACTGGTTAAGGTCTTAACTCTTACTCTGGCCTAATAGCTAAGGTCTTAACTCTTACTCTGGCCTAATAGCTAAGGTCTTAGACTCGTACTCTGGCCTACTGGTTAAGGTCCTAACTCTTACTCTGGCATAATAGCTAAAGTCTTAACTCTTACTCTGGCCTCATAGCTATGGTCTTAGACTCGTACTCTGGCCTACAGGTTATGGTCTTAACTCTTACTCTGGCCTACTGGTTAAGGTCTTAACTCTTACTCTGGCCTAATAGCTAAGGTCTTAACTCTTACTCTGGCCTAATAGCTAAGGTCTTAGACTCGTACTGTGGCCTACAGGTTAAGGTCTTAACTCTTACTCTGGCCTACTGGTTAAGGTCTTAACTCTTACTCTGGCCTAATAGCTAAGGTCTTAGACTCGTACTATGGCCTACAGGTTAAGGTCTTAACTCTTACTCTGGCCTACTGGTTAAGGTCTTAACTCTTACTCTGGCCTAATAGCTAAGGTCTTAGACTCGTACTATGGCCTACAGGTTAAGGTCTTAACTCTTACTATGGCCTAATAGCTAAGGTCTTAGACTCATACTCTGGCCTACTGGTTAAGGTCTTAACTCTTACTCTGGCCGAATAGCTAAGGTCTTAACTCTTACTCTGGCCTTCTGGTTAAGGTCTTAACTCTTACGCTGGCTTACTGGTTAAGGTCTTAACTCTTACTCTGGCCTAATAGCTAAGGTCTTAACTCTTACTCTGGCCTAATGGTTAAGGTCTTAACTCTTACTCTGGCCTAATGGTTAAGGTCTTAACTCTTACTCTGGCCTACTGGTTAATGTCTTAACTCTTACTCTGGCCTACTTGTTAAGGTCTTAATTCTTACTCTGGCCTACTGGTTAAGGTCTTGACTCTTACTCTGGCCTAATAGCTAAGGTCTTAACTCTTACTCTGGCCTAATAGCTAAGGTCTTAGACTCGTACTCTGGCCTAGTGGTTAAGGTCTTAACTCTTACGCTGGCCTAATAGCTAAGGTCTTAACTCTTACTCTGGCCTAATAGGTAAGGTCTTAGACTCGTAATCTGGCCTACTGGTTAAGGTCTTAACTCTTACTCTGGCCTAATACCTAAGGTCTTAACTCTTACTCTGGCCTTCTGGTTAAGGTCTTAACTCTTACTCTGGCCTACTGGTTAAGGTCTTAACTCTTACTCTGGCCTAATAGCTAAGGTCTTAGACTCGTACTCTGGCCTAATGGTTAAGGTCTTAACTCTTACTCTGGCCTAATGGTTAAGGTCTTAACTCTTACTCTGGCCTACTGGTTAATGTCTTAACTCTTACTCTGGCCTACTTGTTAAGGTCTTAATTCTTACTCTGGCCTACTGGTTAAGGTCTTGACTCTTACTCTGGCCTAATAGCTAAGGTCTTAACTCTTACTCTGGCCTAATAGCTAAGGTCTTAGACTCGTACTCTGGCCTAGTGGTTAAGGTCTTAACTCTTACACTGGCCTAATAGCTAAGGTCTTAACTCTTACTCTGGCCTAATAGGTAAGGTCTTAGACTCGTAATCTGGCCTACTGGTTAAGGTCTTAACTCTTACTCTGGCCTAATACCTAAGGTCTTAATTCTTACTCTGGCCTTCTGGTTAAGGTCTTAACTCTTACTCTGGCCTACTGGTTAAGGTCTTAACTCTTACTCTGGCCTAATAGGTAAGGTCTTAGACTCGTAATCTGGCCTACTGGTTAAGCTCTTAACTCTTACTCTGGTCTACTAGCTAAGGTCTTAACTCTTACTCTGGCCTACTGGTTAAGGTCTTAACTCTTACTCTGGCCTAATAGCTAAGGTCTTAGACTCGTACTCTGGCCTAATGGTTAAGGTCTGAACTCTTACTCTAGCCTAATTGTTAAGGTCTTAACTCTTACTCTGGCCTATCGGTTAATTTCTTAATTCTTACTCTGGCCTACTGGTTAAGGTCTTAACTCTTACTCTGGCCTAATAGCTAAGGTCTTAGACTTGTACTCTGGCCTAATAGCTAAGTTCTTAACTCTTACTCTGGCCTAATAGATAAGGTCTTAGACTCGTACTATGGCCTACAAGTTAAGGTCTTAACTCTTTCTCTGGCCTAGTGGTTAAGGTCTTAACTCTTACTCTGGCCTACTGGTTAAGGTCTTAACTCTTACTCTGGCCTACAGGTTAAGGTCTTATCTCTTACTCTGGCCTACATGTTAAGGTCTTAACTCTTACTCTGGCCTAATAGCTAAGGTCTTACACTCGTACTATGGCCTACAGGTTAAGGTCTTAACTCTTACTCTGGCCTAATAGCTAAGGTCTTAGACTCATACTCTGGCCTACTGGTTAAGGTCTTAACTCTTACTCTGGCCTACTGGTTAAGGTCTTAACTCTTACTCTGACATAATAGCTAAGGTCTTAGACTTGTACTATGGCCTACTGGTTAGGGTCTTAACTCTTACTCTGGCCTAATAGCTAAGGTCTTATCTCTCACTCTGGCCTACTGGTTAAGGTCTTAACTCTTACTCTGGCTTAATAGCTAAGGTCTTAGACTCGTACTCTGGCCTAATGGTTAAGGTCTTAATTGTTACTCTGGCCTACAGGTTAAGGTCTTAACTCTTACTCTGGCCTAATAGCTAAGGTCTTAGACTCGTACTATGGCCCACAGGTTAAGGTCTTAACTCTTACTCTGGCCTAATAGCTAAGGTCTTAGACTCATACTATGGCCTATAGGTTAAGGTCTTAACTCTTACTCTGGCCTAATAGCTAAGGTCTTAGACTCGTACTCTGGCCTAATGGTTAAGGTCTTAACTCTTACTCTGGCCTACAGGTTAAGGTCTTAACTCTTACTCTGGCCTACTGGTTAAGGTCTTATCTCTTACTCTGGCCTACTGGTTAAGGTCTTAACTCTTACTCTGGCCTAATAGCTAAGGTCTTAGACTCGTACTATGGCCTAATGGTTAAGGTCTTAACTCTTACTCTGGCCTAATAGCTAAGGTCTTAACTCTTACCCTGGCCTAACAGCTAAGGTCATAGACTCATACTCTGGCCTACTGGTTAAGGTCTTAACTCTTACTCTGGCCTAATAGCTAAGGTCTTAACTCTTACTCTGGCCTAATAGCTAAGGTCTTAGACTCGTACTCTGGCCTACTGGTTAAGGTCTTAACTCTTACTCTGGCGTAATAGCTAAAGTCTTAACTCCTACTCTGGCCTCATAGCTATGGTCTTAGACTCGTACTCTGGCCTACAGGTTATGGTCTTAACTCTTACTCTGGCCTACTGGTTAAGGTCTTAACTCTTACTCTGGCCTAATAGCTAAGGTCTTAACTCTTACTCAGGCCTAATAGCTAAGGTCTTAGACTCGTACTATGGCCTACAGGTTAAGGTCTTAACTCTTACTCTGGCCTACTGGTTAAGGTCTTAACTCTTACTCTGGCCTAATAGCTAAGGTCTTAGACTCGTACTATGGCCTACAGGTTAAGGTCTTAACTCTTACTCTGGCCTACTGGTTAAGGTCTTAACTCTTACTCTGGCCTAATAGCTAAGGTCTTAGACTCATACTATGGCTTAGAGGTAAAGGTCTTAACTCTTACTCTGGCCTAATAGCTAAGGTCTTAGACTCGTACTCTGGCCTACTGGTTATGGTCTTAACTCTTACTCTGGCCTAATAGCTAAGGTCTTAACTCTTACTCTGGCCTTCTGGTTAAGGTCTTAACTCTTACTCTGGCCTACTGGTTAAGGTCTTAACTCTTACTCTGGCCTAATAGCTAAGGTCTTAACTCTTACTCTGGCCTACTGGTTAAGCTCTTAACTCTTACTCTGGCCTAATAGCGAAGGTCTTAACTCTTACTCTGGCCTACTGGTTAAGGTCTTAACTCTTACTCTGGCCTAATAGCTAAGGTCTTAGACTCGTACTCTGGCCTAATGGTTAAGGTCTTAACTCTTACTCTGGCCTAATGGTTAAGGTCTTAACTCTTACTCTGGCCTACTGGTTAATGTCTTAACTCTTACTCTGGCCTACTTGTTAAGGTCTTAATTCTTACTCTGGCCTACTGGTTAAGATCTTGACTCTTACTCTGGCCTGATAGCTAAGGTCTTAACTCTTACTCTGGCCTAATAGCTAAGGTCTTAGACTCGTACTCTGGCCTAGTGGTTAAGGTCTTAACTCTTACTCTGGCCTAATAGCTAAGGTCTTAACTCTCCTCTGGCCTAATAGGTAAGGTCTTAGACTCGTAATCTGGCCTACTGGTTAAGGTCTTAACTCTTACTCTGGCCTAATAGCTAAGGTCTTAACTCTTACTCTGGCCTTCTGGTTAAGGTCTTAACTCTTACTCTGGCCTACTGGTTAAGGTCTTAACTCTCACTCTGGCCTAATAGCTAAGGTCTTCACTCTTACTCTGGCCTACTGGTTAAGCTCTTAACTCTTACTCTGGTCTATCTAGCTAAGGTCTTAACTCTTACTCTGGCCTACTGGTTAAGGTCTTAACTCTTACCCTGGCCTAATAGCTAAGGTCTTAGACTCGTACTCTGGCCTAATGGTTAAGGTCTTAACTCTTACTCTGGCCTAATGGTTAAGGTCTTAACTCTTACTCTGGCCTACTGGTTAATGTCTTAACTCTTACTCTGGCCTACTGGTTAAGGTCTTAACTCTTACTCTGGCCTAATAGCTAAGGTCTTAGACTTGTACTCTGGCCTAATAGCTACGTTCTTAACTCTTACTCTGGCCTAATAGATAAGGTCTTAGACTCGTACTATGGCCTACAAGATAAGGTCTTAACTCTTTCTCTGGCCTAATGGTTAAGGTCTTAACTCTCACTCTGGTTTAATAGCTAAGGTCTTAGACTCTTACTCTGGCCTAGTGGTTAAGGTCTTAACTCTTACTCTGGCCTACTCGTTAAGGTCTTAACTCTTACTCTGGCCTACAGGTTAAGGTCTTATCTCTTGCTCTGGCCTACAGGTTAAGGTCTTAACTCTTACTCTGACCTAATAGCTAAGGTCTTAGATTTGTACTATGGCCTACCGGTTAAGGTCTTAACTCTTACTCTGGCCTACAGGTTAAGGTCTTAACTCTTACTCTGGCCTAATAGCTAAGGTCTTAGACTCGTACTCTGTCCTAATAGATAAGGTCTTAACTCTTACTCTGGCCTAATAGCTAAGCTCTTAACTCTTACTTTGGCCTACTGGTTAAGGTCTTAACTCTTACTCTGGCCTAATAGCTAAGCTCTTAACTCTTACTCTGGCCTACTGGTTAAGGTCTTAACTCTTACTCTGGCCTAATAGCTAAGGTCTTAGACTCGTACTCTGGCCTAATGTTTAAGGTCTTAACTCTTACTCTGGCCTAATAGCTAAGGTCTTAGACTCGTACTCTGGCCTAATAGCTAAGGTCTTAGACTCGTGCACTGGCCTAATGGTTAAGGTCTTAACTCTTACTCTGGCCTAATGTTTAAGGTCTTAACTCTTACCCTGGCCTACTGGTTAAGGTCTTAACTCTTACTCTGGCCTAGGTCTTAGCTCTTTCTCTGGCCTAATGGTTAAGGTCTTAACTCTTACTCTGGCCTACTGGTTAAGGTCTTAACTCTTACTCTGGCCTAATAGCTAAGGACTTAGACTCGTAATCTGGCCTACTGGTTAAGGTCTTAACTCTTACTCTGGCCTAATAGCTAAGGTCTTAACTCTTACTCTGGCCTAATAGCTAAGGTCTTAGACTCAAACTCTGGCCTACTGGTTAAGGTCTTAACTCTTACTCTTTCCTAATAGCTAAGGTCTTAACTCTTACTTTGGCCTAATAGCTAACGTCTTAGACTCGTACTCTGGCCTACTGGTTAAGGTCTTAACTCTTACTCTGGCCTAATAGCTAAGGTCTCAACTCTTACTCTGGCCTAATAGCTAAGGTCTTAGACTCGTACTCTGGCCTAATAGTTAAGGTCTTAACTCTTACTCTGGCCTAATAGCTAAGGTCTTAACTCTTACTCTGGCCTAATAGCTAAGGTCTTAGACTCGTACTCTGGCCTACAGGTTAAGGTCTTAACTCTTACTCTGGCCTACTGGTTAAGGTCTTAACTCTTACTCTGGCCTAATAGCTAAGGTCTTAGACTCGTACTCTGGCCTAATAGCTAAGGTCTTAGACTTGTACTCTGGCCTAATGGTTAAGGTCTTAACTCTTACTCTGGCCTAATAGCTAAGGTCTTAACTCTTACTCTGGCCTCCTGGTTAAGGTCTTCACTCTTACTCTGGCCTAATAGCTAAGGTCTTAGACTCGTACTCTGGCCTTATGGTTAAGGTCTTAACTCTTACTCTGGCCTAATAGCTAAGGTCTTAACTCTTACTCTGGCCTAATAACTAAGGTCTTAGACTCGTACTCTGGCCTACAGGTTAAGGTCTTAACTCTTACTCTGGTCTACTGGTTAAGGTCTAAACTCTTACTCTGGCCTAATAGCTAAGGTCTTAACTCTTACTCTGGCCTAATAGCTAAGGTCTTAGACTCGTACTATGGCCTACAGGTTAAGGTCTTAACTCTTACACTGGCCTACTGGGTAAGGTCTTAACTCTTACTCTGGCGTAATAGCTAAGGTCTTAACTCTTACTCCTGCCTAATAGCTAAGGTCTCAGACTCGTACTATGGCCTACAGGTTACGGTCTTAACTCTTACTCTGGCCTACTGGTTAAGGTCTTAACTCTTACTCTGGCCTAATAGCTAAGGTCTTAACTCTTACTCTGGCCTACTGGTTAAGGTCTTAACTCTTACTCTGGCCTAATAGCTAAGGTCTTAGACTCGTACTCTGGCCTACTGGTTAAGGTCTTAACTCTTACTCTGGTCTACTGGTTAAGGTCTTAACTCTTACTCTGGCCTAATAGCTAACGTCTTAGACTCGTACTCTGGCCTAATGGTTAAGGTCTTAACTCTTACTCTGGCCTACTGGTTAAGGTCTTAACTCTTACTCTGGCCTACTGGTTAAGGTCTTATCTCTTTCTCTGGCCTAATGGTTAAGGTCTTAACTCTTACTCTGGCCTAATAGCTAAGATCTTAACTCTTACTCTGGCCTAATAGCTAAGGTCTTAGACTCACACTCTGGCCTACTGGTTAAGGTCTTAACTCTTACTCTGGCCTAATAGCTAAGGTCTTAACTCTTACTCTGGCCTAATAGCTAAGGTCTTAGACTCATACTCTGGCCTAATGGTTAAGGTCTTAACTCTTACTCTGGCCTAATAGCTAAGGTCTTAACTCTTACTCTGGCCTAATAGCTAAGGTCTTAGACTCGTACTCTGGCCTACTGGTTAAGGTCTTAACTCTTACTCTGGCCTACTGGTTAAGGTCTTAAATCTTACTCTGGCCTAATAACTAAGGTCTTACACTCGTACTCTGGCGTAATAGCTAAGGTCTTAGACTCATACTCTGGCCTAATGGTTAAGGTCTTAACTCCTACTCTGGCCTACTGGTTAAGGTCTTTACTCTTACTCTGGCCTAATAGCTAAGGTCTTAGACTCGTACTCTGGCCTAATGGTTAAGGTCTTAACTATTACTCTGGCCTAATAGCTAAGGTCTTAATTCTTACTCTGGCCTATTAGCCATGGTCTTAACTCTTACTCTGGCCTAATAGCTAAGGTCTTAGACTTGTACTCTGGCCTACAGGTTAAGGTCTTAACTCTTACTCTGGCCTACTGGATAAGGTCTTAATTCTTACTCTGGCCTAATAGCTAAGGTCTTAACTCTTACTCTGACCTACTAGCTAAGGTCTTAGACTCGTACTATGGCCTACAGGTTAAGGTCTTAACTCTTACTCTGGCCTACTGGTTAAGGTCTTAACTCTTACTCTGGCCTAATAGCTAAGGTCTTAGACTCGTACTATGGCCTACAGGTTAAGGTCTTAACTCTTACTCTGGCCTGCTGGTTAAGGTCTTAACTCTTATTCTGGCCTACTGGTTAAGGTCTTAACTCTTACTCTGGCCTACTGGTTAAGGTCTTAACTCTTTCTCTGGCCTAATGGTTAAGGTCTTAACTCTTACTCTGGCCTGCTGGTTAAGGTCTTAACTCTTCCTCTGGCCTAATACCTAAGGTCGTAGACTCGTACTGTTGCCTAATGGTTAAGGTCTTAACTCTTACTATGGCCTAATAGCTAAGGTCTTAACTCTTACCCTGGCCTAATAGCTAAGGTCATAGACTCATACTCTGGCCTACTGGTTAAGGTCTTAACTCTTACTCTGGCCTAATAGCTAAGGTCTTAACTCTTACTCTGCCCTAATAGCTAAGGTCTTAGACTCGAACTCTGGCCTACTGGTTAAGGTCCTAACCCTTACTCTGGCGTGATAGCTAAAGTCTTAACTCTTACTCTGGCCTCATAGCTATGGTCTTAGACTCGTACTCTGGCCTACAGGTTATGGTGTTAACTCTTACTCTGGCCTACTGGTTAAGGTCTTAATTCTTACTCTGGCCTAATAGCTAAGGTCTTAGACTCGTACTCTGGCCTAATAGCTAAGGTCTTAGACTCGTACTCTGGCCTAATGGTTAAGGTCTTAACTCTTACTCTGGCCTAACAGCTAAGGTCTTAACTCTTACTCTGGCCTAATAGCTAAGGTCTTAGACTCGTATTCCGGCCTCCAGGTTAAGGTCTTAACTCTTACTCTGGCCTAATAGCTAAGGTCTTAGACTCGTACTGTGGCCTACAGGTTAAGGTCTTAACTCTTACTCTGGCCTACTGGTTAAGGTCTTAACTCTTACTCTGGCCTAATAGCTAAGGTCTTAGACTCGTACTATGGCCTACAGGTTAAGGTCTTAACTCTTACTCTGGCCTACTGGTTAAGGTCTTAACTCTTACTCTGGCCTAATAGCTAAGGTCTTAGACTCGTACTATGGCCTACAGGTTAAGGTCTTAACTCTTACTATGGCCTAATAGCTAAGGTCTTAGACTCATACTCTGGCCTACTGGTTAAGGTCTTAACTCTTACTCTGGCCGAATAGCTAAGGTCTTAACTCTTACTCTGGCCTTCTGGTTAAGGTCTTAACTCTTACGCTGGCTTACTGGTTAAGGTCTTAACTCTTACTCTGGCCTAATAGCTAAGGTCTTAACTCTTACTCTGGCCTAATGGTTAAGGTCTTAACTCTTACTCTGGCCTAATGGTTAAGGTCTTAACTCTTACTCTGGCCTACTGGTTAATGTCTTAACTCTTACTCTGGCCTACTTGTTAAGGTCTTAATTCTTACTCTGGCCTACTGGTTAAGGTCTTGACTCTTACTCTGGCCTAATAGCTAAGGTCTTAACTCTTACTCTGGCCTAATAGCTAAGGTCTTAGACTCGTACTCTGGCCTAGTGGTTAAGGTCTTAACTCTTACGCTGGCCTAATAGCTAAGGTCTTAACTCTTACTTTGGCCTAATAGGTAAGGTCTTAGACTCGTAATCTGGCCTACTGGTTAAGGTCTTAACTCTTACTCTGGCCTAATACCTAAGGTCTTAACTCTTACTCTGGCCTTCTGGTTAAGGTCTTAACTCTTACTCTGGCCTACTGGTTAAGGTCTTAACTCTTACTCTGGCCTAATAGCTAAGGTCTTAGACTCGTACTCTGGCCTAATGGTTAAGGTCTTAACTCTTACTCTGGCCTAATGGTTAAGGTCTTAACTCTTACTCTGGCCTACTGGTTAATGTCTTAACTCTTACTCTGGCCTACTTGTTAAGGTCTTAATTCTTACTCTGGCCTACTGGTTAAGGTCTTGACTCTTACTCTGGCCTAATAGCTAAGGTCTTAACTCTTACTCTGGCCTAATAGCTAAGGTCTTAGACTCGTACTCTGGCCTAGTGGTTAAGGTCTTAACTCTTACACTGGCCTAATAGCTAAGGTCTTAACTCTTACTCTGGCCTAATAGGTAAGGTCTTAGACTCGTAATCTGGCCTACTGGTTAAGGTCTTAACTCTTACTCTGGCCTAATACCTAAGGTCTTAATTCTTACTCTGGCCTTCTGGTTAAGGTCTTAACTCTTACTCTGGCCTACTGGTTATGGTCTTAACTCTTACTCTGGCCTAATAGGTAAGGTCTTAGACTCGTAATCTGGCCTACTGGTTAAGCTCTTAACTCTTACTCTGGTCTACTAGCTAAGGTCTTAACTCTTACTCTGGCCTACTGGTTAAGGTCTTAACTCTTACTCTGGCCTAATAGCTAAGGTCTTAGACTCGTACTCTGGCCTAATGGTTAAGGTCTGAACTCTTACTCTAGCCTAATTGTTAAGGTCTTAACTCTTACTCTGGCCTATCGGTTAATTTCTTAATTCTTACTCTGGCCTACTGGTTAAGGTCTTAACTCTTACTCTGGCCTAATAGCTAAGGTCTTAGACTTGTACTCTGGCCTAATAGCTAAGTTCTTAACTCTTACTCTGGCCTAATAGATAAGGTCTTAGACTCGTACTATGGCCTACAAGTTAAGGTCTTAACTCTTTCTCTGGCCTAGTGGTTAAGGTCTTAACTCTTACTCTGGCCTACTGGTTAAGGTCTTAACTCTTACTCTGGCCTACAGGTTAAGGTCTTATCTCTTACTCTGGCCTACATGTTAAGGTCTTAACTCTTACTCTGGCCTAATAGCTAAGGTCTTACACTCGTACTATGGCCTACAGGTTAAGGTCTTAACTCTTACTCTGGCCTAATAGCTAAGGTCTTAGACTCATACTCTGGCCTACTGGTTAAGGTCTTAACTCTTACTCTGGCCTACTGGTTAAGGTCTTAACTCTTACTCTGACATAATAGCTAAGGTCTTAGACTTGTACTATGGCCTACTGGTTAGGGTCTTAACTCTTACTCTGGCCTAATAGCTAAGGTCTTATCTCTCACTCTGGCCTACTGGTTAAGGTCTTAACTCTTACTCTGGCTTAATAGCTAAGGTCTTAGACTCGTACTCTGGCCTAATGGTTAAGGTCTTAACTGTTACTCTGGCCTACAGGTTAAGGTCTTAACTCTTACTCTGGCCTAATAGCTAAGGTCTTAGACTCGTACTATGGCCCACAGGTTAAGGTCTTAACTCTTACTCTGGCCTAATAGCTAAGGTCTTAGACTCATACTATGGCCTATAGGTTAAGGTCTTAACTCTTACTCTGGCCTAATAGCTAAGGTCTTAGACTCGTACTCTGGCCTAATGGTTAAGGTCTTAACTCTTACTCTGGCCTACAGGTTAAGGTCTTAACTCTTACTCTGGCCTACTGGTTAAGGTCTTATCTCTTACTCTGGCCTACTGGTTAAGGTCTTAACTCTTACTCTGGCCTAATAGCTAAGGTCTTAGACTCGTACTATGGCCTAATGGTTAAGGTCTTAACTCTTACTCTGGCCTAATAGCTAAGGTCTTAACTCTTACCCTGGCCTAACAGCTAAGGTCATAGACTCATACTCTGGCCTACTGGTTAAGGTCTTAACTCTTACTCTGGCCTAATAGCTAAGGTCTTAACTCTTACTCTGGTCTAATAGCTAAGGTCTTAGACTCGTACTCTGGCCTACTGGTTAAGGTCTTAACTCTTACTCTGGCGTAATAGCTAAAGTCTTAACTCCTACTCTGGCCTCATAGCTATGGTCTTAGACTCGTACTCTGGCCTACAGGTTATGGTCTTAACTCTTACTCTGGCCTACTGGTTAAGGTCTTAACTCTTACTCTGGCCTAATAGCTAAGGTCTTAACTCTTACTCAGGCCTAATAGCTAAGGTCTTAGACTCGTACTATGGCCTACAGGTTAAGGTCTTAACTCTTACTCTGGCCTACTGGTTAAGGTCTTAACTCTTACTCTGGCCTAATAGCTAAGGTCTTAGACTCGTACTATGGCCTACAGGTTAAGGTCTTAACTCTTACTCTGGCCTACTGGTTAAGGTCTTAACTCTTACTCTGGCCTAATAGCTAAGGTCTTAGACTCATACTATGGCTTAGAGGTAAAGGTCTTAACTCTTACTCTGGCCTAGTAGCTAAGGTCTTAGACTCGTACTCTGGCCTACTGGTTATGGTCTTAACTCTTACTCTGGCCTAATAGCTAAGGTCTTAACTCTTACTCTGGCCTTCTGGTTAAGGTCTTAACTCTTACTCTGGCCTACTGGTTAAGGTCTTAACTCTTACTCTGGCCTAATAGCTAAGGTCTTAACTCTTACTCTGGCCTACTGGTTAAGCTCTTAACTCTTACTCTGGCCTAATAGCGAAGGTCTTAACTCTTACTCTGGCCTACTGGTTAAGGTCTTAACTCTTACTCTGGCCTAATAGCTAAGGTCTTAGACTCGTACTCTGGCCGAATGGTTAAGGTCTTAACTCTTACTCTGGCCTAATGGTTAAGGTCTTAACTCTTACTCTGGCCTACTGGTTAATGTCTTAACTCTTACTCTGGCCTACTTGTTAAGGTCTTAATTCTTACTCTGGCCTACTGGTTAAGATCTTGACTCTTACTCTGGCCTGATAGCTAAGGTCTTAACTCTTACTCTGGCCTAATAGCTAAGGTCTTAGACTCGTACTCTGGCCTAGTGGTTAAGGTCTTAACTCTTACTCTGGCCTAATAGCTAAGGTCTTAACTCTCCTCTGGCCTAATAGGTAAGGTCTTAGACTCGTAATCTGGCCTACTGGTTAAGGTCTTAACTCTTACTCTGGCCTAATAGCTAAGGTCTTAACTCTTACTCTGGCCTTCTGGTTAAGGTCTTAACTCTTACTCTGGCCTACTGGTTAAGGTCTTAACTCTCACTCTGGCCTAATAGCTAAGGTCTTCACTCTTACTCTGGCCTACTGGTTAAGCTCTTAACTCTTACTCTGGTCTATCTAGCTAAGGTCTTAACTCTTACTCTGGCCTACTGGTTAAGGTCTTAACTCTTACCCTGGCCTTATAGCTAAGGTCTTAGACTCGTACTCTGGCCTAATGGTTAAGGTCTTAACTCTTACTCTGGCCTAATGGTTAAGGTCTTAACTCTTACTCTGGCCTACTGGTTAATGTCTTAACTCTTACTCTGGCCTACTGGTTAAGGTCTTAACTCTTACTCTGGCCTAATAGCTAAGGTCTTAGACTTGTACTCTGGCCTAATAGCTACGTTCTTAACTCTTACTCTGGCCTAATAGATAAGGTCTTAGACTCGTACTATGGCCTACAAGATAAGGTCTTAACTCTTTCTCTGGCCTAATGGTTAAGGTCTTAACTCTCACTCTGGCTTAATAGCTAAGGTCTTAGACTCTTACTCTGGCCTAGTGGTTAAGGTCTTAACTCTTACTCTGGCCTACTCGTTAAGGTCTTAACTCTTACTCTGGCCTACAGGTTAAGGTCTTATCTCTTGCTCTGGCCTACAGGTTAAGGTCTTAACTCTTACTCTGACCTAATAGCTAAGGTCTTAGATTTGTACTATGGCCTACCGGTTAAGGTCTTAACTCTTACTCTGGCCTACAGGTTAAGGTCTTAACTCTTACTCTGGCCTAATAGCTAAGGTCTTAGACTCGTACTCTGGCCTAATAGATAAGGTCTTAACTCTTACTCTGGCCTAATAGCTAAGCTCTTAACTCTTACTTTGGCCTACTGGTTAAGGTCTTAACTCTTACTCTGGCCTAATAGCTAAGCTCTTAACTCTTACTCTGGCCTACTGGTTAAGGTCTTAACTCTTAATCTGGCCTAATAGCTAAGGTCTTAGACTCGTACTCTGGCCTAATGTTTAAGGTCTTAACTCTTACTCTGGCCTAATAGCTAAGGTCTTAGACTCGTACTCTGGCCTAATAGCTAAGGTCTTAGACTCGTGCACTGGCCTAATGGTTAAGGTCTTAACTCTTACTCTGGCCTAATGTTTAAGGTCTTAACTCTTACCCTGGCCTACTGGTTAAGGTCTTAACTCTTACTCTGGCCTAGGTCTTAGCTCTTTCTCTGGCCTAATGGTTAAGGTCTTAACTCTTACTCTGGCCTACTGGTTAAGGTCTTAACTCTTACTCTGGCCTAATAGCTAAGGACTTAGACTCATACTCTGGCCTACTGGTTAAGGTCTTAACTCTTACTCTTTCCTAATAGCTAAGGTCTTAACTCTTACTTTGGCCTACTAGCTAACGTCTTAGACTCGTACTCTGGCCTACTGGTTAAGGTCTTAACTCTTACTCTGGCCTAATAGCTAAGGTCTCAACTCTTACTCTGGCCTAATAGCTAAGGTCTTAGACTCGTACTCTGGCCTAATAGTTAAGGTCTTAACTCTTACTCTGGCCTAATAGCTAAGGTCTTAACTCTTACTCTGGCCTAATAGCTAAGGTCTTAGACTCGTACTCTGGCCTACAGGTTAAGGTCTTAACTCTTACTCTGGCCTACTGGTTAAGGTCTTAACTCTTACTCTGGCCTAATAGCTAAGGTCTTAGACTCGTACTCTGGCCTAATAGCTAAGGTCTTAGACTTGTACTCTGGCCTAATGGTTAAGGTCTTAACTCTTACTCTGGCCTAATAGCTAAGGTCTTAACTCTTACTCTGGCCTCCTGGTTAAGGTCTTCACTCTTACTCTGGCCTAATAGCTAAGGTCTTAGACTCGTACTCTGGCCTTATGGTTAAGGTCTTAACTCTTACTCTGGCCTAATAGCTAAGGTCTTAACTCTTACTCTGGCCTAATAACTAAGGTCTTAGACTCGTACTCTGGCCTACAGGTTAAGGTCTTAACTCTTACTCTGGTCTACTGGTTAAGGTCTAAACTCTTACTCTGGCCTAATAGCTAAGGTCTTAACTCTTACTCTGGCCTAATAGCTAAGGTCTTAGACTCGTACTATGGCCTACAGGTTAAGGTCTTAACTCTTACACTGGCCTACTGGGTAAGGTCTTAACTCTTACTCTGGCGTAATAGCTAAGGTCTTAACTCTTACTCCTGCCTAATAGCTAAGGTCTCAGACTCGTACTATGGCCTACAGGTTACGGTCTTAACTCTTACTCTGGCCTACTGGTTAAGGTCTTAACTCTTACTCTGGCCTAATAGCTAAGGTCTTAACTCTTACTCTGGCCTACTGGTTAAGGTCTTAACTCTTACTCTGGCCTAATAGCTAAGGTCTTAGACTCGTACTCTGGCCTACTGGTTAAGGTCTTAACTCTTACTCTGGCCTACTGGTTAAGGTCTTAACTCTTACTCTGGCCTAATAGCTAACGTCTTAGACTCGTACTCTGGCCTAATGGTTAAGGTCTTAACTCTTACTCTGGCCTACTGGTTAAGGTCTTAACTCTTACTCTGGCCTACTGGTTAAGGTCTTATCTCTTTCTCTGGCCTAATGGTTAAGGTCTTAACTCTTACTCTGGCCTAATAGCTAAGATCTTAACTCTTACTCTGGCCTAATAGCTAAGGTCTTAGACTCACACTCTGGCCTACTGGTTAAGGTCTTAACTCTTACTCTGGCCTAATAGCTAAGGTCTTAACTCTTACTCTGGCCTAATAGCTAAGGTCTTAGACTCATGCTCTGGCCTAATGGTTAAGGTCTTAACTCTTACTCTGGCCTAATAGCTAAGGTCTTAACTCTTACTCTGGCCTAATAGCTAAGGTCTTAGACTCGTACTCTGGCCTACTGGTTAAGGTCTTAACTCTTACTCTGGCCTACTGGTTAAGGTCTTAAATCTTACTCTGGCCTAATAACTAAGGTCTTACACTCGTACTCTGGCGTAATAGGTAAGGTCTTAGACTCATACTCTGGCCTAATGGTTAAGGTCTTAACTCCTACTCTGGCCTACTGGTTAAGGTCTTCACTCTTACTCTGGCCTAATAGCTAAGGTCTTAGACTCGTACTCTGGCCTAATGGTTAAGGTCTTAACTATTACTCTGGCCTAATAGCTAAGGTCTTAATTCTTACTCTGGCCTATTAGCCATGGTCTTAACTCTTACTCTGGCCTAATAGCTAAGGTCTTAGACTTGTACTCTGGCCTACAGGTTAAGGTCTTAACTCTTACTCTGGCCTACTGGATAAGGTCTTAATTCTTACTCTGGCCTAATAGCTAAGGTCTTAACTCTTACACTGACCTACTAGCTAAGGTCTTAGACTCGTACTATGGCCTACAGGTTAAGGTCTTAACTCTTACTCTGGCCTACTGGTTAAGGTCTTAACTCTTACTCTGGCCTAATAGCTAAGGTCTTAGACTCGTACTATGGCCTACAGGTTAAGGTCTTAACTCTTACTCTGGCCTGCTGGTTAAGGTCTTAACTCTTATTCTGGCCTACTGGTTAAGGTCTTAACTCTTACTCTGGCCTACTGGTTAAGGTCTTAACTCTTTCTCTGGCCTAATGGTTAAGGTCTTAACTCTTACTCTGGCCTGCTGGTTAAGGTCTTAACTCTTCCTCTGGCCTAATACCTAAGGTCTTAGACTCGTACTGTGGCCTAATGGTTAAGGTCTTAACTCTTACTATGGCCTAATAGCTAAGGTCTTAACTCTTACCCTGGCCTAATAGCTAAGGTCATAGACTCATACTCTGGCCTACTGGTTAAGGTCTTAACTCTTACTCTGGCCTAATAGCTAAGGTCTTAACTCTTACTCTGCCCTAATAGCTAAGGTCTTAGACTCGAACTCTGGCCTACTGGTTAAGGTCCTAACTCTTACTCTGGCGTGATAGCTAAAGTCTTAACTCTTACTCTGGCCTCATAGCTATGGTCTTAGACTCGTACTCTGGCCTACAGGTTATGGTGTTAACTCTTTCTCTGGCCTACTGGTTAAGGTCTTAACTCTTACTCTGGCCTAATAGCTAAGGTCTTAACTCTTACTCTGGCCTACTGGTTAAGGTCTTCACACTTACTCTGGCCTAATAGCTAAGGTCTTAGACTCGTACTCTGGCCTAATGGTTAAGGTCTTAACTCTTACTCTAGCCTAATTGTTAAGGTCTTAACTCTTACTCTGGCCTACCGGTTAATGTCTTAACTCTTACTCTGGCCTACTGGTTAAGGTCTTAACTCTTACCATGGCCTAATAGCTAAGGTCTTAGACTTGTACTCTGGCCTAATAGCTAAGTTCTTAACTCTTACTCTGGCCTAATAGATAAGGTCTTAGACTCGTACTATGGCCTACAAGTTAAGGTCTTAACTCTTACTCTGGCCTAATAGCTAAGGTCTTAGACTCTTACTCTGGCCTAGGTCTTAGCTCTTTCTCTGGCCTAATGGTTAAGGTCTTAACTCTTACTCTGGCCTACTGGTTAAGGTCTTAACTCTTACTCTGGCCTAATAGCTAAGGACTTAGACTCGTCATCTGGCCTACTGGTTAAGGTCTTAACTCTTACTCTGGCCTAATAGCTAAGGTCTTAACTCTTACTCTGGCCTAATAGCTAAGGTCTTAGACTCATACTCTGGCCTACTGGTTAAGGTCTTAACTCTTACTCTTTCCTAATAGCTAAGGTCTTAACTCTTACTTTGGCCTAATAGCTAACGTCTTAGACTCGTACTCTGGCCTACTGGTTAAGGTCTTAACTCTTACTCTGGCCTAATAGCTAAGGTCTCAACTCTTACTCTGGCCTAATAGCTAAGGTCTTAGACTCGTACTCTGGCCTAATAGTTAAGGTCTTAACTCTTACTCTGGCCTAATAGCTAAGGTCTTAACTCTTACTCTGGCCTAATAGCTAAGGTCTTAGACTCGTACTCTGGCCTACAGGTTAAGGTCTTAACTCTTACTCTGGCCTACTGGTTAAGGTCTTAACTCTTACTCTGGCCTAATAGCTAAGGTCTTAGACTCGTACTCTGGCCTAATAGCTAAGGTCTTAGACTTGTACTCTGGCCTAATGGTTAAGGTCTTAACTCTTACTCTGGCCTAATAGCTAAGGTCTTAACTCTTACTCTGGCCTCCTGGTTAAGGTCTTCACTCTTACTCTGGCCTAATAGCTAAGGTCTTAGACTCGTACTCTGGCCTTATGGTTAAGGTCTTAACTCTTACTCTGGCCTAATAGCTAAGGTCTTAACTCTTACTCTGGCCTAATAACTAAGGTCTTAGACTCGTACTCTGGCCTACAGGTTAAGGTCTTAACTCTTACTCTGGTCTACTGGTTAAGGTCTAAACTCTTACTCTGGCCTAATAGCTAAGGTCTTAACTCTTACTCTGGCCTAATAGCTAAGGTCTTAGACTCGTACTATGGCCTACAGGTTAAGGTCTTAACTCTTACACTGGCCTACTGGGTAAGGTCTTAACTCTTACTCTGGCGTAATAGCTAAGGTCTTAACTCTTACTCCTGCCTAATAGCTAAGGTCTCAGACTCGTACTATGGCCTACAGGTTACGGTCTTAACTCTTACTCTGGCCTACTGGTTAAGGTCTTAACTCTTACTCTGGCCTAATAGCTAAGGTCTTAACTCTTACTCTGGCCTACTGGTTAAGGTCTTAACTCTTACTCTGGCCTATTTCTATTTCTATTTCAGGATTTGGTGAAGCGCAGCAGCTACCCCGGCAAAGGGGTGTCCCGGCGCTAAGAACAGGCGCGCAAACTGAGGATAGAGGGGGAGGGGGGGAGGGGGAAACTAGGGAGCGGGGAATAGGTGAGTCTTAATTGCTTTGCGAAAGGCAGGGAGGGAGTCAATGGAGCGAATGCTAAGGGGGAGATCGTTCCACAGTGTGGGGGCAAGGACGCTAAAGGAGCGGCCTCCAGTTCGGCAGAGTCGAATCCTAGGGATTGTCAGGAGGAGTTGGTTGGCAGAGCGTAAAGCACGGCCAGGAACGTAAGGTTGGGCAAGGCTACGGAGCAGAGGGGGATTTCCTTGTTTCACGATCTTAAAGATCGTGACTAAGGCCTTGAATTTGATTCGGCGATCCACGGGCAGCCAGTGGAGCTTACGGATGGTAGCTCTGGCTGAACATCTGCGTGGGAGGCCAACCAGCGTTCTGGCTGCCACATTTTGTATGCGTTGGAACCTAGCGGTATCCGCTTTATTAGCTCCCAAAAGGAGGACGTTAGCGTAGTCCAGGCGCGATAGAATGGTGGCCTGGACGATAAGCTGGCGGGCCTTAGAATCGAAGAGCCCAAGTATGGGCCTGAGGTTCCTTAAAAGGCCTATGCAGGTGGCGGCCACCTTTTTGGTGTGGGACTGGAAGCTAAGGTTGGCATCAACCCAGACTCCCAGATTTTTGACACAATTTTTGGGGAGTGGAGTGGCGCCTAGGGATGACGGCCACCAGTGCTCGTTCCAAAGGCTGGTGTTACGGCCTAGGAGGAGCACCTCGGTTTTCCCGGCGTTGAGTTGGAGGTAGTTGTCCGTCATCCATCGGGCCACAGCAGTCATACCCTTTTTAAAGTTGGATGCCACGAGGGACGGGCTTTCCGAGAGGGTGACAACCAGCTGGGTGTCGTCCGCGTACGAGACAAGCGTGAGCTCCCACTCTCTAGCCACGTCCGTGAGTGGCTGGACGTATAGATTAAAGAGGGAGGGGCTCAACGCTGAACCCTGGGGGACACCTTGAGCGATGGGGTGAGGTTTAGAAAGATAAGGAGGAGCCGACACCTTGAAGGATCTATCCTTAAGAAAGGATCGGAACCATGCAAGTGCAAGGCCAGTCACCCCGGTCATCTCCAGACGTTTCAGAAGGATGTCATGGGATACCGTGTCAAAGGCCGCGCTGAGATCAAGGAGAATCAGCGCAGCACTATGACCGGAATCTAAAATCATCCGGAGATGCTCCGTAGTGGCCAGTAGGGCAGACTCCGTACTATGGCCTGCACGGAAGCCATTTTGGGAGGGGTCTAGAATTCCATGACTTTCCACATGTTTCGAAAGAATGTCATTAACATGGGTTTCGGCAATTTTGGACATCCAGGGGAGAAGGGATATGGGCCGAAAATTTTCTGGCTTGGTGGGGTCGAGGGTAGGTTTTTTAATTATCGGTGATACCCATGCTTGTTTCCAAGCTATGGGTACGAAACCTGTAGAAAAGGAGAGGTTGAGGATGTTCAGCATGGGGGATAGAAAAAAGTCCATCGAGGCCAGGAAATGAGAAGGACTCATGGGGTCGGCTGGGGAACCAGTCTTCACTTTCTTGCCTAGTCTGATCAGGTCTGCAGCGGTGATGGCAGAAATTTGGGACAGAGGTAAGATGTTAGGGGCTGTGGTCATAGAAACTCCATTGAAAGGAGCGATCTGTGGAAAGGTTGCATAAATTTTCTGGACTTTTTCAATGAAATAGGTTGCGAGCTGCTCACATTGCTCGTGGGAAGAGATTTTTGGAGGGGGCGCCCTAGGGTTTTGGAGCTCTTTCACTAGTTTAAAGATGATTTTAGATGGGTTCGCATTGGAGTTAATTTTGTTGGAATAAAAAGAAGCACGGGAAGATCTAATAGCTTTATGGTAGGTCTTAAGCCTGGATAGATATTCAGCCTTATCCTGGTTATCATATTGTTTCCTCCATAGGCGCTCAGCCTTTTTGCACTCCTTGCGCATTGCTCTAAGAGTGTCGTCGAACCATGGGTTGGAGGGTGTATTACGTCCTTTAGTCAGTTTAGCCGGAATAAGAGTGTCGAGGCCGTTACTGATCCAGTTGGTGAACGAGGTATAGGTCGCGTCTATATCCTGGTTGGCTTCGTTTTGGAACTCTCCAAGGGTTTCATGTAAGGCAAGTGGGGAGAGTTTGTGCCAGGGTCTTTTTAGACGCTGAATGGATTCAGTTTTGATTTGACGTTGGGGTGCCGGGACGCTCAGTTTAACAAGATGGTGATCCGTCCATCCCATGGGGGTGGGGGTTTCTGCAGCTGCCTCTTGTATGTTAGAAAAGATCGGATCTAGGGTATGTCCAGCTATATGGGTAGAGGTGTGGACTAGGGAGTTAAGTTGCAGTGCCGAGAGGTCTGCAAGAAGATTAGTGATGGTATTATCGCCAATCGCATCAAAGTGCAAGTTTAGGTCACCTAGAATGGTGAAGTTGGCGAATTTAGTAGTGAGCACTGTGGCCGTTTCGAGGAGGGCATTAATAAATCTAGTGGCCTGGCCTGGAGGGCGATACATGTATAGGCCTGATAGCATAAATTGGGGGGTCACACTAATTTTAAATTGGGCGCATTCACAGTCTTGGAGAGGTTCCTTGATAAAAGAACAGGTCAGCTGTTTTTTATAAATAATTGCGATGCCGCCACCGCGAGATTCACGGTTAATGGTGACCAGGTTGTACTCATCTGGGAGCGTTAGGTTGGGGATGGTGGTAATGTCATCTCGGAGCCATGTTTCGCATAGAAACAGTACATCAGGGTTTTCCTCCTGAAGAAGCGTATTCACCTCAGGGTGATGTTTAACGAGGGATCTGCAGTTGAGTTGGAGTATCATCAGTGGCGGAATTGTAGTATTTGGGAGGTCACACCGTACCCTAGTGGGTGCGTTGGTGGAGAAGTGGCAGTGGTTGCAGTGGAGATGCGTAAGACCCAGAATGCCAGTGGTGTTAGAGCATTTTTGGTGAAGGTTCAGATGTAGGAGTTCCTTACCGTCGTAGCATATGCGTTGACAGGGCCTGGACGGGCCAGGGGGGGTGGCGAGAGGCGATGGTCTGGCGATGACGGGCGAAGACGGGCTTGCCTTAGGCGCGCCTTCGGCGCGCAAACGGCGCGCCCGCTGCGCCCGTCCGCTGCGCGTCCGGTGAATGCACATCCTTAAGAGAGAGAGAGGAGGTGATTGGGCGTGGCCTGCGGGTGGGCGTGGCCTCTGTTCCTCGCCAGTAATGGCGGCAGAACTGTCTTTTCTGGCGGACTCGTTGCAGCGAAAGGTTCGCTGTTTAGGCGTACTTTTAGCCCAGGAGGAGGTGCCTGAAGGGTGAGTGCGCAGGTTAAAATACAATTTTACTAATCAGTGACACAGAAAATAAGTTTTTAAAAAGTGGTTCGTCTTCTCCCGGCTTCCGCCTCAGGAGTTTGCGTAGTTCTGACAGGGTCGCGCTTTCGGCAGCGTTTAAATACCAGGGCGGGTGGGCGTGGCCTGCGGGTGGGCGTGGCCTCTGTTCCTCGCCAGTAATGGCGGCAGAACTGTCTTTTCTGGCGGACTCGTTGCAGCGAAAGGTTCGCTGTTTAGGCGTACTTTTAGCCCAGGAGGAGGTGCCTGAAGGGTGAGTGCGCAGGTTAAAATACAATTTTACTAATCAGTGACACAGAAAATAAGTTTTTAAAAAGTGGTTCGTCTTCTCCCGGCTTCCGCCTCAGGAGTTTGCCTAATAGCTAAGGTCTTAGACTCGTACTCTGGCCTACTGGTTAAGGTCTTAACTCTTACTCTGGCCTACTGGTTAAGGTCTTAACTCTTACTCTGGCCTAATAGCTAACGTCTTAGACTCGTACTCTGGCCTAATGGTTAAGGTCTTAACTCTTACTCTGGCCTACTGGTTAAGGTCTTAACTCTTACTCTGGCCTACTGGTTAAGGTCTTATCTCTTTCTCTGGCCTAATGGTTAAGGTCTTAACTCTTACTCTGGCCTAATAGCTAAGATCTTAACTCTTACTCTGGCCTAATAGCTAAGGTCTTAGACTCACACTCTGGCCTACTGGTTAAGGTCTTAACTCTTACTCTGGCCTAATAGTTAAGGTCTTAACTCTTACTCTGGCCTAATAGCTAAGGTCTTAGACTCGTACTCTGGCCTAATGGTTAAGGTCTTAACTCTTACTCTGGCCTAATAGCTAAGGTCTTAACTCTTACTCTGGCCTAATAGCTAAGGTCTTAGACTCGTACTCTGGCCTACTGGTTAAGGTCTTAACTCTTACTCTGGCCTACTGGTTAAGGTCTTAAATCTTACTCTGGCCTAATAACTAAGGTCTTACACTCGTACTCTGGCGTAATAGCTAAGGTCTTAGACTCATACTCTGGCCTAATGGTTAAGGTCTTAACTCCTACTCTGGCCTACTGGTTAAGGTCTTCACTCTTACTCTGGCCTAATAGCTAAGGTCTTAGACTCGTACTCTGGCCTAATGGTTAAGGTCTTAACTATTACTCTGGCCTAATAGCTAAGGTCTTAATTCTTACTCTGGCCTATTAGCCATGGTCTTAACTCTTACTCTGGCTAATAGCTAAGGTCTTAGACTTGTACTCTGGCCTACAGGTTAAGGTCTTAACTCTTACTCTGGCCTACTGGATAAGGTCTTAATTCTTACTCTGGCCTAATAGCTAAGGTCTTAACTCTTACTCTGACCTACTAGCTAAGGTCTTAGACTCGTACTATGGCCTACAGGTTAAGGTCTTAACTCTTACTCTGGCCTACTGGTTAAGGTCTTAACTCTTACTCTGGCCTAATAGCTAAGGTCTTAGACTCGTACTATGGCCTACAGGTTAAGGTCTTAACTCTTACTCTGGCCTGCTGGTTAAGGTCTTAACTCTTATTCTGGCCTACTGGTTAAGGTCTTAACTCTTACTCTGGCCTACTGGTTAAGGTCTTAACTCTTTCTCTGGCCTAATGGTTAAGGTCTTAACTCTTACTCTGGCCTGCTGGTTAAGGTCTTAACTCTTCCTCTGGCCTAATACCTAAGGTCTTAGACTCGTACTGTGGCCTAATGGTTAAGGTCTTAACTCTTACTATGGCCTAATAGCTAAGGTCTTAACTCTTACCCTGGCCTAATAGCTAAGGTCATAGACTCATACTCTGGCCTACTGGTTAAGGTCTTAACTCTTACTCTGGCCTAATAGCTAAGGTCTTAACTCTTACTCTGCCCTAATAGCTAAGGTCTTAGACTCGAACTCTGGCCTACTGGTTAAGGTCCTAACTCTTACTCTGGCGTGATAGCTAAAGTCTTAACTCTTACTCTGGCCTCATAGCTATGGTCTTAGACTCGTACTCTGGCCTACAGGTTATGGTGTTAACTCTTACTCTGGCCTACTGGTTAAGGTCTTAACTCTTACTCTGGCCTAATAGCTAAGGTCTTAACTCTTACTCTGGCCTAATAGCTAAGGTCTTAGACTCGTACTGTGGCCTACAGGTTAAGGTCTTAACTCTTACTCTGGCCTACTGGTTAAGGTCTTAACTCTTACTCTGGCCTAATAGCTAAGGTCTTAGACTCGTACTATGGCCTACAGGTTAAGGTCTTAACTCTTACTCTGGCCTACTGGTTAAGGTCTTAACCCTTACTCTGGCCTAATAGCTAAGGTCTTAGACTCGTACTATGGCCTACAGGTTAAGGTCTTAACTCTTACTCTGGCCGAATAGCTAAGGTCTTAACTCTTACTCTGGCCTTCTGGTTAAGGTCTTAACTCTTACGCTGGCTTACTGGTTAAGGTCTTAACTCTTACTCTGGCCTAATAGCTAAGGTCTTAACTCTTACTCTGGCCTACTGGTTAAGCTCTTAACTCTTACTCTGGCCTAATAGCGAAGGTCTTAACTCTTACTCTGGCCTACTGGTTAAGGTCTTAACTCTTACTCTGGCCTAATAGCTAAGGTCTAATACTCGTACTCTGGCCTAATGGTTAAGGTCTTAACTCTTACTCTGGCCTAATGGTTAAGGTCTTAACTCTTACTCTGGCCTACTGGTTAATGTCTTAACTCTTACTCTGGCCTACTTGTTAAGGTCTTAATTCTTACTCTATCCTTCTGGTTAAGGTCTTGACTCTTACTCTGGCCTAATAGCTAAGGTCTTAGACTCGTACTCTGGCCTAATGGTTAAGGTCTTAACTCTTACTCTGGCCTAATAGCTAAGGTCTTAACTCTTACTCTGGCCTACTGGTTAAGGTCTTCACACTTACTCTGGCCTAATAGCTAAGGTCTTAGACTCGTACTCTGGCCTAATGGTTAAGGTCTTAACTCTTACTCTAGCCTAATTGTTAAGGTCTTAACTCTTACTCTGGCCTACCGGTTAATGTCTTAACTCTTACTCTGGCCTACTGGTTAAGGTCTTAACTCTTACCATGGCCTAATAGCTAAGGTCTTAGACTCGTACTATGGCCTACAAGTTAAGGTCTTAACTCTTTCTCTGGCCTACTGGTTAAGGTCTTAACTCTTACTCTGGCCTAATAGCTAAGGTCTTAGACTCTTACTCTGGCCTAGTGGTTAAGGTCTTAACTCTTACTCTGGCCTACTGGTTAAGGTCTTAACTCTTACTCTGGCCTACAGGTTAAGGTCTTATCTTTTACTCTGGCCTACATGTTAAGGTCTTAACTCTTACTCTGGCCTAATAGCTAAGGTCTTAGACTCGTACTATGGCCTACAGGTTAAGGTCTTAACTCTTACACTGGCCTACTGGGTAAGGTCTTAACTCTTACTCTGGCGTAATAGCTAAGGTCTTAACTCTTACTCCTGCCTAATAGCTAAGGTCTTAGACTCGTACTATGGCCTACAGGTTACGGTCTTAACTCTTACTCTGGCCTACTGGTTAAGGTCTTAACTCTTACTCTGGCCTAATAGCTAAGGTCTTAGACTCGTACTCTGGCCTACTGGTTAAGGTCTTAACTCTTACTCTGGCCTACTGGTTAAGGTCTTAACTCTTACTCTGGCCTAATAGCTAACGTCTTAGACTCGTACTCTGGCCTAATGGTTAAGGTCTTAACTCTTACTCTGGCCTACTGGTTAAGGTCTTAACTCTTACTCTGGCCTACTGGTTAAGGTCTTATCTCTTTCTCTGGCCTAATGGTTAAGGTCTTAACTCTTACTCTGGCCTAATAGCTAAGGTCTTAACTCTTACTCTGGCCTAATAGCAAAGGTCTTAGACTCACACTCTGGCCTACTGGTTAAGGTCTTAACTCTTACTCTGGCCTAATAGCTAAGGTCTTAACTCTTACACTGGCCTAATAGCTAAGGTCTTAGACTCATACTCTGGCCTAATGGTTAAGGTCTTAACTCTTACTCTGGCCTAATAGCTAAGGTCTCAACTCTTACTCTGGCCTAATAGCTAAGGTCTTAGACTCGTACTCTGACCTACTGGTTAAGGTCTTAACTCTTACTCTGGCCTACTGGTTAAGGTCTTAAATCTTACTCTGGCCTAATAACTAAGGTCTTACACTCGTACTCTGGCCTAATAGCTAAGGTCTTAGACTCGTACTCTGGCCTAATGGTTAAGGTCTTAACTCCTACTCTGGCCTACTGGTTAAGGTCTTCACTCTTACTCTGGCCTAATAGCTAAGGTCTTAGACTCGTACTCTGGCCTAATGGTTAAGGTCTTAACTATTACTCTGGCTTAATAGCTAATGTCTTAATTCTTACTCTGGCCTAATAGCTATGGTCTTAACTCTTACTCTGGCCTAATAGCTAAGGTCTTAGACTTGTACTCTGGCCTATAGGTTAAGGTCTTAACTCTTACCCTGGCCTACTGGATAAGGTCTTAATTCTTAGTCTGGCCTAATAGCTAAGGTCTTAACTCTTACTCTGACCTAATAGCTAAGGTCTTAGACTCGTACTATGGCCTACAGGTTAAGGTCTTAACTCTTACTCTGGCCTACTGGTTAAGGTCTTAACTCTTACTCTGGTCTAATAGCTAAGGTCTTAGACTCGTACTATGGCCTACAGGTTAAGGTCTTAACTCTTACTCTGGCCTGCTGGTTAAGGTCTTAACTCTTATTCTGGCCTACTGGTTAAGGTCTTAACTCTTACTCTGGCCTACTGGTTAAGGTCTTAACTCTTTCTCTGGCCTAATGGTTAAGGTCTTAACTCTTACTCTGGCCTACTGGTTAAGGTCTTAACTCTTCCTCTGGCCTAATAGCTAAGGTCTTAGACTCGTACTATGGCCTAATGGTTAAGGTCTTAACTCTTACTATGGCCTAATAGCTAAGGTCTTAACTCTTACCCTGGCCTAATAGCTAAGGTCATAGACTCATACTCTGGCCTACTGGTTAAGGTCTTAACTCTTACTCTGGCCTAATAGCTAAGGTCTTAACTCTTACTCTGGCCTAATAGCTAAGGTCTTAGACTCGTACTCTGGCCTACTGGTTAAGGTCCTAACTCTTACTCTGGCATAATAGCTAAAGTCTTAACTCTTACTCTGGCCTCATAGCTATGGTCTTAGACTCGTACTCTGGCCTACAGGTTATGGTCTTAACTCTTACTCTGGCCTACTGGTTAAGGTCTTAACTCTTACTCTGGCCTAATAGCTAAGGTCTTAACTCTTACTCTGGCCTAATAGCTAAGGTCTTAGACTCGTACTATGGCCTACAGGTTAAGGTCTTAACTCTTACTCTGGCCTACTGGTTAAGGTCTTAACTCTTACTCTGGTCTAATAGCTAAGGTCTTAGACTCGTACTATGGCCTACAGGTTAAGGTCTTAACTCTTACTCTGGCCTGCTGGTTAAGGTCTTAACTCTTATTCTGGCCTACTGGTTAAGGTCTTAACTCTTACTCTGGCCTACTGGTTAAGGTCTTAACTCTTTCTCTGGCCTAATGGTTAAGGTCTTAACTCTTACTCTGGCCTACTGGTTAAGGTCTTAACTCTTCCTCTGGCCTAATAGCTAAGGTCTTAGACTCGTACTATGGCCTAATGGTTAAGGTCTTAACTCTTACTATGGCCTAATAGCTAAGGTCTTAACTCTTACCCTGGCCTAATAGCTAAGGTCATAGACTCATACTCTGGCCTACTGGTTAAGGTCTTAACTCTTACTCTGGCCTAATAGCTAAGGTCTTAACTCTTACTCTGGCCTAATAGCTAAGGTCTTAGACTCGTACTCTGGCCTACTGGTTAAGGTCCTAACTCTTACTCTGGCATAATAGCTAAAGTCTTAACTCTTACTCTGGCCTCATAGCTATGGTCTTAGACTCGTACTCTGGCCTACAGGTTATGGTCTTAACTCTTACTCTGGCCTACTGGTTAAGGTCTTAACTCTTACTCTGGCCTAATAGCTAAGGTCTTAACTCTTACTCTGGCCTAATAGCTAAGGTCTTAGACTCGTACTATGGCCTACAGGTTAAGGTCTTAACTCTTACTCTGGCCTAATAGCTAAGGTCTTAGACTCGTACTATGGCCTACAGGTTAAGGTCTTAACTCTTACTATGGCCTAATAGCTAAGGTCTTAGACTCATACTCTGGCCTACTGGTTAAGGTCTTAACTCTTACTCTGGCCGAATAGCTAAGGTCTTAACTCTTACTCTGGCCTTCTGGTTAAGGTCTTAACTCTTACGCTGGCTTACTGGTTAAGGTCTTAACTCTTACTCTGGCCTAATAGCTAAGGTCTTAACTCTTACTCTGGCCTAATGGTTAAGGTCTTAACTCTTACTCTGGCCTAATGGTTAAGGTCTTAACTCTTACTCTGGCCTACTGGTTAATGTCTTAACTCTTACTCTGGCCTACTTGTTAAGGTCTTAATTCTTACTCTGGCCTACTGGTTAAGGTCTTGACTCTTACTCTGGCCTAATAGCTAAGGTCTTAACTCTTACTCTGGCCTAATAGCTAAGGTCTTAGACTCGTACTCTGGCCTAGTGGTTAAGGTCTTAACTCTTACGCTGGCCTAATAGCTAAGGTCTTAACTCTTACTCTGGCCTAACAGGTAAGGTCTTAGACTCGTAATCTGGCCTACTGGTTAAGGTCTTAACTCTTACTCTGGCCTAATACCTAAGGTCTTAACTCTTACTCTGGCCTTCTGGTTAAGGTCTTAACTCTTACTCTGGCCTACTGGTTAAGGTCTTAACTCTTACTCTGGCCTAATAGCTAAGGTCTTAGACTCGTACTCTGGCCTAATGGTTAAGGTCTTAACTCTTACTCTGGCCTAATGGTTAAGGTCTTAACTCTTACTCTGGCCTACTGGTTAATGTCTTAACTCTTACTCTGGCCTACTTGTTAAGGTCTTAATTCTTACTCTGGCCTACTGGTTAAGGTCTTGACTCTTACTCTGGCCTAATAGCTAAGGTCTTAACTCTTACTCTGGCCTAATAGCTAAGGTCTTAGACTCGTACTCTGGCCTAGTGGTTAAGGTCTTAACTCTTACACTGGCCTAATAGCTAAGGTCTTAACTCTTACTCTGGCCTAATAGGTAAGGTCTTAGACTCGTAATCTGGCCTACTGGTTAAGGTCTTAACTCTTACTCTGGCCTAATACCTAAGGTCTTAATTCTTACTCTGGCCTTCTGGTTAAGGTCTTAACTCTTACTCTGGCCTACTGGTTAAGGTCTTAACTCTTACTCTGGCCTAATAGGTAAGGTCTTAGACTCGTAATCTGGCCTACTGGTTAAGCTCTTAACTCTTACTCTGGTCTACTAGCTAAGGTCTTAACTCTTACTCTGGCCTACTGGTTAAGGTCTTAACTCTTACTCTGGCCTAATAGCTAAGGTCTTAGACTCGTACTCTGGCCTAATGGTTAAGGTCTGAACTCTTTCTCTAGCCTAATTGTTAAGGTCTTAACTCTTACTCTGGCCTATCGGTTAATTTCTTAATTCTTACTCTGGCCTACTGGTTAAGGTCTTAACTCTTACTCTGGCCTAATAGCTAAGGTCTTAGACTTGTACTCTGGCCTAATAGCTAAGTTCTTAACTCTTACTCTGGCCTAATAGATAAGGTCTTAGACTCGTACTATGGCCTACAAGTTAAGGTCTTAACTCTTTCTCTGGCCTAGTGGTTAAGGTCTTAACTCTTACTCTGGCCTACTGGTTAAGGTCTTAACTCTTACTCTGGCCTACAGGTTAAGGTCTTATCTCTTACTCTGGCCTACATGTTAAGGTCTTAACTCTTACTCTGGCCTAATAGCTAAGGTCTTACACTCGTACTATGGCCTACTGGTTAAGGTCTTAACTCTTACTCTGGCCTAATAGCTAAGGTCTTAGACTCATACTCTGGCCTACTGGTTAAGGTCTTAACTCTTACTCTGGCCTACTGGTTAAGGTCTTAACTCTTACTCTGACATAATAGCTAAGGTCTTAGACTTGTACTATGGCCTACTGGTTAGGGTCTTAACTCTTACTCTGGCCTAATAGCTAAGGTCTTATCTCTCACTCTGGCCTACTGGTTAAGGTCTTAACTCTTACTCTGGCTTAATAGCTAAGGTCTTAGACTCGTACTCTGGCCTAATGGTTAAGGTCTTAACTGTTACTCTGGCCTACAGGTTAAGGTCTTAACTCTTACTCTGGCCTAATAGCTAAGGTCTTAGACTCGTACTATGGCCCACAGGTTAAGGTCTTAACTCTTACTCTGGCCTAATAGCTAAGGTCTTAGACTCATACTATGGCCTATAGGTTAAGGTCTTAACTCTTACTCTGGCCTAATAGCTAAGGTCTTAGACTCGTACTCTGGCCTAATGGTTAAGGTCTTAACTCTTACTCTGGCCTACAGGTTAAGGTCTTAACTCTTACTCTGGCCTACTGGTTAAGGTCTTATCTCTTACTCTGGCCTACTGGTTAAGGTCTTAACTCTTACTCTGGCCTAATAGCTAAGGTCTTAGACTCGTACTATGGCCTAATGGTTAAGATCTTAACTCTTACTCTGGCCTAATAGCTAAGGTCTTAACTCTTACCCTGGCCTAACAGCTAAGGTCATAGACTCATACTCTGGCCTACTGGTTAAGGTCTTAACTCTTACTCTGGCCTAATAGCTAAGGTCTTAACTCTTACTCTGGCCTAATAGCTAAGGTCTTAGACTCGTACTCTGGCCTACTGGTTAAGGTCTTAACTCTTACTCTGGCGTAATAGCTAAAGTCTTAACTTCTACTCTGGCCTCATAGCTATGGTCTTAGACTCGTACTCTGGCCTACAGGTTATGGTCTTAACTCTTACTCTGGCCTACTGGTTAAGGTCTTAACTCTTACTCTGGCCTAATAGCTAAGGTCTTAACTCTTACTCAGGCCTAATAGCTAAGGTCTTAGACTCGTACTATGGCCTACAGGTTAAGGTCTTAACTCTTACTCTGGCCTACTGGTTAAGGTCTTAACTCTTACTCTGGCCTAATAGCTAAGGTCTTAGACTCGTACTATGGCCTACAGGTTAAGGTCTTAACTCTTACTCTGGCCTACTGGTTAAGGTCTTAACTCTTACTCTGGCCTAATAGCTAAGGTCTTAGACTCATACTATGGCTTAGAGGTAAAGGTCTTAACTCTTACTCTGGCCTAATAGCTAAGGTCTTAGACTCGTACTCTGGCCTACTGGTTATGGTCTTAACTCTTACTCTGGCCTAATAGCTAAGGTCTTAACTCTTACTCTGGCCTTCTGGTTAAGGTCTTAACTCTTACTCTGGCCTACTGGTTAAGGTCTTAACTCTTACTCTGGCCTAATAGCTAAGGTCTTAACTCTTACTCTGGCCTACTGGTTAAGCTCTTAACTCTTACTCTGGCCTAATAGCGAAGGTCTTAACTCTTACTCTGGCCTACTGGTTAAGGTCTTAACTCTTACTCTGGCCTAATAGCTAAGGTCTTAGACTCGTACTCTGGCCTAATGGTTAAGGTCTTAACTCTTACTCTGGCCTAATGGTTAAGGTCTTAACTCTTACTCTGGCCTACTGGTTAATGTCTTAACTCTTACTCTGGCCTACTTGTTAAGGTCTTAATTCTTACTCTGGCCTACTGGTTAAGATCTTGACTCTTACTCTGGCCTGATAGCTAAGGTCTTAACTCTTACTCTGGCCTAATAGCTAAGGTCTTAGACTCGTACTCTGGCCTAGTGGTTAAGGTCTTAACTCTTACTCTGGCCTAATAGCTAAGGTCTTAACTCTCCTCTGGCCTAATAGGTAAGGTCTTAGACTCGTAATCTGGCCTACTGGTTAAGGTCTTAACTCTTACTCTGGCCTAATAGCTAAGGTCTTAACTCTTACTCTGGCATTCTGGTTAAGGTCTTAACTCTTACTCTGGCCTACTGGTTAAGGTCTTAACTCTCACTCTGGCCTAATAGCTAAGGTCTTCACTCTTACTCTGGCCTACTGGTTAAGCTCTTAACTCTTACTCTGGTCTATCTAGCTAAGGTCTTAACTCTTACTCTGGCCTACTGGTTAAGGTCTTAACGCTTACCCTGGCCTAATAGCTAAGGTCTTAGACTCGTACTCTGGCCTAATGGTTAAGGTCTTAACTCTTACTCTGGCCTAATGGTTAAGGTCTTAACTCTTACTCTGGCCTACTGGTTAATGTCTTAACTCTTACTCTGGCCTACTGGTTAAGGTCTTAACTCTTACTCTGGCCTAATAGCTAAGGTCTTAGACTTGTACTCTGGCCTAATAGCTACGTTCTTAACTCTTACTCTGGCCTAATAGATAAGGTCTTAGACTCGTACTATGGCCTACAAGATAAGGTCTTAACTCTTTCTCTGGCCTAATGGTTAAGGTCTTAACTCTCACTCTGGCTTAATAGCTAAGGTCTTAGACTCTTACTCTGGCCTAGTGGTTAAGGTCTTAACTCTTACTCTGGCCTACTCGTTAAGGTCTTAACTCTTACTCTGGCCTACAGGTTAAGGTCTTATCTCTTGCTCTGGCCTACAGGTTAAGGTCTTAACTCTTACTCTGACCTAATAGCTAAGGTCTTAGATTTGTACTATGGCCTACCGGTTAAGGTCTTAACTCTTACTCTGGCCTACAGGTTAAGGTCTTAACTCTTACTCTGGCCTAATAGCTAAGGTCTTAGACTCGTACTCTGGCCTAATAGATAAGGTCTTAACTCTTACTCTGGCCTAATAGCTAAGCTCTTAACTCTTACTTTGGCCTACTGGTTAAGGTCTTAACTCTTACTCTGGCCTAATAGCTAAGCTCTTAACTCTTACTCTGGCCTACTGGTTAAGGTCTTAACTCTTACTCTGGCCTAATAGCTAAGGTCTTAGACTCGTACTCTGGCCTAATGTTTAAGGTCTTAACTCTTACTCTGGCCTAATAGCTAAGGTCTTAGACTCGTACTCTGGCCTAATAGCTAAGGTCTTAGACTCGTGCACTGGCCTAATGGTTAAGGTCTTAACTCTTACTCTGGCCTAATGTTTAAGGTCTTAACTCTTACCCTGGCCTACTGGTTAAGGTCTTAACTCTTACTCTGGCCTAGGTCTTAGCTCTTTCTCTGGCCTAATGGTTAAGGTCTTAACTCTTACTCTGGCCTACTGGTTAAGGTCTTAACTCTTACTCTGGCCTAATAGCTAAGGACTTAGACTCGTAATCTGGCCTACTGGTTAAGGTCTTAACTCTTACTCTGGCCTAATAGCTAAGGTCTTAACTCTTACTCTGGCCTAATAGCTAAGGTCTTAGACTCATACTCTGGCCTACTGGTTAAGGTCTTAACTCTTACTCTTTCCTAATAGCTAAGGTCTTAACTCTTACTTTGGCCTAATAGCTAACGTCTTAGACTCGTACTCTGGCCTACTGGTTAAGGTCTTAACTCTTACTCTGGCCTAATAGCTAAGGTCTCAACTCTTACTCTGGCCTAATAGCTAAGGTCTTAGACTCGTACTCTGGCCTAATAGTTAAGGTCTTAACTCTTACTCTGGCCTAATAGCTAAGGTCTTAACTCTTACTCTGGCCTAATAGCTAAGGTCTTAGACTCGTACTCTGGCCTACAGGTTAAGGTCTTAACTCTTACTCTGGCCTACTGGTTAAGGTCTTAACTCTTACTCTGGCCTAATAGCTAAGGTCTTAGACTCGTACTCTGGCCTAATAGCTAAGGTCTTAGACTTGTACTCTGGCCTAATGGTTAAGGTCTTAACTCTTACTCTGGCCTAATAGCTAAGGTCTTAACTCTTACTCTGGCCTCCTGGTTAAGGTCTTCACTCTTACTCTGGCCTAATAGCTAAGGTCTTAGACTCGTACTCTGGCCTTATGGTTAAGGTCTTAACTCTTACTCTGGCCTAATAGCTAAGGTCTTAACTCTTACTCTGGCCTAATAACTAAGGTCTTAGACTCGTACTCTGGCCTACAGGTTAAGGTCTTAACTCTTACTCTGGTCTACTGGTTAAGGTCTAAACTCTTACTCTGGCCTAATAGCTAAGGTCTTAACTCTTTCTCTGGCCTAATAGCTAAGGTCTTAGACTCGTACTATGGCCTACAGGTTAAGGTCTTAACTCTTACACTGGCCTACTGGGTAAGGTCTTAACTCTTACTCTGGCGTAATAGCTAAGGTCTTAACTCTTACTCCTGCCTAATAGCTAAGGTCTCAGACTCGTACTATGGCCTACAGGTTACGGTCTTAACTCTTACTCTGGCCTACTGGTTAAGGTCTTAACTCTTACTCTGGCCTAATAGCTAAGGTCTTAACTCTTACTCTGGCCTACTGGTTAAGGTCTTAACTCTTACTCTGGCCTAATAGCTAAGGTCTTAGACTCGTACTCTGGCCTACTGGTTAAGGTCTTAACTCTTACTCTGGCCTACTGGTTAAGGTCTTAACTCTTACTCTGGCCTAATAGCTAACGTCTTAGACTCGTACTCTGGCCTAATGGTTAAGGTCTTAACTCTTACTCTGGCCTACTGGTTAAGGTCTTAACTCTTACTCTGGCCTACTGGTTAAGGTCTTATCTCTTTCTCTGGCCTAATGGTTAAGGTCTTAACTCTTACTCTGGCCTAATAGCTAAGATCTTAACTCTTACTCTGGCCTAATAGCTAAGGTCTTAGACTCACACTCTGGCCTACTGGTTAAGGTCTTAACTCTTACTCTGGCCTAATAGCTAAGGTCTTAACTCTTACTCTGGCCTAATAGCTAAGGTCTTAGACTCATACTCTGGCCTAATGGTTAAGGTCTTAACTCTTACTCTGGCCTAATAGCTAAGGTCTTAGACTCGTACTCTGGCCTACTGGTTAAGGTCTTAACTCTTACTCTGGCCTACTGGTTAAGGTCTTAAATCTTACTCTGGCCTAATAACTAAGGTCTTACACTCGTACTCTGGCGTAATAGCTAAGGTCTTAGACTCATACTCTGGCCTAATGGTTAAGGTCTTAACTCCTACTCTGGCCTACTGGTTAAGGTCTTCACTCTTACTCTGGCCTAATAGCTAAGGTCTTAGACTCGTACTCTGGCCTAATGGTTAAGGTCTTAACTATTACTCTGGCCTAATAGCTAAGGTCTTAATTCTTACTCTGGCCTATTAGCCATGGTCTTAACTCTTACTCTGGCCTAATAGCTAAGGTCTTAGACTTGTACTCTGGCCTACAGGTTAAGGTCTTAACTCTTACTCTGGCCTACTGGATAAGGTCTTAATTCTTACTCTGGCCTAATAGCTAAGGTCTTAACTCTTACTCTGACCTACTAGCTAAGGTCTTAGACTCGTACCATGGCCTACAGGTTAAGGTCTTAACTCTTACTCTGGCCTACTGGTTAAGGTCTTAACTCTTACTCTGGCCTAATAGCTAAGGTCTTAGACTCGTACTATGGCCTACAGGTTAAGGTCTTAACTCTTACTCTGGCCTGCTGGTTAAGGTCTTAACTCTTATTCTGGCCTACTGGTTAAGGTCTTAACTCTTACTCTGGCCTACTGGTTAAGGTCTTAACTCTTTCTCTGGCCTAATGGTTAAGGTCTTAACTCTTACTCTGGCCTGCTGGTTAAGGTCTTAACTCTTCCTCTGGCCTAATACCTAAGGTCTTAGACTCGTACTGTGGCCTAATGGTTAAGGTCTTAACTCTTACTATGGCCTAATAGCTAAGGTCTTAACTCTTACCCTGGCCTAATAGCTAAGGTCATAGACTCATACTCTGGCCTACTGGTTAAGGTCTTAACTCTTACTCTGGCCTAATAGCTAAGGTCTTAACTCTTACTCTGCCCTAATAGCTAAGGTCTTAGACTCGAACTCTGGCCTACTGGTTAAGGTCCTAACTCTTACTCTGGCGTGATAGCTAAAGTCTTAACTCTTACTCTGGCCTCATAGCTATGGTCTTAGACTCGTACTCTGGCCTACAGGTTATGGTGTTAACTCTTACTCTGGCCTACTGGTTAAGGTCTTAACTCTTACTCTGGCCTAATAGCTAAGGTCTTAACTCTTACTCTGGCCTAATAGCTAAGGTCTTAGACTCGTACTGTGGCCTACAGGTTAAGGTCTTAACTCTTACTCTGGCCTACTGGTTAAGGTCTTAACTCTTACTCTGGCCTAATAGCTAAGGTCTTAGACTCGTACTATGGCCTACAGGTTAAGGTCTTAACTCTTACTCTGGCCTACTGGTTAAGGTCTTAACCCTTACTCTGGCCTAATAGCTAAGGTCTTAGACTCGTACTATGGCCTACAGGTTAAGGTCTTAACTCTTACTCTGGCCGAATAGCTAAGGTCTTAACTCTTACTCTGGCCTTCTGGTTAAGGTCTTAACTCTTACGCTGGCTTACTGGTTAAGGTCTTAACTCTTACTCTGGCCTAATAGCTAAGGTCTTAACTCTTACTCTGGCCTACTGGTTAAGCTCTTAACTCTTACTCTGGCCTAATAGCGAAGGTCTTAACTCTTACTCTGGCCTACTGGTTAAGGTCTTAACTCTTACTCTGGCCTAATAGCTAAGGTCTAATACTCGTACTCTGGCCTAATGGTTAAGGTCTTAACTCTTACTCTGGCCTAATGGTTAAGGTCTTAACTCTTACTCTGGCCTACTGGTTAATGTCTTAACTCTTACTCTGGCCTACTTGTTAAGGTCTTAATTCTTACTCTGGCCTTCTGGTTAAGGTCTTGACTCTTACTCTGGCCTAATAGCTAAGGTCTTAGACTCGTACTCTGGCCTAATGGTTAAGGTCTTAACTCTTACTCTGGCCTAATAGCTAAGGTCTTAACTCTTACTCTGGCCTACTGGTTAAGGTCTTCACACTTATTCTGGCCTAATAGCTAAGGTCTTAGACTCGTACTCTGGCCTAATGGTTAAGGTCTTAACTCTTACTCTAGCCTAATTGTTAAGGTCTTAACTCTTACTCTGGCCTACAGGTTAAGGTCTTATCTCTTACTCTGGCCTACATGTTAAGGTCTTAACTCTTACCATGGCCTAATAGCTAAGGTCTTAGACTTGTACTCTGGCCTAATAGCTAAGTTCTTAACTCTTACTCTGGCCTAATAGATAAGGTCTTAGACTCGTACTATGGCCTACAAGTTAAGGTCTTAACTCTTACTCTGGCCTACTGGTTAAGGTCTTAACTCTTACTCTGGCCTAATAGCTAACGTCTTAGACTCGTACTCTGGCCTAATGGTTAAGGTCTTAACTCTTACTCTGGCCTACTGGTTAAGGTCTTATCTCTTTCTCTGGCCTAATGGTTAAGGTCTTAACTCTTACTCTGGCCTAATAGCTAAGATCTTAACTCTTACTCTGGCCTAATAGCTAAGGTCTTAGACTCACACTCTGGCCTACTGGTTAAGGTCTTAACTCTTACTCTGGCCTAATAGCTAAGGTCTTAACTCTTACTCTGGCCTAATAGCTAAGGTCTTAGACTCATACTCTGGCCTAATGGTTAAGGTCTTAACTCTTACTCTGGCCTAATAGCTAAGGTCTTAACTCTTACTCTGGCCTAATAGCTAAGGTCTTAGACTCGTACTCTGGCCTACTGGTTAAGGTCTTAACTCTTACTCTGGCCTACTGGTTAAGGTCTTAAATCTTACTCTGGCCTAATAACTAAGGTCTTACACTCGTACTCTGGCGTAATAGCTAAGGTCTTAGACTCATACTCTGGCCTAATGGTTAAGGTCTTAACTCCTACTCTGGCCTACTGGTTAAGGTCTTCACTCTTACTCTGGCCTAATAGCTAAGGTCTTAGACTCGTACTCTGGCCTAATGGTTAAGGTCTTAACTATTACTCTGGCCTAATAGCTAAGGTCTTAATTCTTACTCTGGCCTATTAGCCATGGTCTTAACTCTTACTCTGGCCTAATAGCTAAGGTCTTAGACTTGTACTCTGGCCTACAGGTTAAGGTCTTAACTCTTACTCTGGCCTACTGGATAAGGTCTTAATTCTTACTCTGGCCTAATAGCTAAGGTCTTAACTCTTACTCTGACCTACTAGCTAAGGTCTTAGACTCGTACTATGGCCTACAGGTTAAGGTCTTAACTCTTACTCTGGCCTACTGGTTAAGGTCTTAACTCTTACTCTGGCCTAATAGCTAAGGTCTTAGACTCGTACTATGGCCTACAGGTTAAGGTCTTAACTCTTACTCTGGCCTGCTGGTTAAGGTCTTAACTCTTATTCTGGCCTACTGGTTAAGGTCTTAACTCTTACTCTGGCCTACTGGTTAAGGTCTTAACTCTGTCTCTGGCCTAATGGTTAAGGTCTTAACTCTTACTCTGGCCTGCTGGTTAAGGTCTTAACTCTTCCTCTGGCCTAATACCTAAGGTCTTAGACTCGTACTGTGGCCTAATGGTTAAGGTCTTAACTCTTACTATGGCCTAATAGCTAAGGTCTTAACTCTTACCCTGGCCTAATAGCTAAGGTCATAGACTCATACTCTGGCCTACTGGTTAAGGTCTTAACTCTTACTCTGGCCTAATAGCTAAGGTCTTAACTCTTACTCTGCCCTAATAGCTAAGGTCTTAGACTCGAACTCTGGCCTACTGGTTAAGGTCCTAACTCTTACTCTGGCGTGATAGCTAAAGTCTTAACTCTTACTCTGGCCTCATAGCTATGGTCTTAGACTCGTACTCTGGCCTACAGGTTATGGTGTTAACTCTTACTCTGGCCTACTGGTTAAGGTCTTAACTCTTACTCTGGCCTAATAGCTAAGGTCTTAACTCTTACTCTGGCCTAATAGCTAAGGTCTTAGACTCGTACTGTGGCCTACAGGTTAAGGTCTTAACTCTTACTCTGGCCTACTGGTTAAGGTCTTAACTCTTACTCTGGCCTAATAGCTAAGGTCTTAGACTCGTACTATGGCCTACAGGTTAAGGTCTTAACTCTTACTCTGGCCTACTGGTAAGGTCTTAACCCTTACTCTGGCCTAATAGCTAAGGTCTTAGACTCGTACTATGGCCTACAGGTTAAGGTCTTAACTCTTACTCTGGCCGAATAGCTAAGGTCTTAACTCTTACTCTGGCCTTCTGGTTAAGGTCTTAACTCTTACGCTGGCTTACTGGTTAAGGTCTTAACTCTTACTCTGGCCTAATAGCTAAGGTCTTAACTCTTACTCTGGCCTACTGGTTAAGCTCTTAACTCTTACTCTGGCCTAATAGCGAAGGTCTTAACTCTTACTCTGGCCTACTGGTTAAGGTCTTAACTCTTACTCTGGCCTAATAGCTAAGGTCTAATACTCGTACTCTGGCCTAATGGTTAAGGTCTTAACTCTTACTCTGGCCTAATGGTTAAGGTCTTAACTCTTACTCTGGCCTACTGGTTAATGTCTTAACTCTTACTCTGGCCTACTTGTTAAGGTCTTAATTCTTACTCTGGCCTTCTGGTTAAGGTCTTGACTCTTACTCTGGCCTAATAGCTAAGGTCTTAGACTCGTACTCTGGCCTAATGGTTAAGGTCTTAACTCTTACTCTGGCCTAATAGCTAAGGTCTTAACTCTTACTCTGGCCTACTGGTTAAGGTCTTCACACTTACTCTGGCCTAATAGCTAAGGTCTTAGACTCGTACTCTGGCCTAATGGTTAAGGTCTTAACTCTTACTCTAGCCTAATTGTTAAGGTCTTAACTCTTACTCTGGCCTACCGGTTAATGTCTTAACTCCTACTCTGGCCTACTGGTTAAGGTCTTAACTCTTACCATGGCCTAATAGCTAAGGTCTTAGACTTGTACTCTGGCCTAATAGCTAAGTTCTTAACTCTTACTCTGGCCTAATAGATAAGGTCTTAGACTCGTACTATGGCCTACAAGTTAAGGTCTTAACTCTTTCTCTGGCCTACTGGTTAAGGTCTTAACTCTTACTCTGGCCTAATAGCTAAGGTCTTAGACTCTTACTCTGGCCTAGTGGTTAAGGTCTTAACTCTTACTCTGGCCTACTGGTTAAGGTCTTAACTCTTACTCTGGCCTACAGGTTAAGGTCTTATCTCTTACTCTGGCCTACATGTTAAGGTCTTAACTCTTACTCTGGCCTAATAGCTAAGGTCTTAGACTCGTACTATGGCCTACAGGTTAAGGTCTTAACTCTTACTCTGGCCTAATAGCTAAGGTCTTAGACTCATACTCTGGCCTACTGGTTAAGGTCTTAACTCTTACTCTGGCCTACTGGTTAAGGTCTTAACTCTTACTCTGACCTAATAGCTAAGGTCTTAGACTTGTACTATGGCCTACTGGTTAAGGTCTTAACTCTTACTCTGGCCTAATAGTTAAGGTCTTATCTCTCACTCTGGCCTACTGGTTAAGGTCTTAACTCTTACTCTGGCTTAATAGCTAAGGTCTTAGACTCGTACTCTGGCCTAATGGTTAAGGTCTTAACTGTTACTCTGGCCTACAGGTTAAGGTCTTAACTCTTACTCTGGCCTAATAGCTAAGGTCTTAGACTCGTACTATGGCCTACAGGTTAAGGTCTTAACTCTTACTCTGGCCTAATAGCTAAGGTCTTAGACTCATACTATGGCCTATAGGTTAAGGTCTTAACTCTTACTCTGGCCTAATAGCTAAGGTCTTAGACTCGTACTCTGGCCTAATGGTTAAGTTCTTAACTCTTACTCTGGCCTACAGGTTAAGGTCTTAACTCTTACTCTGGCCTACTGGTTAAGGTCTTATCTCTTACTCTGGCCTACTGGTTAAGGTCTTAACTCTTACTCTGGCCTAATAGCTAAGGTCTTAGACTCGTACTATGGCCTAATGGTTAAGGTCTTAACTCTTACTCTGGCCTAATAGCTAAGGTCTTAACTCTTACCCTGGCCTAATAGCTAAGGTCATAGACTCATACTCTGGCCTACTGGTTAAGGTCTTAACTCTTACTCTGGCCTAATAGCTAAGGTCTTAACTCTTACTCTGGCCTAATAGCTAAGGTCTTAGACTCGTACTCTGGCCTACTGGTTAAGGTCTTAACTCTTACTCTGGCGTAATAGCTAAAGTCTTAACTCCTACTCTGGCCTCATAGCTATGGTCTTAGACTCGTACTCTGGCCTACAGGTTATGGTCTTAACTCTTACTCTGGCCTACTGGTTAAGGTCTTAACTCTTACTCTGGCCTAATAGCTAAGGTCTTAACTCTTATTTAGGCCTAATAGCTAAGGTCTTAGACTCGTACTATGGCCTACAGGTTAAGGTCTTAACTCTTACTCTGGCCTACTGGTTAAGGTCTTAACTCTTACTCTGGCCTAATAGCTAAGGTCTTAGACTCGTACTATGGCCTACAGGTTAAGGCCTTAACTCTTACTCTGGCCTACTGGTTAAGGTCTTAACTCTTACTCTGGCCTAATAGCTAAGGTCTTAGACTCATACTATGGCTTAGAGGTAAAGGTCTTAACTCTTACTCTGGCCTAATAGCTAAGGTCTTAGACTCGTACTCTGGCCTACTGGTTATGGTCTTAACTCTTACTCTGGCCTAATAGCTAAGGTCTTAACTCTTACTCTGGCCTTCTGGTTAAGGTCTTAACTCTTACTCTGGCCTACTGGTTAAGGTCTTAACTCTTACTCTGGCCTAATAGCTAAGGTCTTAACTCTTACTCTGGCCTACTGGTTAAGCTCTTAACTCTTACTCTGGCCTAATAGCGAAGGTCTTAACTCTTACTCTGGCCTACTGGTTAAGGTCTTAACTCTTACTCTGGCCTAATAGCTAAGGTCTTAGACTCGTACTCTGGCCTAATGTTTAAGGTCTTAACTCTTACTCTGGTCTAATGGTTAAGGTCTTAACTCTTACTCTGGCCTACTGATTAATGTCTTAACTCTTACTCTGGCCTACTTGTTAAGGTCTTAATTCTTACTCTGGCCTACTGGTTAAGGTCTTGACTCTTACTCTGGCCTGATAGTTAAGGTCTTAACTCTTACTCTGGCCTAATAGCTAAGGTCTTAGACTCATACTCTGGCCTAGTGGTTAAGGTCTTAACTCCTACTCTGGCCTAATAGGTAAGGTCTTAGACTCGTAATCTGGCCTACTGGTTAAGGTCTTAACTCTTACTCTGGCCTAATAGCTAAGGTCTTCACTCTTACTCTGGCCTACTGGTTAAGCTCTTAACTCTTACTCTGGTCTATCTAGCTAAGGTCTTGACTCTTACTCTGGCCTAATAGCTAAGGTCTTAACTCTTACTCTGGCCTAATAGCTAAGGTCTTAGACTCGTACTCTGGCCTAGTGGTTAAGGTCTTAACTCTTACGCTGGCCTAATAGCTAAGGTCTTAACTCTTACTCTGGCCTAATAGGTAAGGTCTTAGACTCGTAATCTGGCCTACTGGTTAAGGTCTTAACTCTTACTCTGGCCTACTGGTTAAGGTCTTAACTCTTACTCTGGCCTAATAGCTAAGGTCTTCAATCTTACTCTGGCCTACTGGTTAAGCTCTTAACTCTTACTCTGGTCTACTAGCTAAGGTCTTAACTCTTACTCTGGCCTACTGGTTAAGGTCTTAACTCTTACTCTGGCCTAATAGCTAAGGTCTTAGACTCGTACTATGGCCTACAGGTTAAGGTCTTAACTCTTACTCTGGCCTACTGGTTAAGGTCTTAACTCTTACTCTGGCCTAATAGCTAAGGTCTTAGACTCGTACTATGGCCTACAGGTTAAGGTCTTAACTCTTACTCTGGCCTAATAGCTAAGGTCTTAGACTCATACTCTGGCCTACTGGTTAAGGTCTTAACTCTTACTCTGGCCTAATAGCTAAGGTCTTAACTCTTACTCTGGCCTACTGATTAAGGTCTTAACTCCTACTCTGGCCTACTGGTTAAGGTCTTAACTCTTACTCTGGCCTAATAGCTAAGGTCTTAGACTCGTACTCTGGCCTAATAGCTAAGGTCTTAGACTCATACTCTGGCCTAATGGTTAAGGTCTTAACTCTTACTCTGGCCTAACAGCTAAGGTCTTAACTCTTACTCTGGCCTAATAGCTAAGGTCTTAACTCTTACTCTGGCCTAATAGCTAAGGTCTTAGACTCGTACTCTGGCCTACAGGTTAAGGTCTTAACTATTACTCTGGCCTACTGGTTAAGGTCTTAACTCTTACTCTGGCCTACTGGTTAAGGTCTTAACTCTTTCTCTGGCCTACAGGTTAAGGTCTTAACTCTTACTCTGGCCTGCTGGTTAAGGTCTTAACTCTTCCTCTGGCCTAATACCTAAGGTCTTAACTCTTACCCTGGCCTAATAGCTAAGGTCATAGACTCATACTCTGGCCTACTGGTTAAGGTCTTAACTCTTACTCTGGCCTAATAGCTAAGGTCTTAACTCTTACTCTGCCCTAATAGCTAAGGTCTTAGACTCGAACTCTGGCCTACTGGTTAAGGTCCTAACTCTTACTCTGGCGTGATAGCTAAAGTCTTAACTCTTACTCTGGCCTCATAGCTATGGTCTTAGACTCGTACTCTGGCCTACAGGTTATGGTGTTAACTCTTACTCTGGCCTACTGGTTAAGGTCTTAACTCTTACTCTGGCCTAATAGCTAAGGTCTTAACTCTTACTCTGGCCTAATAGCTAAGGTCTTAGACTCGTACTGTGGCCTACAGGTTAAGGTCTTAACTCTTACTCTGGCCTACTGGTTAAGGTCTTAACTCTTACTCTGGCCTAATAGCTAAGGTCTTAGACTCGTACTATGGCCTACAGGTTAAGGTCTTAACTCTTACTCTGGCCTACTGGTTAAGGTCTTAACCCTTACTCTGGCCTAATAGCTAAGGTCTTAGACTCGTACTATGGCCTACAGGTTAAGGTCTTAACTCTTACTCTGGCCGAATAGCTAAGGTCTTAACTCTTACTCTGGCCTTCTGGTTAAGGTCTTAACTCTTACGCTGGCTTACTGGTTAAGGTCTTAACTCTTACTCTGGCCTAATAGCTAAGGTCTTAACTCTTACTCTGGCCTACTGGTTAAGCTCTTAACTCTTACTCTGGCCTAATAGCGAAGGTCTTAACTCTTACTCTGGCCTACTGGTTAAGGTCTTAACTCTTACTCTGGCCTAATAGCTAAGGTCTAATACTCGTACTCTGGCCTAATGGTTAAGGTCTTAACTCTTACTCTGGCCTAATGGTTAAGGTCTTAACTCTTACTCTGGCCTACTGGTTAATGTCTTAACTCTTACTCTGGCCTACTTGTTAAGGTCTTAATTCTTACTCTGGCCTTCTGGTTAAGGTCTTGACTCTTACTCTGGCCTAATAGCTAAGGTCTTAGACTCGTACTCTGGCCTAATGGTTAAGGTCTTAACTCTTACTCTGGCCTAATAGCTAAGGTCTTAACTCTTACTCTGGCCTACTGGTTAAGGTCTTCACACTTACTCTGGCCTAATAGCTAAGGTCTTAGACTCGTACTCTGGCCTAATGGTTAAGGTCTTAACTCTTACTCTAGCCTAATTGTTAAGGTCTTAACTCTTACTCTGGCCTACAGGTTAAGGTCTTATCTCTTACTCTGGCCTACATGTTAAGGTCTTAACTCTTACCATGGCCTAATAGCTAAGGTCTTAGACTTGTACTCTGGCCTAATAGCTAAGTTCTTAACTCTTACTCTGGCCTAATAGATAAGGTCTTAGACTCGTACTATGGCCTACAAGTTAAGGTCTTAACTCTTACTCTGGCCTACTGGTTAAGGTCTTAACTCTTACTCTGGCCTAATAGCTAACGTCTTAGACTCGTACTCTGGCCTAATGGTTAAGGTCTTAACTCTTACTCTGGCCTACTGGTTAAGGTCTTAACTCTTACTCTGGTCTACTGGTTAAGGTCTAATCTCTTTCTCTGGCCTAATGGTTAAGGTCTTAACTCTTACTCTGGCCTAATAGCTAAGATCTTAACTCTTACTCTGGCCTAATAGCTAAGGTCTTAGACTCACACTCTGGCCTACTGGTTAAGGTCTTAACTCTTACTCTGGCCTAATAGCTAAGGTCTTAACTCTTACTCTGGCCTAATAGCTAAGGTCTTAGACTCATACTCTGGCCTAATGGTTAAGGTCTTAACTCTTACTCTGGCCTAATAGCTAAGGTCTTAACTCTTACTCTGGCCTAATAGCTAAGGTCTTAGACTCGTACTCTGGCCTACTGGTTAAGGTCTTAACTCTTACTCTGGCCTACTGGTTAAGGTCTTAAATCTTACTCTGGCCTAATAACTAAGGTCTTACACTCGTACTCTGGCGTAATAGCTAAGGTCTTAGACTCATACTCTGGCCTAATGGTTAAGGTCTTAACTCCTACTCTGGCCTACTGGTTAAGGTCTTCACTCTTACTCTGGCCTAATAGCTAAGGTCTTAGACTCGTACTCTGGCCTAATGGTTAAGGTCTTAACTATTACTCTGGCCTAATAGCTAAGGTCTTAATTCTTACTCTGGCCTATTAGCCATGGTCTTAACTCTTACTCTGGCCTAATAGCTAAGGTCTTAGACTTGTACTCTGGCCTACAGGTTAAGGTCTTAACTCTTACTCTGGCCTACTGGATAAGGTCTTAATTCTTACTCTGGCCTAATAGCTAAGGTCTTAACTCTTACTCTGACCTACTAGCTAAGGTCTTAGACTCGTACTATGGCCTACAGGTTAAGGTCTTAACTCTTACTCTGGCCTACTGGTTAAGGTCTTAACTCTTACTCTGGCCTAATAGCTAAGGTCTTAGACTCGTACTATGGCCTACAGGTTAAGGTCTTAACTCTTACTCTGGCCTGCTGGTTAAGGTCTTAACTCTTATTCTGGCCTACTGGTTAAGGTCTTAACTCTTACTCTGGCCTACTGGTTAAGGTCTTAACTCTTTCTCTGGCCTAATGGTTAAGGTCTTAACTCTTACTCTGGCCTGCTGGTTAAGGTCTTAACTCTTCCTCTGGCCTAATACCTAAGGTCTTAGACTCGTACTGTGGCCTAATGGTTAAGGTCTTAACTCTTACTATGGCCTAATAGCTAAGGTCTTAACTCTTACCCTGGCCTAATAGCTAAGGTCATAGACTCATACTCTGGCCTACTGGTTAAGGTCTTAACTCTTACTCTGGCCTAATAGCTAAGGTCTTAACTCTTACTCTGCCCTAATAGCTAAGGTCTTAGACTCGAACTCTGGCCTACTGGTTAAGGTCCTAACTCTTACTCTGGCGTGATAGCTAAAGTCTTAACTCTTACTCTGGCCTCATAGCTATGGTCTTAGACTCGTACTCTGGCCTACAGGTTATGGTGTTAACTCTTACTCTGGCCTACTGGTTAAGGTCTTAACTCTTACTCTGGCCTAATAGCTAAGGTCTTAACTCTTACTCTGGCCTAATAGCTAAGGTCTTAGACTCGTACTGTGGCCTACAGGTTAAGGTCTTAACTCTTACTCTGGCCTACTGGTTAAGGTCTTAACTCTTACTCTGGCCTAATAGCTAAGGTCTTAGACTCGTACTATGGCCTACAGGTTAAGGTCTTAACTCTTACTCTGGCCTACTGGTTAAGGTCTTAACCCTTACTCTGGCCTAATAGCTAAGGTCTTAGACTCGTACTATGGCCTACAGGTTAAGGTCTTAACTCTTACTCTGGCCGAATAGCTAAGGTCTTAACTCTTACTCTGGCCTTCTGGTTAAGGTCTTAACTCTTACGCTGGCTTACTGGTTAAGGTCTTAACTCTTACTCTGGCCTAATAGCTAAGGTCTTAACTCTTACTCTGGCCTACTGGTTAAGCTCTTAACTCTTACTCTGGCCTAATAGCGAAGGTCTTAACTCTTACTCTGGCCTACTGGTTAAGGTCTTAACTCTTACTCTGGCCTAATAGCTAAGGTCTAATACTCGTACTCTGGCCTAATGGTTAAGGTCTTAACTCTTACTCTGGCCTAATGGTTAAGGTCTTAACTCTTACTCTGGCCTACTGGTTAATGTCTTAACTCTTACTCTGGCCTACTTGTTAAGGTCTTAATTCTTACTCTGGCCTTCTGGTTAAGGTCTTGACTCTTACTCTGGCCTAATAGCTAAGGTCTTAGACTCGTACTCTGGCCTAATGGTTAAGGTCTTAACTCTTACTCTGGCCTAATAGCTAAGGTCTTAACTCTTACTCTGGCCTACTGGTTAAGGTCTTCACACTTACTCTGGCCTAATAGCTAAGGTCTTAGACTCGTACTCTGGCCTAATGGTTAAGGTCTTAACTCTTACTCTAGCCTAATTGTTAAGGTCTTAACTCTTACTCTGGCCTACCGGTTAATGTCTTAACTCTTACTCTGGCCTACTGGTTAAGGTCTTAACTCTTACCATGGCCTAATAGCTAAGGTCTTAGACTTGTACTCTGGCCTAATAGCTAAGTTCTTAACTCTTACTCTGGCCTAATAGATAAGGTCTTAGACTCGTACTATGGCCTACAAGTTAAGGTCTTAACTCTTTCTCTGGCCTACTGGTTAAGGTCTTAACTCTTACTCTGGCCTAATAGCTAAGGTCTTAGACTCTTACTCTGGCCTAGTGGTTAAGGTCTTAACTCTTACTCTGGCCTACTGGTTAAGGTCTTAACTCTTACTCTGGCCTACAGGTTAAGGTCTTATCTCTTACTCTGGCCTACATGTTAAGGTCTTAACTCTTACTCTGGCCTAATAGCTAAGGTCTTAGACTCGTACTATGGCCTACAGGTTAAGGTCTTAACTCTTACTCTGGCCTAATAGCTAAGGTCTTAGACTCATACTCTGGCCTACTGGTTAAGGTCTTAACTCTTACTCTGGCCTACTGGTTAAGGTCTTAACTCTTACTCTGACCTAATAGCTAAGGTCTTAGACTTGTACTATGGCCTACTGGTTAAGGTCTTAACTCTTACTCTGGCCTAATAGTTAAGGTCTTATCTCTCACTCTGGCCTACTGGTTAAGGTCTTAACTCTTACTCTGGCTTAATAGCTAAGGTCTTAGACTCGTACTCTGGCCTAATGGTTAAGGTCTTAACTGTTACTCTGGCCTACAGGTTAAGGTCTTAACTCTTACTCTGGCCTAATAGCTAAGGTCTTAGACTCGTACTATGGCCTACAGGTTAAGGTCTTAACTCTTACTCTGGCCTAATAGCTAAGGTCTTAGACTCATACTATGGCCTATAGGTTAAGGTCTTAACTCTTACTCTGGCCTAATAGCTAAGGTCTTAGACTCGTACTCTGGCCTAATGGTTAAGTTCTTAACTCTTACTCTGGCCTACAGGTTAAGGTCTTAACTCTTACTCTGGCCTACTGGTTAAGGTCTTATCTCTTACTCTGGCCTACTGGTTAAGGTCTTAACTCTTACTCTGGCCTAATAGCTAAGGTCTTAGACTCGTACTATGGCCTAATGGTTAAGGTCTTAACTCTTACTCTGGCCTAATAGCTAAGGTCTTAACTCTTACCCTGGCCTAATAGCTAAGGTCATAGACTCATACTCTGGCCTACTGGTTAAGGTCTTAACTCTTACTCTGGCCTAATAGCTAAGGTCTTAACTCTTACTCTGGCCTAATAGCTAAGGTCTTAGACTCGTACTCTGGCCTACTGGTTAAGGTCTTAACTCTTACTCTGGCGTAATAGCTAAAGTCTTAACTCCTACTCTGGCCTCATAGCTATGGTCTTAGACTCGTACTCTGGCCTACAGGTTATGGTCTTAACTCTTACTCTGGCCTACTGGTTAAGGTCTTAACTCTTACTCTGGCCTAATAGCTAAGGTCTTAACTCTTATTTAGGCCTAATAGCTAAGGTCTTAGACTCGTACTATGGCCTACAGGTTAAGGTCTTAACTCTTACTCTGGCCTACTGGTTAAGGTCTTAACTCTTACTCTGGCCTAATAGCTAAGGTCTTAGACTCGTACTATGGCCTACAGGTTAAGGCCTTAACTCTTACTCTGGCCTACTGGTTAAGGTCTTAACTCTTACTCTGGCCTAATAGCTAAGGTCTTAGACTCATACTATGGCTTAGAGGTAAAGGTCTTAACTCTTACTCTGGCCTAATAGCTAAGGTCTTAGACTCGTACTCTGGCCTACTGGTTATGGTCTTAACTCTTACTCTGGCCTAATAGCTAAGGTCTTAACTCTTACTCTGGCCTTCTGGTTAAGGTCTTAACTCTTACTCTGGCCTACTGGTTAAGGTCTTAACTCTTACTCTGGCCTAATAGCTAAGGTCTTAACTCTTACTCTGGCCTACTGGTTAAGCTCTTAACTCTTACTCTGGCCTAATAGCGAAGGTCTTAACTCTTACTCTGGCCTACTGGTTAAGGTCTTAACTCTTACTCTGGCCTAATAGCTAAGGTCTTAGACTCGTACTCTGGCCTAATGTTTAAGGTCTTAACTCTTACTCTGGTCTAATGGTTAAGGTCTTAACTCTTACTCTGGCCTACTGATTAATGTCTTAACTCTTACTCTGGCCTACTTGTTAAGGTCTTAATTCTTACTCTGGCCTACTGGTTAAGGTCTTGACTCTTACTCTGGCCTGATAGTTAAGGTCTTAACTCTTACTCTGGCCTAATAGCTAAGGTCTTAGACTCATACTCTGGCCTAGTGGTTAAGGTCTTAACTCCTACTCTGGCCTAATAGGTAAGGTCTTAGACTCGTAATCTGGCCTACTGGTTAAGGTCTTAACTCTTACTCTGGCCTAATAGCTAAGGTCTTCACTCTTACTCTGGCCTACTGGTTAAGCTCTTAACTCTTACTCTGGTCTATCTAGCTAAGGTCTTGACTCTTACTCTGGCCTAATAGCTAAGGTCTTAACTCTTACTCTGGCCTAATAGCTAAGGTCTTAGACTCGTACTCTGGCCTAGTGGTTAAGGTCTTAACTCTTACGCTGGCCTAATAGCTAAGGTCTTAACTCTTACTCTGGCCTAATAGGTAAGGTCTTAGACTCGTAATCTGGCCTACTGGTTAAGGTCTTAACTCTTACTCTGGCCTACTGGTTAAGGTCTTAACTCTTACTCTGGCCTAATAGCTAAGGTCTTCAATCTTACTCTGGCCTACTGGTTAAGCTCTTAACTCTTACTCTGGTCTACTAGCTAAGGTCTTAACTCTTACTCTGGCCTACTGGTTAAGGTCTTAACTCTTACTCTGGCCTAATAGCTAAGGTCTTAGACTCGTACTATGGCCTACAGGTTAAGGTCTTAACTCTTACTCTGGCCTACTGGTTAAGGTCTTAACTCTTACTCTGGCCTAATAGCTAAGGTCTTAGACTCGTACTATGGCCTACAGGTTAAGGTCTTAACTCTTACTCTGGCCTAATAGCTAAGGTCTTAGACTCATACTCTGGCCTACTGGTTAAGGTCTTAACTCTTACTCTGGCCTAATAGCTAAGGTCTTAACTCTTACTCTGGCCTACTGATTAAGGTCTTAACTCCTACTCTGGCCTACTGGTTAAGGTCTTAACTCTTACTCTGGCCTAATAGCTAAGGTCTTAGACTCGTACTCTGGCCTAATAGCTAAGGTCTTAGACTCATACTCTGGCCTAATGGTTAAGGTCTTAACTCTTACTCTGGCCTAACAGCTAAGGTCTTAACTCTTACTCTGGCCTAATAGCTAAGGTCTTAACTCTTACTCTGGCCTAATAGCTAAGGTCTTAGACTCGTACTCTGGCCTACAGGTTAAGGTCTTAACTATTACTCTGGCCTACTGGTTAAGGTCTTAACTCTTACTCTGGCCTACTGGTTAAGGTCTTAACTCTTTCTCTGGCCTACAGGTTAAGGTCTTAACTCTTACTCTGGCCTGCTGGTTAAGGTCTTAACTCTTCCTCTGGCCTAATACCTAAGGTCTTAACTCTTACCCTGGCCTAATAGCTAAGGTCATAGACTCATACTCTGGCCTACTGGTTAAGGTCTTAACTCTTACTCTGGCCTAATAGCTAAGGTCTTAACTCTTACTCTGCCCTAATAGCTAAGGTCTTAGACTCGAACTCTGGCCTACTGGTTAAGGTCCTAACTCTTACTCTGGCGTGATAGCTAAAGTCTTAACTCTTACTCTGGCCTCATAGCTATGGTCTTAGACTCGTACTCTGGCCTACAGGTTATGGTGTTAACTCTTACTCTGGCCTACTGGTTAAGGTCTTAACTCTTACTCTGGCCTAATAGCTAAGGTCTTAACTCTTACTCTGGCCTAATAGCTAAGGTCTTAGACTCGTACTGTGGCCTACAGGTTAAGGTCTTAACTCTTACTCTGGCCTACTGGTTAAGGTCTTAACTCTTACTCTGGCCTAATAGCTAAGGTCTTAGACTCGTACTATGGCCTACAGGTTAAGGTCTTAACTCTTACTCTGGCCTACTGGTTAAGGTCTTAACCCTTACTCTGGCCTAATAGCTAAGGTCTTAGACTCGTACTATGGCCTACAGGTTAAGGTCTTAACTCTTACTCTGGCCGAATAGCTAAGGTCTTAACTCTTACTCTGGCCTTCTGGTTAAGGTCTTAACTCTTACGCTGGCTTACTGGTTAAGGTCTTAACTCTTACTCTGGCCTAATAGCTAAGGTCTTAACTCTTACTCTGGCCTACTGGTTAAGCTCTTAACTCTTACTCTGGCCTAATAGCGAAGGTCTTAACTCTTACTCTGGCCTACTGGTTAAGGTCTTAACTCTTACTCTGGCCTAATAGCTAAGGTCTAATACTCGTACTCTGGCCTAATGGTTAAGGTCTTAACTCTTACTCTGGCCTAATGGTTAAGGTCTTAACTCTTACTCTGGCCTACTGGTTAATGTCTTAACTCTTACTCTGGCCTACTTGTTAAGGTCTTAATTCTTACTCTGGCCTTCTGGTTAAGGTCTTGACTCTTACTCTGGCCTAATAGCTAAGGTCTTAGACTCGTACTCTGGCCTAATGGTTAAGGTCTTAACTCTTACTCTGGCCTAATAGCTAAGGTCTTAACTCTTACTCTGGCCTACTGGTTAAGGTCTTCACACTTACTCTGGCCTAATAGCTAAGGTCTTAGACTCGTACTCTGGCCTAATGGTTAAGGTCTTAACTCTTACTCTAGCCTAATTGTTAAGGTCTTAACTCTTACTCTGGCCTACAGGTTAAGGTCTTATCTCTTACTCTGGCCTACATGTTAAGGTCTTAACTCTTACCATGGCCTAATAGCTAAGGTCTTAGACTTGTACTCTGGCCTAATAGCTAAGTTCTTAACTCTTACTCTGGCCTAATAGATAAGGTCTTAGACTCGTACTATGGCCTACAAGTTAAGGTCTTAACTCTTACTCTGGCCTACTGGTTAAGGTCTTAACTCTTACTCTGGCCTAATAGCTAACGTCTTAGACTCGTACTCTGGCCTAATGGTTAAGGTCTTAACTCTTACTCTGGCCTACTGGTTAAGGTCTTAACTCTTACTCTGGCCTACTGGTTAAGGTCTAATCTCTTTCTCTGGCCTAATGGTTAAGGTCTTAACTCTTACTCTGGCCTAATAGCTAAGATCTTAACTCTTACTCTGGCCTAATAGCTAAGGTCTTAGACTCACACTCTGGCCTACTGGTTAAGGTCTTAACTCTTACTCTGGCCTAATAGCTAAGGTCTTAACTCTTACTCTGGCCTAATAGCTAAGGTCTTAGACTCATACTCTGGCCTAATGGTTAAGGTCTTAACTCTTACTCTGGCCTAATAGCTAAGGTCTTAACTCTTACTCTGGCCTAATAGCTAAGGTCTTAGACTCGTACTCTGGCCTACTGGTTAAGGTCTTAACTCTTACTCTGGCCTACTGGTTAAGGTCTTAAATCTTACTCTGGCCTAATAACTAAGGTCTTACACTCGTACTCTGGCGTAATAGCTAAGGTCTTAGACTCATACTCTGGCCTAATGGTTAAGGTCTTAACTCCTACTCTGGCCTACTGGTTAAGGTCTTCACTCTTACTCTGGCCTAATAGCTAAGGTCTTAGACTCGTACTCTGGCCTAATGGTTAAGGTCTTAACTATTACTCTGGCCTAATAGCTAAGGTCTTAATTCTTACTCTGGCCTATTAGCCATGGTCTTAACTCTTACTCTGGCCTAATAGCTAAGGTCTTAGACTTGTACTCTGGCCTACAGGTTAAGGTCTTAACTCTTACTCTGGCCTACTGGATAAGGTCTTAATTCTTACTCTGGCCTAATAGCTAAGGTCTTAACTCTTACTCTGACCTACTAGCTAAGGTCTTAGACTCGTACTATGGCCTACAGGTTAAGGTCTTAACTCTTACTCTGGCCTACTGGTTAAGGTCTTAACTCTTACTCTGGCCTAATAGCTAAGGTCTTAGACTCGTACTATGGCCTACAGGTTAAGGTCTTAACTCTTACTCTGGCCTGCTGGTTAAGGTCTTAACTCTTATTCTGGCCTACTGGTTAAGGTCTTAACTCTTACTCTGGCCTACTGGTTAAGGTCTTAACTCTTTCTCTGGCCTAATGGTTAAGGTCTTAACTCTTACTCTGGCCTGCTGGTTAAGGTCTTAACTCTTCCTCTGGCCTAATACCTAAGGTCTTAGACTCGTACTGTGGCCTAATGGTTAAGGTCTTAACTCTTACTATGGCCTAATAGCTAAGGTCTTAACTCTTACCCTGGCCTAATAGCTAAGGTCATAGACTCATACTCTGGCCTACTGGTTAAGGTCTTAACTCTTACTCTGGCCTAATAGCTAAGGTCTTAACTCTTACTCTGCCCTAATAGCTAAGGTCTTAGACTCGAACTCTGGCCTACTGGTTAAGGTCCTAACTCTTACTCTGGCGTGATAGCTAAAGTCTTAACTCTTACTCTGGCCTCATAGCTATGGTCTTAGACTCGTACTCTGGCCTACAGGTTATGGTGTTAACTCTTACTCTGGCCTACTGGTTAAGGTCTTAACTCTTACTCTGGCCTAATAGCTAAGGTCTTAACTCTTACTCTGGCCTAATAGCTAAGGTCTTAGACTCGTACTGTGGCCTACAGGTTAAGGTCTTAACTCTTACTCTGGCCTACTGGTTAAGGTCTTAACTCTTACTCTGGCCTAATAGCTAAGGTCTTAGACTCGTACTATGGCCTACAGGTTAAGGTCTTAACTCTTACTCTGGCCTACTGGTTAAGGTCTTAACCCTTACTCTGGCCTAATATCTAAGGTCTTAGACTCGTACTATGGCCTACAGGTTAAGGTCTTAACTCTTACTCTGGCCGAATAGCTAAGGTCTTAACTCTTACTCTGGCCTTCTGGTTAAGGTCTTAACTCTTACGCTGGCTTACTGGTTAAGGTCTTAACTCTTACTCTGGCCTAATAGCTAAGGTCTTAACTCTTACTCTGGCCTACTGGTTAAGCTCTTAACTCTTACTCTGGCCTAATAGCGAAGGTCTTAACTCTTACTCTGGCCTACTGGTTAAGGTCTTAACTCTTACTCTGGCCTAATAGCTAAGGTCTAATACTCGTACTCTGGCCTAATGGTTAAGGTCTTAACTCTTACTCTGGCCTAATGGTTAAGGTCTTAACTCTTACTCTGGCCTACTGGTTAATGTCTTAACTCTTACTCTGGCCTACTTGTTAAGGTCTTAATTCTTACTCTGGCCTTCTGGTTAAGGTCTTGACTCTTACTCTGGCCTAATAGCTAAGGTCTTAGACTCGTACTCTGGCCTAATGGTTAAGGTCTTAACTCTTACTCTGGCCTAATAGCTAAGGTCTTAACTCTTACTCTGGCCTACTGGTTAAGGTCTTCACACTTACTCTGGCCTAATAGCTAAGGTCTTAGACTCGTACTCTGGCCTAATGGTTAAGGTCTTAACTCTTACTCTAGCCTAATTGTTAAGGTCTTAACTCTTACTCTGGCCTACCGGTTAATGTCTTAACTCTTACTCTGGCCTACTGGTTAAGGTCTTAACTCTTACCATGGCCTAATAGCTAAGGTCTTAGACTTGTACTCTGGCCTAATAGCTAAGTTCTTAACTCTTACTCTGGCCTAATAGATAAGGTCTTAGACTCGTACTATGGCCTACAAGTTAAGGTCTTAACTCTTTCTCTGGCCTACTGGTTAAGGTCTTAACTCTTACTCTGGCCTAATAGCTAAGGTCTTAGACTCTTACTCTGGCCTAGTGGTTAAGGTCTTAACTCTTACTCTGGCCTACTGGTTAAGGTCTTAACTCTTACTCTGGCCTACAGGTTAAGGTCTTATCTCTTACTCTGGCCTACATGTTAAGGTCTTAACTCTTACTCTGGCCTAATAGCTAAGGTCTTAGACTCGTACTATGGCCTACAGGTTAAGGTCTTAACTCTTACTCTGGCCTAATAGCTAAGGTCTTAGACTCATACTCTGGCCTACTGGTTAAGGTCTTAACTCTTACTCTGGCCTACGGGTTAAGGTCTTAACTCTTACTCTGACCTAATAGCTAAGGTCTTAGACTTGTACTATGGCCTACTGGTTAAGGTCTTAACTCTTACTCTGGCCTAATAGTTAAGGTCTTATCTCTCACTCTGGCCTACTGGTTAAGGTCTTAACTCTTACTCTGGCTTAATAGCTAAGGTCTTAGACTCGTACTCTGGCCTAATGGTTAAGGTCTTAACTGTTACTCTGGCCTACAGGTTAAGGTCTTAACTCTTACTCTGGCCTAATAGCTAAGGTCTTAGACTCGTACTATGGCCTACAGGTTAAGGTCTTAACTCTTACTCTGGCCTAATAGCTAAGGTCTTAGACTCATACTATGGCCTATAGGTTAAGGTCTTAACTCTTACTCTGGCCTAATAGCTAAGGTCTTAGACTCGTACTCTGGCCTAATGGTTAAGTTCTTAACTCTTACTCTGGCCTACAGGTTAAGGTCTTAACTCTTACTCTGGCCTACTGGTTAAGGTCTTATCTCTTACTCTGGCCTACTGGTTAAGGTCTTAACTCTTACTCTGGCCTAATAGCTAAGGTCTTAGACTCGTACTATGGCCTAATGGTTAAGGTCTTAACTCTTACTCTGGCCTAATAGCTAAGGTCTTAACTCTTACCCTGGCCTAATAGCTAAGGTCATAGACTCATACTCTGGCCTACTGGTTAAGGTCTTAACTCTTACTCTGGCCTAATAGCTAAGGTCTTAACTCTTACTCTGGCCTAATAGCTAAGGTCTTAGACTCGTACTCTGGCCTACTGGTTAAGGTCTTAACTCTTACTCTGGCGTAATAGCTAAAGTCTTAACTCCTACTCTGGCCTCATAGCTATGGTCTTAGACTCGTACTCTGGCCTACAGGTTATGGTCTTAACTCTTACTCTGGCCTACTGGTTAAGGTCTTAACTCTTACTCTGGCCTAATAGCTAAGGTCTTAACTCTTATTTAGGCCTAATAGCTAAGGTCTTAGACTCGTACTATGGCCTACAGGTTAAGGTCTTAACTCTTACTCTGGCCTACTGGTTAAGGTCTTAACTCTTACTCTGGCCTAATAGCTAAGGTCTTAGACTCGTACTATGGCCTACAGGTTAAGGCCTTAACTCTTACTCTGGCCTACTGGTTAAGGTCTTAACTCTTACTCTGGCCTAATAGCTAAGGTCTTAGACTCATACTATGGCTTAGAGGTAAAGGTCTTAACTCTTACTCTGGCCTAATAGCTAAGGTCTTAGACTCGTACTCTGGCCTACTGGTTATGGTCTTAACTCTTACTCTGGCCTAATAGCTAAGGTCTTAACTCTTACTCTGGCCTTCTGGTTAAGGTCTTAACTCTTACTCTGGCCTACTGGTTAAGGTCTTAACTCTTACTCTGGCCTAATAGCTAAGGTCTTAACTCTTACTCTGGCCTACTGGTTAAGCTCTTAACTCTTACTCTGGCCTAATAGCGAAGGTCTTAACTCTTACTCTGGCCTACTGGTTAAGGTCTTAACTCTTACTCTGGCCTAATAGCTAAGGTCTTAGACTCGTACTCTGGCCTAATGTTTAAGGTCTTAACTCTTACTCTGGTCTAATGGTTAAGGTCTTAACTCTTACTCTGGCCTACTGATTAATGTCTTAACTCTTACTCTGGCCTACTTGTTAAGGTCTTAATTCTTACTCTGGCCTACTGGTTAAGGTCTTGACTCTTACTCTGGCCTGATAGTTAAGGTCTTAACTCTTACTCTGGCCTAATAGCTAAGGTCTTAGACTCATACTCTGGCCTAGTGGTTAAGGTCTTAACTCCTACTCTGGCCTAATAGGTAAGGTCTTAGACTCGTAATCTGGCCTACTGGTTAAGGTCTTAACTCTTACTCTGGCCTAATAGCTAAGGTCTTCACTCTTACTCTGGCCTACTGGTTAAGCTCTTAACTCTTACTCTGGTCTATCTAGCTAAGGTCTTGACTCTTACTCTGGCCTAATAGCTAAGGTCTTAACTCTTACTCTGGCCTAATAGCTAAGGTCTTAGACTCGTACTCTGGCCTAGTGGTTAAGGTCTTAACTCTTACGCTGGCCTAATAGCTAAGGTCTTAACTCTTACTCTGGCCTAATAGGTAAGGTCTTAGACTCGTAATCTGGCCTACTGGTTAAGGTCTTAACTCTTACTCTGGCCTACTGGTTAAGGTCTTAACTCTTACTCTGGCCTAATAGCTAAGGTCTTCAATCTTACTCTGGCCTACTGGTTAAGCTCTTAACTCTTACTCTGGTCTACTAGCTAAGGTCTTAACTCTTACTCTGGCCTACTGGTTAAGGTCTTAACTCTTACTCTGGCCTAATAGCTAAGGTCTTAGACTCGTACTATGGCCTACAGGTTAAGGTCTTAACTCTTACTCTGGCCTACTGGTTAAGGTCTTAACTCTTACTCTGGCCTAATAGCTAAGGTCTTAGACTCGTACTATGGCCTACAGGTTAAGGTCTTAACTCTTACTCTGGCCTAATAGCTAAGGTCTTAGACTCATACTCTGGCCTACTGGTTAAGGTCTTAACTCTTACTCTGGCCTAATAGCTAAGGTCTTAACTCTTACTCTGGCCTACTGATTAAGGTCTTAACTCCTACTCTGGCCTACTGGTTAAGGTCTTAACTCTTACTCTGGCCTAATAGCTAAGGTCTTAGACTCGTACTCTGGCCTAATAGCTAAGGTCTTAGACTCATACTCTGGCCTAATGGTTAAGGTCTTAACTCTTACTCTGGCCTAACAGCTAAGGTCTTAACTCTTACTCTGGCCTAATAGCTAAGGTCTTAACTCTTACTCTGGCCTAATAGCTAAGGTCTTAGACTCGTACTCTGGCCTACAGGTTAAGGTCTTAACTATTACTCTGGCCTACTGGTTAAGGTCTTAACTCTTACTCTGGCCTAATAGCTAAGGTCTTAACTCTTACTCCAGCCTAATAGCTAAGGTCTTAGACTCGTACTATGGCCTACAGGTTAAGTTCTTAATTCTTACTCTGGCCAACTGGTTAAGGTCTTAACTCTTACTCTGGCCTAATAGCTAAGGTCTTAACTCTTACTCTGGCCTACTGGTTAAGCTCTTAACTCTTAGTCTGGCCTAATAGCTAAGGTCTTAACTCTTACTCTGGCCTTCTGGTTAAGGTCTTAACTCTTACTCTGGCCTACTGGTTAAGGTCTTAACTCTTACTCTGGCCTAATAGCTAAGGTCTTAACTCTTACTCTGGCCTACTGGGTAAGCTCTTAACTCCTACTCTGGCCTAATAGCGAAGGTCTTAACTCTTACTCTGGCCTACTGGTTAAGGTCTTAACTCTTACTCTGGCCTAATAGCTAAGGTCTTAGACTCGTACTCTGGCCTAATGGTTAAGGTCTTAACTCTTACTCTGGCCTAATAGTTAAGGTCTTAACTCTTACTCTGGCCTACTGGTTAATGTCTTAACTCTTACTCTGGCCTACTTGTTAAGGTCTTAATTCTTACTCTGGCCTACTGGTTAAGGTCTTGACTCTTACTCTGGCCTGATAGCTAAGGTCTTAACTCTTACTCTGGCCTAATAGCTAAGGTCTTAGACTCGTACTCTGGCCTAGTGGTTAAGGTCTTAACTCTTACTCTAGCCTAATTGTTAAGGTCTTAACTCTTACTCTGGCCTACCGGTTAAGGTCTTAACTCTTACTCTGGCCTAATAGCTAAGGTCTTAACTCTTACTCTGGCCTACTGGGTAAGCTCTTAACTCTTACTCTGGCCTAATAGCGAAGGTCTTAACTCTTACTCTGGCCTACTGGGTAAGCTCTTAACTATTACTCTGGCCTAATAACGAAGGTCTTAACTCTTACTCTGGCCTACTGGTTAAGGTCTTAACTCTTACTCTGGCCTAATAGCTAAGGTCTTAGACTCGTAATCTGGCCTAATGGTTAAGGTCTTAACTCTTACTCTGGCCTAATGGTTAAGGTCTTAACTCTTACTCTGGCCTACTGGTTAATGTCTTAACTCTTACTCTGGCCTACTTGTTAAGGTCTTAATTCTTACTCTGGCCTACTGGTTAAGGTCTTGACTCTTACTCTGGCCTGATAGCTAAGGTCTTAACTCTTACTCTGGCCTAATAGCTAAGGTCTTAGACTCGTACTCTGGCCTAGTGGTTAAGGTCTTAACTCTTACTCTAGCCTAATTGTTAAGGTCTTAACTCTTACTCTGGCCTACCGGTTAATGTCTTAACTCTTACTCTGGCCTTCTGGTTAAGGTCTTAACTCTTACTCTGGTCTACTGGTTAAGGTCTTAACACTTACTCTGGCCTAATAGCTAAGGTCTTAACTCTTACTCTGGCCTACTGGGTAAGCTCTTAACTCTTACTCTGGCCTAATAGCGAAGGTCTTAACTCTTACTCTGGCCTACTGGTTAAGGTCTTAACTCTTACTCTGGCCTAATAGCTAAGGTCTGAGACTCGTACTCTGGCCTAATGGTTAAGGTCTTAACTCTTACTCTGGCCTAATGGTTAAGGTCTTAACTCTTACTCTGGCCTACTGGTTAATGTCTTAACTCTTACTCTGGCCTACTTGTTAAGGTCTTAATTCTTACTCTGGCCTACTGGTTAAGGTCTTGACGCTTACTCTGGCCTGATAGCTAAGGTCTTAACTCTTACTCTAGCCTAATAGCTAAGGTCTTAGACTCGTACTCTGGCCTAATGGTTAAGGTCTTAACTCTTACTCTAGCCTAATTGTTAAGGTCTTAACTCTTACTCTGGCCTACCGGTTAATGTCTTAACTCTTACTCTGGCCTACTGGTTAAGGTCTTAACTCTTACTCTGGCCTAATAGCTAAGGTCTTAGACTTGTACTCTGGCCTAATAGCTAAGTTCTAAACTCTTACTCTGGCCTAATAGATAAGGTCTTAGACTCGTACTATGGCCTACAAGTTAAGGTCTTAACTCTTTCTCTGGCCTACTGGTTAAGGTCTTAACTCTTACTCTGGCCTAATAGCTAAGGTCTTAGACTCTTACTCTGGCCTAGTGGTTAAGGTCTTAACTCTTACTCTGGCCTACTGGTTAAGGTCTTAACTCTTACTCTGGCCTACAGGTTAAGGTCTTATCTCTTACTCTGGCCTACATGTTAAGGTCTTAACTCTTACTCTGGCCTAATAGCTAAGGTCTTAGACTCGTACTATGGCCTACAGGTTAAGGTCTTAACTCTTACTCTGGCCTAATAGCTAAGGTCTTAGACTCATACTCTGGCCTACTGGTTAAGGTCTTAACTCTTACTCTGGCCTACTGGTTAAGGTCTTAACTCTTACTCTGACCTAATAGCTAAGGTCTTAGACATGTACTATGGCCTACTGGTTAAGGTCTTAACTCTTACTCTGGCCTAATAGCTAAGGTCTTATCTCTCACTCTGGCCTACTGGTTAAGGTCTTAACTCTTACTCTGGCTTAATAGCTAAGGTCTTAGACTCGTACTCTGGCCTAATGGTTAAGGTCTTAACTGTTACTCTGGCCTACAGGTTAAGGTCTTAACTCTTACTCTGGCCTAATAGCTAAGGTCTTAGACTCGTACTATGGCCTACAGGTTAAGGTCTTAACTCTTACTCTGGCCTAATAGCTAAGGTCTTAGACTCATACTATGGCCTATAGGTTAAGGTCTTAACTCTTACTCTGGCCTAATAGCTAAGGTCTTAGACTCGTACTCTGGCCTAATGGTTAAGGTCTTAACTCTTACTCTGGCCTACTGGTTAAGGTCTTATCTCTTACTCTGGCCTACTGGTTAAGGTCTTAACTCTTACTCTGGCCTAATAGCTAAGGTCTTAGACTCGTACTATGGCCTAATGGTTAAGGTCTTAACTCTTACTCTGGCCTAATAGCTAAGGTCTTAACTCTTACCCTGGCCTAATAGCTAAGGTCATAGACTCATACTCTGGCCTACTGGTTAAGGTCTTAACTCTTACTCTGGCCTAATAGCTAAGGTCTTAACTCTTACTCTGGCCTAATAGCTAAGGTCTTAGACTCGTACTCTGGCCTACTGGTTATGGTCTTAACTCTTACTCTGGCCTAATAGCTAAGGTCTTAACTCTTACTCTGGCCTTCTGGTTAAGGTCTTAACTCTTACTCTGGCCTACTGGTTAAGGTCTTAACTCTTACTCTGGCCTAATAGCTAAGGTCTTAACTCTTACTCTGGCCTACTGGTTAAGCTCTTAACTCTTACTCTGGCCTAATAGCGAAGGTCTTAACTCTTACTCTGGCCTACTTGTTAAGGTCTTAATTCTTACTCTGGCCTACTGGTTAAGGTCTTGACACTTACTCTGGCCTGATAGCTAAGGTCTTAACTCTTACTCTGGCCTAATAGCTAAGGTCTTAGACTCGTACTCTGGCCTAGTGGTTAAGGTCTTAACTCTTACTCTGGCCTAATAGGTAAGGTCTTAGACTCGTAATCTGGCCTACTGGTTAAGGTCTTAACTCTTACTCTGGCCTAATAGCTAAGGTCTTCACTCTTACTCTGGCCTACTGGTTAAGCTCTTAACTCTTACTCTGGTCTTTCTAGCTAAGGTCTTGACTCTTACTCTGGCCTAATAGCTAAGGTCTTAACTCTTACTCTGGCCTAATAGCTAAGGTCTTAGACTCGTACTCTGGCCTAGTGGTTAAGGTCTTAACTCTTACGCTGGCCTAATAGCTAAGGTCTTAACTCTTACTCTGGCCTAATAGGTAAGGTCTTAGACTCGTAATCTGGCCTACTGGTTAAGGTCTTAACTCTTACTCTGGCCTAATAGCTAACGTCTTCAATCTTACTCTGGCCTACAGGTTAAGCTCTTAACTCTTACTCTGGTCTACTAGCTAAGGTCTTAACTCTTACTCTGGCCTACTGGTTAAGGTCTTAACTCTTACTCTGGCCTAATAGCTAAGGTCTTATACTCGTACTATGGCCTACAGGTTAAGGTCTTAACTCTTACTCTGGCCTACTGGTTAAGGTCTTAACTCTTACTCTGGCCTAATAGCTAAGGTCTTAGACTCGTACTATGGCCTACAGGTTAAGGTCTTAACTCTTATTCTGGCCTAATAGCTAAGGTCTTAGACTCATACTCTGGCCTACTGGTTAAGGTCTTAACTCTTACTCTGGCCTAATAGCTAAGGTCTTAACTCTTACTCTGGCCTACTGATTAAGGTCTTAACTCTTACTCTGGCCTAATAGCTAAGGTCTTAACTCTTACTCTGGCCTTCTGGTTAAGGTCTTAACTCTTACTCTGGCCTACTGGTTAAGGTCTTAACTCTTACTCTGGCCTAATAGCTAAGGTCTTAACTCTTACTCTGGCCTACTGGTTAAGCTCTTAACTCTTACTCTGGCCTAATAGCGAAGGTCTTAACTCTTACTCTGGCCTACTGGTTAAGGCCTTAACTCTTACTCTGGCCTAATAGCTAAGGTCTTAGACTCGTACTCTGGCCTAATGGTTAAGGTCTTAACTCTTACTCTGGTCTAATGGTTAAGGTCTTAACTCTTACTCTGGCCTACTGGTTAATGTCTTAACTCTTACTCTGGCCTACTTGTTAAGGTCTTAATTCTTACTCTGGCCTACTGGTTAAGGTCTTGACTCTTACTCTGGCCTGATAGCTAAGGTCTTAACTCTTACTCTGGCCTAATAGCTAAGGTCTTAGACTCGTACTCTGGCCTAGTGGTTAAGGTCTTAACTCTTACTCTGGCCTAATAGGTAAGGTCTTAGACTCGTAATCTGGCCTACTGGTTAAGGTCTTAACTCTTACTCTGGCCTAATAGCTAAGGTCTTCACTCTTACTCTGGCCTACTGGTTAAGCTCTTAACTCTTACTCTGGTCTTTCTAGCTAAGGTCTTGACTCTTACTCTGGCCTAATAGCTAAGGTCTTAACTCTTACTCTGGCCTAATAGCTAAGGTCTTAGACTCGTACTCTGGCCTAGTGGTTAAGGTCTTAACTCTTACGCTGGCCTAATAGCTAAGGTCTTAACTCTTACTCTGGCCTAATAGGTAAGGTCTTAGACTCGTAATCTGGCCTACTGGTTAAGGTCTTAACTCTTACTCTGGCCTACTGGTTAAGGTCTTAACTCTTACTCTGGCCTAATAGCTAACGTCTTCAATCTTACTCTGGCCTACAGGTTAAGCTCTTAACTCTTACTCTGGTCTACTAGCTAAGGTCTTAACTCTTACTCTGGCCTACTGGTTAAGGTCTTAACTCTTACTCTGGCCTAATAGCTAAGGTCTTATACTCGTACTATGGCCTACAGGTTAAGGTCTTAACTCTTACTCTGGCCTACTGGTTAAGGTCTTAACTCTTACTCTGGCCTAATAGCTAAGGTCTTAGACTCGTACTATGGCCTACAGGTTAAGGTCTTAACTCTTACTCTGGCCTAATAGCTAAGGTCTTAGACTCATACTCTGGCCTACTGGTTAAGGTCTTAACTCTTACTCTGGCCTAATAGCTAAGGTCTTAACTCTTACTCTGGCCTACTGATTAAGGTCTTAACTCTTACTCTGGCCTACTGGTTAAGGTCTTAACTCTTACTCTGGCCTAATAGCTAAGGTCTTAGACTCGTACTCTGGCCTAATAGCTAAGGTCTTAGACTCATACTCTGGCCTAATGGTTAAGGTCTTAACTCTTACTCTGGCCTAACAGCTAAGGTCTTAACTCTTACTCTGGCCTAATAGCTAAGGTCTTAACTCTTACTCTGGCCTAATAGCTAAGGTCTTAGACTCGTACTCTGGCCTACAGGTTAAGGTCTTAACTATTACTCTGGCCTACTGGTTAAGGTCTTAACTCTTACTCTGGCCTAATAGCTAAGGTCTTAACTCTTACTCTAGCCTAATAGCTAAGGTCTTAGACTCGTACTATGGCCTACAGGTTAAGGTCTTAACTCTTACTCTGGCCAACTGGTTAAGGTCTTAACTCTTACTCTGGCCTAATAGCTAAGGTCTTAACTCTTACTCTGGCCTACTGGTTAAGCTCTTAACTCTTACTCTGGCCTAATAGCTAAGGTCTTAACTCTTACTCTGGCCTTCTGGTTAAGGTCTTAACTCTTACTCTGGCATACTGGTTAAGGTCTTAACTCTTACTCTGGCCTAATAGCTAAGGTCTTAACTCTTACTCTGGCCTACTGGGTAAGCTCTTAACTCTTACTCTGGCCTAATAGCGAAGGTCTTAACTCTTACTCTGGCCTACTGGTTAAGGTCTTAACTCTTACTCTGGCCTAATAGCTAAGGTCTTAGACTCGTACTCTGGCCTAATGGTTAAGGTCTTAACTCTTACTCTGGCCTAATGGTTAAGGTCTTAACTCTTACTCTGGCCTACTGGTTAATGTCTTAACTCTTACTCTGGCCTACTTGTTAAGGTCTTAATTCTTACTCTGGCCTACTGGTTAAGGTCTTGACTCTTACTCTGGCCTGATAGCTAAGGTCTTAACTCTTGCTCTGGCCTAATAGCTAAGGTCTTAGACTCGTACTCTGGCCTAGTGGTTAAGGTCCTAACTCTTACTCTAGCCTAATTGTTAAGGTCTTAACTCTTACTCTGGCCTACCGTTTAATGTCTTAACTCTTACTCTGGCCTACTGGTTAAGGTCTTAACTCTTACTCTGGCCTACTGGTTAAAGTCTTAACTCTTACTCTGGCCTAATAGCTAAGGTCTTAACTCTTACTCTGGCCTACTGGGTAGGCTCTTAACTCTTACTCTGGCCTAATAGCGAAGGTCTTAACTCTTACTCTGGCCTACTGGGTAAGCTCTTAACTCTTACTCTGGCCTAATAGCGAAGGTCTTAACTCTTACTCTGGCCTACTGGTTAAGGTCTTAACTCTTACTCTGGCCTAATAGCTAAGGTCTTAGACTCGTACTCTGGCCTAATGGTTAAGGTGTTAACTCTTACTCTGGCCTAATGGTTAAGGTCTTAACTCTTACTCTGGCCTACTGGTTAATGTCTTAACTCTTACTCTGGCCTACTTGTTAAGGTCTTAATTCTTACTCTGGCCTAATAGCGAAGGTCTTAACTCTTACTCTGGCCTACTGGGTAAGCTCTTAACTCTTACTCTGGCCTAATAGCGAAGGTCTTAACTCTTACTCTGGCCTACTGGTTAAGGTCTTAACTCTTACTCTGGCCTAATAGCTAAGGTCTTAGACTCGTACTCTGGCCTAATGGTTAAGGTGTTAACTCTTACTCTGGCCTGATAGCTAAGGTCTTAACTCTTACTCTGGCCTAATAGCTAAGGTCTTAGACTCGTACTCTGGCCTAGTGGTTAAGGTCTTAACTCTTACTCTAGCCTAATTGTTAAGGTCTTAACTCTTACTCTGGCCTACTTGTTAAGGTCTTAATTCTTACTCTGGCCTACTGGTTAAGGTCTTGACTCTTACTCTGGCCTGATAGCTAAGGTCTTAACTCTTACTCTGGCCTAATAGCTAAGGTCTTAGACTCGTACTCTGGCCTAGTGGTTAAGGTCTTAACTCTTACTCTGGCCTAATAGGTAAGGTCTTAGACTCGTAATCTGGCCTACTGGTTAAGGTCTTAACTCTTACTCTGGCCTAATAGCTAAGGTCTTCACTCTTACTCTGGCCTACTGGTTAAGCTCTTAACTCTTACTCTGGTCTTTCTAGCTAAGGTCTTGACTCTTACTCTGGCCTAATAGCTAAGGTCTTAACTCTTACTCTGGCCTAATAGCTAAGGTCTTAGACTCGTACTCTGGCCTAGTGGTTAAGGTCTTAACTCTTACGCTGGCCTAATAGCTAAGGTCTTAACTCTTACTCTGGCCTAATAGGTAAGGTCTTAGACTCGTAATCTGGCCTACTGGTTAAGGTCTTAACTCTTACTCTGGCCTACTGGTTAAGGTCTTAACTCTTACTCTGGCCTAATAGCTAACGTCTTCAATCTTACTCTGGCCTACAGGTTAAGCTCTTAACTCTTACTCTGGTCTACTAGCTAAGGTCTTAACTCTTACTCTGGCCTACTGGTTAAGGTCTTAACTCTTACTCTGGCCTAATAGCTAAGGTCTTATACTCGTACTATGGCCTACAGGTTAAGGTCTTAACTCTTACTCTGGCCTACTGGTTAAGGTCTTAACTCTTACTCTGGCCTAATAGCTAAGGTCTTAGACTCGTACTATGGCCTACAGGTTAAGGTCTTAACTCTTACTCTGGCCTAATAGCTAAGGTCTTAGACTCATACTCTGGCCTACGGGTTAAGGTCTTAACTCTTACTCTGGCCTAATAGCTAAGGTCTTAACTCTTACTCTGGCCTACTGATTAAGGTCTTAACTCTTACTCTGGCCTACTGGTTAAGGTCTTAACTCTTACTCTGGCCTAATAGCTAAGGTCTTAGACTCGTACTCTGGCCTAATAGCTAAGGTCTTAGACTCATACTCTGGCCTAATGGTTAAGGTCTTAACTCTTACTCTGGCCTAACAGCTAAGGTCTTAACTCTTACTCTGGCCTAATAGCTAAGGTCTTAACTCTTACTCTGGCCTAATAGCTAAGGTCTTAGACTCGTACTCTGGCCTACAGGTTAAGGTCTTAACTATTACTCTGGCCTACTGGTTAAGGTCTTAACTCTTACTCTGGCCTAATAGCTAAGGTCTTAACTCTTACTCTAGCCTAATAGCTAAGGTCTTAGACTCGTACTATGGCCTACAGGTTAAGGTCTTAACTCTTACTCTGGCCAACTGGTTAAGGTCTTAACTCTTACTCTGGCCTAATAGCTAATGTCTTAACTCTTACTCTGGCCTACTGGTTAAGCTCTTAACTCTTACTCTGGCCTAATAGCTAAGGTCTTAACTCTTACTCTGGCCTTCTGGTTAAGGTCTTAACTCTTACTCTGGCATACTGGTTAAGGTCTTAACTCTTACTCTGGCCTAATAGCTAAGGTCTTAACTCTTACTCTGGCCTACTGGGTAAGCTCTTAACTCTTACTCTGGCCTAATAGCGAAGGTCTTAACTCTTACTCTGGCCTACTGGTTAAGGTCTTAACTCTTACTCTGGCCTAATAGCTAAGGTCTTAGACTCGTACTCTGGCCTAATGGTTAAGGTCTTAACTCTTACTCTGGCCTAATGGTTAAGGTCTAAACTCTTACTCTGGCCTACTGGTTAATGTCTTAACTCTTACTCTGGCCTACTTGTTAAGGTCTTAATTCTTACTCTGGCCTACTGGTTAAGGTCTTGACTCTTACTCTGGCCTGATAGCTAAGGTCTTAACTCTTGCTCTGGCCTAATAGCTAAGGTCTTAGACTCGTACTCTGGCCTAGTGGTTAAGGTCCTAACTCTTACTCTAGCCTAATTGTTAAGGTCTTAACCCTTACTCTGGCCTACCGTTTAATGTCTTAACTCTTACTCTGGCCTACTGGTTAAGGTCTTAACTCTTACTCTGGCCTACTGGTTAAAGTCTTAACTCTTACTCTGGCCTAATAGCTAAGGTCTTAACTCTTACTCTGGCCTACTGGGTAGGCTCTTAACTCTTACTCTGGCCTAATAGCGAAGGTCTTAACTCTTACTCTGGCCTACTGGGTAAGCTCTTAACTCTTACTCTGGCCTAATAGCGAAGGTCTTAACTCTTACTCTGGCCTACTGGTTAAGGTCTTAACTCTTACTCTGGCCTAATAGCTAAGGTCTTAGACTCGTACTCTGGCCTAATGGTTAAGGTGTTAACTCTTACTCTGGCCTAATGGTTAAGGTCTTAACTCTTACTCTGGCCTACTGGTTAATGTCTTAACTCTTACTCTGGCCTACTTGTTAAGGTCTTAATTCTTACTCTGGCCTAATAGCGAAGGTCTTAACTCTTACTCTGGCCTACTGGGTAAGCTCTTAACTCTTACTCTGGCCTAATAGCGAAGGTCTTAACTCTTACTCTGGCCTACTGGTTAAGGTCTTAACTCTTACTCTGGCCTAATAGCTAAGGTCTTAGACTCGTACTCTGGCCTAATGGTTAAGGTGTTAACTCTTACTCTGGCCTGATAGCTAAGGTCTTAACTCTTACTCTGGCCTAATAGCTAAGGTCTTAGACTCGTACTCTGGCCTAGTGGTTAAGGTCTTAACTCTTACTCTAGCCTAATTGTTAAGGTCTTAACTCTTACTCTGGCCTACCGGTTAATGTCTTAACTCTTACTCTGGCCTTCTGGTTAAGGTCTTAACTCTTACTCTGGCCTACTGGTTAAGGTCTTAACTCTTACTCTGGCCTAATAGCTAAGGTCTTAACTCTTACTCTGGCCTACTGGGTAAGCTCTTAACTCTTACTCTGGCCTAATAGCGAAGGTCTTAACTCTTACTCTGGCCTACTGGTTAAGGTCTTAACTCTTACTCTGGCCTAATAGCTAAGGTCTTAGACTCGTACTCTGGCCTAATGGTTAAGGTCTTAACTCTTACTCTGGCCTAATGGTTAAGGTCTTAACTCTTACTCTGGCCTACTGGTTAATGTCTTAACTCTTACTCTGGCCTACTTGTTAAGGTCTTAATTCTTACTCTGGCCTACTGGTTAAGGTCTTGACTCTTACTCTGGCCTGATAGCTAAGGTCTTAACTCTTACTCTGGCCTAATAGCTAAGGTCTTAGACTCGTACTCTGGCCTAGGGGTTAAGGTCTTAACTCTTACTCTGGCCTAATAGGTAAGGTCTTAGACTCGTAATCTGGCCTACTGGTTAAGGTCTTAACTCTTACTCTGGCCTAATAGCTAAGGTCTTCACTCTTACTCTGGCCTACTGGTTAAGCTCTTAACTCTTACTCTGGTCTTTCTAGCTAAGGTCTTGACTCTTACTCTGGCCTAATAGCTAAGGTCTTAACTCTTACTCTGGCCTAATAGCTAAGGTCTTAGACTCGTACTCTGGCCTAGTGGTTAAGGTCTTAACTCTTACGCTGGCCTAATAGCTAAGGTCTTAACTCTTACTCTGGCCTAATAGGTAAGGTCTTAGACTCGTAATCTGGCCTACTGGTTAAGGTCTTAACTCTTACTCTGGCCTACTGGTTAAGGTCTTAACTCTTACTCTGGCCTAATAGCTAACGTCTTCAATCTTACTCTGGCCTACAGGTTAAGCTCTTAACTCTTACTCTGGTCTACTAGCTAAGGTCTTAACTCTTACTCTGGCCTACTGGTTAAGGTCTTAACTCTTACTCTGGCCTAATAGCTAAGGTCTTATACTCGTACTATGGCCTACAGGTTAAGGTCTTAACTCTTACTCTGGCCTACTGGTTAAGGTCTTAACTCTTACTCTGGCCTAATAGCTAAGGTCTTAGACTCATACTATCGCCTACAGGTTAAGGTCTTAACTCTTACTCTGGCCTAATAGCTAAGGTCTTAGACTCATACTCTGGCCTACGGGTTAAGGTCTTAACTCTTACTCTGGCCTAATAGCTAAGGTCTTAACTCTTACTCTGGCCTACTGATTAAGGTCTTAACTCTTACTCTGGCCTACTGGTTAAGGTCTTAACTCTTACTCTGGCCTAATAGCTAAGGTCTTAGACTCGTACTCTGGCCTAATAGCTAAGGTCTTAGACTCATACTCTGGCCTAATGGTTAAGGTCTTAACTCTTACTCTGGCCTAACAGCTAAGGTCTTAACTCTTACTCTGGCCTAATAGCTAAGGTCTTAACTCTTACTCTGGCCTAATAGCTAAGGTCTTAGACTCGTACTCTGGCCTACAGGTTAAGGTCTTAACTATTACTCTGGCCTACTGGTTAAGGTCTTAACTCTTACTCTGGCCTAATAGCTAAGGTCTTAACTCTTACTCTAGCCTAATAGCTAAGGTCTTAGACTCGTACTATGGCCTACAGGTTAAGGTCTTAACTCTTACTCTGGCCAACTGGTTAAGGTCTTAACTCTTACTCTGGCCTAATAGCTAAGGTCTTAACTCTTACTCTGGCCTACTGGTTAAGCTCTTAACTCTTACTCTGGCCTAATAGCTAAGGTCTTAACTCTTACTCTGGCCTTCTGGTTAAGGTCTTAACTCTTACTCTGGCATACTGGTTAAGGTCTTAACTCTTACTCTGGCCTAATAGCTAAGGTCTTAACTCTTACTCTGGCCTACTGGGTAAGCTCTTAACTCTTACTCTGGCCTAATAGCGAAGGTCTTAACTCTTACTCTGGCCTACTGGTTAAGGTCTTAACTCTTACTCTGGCCTAATAGCTAAGGTCTTAGACTCGTACTCTGGCCTAATGGTTAAGGTCTTAACTCTTACTCTGGCCTAATGGTTAAGGTCTAAACTCTTACTCTGGCCTACTGGTTAATGTCTTAACTCTTACTCTGGCCTACTTGTTAAGGTCTTAATTCTTACTCTGGCCTACTGGTTAAGGTCTTGACTCTTACTCTGGCCTGATAGCTAAGGTCTTAACTCTTGCTCTGGCCTAATAGCTAAGGTCTTAGCCTCGTACTCTGGCCTAGTGGTTAAGGTCCTAACTCTTACTCTAGCCTAATTGTTAAGGTCTTAACTCTTACTCTGGCCTACCGTTTAATGTCTTAACTCTTACTCTGGCCTACTGGTTAAGGTCTTAACTCTTACTCTGGCCTACTGGTTAAAGTCTTAACTCTTACTCTGGCCTAATAGCTAAGGTCTTAACTCTTACTCTGGCCTACTGGGTAGGCTCTTAACTCTTACTCTGGCCTAATAGCGAAGGTCTTAACTCTTACTCTGGCCTACTGGGTAAGCTCTTAACTCTTACTCTGGCCTAATAGCGAAGGTCTTAACTCTTACTCTGGCCTACTGGTTAAGGTCTTAACTCTTACTCTGGCCTAATAGCTAAGGTCTTAGACTCGTACTCTGGCCTAATGGTTAAGGTGTTAACTCTTACTCTGGCCTAATGGTTAAGGTCTTAACTCTTACTCTGGCCTACTGGTTAATGTCTTAACTCTTACTCTGGCCTACTTGTTAAGGTCTTAATTCTTACTCTGGCCTAATAGCGAAGGTCTTAACTCTTACTCTGGCCTACTGGGTAAGCTCTTAACTCTTACTCTGGCCTAATAGCGAAGGTCTTAACTCTTACTCTGGCCTACTGGTTAAGGTCTTAACTCTTACTCTGGCCTAATAGCTAAGGTCTTAGACTCGTACTCTGGCCTAATGGTTAAGGTGTTAACTCTTACTCTGGCCTGATAGCTAAGGTCTTAACTCTTACTCTGGCCTAATAGCTAAGGTCTTAGACTCGTACTCTGGCCTAGTGGTTAAGGTCTTAACTCTTACTCTAGCCTAATTGTTAAGGTCTTAACTCTTACTCTGGCCTACCGGTTAATGTCTTAACTCTTACTCTGGCCTTCTGGTTAAGGTCTTAACTCTTACTCTGGCCTACTGGTTAAGGTCTTAACTCTTACTCTGGCCTAATAGCTAAGGTCTTAACTCTTACTCTGGCCTACTGGGTAAGCTCTTAACTCTTACTCTGGCCTAATAGCGAAGGTCTTAACTCTTACTCTGGCCTACTGGTTAAGGTCTTAACTCTTACTCTGGCCTAATAGCTAAGGTCTTAGACTCGTACTCTGGCCTAATGGTTAAGGTCTTAACTCTTACTCTGGCCTAATGGTTAAGGTCTTAACTCTTACTCTGGCCTACTGGTTAATGTCTTAACTCTTACTCTGGCCTACTTGTTAAGGTCTTAATTCTTACTCTGGCCTACTGGTTAAGGTCTTGACTCTTACTCTGGCCTGATAGCTAAGGTCTTAACTCTTACTCTGGCCTAATAGCTAAGGTCTTAGACTCGTACTCTGGCCTAATGGTTAAGGTCTTAACTCTTACTCTAGCCTAATTGTTAAGGTCCTAACTCTTACTCTGGCCTACCGGTTAATGTCTTAACTCTTACTCTGGCCTACTGTTTAAGGTCTTAACTCTTACTCTGGTCTAATAGCTAAGGTCTTAGACTTGTACTCTGGCCTAATAGCTAAGTTCTTAACTCTTACTCTGGCCTAATAGATAAGGTCTTAGACTCGTACTATGGCCTACAAGTTAAGGTCTTAACTCTTTCTCTGGCCTACTGGTTAAGGTCTTAACTCTTACTCTGGCCTAATAGCTAAGGTCTTAGACTCTTACTCTGGCCTAGTGGTTAAGGTCTTAACTCTTACTCTGGCCTACTGGTTAAGGTCTTAACTCTTACTCTGGCCTACAGGTTAAGGTCTTATCTCTTACTCTGGCCTACATGTTAAGGTCTTAACTCTTACTCTGGCCTAATAGCTAAGGTCTTAGACTCGTACTATGGCCTACAGGTTAAGGTCTTAACTCTTACTCTGGCATAATAGCTAAGGTCTTAGACTCATACTCTGGCCTACTGGTTAAGGTCTTAACTCTTACTCTGGCCTACTGGTTAAGGTCTTAACTCTTACTCTGGCCTACTGGTTAAGGTCTTAACTCTTTCTCTGGCCTAATGGTTAAGGTCTTAACTCTTACTCTGGCCTGCTGGTTAAGGTCTTAACTCTTCCTCTGGCCTAATAGCTAAGGTCTTAGACTCGTACTATGGCCTAATGGTTAAGGTCTTAACTCTTACTCTGGCCTAATAGCTAAGGTCTTAACTCTTACCCTGGCCTAATAGCTAAGGTCATAGACTCATACTCTGGCCTACTGGTTAAGGTCTTAACTCTTACTCTGGCCTAATAGCTAAGGTCTTAACTCTTACTCTGGCCTAATAGCTAAGGTCTTAGACTCGTACTCTGGCCTACTGGTTATGGTCTTAACTCTTACTCTGGCCTAATAGCTAAGGTCTTAACTCTTACTCTGGCCTTCTGGTTAAGGTCTTAACTCTTACTCTGGCCTACTGGTTAAGGTCCTAACTCTTACTCTGGCCTAATAGCTAAGGTCTTAACTCTTACTCTGGCCTACTGGTTAAGCTCTTAACTCTTACTCTGGCCTAATAGCGAAGGTCTTAACTCTTACTCTGGCCTACTGGTTAAGGCCTTAACTCTTACTCTGGCCTAATAGCTAAGGTCTTAGACTCGTACTCTGGCCTAATGGTTAAGGTCTTAACTCTTACTCTGGTCTAATGGTTAAGGTCTTAACTCTTACTCTGGCCTACTGGTTAATGTCTTAACTCTTACTCTGGCCTACTTGTTAAGGTCTTAATTCTTACTCTGGCCTACTGGTTAAGGTCTTGACACTTACTCTGGCCTGATAGCTAAGGTCTTAACTCTTACTCTGGCCTAATAGCTAAGGTCTTAGACTCGTACTCTGGCCTAGTGGTTAAGGTCTTAACTCTTACTCTGGCCTAATAGGTAAGGTCTTAGACTCGTAATCTGGCCTACTGGTTAAGGTCTTAACTCTTACTCTGGCCTAATAGCTAAGGTCTTCACTCTTACTCTGGCCTACTGGGTAAGCTCTTAACTCTTACTCTGGTCTTTCTAGCTAAGGTCTTGACTCTTACTCTGGCCTAATAGCTAAGGTCTTAACTCTTACTCTGGCCTAATAGCTAAGGTCTTAGACTCGTACTCTGGCCTAGTGGTTAAGGTCTTAACTCTTACGCTGGCCTAATAGCTAAGGTCTTAACTCTTACTCTGGCCTAATAGGTAAGGTCTTAGACTCGTAATCTGGCCTACTGGTTAAGGTCTTAACTCTTACTCTGGCCTAATAGCTAACGTCTTCAATCTTACTCTGGCCTACAGGTTAAGCTCTTAACTCTTACTCTGGTCTACTAGCTAAGGTCTTAACTCTTACTCTGGCCTACTGGTTAAGGTCTTAACTCTTACTCTGGCCTAATAGCTAAGGTCTTATACTCGTACTATGGCCTACAGGTTAAGGTCTTAACTCTTACTCTGGCCTACTGGTTAAGGTCTTAACTCTTACTCTGGCCTAATACCTAAGGTCTTAGACTCGTACTATGGCCTACAGGTTAAGGTCTTAACTCTTATTCTGGCCTAATAGCTAAGGTCTTAGACTCATACTCTGGCCTACTGGTTAAGGTCTTAACTCTTACTCTGGCCTAATAGCTAAGGTCTTAACTCTTACTCTGGCCTACTGATTAAGGTCTTAACTCTTACTCTGGCCTAATAGCTAAGGTCTTAACTCTTACTCTGGCCTTCTGGTTAAGGTCTTAACTCTTACTCTGGCCTACTGGTTAAGGTCTTAACTCTTACTCTGGCCTAATAGCTAAGGTCTTAACTCTTACTCTGGCCTACTGGTTAAGCTCTTAACTCTTACTCTGGCCTAATAGCGAAGGTCTTAACTCTTACTCTGGCCTACTGGTTAAGGCCTTAACTCTTACTCTGGCCTAATAGCTAAGGTCTTAGACTCGTACTCTGGCCTAATGGTTAAGGTCTTAACTCTTACTCTGGTCTAATGGTTAAGGTCTTAACTCTTACTCTGGCCTACTGGTTAATGTCTTAACTCTTACTCTGGCCTACTTGTTAAGGTCTTAATTCTTACTCTGGCCTACTGGTTAAGGTCTTGACTCTTACTCTGGCCTGATAGCTAAGGTCTTAACTCTTACTCTGGCCTAATAGCTAAGGTCTTAGACTCGTACTCTGGCCTAGTGGTTAAGGTCTTAACTCTTACTCTGGCCTAATAGGTAAGGTCTTAGACTCGTAATCTGGCCTACTGGTTAAGGTCTTAACTCTTACTCTGGCCTAATAGCTAAGGTCTTCTCTCTTACTCTGGCCTACTGGTTAAGCTCTTAACTCTTACTCTGGTCTTTCTAGCTAAGGTCTTGACTCTTACTCTGGCCTAATAGCTAAGGTCTTAACTCTTACTCTGGCCTAATAGCTAAGGTCTTAGACTCGTACTCTGGCCTAGTGGTTAAGGTCTTAACTCTTACTCTGGCCTAATAGCTAAGGTCTTAACTCTTACTCTGGCCTAATAGGTAAGGTCTTAGACTCGTAATCTGGCCTACTGGTTAAGGTCTTAACTCTTACTCTGGCCTACTGGTTAAGGTCTTAACTCTTACTCTGGCCTAATAGCTAACGTCTTCAATCTTACTCTGGCCTACAGGTTAAGCTCTTAACTCTTACTCTGGTCTACTAGCTAAGGTCTTAACTCTTACTCTGGCCTACTGGTTAAGGTCTTAACTCTTACTCTGGCCTAATAGCTAAGGTCTTATACTCGTACTATGGCCTACAGGTTAAGGTCTTAACTCTTACTCTGGCCTACTGGTTAAGGTCTTAACTCTTACTCTGGCCTAATAGCTAAGGTCTTAGACTCGTACTATGGCCTACAGGTTAAGGTCTTAACTCTTACTCTGGCCTAATAGCTAAGGTCTTAGACTCATACTCTGGCCTACTGGTTAAGGTCTTAACTCTTACTCTGGCCTAATAGCTAAGGTCTTAACTCTTACTCTGGCCTACTGATTAAGGTCTTAACTCTTACTCTGGCCTACTGGTTAAGGTCTTAACTCTTACTCTGGCCTAATAGCTAAGGTCTTAGACTCGTACTCTGGCCTAATAGCTAAGGTCTTAGACTCATACTCTGGCCTAATGGTTAAGGTCTTAACTCTTACTCTGGCCTAACAGCTAAGGTCTTAACTCTTACTCTGGCCTAATAGCTAAGGTCTTAACTCTTACTCTGGCCTAATAGCTAAGGTCTTAGACTCGTACTCTGGCCTACAGGTTAAGGTCTTAACTATTACTCTGGCCTACTGGTTAAGGTCTTAACTCTTACTCTGGCCTAATAGCTAAGGTCTTAACTCTTACTCTAGCCTAATAGCTAAGGTCTTAGACTCGTACTATGGCCTACAGGTTAAGGTCTTAACTCTTACTCTGGCCAACTGGTTAAGGTCTTAACTCTTACTCTGGCCTAATAGCTAAGGTCTTAACTCTTACTCTGGCCTACTGGTTAAGCTCTTAACTCTTACTCTGGCCTAATAGCTAAGGTCTTAACTCTTACTCTGGCCTTCTGGTTAAGGTCTTAACTCTTACTCTGGCATACTGGTTAAGGTCTTAACTCTTACTCTGGCCTAATAGCTAAGGTCTTAACTCTTACTCTGGCCTACTGGGTAAGCTCTTAACTCTTACTCTGGCCTAATAGCGAAGGTCTTAACTCTTACTCTGGCCTACTGGTTAAGGTCTTAACTCTTACTCTGGCCTAATAGCTAAGGTCTTAGACTCGTACTCTGGCCTAATGGTTAAGGTCTTAACTCTTACTCTGGCCTAATGGTTAAGGTCTTAACTCTTACTCTGGCCTACTGGTTAATGTCTTAACTCTTACTCTGGCCTACTTGTTAAGGTCTTAATTCTTACTCTGGCCTACTGGTTAAGGTCTTGACTCTTACTCTGGCCTGATAGCTAAGGTCTTAACTCTTGCTCTGGCCTAATAGCTAAGGTCTTAGACTCGTACTCTGGCCTAGTGGTTAAGGTCCTAACTCTTACTCTAGCCTAATTGTTAAGGTCTTAACTCTTACTCTGGCCTACCGTTTAATGTCTTAACTCTTACTCTGGCCTACTGGTTAAGGTCTTAACTCTTACTCTGGCCTACTGGTTAAAGTCTTAACTCTTACTCTGGCCTAATAGCTAAGGTCTTAACTCTTACTCTGGCCTACTGGGTAGGCTCTTAACTCTTACTCTGGCCTAATAGCGAAGGTCTTAACTCTTACTCTGGCCTACTGGGTAAGCTCTTAACTCTTACTCTGGCCTAATAGCGAAGGTCTTAACTCTTACTCTGGCCTACTGGTTAAGGTCTTAACTCTTACTCTGGCCTAATAGCTAAGGTCTTAGACTCGTACTCTGGCCTAATGGTTAAGGTGTTAACTCTTACTCTGGCCTAATGGTTAAGGTCTTAACTCTTACTCTGGCCTACTGGTTAATGTCTTAACTCTTACTCTGGCCTACTTGTTAAGGTCTTAATTCTTACTCTGGCCTAATAGCGAAGGTCTTAACTCTTACTCTGGCCTACTGGGTAAGCTCTTAACTCTTACTCTGGCCTAATAGCGAAGGTCTTAACTCTTACTCTGGCCTACTGGTTAAGGTCTTAACTCTTACTCTGGCCTAATAGCTAAGGTCTTAGACTCGTACTCTGGCCTAATGGTTAAGGTGTTAACTCTTACTCTGGCCTGATAGCTAAGGTCTTAACTCTTACTCTGGCCTAATAGCTAAGGTCTTAGACTCGTACTCTGGCCTAGTGGTTAAGGTCTTAACTCTTACTCTAGCCTAATTGTTAAGGTCTTAACTCTTACTCTGGCCTACTTGTTAAGGTCTTAATTCTTACTCTGGCCTACTGGTTAAGGTCTTGATTCTTACTCTGGCCTGATAGCTAAGGTCTTAACTCTTACTCTGGCCTAATAGCTAAGGTCTTAGACTCGTACTCTGGCCTAGTGGTTAAGGTCTTAACTCTTACTCTGGCCTAATAGGTAAGGTCTTAGACTCGTAATCTGGCCTACTGGTTAAGGTCTTAACTCTTACTCTGGCCTAATAGCTAAGGTCTTCACTCTTACTCTGGCCTACTGGTTAAGCTCTTAACTCTTACTCTGGTCTTTCTAGCTAAGGTCTTGACTCTTACTCTGGCCTAATAGCTAAGGTCTTAACTCTTACTCTGGCCTAATAGCTAAGGTCTTAGACTCGTACTCTGGCCTAGTGGTTAAGGTCTTAACTCTTACGCTGGCCTAATAGCTAAGGTCTTAACTCTTACTCTGGCCTAATAGGTAAGGTCTTAGACTCGTAATCTGGCCTACTGGTTAAGGTCTTAACTCTTACTCTGGCCTACTGGTTAAGGTCTTAACTCTTACTCTGGCCTAATAGCTAATGTCTTCAATCTTACTCTGGCCTACAGGTTAAGCTCTTAACTCTTACTCTGGTCTACTAGCTAAGGTCTTAACTCTTACTCTGGCCTACTGGTTAAGGTCTTAACTCTTACTCTGGCCTAATAGCTAAGGTCTTATACTCGTACTATGGCCTACAGGTTAAGGTCTTAACTCTTACTCTGGCCTACTGGTTAAGGTCTTAACTCTTACTCTGGCCTAATAGCTAAGGTCTTAGACTCGTACTATGGCCTACAGGTTAAGGTCTTAACTCTTACTCTGGCCTAATAGCTAAGGTCTTAGACTCATACTCTGGCCTACGGGTTAAGGTCTTAACTCTTACTCTGGCCTAATAGCTAAGGTCTTAACTCTTACTCTGGCCTACTGATTAAGGTCTTAACTCTTACTCTGGCCTACTGGTTAAGGTCTTAACTCTTACTCTGGCCTAATAGCTAAGGTCTTAGACTCGTACTCTGGCCTAATAGCTAAGGTCTTAGACTCATACTCTGGCCTAATGGTTAAGGTCTTAACTCTTACTCTGGCCTAACAGCTAAGGTCTTAACTCTTACTCTGGCCTAATAGCTAAGGTCTTAACTCTTACTCTGGCCTAATAGCTAAGGTCTTAGACTCGTACTCTGGCCTACAGGTTAAGGTCTTAACTATTACTCTGGCCTACTGGTTAAGGTCTTAACTCTTACTCTGGCCTAATAGCTAAGGTCTTAACTCTTACTCTAGCCTAATAGCTAAGGTCTTAGACTCGTACTATGGCCTACAGGTTAAGGTCTTAACTCTTACTCTGGCCAACTGGTTAAGGTCTTAACTCTTACTCTGGCCTAATAGCTAATGTCTTAACTCTTACTCTGGCCTACTGGTTAAGCTCTTAACTCTTACTCTGGCCTAATAGCTAAGGTCTTAACTCTTACTCTGGCCTTCTGGTTAAGGTCTTAACTCTTACTCTGGCATACTGGTTAAGGTCTTAACTCTTACTCTGGCCTAATAGCTAAGGTCTTAACTCTTACTCTGGCCTACTGGGTAAGCTCTTAACTCTTACTCTGGCCTAATAGCGAAGGTCTTAACTCTTACTCTGGCCTACTGGTTAAGGTCTTAACTCTTACTCTGGCCTAATAGCTAAGGTCTTAGACTCGTACTCTGGCCTAATGGTTAAGGTCTTAACTCTTACTCTGGCCTAATGGTTAAGGTCTAAACTCTTACTCTGGCCTACTGGTTAATGTCTTAACTCTTACTCTGGCCTACTTGTTAAGGTCTTAATTCTTACTCTGGCCTACTGGTTAAGGTCTTGACTCTTACTCTGGCCTGATAGCTAAGGTCTTAACTCTTGCTCTGGCCTAATAGCTAAGGTCTTAGACTCGTACTCTGGCCTAGTGGTTAAGGTCCTAACTCTTACTCTAGCCTAATTGTTAAGGTCTTAACCCTTACTCTGGCCTACCGTTTAATGTCTTAACTCTTACTCTGGCCTACTGGTTAAGGTCTTAACTCTTACTCTGGCCTACTGGTTAAAGTCTTAACTCTTACTCTGGCCTAATAGCTAAGGTCTTAACTCTTACTCTGGCCTACTGGGTAGGCTCTTAACTCTTACTCTGGCCTAATAGCGAAGGTCTTAACTCTTACTCTGGCCTACTGGGTAAGCTCTTAACTCTTACTCTGGCCTAATAGCGAAGGTCTTAACTCTTACTCTGGCCTACTGGTTAAGGTCTTAACTCTTACTCTGGCCTAATAGCTAAGGTCTTAGACTCGTACTCTGGCCTAATGGTTAAGGTGTTAACTCTTACTCTGGCCTAATGGTTAAGGTCTTAACTCTTACTCTGGCCTACTGGTTAATGTCTTAACTCTTACTCTGGCCTACTTGTTAAGGTCTTAATTCTTACTCTGGCCTAATAGCGAAGGTCTTAACTCTTACTCTGGCCTACTGGGTAAGCTCTTAACTCTTACTCTGGCCTAATAGCGAAGGTCTTAACTCTTACTCTGGCCTACTGGTTAAGGTCTTAACTCTTACTCTGGCCTAATAGCTAAGGTCTTAGACTCGTACTCTGGCCTAATGGTTAAGGTGTTAACTCTTACTCTGGCCTGATAGCTAAGGTCTTAACTCTTACTCTGGCCTAATAGCTAAGGTCTTAGACTCGTACTCTGGCCTAGTGGTTAAGGTCTTAACTCTTACTCTAGCCTAATTGTTAAGGTCTTAACTCTTACTCTGGCCTACCGGTTAATGTCTTAACTCTTACTCTGGCCTTCTGGTTAAGGTCTTAACTCTTACTCTGGCCTACTGGTTAAGGTCTTAACTCTTACTCTGGCCTAATAGCTAAGGTCTTAACTCTTACTCTGGCCTACTGGGTAAGCTCTTAACTCTTACTCTGGCCTAATAGCGAAGGTCTTAACTCTTACTCTGGCCTACTGGTTAAGGTCTTAACTCTTACTCTGGCCTAATAGCTAAGGTCTTAGACTCGTACTCTGGCCTAATGGTTAAGGTCTTAACTCTTACTCTGGCCTAATGGTTAAGGTCTTAACTCTTACTCTGGCCTACTGGTTAATGTCTTAACTCTTACTCTGGCCTACTTGTTAAGGTCTTAATTCTTACTCTGGCCTACTGGTTAAGGTCTTGACTCTTACTCTGGCCTGATAGCTAAGGTCTTAACTCTTACTCTGGCCTAATAGCTAAGGTCTTAGACTCGTACTCTGGCCTAGGGGTTAAGGTCTTAACTCTTACTCTGGCCTAATAGGTAAGGTCTTAGACTCGTAATCTGGCCTACTGGTTAAGGTCTTAACTCTTACTCTGGCCTAATAGCTAAGGTCTTCACTCTTACTCTGGCCTACTGGTTAAGCTCTTAACTCTTACTCTGGTCTTTCTAGCTAAGGTCTTGACTCTTACTCTGGCCTAATAGCTAAGGTCTTAACTCTTACTCTGGCCTAATAGCTAAGGTCTTAGACTCGTACTCTGGCCTAGTGGTTAAGGTCTTAACTCTTACGCTGGCCTAATAGCTAAGGTCTTAACTCTTACTCTGGCCTAATAGGTAAGGTCTTAGACTCGTAATCTGGCCTACTGGTTAAGGTCTTAACTCTTACTCTGGCCTAATAGCTAACGTCTTCAATCTTACTCTGGCCTACAGGTTAAGCTCTTAACTCTTACTCTGGTCTACTAGCTAAGGTCTTAACTCTTACTCTGGCCTACTGGTTAAGGTCTTAACTCTTACTCTGGCCTAATAGCTAAGGTCTTATACTCGTACTATGGCCTACAGGTTAAGGTCTTAACTCTTACTCTGGCCTACTGGTTAAGGTCTTAACTCTTACTCTGGCCTAATAGCTAAGGTCTTAGACTCGTACTATCGCCTACAGGTTAAGGTCTTAACTCTTACTCTGGCCTAATAGCTAAGGTCTTAGACTCATACTCTGGCCTACGGGTTAAGGTCTTAACTCTTACTCTGGCCTAATAGCTAAGGTCTTAACTCTTACTCTGGCCTACTGATTAAGGTCTTAACTCTTACTCTGGCCTACTGGTTAAGGTCTTAACTCTTACTCTGGCCTAATAGCTAAGGTCTTAGACTCGTACTCTGGCCTAATAGCTAAGGTCTTAGACTCGTACTCTGGCCTAATAGCTAAGGTCTTAGACTCATACTCTGGCCTAATGGTTAAGGTCTTAACTCTTACTCTGGCCTAACAGCTAAGGTCTTAACTCTTACTCTGGCCTAATAGCTAAGGTCTTAACTCTTACTCTGGCCTAATAGCTAAGGTCTTAGACTCGTACTCTGGCCTACAGGTTAAGGTCTTAACTATTACTCTGGCCTACTGGTTAAGGTCTTAACTCTTACTCTGGCCTAATAGCTAAGGTCTTAACTCTTACTCTAGCCTAATAGCTAAGGTCTTAGACTCGTACTATGGCCTACAGGTTAAGGTCTTAACTCTTACTCTGGCCAACTGGTTAAGGTCTTAACTCTTACTCTGGCCTAATAGCTAAGGTCTTAACTCTTACTCTGGCCTACTGGTTAAGCTCTTAACTCTTACTCTGGCCTAATAGCTAAGGTCTTAACTCTTACTCTGGCCTTCTGGTTAAGGTCTTAACTCTTACTCTGGCATACTGGTTAAGGTCTTAACTCTTACTCTGGCCTAATAGCTAAGGTCTTAACTCTTACTCTGGCCTACTGGGTAAGCTCTTAACTCTTACTCTGGCCTAATAGCGAAGGTCTTAACTCTTACTCTGGCCTACTGGTTAAGGTCTTAACTCTTACTCTGGCCTAATAGCTAAGGTCTTAGACTCGTACTCTGGCCTAATGGTTAAGGTCTTAACTCTTACTCTGGCCTAATGGTTAAGGTCTAAACTCTTACTCTGGCCTACTGGTTAATGTCTTAACTCTTACTCTGGCCTACTTGTTAAGGTCTTAATTCTTACTCTGGCCTACTGGTTAAGGTCTTGACTCTTACTCTGGCCTGATAGCTAAGGTCTTAACTCTTGCTCTGGCCTAATAGCTAAGGTCTTAGACTCGTACTCTGGCCTAGTGGTTAAGGTCCTAACTCTTACTCTAGCCTAATTGTTAAGGTCTTAACTCTTACTCTGGCCTACCGTTTAATGTCTTAACTCTTACTCTGGCCTACTGGTTAAGGTCTTAACTCTTACTCTGGCCTACTGGTTAAAGTCTTAACTCTTACTCTGGCCTAATAGCTAAGGTCTTAACTCTTACTCTGGCCTACTGGGTAGGCTCTTAACTCTTACTCTGGCCTAATAGCGAAGGTCTTAACTCTTACTCTGGCCTACTGGGTAAGCTCTTAACTCTTACTCTGGCCTAATAGCGAAGGTCTTAACTCTTACTCTGGCCTACTGGTTAAGGTCTTAACTCTTACTCTGGCCTAATAGCTAAGGTCTTAGACTCGTACTCTGGCCTAATGGTTAAGGTGTTAACTCTTACTCTGGCCTAATGGTTAAGGTCTTAACTCTTACTCTGGCCTACTGGTTAATGTCTTAACTCTTACTCTGGCCTACTTGTTAAGGTCTTAATTCTTACTCTGGCCTAATAGCGAAGGTCTTAACTCTTACTCTGGCCTACTGGGTAAGCTCTTAACTCTTACTCTGGCCTAATAGCGAAGGTCTTAACTCTTACTCTGGCCTACTGGTTAAGGTCTTAACTCTTACTCTGGCCTAATAGCTAAGGTCTTAGACTCGTACTCTGGCCTAATGGTTAAGGTGTTAACTCTTACTCTGGCCTGATAGCTAAGGTCTTAACTCTTACTCTGGCCTAATAGCTAAGGTCTTAGACTCGTACTCTGGCCTAGTGGTTAAGGTCTTAACTCTTACTCTAGCCTAATTGTTAAGGTCTTAACTCTTACTCTGGCCTACCGGTTAATGTCTTAACTCTTACTCTGGCCTTCTGGTTAAGGTCTTAACTCTTACTCTGGCCTACTGGTTAAGGTCTTAACTCTTACTCTGGCCTAATAGCTAAGGTCTTAACTCTTACTCTGGCCTACTGGGTAAGCTCTTAACTCTTACTCTGGCCTAATAGCGAAGGTCTTAACTCTTACTCTGGCCTACTGGTTAAGGTCTTAACTCTTACTCTGGCCTAATAGCTAAGGTCTTAGACTCGTACTCTGGCCTAATGGTTAAGGTCTTAACTCTTACTCTGGCCTAATGGTTAAGGTCTTAACTCTTACTCTGGCCTACTGGTTAATGTCTTAACTCTTACTCTGGCCTACTTGTTAAGGTCTTAATTCTTACTCTGGCCTACTGGTTAAGGTCTTGACTCTTACTCTGGCCTGATAGCTAAGGTCTTAACTCTTACTCTGGCCTAATAGCTAAGGTCTTAGACTCGTACTCTGGCCTAATGGTTAAGGTCTTAACTCTTACTCTAGCCTAATTGTTAAGGTCCTAACTCTTACTCTGGCCTACCGGTTAATGTCTTAACTCTTACTCTGGCCTACTGTTTAAGGTCTTAACTCTTACTCTGGCCTAATAGCTAAGGTCTTAGACTTGTACTCTGGCCTAATAGCTAAGTTCTTAACTCTTACTCTGGCCTAATAGATAAGGTCTTAGACTCGTACTATGGCCTACAAGTTAAGGTCTTAACTCTTTCTCTGGCCTACTGGTTAAGGTCTTAACTCTTACTCTGGCCTAATAGCTAAGGTCTTAGACTCTTACTCTGGCCTAGTGGTTAAGGTCTTAACTCTTACTCTGGCCTACTGGTTAAGGTCTTAACTCTTACTCTGGCCTACAGGTTAAGGTCTTATCTCTTACTCTGGCCTACATGTTAAGGTCTTAACTCTTACTCTGGCCTAATAGCTAAGGTCTTAGACTCGTACTATGGCCTACAGGTTAAGGTCTTAACTCTTACTCTGGCATAATAGCTAAGGTCTTAGACTCATACTCTGGCCTACTGGTTAAGGTCTTAACTCTTACTCTGGCCTACTGGTTAAGGTCTTAACTCTTACTCTGGCCTACTGGTTAAGGTCTTAACTCTTTCTCTGGCCTAATGGTTAAGGTCTTAACTCTTACTCTGGCCTGCTGGTTAAGGTCTTAACTCTTCCTCTGGCCTAATAGCTAAGGTCTTAGACTCGTACTATGGCCTAATGGTTAAGGTCTTAACTCTTACTCTGGCCTAATAGCTAAGGTCTTAACTCTTACCCTGGCCTAATAGCTAAGGTCATAGACTCATACTCTGGCCTACTGGTTAAGGTCTTAACTCTTACTCTGGCCTAATAGCTAAGGTCTTAACTCTTACTCTGGCCTAATAGCTAAGGTCTTAGACTCGTACTCTGGCCTACTGGTTATGGTCTTAACTCTTACTCTGGCCTAATAGCTAAGGTCTTAACTCTTACTCTGGCCTTCTGGTTAAGGTCTTAACTCTTACTCTGGCCTACTGGTTAAGGTCCTAACTCTTACTCTGGCCTAATAGCTAAGGTCTTAACTCTTACTCTGGCCTACTGGTTAAGCTCTTAACTCTTACTGTGGCCTAATAGCGAAGGTCTTAACTCTTACTCTGGCCTACTGGTTAAGGCCTTAACTCTTACTCTGGCCTAATAGCTAAGGTCTTAGACTCGTACTCTGGCCTAATGGTTAAGGTCTTAACTCTTACTCTGGTCTAATGGTTAAGGTCTTAACTCTTACTCTGGCCTACTGGTTAATGTCTTAACTCTTACTCTGGCCTACTTGTTAAGGTCTTAATTCTTACTCTGGCCTACTGGTTAAGGTCTTGACACTTACTCTGGCCTGATAGCTAAGGTCTTAACTCTCACTCTGGCCTAATAGCTAAGGTCTTAGACTCGTACTCTGGCCTAGTGGTTAAGGTCTTAACTCTTACTCTGGCCTAATAGGTAAGGTCTTAGACTCGTAATCTGGCCTACTGGTTAAGGTCTTAACTCTTACTCTGGCCTAATAGCTAAGGTCTTCACTCTTACTCTGGCCTACTGGGTAAGCTCTTAACTCTTACTCTGGTCTTTCTAGCTAAGGTCTTGACTCTTACTCTGGCCTAATAGCTAAGGTCTTAACTCTTACTCTGGCCTAATAGCTAAGGTCTTAGACTCGTACTCTGGCCTAGTGGTTAAGGTCTTAACTCTTACGCTGGCCTAATAGCTAAGGTCTTAACTCTTACTCTGGCCTAATAGGTAAGGTCTTAGATTCGTAATCTGGCCTACTGGTTAAGGTCTTAACTCTTACTCTGGCCTAATAGCTAACGTCTTCAATCTTACTCTGGCCTACAGGTTAAGCTCTTAACTCTTACTCTGGTCTACTAGCTAAGGTCTTAACTCTTACTCTGGCCTACTGGTTAAGGTCTTAACTCTTACTCTGGCCTAATAGCTAAGGTCTTATACTCGTACTATGGCCTACAGGTTAAGGTCTTAACTCTTACTCTGGCCTACTGGTTAAGGTCTTAACTCTTACTCTGGCCTAATACCTAAGGTCTTAGACTCGTACTATGGCCTACAGGTTAAGGTCTTAACTCTTATTCTGGCCTAATAGCTAAGGTCTTAGACTCATACTCTGGCCTACTGGTTAAGGTCTTAACTCTTACTCTGGCCTAATAGCTAAGGTCTTAACTCTTACTCTGGCCTACTGATTAAGGTCTTAACTCTTACTCTGGCCTAATAGCTAAGGTCTTAACTCTTACTCTGGCCTTCTGGTTAAGGTCTTAACTCTTACTCTGGCCTACTGGTTAAGGTCTTAACTCTTACTCTGGCCTAATAGCTAAGGTCTTAACTCTTACTCTGGCCTACTGGTTAAGCTCTTAACTCTTACTCTGGCCTAATAGCGAAGGTCTTAACTCTTACTCTGGCCTACTGGTTAAGGCCTTAACTCTTACTCTGGCCTAATAGCTAAGGTCTTAGACTCGTACTCTGGCCTAATGGTTAAGGTCTTAACTCTTACTCTGGTCTAATGGTTAAGGTCTTAACTCTTACTCTGGCCTACTGGTTAATGTCTTAACTCTTACTCTGGCCTACTTGTTAAGGTCTTAATTCTTACTCTGGCCTACTGGTTAAGGTCTTGACTCTTACTCTGGCCTGATAGCTAAGGTCTTAACTCTTACTCTGGCCTAATAGCTAAGGTCTTAGACTCGTACTCTGGCCTAGTGGTTAAGGTCTTAACTCTTACTCTGGCCTAATAGGTAAGGTCTTAGACTCGTAATCTGGCCTACTGGTTAAGGTCTTAACTCTTACTCTGGCCTAATAGCTAAGGTCTTCTCTCTTACTCTGGCCTACTGGTTAAGCTCTTAACTCTTACTCTGGTCTTTCTAGCTAAGGTCTTGACTCTTACTCTGGCCTAATAGCTAAGGTCTTAACTCTTACTCTGGCCTAATAGCTAAGGTCTTAGACTCGTACTCTGGCCTAGTGGTTAAGGTCTTAACTCTTACTCTGGCCTAATAGCTAAGGTCTTAACTCTTACTCTGGCCTAATAGGTAAGGTCTTAGACTCGTAATCTGGCCTACTGGTTAAGGTCTTAACTCTTACTCTGGCCTACTGGTTAAGGTCTTAACTCTTACTCTGGCCTAATAGCTAACGTCTTCAATCTTACTCTGGCCTACAGGTTAAGCTCTTAACTCTTACTCTGGTCTACTAGCTAAGGTCTTAACTCTTACTCTGGCCTACTGGTTAAGGTCTTAACTCTTACTCTGGCCTAATAGCTAAGGTCTTATACTCGTACTATGGCCTACAGGTTAAGGTCTTAACTCTTACTCTGGCCTACTGGATAAGGTCTTAACTCTTACTCTGGCCTAATAGCTAAGGTCTTAGACTCGTACTATGGCCTACAGGTTAAGGTCTTAACTCTTACTCTGGCCTAATAGCTAAGGTCTTAGACTCATACTCTGGCCTACTGGTTAAGGTCTTAACTCTTACTCTGGCCTAATAGCTAAGGTCTTAACTCTTACTCTGGCCTACTGATTAAGGTCTTAACTCTTACTCTGGCCTACTGGTTAAGGTCTTAACTCTTACTCTGGCCTAATAGCTAAGGTCTTAGACTCGTACTCTGGCCTAATAGCTAAGGTCTTAGACTCATACTCTGGCCTAATGGTTAAGGTCTTAACTCTTACTCTGGCCTAACAGCTAAGGTCTTAACTCTTACTCTGGCCTAATAGCTAAGGTCTTAACTCTTACTCTGGCCTAATAGCTAAGGTCTTAGACTCGTACTCTGGCCTACAGGTTAAGGTCTTAACTATTACTCTGGCCTACTGGTTAAGGTCTTAACTCTTACTCTGGCCTAATAGCTAAGGTCTTAACTCTTACTCTAGCCTAATAGCTAAGGTCTTAGACTCGTACTATGGCCTACAGGTTAAGGTCTTAACTCTTACTCTGGCCAACTGGTTAAGGTCTTAACTCTTACTCTGGCCTAATAGCTAAGGTCTTAACTCTTACTCTGGCCTACTGGTTAAGCTCTTAACTCTTACTCTGGCCTAATAGCTAAGGTCTTAACTCTTACTCTGGCCTTCTGGTTAAGGTCTTAACTCTTACTCTGGCATACTGGTTAAGGTCTTAACTCTTACTCTGGCCTAATAGCTAAGGTCTTAACTCTTACTCTGGCCTACTGGGTAAGCTCTTAACTCTTACTCTGGCCTAATAGCGAAGGTCTTAACTCTTACTCTGGCCTACTGGTTAAGGTCTTAACTCTTACTCTGGCCTAATAGCTAAGGTCTTAGACTCGTACTCTGGCCTAATGGTTAAGGTCTTAACTCTTACTCTGGCCTAATGGTTAAGGTCTTAACTCTTACTCTGGCCTACTGGTTAATGTCTTAACTCTTACTCTGGCCTACTTGTTAAGGTCTTAATTCTTACTCTGGCCTACTGGTTAAGGTCTTGACTCTTACTCTGGCCTGATAGCTAAGGTCTTAACTCTTGCTCTGGCCTAATAGCTAAGGTCTTAGACTCGTACTCTGGCCTAGTGGTTAAGGTTCTAACTCTTACTCTAGCCTAATTGTTAAGGTCTTAACTCTTACTCTGGCCTACCATTTAATGTCTTAACTCTTACTCTGGCCTACTGGTTAAGGTCTTAACTCTTACTCTGGCCTACTGGTTAAAGTCTTAACTCTTACTCTGGCCTAATAGCTAAGGTCTTAACTCTTACTCTGGCCTACTGGGTAAGCTCTTAACTCTTACTCTGGCCTAATAGCGAAGGTCTTAACTCTTACTCTGGCCTACTGGGTAAGCTCTTAACTCTTACTCTGGCCTAATAGAGAAGGTCTTAACTCTTACTCTGGCCTACTGGTTAAGGTCTTAACTCTTACTCTGGCCTAATAGCTAAGGTCTTAGACTCATACTCTAGCCTAATGGTTAAGGTGTTAACTCTTACTCTGGCCTAATGGTTAAGGTCTTAACTCTTACTCTGGCCTACTGGTTAATGTCTTAACTCTTACTCTGGCCTACTTGTTAAGGTCTTAATTCTTACTCTGGCCTAATAGCGAAGGTCTTAACTCTTACTCTGGCCTACTGGGTAAGCTCTTAACTCTTACTCTGGCCTAATAGCGAAGGTCTTAACTCTTACTCTGGCCTACTGGTTAAGGTCTTAACTCTTACTCTGGCCTAATAGCTAAGGTCTTAGACTCGTACTCTGGCCTAATGGTTAAGGTGTTAACTCTTACTCTGGCCTGATAGCTAAGGTCTTAACTCTTACTCTGGCCTAATAGCTAAGGTCTTAGACTCGTACTCTGGCCTAGTGGTTAAGGTCTTAACTCTTACTCTAGCCTAATTGTTAAGGTCTTAACTCTTACTCTGGCCTACCGGTTAATGTCTTAACTCTTACTCTGGCCTTCTGGTTAAGGTCTTAACTCTTACTCTGGCCTACTGGTTAAGGTCTTAACTCTTACACTGGCCTAATAGCTAAGGTCTTAACTCTTACTCTGGCCTACTGGGTAAGCTCTTAACTCTTACTCTGGCCTAATAGCGAAGGTCTTAACTCTTACTCTGGCCTACTGGTTAAGGTCTTAACTCTTACTCTGGCCTAATAGCTAAGGTCTTAGACTCGTACTCTGGCCTAATGGTTAAGGTCTTAACTCTTACTCTGGCCTAATGGTTAAGGTCTTAACTCTTACTCTGGCCTACTGGTTAATGTCTTAACTCTTACTCTGGCCTACTTGTTAAGGTCTTAATTCTTACTCTGGCCTACTGGTTAAGGTCTTGACTCTTACTCTGGCCTGATAGCTAAGGTCTTAACTCTTACTCTGGCCTAATAGCTAAGGTCTTAGACTCGTACTCTGGCCTAATGGTTAAGGTCTTAACTCTTACTCTAGCCTAATTGTTAAGGTCCTAACTCTTACTCTGGCCTACCGGTTAATGTCTTAACTCTTACTCTGGCCTACTGTTTAAGGTCTTAACTCTTACTCTGGCCTAATAGCTAAGGTCTTAGACTTGTACTCTGGCCTAATAGCTAAGTTCTTAACTCTTACTCTGGCCTAATAGATAAGGTCTTAGACTCGTACTATGGCCTACAAGTTAAGGTCTTAACTCTTTCTCTGGCCTACTGGTTAAGGTCTTAACTCTTACTCTGGCCTAATAGCTAAGGTCTTAGACTCTTACTCTGGCCTAGTGGTTAAGGTCTTAACTCTTACTCTGGCCTACTGGTTAAGGTCTTAACTCTTACTCTGGCCTACAGGTTAAGGTCTTATCTCTTACTCTGGCCTACATGTTAAGGTCTTAGACTCGTACTATGGCCTACAGGTTAAGGTCTTAACTCTTACTCTGGCATAATAGCTAAGGTCTTAGACTCATACTCTGGCCTACTGGTTAAGGTCTTAACTCTTACTCTGGCCTACTGGTTAAGGTCTTAACTCTTACTCTGGCCTACTGGTTAAGGTCTTAACTCTTTCTCTGGCCTAATGGTTAAGGTCTTAACTCTTACTCTGGCCTGCTGGTTAAGGTCTTAACTCTTCCTCTGGCCTAATAGCTAAGGTCTTAGACTCGTACTATGGCCTAATGGTTAAGGTCTTAACTCTTACTATGGCCTAATAGCTAAGGTCTTAACTCTTACCCTGGCCTAATAGCTAAGGTCATAGACTCATACTCTGGCCTACTGGTTAAGGTCTTAACTCTTACTCTGGCCTAATAGCTAAGGTCTTAACTCTTACTCTGGCCTAATAGCTAAGGTCTTAGACTCGAACTCTGGCCTACTGGTTAAGGTCCTAACTCTTACTCTGGCGTAATAGCTAAAGTCTTAACTCTTACTCTGGCCTCATAGCTATGGTCTTAGACTCGTACTCTGGCCTACAGGTTATGGTCTTAACTCTTACTTTGGCCTACTGGTTAAGGTCTTAACTCTTACTCTGGCCTAATAGCTAAGGTCTTAACTCTTACTCTGGCCTAATAGCTAAGGTCTTAGACTCGTACTGTGGCCTACAGGTTAAGGTCTTAACTCTTACTCTGGCCTACTGGTTAAGGTCTTAACTCTTACTCTGGCCTAATAGCTAAGGTCTTAGACTCGTACTATGGCCTACAGGTTAAGGTCTTAACTCTTACTCTGGCCTACTGGTTAAGGTCTTAACTCTTACTCTGGCCTAATAGCTAAGGTCTTAGACTCGTACTATGGCCTACAGGTTAAGGTCTTAACTCTTACTCTGGCCGAATAGCTAAGGTCTTAACTCTTACTCTGGCCTTCTGGTTAAGGTCTTAACTCTTACGCTGGCTTACTGGTTAAGGTCTTAACTCTTACTCTGGCCTAATAGCTAAGGTCTTATCTCTTACTCTGGCCTACTGGTTAAGCTCTTAACTCTTACTCTGGCCTAATAGCGAAGGTCTTAACTCTTACTCTGGCCTACTGGTTAACGTCTTAACTCTTACTCTGGCCTAATAGCTAAGGTCTAATACTCGTACTCTGGCCTAATGGTTAAGGTCTTAACTCTTACTCTGGCCTACTGGTTAAGCTCTTAACTCTTACTCTGGCCTAATAGCGAAGGTCTTAACTCTTACTCTGGCCTACTGGTTAACGTCTTAACTCTTACTCTGGCCTAATAGCTAAGGTCTAATACTCGTACTCTGGCCTACAGGTTAAGGTCTTAACTCTTACTCTGGCCGAATAGCTAAGGTCTTAACTCTTACTCTGGCCTTCTGGTTAAGGTCTTAACTCTTACGCTGGCTTACTGGTTAAGGTCTTAACTCTTACTCTGGCCTAATAGCTAAGGTCTTATCTCTTACTCTGGCCTACTGGTTAAGCTCTTAACTCTTACTCTGGCCTAATAGCGAAGGTCTTAACTCTTACTCTGGCCTACTGGTTAACGTCTTAACTCTTACTCTGGCCTAATAGCTAAGGTCTTAGACTCGTACTGTGGCCTACAGGTTAAGGTCTTAACTCTTACTCTGGCCTACTGGTTAAGGTCTTAACTCTTACTCTGGCCTAATAGCTAAGGTCTTAGACTCGTACTATGGCCTACAGGTTAAGGTTTTAACTCTTACTCTGGCCTACTGGTTAAGGTCTTAACTCTTACTCTGGCCTAATAGCTAAGGTCTTAGACTCGTACTATGGCCTACAGGTTAAGGTCTTAACTCTTACTCTGGCCGAATAGCTAAGGTCTTAACTCTTACTCTGGCCTTCTGGTTAAGGTCTTAACTCTTACGCTGGCTTACTGGTTAAGGTCTTAACTCTTACTCTGGCCTTATAGCTAAGGTCTTATCTCTTACTCTGGCCTACTGGTTAAGCTCTTAACTCTTACTCTGGCCTAATAGCGAAGGTCTTAACTCTTACTCTGGCCTACTGGTTAACGTCTTAACTCTTACTCTGGCCTAATAGCTAAGGTCTAATACTCGTACTCTGGCCTAATGGTTAAGGTCTTAACTCTTACTCTGGCCTAATGGTTAAGGTCTTAACTCTTACTCTGGCAAACTGGTTAATGTCTTAACTCTTACTCTGGCCTACTTGTTAAGGTCTTAATTCTTACTCTGGCCTACTGGTTAAGGTCTTGACTCTTACTCTGGCCTAATAGCTAAGGTCTTGACTCTTACTCTGGCCTAATAGCTAAGGTCTTAACTCTTACTCTGGCCTAATAGCTAAGGTCTTAGACTCGTACTCTGGCCTACAGGTTAAGGTCTTAACTATTACTCTGGCCTACTGGTTAAGGTCTTAACTCTTACTCTGGCCTAATAGCTAAGGTCTTAACTCTTACTCTAGCCTAATAGCTAAGGTCTTAGACTCGTACTATGGCCTACAGGTTAAGGTCTTAACTCTTACTCTGGCCAACTGGTTAAGGTCTTAACTCTTACTCTGGCCTAATAGCTAAGGTCTTAACTCTTACTCTGGCCTACTGGTTAAGCTCTTAACTCTTACTCTGGCCTAATAGCTAAGGTCTTAACTCTTACTCTGGCCTTCTGGTTAAGGTCTTAACTCTTACTCTGGCATACTGGTTAAGGTCTTAACTCTTACTCTGGCCTAATAGCTAAGGTCTTAACTCTTACTCTGGCCTACTGGGTAAGCTCTTAACTCTTACTCTGGCCTAATAGCGAAGGTCTTAACTCTTACTCTGGCCTACTGGTTAAGGTCTTAACTCTTACTCTGGCCTAATAGCTAAGGTCTTAGACTCGTACTCTGGCCTAATGGTTAAGGTCTTAACTCTTACTCTGGCCTAATGGTTAAGGTCTTAACTCTTACTCTGGCCTACTGGTTAATGTCTTAACTCTTACTCTGGCCTACTTGTTAAGGTCTTAATTCTTACTCTGGCCTACTGGTTAAGGTCTTGACTCTTACTCTGGCCTGATAGCTAAGGTCTTAACTCTTGCTCTGGCCTAATAGCTAAGGTCTTAGACTCGTACTCTGGCCTAGTGGTTAAGGTCCTAACTCTTACTCTAGCCTAATTGTTAAGGTCTTAACTCTTACTCTGGCCTACCGTTTAATGTCTTAACTCTTACTCTGGCCCACTGGTTAAGGTCTTAACTCTTACTCTGGCCTACTGGTTAAAGTCTTAACTCTTACTCTGGCCTAATAGCTAAGGTCTTAACTCTTACTCTGGCCTACTGGGTAAGCTCTTAACTCTTACTCTGGCCTAATAGCGAAGGTCTTAACTCTTACTCTGGCCTACTGGGTAAGCTCTTAACTCTTACTCTGGCCTAATAGCGAAGGTCTTAACTCTTACTCTGGCCTACTGGTTAAGGTCTTAACTCTTACTCTGGCCTAATAGCTAAGGTCTTAGACTCGTACTCTGGCCTAATGGTTAAGGTGTTAACTCTTACTCTGGCCTAATGGTTAAGGTCTTAACTCTTACTCTGGCCTACTGGTTAATGTCTTAACTCTTACTCTGGCCTACTTGTTAAGGTCTTAATTCTTACTCTGGCCTACTGGTTAAGGTCTTGACTCTTACTCTGGCCTGATAGCTAAGGTCTTAACTCTTACTCTGGCCTAATAGCTAAGGTCTTAGACTCGTACTCTGGCCTAGTGGTTAAGGTCTTAACTCTTACTCTAGCCTAATTGTTAAGGTCTTAACTCTTACTCTGGCCTACCGGTTAATGTCTTAACTCTTACTCTGGCCTTCTGGTTAAGGTCTTAACTCTTACTCTGGCCTACTGGTTAAGGTCTTAACTCTTACTCTGGCCTAATAGCTAAGGTCTTAACTCTTACTCTGGCCTACTGAGTAAGCTCTTAACTCTTACTCTGGCCTAATAGCGAAGGTCTTAACTCTTACTCTGGCCTACTGGTTAAGGTCTTAACTCTTACTCTGGCCTAATAGCTAAGGTCTTAGACTCGTACTCTGGCCTAATGGTTAAGGTCTTAACTCTTACTCTGGTCTAATGGTTAAGGTCTTAACTCTTACTCTGGCCTACTGGTTAATGTCTTAACTCTTACTCTGGCCTACTTGTTAAGGTCTTAATTCTTACTCTGGCCTACTGGTTAAGGTCTTGACTCTTACTCTGGCCTGATAGCTAAGGTCTTAACTCTTACTCTGGCCTAATAGCTAAGGTCTTAGACTCGTACTCTGGCCTAATGGTTAAGGTCTTAACTCTTACTCTAGCCTAATTGTTAAGGTCTTAACTCTTACTCTGGCCTACCGGTTAATGTCTTAACTCTTACTCTGGCCTACTGTTTAAGGTCTTAACTCTTACTCTGGCCTAATAGCTAAGGTCTTAGACTTGTACTCTGGCCTAATAGCTAAGTTCTTAACTCTTACTCTGGCCTAATAGATAAGGTCTTAGACTCGTACTATGGCCTACAAGTTAAGGTCTTAACTCTTTCTCTGGCCTACTGGTTAAGGTCTTAACTCTTACTCTGGCCTAATAGCTAAGGTCTTAGACTCTTACTCTGGCCTAGTGGTTAAGGTCTTAACTCTTACTCTGGCCTACTGGTTAAGGTCTTAACTCTTACTCTGGCCTACAGGTTAAGGTCTTATCTCTTACTCTGGCCTACATGTTAAGGTCTTAACTCTTACTCTGGCCTAATAGCTAAGGTCTTAGACTCGTACTATGGCCTACAGGTTAAGGTCTTAACTCTTACTCTGGCATAATAGCTAAGGTCTTAGACTCATACTCTGGCCTACTGGTTAAGGTCTTAACTCTTACTCTGGCCTACTGGTTAAGGTCTTAACTCTTTCTCTGGCCTAATGGTTAAGGTCTTAACTCTTACTCTGGCCTGCTGGTTAAGGTCTTAACTCTTCCTCTGGCCTAATAGCTAAGGTCTTAGACTCGTACTATGGCCTAATGGTTAAGGTCTTAACTCTTACTATGGCCTAATAGCTAAGGTCTTAACTCTTACCCTGGCCTAATAGCTAAGGTCATAGACTCATACTCTGGCCTACTGGTTAAGGTCTTAACTCCTACTCTGGCCTAATAGCTAAGGTCTTAACTCTTACTCTGGCCTAATAGCTAAGGTCTTAGACTCGAACTCTGGCCTACTGGTTAAGGTCCTAACTCTTACTCTGGCGTAATAGCTAAAGTCTTAACTCTTACTCTGGCCTCATAGCTATGGTCTTAGACTCGTACTCTGGCCTACAGGTTATGGTCTTAACTCTTACTTTGGCCTACTGGTTAAGGTCTTAACTCTTACTCTGGCCTAATAGCTAAGGTCTTAGACTCGTACTGTGGCCTACAGGTTAAGGTCTTAACTCTTACTCTGGCCTACTGGTTAAGGTCTTAACTCTTACTCTGGCCTAATAGCTAAGGTCTTAGACTCGTACTATGGCCTACAGGTTAAGGTCTTAACTCTTACTCTGGCCTACTGGTTAAGGTCTTAACTCTTACTCTGGCCTAATAGCTAAGGTCTTAGACTCGTACTATGGCCTACAGGTTAAGGTCTTAACTCTTACTCTGGCCGAATAGCTAAGGTCTTAACTCTTACTCTGGCCTTCTGGTTAAGGTCTTAACTCTTACGCTGGCTTACTGGTTAAGGTCTTAACTCTTACTCTGGCCTAATAGCTAAGGTCTTATCTCTTACTCTGGCCTACTGGTTAAGGTCTTGACTCTTACTCTGGCCTAATAGCTAAGGTCTTCGACTCGTACTCTGGCCTAATAGCTAAGGTCTTAGACTCGTACTCTGGCCTAATGGTTAAGGTCTTAACTCTTACTCTGGCCTAATAGCTAAGGTCTTAACTCTTACTTTGGCCTACTGGTTAAGGTCTTCACACTTACTCTGGCCTAATAGCTAAGGTCTTAGACTCGTACTCTGGCCTAATGGTTAAGGTCTTAACTCTTACTCTAGCCTAATTGTTAAGGTCTTAACTCTTACTCTGGCCTACCGGTTAATGTCTTAACTCTTACTCTGGCCTACTGGTTAAGGTCTTAACTCTTACCATGGCCTAATAGCTAAGGTCTTAGACTTGTACTCTGGCCTAATAGCTAAGTTCTTAACTCTTACTCTGGCCTAATAGATAAGGTCTTAGACTCGTACTATGGCCTACAAGTTAAGGTCTTAACTCTTTCTCTGGCCTACTGGTTAAGGTCTTAACTCTTACTCTGGCCTAATAGCTAAGGTCTTAGACTCTTACTCTGGCCTAGTGGTTAAGGTCTTAACTCTTACTCTGGCCTACTGGTTAAGGTCTTAACTCTTACTCTGGCCTACAGGTTAAGGTCTTATCTCTTACTCTGGCCTACATGTTAAGGTCTTAACTCTTACTCTGGCCTAATAGCTAAGGTCTTAGACTCGTACTATGGCCTACAGGTTAAGGTCTTAACTCTTACTCTGGCCTAATAGCTAAGGTCTTAGACTCATACTCTGGCCTACTGGTTAAGGTCTTAACTCTTACTCTGGCCTACTGGTTAAGGTCTTAACTCTTACTCTGACCTAATAGCTAAGGTCTTAGACTTGTACTATGGCCTACTGGTTAAGGTCTTAACTCTTACTCTGGCCTAATAGTTAAGGTCTTATCTCTCATTCTGGCCTACTGGTTAAGGTCTTAACTCTTACTCTGGCTTAATAGCTAAGGTCTTAGACTCGTACTCTGGCCTAATGGTTAAGGTCTTAACTGTTACTCTGGCCTACAGGTTAAGGTCTTAACTCTTACTCTGACCTAATAGCTAAGGTCTTAGACTCGTACTATGGCCTACAGGTTAAAGTCTTAACTCTTACTCTGGCCTAATAGCTAAGGTCTTAGACTCATACTATGGCCTATAGGTTAAGGTCTTAACTCTTACTCTAGCCTAATAGCTAAGGTCTTAGACTCGTACTCTGGCCTAATGGTTAAGGTCTTAACTCTTACTCTGGCCTACAGGTTAAGGTCTTAACTCTTACTCTGGCCTACTGGTTAAGGTCTTATCTCTTACTCTGGCCTACTGGTTAAGGTCTTAACTCTTACTCTGGCCTAATAGCTAAGGTCTTAGACTCGTTTTATGGCCTAATGGTTAAGGTCTTAACTCTTACTCTGGCCTAATAGCTAAGGTCTTAACTCTTACCCTGGCCTAATAGCTAAGGTCATAGACTCATACTCTGGCCTACTGGTTAAGGTCTTAACTCTTACTCTGGCCTAATAGCTAAGGTCTTAACTCTTACTCTGGCCTAATAGCTAAGGTCTTAGACTCGTACTCTGGCCTACTGGTTAATGTCTTAACTCTTACTCTGGCCTACTTGTTAAGGTCTTAATTCTTACTCTGGCCTACTGGTTAAGGTCTTGACTCTTACTCTGGCCTGATAGCTAAGGTCTTAACTCTTACTCTGGCCTAATAGCTAAGGTCTTAGACTCGTACTATGGCCTAATGGTTAAGGTCTTAACTCTTACTCTGGCCTAATAGCTAAGGTCTTAACTCTTACTCTGGCCTAATAGCTAAGGTCATAGACTCATACTCTGGCCTACTGGTTAAGGTCTTAACTCTTACTCTGGCCTAATAGCTAAGGTCTTAACTCTTACTCTGGCCTAATAGCTAAGGTCTTAGACTCGTACTCTGGCCTACTGGTTATGGTCTTAACTCTTACTCTGGCCTAATAGCTAAGGTCTTAACTCTTACTCTGGCCTTCTGGTTAAGGTCTTAACTCTTACTCTGGCCTACTGGTTAAGGTCTTAACTCTTACTCTGGCCTAATAGCTAAGGTCTTAACTCTTACTCTGGCCTACTGGTTAAGCTCTTAACTCTTACTCTGGCCTAATAGCGAAGGTCTTAACTCTTACTCTGGCCTACTGGTTAAGGCCTTAACTCTTACTCTGGCCTAATAGCTAAGGTCTTAGACTCGTACTCTGGCCTAATGGTTAAGGTCTTAACTCTTACTCTGGCCTACTGGTTAATGTCTTAACTCTTACTCTGGCCTACTTGTTAAGGTCTTAATTCTTACTCTGGCCTACTGGGTAAGGTCTTGACTCTTACTCTGGCCTGATAGCTAAGGTCTTAACTCTTACTCTGGCCTAATAGCTAAGGTCTTAGACTCGTACTCTGGCCTAGTGGTTAAGGTCTTAACTCTTACTCTGGCCTAATAGGTAAGGTCTTAGACTCGTAATCTGGCCTACTGGTTAAGGTCTTAACTCTTACTCTGGCCTAATAGCTAAGGTCTTCACTCTTACTCTGGCCTACTGGTTAAGCTCTTAACTCTTACTCTGGTCTTTCTAGCTAAGTTCTTGACTCTTACTCTGGCCTAATAGCTAAGGTCTTAACTCTTACTCTGGCCTAATAGCTAAGGTCTTAGACTCGTACTCTGGTCTAGTGGTTAAGGTCTTAACTCTTACGCTGGCCTAATAGCTAAGGTCTTAACTCTTACTCTGGCCTAATAGGTAAGGTCTTAGACTCGTAATCTGGCCTACTGGTTAAGGTCTTAACTCTTACTCTGGCCTACTGGTTAAGGTCTTAACTCTTACTCTGGCCTAATAGCTAAGGTCTTCAATCTTACTCTGGCCTACAGGTTAAGCTCTTAACTCTTACTCTGGTCTACTAGCTAAGGTCTTAACTCTTACTCTGGCCTACTGGTTAAGGTCTTAACTCTTACTCTGGCCTAATAGCTAAGGTCTTATACTCGTACTATGGCCTACAGGTTAAGGTCTTAACTCTTACTCTGGCCTACTGGTTAAGGTCTTAACTCTTACTCTGGCCTAATAGCTAAGGTCTTAGACTCGTACTATGGCCTACAGGTTAAGGTCTTAACTCTTACTCTGGCCTAATAGCTAAGGTCTTAGACTCATACTCTGGCCTACTGGTTAAGGTCTTAACTCTTACTCTGGCCTAATAGCTAAGGTCTTAACTCTTACTCTGGCCTACTGATTAAGGTCTTAACTCTTACTCTGGCCTACTGGTTAAGGTCTTAACTCTTACTCTGGCCTAATAGCTAAGGTCTTAGACTCGTACTCTGGCCTAATAGCTAAGGTCTTAGACTCATACTCTGGCCTAATGGTTAAGGTCTTAACTCTTACTCTGGCCTAACAGCTAAGGTCTTAACTCTTACTCTGGCCTAATAGCTAAGGTCTTAACTCTTACTCTGGCCTAATAGCTAAGGTCTTAGACTCGTACTCTGGCCTACAGGTTAAGGTCTTAACTATTACTCTGGCCTACTGGTTAAGGTCTTAACTCTTACTCTGGCCTAATAGCTAAGGTCTTAACTCTTACTCTAGCCTAATAGCTAAGGTCTTAGAATCGTACTAAGGCCTACAGGTTAAGGTCTTAACTCTTACTCTGGCCAACTGGTTAAGGTCTTAACTCTTACTCTGGCCTAATAGCTAAGGTCTTAACTCTTACTCTGGCCTACTGGTTAAGCTCTTAACTATTACTCTGGCCTAATAGCTAAGGTCTTAACTCTTACTCTGGCCTTCTGGTTAAGGTCTTAACTCTTACTCTGGCATACTGGTTAAGGTCTTAACTCTTACTCTGGCCTAATAGCTAAGGTCTTAACTCTTACTCTGGCCTACTGGGTAAGCTCTTAACTCTTACTCTGGCCTAATAGCGAAGGTCTTAACTCTTACTCTGGCCTACTGGTTAAGGTCTTAACTCTTACTCTGGCCTAATAGCTAAGGTCTTAGACTCGTACTCTGGCCTAATGGTTAAGGTCTTAACTCTTACTCTGGCCTAATGGTTAAGGTCTTAACTCTTACTCTGGCCTACTGGTTAATGTCTTAACTCTTACTCTGGCCTACTTGTTAAGGTCTTAATTCTTACTCTGGCCTACTGGTTAAGGTCTTGACTCTTACTCTGGCCTGATAGCTAAGGTCTTAACTCTTACTCTGGCCTAATAGCTAAGGTCTTAGACTCGTACTCTGGCCTAGTGGTTAAGGTCTTAACTCTTACTCTAGCCTAATTGTTAAGGTCTTAACTCTTACTCTGGCCTACCGGTTAATGTCTTAACTCTTACTCTGGCCTACTGGTTAAGGTCTTAACTCTTACTCTGGCCTACTGGTTAAGGTCTTAACTCTTACTCTGGCCTAATAGCTAAGGTCTTAACTCTTACTCTGGCCTACTGGGTAAGCTCTTAACTCTTACTCTGGCCTAATAGCGAAGGTCTTAACTCTTACTCTGGCCTACTGGGTAAGCTCTTAACTTTTACTCTGGCCTAATAGCGAAGGTCTTAACTCTTACTCTGGCCTACTGGTTAAGGTCTTAACTCTTACTCTGGCCTAATAGCTAAGGTCTTAGACTCGTACTCTGGCCTAATGGTTAAGGTCTTAACTCTTACTCTGGCCTAATGGTTAAGGTCTTAACTCTTACTCTGGCCTACTTGTTAAGGTCTTAATTCTTACTCTGGCCTACTGGTTAAGGTCTTGACTCTTACTCTGGCCTGATAGCTAAGGTCTTAGACTCGTACTCTGGCCTAGTGGTTAAGGTCTTAACTCTTACTCTAGCCTAATTGTTAAGGTCTTAACTCTTACTCTGGCCTACCGGTTAATGTCTTAACTCTTACTCTGGCCTTCTGGTTAAAGTCTTAACTCTTACTCTGGTCTACTGGTTAAGGTCTTAACTCTTACTCTGGCCTAATAGCTAAGGTCTTAACTCTTACTCTGGCCTACTGGGTAAGCTCTTAACTCTTACTCTGGCCTCATAGCGAAGGTCTTAACTCTTACTCTGGCCTACTGGTTAAGGTCTTGACGCTTACTCTGGCCTGATAGCTAAGGTCTTAACTCTTACTCTGGCCTAATAGCTAAGGTCTTAGACTCGTACTCTGGCCTAATGGTTAAGGTCTTAACTCTTACTCTAGCCTAATTGTTAAGGTCTTAACTCTTACTCTGGCCTACCGGTTAATGTCTTAACTCTTACTCTGGCCTACTGGTTAAGGTCTTAACTCTTACTCTGGCCTAATAGCTAAAGTCTTAGACTTGTACTCTGGCCTAATAGCTAAGTTCTTAACTCTTACTCTGGCCTAATAGATAAGGTCTTAGACTCGTACTATGGCCTACAAGTTAAGGTCTTAACTCTTTCTCTGGCCTACTGGTTAAGGTCTTAACTCTTACTCTGGCCTAATAGCTAAGGTCTTAGACTCTTACTCTGGCCTAGTGGTTAAGGTCTTAACTCTTACTCTGGCCTACTGGTTAAGGTCTTAACTCTTACTCTGGCCTACAGGTTAAGGTCTTATCTCTTACTCTGGCCTACATGTTAAGGTCTTAACTCTTACTCTGGCCTAATAGCTATGGTCTTAGACTCGTACTATGGCCTACAGGTTAAGGTCTTAACTCTTACTCTGGCCTAATAGCTAAGGTCTTTGACTCATACTCTGGCCTACTGGTTAAGGTCTTAACTCTTACTCTGGCCTACTGGTTAAGGTCTTAACTCTTACTCTGACCTAATAGCTAAGGTCTTAGACTTGTACTATGGCCTACTGGTTAAGGTCTTAACTCTTACTCTGGCCTATTAGCTAAGGTCTTATCTCTCACTCTGGCCTACTGGTTAAGGTCTTAACTCTTACTCTGGCTTAATAGCTAAGGTCTTAGACTCGTACTCTGGCCTAATGGTTAAGGTCTTAACTGTTACTCTGGCCTACAGGTTAAGGTCTTAACTCTTACTCTGGCCTAATAGCTAAGGTCTTAGACTCGTACTATGGCCTACAGGTTAAGGTCTTAACTCTTACTCTGGCCTAATAGCTAAGGTCTTAGACTCATACTATGGCCTATAGGTTAAGGTCTTAACTCTTACTCTGGCCTAATAGCTAAGGTCTTAGACTCGTACTCTGGCCTAATGGTTAAGGTCTTAACTCTTACTCTGGCCTACAGGTTAAGGTCTTAACTCTTACTCTGGCCTACTGGTTAAGGTCTTATCTCTTACTCTGGCCTACTGGTTAAGGTCTTAACTCTTACTCTGGCCTAATAGCTAAGGTCTTAGACTCGTACTATGGCCTAATGGTTAAGGTCTTAACTCTTACTCTGGCCTAATAGCTAAGGTCTTAACTCTTACTCTGGCCTACTGGTTAATGTCTTAACTCTTACTCTGGCCTACTTGTTAAGGTCTTAATTCTTACTCTGGCCTACTGGTTAAGGTCTTGACTCTTACTCTGGCCTGATAGCTAAGGTCTTAACTCTTACTCTGGCCTAATAGCTAAGGTCTTAGACTCGTACTCTGGCCTAGTGGTTAAGGTCTTAACTCTTACTCTAGCCTAATTGTTAAGGTCTTAACTCTTACTCTGGCCTACCGGTTAATGTCTTAACTCTTACTCTGGCCTTCTGGTTAAGGTCTTAACTCTTACTCTGGTCTACTGGTTAAGGTCTTAACTCTTACTCTGGCCTAATAGCGAAGGTCTTAACTCTTACTCTGGCCTACTGGTTAAGGTCTTAACTCTTACTCTGGCCTAATAGCTAAGGTCTGAGACTCGTACTCTGGCCTAATGGTTAAGGTCTTAACTCTTACTCTGGCCTAATGGTTAAGGTCTTAACTCTTACTCTGGCCTACTGGTTAATGTCTTAACTCTTACTCTGGCCTACTTGTTAAGGTCTTAATTCTTACTCTGGCCTACTGGTTAAGGTCTTGACGCTTACTCTGGCCTGATAGCTAAGGTCTTAACTCTTACTCTGGCCTAATAGCTAAGGTCTTAGACTCGTACTCTGGCCTAATGGTTAAGGTCTTAACTCTTACTCTAGCCTAATTGTTAAGGTCTTAACTCTTACTCTGGCCTACCCGTTAATGTCTTAACTCTTACTCTGGCCTACTGGTTAAGGTCTTAACTCTTACTCTGGCCTAATAGCTAAGGTCTTAGACTTGTACTCTGGCCTAATAGCTAAGTTCTTAACACTTACTCTGGCCTAATAGATAAGGTCTTAGACTCGTACTATGGCCTACAAGTTAAGGTCTTAACTGTTTCTCTGGCCTACTGGTTAAGGTCTTAACTCTTACTCTGGCCTAATAGCTAAGGTCTTAGACTCTTACTCTGGCCTAGTGGTTAAGGTCTTAACTCTTACTCTGGCCTACTGGTTAAGGTCTTAACTCTTACTCTGGCCTACAGGTTAAGGTCTTATCTCTTACTCTGGCCTACATGTTAAGGTCTTAACTCTTACTCTGGCCTAATAGCTAAGGTCTTAGACTCGTACTATGGCCTACAGGATAAGGTCTTAACTCTTACTCTGGCCTAATAGCTAAGGTCTTAGACTCATACTCTGGCCTACTGGTTAAGGTCTTAACTCTTACTCTGGCCTACTGGTTAAGGTCTTAACTCTTACTCTGACCTAATAGCTAAGGTCTTAGACATGTACTATGGCCTACTGGTTAAGGTCTTAACTCTTACTCTGGCCTAATAGCTAAGGTCTTATCTCTCACTCTGGCCTACTGGTTAAGGTCTTAACTCTTACTCTGGCTTAATAGCTAAGGTCTTAGACTCGTACTCTGGCCTAATGGTTAAGGTCTTAACTGTTACTCTGGCCTACAGGTTAAGGTCTTAACTCTTACTCTGGCCTAATAGCTAAGGTCTTAGACTCGTACTATGGCCTACAGGTTAAGGTCTTAACTCTTACTCTGGCCTAATAGCTAAGGTCTTAGACTCATACTATGGCCTATAGGTTAAGGTCTTAACTCTTACTCTGGCCTAATAGCTAAGGTCTTAGACTCGTACTCTGGCCTAATGGTTAAGGTCTTAACTCTTACTCTGGCCTACTGGTTAAGGTCTTATCTCTTACTCTGGCCTACTGGTTAAGGTCTTAACTCTTACTCTGGCCTAATAGCTAAGGTCTTAGACTCGTACTATGGCCTAATGGTTAAGGTCTTAACTCTTACTCTGGCCTAATAGCTAAGGTCTTAACTCTTACCCTGGCCTAATAGCTAAGGTCATAGACTCATACTCTGGCCTACTGGTTAAGGTCTTAACTCTTACTCTGGCCTAATAGCTAAGGTCTTAACTCTTACTCTGGCCTAATAGCTAAGGTCTTAGACTCGTACTCTGGCCTACTGGTTATGGTCTTAACTCTTACTCTGGCCTAATAGCTAAGGTCTTAACTCTTACTCTGGCCTTCTGGTTAAGGTCTTAACTCTTACTCTGGCCTACTGGTTAAGGTCTTAACTCTTACTCTGGCCTAATAGCTAAGGTCTTAACTCTTACTCTGGCCTACTGGTTAAGCTCTTAACTCTTACTCTGGCCTAATAGCGAAGGTCTTAACTCTTACTCTGGCCTACTGGTTAAGGCCTTAACTCTTACTCTGGCCTAATAGCTAAGGTCTTAGACTCGTACTCTGGCCTAATGGTTAAGGTCTTAACTCTTACTCTGGTCTAATGGTTAAGGTCTTAACTCTTACTCTGGCCTACTGGTTAATGTCTTAACTCTTACTCTGGCCTACTTGTTAAGGTCTTAATTCTTACTCTGGCCTACTGGTTAAGGTCTTGACTCTTACTCTGGCCTGATAGCTAAGGTCTTAACTCTTACTCTGGCCTAATAGCTAAGGTCTTAGACTCGTACTCGGGCCTAGTGGTTAAGGTCTTAACTCTTACTCTGGCCTAATAGGTAAGGTCTTAGACTCGTAATCTGGCCTACTGGTTAAGGTCTTAACTCTTACTCTGGCCTAATAGCTAAGGTCTTCACTCTTACTCTGGCCTACTGGTTAAGCTCTTAACTCTTACTCTGGTCTTTCTAGCTAAGGTCTTGACTCTTACTCTGGCCTAATAGCTAAGGTCTTAACTCTTACTCTGGCCTAATAGGTAAGGTCTTAGACTCGTAATCTGGCCTACTGGTTAAGGTCTTAACTCTTACTCTGGCCTACTGGTTAAGGTCTTAACTCTTACTCTGGCCTAATAGCTAAGGTCTTCAATCTTACTCTGGCCTACAGGTTAAGCTCTTAACTCTTACTCTGGTCTACTAGCTAAGGTCTTAACTCTTACTCTGGCCTACTGGTTAAGGTCTTAACTCTTACTCTGGCCTAATAGCTAAGGTCTTATACTCGTACTATGGCCTACAGGTTAAGGTCTTAACTCTTACTCTGGCCTACTGGTTAAGGTCTTAACTCTTACTCTGGCCTAATAGCTAAGGACTTAGACTCGTACTATGGCCTACAGGTTAAGGTCTTAACTCTTACTCTGGCCTAATAGCTAAGGTCTTAGACTCATACTCTGGCCTACTGGTTAAGGTCTTAACTCTTACTCTGGCCTAATAGCTAAGGTCTTAACTCTTACTCTGGCCTACTGATTAAGGTCTTAACTCTTACTCTGGCCTACTGGTTAAGGTCTTAACTCTTACTCTGGCCTAATAGCTAAGGTCTTAGACTCGTACTCTGGCCTAATAGCTAAGGTCTTAGACTCATACTCTGGCCTAATGGTTAAGGTCTTAACTCTTACTCTGGCCTAACAGCTAAGGTCTTAACTCTTACTCTGGCCTAATAGCTAAGGTCTTAACTCTTACTCTGGCCTAATAGCTAAGGTCTTAGACTCGTACTCTGGCCTACAGGTTAAGGTCTTAACTATTACTCTGGCCTACTGGTTAAGGTCTTAACTCTTACTCTGGCCTAATAGCTAAGGTCTTAACTCTTACTCTAGCCTAATAGCTAAGGTCTTAGAATCGTACTATGGCCTACAGGTTAAGGTCTTAACTCTTACTCTGGCCAACTGGTTAAGGTCTTAACTCTTACTCTGGCCTAATAGCTAAGGTCTTAACTCTTACTCTGGCCTACTGGTTAAGCTCTTAACTCTTACTCTGGCCTAATAGCTAAGGTCTTAACTCTTACTCTGGCCTTCTGGTTAAGGTCTTAACTCTTACTCTGGCATACTGGTTAAGGTCTTAACTCTTACTCTGGCCTAATAGCTAAGGTCTTAACTCTTACTCTGGCCTACTGGGTAAGCTCTTAACTCTTACTCTGGCCTAATAGCGAAGGTCTTAACTCTTACTCTGGCCTACTGGTTAAGGTCTTAACTCTTACTCTGGCCTAATAGCTAAGGTCTTAGACTCGTACTCTGGCCTAATGGTTAAGGTCTTAACTCTTACTCTGGCCTAATGGTTAAGGTCTTAACTCTTACTCTGGCCTACTGGTTAATGTCTTAACTCTTACTCTGGCCTACTTGTTAAGGTCTTAATTCTTACTCTGGCCTACTGGTTAAGGTCTTGACTCTTACTCTGGCCTGATAGCTAAGGTCTTAACTCTTGCTCTGGCCTAATAGCTAAGGTCTTAGACTCGTACTCTGGCCTAGTGGTTAAGGTCTTAACTCTTACTCTAGCCTAATTGTTAAGGTCTTAACTCTTACTCTGGCCTACCGGTTAATGTCTTAACTCTTACTCTGGCCTACTGGTTAAGGTCTTAACTCTTACTCTGGCCTACTGGTTAAGGTCTTAACTCTTACTCTGGCCTAATAGCTAAGGTCTTAACTCTTACTCTGGCCTACTGGGTAAGCTCTTAACTCTTACTCTGGCCTAATAGCGAAGGTCTTAACTCTTACTCTGGCCTACTGGGTAAGCTCTTAACTCTTACTCTGGCCTAATAGCGAAGGTCTTAACTCTTACTCTGGCCTACTGGTTAAGGTCTTAACTCTTACTCTGGCCTAATAGCTAAGGTCTTAGACTCGTACTCTGGCCTAATGGTTAAGGTCTTAACTCTTACTCTGGCCTAATGGTTAAGGTCTTAACTCTTACTCTGGCCTACTGGTTAATGTCTTAACTCTTACTCTGGCCTACTTGTTAAGGTCTTAATTCTTACTCTGGCCTACTGGTTAAGGTCTTGACTCTTACTCTGGCCTGATAGCTAAGGTCTTAACTCTTACTCTGGCCTAATAGCTAAGGTCTTAGACTCGTACTCTGGCCTAGTGGTTAAGGTCTTAACTCTTACTCTAGCCTAATTGTTAAGGTCTTAACTCTTACTCTGGCCTACCGGTTAATGTCTTAACTCTTACTCTGGCCTTCTGGTTAAGGTCTTAACTCTTACTCTGGCCTACTGGTTAAGGTCTTAACTCTTACTCTGGCCTAATAGCTAAGGTCTTAACTCTTACTCTGGCCTACTGGGTAAGCTCTTAACTCTTACTCTGGCCTAATAGCGAAGGTCTTAACTCTTACTCTGGCCTACTGGTTAAGGTCTTAACTCTTACTCTGGCCTAATAGCTAAGGTCTTAGACTCGTACTCTGGCCTAATGGTTAAGGTCTTAACTCTTACTCTGGCCTAATGGTTAAGGTCTTAACTCTTACTCTGGCCTACTGGTTAATGTCTTAACTCTTACTCTGGCCTACTTGTTAAGGTCTTAATTCTTACTCTGGCCTACTGGTTAAGGTCTTGACTCTTACTCTGGCCTGATAGCTAAGGTCTTAACTCTTACTCTGGCCTAATAGCTAAGGTCTTAGACTCGTACTCTGGCCTAATGGTTAAGGTCTTAACTCTTACTCTAGCCTAATTGTTAAGGTCCTAACTCTTACTCTGGCCTACCGGTTAATGTCTTAACTCTTACTCTGGCCTACTGGTTAAGGTCTTAACTCTTACTCTGGCCTAATAGCTAAGGTCTTAGACTTGTACTCTGGCCTAATAGCTAAGTTCTTAACTCTTACTCTGGCCTAATAGATAAGGTCTTAGACTCGTACTATGGCCTACAAGTTAAGGTCTTAACTCTTTCTCTGGCCTACAGGTTAAGGTCTTAACTCTTACTCTGGCCTAATAGCTAAGGTCTTAGACTCTTACTCTGGCCTAGTGGTTAAGGTCTTAACTCTTACTCTGGCCTACTGGTTAAGGTCTTAACTCTTACTCTGGCCTACAGGTTAAGGTCTTATCTCTTACTCTGGCCTACATGTTAAGGTCTTAACTCTTACTCTGGCCTAATAGCTAAGGTCTTAGACTCGTACTATGGCCTACAGGTTAAGGTCCTAACTCTTACTCTGGCATAATAGCTAAGGTCTTAGACTCATACTCTGGCCTACTGGTTAAGGTCTTAACTCTTACTCTGGCCTACTGGTTAAGGTCTTAACTCTTACTCTGGCCTACTGGTTAAGGTCTTAACTCTTTCTCTGGCCTAATGGTTAAGGTCTTAACTCTTACTCTGGCCTGCTGGTTAAGGTCTTAACTCTTCCTCTGGCCTAATAGCTAAGGTCTTAGACTCGTACTATGGCCTAATGGTTAAGGTCTTAACTCTTACTATGGCCTAATAGCTAAGGTCTTAACTCTTACCCTGGCCTAATAGCTAAGGTCATAGACTCATACTCTGGCCTACTGGTTAAGGTCTTAACTCTTACTCTGGCCTAATAGCTAAGGTCTTAACTCTTACTCTGGCCTAATAGCTAAGGTCTTAGACTCGAACTCTGGCCTACTGGTTAAGGTCCTAACTCTTACTCTGGCGTAATAGCTAAAGTCTTAACTCTTACTCTGGCCTCATAGCTATGGTCTTAGACTCGTACTCTGGCCTACAGGTTATGGTCTTAACTCTTACTCTGGCCTACTGGTTAAGGTCTTAACTCTTACTCTGGCCTAATAGCTAAGGTCTTAACCCTTACTCTGGCCTAATAGCTAAGGTCTTAGACTCGTACTGTGGCCTACAGGTTAAGGTCTTAACTCTTACTCTGGCCTAATAGCTAAGGTCTTAGACTCGTACTATGGCCTACAGGTTAAGGTCTTAATTCTTACTCTGGCCTAATAGCTATGGTCTTAATTCTTACTCTGGCCTAATAGCTAAGGTCTTAGACTTGTCCTCTGGCCTACAGGTTAAGGTCTTAACTCTTACTCTGGCCTACTGGATAAGGTCTTAATTCTTACTCTGGCCTAATAGCTAAGGTCTTAACTCTTACTCTGACCTAATAGCTAAGGTCTTAGACTCGTACTATGGCCTACAGGTTAAGGTCTTAACTCTTACTCTGGCCTACTGGTTAAGGTCTTAACTCTTATTCTGGCCTAATAGCTAAGGTCTTAGACTCGTACTATGGCCTACAGGTTAAGGTCTTAACACTTACTCTGGTCTGCTGGTTAAGGTCTTAACTCTTATTCTGGCCTACTGGTTAAGGTCTTAACTCTTACTCTGGCCTAATAGCTAAGGTCTTAACTCTTACTCTGGCCTAATAGCTAAGGTCTTAGACTTACACTCTGGCCTACTGGTTAAGGTCTTAACTCTTACTCTGGCCTAATAGCTAAGGTCTTAACTCTTACTCTGGCCTAATAGCTAAGGTCTTAGACTCATACTCTGGCCTAATGGTTAAGGTCTTAACTCTTACTCTGGCCTAATAGCTAAGGTCTTAACTCTTACTCTGGCCTAATAGCTAAGGTCTTAGACTCGTACTCTGGCCTACTGGTTAAGGTCTTAACTCTTACTCTGGCCTACTGATTAAGGTCTTAACTCTTACTCTGGCCTAATAGCTAAGGTCTTAGACTCGTACTATGGCCTACAGGTTAAGGTCTTAACTCTTACTCTGGCCTACTGGTTAAGGTCTTAACTCTTACTCTGGCCTAATAGCTAAGGTCTTAAATCTTACTCTGGCCTAATAACTAAGGTCTTACACTCGTACTCTGTCCTAATAGCTAAGGTCTTAGACTTGTACTCTGGCCTAATGGTTAAGGTCTTAACTCCCACTCTGGCCTACTGGTTAAGGTCTTCACTCTTACTCTGGCCTAATAGCTAAGGTCTTAGACTCGTACTCTGGCCTAATGGTTAAGGTCTTAACTATTACTCTGGCCTAATAGCTAAGGTCTTAATTCTTACTCTGGCCTAATAGCTATGGTCTTAACTCTTACTCTGGCCTAATAGCTAAGGTCTTAGACTTGTACTCTGGCCTACAGGTTAAGGGCTTAACTCTTACTCTGGCCTACTGGATAAGGTCTTAATTCTTACTCTGGCCTAATAGCTAAGGTCTTAACTCTTACTCTGACCTAATAGCTAAGGTCTTAGACTCGTACTATGGCCTACAGGTTAAGGTCTTAACTCTTACTCTGGCCTACTGGTTAAGGTCTTAACTCTTACTCTGGCCTAATAGCTAAGGTCTTAGACTCGTACTCTGGCCTAATGGTTAAGGTCTTAACTCTTACTCTGGCCTAATAGCTAAGGTCTTAACTCTTACTCTGGCCTAATAACTAAGGTCTTAGACTCGTACTCTGGCCTGCAGGTTAAGGTCTTATCTCTTACTCTGGTCTACTGGTTAAGGTCTAAACTCTTACTCTGGCCTAATAGCTAAGGTCTTAACTCTTACTCTGGCCTAATAGCTAAGGTCTTAGACTCGTACTATGGCCTACAGGTTAAGGTCTTAACTCTTACACTGGCCTACTGGGTAAGGTCTTAACTCTTACTCGGGCGTAATAGCTAAGGTCTTAACTCTTACTCTGGCCTAATAGCTAAGGTCTTAGACTCGTACTATGGCCTACAGGTTACGGTCTTAACTCTTACTCTGGCCTACTGGTTAAGGTCTTAACTCTTACTCTGGCCTAATAGCTAAGGTCTTAGACTCATACTCTGGCCTACTGGTTAAGGTCTTAACTATTACTCTGGCCTACTGGTTAAGGTCTTAACTCTTACTCTGGCCTAATAGCTAACATCTTAGACTCGTACTCTGGCCTAATGGTTAAGGTCTTAACTCTTACTCTGGCCTACTCGTTAAGGTCTTAACTCTTACTCTGGCCTACTGGTTAAGGTCATATCTCTTTCTCTGGCCTAATGGTTAAGGTCTTAACTCTTACTCTGGCCTAATAGCTAAGGTCTTAACTCTTACTCTGGCCTAATAGCTAAGGTCTTAGACTTACACTCTGGCCTACTAGTTAAGTTCTTAACTCTTACTCTGGCCTAATAGCTAAGGTTTTAACTCTTACTCTGGCCTAATAGCTAAGGTCTTAGACTCATACTCTGGCCTAATGGTTAAGGTCTTAACTCTTACTCTGGCCTAATAGCTAAGGTCTTAACTCTTACTCTGGCCTAATAGCTAAGGTCTTAGACTCGTACTCTGGCCTACTGGTTAAGGTCTTAACTCTTACTCTGGCCTACTGGTTAAGGTCTTAAATCTTACTCTGGCCTAATAACTAAGGTCTTACACTCGTACTCTGGCCTAATAGCTAAGGTCTTAGACTCGTACTCTGGCCTAATGGTTAAGGTCTTAACTCCTACTCTGGCCTACTGGTTAAGGTCTTCACTCTTACTCTGGCCTAATAGCTAAGGTCTTAGACTCGTACTCTGGCCTAATGGTTAAGGTCTTAACTATTACTCTGGCCTAATAGCTAAGGTCTTAATTCTTACTCTGGCCTAATAGCTATGGTCTTAACTCTTACTCTGGCCTAATAGCTAAGGTCTTAGACTCTTCCTATGGCCTACAGGTTAAGGTCTTAACTCTTACTCTGGCCTACTGGTTAAGGTCTTAACTCTTACTCTGACCTAATAGCTAAGGTCTTATACTCGTACTATGGCCTACAGGTTAAGGTCTTAACTCTTACTCTGGCCTACTGGTTAAGGTCTTAACTCTTATTCTGGCCTAATAGCTAAGGTCTTAGACTCGTACTATGGCCTACAGGTTAAGGTCTTAACACTTACTCTGGTCTGCTGGTTAAGGTCTTAACTCTTATTCTGGCCTACTGGTTAAGGTCTTAACTCTTACTCTGGCCTAATAGCTAAGGTCTTAACTCTTACTCTGGCCTAATAGCTAAGGTCTTAGACTTACACTCTGGCCTACTGGTTAAGGTCTTAACTCTTACTCTGGCCTAATAGCTAAGGTCTTAACTCTTACTCTGGCCTAATAGCTAAGGTCTTAGACTCATACTCTGGCCTAATGGTTAAGGTCTTAACTCTTACTCTGGCCTAATAGCTAAGGTCTTAACTCTTACTCTGGCCTAATAGCTAAGGTCTTAGACTCGTACTCTGGCCTACTGGTTAAGGTCTTAACTCTTACTCTGGCCTACTGATTAAGGTCTTAACTCTTACTCTGGCCTAATAGCTAAGGTCTTAGACTCGTACTATGGCCTACAGGTTAAGGTCTTAACTCTTACTCTGGCCTACTGGTTAAGGTCTTAACTCTTACTCTGGCCTAATAGCTAAGGTCTTAAATCTTACTCTGGCCTAATAACTAAGGTCTTACACTCGTACTCTGTCCTAATAGCTAAGGTCTTAGACTTGTACTCTGGCCTAATGGTTAAGGTCTTAACTCCCACTCTGGCCTACTGGTTAAGGTCTTCACTCTTACTCTGGCCTAATAGCTAAGGTCTTAGACTCGTACTCTGGCCTAATGGTTAAGGTCTTAACTATTACTCTGGCCTAATAGCTAAGGTCTTAATTCTTACTCTGGCCTAATAGCTATGGTCTTAACTCTTACTCTGGCCTAATAGCTAAGGTCTTAGACTTGTACTCTGGCCTACAGGTTAAGGGCTTAACTCTTACTCTGGCCTACTGGATAAGGTCTTAATTCTTACTCTGGCCTAATAGCTAAGGTCTTAACTCTTACTCTGACCTAATAGCTAAGGTCTTAGACTCGTACTATGGCCTACAGGTTAAGGTCTTAACTCTTACTCTGGCCTACTGGTTAAGGTCTTAACTCTTACTCTGGCCTAATAGCTAAGGTCTTAGACTCGTACTCTGGCCTAATGGTTAAGGTCTTAACTCTTACTCTGGCCTAATAGCTAAGGTCTTAACTCTTACTCTGGCCTAATAACTAAGGTCTTAGACTCGTACTCTGGCCTGCAGGTTAAGGTCTTATCTCTTACTCTGGTCTACTGGTTAAGGTCTAAACTCTTACTCTGGCCTAATAGCTAAGGTCTTAACTCTTACTCTGGCCTAATAGCTAAGGTCTTAGACTCGTACTATGGCCTACAGGTTAAGGTCTTAACTCTTACACTGGCCTACTGGGTAAGGTCTTAACTCTTACTCGGGCGTAATAGCTAAGGTCTTAACTCTTACTCTGGCCTAATAGCTAAGGTCTTAGACTCGTACTATGGCCTACAGGTTACGGTCTTAACTCTTACTCTGGCCTACTGGTTAAGGTCTTAACTCTTACTCTGGCCTAATAGCTAAGGTCTTAGACTCATACTCTGGCCTACTGGTTAAGGTCTTAACTATTACTCTGGCCTACTGGTTAAGGTCTTAACTCTTACTCTGGCCTAATAGCTAACATCTTAGACTCGTACTCTGGCCTAATGGTTAAGGTCTTAACTCTTACTCTGGCCTACTCGTTAAGGTCTTAACTCTTACTCTGGCCTACTGGTTAAGGTCTTATCTCTTTCTCTGGCCTAATGGTTAAGGTCTTAACTCTTACTCTGGCCTAATAGCTAAGGTCTTAACTCTTACTCTGGCCTAATAGCTAAGGTCTTAGACTTACACTCTGGCCTACTAGTTAAGTTCTTAACTCTTACTCTGGCCTAATAGCTAAGGTTTTAACTCTTACTCTGGCCTAATAGCTAAGGTCTTAGACTCATACTCTGGCCTAATGGTTAAGGTCTTAACTCTTACTCTGGCCTAATAGCTAAGGTCTTAACTCTTACTCTGGCCTAATAGCTAAGGTCTTAGACTCGTACTCTGGCCTACTGGTTAAGGTCTTAACTCTTACTCTGGCCTACTGGTTAAGGTCTTAAATCTTACTCTGGCCTAATAACTAAGGTCTTACACTCGTACTCTGGCCTAATAGCTAAGGTCTTAGACTCGTACTCTGGCCTAATGGTTAAGGTCTTAACTCCTACTCTGGCCTACTGGTTAAGGTCTTCACTCTTACTCTTGCCTAATAGCTAAGGTCTTAGACTCGTACTGTGGCCTAATGGTTAAGGTCTTAACTATTACTCTGGCCTAATAGCTAAGGTCTTAATTCTTACTCTGGCCTAATAGCTATGGTCTTAACTCTTACTCTGGCCTAATAGCTAAGGTCTTAGACTCTTCCTATGGCCTACAGGTTAAGGTCTTAACTCTTACTCTGGCCTACTGGTTAAGGTCTTAACTCTTACTCTGGCCTAATAGCTAAGGTCTTAGACTCGTACTATGGCCTACAGGTTAAGGTCTAAACTCTTACTCTGGTCTGCTGGTTAAGGTCTTAACTCTTACTCTGGCCTACTGGTTAAGGTCTTAACTCTTTCTCTGGCCTAATGGTTAAGGTCTTAACTCTTACTCTGGCCTACTGGTTAAGGTCTTAACTCTTCCTCTGGCCTAATAGCTAAGGTCTTAGACTTGTACTATGGCCTAATGGTTAAGGTCTTAACTCTTACTATGGCCTAATAGCTAAGGTCTTAACTCTTACCCTGGCCTAATAGCTAAGGTCATAGACTCATACTCTGGCCTACTGGTTAAGGTCTTAACTCTTACTCTGGCCTAATAGCTAAGGTCTTAACTCTTACTCTGGCCTAATAGCTAAGGTCTTAGACTCGTACTCTGGCCTACTCGTTAAGGTCTTAACTCTTACTCTGGCCTACTGGTTAAGGTCATATCTCTTACTCTGGCCTAATAGCTAAGGTCTTAGACTTACACTCTGGCCTACTAGTTAAGTTCTTAACTCTTACTCTGGCCTAATAGCTAAGGTTTTAACTCTTACTCTGGCCTAATAGCTAAGGTCTTAGACTCATACTCTGGCCTAATGGTTAAGGTCTTAACTCTTACTCTGGCCTAATAGCTAAGGTCTTAACTCTTACTCTGGCCTAATAGCTAAGGTCTTAGACTCGTACTCTGGCCTACTGGTTAAGGTCTTAACTCTTACTCTGGCCTACTGGTTAAGGTCTTAAATCTTACTCTGGCCTAATAGCTAAGGTCTTAACTCTTACTCTGGCCTAATAGCTAAGGTCTTAGACTTACACTCTGGCCTACTGGTTAAGGTCTTAACTCTTACTCTGGCCTAATAGCTAAGGTCTTAACTCTTACTCTGGCCTAATAGCTAAGGTCTTAGACTCATACTCTGGCCTAATGGTTAAGGTCTTAACTCTTACTCTGGCCTAATAGCTAAGGTCTTAACTCTTACTCTGGCCTAATAGCTAAGGTCTTAGACTCGTACTCTGGCCTACTGGTTAAGGTCTTAACTCTTACTCTGGCCTACTGATTAAGGTCTTAACTCTTACTCTGGCCTAATAGCTAAGGTCTTAGACTCGTACTATGGCCTACAGGTTAAGGTCTTAACTCTTACTCTGGCCTACAGGTTAAGGTCTTAACTCTTACACTGGCCTACTGGGTAAGGTCTTAACTCTTACTCGGGCGTAATAGCTAAGGTCTTAACTCTTACTCTGGCCTAATAGCTAAGGTCTTAGACTCGTACTATGGCCTACAGGTTACGGTCTTAACTCTTACTCTGGCCTACTGGTTAAGGTCTTAACTCTTACTCTGGCCTAATAGCTAAGGTCTTAGACTCATACTCTGGCCTACTGGTTAAGGTCTTAACTATTACTCTGGCCTACTGGTTAAGGTCTTAACTCTTACTCTGGCCTAATAGCTAACATCTTAGACTCGTACTCTGGCCTAATGGTTAAGGTCTTAACTCTTACTCTGGCCTAATGGTTAAGGTCTTAACTCTTACTCTGGCCTAATAGCTAAGGTCTTAACTCTTACTCTGGCCTAATAGCTAAGGTCTTAGACTTACACTCTGGCCTACTAGTTAAGTTCTTAACTCTTACTCTGGCCTAATAGCTAAGGTTTTAACTCTTACTCTGGCCTAATAGCTAAGGTCTTAGACTCATACTCTGGCCTAATGGTTAAGGTCTTAACTCTTACTCTGGCCTAATAGCTAAGGTCTTAACTCTTACTCTGGCCTAATAGCTAAGGTCTTAGACTCGTACTCTGGCCTACTGGTTAAGGTCTTAACTCTTACTCTGGCCTACTGGTTAAGGTCTTAAATCTTACTCTGGCCTAATAACTAAGGTCTTACACTCGTACTCTGGCCTAATAGCTAAGGTCTTAGACTCGTACTCTGGCCTAATGGTTAAGGTCTTAACTCCTACTCTGGCCTACTGGTTAAGGTCTTCACTCTTACTCTGGCCTAATAGCTAAGGTCTTAGACTCGTACTCTGGCCTAATGGTTAAGGTCTTAACTATTACTCTGGCCTAATAGCTAAGGTCTTAATTCTTACTCTGGCCTAATAGCTATGGTCTTAACTCTTACTCTGGCCTAATAGCTAAGGTCTTAGACTCTTCCTATGGCCTACAGGTTAAGGTCTTAACTCTTACTCTGGCCTACTGGTTAAGGTCTTAACTCTTACTCTGACCTAATAGCTAAGGTCTTAGACTCGTACTATGGCCTACAGGTTAAGGTCTTAACTCTTACTCTGGCCTACTGGTTAAGGTCTTAACTCTTATTCTGGCCTAATAGCTAAGGTCTTAGACTCGTACTATGGCCTACAGGTTAAGGTCTTAACACTTACTCTGGTCTGCTGGTTAAGGTCTTAACTCTTATTCTGGCCTACTGGTTAAGGTCTTAACTCTTACTCTGGCCTAATAGCTAAGGTCTTAACTCTTACTCTGGCCTAATAGCTAAGGTCTTAGACTTACACTCTGGCCTACTGGTTAAGGTCTTAACTCTTACTCTGGCCTAATAGCTAAGGTCTTAACTCTTACTCTGGCCTAATAGCTAAGGTCTTAGACTCATACTCTGGCCTAATGGTTAAGGTCTTAACTCTTACTCTGGCCTAATAGCTAAGGTCTTAACTCTTACTCTGGCCTAATAGCTAAGGTCTTAGACTCGTACTCTGGCCTACTGGTTAAGGTCTTAACTCTTACTCTGGCCTACTGATTAAGGTCTTAACTCTTACTCTGGCCTAATAGCTAAGGTCTTAGACTCGTACTATGGCCTACAGGTTAAGGTCTTAACTCTTACTCTGGCCTACTGGTTAAGGTCTTAACTCTTACTCTGGCCTAATAGCTAAGGTCTTAAATCTTACTCTGGCCTAATAACTAAGGTCTTACACTCGTACTCTGTCCTAATAGCTAAGGTCTTAGACTTGTACTCTGGCCTAATGGTTAAGGTCTTAACTCCCACTCTGGCCTACTGGTTAAGGTCTTCACTCTTACTCTGGCCTAATAGCTAAGGTCTTAGACTCGTACTCTGGCCTAATGGTTAAGGTCTTAACTATTACTCTGGCCTAATAGCTAAGGTCTTAATTCTTACTCTGGCCTAATAGCTATGGTCTTAACTCTTACTCTGGCCTAATAGCTAAGGTCTTAGACTTGTACTCTGGCCTACAGGTTAAGGGCTTAACTCTTACTCTGGCCTACTGGATAAGGTCTTAATTCTTACTCTGGCCTAATAGCTAAGGTCTTAACTCTTACTCTGACCTAATAGCTAAGGTCTTAGACTCGTACTATGGCCTACAGGTTAAGGTCTTAACTCTTACTCTGGCCTACTGGTTAAGGTCTTAACTCTTACTCTGGCCTAATAGCTAAGGTCTTAGACTCGTACTCTGGCCTAATGGTTAAGGTCTTAACTCTTACTCTGGCCTAATAGCTAAGGTCTTAACTCTTACTCTGGCCTAATAACTAAGGTCTTAGACTCGTACTCTGGCCTGCAGGTTAAGGTCTTATCTCTTACTCTGGTCTACTGGTTAAGGTCTAAACTCTTACTCTGGCCTAATAGCTAAGGTCTTAACTCTTACTCTGGCCTAATAGCTAAGGTCTTAGACTCGTACTATGGCCTACAGGTTAAGGTCTTAACTCTTACACTGGCCTACTGGGTAAGGTCTTAACTCTTACTCGGGCGTAATAGCTAAGGTCTTAACTCTTACTCTGGCCTAATAGCTAAGGTCTTAGACTCGTACTATGGCCTACAGGTTACGGTCTTAACTCTTACTCTGGCCTACTGGTTAAGGTCTTAACTCTTACTCTGGCCTAATAGCTAAGGTCTTAGACTCATACTCTGGCCTACTGGTTAAGGTCTTAACTATTACTCTGGCCTACTGGTTAAGGTCTTAACTCTTACTCTGGCCTAATAGCTAACATCTTAGACTCGTACTCTGGCCTAATGGTTAAGGTCTTAACTCTTACTCTGGCCTACTCGTTAAGGTCTTAACTCTTACTCTGGCCTACTGGTTAAGGTCTTATCTCTTTCTCTGGCCTAATGGTTAAGGTCTTAACTCTTACTCTGGCCTAATAGCTAAGGTCTTAACTCTTACTCTGGCCTAATAGCTAAGGTCTTAGACTTACACTCTGGCCTACTAGTTAAGTTCTTAACTCTTACTCTGGCCTAATAGCTAAGGTTTTAACTCTTACTCTGGCCTAATAGCTAAGGTCTTAGACTCATACTCTGGCCTAATGGTTAAGGTCTTAACTCTTACTCTGGCCTAATAGCTAAGGTCTTAACTCTTACTCTGGCCTAATAGCTAAGGTCTTAGACTCGTACTCTGGCCTACTGGTTAAGGTCTTAACTCTTACTCTGGCCTACTGGTTAAGGTCTTAAATCTTACTCTGGCCTAATAACTAAGGTCTTACACTCGTACTCTGGCCTAATAGCTAAGGTCTTAGACTCGTACTCTGGCCTAATGGTTAAGGTCTTAACTCCTACTCTGGCCTACTGGTTAAGGTCTTCACTCTTACTCTTGCCTAATAGCTAAGGTCTTAGACTCGTACTGTGGCCTAATGGTTAAGGTCTTAACTATTACTCTGGCCTAATAGCTAAGGTCTTAATTCTTACTCTGGCCTAATAGCTATGGTCTTAACTCTTACTCTGGCCTAATAGCTAAGGTCTTAGACTCTTCCTATGGCCTACAGGTTAAGGTCTTAACTCTTACTCTGGCCTACTGGTTAAGGTCTTAACTCTTACTCTGGCCTAATAGCTAAGGTCTTAGACTCGTACTATGGCCTACAGGTTAAGGTCTAAACTCTTACTCTGGTCTGCTGGTTAAGGTCTTAACTCTTACTCTGGCCTACTGGTTAAGGTCTTAACTCTTTCTCTGGCCTAATGGTTAAGGTCTTAACTCTTACTCTGGCCTACTGGTTAAGGTCTTAACTCTTCCTCTGGCCTAATAGCTAAGGTCTTAGACTTGTACTATGGCCTAATGGTTAAGGTCTTAACTCTTACTATGGCCTAATAGCTAAGGTCTTAACTCTTACCCTGGCCTAATAGCTAAGGTCATAGACTCATACTCTGGCCTACTGGTTAAGGTCTTAACTCTTACTCTGGCCTAATAGCTAAGGTCTTAACTCTTACTCTGGCCTAATAGCTAAGGTCTTAGACTCGTACTATGGCCTACAGGTTAAGGTCTTAACACTTACTCTGGTCTGCTGGTTAAGGTCTTAACTCTTATTCTGGCCTACTGGTTAAGGTCTTAACTCTTACTCTGGCCTAATAGCTAAGGTCTTAACTCTTACTCTGGCCTAATAGCTAAGGTCTTAGACTTACACTCTGGCCTACTGGTTAAGGTCTTAACTCTTACTCTGGCCTAATAGCTAAGGTCTTAACTCTTACTCTGGCCTAATAGCTAAGGTCTTAGACTCATACTCTGGCCTAATGGTTAAGGTCTTAACTCTTACTCTGGCCTAATAGCTAAGGTCTTAACTCTTACTCTGGCCTAATAGCTAAGGTCTTAGACTCGTACTCTGGCCTACTGGTTAAGGTCTTAACTCTTACTCTGGCCTACTGATTAAGGTCTTAACTCTTACTCTGGCCTAATAGCTAAGGTCTTAGACTCGTACTATGGCCTACAGGTTAAGGTCTTAACTCTTACTCTGGCCTACTGGTTAAGGTCTTAACTCTTACTCTGGCCTAATAGCTAAGGTCTTAAATCTTACTCTGGCCTAATAACTAAGGTCTTACACTCGTACTCTGTCCTAATAGCTAAGGTCTTAGACTTGTACTCTGGCCTAATGGTTAAGGTCTTAACTCCCACTCTGGCCTACTGGTTAAGGTCTTCACTCTTACTCTGGCCTAATAGCTAAGGTCTTAGACTCGTACTCTGGCCTAATGGTTAAGGTCTTAACTATTACTCTGGCCTAATAGCTAAGGTCTTAATTCTTACTCTGGCCTAATAGCTATGGTCTTAACTCTTACTCTGGCCTAATAGCTAAGGTCTTAGACTTGTACTCTGGCCTACAGGTTAAGGGCTTAACTCTTACTCTGGCCTACTGGATAAGGTCTTAATTCTTACTCTGGCCTAATAGCTAAGGTCTTAACTCTTACTCTGACCTAATAGCTAAGGTCTTAGACTCGTACTATGGCCTACAGGTTAAGGTCTTAACTCTTACTCTGGCCTACTGGTTAAGGTCTTAACTCTTACTCTGGCCTAATAGCTAAGGTCTTAGACTCGTACTCTGGCCTAATGGTTAAGGTCTTAACTCTTACTCTGGCCTAATAGCTAAGGTCTTAACTCTTACTCTGGCCTAATAACTAAGGTCTTAGACTCGTACTCTGGCCTGCAGGTTAAGGTCTTATCTCTTACTCTGGTCTACTGGTTAAGGTCTAAACTCTTACTCTGGCCTAATAGCTAAGGTCTTAACTCTTACTCTGGCCTAATAGCTAAGGTCTTAGACTCGTACTATGGCCTACAGGTTAAGGTCTTAACTCTTACACTGGCCTACTGGGTAAGGTCTTAACTCTTACTCGGGCGTAATAGCTAAGGTCTTAACTCTTACTCTGGCCTAATAGCTAAGGTCTTAGACTCGTACTATGGCCTACAGGTTACGGTCTTAACTCTTACTCTGGCCTACTGGTTAAGGTCTTAACTCTTACTCTGGCCTAATAGCTAAGGTCTTAGACTCATACTCTGGCCTACTGGTTAAGGTCTTAACTATTACTCTGGCCTACTGGTTAAGGTCTTAACTCTTACTCTGGCCTAATAGCTAACATCTTAGACTCGTACTCTGGCCTAATGGTTAAGGTCTTAACTCTTACTCTGGCCTACTCGTTAAGGTCTTAACTCTTACTCTGGCCTACTGGTTAAGGTCTTATCTCTTTCTCTGGCCTAATGGTTAAGGTCTTAACTCTTACTCTGGCCTAATAGCTAAGGTCTTAACTCTTACTCTGGCCTAATAGCTAAGGTCTTAGACTTACACTCTGGCCTACTAGTTAAGTTCTTAACTCTTACTCTGGCCTAATAGCTAAGGTTTTAACTCTTACTCTGGCCTAATAGCTAAGGTCTTAGACTCATACTCTGGCCTAATGGTTAAGGTCTTAACTCTTACTCTGGCCTAATAGCTAAGGTCTTAACTCTTACTCTGGCCTAATAGCTAAGGTCTTAGACTCGTACTCTGGCCTACTGGTTAAGGTCTTAACTCTTACTCTGGCCTACTGGTTAAGGTCTTAAATCTTACTCTGGCCTAATAACTAAGGTCTTACACTCGTACTCTGGCCTAATAGCTAAGGTCTTAGACTCGTACTCTGGCCTAATGGTTAAGGTCTTAACTCCTACTCTGGCCTACTGGTTAAGGTCTTCACTCTTACTCTGGCCTAATAGCTAAGGTCTTAGACTCGTACTCTGGCCTAATGGTTAAGGTCTTAACTATTACTCTGGCCTAATAGCTAAGGTCTTAATTCTTACTCTGGCCTAATAGCTATGGTCTTAACTCTTACTCTGGCCTAATAGCTAAGGTCTTAGACTCTTCCTATGGCCTACAGGTTAAGGTCTTAACTCTTACTCTGGCCTACTGGTTAAGGTCTTAACTCTTACTCTGGCCTAATAGCTAAGGTCTTAGACTCGTACTATGGCCTACAGGTTAAGGTCTAAACTCTTACTCTGGTCTGCTGGTTAAGGTCTTAACTCTTACTCTGGCCTACTGGTTAAGGTCTTAACTCTTTCTCTGGCCTAATGGTTAAGGTCTTAACTCTTACTCTGGCCTACTGGTTAAGGTCTTAACTCTTCCTCTGGCCTAATAGCTAAGGTCTTAGACTTGTACTATGGCCTAATGGTTAAGGTCTTAACTCTTACTATGGCCTAATAGCTAAGGTCTTAACTCTTACCCTGGCCTAATAGCTAAGGTCATAGACTCATACTGTGGCCTACTGGTTAAGGTCTTAACTCTTACTCTGGCCTAATAGCTAAGGTCTTAACTCTTACTCTGGCCTAATAGCTAAGGTCTTAGACTCGTACTATGGCCTACAGGTTAAGGTCTTAACACTTACTCTGGTCTGCTGGTTAAGGTCTTAACTCTTATTCTGGCCTACTGGTTAAGGTCTTAACTCTTACTCTGGCCTAATAGCTAAGGTCTTAACTCTTACTCTGGCCTAATAGCTAAGGTCTTAGACTTACACTCTGGCCTACTGGTTAAGGTCTTAACTCTTACTCTGGCCTAATAGCTAAGGTCTTAACTCTTACTCTGGCCTAATAGCTAAGGTCTTAGACTCATACTCTGGCCTAATGGTTAAGGTCTTAACTCTTACTCTGGCCTAATAGCTAAGGTCTTAACTCTTACTCTGGCCTAATAGCTAAGGTCTTAGACTCGTACTCTGGCCTACTGGTTAAGGTCTTAACTCTTACTCTGGCCTACTGATTAAGGTCTTAACTCTTACTCTGGCCTAATAGCTAAGGTCTTAGACTCGTACTATGGCCTACAGGTTAAGGTCTTAACTCTTACTCTGGCCTACTGGTTAAGGTCTTAACTCTTACTCTGGCCTAATAGGTAAGGTCTTAAATCTTACTCTGGCCTAATAACGAAGGTCTTACACTCGTACTCTGTCCTAATAGCTAAGGTCTTAAACTTGTACTCTGGCCTAATGGTTAAGGTCTTAACTCCCACTCTGGCCTACTGGTTAAGGTCTTCACTCTTACTCTGGCCTAATAGCTAAGGTCTTAGACTCGTACTCTGGCCTAATGGTTAAGGTCTTAACTATTACTCTGGCCTAATAGCTAAGGTCTTAATTCTTACTCTGGCCTAATAGCTATGGTCTTAACTCTTACTCTGGCCTAATAGCTAAGGTCTTAGACTTGTACTCTGGCCTACAGGTTAAGGGCTTAACTCTTACTCTGGCCTACTGGATAAGGTCTTAATTCTTACTCTGGCCTAATAGCTAAGGTCTTAACTCTTACTCTGACCTAATAGCTAAGGTCTTAGACTCGTACTATGGCCTACAGGTTAAGGTCTTAACTCTTACTCTGGCCTACTGGTTAAGGTCTTAACTCTTACTCTGGCCTAATAGCTAAGGTCTTAGACTCGTACTCTGGCCTAATGGTTAAGGTCTTAACTCTTACTCTGGCCTAATAGCTAAGGTCTTAACTCTTACTCTGGCCTAATAACTAAGGTCTTAGACTCGTACTCTGGCCTGCAGGTTAAGGTCTTATCTCTTACTCTGGTCTACTGGTTAAGGTCTAAACTCTTACTCTGGCCTAATAGCTAAGGTCTTAACTCTTACTCTGGCCTAATAGCTAAGGTCTTAGACTCGTACTATGGCCTACAGGTTAAGGTCTTAACTCTTACACTGGCCTACTGGGTAAGGTCTTAACTCTTACTCGGGCGTAATAGCTAAGGTCTTAACTCTTACTCTGGCCTAATAGCTAAGGTCTTAGACTCGTACTATGGCCTACAGGTTACGGTCTTAACTCTTACTCTGGCCTACTGGTTAAGGTCTTAACTCTTACTCTGGCCTAATAGCTAAGGTCTTAGACTCATACTCTGGCCTACTGGTTAAGGTCTTAACTATTACTCTGGCCTACTGGTTAAGGTCTTAACTCTTACTCTGGCCTAATAGCTAACATCTTAGACTCGTACTCTGGCCTAATGGTTAAGGTCTTAACTCTTACTCTGGCCTACTCGTTAAGGTCTTAACTCTTACTCTGGCCTACTGGTTAAGGTCTTATCTCTTTCTCTGGCCTAATGGTTAAGGTCTTAACTCTTACTCTGGCCTAATAGCTAAGGTCTTAACTCTTACTCTGGCCTAATAGCTAAGGTCTTAGACTTACACTCTGGCCTACTAGATAAGTTCTTAACTCTTACTCTGGCCTAATAGCTAAGGTTTTAACTCTTACTCTGGCCTAATAGCTAAGGTCTTAGACTCATACTCTGGCCTAATGGTTAAGGTCTTAACTCTTACTCTGGCCTAATAGCTAAGGTCTTAGACTTGTACTCTGGCCTACTGGTTAAGGTCTTAACTCTTACTCTGGCCTACTGGTTAAGGTCTTAAATCTTACTCTGGCCTAATAACTAAGGTCTTACACTCGTACTCTGGCCTAATAGCTAAGGTCTTAGACTCGTACTCTGGCCTAATGGTTAAGGTCTTAACTCCTACTCTGGCCTACTGGTTAAGGTCTTCACTCTTACTCTGGCCTAATAGCTAAGGTCTTAGACTCGTACTCTGGCCTAATGGTTAAGGTCTTAACTATTACTCTGGCCTAATAGCTAAGGTCTTAATTCTTACTCTGGCCTAATAGCTATGGTCTTAACTCTTACTCTGGCCTAATAGCTAAGGTCTTAGACTCTTCCTATGGCCTACAGGTTAAGGTCTTAACTCTTACTCTGGCCTACTGGTTAAGGTCTTAACTCTTACTCTGGCCTAATAGCTAAGGTCTTAGACTCGTACTATGGCCTACAGGTTAAGGTCTAAACTCTTACTCTGGTCTGCTGGTTAAGGTCTTAACTCTTACTCTGGCCTACTGGTTAAGGTCTTAACTCTTTCTCTGGCCTAATGGTTAAGGTCTTAACTCTTACTCTGGCCTACTGGTTAAGGTCTTAACTCTTCCTCTGGCCTAATAGCTAAGGTCTTAGACTTGTACTATGGCCTAATGGTTAAGGTCTTAACTCTTACTATGGCCTAATAGCTAAGGTCTTAACTCTTACCCTGGCCTAATAGCTAAGGTCATAGACTCATACTCTGGCCTACTGGTTAAGGTCTTAACTCTTACTCTGGCCTAATAGCTAAGGTCTTAACTCTTACTCTGGCCTAATAGCTAAGGTCTTAGACTCGTACTCTGGCCTACTGGTTAAGGTCTTAACTCTTACTCTGGCGTAATAGCTAAAGTCTTAACTCTTACTCTGGCCTCATAGCTATGGTCTTAGACTCGTACTCTGGCCTACAGGTTATGGTCTTAACTCTTACTCTGGCCTACTGGTTAAGGTCTTAACTCTTACTCTGGCCTAATAGCTAAGGTCTTAACTCTTACTCTGGCCTAATAGCTAAGGTCTTAGACTCGTACTATGGCCTACAGGTTAAGGTCTTAACTCTTACTCTGGCCTACTGGTTAAGGTCTTAACTCTTACTCTGGCCTAATAGCTAAGGTCTTAGACTCGTACTATGGCCTACAGGTTAAGGTCTTAACTCTTACTCTGGCCTACTGGTTAAGGTCTTAACTCTTACTCTGGCCTAATAGCTAAGGTCTTAGACTCGTACTATGGCGTACAGGTTAAGGTCTTAACTCTTACTCTGGCCTAATAGCTAAGGTCTTAGACTCATACTCTGGCCTACTGGTTAAGGTCTTAACTCTTACTCTGGCCTAATAGCTAAGGTCTTAACTCTTACTCTGGCCTTCTGGTTAAGGTCTTAACTCTTACGCTGGCCTACTGGTTAAGGTCTTAACTCTTACTCTGGCCTAATAGCTAAGGTCTTAACTCTTACTCTGGCCTACTGGTTAAGGTCTTAACTCTTACTCTGGCCTACTGGTTAAGGTCTTAACTCTTACTCTGGCCTAATAGCTAAGGTCTTAGACTCGTACTCTGGCCTAATAGCTAAGGTCTTAGACTCATACTCTGGCCTAATGGTTAAGGTCTTAACTCTTACTCTGGCCTAACAGCTAAGGTCTTAACTCTTACTCTGGCCTAATAGCTAAGGTCTTAACTCTTACTCTGGCCTAATAGCTAAGGTCTTAGACTCGTACTCTGGCCTACAGGTTAAGGTCTTAACTATTACTCTGGCCTACTGGTTAAGGTCTTAACTCTTACTCTGGCCTAATAGCTAAGGTCTTAACTCTTACTCTAGCCTAATAGCTAAGGTCTTAGACTCGTACTATGGCCTACAGGTTAAGGTCTTAACTCTTACTCTGGCCAACTGGTTAAGGTCTTAACTCTTACTCTGGCCTAATAGCTAAGGTCTTAGACTCGTACTATGGCCTACAGGTTAAGGTCTTAACTCTTACTCTGGCCTACTGGTTAAGGTCTTAACTCTTACTCTGGCCTAATGGTTAAGGTCTTAACTCTTACTCTGGCCTACTGGTTAATGTCTTAACTCTTACTCTGGCCTACTTGTTAAGGTCTTAATTCTTACTCTGGCCTACTGGTTAAGGTCTTGACTCTTACTCTGGCCTAATAGCTAAGGTCTTAGACTTGTACTCTGGCCGAACAGCTAAGTTCTTAACTCTTACTCTGGCCTAATAGATAATGTCTTAGACTCGTACTATGGCCTACAAGTTAAGGTCTTAACTCTATCTCTGGCCTACTGGTTAAGGTCTTGACTCTTACTCTGGCCTAATAGCTAAGGTCTTAGACTCTTACTCTGGCCTAATAGTTAAGGTCTTAGACTCGCACTCTGGCCTACTGGTTAAGGTCTTAACTCTTACTCTGGCCTAATAGCTAAGGTCTTGGACTCGTACTCTGGCCTAATGGTTAATGTCTTAACTCTTACTCTGGCCTAAAAGCTAAGGTCTTAACTCTTACTCTGGCCTAATTGCTAAGGTCTTAGACTCGTACTCTGGCCTACTGTTTAAGGTCTTAACTCTTACTCTGGCCTACTGGTTAAGGTCTTAACTCTTAGTCTGGCCTAATAGCTAAGGTCTTAGACTCGTACTCTGGCCTAATAGCTAAGGTCTTAGACTCGTACTCTGGCCTAATGGTTAAGGTCTTAACTCTTACTCTGGCCTAACAGCTTAGGTCTTAACTCTTACTCTCGCCTAATAGCTAAGGTCTTAACTCTTACTCTGGCCTAATAGCTAAGGTCTTAGACTCGTACTCTGGCCTACAGGTTAAGGTCTTAACTATTACTCTGGCCTACTGGTTAAGGTCTTAACTCTTACTCTGGCCTAATAGCTAAGGTCTTAACTCTTAATTTAGCGTAATAGCTAAGGTCTTAGACTCGTACTATGGCCTACAGGTTAAGGTCTTAACTCTTACTCTGGCCAACTGGTTAAGGTCTTAACTCTTACTCTGGCCTAATAGCTAAGGCCTTAGACTCGTACTATGGCCTACAGGTTAAGGTCTTAACTCTTACTCTGGCCTACTGGTTAAGGTCTTAACTCTTACTCTGGCCTAATAGCTAAGGTCTTAGACTCGTACTATGGCCTACAGGTTAAGGTCTTAACTCTTACTCTGGCCTACTGGTTAAGGTCTTAACTCTTACTCTGGCCTAATAGGTAAGGTCTTAGACTCGTACTCTGGCCTAATAGCTAAGGTCTTAGACTCGTACTCTGGCCTAATGGTTAAGGTCTTAACTCTTACTCTGGCCTAATAGCTAAGATCTTAACTCTTACTCTGGCCTACTGGTTAAGGTCTTCACACTTACTCTGGCCTAATAGCTAAGGTCTTAGACTCGTACTCTGGCCTAATGGTTAAGGTCTTAACTCTTACTCTGGCCTAATAGCTAAGGTCTTAACTCTTACTCTGGCCTAATAGCTAAGGTCTTAACTCTTACTCTGGCCTAATAACTAAGGCCTTAGACCCGTACTCTGGCCTACAGGTTAAGGTCTTAACTCTTACTCTGGCCTACTGGTTAAGGTCTAAACTCTTACTCTGGCCTAATAGCTAAGGTCTTAACTCTTACTCTGGCCTAATAGCTAAGGTCTTAGACTCATACTATGGCCTACAGGTTAAGGTCTTAACTCTTACACTGGCCTACTGGGTAAGGTCTTAACTCTTACTCTGGCCTAATAGCTAAGGTCTTAGACTCGTACTATGGCCTACAGGTTACGGACTTAACTCTTACTCTGGCCTACTGGTTAAGGTCTTAACTCTTACTCTGGCCTAATAGCTAAGGTCTTAGACTCGTACACTGGCCTACTGGTTAAGGTCTTAACTCTTACTCTGGCCTACTGGTTAAGGTCTTAACTCTTACTCTGGCCTAATAGCTAACGTCTTAGACTCGTACTCTGGCCTAATGGTTAAGGTCTTAACTCTTACTCTGGCCTACTGGTTAAGGTCTTAACTCTTACTCTGGCCTACTGGTTAAGGTCTTAACTCTTTCTCTGGCCTAATGGTTAAGATCTTAACTCTTACTCTGGCATACTGGTTAAGGTCTTAACTCTTACTTTGGCCTAATAGCTAAGGTCTTAGACTCGTACTCTGGCCTAATGGTTAAGGTCTTAACTCTTACTCTGGCCTAATAGCTAAGGTCTTAACTCTTACTCTGGCCTAATAGCTAAGGTCTTAGACTCGCACTCTGGCCTACTGGTTAAGGTCTTAACTCTTACTCTGGCCTAATAGCTAAGGTCTTAACTCTCACTCTGTCCTAATAGCTAAGGTCTTGGACTCGTACTCTGGCCTAATGGTTAAGGTCTTAACTCTTACTCTGGCCTAATAGCTAAGGTCTTAACTCTTACTCTGGCCTAATTGCTAAGGTCTTAGACTCGTACTCTAGCCTACTGTTTAAGGTCTTAACTCTTACTCTGGCCTACTGGTTAAGGTCTTAACTCTTACTCTGGCCTAATAGCTAAGGTCTTAGACTCGTACTCTGGCCTAATAGCTAAGGTCTTAGACTCATACTCTGGCCTAATGGTTAAGGTCTTAACTCTTACTCTGGCCTAACAGCTAAGGTCTTAACTCTTACTCTGGCCTAATAGCTAAGGTCTTAAGTCTTACTCTGGCCTAATAGCTAAGGTCTTAGACTCGTACTCTGGCCTACAGGTTAAGGTCATAACTATTACTCTGGCCTACTGGTTAAGGTCTTAACTCTTACTCTGGCCTAATAGCTAAGGTCTTAACTCTTACTCTAGCCTAATAGCTAAGGTCTTAGACTCGTACTATGGCCTACAGGTTAAGGTATTTACTCTTACTCTGGCCTAATAGCTAAGGTCTTAGACTCGTACTCTGGCCTACTGGTTAAGGTCTTAACTCTTACTCTGGCCTAATAGCTAAGGTCTTAACTCTTACTCTGGCCTACTGGTTAAGGTCTTAACTCTTACTCTGGCCTAATAGCTAAGGTCTTAGACTCGTACTCTGGCCTAATAGATAAGGTCTTAGACTCGTACAATGGCCTAATGGTTAAGGTCTTAACTCTTACTCTGGCCTAATGTTTAAGGTCTTAACTCTTACCCTGGCCTACTGGTTAAGGTCTTAACTCTTACTCTGGCCTAGGTCTTAGCTCTTTCTCTGGCCTAATGGTTAAGGTCTTAACTCTTACTCTGGCCTACTGGTTAAGGTCTTAACTCTTACTCTGGCCTAATAGCTAAGGGCTTAGACTCGTAATCTGGCCTACTGGTTAAGGTCTTAACTCTTACTCTGGCCTAATAGCTAAGGTCTTAACTCTTACTCTGGCCTAATAGCTAAGGTCTTAGACTCATACTCTGGCCTACTGGTTAAGGTCTTAACTCTTACTCTTTCCTAATAGCTAAGGTCTTAACTCTTACTTTGGCCTAATAGCTAACGTCTTAGACTCGTACTCTGGCCTACTGGTTAAGGTCTTAACTCTTACTCTGGCCTAATAGCTAAGGTCTTAGACTCGTACTCTGGCCTAATGGTTAAGGTCTTAACTCTTACTCTGGCCTAATAGCTAAGGTCTTAACTCTTACTCTGGCCTAATAGCTAAGGTCTTAGACTCGTACTCTGGCCTACAGGTTAAGGTCTTAACTCTTACTCTGGCCTACTGGTTAAGGTCTTAACTCTTACTCTGGCCTAATAGCTAAGGTCTTAGACTCGTACTCTGGCCTAATAGCTAAGGTCTTAGACTTGTACTCTGGCCTAATGGTTAAGGTCTTAACTCTTACTCTGGCCTAATAGCTAAGGTCTTAACTCTTACTCTGGCCTCCTGGTTAAGGTCTTCACTCTTACTCTGGCCTAATACCTAAGGTCTTATACTCGTACTCTGGCCTAATGGTTAAGGTCTTAACTCTTACTCTGGCCTAATAGCTAAGGTCTTAACTCTTTCTCTGGCCTAATAACTAAGGTCTTAGACTCGTACTCTGGCCTACAGGTTAAGGTCTTAACTCTTACTATGGTCTACTGGTTAAGGTCTAAACTCTTACTTTGGCCTAATAGCTAAGGCCTTAACTCTTACTCTGGCCTAATAGCTAAGGTCTTAGACTCATACTATGGCCTACAGGTTAAGGTCTTAACTCTTACACTGGCCTACTGGGTAAGGTCTTAACTCTTACTCTGGCCTAATAGCTAAGGTCTTAGACTCGTACTATGGCCTACAGGTTACGGTCTTAACTCTTACTCTGGCCTACTGGTTAAGGTCTTAACTCTTACTCTGGCCTAATAGCTAAGGTCTTAGACTCGTACTCTGGCCTACTGGTTAAGGTCTTAACTCTTACTCTGGCCTACTGGTTAAGGTCTTAACTCTTACTCTGGCCTAATAGCTAACGTCTTAGACTCGTACTCTGGCCTAATAGCTAAGGTCTTAGACTCATACTCTGGCCTAATGGTTAAGGTCTTAACTCTTACTCTGGCCTAACAGCTAAGGTCTTAACTCTTACTCTGGCCTAATAGCTAAGGTCTTAAGTCTTACTCTGGCCTAATAGCTAAGGTCTTAGACTCGTACTCTGGCCTACAGGTTAAGGTCTTTACTATTACTCTGGCCTACTGGTTAAGGTCTTAACTCTTACTCTGGCCTAATAGCTAAGGTCTTGGACTCGTACTCTGGCCTAATGGTTAAGGTCTTAACTCTTACTCTGGCCTAAAAGCTAAGGTCTTAACTCTTACTCTGGCCTAATTGCTAAGGTCTTAGACTCGTACTCTGGCCTACTGTTTAAGGTCTTAACTCTTACTCTGGCCTACTGGTTAAGGTCTTAACTCTTAGTCTGGCCTAATAGCTAAGGTCTTAGACTCGTACTCTGGCCTAATAGCTAAGGTCTTAGACTCGTACTCTGGCCTAATGGTTAAGGTCTTAACTCTTACTCTGGCCTAACAGCTTAGGTCTTAACTCTTACTCTCGCCTAATAGCTAAGGTCTTAACTCTTACTCTGGCCTAATAGCTAAGGTCTTAGACTCGTACTCTGGCCTACAGGTTAAGGTCTTAACTATTACTCTGGCCTACTGGTTAAGGTCTTAACTCTTACTCTGGCCTAATAGCTAAGGTCTTAACTCTTAATTTAGCGTAATAGCTAAGGTCTTAGACTCGTACTATGGCCTACAGGTTAAGGTCTTAACTCTTACTCTGGCCAACTGGTTAAGGTCTTAACTCTTACTCTGGCCTAATAGCTAAGGCCTTAGACTCGTACTATGGCCTACAGGTTAAGGTCTTAACTCTTACTCTGGCCTACTGGTTAAGGTCTTAACTCTTACTCTGGCCTAATAGCTAAGGTCTTAGACTCGTACTATGGCCTACAGGTTAAGGTCTTAACTCTTACTCTGGCCTACTGGTTAAGGTCTTAACTCTTACTCTGGCCTAATAGGTAAGGTCTTAGACTCGTACTCTGGCCTAATAGCTAAGGTCTTAGACTCGTACTCTGGCCTAATGGTTAAGGTCTTAACTCTTACTCTGGCCTAATAGCTAAGATCTTAATTCTTACTCTGGCCTACTGGTTAAGGTCTTCACACTTACTCTGGCCTAATAGCTAAGGTCTTAGACTCGTACTCTGGCCTAATGGTTAAGGTCTTAACTCTTACTCTGGCCTAATAGCTAAGATCTTAACTCTTACTCTGGCCTACTGGTTAAGGTCTTCACACTTACTCTGGCCTAATAGCTAAGGTCTTAGACTCGTACTCTGGCCTAATGGTTAAGGTCTTAACTCTTACTCTGGCCTAATAGCTAAGGTCTTAACTCTCACTCTGTCCTAATAGCTAAGGTCTTGGACTCGTACTCTGGCCTAATGGTTAAGGTCTTAACTCTTACTCTGGCCTAATAGCTAAGGTCTTAACTCTTACTCTGGCCTAATTGCTAAGGTCTTAGACTCGTACTCTAGCCTACTGTTTAAGGTCTTAACTCTTACTCTGGCCTACTGGTTAAGGTCTTAACTCTTACTCTGGCCTAATAGCTAAGGTCTTAGACTCGTACTCTGGCCTAATAGCTAAGGTCTTAGACTCATACTCTGGCCTAATGGTTAAGGTCTTAACTCTTACTCTGGCCTAACAGCTAAGGTCTTAACTCTTACTCTGGCCTAATAGCTAAGGTCTTAAGTCTTACTCTGGCCTAATAGCTAAGGTCTTAGACTCGTACTCTGGCCTACAGGTTAAGGTCATAACTATTACTCTGGCCTACTGGTTAAGGTCTTAACTCTTACTCTGGCCTAATAGCTAAGGTCTTAACTCTTACTCTAGCCTAATAGCTAAGGTCTTAGACTCGTACTATGGCCTACAGGTTAAGGTATTTACTCTTACTCTGGCCTAATAGCTAAGGTCTTAGACTCGTACTCTGGCCTACTGGTTAAGGTCTTAACTCTTACTCTGGCCTAATAGCTAAGGTCTTAACTCTTACTCTGGCCTACTGGTTAAGGTCTTAACTCTTACTCTGGCCTAATAGCTAAGGTCTTAGACTCGTACTCTGGCCTAATAGATAAGGTCTTAGACTCGTACAATGGCCTAATGGTTAAGGTCTTAACTCTTACTCTGGCCTAATGTTTAAGGTCTTAACTCTTACCCTGGCCTACTGGTTAAGGTCTTAACTCTTACTCTGGCCTAGGTCTTAGCTCTTTCTCTGGCCTAATGGTTAAGGTCTTAACTCTTACTCTGGCCTACTGGTTAAGGTCTTAACTCTTACTCTGGCCTAATAGCTAAGGGCTTAGACTCGTAATCTGGCCTACTGGTTAAGGTCTTAACTCTTACTCTGGCCTAATAGCTAAGGTCTTAACTCTTACTCTGGCCTAATAGCTAAGGTCTTAGACTCATACTCTGGCCTACTGGTTAAGGTCTTAACTCTTACTCTTTCCTAATAGCTAAGGTCTTAACTCTTACTTTGGCCTAATAGCTAACGTCTTAGACTCGTACTCTGGCCTACTGGTTAAGGTCTTAACTCTTACTCTGGCCTAATAGCTAAGGTCTTAGACTCGTACTCTGGCCTAATGGTTAAGGTCTTAACTCTTACTCTGGCCTAATAGCTAAGGTCTTAACTCTTACTCTGGCCTAATAGCTAAGGTCTTAGACTCGTACTCTGGCCTACAGGTTAAGGTCTTAACTCTTACTCTGGCCTACTGGTTAAGGTCTTAACTCTTACTCTGGCCTAATAGCTAAGGTCTTAGACTCGTACTCTGGCCTAATAGCTAAGGTCTTAGACTTGTACTCTGGCCTAATGGTTAAGGTCTTAACTCTTACTCTGGCCTAATAGCTAAGGTCTTAACTCTTACTCTGGCCTCCTGGTTAAGGTCTTCACTCTTACTCTGGCCTAATACCTAAGGTCTTATACTCGTACTCTGGCCTAATGGTTAAGGTCTTAACTCTTACTCTGGCCTAATAGCTAAGGTCTTAACTCTTTCTCTGGCCTAATAACTAAGGTCTTAGACTCGTACTCTGGCCTACAGGTTAAGGTCTTAACTCTTACTATGGTCTACTGGTTAAGGTCTAAACTCTTACTTTGGCCTAATAGCTAAGGCCTTAACTCTTACTCTGGCCTAATAGCTAAGGTCTTAGACTCATACTATGGCCTACAGGTTAAGGTCTTAACTCTTACACTGGCCTACTGGGTAAGGTCTTAACTCTTACTCTGGCCTAATAGCTAAGGTCTTAGACTCGTACTATGGCCTACAGGTTACGGTCTTAACTCTTACTCTGGCCTACTGGTTAAGGTCTTAACTCTTACTCTGGCCTAATAGCTAAGGTCTTAGACTCGTACTCTGGCCTACTGGTTAAGGTCTTAACTCTTACTCTGGCCTACTGGTTAAGGTCTTAACTCTTACTCTGGCCTAATAGCTAACGTCTTAGACTCGTACTCTGGCCTAATAGCTAAGGTCTTAGACTCATACTCTGGCCTAATGGTTAAGGTCTTAACTCTTACTCTGGCCTAACAGCTAAGGTCTTAACTCTTACTCTGGCCTAATAGCTAAGGTCTTAAGTCTTACTCTGGCCTAATAGCTAAGGTCTTAGACTCGTACTCTGGCCTACAGGTTAAGGTCTTAACTATTACTCTGGCCTACTGGTTAAGGTCTTAACTCTTACTCTGGCCTAATAGCTAAGGTCTTGGACTCGTACTCTGGCCTAATGGTTAAGGTCTTAACTCTTACTCTGGCCTAAAAGCTAAGGTCTTAACTCTTACTCTGGCCTAATTGCTAAGGTCTTAGACTCGTACTCTGGCCTACTGTTTAAGGTCTTAACTCTTACTCTGGCCTACTGGTTAAGGTCTTAACTCTTAGTCTGGCCTAATAGCTAAGGTCTTAGACTCGTACTCTGGCCTAATAGCTAAGGTCTTAGACTCGTACTCTGGCCTAATGGTTAAGGTCTTAACTCTTACTCTGGCCTAACAGCTTAGGTCTTAACTCTTACTCTCGCCTAATAGCTAAGGTCTTAACTCTTACTCTGGCCTAATAGCTAAGGTCTTAGACTCGTACTCTGGCCTACAGGTTAAGGTCTTAACTATTACTCTGGCCTACTGGTTAAGGTCTTAACTCTTACTCTGGCCTAATAGCTAAGGTCTTAACTCTTAATTTAGCGTAATAGCTAAGGTCTTAGACTCGTACTATGGCCTACAGGTTAAGGTCTTAACTCTTACTCTGGCCAACTGGTTAAGGTCTTAACTCTTACTCTGGCCTAATAGCTAAGGCCTTAGACTCGTACTATGGCCTACAGGTTAAGGTCTTAACTCTTACTCTGGCCTACTGGTTAAGGTCTTAACTCTTACTCTGGCCTAATAGCTAAGGTCTTAGACTCGTACTATGGCCTACAGGTTAAGGTCTTAACTCTTACTCTGGCCTACTGGTTAAGGTCTTAACTCTTACTCTGGCCTAATAGGTAAGGTCTTAGACTCGTACTCTGGCCTAATAGCTAAGGTCTTAGACTCGTACTCTGGCCTAATGGTTAAGGTCTTAACTCTTACTCTGGCCTAATAGCTAAGATCTTAACTCTTACTCTGGCCTACTGGTTAAGGTCTTCACACTTACTCTGGCCTAATAGCTAAGGTCTAAGACTCGTACTCTGGCCTAATGGTTAAGGTCTTAACTCTTACTCTGGCCTAATAGCTAAGGTCTTAACTCTTACTCTGGCCTAATAGCTAAGGTCTTAACTCTTACTCTGGCCTAATAACTAAGGCCTTAGACCCGTACTCTGGCCTACAGGTTAAGGTCTTAACTCTTACTCTGGCCTACTGGTTAAGGTCTAAACTCTTACTCTGGCCTAATAGCTAAGGTCTTAACTCTTACTCTGGCCTAATAGCTAAGGTCTTAGACTCATACTATGGCCTACAGGTTAAGGTCTTAACTCTTACACTGGCCTACTGGGTAAGGTCTTAACTCTTACTCTGGCCTAATAGCTAAGGTCTTAGACTCGTACTATGGCCTACAGGTTACGGACTTAACTCTTACTCTGGCCTACTGGTTAAGGTCTTAACTCTTACTCTGGCCTAATAGCTAAGGTCTTAGACTCGTACACTGGCCTACTGGTTAAGGTCTTAACTCTTACTCTGGCCTACTGGTTAAGGTCTTAACTCTTACTCTGGCCTAATAGCTAATGTCTTAGACTCGTACTCTGGCCTAATGGTTAAGGTCTTAACTCTTACTCTGGCCTACTGGTTAAGGTCTTAACTCTTACTCTGGCCTACTGGTTAAGGTCTTAACTCTTTCTCTGGCCTAATGGTTAAGATCTTAACTCTTACTCTGGCATACTGGTTAAGGTCTTAACTCTTACTTTGGCCTAATAGCTAAGGTCTTAGACTCGTACTCTGGCCTAATGGTTAAGGTCTTAACTCTTACTCTGGCCTAATAGCTAAGGTCTTAACTCTTACTCTGGCCTAATAGCTAAGGTCTTAGACTCGCACTCTGGCCTACTGGTTAAGGTCTTAACTCTTACTCTGGCCTAATAGCTAAGGTCTTAACTCTCACTCTGTCCTAATAGCTAAGGTCTTGGACTCGTACTCTGGCCTAATGGTTAAGGTCTTAACTCTTACTCTGGCCTAATAGCTAAGGTCTTAACTCTTACTCTGGCCTAATAGCTAAGGTCTTAAGTCTTACTCTGGCCTAATAGCTAAGGTCTTAGACTCGTACTCTGGCCTAATAGCTAAGGTCTTAGACTCATACTCTGGCCTAATGGTTAAGGTCTTAACTCTTACTCTGGCCTAACAGCTAAGGTCTTAACTCTTACTCTGGCCTAATAGCTAAGGTCTTAAGTCTTACTCTGGCCTAATAGCTAAGGTCTTAGACTCGTACTCTGGCCTACAGGTTAAGGTCTTAACTATTACTCTGGCCTACTGGTTAAGGTCTTAACTCTTACTCTGGCCTAATAGCTAAGGTCTTAACTCTTACTCTCGCCTAATAGCTAAGGTCTTAGACTCGTACTATGGCCTACAGGTTAAGGTCTTAACTCTTACTCTGGCCAACTGGTTAAGGTCTTAACTCTTACTCTGGCCTAATAGCTAAGGTCTTAGACTCATACTATGGCCTACAGGTTAAGGTCTTAACTCTTACTCTGGCCTACTGGTTAAGGTCTTAACTTTTACTCTGGCCTAATAGCTAAGGTCTTAGACTCGTACTATGGCCTACAGGTTAAGGTATTTACTCTTACTCAGGCCTAATAGCTAAGGTCTTAGACTCGTACTCTGGCCTACTGGTTAAGGTCTTAACTCTTACTCTGGCCTAATAGCTAAGGTCTTAACTCTTACTCTGGCCTACTGGTTAAGGTCTTAACTCTTACTCTGGCCTAATAGCTAAGGTCTTAGACTCGTACTCTGGCCTAATAGATAAGGTCTTAGACTCGTACAATGGCCTAATGGTTAAGGTCTTAACTCTTACTCTGGCCTAATGTTTAAGGTCTTAACTCTTACCCTGGCGTACTGGTTAAGGTCTTAACTCTTACTCTGGCCTAGGTCTTAGCTCTTTCTCTGGCCTAATGGTTAAGGTCTTAACTCTTACTCTGGCCTACTGGTTAAGGTCTTAACTCTTACTCTGGCCTAATAGCTAAGGGCTTAGACTCGTAATCTGGCCTACTGGTTAAGGTCTTAACTCTTACTCTGGCCTAATAGCTAAGGTCTTAACTCTTACTCTGGCCTAATAGCTAAGGTCTTAGACTCATACTCTGGCCTACTGGTTAAGGTCTTAACTCTTACTCTTTCCTAATAGCTAAGGTCTTAACTCTTACTTTGGCCTAATAGCTAACGTCTTAGACTCGTACTCTGGCCTACTGGTTAAGGTCTTAACTCTTACTCTGGCCTAATAGCTAAGGTCTTAGACTCGTACTCTGGCCTAATGGTTAAGGTCTTAACTCTTACTCTGGCCTAATAGCTAAGGTCTTAGACTCGTACTCTGGCCTACAGGTTAAGGTCTTAACTCTTACTCTGGCCTACTGGTTAAGGTCTTAACTCTTACTCTGGCCTAATAGCTAAGGTCTTAGACTCGTACTCTGGCCTAATAGCTAAGGTCTTAGACTTGTACTCTGGCCTAATGGTTAAGGTCTTAACTCTTACTCTGGCCTAATAGCTAAGGTCTTAACTCTTACTCTGGCCTCCTGGTTAAGGTCTTCACTCTTACTCTGGCCTAATACCTAAGGTCTTATACTCGTACTCTGGCCTAATGGTTAAGGTCTTAACTCTTACTCTGGCCTAATAGCTAAGGTCTTAACTCTTTCTCTGGCCTAATAACTAAGGTCTTAGACTCGTACTCTGGCCTACAGGTTAAGGTCTTAACTCTTACTATGGTCTACTGGTTAAGGTCTAAACTCTTACTTTGGCCTAATAGCTAAGGCCTTAACTCTTACTCTGGCCTAATAGCTAAGGTCTTAGACTCATACTATGGCCTACAGGTTAAGGTCTTAACTCTTACACTGGCCTACTGGGTAAGGTCTTAACTCTTACTCTGGCCTAATAGCTAAGGTCTTAGACTCGTACTATGGCCTACAGGTTACGGTCTTAACTCTTACTCTGGCCTACTGGTTAAGGTCTTAACTCTTACTCTGGCCTAATAGCTAAGGTCTTAGACTCGTACTCTGGCCTACTGGTTAAGGTCTTAACTCTTACTCTGGCCTACTGGTTAAGGTCTTAACTCTTACTCTGGCCTAATAGCTAACGTCTTAGACTCGTACTCTGGCCTAATAGCTAAGGTCTTAGACTCATACTCTGGCCTAATGGTTAAGGTCTTAACTCTTACTCTGGCCTAACAGCTAAGGTCTTAACTCTTACTCTGGCCTAATAGCTAAGGTCTTAAGTCTTACTCTGGCCTAATAGCTAAGGTCTTAGACTCGTACTCTGGCCTACAGGTTAAGGTCTTAACTATTACTCTGGCCTACTGGTTAAGGTCTTAACTCTTACTCTGGCCTAATAGCTAAGGTCTTAACTCTTACTCTAGCCTAATAGCTAAGGTCTTAGACTCGTACTATGGCCTACAGGTTAAGGTCTTAACTCTTACTCTGGCCAACTGGTTAAGGTCTTAACTCTTACTGTGGCCTAATAGCTAAGGTCTTAGACTCGTACTATGGCCTACAGGTTAAGGTCTTAACTCTTACTCTGGCCTACTGGTTAAGGTCTTAACTCTTACTCTGGCCTAATAGCTAAGGTCTTAGACTCGTACTATGGCCTACAGGTTAAGGTATTTACTCTTACTCTGGCCTAATAGCTAAGGTCTTGGACACGTACTCTGGCCTAATGGTTAAGGTCTTAACTCTTACTCTGGCCAACTGGTTAAGGTCTTAACTCTTACTCTGGCCTAATAGCTAAGGTCTTAGACTCATACTATGGCCTACAGGTTAAGGTCTTAACTCTTACTCTGGCCTACTGGTTAAGGTCTTAACTCTTACTCTGGCCTAATAGCTAAGGTCTTAACTCTTACTCTGGCCTACTGGTTAAGGTCTTAACTCTTACTCTGGCCTAATAGCTAAGGTCTTAGACTCGTACTCTGGCCTAATGTTTAAGGTCTTAACTCTTATTCTGGCCTAATAGCTAAGGTCTTAGACTCGTACTCTGGCCTAATAGATAAGGTCTTAGACTCGTACAATGGCCTAATGGTTAAGGTCTTAACTCTTACTCTGGCCTAATGTTTAAGGTCTTAACTCTTACCCTGGCCTACTGGTTAAGGTCTTAACTCTTACTCTGGCCTAGGTCTTAGCTCTTTCTCTGGCCTAATGGTTAAGGTCTTAACTCTTACTCTGGCCTACTGGTTAAGGTCTTAACTCTTACTCTGGCCTAATAGCTAAGGACTTAGACTCGTAATCTGGCCTACTGGTTAAGGTCTTAACTCTTACTCTGGCCTAATAGCTAAGGTCTTAACTCTTACTCTGGCCTAATAGCTAAGGTCTTAGACTCATACTCTGGCCTACTGGTTAAGGTCTTAACTCTTACTCTTTCCTAATAACTAAGGTCTTAACTCTTACTTTGGCCTAATAGCTAACGTCTTAGACTCGTACTCTGGCCTACTGGTTAAGGTCTTAACTCTTACTCTGGCCTAATAGCTAAGGTCTTAGACTCGTACTCTGGCCTAATTGTTAAGGTCTTAACTCTTACTCTGGCCTAATAGCTAAGGTCTTAACTCTTACTCTGGCCTAATAGCTAAGGTCTTAGACTCGTACTCTGGCCTACAGGTTAAGGTCTTAACTCTTACTCTGGCCTACTGGTTAAGGTCTTAACTCTTACTCTGGCCTAATAGCTAAGGTCTTAGACTCGTACTCTGGCCTAATAGCTAAGGTCTTAGACTTGTACTCTGGCCTAATGGTTAAGGTCTTAACTCTTACTCTGGCCTAATAGCTAAGGTCTTAACTCTTACTCTGGCCTCCTGGTTAAGGTCTTCACTCTTACTCTGGCCTAATACCTAAGGTCTTATACTCGTACTCTGGCCTAATGGTTAAGGTCTTAACTCTTACTCTGGCCTAATAGCTAAGGTCTTAACTCTTTCTCTGGCCTAATAACTAAGGTCTTAGACTCGTACTCTGGCCTACAGGTTAAGGTCTTAACTCTTACTATGGTCTACTGGTTAAGGTCTAAACTCTTACTTTGGCCTAATAGCTAAGGTCTTAACTCTTACTCTGGCCTAATAGCTAAGGTCTTAGACTCATACTATGGCCTACAGGTTAAGGTCTTAACTCTTACACTGGCCTACTGGGTAAGGTCTTAACTCTTACTCTGGCCTAATAGCTAAGGTCTTAGACTCGTACTATGGCCTACAGGTTACGGTCTTAACTCTTACTCTGGCCTACTGGTTAAGGCCCTAACTCTTACTCTGGCCTAATAGCTAAGGTCTTAGACTCGTACTCTGGCCTACTGGTTAAGGTCTTAACTCTTACTCTGGCCTACTGGTTAAGGTCTTAACTCTTACTCTGGCCTAATAGCTAACGTCTTAGACTCGTACTCTGGCCTAATAGCTAAGGTCTTAGACTCATACTCTGGCCTAATGGTTAAGGTCTTAACTCTTACTCTGGCCTAACAGCTAAGGTCTTAACTCTTACTCTGGCCTAATAGCTAAGGTCTTAAGTCTTACTCTGGCCTAATAGCTAAGGTCTTAGACTCGTACTCTGGCCTACAGGTTAAGGTCTTAACTATTACTCTGGCCTACTGGTTAAGGTCTTAACTCTTACTCTGGCCTAATAGCTAAGGTCTTAACTCTTACTCTAGCCTAATAGCTAAGGTCTTAGACTCGTACTATGGCCTACAGGTTAAGGTCTTAACTCTTACTCTGGCCAACTGGTTAAGGTCTTAACTCTTACTGTGGCCTAATAGCTAAGGTCTTAGACTCGTACTATGGCCTACAGGTTAAGGTCTTAACTCTTACTCTGGCCTACTGGTTAAGGTCTTAACTCTTACTCTGGCCTAATAGCTAAGGTCTTAGACTCGTACTATGGCCTACAGGTTAAGGTATTTACTCTTACTCTGGCCTAATAGCTAAGGTCTTAGACTCGTACTCTGGCCTACTGGTTAAGGTCTTAACTCTTACTCTGGCCTAATAGCTAAGGTCTTAACTCTTACTCTGGCCTACTGGTTAAGGTCTTAACTCTTACTCTGGCCTAATAGCTAAGGTCTTAGACTCGTACTCTGGCCTAATGTTTAAGGTCTTAACTCTTATTCTGGCCTAATAGCTAAGGTCTTAGACTTGTACTCTGGCCTAATAGATAAGGTCTTAGACTCGTACAATGGCCTAATGGTTAAGGTCTTAACTCTTACTCTGGCCTAATGTTTAAGGTCTTAACTCTTACCCTGGCCTACTGGTTAAGGTCTTAACTCTTACTCTGGCCTAGGTCTTAGCTCTTTCTCTGGCCTAATGGTTAAGGTCTTAGACTCGTACTCTGGCCTAATAGCTAAGGTCTTAGACTTGTACTCTGGCCTAATGGTTAAGGTCTTAACTCTTACTCTGGCCTAATAGCTAAATTCTTAACTCTTACTCTGGCCTCCTGGTTAAGGTCTTCACTCTTACTCTGGCCTAATACCTAAGGTCTTATACTCGTACTCTGGACTAATGGTTAAGGTCTTAACTCTTACTCTGGCCTAATAGCTAAGGTCTTAACTCTTTCTCTGGCCTAATAACTAAGGTCTTAGACTCGTACTCTGGCCTACAGGTTAAGGTCTTAACTCTTACTATGGTCTACTGGTTAAGGTCTAAACTCTTACTCTGGCCTAATAGCTAAGGTCTTAACTCTTACTCTGGCCTAATAGCTAAGGTCTTAGACTCGTACTATGGCCTACAGGTTACGGTCTTAACTCTTACTCTGGCCTACTGGTTAAGGTCTTAACTCTTACTCTGGCCTAATAGCTAAGGTCTTAGACTCGTACTCTGGCCTACTGGTTAAGGTCTTAACTCTTACTCTGGCCTACTGGTTAAGGTCTTAACTCTTACTCTGGCCTAATAGCTAACGTCTTAGACTCGTACACTGGCCTAATGGTTAAGGTCTTAACTCTTACTCTGGCCTACTGGTTAAGGTCTTAACTCTTACTCTGGCCTACTGGTTAAGGTCTTATCTCTTTCTCTGGCCTAATGGTTAAGGTCTTAACTCTTACTCTGGCCTAATAGCTAAGGTCTTAACTCTTACCCTGGCCTAATAGCTAAGGTCTTAGACTCACACTCTGGCCTACTGGTTAAGGTCTTAACTCTTACTCTGGCCTAATAGCTAAGGTCTTAACTCTTACTCTGGCCTAATAGCTAAGGTCTTAGACTCATACTCTGGCCTACTGGTTAAGGTCTTAACTCTTACTCTTTCCTAATAGCTAAGGTCTTAACTCTTACTTTGGCCTAATAGCTAACGTCTTAGACTCGTACTCTGGCCTACTGGTTAAGGTCTTAACTCTTACTCTGGCCTAATAGCTAAGGTCTTAGACTCGTACTCTGGCCTAATGGTTAAGGTCTTAACTCTTACTCTGGCCTAATAGCTAAGGTCTTAACTCTTACTCTGGCCTAAAAGCTAAGGTCTTAGACTCGTACTCTGGCCTACAGGTTAAGGTCTTAACTCTTACTCTAGCCTACTGGTTAAGGTCTTAACTCTTACTCTGGCCTAATAGCTAAGGTCTTAGACTCGTACTCTGGCCTAATAGCTAAGGTCTTAGACTTGTACTCTGGCCTAATGGTTAAGGTCTTAACTCTTACTCTGGCCTAATAGCTAAGGTCTTAACTCTTACTCTGGCCTCCTGGTTAAGGTCTTCACTCTTACTCTGGCCTAATACCTAAGGTCTTATACTCGTACTCTGGCCTAATGGTTAAGGTCTTAACTCTTACTCTGGCCTAATAGCTAAGGTCTTAACTCTTTCTCTGGCCTAATAACTAAGGTCTTAGACTCGTACTCTGGCCTACAGGTTAAGGTCTTAACTCTTACTATGGTCTACTGGTTAAGGTCTAAACTCTTACTCTGGCCTAATAGCTAAGGTCTTAACTCTTACTCTGGCCTAATAGCTAAGGTCTTAGACTCGTACTATGGCCTACAGGTTAAGGTCTTAACTCTTACACTGGCCTACTGGGTAAGGTCTTAACTCTTACTCTGGCCTAATAGCTAAGGTCTTAACTCTTACTCTGGCCTAATAGCTAAGGTCTTAGACTCGTACTATGGCCTACAGGTTACGGTCTTAACTCTTACTCTGGCCTACTGGTTAAGGTCTTAACTCTTACTCTGGCCTAATAGCTAAGGTCTTAGACTCGTACTCTGGCCTACTGGTTAAGGTCTTAACTCTTACTCTGGCCTACTGGTTAAGGTCTTAACTCTTACTCTGGCCTAATAGCTAACGTCTTAGACTCGTACTCTGGCCTAATGGTTAAGGTCTTAACTCTTACTCTGGCCTACTGGTTAAGGTCTTAACTCTTACTCTGGCCTACTGGTTAAGGTCTTATCTCTTTCTCTGGCCTAATGGTTAAGGTCTTAACTCTTACTCTGGCCGAATAGCTAAGGTCCTAACTCTTACTCTGGCCTAATAGCTAAGGTCTTAGACTCACACTCTGGCCTACTGGTTAAGGTCTTAACTCTTACTCTGGCCTAATAGCTAAGGTCTTAACTCTTACTCTGGCCTAATAGCTAAGGTCTTAGACTCATACTCTGGCCTAATGGTTAAGGTCTTAACTCTTACTCTGGCCTAATAGCTAAGGTCTTAACTCTTACTCTGGCCTAATAGCTAAGGTCTTAGACTCGTACTCTGGCCTACTGGTTAAGGTCTTAACTCTTACTCTGGCCTACTGGTTAAGGTCTTAAATCTTACTCTGGCCTAATAACTAAGGTCTTACACTCGTACTCTGGCCTAATAGCTAAGGTCTTAGACTCGTACTCTGGCCTAATGGTTAAGGTCTTAACTCCTACTCTGGCCTACTGGTTAAGGTCTTCACTCTTACTCTGGCCTAATAGCTATGGTCTTAACTCTTACTCTGGCCTAATAGCTAAGGTCTTAGACTTGTACTCTGGCCTACAGGTTAAGGTCTTAACTCTTACTCTGGCCTACTGGATAAGGTCTTAATTCTTACTCTGGCCTACTAGTTAAGGCCTTAACTCTTACTCTGGCCTACTGGTTAAGGTCTTAACTCTTTCTCTGGCCTAATGGTTAAGGTCTTAACTCTTACTCTGGCCTAATAGCTAAGGTCTTAGACTCGTACTATGGCCTACAGGTTACGGTCTTAACTCTTACTCTGGCCTACTGGTTAAGGTCTTAACTCTTACTCTGGCCTAATAGCTAAGGTCTTAGACTCGTACTCTGGCCTACTGGTTAAGGTCTTAACTCTTACTCTGGCCTACTGGTTAAGGTCTTAACTCTTACTCTGGCCTAATAGCTAACGTCTTAGACTCGTACACTGGCCTAATGGTTAAGGTCTTAACTCTTACTCTGGCCTACTGGTTAAGGTCTTAACTCTTACTCTGGCCTACTGGTTAAGGTCTTATCTCTTTCTCTGGCCTAATGGTTAAGGTCTTAACTCTTACTCTGGCCTAATAGCTAAGGTCTTAACTCTTACCCTGGCCTAATAGCTAAGGTCTTAGACTCACACTCTGGCCTACTGGTTAAGGTCTTAACTCTTACTCTGGCCTAATAGCTAAGGTCTTAACTCTTACTCTGGCCTAATAGCTAAGGTCTTAGACTCATACTCTGGCCTACTGGTTAAGGTCTTAACTCTTACTCTTTCCTAATAGCTAAGGTCTTAACTCTTACTTTGGCCTAATAGCTAACGTCTTAGACTCGTACTCTGGCCTACTGGTTAAGGTCTTAACTCTTACTCTGGCCTAATAGCTAAGGTCTTAGACTCGTACTCTGGCCTAATGGTTAAGGTCTTAACTCTTACTCTGGCCTAATAGCTAAGGTCTTAACTCTTACTCTGGCCTAAAAGCTAAGGTCTTAGACTCGTACTCTGGCCTACAGGTTAAGGTCTTAACTCTTACTCTGGCCTACTGGTTAAGGTCTTAACTCTTACTCTGGCCTAATAGCTAAGGTCTTAGACTCGTACTCTGGCCTAATAGCTAAGGTCTTAGACTTGTACTCTGGCCTAATGGTTAAGGTCTTAACTCTTACTCTGGCCTAATAGCTAAGGTCTTAACTCTTACTCTGGCCTCCTGGTTAAGGTCTTCACTCTTACTCTGGCCTAATACCTAAGGTCTTATACTCGTACTCTGGCCTAATGGTTAAGGTCTTAACTCTTACTCTGGCCTAATAGCTAAGGTCTTAACTCTTTCTCTGGCCTAATAACTAAGGTCTTAGACTCGTACTCTGGCCTACAGGTTAAGGTCTTAACTCTTACTATGGTCTACTGGTTAAGGTCTAAACTCTTACTCTGGCCTAATAGCTAAGGTCTTAACTCTTACTCTGGCCTAATAGCTAAGGTCTTAGACTCGTACTATGGCCTACAGGTTAAGGTCTTAACTCTTACACTGGCCTACTGGGTAAGGTCTTAACTCTTACTCTGGCCTAATAGCTAAGGTCTTAGACTCGTACTATGGCCTACAGGTTACGGTCTTAACTCTTACTCTGGCCTACTGGTTAAGGTCTTAACTCTTACTCTGGCCTAATAGCTAAGGTCTTAGACTCGTACTCTGGCCTACTGGTTAAGGTCTAAACTCTTACTCTGGCCTACTGGTTAAGGTCTTAACTCTTACTCTGGCCTAATAGCTAACGTCTTAGACTCGTACTCTGGCCTAATGGTTAAGGTCTTAAATCTTACTCTGGCCTACTGGTTAAGGTCTTAACTCTTACTCTGGCCTACTGGTTAAGGTCTTATCTCTTTCTCTGGCCTAATGGTTAAGGTCTTAACTCTTACTCTGGCCGAATAGCTAAGGTCTTAACTCTTACTCTGGCCTAATAGCTAAGGTCTTAGACTCACACTCTGGCCTACTGGTTAAGGTCTTAACTCTTACTCTGGCCTAATAGCTAAGGTCTTAACTCTTACTCTGGCCTAATAGCTAAGGTCTTAGACTCATACTCTGGCCTAATGGTTAAGGTCTTAACTCTTACTCTGGCCTAATAGCTAAGGTCTTAACTCTTACTCTGGCCTAATAGCTAAGGTCTTAGACTCGTACTCTGGCCTACTGGTTAAGGTCTTAACTCTTACTCTGGCCTACTGGTTAAGGTCTTAAATCTTACTCTGGCCTAATAACTAAGGTCTTACACTCGTACTCTTGCCTAATAGCTAAGGTCTTAGACTCGTACTCTGGCCTAATGGTTAAGGTCTTAACTCCTACTCTGGCCTACTGGTTAAGGTCTTCACTCTTACTCTGGCCTAATAGCTATGGTCTTAACTCTTACTCTGGCCTAATAGCTAAGGTCTTAGACTTGTACTCTGGCCTACAGGTTAAGGTCTTAACTCTTACTCTGGCCTACTGGATAAGGTCTTAATTCTTACTCTGGCCTACTAGTTAAGGCCTTAACTCTTACTCTGGCCTACTGGTTAAGGTCTTAACTCTTTCTCTGGCCTAATGGTTAAGGTCTTAACTCTTACTCTGGCCTACTGGTTAAGGTCTTAACTCTTCCTCTGGCCTAATAGCTAAGGTCTTAGACTCGTACTATGGCCTAATGGTTAAGGTCTTAACTCTTACTCTGGCCTAATAGCTAAGGTCTTAACTCTTACCCTGGCCTAATAGCTAAGGTCATAGACTCATACTATGGCCTACTGGTTAAGGTCTTAACTCTTACTCTGGCCTAATAGCTAAGGTCTTAACTCTTACTCTGGCCTAATAGCTAAGGTCTTAGACTCGTACTCTGGCCTACTGGTTAAGGTCTTAACTCTTACTCTGGCGTAATAGCTAAAGTCTTAACTCTTACTCTGGCCTCATAGCTATGGTCTTAGACTCGTACACTGGCCTACAGGTTATGGTCTTAACTCTTACTCTGGCCTACTGGTTAAGGTCTTAACTCTTACTCTGGCCTAATAGCTAAGGTCTTAACTCTTACTCTGGCCTAATAGCTAAGGTCTTAGACTCGTACTATGGCCTACAGGTTAAGGTTTTAACTCTTACTCTGGCCTACTGGTTAAGGTCTTCACTCTTACTCTGGCCTAATAGCTAAGGTCTTAGACTCGTACTATGGCCTACAGGTTAAGGTCTTAACTCTTACTCTGGCCTACTGGTTAAGGTCTTAACTCTTACTCTGGCCTAACAGCTAAGGTCTTAGACTCGTACTATGGCCTACAGGTTAATGTCTTAACTCTTACTCTGGCCTAATAGCTAAGGTCTTAGACTCATACTCTGGCCTACTGGTTAAGGTCTTAACTCTTACTCTGGCCTAATAGCTAAGGTCTTAACTCTTACTCTGGCCTTCTGGTTAAGGTCTTAACTCTTACGCTGGCCTACTGGTTAAGGTCTTAACTCTTACTCTGGCCTAATAGCTAAGGTCTTAACTCTTACTCTGGCCTACTGGTTAAGGTCTTAACTCTTACTCTGGCCTACTGGTTAAGGTCTTAACTCTTACTCTTGCCTAATAGCTAAGGTCTTAGACTCGTACTCTGGCCTAATAGCTAAGGTCTTAGACTCATACTCTGGCCTAATGGATAAGGTCTTAACTCTTACTCTGGCCTAACAGCTAAGGTCTTAACTCTTACTCTGGCCTAATAGCTAAGGTCTTAACTCTTACTCTGGCCTAATAGCCAAGGTCTTAGACTCGTACTTTGGCCTACAGGTTAAGGTATTAACTATTACTCTGGCCTACTGGTTAAGGTCTTAACTCTTACTCTGGCCTAATAGCTAAGGTCTTAACTCTTACTCTAGCGTAATAGCTAAGGTCTTAGACTCGTACTATGGCCTACAGGTTAAGGTCTTAACTCTTACTCTGGCCTACTGGTTAAGGTCTAAACTCTTACTCTGGCCTACTGGTTAAGGTCTTAACTCTTACTCTGGCCTAATAGCTAACGTCTTAGACTCGCACTCTGGCCTAATGGTTAAGGTCTTAACTCTTACTCTGGCCTACTGGTTAAGGTCTTAACTCTTACTCTGGCCTACTGGTTAAGGTCTTATCTCTTTCTCTGGCCTAATGGTTAAGGTTTTAACTCTTACTCTGGCCGAATAGCTAAGGTCTTAACTCTTACTCTGGCCTAATAGCTAAGGTCTTAGACTCACACTCTGGCCTACTGGTTAAGGTCTTAACTCTTACTCTGGCCTAATAGCTAAGGTCTTAACTCTTACTCTGGCCTAATAGCTAAGGTCTTAGACTCATACTCTGGCCTAATGGTTAAGGTCTTAACTCTTACTCAGGCCTAATAGCTAAGGTCTTAACTCTTACTCTGGCCTAATAGCTAAGGTCTTAGACTCGTACTCTGGCCTACTGGTTAAGGTCTTAACTCTTACTCTGGCCTACTGGTTAAGGTCTTAAATCTTACTCTGGCCTAATAACTAAGGTCTTACACTCGTACTCTTGCCTAATAGCTAAGGTCTTAGACTCGTACTCTGGCCTAATGGTTAAGGTCTTAACTCCTACTCTGGCCTACTGGTTAAGGTCTTCACTCTTACTCTGGCCTAATAGCTATGGTCTTAACTCTTACTCTGGCCTAATAGCTAAGGTCTTAGACTTGTACTCTGGCCTACAGGTTAAGGTCTTAACTCTTACTCTGGCCTACTGGATAAGGTCTTAATTCTTACTCTGGCCTACTAGTTAAGGCCTTAACTCTTACTCTGGCCTACTGGTTAAGGTCTTAACTCTTTCTCTGGCCTAATGGTTAAGGTCTTAACTCTTACTCTGGCCTACTGGTTAAGGTCTTAACTCTTCCTCTGGCCTAATAGCTAAGGTCTTAGACTCGTACTATGGCCTAATGGTTAAGGTCTTAACTCTTACTCTGGCCTAATAGCTAAGGTCTTAACTCTTACCCTGGCCTAATAGCTAAGGTCATAGACTCATACTATGGCCTACTGGTTAAGGTCTTAACTCTTACTCTGGCCTAATAGCTAAGGTCTTAACTCTTACTCTGGCCTAATAGCTAAGGTCTTAGACTCGTACTCTGGCCTACTGGTTAAGGTCTTAACTCTTACTCTGGCGTAATAGCTAAAGTCTTAACTCTTACTCTGGCCTCATAGCTATGGTCTTAGACTCGTACACTGGCCTACAGGTTATGGTCTTAACTCTTACTCTGGCCTACTGGTTAAGGTCTTAACTCTTACTCTGGCCTAATAGCTAAGGTCTTAACTCTTACTCTGGCCTAATAGCTAAGGTCTTAGACTCGTACTATGGCCTACAGGTTAAGGTTTTAACTCTTACTCTGGCCTACTGGTTAAGGTCTTCACTCTTACTCTGGCCTAATAGCTAAGGTCTTAGACTCGTACTATGGCCTACAGGTTAAGGTCTTAACTCTTACTCTGGCCTACTGGTTAAGGTCTTAACTCTTACTCTGGCCTAACAGCTAAGGTCTTAGACTCGTACTATGGCCTACAGGTTAATGTCTTAACTCTTACTCTGGCCTAATAGCTAAGGTCTTAGACTCATACTCTGGCCTACTGGTTAAGGTCTTAACTCTTACTCTGGCCTAATAGCTAAGGTCTTAACTCTTACTCTGGCCTTCTGGTTAAGGTCTTAACTCTTACGCTGGCCTACTGGTTAAGGTCTTAACTCTTACTCTGGCCTAATAGCTAAGGTCTTAACTCTTACTCTGGCCTACTGGTTAAGGTCTTAACTCTTACTCTGGCCTACTGGTTAAGGTCTTAACTCTTACTCTTGCCTAATAGCTAAGGTCTTAGACTCGTACTCTGGCCTAATAGCTAAGGTCTTAGACTCATACTCTGGCCTAATGGATAAGGTCTTAACTCTTACTCTGGCCTAACAGCTAAGGTCTTAACTCTTACTCTGGCCTAATAGCTAAGGTCTTAACTCTTACTCTGGCCTAATAGCTAAGGTCTTAGACTCGTACTTTGGCCTACAGGTTAAGGTATTAACTATTACTCTGGCCTACTGGTTAAGGTCTTAACTCTTACTCTGGCCTAATAGCTAAGGTCTTAACTCTTACTCTAGCGTAATAGCTAAGGTCTTAGACTCGTACTATGGCCTACAGGTTAAGGTCTTAACTCTTACTCTGGCCAACTGGTTAAGGTCTTAACTCTTACTCTGGCCTAATAGCTAAGGTCTTAGACTCGTACTATGGCCTACAGGTTAAGGTCTTAACTCTTACTCTGGCCTACTGGTTAAGGTCTTAACTCTTACTCTGGCCTAATAGCTAAGGTCTTAGACTCGTACTATGGCCTACAGGTTAAGGTATTTACTCTTACTCTGGCCTAATAGCTAAGGTCTTAGACTCGTACTCTGGCCTACTGGTTAAGGTCTTAACTCTTACTCTGGCCTAGGCCTTAGCTCTTTCTCTGGCCTAATGGTTAAGGTCTTAACTCTTACTCTGGCCTACTGGTTAAGGTCTTAACTCCTACTCTGGCCTAATAGCGAAGGACTTAGACTCGTAATCTGGCCTACTGGTTAAGGTCTGAACTCTTACTCTGGCCTAATAGCTAAGGTCTTAACTCTTACTCTGGCCTAATAGCTAAGGTCTTAGACTCATACTCTGGCCTACTGGTTAAGGTCTTAACTCTTAGTCTTTCCTAATAGCTAAGGTCTTAACTCTTACTTTGGCCTAATAGCTAACGTCTTAGACTCGTACTCTGACCTACTGGTTAAGGTCTTAACTCTTACTCTGGCCTAATAGCTAAGGTCTCAACTCTTACTCTGGCCTAATAGCTAAGGTCTTAGACTCATACTCTGGCCTAATGGTTAAGGTCTTAACTCTTACTCTGGCCTAATAGCTAAGGTCTTAACTCTTACTCTGGCCTAATAGCTAAGGTCTTAGACTCGTACTCTGGCCTACAGGTTAAGGTCTTAACTCTTACTCTGGCCTACTGGTTAAGGTCTTAACTCTTACTCTGGCCTAATAGCTAAGGTCTTAGACTCGTACTCTGGCCTAATAGCTAAGGTCTTAGACTTGTACTCTGGCCTAATGGTTAAGGTCTTAACTCTTACTCTGGCCTAATAGCTAAGGTCTTAACTCTTACTCTGGCCTCCTGGTTAAGGTCTTCACTCTTACTCTGGCCTAATAGCTAAGGTCTTAGACTCGTACTCTGGCCTAATGGTTAAGGTCTTAACTCTTACTCTGGCCTAATAGCTAAGGTCTTAACTCTTACTCTGGCCTAATAACTAAGGTCTTAGACTCGTACTCTGGCCTACAGGTGAAGGTCTTAACTCTTACTCTGGTCTACTGGTTAAGGTCTAAACTCTTACTCTGGCCTAATAGCTAAGGTCTTAACTCTTACTCTGGCCTAATAGCTAAGGTCTTAGACTCGAACTATGGCCTACAGGTTAAGGTCTTAACTCTTACACTGGCCTACTGGGTAAAGTCTTAACTCTTACTCTGGCCTAATAGCTAAGGTCTTAGACTCGTACTCTGGCCTACTGGTTAAGGTCTTAACTATTACTCTGGCCTACTGGTTAAGGTCTTAACTCTTACTCTGGCCTAATAGCTAACGTCTTAGACTCGTACTCTGGCCTAATGGTTAAGGTCTTAACTCTTACTCTGGCCTACTGGTTAAGGTGTTAACTCTTACTCTGGCCTACTGGTTAAGGTCTTATCTCTTTCTCTGGCCTAATGGTTAAGGTCTTAACTCTTACTCTGGCCTAATAGCTAAGGTCTTAACTCTTACTCTGGCCTAATAGCTAAGGTCTTAGACTTACACTCTGGCCTACTGGTTAAGGTCTTAACTCTTACTCTGGCCTAATAGCTAAGATCTTAACTCTTACTCTGGCCTAATAGCTAAGGTCTTAGACTCATACTCTGGCCTAATGGTTAAGGTCTTAACTCTTACTCTGACCTAATAGCTAAGGTCTTAACTCTTACTCTGGCCTAATAGCTAAGGTCTTAGACTCGTACTCTGGCCTACTGGTTAAGGTCTTAACTCTTACTCTGGCCTACTGGTTAAGGTCTTAAATCTTACTCTGGCCTAATAACTAAGGTCTTACACTCGTACTCTGGCCTAATAGCTAAGGTCTTAGACTCGTACTCTGGCCTAATGGTTAAGGTCTTAACTCCTACTCTGGCCTACTGGTTAAGGTCTTCACTCTTACTCTGGCCTAATAGCTAAGGTCTTAGACTCGTACTCTGGCCTAATGGTTAAGGTCTTAACTATTACTCTGGCCTAATAGCTAAGGTCTTAATTCTTACTCTGGCCTAATAGCTATGGTCTTAACTCTTACTCTGGCCTAATAGCTAAGGTCTTAGACTTGTACTCTGGCCTACAGGTTAAGGTCTTAACTCTTACTCTGGCCTACTGGATAAGGTCTTAATTCTTACTCTGGCCTAATAGCTAAGGTCTTAACTCTTACTCTGACCTAATAGCTAAGGTCTTAGACTCGTACTATGGCCTACAGGTTAAGGTCTTAACTCTTACTCTGGCCTACTGGTTAAGGTCTTAACTCTTACTCTGGCCTAATAGCTAAGGTCTTAGACTCGTACTCTGGCCTAATGGTTAAGGTCTTAACTCTTACTCTGGCCTAATAGCTAAGGTCTTAACTCTTACTCTGGCCTAATAACTAAGGTCTTAGACTCGTACTCTGGCCTACAGGTTAAGGTCTTATCTCTTACTCTGGTCTACTGGTTAAGGTCTAAACTCTTACTCTGGCCTAATAGCTAAGGTCTTAACTCTTACTCTGGCCTAATAGCTAAGGTCTTAGACTCGTACTATGGCCTACAGGTTAAGGTCTTAACTCGTACACTGGCCTACTGGGTAAGGTCTTAACTCTTACTCTGGCGTAATAGCTAAGGTCTTAACTCTTACTCTGGCCTAATAGCTAAGGTCTTAGACTCGTACTATGGCCTACAGGTTACGGTCTTAACTCTTACTCTGGCCTACTGGTTAAGGTCTTAACTCTTACTCTGGCCTAATAGCTAAGGTCTTAGACTCGTACTCTGGCCTACTGGTTAAGGTCTTAACTATTACTCTGGCCTACTGGTTAAGGTCTTAACTCTTACTCTGGCCTAATAGCTAACGTCTTAGACTCGTACTCTGGCCTAATGGTTAAGGTCTTAACTCTTACTCTGGCCTACTCGTTAAGGTCTTAACTCTTACTCTGGCCTACTGGTTAAGGTCTTATCTCTTTCTCTGGCCTAATGGTTAAGGTCTTAACTCTTACTCTGGCCTAATAGCTAAGGTCTTAACACTTACTCTGGCCTAATAGCTAAGGTCTTAGACTTACACTCTGGCCTACTGGTTAAGGTCTTAACTCTTACTCTGGCCTAATAGCTAAGGTTTTAACTCTTACTCTGGCCTAATAGCTAAGGTCTTAGACTCATACTCTGGCCTAATGGTTAAGGTCTTAACTCTTACTCTGGCCTAATAGCTAAGGTCTTAACTCTTACTCTGGCCTAATAGCTAAGGTCTTAGACTCGTACTCTGGCCTACTGGTTAAGGTCTTAACTCTTACTCTGGCCTACTGGTTAAGGTCTTAAATCTTACTCTGGCCTAATAACTAAGGTCTTACACTCGCACTCTGGCCTAATAGCTAAGGTCTTAGACTCGTACTCTGGCCTAATGGTTAAGGTCTTAAGTCCTACTCTGGCCTACTGGTTAAGGTCTTCACTCTTACTCTGGCCTAATAGCTAAGGTCTTAGACTCGTACTCTGGCCTAATGGTTAAGGTCTTAACTATTACTCTGGCCTAATAGCTAAGGTCTTAATTCTTACTCTGGCCTAATAGCTATGGTCTTAACTCTTACTCTGGCCTAATAGCTAAGGTCTTAGACTTGTACTCTGGCCTACAGGTTAAGGTCTTAACTCTTACTCTGGCCTACTGGATAAGGTCTTAATTCTTACTCTGGCCTAATAGCTAAGGTCTTAACTCTTACTCTGACCTAATAGCTAAGGTCTTAGACTCGTACTATGGCCTACAGGTTAAGGTCTTAACTCTTACTCTGGCCTACTGGTTAAGGTCTTAACTCTTACTCTGGCCTAATAGCTAAGGTCTTAGACTCGTACTATGGCCTACAGGTTAAGGTCTTAACTCTTACTCTGGTCTGCTGGTTAAGGTCTTAACTCTTATTCTGGCCTACTGGTTAAGGTCTTAACTCTTACTCTGGCCTACTGGTTAAGGTCTTAACTCTTTCTCTGGCCTAATGGTTAAGGTCTTAACTCTTACTCTGGCCTACTGGTTAAGGTCTTAACTCTTCCTCTGGCCTAATAGCTAAGGTCTTAGACTTGTACTATGGCCTAATGGTTAAGGTCTTAACTCTTACTATGGCCTAATAGCTAAGGTCTTAACTCTTACCCTGGCCTAATAGCTAAGGTCATAGACTCATACTCTGGCCTACTGGTTAAGGTCTTAACTCTTACTCTGGCCTAATATCTAAGGTCTTAACTCTTACTCTGGCCTAATAGCTAAGGTCTTAGACTCGTACTCTGGCCTACTGGTTAAGGTCTTAACTCTTACTCTGGCGTAATAGCTAAAGTCTTAACTCTTACTCTGGCCTCATAGCTATGGTCTTAGACTCGTACTCTGGCCTACAGGTTATGGTCTTAACTCTTACTCTGGCCTACTGGTTAAGGTCTTAACTCTTACTCTGGCCTAATAGCTAAGGTCTTAACTCTTACTCTGGCCTAATAGCTAAGGTCTTAGACTCGTACTATGGCCTACAGGTTAAGGTCTTAACTCTTACTCTGGCCTACTGGTTAAGGTCTTAACTCTTACTCTGGCCTAATAGCTAAGGTCTTAGACTCGTACTATGGACTACAGGTTAAGGTCTTAACTCTTACTCTGGCCTACTGGTTAAGGTCTTAACTCTTACTCTGGCCTAATAGCTAAGGTCTTAGACTCGTACTATGGCGTACAGGTTAAGGTCTTAACTCTTACTCTGGCCTAATAGCTAAGGTCTTAGACTCATACTCTGGCCTACTGGTTAAGGTCTTAACTCTTACTCTGGCCTAATAGCTAAGGTCTTAACTCTTACTCTGGCCTTCTGGTTAAGGTCTTAACTCTTACGCTGGCCTACTGGTTAAGGTCTTAACTCTTACTCTGGCCTAATAGCTAAGGTCTTGACTCTTACTCTGGCCTACTGGTTAAGGTCTTAACTCTTAATCTGGCCTACTGGTTAAGGTCTTAACTCTTACTCTGGCCTAATAGCTAAGGTCTTAGACTCATACTCTGGCCTAATAGCTAAGGTCTTAACTCTTACTCTGGCCTAACAGCTAAGGTCTTAACTCTTACTCTGGCCTAATAGCCAAGGTCTTAACTCTTACTCTGGCCTAATAGCTAAGGTCTTAGACTCATACTCTGGCCTACAGGTTAAGGTCTTAACTATTATTCTGGCCTACTGGTTAAGGTCTTAACTCTTACTCTGGCCTGATAGCTAAGGTCTTAACTCTTACTCTAGCCTAAGAGCTAAGGTCTTAGACTCGTACTATGGCCTACAGGTTAAGGTCTTAACTCTTACTCTGGCCAACTGGTTAAGGTCTAAACTCTTACTCTGGCCTAATAGCTAAGGTCTTAACTCTTACTCTGGCCTACTGGTTAAGCTCTTAACTCCTACTCTGGCCTAATAGCGAAGGTCTTAACTCTTACTCTGGCCTTCTGGTTAAGGTCTTAACTCTTACTCTGGCCTAATAGCTAAGGTCTTAACTCTTACTCTGGCCTACTGGTTAAGCTCTTAACTCTTACTCTGGCCTAATAGCTAAGGTCTTAGACTCATACTCTGGCCTAATGGTTAAGGTCTTAACTCTTACTCTGGCTTAATAGCTAAGGTCTTAACTCTTACTCTGGCCTAATAGCTAAGGTCTTAGACTCGTACTCTGGCCTACTGGTTAAGGTCTTAACTCTTACTCTGGCCTACTGGTTAAGGTCTTAATTCTTACTCTGGCCTAATAGCTAAGGTCTTAACTCTTACTCTGACCTAATAGCTAAGGTCTTAGACTCGTACTATGGCCTACAGGTTAAGGTCTTAACTCTTACTCTGGCCTACTGGTTAAGGTCTTAACTCTTACTCTGGCCTAATAGCTAAGGTCTTAGACTCGTACTCTGGCCTAATGGTTAAGGTCTTAACTCTTACTCTGGCCTAATAGCTAAGGTCTTAACTCTTACTCTGGCCTAATAACTAAGGTCTTAGACTCGTACTCTGGCCTACAGGTTAAGGTCTTATCTCTTACTCTGGTCTACTGGTTAAGGTCTAAACTCTTACTCTGTCCTACTGGTTAAGGTCTTCACTCTTACTCTGGCCTAATAGCTAAGGTCTTAGACTCGTACTCTGGCCTAATGGTTAAGGTCTTAACTATTACTCTGGCCTAATAGCTAAGGTCTTAATTCTTACTCTGGCCTAATAGCTATGGTCTTAACTCTTACTCTGGCCTAATAGCTAAGGTCTTAGACTTGTACTCTGGCCTACAGGTTAAGGTCTTAACTCTTACTCTGGCCTACTGGATAAGGTCTTAATTCTTACTCTGGCCTAATAGCTAAGGTCTTAACTCTTACTCTGACCTTATAGCTAAGGTCTTAGACTCGTACTATGGCCTACAGGTTAAGGTCTTAACTCTTACTCTGGCCTACTGGTTAAGGTCTTAACTCTTACTCTGGCCTAATAGCTAAGGTCTTAGACTCATACTCTGGCCTAATGGTTAAGGTCTTAACTCTTACTCTGGCCTAATAGCTAAGGTCTTAACTCTTACTCTGGCCTAATAACTAAGGTCTTAGACTCGTACTCTGGCCTACAGGTTAAGGTCTTATCTCTTACTCTGGTCTACTGGTTAAGGTCTAAACTCTTACTCTGGCCTAATAGCTAAGGTCTTAACTCTTACTCTGGCCTAATAGCTAAGGTCTTAGACTCGTACTATGGCCTACAGGTTAAGGTCTTAACTCGTACACTGGCCTACTGGGTAAGGTCTTAACTCTTACTCTGGCGTAATAGCTAAGGTCTTAACTCTTACTCTGGCCTAATAGCTAAGGTCTTAGACTCGTACTATGGCCTACAGGTTACGGTCTTAACTCTTACTCTGGCCTACTGGTTAAGGTCTTAACTCTTACTCTGGCCTAATAGCTAAGGTCTTAGACTCGTACTCTGGCCTACTGGTTAAGGTCTTAACTATTACTCTGGCCTACTGGTTAAGGTCTTAACTCTTACTCTGGCCTAATAGCTAACGTCTTAGACTCGTACTCTGGCCTAATGGTTAAGGTCTTAACTCTTACTCTGGCCTACTCGTTAAGGTCTTAACTCTTACTCTGGCCTACTGGTTAAGGTCTTATCTCTTTCTCTGGCCTAATGGTTAAGGTCTTAACTCTTACTCTGGCCTAATAGCTAAGGTCTTAACACTTACTCTGGCCTAATAGCTAAGGTCTTAGACTTACACTCTGGCCTACTGGTTAAGGTCTTAACTCTTACTCTGGCCTAATAGCTAAGGTTTTAACTCTTACTCTGGCCTAATAGCTAAGGTCTTAGACTCATACTCTGGCCTAATGGTTAAGGTCTTAACTCTTACTCTGGCCTAATAGCTAAGGTCTTAACTCTTACTCTGGCCTAATAGCTAAGGTCTTAGACTCGTACTCTGGCCTACTGGTTAAGGTCTTAACTCTTACTCTGGCCTACTGGTTAAGGTCTTAAATCTTACTCTGGCCTAATAACTAAGGTCTTACACTCGCACTCTGGCCTAATAGCTAAGGTCTTAGACTCGTACTCTGGCCTAATGGTTAAGGTCTTAACTCCTACTCTGGCCTACTGGTTAAGGTCTTCACTCTTACTCTGGCCTAATAGCTAAGGTCTTAGACTCGTACTCTGGCCTAATGGTTAAGGTCTTAACTATTACTCTGGCCTAATAGCTAAGGTCTTAATTCTTACTCTGGCCTAATAGCTATGGTCTTAACTCTTACTCTGGCCTAATAGCTAAGGTCTTAGACTTGTACTCTGGCCTACAGGTTAAGGTCTTAACTCTTACTCTGGCCTACTGGATAAGGTCTTAATTCTTACTCTGGCCTAATAGCTAAGGTCTTAACTCTTACTCTGACCTAATAGCTAAGGTCTTAGACTCGTACTATGGCCTACAGGTTAAGGTCTTAACTCTTACTCTGGCCTACTGGTTAAGGTCTTAACTCTTACTCTGGCCTAATAGCTAAGGTCTTAGACTCGTACTATGGCCTACAGGTTAAGGTCTTAACTCTTACTCTGGTCTGCTGGTTAAGGTCTTAACTCTTATTCTGGCCTACTGGTTAAGGTCTTAACTCTTACTCTGGCCTACTGGTTAAGGTCTTAACTCTTTCTCTGGCCTAATGGTTAAGGTCTTAACTCTTACTCTGGCCTACTGGTTAAGGTCTTAACTCTTCCTCTGGCCTAATAGCTAAGGTCTTAGACTTGTACTATGGCCTAATGGTTAAGGTCTTAACTCTTACTATGGCCTAATAGCTAAGGTCTTAACTCTTACCCTGGCCTAATAGCTAAGGTCATAGACTCATACTCTGGCCTACTGGTTAAGGTCTTAACTCTTACTCTGGCCTAATATCTAAGGTCTTAACTCTTACTCTGGCCTAATAGCTAAGGTCTTAGACTCGTACTCTGGCCTACTGGTTAAGGTCTTAACTCTTACTCTGGCGTAATAGCTAAAGTCTTAACTCTTACTCTGGCCTCATAGCTATGGTCTTAGACTCGTACTCTGGCCTACAGGTTATGGTCTTAACTCTTACTCTGGCCTACTGGTTAAGGTCTTAACTCTTACTCTGGCCTAATAGCTAAGGTCTTAACTCTTACTCTGGCCTAATAGCTAAGGTCTTAGACTCGTACTATGGCCTACAGGTTAAGGTCTTAACTCTTACTCTGGCCTACTGGTTAAGGTCTTAACTCTTACTCTGGCCTAATAGCTAAGGTCTTAGACTCGTACTATGGCCTACAGGTTAAGGTCTTAACTCTTACTCTGGCCTACTGGTTAAGGTCTTAACTCTTACTCTGGCCTAATAGCTAAGGTCTTAGACTCGTACTATGGCGTACAGGTTAAGGTCTTAACTCTTACTCTGGCCTAATAGCTAAGGTCTTAGACTCATACTCTGGCCTACTGGTTAAGGTCTTAACTCTTACTCTGGCCTAATAGCTAAGGTCTTAACTCTTACTCTGGCCTTCTGGTTAAGGTCTTAACTCTTACGCTGGCCTACTGGTTAAGGTCTTAACTCTTACTCTGGCCTAATAGCTAAGGTCTTGAGTCTTACTCTGGCCTACTGGTTAAGGTCTTAACTCTTAATCTGGCCTACTGGTTAAGGTCTTAACTCTTACTCTGGCCTAATAGCTAAGGTCTTAGACTCGTACTCTGGCCTAATAGCTAAGGTCTTAACTCTTACTCTGGCCTAACAGCTAAGGTCTTAACTCTTACTCTGGCCTAATAGCCAAGGTCTTAACTCTTACTCTGGCCTAATAGCTAAGGTCTTAGACTCATACTCTGGCCTACAGGTTAAGGTCTTAACTATTATTCTGGCCTACTGGTTAAGGTCTTAACTCTTACTCTGGCCTGATAGCTAAGGTCTTAACTCTTACTCTAGCCTAAGAGCTAAGGTCTTAGACTCGTACTATGGCCTACAGGTTAAGGTCTTAACTCTTACTCTGGCCAACTGGTTAAGGTCTAAACTCTTACTCTGGCCTAATAGCTAAGGTCTTAACTCTTACTCTGGCCTACTGGTTAAGCTCTTAACTCCTACTCTGGCCTAATAGCGAAGGTCTTAACTCTTACTCTGGCCTTCTGGTTAAGGTCTTAACTCTTACTCTGGCCTAATAGCTAAGGTCTTAACTCTTACTCTGGCCTACTGGTTAAGCTCTTAACTCTTACTCTGGCCTAATAGCGAAGGTCTTAGACTCGTACTCTGGCCTAATGGTTAAGGTCTTAACTCCCACTCTGGCCTACTGATTAAGGTCTTCACTCTTACTCTGGCCTAATAGCTAAGGTCTTAGACTCGTACTCTGGCCTAATGGTTAAGGTCTTAACTATTACTCTGGCCTAATAGCTAAGGTCTTAATTCTTACTCTGGCCTAATAGCTAGGGTCTTAACTCTTACTCTGGCCTAATAGCTAAGGTCTTAGACTTGTACTCTGGCCTACAGGTTAAGGTCTTAACTCTTACTCTGGCCTACTGGATAAGGTCTTAATTCTTACTCTGGCCTAATAGCTAAGGTCTTAACTCTTACTCTGACCTAATAGCTAAGGTCTTAGACTCGTACTATGGCCTACAGGTTAAGGTCTTAACTCTTACTCTGGCCTACTGGTTAAGGTCTTAACTCTTACTCTGGCCTAATAGCTAAGGTCTTAGACTCGTACTATGGCCTACAGGTTAAGGTCTTAACTCTTACTCTGGTCTGCTGGTTAAGGTCTTAACTCTTATTCTGGCCTACTGGTTAAGGTCTTAACTCTTACTCTGGCCTAATAGCTAAGGTCTTAACTCTTACTCTGGCCTAATAGCTAAGGTCTTAGACTTACACTCTGGCCTACTGGTTAAGGTCTTAACTCTTACTCTGGCCTAATAGCTAAGGTCTTAACTCTTACTCTGGCCTAATAGCTAAGGTCTTAGACTCATACTCTGGCCTAATGGTTAAGGTCTTAACTCTTACTCTGGCCTAATAGCTAAGGTCTTAACTCTTACTCTGGCCTAATAGCTAAGGTCTTAGACTCGTACTCTGGCCTACTGGTTAAGGTCTTAACTCTTACTCTGGCCTACTGGTTAAGGTCTTAATTCTTACTCTGGCCTAATAGCTAAGGTCTTAACATTTACTCTGACCTAATAGCTAAGGTCTTAGACTCGTACTATGGCGTACAGGTTAAGGTCTTAACTCTTACTCTGGCCTAATAGCTAAGGTCTTAGACTCATACTCTGGCCTACTGGTTAAGGTCTTAACTCTTACTCTGGCCTAATAGCTAAGGTCTTAACTCTTACTCTGGCCTTCTGGTTAAGGTCTTAACTCTTACGCTGGCCTACTGGTTAAGGTCTTAACTCTTACTCTGGCCTAATAGCTAAGGTCTTAACTCTTACTCTGGCCTACTGGTTAAGGTCTTAACTCTTACTCTGGCCTACTGGTTAAGGTCTTAACTCTTACTCTGGCCTAATAGCTAAGGTCTTAGACTCGTACTCTGGCCTAATAGCTAAGGTCTTAACTCTTACTTTGGCCTAACAGCTAAGGTCTTAACTCTTACTCTGGCCTAATAGCCAAGGTCTTAACTCTTACTCTGGCCTAATAGCTAAGGTCTTAGACTCATACTCTGGCCTACAGGTTAAGGTCTTAACTATTATTCTGGCCTACTGGTTAAGGTCTTAACTCTTACTCTGGCCTGATAGCTAAGGTCTTAACTCTTACTCTAGCCTAAGAGCTAAGGTCTTAGACTTGTACTATGGCCTACAGGTTAAGGTCTTAACTCTTACTCTGGCCAACTGGTTAAGGTCTAAACTCTTACTCTGGCCTAATAGCTAAGGTCTTAACTCTTACTCTGGCCTACTGGTTAAGCTCTTAACTCTTACTCTGGCCTAATAGCGAAGGTCTTAACTCTTACTCTGGCCTTCTGGTTAAGGTCTTAACTCTTACTCTGGCCTAATAGCTAAGGTCTTAACTCTTACTCTGGCCTACTGGTTAAGCTCTTAACTCTTACTCTGGCCTAATAGCGAAGGTCTTAGACTCGTACTCTGGCCTAATGGTTAAGGTCTTAACTCCTACTCTGGCCTACTGGTTAAGGTCTTCACTCTTACTCTGGCCTAATAGCTAAGGTCTTAGACTCGTACTCTGGCCTAATGGTTAAGGTCTTAACTATTACTCTGGCCTAATAGCTAAGGTCTTAATTCTTACTCTGGCCTAATATCTATGGTCTTAACTCTTACTCTGGCCTAATAGCTAAGGTCTTAGACTTGTACTCTGGCCTACAGGTTAAGGTCTTAACTCTTACTCTGGCCTACTGGATAAGGTCTTAATTCTTACTCTGGCCTAATAGCTAAGGTCTTAACTCTTACTCTGACCTAATAGCTAAGGTCTTAGACTCGTACTATGGCCTACAGGTTAAGGTCTTAACTCTTACTCTGGCCTACTGGTTAAGGTCTTAACTCTTACTCTGGCCTAATAGCTAAGGTCTTAGACTCGTACTATGGCCAACAGGTTAAGGTCTTAACTCTTACTCTGGTCTGCTGGTTAAGGTCTTAACTCTTATTCTGGCCTACTGGTTAAGGTCTTAACTCTTACTCTGGCCTAATAGCTAAGGTCTTAACTCTTACTCTGGCCTAATAGCTAAGGTCTTAGACTTACACTCTGGCCTACTGGTTAAGGTCTTAACTCTTACTCTGGCCTAATAGCTAAGGTCTTAACTCTTACTCTGGCCTAATAGCTAAGGTCTTAGACTCATACTCTGGCCTAATGGTTAAGGTCTTAACTCTTACTCTGGCCTAATAGCTAAGGTCTTAACTCTTACTCTGGCCTAATAGCTAAGGTCTTAGACTCGTACTCTGGCCTACTGGTTAAGGTCTTAACTCTTACTCTGGCCTACTGGTTAAGGTCTTAATTCTTACTCTGGCCTAATAGCTAAGGTCTTAACTCTTACTCTGACCTAATAGCTAAGGTCTTAGACTCGTACTATGGCCTACAGGTTAAGGTCTTAACTCTTACTCTGGCCTACTGGTTAAGGTCTTAACTCTTACTCTGGCCTAATAGCTAAGGTCTTAGACTCGTACTCTGGCCTAATGGTTAAGGTCTTAACTCTTACTCTGGCCTAATAGCTAAGGTCTTAACTCTTACTCTGGCCTAATAACTAAGGTCTTAGACTCGTACTCTGGCCTACAGGTTAAGGTCTTATCTCTTACTCTGGTCTACTGGTTAAGGTCTAAACTCTTACTCTGGCCTAATAGCTAAGGTCTTAACTCTTACTCTGGCCTAATAGCTAAGGTCTTAGACTCGTACTCTGGCCTAATAGCTAAGGTCTTAACTCTTACTCTGGCCTAACAGCTAAGGTCTTAACTCTTACTCTGGCCTAATAGCCAAGGTCTTAACTCTTACTCTGGCCTAATAGCTAAGGTCTTAGACTCATACTCTGGCCTACAGGTTAAGGTCTTAACTATTATTCTGGCCTACTGGTTAAGGTCTTAACTCTTACTCTGGCCTGATAGCTAAGGTCTTAACTCTTACTCTAGCCTAAGAGCTAAGGTCTTAGACTCGTACTATGGCCTACAGGTTAAGGTCTTAACTCTTACTCTGGCCAACTGGTTAAGGTCTAAACTCTTACTCTGGCCTAATAGCTAAGGTCTTAACTCTTACTCTGGCCTACTGGTTAAGCTCTTAACTCTTACTCTGGCCTAATAGCGAAGGTCTTAACTCTTACTCTGGCCTTCTGGTTAAGGTCTTAACTCTTACTCTGGCCTAATAGCTAAGGTCTTAACTCTTACTCTGGCCTACTGGTTAAGCTCTTAACTCTTACTCTGGCCTAATAGCGAAGGTCTTAGACTCGTACTCTGGCCTAATGGTTAAGGTCTTAACTCCTACTCTGGCCTACTGGTTAAGGTCTTCACTCTTACTCTGGCCTAATAGCTAAGGTCTTAGACTCGTACTCTGGCCTAATGGTTAAGGTCTTAACTATTACTCTGGCCTAATAGCTAAGGTCTTAATTCTTACTCTGGCCTAATAGCTATGGTCTTAACTCTTACTCAGGCCTAATAGCTAAGGTCTTAGACTTGTACTCTGGCCTACAGGTTAAGGTCTTAACTCTTACTCTGGCCTACTGGATAAGGTCTTAATTCTTACTCTGGCCTAATAGCTAAGGTCTTAACTCTTACTCTGACCTAATAGCTAAGGTCTTAGACTCGTACTATGGCCTACAGGTTAAGGTCTTAACTCTTACTCTGGCCTACTGGTTAAGGTCTTAACTCTTACTCTGGCCTAATAGCTAAGGTCTTAGACTCGTACTATGGCCTACAGGTTAAGGTCTTAACTCTTACTCTGGTCTGCTGGTTAAGGTCTTAACTCTTATTCTGGCCTACTGGTTAAGGTCTTAACTCTTACTCTGGCCTAATAGCTAAGGTCTTAACTCTTACTCTGGCCTAATAGCTAAGGTCTTAGACTTACACTCTGGCCTACTGGTTAAGGTCTTAACTCTTACTCTGGCCTAATAGCTAAGGTCTTAACTCTTACTCTGGCCTAATAGCTAAGGTCTTAGACTCATACTCTGGCCTAATGGTTAAGGTCTTAACTCTTACTCTGGCCTAATAGCTAAGGTCTTAACTCTTACTCTGGCCTAATAGCTAAGGTCTTAGACTCGTACTCTGGCCTACTGGTTAAGGTCTTAACTCTTACTCTGGCCTACTGGTTAAGGTCTTAATTCTTACTCTGGCCTAATAGCTAAGGTCTTAACTCTTACTCTGACCTAATAGCTAAGGTCTTAGGCTCGTACTATGGCCTACAGGTTAAGGTCTTAACTCTTACTCTGGCCTACTGGTTAAGGTCTTAACTCTTACTCTGGCCTAATAGCTAAGGTCTTAGACTCGTACTCTGGCCTAATGGTTAAGGTCTTAACTCTTACTCTGGCCTAATAGCTAAGGTCTTAACTCTTACTCTGGCCTAATAACTAAGGTCTTAGACTCGTACTCTGGCCTACAGGTTAAGGTCTTATCTCTTACTCTGGTCTACTGGTTAAGGTCTAAACTCTTACTCTGGCCTAATAGCTAAGGTCTTAACTCTTACTCTGGCCTAATAGCTAAGGTCTTAGACTCGTACTATGGCCTACAGGTTAAGGTCTTAACTCGTACACTGGCCTACTGGGTAAGGTCTTAACTCTTACTCTGGCGTAATAGCTAAGGTCTTAACTCTTACTCTGGCCTAATAGCTAAGGTCTTAGACTCGTACTATGGCCTACAGGTTACGGTCTTAACTCTTACTCTGGCCTACTGGTTAAGGTCTTAACTCTTACTCTGGCCTAATAGCTAAGGTCTTAGACTCGTACTCTGGCCTACTGGTTAAGGTCTTAACTATTACTCTGGCCTACTGGTTAAGGTCTTAACTCTTACTCTGGCCTAATAGCTAACGTCTTAGACTCGTACTCTGGCCTAATGGTTAAGGTCTTAACTCTTACTCTGGCCTACTCGTTAAGGTCTTAACTCTTACTCTGGCCTACTGGTTAAGGTCTTATCTCTTTCTCTGGCCTAATGGTTAAGGTCTTAACTCTTACTCTGGCCTAATAGCTAAGGTCTTCACTCTTACTCTGGCCTAATAGCTAAGGTCTTAGACTTACACTCTGGCCTACTGGTTAAGGTCTTAACTCTTACTCTGGCCTAATGGTTAAGGTCTTAACTCTTACTCTGGCCTAATAGCTAAGGTCTTAACTCTTACTCTGGCCTAATAGCTAAGGTCTTAGACTCGTACTCTGGCCTACTGGTTAAGGTCTTAACTCTTACTCTGGCCTACTGGTTAAGGTCTTAAATCTTACTCTGGCCTAATAACTAAGGTCTTGCACTCGCACTCTGGCCTAATAGCTAAGGTCTTAGACTCGTACTCTGGCCTAATGGTTAAGGTCTTAACTCCTACTCTGGCCTACTGGTTAAGGTCTTCACTCTTACTCTGGCCTAATAGCTAAGGTCTTAGACTCGTACTCTGGCCTAATGGTTAAGGTCTTAACTATTACTCTGGCCTAATAGCTAAGGTCTTAATTCTTACTCTGGCCTAATAGCTATGGTCTTAACTCTTACTCTGGCCTAATAGCTAAGGTCTTAGACTTGTACTCTGGCCTACAGGTTAAGGTCTTAACTCTTACTCTGGCCTACTGGATAAGGTCTTAATTCTTACTCTGGCCTAATAGCTAAGGTCTTAACTCTTACTCTGACCTAATAGCTAAGGTCTTAGACTCGTACTATGGCCTACAGGTTAAGGTCTTAACTCTTACTCGGGCCTACTGGTTAAGGTCTTAACTCTTACTCTGGCCTAATAGCTAAGGTCTTAGACTCGTACTATGGCCTACAGGTTAAGGTCTTAACTCTTACTCTGGTCTGCTGGTTAAGGTCTTAACTCTTATTCTGGCCTACTGGTTAAGGTCTTAACTCTTACTCTGGCCTACTGGTTAAGGTCTTAACTCTTTCTCTGGCCTAATGGTTAAGGTCTTAACTCTTACTCTGGCCTACTGGTTAAGGTCTTAACTCTTCCTCTGGCCTAATAGCTAAGGTCTTAGACTTGTACTATGGCCTAATGGTTAAGGTCTTAACTCTTACTATGGCCTAATAGCTAAGGTCTTAACTCTTACCCTGGCCTAATAGCTAAGGTCATAGACTCATACTCTGGCCTACTGGTTAAGGTCTTAACTCTTACTCTGGCCTAATAGCTAAGGTCTTAACTCTTACTCTGGCCTAATAGCTAAGGTCTTAGACTCGTACTCTGTCCTACTGGTTAAGGTCTTAACTCTTACTCTGGCGTAATAGCTAAAGTCTTAACTCTTACTCTGGCCTCATAGCTATGGTCTTAGACTCGTACTCTGGCCTACAGGTTATGGTCTTAAATCTTACTCTGGCCTACTGGTTAAGGTCTTAACTCTTACTCTGGCCTAATAGCTAAGGTCTTAACTCTTACTCTGGCCTAATAGCTAAGGTCTTAGACTCGTACTATGGCCTACAGGTTAAGGTCTTAACTCTTACTCTGGCCTACTGGTTAAGGTCTTAACTCTTACTCTGGCCTAATAGCTAAGGTCTTAGACTCGTACTATGGCCTACAGGTTAAGGTCTTAACTCTTACTCTGTCCTACTGGTTAAGGTCTTAACTCTTACTCTGGCCTAATAGCTAAGGTCTTAGACTCGTACTATGGCGTACAGGTTAAGGTCTTAACTCTTACTCTGGCCTAATAGCTAAGGTCTTAGACTCATACTCTGGCCTACTGGTTAAGGTCTTAACTCTTACTCTGGCCTAATAGCTAAGGTCTTAACTCTTACTCTGGCCTTCTGGTTAAGGTCTTAACTCTTACGCTGGCCTACTGGTTAAGGTCTTAACTCTTACTCTGGCCTAATAGCTAAGGTCTTAACTCTTACTCTGGCCTACTGGTTAAGGTCTTAACTCTTACTCTGGCCTACTGGTTAAGGTCTTAACTCTTACTCTGGCCTAATAGCTAAGGTCTTAGACTCGTACTCTGGCCTAATAGCTAAGGTCTTAACTCTTACTCTGGCCTAACAGCTAAGGTCTTAACTCTTACTCTGGCCTAATAGCTAAGGTCTTAACTCTTACTCTGGCCTAATAGCTAAGGTCTTAGACTCTTACTCTGGCCTACAGGTTAAGGTCTTAACTATTATTCTGGCCTACTGGTTAAGGTCTTAACTCTTACTCTGGCCTGATAGCTAAGGTCTTAACTCTTACTCTAGCCTAAGAGCTAAGGTCTTAGACTCGTACTATGGCCTACAGGTTAAGGTCTTAACTCTTACTCTGGCCAACTGGTTAAGGTCTAAACTCTTACTCTGGCCTAATAGCTAAGGTCTTAACTCTTACTCTGGCCTACTGGTTAAGCTCTTAACTCTTACTCTGGCCTAATAGCGAAGGTCTTAACTCTTACTCTGGTCTTCTGGTTAAGGTCCTAACTCTTACTCTGGCCTAATAGCTAAGGTCTTAACTCTTACTCTGGCCTACTGGTTAAGCTCTTAACTCTTACTCTGGCCTAATAGCGAAGGTCTTAACTCTTACTCTGGCCTACTGGTTAAGGTCTTAACTCTTACTCTGGCCTAATAGCTAAGGTCTTAGACTCATTCTCTGGCCTAATGGTTAAGGTCTTAACTCTTACTCTGGCCTAATGGTTAAGGTCTTAACTCTTACTCTGGCCTACTGGTTAATGTCTTAACTCTTACTCTGGCCTACTTGTTAAGGTCTTAATTCTTACTCTAGCCTACTGGTTAAGGTCTTGACTCTTTCTCTGGCCTAATAGCTAAGGTCTTAGACTTGTACTCTGGCCTAATAGCTAAGTTCTTAACTCTTACTCTGGCCTAATAGATAAGGTCTTAGACTCGTACTATGGCCTACAAGTTAAGGTCTTAACTCTATCTCTGGCCTACTGGTTAAGGTCTTAACTCTTACTCTGGCCTAATAGCTAAGGTCTTAGACTCTTACTCTGGCCTAGTGGTTAAGGTCTTAACTCTTACTCTGGCCTACAGGTTAAGGTCTTATCTCTTACTCTGGCCTACAGGTTAAGGTCTTAACTCTTACTCTGGCCTAATAGCTAAGGTCTTAGACTCGTACTATGGCCTACAGGTTAAGGTCTTAACTCTTACTCTGGCCTACAGGTTAAGGTCTTAACTCTTACTCTGGCCTAATAGCTAAGGTCTTAGACTCATACTCTGGCCTACTGGTTAAGGTCTTAACTCTTACTCTGGCCTACTGGATAAGGTCTTAACTCTTACTCTGGCCTAATAGCTAAGGTCTTAACTCTTACTCTGGCCTACTGGTTAAGGTCTTAACTCTTACTCTGGCCTACTGGTTAAGGTCTTAACTCTTACTCTGGCCTAATAGCTAAGGTCTTAGACTCGTACTCTGGCCTAATAGCTAAGGTCTTAACTCTTACTCTGGCCTAACAGCTAAGGTCTTAACTCTTACTATGGCCTAATAGCTAAGGTCTTAACTCTTACTCTGGCCTAATAGCTAAGGTCTTAGACTCATACTCTGGCCTACAGGTTAAGGTCTTAACTATTATTCTGGCCTACTGGTTAAGGTCTTAACTCTTACTCTGGCCTGATAGCTAAGGTCTTAACTCTTACTCTAGCCTAAGAGCTAAGGTCTTAGACTCGTACTATGGCCTACAGGTTAAGGTCTTAACTCTTACTCTGGCCAACTGGTTAAGGTCTAAACTCTTACTCTGGCCTAATAGCTAAGGTCTTAACTCTTACTCTGGCCTACTGGTTAAGCTCTTAACTCTTACTCTGGCCTAATAGCGAAGGTCTTAACTCTTACTCTGGTCTTCTGGTTAAGGTCTTAACTCTTACTCTGGCCTAATAGCTAAGGTCTTAACTCTTACTCTGGCCTACTGGTTAAGCTCTTAACTCTTACTCTGGCCTAATAGCGAAGGTCTTAACTCTTACTCTGGCCTACTGGTTAAGGTCTTAACTCTTACTCTGGCCTAATAGCTAAGGTCTTAGACTCATTCTCTGGCCTAATGGTTAAGGTCTTAACTCTTACTCTGGCCTAATGGTTAAGGTCTTAACTCTTACTCTGGCCTACTGGTTAATGTCTTAACTCTTACTCTGGCCTACTTGTTAAGGTCTTAATTCTTACTCTGGCCTACTGGTTAAGGTCTTGACTCTTACTCTGGCCTAATAGCTAAGGTCTTAGACTTGTACTCTGGCCTAATAGCTAAGTTCTTAACTCTTACTCTGGCCTAATAGATAAGGTCTTAGACTCGTACTATGGCCTACAAGTTAAGGTCTTAACTCTATCTCTGGCCTACTGGTTAAGGTCTTAACTCTTACTCTGGCCTAATAGCTAAGGTCTTAGACTCTTACTCTGGCCTAGTGGTTAAGGTCTTAACTCTTACTCTGGCCTACAGGTTAAGGTCTTATCTCTTACTCTGGCCTACAGGTTAAGGTCTTAACTCTTACTCTGGCCTAATAGCTAAGGTCTTAGACTCGTACTATGGCCTACAGGTTAAGGTCTTAACTCTTACTCTGGCCTACAGGTTAAGGTCTTAACTCTTACTCTGGTCTAATAGCTAAGGTCTTAGACTCATACTCTGGCCTACTGGTTAAGGTCTTAACTCTTACTCTGGCCTACTGGATAAGGTCTTAACTCTTACTCTGGCCTAATAGCTAAGGTCTTAGACTCGTACAATGGCCTACTGGTTAAGGTCTTAACTCTTATTCTGGCTTAATAGCTAAGGTCTTATCTCTCACTCTGGCCTACTGGTTAAGGTCTTAACTCTTACTCTGGCTTAATAGCTAAGGTCTTAGACTCATACTCTGGCCTACTGGTTAATGTCTTAACTCTTACTCTGGCCTACTTGTTAAGGTCTTAATTCTTACTCTGGCCTACTGGTTAAGGTCTTGACTCTTACTCTGGCCTAATAGCTAAGGTCTTAACTCTTACTCTGGCCTAATAGCTAAGGTCTTAGACTCGTACTCTGGCCTAGTGGTTAATGTCTTAACTCTTACTCTGGCCTAATAGCTAAGGTCTTAACTCTTACTCTGGCCTAATAGGTAAGGTCTTAGACTCGTACTCTGGCCTACCGGTTAAGGTCTTAACTCTTACTCTGGCCTAATAGCTAAGGTCTTAACTCTTACTCTGACCTTCTGGTTAAGGTCTTAACTCTTACTCTGGCCTACTGGTTAAGGTCTAAACTCTTACTCTGGCCAAATAGCGAAGGTCTTAACTCTTACTCTGGCCTTCTTGTTAAGGTCTTAACTCTTACTCTGGCCTAATAGCTAAGGTCTGAACTCTTACTCTGGCCTACTGGTTAAGCTCTTAACTCTTACTCTGGCCTAATAGCGAAGGTCTTAACTCTTACTCTGGCCTACTGGTTAAGGTCTTAACTCTTACTCTGGCCTAATAGCTAAGGTCTTAGACTCATTCTCTGGCCTAATGGTTAAGGTCTTAACTCTTACTCTGGCCTACTGGTTAATGTCTTAACTCTTACTCTGGCCTACTTGTTAAGGTCTTAATTCTTACTCTGGCCTACTGGTTAAGGTCTTGACTCTTACTCTGGCCTAATAGCTAAGGTCTTAGACTTGTACTCTGGCCTAATAGCTAAGTTCTTAACTCTTACTCTGGCCTAATAGATAAGGTCTTAGACTCGTACTATGGCCTACAAGTTAAGGTCTTAACTCTATCTCTGGCCTACTGGTTAAGGTCTTAACTCTTACTCTGGCCTAATAGCTAAGGTCTTAGACTCTTACTCTGGCCTAGTGGTTAAGGTCTTAACTCTTACTCTGGCCTACTGGTTAAGGTCTTAACTCTTACTCTGGCCTACAGGTTAAGGTCTTATCTCTTACTCTGGCCTACAGGTTAAGGTCTTAACTCTTACTCTGGCCTAATAGCTAAGGTCTTAGACTCGTACTATGGCCTACAGGTTAAGGTCTTAACTCTTACTCTGGCCTACAGGTTAAGGTCTTAACTCTTACTCTGGCCTAATAGCTAAGGTCTTAGACTCGTACAATGGCCTACTGGTTAAGGTCTTAACTCTTACTCTGGCTTAATAGCTAAGGTCTTATCTCTCACTCTGGCCTACTGGTTAAGGTCTTAACTCTTACTCTGGCTTAATAGCTAAGGTCTTAGACTCATGCTCTGGCCTAATGGTTAAGGTCTTAACTGTTACTCTGGCCTACAGGTTAAGGTCTTAACTCTTACTCTGGCCTAATAGCTAAGGTCTTAGACTCGTACTATGGCCTACAGGTTAAGGTTTTAACTCTTACTCTGGCCTAATAGCTAAGGTCTTAGACTCATACTATGGCCTATAGGTTAAGGTCTTAACTCTTACTCTGGCCTAATAGCTAAGGTCTTAGACTTGTACTCTGGCCTAATGGTTAAGGTCTTAACTCTTACTCTGGCCTAATAGCTAAGGTCTTAGACTCGTACTATGGCCTAATGGGTAATGTCTTAACTCTTACTCTGGCCTAATAGCTAAGGTCTTAACTCTTACCCTGGCCTAATAGCTAAGGTCATAGACTCATACTCTGGCCTACTGGTTAAGGTCTTAACTCTTACTCTGGCCTAATAGCTAAGGTCTTAACTCTTACTCTGGCCTAATAGCTAAGGTCTTAGACTCGTACTCTGGCCTACTGGTTAAGGTCTTAACTCTTACTCTGGCCTACTGGTTAAGGTCTTAACTCTTACTCTGGCCTAATAGCTAACGTCTTAGACTCGTACTCTGGCCTAATGGTTAAGGTCTTAACTCTTACTCTGGCCTACTGGTTAAGGTCTTAACTCTTACTCTGGCCTAATGGTTAAGGTCTTAACTCTTAATCTGGCCTAATAGCTAAGGTCTTAACTCTTACTCTGGCCTAATAGTTAAGGTCTTAGACTCGCACTCTGGCCTACTGGTTAAGCTCTTAACTCTTACTCTGGCCTAATAGCTAAGGTCTTGGACTCGTACTCTGGCCTAATGGTTAAGGTCTTAACTCTTACTCTGGCCTAACAGCTTAGGTCTTAACTCTTACTCTCGCCTAATAGCTAAGGTCTTAACTCTTACTCTGGCCTAATAGCTAAGGTCTTAGACTCGTACTCTGGCCTACAGGTTAAGGTCTTAACTATTACTCTGGCCTACTGGTTAAGGTCTTAACTCTTACTCTGGCCTAATAGCTAAGGTCTTAACTCTTACTCTAGCCTAATAGCTAAGGTCTTAGACTCGTACTATGGCCTACAGGTTAAGGTCTTAACTCTTACTCTGGCCAACTGGTTAAGGTCTTAACTCTTACTCTGGCCTAATAGCTAAGGCCTTAGACTCGTACTATGGCCTACAGGTTAAGGTCTTAACTCTTACTCTGGCCTACTGTTTAAGGTCTTAACTCTTACTCTGGCCTAATAGCTAAGGTCTTAGACTCGTACTATGGCCTACAGGTTAAGGTCTTAACTCTTACTCTGGCCTACTGGTTAAGGTCTTAACTCTTACTCTGGCCTAATAGGTAAGGTCTTAGACTCGTACTCTGGCCTAATAGCTAAGGTCTTAGACTCGTACTCTGGCCTAATGGTTAAGGTCTTAACTCTTACTCTGGCCTAATAGCTAAGGTCTTAACTCTTACTCTGGCCTACTGGTTAAGGTCTTCACACTTACTCTGGCCTAATAGCTAAGGTCTTAGACTCGTACTCTGGCCTAATGGTTAAGGTCTTAACTCTTACTCTGGCCTAATAGCTAAGGTCTTAACTCTTACTCTGGCCTAATAGCTAAGGTCTTAACTCTTACTCTGGCCTAATAACTAAGGCCTTAGACCCGTACTCTGGCCTACAGGTTAAGGTCTTAACTCTTACTCTGGCCTACTGGTAAAGGTCTAAACTCTTACTCTGGCCTAATAGCTAAGGTCTTAACTCTTACTCTGGCCTTATAGCTAAGGTCTTAGACTCATACTATGGCCTACAGGTTAAGGTCTTAACTCTTACACTGGCCTACTGGGTAAGGTCTTAACTCTTACTCTGGCCTAATGGCTAAGGTCTTAGACTCGTACTATGGCCTACAGGTTACGGTCTTAACTCTTACTCTGGCCTACTGGTTAAGGTCTTAACTCTTACTCTGGCCTAATAGCTAAGGTCTTAGACTCGTACACTAGCCTACTGGTTAAGGTCTTAACTCTTACTCTGGCCTACTGATTAAGTTCTTAACTCTTACTCTGGCCTAATAGCTAACGTCTTAGACTCGTACTCTGGCCTAATGGTTAAGGTCTTAACTCTTACTCTGGCCTACTGGTTAAGGTCTTAACTCTTTCTCTGGCCTAATGGTTAAGGTCTTAACTCTTACTCTGGCATACTGGTTAAGGTCTTAACTCTTACTTTGGCCTAATAGCTAAGGTCTTAGACTCGTACTCTGGCCTAATGGTTAAGGTCTTAACTCTTACTCTGGCCTAATAGCTAAGGTCTTAACTCTTACTCTGGCCTAATAGCTAAGGTCTTAGACTCGCACTCTGGCCTACTGGTTAAGGTCTTAACTCTTACTCTGGCCTAATAGCTAAGGTCTTAACTCTTACTCTGTCCTAATAGCTAAGGTCTTGGACTCGTACTCTGGCCTAATGGTTAAGGTCTTAACTCTTACTCTGGCCTAATAGCTAAGGTCTTAACTCTTACTCTGGCCTAATAGCTAAGGTCTTAGACTCGTACTCTAGCCTACTGTTTAAGGTCTTAACTCTTACTCTGGCCTACTGGTTACGGTCTTAACTCTTACTCTGGCCTATTAGCTAAGGTCTTAGACTCGTACTCTGGCCTAATAGCTAAGGTCTTAGACTCATACTCTGGCCTAATGGTTAAGGTCTTAACTCTTACTCTGGCCTAACAGCTAAGGTCTTAACTCTTACTCTGGCCTAATAGCTAAGGTCTTAAGTCTTACTCTGGCCTAATAGCTAAGGTCTTAGACTCGTACTCTGGCCTACAGGTTAAGGTCTTAACTATTACTCTGGCCTACTGGTTAAGGTCTTAACTCTTACTCTGGCCTAATAGCTAAGGGCTTACACTCGTACTCTGGCCTAATAGCTAAGGTCTTAGACTCGTACTCTGGCCTACTGGTTAAGGTCTTCACTCGTACTCTGGCCTAATAGATAAGGTCTTAGACTCGTACAATGGCCTAATGGTTAAGGTCTTAACTCTTACTCTGGCCTAATGTTTAAGGTCTTAACTCTTACCCTGGCCTACTGGTTAAGGTCTTAACTCTTACTCTGGCCTAGGTCTTAGCTCTTTCTCTGGCCTAATGGTTAAGGTCTTAACTCTTACTCTGGCCTACTGGTTAAGGTCTTAACTCTTACTCTGGCCTAATAGCTAAGGACTTAGACTCGTAATCTGGCCCACTGGTTAAGGTCTTAACTCTTACTCTGGCCTAATAGCTAAGGTCTTAACTCTTACTCTGGCCTAATAGCTAAGGTCTTAGACTCATACTCTGGCCTACTGGTTAAGGTCTTAACTCTTACTCTTTCCTAATAGCTAAGGTCTTAACTCTTACTTTGGCCTAATAGCTAACGTCTTAGACTCGTACTCTAGCCTACTGGTTAAGGTCTTAACTCTTGCTCTGGCCTAATAGCTAAGGTCTTAGACTCGTACTCTGGCCTAATGGTTAAGGTCTTAACTTTTACTCTGGCCTAATAGCTAAGGTCTTAACTCTTACTCTGGCCTAATAGCTAAGGTCTTAGACTCTTACTCTGGCCTACAGGTTAAGGTCTTAACTCTTACTCTGGCCTACTGGTTAAGGTCTTAACTCTTACTCTGGCCTAATAGCTAAGGTCTTAGACTCGTACTCTGGCCTAATAGCTAAGGTCTTAGACTTGTACTCTGGCCTAATGGTTAAGGTCTTAACTCTTACTCTGGCCTAATAGCTAAGGTCTTAACTCTTACTCTGGCCTCCTGGTTAAGGTCTTCACTCTTACTCTGGCCTAATACCTAAGGTCTTATACTCGTACTCTGGCCTAATGGTTAAGGTCTTAACTCTTACTCTGGCCTAATAGCTAAGGTCTTAACTCTTTCTCTGGCCTAATAATTAAGGTCTTAGACTCGTACTCTGGCCTACAGGTTAAGGTCTTAACTCTTACTATGGTCTACTGGTTAAGGTCTAAACTCTTACTCTGGCCTAATAGCTAAGGTCTTAACTCTTACTCTGGCCTAATAGCTAAGGTCTTAGACTCGTACTATGGCCTACAGGTTAAGGTCTTAACTCTTACACTGGCCTACTGGGTAAGGTCTTAACTCTTACTCTGGCCTAATAGCTAAGGTCTTAACTCTTACTCTGGCCTAATAGCTAGGGTCTTAGACTCGTACTATGGCCTACAGGTTACGGTCTTAACTCTTACTCTGGCCTACTGGTTAAGGTCTTAACTCTTACTCTGGCCTAATAGCTAAGGTCTTAGACTCGTACTCTGGCCTACTGGTTAAGGTCTTAACTCTTACTCTGGCCTACTGGTTAAGGTCTTAACTCTTACTCTGGCCTAATAGCTAACGTCTTAGACTCGTACTCTGGCCTAATGGTTAAGGTCTTAACTCTTACTCTGGCCTACTGGTTAAGGTCTTAACTCTTACTCTGGCCTACTGGTTAAGGTCTTATCTCTTTCTCTGGCCTAATGGTTAAGGTCTTAACTCTTACTCTGGCCTAATAGCTAAGGTCTTAACTCTTACTCTGGCCTAATAGCTAAGGTCTTAGACTCACACTCTGGCCTACTGGTTAAGGTCTTAACTCTTACTCTGGCCTAATAGCTAAGGTCTTAACTCTTACTCTGGCCTAATAGCTAAGGTCTTAGACTCATACTCTGGCCTAATGGTTAAGGTCTTAACTCTTACTCTGACCTAATAGCTAAGGTCTTAACTCTTACTCTGGCCTAATAGCTAAGGTCTTAGACTCGTACTCTGGCCTACTGGTTAAGGTCTTAACTCTTACTCTGGCCTACTGGTTAAGGTCTTAAATCTTACTCTGGCCTAATAACTAAGGTCTTACACTCGTACTCTGGCCTAATAGCTAAGGTCTTAGACTCGTACTCTGGCCTAATGGTTAAGGTCTTAACTCCTACTCTGGCCTACTGGTTAAGGTCTTCACTCTTACTCTGGCCTAATAGCTAAGGTCTTAGACTCGTACTCTGGCCTAATGGTTAAGGTATTAACTATTACTCTGGCCTTATAGCTAAGGTCTTAATTCTTACTCTGGCCTAATAGCTATGGTCTTAACTCTTACTCTGGCCTAATAGCTAAGGTCTTAGACTTGTACTCTGGCCTACAGGTTAAGGTCTTAACTCTTACTCTGGCCTACTGGATAAGGTCTTAACTCTTACCCTGGCCTAATAGCTAAGGTCTTAACTCTTACTCTAGCCTAATAGCTAAGGTCTTAGACTCGTACTATGGCCTACAGGTTAACATCTGAACTCTTACTCTGGCCTACAGGTTAAGGTCTTAACTCTTACTCTGGCCTAATAGCTAAGGTCTTAGACTCGTACTATGGCCTACAGGTTAAGGTCTTAACTCTTACTCTGGCCTGCTGGTTAAGGTCTTAACTCTTATTCTGGCCTACTAGTTAAGGCCTTAACTCTTACTCTGGCCTACTGGTTAAGGTCTTAACTCTTTCTCTGGCCTAATGGTTAAGGTCTTAACTCTTACTCTGGCCTACTGGTTAAGGTCTTAACTCTTCCTCTGGCCTAATAGCTAAGGTCTTAGACTCGTACTATGGCCTAATGGTTAAGGTCTTAACTCTTACTCTGGCCGAATAGCTAAGGTCTTAACTCTTACCCTGGCCTAATAGCTAAGGTCATAGACTCATACTCTGGCCTACTGGTTAAGGTCTTAACTCTTACTCTGGCCTAATAGCTAAGGTCTTAACTCTTACTCTGGCCTAATAGCTAAGGTCTTAGACTCGTACTCTGGCCTACTGGTTAAGGTCTTAACTCTTACTCTGGCGTAATAGCTAAAGTCTTAACTCTTACTCTGGCCTCATAGCTATGGTCTTAGACTCGTACTCTGGCCTACAGGTTATGGTCTTAACTCTTACTCTGGCCTACTGGTTAAGGTCTTAACTCTTACTCTGGCCTAATAGCTAAGGTCTTAACTCTTACTCTGGCCTAATAGCTAAGGTCTTAACTCTTACTCTGGCCTAATAGCTAAGGTCTTAGACTCGTACTATGGCCTACAGGTTAAGGTCTTAACTCTTACTCTGGCCTACTGGTTAAGGTCTTAACTCTTACTCTGGCCTAATAGCTAAGGTCTTAGACTCGTACTATGGCCTACAGGTTAAGGTCTTAACTCTTACTCTGGCCTACTGGTTAAGGTCTTAACTCTTACTCTGGCCTAACATCTAAGGTCTTAGACTCGTACTATGGCCTACAGGTTAAGGTCTTAACTCTTACTCTGGCCTAATAGCTAAGGTCTTAGACTCATACTCTGGCCTACTGGTTAAGGTCTTAACTCTTACTCTGGCCTAATAGCTAAGGTCTTAACTATTACTCTGGCCTTCTGGTTAAGGTCTTAACTCTTACGCTGGCCTACTGGTTAAGGTCTTAACTCTTACTCTGGCCTAATAGCTAAGGTCTTAACTCTTACTCTGGCCTACTGGTTAAGGTCTTAACTCTTACTCTGGCCTACTGGTTAAGGTCTTAACTCTTACTCTGGCCTAATAGCTAAGGTCTTAGACTCGTACTCTGGCCTAATAGCTAAGGTCTTAGACTCATACTCTGGCCTAATGGTTAAGGTCTTAACTCTTACTCTGGCCTAACAGCTAAGGTCTTAACTCTTACTCTGGCCTAATAGCTAAGGTCTTAACTCTTACTCTGGCCTAATAGCTAAGGTCTTAGACTCGTACTCTGGCCTACAGGTTACGGTCTTAACTATTACTCTGGCCTACTGGTTAAGGTCTTAACTCTTACTCTGGCCTAATAGCTAAGGTCTTAACTCTTACTCTAGCCTAATAGCTAAGGTCTTAGACTCGTACTATGGCCTACAGGTTAAGGTCTTAACTCTTAATCTGGCCAACTGGTTAAGGTCTTAACACTTACTCTGGCCTAATAGCTAAGGTCTTAGACTCGTACTATGGCCTACAGGTTAAGGTCTTAACTCTTACTCTGGCCTACTGGTTAAGGTCTTAACTCTTACTCTGGCCTAATAGCTAAGGTCTTAGACTCGTACTATGGCCTACAGGTTAAGGTATTTACTCTTACTCTGGCCTAATAGCTAAGGTCTTAGACTCGTACTCTGGCCTACTGGTTAAGGTCTTAACTCTTACTCTGGCCTAGGTCTTAGCTCTTTCTCTGGCCTAATGGTTAAGGTCTTAACTCTTACTCTGGCCTACTGGTTAAGGTCTTAACTCCTACTCTGGCCTAATAGCGAAGGACTTAGACTCGTAATCTGGCCTACTGGTTAAGGTCTGAACTCTTACTCTGGCCTAATAGCTAAGGTACTCTTACTCTGGCCTAATAGCTAAGGTCTTAGACTCATACTCTGGCCTACTGGTTAAGGTCTTAACTCTTACTCTTTCCTAATAGCTAAGGTCTTAACTCTTACTTTGGCCTAATAGCTAACGTCTTAGACTCGTACTCTGGCCTACTGGTTAAGGTCTTAACTCTTACTCTGGCCTAATAGCTAAGGTCTCAACTCTTACTCTGGCCTAATAGCTAAGGTCTTAGACTCGTACTATGGCCTACAGGTTAAGGTATTTACTTTTACTCTGGCCTAATAGCTAAGGTCTTAGACTCGTACTCTGGCCTACTGGTTAAGGTCTTAACTCTTACTCTGGCCTAATAGCTAAGGTCTTAACTCTTACTCTGGCCTACTGGTTAAGGTCTTAACTCTTACTCTGGCCTAATACCTAAGGTCTTAGACTCGTACTCTGGCCTAATGTTTAAGGTCTTAACTCTTATTCTGGCCTAATAGCTAAGGTCTTAGACTCGTACTCTGGCCTAATAGATGAGGTCTTAGACTCGTACAATGGCCTAATGGTTAAGGTCTTAACTCTTACTCTGGCCTAATGTTTAAGGTCTTAACTCTTACCCTGGCCTACTGGTTAAGGTCTTAACTCTTACTCTGGCCTAGGTCTTAGCTCTTTCTCTGGCCTAATGGTTAAGGTCTTAACTCTTACTCTGGCCTACTGGTTAAGGTCTTAACTCTTACTCTGGCCTAATAGCTAAGGACTTAGACTCGTAATCTGGCCTACTGGTTAAGGTCTTAACTCTTACTCTGGCCTAATAGCTAAGGTCTTAACTCTTACGCTGGCCTAATAGCTAAGGTCTTAGACTCAAACTCTGGCCTACTGGTTAAGGTCTTAACTCTTACTCTTTCCTAATAGCTAAGGTCTTAACTCTTACTTTGGCCTAATAGCTAACGTCTTAGACTCGTACTCTGGCCTACTGGTTAAGGTCTTAACTCTTACTCTGGTCTAATAGCTAAGGTCTTAGACTCGTACTATGGCCTACAGGTTAAGGTCTTAACTCTTACTCTGGCCTGCTGGTTAAGGTCTTAACTCTTATTCTGGCCTACTAGTTAAGGCCTTAACTCTTACTCTGGCCTACTGGTTAAGGTCTTAACTCTTTCTCTGGCCTAATGGTTAAGGACTTAACTCTTACTCTGGCCTACTGGTTAAGATCTTAACTCTTCCTCTGGCCTAATAGCTAAGGTCTTAGACTCGTACTATGGCCTAATGGTTAAGGTCTTAACTCTTACTCTGGCCTAATAGCTAAGGTCTTAACTCTTACCCTGGCCTAATAGCTAAGGTCATAGACTCATACTCTGGCCTACTGGTTAAGGTCTTAACTCTTACTCTGGCCTAATAGCTAAGGTCTTAACTCTTACTCTGGCCTAATAGCTAAGGTCTTAGACTCGTACTCTGGCCTACTGGTTAAGGTCTTAACTCTTACTCTGGCGTAATAGCTAAAGTCTTAACTCATACTCTGGCCTCATAGCTATGGTCTTAGACTCGTACTCTGGCCTACAGGTTATGGTCTTAACTCTTACTCTGGCCTACTGGTTAAGGTCTTAACTCTTACTCTGGCTTAATAGCTAAGGTCTTACCTCTTACTCTGGCCTAATAGCTAAGGTCTTAGACTCGTACTATGGCCTACAGGTTAAGGTCTTAACTCTTACTCTGGCCTACTGGTTAAGGTCTTAACTCTTACTTTGGCCTAATAGCTAAGGTCTTAGACTCGTACTATGGCCTAATGGTTAAGGTCTTAACTCTTACTCTGGCCTAATAGCTAAGGTCTTAGACTCATACTCTGGCCTACTGGTTAAGGTCTTAACTCTTACTCTGGCCTAATAGCTAAGGTCTTAACTCTTACTCTGGCCTTCTGGTTAAGGTCTTAACTCTTACGCTGGCCTACTGGTTAATGTCTTAACTCTTACTCTGGCCTAATAGCTAAGGTCTTAACTCTTACTCTGGCCTACTGGTTAAGGTCTTAACTCTTACTCTGGCCTACTGGTTAAGGTCTTAACTCTTACTCTGGCCTAATAGCTAAGGTCTTAGACTCGTACTCTGGCCTAATAGCTAAGGTCTTAACTCTTACTCTGGCCTAACAGCTAAGGTCTTAACTCTTACTCTGGCCTAATAGCTAAGGTCTTAACTCTTACTCTGGCCTAATAGCTAAGGTCTTAGACTCATACTCTGGCCTACAGGTTAAGGTCTTAACTATTATTCTGGCCTACTGGTTAAGGTCTTAACTCTTACTCTGGCCTGACAGCTAAGGTCTTAACTCTTACTCTAGCCTAAGAGCTAAGGTCTTAGACTCGTACTATGGCCTACAGGTTAAGGTCTTAACTCTTACTCTGGCCTAATAGCGAAGGTCTTAACTCTTACTCTGGCCTTCTGGTTAAGGTCTTAACTCTTACACTGGCCTAATAGCTAAGGTCTTAACTCTTACTCTGGCCTACTGGTTAAGCTCTTAACTCTTACTCTGGCCTAATAGCGAAGGTCTTAACTCTTACTCTGGCCTACTGGTTAAGGTCTTAACTCTTACTCTGGCCTAATAGCTAAGGTCTTAGACTCATTCTCTGGCCTAATGGTTAAGGTCTTAACTCTTACTCTGGCCTAATGGTTAAGGTCTTAACTCTTACTCTGGCCTACTGGTTAATGTCTTAACTCTTACTCTGGCCTACTTGTTAAGGTCTTAATTCTTACTCTGGCCTACTGGTTAAGGTCTTGACTCTTACTCTGGCCTAATAGCTAAGGTCTTAGACTTGTACTCTGGCCTAATAGCTAAGTTCTTAACTCTTACTCTGGCCTAATAGATAAGGTCTTAGACTCGTACTATGGCCTACAAGTTAAGGTCTTAACTCTATCTCTGGCCTACTGGTTAAGGTCTTAACTCTTACTCTGGCCTAATAGCTAAGGTCTTAGACTCTTACTCTGGCCTAGTGGTTAAGGTCTTAACTCTTACTCTGGCCTACAGGTTAAGGTCTTATCTCTTACTCTGGCCTACAGGTTAAGGTCTTAACTCTTACTCTGGCCTAATAGCTAAGGTCTTAGACTCGTACTATGGCCTACAGGTTAAGGTCTTAACTCTTACTCTGGCCTACAGGTTAAGGTCTTAACTCTTACTCTGGCCTAATAGCTAAGGTCTTAGACTCATACTCTGGCCTACTGGTTAAGGTCTTAACTCTTACTCTGGCCTACTGGATAAGGTCTTAACTCTTACTCTGGCCTAATAGCTAAGGTCTTAGACTCGTACAATGGCCTACTGGTTAAGGTCTTAACTCTTATTCTGGCTTAATAGCTAAGGTCTTATCTCTCACTCTGGCCTACTGGTTAAGGTCTTAACTCTTACTCTGGCTTAATAGCTAAGGTCTTAGACTCATACTCTGGCCTACTGGTTAATGTCTTAACTCTTACTCTGGCCTACTTGTTAAGGTCTTAATTCTTACTCTGGCCTACTGGTTAAGGTCTTGACTCTTACTCTGGCCTAATAGCTAAGGTCTTAACTCTTACTCTGGCCTAATAGCTAAGGTCTTAGACTCGTACTCTGGCCTAGTGGTTAAGGTCTTAACTCTTACTCTGGCCTAATAGCTAAGGTATTAACTCTTACTCTGGCCTAATAGGTAAGGTCTTAACTCTTCCTCTGGCCTAATAGCTACGGTCTTAACTCTTACTCTGACCTTCTGGTTAAGGTCTTAACTCTTACTCTGGCCTACTGGTTAAGGTCTAAACTCTTACTCTGGCCAAATAGCGAAGGTCTTAACTCTTACTCTGGCCTTCTTGTTAAGGTCTTAACTCTTACTCTGGCCTAATAGCTAAGGTCTTAACTCTTACTCTGGCCTACTGGTTAAGCTCTTAACTCTTACTCTGGCCTAATAGCGAAGGTCTTAACTCTTACTCTGGCCTACTGGTTAAAGTCTTAACTCTTACTCTGGCCTAATAGCTAAGGTCTTAGACTCATTCTCTGTCCTAATGGTTAAGGTCTTAACTCTTACTCTGGCCTAATGGTTAAGGTCTTAACTCTTACTCTGGCCTACTTGTTAAGGTCTTAATTCTTACTCTGGCCTACTGGTTAAGGTCTTGACTCTTACTCTGGCCTAATAGCTAAGGTCTTAGACTTGTACTCTGGCCTAATAGCTAAGTTCTTAACTCTTACTCTGGCCTAATAGATACGGTCTTAGACTCGTACTATGGCCTACAAGTTAAGGTCTTAACTCTATCTCTGGCCTACTGGTTAAGGTCTTAACTCTTACTCTGGCCTAATAGCTAAGGTCTTAGACTCTTACTCTGGCCTAGTGGTTAAGGTCTTAACTCTTACTCTGGCCTACTGGTTAAGGTCTTAACTCTTACTCTGGCCTACAGGTTAAGGTCTTATCTCTTACTCTGGCCTACAGGTTAAGGTCTTAACTCTTACTCTGGCCTAATAGCTAAGGTCTTAGACTCGTACTATGGCCTACAGGTTAAGGTCTTAACTCTTCCTCTGGCCTAATAGCTAAGGTCTTAGACTCGTACAATGGCCTACTGGTTAAGGTCTTAACTCTTACTCTGGCTTAATAGCTAAGGTCTTATCTCTCACTCTGGCCTACTGGTTAAGGTCTTAACTCTTACTCTGGCTTAATAGCTAAGGTCTTAGACTCATGCTCTGGCCTAATGGTTAAGGTCTTAACTGTTACTCTGGCCTACATGTTAAGGTCTTAACTCTTACTCTGGCCTAATAGCTAAGGTCTTAGACTCGTACTATGGCCTACAGGTTAAGGTCTTAACTCTTACTCTGGCCTAATAGCTTAGGTCTTAGACTCATACTATGGCCTATAGGTTAAGGTCTTAACTCTTACTCTGGCCTAATAGCTAAGGTCTTAGACTTGTACTCTGGCCTAATGGTTAAGGTCTTAACTCTTACTCTGGCCTAATAGCTAAGGTCTTAGACTCGTACTATGGCCTAATGGTTAAGGTCTTAACTCTTACTCTGGCCTAATAGCTAAGGTCTTAACTCTTACCCTGGCCTAATAGCTAAGGTCATAGACTCATACTCTGGCCCACTGGTTAAGGTCTTAACTCTTACTCTGGCCTAATAGCTAAGGTCTTAACTCTTACTCTGGCCTAATAGCTAAGGTCTTAGACTCATACTCTGGCCTACTGGTTAAGGTCTTAACTCTTACTCTGGCCTACTGGTTAAGGTCTTAACTCTTACTCTGGTCTAATAGCTAACGTCTTAGACTCGTACTCTGGCCTAATGGTTAAGGTCTTAACTCTTACTCTGGCCTACTGGTTAAGGTCTTAACTCTTACTCTGGCCTAATGGTTAAGGTCTTAACTCTTAATCTGGCCTAATAGCTAAGGTCTTAACTCTTACTCTGGCCTAATAGTTAAGGTCTTAGACTCGCACTCTGGCCTACTGGTTAAGGTCTTAACTCTTACTCTGGCCTAATAGCTAAGGTCTTGGACTCGTACTCTGGCCTAATGGTTAAGGTCTTAACTCTTACTCTGGCCTAACAACTTAGGTCTTAATTCTTACTCTCGCCTAATAGCTAAGGTCTTAACTCTTACTCTGGCCTAATAGCTAAGGTCTTAGACTCGTACTCTGGCCTACAGGTTAAGGTCTTAACTATTACTCTGGCCTACTGGTTAAGGTCTTAACTCTTACTCTGACCTAATAGCTAAGGTCTTAACTCTTACTCTAGCCTAATAGCTAAGGTCTTAGACTCGTGCTATGGCCTAAAGGTTAAGGTCTTAACTCTTACTCTGGCCAACTGGTTAAGGTCTTAACTCTTACTCTGGCCTAATAGCTAAGGCCTTAGACTCGTACTATGGCCTACAGGTTAAGGTCTTAACTCTTACTCTGGCCAACTGGTTAAGGTCTTAACTCTTACTCTGGCCTAAAGGTTAACGTCTTAACTCTTACTCTGGCCAACTGGTTAAGGTCTAAACTCTTACTCTGGCCTAATAGCTAAGGTCTTAGACTCGTACTATGGCCTACAGGTTAAGGTCTTAACTCTTACTCTGGCCTAATAGCTAAGGTCTTAGACTCGTACTCTGGCCTACTGGTTAAGGTCTTAACTCTTACTCTGGCCTAATAGGTAAGGTCTTAGACTCGTACTCTGGCCTAATAGCTAAGGTCTTAGACTCGTACTCTGGCCTAATGGTTAAGGTCTTAACTCTTACTCTGGCCTAATAGCTAAGGTCTTAACTCTTACTCTGGTCTACTGGTTAAGGTCTTAACTCTTACTCTGGCCTACTGGTTAAGGTCTTCACACTTACTCTGGCCTAATAGCTAAGGTCTTAGACTCGTACTCTGGCCTAATGGTTAAAGTCTTAACTCTTACTCTGGCCTAATAGCTAAGGTCTTAACTCTTACTCTGGCCTAATAGCTAAGGTCTTAACTCTTACTCTGGCCTAATAACTAAGGCCTTAGACCCGTACTCTGGCCTACAGGTTAAGGTCTGAACTCTTACTCTGGCCTACTGGTAAAGGTCTAAACTCTTACTCTGGCCTAATAGCTAAGGTCTTAACTCTTACTCTGGCCTACTGGTTAAGGTCTTAACTCTTACTCTGGCCTAATAGCTAAGGTCTTAACTCTTACTCTGGCCTTCTGGTTAAGGTCTTAACTCTTACGCTGGCCTACTGGTTAATGTCTTAACTCTTACTCTGGCCTAATAGCTAAGGTCTTAACTCTTACTCTGGCCTACTGGTTAAGGTCTTAACTCTTACTCTGGCCTACTGGTTAAGGTCTTAACTCTTACTCTGGCCTAATAGCTAAGGTCTTAGACTCGTACTCTGGCCTAATAGCTAAGGTCTTAACTCTTACTCTGGCCTAACAGCTAAGGTCTTAACTCTTACTCTGGCCTAATAGCTAAGGTCTTAACTCTTACTCTGGCCTAATAGCTAAGGTCTTAGACTCATACTCTGGCCTACAGGTTAAGGTCTTAACTATTATTCTGGCCTACTGGTTAAGGTCTTAACTCTTACTCTGGCCTGACAGCTAAGGTCTTAACTCTTACTCTAGCTTAAGAGCTAAGGTCTTAGACTCGTACTATGGCCTACAGGTTAAGGTCTTAACTCTTACTCTGGCCTAATAGCGAAGGTCTTAACTCTTACTCTGGCCTTCTGGTTAAGGTCTTAACTCTTACACTGGCCTAATAGCTAAGGTCTTAACTCTTACTCTGGCCTACTGGTTAAGCTCTTAACTCTTACTCTGGCCTAATAGCGAAGGTCTTAACTCTTACTCTGGCCTACTGGTTAAGGTCTTAACTCTTACTCTGGCCTAATAGCTAAAGTCTTAGACTCATTCTCTGGCCTAATGGTTAAGGTCTTAACTCTTACTCTGGCCTAATGGTTAAGGTCTTAACTCTTACTCTGGCCTACTGGTTAATGTCTTAACTCTTACTCTGGCCTACTTGTTAAGGTCTTAATTCTTACTCTGGCCTACTGGTTAAGGTCTTGACTCTTACTCTGGCCTAATAGCTAAGGTCTTAGACTTGTACTCTGGCCTAATAGCTAAGTTCTTAACTCTTACTCTGGCCTAATAGATAAGGTCTTAGACTCGTACTATGGCCTACAAGTTAAGGTCTTAACTCTATCTCTGGCCTACTGGTTAAGGTCTTAACTCTTACTCTGGCCTAATAGCTAAGGTCTTAGACTCTTACTCTGGCCTAGTGGTTAAGGTCTTAACTCTTACTCTGGCCTACAGGTTAAGGTCTTATCTCTTACTCTGGCCTACAGGTTAAGGTCTTAACTCTTACTCTGGCCTAATAGCTAAGGTCTTAGACTCGTACTATGGCCTACAGGTTAAGGTCTTAACTCTTACTCTGGCCTACAGGTTAAGGTCTTAACTCTTACTCTGGCCTAATAGCTAAGGTCTTAGACTCATACTCTGGCCTACTGGTTAAGGTCTTAACTCTTACTCTGGCCTACTGGATAAGGTCTTAACTCTTACTCTGGCCTAATAGCTAAGGTCTTAGACTCGTACAATGGCCTACTGGTTAAGGTCTTAACTCTTATTCTGGCTTAATAGCTAAGGTCTTATCTCTCACTCTGGCCTACTGGTTAAGGTCTTAACTCTTACTCTGGCTTAATAGCTAAGGTCTTAGACTCATACTCTGGCCTACTGGTTAATGTCTTAACTCTTACTCTGGCCTACTTGTTAAGGTCTTAATTCTTACTCTGGCCTACTGGTTAAGGTCTTGACTCTTACTCTGGCCTAATAGCTAAGGTCTTAACTCTTACTCTGGCCTAATAGCTAAGGTCTTAGACTCGTACTCTGGCCTAGTGGTTAAGGTCTTAACTCTTACTCTGGCCTAATAGCTAAGGTATTAACTCTTACTCTGGCCTAATAGGTAAGGCCTTAACTCTTCCTCTGGCCTAATAGCTACGGTCTTAACTCTTACTCTGACCTTCTGGTTAAGGTCTTAACTCTTACTCTGGCCTACTGGTTAAGGTCTAAACTCTTACTCTGGCCAAATAGCGAAGGTCTTAACTCTTACTCTGGCCTTCTTGTTAAGGTCTTAACTCTTACTCTGGCCTAATAGCTAAGGTCTTAACTCTTACTCTGGCCTACTGGTTAAGCTCTTAACTCTTACTCTGGCCTAATAGCGAAGGTCTTAACTCTTACTCTGGCCTACTGGTTAAGGTCTTAACTCTTACTCTGGCCTAATAGCTAAGGTCTTAGACTCATTCTCTGGCCTAATGGTTAAGGTCTTAACTCTTACTCTGGCCTAATGGTTAAGGTCTTAACTCTTACTCTGGCCTACTTTTTAAGGTCTTAATTCTTACTCTGGCCTACTGGTTAAGGTCTTGACTCTTACTCTGGCCTAATAGCTAAGGTCTTAGACTTGTAGTCTGGCCTAATAGCTAAGTTCTTAACTCTTACTCTGGCCTAATAGATACGGTCTTAGACTCGTACTATGGCCTACAAGTTAAGGTCTTAACTCTATCTCTGGCCTACTGGTTAAGGTCTTAACTCTTACTCTGGCCTAATAGCTAAGGTCTTAGACTCTTACTCTGGCCTAGTGGTTAAGGTCTTAACTCTTACTCTGGCCTACTGGTTAAGGTCTTAACTCTTACTCTGGCCTACAGGTTAAGGTCTTATCTCTTACTCTGGCCTACAGGTTAAGGTCTTAACTCTTACTCTGGCCTAATAGCTAAGGTCTTAGACTCGTACTATGGCCTACAGGTTAAGGTCTTAACTCTTACTCTGGCCTAATAGCTAAGGTCTTAGACTCGTACAATGGCCTACTGGTTAAGGTCTTAACTCTTACTCTGGCTTAATAGCTAAGGTCTTATCTCTCACTCTGGCCTCCTGGTTAAGGTCTTAACTCTTACTCTGGCTTAATAGCTAAGGTCTTAGACTCATGCTCTGGCCTAATGGTTAAGGTCTTAACTGTTACTCTGGCCTACAGGTTAAGGTCTTAACTCTTACTCTGGCCTAATAGCTAAGGTCTTAGACTCGTACTATGGCCTACAGGTTAAGGTCTTAACTCTTACTCTGGCCTAATAGCTAAGGTCTTAGACTCATACTATGGCCTATAGGTTAAGGTCTTAACTCTTACTCTGGCCTAATAGCTAAGGTCTTAGACTTGTACTCTGGCCTAATGGTTAAGGTCTTAACTCTTACTCTGGCCTAATAGCTAAGGTCTTAGACTCGTACTATGGCCTAATGGTTAAGGTCTTAACTCTTACTCTGGCCTAATAGCTAAGGTCTTAACTCTTACCCTGGCCTAATAGCTAAGGTCATAGACTCATACTCTGGCCCACTGGTTAAGGTCTTAACTCTTACTCTGGCCTAATAGCTAAGGTCTTAACTCTTACTCTGGCCTAATAGCTAAGGTCTTAGACTCGTACTCTGGCCTACTGGTTAAGGTCTTAACTCTTACTCTGGCCTACTGGTTAAGGTCTTAACTCTTACTCTGGCCTAATAGCTAACGTCTTAGACTCGTACTCTGGCCTAATGGTTAAGGTCTTAACTCTTACTCTGGCCTACTGGTTAAGGTCTTAACTCTTACTCTGGCCTAATGGTTAAGGTCTTAACTCTTAATCTGGCCTAATAGCTAAGGTCTTAACTCTTACTCTGGCCTAATAGTTAAGGTCTTAGACTCGCACTCTGGCCTACTGGTTAAGGTCTTAACTCTTACTCTGGCCTAATAGCTAAGGTCTAGGACTCGTACTCTGGCCTAATGGTTAAGGTCTTAACTCTTACTCTGGCCTAACAACTTAGGTCTTAATTCTTACTCTCGCCTAATAGCTAAGGTCTTAACTCTTACTCTGGCCTAATAGCTAAGGTCTTAGACTCGTACTCTGGCCTACAGGTTAAGGTCTTAACTATTACTCTGGCCTACTGGTTAAGGTCTTAACTCTTACTCTGACCTAATAGCTAAGGTCTTAACTCTTACTCTAGCCTAATAGCTAAGGTCTTAGACTCGTGCTATGGCCTAAAGGTTAAGGTCTTAACTCTTACTCTGGCCAACTGGTTAAGGTCTTAACTCTTACTCTGGCCTAATAGCTAAGGCCTTAGACTCGTACTATGGCCTACAGGTTAAGGTCTTAACTCTTACTCTGGCCTACTGGTTAAGGTCTTAACTCTTACTCTGGCCTAATAGCTAAGGTCTTAGACTCGTACTATGGCCTACAGGTTAAGGTCTTAACTCTTACTCTGGCCTAATAGCTAAGGTCTTAGACTCGTACTATGGCCTACAGGTTAAGGTCTTAACTCTTACTCTGGCCTACTGGTTAAGGTCTTAACTCTTACTCTGGCCTAATAGGTAAGGTCTTAGACTCGTACTCTGGCCTAATAGCTAAGGTCTTAGACTCGTACTCTGGCCTAATGGTTAAGGTCTTAACTCTTACTCTGGCCTAATAGCTAAGGTCTTAACTCTTACTCTGGTCTACTGGTTAAGGTCTTAACTCTTACTCTGGCCTACTGGTTAAGGTCTTCACACTTACTCTGGCCTAATAGCTAAGGTCTTAGACTCGTACTCTGGCCTAATGGTTAAAGTCTTAACTCTTACTCTGGCCTAATAGCTAAGGTCTTAACTCTTACTCTGGCCTAATAGCTAAGGTCTTAACTCTTACTCTGGCCTAATAACTAAGGCCTTAGACCCGTACTCTGGCCTACAGGTTAAGGTCTTAACTCTTACTCTGGCCTACTGGTAAAGGTCTAAACTCTTACTCTGGCCTAATCGCTAAGGTCTTAACTCTTACTCTGGCCTAATAGCTAAGGTCTTAGACTCATACTATGGCCTACAGGTTACGGTCTTAACTCTTACTCTGGCCTACTGGTTAAGGTCTTAACTCTTACTCTGGCCTAATAGCTAAGGTCTTAGACTCGTACACTGGCCTACTGGTTAAGGTCTTAACTCTTACTCTGGCCTACTGGTTAAGGTCTTCACACTTACTCTGGCCTAATAGCTAAGGTCTTAGACTCGTACTCTGGCCTAATGGTTAAAGTCTTAACTCTTACTCTGGCCTAATAGCTAAGGTCTTAACTCTTACTCTGGCCTAATAGCTAAGGTCTTAACTCTTACTCTGGCCTAATAACTAAGGCCTTAGACCCGTACTCTGGCCTACAGGTTAAGGTCTTAACTCTTACTCTGGCCTACTGGTAAAGGTCTAAACTCTTACACTGGCCTACTGGGTAAGGTCTTAACTCTTACTCTGGCCTAATAGCTAAGGTCTTAGACTCGTACTATGGCCTACAGGTTACGGTCTTAACTCTTACTCTGGCCTACTGGTTAAGGTCTTAACTCTTACTCTGGCCTAATAGCTAAGGTCTTAGACTCGTACACTGGCCTACTGGTTAAGGTCTTAACTCTTACTCTGGCCTACTGGTTAAGGTCTTAACTCTTACTCTGGCCTAATAGCTAACGTCTTAGACTCGTACTCTGGCCTAATGGTTAAGGTCTTAACTCTTACTCTGGCCTACTGGTTAAGGTCTTAACTCTTACTCTGGCCTACTGGTTAAGGTCTTAACTCTTTCTCTGGCCTAATGGTTAAGGTCTTAACTCTTACTCTGGCATACTGGTTAAGGTCTTAACTCTTACTTTGGCCTAATAGCTAAGGTCTTAGACTCGTACTCTGGCCTAATGGTTAAGGTCTTAACTCTTACTCTGGCCTAATAGCTAAGGTCTTAACTCTTACTCTGTCCTAATAGCTAAGGTCTTGGACTCGTACTCTGGCCTAATGGTTAAGGTCTTAACTCTTACTCTGGCCTAATAGCTAAGGTCTTAACTCTTACTCTGGCCTAATAGCTAAGGTCTTAGACTCGTACTCTAGCCTACTGTTTAAGGTCTTAACTCTTACTCTGGCCTACTGGTTAAGGTCTTAACTCTTACTCTGGCCTAATAGCTAAGGTCTTAGACTCGTACTCTGGCCTAATAGCTAAGGTCTTAGACTCATACTCTGGCCTAATGGTTAAGGTCTTAACTCTTACTCTGGCCTAACAGCTAAGGTCTTAACTCTTACTCTGGCCTAATAGCTAAGGTCTTAAGTCTTACTCTGGCCTAATAGCTAAGGTCTTAGACTCGTACTCTGGCCTACAGGTTAAGGTCTTAACTATTACTCTGGCCTACTGGTTAAGGTCTTAACTCTTACTCTGGCCTAATAGCTAAGGTCTTAACTCTTACTCTAGCCTAATAGCTAAGGTCTTAGACTCGTACTATGGCCTACAGGTTAAGGTCTTAACTCTTACACTGGCCAACTGGTTAAGGTCTTAACTCTTACTCTGGCCTAATAGCTAAGGTCTTAGACTCGTACTATGGCCTACAGGTTAAGGTCTTAACTCTTACTCTGGCCTACTGGTTAAGGTCTTAACTCTTACTCTGGCCTAATAGCTAAGGTCTTAGACTCGTACTATGGCCTACAGGTTAAGGTATTTACTTTTACTCTGGCCTAATAGCTAAGGTCTTAGACTCGTACTCTGGCCTACTGGTTAAGGTCTTAACTCTTACTCTGGCCTAATAGCTAAGGTCTTAACTCTTACTCTGGCCTACTGGTTAAGGTCTTAACTCTTACTCTGGCCTAATATCTAAGGTCTTAGACTCGTACTCTGGCCTAATGTTTAAGGTCTTAACTCTTATTCTGGCCTAATAGCTAAGGTCTTAGACTCATACTCTGGCCTAATAGATAAGGTCTTAGACTCGTACAATGGCCTAATGGTTAAGGTCTTAACTCTTACTCTGGCCTAATGTTTAAGGTCTTAACTCTTACCCTGGCCTACTGGTTAAGGTCTTAACTCTTACTCTGGCCTAGGTCTTAGCTCTTTCTCTGGCCTAATGGTTAAGGTCTTAACTCTTACTCTGGCCTACTGGTTAAGGTCTTAACTCTTACTCTGGCCTAATAGCTAAGGACTTAGACTCGTAATCTGGCCTACTGGTTAAGGTCTTAACTCTTACTCTGGCCTAATAGCTAAGGTCTTAACTCTTACTCTGGCCTAATAGCTAAGGTCTTAGACTCATACTCTGGCCTACTGGTTAAGGTCTTAACTCTTACTCTTTCCTAATAGCTAAGGTCTTAGACTTGTACTCTGGCCTAATGGTTAAGGTCTTAACTCTTACTCTGGCCTAATAGCTAAGGTCTTAACTCTTACTCTGGCCTAATAGCTAAGGTCTTAGACTCGTACTCTGGCCTACAGGTTGAGGTCTTAACTCTTACTCTGGCCTACTGGTTAAGGTCTTAACTCTTACTCTGGCCTAATAGCTAAGGTCTTAGACTCGTACTCTGGCCTAATAGCTAAGGTCTTAGACTTGTACTCTGGCCTAATGGTTAAGGTCTTAACTCTTACTCTGGCCTAATAGCTAAGGTCTTAACTCTTACTCTGGCCTCCTGGTTAAGGTCTTCACTCTTACTCTGGCCTAATAGCTAAGGTCTTATACTCGTACTCTGGCCTAATGGTTAAGGTCTTAACTCTTACTCTGGCCTAATAGCTAAGGTCTTAACTCTTTCTCTGGCCTAATAATTAAGGTCTTAGACTCGTACTCTGGCCTACAGGTTAAGGTCTTAACTCTTACTATGGTCTACTGGTTAAGGTCTAAACTCTTACTCTGGCCTAATAGCTAAGGTCTTAACTCTTACTCTGGCCTAATAGCTAAGGTCTTAGACTCGTACTATGGCCTACAGGTTAAGGTCTTAACTCTTACACTGGCCTACTGGGTAAGGTCTTAACTCTTACCCTGGCCTAATAGCTAAGGTCTTAACTCTTACTCTGGCCTAATGGTTATGGTCTTAACTCTTACTCTGGCCTAATAGCTAAGGTCTTAGACTCGTACTCTGGCCTACTGGTTAAGGTCTTAACTCTTACTCTGGCCTACTGGTTAAGGTCTTAACTCTTACTTTGGCCTAATAGCTAACGTCTTAGACTCGTACTCTGGCCTAATGGTTAAGGTCTTAACTCTTACTCTGGCCTACTGGTTAAGGTCTTAACTCTTACTCTGGCCTACTGGTTAAGGTCTTATCTCTTTCTCTGGCCTAATGGTTAAGGTCTTAACTCTTACTCTGGCCTAATAGCTAAGGTCTTAACTCTTACTCTGACCTAATAGCTAAGGTCTTAGACTCACACTCTGGCCTACTGGTTAAGGTCTTAACTCTTACTCTGGCCTAATAGCTAAGGTCTTAACTCTTACTCTGGCCTAATAGCTAAGGTCTTAGACTCATACTCTGGCCTAATGGTTAAGGTCTTAACTCTTACTCTGGCCTAATAGCTAAGGTCTTAACTCTTACTCTGGCCTAATAGCTAAGGTCTTAGACTCGTACTCTGGCCTACTGGTTAAGGTCTTAACTCTTACTCTGGCCTACTGGTTAAGGTCTTAAATCTTACTCTGGCCTAATAACTAAGGTCTTACACTCGTACTCTGGCCTAATAGCTAAGGTCTTAGACTCGTACTCTGGCCTAATGGTTAAGGTCTTAACTCCTACTCTGGCCTACTGGTTAAGGTCTTCACTCTTACTCTGGCCTAATAGCTAAGGTCTTAGACTCGTACTCTGGCCTAATGGTTAAGATCTTAACTATTACTCTGGCCTTATAGCTAAGGTCTTAATTCTTACTCTGGCCTAATAGCTATGGTCTTAACTCTTACTCTGGCCTAATAGCAAAGGTCTTAGACTTGTACTCTGGCCTACAGGTTAAGGTCTTAACTCTTACTCTGGCCTACTGGATAAGGTCTTAATTCTTACTCTGGCCTAATAGCTAAGGTCTTAACTCTTACTCTGACCTAATAGCTAAGGTCTTAGACTCGTACTCTGGCCTACAGGTTGAGGTCTTAACTCTTACTCTGGCCTACTGGTTAAGGTCTTAACTCTTACTCTGGCCTAATAGCTAAGGTCTTAGACTCGTACTCTGGCCTAATAGCTAAGGTCTTAGACTTGTACTCTGGCCTAATGGTTAAGGTATTAACTCTTACTCTGGCCTAATAGCTAAGGTCTTAACTCTTACTCTGGCCTCCTGGTTAAGGTCTTCACTCTTACTCTGGCCTAATAGCTAAGGTCTTATACTCGTACTCTGGCCTAATGGTTAAGGTCTTAACTCTTACTCTGGCCTAATAGCTAAGGTCTTAACTCTTTCTCTGGCCTAATAATTAAGGTCTTAGACTCGTACTCTGGCCTACAGGTTAAGGTCTTAACTCTTACTATGGTCTACTGGTTAAGGTCTAAACTCTTACTCTGGCCTAATAGCTAAGGTCTTAACTCTTACTCTGGCCTAATAGCTAAGGTCTTAGACTCGTACTATGGCCTACAGGTTAAGGTCTTAACTCTTACACTGGCCTACTGGGTAAGGTCTTAACTCTTACCCTGGCCTAATAGCTAAGGTCTTAACTCTTACTCTGGCCTAATGGTTAAGGTCTTAACTCTTACTCTGGCCTAATAGCTAAGGTCTTAGACTCGTACTCTGGCCTACTGGTTAACGTCTTAACTCTTACTCTGGCCTACTGGTTAAGGTCTTAACTCTTACTCTGGCCTAATAGCTAAGGTCTTAGACTCGTACTCTGGCCTACTGGTTAAGGTCTTAACTCTTACTCTGGCCTACTGGTTAAGGTCTTAACTCTTACTCTGGCCTAATAGCTAACGTCTTAGACTCGTACTCTGGCCTAATGGTTAAGGTCTTAACTCTTACTCTGGCCTACTGGTTAAGGTCTTAACTCTTACTCTGGCCTACTGGTTAAGGTCTTATCTCTTTCTCTGGCCTAATGGTTAAGGTCTTAACTCTTACTTTGGCCTAATAGCTAAGGTCTTAACTCTTACTCTGGCCTAATAGCTAAGGTCTTAGACTCACACTCTGGCCTACTGGTTAAGGTCTTAACTCTTACTCTGGCCTAATAGCTAAGGTCTTAACTCTTACTCTGGCCTAATAGCTAAGGTCTTAGACTCATACTCTGGCCTAATGGTTAAGGTCTTAACTCTTACTCTGGCCTAATAGCTAAGGTCTTAACTCTTACTCTGGCCTAATAGCTAAGGTCTTAGACTCGTACTCTGGCCTACTGGATAAGGTCTTAACTCTGACTCTGGCCTACTGGTTAAGGTCTTAACTCTTACTCTGGCCTAATAGCGAAGGTCTTAACTCTTACTCTGGCCTAATAGCTAAGGTCTTAGACTCGTACTCTGGCCTACAGGTTAAGGTCTTAACTCTTACTCTGGCCTACTGGTTAAGGTCTTAACTCTTACTCTGGCCTAATAGCTAAGGTCTTAGACTCGTACTATGGCCTACAGGTTAAGGTATTTACTCTTACTCTGGCCTAATAGCTAAGGTCTTAGACTCGTACTCTGGCCTACTGGTTAAGGTCTTAACTCTTACTCTGGCCTAGGTCTTAGCTCTTTCTCTGGCCTGATGGTTAAGGTCTTAACTCTTAGTCTGGCCTACTGGTTAAGGTCTTAACTCCTACTCTGGCCTAATAGCGAAGGACTTAGACTCGTAATCTGGCCTACTGGTTAAGGTCTGAACTCTTACTCTGGCCTAATAGCTAAGGTCTTAACTCTTACTCTGGCCTAATAGCTAAGGTCTTAGACTCATACTCTGGCCTACTGGTTAAGGTCTTAACTCTTACTCTTTCCTAATAGCTAAGGTCTTAACTCTTACTTTGGCCTAATAGCTAACGTCTTAGACTCGTACTCTGGCCTACTGGTTAAGGTCTTAACTCTTACTCTGGCCTAATAGCTAAGGTCTCAACTCTTACTCTGGTCTAATAGCTAAGGTCTTAGACTCGTACTATGGCCTACAGGTTAAGGTATTTACTTTTACTCTGGCCTAATAGCTAAGGTCTTAGACTCGTACTCTGGCCTACTGGTTAAGGTCTTAACTCTTACTCTGGCCTAATAGCTAAGGTCTTAACTCTTACTCTGGCCTACTGGTTAAGGTCTTAACTCTTACTCTGGCCTAATAGCTAAGGTCTTAGACTCGTACTATGGCCTAATGGTTAAGGTCTTAACTCTTACTCTGGCCTAATAGCTAAGGTCTTAACTCTTACCCTGGCCTAATAGCTAAGGTCATAGACTCATACTCTGGCCTACTGGTTAAGGTCTTAACTCTTACTCTGGCCTAATAGCTAAGGTCTTAACTCTTACTCTGGCCTAATAGCTAAGGTCTTAGACTCGTACTCTGGCCTACTGGTTAAGGTCTTAACTCTTACTCTGGCGTAATAGCTAAAGTCTTAACTCATACTCTGGCCTCATAGCTATGGTCTTAGACTCGTACTCTGGCCTACAGGTTATGGTCTTAACTCTTACTCTGGCCTACTGGTTAAGGTCTTAACTCTTACTCTGGCCTAATAGCTAAGGTCTTAACTCTTACTCTGGCCTAATAGCTAAGGTCTTAGACTCGTACTATGGCCTACAGGTTAAGGTCTTAACTCTTACTCTGGCCTACTGGTTAAGGTCTTAACTCTTACTCTGGCCTAATAGCTAAGGTCTTAGACTCGTACTATGGCCTACAGGTTAAGGTCTTAACTCTTACTCTGGCCTACTGGTTAAGGTCTTAACTCTTACTCTGGCCTGACAGCTAAGGTCTTAGACTCGTACTATGGCCTACAGGTTAAGGTCTTAACTCTTACTCTGGCCTAATAGCTAAGGTCTTAGACTCATACTCTGGCCTACTGGTTAAGGTCTTAACTCTTACTCTGGCCTAATAGCTAAGGTCTCAACTCTTACTCTGGCCTTCTGGTTAAGGTCTTAACTCTTACGCTGACCTACTGGTTAAGGTCTTAACTCTTACTCTGGCCTAATAGATAAGGTCTTAACTCTTACTCTGGCCTACTGGTTAAGGTCTTAACTCTTACTCTGGCCTACTGGTTAAGGTCTTAACTCTTACTCTGGCCTAATAGCTAAGGTCTTAGACTCGTACTCTGGCCTAATAGCTAAGGTCTTAGACTCATACTCTGGCCTAATGGTTAAGGTCTTAACTCTTACTCTGGCCTAACAGCTAAGGTCTTAACTCTTACTCTGGCCTAATAGCTAAGGTCTTAACTCTTACTCTGGCCTAATAGCTAAGGTCTTAGACTCGTACTCTGGCCTACAGGTTAACGTCTTAACTATTACTCTGGCCTACTGGTTAATGTCTTAACTCTTACTCTGGCCTAATAGCTAAGGTCTTAACTCTTACTCTAGCCTAATAGCTAAGGTCTTAGACTCGTACTATGGCCTACAGGTTAAGGTCTTAACTCTTACTCTGGCCAACTGGTTAAGGTCTTAACTCTTACTCTGGCCTAATAGCTAAGGTCTTAGACTCGTACTATGGCCTACAGGTTAAGGTCTTAACTCTTACTCTGGCCTACTGGTTAAGGTCTTAACTCTTACTCTGGCCTAATAGCTAAGGTCTTAGACTCGTACTATGGCCTACAGGTTAAGGTATTTACTCTTACTCTGGCCTAATAGCTAAGGTCTTAGACTCGTACTCTGGCCTACTGGTTAAGGTCTTAACTCTTACTCTGGCCTAGGTCTTAGCTCTTTCTCTGGCCTAAAGGTTAAGGTTTTAACTCTTACTCTGGCCTACTGGTTAAGGTCTTAACTCCTACTCTGGCCTTATAGCGAAGGACTTAGACTCGTAATCTGGCCTACTGGTTAAGGTCTGAACTCTTACTCTGGCCTAATAGCTAAGGTCTTAACTCTTACTCTGGCCTAATAGATAAGGTCTTAGACTCATACTCTGGCCTACTGGTTAAGGTCTTAACTCTTACTCTTTCCTAATAGCTAAGGGCTTAACTCTTACTTTGGCCTAATAGCTAACGTCTTAGACTCGTACTCTGGCCTACTGGTTAAGGTCTTAACTCTTACTCTGGCCTAATAGCTAAGGTCTCAACTCTTACTCTGGCCTAATAGCTAAGGTCTTAGACTCATACTCTGGCCTAATGGTTAAGGTCGTAACTCTTACTCTGGCCTAATAGCTAAGGTCTTAACTCTTACTCTGGCCTAATAGCTAGGTCTTAGACTCGTACTCTGGCCTACAGGTTAAGGTCTTAACTCTTACTCTGGCCTACTGGTTAAGGTCTTAACTCTTACTCTGGCCTAATAGCTAAGGTCTTAGACTCGTACTCTGGCCTAATAGCTAAGGTCTTAGACTTGTACTCTGGCCTAATGGTTAAGGTCTTAACTCTTACTCTGGCCTAATAGCTAAGGTCTTAACTCTTACTCTGGCCTCCTGGTTAAGGTCTTCACTCTTACTCTGGCCTAATAGCTAAGGTCTTAGACTCGTACTCTGGCCTAATGGTTAAGGTCTTAACTCTTACTCTGGCCTAATAGCTAAGGTCTTAACTCTTACTCTGGCCTAATAACTAAGGTCTTAGACTCGTACTCTGGCCTACAGGTTAAGGTCTTAACTCTTACTCTGGTCTACTGGTTAAGGTCTAAACTCTTACTCTGGCCTAATAGCTAAGGTCTTAACTCTTACTCTGGCCTAATAGCTAAGGTCTTAGACTCGTACTATGGCCTACAGGTTAAGGTCTTAACTCTTACACTGGCCTACTGGGTAAGGTCTTAACTCTTACTCTGGCGTAATAGCTAAGGTCTTAACTCTTACTCTGGCCTAATAGCTAAGGTCTTAGACTCGTACTATGGCCTACAGGTTACGGTCTTAACTCTTACTCTGGCCTACTGGTTAAGGTCTTAACTCTTACTCTGGCCTAATAGCTAACGTCTTAGACTCGTACTCTGGCCTACTGGTTAAGGTCTTAACTATTACTCTGGCCTACTGGTTAAGGTCTTAACTCTTACTCTGGCCTAATAGCTAACGTCTTAGACTCGTACTCTGGCCTAATGGTTAAGGTCTTAACTCTTACTCTGGCCTACTGGTTAAGGTCTTAACTCTTACTCTGGCCTACTGGTTAAGGTCTTATCTCTTTCTCTGGCCTAATGGTTAAGGTCTTAACTCTTACTCTGGCCTAATAGCTAAGGTCTTAACTCTTACTCTGGCCTAATAGCTAAGGTCTTAGACTTACACTCTGGCCTACTGGTTAAGGTCTTAACTCTTACTCTGGCCTAATAGCTAAGGTCTTAACTCTTACTCTGGCCTAATAGCTAAGGTCTTAGACTCATACTCTGGCCTAATGGTTAAGGTCTTAACTCTTACTCTGGCCTAATAGCTAAGGTCTTAACTCTTACTCTGGCCTAATAGCTAAGGTCTTAGACTCGTACTCTGGCCTACTGGTTAAGGTCTTAACTCTTACTCTGGCCTACTGGTTAAGGTCTTAAATCTTACTCTGGCCTAATAACTAAGGTCTTACACTCGTACTCTGGCCTAATAGCTAAGGTCTTAGACTCGTACTCTGGCCTAATGGTTAAGGTCTTAACTCCTACTCTGGCCTACTGGTTAAGGTCTTCACTCTTACTCTGGCCTAATAGCTAAGGTCTTAGACTCGTACTCTGGCCTAATGGTTAAGGTCTTAACTATTACTCTGGCCTAATAGCTAAGGTCTTAATTCTTACTCTGGCCTAATAGCTATGGTCTTAACTCTTACTCTGGCCTAATAGCTAAGGTCTTAGACTTGTACTCTGGCCTACAGGTTAAGGTCTTAACTCTTACTCTGGCCTACTGGATAAGGTCTTAATTCTTACTCTGGCCTAATAGCTAAGGTCTTAACTCTTACTCTGACCTAATAGTTAAGGTGTTAGACTCGTACTATGGCCTACAGGTTAAAGTCTTAACTCTTACTCTGGCCTACTGGTTAAGGTCTTAACTCTTACTCTGGCCTAATAGCTAAGGTCTTAGACTCGTACTATGGCCTACAGGTTAAGGTCTTAACTCTTACTCTGGTCTGCTGGTTAAGGTCTTAACTCTTATTCTGGCCTACTGGTTAAGGTCTTAACTCTTACTCTGGCCTAATAGCTAAGGTCTTAACTCTTACTCTGGCCTAATAGCTAAGGTCTTAGACTTACACTCTGCCCTACTGGTTAAGGTCTTAACTCTTACTCTGGCCTAATAGCTAAGGTCTTAACTCTTACTCTGGCCTAATAGATAAGGTCTTAGACTCATACTCTGGCCTAATGGTTAAGGTCTTAACTCTTACTCTGGCCTAATAGCTAAGGTCTTAACTCTTACTCTGGCCTAATAGCTAAGGTCTTAGACTCGTACTCTGGCCTACTGGTTAAGGTCTTAACTCTTACTCTGGCCTACTGGTTAAGGTCTTAAATCTTACTCTGGCCTAATAACTAAGGTCTTACACTCGTACTCTGGCCTAATAGCTAAGGTCTTAGACTCGTACTCTGGCCTAATGGTTAAGGTCTTAACTCCTACTCTGGCCTACTGGTTAAGGTCTTCACTCTTACTCTGGCCTAATAGCTAAGGTCTTAGACTCGTACTCTGGCCTAATGGTTAAGGTCTTAACTATTACTCTGGCCTAATAGCTAAGGTCTTAATTCTTACTCTGGCCTAATAGCTATGGTCTTAACTCTTACTCTGGCCTAATAGCTAAGGTCTTAGACTTGTACTCTGGCCTACAGGTTAAGGTCTTAACTCTTACTCTGGCCTACTGAATAAGGTCTTAATTCTTACTCTGGCCTAATAGCTAAGGTCTTAACTCTTACTCTGACCTAATAGCTAAGGTCTTAGACTCGTACTATGGCCTACAGGTTAAGGTCTTAACTCTTACTCTGGCCTACTGGTTAAGGTCTTAACTCTTACTCTGGCCTAATAGCTAAGGTCTTAGACTCGTACTCTGGCCTAATGGTTAAGGTCTTAACTCTTACTCTGGCCTAATAGCTAAGGTCTTAAATCTTACTCTGGCCTAATAACTAAGGTCTTAGACTCGTACTCTGGCCTACAGGTTAAGGTCTTAACTCTTACTCTGGTCTACTGGTTAAGGTCTAAACTCTTACTCTGGCCTAATAGCTAAGGTCTTAACTCTTACTCTGGCCTAATAGCTAAGGTCTTAGACTCGTACTATGGCCTACAGGTTAAGGTCTTAACTCTTACACTGGCCTACTGGGTAAGGTCTTAACTCTTACTCTGGCATAATAGCTAAGGTCTTAACTCTTACTCTGGCCTAATAGCTAAGGTCTTAGACTCGTACTATGGCCTACAGGTTACGGTCTTAACTCTTACTCTGACCTACTGGTTAAGGTCTTAACTCTTACTCTGGCCTAATAGCTAAGGTCTTAGACTCGTACTCTGGCCTACTGGTTAAGGTCTTAACTCTTACTCTGGCCTACTGGTTAAGGTCTTAACTCTTACTCTGGCCTAATAGCTAACGTCTTAGACTCGTACTCTGGCCTAATGGTTAAGGTCTTAACTCTTACTCTGGCCTACTGGTTAAGGTCTTAACTCTTACTCTGGCCTACTGGTTAAGGTCTTATCTCTTTCTCTGGCCTAATGGTTAAGGTCTTAACTCTTACTCTGGCCTAATAGCTAAGGTCTTAACTCTTACTCTGGCCTAATAGCTAAGGTCTTAGACTCACACTCTGGCCTACTGGTTAAGGTCTTAACTCTTACTCTGGCCTAATAGCTAAGGTCTTAACTCTTACTCTGGCCTAATAGCTAAGGTCTTAGACTCATACTCTGGCCTAATGGTTAAGGTCTTAACTCTTACTCTGGCCTAATAGCTAAGGTCTTAACTCTTACTCTGGCCTAATGGTTAAGGTCTTAACTCTTACTCTGGCCTACTGGTTAAGGTCTTAACTCTTACTCTGGCCTACTGGTTAAGGTCTTAAATCTTACTCTGGCCTAATAACTAAGGTCTTACACTCGTACTCTGGCCTAATAGCTAAGGTCTTAGACTCGTACTCTGGCCTAATGGTTAAGGTCTTAACTCCTACTCTGGCCTACTGGTTAAGGTCTTCACTCTTACTCTGGCCTAATAGCTAAGGTCTTAGACTCGTACTCTGGCCTAATGGTTAAGGTCTTAACTATTACTCTGGCCTTATAGCTAAGGTCTTAATTCTTACTCTGGCCTAATAGCTATGGTCTTAACTCTTACTCTGGCCTAATAGCTAAGGTCTTAGACTTGTACTCTGGCCTACAGGTTAAGGTCTTAACTCTTACTCTGGCCTACTGGATAAGGTCTTAATTCTTACTCTGGCCTAATAGCTAAGGTCTTAACTCTTACTCTGACCTAATAGCTAAGGTCTTAGACTCGTACTATGGCCTACAGGTTAAGGTCTTAACTCTTACTCTGGCCTACTGGTTAAGGTCTTAACTCTTACTCTGGCCTAATAGCTAAGGTCTTAGACTCGTACTATGGCCTACAGGTTAAGGTCTTAACTCTTACTCTGGCCTGCTGGTTAAGGTCTTAACTCTTATTCTGGCCTACTAGTTAAGGCCTTAACTCTTACTCTGGCCTACTGGTTAAGGTCTTAACTCTTTCTCTGGCCTAATGGTTAAGGTCTTAACTCTTACTCTGGCCTACTGGTTAAGGTCTTAACTCTTCCTCTGGCCTAATAGCTAAGGTCTTAGACTCGTACTATGGCCTAATGGTTAAGGTCTTAACTCTTACTCTGGCCTAATAGCTAAGGTCTTAACTCTTACCCTGGCCTAATAGCTAAGGTCATAGACTCATACTCTGGCCTACTGGTTAAGGTCTTAACTCTTACTCTGGCCTAATAGCTAAGGTCTTAACTCTTACTCTGGCCTAATAGCTAAGGTCTTAGACTCGTACTCTGGCCTACTGGTTAAGGTCTTAACTCTTACTCTGGCGTAATAGCTAAAGTCTTAACTCTTACTATGGCCTCATAGCTATGGTCTTAGACTCGTACTCTGGCCTACAGGTTATGGTCTTAACTCTTACTCTGGCCTACTGGTTAAGGTCTTAACTCTTACTCTGGCCTAATAGCTAAGGTCTTAACTCTTACTCTGGCCTAATAGCTAAGGTCTTAACTCTTACTCTGGCCTAATAGCTAAGGTCTTAGACTCGTACTATGGCCTACAGGTTAAGGTCTTAACTCTTACTCTGGCCTACTGGTTAAGGTCTTAACTCTTACTCTGGCCTAATAGCTAAGGTCTTAGACTCGTACTATGGCCTACAGGTTAAGGTCTTAACTCTTACTCTGGCCTACTGGATAAGGTCTTAACTCTTACTCTGGCCTAACATCTAAGGTCTTAGACTCGTACTATGGCCTAACATCTAAGGTCTTAGACTCGTACTATGGCCTACAGGTTAAGGTCTTAACTCTTACACTGGCCTAATAGCTAAGGTCTTAGACTCATACTCTGGCCTACTGGTTAAGGTCTTAACTCTTACTCTGGCCTAATTGCTAAGGTCTTAACTCTTACTCTGGCCTTCTGGTTAAGGTCTTAACTCTTACGCTGGCCTACTGGTTAAGGTCTTAACTCTTACTCTGGCCTAATAGCTAAGGTCTTAACTCTTACTCTGGCCTACTGGTTAAGGTCTTAACTCTCACTCTGGCCTACTGGTTAAGGTCTTAACTCTTACTCTGGCCTAATAGCTAAGGTCTTAGACTCGTACTCTGGCCTAATAGCTAAGGTCTTAGACTCATACTCTGGCCTAATGGTTAAGGTCTTAACTCTTACTCTGGCCTAACAGCTAAGGTCTTAACTCTTACTCTGGCCTAATAGCTAAGGTCTTAACTCTTACTCTGGCCTAATAGCTAAGGTCTTAGACTCGTACTCTGGCCTACAGGTTAAGGTCTTAACTATTACTCTGGCCTACTGGTTAAGGTCTTAACTCTTACTCTGGCCTAATAGCTAAGGTCTTAACTCTTACTCTAGCCTAATAGCTAAGGTCTTAGACTCGTACTATGGCCTACAGGTTAAGGTCTTAACTCTTACTCTGGCCAACTGGTTAAGGTCTTAACTCTTACTCTGGCCTAATAGCTAAGGTCTTAAACTCGTACTATGGCCTACAGGTTAAGGTCTTAACTCTTACTCTGGCCTACTGGTTAAGGTCTTAACTCTTACTCTGGCCTAATAGCTAAGGTCTTAGACTCGTACTATGGCCTACAGGTTAAGGTATTTACTCTTACTCTGGCCTAATAGCTAAGGTCTTAGACTCGTACTCTGGCCTACTGGTTAAGGTCTTAACTCTTACTCTGGCCTAGGTCTTAGCTCTTTCTCTGGCCTGATGGTTAAGGTCTTAACTCTTAGTCTGGCCTACTGGTTAAGGTCTTAACTCCTACTCTGGCCTAATAGCGAAGGACTTAGACTCGTAATCTGGCCTACTGGTTAAGGTCTGAACTCTTACTCTGGCCTAATAGCTAAGGTCTTAACTCTTACTCTGGCCTAATAGCTAAGGTCTTAGACTCATACTCTGGCCTACTGGTTAAGGTCTTAACTCTTACTCTTTCCTAATAGCTAAGGTCTTAACTCTTACTTTGGCCTAATAGCTAACGTCTTAGACTCGTACTCTGGCCTACTGGTTAAGGTCTTAACTCTTACTCTGGCCTAATAGCTAAGGTCTCAACTCTTACTCTGGCCTAATAGCTAAGGTCTTAGACTCGTACTATGGCCTACAGGTTAAGGTATTTACTTTTACTCTGGCCTAATAGCTAAGGTCTTAGACTCGTACTCTGGCCTACTGGTTAAGGTCTTAACTCTTACTCTGGCCTAATAGCTAAGGTCTTAACTCTTACTCTGGCCTACTGGTTAAGGTCTTAACTCTTACTCTGGCCTAATACCTAAGGTCTTAGACTCGTACTCTGGCCTAATGTTTAAGGTCTTAACTCTTATTCTGGCCTAATAGCTAAGGTCTTAGACTCGTACTCTGGCCTAATAGATAAGGTCTTAGACTCGTACAATGGCCTAATGGTTAAGGTCTTAACTCTTACTCTGGCCTAATGTTTAATGTCTTAACTCTTACCCTGGCCTACTGGTTAAGGTCTTAACTCTTACTCTGGCCTAGGTCTTAGCTCTTTCTCTGGCCTAATGGTTAAGGTCTTAACTCTTACTCTGGCCTACTGGTTAAGGTCTTAACTCTTACTCTGGCCTGATAGCTAAGGACTTAGACTCGTAATCTGGCCTACTGGTTAAGGTCTTAACTCTTACTCTGGCCTAATAGCTAAGGTCTTAACTCTTACTCTGGCCTAATAGCTAAGGTCTTAGACTCATACTCTGGCCTACTGGTTAAGGTCTTAACTCTTACTCTTTCCTAATAGCTAAGGTCTTAACTCTTACTTTGGCCTAATAGCTAACGTCTTAGACTCGTACTCTGGCCTACTGGTTAAGGTCTTAACTCTTACTCTGGCCTAATAGCTAAGGTCTTAGACTCGTACTATGGCCTACAGGTTAATGTCTTAACTCTTACTCTGGCCTGCTGGTTAAGGTCTTAACTCTTATTCTGGCCTACTAGTTAAGGCCTTAACTCTTACTCTGGCCTACTGGTTAAGGTCTTAACTCTTTCTCTGGCCTAATGGTTAAGGTCTTAACTCTTACTCTGGCCTACTGGTTAAGGTCTTAACTCTTCCTCTGGCCTAATAGCTAAGGTCTTAGACTCGTACTATGGCCTAATGGTTAAGGTCTTAACTCTTACTCTGGCCTAATAGCTAAGGTCTTAACTCTTACCCTGGCCTAATAGCTAAGGTCATAGACTCATACTCTGGCCTACTGGTTAAGGTCTTAACTCTTACTCTGGCCTAATAGCTAAGGTCTTAACTCTTACTCTGGCCTAATAGCTAAGGTCTTAGACTCGTACTCTGGCCTACTGGTTAAGGTCTTAACTCTTACTCTGGCGTAATAGCTAAAGTCTTAACTCATACTCTGGCCTCATAGCTATGGTCTTAGACTCGTACTCTGGCCTACAGGTTATGGTCTTAACTCTTACTCTGGCCTACTGGTTAAGGTCTTAACTCTTACTCTGGCCTAATAGCTAAGGTCTTAACTCTTACTCTGGCCTAATAGCTAAGGTCTTAGACTCGTACTATGGCCTACAGGTTAAGGTCTTAACTCTTACTCTGGCCTACTGGTTAAGGTCTTAACTCTTACTCTGGCCTAATAGCTAAGGTCTTAGACTCGTACTATGGCCTACAGGTTAAGGTCTTAACTCTTACTCTGGCCTAATAGCTAAGGTCTTAGACTCATACTCTGGCCTACTGGTTAAGGTCTTAACTCTTACTCTGGCCTAATAGCTAAGGTCTCAACTCTTACTCTGGCCTTCTGGTTAAGGTCTTAACTCTTACGCTGGCCTACTGGTTAAGGTCTTAACTCTTACTCTGGCCTAATAACTAAGGTCTTAGACTCATACTCTGGCCTACAGGTTAAGGTCTTAACTCTTACTCTGGTCTACTGGTTAAGGTCTAAACTCTTACTCTGGCCTAATAGCTAAGGTCTTAACTCTTACTCTGGCCTAATAGCTAAGGTCTTAGACTCGTACTATGGCCTACAGGTTAAGGTCTTAACTCTTACACTGGCCTACTGGGTAAGGTCTTAACTCTTACTCTGGCGTAATAGCTAAGGTCTTAACTCTTACTCTGGCCTAATAGCTAAGGTCTTAGACTCGTACTATGGCCTACAGGTTACGGTCTTAACTCTTACTCTGGCCTACTGGTTAAGGTCTTAACTCTTACTCTGGCCTAATAGCTAACGTCTTAGACTCGTACTCTGGCCTACTGGTTAAGGTCTTAACTATTACTCTGGCCTACTGGTTAAGGTCTTAACTCTTACTCTGGCCTAATAGCTAACGTCTTAGACTCGTACTCTGGCCTAATGGTTAAGGTCTTAACTCTTACTCTGGCCTACTGGTTAAGGTCTTAACTCTTACTCTGGCCTACTGGTTAAGGTCTTATCTCTTTCTCTGGCCTAATGGTTAAGGTCTTAACTCTTACTCTGGCCTAATAGCTAAGGTCTTAACTCTTACTCTGGCCTAATAGCTAAGGTCTTAGACTTACACTCTGGCCTACTGGTTAAGGTCTTAACTCTTACTCTGGCCTAATAGCTAAGGTCTTAACTCTTACTCTGGCCTAATAGCTAAGGTCTTAGACTCATACTCTGGCCTAATGGTTAAGGTCTTAATTCTTACTCTGGCCTAATAGCTAAGGTCTTAACTCTTACTCTGGCCTAATAGCTAAGGTCTTAGACTCGTACTCTGGCCTACTGGTTAAGGTCTTAACTCTTACTCTGGCCTACTGGTTAAGGTCTTAAATCTTACTCTGGCCTAATAACTAAGGTCTTACACTCGTACTCTGGCCTAATAGCTAAGGTCTTAGACTCGTACTCTGGCCTAATGGTTAAGGTCTTAACTCCTACTCTGGCCTACTGGTTAAGGTCTTCACTCTTACTCTGGCCTAATAGCTAAGGTCTTAGACTCGTACTCTGGCCTAATGGTTAAGGTCTTAACTATTACTCTGGCCTAATAGCTAAGGTCTTAATTCTTACTCTGGCCTAATAGCTATGGTCTTAACTCTTACTCTGGCCTAATAGCTAAGGTCTTAGACTTGTACTCTGGCCTACAGGTTAAGGTCTTAACTCTTACTCTGGCCTACTGGATAAGGTCTTAATTCTTACTCTGGCCTAATAGCTAAGGTCTTAACTCTTACTCTGACCTAATAGTTAAGGTGTTAGACTCGTACTATGGCCTACAGGTTAAGGTCTTAACTCTTACTCTGGCCTACTGGTTAAGGTCTTAACTCTTACTCTGGCCTAATAGCTAAGGTCTTAGACTCATACTATGGCCTACAGGTTAAGGTCTTAACTCTTACTCTGGTCTGCTGGTTAAGGTCTTAACTCTTATTCTGGCCTACTGGTTAAGGTCTTAACTCTTACTCTGGCCTAATAGCTAAGGTCTTAACTCTTACTCTGGCCTAATAGCTAAGGTCTTAGACTTACACTCTGCCCTACTGGTTAAGGTCTTAACTCTTACTCTGGCCTAATAGCTAAGGTCTTAACTCTTACTCTGGCCTAATAGATAAGGTCTTAGACTCATACTCTGGCCTAATGGTTAAGGTCTTAACTCTTACTCTGGCCTAATAGCTAAGGTCTTAACTCTTACTCTGGCCTAATAGCTAAGGTCTTAGACTCGTACTCTGGCCTACTGGTTAAGGTCTTAACTCTTACTCTGGCCTACTGGTTAAGGTCTTAAATCTTACTCTGGCCTAATAACTAAGGTCTTACACTCGTACTCTGGCCTAATAGCTAAGGTCTTAGACTCGTACTCTGGCCTAATGGTTAAGGTCTTAACTCCTACTCTGGCCTACTGGTTAAGGTCTTCACTCTTACTCTGGCCTAATAGCCAAGGTCTTAGACTCGTACTCTGGCCTAATGGTTAAGGTCTTAACTATTACTCTGGCCTAATAGCTAAGGTCTTAATTCTTACTCTGGCCTAATAGCTATGGTCTTAACTCTTACTCTGGCCTAATAGCTAAGGTCTTAGACTTGTACTCTGGCCTACAGGTTAAGGTCTTAACTCTTACTCTGGCCTACTGGATAAGGTCTTAATTCTTACTCTGGCCTAATAGCTAAGGTCTTAACTCTTACTCTGACCTAATAGCTAAGGTCTTAGACTCGTACTATGGCCTACAGGTTAAGGTCTTAACTCTTACTCTGGCCTACTGGTTAAGGTCTTAACTCTTACTCTGGCCTAATAGCTAAGGTCTTAGACTCGTACTCTGGCCTAATGGTTAAGGTCTTAACTCTTACTCTGGCCTAATAGCTAAGGTCTTAAATCTTACTCTGGCCTAATAACTAAGGTCTTAGACTCGTACTCTGGCCTACAGGTTAAGGTCTTAACTCTTACTCTGGTCTACTGGTTAAGGTCTAAACTCTTACTCTGGCCTAATAGCTAAGGTCTTAACTCTTATTCTGGCCTAATAGCTAAGGTCTTAGACTCGTACTATGGCCTACAGGTTAAGGTCTTAACTCTTACACTGGCCTACTGGGTAAGGTCTTAACTCTTACTCTGGCATAATAGCTAAGGTCTTAACTCTTACTCTGGCCTAATAGCTAAGGTCTTAGACTCGTACTATGGCCTACAGGTTACGGTCTTAACTCTTACTCTGACCTACTGGTTAAGGTCTTAACTCTTACTCTGGCCTAATAGCTAAGGTCTTAGACTCGTACTCTGGCCTACTGGTTAAGGTCTTAACTCTTACTCTGGCCTACTGGTTAAGGTCTTAACTCTTACTCTGGCCTAATAGCTAACGTCTTAGACTCGTACTCTGGCCTAATGGTTAAGGTCTTAACTCTTACTCTGGCCTACTGGTTAAGGTCTTAACTCTTACTCTGGCCTACTGGTTAATGTCTTATCTCTTTCTCTGGCCTAATGGTTAAGGTCTTAACTCTTACTCTGGCCTAATAGCTAAGGTCTTAACTCTTACTCTGGCCTAATAGCTAAGGTCTTAGACTCACACTCTGGCCTACTGGTTAAGGTCTTAACTCTTACTCTGGCCTAATAGCTAAGGTATTAACTCTTACTCTGGCCTAATAGCTAAGGTCTTAGACTCATACTCTGGCCTAATGGCTAAGGTCTTAACTCTTACTCTGGCCTAATAGCTAAGGTCTTAGACTCGTACTCTGGCCTACTGGTTAAGGTCTTAACTCTTACTCTGGCCTACTGGTTAAGGTCTTAAATCTTACTCTGGCCTAATAACTAAGGTCTTACACTCGTACTCTGGCCTAATAGCTAAGGTCTTAGACTCGTACTCTGGCCTAATGGTTAAGGTCTTAACTCCTACTCTGGCCTACTGGTTAAGGTCTTCACTCTTACTCTGGCCTAATAGCTAAGGTCTTAGACTCGTACTCTGGCCTAATGGTTAAGGTCTTAACTATTACTCTGGCCTTATAGCTAAGGTCTTAATTCTTACTCTGGCCTAATAGCTATGGTCTTAACTCTTACTCTGGCCTAATAGCTAAGGTCTTAGACTTGTACTCTGGCCTACAGGTTAAGGTCTTAACTCTTACTCTGGCCTACTGGATAAGGTCTTAATTCTTACTCTGGCCTAATAGCTAAGGTCTTAACTCTTACTCTGACCTAATAGCTAAGGTCTTAGACTCGTACTATGGCCTACAGGTTAAGGTCTTAACTCTTACTCTGGCCTACTGGTTAAGGTCTTAACTCTTACTCTGGCCTAATAGCTAAGGTCTTAGACTCGTACTATGGCCTACAGGTTAAGGTCTTAACTCTTACTCTGGCCTGCTGGTTAAGGTCTTAACTCTTATTCTGGCCTACTAGTTAAGGCCTTAACTCTTACTCTGGCCTACTGGTTAAGGTCTTAACTCTTTCTCTGGCCTAATGGTTAAGGTCTTAACTCTTACTCTGGCCTACTGGTTAAGGTCTTAACTCTTCCTCTGGCCTAATAGCTAAGGTCTTAACTCTTACCCTGGCCTAATAGCTAAGGTCATAGACTCATACTCTGGCCTACTGGTTAAGGTCTTAACTCTTACTCTGGCCTAATAGCTAAGGTCTTAACTCTTACTCTGGCCTAATAGCTAAGGTCTTAGACTCGTACTCTGGCCTACTGGTTAAGGTCTTAACTCTTACTCTGGCGTAATAGCTAAAGTCTTAACTCTTACTCTGGCCTCATAGCTATGGTCTTAGACTCGTACTCTGGCCTACAGGTTATGGTCTTAACTCTTACTCTGGCCTACTGGTTAAGGTCTTAACTCTTACTCTGGCCTAATAGCTAAGGTCTTAACTCTTACTCTGGCCTAATAGCTAAGGTCTTAACTCTTACTCTGGCCTAATAGCTAAGGTCTTAGACTCGTACTATGGCCTACAGGTTAAGGTCTTAACTCTTACTCTGGCCTACTGGTTAAGGTCTTAACTCTTACTCTGGCCTAATAGCTAAGGTCTTAGACTCGTACTATGGCCTACAGGTTAAGGTCTTAACTCTTACTCTGGCCTACTGGATAAGGTCTTAACTCTTACTCTGGCCTAACATCTAAGGTCTTAGACTCGTACTATGGCCTAACATCTAAGGTCTTAGACTCGTACTATGGCCTACAGGTTAAGGTCTTAACTCTTACACTGGCCTAATAGCTAAGGTCTTAGACTCATACTCTGGCCTACTGGTTAAGGTCTTAACTCTTACTCTGGCCTAATTGCTAAGGTCTTAACTCTTACTCTGGCCTTCTGGTTAAAGTCTTAACTCTTACGCTGGCCTACTGGTTAAGGTCTTAACTCTTACTCTGGCCTAATAGCTAAGGTCTTAACTCTTACTCTGGCCTACTGGTTAAGGTCTTAACTCTTACTCTGGCCTACTGGTTAAGGTCTTAACTCTTACTCTGGCCTAATAGCTAAGGTCTTAGACTCGTACTCTGGCCTAATAGCTAAGGTCTTAGACTCATACTCTGGCCTAATGGTTAAGGTCTTAACTCTTACTCTGGCCTAACAGCTAAGGTCTTAACTCTTACTCTGGCCTAATAGCTAAGGTCTTAACTCTTACTCTGGCCTAATAGCTAAGGTCTTAGACTCGTACTCTGGCCTACAGGTTAAGGTCTTAACTATTACTCTGGCCTACTGGTTAAGGTCTTAACTCTTACTCTGGCCTAATAGCTAAGGTCTTAACTCTTACTCTAGCCTAATAGCTAAGGTCTTAGACTCGTACTATGGCCTACAGGTTAAGGTCTTAACTCTTACTCTGGCCAACTGGTTAAGGTCTTAACTCTTACTCTGGCCTAATAGCTAAGGTCTTAAAGTCGTACTATGGCCTACAGGTTAAGGTCTTAACTCTTACTCTGGCCTACTGGTTAAGGTCTTAACTCTTACTCTGGCCTAATAGCTAATGTCTTAGACTCGTACTATGGCCTACAGGTTAAGGTATTTACTCTTACTCTGGCCTAATAGCTAAGGTCTTAGACTCGTACTCTGGCCTACTGGTTAAGGTCTTAACTCTTACTCTGGCCTAGGTCTTAGCTCTTTCTCTGGCCTGATGGTTAAGGTCTTAACTCTTAGTCTGGCCTACTGGTTAAGGTCTTAACTCCTACTCTGGCCTAATAGCGAAGGACTTAGACTCGTAATCTGGCCTACTGGTTAAGGTCTGAACTCTTACTCTGGCCTAATAGCTAAGGTCTTAACTCTTACTCTGGCCTAATAGCTAAGGTCTTAGACTCATACTCTGGCCTACTGGTTAAGGTCTTAACTCTTACTCTTTCCTAATAGCTAAGGTCTTAACTCTTACTTTGGCCTAATAGCTAACGTCTTAGACTCGTACTCTGGCCTACTGGTTAAGGTCTTAACTCTTACTCTGGCCTAATAGCTAAGGTCTCAACTCTTACTCTGGCCTAATAGCTAAGGTCTTAGACTCGTACTATGGCCTACAGGTTAAGGTATTTACTTTTACTCTGGCCTAATACCTAAGGTCTTAGACTCGTACTCTGGCCTAATGTTTAAGGTCTTAACTCTTATTCTGGCCTAATAGCTAAGGTCTTAGACTCGTACTCTGGCCTAATAGATAAGGTCTTAGACTCGTACAATGGCCTAATGGTTAAGGTCTTAACTCTTACTCTGGCCTAATGTTTAATGTCTTAACTCTTACCCTGGCCTACTGGTTAAGGTCTTAACTCTTACTCTGGCCTAGGTCTTAGCTCTTTCTCTGGCCTAATGGTTAAGGTCTTAACTCTTACTCTGGCCTACTGGTTAAGGTCTTAACTCTTACTCTGGCCTGATAGCTAAGGACTTAGACTCGTAATCTGGCCTACTGGTTAAGGTCTTAACTCTTACTCTGGCCTAATAGCTAAGGTCTTAACTCTTACTCTGGCCTAATAGCTAAGGTCTTAGACTCATACTCTGGCCTACTGGTTAAGGTCTTAACTCTTACTCTTTCCTAATAGCTAAGGTCTTAACTCTTACTTTGGCCTAATAGCTAACGTCTTAGACTCGTACTCTGGCCTACTGGTTAAGGTCTTAACTCTTACTCTGGCCTAATAGCTAAGGTCTTAGACTCGTACTATGGCCTACAGGTTAATGTCTTAACTCTAACTCTGGCCTGCTGGTTAAGGTCTTAACTCTTATTCTGGCCTACTAGTTAAGGCCTTAACTCTTACTCTGGCCTACTGGTTAAGGTCTTAACTCTTTCTCTGGCCTAATGGTTAAGGTCTTAACTCTTACTCTGGCCTACTGGTTAAGGTCTTAACTCTTCCTCTGGCCTAATAGCTAAGGTCTTAGACTCGTACTATGGCCTAATGGTTAAGGTCTTAACTCTTACTCTGGCCTAATAGCTAAGGTCTTAACTCTTACCCTGGCCTAATAGCTAAGGTCATAGACTCATACTCTGGCCTACTGGTTAAGGTCTTAACTCTTACTCTGGCCTAATAGCTAAGGTCTTAACTCTTACTCTGGCCTAATAGCTAAGGTCTTAGACTCGTACTCTGGCCTACTGGTTAAGGTCTTAACTCTTACTCTGGCGTAATAGCTAAAGTCTTAACTCATACTCTGGCCTCATAGCTATGGTCTTAGACTCGTACTCTGGCCTACAGGTTATGGTCTTAACTCTTACTCTGGCCTACTGGTTAAGGTCTTAACTCTTACTCTGGCCTAATAGCTAAGGTCTTAACTCTTACTCTGGCCTAATAGCTAAGGTCTTAGACTCGTACTATGGCCTACAGGTTAAGGTCTTAACTCTTACTCTGGCCTACTGGTTAAGGTCTTAACTCTTACTCTGGCCTAATAGCTAAGGTCTTAGACTCGTACTATGGCCTACAGGTTAAGGTCTTAACTCTTACTCTGGCCTAATAGCTAAGGTCTTAGACTCATACTCTGGCCTACTGGTTAAGGTCTTAACTCTTACTCTGGCCTAATAGCTAAGGTCTCAACTCTTACTCTGGCCTTCTGGTTAAGGTCTTAACTCTTACGCTGGCCTACTGGTTAAGGTCTTAACTCTTACTCTGGCCTAATAGATAAGGTCTTAACTCTTACTCTGGCCTACTGGTTAAGGTCTTAACTCTTACTCTGGCCTACTGGTTAAGGTCTTAACTCTTACTCTGGCCTAATAGCTAAGGTCTTAGACTCGTACTCTGGCCTAATAGCTAAGGTCTTAGACTCATACTCTGGCCTAATGGTTAAGGTCTTAACTCTTACTCTGGCCTAACAGCTAAGGTCTTAACTCTTACTCTGGCCTAATAGCTAAGGTCTTAACTCTTACTCTGGCCTAATAGCTAAGGTCTTAGACTCGTACTCTGGCCTACAGGTTAAGGTCTTAACTATTACTCTGGCCTACTGATTAAGGTCTTAACTCTTACTCTGGCCTAATAGCTAAGGTCTTAACTCTTACTCTAGCCTAATAGCTAAGGTCTTAGACTCGTACTATGGCCTACAGGTTAAGGTCTTAACTCTTACTCTGGCCAACTGGTTAAGGTCTTAACTCTTACTCTGGCCTAATAGCTAAGGTCTTAGACTCGTACTATGGCCTACAGGTTAAGGTCTTAACTCTTACTCTGGCCTACTGGTTAAGGTCTTAACTCTTACTCTGGCCTAATAGCTAAGGTCTTAGACTCGTACTATGGCCTACAGGTTAAGGTATTTACTCTTACTCTGGCCTAATAGCTAAGGTCTTAGACTCGTACTCTGGCCTACTGGTTAAGGTCTTAACTCTTACTCTGGCCTAGGTCTTAGCTCTTTCTCTGGCCTAAAGGTTAAGGTTTTAACTCTTACTCTGGCCTACTGGTTAAGGTCTTAACTCCTACTCTGGCCTTATAGCGAAGGACTTAGACTCGTAATCTGGCCTACTGGTTAAGGTCTGAACTCTTACTCTGGCCTAATAGCTAAGGTCTTAACTCTTACTCTGGCCTAATAGATAAGGTCTTAGACTCATACTCTGGCCTACTGGTTAAGGTCTTAACTCTTACTCTTTCCTAATAGCTAAGGGCTTAACTCTTACTTTGGCCTAATAGCTAACGTCTTAGACTCGTACTCTGGCCTACTGGTTAAGGTCTTAACTCTTACTCTGGCCTAATAGCTAAGGTCTCAACTCTTACTCTGGCCTAATAGCTAAGGTCTTAGACTCATACTCTGGCCTAATGGTTAAGGTCGTAACTCTTACTCTGGCCTAATAGCTAAGGTCTTAACTCTTACTCTGGCCTAATAGCTATGGTCTTAACTCTTACTCTGGCCTAATAGCTAAGGTCTTAGACTTGTACTCTGGCCTACAGGTTAAGGTCTTAACTCTTACTCTGGCCTACTGAATAAGGTCTTAATTCTTACTCTGGCCTAATAGCTAAGGTCTTAACTCTTACTCTGACCTAATAGCTAAGGTCTTAGACTCGTACTATGGCCTACAGGTTAAGGTCTTAACTCTTACTCTGGCCTACTGGTTAAGGTCTTAACTCTTACTCTGGCCTAATAGCTAAGGTCTTAGACTCGTACTCTGGCCTAATGGTTAAGGTCTTAACTCTTACTCTGGCCTAATAGCTAAGGTCTTAAATCTTACTCTGGCCTAATAACTAAGGTCTTAGACTCGTACTCTGGCCTACAGGTTAAGGTCTTAACTCTTACTCTGGTCTACTGGTTAAGGTCTAAACTCTTACTCTGGCCTAATAGCTAAGGTCTTAACTCTTACTCTGGCCTAATAGCTAAGGTCTTAGACTCGTACTATGGCCTACAGGTTAAGGTCTTAACTCTTACACTGGCCTACTGGGTAAGGTCTTAACTCTTACTCTGGCATAATAGCTAAGGTCTTAACTCTTACTCTGGCCTAATAGCTAAGGTCTTAGACTCGTACTATGGCCTACAGGTTACGGTCTTAACTCTTACTCTGACCTACTGGTTAAGGTCTTAACTCTTACTCTGGCCTAATAGCTAAGGTCTTAGACTCGTACTCTGGCCTACTGGTTAAGGTCTTAACTCTTACTCTGGCCTACTGGTTAAGGTCTTAACTCTTACTCTGGCCTAATAGCTAACGTCTTAGACTCGTACTCTGGCCTAATGGTTAAGGTCTTAACTCTTACTCTGGCCTACTGGTTAAGGTCTTAACTCTTACTCTGGCCTACAGGTTAAGGTCTTATCTCTTTCTCTGGCCTAATGGTTAAGGTCTTAACTCTTACTCTGGCCTAATAGCTAAGGTCTTAACTCTTACTCTGGCCTAATAGCTAAGGTCTTAGACTCACACTCTGGCCTACTGGTTAAGGTCTTAACTCTTACTCTGGCCTAATAGCTAAGGTCTTAACTCTTACTCTGGCCTAATAGCTAAGGTCTTAGACTCATACTCTGGCCTAATGGTTAAGGTCTTAACTCTTACTCTGGCCTAATAGCTAAGGTCTTAACTCTTACTCTGGCCTAATGGTTAAGGTCTTAACTCTTACTCTGGCCTACTGGTTAAGGTCTTAACTCTTACTCTGGCCTACTGGTTAAGGTCTTAAATCTTACTCTGGCCTAATAACTAAGGTCTTACACTCGTACTCTGGCCTAATAGCTAAGGTCTTAGACTCGTACTCTGGCCTAATGGTTAAGGTCTTAACTCCTACTCTGGCCTACTGGTTAAGGTCTTCACTCTTACTCTGGCCTAATAGCTAAGGTCTTAGACTCGTACTCTGGCCTAATGGTTAAGGTCTTAACTATTACTCTGGCCTTATAGCTAAGGTCTTAATTCTTACTCTGGCCTAATAGCTATGGTCTTAACTCTTACTCTGGCCTAATAGCTAAGGTCTTAGACTTGTACTCTGGCCTACAGGTTAAGGTCTTAACTCTTACTCTGGCCTACTGGATAAGGTCTTAATTCTTACTCTGGCCTAATAGCTAAGGTCTTAACTCTTACTCTGACCTAATAGCTAAGGTCTTAGACTCGTACTATGGCCTACAGGTTAAGGTCTTAACTCTTACTCTGGCCTACTGGTTAAGGTCTTAACTCTTACTCTGGCCTAATAGCTAAGGTCTTAGACTCGTACTATGGCCTACAGGTTAAGGTCTTAACTCTTACTCTGGCCTGCTGGTTAAGGTCTTAACTCTTATTCTGGCCTACTAGTTAAGGCCTTAACTCTTACTCTGGCCTACTGGTTAAGGTCTTAACTCTTTCTCTGGCCTAATGGTTAAGGTCTTAACTCTTACTCTGGCCTACTGGTTAAGGTCTTAACTCTTCCTCTGGCCTAATAGCTAAGGTCTTAGACTCGTACTATGGCCTAATGGTTAAGGTCTTAACTCTTACTCTGGCCTAATAGCTAAGGTCTTAACTCTTACCCTGGCCTAATAGCTAAGGTCATAGACTCATACTCTGGCCTACTGGTTAAGGTCTTAACTCTTACTCTGGCCTAATAGCTAAGGTCTTAACTCTTACTCTGGCCTAATAGCTAAGGTCTTAGACTCGTACTCTGGCCTACTGGTTAAGGTCTTAACTCTTACTCTGGCGTAATAGCTAAAGTCTTAACTCTTACTATGGCCTCATAGCTATGGTCTTAGACTCGTACTCTGGCCTACAGGTTATGGTCTTAACTCTTACTCTGGCCTACTGGTTAAGGTCTTAACTCTTACTCTGGCCTAATAGCTAAGGTCTTAACCCTTACTCTGGCCTAATAGCTAAGGTCTTAACTCTTACTCTGGCCTAATAGCTAAGGTCTTAGACTCGTACTATGGCCTACAGGTTAAGGTCTTAACTCTTACTCTGGCCTACTGGTTAAGGTCTTAACTCTTACTCTGGCCTAATAGCTAAGGTCTTAGACTCGTACTATGGCCTACAGGTTAAGGTCTTAACTCTTACTCTGGCCTACTGGATAAGGTCTTAACTCTTACTCTGGCCTAACATCTAAGGTCTTAGACTCGTACTATGGCCTAACATCTAAGGTCTTAGACTCGTACTATGGCCTACAGGTTAAGGTCTTAACTCTTACACTGGCCTAATAGCTAAGGTCTTAGACTCATACTCTGGCCTACTGGTTAAGGTCTTAACTCTTACTCTGGCCTAATTGCTAAGGTCTTAACTCTTACTCTGGCCTTCTGGTTAAGGTCTTAACTCTTACGCTGGCCTACTGGTTAAGGTCTTAACTCTTACTCTGGCCTAATAGCTAAGGTCTTAACTCTTACTCTGGCCTACTGGTTAAGGTCTTAACTCTCACTCTGGCCTACTGGTTAAGGTCTTAACTCTTACTCTGGCCTAATAGCTAAGGTCTTAGACTCGTACTCTGGCCTAATAGCTAAGGTCTTAGACTCATACTCTGGCCTAATGGTTAAGGTCTTAACTCTTACTCTGGCCTAACAGCTAAGGTCTTAACTCTTACTCTGGCCTAATAGCTAAGGTCTTAACTCTTACTCTGGCCTAATAGCTAAGGTCTTAGACTCGTACTCTGGCCTACAGGTTAAGGTCTTAACTATTACTCTGGCGTACTGGTTAAGGTCTTAACTCTTACTCTGGCCTAATAGCTAAGGTCTTAACTCTTACTCTAGCCTAATAGCTAAGGTCTTAGACTCGTACTATGGCCTACAGGTTAAGGTCTTAACTCTTACTCTGGCCAACTGGTTAAGGTCTTAACTCTTACTCTGGCCTAATAGCTAAGGTCTTAAACTCGTACTATGGCCTACAGGTTAAGGTCTTAACTCTTACTCTGGCCTACTGGTTAAGGTCTTAACTCTTACTCTGGCCTAATAGCTAAGGTCTTAGACTCGTACTATGGCCTACAGGTTAAGGTATTTACTCTTACTCTGGCCTAATAGCTAAGGTCTTAGACTCGTACTCTGGCCTACTGGTTAAGGTCTTAACTCTTACTCTGGCCTAGGTCTTAGCTCTTTCTCTGGCCTGATGGTTAAGGTCTTAACTCTTAGTCTGGCCTACTGGTTAAGGTCTTAACTCCTACTCTGGCCTAATAGTGAAGGACTTAGACTCGTAATCTGGCCTACTGGTTAAGGTCTGAACTCTTACTCTGGCCTAATAGCTAAGGTCTTAACTCTTACTCTGGCCTAATAGCTAAGGTCTTAGACTCATACTCTGGCCTACTGGTTAAGGTCTTAACTCTTACTCTTTCCTAATAGCTAAGGTCTTAACTCTTACTTTGGCCTAATAGCTAACGTCTTAGACTCGTACTCTGGCCTACTGGTTAAGGTCTTAACTCTTACTCTGGCCTAATAGCTAAGGTCTCAACTCTTACTCTGGCCTAATAGCTAAGGTCTTAGACTCGTACTATGGCCTACAGGTTAAGGTATTTACTTTTACTCTGGCCTAATAGCTAAGGTCTTAGACTCGTACTCTGGCCTACTGGTTAAGGTCTTAACTCTTACTCTGGCCTAATAGCTAAGGTCTTAACTCTTACTCTGGCCTACTGGTTAAGGTCTTAACTCTTACTCTGGCCTAATACCTAAGGTCTTAGACTCGTACTCTGGCCTAATGTTTAAGGTCTTAACTCTTATTCTGGCCTAATAGCTAAGGTCTTAGACTCGTACTCTGGCCTAATAGATAAGGTCTTAGACTCGTACAATGGCCTAATGGTTAAGGTCTTAACTCTTACTCTGGCCTAATGTTTAATGTCTTAACTCTTACCCTGGCCTACTGGTTAAGGTCTTAACTCTTACTCTGGCCTAGGTCTTAGCTCTTTCTCTGGCCTAATGGTTAAGGTCTTAACTCTTACTCTGGCCTACTGGTTAAGGTCTTAACTCTTACTCTGGCCTGATAGCTAAGGACTTAGACTCGTAATCTGGCCTACTGGTTAAGGTCTTAACTCTTACTCTGGCCTAATAGCTAAGGTCTTAACTCTTACTCTGGCCTAATAGCTAAGGTCTTAGACTCATACTCTGGCCTACTGGTTAAGGTCTTAACTCTTACTCTTTCCTAATAGCTAAGGTCTTAACTCTTACTTTGGCCTAATAGCTAACGTCTTAGACTCGTACTCTGGCCTACTGGTTAAGGTCTTAACTCTTACTCTGGCCTAATAGCTAAGGTCTTAGACTCGTACTATGGCCTACAGGTTAATGTCTTAACTCTTACTCTGGCCTGCTGGTTAAGGTCTTAACTCTTATTCTGGCCTACTAGTTAAGGCCTTAACTCTTACTCTGGCCTACTGGTTAAGGTCTTAACTCTTTCTCTGGCCTAATGGTTAAGGTCTTAACTCTTACTCTGGCCTACTGGTTAAGGTCTTAACTCTTCCTCTGGCCTAATAGCTAAGGTCTTAGACTCGTACTATGGCCTAATGGTTAAGGTCTTAACTCTTACTCTGGCCTAATAGCTAAGGTCTTAACTCTTACCCTGGCCTAATAGCTAAGGTCATAGACTCATACTCTGGCCTACTGGTTAAGGTCTTAACTCTTACTCTGGCCTAATAGCTAAGGTCTTAACTCTTACTCTGGCCTAATAGCTAAGGTCTTAGACTCGTACTCTGGCCTACTGGTTAAGGTCTTAACTCTTACTCTGGCGTAATAGCTAAAGTCTTAACTCATACTCTGGCCTCATAGCTATGGTCTTAGACTCGTACTCTGGCCTACAGGTTATGGTCTTAACTCTTACTCTGGCCTACTGGTTAAGGTCTTAACTCTTACTCTGGCCTAATAGCTAAGGTCTTAACTCTTACTCTGGCCTAATAGCTAAGGTCTTAGACTCGTACTATGGCCTACAGGTTAAGGTCTTAACTCTTACTCTGGCCTACTGGTTAAGGTCTTAACTCTTACTCTGGCCTAATAGCTAAGGTCTTAGACTCGTACTATGGCCTACAGGTTAAGGTCTTAACTCTTACTCTGGCCTAATAGCTAAGGTCTTAGACTCATACTCTGGCCTACTGGTTAAGGTCTTAACTCTTACTCTGGCCTAATAGCTAAGGTCTCAACTCTTACTCTGGCCTTCTGGTTAAGGTCTTAACTCTTACGCTGGCCTACTGGTTAAGGTCTTAACTCTTACTCTGGCCTAATAACTAAGGTCTTAGACTCATACTCTGGCCTACAGGTTAAGGTCTTAACTCTTACTCTGGTCTACTGGTTAAGGTCTAAACTCTTACTCTGGCCTAATAGCTAAGGTCTTAACTCTTACTCTGGCCTAATAGCTAAGGTCTTAGACTCGTACTATGGCCTACAGGTTAAGGTCTTAACTCTTACACTGGCCTACTGGGTAAGGTCTTAACTCTTACTCTGGCGTAATAGCTAAGGTCTTAACTCTTACTCTGGCCTAATAGCTAAGGTCTTAGACTCGTACTATGGCCTACAGGTTACGGTCTTAACTCTTACTCTGGCCTACTGGTTAAGGTCTTAACTCTTACTCTGGCCTAATAGCTAACGTCTTAGACTCGTACTCTGGCCTACTGGTTAAGGTCTTAACTATTACTCTGGCCTACTGGTTAAGGTCTTAACTCTTACTCTGGCCTAATAGCTAACGTCTTAGACTCGTACTCTGGCCTAATGGTTAAGGTCTTAACTCTTACTCTGGCCTACTGGTTAAGGTCTTAACTCTTACTCTGGCCTACTGGTTAAGGTCTTATCTCTTTCTCTGGCCTAATGGTTAAGGTCTTAACTCTTACTCTGGCCTAATAGCTAAGGTCTTAACTCTTACTCTGGCCTAATAGCTAAGGTCTTAGACTTACACTCTGGCCTACTGGTTAAGGTCTTAACTCTTACTCTGGCCTAATAGCTAAGGTCTTAACTCTTACTCTGGCCTAATAGCTAAGGTCTTAGACTCATACTCTGGCCTAATGGTTAAGGTCTTAATTCTTACTCTGGCCTAATAGCTAAGGTCTTAACTCTTACTCTGGCCTAATAGCTAAGGTCTTAGACTCGTACTCTGGCCTACTGGTTAAGGTCTTAACTCTTACTCTGGCCTACTGGTTAAGGTCTTAAATCTTACTCTGGCCTAATAACTAAGGTCTTACACTCGTACTCTGGCCTAATAGCTAAGGTCTTAGACTCGTACTCTGGCCTAATGGTTAAGGTCTTAACTCCTACTCTGGCCTACTGGTTAAGGTCTTCACTCTTACTCTGGCCTAATAGCTAAGGTCTTAGACTCGTACTCTGGCCTAATGGTTAAGGTCTTAACTATTACTCTGGCCTAATAGCTAAGGTCTTAATTCTTACTCTGGCCTAATAGCTATGGTCTTAACTCTTACTCTGGCCTAATAGCTAAGGTCTTAGACTTGTACTCTGGCCTACAGGTTAAGGTCTTAACTCTTACTCTGGCCTACTGGATAAGGTCTTAATTCTTACTCTGGCCTAATAGCTAAGGTCTTAACTCTTACTCTGACCTAATAGTTAAGGTGTTAGACTCGTACTATGGCCTACAGGTTAAGGTCTTAACTCTTACTCTGGCCTACTGGTTAAGGTCTTAACTCTTACTCTGGCCTAATAGCTAAGGTCTTAGACTCATACTATGGCCTACAGGTTAAGGTCTTAACTCTTACTCTGGTCTGCTGGTTAAGGTCTTAACTCTTATTCTGGCCTACTGGTTAAGGTCTTAACTCTTACTCTGGCCTAATAGCTAAGGTCTTAACTCTTACTCTGGCCTAATAGCTAAGGTCTTAGACTTACACTCTGCCCTACTGGTTAAGGTCTTAACTCTTACTCTGGCCTAATAGCTAAGGTCTTAACTCTTACTCTGGCCTAATAGATAAGGTCTTAGACTCATACTCTGGCCTAATGGTTAAGGTCTTAACTCTTACTCTGGCCTAATAGCTAAGGTCTTAACTCTTACTCTGGCCTAATAGCTAAGGTCTTAGACTCGTACTCTGGCCTACTGGTTAAGGTCTTAACTCTTACTCTGGCCTACTGGTTAAGGTCTTAAATCTTACTCTGGCCTAATAACTAAGGTCTTACACTCGTACTCTGGCCTAATAGCTAAGGTCTTAGACTCGTACTCTGGCCTAATGGTTAAGGTCTTAACTCCTACTCTGGCCTACTGGTTAAGGTCTTCACTCTTACTCTGGCCTAATAGCCAAGGTCTTAGACTCGTACTCTGGCCTAATGGTTAAGGTCTTAACTATTACTCTTGCCTAATAGCTAAGGTCTTAATTCTTACTCTGGCCTAATAGCTATGGTCTTAACTCTTACTCTGGCCTAATAGCTAAGGTCTTAGACTTGTACTCTGGCCTACAGGTTAAGGTCTTAACTCTTACTCTGGCCTACTGGATAAGGTCTTAATTCTTACTCTGGCCTAATAGCTAAGGTCTTAACTCTTACTCTGACCTAATAGCTAAGGTCTTAGACTCGTACTATGGCCTACAGGTTAAGGTCTTAACTCTTACTCTGGCCTACTGGTTAAGGTCTTAACTCTTACTCTGGCCTAATAGCTAAGGTCTTAGACTCGTACTCTGGCCTAATGGTTAAGGTCTTAACTCTTACTCTGGCCTAATAGCTAAGGTCTTAAATCTTACTCTGGCCTAATAACTAAGGTCTTAGACTCGTACTCTGGCCTACAGGTTAAGGTCTTAACTCTTACTCTGGTCTACTGGTTAAGGTCTAAACTCTTACTCTGGCCTAATAGCTAAGGTCTTAACTCTTATTCTGGCCTAATAGCTAAGGTCTTAGACTCGTACTATGGCCTACAGGTTAAGGTCTTAACTCTTACACTGGCCTACTGGGTAAGGTCTTAACTCTTACTCTGGCATAATAGCTAAGGTCTTAACTCTTACTCTGGCCTAATAGCTAAGGTCTTAGACTCGTACTATGGCCTACAGGTTACGGTCTTAACTCTTACTCTGACCTACTGGTTAAGGTCTTAACTCTTACTCTGGCCTAATAGCTAAGGTCTTAGACTCGTACTCTGGCCTACTGGTTAAGGTCTTAACTCTTACTCTGGCCTACTGGTTAAGGTCTTAACTCTTACTCTGGCCTAATAGCTAACGTCTTAGACTCGTACTCTGGCCTAATGGTTAAGGTCTTAACTCTTACTCTGGCCTACTGGTTAAGGTCTTAACTCTTACTCTGGCCTACTGGTTAATGTCTTATCTCTTTCTCTGGCCTAATGGTTAAGGTCTTAACTCTTACTCTGGCCTAATAGCTAAGGTCTTAACTCTTACTCTGGCCTAATAGCTAAGGTCTTAGACTCACACTCTGGCCTACTGGTTAAGGTCTTAACTCTTACTCTGGCCTAATAGCTAAGGTCTTAACTCTTACTCTGGCCTAATAGCTAAGGTCTTAGACTCATACTCTGGCCTAATGGCTAAGGTCTTAACTCTTACTCTGGCCTAATAGCTAAGGTCTTAGACTCGTACTCTGGCCTACTGGTTAAGGTCTTAACTCTTACTCTGGCCTACTGGTTAAGGTCTTAAATCTTACTCTGGCCTAATAACTAAGGTCTTACACTCGTACTCTGGCCTAATAGCTAAGGTCTTAGACTCGTACTCTGGCCTAATGGTTAAGGTCTTAACTCCTACTCTGGCCTACTGGTTAAGGTCTTCACTCTTACTCTGGCCTAATAGCTAAGGTCTTAGACTCGTACTCTGGCCTAATGGTTAAGGTCTTAACTATTACTCTGGCCTTATAGCTAAGGTCTTAATTCTTACTCTGGCCTAATAGCTATGGTCTTAACTCTTACTCTGGCCTAATAGCTAAGGTCTTAGACTTGTACTCTGGCCTACAGGTTAAGGTCTTAACTCTTACTCTGGCCTACTGGATAAGGTCTTAATTCTTACTCTGGCCTAATAGCTAAGGTCTTAACTCTTACTCTGACCTAATAGCTAAGGTCTTAGACTCGTACTATGGCCTACAGGTTAAGGTCTTAACTCTTACTCTGGCCTACTGGTTAAGGTCTTAACTCTTACTCTGGCCTAATAGCTAAGGTCTTAGACTCGTACTATGGCCTACAGGTTAAGGTCTTAACTCTTACTCTGGCCTGCTGGTTAAGGTCTTAACTCTTATTCTGGCCTACTAGTTAAGGCCTTAACTCTTACTCTGGCCTACTGGTTAAGGTCTTAACTCTTTCTCTGGCCTAATGGTTAAGGTCTTAACTCTTACTCTGGCCTACTGGTTAAGGTCTTAACTCTTCCTCTGGCCTAATAGCTAAGGTCTTAACTCTTACCCTGGCCTAATAGCTAAGGTCATAGACTCATACTCTGGCCTACTGGTTAAGGTCTTAACTCTTACTCTGGCCTAATAGCTAAGGTCTTAACTCTTACTCTGGCCTAATAGCTAAGGTCTTAGACTCGTACTCTGGCCTACTGGTTAAGGTCTTAACTCTTACTCTGGCGTAATAGCTAAAGTCTTAACTCTTACTCTGGCCTCATAGCTATGGTCTTAGACTCGTACTCTGGCCTACAGGTTATGGTCTTAACTCTTACTCTGGCCTACTGGTTAAGGTCTTAACTCTTACTCTGGCCTAATAGCTAAGGTCTTAACTCTTACTCTGGCCTAATAGCTAAGGTCTTAACTCTTACTCTGGCCTAATAGCTAAGGTCTTAGACTCGTACTATGGCCTACAGGTTAAGGTCTTAACTCTTACTCTGGCCTACTGGTTAAGGTCTTAACTCTTACTCTGGCCTAATAGCTAAGGTCTTAGACTCGTACTATGGCCTACTGGTTAAGGTCTTAACTCTTACTCTGGCCTACTGGATAAGGTCTTAACTCTTACTCTGGCCTAACATCTAAGGTCTTAGACTCGTACTATGGCCTAACATCTAAGGTCTTAGACTCGTACTATGGCCTACAGGTTAAGGTCTTAACTCTTACACTGGCCTAATAGCTAAGGTCTTAGACTCATACTCTGGCCTACTGGTTAAGGTCTTAACTCTTACTCTGGCCTAATTGCTAAGGTCTTAACTCTTACTCTGGCCTTCTGGTTAAGGTCTTAACTCTTACGCTGGCCTACTGGTTAAGGTCTTAACTCTTACTCTGGCCTAATAGCTAAGGTCTTAACTCTTACTCTGGCCTACTGGTTAAGGTCTTAACTCTTACTCTGGCCTACTGGTTAAGGTCTTAACTCTTACTCTGGCCTAATAGCTAAGGTCTTAGACTCGTACTCTGGCCTAATAGCTAAGGTCTTAGACTCATACTCTGGCCTAATGGTTAAGGTCTTAACTCTTACTCTGGCCTAACAGCTAAGGTCTTAACTCTTACTCTGGCCTAATAGCTAAGGTCTTAACTCTTACTCTGGCCTAATAGCTAAGGTCTTAGACTCGTACTCTGGCCTACAGGTTAAGGTCTTAACTATTACTCTGGCCTACTGGTTAAGGTCTTAACTCTTACTCTGGCCTAATAGCTAAGGTCTTAACTCTTACTCTAGCCTAATAGCTAAGGTCTTAGACTCGTACTATGGCCTACAGGTTAAGGTCTTAACTCTTACTCTGGCCAACTGGTTAAGGTCTTAACTCTTACTCTGGCCTAATAGCTAAGGTCTTAAAGTCGTACTATGGCCTACAGGTTAAGGTCTTAACTCTTACTCTGGCCTACTGGTTAAGGTCTTAACTCTTACTCTGGCCTAATAGCTAATGTCTTAGACTCGTACTATGGCCTACAGGTTAAGGTATTTACTCTTACTCTGGCCTAATAGCTAAGGTCTTAGCTCTTTCTCTGGCCTGATGGTTAAGGTCTTAACTCTTAGTCTGGCCTACTGGTTAAGGTCTTAACTCCTACTCTGGCCTAATAGCGAAGGACTTAGACTCGTAATCTGGCCTACTGGTTAAGGTCTGAACTCTTACTCTGGCCTAATAGCTAAGGTCTTAACTCTTACTCTGGCCTAATAGCTAAGGTCTTAGACTCATACTCTGGCCTACTGGTTAAGGTCTTAACTCTTACTCTTTCCTAATAGCTAAGGTCTTAACTCTTACTTTGGCCTAATAGCTAACGTCTTAGACTCGTACTCTGGCCTACTGGTTAAGGTCTTAACTCTTACTCTGGCCTAATAGCTAAGGTCTCAACTCTTACTCTGGCCTAATAGCTAAGGTCTTAGACTCGTACTATGGCCTACAGGTTAAGGTATTTACTTTTACTCTGGCCTAATACCTAAGGTCTTAGACTCGTACTCTGGCCTAATGTTTAAGGTCTTAACTCTTATTCTGGCCTAATAGCTAAGGTCTTAGACTCGTACTCTGGCCTAATAGATAAGGTCTTAGACTCGTACAATGGCCTAATGGTTAAGGTCTTAACTCTTACTCTGGCCTAATGTTTAATGTCTTAACTCTTACCCTGGCCTACTGGTTAAGGTCTTAACTCTTACTCTGGCCTAGGTCTTAGCTCTTTCTCTGGCCTAATGGTTAAGGTCTTAACTCTTACTCTGGCCTACTGGTTAAGGTCTTAACTCTTACTCTGGCCTGATAGCTAAGGACTTAGACTCGTAATCTGGCCTACTGGTTAAGGTCTTAACTCTTACTCTGGCCTAATAGCTAAGGTCTTAACTCTTACTCTGGCCTAATAGCTAAGGTCTTAGACTCATACTCTGGCCTACTGGTTAAGGTCTTAACTCTTACTCTTTCCTAATAGCTAAGGTCTTAACTCTTACTTTGGCCTAATAGCTAACGTCTTAGACTCGTACTCTGGCCTACTGGTTAAGGTCTTAACTCTTACTCTGGCCTAATAGCTAAGGTCTTAGACTCGTACTATGGCCTACAGGTTAATGTCTTAACTCTAACTCTGGCCTGCTGGTTAAGGTCTTAACTCTTATTCTGGCCTACTAGTTAAGGCCTTAACTCTTACTCTGGCCTACTGGTTAAGGTCTTAACTCTTTCTCTGGCCTAATGGTTAAGGTCTTAACTCTTACTCTGGCCTACTGGTTAAGGTCTTAACTCTTCCTCTGGCCTAATAGCTAAGGTCTTAGACTCGTACTATGGCCTAATGGTTAAGGTCTTAACTCTTACTCTGGCCTAATAGCTAAGGTCTTAACTCTTACCCTGGCCTAATAGCTAAGGTCATAGACTCATACTCTGGCCTACTGGTTAAGGTCTTAACTCTTACTCTGGCCTAATAGCTAAGGTCTTAACTCTTACTCTGGCCTAATAGCTAAGGTCTTAGACTCGTACTCTGGCCTACTGGTTAAGGTCTTAACTCTTACTCTGGCGTAATAGCTAAAGTCTTAACTCATACTCTGGCCTCATAGCTATGGTCTTAGACTCGTACTCTGGCCTACAGGTTATGGTCTTAACTCTTACTCTGGCCTACTGGTTAAGGTCTTAACTCTTACTCTGGCCTAATAGCTAAGGTCTTAACTCTTACTCTGGCCTAATAGCTAAGGTCTTAGACTCGTACTATGGCCTACAGGTTAAGGTCTTAACTCTTACTCTGGCCTACTGGTTAAGGTCTTAACTCTTACTCTGGCCTAATAGCTAAGGTCTTAGACTCGTACTATGGCCTACAGGTTAAGGTCTTAACTCTTACTCTGGCCTAATAGCTAAGGTCTTAGACTCATACTCTGGCCTACTGGTTAAGGTCTTAACTCTTACTCTGGCCTAATAGCTAAGGTCTCAACTCTTACTCTGGCCTTCTGGTTAAGGTCTTAACTCTTACGCTGGCCTACTGGTTAAGGTCTTAACTCTTACTCTGGCCTAATAGATAGGGTCTTAACTCTTACTCTGGCCTACTGGTTAAGGTCTTAACTCTTACTCTGGCCTACTGGTTAAGGTCTTAACTCTTACTCTGGCCTAATAGCTAAGGTCTTAGACTCGTACTCTGGCCTAATAGCTAAGGTCTTAGACTCATACTCTGGCCTAATGGTTAAGGTCTTAACTCTTACTCTGGCCTAACAGCTAAGGTCTTAACTCTTACTCTGGCCTAATAGCTAAGGTCTTAACTCTTACTCTGGCCTAATAGCTAAGGTCTTAGACTCGTACTCTGGCCTACAGGTTAAGGTCTTAACTATTACTCTGGCCTACTGATTAAGGTCTTAACTCTTACTCTGGCCTAATAGCTAAGGTCTTAACTCTTACTCTAGCCTAATAGCTAAGGTCTTAGACTCGTACTATGGCCTACAGGTTAAGGTCTTAACTCTTACTCTGGCCAACTGGTTAAGGTCTTAACTCTTACTCTGGCCTAATAGCTAAGGTCTTAGACTCGTACTATGGCCTACAGGTTAAGGTCTTAACTCTTACTCTGGCCTACTGGTTAAGGTCTTAACTCTTACTCTGGCCTAATAGCTAAGGTCTTAGACTCGTACTATGGCCTACAGGTTAAGGTATTTACTCTTACTCTGGCCTAATAGCTAAGGTCTTAGACTCGTACTCTGGCCTACTGGTTAAGGTCTTAACTCTTACTCTGGCCTAGGTCTTAGCTCTTTCTCTGGCCTAAAGGTTAAGGTTTTAACTCTTACTCTGGCCTACTGGTTAAGGTCTTAACTCCTACTCTGGCCTTATAGCGAAGGACTTAGACTCGTAATCTGGCCTACTGGTTAAGGTCTGAACTCTTACTCTGGCCTAATAGCTAAGGTCTTAACTCTTACTCTGGCCTAATAGATAAGGTCTTAGACTCATACTCTGGCCTACTGGTTAAGGTCTTAACTCTTACTCTTTCCTAATAGCTAAGGGCTTAACTCTTACTTTGGCCTAATAGCTAACGTCTTAGACTCGTACTCTGGCCTACTGGTTAAGGTCTTAACTCTTACTCTGGCCTAATAGCTAAGGTCTCAACTCTTACTCTGGCCTAATAGCTAAGGTCTTAGACTCATACTCTGGCCTAATGGTTAAGGTCGTAACTCTTACTCTGGCCTAATAGCTAAGGTCTTAACTCTTACTCTGGCCTAATAGCTAAGGTCTTAGACTCGTACTCTGGCCTACAGGTTAAGGTCTTAACTCTTACTCTGGCCTACTGGTTAAGGTCTTAACTCTTACTCTGGCCTAATAGCTAAGGTCTTAGACTCGTACTCTGGCCTAATAGCTAAGGTCTTAGACTTGTACTCTGGCCTAATGGTTAAGGTCTTAACTCTTACTCTGGCCTAATAGCTAAGGTCTTAACTCTTACTCTGGCCTCCTGGTTAAGGTCTTCACTCTTACTCTGGCCTAATAGCTAAGGTCTTAGACTCGTACTCTGGCCTAATGGTTAAGGTCTTAACTCTTACTCTGGCCTAATAGCTAAGGTCTTAACTCTTACTCTGGCCTAATAACTAAGGTCTTAGACTCGTACTCTGGCCTACAGGTTAAGGTCTTAACTCTTACTCTGGTCTACTGGTTAAGGTCTAAACTCTTACTCTGGCCTAATAGCTAAGGTCTTAACTCTTACTCTGGCCTAATAGCTAAGGTCTTAGACTCGTACTATGGCCTACAGGTTAAGGTCTTAACTCTTACACTGGCCTACTGGGTAAGGTCTTAACTCTTACTCTGGCGTAATAGCTAAGGTCTTAACTCTTACTCTGGCCTAATAGCTAAGGTCTTAGACTCGTACTATGGCCTACAGGTTACGGTCTTAACTCTTACTCTGGCCTACTGGTTAAGGTCTTAACTCTTACTCTGGCCTAATAGCTAACATCTTAGACTCGTACTCTGGCCTACTGGTTAAGGTCTTAACTATTACTCTGGCCTACTGGTTAAGGTCTTAACTCTTACTCTGGCCTAATAGCTAACGTCTTAGACTCGTACTCTGGCCTAATGGTTAAGGTCTTAACTCTTACTCTGGCCTACTGGTTAAGGTCTTAACTCTTACTCTGGCCTACTGGTTAAGGTCTTATCTCTTTCTCTGGCCTAATGGTTAAGGTCTTAACTCTTACTCTGGCCTAATAGCTAAGGTCTTAACTCTTACTCTGGCCTAATAGCTAAGGTCTTAGACTTACACTCTGGCCTACTGGTTAAGGTCTTAACTCTTACTCTGGCCTAATAGCTAAGGTCTTAACTCTTACTCTGGCCTAATAGCTAAGGTCTTAGACTCATACTCTGGCCTAATGGTTAAGGTCTTAACTCTTACTCTGGCCTAATAGCTAAGGTCTTAACTCTTACTCTGGCCTAATAGCTAAGGTCTTAGACTCGTACTCTGGCCTACTGGTTAAGGTCTTAACTCTTACTCTGGCCTACTGGTTAAGGTCTTAAATCTTACTCTGGCCTAATAACTAAGGTCTTACACTCGTACTCTGGCCTAATAGCTAAGGTCTTAGACTCGTACTCTGGCCTAATGGTTAAGGTCTTAACTCCTACTCTGGCCTACTGGTTAAGGTCTTCACTCTTACTCTGGCCTAATAGCTAAGGTCTTAGACTCGTACTCTGGCCTAATGGTTAAGGTCTTAACTATTACTCTGGCCTAATAGCTAAGGTCTTAATTCTTACTCTGGCCTAATAGCTATGGTCTTAACTCTTACTCTGGCCTAATAGCTAAGGTCTTAGACTTGTACTCTGGCCTACAGGTTAAGGTCTTAACTCTTACTCTGGCCTACTGGATAAGGTCTTAATTCTTACTCTGGCCTAATAGCTAAGGTCTTAACTCTTACTCTGACCTAATAGTTAAGGTGTTAGACTCGTACTATGGCCTACAGGTTAAGGTCTTAACTCTTACTCTGGCCTACTGGTTAAGGTCTTAACTCTTACTCTGGCCTAATAGCTAAGGTCTTAGACTCGTACTATGGCCTACAGGTTAAGGTCTTAACTCTTACTCTGGTCTGCTGGTTAAGGTCTTAACTCTTATTCTGGCCTACTGGTTAAGGTCTTAACTCTTACTCTGGCCTAATAGCTAAGGTCTTAACTCTTACTCTGGCCTAATAGCTAAGGTCTTAGACTTACACTCTGCCCTACTGGTTAAGGTCTTAACTCTTACTCTGGCCTAATAGCTAAGGTCTTAACTCTTACTCTGGCCTAATAGCTAAGGTCTTAGACTCATACTCTGGCCTAATGGTTAAGGTCTTAACTCTTACTCTGGCCTAATAGCTAAGGTCTTAACTCTTACTCTGGCCTAATAGCTAAGGTCTTAGACTCGTACTCTGGCCTACTGGTTAAGGTCTTAACTCTTACTCTGGCCTACTGGTTAAGGTCTTAAATCTTACTCTGGCCTAATAACTAAGGTCTTACACTCGTACTCTGGCCTAATAGCTAAGGTCTTAGACTCGTACTCTGGCCTAATGGTTAAGGTCTTAACTCCTACTCTGGCCTACTGGTTAAGGTCTTCACTCTTACTCTGGCCTAATAGCTAAGGTCTTAGACTCGTACTCTGGCCTAATGGTTAAGGTCTTAACTCTTACTCTGGCCTAATAGCTAAGGTCTTAGACTTGTACTCTGGCCTACAGGTTAAGGTCTTAACTCTTACTCTGGCCTACTGGATAAGGTCTTAATTCTTACTCTGGCCTAATAGCTAAGGTCTTAACTCTTACTCTGACCTAATAGCTAAGGTCTTAGACTCGTACTATGGCCTACAGGTTAAGGTCTTAACTCTTACTCTGGCCTACTGGTTAAGGTCTTAACTCTTACTCTGGCCTAATAGCTAAGGTCTTAGACTCGTACTCTGGCCTAATGGTTAAGGTCTTAACTCTTACTCTGGCCTAATAGCTAAGGTCTTAAATCTTACTCTGGCCTAATAACTAAGGTCTTAGACTCGTACTCTGGCCTACAGGTTAAGGTCTTAACTCTTACTCTGGTCTACTGGTTAAGGTCTAAACTCTTACTCTGGCCTAATAGCTAAGGTCTTAACTCTTACTCTGGCCTAATAGCTAAGGTCTTAGACTCGTACTATGGCCTACAGGTTAAGGTCTTAACTCTTACACTGCCCTACTGGGTAAGGTCTTAACTCTTACTCTGGCATAATAGCTAAGGTCTTAACTCTTACTCTGGCCTAATAGCTAAGGTCTTAGACTCGTACTATGGCCTACAGGTTACGGTCTTAACTCTTACTCTGACCTACTGGTTAAGGTCTTAACTCTTACTCTGGCCTAATAGCTAAGGTCTTAGACTCGTACTCTGGCCTACTGGTTAAGGTCTTAACTATTACTCTGGCCTACTCGTTAAGGTCTTAACTCTTACTCTGGCCTACTGGTTAAGGTCTTATCTCTTTCTCTGGCCTAATGGTTAAGGTCTTAACTCTTACTCTGGCCTAATAGCTAAGGTCTTAACTCTTACTCTGGCCTAATAGCTAAGGTCTTAGACTTACACTCTGGCCTACTGGTTAAGGTCTTAACTCTTCCTCTGGCCTAATAGCTAAGGTTTTAACTCTTACTCTGGCCTAATAGCTAAGGTCTTAGACTCATACTCTGGCCTAATGGTTAAGGTCTTAACTCTTACTCTGGCCTAATAGCTAAGGTCTTAACTCTTACTCTGGCCTAATAGCTAAGGTCCTAGACTCGTACTCTTGCCTACTGGTTAAGGTCTTAACTCTTACTCTGGCCTACTGGTTAAGGTCTTAAATCTTACTCTGGCCTAATAACTAAGGTCTTACACTCGTACTCTGGCCTAATAGCTAAGGTCTTAGACTCGTACTCTGGCCTAATGGTTAAGGTCTTAACTCCTACTCTGGCCTACTGGTTAAGGTCTTCACTCTTACTCTGGCCTAATAGCTAAGGTCTTAGACTCGTACTCTGGCCTAATGGTTAAGGTCTTAACTATTACTCTGGCCTAATAGCTAAGGTCTTAATTCTTACTCTGGCCTAATAGCTATGGTCTTAACTCTTACTCTGGCCTAATAGCTAAGGTCTTAGACTTGTACTCTAGCCTACAGGTTAAGGTCTTAACTCTTACTGTGGCCTACTGGATAAGGTCTTAATTCTTCCTCTGGCCTAATAGCTAAGGTCTTAGACTCGTACTATGGCCTACAGGTTAAGGTCTTAACTCTTACACTGGCCTACTGGGTAAGGTCTTAACTCTTACTCTGGCGTAATAGCTAAGGTCTTAACTCTTACTCTGGCCTAATAGCTAAGGTCTTAGACTCGTACTATGGCCTACAGGTTACGGTCTTAACTCTTACTCTGGCCTACTGGTTAAGGTCTTAACTCTTACTCTGGCCTAATAGCTAACGTCTTAGACTCGTACTCTGGCCTACTGGTTAAGGTCTTAACTATTACTCTGGCCTACTGGTTAAGGTCTTAACTCTTACTCTGGCCTAATAGCTAACGTCTTAGACTCGTACTCTGGCCTAATGGTTAAGGTCTTAACTCTTACTCTGGCCTACTGGTTAAGGTCTTAACTCTTACTCTGGCCTACTGGTTAAGGTCTTATCTCTTTCTCTGGCCTAATGGTTAAGGTCTTAACTCTTACTCTGGCCTAATAGCTAAGGTCTTAACTCTTACTCTGGCCTAATAGCTAAGGTCTTAGACTTACACTCTGGCCTACTGGTTAAGGTCTTAACTCTTACTCTGGCCTAATAGCTAAGGTCTTAACTCTTACTCTGGCCTAATAGCTAAGGTCTTAGACTCATACTCTGGCCTAATGGTTAAGGTCTTAACTCTTACTCTGGCCTAATAGCTAAGGTCTTAACTCTTACTCTGGCCTAATAGCTAAGGTCTTAGACTCGTACTCTGGCCTACTGGTTAAGGTCTTAACTCTTACTCTGGCCTACTGGTTAAGGTCTTAAATCTTACTCTGGCCTAATAACTAAGGTCTTACACTCGTACTCTGGCCTAATAGCTAAGGTCTTAGACTCGTACTCTGGCCTAATGGTTAAGGTCTTAACTCCTACTCTGGCCTACTGGTTAAGGTCTTCACTCTTACTCTGGCCTAATAGCTAAGGTCTTAGACTCGTACTCTGGCCTAATGGTTAAGGTCTTAACTATTACTCTGGCCTAATAGCTAAGGTCTTAATTCTTACTCTGGCCTAATAGCTATGGTCTTAACTCTTACTCTGGCCTAATAGCTAAGGTCTTAGACTTGTACTCTGGCCTACAGGTTAAGGTCTTAACTCTTACTCTGGCCTACTGGATAAGGTCTTAATTCTTACTCTGGCCTAATAGCTAAGGTCTTAACTCTTACTCTGACCTAATAGTTAAGGTGTTAGACTCGTACTATGGCCTACAGGTTAAGGTCTTAACTCTTACTCTGGCCTACTGGTTAAGGTCTTAACTCTTACTCTGGCCTAATAGCTAAGGTCTTAGACTCGTACTATGGCCTACAGGTTAAGGTCTTAACTCTTACTCTGGTCTGCTGGTTAAGGTCTTAACTCTTATTCTGGCCTACTGGTTAAGGTCTTAACTCTTACTCTGGCCTAATAGCTAAGGTCTTAACTCTTACTCTGGCCTAATAGCTAAGGTCTTAGACTTACACTCTGCCCTACTGGTTAAGGTCTTAACTCTTACTCTGGCCTAATAGCTAAGGTCTTAACTCTTACTCTGGCCTAATAGCTAAGGTCTTAGACTCATACTCTGGCCTAATGGTTAAGGTCTTAACTCTTACTCTGGCCTAATAGCTAAGGTCTTAACTCTTACTCTGGCCTAATAGCTAAGGTCTTAGACTCGTACTCTGGCCTACTGGTTAAGGTCTTAACTCTTACTCTGGCCTACTGGTTAAGGTCTTAAATCTTACTCTGGCCTAATAACTAAGGTCTTACACTCGTACGCTGGCCTAATAGCTAAGGTCTTAGACTCGTACTCTGGCCTAATGGTTAAGGTCTTAACTCCTACTCTGGCCTACTGGTTAAGGTCTTCACTCTTACTCTGGCCTAATAGCTAAGGTCTTAGACTTGTACTCTGGCCTAATGGTTAAGGTCTTAACTATTACTCTGGCCTAATAGCTAAGGTCTTAATTCTTACTCTGGCCTAATAGCTATGGTCTTAACTCTTACTCTGGCCTAATAGCTAAGGTCTTAGACTTGTACTCTGGCCTACAGGTTAAGGTCTTAACTCTTACTCTTGCCTACTGGATAAGGTCTTAATTCTTACTCTGGCCTAATAGCTAAGGTCTTAACTCTTACTCTGACCTAATAGCTAAGGTCTTAGACTCGTACTATGGCCTACAGGTTAAGGTCTTAACTCTTACTCTGGCCTACTGGTTAAGGTCTTAACTCTTACTCTGGCCTAATAGCTAAGGTCTTAGACTCGTACTCTGGCCTAATGGTTAAGGTCTTAACTCTTACTCTGGCCTAATAGCTAAGGTCTTAAATCTTACTCTGGCCTAATAACTAAGGTCTTAGACTCGTACTCTGGCCTACAGGTTAAGGTCTTAACTCTTACTCTGGTCTACTGGTTAAGGTCTAAACTCTTACTCTGGCCTAATAGCTAAGGTCTTAACTCTTACTCTGGCCTAATAGCTAAGGTCTTAGACTCATACTATGGCCTACAGGTTAAGGTCTTAACTCTTACACTGGCCTACTGGGTAAGGTCTTAACTCTTACTCTGGCATAATAGCTAAGGTCTTAACTCTTACTCTGGCCTAATAGCTAAGGTCTTAGACTCGTACTATGGCCTACAGGTTATGGTCTTAACTCTTACTCTGACCTACTGGTTAAGGTCTTAACTCTTACTCTGGCCTAATAGCTAAGGTCTTAGACTCGTACTCTGGCCTACTGGTTAAGGTCTTAACTATTACTCTGGCCTACTCGTTAAGGTCTTAACTCTTACTCTGGCCTACTGGTTAAGGTCTTATCTCTTTCTCTGGCCTAATGGTTAAGGTCTTAACTCTTACTCTGGCCTAATAGCTAAGGTCTTAACTCTTACTCTGGCCTAATAGCTAAGGTCTTAGACTTACACTCTGGCCTACTGGTTAAGGTCTTAACTCTTCCTCTGGCCTAATAGCTAAGGTTTTAACTCTTACTCTGGCCTAATAGCTAAGGTCTTAGACTCATACTCTGGCCTAATGGTTAAGGTCTTAACTCTTACTCTGGCCTAATAGCTAAGGTCTTAACTCTTACTCTGGCCTAATAGCTAAGGTCTTAGACTCGTACTCTTGCCTACTGGTTAAGGTCTTAACTCTTACTCTGGCCTACTGGTTAAGGTCTTAAATCTTACTCTGGCCTAATAACTAAGGTCTTACACTCGTACTCTGGCCTAATAGCTAAGGTCTTAGACTCGTACTCTGGCCTAATGGTTAAGGTCTTAACTCCTACTCTGGCCTACTGGTTAAGGTCTTCACTCTTACTCTGGCCTAATAGCTAAGGTCTTAGACTCGTACTCTGGCCTAATGGTTAAGGTCTTAACTATTACTCTGGCCTAATAGCTAAGGTCTTAATTCTTACTCTGGCCTAATAGCTATGGTCTTAACTCTTACTCTGGCCTAATAGCTAAGGTCTTAGACTTGTACTCTAGCCTACAGGTTAAGGTCTTAACTCTTACTCTGGCCTACTGGATAAGGTCTTAATTCTTCCTCTGGCCTAATAGCTAAGGTCTTAACTCTTACTCTGACCTAATAGCTAAGGTCTTAGACTCGTACTATGGCCTACAGGTTAAGGTCTTAACTCTTACTCTGGCCTACTGGTTAAGGTCTTAACTCTTACTCTGGCCTAATAGCTAAGGTCTTAGACTCGTACTATGGCCTACAGGTTAAGGTCTTAACTCTTACTTTGGTCTGCTGGTTAAGGTCTTAACTCTTATTCTGGCCTACTGCTTAAGGTCTTAACTCTTACTCTGGCCTACAGGTTAAGGTCTTAACTCTTTCTCTGGCCTAATGGTTAAGGTCTTAACTCTTACTCTGGCCTACTGGTTAAGGTCTTAACTCTTACTCTGGCCTAACAACTAAGGTCTTAGACTCGTACTATGGCCTACAGGTTACGGTCTTAACTCTTACTCTGGCCTAATAGCTAAGGTCTTAGACTCATACTCTGGCCTACTGGTTAAGGTCTTAACTCTTACTCTGGCCTAATAGCTAAGGTCTCAACTCTTACTCTGGCCTTCTGGTTAAGGTCTTAACTCTTACGCTGGCCTACTGGTTAAGGTCTTAACTCTTACTCTGGCCTAATAGATAAGGTCTTAACTCTTACTCTGGCCTACTGGTTAAGGTCTTAACTCTTACTCTGGCCTACTGGTTAAGGTCTTAACTCTTACTCTGGCCTAATAGCTAAGGTCTTAGACTCGTACTCTGGCCTAATAGCTAAGGTCTTAGACTCATACTCTGGCCTAATGGTTAAGGTCTTAACTCTTACTCTGGCCTAACAGCTAAGGTCTTAACTCTTACTCTGGCCTGACTCATACTCTGGCCTAATGGTTAAGGTCTTAACTCTTACTCTGGCCTAACAGCTAAGGTCTTAACTCTTACTCTGGCCTAATAGCTAAGGTCTTAACTCTTACTCTGGCCTAATAGCTAAGGTCTTAGACTCGTACTCTGGCCTACAGGTTAAGGTCTTAACTATTACTCTGGCCTACTGGTTAAGGTCTTAACTCTTACTCTGGCCTAATAGCTAAGGTCTTAACTCTTACTCTAGCCTAATAGCTAAGGTCTTAGACTCGTACTATGGCCTACAGGTTAAGGTCTTAACTCTTACTCTGGCCAACTGGTTAAGGTCTTAACTCTTACTCTGGCCTAATAGCTAAGGTCTTAGACTCGTACTATGGCCTACAGGTTAAGGTCTTAACTCTTACTCTGGCCTACTGGTTAAGGTCTTAACTCTTACTCTGGCCTAATAGCTAAGGTCTTAGACTCGTACTATGGCCTACAGGTTAAGGTATTTACTCTTACTCTGGCCTAATAGCTAAGGTCTTAGACTCGTACTCTGGCCTACTGGTTAAGGTCTTAACTCTTACTCTGGCCTAGGTCTTAGCTCTTTCTCTGGCCTAAAGGTTAAGGTTTTAACTCTTACTCTGGCCTACTGGTTAAGGTCTTAACTCCTACTCTGGCCTTATAGCGAAGGACTTAGACTCGTAATCTGGCCTACTGGTTAAGGTCTGAACTCTTACTCTGGCCTAATAGCTAAGGTCTTAACTCTTACTCTGGCCTAATAGATAAGGTCTTAGACTCATACTCTGGCCTACTGGTTAAGGTCTTAACTCTTACTCTTTCCTAATAGCTAAGGGCTTAACTCTTACTTTGGCCTAATAGCTAACGTCTTAGACTCGTACTCTGGCCTACTGGTTAAGGTCTTAACTCTTACTCTGGCCTAATAGCTAAGGTCTCAACTCTTACTCTGGCCTAATAGCTAAGGTCTTAGACTCATACTCTGGCCTAATGGTTAAGGTCGTAACTCTTACTCTGGCCTAATAGCTAAGGTCTTAACTCTTACTCTGGCCTAATAGCTAAGGTCTTAGACTCGTACTCTGGCCTACAGGTTAAGGTCTTAACTCTTACTCTGGCCTACTGGTTAAGGTCTTAACTCTTACTCTGGCCTAATAGCTAAGGTCTTAGACTCGTACTCTGGCCTAATAGCTAAGGTCTTAGACTTGTACTCTGGCCTAATGGTTAAGGTCTTAACTCTTACTCTGGCCTAATAGCTAAGGTCTTAACTCTTACTCTGGCCTCCTGGTTAAGGTCTTCACTCTTACTCTGGCCTAATAGCTAAGGTCTTAGACTCGTACTCTGGCCTAATGGTTAAGGTCTTAACTCTTACTCTGGCCTAATAGCTAAGGTCTTAACTCTTACTCTGGCCTAATAACTAAGGTCTTAGACTCGTACTCTGGCCTACAGGTTAAGGTCTTAACTCTTACTCTGGTCTACTGGTTAAGGTCTAAACTCTTACTCTGGCCTAATAGCTAAGGTCTTAACTCTTACTCTGGCCTAATAGCTAAGGTCTTAGACTCGTACTATGGCCTACAGGTTAAGGTCTTAACTCTTACACTGGCCTACTGGGTAAGGTCTTAACTCTTACTCTGGCGTAATAGCTAAGGTCTTAACTCTTACTCTGGCCTAATAGCTAAGGTCTTAGACTCGTACTATGGCCTACAGGTTACGGTCTTAACTCTTACTCTGGCCTACTGGTTAAGGTCTTAACTCTTACTCTGGCCTAATAGCTAACGTCTTAGACTCGTACTCTGGCCTACTGGTTAAGGTCTTAACTATTACTCTGGCCTACTGGTTAAGGTCTTAACTCTTACTCTGGCCTAATAGCTAACGTCTTAGACTCGTACTCTGGCCTAATGTTTAAGGTCTTAACTCTTACTCTGGCCTACTGGTTAAGGTCTTAACTCTTACTCTGGCCTACTGGTTAAGGTCTTATCTCTTTCTCTGGCCTAATGGTTAAGGTCTTAACTCTTACTCTGGCCTAATAGCTAAGGTCTTAACTCTTACTCTGGCCTAATAGCTAAGGTCTTAGACTTACACTCTGGCCTACTGGTTAAGGTCTTAACTCTTACTCTGGCCTAATAGCTAAGGTCTTAACTCTTACTCTGGCCTAATAGCTAAGGTCTTAGACTCATACTCTGGCCTAATGGTTAAGGTCTTAACTCTTACTCTGGCCTAATAGCTAAGGTCTTAACTCTTACTCTGGCCTAATAGCTAAGGTCTTAGACTCGTACTCTGGCCTACTGGTTAAGGTCTTAACTCTTACTCTGGCCTACTGGTTAAGGTCTTAAATCTTACTCTGGCCTAATAACTAAGGTCTTACACTCGTACTCTGGCCTAATAGCTAAGGTCTTAGACTCGTACTCTGGCCTAATGGTTAAGGTCTTAACTCTTACTCTGGCCTACTGGTTAAGGTCTTAACTCTTACTCTGGCCTAATAGCTAAGGTCTCAACTCTTACTCTGGCCTTCTGGTTAAGGTCTTAACTCTTACGCTGGCCTACTGGTTAAGGTCTTAACTCTTACTCTGGCCTAATAGATAAGGTCTTAACTCTTACTCTGGCCTACTGGTTAAGGTCTTAACTCTTACTCTGGCCTACTGGTTAAGGTCTTAACTCTTACTCTGGCCTAATAGCTAAGGTCTTAGACTCATACTCTGGCCTAATAGCTAAGGTCTTAGACTCATACTCTGGCCTAATGGTTAAGGTCTTAACTCTTACTCTGGCCTAACAGCTAAGGTCTTAACTCTTACTCTGGCCTGACTCATACTCTGGCCTAATGGTTAAGGTCTTAACTCTTACTCTGGCCTAACAGCTAAGGTCTTAACTCTTACTCTGGCCTAATAGCTAAGGTCTTAACTCTTACTCTGGCCTAATAGCTAAGGTCTTAGACTCGTACTCTGGCCTACAGGTTAAGGTCTTAACTATTACTCTGGCCTACTGGTTAAGGTCTTAACTCTTACTCTGGCCTAATAGCTAAGGTCTTAACTCTTACTCTAGCCTAATAGCTAAGGTCTTAGACTCGTACTATGGCCTACAGGTTAAGGTCTTAACTCTTACTCTGGCCAACTGGTTAAGGTCTTAACTCTTACTCTGGCCTAATAGCTAAGGTCTTAGACTCGTACTATGGCCTACAGGTTAAGGTCTTAACTCTTACTCTGGCCTACTGGTTAAGGTCTTAACTCTTACTCTGGCCTAATAGCTAAGGTCTTAGACTCGTACTATGGCCTACAGGTTAAGGTATTTACTCTTACTCTGGCCTAATAGCTAAGGACTTAGACTCGTACTCTGGCCTACTGGTTAAGGTCTTAACTCTTACTCTGGCCTAGGTCTTAGCTCTTTCTCTGGCCTAAAGGTTAAGGTTTTAACTCTTACTCTGGCCTACTGGTTAAGGTCTTAACTCCTACTCTGGCCTTATAGCGAAGGACTTAGACTCGTAATCTGGCCTACTGGTTAAGGTCTGAACTCTTACTCTGGCCTAATAGCTAAGGTCTTAACTCTTACTCTGGCCTAATAGATAAGGTCTTAGACTCATACTCTGGCCTACTGGTTAAGGTCTTAACTCTTACTCTTTCCTAATAGCTAAGGGCTTAACTCTTACTTTGGCCTAATAGCTAACGTCTTAGACTCGTACTCTGGCCTACTGGTTAAGGTCTTAACTCTTACTCTGGCCTAATAGCTAAGGTCTCAACTCTTACTCTGGCCTAATAGCTAAGGTCTTAGGCTCATACTCTGGCCTAATGGTTAAGGTCGTAACTCTTACTCTGGCCTAATAGCTAAGGTCTTAACTCTTACTCTGGCCTAATAGCTAAGGTCTTAGACTCGTACTCTGGCCTACAGGTTAAGGTCTTAACTCTTACTCTGGCCTACTGGTTAAGGTCTTAACTCTTACTCTGGCCTAATAGCTAAGGTCTTAGACTCGTACTCTGGCCTAATAGCTAAGGTCTTAGACTTGTACTCTGGCCTAATGGTTAAGGTCTTAAGTCTTACTCTCGCCTAATAGCTAAGGTCTTAACTCTTACTCTGGCCTCCTGGTTAAGGTCTTCACTCTTACTCTGGCCTAATAGCTAAGGTCTTAGACTCGTACTCTGGCCTAATGGTTAAGGTCTTAACTCTTACTCTGGCCTAATAGCTAAGGTCTTAACTCTTACTCTGGCCTAATAACTAAGGTCTTAGACTCGTACTCTGGCCTACAGGTTAAGGTCTTAACTCTTACTCTGGTCTACTGGTTAAGGTCTAAACTCTTACTCTGGCCTAATAGCTAAGGTCTTAACTCTTACTCTGGCCTAATAGCTAAGGTCTTAGACTCGTACGATGGCCTACAGGTTAAGGTCTTAACTCTTACACTGGCCTACTGGGTAAGGTCTTAACTCTTACTCTGGCGTAATAGCTAAGGTCTTAACTCTTACTCTGGCCTAATAGCTAAGGTCTTAGACTCGTACTATGGCCTACAGGTTACGGTCTTAACTCTTACTCTGGCCTACTGGTTAAGGTCTTAACTCTTACTCTGGCCTAATAGCTAACGTCTTAGACTCGTACTCTGGCCTACTGGTTAAGGTCTTAACTATTACTCTGGCCTACTGGTTAAGGTCTTAACTCTTACTCTGGCCTAATAGCTAACGTCTTAGACTCGTACTCTGGCCTAATGTTTAAGGTCTTAACTCTTACTCTGGCCTACTGGTTAAGGTCTTAACTCTTACTCTGGCCTACTGGTTAAGGTCTTATCTCTTTCTCTGGCCTAATGGTTAAGGTCTTAACTCTTACTCTGGCCTAATAGCTAAGGTCTTAACTCTTACTCTGGCCTAATAGCTAAGGTCTTAGACTTACACTCTGGCCTACTGGTTAAGGTCTTAACTCTTACTCTGGCCTAATAGCTAAGGTCTTAACTCTTACTCTGGCCTAATAGCTAAGGTCTTAGACTCATACTCTGGCCTAATGGTTAAGGTCTTAACTCTTACTCTGGCCTAATAGCTAAGGTCTTAACTCTTACTCTGGCCTAATAGCTAAGGTCTTAGACTCGTACTCTGGCCTACTGGTTAAGGTCTTAACTCTTACTCTGGCCTACTGGTTAAGGTCTTAAATCTTACTCTGGCCTAATAACTAAGGTCTTACACTCGTACTCTGGCCTAATAGCTAAGGTCTTAGACTCGTACTCTGGCCTAATGGTTAAGGTCTTAACTCCTACTCTGGCCTACTGGTTAAGGTCTTCACTCTTACTCTGGCCTAATAGCTAAGGTCTTAGACTCGTACTCTGGCCTAATGGTTAAGGTCTTAACTATTACTCTGGCCTAATAGCTAAGGTCTTAATTCTTACTCTGGCCTAATAGCTATGGTCTTAACTCTTACTCTGGCCTAATAGCTAAGGTCTTAGACTTGTACTCTGGCCTACAGGTTAAGGTCTTAACTCTTACTCTGGCCTACAGGATAAGGTCTTAATTCTTACTCTGGCCTAATAGCTAAGGTCTTAACTCTTACTCTGACCTAATAGTTAAGGTGTTAGACTCGTACTATGGCCTACAGGTTAAGGTCTTAACTCTTACTCTGGCCTACTGGTTAAGGTCTTAACTCTTACTCTGGCCTAATAGCTAAGGTCTTAGACTCGTACTATGGCCTACAGGTTAAGGTCTTAACTCTTACTCTGGTCTGCTGGTTAAGGTCTTAACTCTTATTCTGGCCTACTGGTTAAGGTCTTAACTCTTACTCTGGCCTAATAGCTAAGGTCTTAACTCTTACTCTGGCCTAATAGCTAAGGTCTTAGACTTACACTCTGCCCTACTGGTTAAGGTCTTAACTCTTACTCTGGCCTAATAGCTAAGGTCTTAACTCTTACTCTGGCCTAATAGCTAAGGTCTTAGACTCATACTCTGGCCTAATGGTTAAGGTCTTAACTCTTACTCTGGCCTAATAGCTAAGGTCTTAACTCTTACTCTGGCCTAATAGCTAAGGTCTTAGACTCGTACTCTGGCCTACTGGTTAAGGTCTTAACTCTTACTCTGGCCTACTGGTTAAGGTCTTAAATCTTACTCTGGCCTAATAACTAAGGTCTTACACTCGTACTCTGGCCTAATAGCTAAGGTCTTAGACTCGTACTCTGGCCTAATGGTTAAGGTCTTAACTCCTACTCTGGCCTACTGGTTAAGGTCTTCACTCTTACTCTGGCCTAATAGCTAAGGTCTTAGACTCGTACTCTGGCCTAATGGTTAAGGTCTTAACTATTACTCTGGCCTAATAGCTAAGGTCTTAATTCTTACTCTGGCCTAATAGCTATGGTCTTAACTCTTACTCTGGCCTAATAGCTAAGGTCTTAGACTTGTACTCTGGCCTACAGGTTAAGGTCTTAACTCTTACTCTGGCCTACTGGATAAGGTCTTAATTCTTACTCTGGCCTAATAGCTAAGGTCTTAACTCTTACTCTGACCTAATAGCTAAGGTCTTAGACTCGTACTATGGCCTACAGGTTAAGGTCTTAACTCTTACTCTGGCCTACTGGTTAAGGTCTTAACTCTTACTCTGGCCTAATAGCTAAGGTCTTAGACTCGTACTCTGGCCTAATGGTTAAGGTCTTAACTCTTACTCTGGCCTAATAGCTAAGGTCTTAAATCTTACTCTGGCCTAATAACTAAGGTCTTAGACTCGTACTCTGGCCTACAGGTTAAGGTCTTAACTCTTACTCTGGTCTACTGGTTAAGGTCTAAACTCTTACTCTGGCCTAATAGCTAAGGTCTTAACTCTTACTCTGGCCTAATAGCTAAGGTCTTAGACTCGTACTATGGCCTACAGGTTAAGGTCTTAACTCTTACACTGGCCTACTGGGTAAGGTCTTAACTCTTACTCTGGCATAATAGCTAAGGTCTTAACTCTTACTCTGGCCTAATAGCTAAGGTCTTAGACTCGTACTATGGCCTACAGGTTACGTCTTAACTCTTACTCTGACCTACTGGTTAAGGTCTTAACTCTTACTCTGGCCTAATAGCTAAGGTCTTAGACTCGTACTCTGGCCTACTGGTTAAGGTCTTAACTATTACTCTGGCCTACTCGTTAAGGTCTTAACTCTTACTCTGGCCTACTGGTTAAGGTCTTATCTCTTTCTCTGGCCTAATGGTTAAGGTCTTAACTCTTACTCTGGCCTAATAGCTAAGGTCTTAACTCTTACTCTGGCCTAATAGCTAAGGTCTTAGACTTACACTCTGGCCTACTGGTTAAGGTCTTAACTCTTCCTCTGGCCTAATAGCTAAGGTTTTAACTCTTACTCTGGCCTAATAGCTAAGGTCTTAGACTCATACTCTGGCCTAATGGTTAAGGTCTTAACTCTTACTCTGGCCTAATAGCTAAGGTCTTAACTCTTACCCTGGCCTAATAGCTAAGGTCCTAGACTCGTACTCTTGCCTACTGGTTAAGGTCTTAACTCTTACTCTGGCCTACTGGTTAAGGTCTTAAATCTTACTCTGGCCTAATAACTAAGGTCTTACACTCGTACTCTGGCCTAATAGCTAAGGTCTTAGACTCGTACTCTGGCCTAATGGTTAAGGTCTTAACTCCTACTCTGGCCTACTGGTTAAGGTCTTCACTCTTACTCTGGCCTAATAGCTAAGGTCTTAGACTCGTACTCTGGCCTAATGGTTAAGGTCTTAACTATTACTCTGGCCTAATAGCTAAGGTCTTAATTCTTACTCTGGCCTAATAGCTATGGTCTTAACTCTTACTCTGGCCTAATAGCTAAGGTCTTAGACTTGTACTCTAGCCTACAGGTTAAGGTCTTAACTCTTACTCTGGCCTACTGGATAAGGTCTTAATTCTTCCTCTGGCCTAATAGCTAAGGTCTTAACTCTTACTCTGACCTAATAGCTAAGGTCTTAGACTCGTACTATGGCCTACAGGTTAAGGTCTTAACTCTTACTCTGGCCTACTGGTTAAGGTCTTAACTCTTACTCTGGCCTAATAGCTAAGGTCTTAGACTCGTACTATGGCCTACAGGTTAAGGTCTTAACTCTTACACTGGCCTACTGGGTAAGGTCTTAACTCTTACTCTGGCGTAATAGCTAAGGTCTTAACTCTTACTCTGGCCTAATAGCTAAGGTCTTAGACTCGTACTATGGCCTACAGGTTACGGTCTTAACTCTTACTCTGGCCTACTGGTTAAGGTCTTAACTCTTACTCTGGCCTAATAGCTAACGTCTTAGACTCGTACTCTGGCCTACTGGTTAAGGTCTTAACTATTACTCTGGCCTACAGGTTAAGGTCTTAACTCTTACTCTGGCCTAATAGCTAAAGTCTTAGACTCGTACTCTGGCCTAATGGTTAAGGTCTTAACTCTTACTCTGGCCTACTGGTTAAGGTCTTAACTCTTACTCTGGCCTACTGGTTAAGGTCTTATCTCTTTCTCTGGCCTAATGGTTAAGGTCTTAACTCTTACTCTGGCCTAATAGCTAAGGTCTTAACTCTTACTCTGGCCTAATAGCTAAGGTCTTAGACTTACACTCTGGCCTACTGGTTAAGGTCTTAACTCTTACTCTGGCCTAATAGCTAAGGTCTTAAATCTTACTCTGGCCTAATAACTAAGGTCTTAGACTCGTACTCTGGCCTACAGGTTAAGGTCTTAACTCTTACTCTGGTCTACTGGTTAAGGTCTAAACTCTTACTCTGGCCTAATAGCTAAGGTCTTAACTCTTACTCTGGCCTAATAGCTAAGGTCTTAGACTCGTACTATGGCCTACAGGTTAAGGTCTTAACTCTTACACTGGCCTACTGGGTAAGGTCTTAACTCTTACTCTGGCATAATAGCTAAGGTCTTAACTCTTACTCTGGCCTAATAGCTAAGGTCTTAGACTCGTACTATGGCCTACAGGTTACGTCTTAACTCTTACTCTGACCTACTGGTTAAGGTCTTAACTCTTACTCTGGCCTAATAGCTAAGGTCTTAGACTCGTACTCTGGCCTACTGGTTAAAGTCTTAACTCTTACTCTGGCCTACTGGTTAAGGTCTTAAATCTTACTCTGGCCTAATAACTAAGGTCTTACACTCGTACTCTGGCCTAATAGCTAAGGTCTTAGACTCGTACTCTGGCCTAATGGTTAAGGTCTTAACTCCTACTCTGGCCTACTGGTTAAGGTCTTCACTCTTACTCTGGCCTAATAGCTAAGGTCTTAGACTCGTACTCTGGCCTAATGGTTAAGGTCTTAACTATTACTCTGGCCTAATAGCTAAGGTCTTAATTCTTACTCTGGCCTAATAGCTATGGTCTTAACTCTTACTCTGGCCTAATAGCTAAGGTCTTAGACTTGTACTCTGGCCTACAGGTTAAGGTCTTAACTCTTACTCTGGCCTACTGGATAAGGTCTTAATTCTTACTCTGGCCTAATAGCTAAGGTCTTAACTCTTACTCTGACCTAATAGTTAAGGTGTTAGACTCGTACTATGGCCTACAGGTTAAGGTCTTAACTCTTACTCTGGCCTACTGGTTAAGGTCTTAACTCTTACTCTGGCCTAATAGCTAAGGTCTTAGACTCGTACTATGGCCTACAGGTTAAGGTCTTAACTCTTACTCTGGTCTGCTGGTTAAGGTCTTAACTCTTATTCTGGCCTACTGGTTAAGGTCTTAACTCTTACTCTGGCCTAATAGCTAAGGTCTTAACTCTTACTCTGGCCTAATAGCTAAGGTCTTAGACTTACACTCTGCCCTACTGGTTAAGGTCTTAACTCTTACTCTGGCCTAATAGCTAAGGTCTTAACTCTTACTCTGGCCTAATAGCTAAGGTCTTAGACTCATACTCTGGCCTAATGGTTAAGGTCTTAACTCTTACTCTGGCCTAATAGCTAAGGTCTTAACTCTTACTCTGGCCTAATAGCTAAGGTCTTAGACTCGTACTCTGGCCTACTGGTTAAGGTCTTAACTCTTACTCTGGCCTACTGGTTAAGGTCTTAAATCTTACTCTGGCCTAATAACTAAGGTCTTACACTCGTACGCTGGCCTAATAGCTAAGGTCTTAGACTCGTACTCTGGCCTAATGGTTAAGGTCTTAACTCCTACTCTGGCCTACTGGTTAAGGTCTTCACTCTTACTCTGGCCTAATAGCTAAGGTCTTAGACTCGTACTCTGGCCTAATGGTTAAGGTCTTAACTATTACTCTGGCCTAATAGCTAAGGTCTTAATTCTTACTCTGGCCTAATAGCTATGGTCTTAACTCTTACTCTGGCCTAATAGCTAAGGTCTTAGACTTGTACTCTGGCCTACAGGTTAAGGTCTTAACTCTTACTCTGGCCTACTGGATAAGGTCTTAATTCTTACTCTGGCCTAATAGCTAAGGTCTTAACTCTTACTCTGACCTAATAGCTAAGGTCTTAGACTCGTACTATGGCCTACAGGTTAAGGTCTTAACTCTTACTCTGGCCTACTGGTTAAGGTCTTAACTCTTACTCTGGCCTAATAGCTAAGGTCTTAGACTCGTACTCTGGCCTAATGGTTAAGGTCTTAACTCTTACTCTGGCCTAATAGCTAAGGTCTTAAATCTTACTCTGGCCTAATAACTAAGGTCTTAGACTCGTACTCTGGCCTACAGGTTAAGGTCTTAACTCTTACTCTGGTCTACTGGTTAAGGTCTAAACTCTTACTCTGGCCTAATAGCTAAGGTCTTAACTCTTACTCTGACCTAATAGCTAAGGTCTTAGACTCGTACTATGGCCTACAGGTTAAGGTCTTAACTCTTACTCTGGCCTACTGGTTAAGGTCTTAACTCTTACTCTGGCCTAATAGCTAAGGTCTTAGACTCGTACTATGGCCTACAGGTTAAGGTCTTAACTCGTACTTTGGTCTGCTGGTTAAGGTCTTAACTCTTATTCTGGCCTACTGCTTAAGGTCTTAACTCTTACTCTGGCCTACAGGTTAAGGTCTTAACTTTTTCTCTGGCCTAATGGTTAAGGTCTTAACTCTTACTCTGGCCTACTGGTTAAGGTCTTAACTCTTCCTCTGGCCTAATAGCTAAGGTCTTAGACTTGTACTATGGCCTAATGGTTAAGGTCTTAACTCTTACCATGGCCTAATAGCTACGGTCTTAACTCTTACCCTGGCCTAATAGCTAAGGTCATAAACTCATACTCTGGCCTACTGGTTAAGGTCTTAACTCTTACTCTGGCCTAATAGCTAAGGTCTTAACTCTTACTCTGGCCTAATAGCTAAGGTCTTAGACTCGTACTCTGGCCTACTGGTTAAGGTCTTAACTCTTACTCTGCGTAATAGCTAAAGTCTTAACTCTTACTCTGGCCTCATAGCTATGGTCTTAGACTCGTACTCTGGCCTACAGGTTATGGTCTTAACTCTTACTCTGGCCTACTGGTTAAGGTCTTCACTCTTACTCTGGCCTAATAGCTAAGGTCTTAGACTCGTACTCTGGCCTAATGGTTAAGGTCTTAACTCTTACTCTGGCCTAATAGCTAAGGTCTTAACTCTTACTCTGGCCTAATAACTAAGGTCTTAGACTCATACTCTGGCCTAATAGCTAAGGTCTTAGACTCGTACTATGGCCTACAGGTTAAGGTCTTAACTCTTACTCTGGCCTACTGGTTAAGGTCTTAACTCTTACTCTGGCCTAATAACTAAGGTCTTAGACTCGTACTCTGGCCTACAGGTTAAGGTGTTAACTCTTACTCTGGTCTACTGGTTAAGGTCTAAACTCTTACTCTGGCCTAATAGCTAAGGTCTTAACTCTTACTCTGGCCTAATAGCTAAGGTCTTAGACTCGTACTATGGCCTACAGGTTAAGGTCTTAACTCTTACACTGGCCTACTGGGTAAGGTCTTAACTCTTACTCTGGCATAATAGCTAAGGTCTTAACTCTTACTCTGGCCTAATAGCTAAGGTCTTAGACTCGTACTATGGCCTACAGGTTACGGTCTTAACTCTTACTCTGGCCTACTGGTTAAGGTCTTAACTCTTACTCTGGCCTAATAGCTAAGCTCTTAGACTCGTACTCTGGCCTACTGGTTAAGGTCTTAACTATTACTCTGGCCTACTGGTTAAGGTCTTAACTCTTACTCTGGCCTAATAGCTAACGTCTTAGACTCGTACTCTGGCCTAATGGTTAAGGTCTTAACTCTTACTCTGGCCTACTGGTTAAGGTCTTAACTCTTACTCTGGCCTACTGGTTAAGGTCTTATCTCTTTCTCTGGCCTAATGGTTAAGGTCTTAACTCTTACTCTGGCCTAATAGCTAAGGTCTTAACTCTTACTCTGGCCTAATAGCTAAGGTCTTAGACTCACACTCTGGCCTACTGGTTAAGGTCTTAACTCTTACTCTGGCCTAATAGCTAAGGTCTTAACTCTTACTCTGGCCTAATAGCTAAGGTCTTAGACTCATACTCTGGCCGAATGGTTAAGGTCTTAACTCTTACTCTGGCCTAATAGCTAAGGTCTTAACTCTTACTCTGGCCTAATAGCTAAGGTCTTAGACTCGTACTCTGGCCTAATGGTTAAGGTCTTAACTCTTACTCTGGCCTACTGGTTAAGGTCTTAAATCTTACTCTGGCCTAATAACTAAGGTCTTACACTCGTACTCTGGCCTAATAGCTAAGGTCTTAGACTCGTACTCTGGCCTACTGGTTAAGGTCTTCACTCTTACTCTGGCCTAATAGCTAAGGTCTTAGACTCGTAATCTGGCCTAATGGTTAAGGTCTTAACTATTACTCTGGCCTAATAGCTAAGGTCTTAATTCTTACTCTGGCCCAATAGCTATGGTCTTAACTCTTACTCTGGCCTAATAGCTAAGGTCTTAGACTTGTACTCTGGCCTACAGGTTAAGGTCTTAACTCTTACTCTGGCCTACTGGATAAGGTCTTAATTCTTACTCTGGCCTAATAGCTAAGGTCTTAACTCTTACTCTGACCTAATAGCTAAGGTCTTAGACTCGTACTATGGCCTACAGGTTAAGGTCTTAACTCTTACTCTGGCCCACTGGTTAAGGTCCTAACTCTTACTCTGGCCTAATAGCTAAGGTCTTAGACTCATACTGTGGCCTAAAGGTTAAGGTCTTAACTCTTACTCTGGCCTGCTGGTTAAGGTCTTAACTCTTATTCTGGCCTACTGGTTAAGGTCTTAACTCTTACTCTGGCCTACTGGTTAAGGTCTTAACTCTTTCTCTGGCCTAATGGTTAAGGTCTTAACTCTTACTCTGGCCTACTGGTTAAGGTCTTAACTCTTCCTCTGGCCTAATAGCTAAGGTCTTAGACTCGTACTATGGCCTAATGGTTAAGGTCTTAACTCGTACTATGGCCTAATAGCTAAGGTCTTAACTCTTACCCTGGCCTAATAGCTACGGTCATAGACTCATACTCTGGCCTACTGGTTAAGGTCTTAACTCTTACTCTGGCCTAATAGCTAAAGTCTTAACTCTTACTCTGGCCTCATAGCTATGGTCTTAGACTCGTACTCTGGCCTACAGGTTATGGTCTTAACTCTTACTCTGGCCTACTGGTTAAGGTCCTAACTCTTAACCTGGCCTAATAGCTAAGGTCTTAACTCTTACTCTGGCCTAATAGCTAAGGTCTTAGACTCGTACTATGGCCTACAGGTTAAGGTCTTAACTCTTACTCTGGCCTACTGGTTAAGGTCTTAACTCTTACTCTGGCCTAATAGCTAAGGTCTTAGACTCGTACTATGGCCTACAGGTTAAGGTCTTAACTCTTACTCTGGCCTACTGGTTAAGGTCTTAACTCTTACTCTGGCCGAATAGCTAAGGTCTTAGACTCGTACTATGGCCTACAGGTTAAGGTCTTAACACTTACTCTGGCCTAATAGCTAAGGTCTTAGACTCATACTCTGGCCTACTGGTTAAGGTCTTAACTCTTACTCTGGCCTAATAGCTAAGGTCTTAACTCTTACTCTGGCCTTCTGGTTAAGGTCTTAACTCTTACGCTGGCCTACTGGTTAAGGTCTTAACTCTTACTCTGGCCTAATAGCTAAGGTCTTAACTCCTACTCTGGCCTACAGGTTAAGGTCTTAACTCTTACTCTGGCCTACTGGTTAAGGTCTTAACTCTTACTCTGGCCTAATAGCTAAGGTCTTAGACTCGTACTCTGGCCTAATGGTTAAGGTCTTAACTATTACTCTGGCCTAATAGCTAAGGTCTTAATTCTTACTCTGGCCTAATAGCTATGGTCTTAACTCTTACTCTGGCCTAATAGCTAAGGTCTTAGACTTGTACTCTGGCCTACAGGTTAAGGTCTTAACTCTTACTCTGGCCTACTGGATAAGGTCTTAATTCTTACTCTGGCCTAATAGCTAAGGTCTTAACTCTTACTCTGACCTAATAGCTAAGGTCTTAGACTCGTACTATGGCCTACAGGTTAAGGTCTTAACTCTTACTCTGGCCTACTGGTTAAGGTCTTAACTCTTACTCTGGCCTAATAGCTAAGGTCTTAGACTCATACTCTGGCCTAATGGTTAAGGTCTTAACTCTTACTCTGGCCTGATAGCTAAGGTCTTAAATCTTACTCTGGCCTAATAACTAAGGTCTTAGACTCGTACTCTGGCCTACAGGTTAAGGTCTTAACTCTTACTCTGGTCTACTGGTTAAGGTCTAAACTCTTACTCTGGCCAAATAGCTAAGGTCTTAACTCTTACTCTGGCCTAATAGCTAAGGTCTTAGACTCGTACTATGGCCTACAGGTTAAGGTCTTAACTCTTACACTGGCCTACTGGGTAAGGTCTTAACTCTTACTCTGGCATAATAGCTAAGGTCTTAACTCTTACTCTGGCCTAATAGCTAAGGTCTTAGACTCGTACTATGGCCTACAGGTTACGGTCTTAACTCTTACTCTGACCTACTGGTTAAGGTCTTAACTCTTACTCTGGCCTAATAGCTAAGGTCTTAGACTCGTACTCTGGCCTACTGGTTAAGGTCTTAACTATTACTCTGGCCTACTCGTTAAGGTCTTAACTCTTACTCTGGCCTACTGGTTAAGGTCTTATCTCTTTCTCTGGCCTAATGGTTAAGGTCTTAACTCTTACTCTGGCCTAATAGCTAAGGTCTTAACTCTTACTCTGGCCTAATAGCTAAGGTCTTAGACTTACACTCTGGCCTACTGGTTAAGGTCTTAACTCTTCCTCTGGCCTAATAGCTAAGGTTTTAACTCTTACTCTGGCCTAATAGCTAAGGTCTTAGACTCATACTCTGGCCTAATGGTTAAGGTCTTAACTCTTACTCTGGCCTAATAGCTAAGGTCTTAACTCTTACTCTGGCCTAATAGCTAAGGTCTTAGACTCGTACTCTTGCCTACTGGTTAAGGTCTTAACTCTTACTCTGGCCTACTGGTTAAGGTCTTAAATCTTACTCTGGCCTAATAACTAAGGTCTTACACTCGTACTCTGGCCTAATAGCTAAGGTCTTAGACTCGTACTCTGGCCTAATGGTTAAGGTCTTAACTCCTACTCTGGCCTACTGGTTAAGGTCTTCACTCTTACTCTGGCCTAATAGCTAAGGTCTTAGACTCGTACTCTGGCCTAATGGTTAAGGTCTTAACTATTACTCTGGCCTAATAGCTAAGGTCTTAATTCTTACTCTGGCCTAATAGCTATGGTCTTAACTCTTACTCTGGCCTAATAGCTAAGGTCTTAGACTTGTACTCTAGCCTACAGGTTAAGGTCTTAACTCTTACTCTGGCCTACTGGATAAGGTCTTAATTCTTCCTCTGGCCTAATAGCTAAGGTCTTAACTCTTACTCTGACCTAATAGCTAAGGTCTTAGACTCGTACTATGGCCTACAGGTTAAGGTCTTAACTCTTACTCTGGCCTACTGGTTAAGGTCTTAACTCTTACTCTGGCCTAATAGCTAAGGTCTTAGACTCGTACTATGGCCTACAGGTTAAGGTCTTAACTCGTACTTTGGTCTGCTGGTTAAGGTCTTAACTCTTATTCTGGCCTACTGCTTAAGGTCTTAACTCTTACTCTGGCCTACAGGTTAAGGTCTTAACTCTTTCTCTGGCCTAATGGTTAAGGTCTTAACTCTTACTCTGGCCTACTGGTTAAGGTCTTAACTCTTCCTCTGGCCTAATAGCTAAGGTCTTAGACTTGTACTATGGCCTAATGGTTAAGGTCTTAACTCTTACCATGGCCTAATAGCTACGGTCTTAACTCTTACCCTGGCCTAATAGCTAAGGTCATAAACTCATACTCTGGCCTACTGGTTAAGGTCTTAACTCTTACTCTGGCCTAATAGCTAAGGTCTTAACTCTTACTCTGGCCTAATAGCTAAGGTCTTAGACTCGTACTCTGGCCTACTGGTTAAGGTCTTAACTCTTACTCTGGCGTAATAGCTAAAGTCTTAACTCTTACTCTGGCCTCATAGCTATGGTCTTAGACTCGTACTCTGGCCTACAGGTTATGGTCTTAACTCTTACTCTGGCCTACTGGTTAAGGTCTTCACTCTTACTCTGGCCTAATAGCTAAGGTCTTAGACTCGTACTCTGGCCTAATGGTTAAGGTCTTAACTCTTACTCTGGCCTAATAGCTAAGGTCTTAACTCTTACTCTGGCCTAATAACTAAGGTCTTAGACTCATACTCTGGCCTAATAGCTAAGGTCTTAGACTCGTACTATGGCCTACAGGTTAAGGTCTTAACTCTTACTCTGGCCTACTGGTTAAGGTCTTAACTCTTACTCTGGCCTAATAACTAAGGTCTTAGACTCGTACTCTGGCCTACAGGTTAAGGTGTTAACTCTTACTCTGGTCTACTGGTTAAGGTCTAAACTCTTACTCTGGCCTAATAGCTAAGGTCTTAACTCTTACTCTGGCCTAATAGCTAAGGTCTTAGACTCGTACTATGGCCTACAGGTTAAGGTCTTAACTCTTACACTGGCCTACTGGGTAAGGTCTTAACTCTTACTCTGGCATAATAGCTAAGGTCTTAACTCTTACTCTGGCCTAATAGCTAAGGTCTTAGACTCGTACTATGGCCTACAGGTTACGGTCTTAACTCTTACTCTGGCCTACTGGTTAAGGTCTTAACTCTTACTCTGGCCTAATAGCTAAGCTCTTAGACTCGTACTCTGGCCTACTGGTTAAGGTCTTAACTATTACTCTGGCCTACTGGTTAAGGTCTTAACTCTTACTCTGGCCTAATAGCTAACGTCTTAGACTCGTACTCTGGCCTAATGGTTAAGGTCTTAACTCTTACTCTGGCCTACTGGTTAAGGTCTTAACTCTTACTCTGGCCTACTGGTTAAGGTCTTATCTCTTTCTCTGGCCTAATGGTTAAGGTCTTAACTCTTACTCTGGCCTAATAGCTAAGGTCTTAACTCTTACTCTGGCCTAATAGCTAAGGTCTTAGACTCACACTCTGGCCTACTGGTTAAGGTCTTAACTCTTACTCTGGCCTAATAGCTAAGGTCTTAACTCTTACTCTGGCCTAATAGCTAAGGTCTTAGACTCATACTCTGGCCGAATGGTTAAGGTCTTAACTCTTACTCTGGCCTAATAGCTAAGGTCTTAACTCTTACTCTGGCCTAATAGCTAAGGTCTTAGACTCGTACTCTGGCCTACTGGTTAAGGTCTTAACTCTTACTCTGGCCTACTGGTTAAGGTCTTAAATCTTACTCTGGCCTAATAACTAAGGTCTTACACTCGTACTCTGGCCTAATAGCTAAGGTCTTAGACTCGTACTCTGGCCTACTGGTTAAGGTCTTCACTCTTACTCTGGCCTAATAGCTAAGGTCTTAGACTCGTACTCTGGCCTAATGGTTAAGGTCTTAACTATTACTCTGGCCTAATAGCTAAGGTCTTAATTCTTACTCTGGCCCAATAGCTATGGTCTTAACTCTTACTCTGGCCTAATAGCTAAGGTCTTAGACTTGTACTCTGGCCTACAGGTTAAGGTCTTAACTCTTACTCTGGCCTACTGGATAAGGTCTTAATTCTTACTCTGGCCTAATAGCTAAGGTCTTAACTCTTACTCTGACCTAATAGCTAAGGTCTTAGACTCGTACTATGGCCTACAGGTTAAGGTCTTAACTCTTACTCTGGCCTACTGGTTAAGGTCCTAACTCTTACTCTGGCCTAATAGCTAAGGTCTTAGACTCATACTGTGGCCTAAAGGTTAAGGTCTTAACTCTTACTCTGGCCTGCTGGTTAAGGTCTTAACTCTTATTCTGGCCTACTGGTTAAGGTCTTAACTCTTACTCTGGCCTACTGGTTAAGGTCTTAACTCTTTCTCTGGCCTAATGGTTAAGGTCTTAACTCTTACTCTGGCCTACTGGTTAAGGTCTTAACTCTTCCTCTGGCCTAATAGCTAAGGTCTTAGACTCGTACTATGGCCTAATGGTTAAGGTCTTAACTCGTACTATGGCCTAATAGCTAAGGTCTTAACTCTTACCCTGGCCTAATAGCTAAGGTCATAGACTCATACTCTGGCCTACTGGTTAAGGTCTTAACTCTTACTCTGGCCTAATAGCTAAAGTCTTAACTCTTACTCTGGCCTCATAGCTATGGTCTTAGACTCGTACTCTGGCCTACAGGTTATGGTCTTAACTCTTACTCTGGCCTACTGGTTAAGGTCCTAACTCTTAACCTGGCCTAATAGCTAAGGTCTTAACTCTTACTCTGGCCTAATAGCTAAGGTCTTAGACTCGTACTATGGCCTACAGGTTAAGGTCTTAACTCTTACTCTGGCCTACTGGTTAAGGTCTTAACTCTTACTCTGGCCTAATAGCTAAGGTCTTAGACTCGTACTATGGCCTACAGGTTAAGGTCTTAACTCTTACTCTGGCCTACTGGTTAAGGTCTTAACTCTTACTCTGGCCGAATAGCTAAGGTCTTAGACTCGTACTATGGCCTACAGGTTAAGGTCTTAACACTTACTCTGGCCTAATAGCTAAGGTCTTAGACTCATACTCTGGCCTACTGGTTAAGGTCTTAACTCTTACTCTGGCCTAATAGCTAAGGTCTTAACTCTTACTCTGGCCTTCTGGTTAAGGTCTTAACTCTTACGCTGGCCTACTGGTTAAGGTCTTAACTCTTACTCTGGCCTAATAGCTAAGGTCTTAACTCCTACTCTGGCCTACTGGTTAAGGTCTTAACTCTTACTCTGGCCTACTGGTTAAGGTCTTAACTCTTACTCTGGCCTATTAGCTAAGGTCTTAGACTCGTACTCTGGCCTACAGGTTAAGGTCTTAACTATTACTCTGGCCTACTGGTTAAGGTCTTAACTCTTACTCTGGCCTAATAGCTAAGGTCTTAACTCTTACTCTAGTCTAATAGCTAAGGTCTTAGACTCGTACTATGGCCTACAGGTTAAGGTCTTAACTCTTACTCTGGCCAACTGGTTAAGGTCTTAACTCTTACTCTGGCCTAATAGCTAAGGTCTTAGACTCGTACTATGGCCTACAGGTTAAGGTCTTAACTCTTACTTTGGTCTGCTGGTTAAGGTCTTAACTCTTATTCTGGCCTACTGCTTAAGGTCTTAACTCTTACTCTGGCCTACAGGTTAAGGTCTTAACTCTTTCTCTGGCCTAATGGTTAAGGTCTTAACTCTTACTCTGGCCTACTGGTTAAGGTCTTAACTCTTCCTCTGGCCTAATAGCTAAGGTCTTAGACTTGTACTATGGCCTAATGGTTAAGGTCTTAACTCTTACCATGGCCTAATAGCTACTGTCTTAACTCTTACCCTGGCCTAATAGCTAAGGTCATAAACTCATACTCTGGCCTACTGGTTAAGGTCTTAACTCTTACTCTGGCCTAATAGCTAAGGTCTTAACTCTTACTCTGGCCTAATAGCTAAGGTCTTAGACTCGTACTCTGGCCTACTGGTTAAGGTCTTAACTCTTACTCTGGCGTAATAGCTAAAGTCTTAACTCTTACTCTGGCCTCATAGCTATGGTCTTAGACTCGTACTCTGGCCTACAGGTTATGGTCTTAACTCTTACTCTGGCCTACTGGTTAAGGTCTTCACTTTTACTCTGGTCTAATAGCTAAGGTCTTAGACTCGTACTCTGGCCTAATGGTTAAGGTCTTAACTCTTACTCTGGCCTAATAGCTAAGGTCTTAACTCTTACTCTGGCCTAATAACTAAGGTCTTAGACTCATACTCTGGCCTAATAGCTAAGGTCTTAGACTCGTACTATGGCCTACAGGTTAAGGTCTTAACTCTTACTCTGGCCTACTGGTTAAGGTCTTAACTCTTACTCTGGCCTAATAACTAAGGTCTTAGACTCGTACTCTGGCCTACAGGTTAAGGTGTTAACTCTTACTCTGGTCTACTGGTTAAGGTCTAAACTCTTACTCTGGCCTAATAGCTAAGGTCTTAACTCTTACTCTGGCCTAATAGCTAAGGTCTTAGACTCGTACTATGGCCTACAGGTTAAGGTCTTAACTCTTACACTGGCCTACTGGGTAAGGTCTTAACTCTTACTCTGGCATAATAGCTAAGGTCTTAACTCTTACTCTGGCCTTCTGGTTAAGGTCTTAACTCTTACGCTGGCCTACTGGTTAAGGTCTTAACTCTTACTCTGGCCTAATAGCTAAGGTCTTAACTCTTACTCTGGCCTACTGGTTAAGGTCTTAACTCTTACTCTGGCCTACTGGTTAAGGTCTTAACTCTTACTCTGGCCTATTAGCTAAGGTCTTAGACTCGTACTCTGGCCTACAGGTTAAGGTCTTAACTATTACTCTGGCCTACTGGTTAAGGTCTTAACTCTTACTCTGGCCTAATAGCTAAGGTCTTAACTCTTACTCTAGTCTAATAGCTAAGGTCTTAGACTCGTACTATGGCCTACAAGTTAAGGTCTTAACTCTTACTCTGGCCAACTGGTTAAGGTCTTAACTCTTACTCTGGCCTAATAGCTAAGGTCTTAGACTCGTACTATGGCCTACAGGTTAAGGTCTTAACTCTTACTCTGGCCTACTGGTTAAGGTCTTAACTCTTACTCTGGCCTAATAGCTAAGGTCTTAGACTCGTACTATGGCCTACAGGTTAAGGTATTTACTCTTACTCTGGCCTAATAGCTAAGGTCTTAGACTCGTACTCTGGCCTACTGGTTAAGGTCTTAACTCTTACTCTGGCCTAATAGCTAAGCTCTTAACTCTTACTCTGGCCTACTGGTTAAGGTCTTAACTCTTACTCTGGCCTAATAGCTAAGGTCTTAGACTCGTACTCTGGCCTAATGTTTAAGGTCTTAACTCTTACTCTGGCCTAATAGCTAAGGTCTTAGACTCGTACACTGGCCTAATAGATAAGGTCTTAGACTCGTACACTGGCCTAATGGTTAAGGTCTTAACTCTTACTCTGGCCTAATGTTTAAGGTCTTAACTCTTACCCTGGCCTACTGGTTAAGGTCTTAACTCTTACTCTGGCCTACGTCTTAGCTCTTTCTCTGGCCTAATGGTTAAGGTCTTAACTCTTACTCTGGCCTACTGGTTAAGGTCTTAACTCTTACTCTGGCCTAATAGCGGCCTACAGGTTAAGGTCTTAACTCTTACTCTGGCCTACTGGTTAAGGTCTTAACTCTTACTCTGGCCTAATAGCTAAGGTCTTAGACTCGTACTCTGGCCTAATAGCTAAGGTCTTAGACTTGTACTCTGGCCTAATGGTTAAGGTCTTAACTCTTACTCTGGCCTAATAGCTAAGGTCTTAACTCTTACTCTGGCCTCCTGGTTAAGGTCTTCACTCTTACTCTGGTCTAATAGCTAAGGTCTTAGACTCGTACTCTGGCCTAATGGTTAAGGTCTTAACTCTTACTCTGGCCTAATAGCTAAGGTCTTAACTCTTACTCTGGCCTAATAACTAAGGTCTTAGACTCGTACTCTGGCCTACAGGTTAAGGTGTTAACTCTTACTCTGGTCTACTGGTTAAGGTCTAAACTCTTACTCTGGCCTAATAGCTAAGGTCTTAACTCTTACTCTGGCCTAATAGCTAAGGTCTTAGACTCGTACTATGGCCTACAGGTTAAGGTCTTAACTCTTACACTGGCCTACTGGGTAAGGTCTTAACTCTTACTCTGGCGTAATAGCTAAGGTCTTAACTCTTACTCTGGCCTAATAGCTAAGGTCTTAGACTCGTACTATGGCCTACAGGTTACGGTCTTAACTCTTACTCTGGCCTACTGGTTAAGGTCTTAACTCTTACTCTGGCCTAATAGCTAAGGTCTTAGACTTGTACTCTGGCCTACTGGTTAAGGTCTTAACTCTTACTCTGGCCTACTGGTTAAGGTCTTAACTCTTACTCTGGCCTAATGGCTAACGTCTTAGACTCGTACTCTGGCCTAATGGTTAAGGTCTTAACTCTTACTCTGGCCTACTGGTTAAGGTCTTAACTCTTACTCTGGCCTACTGGTTAAGGTCTTATCTCTTTCTCTGGCCTAATGGTTAAGGTCTTAACTCTTACTCTGGCCTAATAGCTAAGGTCTTAACTCTTACTCTGGCCTAATAGCTAAGGTCTTAGACTCACACTCTGGCCTACTGGTTAAGGTCTTAACTCTTACTCTGGCCTAATAGCTAAGGTCTTAACTCTTACTCTGGCCTAATAGCTAAGGTCTGAGACTCATACTCTGGCCTAATGGTTAAGGTCTTAACTCTTACTCTGGCCTAATAGCTAAGGTCTTAACTCTTACTCTGGCCTAATAGCTAAGGTCTTAGACTCGTACTCTGGCCTACTGGTTAAGGTCTTAACTCTTACTCTGGCCTACTGGTTAAGGTCTTAAATCTTACTCTGGCCTAATAACTAAGGTCTTACACTCGTACTCTGGCCTAATAGCTAAGGTCTTAGACTCGTACTCTGGCCTAATGGTTAAGGTCTTAACTCCTACTCTGGCCTACTGGTTAAGGTCTTCACTCTTACTCTGGCCTAATAGCTAAGGTCTTAGACTCGTACTCTGGCCTAATGGTTAAGGTCTTAACTATTACTCTGGCCTAATAGCTAAGGTCTTAATTCTTACTCTGGCCTAATAGCTATGGTCTTAACTCTTACTCTGGCCTAATAGCTAAGGTCTTAGACTTGTACTCTGGCCTACAGGTTAAGGTCTTAACTCTTACTCTGGCCTACTGGATAAGGTCTTAATTCTTACTCTGGCCTAATAGCTAAGGTCTTAACTCTTACTATGACCTAATAGCTAAGGTCTTAGACTCGTACTATGGCCTACAGGTTAAGGTCTTAACTCTTACTCTGGCCTACTGGTTAAGGTCTTAACTCTTACTCTGGCCTAATAGCTAAGGTCTTAGACTCATACTGTGGCCTAAAGGTTAAGGTCTTAACTCTTACTCTGGCCTGCTGGTTAAGGTCTTAACTCTTTCTCTGGCCTAATGGTTAAGGTCTTAACTCTTACTCTGGCCTACTGGTTAAGGTCTTAACTCTTTCTCTGGCCTAATGGTTAAGGTCTTAACTCTTACTCTGGCCTACTGGTTAAGGTCTTAACTCTTCGTCTGGCCTAATAGCTAAGGTCTTAGACTCGTACTATGGCCTAATGGTTAAGGTCTTAACTCGTACTATGGCCTAATAGCTAAGGTCTTAACTCTTACCCTGGCCTAATAGCTAAGGTCATAGACTCATACTCTGGCCTACTGGTTAAGGTCTTAACTCTTACTCTGGCCTAATAGCTAAGGTCTTAACTCTTACTCTGGCCTAATAGCTAAGGTCTTAGACTCGTACTCTGGCTTCCTGGTTAAGGTCTTAACTCTTACTCTGGCGTAATAGCTAAAGTCTTAACTCTTACTCTGGCCTCATAGCTATGGTCTTAGACTCGTACTCTGGCCTACAGGTTATGGTCTTAACTCTTACTCTGGCCTACTGGTTAAGGTCCTAACTCTTAACCTGGCCTAATAGCTAAGGTCTTAACTCGTACTCTGGCCTAATAGCTAAGGTCTTAGACTCGTACTATGGCCTACAGGTTAAGGTCTTAACTCTTACTCTGGCCTACTGGTTAAGGTCTTAACTCTTACTCTGGCCTAATAGCTAAGGTATTAGACTCGTACTATGGCCTACAGGTTAAGGTCTTAACTCTTACTCTGGCCTACTGGCTAAGGTCTTAACTCTTACTCTGGCCTAATAGCTAAGGTCTTAGACTCGTACTATGGCCTACAGGTTAAGGTCTTAACTCTTACTCTGGCCTAATAGCTAAGGTCTTAGACTCATACTCTGGCCTACTGGTTAAGGTCTTAACTCTTACTCTGGCCTAATAGCTAAGGTCTTAACTCTTACTCTGGCCTTCTGGTTAAGGTCTTAACTCTTACGCTGGCCTACTGGTTAAGGTCTTAACTCTTACTCTGGCCTAATAGCTAAGGTCTTAACTCTTACTCTGGCCCACTGGTTAAGGTCTTAACTCTTACTCTGGCCTACTGGTTAAGGTCTTAACTCTTACTCTGGCCTATTAGCTAAGGTCTTAGACTCGTACTCTGGCCTAATAGCTAAGGTCTTAGACTCATACTCTGGCCTAATGGTTAAGGTCTTAACTCTTACTCTGGCCTAACAGCTAAGGTCTAAACTCTTACTCTGGCCTAATAGCTAAGGTCTTAACTCTTACTCTGGCCTAATAGCTAAGGTCTTAGACTCGTACTCTGGCCTACAGGTTAAGGTCTTAACTATTACTCTGGCCTACTGGTTAAGGTCTTAACTCTTACTCTGGCCTAATAGCTAAGGTCTTAACTCTTACTCTAGCCTAATAACTAAGGTCTTAGACTCGTACTATGGCCTACAGGTTAAGGTCTTAACTCTTACTCTGGCCAACTGGTTAAGGTCTTAACTCTTACTCTGGCCTAATAGCTAAGGTCTTAGACTCGTACTATGGCCTACAGGTTAAGGTCTTAACTCTTACTCTGGCCTACTGGTTAAGGTCTTAACTCTTTCTCCGGCCTAATAGCTAAGGTCTTAGACTCGTACTATGGCCTACAGGTTAAGGTCTTAACTCTTACACTGGCCTAATAGATAAGGTCTTAGACTCATACTCTGGCCTACTGGTTAAGGTCTTAACTCTTACTCTGGCCTAATAGCTAAGGTCTTAACTCTTACTCTGGCCTTCTGGTTAAGGTCTTAACTCTTACGCTGGCCTACTGGTTAAGGTCTTAACTCTTACTCTGGCCTAATAGCTAAGGTCTTAACTCTTACTCTGGCCTACTGGTTAAGGTCTTAACTCTTACTCTGGCCTACTGGTTAAGGTCTTAACTCTTACTCTGGCCTATTAGCTAAGGTCTTAGACTCATACTCTGGCCTAATAGCTAAGGTCTTAGACTCATACTCTGGCCTAATGGTTAAGGTCTTAACTCTTACTCTGGCCTAACAGCTAAAGTCTTAACTCTTACTCTGGCCTAATAGCTAAGGTCTTAACTCTTACTCTGGCCAAATAGCTAAGGTCTTAGACTCGTACTCTGGCCTACAGGTTAAGGTCTTAACTATTACTCTGGCCTACTGGTTAAGGTCTTAACTCTTACTCTGGCCTAATAGCTAAGGTCTTAACTCTTACTCTAGCTTAATAGCTAAGGTCTTAGACTCGTACTCTGGCCTACAGGTTAAGGTCTTAACTATTACTCTGGCCTACTGGTTAAGGTCTTAACTCTTACTCTGGCCTAATAGCTAAGGTCTTAACTCTTACTCTGGCCTAATAGCTAAGGTCTTAGACTCGTACTATGGCCTACAGGTTAAGGTCTTAACTCTTACTCTGGCCTACTGGTTAAGGTCTTAACTCTTACTCTGGCCTAATAGCTAAGGTCTTAGACTCGGACTATGGCCTACAGGTTAAGGTATTTACTCTTACTCTGGCCTAATAGCTAAGGTCTTAGACTCGTAGTCTGGCCTACTGGTTAAGGTCTTAACTCTTACTCTGGCCTAATAGCTAAGCTCTTAACTCTTACTCTGACCTACTGGTTAAGGTCTTAACTCTTACTCTGGCCTAAAAGCTAAGGTCTTAGACTCGTACTCTGGCCTAATGTTTAAGGTCTTAACTCTTACTCTGGCCTAATAGCTAAGGTCTTAGACTCGTACTCTGGCCTAATAGATTAGGTCTTAGACTCGTACACTGGCCTAATGGTTAAGGTCTTAACTCTTACTCTGGCCTAATGTTTAAGGTCTTAACTCTTACCCTGGCCTACTGGTTAAGGTCTTAACTCTTACTCTGGCCTAGGTCTTAGCTCTTTCTCTGGCCTAATGGTTAAGGTCTTAACTCTTACTCTGGCCTACTGGTTAAGGTCATAACTCTTACTCTGGCCTAATAGCTAAGGACTTAGACTCGTAATCTGGCCTACTGGTTAAGGTCTTAAATCTTACTCTGGCCTAATAGCTAAGGTCTTAACTCTTACTCTGGCCTAATAGCTAAGGTCTTAGACTCATACTCTGGCCTACTGGTTAAGGTCTTAAATCTTACTCTGGCCTAATAACTAAGGGCTTACACTCGTACTCTGGCCTAATAGCTAAGGTCTTAGACTCGTACTCTGGCCTACTGGTTAAGGTCTTCACTCTTACTCTGGCCTAATAGCTAAGGTCTTAGACTCGTACTCTGGCCTAATGGTTAAGGTCTTAACTATTACTCTGGCCTAATAGCTAAGGTCTTAATTCTTACTCTGGCCCAATAGCTATGGTCTTAACTCTTACTCTGGCCTAATAGCTAAGGTCTTAGACTTGTACTCTGGCCTACAGGTTAAGGTCTTAACTCTTACTCTGGCCTACTGGTTAAGGTCTTAACTCTTACTCTGGCCTAATAGCTAAGGTCTTAGACTCGTACTCTGGCCTAATGGTTAAGGTCTTAACTCTTACTCTGGCCTAATAGCTAAGGTCTTAAATCTTACTCTGGCCTAATAACTAAGGTCTTAGACTCGTACTCTGGCCTACAGGTTAAGGTCTTAACTCTTACTCTGGTCTACTGGTTAAGGTCTAAACTCTTACTCTGGCCTAATAGCTAAGGTCTTAACTCTTACTCTGGCCTAATAGCTAAGGTCTTAGACTCGTACTATGGCCTACAGGTTAAGGTCTTAACTCTTACACTGGCCTACTGGGTAAGGTCTTAACTCTTACTCTGGCATAATAGCTAAGGTCTTAACTCTTACTCTGGCCTAATAGCTAAGGTCTTAGACTCGTACTATGGCCTACAGGTTACGGTCTTAACTCTTACTCTGACCTACTGGTTAAGGTCTTAACTCTTACTCTGGCCTAATAGCTAAGGTCTTAGACTCGTACTCTGGCCTACTGGTTAAGGTCTTAACTATTACTCTGGCCTACTCGTTAAGGTCTTAACTCTTACTCTGGCCTACTGGTTAAGGTCTTATCTCTTTCTCTGGCCTAATGGTTAAGGTCTTAACTCTTACTCTGGCCTAATAGCTAAGGTCTTAACTCTTACTCTGGCCTAATAGCTAAGGTCTTAGACTTACACTCTGGCCTACTGGTTAAGGTCTTAACTCTTCCTCTGGCCTAATAGCTAAGGTTTTAACTCTTACTCTGGCCTAATAGCTAAGGTCTTAGACTCATACTCTGGCCTAATGGTTAAGGTCTTAACTCTTACTCTGGCCTAATAGCTAAGGTCTTAACTCTTACTCTGGCCTAATAGCTAAGGTCTTAGACTCGTACTCTTGCCTACTGGTTAAGGTCTTAACTCTTACTCTGGCCTACTGGTTAAGGTCTTAAATCTTACTCTGGCCTAATAACTAAGGTCTTACACTCGTACTCTGGCCTAATAGCTAAGGTCTTAGACTCGTACTCTGGCCTAATGGTTAAGGTCTTAACTCCTACTCTGGCCTACTGGTTAAGGTCTTCACTCTTACTCTGGCCTAATAGCTAAGGTCTTAGACTCGTACTCTGGCCTAATGGTTAAGGTCTTAACTATTACTCTGGCCTAATAGCTAAGGTCTTAATTCTTACTCTGGCCTAATAGCTATGGTCTTAACTCTTACTCTGGCCTAATAGCTAAGGTCTTAGACTTGTACTCTGGCCTACAGGTTAAGGTCTTAACTCTTACTCTGGCCTACTGGTTAAGGTCTTAACTCTTACTCTGGCCTAATAGCTAAGGTCTTAGACTCGTACTCTGGCCTAATGGTTAAGGTCTTAACTCTTACTCTGGCCTAATAGCTAAGGTCTTAAATCTTACTCTGGCCTAATAACTAAGGTCTTAGACTCGTACTCTGGCCTACAGGTTAAGGTCTTAACTCTTACTCTGGTCTACTGGTTAAGGTCTAAACTCTTACTCTGGCCTAATAGCTAAGGTCTTAACTCTTACTCTGGCCTAATAGCTAAGGTCTTAGACTCGTACTATGGCCTACAGGTTAAGGTCTTAACTCTTACACTGGCCTACTGGGTAAGGTCTTAACTCTTACTCTGGCATAATAGCTAAGGTCTTAACTCTTACTCTGGCCTAATAGCTAAGGTCTTAGACTCGTACTATGGCCTACAGGTTACGGTCTTAACTCTTACTCTGACCTACTGGTTAAGGTCTTAACTCTTACTCTGGCCTAATAGCTAAGGTCTTAGACTCGTACTCTGGCCTACTGGTTAAGGTCTTAACTATTACTCTGGCCTACTCGTTAAGGTCTTAACTCTTACTCTGGCCTACTGGTTAAGGTCTTATCTCTTTCTCTGGCCTAATGGTTAAGGTCTTAACTCTTACTCTGGCCTAATAGCTAAGGTCTTAACTCTTACTCTGGCCTAATAGCTAAGGTCTTAGACTTACACTCTGGCCTACTGGTTAAGGTCTTAACTCTTCCTCTGGCCTAATAGCTAAGGTTTTAACTCTTACTCTGGCCTAATAGCTAAGGTCTTAGACTCATACTCTGGCCTAATGGTTAAGGTCTTAACTCTTACTCTGGCCTAATAGCTAAGGTCTTAACTCTTACTCTGGCCTAATAGCTAAGGTCTTAGACTCGTACTCTTGCCTACTGGTTAAGGTCTTAACTCTTACTCTGGCCTACTGGTTAAGGTCTTAAATCTTACTCTGGCCTAATAACTAAGGTCTTACACTCGTACTCTGGCCTAATAGCTAAGGTCTTAGACTCGTACTCTGGCCTAATGGTTAAGGTCTTAACTCCTACTCTGGCCTACTGGTTAAGGTCTTCACTCTTACTCTGGCCTAATAGCTAAGGTCTTAGACTCGTACTCTGGCCTAATGGTTAAGGTCTTAACTATTACTCTGGCCTAATAGCTAAGGTCTTAATTCTTACTCTGGCCTAATAGCTATGGTCTTAACTCTTACTCTGGACTAATAGCTAAGGTCTTAGACTTGTACTCTAGCCTACAGGTTAAGGTCTTAACTCTTACTCTGGCCTACTGGATAAGGTCTTAATTCTTCCTCTGGCCTAATAGCTAAGGTCTTAACTCTTACTCTGACCTAATAACTAAGGTCTTAGACTCGTACTATGGCCTACAGGTTAAGGTCTTAACTCTTTCTCTGGCCTACTGGTTAAGGTCTTAACTCCTACTCTGGCCTAATAGCTAAGGTCTTAGACTCGTACTATGGCCTACAGGTTAAGGTCTTAACTCTTACTTTGGTCTGCTGGTTAAGGTCTTAACTCTTATTCTGGCCTACTGCTTAAGGTCTTAACTCTTACTCTGGCCTACAGGTTAAGGTCTTAACTCTTTCTCTGGCCTAATGGTTAAGGTCTTAACTCTTACTCTGGCCTACTGGTTAAGGTCTTAACTCTTCCTCTGGCCTAATAGCTAAGGTCTTAGACTTGTACTATGGCCTAATGGTTAAGGTCTTAACTCTTACCATGGCCTAATAGCTACGGTCTTAACTCTTACCCTGGCCTAATAGCTAAGGTCATAAACTCATACTCTGGCCTACTGGTTAAGGTCTTAACTCTTACTCTGGCCTAATAGCTAAGGTCTTAACTCTTACTCTGGCCTAATAGCTAAGGTCTTAGACTCGTACTCTGGCCTACTGGTTAAGGTCTTAACTCTTACTCTGGCGTAATAGCTAAAGTCTTAACTCTTACTCTGGCCTCATAGCTATGGTCTTAGACTCGTACTCTGGCCTACAGGTTATGGTCTTAACTCTTACTCTGGCCTACTGGTTAAGGTCTTCACTCTTACTCTGGCCTAATAGCTAAGGTCTTAGACTCGTACTCTGGCCTAATGGTTAAGGTCTTAACTCTTACTCTGGCCTAATAGCTAAGGTCTTAACTCTTACTCTGGCCTAATAACTAAGGTCTTAGACTCATACTCTGGCCTAATAGCTAAGGTCTTAGACTCGTACTATGGCCTACAGGTTAAGGTCTTAACTCTTACTCTGGCCTACTGGTTAAGGTCTTAACTCTTACTCTGGCCTAATAACTAAGGTCTTAGACTCGTACTCTGGCCTACAGGTTAAGGTGTTAACTCTTACTCTGGTCTACTGGTTAAGGTCTAAACTCTTACTCTGGCCTAATAGCTAAGGTCTTAACTCTTACTCTGGCCTAATAGCTAAGGTCTTAGACTCGTACTATGGCCTACAGGTTAAGGTCTTAACTCTTACACTGGCCTACTGGGTAAGGTCTTAACTCTTACTCTGGCATAATAGCTAAGGTCTTAACTCTTACTCTGGCCTAATAGCTAAGGTCTTAGACTCGTACTATGGCCTACAGGTTACGGTCTTAACTCTTACTCTGGCCTACTGGTTAAGGTCTTAACTCTTAATCTGGCCTAATAGCTAAGCTCTTAGACTCGTACTCTGGCCTACTGGTTAAGGTCTTAACTCTTACTCTGGCCTACTGGTTAAGGTCTTAACTCTTACTCTGGCCTAATAGCTAACGTCTTAGACTCGTACTCTGGCCTAATGGTTAAGGTCTTAACTCTTACTCTGGCCTACTGGTTAAGGTCTTAACTCTTACTCTGGCCTACTGGTTAAGGTCTTATCTCTTTCTCTGGCCTAATGGTTAAGGTCTTAACTCTTACTCTGGCCTAATAGCTAAGGTCTTAACTCTTACTCTGGCCTAATAGCTAAGGTCTTAGACTCACACTCTGGCCTACTGGTTAAGGTCTTAACTCTTACTCTGGCCTAATAGCTAAGGTCTTAACTCTTACTCTGGCCTAATAGCTAAGGTCTTAGACTCATACTCTGGCCGAATGGTTAAGGTCTTAACTCTTACTCTGGCCTAATAGCTAAGGTCTTAACTCTTACTCTGGCCTAATAGCTAAGGTCTTAGACTCGTACTCTGGCCTACTGGTTAAGGTCTTAACTCTTACTCTGGCCTACTGGTTAAGGTCTTAAATCTTACTCTGGCCTAATAACTAAGGTCTTACACTCGTACTCTGGCCTAATAGCTAAGGTCTTAGACTCGTACTCTGGCCTACTGGTTAAGGTCTTCACTCTTACTCTGGCCTAATAGCTAAGGTCTTAGACTCGTACTCTGGCCTAATGGTTAAGGTCTTAACTATTACTCTGGCCTAATAGCTAAGGTCTTAATTCTTACTCTGGCCCAATAGCTATGGTCTTAACTCTTACTCTGGCCTAATAGCTAAGGTCTTAGACTTGTACTCTGGCCTACAGGTTAAGGTCTTAACTCTTACTCTGGCCTACTGGATAAGGTCTTAATTCTTACTCTGGCCTAATAGCTAAGGTCTTAACTCTTACTCTGACCTAATAGCTAAGGTCTTAGACTCGTACTATGGCCTACAGGTTAAGGTCTTAACTCTTACTCTGGCCTACTGGTTAAGGTCCTAACTCTTACTCTGGCCTAATAGCTAAGGTCTTAGACTCATACTGTGGCCTAAAGGTTAAGGTCTTAACTCTTACTCTGGCCTGCTGGTTAAGGTCTTAACTCTTATTCTGGCCTACTGGTTAAGGTCTTAACTCTTACTCTGGCCTACTGGTTAAGGTCTTAACTCTTTCTCTGGCCTAATGGTTAAGGTCTTAACTCTTACTCTGGCCTACTGGTTAAGGTCTTAACTCTTCCTCTGGCCTAATAGCTAAGGTCTTAGACTCGTACTATGGCCTAATGGTTAAGGTCTTAACTCGTACTATGGCCTAATAGCTAAGGTCTTAACTCTTACCCTGGCCTAATAGCTAAGGTCATAGACTCATACTCTGGCCTACTGGTTAAGGTCTTAACTCTTACTCTGGCCTAATAGCTAAGGTCTTAACTCTTACTCTGGCCTAATAGCTAAGGTCTTAGACTCGTACTCTGGCCTCCTGGTTAAGGTCTTAACTCTTACTCTGGCGTAATAGCTAAAGTCTTAACTCTTACTCTGGCCTCATAGCTATGGTCTTAGACTCGTACTCTGGCCTACAGGTTATGGTCTTAACTCTTACTCTGGCCTACTGGTTAAGGTCCTAACTCTTAACCTGGCCTAATAGCTAAGGTCTTAACTCTTACTCTGGCCTAATAGCTAAGGTCTTAGACTCGTACTATGGCCTACAGGTTAAGGTCTTAACTCTTACTCTGGCCTACTGGTTAAGGTCTTAACTCTTACTCTGGCCTAATAGCTAAGGTCTTAGACTCGTACTATGGCCTACAGGTTAAGGTCTTAACTCTTACTCTGGCCTACTGGTTAAGGTCTTAACTCTTACTCTGGCCGAATAGCTAAGGTCTTAGACTCGTACTATGGCCTACAGGTTAAGGTCTTAACTCTTACTCTGGCCTAATAGCTAAGGTCTTAGACTCATACTCTGGCCTACTGGTTAAGGTCTTAACTCTTACTCTGGCCTAATAGCTAAGGTCTTAACTCTTACTCTGGCCTTCTGGTTAAGGTCTTAACTCTTATGCTGGCCTACTGGTTAAGGTCTTAACTCTTACTCTGGCCTAATAGCTAAGGTCTTAACTCCTACTCTGGCCTACTGGTTAAGGTCTTAACTCTTACTCTGGCCTACTGGTTAAGGTCTTAACTCTTACTCTGGCCTATTAGCTAAGGTCTTAGACTCGTACTCTGGCCTACAGGTTAAGGTCTTAACTATTACTCTGGCCTACTGGTTAAGGTCTTTACTCTTACTCTGGCCTAATAGCTAAGGTCTTAACTCTTACTCTAGTCTAATAGCTAAGGTCTTAGACTCGTACTATGGCCTACAGGTTAAGGTCTTAACTCTTACTCTGGCCAACTGGTTAAGGTCTTAACTCTTACTCTGGCCTAATAGCTAAGGTCTTAGACTCGTACTATGGCCTACAGGTTAAGGTCTTAACTCTTACTTTGGTCTGCTGGTTAAGGTCTTAACTCTTATTCTGGCCTACTGCTTAAGGTCTTAACTCTTACTCTGGCCTACAGGTTAAGGTCTTAACTCTTTCTCTGGCCTAATGGTTAAGGTCTTAACTCTTACTCTGGCCTACTGGTTAAGGTCTTAACTCTTCCTCTGGCCTAATAGCTAAGGTCTTAGACTTGTACTATGGCCTAATGGTTAAGGTCTTAACTCTTACCATGGTCTAATAGCTACTGTCTTAACTCTTACCCTGGCCTAATAGCTAAGGTCATAAACTCATACTCTGGCCTACTGGTTAAGGTCTTAACTCTTACTCTGGCCTAATAGCTAAGGTCTTAACTCTTACTCTGGCCTAATAGCTAAGGTCTTAGACTCGTACTCTGGCCTACTGGTTAAGGTCTTAACTCTTACTCTGGCGTAATAGCTAAAGTCTTAACTCTTACTCTGGCCTCATAGCTATGGTCTTAGACTCGTACTCTGGCCTACAGGTTATGGTCTTAACTCTTACTCTGGCCTACTGGTTAAGGTCTTCACTTTTACTCTGGTCTAATAGCTAAGGTCTTAGACTCGTACTCTGGCCTAATGGTTAAGGTCTTAACTCTTACTCTGGCCTAATAGCTAAGGTCTTAACTCTTACTCTGGCCTAATAACTAAGGTCTTAGACTCATACTCTGGCCTAATAGCTAAGGTCTTAGACTCGTACTATGGCCTACAGGTTAAGGTCTTAACTCTTACTCTGGCCTACTGGTTAAGGTCTTAACTCTTACTCTGGCCTAATAACTAAGGTCTTAGACTCGTACTCTGGCCTACAGGTTAAGGTGTTAACTCTTACTCTGGTCTACTGGTTAAGGTCTAAACTCTTACTCTGGCCTAATAGCTAAGGTCTTAACTCTTACTCTGGCCTAATAGCTAAGGTCTTAGACTCGTACTATGGCCTACAGGTTAAGGTCTTAACTCTTACACTGGCCTACTGGGTAAGGTCTTAACTCTTACTCTGGCATAATAGCTAAGGTCTTAACTCTTACTCTGGCCTTCTGGTTAAGGTCTTAACTCTTACGCTGGCCTACTGGTTAAGGTCTTAACTCTTACTCTGGCCTAATAGCTAAGGTCTTAACTCTTACTCTGGCCTACTGGTTAAGGTCTTAACTCTTACTCTGGCCTACTGGTTAAGGTCTTAACTCTTACTCTGGCCTATTAGCTAAGGTCTTAGACTCGTACTCTGGCCTACAGGTTAAGGTCTTAACTATTACTCTGGCCTACTGGTTAAGGTCTTAACTCTTACTCTGGCCTAATAGCTAAGGTCTTAACTCTTACTCTAGTCTAATAGCTAAGGTCTTAGACTCGTACTATGGCCTACAGGTTAAGGTCTTAACTCTTACTCTGGCCAACTGGTTAAGGTCTTAACTCTTACTCTGGCCTAATAGCTAAGGTCTTAGACTCGTACTATGGCCTACAGGTTAAGGTCTTAACTCTTACTCTGGCCTACTGGTTAAGGTCTTAACTCTTACTCTGGCCTAATAGCTAAGGTCTTAGACTCGTACTATGGCCTACAGGTTAAGGTATTTACTCTTACTCTGGCCTAATAGCTAAGGTCTTAGACTCGTACTCTGGCCTACTGGTTAAGGTCTTAACTCTTACTCTGGCCTAATAGCTAAGCTCTTAACTCTTACTCTGGCCTACTGGTTAAGGTCTTAACTCTTACTCTGGCCTAATAGCTAAGGTCTTAGACTCGTACTCTGGCCTAATGTTTAAGGTCTTAACTCTTACTCTGGCCTAATAGCTAAGGTCTTAGACTCGTACTCTGGCCTAATAGATAAGGTCTTAGACTCGTACACTGGCCTAATGGTTAAGGTCTTAACTCTTACTCTGGCCTAATGTTTAAGGTCTTAACTCTTACCCTGGCCTACTGGTTAAGGTCTTAACTCTTACTCTGGCCTACGTCTTAGCTCTTTCTCTGGCCTAATGGTTAAGGTCTTAACTCTTACTCTGGCCTACTGGTTAAGGTCTTAACTCTTACTCTGGCCTAATAGCGGCCTACAGGTTAAGGTCTTAACTCTTACTCTGGCCTACTGGTTAAGGTCTTAACTCTTACTCTGGCCTAATAGCTAAGGTCTTAGACTCGTACTCTGGCCTAATAGCTAAGGTCTTAGACTTGTACTCTGGCCTAATGGTTAAGGTCTTAACTCTTACTCTGGCCTAATAGCTAAGGTCTTAACTCTTACTCTGGCCTCCTGGTTAAGGTCTTCACTCTTACTCTGGTCTAATAGCTAAGGTCTTAGACTCGTACTCTGGCCTAATGGTTAAGGTCTTAACTCTTACTCTGGCCTAATAGCTAAGGTCTTAACTCTTACTCTGGCCTAATAACTAAGGTCTTAGACTCGTACTCTGGCCTACAGGTTAAGGTGTTAACTCTTACTCTGGTCTACTGGTTAAGGTCTAAACTCTTACTCTGGCCTAATAGCTAAGGTCTTAACTCTTACTCTGGCCTAATAGCTAAGGTCTTAGACTCGTACTATGGCCTACAGGTTAAGGTCTTAACTCTTACACTGGCCTACTGGGTAAGGTCTTAACTCTTACTCTGGCGTAATAGCTAAGGTCTTAACTCTTACTCTGGCCTAATAGCTAAGGTCTTAGACTCGTACTATGGCCTACAGGTTACGGTCTTAACTCTTACTCTGGCCTACTGGTTAAGGTCTTAACTCTTACTCTGGCCTAATAGCTAAGGTCTTAGACTTGTACTCTGGCCTACTGGTTAAGGTCTTAACTCTTACTCTGGCCTACTGGTTAAGGTCTTAACTCTTACTCTGGCCTAATGGCTAACGTCTTAGACTCGTACTCTGGCCTAATGGTTAAGGTCTTAACTCTTACTCTGGCCTACTGGTTAAGGTCTTAACTCTTACTCTGGCCTACTGGTTAAGGTCTTATCTCTTTCTCTGGCCTAATGGTTAAGGTCTTAACTCTTACTCTGGCCTAATAGCTAAGGTCTTAACTCTTACTCTGGCCTAATAGCTAAGGTCTTAGACTCACACTCTGGCCTACTGGTTAAGGTCTTAACTCTTACTCTGGCCTAATAGCTAAGGTCTTAACTCTTACTCTGGCCTAATAGCTAAGGTCTGAGACTCATACTCTGGCCTAATGGTTAAGGTCTTAACTCTTACTCTGGCCTAATAGCTAAGGTCTTAACTCTTACTCTGGCCTAATAGCTAAGGTCTTAGACTCGTACTCTGGCCTACTGTTTAAGGTCTTAACTCTTACTCTGGCCTACTGGTTAAGGTCTTAAATCTTACTCTGGCCTAATAACTAAGGTCTTACACTCGTACTCTGGCCTAATTGCTAAGGTCTTAGACTCGTACTCTGGCCTAATGGTTAAGGTCTTAACTCCTACTCTGGCCTACTGGTTAAGGTCTTCACTCTTACTCTGGCCTAATAGCTAAGGTCTTAGACTCGTACTCTGGCCTAATGGTTAAGGTCTTAACTATTACTCTGGCCTAATAGCTAAGGTCTTAATTCTTACTCTGGCCTAATAGCTATGGTCTTAACTCTTACTCTGGCCTAATAGCTAAGGTCTTAGACTTGTACTCTGGCCTACAGGTTAAGGTCTTAACTCTTACTCTGGCCTACTGGATAAGGTCTTAATTCTTACTCTGGCCTAATAGCTAAGGTCTTAACTCTTACTATGACCTAATAGCTAAGGTCTTAGACTCGTACTATGGCCTACAGGTTAAGGTCTTAACTCTTACTCTGGCCTACTGGTTAAGGTCTTAACTCTTACTCTGGCCTAATAGCTAAGGTCTTAGACTCATACTGTGGCCTAAAGGTTAAGGTCTTAACTCTTACTCTGGCCTGCTGGTTAAGGTCTTAACTCTTTCTCTGGCCTAATGGTTAAGGTCTTAACTCTTACTCTGGCCTACTGGTTAAGGTCTTAACACTTTCTCTGGCCTAATGGTTAAGGTCTTAACTCTTACTCTGGCCTACTGGTTAAGGTCTTAACTCTTCGTCTGGCCTAATAGCTAAGGTCTTAGACTCGTACTATGGCCTAATGGTTAAGGTCTTAACTCGTACTATGGCCTAATAGCTAAGGTCTTAACTCTTACCCTGGCCTAATAGCTAAGGTCATAGACTCATACTCTGGCCTACTGGTTAAGGTCTTAACTCTTACTCTGGCCTAATAGCTAAGGTCTTAACTCTTACTCTAGTCTAATAGCTAAGGTCTTAGACTCGTACTATGGCCTACAGGTTAAGGTCTTAACTCTTACTCTGGCCAACTGGTTAAGGTCTTAACTCTTACTCTGGCCTAATAGCTAAGGTCTTAGACTCGTACTATGGCCTACAGGTTAAGGTCTTAACTCTTACTCTGGCCTACTGGTTAAGGTCTTAACTCTTACTCTGGCCTAATAGCTAAGGTCTTAGACTCGTACTATGGCCTACAGGTTAAGGTATTTACTCTTACTCTGGCCTAATAGCTAAGGTCTTAGACTCGTACTCTGGCCTACTGGTTAAGGTCTTAACTCTTACTCTGGCCTAATAGCTAAGCTCTTAACTCTTACTCTGGCCTACTGGTTAAGGTCTTAACTCTTACTCTGGCCTAATAGCTAAGGTCTTAGACTCGTACTCTGGCCTAATGTTTAAGGTCTTAACTCTTACTCTGGCCTAATAGCTAAGGTCTTAGACTCGTACTCTGGCCTAATAGATAAGGTCTTAGACTCGTACACTGGCCTAATGGTTAAGGTCTTAACTCTTACTCTGGCCTAATGTTTAAGGTCTTAACTCTTACCCTGGCCTACTGGTTAAGGTCTTAACTCTTACTCTGGCCTACGTCTTAGCTCTTTCTCTGGCCTAATGGTTAAGGTCTTAACTCTTACTCTGGCCTACTGGTTAAGGTCTTAACTCTTACTCTGGCCTAATAGCGGCCTACAGGTTAAGGTCTTAACTCTTACTCTGGCCTACTGGTTAAGGTCTTAACTCTTACTCTGGCCTAATAGCTAAGGTCTTAGACTCGTACTCTGGCCTAATAGCTAAGGTCTTAGACTTGTACTCTGGCCTAATGGTTAAGGTCTTAACTCTTACTCTGGCCTAATAGCTAAGGTCTTAACTCTTACTCTGGCCTCCTGGTTAAGGTCTTCACTCTTACTCTGGTCTAATAGCTAAGGTCTTAGACTCGTACTCTGGCCTAATGGTTAAGGTCTTAACTCTTACTCTGGCCTAATAGCTAAGGTCTTAACTCTTACTCTTTCCTAATAACTAAGGTCTTAGACTCGTACTCTGGCCTACAGGTTAAGGTGTTAACTCTTACTCTGGTCTACTGGTTAAGGTCTAAACTCTTACTCTGGCCTAATAGCTAAGGTCTTAACTCTTACTCTGGCCTAATAGCTAAGGTCTTAGACTCGTACTATGGCCTACAGGTTAAGGTCTTAACTCTTACACTGGCCTACTGGGTAAGGTCTTAACTCTTACTCTGGCGTAATAGCTAAGGTCTTAACTCTTACTCTGGCCTAATAGCTAAGGTCTTAGACTCGTACTATGGCCTACAGGTTACGGTCTTAACTCTTACTCTGGCCTACTGGTTAAGGTCTTAACTCTTACTCTGGCCTAATAGCTAAGGTCTTAGACTTGTACTCTGGCCTACTGGTTAAGGTCTTAACTCTTACTCTGGCCTACTGGTTAAGGTCTTAACTCTTACTCTGGCCTAATGGCTAACGTCTTAGACTCGTACTCTGGCCTAATGGTTAAGGTCTTAACTCTTACTCTGGCCTACTGGTTAAGGTCTTAACTCTTACTCTGGCCTACTGGTTAAGGTCTTATCTCTTTCTCTGGCCTAATGGTTAAGGTCTTAACTCTTACTCTGGCCTAATAGCTAAGGTCTTAACTCTTACTCTGGCCTAATAGCTAAGGTCTTAGACTCACACTCTGGCCTACTGGTTAAGGTCTTAACTCTTACTCTGGCCTAATAGCTAAGGTCTTAACTCTTACTCTGGCCTAATAGCTAAGGTCTGAGACTCATACTCTGGCCTAATGGTTAAGGTCTTAACTCTTACTCTGGCCTAATAGCTAAGGTCTTAACTCTTACTCTGGCCTAATAGCTAAGGTCTTAGACTCGTACTCTGGCCTACTGTTTAAGGTCTTAACTCTTACTCTGGCCTACTGGTTAAGGTCTTAAATCTTACTCTGGCCTAATAACTAAGGTCTTACACTCGTACTCTGGCCTAATTGCTAAGGTCTTAGACTCGTACTCTGGCCTAATGGTTAAGGTCTTAACTCCTACTCTGGCCTACTGGTTAAGGTCTTCACTCTTACTCTGGCCTAATAGCTAAGGTCTTAGACTCGTACTCTGGCCTAATGGTTAAGGTCTTAACTATTACTCTGGCCTAATAGCTAAGGTCTTAATTCTTACTCTGGCCTAATAGCTATGGTCTTAACTCTTACTCTGGCCTAATAGCTAAGGTCTTAGACTTGTACTCTGGCCTACAGGTTAAGGTCTTAACTCTTACTCTGGCCTACTGGATAAGGTCTTAATTCTTACTCTGGCCTAATAGCTAAGGTCTTAACTCTTACTATGACCTAATAGCTAAGGTCTTAGACTCGTACTATGGCCTACAGGTTAAGGTCTTAACTCTTACTCTGGCCTACTGGTTAAGGTCTTAACTCTTACTCTGGCCTAATAGCTAAGGTCTTAGACTCATACTGTGGCCTAAAGGTTAAGGTCTTAACTCTTACTCTGGCCTGCTGGTTAAGGTCTTAACTCTTTCTCTGGCCTAATGGTTAAGGTCTTAACTCTTACTCTGGCCTACTGGTTAAGGTTTTAACTCTTTCTCTGGCCTAATGGTTAAGGTCTTAACTCTTACTCTGGCCTACTGGTTAAGGTCTTAACTCTTCGTCTGGCCTAATAGCTAAGGTCTTAGACTCGTACTATGGCCTAATGGTTAAGGTCTTAACTCGTACTATGGCCTAATAGCTAAGGTCTTAACTCTTACCCTGGCCTAATAGCTAAGGTCATAGACTCATACTCTGGCCTACTGGTTAAGGTCTTAACTCTTACTCTGGCCTAATAGCTAAGGTCTTAGACTCGTACTCTGGCTTCCTGGTTAAGGTCTTAACTCTTACTCTGGCGTAATAGCTAAAGTCTTAACTCTTACTCTGGCCTCATAGCTATGGTCTTAGACTCGTACTCTGGCCTACAGGTTATGGTCTTAACTCTTACTCTGGCCTACTGGTTAAGGTCCTAACTCTTAACCTGGCCTAATAGCTAAGGTCTTAACTCGTACTCTGGCCTAATAGCTAAGGTCTTAGACTCGTACTATGGCCTACAGGTTAAGGTCTTAACTCTTACTCTGGCCTACTGGTTAAGGTTTTAACTCTTACTCTGGCCTAATAGCTAAGGTATTAGACTCGTACTATGGCCTACAGGTTAAGGTCTTAACTCTTACTCTGGCCTACTGGCTAAGGTCTTAACTCTTACTCTGGCCTAATAGCTAAGGTCTTAGACTCGTACTATGGCCTACAGGTTAAGGTCTTAACTCTTACTCTGGCCTAATAGCTAAGGTCTTAGACTCATACTCTGGCCTACTGGTTAAGGTTTTAACTCTTACTCTGGCCTAATAGCTAAGGTCTTAACTCTTACTCTGGCCTTCTGGTTAAGGTCTTAACTCTTACGCTGGCCTACTGGTTAAGGTCTTAACTCTTACTCTGGCCTAATAGCTAAGGTCTTAACTCTTACTCTGGCCCACTGGTTAAGGTCTTAACTCTTACTCTGGCCTACTGGTTAAGGTCTTAACTCTTACTCTGGCCTATTAGCTAAGGTCTTAGACTCGTACTCTGGCCTAATAGCTAAGGTCTTAGACTCATACTCTGGCCTAATGGTTAAGGTCTTAACTCTTACTCTGGCCTAACAGCTAAGGTCTAAACTCTTACTCTGGCCTAATAGCTAAGGTCTTAACTCTTACTCTGGCCTAATAGCTAAGGTCTTAGACTCGTACTCTGGCCTACAGGTTAAGGTCTTAACTATTACTCTGGCCTACTGGTTAAGGTCTTAACTCTTACTCTGGCCTAATAGCTAAGGTCTTAACTCTTACTCTAGCCTAATAGCTAAGGTCTTAGACTCGTACTATGGCCTACAGGTTAAGGTCTTAACTCTTACTCTGGCCAACTGGTTAAGGTCTTAACTCTTACTCTGGCCTAATAGCTAAGCTCTTAACTCTTACTCTGGCCTACTGGTTAAGGTCTTAACTCTTACTCTGGCCTAATAGCTAAGGTCTTAGACTCGTACTCTGGCCTAATGTTTAAGGTCTTAACTCTTACTCTGGCCTAATAGCTAAGGTCTTAGACTCGTACTCTGGCCTAATAGATAAGGTCTTAGACTCGTACACTGGCCTAATGGTTAAGGTCTTAACTCTTACTCTGGCCTAATGTTTAAGGTCTTAACTCTTACCCTGGCCTACTGGTTAAGGTCTTAACTCTTACTCTGGCCTACGTCTTAGCTCTTTCTCTGGCCTAATGGTTAAGGTCTTAACTCTTACTCTGGCCTACTGGTTAAGGTCTTAACTCTTACTCTGGCCTAATAGCGGCCTACAGGTTAAGGTCTTAACTCTTACTCTGGCCTACTGGTTAAGGTCTTAACTCTTACTCTGGCCTAATAGCTAAGGTCTTAGACTCGTACTCTGGCCTAATAGCTAAGGTCTTAGACTTGTACTCTGGCCTAATGGTTAAGGTCTTAACTCTTACTCTGGCCTAATAGCTAAGGTCTTAACTCTTACTCTGGCCTCCTGGTTAAGGTCTTCACTCTTACTCTGGTCTAATAGCTAAGGTCTTAGACTCGTACTCTGGCCTAATGGTTAAGGTCTTAACTCTTACTCTGGCCTAATAGCTAAGGTCTTAACTCTTACTCTGGCCTAATAACTAAGGTCTTAGACTCGTACTCTGGCCTACAGGTTAAGGTGTTAACTCTTACTCTGGTCTACTGGTTAAGGTCTAAACTCTTACTCTGGCCTAATAGCTAAGGTCTTAACTCTTACTCTGGCCTAATAGCTAAGGTCTTAGACTCGTACTATGGCCTACAGGTTAAGGTCTTAACTCTTACACTGGCCTACTGGGTAAGATCTTAACTCTTACTCTGGCGTAATAGCTAAGGTCTTAACTCTTACTCTGGCCTAATAGCTAAGGTCTTAGACTCGTACTATGGCCTACAGGTTACGGTCTTAACTCTTACTCTGGCCTACTGGTTAAGGTCTTAACTCTTACTCTGGCCTAATAGCTAAGGTCTTAGACTTGTACTCTGGCCTACTGGTTAAGGTCTTAACTCTTACTCTGGCCTACTGGTTAAGGTCTTAACTCTTACTCTGGCCTAATGGCTAACGTCTTAGACTCGTACTCTGGCCTAATGGTTAAGGTCTTAACTCTTACTCTGGCCTACTGGTTAAGGTCTTAACTCTTACTCTGGCCTACTGGTTAAGGTCTTATCTCTTTCTCTGGCCTAATGGTTAAGGTCTTAACTCTTACTCTGGCCTAATAGCTAAGGTCTTAACTCTTACTCTGGCCTAATAGCTAAGGTCTTAGACTCACACTCTGGCCTACTGGTTAAGGTCTTAACTCTTACTCTGGCCTAATAGCTAAGGTCTTAACTCTTACTCTGGCCTAATAGCTAAGGTCTGAGACTCATACTCTGGCCTAATGGTTAAGGTCTTAACTCTTACTCTGGCCTAATAGCTAAGGTCTTAACTCTTACTCTGGCCTAATAGCTAAGGTCTTAGACTCGTACTCTGGCCTACTGTTTAAGGTCTTAACTCTTACTCTGGCCTACTGGTTAAGGTCTTAAATCTTACTCTGGCCTAATAACTAAGGTCTTACACTCGTACTCTGGCCTAATTGCTAAGGTCTTAGACTCGTACTCTGGCCTAATGGTTAAGGTCTTAACTCCTACTCTGGCCTACTGGTTAAGGTCTTCACTCTTACTCTGGCCTAATAGCTAAGGTCTTAGACTCGTACTCTGGCCTAATGGTTAAGGTCTTAACTATTACTCTGGCCTAATAGCTAAGGTCTTAATTCTTACTCTGGCCTAATAGCTATGGTCTTAACTCTTACTCTGGCCTAATAGCTAAGGTCTTAGACTTGTACTCTGGCCTACAGGTTAAGGTCTTAACTCTTACTCTGGCCTACTGGATAAGGTCTTAATTCTTACTCTGGCCTAATAGCTAAGGTCTTAACTCTTACTATGACCTAATAGCTAAGGTCTTAGACTCGTACTATGGCCTACAGGTTAAGGTCTTAACTCTTACTCTGGCCTACTGGTTAAGGTCTTAACTCTTACTCTGGCCTAATAGCTAAGGTCTTAGACTCATACTGTGGCCTAAAGGTTAAGGTCTTAACTCTTACTCTGGCCTGCTGGTTAAGGTCTTAACTCTTTCTCTGGCCTAATGGTTAAGGTCTTAACTCTTACTCTGGCCTACTGGTTAAGGTCTTAACTCTTTCTCTGGCCTAATGGTTAAGGTCTTAACTCTTACTCTGGCCTACTGGTTAAGGTCTTAACTCTTCGTCTGGCCTAATAGCTAAGGTCTTAGACTCGTACTATGGCCTAATGGTTAAGGTCTTAACTCGTACTATGGCCTAATAGCTAAGGTCTTAACTCTTACCCTGGCCTAATAGCTAAGGTCAGAGACTCATACTCTGGCCTACTGGTTAAGGTCTTAACTCTTACTCTGGCCTAATAGCTAAGGTCTTAACTCTTACTCTGGCCTAATAGCTAAGGTCTTAGACTCGTACTCTGGCTTCCTGGTTAAGGTCTTAACTCTTACTCTGGCGTAATAGCTAAAGTCTTAACTCTTACTCTGGCCTCATAGCTATGGTCTTAGACTCGTACTCTGGCCTACAGGTTATGGTCTTAACTCTTACTCTGGCCTACTGGTTAAGGTCCTAACTCTTAACCTGGCCTAATAGCTAAGGTCTTAACTCGTACTCTGGCCTAATAGCTAAGGTCTTAGACTCGTACTATGGCCTACAGGTTAAGGTCTTAACTCTTACTCTGGCCTACTGGTTAAGGTCTTAACTCTTACTCTGGCCTAATAGCTAAGGTATTAGACTCGTACTATGGCCTACAGGTTAAGGTCTTAACTCTTACTCTGGCCTACTGGCTAAGGTCTTAACTCTTACTCTGGCCTAATAGCTAAGGTCTTAGACTCGTACTATGGCCTACAGGTTAAGGTCTTAACTCTTACTCTGGCCTAATAGCTAAGGTCTTAGACTCATACTCTGGCCTACTGGTTAAGGTCTTAACTCTTACTCTGGCCTAATAGCTAAGGTCTTAACTCTTACTCTGGCCTTCTGGTTAAGGTCTTAACTCTTACGCTGGCCTACTGGTTAAGGTCTTAACTCTTACTCTGGCCTAATAGCTAAGGTCTTAACTCTTACTCTGGCCCACTGGTTAAGGTCTTAACTCTTACTCTGGCCTACTGGTTAAGGTCTTAACTCTTACTCTGGCCTATTAGCTAAGGTCTTAGACTCGTACTCTGGCCTAATAGCTAAGGTCTTAGACTCATACTCTGGCCTAATGGTTAAGGTCTTAACTCTTACTCTGGCCTAACAGCTAAGGTCTAAACTCTTACTCTGGCCTAATAGCTAAGGTCTTAACTCTTACTCTGGCCTAATAGCTAAGGTCTTAGACTCGTACTCTGGCCTACAGGTTAAGGTCTTAACTATTACTCTGGCCTACTGGTTAAGGTCTTAACTCTTACTCTGGCCTAATAGCTAAGGTCTTAACTCTTACTCTAGCCTAATAGCTAAGGTCTTAGACTCGTACTATGGCCTACAGGTTAAGGTCTTAACTCTTACTCTGGCCTACTGGTTAAGGTCTTAACTCTTTCTCCGGCCTAATAGCTAAGGTCTTAGACTCGTACTATGGCCTACAGGTTAAGGTCTTAACTCTTACTCTGGCCAACTGGTTAAGGTCTTAACTCTTACTCTGGCCTAATAGCTAAGGTCTTAGACTCGTACTATGGCCTACAGGTTAAGGTCTTAACTCTTACTCTGGCCTACTGGTTAAGGTCTTAACTCTTTCTCCGGCCTAATAGCTAAGGTCTTAGACTCGTACTATGGCCTACAGGTTAAGGTCTTAACTCTTACACTGGCCTAATAGCTAAGGTCTTAGACTCATACTCTGGCCTACTGGTTAAGGTCTTAACTCTTACTCTGGCCTAATAGCTAAGGTCTTAACTCTTACTCTGGCCTTCTGGTTAAGGTCTTAACTCTTACGCTGGCCTACTGGTTAAGGTCTTAACTCTTACTCTGGCCTAATAGCTAAGGTCTTAACTCTTACTCTGGCCTACTGGTTAAGGTCTTAACTCTTACTCTGGCCTATTAGCTAAGGTCTTAGACTCATACTCTGGCCTAATAGCTAAGGTCTTAGACTCATACTCTGGCCTAATGGTTAAGGTCTTAACTCTTACTCTGGCCTAACAGCTAAAGTCTTAACTCTTACTCTGGCCTAATAGCTAAGGTCTTAACTCTTACTCTGGCCAAATAGCTAAGGTCTTAGACTCGTACTCTGGCCTACAGGTTAAGGTCTTAACTATTACTCTGGCCTACTGGTTAAAGTCTTAACTCTTACTCTGGCCTAATAGCTAAGGTCTTAACTCTTACTCTAGCTTAATAGCTAAGGTCTTAGACTCGTACTATGGCCTACAGGTTAAGGTCTTAACTCTTACTCTGGCCAACTGGTTAAGGTCTTAACTCTTACTCTGGCCTAATAGCTAAGGTCTTAGACTCGTACTATGGCCTACAGGTTAAGGTCTTAACTCTTACTCTGGCCTACTGGTTAAGGTCTTAACTCTTACTCTGGCCTAATAGCTAAGGTCTTAGACTCGGACTATGGCCTACAGGTTAAGGTATTTACTCTTACTCTGGCCTAATAGCTAAGGTCTTAGACTCGTACTCTGGCCTACTGGTTAAGGTCTTAACTCTTACTCTGGCCTAATAGCTAAGGTCTTAGACTCGTACTCTGGCCTAATGTTTAAGGTCTTAACTCTTACTCTGGCCTAATAGCTAAGGTCTTAGACTCGTACTCTGGCCTAATAGATTAGGTCTTAGACTCTTACCCTGGCCTACTGGTTAAGGTCTTAACTCTTACTCTGGCCTAGGTCTTAGCTCTTTCTCTGGCCTAATGGTTAAGGTCTTAACTCTTACTCTGGCCTACTGGTTAAGGTCTTAACTCTTACTCTGGCCTAATAGCTAAGGACTTAGACTCGTAATCTGGCCTACTGGTTAAGGTCTTAAATCTTACTCTGGCCTAATAGCTAAGGTCTTAACTCTTACTCTGGCCTAATAGCTAAGGTCTTAGACTCATACTCTGGCCTACTGGTTAAGGTCTTAAATCTTACTCTGGCCTAATAACTAAGGGCTTACACTCATACTCTGGCCTAATAGCTAAGGTCTTAGACTCGTACTCTGGCCTACTGGTTAAGGTCTTCACTCTTACTCTGGCCTAATAGCTAAGGTCTTAATTCTTACTCTGGCCTAATGGTTAAGGTCATAACTATTACTCTGGCCTAATAGCTAAGGTCTTAATTCTTACTCTGGCCCAATAGCTATGGTCTTAACTCTTACTCTGGCCTAATAGCTAAGGTCTTAGACTTGTACTCTGGCCTACAGGTTAAGGTCTTAACTCTTACTCTGGCCTACTGGATAAGGTCTTAATTCTTACTCTGGCCTAATAGCTAAGGTCTTAACTCTTACTCTGACCTAATAGCTAAGGTCTTAGACTCGTACTATGGCCTACAGGTTAAGGTCTTAACTCTTACTCTGGCCTACTGGTTAAGGTCTAAACTCTTACTCTGGCCTAATAGCTAAGGTCTTAGACTCATACTGTGGCCTAAAGGTTAAGGTCTTAACTCTTACTCTGGCCTGCTGGTTAAGGTCTTAACTCTTATTCTGGCCTACTGGTTAAGGTCTTAACTCTTACTCTGGCCTACTGGTTAAGGTCTTAACTCTTTCTCTGGCCTAATGGTTAAGGTCTTAACTCTTACTCTGGCCTACTGGTTAAGGTCTTAACTCTTCCTCTGGCCTAATAGCTAAGGTCTTAGACTCGTACTATGGCCTAATGGTTAAGGTCTTAACTCGTACTATGGCCTAATAGCTAAGGTCTTAACTCTTACCCTGGCCTAATAGCTAAGGTCATAGACTCATACTCTGGCCGACTGGTTAAGGTCTTAACTCTTACTCTGGCCTAATAGCTAAGGTCTTAACTCTTACTCTGGCCTAATAGCTAAGGTCTTAGACTCGTACTCTGGCCTACAGGTTAAGGTCTTAACTATTACTCTGGCCTACTGGTTAAGGTCTTAACTCTTACTCTGGCCTAATAGCTAAGGTCTTAACTCTTACTCTAGCCTAATAGCTAAGGTCTTAGACTCGTACTATGGCCTACAGGTTAAGGTCTTAACTCTTACTCTGGCCAACTGGTTAAGGTCTTAACTCTTACTCTGGCCTAATAGCTAAGGTCTTAGACTCGTACTATGGCCTACAGGTTAAGGTCTTAACTCTTACTCTGGCCTACTGGTTAAGGTCTTAACTCTTTCTCCGGCCTAATAGCTAAGGTCTTAGACTCGTACTATGGCCTACAGGTTAAGGTCTTAACTCTTACACTGGCCTAATAGCTAAGGTCTTAGACTCATACTCTGGCCTACTGGTTAAGGTCTTAACTCTTACTCTGGCCTAATAGCTAAGGTCTTAACTCTTACTCTGGCCTTCTGGTTAAGGTCTTAACTCTTACGCTGGCCTACTGGTTAAGGTCTTAACTCTTACTCTGGCCTAATAGCTAAGGTCTTAACTCTTACTCTGGCCTACTGGTTAAGGTCTTAACTCTTACTCTGGCCTACTGGTTAAGGTCTTAACTCTTACTCTGGCCTATCAGCTAAGGTCTTAGACTCGTACTCTGGCCTAATAGCTAAGGTCTTAGACTCATACTCTGGCCGAATGGTTAAGGTCTTAACTCTTACTCTGGCCTAACAGCTAAGGTCTTAACTCTTACTCTGGCCTAATAGCTAAGGTCTTAACTCTTACTCTGGCCTAATAGCTAAGGTCTTAGACTCGTACTCTGGCCTACAGGTTAAGGTCTTAACTATTACTCTGGCCTACTGGTTAAGGTCTTAACTCTTACTCTGGCCTAATAGCTAAGGTCTTAACTCTTACTCTAGCCTAATAGCTAAGGTCTTAGACTCGTACTATGGCCTACAAGTTAAGGTCTTAACTCTTACTCTGGCCAACTGGTTAAGGTCTTAACTCTTACTCTGGCCTAATAGCTAAGGTCTTAGACTCGTACTATGGCCTACAGGTTAAGGTCTTAACTCTTACTCTGGCCTACTGGTTAAGGTCTTAACTCTTACTCTGGCCTAATAGCTAAGGTCTTAGACTCGTACTATGGCCTACAGGTTAAGGTATTTACTCTTACTCTGGCCTAATAGCTAAGGTCTTAGACTCGTACTCTGGCCTACTGGTTAAGGTCTTAACTCTTACTCTGGCCTAATAGCTAAGCTCTTAACTCTTACTCTGACCTACTGGTTAAGGTCTTAACTCTTACTCTGGCCTAAAAGCTAAGGTCTTAGACTCGTACTCTGGCCTAATGTTTAAGGTCTTAACTCTTACTCTGGCCTAATAGCTAAGGTCTTAGACTCGTACTCTGGCCTAATAGATTAGGTCTTAGACTCGTACACTGGCCTAATGGTTAAGGTCTTAACTCTTACTCTGGCCTAATGTTTAAGGTCTTAACTCTTACCCTGGCCTACTGGTTAAGGTCTTAACTCTTACTCTGGCCTAGGTCTTAGCTCTTTCTCTGGCCTAATGGTTAAGGTCTTAACTCTTACTCTGGCCTACTGGTTAAGGTCTTAACTCTTACTCTGGCCTAATAGCTAAGGACTTAGACTCGTAATCTGGCCTACTGGTTAAGGTCTTAAATCTTACTCTGGCCTAATAGCTAAGGTCTTAACTCTTACTCTGGCCTAATAGCTAAGGTCTTAGACTCATACTCTGGCCTACTGGTTAAGGTCTTAAATCTTACTCTGGCCTAATAACTAAGGGCTTACACTCATACTCTGGCCTAATAGCTAAGGTCTTAGACTCGTACTCTGGCCTACTGGTTAAGGTCTTCACTCTTACTCTGGCCTAATAGCTAAGGTCTTAGACTCGTACTCTGGCCTAATGGTTAAGGTCTTAACTATTACTCTGGCCTAATAGCTAAGGTCTTAATTCTTACTCTGGCCCAATAGCTATGGTCTTAACTCTTACTCTGGCCTAATAGCTAAGGTCTTAGACTTGTACTCTGGCCTACAGGTTAAGGTCTTAACTCTTACTCTGGCCTACTGGATAAGGTCTTAATTCTTACTCTGGCCTAATAGCTAAGGTCTTAACTCTTACTCTGGCCTAATAGCTAAGGTCTTAGACTCATACTGTGGCCTAAAGGTTAAGGTCTTAACTCTTACTCTGGCCTGCTGGTTAAGGTCTTAACTCTTATTCTGGCCTACTGGTTAAGGTCTTAACTCTTACTCTGGCCTACTGGTTAAGGTCTTAACTCTTTCTCTGGCCTAATGGTTAAGGTCTTAACTCTTACTCTGGCCTACTGGTTAAGGTCTTAACTCTTCCTCTGGCCTAATAGCTAAGGTCTTAGACTCGTACTATGGCCTAATGGTTAAGGTCTTAACTCGTACTATGGCCTAATAGCTAAGGTCTTAACTCTTACCCTGGCCTAATAGCTAAGGTCATAGACTCATACTCTGGCCTACTGGTTAAGGTCTTAACTCTTACTCTGGCCTAATAGCTAAGGTCTTAACTCTTACTCTGGCCTAATAGCTAAGGTCTTAGACTCGTACTCTGGCCTACAGGTTAAGGTCTTAACTATTACTCTGGCCTACTGGTTAAGGTCTTAACTCTTACTCTGGCCTAATAGCTAAGGTCTTAACTCTTACTCTAGCCTAATAGCCAAGGTCTTAGACTCGTACTATGGCCTACAGGTTAAGGTCTTAACTCTTACTCTGGCCAACTGGTTAAGGTCTTAACTCTTACTCTGGCCTAATAGCTAAGGTCTTAGACTCGTACTATGGCCTACAGGTTAAGGTCTTAACTCTTACTCTGGCCTACTGGTTAAGGTCTTAACTCTTTCTCCGGCCTAATAGCTAAGGTCTTAGACTCGTACTATGGCCTACAGGTTAAGGTCTTAACTCTTACACTGGCCTAATAGCTAAGGTCTTAGACTCATACTCTGGCCTACTGGTTAAGGTCTTAACTCTTACTCTGGCCTAATAGCTAAGGTCTTAACTCTTACTCTGGCCTTCTGGTTAAGGTCTTAACTCTTACGCTGGCCTACTGGTTAAGGTCTTAACTCTTACTCTGGCCTAATAGCTAAGGTCTTAACTCTTACTCTGGCCTACTGGTTAAGGTCTTAACTCTTACTCTGGCCTACTGGTTAAGGTCTTAACTCTTACTCTGGCCTATCAGCTAAGGTCTTAGACTCGTACTCTGGGCTAATAGCTAAGGTCTTAGACTCATACTCTGGCCTAATGGTTAAGGTCTTAACTCTTACTCTGGCCTAACAGCTAAGGTCTTAACTCTTACTCTGGCCTAATAGCTAAGGTCTTAACTCTTACTCTGGCCTAATAGCTAAGGTCTTAGACTCGTACTCTGGCCTACAGGTTAAGGTCTTAACTATTACTCTGGCCTACTGGTTAAGGTCTTAACTCTTACTCTGGCCTAATAGCTAAGGTCTTAACTCTTACTCTAGCCTAATAGCTAAGGTCTTAGACTCGTACTATGGCCTACAAGTTAAGGTCTTAACTCTTACTCTGGCCAACTGGTTAAGGTCTTAACTCTTACTCTGGCCTAATAGCTAAGGTCTTAGACTCGTACTATGGCCTACAGGTTAAGGTCTTAACTCTTACTCTGGCCTACTGGTTAAGGTCTTAACTCTTACTCTGGCCTAATAGCTAAGGTCTTAGACTCGTACTATGGCCTACAGGTTAAGGTATTTACTCTTACTCTGGCCTAATAGCTAAGGTCTTAGACTCGTACTCTGGCCTACTGGTTAAGGTCTTAACTCTTACTCTGGCCTAATAGCTAAGCTCTTAACTCTTACTCTGGCCTACTGGTTAAGGTCTTAACTCTTACTCTGGCCTAAAAGCTAAGGTCTTAGACTCATACTCTGGCCTAATGTTTAAGGTCTTAACTCTTACTCTGGCCTAAAAGCTAAGGTCTTAGACTCATACTCTGGCCTAATAGCTAAGGTCTTAGACTCACACTCTGGCCTAATGGTTAAGGTCTTAACTCTTACTCTGGCCTAATAGCTAAGGTCTTAACTCTTACTCTGGCCTAATAGCTAAGGTCTTAGACTCATACTCTGGCCTAATGGTTAAGGTCTTAACTCTTACTCTGGCCTAAAAGCTAAGGTCTTAGACTCATACTCTGGCCTAATGTTTAAGGTCTTAACTCTTACTCTGGCCTAATAGCTAAGGTCTTAGACTCGTACTCTGGCCTAATAGATAAGGTCTTAGACTCGTACACTGGCCTAATGGTTAAGGTCTTAACTCTTACTCTGGCCTAATAGCTAACGTCTTAACTCTTACTCTGGCCTAATATCTAAGGTCTTAGACTCGTACTCTGGCCTAATAGCTAAGGTCTTAGACTGGTACTCTGGCCTAATGGTTAAGGTCTTAACTCTTACTCTGGCCTAATAGCTAAGGTCTTAACTCTTACTCTGGCCTCCTGGTTAAGGTCTTCACTCTTACTCTGGTCTAATAGCTAAGGTCTTAGACTCGTACTCTGGCCTAATGGTTAAGGTCTTAACTCTTACTCTGGCCTAATAGCTAAGCTCTTAACTCTTACTCTGGCCTACTGGTTAAGGTCTTAACTCTTACTCTGGCCTAAAAGCTAAGGTCTTAGACTCATACTCTGGCCTAATGTTTAAGGTCTTAACTCTTACTCTGGCCTAAAAGCTAAGGTCTTAGACTCATACTCTGGCCTAATAGCTAAGGTCTTAGACTCACACTCTGGCCTAATGGTTAAGGTCTTAACTCTTACTCTGGCCTAATAGCTAAGGTCTTAACTCTTACTCTGGCCTAATAGCTAAGGTCTTAGACTCATACTCTGGCCTAATGGTTAAGGTCTTAACTCTTACTCTGGCCTAAAAGCTAAGGTCTTAGACTCATACTCTGGCCTAATGTTTAAGGTCTTAACTCTTACTCTGGCCTAATAGCTAAGGTCTTAGACTCGTACTCTGGCCTAATAGATAAGGTCTTAGACTCGTACACTGGCCTAATGGTTAAGGTCTTAACTCTTACTCTGGCCTAATGTTTAAGGTCTTAACTCTTACCCTGGCCTACTAGTTAAGGTCTTAACTCTTACTCTGGCCTAGGTCTTAGCTCTTTCTCTGGCCTAATGGTTAAGGTCTTAACTCTTACTCTGGCCTACTGGTTAAGGTCTTAACTCTTACTCTGGCCTAATAGCTAAGGACTTAGACTCGTAATCTGGCCTACTGGTTAAGGTCTTAAATCTTACTCTGGCCTAATAGCTAAGGTCTTAACTCTTACTCTGGCCTAATAGCTAAGGTCTTAGACTCATACTCTGGCCTACTGGTTAAGGTCTTAACTCTTACTCTTTCCTAATAGCTAAGGTCTTAACTCTTACTTTGGCCAAATAGCTAATGTCTTAGACTCGTACTCTGGCCTACTGGTTAAGGTCTTAACTCTTACTCTGGCCTAATAGCTAAGGTCTCAACTCTTACTCTGGCCTAATAGCTAAGGTCTTAGACTCGTACTCTGGCCTATGGTTAAGGTCTTAACTCTTACTCTGGCCTAATAGCTAACGTCTTAACTCTTACTCTGGCCTAATATCTAAGGTCTTAGACTCGTACTCTGGCCTAATAGCTAAGGTCTTAGACTGGTACTCTGGCCTAATGGTTAAGGTCTTAACTCTTACTCTGGCCTAATAGCTAAGGTCTTAACTCTTACTCTGGCCTCCTGGTTAAGGTCTTCACTCTTACTCTGGTCTAATAGCTAAGGTCTTAGACTCGTACTCTGGCCTAATGGTTAAGGTCTTAACTCTTACTCTGGCCTAATAGCTAAGGTCTTAACTCTTACTCTGGCCTAATATCTAAGGTCTTGGACTCGTACTCTGGCCTACAGGTTAAGGTGTTAACTCTTACTCTGGTCTACTGGTTAAGGTCTAAACTCTTACTCTGGCCTAATAGCTAAGGTCTTAACTCTTACTCTGGCCTAATAGCTAAGGTCTTAGAATCGTACTATGGCCTACAGGTTAAGGTCTTAACTCTTACACTGGCCTACTGGGTAAGGTCTTAACTCTTACTCTGGCGTAATAGCTAAGGTCTTAACTCTTACTCTGGCCTAATAGCTAAGGTCTTAGACTCGTACTATGGCCTACAGGTTACGGTCTTAACTCTTACTCTGGCCTACTGGTTAAGGTCTTAACTCTTACTCTGGCCTAATAGCTAAGGTCTTAGACTTGTACTCTGGCCTACTGGTTAAGGTCTTAACTCTTACTCTGGCCTACTGGTTAAGGTCTTAACTCTTACTCTGGCCTAATAGCTAACGTCTTAGACTCGTACTCTGGCCTAATGGTTAAGGTCTTAATGCTTACTCTGGCCTACTGGTTAAGGTCTTAACTCTTACTCTGGCCTGCTGGTTAAGGTCTTATCTCTTTCTCTGGCCTAATGGTTAAGGTCTTAACTCTTACTCTGGCCTAATAGCTAAGGTCTTAACTCTTACTCTGGCCTAATAGCTAAGGTCTTAGACTCACACTCTGGCCTACTGGTTAAGGTCTTAACTCTTACTCTGGCCTAATAGCTAAGGTCTTAACTCTTACTCTGGCCTAATAGCTAAGGTCTTAGACTCATACTCTGGCCTAATGGTTAAGGTCTTAACTCTTACTCTGGCCTAATAGCTAAGGTCTTAACTCTTACTCTGGCCTAATAGCTAAGGTCTTAGACTCGTACTCTGGCCTACTGGTTAAGGTCTTAACTCTTACTCTGGCCTACTGGTTAAGGTCTTAAATCTTACTCTGGCCTAATAACTAAGGTCTTACACTCGTACTCTGGCCTAATAGCTAAGGTCTTAGACTCGTACTCTGGCCTAATAGTTAAGGTCTTAACTCCTACTCTGGCCTACTGGTTAAGGTCTTCACTCTTACTCTGGCCTAATAGCTAAGGTCTTAGACTCGTACTCTGGCCTAATGGTTAAGGTCTTAACTATTACTCTGGCCTAATAGCTAAGGTCTTAATTCTTACTCTGGCCTAATAGCTATGGTCTTAACTCTTACTCTGGCCTAATAGCTAAGGTCTTAGACTTGTACTCTGGCCTACAGGTTAAGGTCTTAACTCTTACTCTGGCCTACTGGATAAGGTCTTAATTCTTACTCTGGCCTAATAGCTAAGGTCTTAACTCTTACTCTGACCTAATAGCTAAGGTCTTAGGCTCGTACTATGGCCTACAGGTTACGGTCTTAACTCTTACTCTGGCCTACTGGTTAAGGTCTTAACTCTTACTCTGGCCTAATAGCTAAGGTCTTAGTCTCATACTGTGGCCTAAAGGTTAAGGTCTTAACTCTTACTCTGGCCTGCTGGTTAAGGTCTTAACTCTTATTCTGGCCTACTGGTTAAGGTCTTAACTCTTACTCTGGCCTACTGGTTAAGGTCTTAACTCTTTCTCTGGCCTAATGGTTAAGGTCTTAACTCTTACTCTGGCCTACTGGTTAAGGTCTTAACTCTTACTCTGGCCTACTGGTTAAGGTCTTAACTCTTACTCTGGCCTATTAGCTAAGGTCTTAGACTCGTACTCTGGCCTAATAGCTAAGGTCTTAGACTCATACTCTGGCCTAATGGTTAAGGTCTTAACTCTTACTCTGGCCTAACAGCTAAGGTCTTAACTCTTACTCTGGCCTAATAGCTAAGGTCTTAACTCTTACTCTGGCCTAATAGCTAAGGTCTTAGACTCGTACTCTGGCCTACAGGTTAAGGTCTTAACTATTACTCTGGCCTACTGGTTAAGGTCTTAACTCTTACTCTGGCCTAATAGCTAAGGTCTTAACTCTTACTCTAGCCTAATAGCTAAGGTCTTAGACTCGTACTATGGCCTACAGGTTAAGGTCTTAACTCTTACTCTGGCCAACTGGTTAAGGTCTTAACTCTTACTCTGGCCTAATAGCTAAGGTCTTAGACTCGTACTATGGCCTACAGGTTAAGGTCTTAACTCTTACTCTGGCCTACTGGTTAAGGTCTTAACTCTTACTCTGGCCTAATAGCTAAGGTCTTAACTCTTACTCTGGCCTATCAGCTAAGGTCTTAGACTCGTACTCTGGGCTAATAGCTAAGGTCTTAGACTCATACTCTGGCCTAATGGTTAAGGTCTTAACTCTTACTCTGGCCTAACAGCTAAGGTCTTAACTCTTACTCTGGCCTAATAGCTAAGGTCTTAACTCTTACTCTGGCCTAATAGCTAAGGTCTTAGACTCGTACTCTGGCCTACAGGTTAAGGTCTTAACTATTACTCTGGCCTACTGGTTAAGGTCTTAACTCTTACTCTGGCCTAATAGCTAAGGTCTTAACTCTTACTCTAGCCTAATAGCTAAGGTCTTAGACTCGTACTATGGCCTACAAGTTAAGGTCTTAACTCTTACTCTGGCCAACTGGTTAAGGTCTTAACTCTTACTCTGGCCTAATAGCTAAGGTCTTAGACTCGTACTATGGCCTACAGGTTAAGGTCTTAACTCTTACTCTGGCCTACTGGTTAAGGTCTTAACTCTTACTCTGGCCTAATAGCTAAGGTCTTAGACTCGTACTATGGCCTACAGGTTAAGGTATTTACTCTTACTCTGGCCTAATAGCTAAGGTCTTAGACTCGTACTCTGGCCTACTGGTTAAGGTCTTAACTCTTACTCTGGCCTAATAGCTAAGCTCTTAACTCTTACTCTGGCCTACTGGTTAAGGTCTTAACTCTTACTCTGGCCTAAAAGCTAAGGTCTTAGACTCATACTCTGGCCTAATGTTTAAGGTCTTAACTCTTACTCTGGCCTAAAAGCTAAGGTCTTAGACTCATACTCTGGCCTAATAGCTAAGGTCTTAGACTCACACTCTGGCCTAATGGTTAAGGTCTTAACTCTTACTCTGGCCTAATAGCTAAGGTCTTAACTCTTACTCTGGCCTAATAGCTAAGGTCTTAGACTCATACTCTGGCCTAATGGTTAAGGTCTTAACTCTTACTCTGGCCTAAAAGCTAAGGTCTTAGACTCATACTCTGGCCTAATGTTTAAGGTCTTAACTCTTACTCTGGCCTAATAGCTAAGGTCTTAGACTCGTACTCTGGCCTAATAGATAAGGTCTTAGACTCGTACACTGGCCTAATGGTTAAGGTCTTAACTCTTACTCTGGCCTAATAGCTAACGTCTTAACTCTTACTCTGGCCTAATATCTAAGGTCTTAGACTCGTACTCTGGCCTAATAGCTAAGGTCTTAGACTGGTACTCTGGCCTAATGGTTAAGGTCTTAACTCTTACTCTGGCCTAATAGCTAAGGTCTTAACTCTTACTCTGGCCTCCTGGTTAAGGTCTTCACTCTTACTCTGGTCTAATAGCTAAGGTCTTAGACTCGTACTCTGGCCTAATGGTTAAGGTCTTAACTCTTACTCTGGCCTAATAGCTAAGCTCTTAACTCTTACTCTGGCCTACTGGTTAAGGTCTTAACTCTTACTCTGGCCTAAAAGCTAAGGTCTTAGACTCATACTCTGGCCTAATGTTTAAGGTCTTAACTCTTACTCTGGCCTAAAAGCTAAGGTCTTAGACTCATACTCTGGCCTAATAGCTAAGGTCTTAGACTCACACTCTGGCCTAATGGTTAAGGTCTTAACTCTTACTCTGGCCTAATAGCTAAGGTCTTAACTCTTACTCTGGCCTAATAGCTAAGGTCTTAGACTCATACTCTGGCCTAATGGTTAAGGTCTTAACTCTTACTCTGGCCTAAAAGCTAAGGTCTTAGACTCATACTCTGGCCTAATGTTTAAGGTCTTAACTCTTACTCTGGCCTAATAGCTAAGGTCTTAGACTCGTACTCTGGCCTAATAGATAAGGTCTTAGACTCGTACACTGGCCTAATGGTTAAGGTCTTAACTCTTACTCTGGCCTAATGTTTAAGGTCTTAACTCTTACCCTGGCCTACTAGTTAAGGTCTTAACTCTTACTCTGGCCTAGGTCTTAGCTCTTTCTCTGGCCTAATGGTTAAGGTCTTAACTCTTACTCTGGCCTACTGGTTAAGGTCTTAACTCTTACTCTGGCCTAATAGCTAAGGACTTAGACTCGTAATCTGGCCTACTGGTTAAGGTCTTAAATCTTACTCTGGCCTAATAGCTAAGGTCTTAACTCTTACTCTGGCCTAATAGCTAAGGTCTTAGACTCATACTCTGGCCTACTGGTTAAGGTCTTAACTCTTACTCTTTCCTAATAGCTAAGGTCTTAACTCTTACTTTGGCCAAATAGCTAATGTCTTAGACTCGTACTCTGGCCTACTGGTTAAGGTCTTAACTCTTACTCTGGCCTAATAGCTAAGGTCTCAACTCTTACTCTGGCCTAATAGCTAAGGTCTTAGACTCGTACTCTGGCCTATGGTTAAGGTCTTAACTCTTACTCTGGCCTAATAGCTAACGTCTTAACTCTTACTCTGGCCTAATATCTAAGGTCTTAGACTCGTACTCTGGCCTAATAGCTAAGGTCTTAGACTGGTACTCTGGCCTAATGGTTAAGGTCTTAACTCTTACTCTGGCCTAATAGCTAAGGTCTTAACTCTTACTCTGGCCTCCTGGTTAAGGTCTTCACTCTTACTCTGGTCTAATAGCTAAGGTCTTAGACTCGTACTCTGGCCTAATGGTTAAGGTCTTAACTCTTACTCTGGCCTAATAGCTAAGGTCTTAACTCTTACTCTGGCCTAATATCTAAGGTCTTGGACTCGTACTCTGGCCTACAGGTTAAGGTGTTAACTCTTACTCTGGTCTACTGGTTAAGGTCTAAACTCTTACTCTGGCCTAATAGCTAAGGTCTTAACTCTTACTCTGGCCTAATAGCTAAGGTCTTAGAATCGTACTATGGCCTACAGGTTAAGGTCTTAACTCTTACACTGGCCTACTGGGTAAGGTCTTAACTCTTACTCTGGCGTAATAGCTAAGGTCTTAACTCTTACTCTGGCCTAATAGCTAAGGTCTTAGACTCGTACTATGGCCTACAGGTTACGGTCTTAACTCTTACTCTGGCCTACTGGTTAAGGTCTTAACTCTTACTCTGGCCTAATAGCTAAGGTCTTAGACTTGTACTCTGGCCTACTGGTTAAGGTCTTAACTCTTACTCTGGCCTACTGGTTAAGGTCTTAACTCTTACTCTGGCCTAATAGCTAACGTCTTAGACTCGTACTCTGGCCTAATGGTTAAGGTCTTAATGCTTACTCTGGCCTACTGGTTAAGGTCTTAACTCTTACTCTGGCCTGCTGGTTAAGGTCTTATCTCTTTCTCTGGCCTAATGGTTAAGGTCTTAACTCTTACTCTGGCCTAATAGCTAAGGTCTTAACTCTTACTCTGGCCTAATAGCTAAGGTCTTAGACTCACACTCTGGCCTACTGGTTAAGGTCTTAACTCTTACTCTGGCCTAATAGCTAAGGTCTTAACTCTTACTCTGGCCTAATAGCTAAGGTCTTAGACTCATACTCTGGCCTAATGGTTAAGGTCTTAACTCTTACTCTGGCCTAATAGCTAAGGTCTTAACTCTTACTCTGGCCTAATAGCTAAGGTCTTAGACTCGTACTCTGGCCTACTGGTTAAGGTCTTAACTCTTACTCTGGCCTACTGGTTAAGGTCTTAAATCTTACTCTGGCCTAATAACTAAGGTCTTACACTCGTACTCTGGCCTAATAGCTAAGGTCTTAGACTCGTACTCTGGCCTAATAGTTAAGGTCTTAACTCCTACTCTGGCCTACTGGTTAAGGTCTTCACTCTTACTCTGGCCTAATAGCTAAGGTCTTAGACTCGTACTCTGGCCTAATGGTTAAGGTCTTAACTATTACTCTGGCCTAATAGCTAAGGTCTTAATTCTTACTCTGGCCTAATAGCTATGGTCTTAACTCTTACTCTGGCCTAATAGCTAAGGTCTTAGACTTGTACTCTGGCCTACAGGTTAAGGTCTTAACTCTTACTCTGGCCTACTGGATAAGGTCTTAATTCTTACTCTGGCCTAATAGCTAAGGTCTTAACTCTTACTCTGACCTAATAGCTAAGGTCTTAGACTCGTACTATGGCCTACAGGTTACGGTCTTAACTCTTACTCTGGCCTACTGGTTAAGGTCTTAACTCTTACTCTGGCCTAATAGCTAAGGTCTTAGTCTCATACTGTGGCCTAAAGGTTAAGGTCTTAACTCTTACTCTGGCCTGCTGGTTAAGGTCTTAATTCTTATTCTGGCCTACTGGTTAAGGTCTTAACTCTTACTCTGGCCTACTGGTTAAGGTCTTAACTCTTTCTCTGGCCTAATGGTTAAGGTCTTAACTCTTACTCTGGCCTACTGGTTAAGGTCTTAACTCTTACTCTGGCCTACTGGTTAAGGTCTTAACTCTTACTCTGGCCTATTAGCTAAGGTCTTAGACTCGTACTCTGGCCTAATAGCTAAGGTCTTAGACTCATACTCTGGCCTAATGGTTAAGGTCTTAACTCTTACTCTGGCCTAACAGCTAAGGTCTTAACTCTTACTCTGGCCTAATAGCTAAGGTCTTAACTCTTACTCTGGCCTAATAGCTAAGGTCTTAGACTCGTACTCTGGCCTACAGGTTAAGGTCTTAACTATTACTCTGGCCTACTGGTTAAGGTCTTAACTCTTACTCTGGCCTAATAGCTAAGGTCTTAACTCTTACTCTAGCCTAATAGCTAAGGTCTTAGACTCGTACTATGGCCTACAGGTTAAGGTCTTAACTCTTACTCTGGCCAACTGGTTAAGGTCTTAACTCTTACTCTGGCCTAATAGCTAAGGTCTTAGACTCGTACTATGGCCTACAGGTTAAGGTCTTAACTCTTACTCTGGCCTACTGGTTAAGGTCTTAACTCTTACTCTGGCCTAATAGCTAAGGTCTTAGACTCGTACTATGGCCTACAGGTTAAGGTATTTACTCTTACTCTGGCCTAATAGCTAAGGTCTTAGACTCGTACTCTGGCCTACTGGTTGAGGTCTTAACTCTTACTCTGGCCTAATAGCTAAGCTCTTAACTCTTACTCTGGCCTACTGGTTAAGGTCTTAACTCTTACTCTGGCCTAATAGCTAAGGTCTTAGACTCGTACTCTGGCCTAATGTTTCAGGTCTTAACTCTTACTCTGGCCTAATAGCTAAGGTCTTAGACTCGTACTCTGGCCTAATAGATAAGGTCTTAGACTCGTACTCTGGCCTAATGGTTAAGGTCTTAACTCTTACTCTGGCCTAATGTTTAAGGTCTTAACTCTTACCCTGGCCTACTGGTTAAGGTCTTAACTCTTACTCTGGCCTAGGTCTTAGCTCTTTCTCTGGCCTAATGGTTAAGGTCTTAACTCTTACTCTGGCCTACTGGTTAAGGTCTTAACTCTTACTCTGGCCTAATAGCTAAGGACTTAGACTCGTAATCTGGCCTACTGGTTAAGGTCTTAAATCTTACTCTGGCCTAATAGCTAAGGTCTTAACTCTTACTCTGGCCTAATAGCTAAGGTCTTAGACTCATACTCTGGCCTACTGGTTAAGGTCTTAACTCTTACTCTGGCATAATAGCTAAGGTCTCAACTCTTACTCTGGCCTAATAGCTAAGGTCGTAGACTCGTACTCTGGCCTATGGTTAAGGTCTTAACTCTTACTCTGGCCTAATAGCTAAGGTCTTCACTCTTACTCTGGCCTAATAGCTAAGGTCTTAGACTCGTACTCTGGCCTACAGGTTAAGGTCTTAACTCTTACTCTGGCCTAATGGTTAAGGTCTTAACTCTTACTCTGGCCTAATAGCTAAGGTCTTAACTCTTACTCTGGCCTAATAGCTAAGGTCTTAGACTCACACTCTGGCCTACTGGTTAAGGTCTTAACTCTTACTCTGGCCTAATAGCTAAGGTCTTAACTCTTACTCTGGCCTAATAGCTAAGGTCTTAGACTCATACTCTGGCCTAATGGTTAAGGTCTTAACTCTTACTCTGGCCTAATAGCTAAGGTCTTAACTCTTACTCTGGCCTAATAGCTAAGGTCTTAGACTCGTACTCTGGCCTACTGGTTAAGGTCTTAACTCTTACTCTGGCCTACTGGTTAAGGTCTTAAATCTTACTCTGGCCTAATAACTAAGGTCTTACACTCGTACTCTGGCCTAATAGCTAAGGTCTTAGACTCGTACTCTGGCCTAATGGTTAAGGTCTTAACTCCTACTCTGGCCTACTGGTTAAGGTCTTCACTCTTACTCTGGCCTAATAGCTAAGGTCTTAGACTCGTACTCTGGCCTAATGGTTAAGGTCTTAACTATTACTCTGGCCTAATAGCTAAGGTCTTAATTCTTACTCTGGCCTAATAGCTATGGTCTTAACTCTTACTCTGGCCTAATAGCTAAGGTCTTAGACTTGTACTCTGGCCTACAGGTTAAGGTCTTAACTCTTACTCTGGCCTACTGGATAAGGTCTTAATTCTTACTCTGGCCTAATAGCTAAGGTCTTAACTCTTACTCTGACCTAATAGCTAAGGTCTTAGACTCGTACTATGGCCTACAGGTTACGGTCTTAACTCTTACTCTGGCCTACTGGTTAAGGTCTTAACTCTTACTCTGGCCTAATAGCTAAGGTCTTAGTCTCATACTGTGGCCTAAAGGTTAAGGTCTTAACTCTTACTCTGGCCTGCTGGTTAAGGTCTTAACTCTTATTCTGGCCTACTGGTTAAGGTCTTAACTCTTACTCTGGCCTACTGGTTAAGGTCTTAACTCTTTCTCTGGCCTAATGGTTAAGGTCTTAACTCTTACTCTGGCCTACTGGTTAAGGTCTTAACTCTTACTCTGGCCTACTGGTTAAGGTCTTAACTCTTACTCTGGCCTATTAGCTAAGGTCTTAGACTCGTACTCTGGCCTAATAGCTAAGGTCTTAGACTCATACTCTGGCCTAATGGTTAAGGTCTTAACTCTTACTCTGGCCTAACAGCTAAGGTCTTAACTCTTACTCTGGCCTAATAGCTAAGGTCTTAGACTCGTACTCTGGCCTACAGGTTAAGGTCTTAACTATTACTCTGGCCTACTGGTTAAGGTCTTAACTCTTACTCTGGCCTAATAGCTAAGGTCTTAACTCTTACTCTAGCCTAATAGCTAAGGTCTTAGACTCGTACTATGGCCTACAGGTTAAGGTCTTAACTCTTACTCTGGCCAACTGGTTAAGGTCTTAACTCTTACTCTGGCCTAATAGCTAAGGTCTTAGACTCGTACTATGGCCTACAGGTTAAGGTCTTAACTCTTACTCTGGCCTACTGGTTAAGGTCTTAACTCTTACTCTGGCCTAATAGCTAAGGTCTTAGACTCGTACTATGGCCTACAGGTTAAGGTATTTACTCTTACTCTGGCCTAATAGCTAAGGTCTTAGACTCGTACTCTGGCCTACTGGTTAAGGTCTTAACTCTTACTCTGGCCTAATAGCTAAGCTCTTAACTCTTACTCTGGCCTACTGGTTAAGGTCTTAACTCTTACTCTGGCCTAATAGCTAAGGTCTTAGACTCGTACTCTGGCCTAATGTTTCAGGTCTTAACTCTTACTCTGGCCTAATAGCTAAGGTCTTAGACTCGTACTCTGGCCTAATAGATAAGGTCTTAGACTCGTACACTGGCCTAATGGTTAAGGTCTTAACTCTTACTCTGGCCTAATGTTTAAGGTCTTAACTCTTACCCTGGCCTACTGGTTAAGGTCTTAACTCTTACTCTGGCCTAGGTCTTAGCTCTTTCTCTGGCCTAATGGTTAAGGTCTTAACTCTTACTCTGGCCTACTGGTTAAGGTCTTAACTCTTACTCTGGCCTAATAGCTAAGGACTTAGACTCGTAATCTGGCCTACTGGTTAAGGTCTTAAATCTTACTCTGGCCTAATAGCTAAGGTCTTAACTCTTACTCTGGCCTAATAGCTAAGGTCTTAGACTCATACTCTGGCCTACTGGTTAAGGTCTTAACTCTTACTCTGGCATAATAGCTAAGGTCTCAACTCTTACTCTGGCCTAATAGCTAAGGTCGTAGACTCGTACTCTGGCCTATGGTTAAGGTCTTAACTCTTACTCTGGCCTAATAGCTAAGGTCTTCACTCTTACTCTGGCCTAATAGCTAAGGTCTTAGACTCGTACTCTGGCCTACAGGTTAAGGTCTTAACTCTTACTCTGGCCTACTGGTTAAGGTCTTAACTCTTACTCTGGCCTAATAGCTAAGGTCTTAGACTCGTACTCTGGCCTAATAGCTAAGGTCTTAGACTTGTACTCTGGCCTAATGGTTAAGGTCTTAACTCTTACTCTGGCCTAATAGCTAAGGTCTTAACTCTTACTCTGGCCTAATAGCTAAGGTCTTAGACTCACACTCTGGCCTACTGGTTAAGGTCTTAACTCTTACTCTGGCCTAATAGCTAAGGTCTTAACTCTTACTCTGGCCTAATAGCTAAGGTCTGAGACTCATACTCTGGCCTAATGGTTAAGGTCTTAACTCTTACTCTGGCCTAATAGCTAAGGTCTTAACTCTTACTCTGGCCTAATAGCTAAGGTCTTAGACTCGTACTCTGGCCTACTGGTTAAGGTCTTAACTCTTACTCTGGCCTACTGGTTAAGGTCTTAAATCTTACTCTGGCCTAATAACTAAGGTCTTACACTCGTACTCTGGCCTAATAGCTAAGGTCTTAGACTCGTACTCTGGCCTAATGGTTAAGGTCTTAACTCCTACTCTGGCCTACTGGTTAAGGTCTTCACTCTTACTCTGGCCTAATAGCTAAGGTCTTAGACTCGTACTCTGGCCTAATGGTTAAGGTCTTAACTATTACTCTGGCCTAATAGCTAAGGTCTTAATTCTTACTCTGGCCTAATAGCTATGGTCTTAACTCTTACTCTGGCCTAATAGCTAAGGTCTTAGACTTGTACTCTGGCCTACAGGTTAAGGTCTTAACTCTTACTCTGGCCTACTGGATAAGGTCTTAATTCTTACTCTGGCCTAATAGCTAAGGTCTTAGCTCTTACTATGACCTAATAGCTAAGGTCTTAGACTCGTACTATGGCCTACAGGTTAAGGTCTTAACTCTTACTCTGGCCTACTGGTTAAGGTCTTAACTCTTACTCTGGCCTAATAGCTAAGGTCTTAGACTCATACTGTGGCCTAAAGGTTAAGGTCTTAACTCTTACTCTGGCCTGCTGGTTAAGGTCTTAACTCTTTCTCTGGCCTAATGGTTAAGGTCTTAACTCTTACTCTGGCCTACTGGTTAAGGTCTTAACTCTTTCTCTGGCCTAATGGTTAAGGTCTTAACTCTTACTCTGGCCTACTGGTTAAGGTCTTAACTCTTCGTCTGGCCTAATAGCTAAGGTCTTAGACTCGTACTATGGCCTAATGGTTAAGGTCTTAACTCGTACTATGGCCTAATAGCTAAGGTCTTAACTCTTACCCTGGCCTAATAGCTAAGGTCATAGACTCATACTCTGGCCTACTGGTTAAGGTCTTAACTCTTACTCTGGCCTAACAGCTAAGGTCTTAACTCTTACTCTGGCCTATTAGCTAAGGTCTTAGACTCGTACTCTGGCCTAATAGCTAAGGTCTTAGACTCATACTCTGGCCTAATGGTTAAGGTCTTAACTCTTACTCTGGCCTAACAGCTAAGGTCTTAACTCTTACTCTGGCCTAATAGCTAAGGTCTTAACTCTTACTCTGGCCTAATAGCTAAGGTCTTAGACTCGTACTCTGGCCTACAGGTTAAGGTCTTAACTATTACTCTGGCCTACTGGTTAAGGTCTTAACTCTTACTCTGGCCTAATAGCTAAGGTCTTAACTCTTACTCTAGCCTAATAGCTAAGGTCTTAGACTCGTACTATGGCCTACAGGTTAAGGTCTTAACACTTACTCTGGCCAACTGGTTAAGGTCTTAACTCTTACTCTGGCCTAATAGCTAAGGTCTTAGACTCGTACTATGGCCTACAGGTTAAGGTCTTAACTCTTACTCTGGCCTACTGGTTAAGGTCTTAACTCTTACTCTGGCCTAATAGCTAAGGTCTTAGACTCGTACTATGGCCTACAGGTTAAGGTATTTACTCTTACTCTGGCCTAATAGCTAAGGTCTTAGACTCGTACTCTGGCCTACTGGTTAAGGTCTTAACTCTTACTCTGGCCTAATAGCTAAGCTCTTAACTCTTACTCTGGCCTACTGGTTAAGGTCTTAACTCTTACTCTGGCCTAATAGCTAAGGTCTTAGACTCGTACTCTGGCCTAATGTTTCAGGTCTTAACTCTTACTCTGGCCTAATAGCTAAGGTCTTAGACTCGTACTCTGGCCTAATAGATAAGGTCTTAGACTCGTACACTGGCCTAATGGTTAAGGTCTTAACTCTTACTCTGGCCTAATGTTTAAGGTCTTAACTCTTACCCTGGCCTACTGGTTAAGGTCTTAACTCTTACTCTGGCCTAGGTCTTAGCTCTTTCTCTGGCCTAATGGTTAAGGTCTTAACTCTTACTCTGGCCTACTGGTTAAGGTCTTAACTCTTACTCTGGCCTAATAGCTAAGGACTTAGACTCGTAATCTGGCCTACTGGTTAAGGTCTTAAATCTTACTCTGGCCTAATAGCTAAGGTCTTAACTCTTACTCTGGCCTAATAGCTAAGGTCTTAGACTCATACTCTGGCCTACTGGTTAAGGTCTTAACTCTTACTCTGGCATAATAGCTAAGGTCTCAACTCTTACTCTGGCCTAATAGCTAAGGTCGTAGACTCGTACTCTGGCCTATGGTTAAGGTCTTAACTCTTACTCTGGCCTAATAGCTAAGGTCTTCACTCTTACTCTGGCCTAATAGCTAAGGTCTTAGACTCGTACTCTGGCCTACAGGTTAAGGTCTTAACTATTACTCTGGCCTACTGGTTAAGGTCTTAACTCTTACTCTGGCCTAATAGCTAAGGTCTTAGACTCGTACTATGGCCTACAGGTTAAGGTATTTACTCTTACTCTGGCCTAATAGCTAACGTCTTAGACTCGTACTCTGGCCTACTGGTTAAGGTCTTAACTCTTACTCTGGCCTAATAGCTAAGCTCTTAACTCTTACTCTGGCCTACTGGTTAAGGTCTTAACTCTTACTCTGGCCTAATAGCTAAGGTCTTAGACTCGTACTCTGGCCTAATGTTTCAGGTCTTAACTCTTACTCTGGCCTAATAGCTAAGGTCTTAGACTCGTACTCTGGCCTAATAGATAAGGTCTTAGACTCGTACACTGGCCTAATGGTTAAGGTCTTAACTCTTACTCTGGCCTAATGTTTAAGGTCTTAACTCTTACCCTGGCCTACTGGTTAAGGTCTTAACTCTTACTCTGGCCTAGGTCTTAGCTCTTTCTCTGGCCTAATGGTTAAGGTCTTAACTCTTACTCTGGCCTACTGGTTAAGGTCTTAACTCTTACTCTGGCCTAATAGCTAAGGACTTAGACTCGTAATCTGGCCTACTGGTTAAGGTCTTAAATCTTACTCTGGCCTAATAGCTAAGGTCTTAACTCTTACTCTGGCCTAATAGCTAAGGTCTTAGACTCATACTCTGGCCTACTGGTTAAGGTCTTAACTCTTACTCTGGCATAATAGCTAAGGTCTCAACTCTTACTCTGGCCTAATAGCTAAGGTCGTAGACTCGTACTCTGGCCTATGGTTAAGGTCTTAACTCTTACTCTGGCCTAATAGCTAAGGTCTTCACTCTTACTCTGGCCTAATAGCTAAGGTCTTAGACTCGTACTCTGGCCTACAGGTTAAGGTCTTAACTCTTACTCTGGCCTACTGGTTAAGGTCTTAACTCTTACTCTGGCCTAATAGCTAAGGTCTTAGACTCGTACTCTGGCCTAATAGCTAAGGTCTTAGACTTGTACTCTGGCCTAATGGTTAAGGTCTTAACTCTTACTCTGGCCTAATAGCTAAGGTCTTAACTCTTACTCTGGCCTAATAGCTAAGGTCTTAGACTCACACTCTGGCCTACTGGTTAAGGTCTTAACTCTTACTCTGGCCTAATAGCTAAGGTCTTAACTCTTACTCTGGCCTAATAGCTAAGGTCTGAGACTCATACTCTGGCCTAATGGTTAAGGTCTTAACTCTTACTCTGGCCTAATAGCTAAGGTCTTAACTCTTACTCTGGCCTAATAGCTAAGGTCTTAGACTCGTACTCTGGCCTACTGGTTAAGGTCTTAACTCTTACTCTGGCCTACTGGTTAAGGTCTTAAATCTTACTCTGGCCTAATAACTAAGGTCTTACACTCGTACTCTGGCCTAATAGCTAAGGTCTTAGACTCGTACTCTGGCCTAATGGTTAAGGTCTTAACTCCTACTCTGGCCTACTGGTTAAGGTCTTCACTCTTACTCTGGCCTAATAGCTAAGGTCTTAGACTCGTACTCTGGCCTAATGGTTAAGGTCTTAACTATTACTCTGGCCTAATAGCTAAGGTCTTAATTCTTACTCTGGCCTAATAGCTATGGTCTTAACTCTTACTCTGGCCTAATAGCTAAGGTCTTAGACTTGTACTCTGGCCTACAGGTTAAGGTCTTAACTCTTACTCTGGCCTACTGGATAAGGTCTTAATTCTTACCCTGGCCTAATAGCTAAGGTCTTAGCTCTTACTATGACCTAATAGCTAAGGTCTTAGACTCGTACTATGGCCTACAGGTTAAGGTCTTAACTCTTACTCTGGCCTACTGGTTAAGGTCTTAACTCTTACTCTGGCCTAATAGCTAAGGTCTTAGACTCATACTGTGGCCTAAAGGTTAAGGTCTTAACTCTTACTCTGGCCTGCTGGTTAAGGTCTTAACTCTTTCTCTGGCCTAATGGTTAAGGTCTTAACTCTTACTCTGGCCTACTGGTTAAGGTCTTAACTCTTTCTCTGGCCTAATGGTTAAGGTCTTAACTCTTACTCTGGCCTACTGGTTAAGGTCTTAACTCTTCGTCTGGCCTAATAGCTAAGGTCTTAGACTCGTACTATGGCCTAATGGTTAAGGTCTTAACTCGTACTATGGCCTAATAGCTAAGGTCTTAACTCTTACCCTGGCCTAATAGCTAAGGTCATAGACTCATACTCTGGCCTACTGGTTAAGGTCTTAACTCTTACTCTGGCCTAATAGCTAAGGTCTTAACTCTTACTCTGGCCTAATAGCTAAGGTCTTAGACTCGTACTCTGGCTTCCTGGTTAAGGTCTTAACTCTTACTCTGGCGTAATAGCTAAAGTCTTAACTCTTACTCTGGCCTCATAGCTATGGTCTTAGACTCGTACTCTGGCCTACAGGTTATGGTCTTAACTCTTACTCTGGCCTACTGGTTAAGGTCCTAACTCTTAACCTGGCCTAATAGCTAAGGTCTTAACTCGTACTCTGGCCTAATAGCTAAGGTCTTAGACTCGTACTATGGCCTACAGGTTAAGGTCTTAACTCTTACTCTGGCCTACTGGTTAAGGTCTTAACTCTTACTCTGGCCTAATAGCTAAGGTATTAGACTCGTACTATGGCCTACAGGTTAAGGTCTTAACTCTTACTCTGGCCTACTGGCTAAGGTCTTAACTCTTACTCTGGCCTAATAGCTAAGGTCTTAGACTCGTACTATGGCCTACAGGTTAAGGTCTTAACTCTTACTCTGGCCTAATAGCTAAGGTCTTAGACTCATACTCTGGCCTACTGGTTAAGGTCTTAACTCTTACTCTGGCCTAATAGCTAAGGTCTTAACTCTTACTCTGGCCTTCTGGTTAAGGTCTTAACTCTTACGCTGGCCTACTGGTTAAGGTCTTAACTCTTACTCTGGCCTAATAGCTAAGGTCTTAACTCTTACTCTGGCCCACTGGTTAAGGTCTTAACTCTTACTCTGGCCTACTGGTTAAGGTCTTAACTCTTACTCTGGCCTATTAGCTAAGGTCTTAGACTCGTACTCTGGCCTAATAGCTAAGGTCTTAGACTCATACTCTGGCCTAATGGTTAAGGTCTTAACTCTTACTCTGGCCTAACAGCTAAGGTCTAAACTCTTACTCTGGCCTAATAGCTAAGGTCTTAACTCTTACTCTGGCCTAATAGCTAAGGTCTTAGACTCGTACTCTGGCCTACAGGTTAAGGTCTTAACTATTACTCTGGCCTACTGGTTAAGGTCTTAACTCTTACTCTGGCCTAATAGCTAAGGTCTTAACTCTTACTCTAGCCTAATAGCTAAGGTCTTAGACTCGTACTATGGCCTACAGGTTAAGGTCTTAACTCTTACTCTGGCCAACTGGTTAAGGTCTTAACTCTTACTCTGGCCTAATAGCTAAGGTCTTAGACTCGTACTATGGCCTACAGGTTAAGGTCTTAACTCTTACTCTGGCCTACTGGTTAAGGTCTTAACTCTTTCTCCGGCCTAATAGCTAAGGTCTTAGACTCGTACTATGGCCTACAGGTTAAGGTCTTAACTCTTACACTGGCCTAATAGCTAAGGTCTTAGACTCATACTCTGGCCTACTGGTTAAGGTCTTAACTCTTACTCTGGCCTAATAGCTAAGGTCTTAACTCTTACTCTGGCCTTCTGGTTAGGGTCTTAACTCTTACGCTGGCCTACTGGTTAAGGTCTTAACTCTTACTCTGGCCTAATAGCTAAGGTCTTAACTCTTACTCTGGCCTACTGGTTAAGGTCTTAACTCTTACTCTGGCCTACTGGTTAAGGTCTTAACTCTTACTCTGGCCTATTAGCTAAGGTCTTAGACTCATACTCTGGCCTAATAGCTAAGGTCTTAGACTCATACTCTGGCCTAATGGTTAAGGTCTTAACTCTTACTCTGGCCTAACAGCTAAAGTCTTAACTCTTACTCTGGCCTAATAGCTAAGGTCTTAACTCTTACTCTGGCCAAATAGCTAAGGTCTTAGACTCGTACTCTGGCCTACAGGTTAAGGTCTTAACTATTACTCTGGCCTACTGGTTAAGGTCTTAACTCTTACTCTGGCCTAATAGCTAAGGTCTTAACTCTTACTCTAGCTTAATAGCTAAGGTCTTAGACTCGTACTATGGCCTACAGGTTAAGGTCTTAACTCTTACTCTGGCCAACTGGTTAAGGTCTTAACTCTTACTCTGGCCTAATAGCTAAGGTCTTAGACTCGTACTATGGCCTACAGGTTAAGGTCTTAACTCTTACTCTGGCCTACTGGTTAAGGTCTTAACTCTTACTCTGGCCTAATAGCTAAGGTCTTAGACTCGGACTATGGCCTACAGGTTAAGGTATTTACTCTTACTCTGGCCTAATAGCTAAGGTCTTAGACTCGTACTCTGGCCTACTGGTTAAGGTCTTAACTCTTACTCTGGCCTAATAGCTAAGCTCTTAACTCTTACTCTGACCTACTGGTTAAGGTCTTAACTCTTACTCTGGCCTAAAAGCTAAGGTCTTAGACTCGTACTCTGGCCTAATGTTTAAGGTCTTAACTCTTACTCTGGCCTAATAGCTAAGGTCTTAGACTCGTACTCTGGCCTAATAGATTAGGTCTTAGACTCGTACACTGGCCTAATGGTTAAGGTCTTAACTCTTACTCTGGCCTAATGTTTAAGGTCTTAACTCTTACCCTGGCCTACTGGTTAAGGTCTTAACTCTTACTCTGGCCTAGGTCTTAGCTCTTTCTCTGGCCTAATGGTTAAGGTCTTAACTCTTACTCTGGCCTACTGGTTAAGGTCTTAACTCTTACTCTGGCCTAATAGCTAAGGACTTAGACTCGTAATCTGGCCTACTGGTTAAGGTCTTAAATCTTACTCTGGCCTAATAGCTAAGGTCTTAACTCTTACTCTGGCCTAATAGCTATGGTCTTAGACTCATACTCTGGCCTACTGGTTAAGGTCTTAAATCTTACTCTGGCCTAATAACTAAGGGCTTACACTCGTACTCTGGCCTAATAGCTAAGGTCTTAGACTCGTACTCTGGCCTACTGGTTAAGGTCTTCACTCTTACTCTGGCCTAATAGCTAAGGTCTTAGACTCGTACTCTGGCCTAATGGTTAAGGTCTTAACTATTACTCTGGCCTAATAGCTAAGGTCTTAATTCTTACTCTGGCCCAATAGCTATGGTCTTAACTCTTACTCTGGCCTAATAGCTAAGGTCTTAGACTTGTACTCTGGCCTACAGGTTAAGGTCTTAACTCTTACTCTGGCCTACTGGTTAAGGTCTTAACTCTTACTCTGGCCTAATAGCTAAGGTCTTAGACTCGTACTCTGGCCTAATGGTTAAGGTCTTAACTCTTACTCTGGCCTAATAGCTAAGGTCTTAAATCTTACTCTGGCCTAATAACTAAGGTCTTAGACTCGTACTCTGGCCTACAGGTTAAGGTCTTAACTCTTACTCTGGTCTACTGGTTAAGGTCTAAACTCTTACTCTGGCCTAATAGCTAAGGTCTTAACTCTTACTCTGGCCTAATAGCTAAGGTCTTAGACTCGTACTATGGCCTACAGGTTAAGGTCTTAACTCTTACACTGGCCTACTGGGTAAGGTCTTAACTCTTACTCTGGCATAATAGCTAAGGTCTTAACTCTTACTCTGGCCTAATAGCTAAGGTCTTAGACTCGTACTATGGCCTACAGGTTACGGTCTTAACTCTTACTCTGACCTACTGGTTAAGGTCTTAACTCTTACTCTGGCCTAATAGCTAAGGTCTTAGACTCGTACTCTGGCCTACTGGTTAAGGTCTTAACTATTACTCTGGCCTACTCGTTAAGGTCTTAACTCTTACTCTGGCCTACTGGTTAAGGTCTTATCTCTTTCTCTGGCCTAATGGTTAAGGTCTTAACTCTTACTCTGGCCTAATAGCTAAGGTCTTAACTCTTACTCTGGCCTAATAGCTAAGGTCTTAGACTTACACTCTGGCCTACTGGTTAAGGTCTTAACTCTTCCTCTGGCCTAATAGCTAAGGTTTTAACTCTTACTCTGGCCTAATAGCTAAGGTCTTAGACTCATACTCTGGCCTAATGGTTAAGGTCTTAACTCTTACTCTGGCCTAATAGCTAAGGTCTTAACTCTTACTCTGGCCTAATAGCTAAGGTCTTAGACTCGTACTCTTGCCTACTGGTTAAGGTCTTAAATCTTACTCTGGCCTAATAACTAAGGTCTTACACTCGTACTCTGGCCTAATAGCTAAGGTCTTAGACTCGTACTCTGGCCTAATGGTTAAGGTCTTAACTCCTACTCTGGCCTACTGGTTAAGGTCTTCACTCTTACTCTGGCCTAATAGCTAAGGTCTTAGACTCGTACTCTGGCCTAATGGTTAAGGTCTTAACTATTACTCTGGCCTAATAGCTAAGGTCTTAATTCTTACTCTGGCCTAATAGCTATGGTCTTAACTCTTACTCTGGCCTAATAGCTAAGGTCTTAGACTTGTACTCTAGCCTACAGGTTAAGGTCTTAACTCTTACTCTGGCCTACTGGATAAGGTCTTAATTCTTCCTCTGGCCTAATAGCTAAGGTCTTAACTCTTACTCTGACCTAATAGCTAAGGTCTTAGACTCGTACTATGGCCTACAGGTTAAGGTCTTAACTCTTACTCTGGCCTACTGGTTAAGGTCTTAACTCTTACTCTGGCCTAATAGCTAAGGTCTTAGACTCGTACTATGGCCTACAGGTTAAGGTCTTAACTCTTACTTTGGTCTGCTGGTTAAGGTCTTAACTCTTATTCTGGCCTACTGCTTAAGGTCTTAACTCTTACTCTGGCCTACAGGTTAAGGTCTTAACTCTTTCTCTGGCCTAATGGTTAAGGTCTTAACTCTTACTCTGGCCTACTGGTTAAGGTCTTAACTCTTCCTCTGGCCTAATAGCTAAGGTCTTAGACTTGTACTATGGCCTAATGGTTAAGGTCTTAACTCTTACCATGGCCTAATAGCTACGGTCTTAACTCTTACCCTGGCCTAATAGCTAAGGTCATAAACTCATACTCTGGCCTACTGGTTAAGGTCTTAACTCTTACTCTGGCCTAATAGCTAAGGTCTTAACTCTTACTCTGGCCTAATAGCTAAGGTCTTAGACTCGTACTCTGGCCTACTGGTTAAGGTCTTAACTCTTACTCTGGCGTAATAGCTAAAGTCTTAACTCTTACTCTGGCCTCATAGCTATGGTCTTAGACTCGTACTCTGGCCTACAGGTTATGGTCTTAACTCTTACTCTGGCCTACTGGTTAAGGTCTTCACTCTTACTCTGGCCTAATAGCTAAGGTCTTAGACTCGTACTCTGGCCTAATGGTTAAGGTCTTAACTCTTACTCTGGCCTAATAGCTAAGGTCTTAACTCTTACTCTGGCCTAATAACTAAGGTCTTAGACTCATACTCTGGCCTAATAGCTGAGGTCTTAGACTCGTACTATGGCCTACAGGTTAAGGTCTTAACTCTTACTCTGGCCTACTGGTTAAGGTCTTAACTCTTACTCTGGCCTAATAACTAAGGTCTTAGACTCGTACTCTGGCCTACAGGTTAAGGTGTTAACTCTTACTCTGGTCTACTGGTTAAGGTCTAAACTCTTACTCTGGCCTAATAGCTAAGGTCTTAACTCTTACTCTGGCCTAATAGCTAAGGTCTTAGACTCGTACTATGGCCTACAGGTTAAGGTCTTAACTCTTACACTGGCCTACTGGGTAAGGTCTTAACTCTTACTCTGGCATAATAGCTAAGGTCTTAACTCTTACTCTGGCCTAATAGCTAAGGTCTTAGACTCGTACTATGGCCTACAGGTTACGGTCTTAACTCTTACTCTGGCCTACTGGTTAAGGTCTTAACTCTTACTCTGGCCTAATAGCTAAGCTCTTAGACTCGTACTCTGGCCTACTGATTAAGGTCTTAACTCTTACTCTGGCCTAATAGCTAACGTCTTAGACTCGTACTCTGGCCTAATGGTTAAGGTCTTAACTCTTACTCTGGCCTACTGGTTAAGGTCTTAACTCTTACTCTGGCCTACTGGTTAAGGTCTTATCTCTTTCTCTGGCCTAATGGTTAAGGTCTTAACTCTTACTCTGGCCTAATAGCTAAGGTCTTAACTCTTACTCTGGCCTAATAGCTAAGGTCTTAGACTCACACTCTGGCCTACTGGTTAAGGTCTTAACTCTTACTCTGGCCTAATAGCTAAGGTCTTAACTCTTACTCTGGCCTAATAGCTAAGGTCTTAGACTCATACTCTGGCCGAATGGTTAAGGTCTTAACTCTTACTCTGGCCTAATAGCTAAGGTCTTAACTCTTACTCTGGCCTAATAGCTAAGGTCTTAGACTCGTACTCTGGCCTACTGGTTAAGGTCTTAACTCTTACTCTGGCCTACTGGTTAAGGTCCTAAATCTTACTCTGGCCTAATAACTAAGGTCTTACACTCGTACTCTGGCCTAATAGCTAAGGTCTTAGACTCGTACTCTGGCCTACTGGTTAAGGTCTTCACTCTTACTCTGGCCTAATAGCTAAGGTCTTAGACTCGTACTCTGGCCTAATGGTTAAGGTCTTAACTATTACTCTGGCCTAATAGCTAAGGTCTTAATTCTTACTCTGGCCCAATAGCTATGGTCTTAACTCTTACTCTGGCCTAATAGCTAAGGTCTTAGACTTGTACTCTGGCCTACAGGTTAAGGTCTTAACTCTTACTCTGGCCTACTGGATAAGGTCTTAATTCTTACTCTGGCCTACTAGCTAAGGTCTTAACTCTTACTCTGACCTAATAGCTAAGGTCTTAGACTCGTACTATGGCCTACAGGTTAAGGTCTTAACTCTTACTCTGGCCTACTGGTTAAGGTCCTAACTCTTACTCTGGCCTAATAGCTAAGGTCTTAGACTCATACTGTGGCCTAAAGGTTAAGGTCTTAACTCTTACTCTGGCCTGCTGGTTAAGGTCTTAACTCTTATTCTGGCCTACTGGTTAAGGTCTTAACTCTTACTCTGGCCTACTGGTTAAGGTCTTAACTCTTTCTCTGGCCTAATGGTTAAGGTCTTAACTCTTACTCTGGCCTACTGGTTAAGGTCTTAACTCTTCCTCTGGCCTAATAGCTAAGGTCTTAGACTCGTACTATGGCCTAATGGTTAAGGTCTTAACTCGTACTATGGCCTAATAGCTAAGGTCTTAACTCTTACCCTGGCCTAATAGCTAAGGTCATAGACTCATACTCCGGCCTACTGGTTAAGGTCTTAACTCTTACTCTGGCCTAATAGCTAAGGTCTTAACTCTTACTCTGGCCTAATAGCTAAGGTCTTAGACTCGTACTCTGGCCTCCTGGTTAAGGTCTTAACTCTTACTCTGGCGTAATAGCTAAAGTCTTAACTCTTACTCTGGCCTCATAGCTATGGTCTTAGACTCGTACTCTGGCCTACAGGTTATGGTCTTAACTCTTACTCTGGCCTACTGGTTAAGGTCCTAACTCTTAACCTGGCCTAATAGCTAAGGTCTTAACTCTTACTCTGGCCTAATAGCTAAGGTCTTAGACTCGTACTATGGCCTACAGGTTAAGGTCTTAACTCTTACTCTGGCCTACTGGTTAAGGTCTTAACTCTTACTCTGGCCTAATAGCTAAGGTCTTAGACTCGTACTATGGCCTACAGGTTAAGGTCTTAACTCTTACTCTGGCCTACTGGTTAAGGTCTTAACTCTTACTCTGGCCGAATAGCTAAGGTCTTAGACTCGTACTATGGCCTACAGGTTAAGGTCTTAACTCTTACTCTGGCCTAATAGCTAAGGTCTTAGACTCATACTCTGGCCTACTGGTTAAGGTCTTAACTCTTACTCTGGCCTAATAGCTAAGGTCTTAACTCTTACTCTGGCCTTCTGGTTAAGGTCTTAACTCTTACGCTGGCCTACTGGTTAAGGTCTTAACTCTTACTCTGGCCTAATAGCTAAGGTCTTAACTCCTACTCTGGCCTACTGGTTAAGGTCTTAACTCTTACTCTGGCCTACTGGTTAAGGTCTTAACTCTTACTCTGGCCTATTAGCTAAGGTCTTAGACTCGTACTCTGGCCTACAGGTTAAGGTCTTAACTATTACTCTGGCCTACTGGTTAAGGTCTTAACTCTTACTCTGGCCTAATAGCTAAGGTCTTAACTCTTACTCTAGTCTAATAGCTAAGGTCTTAGACTCGTACTATGGCCTACAGGTTAAGGTCTTAACTCTTACTCTGGCCAACTGGTTAAGGTCTTAACTCTTACTCTGGCCTAATAGCTAAGGTCTTAGACTCGTACTATGGCCTACAGGTTAAGGTCTTAACTCTTACTTTGGTCTGCTGGTTAAGGTCTTAACTCTTATTCTGGCCTACTGCTTAAGGTCTTAACTCTTACTCTGGCCTACAGGTTAAGGTCTTAACTCTTTCTCTGGCCTAATGGTTAAGGTCTTAACTCTTACTCTGGCCTACTGGTTAAGGTCTTAACTCTTCCTCTGGCCTAATAGCTAAGGTCTTAGACTTGTACTATGGCCTAATGGTTAAGGTCTTAACTCTTACCATGGCCTAATAGCTACTGTCTTAACTCTTACCCTGGCCTAATAGCTAAGGTCATAAACTCATACTCTGGCCTACTGGTTAAGGTCTTAACTCTTACTCTGGCCTAATAGCTAAGGTCTTAACTCTTACTCTGGCCTAATAGCTAAGGTCTTAGACTCGTACTCTGGCCTACTGGTTAAGGTCTTAACTCTTACTCTGGCGTAATAGCTAAAGTCTTAACTCTTACTCTGGCCTCATAGCTATGGTCTTAGACTCGTACTCTGGCCTACAGGTTATGGTCTTAACTCTTACTCTGGCCTACTGGTTAAGGTCTTCACTTTTACTCTGGTCTAATAGCTAAGGTCTTAGACTCGTACTCTGGCCTAATGGTTAAGGTCTTAACTCTTACTCTGGCCTAATAGCTAAGGTCTTAACTCTTACTCTGGCCTAATAACTAAGGTCTTAGACTCATACTCTGGCCTAATAGCTAAGGTCTTAGACTCGTACTATGGCCTACAGGTTAAGGTCTTAACTCTTACTCTGGCCTACTGGTTAAGGTCTTAACTCTTACACTGGCCTAATAACTAAGGTCTTAGACTCGTACTCTGGCCTACAGGTTAAGGTGTTAACTCTTACTCTGGTCTACTGGTTAAGGTCTAAACTCTTACTCTGGCCTAATAGCTAAGGTCTTAACTCTTACTCTGGCCTAATAGCTAAGGTCTTAGACTCGTACTATGGCCTACAGGTTAAGGTCTTAACTCTTACACTGGCCTACTGGGTAAGGTCTTAACTCTTACTCTGGCATAATAGCTAAGGTCTTAACTCTTACTCTGGCCTTCTGGTTAAGGTCTTAACTCTTACGCTGGCCTACTGGTTAAGGTCTTAACTCTTACTCTGGCCTAATAGCTAAGGTCTTAACTCTTACTCTGGCCTACTGGTTAAGGTCTTAACTCTTACTCTGGCCTACTGGTTAAGGTCTTAACTCTTACTCTGGCCTATTAGCTAAGGTCTTAGACTCGTACTCTGGCCTACAGGTTAAGGTCTTAACTATTACTCTGGCCTACTGGTTAAGGTCTTAACTCTTACTCTGGCCTAATAGCTAAGGTCTTAACTCTTACTCTAGTCTAATAGCTAAGGTCTTAGACTCGTACTATGGCCTACAGGTTAAGGTCTTAACTCTTACTCTGGCCAACTGGTTAAGGTCTTAACTCTTACTCTGGCCTAATAGCTAAGGTCTTAGACTCGTACTATGGCCTACAGGTTAAGGTCTTAACTCTTACTCTGGCCTACTGGTTAAGGTCTTAACTCTTACTCTGGCCTAATAGCTAAGGTCTTAGACTCGTACTATGGCCTACAGGTTAAGGTATTTACTCTTACTCTGGCCTAATAGCTAAGGTCTTAGACTCGTACTCTGGCCTACTTGTTAAGGTCTTAACTCTTACTCTGGCCTAATAGCTAAGCTCTTAACTCTTACTCTGGCCTACTGGTTAAGGTCTTAACTCTTACTCTGGCCTAATAGCTAAGGTCTTAGACTCGTACTCTGGCCTAATGTTTAAGGTCTTAACTCTTACTCTGGCCTAATAGCTAAGGTCTTAGACTCGTACTCTGGCCTAATAGATAAGGTCTTAGACTCGTACACTGGCCTAATGGTTAAGGTCTTAACTCTTACTCTGGCCTAATGTTTAAGGTCTTAACTCTTACCCTGGCCTACTGGTTAAGGTCTTAACTCTTACTCTGGCCTACGTCTTAGCTCTTTCTCTGGCCTAATGGTTAAGGTCTTAACTCTTACTCTGGCCTACTGGTTAAGGTCTTAACTCTTACTCTGGCCTAATAGCGGCCTACAGGTTAAGGTCTTAACTCTTACTCTGGCCTACTGGTTAAGGTCTTAACTCTTACTCTGGCCTAATAGCTAAGGTCTTAGACTCGTACTCTGGCCTAATAGCTAAGGTCTTAGACTTGTACTCTGGCCTAATGGTTAAGGTCTTAACTCTTACTCTGGCCTAATAGCTAAGGTCTTAACTCTTACTCTGGCCTCCTGGTTAAGGTCTTCACTCTTACTCTGGTCTAATAGCTAAGGTTTTAGACTCGTACTCTGGCCTAATGGTTAAGGTCTTAACTCTTACTCTGGCCTAATAGCTAAGGTCTTAACTCTTACTCTGGCCTAATAACTAAGGTCTTAGACTCGTACTCTTGCCTACAGGTTAAGGTGTTAACTCTTACTCTGGTCTACTGGTTAAGGTCTAAACTCTTACTCTGGCCTAATAGCTAAGGTCTTAACTCTTACTCTGGCCTAATAGCTAAGGTCTTAGACTCGTACTATGGCCTACAGGTTAAGGTCTTAACTCTTACACTGGCCTACTGGGTAAGGTCTTAACTCTTACTCTGGCGTAATAGCTAAGGTCTTAACTCTTACTCTGGCCTAATAGCTAAGGTCTTAGACTCGTACTATGGCCTACAGGTTACGGTCTTAACTCTTACTCTGGCCTACTGGTTAAGGTCTTAACTCTTACTCTGGCCTAATAGCTAAGGTCTTAGACTTGTACTCTGGCCTACTGGTTAAGGTCTTAACTCTTACTCTGGCCTACTGGTTAAGGTCTTAACTCTTACTCTGGCCTAATGGCTAACGTCTTAGACTCGTACTCTGGCCTAATGGTTAAGGTCTTAACTCTTACTCTGGCCTACTGGTTAAGGTCTTAACTCTTACTCTGGCCTACTGGTTAAGGTCTTATCTCTTTCTCTGGCCTAATGGTTAAGGTCTTAACTCTTACTCTGGCCTAATAGCTAAGGTCTTAACTCTTACTCTGGCCTAATAGCTAAGGTCTTAGACTCACACTCTGGCCTACTGGTTAAGGTCTTAACTCTTACTCTGGCCTAATAGCTAAGGTCTTAACTCTTACTCTGGCCTAATAGCTAAGGTCTGAGACTCATACTCTGGCCTAATGGTTAAGGTCTTAACTCTTACTCTGGCCTAATAGCTAAGGTCTTAACTCTTACTCTGGCCTAATAGCTAAGGTCTTAGACTCGTACTCTGGCCTACTGGTTAAGGTCTTAACTCTTACTCTGGCCTACTGGTTAAGGTCTTAAATCTTACTCTGGCCTAATAACTAAGGTCTTACACTCGTACTCTGGCCTAATTGCTAAGGTCTTAGACTCGTACTCTGGCCTAATGGTTAAGGTCTTAACTCCTACTCTGGCCTACTGGTTAAGGTCTTCACTCTTACTCTGGCCTAATAGCTAAGGTCTTAGACTCGTACTCTGGCCTAATGGTTAAGGTCTTAACTATTACTCTGGCCTAATAGCTAAGGTCTTAATTCTTACTCTGGCCTAATAGCTATGGTCTTAACTCTTACTCTGGCCTAATAGCTAAGGTCTTAGACTTGTACTCTGGCCTACAGGTTAAGGTCTTAACTCTTACTCTGGCCTACTGGATAAGGTCTTAATTCTTACTCTGGCCTAATAGCTAAGGTCTTAACTCTTACTATCACCTAATAGCTAAGGTCTTAGACTCGTACTATGGCCTACAGGTTAAGGTCTTAACTCTTACTCTGGCCTACTGGTTAAGGTCTTAACTCTTACTCTGGCCTAATAGCTAAGGTCTTAGACTCATACTGTGGCCTAAAGGTTAAGGTCTTAACTCTTACTCTGGCCTGCTGGTTAAGGTCTTAACTCTTTCTCTGGCCTAATGGTTAAGGTCTTAACTCTTACTCTGGCCTACTGGTTAAGGTCTTAACTCTTTCTCTGGCCTAATGGTTAAGGTCTTAACTCTTACTCTGGCCTACTGGTTAAGGTCTTAACTCTTCGTCTGGCCTAATAGCTAAGGTCTTAGACTCGTACTATGGCCTAATGGTTAAGGTCTTAACTCGTACTATGGCCTAATAGCTAAGGTCTTAACTCTTACCCTGGCCTAATAGCTAAGGTCATAGACTCATACTCTGGCCTACTGGTTAAGGTCTTAACTCTTACTCTGGCCTAATAGCTAAGGTCTTAACTCTTACTCTGGCCTAATAGCTAAGGTCTTAGACTCGTACTCTGGCTTCCTGGTTAAGGTCTTAACTCTTACTCTGGCGTAATAGCTAAAGTCTTAACTCTTACTCTGGCCTCATAGCTATGGTCTTAGACTCGTACTCTGGCCTACAGGTTATGGTCTTAACTCTTACTCTGGCCTACTGGTTAAGGTCCTAACTCTTAACCTGGCCTAATAGCTAAGGTCTTAACTCGTACTCTGGCCTAATAGCTAAGGTCTTAGACTCGTACTATGGCCTACAGGTTAAGGTCTTAACTCTTACTCTGGCCTACTGGTTAAGGTCTTAACTCTTACTCTGGCCTAATAGCTAAGGTATTAGACTCGTACTATGGCCTACAGGTTAAGGTCTTAACTCTTACTCTGGCGTACTGGCTAAGGTCTTAACTCTTACTCTGGCCTAATAGCTAAGGTCTTAGACTCGTACTATGGCCTACAGGTTAAGGTCTTAACTCTTACTCTGGCCTAATAGCTAAGGTCTTAGACTCATACTCTGGCCTACTGGTTAAGGTCTTAACTCTTACTCTGGCCTAATAGCTAAGGTCTTAACTCTTACTCAGGCCTTCTGGTTAAGGTCTTAACTCTTACGCTGGCCTACTGGTTAAGGTCTTCACTCTTACTCTGGCCTAATAGCTAAGGTCTTAACTCTTACTCTGGCCCACTGGTTAAGGTCTTAACTCTTACTCTGGCCTACTGGTTAAGGTCTTAACTCTTACTCTGGCCTATTAGCTAAGGTCTTAGACTCGTACTCTGGCCTAATAGCTAAGGTCTTAGACTCATACTCTGGCCTAATGGTTAAGGTCTTAACTCTTACTCTGGCCTAACAGCTAAGGTCTAAACTCTTACTCTGGCCTAATAGCTAAGGTCTTAACTCTTACTCTGGCCTAATAGCTAAGGTCTTAGACTCGTACTCTGGCCTACAGGTTAAGGTCTTAACTATTACTCTGGCCTACTGGTTAAGGTCTTAACTCTTACTCTGGCCTAATAGCTAAGGTCTTAACTCTTACTCTAGCCTAATAGCTAAGGTCTTAGACTCGTACTCTGGCCTACTGGTTAAGGTCTTAACTCTTACTCTGGCCTACTGGTTAAGGTCCTAAATCTTACTCTGGCCTAATAACTAAGGTCTTACACTCGTACTCTGGCCTAATAGCTAAGGTCTTAGACTCGTACTCTGGCCTACTGGTTAAGGTCTTCACTCTTACTCTGGCCTAATAGCTAAGGTCTTAGACTCGTACTCTGGCCTAATGGTTAAGGTCTTAACTATTACTCTGGCCTAATAGCTAAGGTCTTAATTCTTACTCTGGCCCAATAGCTATGGTCTTAACTCTTACTCTGGCCTAATAGCTAAGGTCTTAGACTTGTACTCTGGCCTACAGGTTAAGGTCTTAACTCTTACTCTGGCCTACTGGATAAGGTCTTAATTCTTACTCTGGCCTACTAGCTAAGGTCTTAACTCTTACTCTGACCTAATAGCTAAGGTCTTAGACTCGTACTATGGCCTACAGGTTAAGGTCTTAACTCTTACTCTGGCCTACTGGTTAAGGTCCTAACTCTTACTCTGGCCTAATAGCTAAGGTCTTAGACTCATACTGTGGCCTAAAGGTTAAGGTCTTAACTCTTACTCTGGCCTGCTGGTTAAGGTCTTAACTCTTATTCTGGCCTACTGGTTAAGGTCTTAACTCTTACTCTGGCCTACTGGTTAAGGTCTTAACTCTTTCTCTGGCCTAATGGTTAAGGTCTTAACTCTTACTCTGGCCTACTGGTTAAGGTCTTAACTCTTCCTCTGGCCTAATAGCTAAGGTCTTAGACTCGTACTATGGCCTAATGGTTAAGGTCTTAACTCGTACTATGGCCTAATAGCTAAGGTCTTAACTCTTACCCTGGCCTAATAGCTAAGGTCATAGACTCATACTCCGGCCTACTGGTTAAGGTCTTAACTCTTACTCTGGCCTAATAGCTAAGGTCTTAACTCTTACTCTGGCCTAATAGCTAAGGTCTTAGACTCGTACTCTGGCCTCCTGGTTAAGGTCTTAACTCTTACTCTGGCGTAATAGCTAAAGTCTTAACTCTTACTCTGGCCTCATAGCTATGGTCTTAGACTCGTACTCTGGCCTACAGGTTATGGTCTTAACTCTTACTCTGGCCTACTGGTTAAGGTCCTAACTCTTAACCTGGCCTAATAGCTATGGTCTTAACTCTTACTCTGGCCTAATAGCTAAGGTCTTAGACTTGTACTATGGCCTACAGGTTAAGGTCTTAACTCTTACTCTGGCCTACTGGTTAAGGTCTTAACTCTTACTCTGGCCTAATAGCTAAGGTCTTAGACTCGTACTATGGCCTACAGGTTAAGGTCTTAACTCTTACTCTGGCCTACTGGTTAAGGTCTTAACTCTTACTCTGGCCGAATAGCTAAGGTCTTAGACTCGTACTATGGCCTACAGGTTAAGGTCTTAACTCTTACTCTGGCCTAATAGCTAAGGTCTTAGACTCATACTCTGGCCTACTGGTTAAGGTCTTAACTCTTACTCTGGCCTAATAGCTAAGGTCTTAACTCTTACTCTGGCCTTCTGGTTAAGGTCTTAACTCTTACGCTGGCCTACTGGTTAAGGTCTTAACTCTTACTCTGGCCTAATAGCTAAGGTCTTAACTCCTACTCTGGCCTACTGGTTAAGGTCTTAACTCTTACTCTGGCCTACTGGTTAAGGTCTTAACTCTTACTCTGGCCTATTAGCTAAGGTCTTAGACTCGTACTCTGGCCTACAGGTTAAGGTCTTAACTATTACTCTGGCCTACTGGTTAAGGTCTTAACTCTTACTCTGGCCTAATAGCTAAGGTCTTAACTCTTACTCTAGTCTAATAGCTAAGGTCTTAGACTCGTACTATGGCCTACAGGTTAAGGTCTTAACTCTTACTCTGGCCAACTGGTTAAGGTCTTAACTCTTACTCTGGCCTAATAGCTAAGGTCTTAGACTCGTACTATGGCCTACAGGTTAAGGTCTTAACTCTTACTTTGGTCTGCTGGTTAAGGTCTTAACTCTTATTCTGGCCTACTGCTTAAGGTCTTAACTCTTACTCTGGCCTACAGGTTAAGGTCTTAACTCTTTCTCTGGCCTAATGGTTAAGGTCTTAACTCTTACTCTGGCCTACTGGTTAAGGTCTTAACTCTTCCTCTGGCCTAATAGCTAAGGTCTTAGACTTGTACTATGGCCTAATGGTTAAGGTCTTAACTCTTACCATGGCCTAATAGCTACTGTCTTAACTCTTACCCTGGCCTAATAGCTAAGGTCATAAACTCATACTCTGGCCTACTGGTTAAGGTCTTAACTCTTACTCTGGCCTAATAGCTAAGGTCTTAACTCTTACTCTGGCCTAATAGCTAAGGTCTTAGACTCGTACTCTGGCCTACTGGTTAAGGTCTTAACTCTTACTCTGGCGTAATAGCTAAAGTCTTAACTCTTACTCTGGCCTCATAGCTATGGTCTTAGACTCGTACTCTGGCCTACAGGTTATGGTCTTAACTCTTACTCTGGCCTACTGGTTAAGGTCTTCACTTTTACTCTGGTCTAATAGCTAAGGTCTTAGACTCGTACTCTGGCCTAATGGTTAAGGTCTTAACTCTTACTCTGGCCTAATAGCTAAGGTCTTAACTCTTACTCTGGCCTAATAACTAAGGTCTTAGACTCATACTCTGGCCTAATAGCTAAGGTCTTAGACTCGTACTATGGCCTACAGGTTAAGGTCTTAACTCTTACTCTGGCCTACTGGTTAAGGTCTTAACTCTTACACTGGCCTAATAACTAAGGTCTTAGACTCGTACTCTGGCCTACAGGTTAAGGTGTTAACTCTTACTCTGGTCTACTGGTTAAGGTCTAAACTCTTACTCTGGCCTAATAGCTAAGGTCTTAACTCTTACTCTGGCCTAATAGCTAAGGTCTTAGACTCGTACTATGGCCTACAGGTTAAGGTCTTAACTCTTACACTGGCCTACTGGGTAAGGTCTTAACTCTTACTCTGGCATAATAGCTAAGGTCTTAACTCTTACTCTGGCCTTCTGGTTAAGGTCTTAACTCTTACGCTGGCCTACTGGTTAAGGTCTTAACTCTTACTCTGGCCTAATAGCTAAGGTCTTAACTCTTACTCTGGCCTACTGGTTAAGGTCTTAACTCTTACTCTGGCCTACTGGTTAAGGTCTTAACTCTTACTCTGGCCTATTAGCTAAGGTCTTAGACTCGTACTCTGGCCTACAGGTTAAGGTCTTAACTATTACTCTGGCCTACTGGTTAAGGTCTTAACTCTTACTCTGGCCTAATAGCTAAGGTCTTAACTCTTACTCTAGTCTAATAGCTAAGGTCTTAGACTCGTACTATGGCCTACAGGTTAAGGTCTTAACTCTTACTCTGGCCAACTGGTTAAGGTCTTAACTCTTACTCTGGCCTAATAGCTAAGGTCTTAGACTCGTACTATGGCCTACAGGTTAAGGTCTTAACTCTTACTCTGGCCTACTGGTTAAGGTCTTAACTCTTACTCTGGCCTAATAGCTAAGGTCTTAGACTCGTACTATGGCCTACAGGTTAAGGTATTTACTCTTACTCTGGCCTAATAGCTAAGGTCTTAGACTCGTACTCTGGCCTACTTGTTAAGGTCTTAACTCTTACTCTGGCCTAATAGCTAAGCTCTTAACTCTTACTCTGGCCTACTGGTTAAGGTCTTAACTCTTACTCTGGCCTAATAGCTAAGGTCTTAGACTCGTACTCTGGCCTAATGTTTAAGGTCTTAACTCTTACTCTGGCCTAATAGCTAAGGTCTTAGACTCGTACTCTGGCCTAATAGATAAGGTCTTAGACTCGTACACTGGCCTAATGGTTAAGGTCTTAACTCTTACTCTGGCCTAATGTTTAAGGTCTTAACTCTTACCCTGGCCTACTGGTTAAGGTCTTAACTCTTACTCTGGCCTACGTCTTAGCTCTTTCTCTGGCCTAATGGTTAAGGTCTTAACTCTTACTCTGGCCTACTGGTTAAGGTCTTAACTCTTACTCTGGCCTAATAGCGGCCTACAGGTTAAGGTCTTAACTCTTACTCTGGCCTACTGGTTAAGGTCTTAACTCTTACTCTGGCCTAATAGCTAAGGTCTTAGACTCGTACTCTGGCCTAATAGCTAAGGTCTTAGACTTGTACTCTGGCCTAATGGTTAAGGTCTTAACTCTTACTCTGGCCTAATAGCTAAGGTCTTAACTCTTACTCTGGCCTCCTGGTTAAGGTCTTCACTCTTACTCTGGTCTAATAGCTAAGGTTTTAGACTCGTACTCTGGCCTAATGGTTAAGGTCTTAACTCTTACTCTGGCCTAATAGCTAAGGTCTTAACTCTTACTCTGGCCTAATAACTAAGGTCTTAGACTCGTACTCTGGCCTACAGGTTAAGGTGTTAACTCTTACTCTGGTCTACTGGTTAAGGTCTAAACTCTTACTCTGGCCTAATAGCTAAGGTCTTAACTCTTACTCTGGCCTAATAGCTAAGGTCTTAGACTCGTACTATGGCCTACAGGTTAAGGTCTTAACTCTTACACTGGCCTACTGGGTAAGGTCTTAACTCTTACTCTGGCGTAATAGCTAAAGTCTTAACTCTTACTCTGGCCTAATAGCTAAGGTCTTAGACTCGTACTATGGCCTACAGGTTACGGTCTTAACTCTTACTCTGGCCTACTGGTTAAGGTCTTAACTCTTACTCTGGCCTAATAGCTAAGGTCTTAGACTTGTACTCTGGCCTACTGGTTAAGGTCTTAACTCTTACTCTGGCCTACTGGTTAAGGTCTTAACTCTTACTCTGGCCTAATGGCTAACGTCTTAGACTCGTACTCTGGCCTAATGGTTAAGGTCTTAACTCTTACTCTGGCCTACTGGTTAAGGTCTTAACTCTTACTCTGGCCTACTGGTTAAGGTCTTATCTCTTTCTCTGGCCTAATGGTTAAGGTCTTAACTCTTACTCTGGCCTAATAGCTAAGGTCTTAACTCTTACTCTGGCCTAATAGCTAAGGTCTTAGACTCACACTCTGGCCTACTGGTTAAGGTCTTAACTCTTACTCTGGCCTAATAGCTAAGGTCTTAACTCTTACTCTGGCCTAATAGCTAAGGTCTGAGACTCATACTCTGGCCTAATGGTTAAGGTCTTAACTCTTACTCTGGCCTAATAGCTAAGGTCTTAACTCTTACTCTGGCCTAATAGCTAAGGTCTTAGACTCGTACTCTGGCCTACTGGTTAAGGTCTTAACTCTTACTCTGGCCTAATAGCTAAGGTCTTAACTCTTACTCTAGCCTAATAGCTAAGGTCTTAGACTCGTACTCTGGCCTACTGGTTAAGGTCTTAACTCTTACTCTGGCCTACTGGTTAAGGTCCTAAATCTTACTCTGGCCTAATAACTAAGGTCTTACACTCGTACTCTGGCCTAATAGCTAAGGTCTTAGACTCGTACTCTGGCCTACTGGTTAAGGTCTTCACTCTTACTCTGGCCTAATAGCTAAGGTCTTAGACTCGTACTCTGGCCTAATGGTTAAGGTCTTAACTATTACTCTGGCCTAATAGCTAAGGTCTTAATTCTTACTCTGGCCCAATAGCTATGGTCTTAACTCTTACTCTGGCCTAATAGCTAAGGTCTTAGACTTGTACTCTGGCCTACAGGTTAAGGTCTTAACTCTTACTCTGGCCTACTGGATAAGGTCTTAATTCTTACTCTGGCCTACTAGCTAAGGTCTTAACTCTTACTCTGACCTAATAGCTAAGGTCTTAGACTCGTACTATGGCCTACAGGTTAAGGTCTTAACTCTTACTCTGGCCTACTGGTTAAGGTCCTAACTCTTACTCTGGCCTAATAGCTAAGGTCTTAGACTCATACTGTGGCCTAAAGGTTAAGGTCTTAACTCTTACTCTGGCCTGCTGGTTAAGGTCTTAACTCTTATTCTGGCCTACTGGTTAAGGTCTTAACTCTTACTCTGGCCTACTGGTTAAGGTCTTAACTCTTTCTCTGGCCTAATGGTTAAGGTCTTAACTCTTACTCTGGCCTACTGGTTAAGGTCTTAACTCTTCCTCTGGCCTAATAGCTAAGGTCTTAGACTCGTACTATGGCCTAATGGTTAAGGTCTTAACTCGTACTATGGCCTAATAGCTAAGGTCTTAACTCTTACCCTGGCCTAATAGCTAAGGTCATAGACTCATACTCCGGCCTACTGGTTAAGGTCTTAACTCTTACTCTGGCCTAATAGCTAAGGTCTTAACTCTTACTCTGGCCTAATAGCTAAGGTCTTAGACTCGTACTCTGGCCTCCTGGTTAAGGTCTTAACTCTTACTCTGGCGTAATAGCTAAAGTCTTAACTCTTACTCTGGCCTCATAGCTATGGTCTTAGACTCGTACTCTGGCCTACAGGTTATGGTCTTAACTCTTACTCTGGCCTACTGGTTAAGGTCCTAACTCTTAACCTGGCCTAATAGCTAAGGTCTTAACTCTTACTCTGGCCTAATAGCTAAGGTCTTAGACTCGTACTATGGCCTACAGGTTAAGGTCTTAACTCTTACTCTGGCCTACTGGTTAAGGTCTTAACTCTTACTCTGGCCTAATAGCTAAGGTCTTAGACTCGTACTATGGCCTACAGGTTAAGGTCTTAACTCTTACTCTGGCCTACTGGTTAAGGTCTTAACTCTTACTCTGGCCGAATAGCTAAGGTCTTAGACTCGTACTATGGCCTACAGGTTAAGGTCTTAACTCTTACTCTGGCCTAATAGCTAAGGTCTTAGACTCATACTCTGGCCTACTGGTTAAGGTCTTAACTCTTACTCTGGCCTAATAGCTAAGGTCTTAACTCTTACTCTGGCCTTCTGGTTAAGGTCTTAACTCTTACGCTGGCCTACTGGTTAAGGTCTTAACTCTTACTCTGGCCTAATAGCTAAGGTCTTAACTCCTACTCTGGCCTACTGGTTAAGGTCTTAACTCTTACTCTGGCCTACTGGTTAAGGTCTTAACTCTTACTCTGGCCTATTAGCTAAGGTCTTAGACTCGTACTCTGGCCTACAGGTTAAGGTCTTAACTATTACTCTGGCCTACTGGTTAAGGTCTTAACTCTTACTCTGGCCTAATAGCTAAGGTCTTAACTCTTACTCTAGTCTAATAGCTAAGGTCTTAGACTCGTACTATGGCCTACAGGTTAAGGTCTTAACTCTTACTCTGGCCAACTGGTTAAGGTCTTAACTCTTACTCTGGCCTAATAGCTAAGGTCTTAGACTCGTACTATGGCCTACAGGTTAAGGTCTTAACTCTTACTTTGGTCTGCTGGTTAAGGTCTTAACTCTTATTCTGGCCTACTGCTTAAGGTCTTAACTCTTACTCTGGCCTACAGGTTAAGGTCTTAACTCTTTCTCTGGCCTAATGGTTAAGGTCTTAACTCTTACTCTGGCCTACTGGTTAAGGTCTTAACTCTTCCTCTGGCCTAATAGCTAAGGTCTTAGACTTGTACTATGGCCTAATGGTTAAGGTCTTAACTCTTACCATGGCCTAATAGCTACTGTCTTAACTCTTACCCTGGCCTAATAGCTAAGGTCATAAACTCATACTCTGGCCTACTGGTTAAGGTCTTAACTCTTACTCTGGCCTAATAGCTAAGGTCTTAACTCTTACTCTGGCCTAATAGCTAAGGTCTTAGACTCGTACTCTGGCCTACTGGTTAAGGTCTTAACTCTTACTCTGGCGTAATAGCTAAAGTCTTAACTCTTACTCTGGCCTCATAGCTATGGTCTTAGACTCGTACTCTGGCCTACAGGTTATGGTCTTAACTCTTACTCTGGCCTACTGGTTAAGGTCTTCACTTTTACTCTGGTCTAATAGCTAAGGTCTTAGACTCGTACTCTGGCCTAATGGTTAAGGTCTTAACTCTTACTCTGGCCTAATAGCTAAGGTCTTAACTCTTACTCTGGCCTAATAACTAAGGTCTTAGACTCATACTCTGGCCTAATAGCTAAGGTCTTAGACTCGTACTATGGCCTACAGGTTAAGGTCTTAACTCTTACTCTGGCCTACTGGTTAAGGTCTTAACTCTTACACTGGCCTAATAACTAAGGTCTTAGACTCGTACTCTGGCCTACAGGTTAAGGTGTTAACTCTTACTCTGGTCTACTGGTTAAGGTCTAAACTCTTACTCTGGCCTAATAGCTAAGGTCTTAACTCTTACTCTGGCCTAATAGCTAAGGTCTTAGACTCGTACTATGGCCTACAGGTTAAGGTCTTAACTCTTACACTGGCCTACTGGGTAAGGTCTTAACTCTTACTCTGGCATAATAGCTAAGGTCTTAACTCTTACTCTGGCCTTCTGGTTAAGGTCTTAACTCTTACGCTGGCCTACTGGTTAAGGTCTTAACTCTTACTCTGGCCTAATAGCTAAGGTCTTAACTCTTACTCTGGCCTACTGGTTAAGGTCTTAACTCTTACTCTGGCCTACTGGTTAAGGTCTTAACTCTTACTCTGGCCTATTAGCTAAGGTCTTAGACTCGTACTCTGGCCTACAGGTTAAGGTCTTAACTATTACTCTGGCCTACTGGTTAAGGTCTTAACTCTTACTCTGGCCTAATAGCTAAGGTCTTAACTCTTACTCTAGTCTAATAGCTAAGGTCTTAGACTCGTACTATGGCCTACAGGTTAAGGTCTTAACTCTTACTCTGGCCAACTGGTTAAGGTCTTAACTCTTACTCTGGCCTAATAGCTAAGGTCTTAGACTCGTACTATGGCCTACAGGTTAAGGTCTTAACTCTTACTCTGGCCTACTGGTTAAGGTCTTAACTCTTACTCTGGCCTAATAGCTAAGGTCTTAGACTCGTACTATGGCCTACAGGTTAAGGTATTTACTCTTACTCTGGCCTAATAGCTAAGGTCTTAGACTCGTACTCTGGCCTACTTGTTAAGGTCTTAACTCTTACTCTGGCCTAATAGCTAAGCTCTTAACTCTTACTCTGGCCTACTGGTTAAGGTCTTAACTCTTACTCTGGCCTAATAGCTAAGGTCTTAGACTCGTACTCTGGCCTAATGTTTAAGGTCTTAACTCTTACTCTGGCCTAATAGCTAAGGTCTTAGACTCGTACTCTGGCCTAATAGATAAGGTCTTAGACTCGTACACTGGCCTAATGGTTAAGGTCTTAACTCTTACTCTGGCCTAATGTTTAAGGTCTTAACTCTTACCCTGGCCTACTGGTTAAGGTCTTAACTCTTACTCTGGCCTACGTCTTAGCTCTTTCTCTGGCCTAATGGTTAAGGTCTTAACTCTTACTCTGGCCTACTGGTTAAGGTCTTAACTCTTACTCTGGCCTAATAGCGGCCTACAGGTTAAGGTCTTAACTCTTACTCTGGCCTACTGGTTAAGGTCTTAACTCTTACTCTGGCCTAATAGCTAAGGTCTTAGACTCATACTCTGGCCTAATAGCTAAGGTCTTAGACTTGTACTCTGGCCTAATGGTTAAGGTCTTAACTCTTACTCTGGCCTAATAGCTAAGGTCTTAACTCTTACTCTGGCCTCCTGGTTAAGGTCTTCACTCTTACTCTGGTCTAATAGCTAAGGTTTTAGACTCGTACTCTGGCCTAATGGTTAAGGTCTTAACTCTTACTCTGGCCTAATAGCTAAGGTCTTAACTCTTACTCTGGCCTAATAACTAAGGTCTTAGACTCGTACTCTGGCCTACAGGTTAAGGTGTTAACTCTTACTCTGGTCTACTGGTTAAGGTCTAAACTCTTACTCTGGCCTAATAGCTAAGGTCTTAACTCTTACTCTGGCCTAATAGCTAAGGTCTTAGACTCGTACTATGGCCTACAGGTTAAGGTCTTAACTCTTACACTGGCCTACTGGGTAAGGTCTTAACTCTTACTCTGGCGTAATAGCTAAAGTCTTAACTCTTACTCTGGCCTAATAGCTAAGGTCTTAGACTCGTACTATGGCCTACAGGTTACGGTCTTAACTCTTACTCTGGCCTACTGGTTAAGGTCTTAACTCTTACTCTGGCCTAATAGCTAAGGTCTTAGACTTGTACTCTGGCCTACTGGTTAAGGTCTTAACTCTTACTCTGGCCTACTGGTTAAGGTCTTAACTCTTACTCTGGCCTAATGGCTAACGTCTTAGACTCGTACTCTGGCCTAATGGTTAAGGTCTTAACTCTTACTCTGGCCTACTGGTTAAGGTCTTAACTCTTACTCTGGCCTACTGGTTAAGGTCTTATCTCTTTCTCTGGCCTAATGGTTAAGGTCTTAACTCTTACTCTGGCCTAATAGCTAAGGTCTTAACTCTTACTCTGGCCTAATAGCTAAGGTCTTAGACTCACACTCTGGCCTACTGGTTAAGGTCTTAACTCTTACTCTGGCCTAATAGCTAAGGTCTTAACTCTTACTCTGGCCTAATAGCTAAGGTCTGAGACTCATACTCTGGCCTAATGGTTAAGGTCTTAACTCTTACTCTGGCCTAATAGCTAAGGTCTTAACTCTTACTCTGGCCTAATAGCTAAGGTCTTAGACTCGTACTCTGGCCTACTGGTTAAGGTCTTAACTCTTACTCTGGCCTACTGGTTAAGGTCTTAAATCTTACTCTGGCCTAATAACTAAGGTCTTACACTCGTACTCTGGCCTAATTGCTAAGGTCTTAGACTCGTACTCTGGCCTAATGGTTAAGGTCTTAACTCCTACTCTGGCCTACTGGTTAAGGTCTTCACTCTTACTCTGGCCTAATAGCTAAGGTCTTAGACTCGTACTCTGGCCTAATGGTTAAGGTCTTAACTATTACTCTGGCCTAATAGCTAAGGTCTTAATTCTTACTCTGGCCTAATAGCTATGGTCTTAACTCTTACTCTGGCCTAATAGCTAAGGTCTTAGACTTGTACTCTGGCCTACAGGTTAAGGTCTTAACTCTTACTCTGGCCTACTGGATAAGGTCTTAATTCTTACTCTGGCCTAATAGCTAAGGTCTTAACTCTTACTATGACCTAATAGCTAAGGTCTTAGACTCGTACTATGGCCTACAGGTTAAGGTCTTAACTCTTACTCTGGCCTACTGGTTAAGGTCTTAACTCTTACTCTGGCCTAATAGCTAAGGTCTTAGACTCATACTGTGGCCTAAAGGTTAAGGTCTTAACTCTTACTCTGGCCTGCTGGTTAAGGTCTTAACTCTTTCTCTGGCCTAATGGTTAAGGTCTTAACTCTTACTCTGGCCTACTGGTTAAGGTCTTAACTCTTTCTCTGGCCTAATGGTTAAGGTCTTAACTCTTACTCTGGCCTACTGGTTAAGGTCTTAACTCTTCGTCTGGCCTAATAGCTAAGGTCTTAGACTCGTACTATGGCCTAATGGTTAAGGTCTTAACTCGTACTATGGCCTAATAGCTAAGGTCTTAACTCTTACCCTGGCCTAATAGCTAAGGTCATAGACTCATACTCTGGCCTACTGGTTAAGGTCTTAACTCTTACTCTGGCCTAATAGCTAAGGTCTTAACTCTTACTCTGGCCTAATAGCTAAGGTCTTAGACTCGTACTCTGGCTTCCTGGTTAAGGTCTTAACTCTTACTCTGGCGTAATAGCTAAAGTCTTAACTCTTACTCTGGCCTCATAGCTATGGTCTTAGACTCGTACTCTGGCCTACAGGTTATGGTCTTAACTCTTACTCTGGCCTACTGGTTAAGGTCCTAACTCTTAACCTGGCCTAATAGCTAAGGTCTTAACTCGTACTCTGGCCTAATAGCTAAGGTCTTAGACTCGTACTATGGCCTACAGGTTAAGGTCTTAACTCTTACTCTGGCCTACTGGTTAAGGTCTTAACTCTTACTCTGGCCTAATAGCTAAGGTATTAGACTCGTACTATGGCCTACAGGTTAAGGTCTTAACTCTTACTCTGGCCTACTGGCTAAGGTCTTAACTCTTACTCTGGCCTAATAGCTAAGGTCTTAGACTCGTACTATGGCCTACAGGTTAAGGTCTTAACTCTTACTCTGGCCTAATAGCTAAGGTCTTAGACTCATACTCTGGCCTACTGGTTAAGGTCTTAACTCTTACTCTGGCCTAATAGCTAAGGTCTTAACTCTTACTCAGGCCTTCTGGTTAAGGTCTTAACTCTTACGCTGGCCTACTGGTTAAGGTCTTAACTCTTACTCTGGCCTAATAGCTAAGGTCTTAACTCTTACTCTGGCCCACTGGTTAAGGTCTTAACTCTTACTCTGGCCTACTGGTTAAGGTCTTAACTCTTACTCTGGCCTATTAGCTAAGGTCTTAGACTCGTACTCTGGCCTAATAGCTAAGGTCTTAGACTCATACTCTGGCCTAATGGTTAAGGTCTTAACTCTTACTCTGGCCTAACAGCTAAGGTCTAAACTCTTACTCTGGCCTAATAGCTAAGGTCTTAACTCTTACTCTGGCCTAATAGCTAAGGTCTTAGACTCGTACTCTGGCCTACAGGTTAAGGTCTTAACTATTACTCTGGCCTACTGGTTAAGGTCTTAACTCTTACTCTGGCCTAATAGCTAAGGTCTTAACTCTTACTCTAGCCTAATAGCTAAGGTCTTAGACTCGTACTATGGCCTACAGGATAAGGTCTTAACTCTTACTCTGGCCAACTGGTTAAGGTCTTAACTCTTACTCTGGCCTAATAGCTAAGGTCTTAGACTCGTACTATGGCCTACAGGTTAAGGTCTTAACTCTTACTCTGGCCTACTGGTTAAGGTCTTAACTCTTTCTCCGGCCTAATAGCTAAGGTCTTAGACTCGTACTATGGCCTACAGGTTAAGGTCTTAACTCTTACACTGGCCTAATAGCTAAGGTCTTAGACTCATACTCTGGCCTACTGGTTAAGGTCTTAACTCTTACTCTGGCCTAATAGCTAAGGTCTTAACTCTTACTCTGGCCTTCTGGTTAAGGTCTTAACTCTTACGCTGGCCTACTGGTTAAGGTCTTAACTCTTACTCTGGCCTAATAGCTAAGGTCTTAACTCTTACTCTGGCCTACTGGTTAAGGTCTTAACTCTTACTCTGGCCTACTGGTTAAGGTCTTAACTCTTACTCTGGCCTATTAGCTAAGGTCTTAGACTCATACTCTGGCCTAATAGCTAAGGTCTTAGACTCATACTCTGGCCTAATGGTTAAGGTCTTAACTCGTACTCTGGCCTAACAGCTAAAGTCTTAACTCTTACTCTGGCCTAATAGCTAAGGTCTTAACTCTTACTCTGGCCAAATAGCTAAGGTCTTAGACTCGTACTCTGGCCTACAGGTTAAGGTCTTAACTATTACTCTGGCCTACTGGTTAAGGTCTTAACTCTTACTCTGGCCTAATAGCTAAGGTCTTAACTCTTACTCTAGCTTAATAGCTAAGGTCTTAGACTCGTACTATGGCCTACAGGTTAAGGTCTTAACTCTTACTCTGGCCAACTGGTTAAGGTCTTAACTCTTACTCTGGCCTAATAGCTAAGGTCTTAGACTCGTACTATGGCCTACAGGTTAAGGTCTTAACTCTTACTCTGGCCTACTGGTTAAGGTCTTAACTCTTACTCTGGCCTAATAGCTAAGGTCTTAGACTCGGACTATGGCCTACAGGTTAAGGTATTTACTCTTACTCTGGCCTAATAGCTAAGGTCTTAGACTCGTACTCTGGCCTACTGGTTAAGGTCTTAACTCTTACTCTGGCCTAATAGCTAAGCTCTTAACTCTTACTCTGACCTACTGGTTAAGGTCTTAACTCTTACTCTGGCCTAAAAGCTAAGGTCTTAGACTCGTACTCTGGCCTAATGTTTAAGGTCTTAACTCTTACTCTGGCCTAATAGCTAAGGTCTTAGACTCGTACTCTGGCCTAATAGATTAGGTCTTAGACTCTTACCCTGGCCTACTGGTTAAGGTCTTAACTCTTACTCTGGCCTAGGTCTTAGCTCTTTCTCTGGCCTAATGGTTAAGGTCTTAACTCTTACTCTGGCCTACTGGTTAAGGTCTTAACTCTTACTCTGGCCTAATAGCTAAGGACTTAGACTCGTAATCTGGCCTACTGGTTAAGGTCTTAAATCTTACTCTGGCCTAATAGCTAAGGTCTTAACTCTTACTCTGGCCTAATAGCTAAGGTCTTAGACTCATACTCTGGCCTACTGGTTAAGGTCTTAAATCTTACTCTGGCCTAATAACTAAGGGCTTACACTCGTACTCTGGCCTAATAGCTAAGGTCTTAGACTCGTACTCTGGCCTACTGGTTAAGGTCTTCACTCTTACTCTGGCCTAATAGCTAAGGTCTTAATTCTTACTCTGGCCTAATGGTTAAGGTCTTAACTATTACTCTGGCCTAATAGCTAAGGTCTTAATTCTTACTCTGGCCCAATAGCTATGGTCTTAACTCTTACTCTGGCCTAATAGCTAAGGTCTTAGACTTGTACTCTGGCCTACAGGTTAAGGTCTTAACTCTTACTCTGGCCTACTGGATAAGGTCTTAATTCTTACTCTGGCCTAATAGCTAAGGTCTTAACTCTTACTCTGACCTAATAGCTAAGGTCTTAGACTCGTACTATGGCCTACAGGTTAAGGTCTTATCTCTTACTCTGGCCTACTGGTTAAGGTCTAAACTCTTACTCTGGCCTAATAGCTAAGGTCTTAGACTCATACTGTGGCCTAAAGGTTAAGGTCTTAACTCTTACTCTGGCCTGCTGGTTAAGGTCTTAACTCTTATTCTGGCCTACTGGTTAAGGTCTTAACTCTTACTCTGGCCTACTGGTTAAGGTCTTAACTCTTTCTCTGGCCTAATGGTTAAGGTCTTAACTCTTACTCTGGCCTACTGGTTAAGGTCTTAACTCTTCCTCTGGCCTAATAGCTAAGGTCTTAGACTCGTACTATGGCCTAATGGTTAAGGTCTTAACTCGTACTATGGCCTAATAGCTAAGGTCTTAACTCTTACCCTGGCCTAATAGCTAAGGTCATAGACTCATACTCTGGCCGACTGGTTAAGGTCTTAACTCTTACTCTGGCCTAATAGCTAAGGTCTTAACTCTTACTCTGGCCTAATAGCTAAGGTCTTAGACTCGTACTCTGGCCTACAGGTTAAGGTCTTAACTATTACTCTGGCCTACTGGTTAAGGTCTTAACTCTTACTCTGGCCTAATAGCTAAGGTCTTAACTCTTACTCTAGCCTAATAGCTAAGGTCTTAGACTCGTACTATGGCCTACAGGTTAAGGTCTTAACTCTTACTCTGGCCAACTGGTTAAGGTCTTAACTCTTACTCTGGCCTAATAGCTAAGGTCTTAGACTCGTACTATGGCCTACAGGTTAAGGTCTTAACTCTTACTCTGGCCTACTGGTTAAGGTCTTAACTCTTTCTCCGGCCTAATAGCTAAGGTCTTAGACTCGTACTATGGCCTACAGGTTAAGGTCTTAACTCTTACACTGGCCTAATAGCTAAGGTCTTAGACTCATACTCTGGCCTACTGGTTAAGGTCTTAACTCTTACTCTGGCCTAATAGCTAAGGTCTTAACTCTTACTCTGGCCTTCTGGTTAAGGTCTTAACTCTTACGCTGGCCTACTGGTTAAGGTCTTAACTCTTACTCTGGCCTAATAGCTAAGGTCTTAACTCTTACTCTGGCCTACTGGTTAAGGTCTTAACTCTTACTCTGGCCTACTGGTTAAGGTCTTAACTCTTACTCTGGCCTATCAGCTAAGGTCTTAGACTCGTACTCTGGCCTAATAGCTAAGGTCTTAGACTCATACTCTGGCCTAATGGTTAAGGTCTTAACTCTTACTCTGGCCTAACAGCTAAGGTCTTAACTCTTACTCTGGCCTAATAGCTAAGGTCTTAACTCTTACTCTGGCCTAATAGCTAAGGTCTTAGACTCGTACTCTGGCCTACAGGTTAAGGTCTTAACTATTACTCTGGCCTACTGGTTAAGGTCTTAACTCTTACTCTGGCCTAATAGCTAAGGTCTTAACTCTTACTCTAGCCTAATAGCTAAGGTCTTAGACTCGTACTATGGCCTACAAGTTAAGGTCTTAACTCTTACTCTGGCCAACTGGTTAAGGTCTTAACTCTTACTCTGGCCTAATAGCTAAGGTCTTAGACTCGTACTATGGCCTACAGGTTAAGGTCTTAACTCTTACTCTGGCCTACTGGTTAAGGTCTTAACTCTTACTCTGGCCTAATAGCTAAGGTCTTAGACTCGTACTATGGCCTACAGGTTAAGGTATTTACTATTACTCTGGCCTAATAGCTAAGGTCTTAGACTCGTACTCTGGCCTACTGGTTAAGGTCTTAACTCTTACTCTGGCCTAATAGCTAAGCTCTTAACTCTTACTCTGACCTACTGGTTAAGGTCTTAACTCTTACTCTGGCCTAAAAGCTAAGGTCTTAGACTCGTACTCTGGCCTAATGTTTAAGGTCTTAACTCTTACTCTGGCCTAATAGCTAAGGTCTTAGACTCGTACTCTGGCCTAATAGATTAGGTCTTAGACTCGTACACTGGCCTAATGGTTAAGGTCTTAACTCTTACTCTGGCCTAATGTTTAAGGTCTTAACTCTTACCCTGGCCTACTGGTTAAGGTCTTAACTCTTACTCTGGCCTAGGTCTTAGCTCTTTCTCTGGCCTAATGGTTAAGGTCTTAACTCTTACTCTGGCCTACTGGTTAAGGTCTTAACTCTTACTCTGGCCTAATAGCTAAGGACTTAGACTCGTAATCTGGCCTACTGGTTAAGGTCTTAAATCTTACTCTGGCCTAATAGCTAAGGTCTTAACTCTTACTCTGGCCTAATAGCTAAGGTCTTAGACTCATACTCTGGCCTACTGGTTAAGGTCTTAAATCTTACTCTGGCCTAATAACTAAGGGCTTACACTCGTACTCTGGCCTAATAGCCAAGGTCTTAGACTCGTACTCTGGCCTACTGGTTAAGGTCTTCACTCTTACTCTGGCCTAATAGCTAAGGTCTTAGACTCGTACTCTGGCCTAATGGTTAAGGTCTTAACTATTACTCTGGCCTAATAGCTAAGGTCTTAATTCTTACTCTGGCCCAATAGCTATGGTCTTAACTCTTACTCTGGCCTAATAGCTAAGGTCTTAGACTTGTACTCTGGCCTACAGGTTAAGGTCTTAACTCTTACTCTGGCCTACTGGATAAGGTCTTAATTCTTACTCTGGCCTAATAGCTAAGGTCTTAACTCTTACTCTGGCCTAATAGCTAAGGTCTTAGACTCATACTGTGGCCTAAAGGTTAAGGTCTTAACTCTTACTCTGGCCTGCTGGTTAAGGTCTTAACTCTTATTCTGGCCTACTGGTTAAGGTCTTAACTCTTACTCTGGCCTACTGGTTAAGGTCTTAACTCTTTCTCTGGCCTAATGGTTAAGGTCTTAACTCTTACTCTGGCCTACTGGTTAAGGTCTTAACTCTTCCTCTGGCCTAATAGCTAAGGTCTTAGACTCGTACTATGGCCTAATGGTTAAGGTCTTAACTCGTACTATGGCCTAATAGCTAAGGTCTTAACTCTTACCCTGGCCTAATAGCTAAGGTCATAGACTCATACTCTGGCCTACTGGTTAAGGTCTTAACTCTTACTCTGGCCTAATAGCTAATTTCTTAACTCTTACTCTGGCCTAATAGCTAAGGTCTTAGACTCGTACTCTGGCCTACAGGTTAAGGTCTTAACTATTACTCTGGCCTACTGGTTAAGGTCTTAACTCTTACTCTGGCCTAATAGCTAAGGTCTTAACTCTTACTCTAGCCTAATAGCCAAGGTCTTAGACTCGTACTATGGCCTACAGGTTAAGGTCTTAACTCTTACTCTGGCCAACTGGTTAAGGTCTTAACTCTTACTCTGGCCTAATAGCTAAGGTCTTAGACTCGTACTATGGCCTACAGGTTAAGGTCTTAACTCTTACTCTGGCCTACTGGTTAAGGTCTTAACTCTTTCTCCGGCCTAATAGCTAAGGTCTTAGACTTGTACTATGGCCTACAGGTTAAGGTCTTAACTCTTACACTGGCCTAATAGCTAAGGTCTTAGACTCATACTCTGGCCTACTGGTTAAGGTCTTAACTCTTACTCTGGCCTCATAGCTAAGGTCTTAACTCTTACTCTGGCCTTCTGGTTAAGGTCTTAACTCTTACGCTGGCCTACTGGTTAAGGTCTTAACTCTTACTCTGGCCTAATAGCTAAGGTCTTAACTCTTACTCTGGCCTACTGGTTAAGGTCTTAACTCTTACTCTGGCCTACTGGTTAAGGTCTTAACTCTTACTCTGGCCTATCAGCTAAGGTCTTAGACTCGTACTCTGGCCTAATAGCTAAGGTCTTAGACTCATACTCTGGCCTAATGGTTAAGGTCTTAACTCTTACTCTGGCCTAACAGCTAAGGTCTTAACTCTTACTCTGGCCTAATAGCTAAGGTCTTAACTCTTACTCTGGCCTAATAGCTAAGGTCTTAGACTCGTACTCTGGCCTACAGGTTAAGGTCTTAACTATTACTCTGGCCTACTGGTTAAGGTCTTAACTCTTACTCTGGCCTAATAGCTAAGGTCTTAACTCTTACTCTAGCCTAATAGCTAAGGTCTTAGACTCGTACTATGGCCTACAAGTTAAGGTCTTAACTCTTACTCTGGCCAACTGGTTAAGGTCTTAACTCTTACTCTGGCCTAATAGCTAAGGTCTTAGACTCGTACTATGGCCTACAGGTTAAGGTCTTAACTCTTACTCTGGCCTACTGGTTAAGGTCTTAACTCTTACTCTGGCCTAATAGCTAAGGTCTTAGACTCGTACTATGGCCTACAGGTTAAGGTATTTACTCTTACTCTGGCCTAATAGCTAAGGTCTTAGACTCGTACTCTGGCCTACTGGTTAAGGTCTTAACTCTTACTCTGGCCTAATAGCTAAGCTCTTAACTCTTACTCTGGCCTACTGGTTAAGGTCTTAACTCTTACTCTGGCCTAAAAGCTAAGGTCTTAGACTCATACTCTGGCCTAATGTTTAAGGTCTTAACTCTTACTCTGGCCTAAAAGCTAAGGTCTTAGACTCATACTCTGGCCTAATAGCTAAGGTCTTAGACTCACACTCTGGCCTAATGGTTAAGGTCTTAACTCTTACTCTGGCCTAATAGCTAAGGTCTTAACTCTTACTCTGGCCTAATAGCTAAGGTCTTAGACTCATACTCTGGCCTAATGGTTAAGGTCTTAACTCTTACTCTGGCCTAAAAGCTAAGGTCTTAGACTCATACTCTGGCCTAATGTTTAAGGTCTTAACTCTTACTCTGGCCTAATAGCTAAGGTCTTAGACTCGTACTCTGGCCTAATAGATAAGGTCTTAGACTCGTACACTGGCCTAATGGTTAAGGTCTTAACTCTTACTCTGGCCTAATGTTTAAGGTCTTAACTCTTACCCTGGCCTACTAGTTAAGGTCTTAACTCTTACTCTGGCCTAGGTCTTAGCTCTTTCTCTGGCCTAATGGTTAAGGTCTTAACTCTTACTCTGGCCTACTGGTTAAGGTCTTAACTCTTACTCTGGCCTAATAGCTAAGGACTTAGACTCGTAATCTGGCCTACTGGTTAAGGTCTTAAATCTTACTCTGGCCTAATAGCTAAGGTCTTAACTCTTACTCTGGCCTAATAGCTAAGGTCTTAGACTCATACTCTGGCCTACTGGTTAAGGTCTTAACTCTTACTCTTTCCTAATAGCTAAGGTCTTAACTCTTACTTTGGCCAAATAGCTAATGTCTTAGACTCGTACTCTGGCCTACTGGTTAAGGTCTTAACTCTTACTCTGGCCTAATAGCTAAGGTCTCAACTCTTACTCTGGCCTAATAGCTAAGGTCTTAGACTCGTACTCTGGCCTATGGTTAAGGTCTTAACTCTTACTCTGGCCTAATAGCTAACGTCTTAACTCTTACTCTGGCCTAATATCTAAGGTCTTAGACTCGTACTCTGGCCTAATAGCTAAGGTCTTAGACTGGTACTCTGGCCTAATGGTTAAGGTCTTAACTCTTACTCTGGCCTAATAGCTAAGGTCTTAACTCTTACTCTGGCCTCCTGGTTAAGGTCTTCACTCTTACTCTGGTCTAATAGCTAAGGTCTTAGACTCGTACTCTGGCCTAATGGTTAAGGTCTTAACTCTTACTCTGGCCTAATAGCTAAGCTCTTAACTCTTACTCTGGCCTACTGGTTAAGGTCTTAACTCTTACTCTGGCCTAAAAGCTAAGGTCTTAGACTCATACTCTGGCCTAATGTTTAAGGTCTTAACTCTTACTCTGGCCTAAAAGCTAAGGTCTTAGACTCATACTCTGGCCTAATAGCTAAGGTCTTAGACTCACACTCTGGCCTAATGGTTAAGGTCTTAACTCTTACTCTGGCCTAATAGCTAAGGTCTTAACTCTTACTCTGGCCTAATAGCTAAGGTCTTAGACTCATACTCTGGCCTAATGGTTAAGGTCTTAACTCTTACTCTGGCCTAAAAGCTAAGGTCTTAGACTCATACTCTGGCCTAATGTTTAAGGTCTTAACTCTTACTCTGGCCTAATAGCTAAGGTCTTAGACTCGTACTCTGGCCTAATAGATAAGGTCTTAGACTCGTACTCTGGCCTAATGGTTAAGGTCTTAACTCCTACTCTGGCCTACTGGTTAAGGTCTTCACTCTTACTCTGGCCTAATAGCTAAGGTCTTAGACTCGTACTCTGGCCTAATGGTTAAGGTCTTAACTATTACTCTGGCCTAATAGCTAAGGTCTTAATTCTTACTCTGGCCTAATAGCTATGGTCTTAACTCTTACTCTGGCCTAATAGCTAAGGTCTTAGACTTGTACTCTGGCCTACAGGTTAAGGTCTTAACTCTTACTCTGGCCTACTGGATAAGGTCTTAATTCTTACTCTGGCCTAATAGCTAAGGTCTTAACTCTTACTCTGACCTAATAGCTAAGGTCTTAGACTCGTACTATGGCCTACAGGTTACGGTCTTAACTCTTACTCTGGCCTACTGGTTAAGGTCTTAACTCTTACTCTGGCCTAATAGCTAAGGTCTTAGTCTCATACTGTGGCCTAAAGGTTAAGGTCTTAACTCTTACTCTGGCCTGCTGGTTAAGGTCTTAACTCTTATTCTGGCCTACTGGTTAAGGTCTTAACTCTTACTCTGGCCTACTGGTTAAGGTCTTAACTCTTTCTCTGGCCTAATGGTTAAGGTCTTAACTCTTACTCTGGCCTACTGGTTAAGGTCTTAACACTTCCTCTGGCCTAATAGCTAAGGTCTTATACTCGTACTATGGCCTAATGGTTAAGGTCTTAACTCGTACTATGGCCTAATAGCTAAGGTCTTAACTCTTACCCTGGCCTAATAGCTAAGGTCATAGACTCATACTCTGGCCTACTGGTTAAGGTCTTAACTCTTACTCTGGCCTAATAGCTAAGGTCTTAACTCTTACTTTGGCCTAATAGCTAAGGTCTTAGACTCGTACTCTGGCCTCCTGGTTAAGGTCTTAACTCTTACTCTGGCGTAATAGCTAAAGTCTTAACTCTTACTCTGGCCTCATAGCTATGGTCTTAGACTCGTACTCTGGCCTACAGGTTATGGTCTTAACTCTTACTCTGGCCTACTGGTTAAGGTCCTAACTCTTAACCTGGCCTAATAGCTAAGGTCTTAACTCTTACTCTGGCCTAATAGCTAAGGTCTTAGACTCGTACTATGGCCTACAGGTTAAGGTCTTAACTCTTACTCTGGCCTACTGGTTAAGGTCTTAACTCTTACTCTGGCCTAATAGCTAAGGTCTTAGACTCGTACTATGGCCTACAGGTTAAGGTCTTAACTCTTACTCTGGCCTACTGGTTAAGGTCTTAACTCTTACTCTGGCCTAATAGCTAAGGTCTTAGACTCGTACTATGGCCTACAGGTTAAGGTCTTAACTCTTACTCTGGCCTAATAGCTAAGGTCTTAACTCTTACTCTGGCCTTCTGGTTAAGGTCTTAACTCTTACGCTGGCCTACTGGTTAAGGTCTTAACTCTTACTCTGGCCTAATAGCTAAGGTCTTAACTCTTACTCTGGCCTACTGGTTAAGGTCTTAACTCTTACTCTGGCCTACTGGTTAAGGTCTTAACTCTTACTCTGGCCTATTAGCTAAGGTCTTAGACTCGTACTCTGGCCTAATAGCTAAGGTCTTAGACTCATACTCTGGCCTAATGGTTAAGGTCTTAACTCTTACTCTGGCCTAACAGCTAAGGTCTTAACTCTTACTCTGGCCTAATAGCTAAGGTCTTAACTCTTACTCTGGCCTAATAGCTAAGGTCTTAGACTCGTACTCTGGCCTACAGGTTAAGGTCTTAACTATTACTCTGGCCTACTGGTTAAGGTCTTAACTCTTACTCTGGCCTAATAGCTAAGGTCTTAACTCTTACTCTAGCCTAATAGCTAAGGTCTTAGATTCGTACTATGGCCTACAGGTTAAGGTCTTAACTCTTACTCTGGCCAACTGGTTAAGGTCTTAACTCTTACTCTGGCCTAATAGCTAAGGTCTTAGACTCGTACTATGGCCTACAGGTTAAGGTCTTAACTCTTACTCTGGCCTACTGGTTAAGGTCTTAACTCTTACTCTGGCCTAATAGCTAAGGTCTTAGACTCGTACTATGGCCTACAGGTTAAGGTATTTACTCTTACTCTGGCCTAATAGCTAAGGTCTTAGACTCGTACTCTGGCCTACTGGTTAAGGTCTTAACTCTTACTCTGGCCTAATAGCTAAGCTCTTAACTCTTACTCTGGCCTACTGGTTATGGTCTTAACTCTTACTCTGGCCTAATAGCTAAGGTCTTAGACTCGTACTCTGGCCTAATGTTTCAGGTCTTAACTCTTACTCTGGCCTAATAGCTAAGGTCTTAGACTCGTACTCTGGCCTAATAGATAAGGTCTTAGACTCGTACACTGGCCTAATGGTTAAGGTCTTAACTCTTACTCTGGCCTAATGTTTAAGGTCTTAACTCTTACCCTGGCCTACTGGTTAAGGTCTTAACTCTTACTCTGGCCTAGGTCTTAGCTCTTTCTCTGGCCTAATGGTTAAGGTCTTAACTCTTACTCTGGCCTACTGGTTAAGGTCTTAACTCTTACTCTGGCCTAATAGCTAAGGACTTAGACTCGTAATCTGGCCTACTGGTTAAGGTCTTAAATCTTACTCTGGCCTAATAGCTAAGGTCTTAACTCTTACTCTGGCCTAATAGCTAAGGTCTTAGACTCATACTCTGGCCTACTGGTTAAGGTCTTAACTCTTACTCTGGCATAATAGCTAAGGTCTCAACTCTTACTCTGGCCTAATAGCTAAGGTCGTAGACTCGTACTCTGGCCTATGGTTAAGGTCTTAACTCTTACTCTGGCCTAATAGCTAAGGTCTTCACTCTTACTCTGGCCTTATAGCTAAGGTCTTAGACTCGTACTCTGGCGTACAGGTTAAGGTCTTAACTCTTACTCTGGCCTACTGGTTAAGGTCTTAACTCTTACTCTGGCCTAATAGCTAAGGTCTTAGACTCGTACTCTGGCCTAATAGCTAAGGTCTTAGACTTGTACTCTGGCCTAATGGTTAAGGTCTTAACTCTTACTCTGGCCTAATAGCTAAGGTCTTAACTCTTACTCTGGCCTCCTGGTTAAGGTCTTCACTCTTACTCTGGTCTAATAGCTAAGGTCTTAGACTCGTACTCTGGCCTACTGGTTAAGGTCTTAACTCTTACTCTGGCCTAATAGCTAAGGTCTCAACTCTTACTCTGGCCTAATAGCTAAGGTCTTAGACTCGTACTCTGGCCTATGGTTAAGGTCTTAACTCTTACTCTGGCCTAATAGCTAACGTCTTAACTCTTACTCTGGCCTAATATCTAAGGTCTTAGACTCGTACTCTGGCCTAATAGCTAAGGTCTTAGACTGGTACTCTGGCCTAATGGTTAAGGTCTTAACTCTTACTCTGGCCTAATAGCTAAGGTCTTAACTCTTACTCTGGCCTCCTGGTTAAGGTCTTCACTCTTACTCTGGTCTAATAGCTAAGGTCTTAGACTCGTACTCTGGCCTAATGGTTAAGGTCTTAACTCTTACTCTGGCCTAATAGCTAAGGTCTTAACTCTTACTCTGGCCTAATATCTAAGGTCTTGGACTCGTACTCTGGCCTACAGGTTAAGGTGTTAACTCTTACTCTGGTCTACTGGTTAAGGTCTAAACTCTTACTCTGGCCTAATAGCTAAGGTCTTAACTCTTACTCTGGCCTAATAGCTAAGGTCTTAGACTCGTACTATGGCCTACAGGTTAAGGTCTTAACTCTTACACTGGCCTACTGGGTAAGGTCTTAACTCTTACTCTGGCGTAATAGCTAAGGTCTTAACTCTTACTCTGGCCTAATAGCTAAGGTCTTAGACTCGTACTATGGCCTACAGGTTACGGTCTTAACTCTTACTCTGGCCTACTGGTTAAGGTCTTAACTCTTACTCTGGCCTAATAGCTAAGGTCTTAGACTTGTACTCTGGCCTACTGGTTAAGGTCTTAACTCTTACTCTGGCCTACTGGTTAAGGTCTTAACTCTTACTCTGGCCTAATAGCTAAAGTCTGAGACTCGTACTCTGGCCTAATGGTTAAGGTCTTAACGCTTACTCTGGCCTACTGGTTAAGGTCTTAACTCTTACTCTGGCCTACTGGTTAAGGTCTTATCTCTTTCTCTGGCCTAATGGTTAAGGTCTTAACTCTTACTCTGGCCTAATAGCTAAGGTCTTAACTCTTACTCTGGCCTAATAGCTAAGGTCTTAGACTCACACTCTGGCCTACTGGTTAAGGTCTTAACTCTTACTCTGGCCTAATAGCTAAGGTCTTAACTCTTACTCTGGCCTAATAGCTAAGGTCTTAGACTCATACTCTGGCCTAATGGTTAAGGTCTTAACTCTTACTCTGGCCTAATAGCTAAGGTCTTAACTCTTACTCTGGCCTAATAGCTAAGGTCTTAGACTCGTACTCTGGCCTACTGGTTAAGGTCTTAACTCTTACTCTGGCCTACTGGTTAAGGTCTTAAATCTTACTCTGGCCTAATAACTAAGGTCTTACACTCGTACTCTGGCCTAATAGCTAAGGTCTTAGACTCGTACTCTGGCCTAATGGTTAAGGTCTTAACTCCTACTCTGGCCTACTGGTTAAGGTCTTCACTCTTACTCTGGCCTAATAGCTAAGGTCTTAGACTCGTACTCTGGCCTAATGGTTAAGGTCTTAACTATTACTCTGGCCTAATAGCTAAGGTCTTAATTCTTACTCTGGCCTAATAGCTATGGTCTTAACTCTTACTCTGGCCTAATAGCTAAGGTCTTAGACTTGTACTCTGGCCTACAGGTTAAGGTCTTAACTCTTACTCTGGCCTACTGGATAAGGTCTTAATTCTTACTCTGGCCTAATAGCTAAGGTCTTAACTCTTACTCTGACCTAATAGCTAAGGTCTTAGACTCGTACTATGGCCTACAGGTTACGGTCTTAACTCTTACTCTGGCCTACTGGTTAAGGTCTTAACTCTTACTCTGGCCTAATAGCTAAGGTCTTAGACTCGTACTCTGGCCTACTGGTTAAGGTCTTAACTCTTACTCTGGCCTGCTGGTTAAGGTCTTAACTCTTATTCTGGCCTACTGGTTAAGGTCTTAACTCTTTCTCTGGCCTAATGGTTAAGGTCTTAACTCTTACTCTGGCCTACTGGTTAAGGTCTTAACACTTCCTCTGGCCTAATAGCTAAGGTCTTAGACTCGTACTATGGCCTAATGGTTAAGGTCTTAACTCGTACTATGGCCTAATAGCTAAGGTCTTAACTCTTACCCTGGCCTAATAGCTAAGGTCATAGACTCATACTCTGGCCTACTGGTTAAGGTCTTAACTCTTACTCTGGCCTAATAGCTAAGGTCTTAACTCTTACTTTGGCCTAATAGCTAAGGTCTTAGACTCGTACTCTGGCCTCCTGGTTAAGGTCTTAACTCTTACTCTGGCGTAATAGCTAAAGTCTTAACTCTTACTCTGGCCTCATAGCTATGGTCTTAGACTCGTACTCTGGCCTACAGGTTATGGTCTTAACTCTTACTCTGGCCTACTGGTTAAGGTCCTAACTCTTAACCTGGCCTAATAGCTAAGGTCTTAACTCTTACTCTGGCCTAATAGCTAAGGTCTTAGACTCGTACTATGGCCTACAGGTTAAGGTCTTAACTCTTACTCTGGCCTACTGGTTAAGGTCTTAACTCTTACTCTGGCCTAATAGCTTAGGTCTTAGACTCGTACTATGGCCTACAGGTTAAGGTCTTAACTCTTACTCTGGCCTACTGGTTAAGGTCTTAACTCTTACTCTGGCCTAATAGCTAAGGTCTTAGACTCGTACTATGGCCTACAGGTTAAGGTCTTAACTCTTACTCTGGCCTTCTGGTTAAGGTCTTAACTCTTACGCTGGCCTACTGGTTAAGGTCTTAACTCTTACTCTGGCCTAATAGCTAAGGTCTTAACTCTTACTCTGGCCTACTGGTTAAGGTCTTAACTCTTACTCTGGCCTACTGGTTAAGGTCTTAACTCTTACTCTGGCCTATTAGCTAAGGTCTTAGACTCGTACTCTGGCCTAATAGCTAAGGTCTTAGACTCATACTCTGGCCTAATGGTTAAGGTCTTAACTCTTACTCTGGCCTAACAGCTAAGGTCTTAACTCTTACTCTGGCCTAATAGCTAAGGTCTTAACTCTTACTCTGGCCTAATAGCTAAGGTCTTAGACTCGTACTCTGGCCTACAGGTTAAGGTCTTAACTATTACTCTGGCCTACTGGTTAAGGTCTTAACTCTTACTCTGGCCTAATAGCTAAGGTCTTAACTCTTACTCTAGCCTAATAGCTAAGGTCTTAGACTCGTACTATGGCCTACAGGTTAAGGTCTTAACTCTTACTCTGGCCAACTGGTTAAGGTCTTAACTCTTACTCTGGCCTAATAGCTAAGGTCTTAGACTCGTACTATGGCCTACAGGTTAAGGTCTTAACTCTTACTCTGGCCTACTGGTTAAGGTCTTAACTCTTACTCTGGCCTAATAGCTAAGGTCTTAGACTCGTACTATGGCCTACAGGTTAAGGTATTTACTCTTACTCTGACCTAATAGCTAAGGTCTTAGACTCGTACTCTGGCCTACTGGTTAAGGTCTTAACTCTTACTCTGGCCTAATAGCTAAGCTCTTAACTCTTACTCTGGCCTACTGGTTAAGGTCTTAACTCTTACTCTGGCCTAATAGCTAAGGTCTTAGACTCGTACTCTGGCCTAATGTTTAAGGTCTTAACTCTTACTCTGGCCTAATAGCTAAGGTCTTAGACTCGTACTCTGGCCTACAGGTTAAGGTCTTAACTCTTACTCTGGCCTACTGGATAAGGTCTTAATTCTTACTCTGGCCTAATAGCTAAGGTCTTAACTCTTACTCTGACCTAATAGCTAAGGTCTTAGACTCGTACTATGGCCTACAGGTTACGGTCTTAACTCTTACTCTGGCCTACTGGTTAAGGTCTTAACTCTTACTCTGGCCTAATAGCTAAGGTCTTAGACTCATACTGTGGCCTAAAGGTTAAGGTCTTAACTCTTACTCTGGCCTGCTGGTTAAGGTCTTAACTCTTATTCTGGCCTACTGGTTAAGGTCTTAACTCTTACTCTGGCCTACTGGTTAAGGTCTTAACTCTTTCTCTGGCCTAATGGTTAAGGTCTTAACTCTTACTCTGGCCTACTGGTTAAGGTCTTAACTCTTCCTCTGGCCTAATAGCTAAGGTCTTAGACTCGTACTATGGCCTAATGGTTAAGGTCTTAACTCGTACTATGGCCTTATAGCTAAGGTCTTAACTCTTACCCTGGCCTAATAGCTAAGGTCATAGACTCATACTCTGGCCTACTGGTTAAGGTCTTAACTCTTACTCTGGCCTAATAGCTAAGGTCTTAACTCTTACTTTGGCCTAATAGCTAAGGTCTTAGACTCGTACTCTGGCCTCCTGGTTAAGGTCTTAACTCTTACTCTGGCGTAATAGCTAAAGTCTTAACTCTTACTCTGGCCTCATAGCTATGGGCTTAGACTCGTACTCTGGCCTACAGGTTATGGTCTTAACTCTTACTCTGGCCTACTGGTTAAGGTCCTAACTCTCAACCTGGCCTAATAGCTAAGGTCTTAACTCTTACTCTGGCCTAATAGCTAAGGTCTTAGACTCGTACTATGGCCTACAGGTTAAGGTCTTAACTCTTACTCTGGCCTACTGGTTAAGGTCTTAACTCTTACTCTGGCCTAATAGCTAAGGTCTTAGACTCGTACTATGGCCTACAGGTTAAGGTCTTAACTCTTACTCTGGCCTACTGGTTAAGGTCTTAACTCTTACTCTGGCCTAATAGCTAAGGTCTTAGACTCGTACTATGGCCTACAGGTTAAGGTCTTAACTCTTACTCTGGCCTAATAGCTAAGGTCTTAACTCTTACTCTGGCCTTCTGCTTAAGGTCTTAACTCTTACGCTGGCCTACTGGTTAAGGTCTTAACTCTTACTCTGGCCTAATAGCTAAGGTCTTAACTCTTACTCTGGCCTACTGGTTAAGGTCTTAACTCTTACTCTGGCCTACTGGTTAAGGTCTTAACTCTTACTCTGGCCTATTAGCTAAGGTCTTAGACTCGTACTCTGGCCTAATAGCTAAGGTCTTAGACTCATACTCTGGCCTAATGGTTAAGGTCTTAACTCTTACTCTGGCCTAACAGCTAAGGTCTTAACTCTTACTCTGGCCTAATAGCTAAGGTCTTAACTCTTACTCTGGCCTAATAGCTAAGGTCTTAGACTCGTACTCTGGCCTACAGGTTAAGGTCTTAACTATTACTCTGGCCTACTGGTTAAGGTCTTAACTCTTACTCTGGCCTAATAGCTAAGGTCTTAACTCTTACTCTAGCCTAATAGCTAAGGTCTTAGACTCGTACTATGGCCTACAGGTTAAGGTCTTAACTCTTACTCTGGCCAACTGGTTAAGGTCTTAACTCTTACTCTGGCCTAATAGCTAAGGTCTTAGACTCGTACTATGGCCTACAGGTTAAGGTCTTAACTCTTACTCTGGCCTACTGGTTAAGGTCTTAACTCTTACTCTGGCCTAATAGCTAAGGTCTTAGACTCGTACTATGGCCTACAGGTTAAGGTATTTACTCTTACTCTGGCCTAATAGCTAAGGTCTTAGACTCGTACTCTGGCCTACTGGTTAAGGTCTTAACTCTTATTCTGGCCTAATAGCTAAGCTCTTAACTCTTACTCTGGCCTACTGGTTAAGGTCTTAACTCTTACTCTGGCCTAATAGCTAAGGTCTTAGACTCGTACTCTGGCCTAATGTTTAAGGTCTTAACTCTTACTCTGGCCTAATAGCTAAGGTCTTAGACTCGTACTCTGGCCTAATAGATAAGGTCTTAGACTCGTACACTGGCCTAATGGTTAAGGTCTTAACTCTTACTCTGGCCTAATGTTTAAGGTCTTAACTCTTACCCTGGCCTACTGGTTAAGGTCTTAACTCTTACTCTGGCCTAGGTCTTAGCTCTTTCTCTGGCCTAATGGTTAAGGTCTTAACTCTTACTCTGGCCTACTGGTTAAGGTCTTAACTCTTACTCTGGCCTAATAGCTAAGGACTTAGACTCGTAATCTGGCCTACTGGTTAAGGTCTTAAATCTTACTCTGGCCTAATAGCTAAGGTCTTAACTCTTACTCTGGCCTAATAGCTAAGGTCTTAGACTCATACTCTGGCCTACTGGTTAAGGTCTTAACTCTTACTCTGGCATAATAGCTAAGGTCTCAACTCTTACTCTGGCCTAATAGCTAAGGTCTTAGACTCGTACTCTGGCCTATGGTTAAGGTCTTAACTCTTACTCTGGCCTAATAGCTAAGGTCTTAACTCTTACTCTGGCCTAATAGCTAAGGTCTTAGACTCGTACTCTGGCCTACAGGTTAAGGTCTTAACTCTTACTCTGGCCTACTGGTTATGGTCTTAACTCTTACTCTGGCCTAATAGCTAAGGTCTTAGACTCGTACTCTGGCCTAATAGCTAAGGTCTTAGACTTGTACTCTGGCCTAATGGTTAAGGTCTTAACTCTTACTCTGGCCTAATAGCTAAGGTCTTAACTCTTACTCTGGCCTCCTGGTTAAGGTCTTCACTCTTACTCTGGTCTAATAGCTAAGGTCTTAGACTCGTACTCTGGCCTAATGGTTAAGGTCTTAACTCTTACTCTGGCCTAATAGCTAAGGTCTTAACTCTTACTCTGGCCTAATAACTAAGGTCTTAGACTCGTACTATGGCCTACAGGTTAAGGTGTTAACTCTTACTCTGGTCGGTCTACTGGTTAAGGTCTAAACTCTTACTCTGGCCTAATAGCTAAGGTCTTAACTCTTACTCTGGCCTAATAGCTAAGGTCTTAGACTCGTACTATGGCCTACAGGTTAAGGTCTTAACTCTTACACTGGCCTACTGGGTAAGGTCTTAACTCTTACTCTGGCGTAATAGCTAAGGTCTTAACTCTTACTCTGGCCTAATAGCTAAGGTCTTAGACTCGTACTATGGCCTACAGGTTACGGTCTTAACTCTTACTCTGGCCTACTGGTTAAGGTCTTAACTCTTACTCTGGCCTAATAGTTAAGGTCTTAGACTTGTACTCTGGCCTACTGGTTAAGGTCTTAACTCTTACTCTGGCCTACTGGTTAAGGTCTTAACTCTTACTCTGGCCTAATAGCTAACGTCTTAGACTCGTACTCTGGCCTAATGGTTAAGGTCTTAACTCTTACTCTGGCCTACTGGTTAAGGTCTTAACTCTTACTCTGGCCTACTGGTTAAGGTCTTATCTATTTCTCTGGCCTAATGGTTAAGGTCTTAACTCTTACTCTGGCCTAATAGCTAAGGTCTTAACTCTTACTCTGGCCTAATAGCTAAGGTCTTAGACTCACACTCTGGCCTACTGGTTAAGGTCTTAACTCTTACTCTGGCCTAATAGCTAAGGTCTTAACTCTTACTCTGGCCTAATAGCTAAGGTCTTAGACTCATACTCTGGCCTAATGGTTAAGGTCTTAACTCTTACTCTGGCCTAATAGCTAAGGTCTTAATTCTTACTCTGGCCTAATAGCTAAGGTCTTAGACTCGTACTCTGGCCTACTGGTTAAGGTCTTAACTCTTACTCTGGCCTACTGGTTAAGGTCTTAACTCTTACTCTGGCCTAATAGCTAAGGTCTTAGACTCGTACTATGGCCTAGAGGTTAAGGTCTTAACTCTTACTCTGGCCTACTGGTTAAGGTCTTAACTCTTTCTCCGGCCTAATAGCTAAGGTCTTAGACTTGTACTATGGCCTACAGGTTAAGGTCTTAACTCTTACACTGGCCTAATAGCTAAGGTCTTAGACTCATACTCTGGCCTACTGGTTAAGGTCTTAACTCTTACTCTGGCCTCATAGCTAAGGTCTTAACTCTTACTCTGGCCTTCTGGTTAAGGTCTTAACTCTTACGCTGGCCTACTGGTTAAGGTCTTAACTCTTACTCTGGCCTAATAGCTAAGGTCTTAACTCTTACTCTGGCCTACTGGTTAAGGTCTTAACTCTTACTCTGGCCTACTGGTTAAGGTCTTAACTCTTACTCTGGCCTATCAGCTAAGGTCTTAGACTCGTACTCTGGCCTAATAGCTAAGGTCTTAGACTCATACTCTGGCCTAATGGTTAAGGTCTTAACTCTTACTCTGGCCTAACAGCTAAGGTCTTAACTCTTACTCTGGCCTAATAGCTAAGGTCTTAACTCTTACTCTGGCCTAATAGCTAAGGTCTTAGACTCGTACTCTGGCCTACAGGTTAAGGTCTTAACTATTACTCTGGCCTACTGGTTAAGGTCTTAACTCTTACTCTGGCCTAATAGCTAAGGTCTTAACTCTTACTCTAGCCTAATAGCTAAGGTCTTAGACTCGTACTATGGCCTACAAGTTAAGGTCTTAACTCTTACTCTGGCCAACTGGTTAAGGTCTTAACTCTTACTCTGGCCTAATAGCTAAGGTCTTAGACTCGTACTATGGCCTACAGGTTAAGGTCTTAACTCTTACTCTGGCCTACTGGTTAAGGTCTTAACTCTTACTCTGGCCTAATAGCTAAGGTCTTAGACTCGTACTATGGCCTACAGGTTAAGGTATTTACTCTTACTCTGGCCTAATAGCTAAGGTCTTAGACTCGTACTCTGGCCTACTGGTTAAGGTCTTAACTCTTACTCTGGCCTAATAGCTAAGCTCTTAACTCTTACTCTGGCCTACTGGTTAAGGTCTTAACTCTTACTCTGGCCTAAAAGCTAAGGTCTTAGACTCATACTCTGGCCTAATTTTTAAGGTCTTAACTCTTACTCTGGCCTAAAAGCTAAGGTCTTAGACTCATACTCTGGCCTAATAGCTAAGGTCTTAGACTCACACTCTGGCCTAATGGTTAAGGTCTTAACTCTTACTCTGGCCTAATAGCTAAGGTCTTAACTCTTACTCTGGCCTAATAGCTAAGGTCTTAGACTCATACTCTGGCCTAATGGTTAAGGTCTTAACTCTTACTCTGGCCTAAAAGCTAAGGTCTTAGACTCATACTCTGGCCTAATGTTTAAGGTCTTAACTCTTACTCTGGCCTAATAGCTAAGGTCTTAGACTCGTACTCTGGCCTAATAGATAAGGTCTTAGACTCGTACACTGGCCTAATGGTTAAGGTCTTAACTCTTACTCTGGCCTAATGTTTAAGGTCTTAACTCTTACCCTGGCCTACTAGTTAAGGTCTTAACTCTTACTCTGGCCTAGGTCTTAGCTCTTTCTCTGGCCTAATGGTTAAGGTCTTAACTCTTACTCTGGCCTACTGGTTAAGGTCTTAACTCTTACTCTGGCCTAATAGCTAAGGACTTAGACTCGTAATCTGGCCTACTGGTTAAGGTCTTAAATCTTACTCTGGCCTAATAGCTAAGGTCTTAACTCTTACTCTGGCCTAATAGCTAAGGTCTTAGACTCATACTCTGGCCTACTGGTTAAGGTCTTAACTCTTACTCTTTCCTAATAGCTAAGGTCTTAACTCTTACTTTGGCCAAATAGCTAATGTCTTAGACTCGTACTCTGGCCTACTGGTTAAGGTCTTAACTCTTACTCTGGCCTAATAGCTAAGGTCTCAACTCTTACTCTGGCCTAATAGCTAAGGTCTTAGACTCGTACTCTGGCCTATGGTTAAGGTCTTAACTCTTACTCTGGCCTAATAGCTAACGTCTTAACTCTTACTCTGGCCTAATATCTAAGGTCTTAGACTCGTACTCTGGCCTAATAGCTAAGGTCTTAGACTGGTACTCTGGCCTAATGGTTAAGGTCTTAACTCTTACTCTGGCCTAATAGCTAAGGTCTTAACTCTTACTCTGGCCTCCTGGTTAAGGTCTTCACTCTTACTCTGGTCTAATAGCTAAGGTCTTAGACTCGTACTCTGGCCTAATGGTTAAGGTCTTAACTCTTACTCTGGCCTAATAGCTAAGCTCTTAACTCTTACTCTGGCCTACTGGTTAAGGTCTTAACTCTTACTCTGGCCTAAAAGCTAAGGTCTTAGACTCATACTCTGGCCTAATGTTTAAGGTCTTAACTCTTACTCTGGCCTAAAAGCTAAGGTCTTAGACTCATACTCTGGCCTAATAGCTAAGGTCTTAGACTCACACTCTGGCCTAATGGTTAAGGTCTTAACTCTTACTCTGGCCTAATAGCTAAGGTCTTAACTCTTACTCTGGCCTAATAGCTAAGGTCTTAGACTCATACTCTGGCCTAATGGTTAAGGTCTTAACTCTTACTCTGGCCTAAAAGCTAAGGTCTTAGACTCATACTCTGGCCTAATGTTTAAGGTCTTAACTCTTACTCTGGCCTAATAGCTAAGGTCTTAGACTCGTACTCTGGCCTAATAGATAAGGTCTTAGACTCGTACTCTGGCCTAATGGTTAAGGTCTTAACTCCTACTCTGGCCTACTGGTTAAGGTCTTCACTCTTACTCTGGCCTAATAGCTAAGGTCTTAGACTCGTACTCTGGCCTAATGGTTAAGGTCTTAACTATTACTCTGGCCTAATAGCTAAGGTCTTAATTCTTACTCTGGCCTAATAGCTATGGTCTTAACTCTTACTCTGGCCTAATAGCTAAGGTCTTAGACTTGTACTCTGGCCTACAGGTTAAGGTCTTAACTCTTACTCTGGCCTACTGGATAAGGTCTTAATTCTTACTCTGGCCTAATAGCTAAGGTCTTAACTCTTACTCTGACCTAATAGCTAAGGTCTTAGACTCGTACTATGGCCTACAGGTTACGGTCTTAACTCTTACTCTGGCCTACTGGTTAAGGTCTTAACTCTTACTCTGGCCTAATAGCTAAGGTCTTAGTCTCATACTGTGGCCTAAAGGTTAAGGTCTTAACTCTTACTCTGGCCTGCTGGTTAAGGTCTTAACTCTTATTCTGGCCTACTGGTTAAGGTCTTAACTCTTACTCTGGCCTACTGGTTAAGGTCTTAACTCTTTCTCTGGCCTAATGGTTAAGGTCTTAACTCTTACTCTGGCCTACTGGTTAAGGTCTTAACACTTCCTCTGGCCTAATAGCTAAGGTCTTATACTCGTACTATGGCCTAATGGTTAAGGTCTTAACTCGTACTATGGCCTAATAGCTAAGGTCTTAACTCTTACCCTGGCCTAATAGCTAAGGTCATAGACTCATACTCTGGCCTACTGGTTAAGGTCTTAACTCTTACTCTGGCCTAATAGCTAAGGTCTTAACTCTTACTTTGGCCTAATAGCTAAGGTCTTAGACTCGTACTCTGGCCTCCTGGTTAAGGTCTTAACTCTTACTCTGGCGTAATAGCTAAAGTCTTAACTCTTACTCTGGCCTCATAGCTATGGTCTTAGACTCGTACTCTGGCCTACAGGTTATGGTCTTAACTCTTACTCTGGCCTACTGGTTAAGGTCCTAACTCTTAACCTGGCCTAATAGCTAAGGTCTTAACTCTTACTCTGGCCTAATAGCTAAGGTTTTAGACTCGTACTATGGCCTACAGGTTAAGGTCTTAACTCTTACTCTGGCCTACTGGTTAAGGTCTTAACTCTTACTCTGGCCTAATAGCTAAGGTCTTAGACTCGTACTATGGCCTACAGGTTAAGGTCTTAACTCTTACTCTGGCCTACTGGTTAAGGTCTTAACTCTTACTCTGGCCTAATAGCTAAGGTCTTAGACTCGTACTATGGCCTACAGGTTAAGGTCTTAACTCTTACTCTGGCCTAATAGCTAAGGTCTTAACTCTTACTCTGGCCTTCTGGTTAAGGTCTTAACTCTTACGCTGGCCTACTGGTTAAGGTCTTAACTCTTACTCTGGCCTAATAGCTAAGGTCTTAACTCTTACTCTGGCCTACTGGTTAAGGTCTTAACTCTTACTCTGGCCTACTGGTTAAGGTCTTAACTCTTACTCTGGCCTATTAGCTAAGGTCTTAGACTCGTACTCTGGCCTAATAGCTAAGGTCTTAGACTCATACTCTGGCCTAATGGTTAAGGTCTTAACTCTTACTCTGGCCTAACAGCTAAGGTCTTAACTCTTACTCTGGCCTAATAGCTAAGGTCTTAACTCTTACTCTGGCCTAATAGCTAAGGTCTTAGACTCGTACTCTGGCCTACAGGTTAAGGTCTTAACTATTACTCTGGCCTACTGGTTAAGGTCTTAACTCTTACTCTGGCCTAATAGCTAAGGTCTTAACTCTTACTCTAGCCTAATAGCTAAGGTCTTAGATTCGTACTATGGCCTACAGGTTAAGGTCTTAACTCTTACTCTGGCCAACTGGTTAAGGTCTTAACTCTTACTCTGGCCTAATAGCTAAGGTCTTAGACTCGTACTATGGCCTACAGGTTAAGGTCTTAACTCTTACTCTGGCCTACTGGTTAAGGTCTTAACTCTTACTCTGGCCTAATAGCTAAGGTCTTAGACTCGTACTATGGCCTACAGGTTAAGGTATTTACTCTTACTCTGGCCTAATAGCTAAGGTCTTAGACTCGTACTCTGGCCTACTGGTTAAGGTCTTAACTCTTACTCTGGCCTAATAGCTAAGCTCTTAACTCTTACTCTGGCCTACTGGTTATGGTCTTAACTCTTACTCTGGCCTAATAGCTAAGGTCTTAGACTCGTACTCTGGCCTAATGTTTCAGGTCTTAACTCTTACTCTGGCCTAATAGCTAAGGTCTTAGACTCGTACTCTGGCCTAATAGATAAGGTCTTAGACTCGTACACTGGCCTAATGGTTAAGGTCTTAACTCTTACTCTGGCCTAATGTTTAAGGTCTTAACTCTTACCCTGGCCTACTGGTTAAGGTCTTAACTCTTACTCTGGCCTAGGTCTTAGCTCTTTCTCTGGCCTAATGGTTAAGGTCTTAACTCTTACTCTGGCCTACTGGTTAAGGTCTTAACTCTTACTCTGGCCTAATAGCTAAGGACTTAGACTCGTAATCTGGCCTACTGGTTAAGGTCTTAAATCTTACTCTGGCCTAATAGCTAAGGTCTTAACTCTTACTCTGGCCTAATAGCTAAGGTCTTAGACTCATACTCTGGCCTACTGGTTAAGGTCTTAACTCTTACTCTGGCATAATAGCTAAGGTCTCAACTCTTACTCTGGCCTAATAGCTAAGGTCGTAGACTCGTACTCTGGCCTATGGTTAAGGTCTTAACTCTTACTCTGGCCTAATAGCTAAGGTCTTCACTCTTACTCTGGCCTAATAGCTAAGGTCTTAGACTCGTACTCTGGCGTACAGGTTAAGGTCTTAACTCTTACTCTGGCCTACTGGTTAAGGTCTTAACTCTTACTCTGGCCTAATAGCTAAGGTCTTAGACTCGTACTCTGGCCTAATAGCTAAGGTCTTAGACTTGTACTCTGGCCTAATGGTTAAGGTCTTAACTCTTACTCTGGCCTAATAGCTAAGGTCTTAACTCTTACTCTGGCCTCCTGGTTAAGGTCTTCACTCTTACTCTGGTCTAATAGCTAAGGTCTTAGACTCGTACTCTGGCCTACTGGTTAAGGTCTTAACTCTTACTCTGGCCTAATAGCTAAGGTCTCAACTCTTACTCTGGCCTAATAGCTAAGGTCTTAGACTCGTACTCTGGCCTATGGTTAAGGTCTTAACTCTTACTCTGGCCTAATAGCTAACGTCTTAACTCTTACTCTGGCCTAATATCTAAGGTCTTAGACTCGTACTCTGGCCTAATAGCTAAGGTCTTAGACTGGTACTCTGGCCTAATGGTTAAGGTCTTAACTCTTACTCTGGCCTAATAGCTAAGGTCTTAACTCTTACTCTGGCCTCCTGGTTAAGGTCTTCACTCTTACTCTGGTCTAATAGCTAAGGTCTTAGACTCGTACTCTGGCCTAATGGTTAAGGTCTTAACTCTTACTCTGGCCTAATAGCTAAGGTCTTAACTCTTACTCTGGCCTAATATCTAAGGTCTTGGACTCGTACTCTGGCCTACAGGTTAAGGTGTTAACTCTTACTCTGGTCTACTGGTTAAGGTCTAAACTCTTACTCTGGCCTAATAGCTAAGGTCTTAACTCTTACTCTGGCCTAATAGCTAAGGTCTTAGACTCGTACTATGGCCTACAGGTTAAGGTCTTAACTCTTACACTGGCCTACTGGGTAAGGTCTTAACTCTTACTCTGGCGTAATAGCTAAGGTCTTAACTCTTACTCTGGCCTAATAGCTAAGGTCTTAGACTCGTACTATGGCCTACAGGTTACGGTCTTAACTCTTACTCTGGCCTACTGGTTAAGGTCTTAACTCTTACTCTGGCCTAATAGCTAAGGTCTTAGACTTGTACTCTGGCCTACTGGTTAAGGTCTTAACTCTTACTCTGGCCTACTGGTTAAGGTCTTAACTCTTACTCTGGCCTAATAGCTAAAGTCTGAGACTCGTACTCTGGCCTAATGGTTAAGGTCTTAACGCTTACTCTGGCCTACTGGTTAAGGTCTTAACTCTTACTCTGGCCTACTGGTTAAGGTCTTATCTCTTTCTCTGGCCTAATGGTTAAGGTCTTAACTCTTACTCTGGCCTAATAGCTAAGGTCTTAACTCTTACTCTGGCCTAATAGCTAAGGTCTTAGACTCACACTCTGGCCTACTGGTTAAGGTCTTAACTCTTACTCTGGCCTAATAGCTAAGGTCTTAACTCTTACTCTGGCCTAATAGCTAAGGTCTTAGACTCATACTCTGGCCTAATGGTTAAGGTCTTAACTCTTACTCTGGCCTAATAGCTAAGGTCTTAACTCTTACTCTGGCCTAATAGCTAAGGTCTTAGACTCGTACTCTGGCCTACTGGTTAAGGTCTTAACTCTTACTCTGGCCTACTGGTTAAGGTCTTAAATCTTACTCTGGCCTAATAACTAAGGTCTTACACTCGTACTCTGGCCTAATAGCTAAGGTCTTAGACTCGTACTCTGGCCTAATGGTTAAGGTCTTAACTCCTACTCTGGCCTACTGGTTAAGGTCTTCACTCTTACTCTGGCCTAATAGCTAAGGTCTTAGACTCGTACTCTGGCCTAATGGTTAAGGTCTTAACTATTACTCTGGCCTAATAGCTAAGGTCTTAATTCTTACTCTGGCCTAATAGCTATGGTCTTAACTCTTACTCTGGCCTAATAGCTAAGGTCTTAGACTTGTACTCTGGCCTACAGGTTAAGGTCTTAACTCTTACTCTGGCCTACTGGATAAGGTCTTAATTCTTACTCTGGCCTAATAGCTAAGGTCTTAACTCTTACTCTGACCTAATAGCTAAGGTCTTAGACTCGTACTATGGCCTACAGGTTACGGTCTTAACTCTTACTCTGGCCTACTGGTTAAGGTCTTAACTCTTACTCTGGCCTAATAGCTAAGGTCTTAGACTCGTACTCTGGCCTACTGGTTAAGGTCTTAACTCTTACTCTGGCCTGCTGGTTAAGGTCTTAACTCTTATTCTGGCCTACTGGTTAAGGTCTTAACTCTTTCTCTGGCCTAATGGTTAAGGTCTTAACTCTTACTCTGGCCTACTGGTTAAGGTCTTAACCCTTCCTCTGGCCTAATAGCTAAGGTCTTAGACTCGTACTATGGCCTAATGGTTAAGGTCTTAACTCGTACTATGGCCTAATAGCTAAGGTCTTAACTCTTACCCTGGCCTAATAGCTAAGGTCATAGACTCATACTCTGGCCTACTGGTTAAGGTCTTAACTCTTACTCTGGCCTAATAGCTAAGGTCTTAACTCTTACTTTGGCCTAATAGCTAAGGACTTAGACTCGTAATCTGGCCTACTGGTTAAGGTCTTAACTCTTACTCTGGCCTAATAGCTAAGGTCTTAGACTCGTACTCTGGCCTAATGTTTAAGGTCTTAACTCTTACTCTGGCCTAATAGCTAAGGTCTTAGACTCGTACTCTGGCCTAATAGATAAGGTCTTAGACTCGTACACTGGCCTAATGGTTAAGGTCTTAACTCTTACTCTGGCCTAATGTTTAAGGTCTTAACTCTTACCCTGGCCTACTGGTTAAGGTCTTAACTCTTACTCTGGCCTAGGTCTTAGCTCTTTCTCTGGCCTAATGGTTAAGGTCTTAACTCTTACTCTGGCCTACTGGTTAAGGTCTTAACTCTTACTCTGGCCTAATAGCTAAGGACTTAGACTCGTAATCTGGCCTACTGGTTAAGGTCTTAAATCTTACTCTGGCCTAATAGCTAAGGTCTTAACTCTTACTCTGGCCTAATAGCTAAGGTCTTAGACTCATACTCTGGCCTACTGGTTAAGGTCTTAACTCTTACTCTGGCATAATAGCTAAGGTCTCAACTCTTACTCTGGCCTAATAGCTAAGGTCTTAGACTCGTACTCTGGCCTATGGTTAAGGTCTTAACTCTTACTCTGGCCTAATAGCTAAGGTCTTAACTCTTACTCTGGCCTAATAGCTAAGGTCTTAGACTCGTACTCTGGCCTACAGGTTAAGGTCTTAACTCTTACTCTGGCCTACTGGTTATGGTCTTAACTCTTACTCTGGCCTAATAGCTAAGGTCTTAGACTCGTACTCTGGCCTAATAGCTAAGGTCTTAGACTTGTACTCTGGCCTAATGGTTAAGGTCTTAACTCTTACTCTGGCCTAATAGCTAAGGTCTTAACTCTTACTCTGGCCTCCTGGTTAAGGTCTTCACTCTTACTCTGGTCTAATAGCTAAGGTCTTAGACTCGTACTCTGGCCTAATGGTTAAGGTCTTAACTCTTACTCTGGCCTAATAGCTAAGGTCTTAACTCTTACTCTGGCCTAATAACTAAGGTCTTAGACTCGTACTATGGCCTACAGGTTAAGGTGTTAACTCTTACTCTGGTCGGTCTACTGGTTAAGGTCTAAACTCTTACTCTGGCCTAATAGCTAAGGTCTTAACTCTTACTCTGGCCTAATAGCTAAGGTCTTAGACTCGTACTATGGCCTACAGGTTAAGGTCTTAACTCTTACACTGGCCTACTGGGTAAGGTCTTAACTCTTACTCTGGCGTAATAGCTAAGGTCTTAACTCTTACTCTGGCCTAATAGCTAAGGTCTTAGACTCGTACTATGGCCTACAGGTTACGGTCTTAACTCTTACTCTGGCCTACTGGTTAAGGTCTTAACTCTTACTCTGGCCTAATAGTTAAGGTCTTAGACTTGTACTCTGGCCTACTGGTTAAGGTCTTAACTCTTACTCTGGCCTACTGGTTAAGGTCTTAACTCTTACTCTGGCCTAATAGCTAACGTCTTAGACTCGTACTCTGGCCTAATGGTTAAGGTCTTAACTCTTACTCTGGCCTACTGGTTAAGGTCTTAACTCTTACTCTGGCCTACTGGTTAAGGTCTTATCTATTTCTCTGGCCTAATGGTTAAGGTCTTAACTCTTACTCTGGCCTAATAGCTAAGGTCTTAACTCTTACTCTGGCCTAATAGCTAAGGTCTTAGACTCACACTCTGGCCTACTGGTTAAGGTCTTAACTCTTACTCTGGCCTAATAGCTAAGGTCTTAACTCTTACTCTGGCCTAATAGCTAAGGTCTTAGACTCATACTCTGGCCTAATGGTTAAGGTCTTAACTCTTACTCTGGCCTAATAGCTAAGGTCTTAATTCTTACTCTGGCCTAATAGCTAAGGTCTTAGACTCGTACTCTGGCCTACTGGTTAAGGTCTTAACTCTTACTCTGGCCTACTGGTTAAGGTCTTAAATCTTACTCTGGCCTAATAACTAAGGTCTTACACTCGTACTCTGGCCTAATAGCTAAGGTCTTAGACTCGTGCTCTGGCCTAATGGTTAAGGTCTTAACTCCTACTCTGGCCTACTGGTTAAGGTCTTCACTCTTACTCTGGCCTAATAGCTAAGGTCTTAGACTCGTACTCTGGCCTAATGGTTAAGGTCTTAAGTATTACTCTGGCCTAATAGCTAAGGTCTTAATTCTTACTCTGGCCTAATAGCTAAGGTCTTAACTCTTACTCTGACCTAATAGCTAAGGTCTTAGACTCGTACTATGGCCTACAGGTTAAGGTCTTAACTCTTACTCTGGCCTACTGGTTAAGGTCCTAACGCTTACTCTGGCCTGCTGGTTAAGGTCTTAACTCTTATTCTGGCCTACTGGTTAAGGTCTTAACTAACTCTTACTCTGGCCTACTGGTTAAGGTCTTAACTCTTTCTCTGGCCTAATGGTTAAGGTCTTAACTCTTACTCTGGCCTACTGGTTAAGGTCTTAACTCTTCCTCTGGCCTAATAGCTAAGGTCTTAGACTCGTACTATGGCCTAATGGTTAAGGTCTTAACTCTTACTATGGCCTAATAGCTAAGGTCTTAACTCTTACCATGGCCTAATAGCTAAGGTCATAGACTCATACTCTGGCCTACTGGTTAAGGTCTTAACTCTTACTCTGGCCTAATGGCTAAGGTCTTAACTCTTACTCTGGCCTAATCGCTAAGGTCTTAGACTCGTACTCTGGCCTACTGGTTAAGGTCTTAACTCTTACTCTGGCATAATAGCTAAAGTCTTAACTCTTACTCTGGCCTCATAGCTATGGTCTTAGACTCGTACTCTGGCCTACAGGTTATGGTCTTAACTCTTACTGTGGCCTACTGGTTAAGGTCTTAACTCTTACTCTGGCCTAATAGCTAAGGTCTTAACTCTTACTCTGGCCTAATAGCTAAGGTCTTAGACTCGTACTATGGCCTACAGGTTAAGGTCTTAACTCTTACTCTGGCCTACTGGTTAAGGTCTTAACTCTTACTCTGGCCTAATAGCTAAGGTCTTAGACTCGTACTATGGCCTACAGGTTAAGGTCTTAACTCTTACTCTGGCCTACTGGTTAAGGTCTTAACTCTTACTCTGGCCTAATCGCTAAGGTCTTAGACTCGTACTATGGCCTACAGGTTAAGGTCTTAACTCTTAGTCTGGCCTAATAGCTAAGGTCTTAGACTCATACTCTGGCCTACTGGTTAAGGTCTTAACTCTTACTCTGGCCTAATAGCTAAGGTCTTAACTCTTACTCTGGCCTTCTGGTTAAGGTCTTAAATCTTACGCTGGCCTACTGGTTACGGTCTTAACTCTTACTCTGGCCTAATAGCTAAGGTCTTAACTCTTACTCTGGCCTACTGGTTAAGGTCTTAACTCTTACTTTGGCCTACTGGTTAAGGTCTTAACTCTTACTTTGGCCTAATGGCTAACGTCTTAGACTCGTACTCTGGCCTACTGGTTAAGGTCTTAACTCTTACTCTGGCATAATAGCTAAGGTCTCAACTTTTACTCTGGCCTAATAGCTAAGGTCTTAGACTCGTACTCTGGCCTATGGTTAAGGTCTTAACTCTTACTCTGGCCTAATAGCTAAGGTCTTAACTCTTACTCTGGCCTAATAGCTAAGGTCTTAGACTCGTACTCTGGCCTACAGGTTAAGGTCTTAACTCTTACTCTGGCCTACTGGTTAAGGTCTTAACTCTTACTCTGGCCTAATAGCTAAGGTCTTAGACTCGTACTCTGGCCTAATAGCTAAGGTCTTAGACTTGTACTCTGGCCTAATGATTAAGGTCTTAACTCTTACTCTGGCCTAATAGCTAAGGTCTTAACTCTTACTCTGGCCTCCTGGTTAAGGTCTTCACTCTTACTCTGGTCTAATAGCTAAGGTCTTAGACTCGTACTCTGGCCTAATGGTTAAGGTCTTAACTCTTACTCTGGCCTAATAGCTAAGGTCTTAACTCTTACTCTGGCCTAATAACTAAGGTCTTAGACTCGTACTCTGGCCTACAGGTTAAGGTGTTAACTCTTACTCTGGTCGGTCTACTGGTTAAGGTCTAAACTCTTACTCTGGCCCAATAGCTAAGGTCTTAACTCTTACTCTGGCCTAATAGCTAAGGTCTTAGACTCGTACTATGGCCTACAGGTTAAGGTCTTAACTCTTACACTGGCCTACTGGGTAAGGTCTTAACTCTTACTCTGGTGTAATAGCTAAGGTCTTAACTCTTACTCTGGCCTAATAGCTAAGGTCTTAGACTTGTACTATGGCCTACAGGTTACGGTCTTAACTCTTACTCTGGCCTACTGGTTAAGGTCTTAACTCTTACTCTGGCCTAATAGTTAAGGTCTTATACTTGTACTCTGGCCTACTGGTTAAGGTCTTAACTCTTACTCTGGCCTACTGGTTAAGGTCTTAACTCTTACTCTGGCCTAATAGCTAACGTCTTAGACTCGTACTCTGGCCTAATGGTTAAGGTCTTAACTCTCACTCTGGCCTACTGGTTAAGGTCTTAACTCTTACTCTGGCCTACTGGTTAAGGTCTTATCTCTTTCTCTGGCCTAATGGTTAAGGTCTTAACTCTTACTCTGGCCTAATAGCTAAGGTCTTAGACTCACACTCTGGCCTACTGGTTAAGGTCTTAACTCTTACTCTGGCCTAATAGCTAAGGTCTTAACTCTTACTCTGGCCTAATAGCTAAGGTCTTAGACTCATACTCTGGCCTAATGGTTAAGGTCTTAACTCTTACTCTGGCCTAATAGCTAAGGTCTTAACTCTTACTCTGGCCTAATAGCTAAGGTCTTAGACTCGTACTCTGGCCTACTGGTTAAGGTCTTAACTCTTACTCTGGCCTACTGGTTAAGGTCTTAAATCTTACTCTGGCCTAATAACTAAGGTCTTACACTCGTACTCTGGCCTAATAGCTAAGGTCTTAGACTCGTACTCTGGCCTAATGGTTAAGGTCTTAACTCCTACTCTGGCCTACTGGTTAAGGTCTTCACTCTTACTCTGGCCTAATAGCTAAGGTCTTAGACTCGTACTCTGGCCTAATGGTTAAGGTCTTAACTATTACTCTGGCCTAATAGCTAAGGTCTTAATTCTTACTCTGGCCTAATAGCTATGGTCTTAACTCTTACTCTGGCCTAATAGCTAAGGTCTTAGACTTGTACTCTGGCCTACAGGTTAAGGTCTTAACTCTTACTCTGGCCTACTGGATAAGGTCTTAATTCTTACTCTGGCCTAATAGCTAAGGTCTTAACTCTTACTCTGACCTAATAGCTAAGGTCTTAGACTCGTACTATGGCCTACAGGTTAAGGTCTTAACTCTTACTCTGGCCTACTGGTTAAGGTCTTAACGCTTACTCTGGCCTGCTGGTTAAGGTCTTAACTCTTATTCTGGCCTACTGGTTAAGGTCTTAACTCTTACTCTGGCCTACTGGTTAAGGTCTTAACTCTTTCTCTGGCCTAATGGTTAAGGTCTTAACTCTTACTCTGGCCTACTGGTTAAGGTCTTAACTCTTCCTCTGGCCTAATAGCTAAGGTCTTAGACTCGTACTATGGCCTAATGGTTAAGGTCTTAACTCTTACTATGGCCTAATAGCTAAGGTCTTAACTCTTACCCTGGCCTAATAGCTAAGGTCATAGACTCATACTCTGGCCTACTGGTTAAGGTCTTAACTCTTACTCTGGCCTAATAGCTAAGGTCTTAACTCTTACTCTGGCCTAATAGCTAAGGTCTTAGACTCGTACTCTGGCCTACTGGTTAAGGTCTTAACTCTTACTCTGGCGTAATAGCTAAAGTCTTAACTCTTACTCTGGCCTCATAGCTATGGTCTTAGACTCGTACTCTGGCCTACAGGTTATGGTCTTAACTCTTACTCTGGCCTACTGGTTAAGGTCTTAACTCTTACTCTGGCCTAATAGCTAAGGTCTTAACTCTTACTCTGGCCTAATAGCTAAGGTCTTAGACTCGTACTATGGCCTACAGGTTAAGGTCTTAACTCTTACTCTGGCCTACTGGTTAAGGTCTTAACTCTTACTCTGGCCTAATAGCTAAGGTCTTAGACTCGTACTATGGCCTACAGGTTAGGGTCTTAACTCTTACTCTGGCCTACTGGTTAAGGTCTTAACTCTTACTCTGGCCTACTGGTTAAGGTCTTAAATCTTACTCTGGCCTAATAACTAAGGTCTTACACTCGTACTCTGGCCTAATAGCTAAGGTCTTAGACTCGTACTCTGGCCTAATGGTTAAGGTCTTAACTCCTACTCTGGCCTACTGGTTAAGGTCTTCACTCTTACTCTGGCCTAATAGCTAAGGTCTTAGACTCGTACTCTGGCCTAATGGTTAAGGTCTTAACTATTACTCTGGCCTAATAGCTAAGGTCTTAATTCTTACTCTGGCCTAATAGCTATGGTCTTAACTCTTACGCTGGCCTAATAGCTAAGGTCTTAGACTTGTACTCTGGCCTACAGGTTAAGGTCTTAACTCTTACTCTGGCCTACTGGATAAGGTCTTAATTCTTACTCTGGCCTAATAGCTAAGGTCTTAACTCTTACTCTGACCTAATAGCTAAGGTCTTAGACTCGTACTATGGCCTACAGGTTAAGGTCTTAACTCTTACTCTGGCCTACTGGTTAAGGTCTTAACGCTTACTCTGGCCTGCTGGTTAAGGTCTTAACTCTTATTCTGGCCTACTGGTTAAGGTCTTAACTCTTACTCTGGCCTTCTGGTTAAGGTCTTAACTCTTTCTCGGGCCTAATGGTTAAGGTCTTAACTCTTACTCTGGCCTACTGGTTAAGGTCTTAACTCTTCCTCTGGCCTAATAGCTAAGGTCTTAGACTCGTACTATGGCCTAATGGTTAAGGTCTTAACTCTTACTATGGCCTAATAGCTAAGGTCTTAACTCTTACCCTGGCCTAATAGCTAAGGTCATAGACTCATACTCTGGCCTACTGGTTAAGGTCTTAACTCTTACTCTGGCCTAATAGCTAAGGTCTTAACTCTTACTCTGGCCTAATAGCTAAGGTCTTAGACTCGTACTCTGGCCTACTGGTTAAGGTCTTAACTCTTACTCTGGCGTAATAGCTAAAGTCTTAACTCTTACTCTGGCCTCATAGCTATGGTCTTAGACTCGTACTCTGGCCTACAGGTTATGGTCTTAACTCTTACTCTGGCCTACTGGTTAAGGTCTTAACTCTTACTCTGGCCTAATAGCTAAGGTCTTAACTCTTACTCTGGCCTAATAGCTAAGGTCTTAGACTCGTACTATGGCCTACAGGTTAAGGTCTTAACTCTTACACTGGCCTACTGGGTAAGGTCTTAACTCTTACTCTGGTGTAATAGCTAAGGTCTTAACTCTTACTCTGGCCTAATAGCTAAGGTCTTAGACTTGTACTATGGCCTACAGGTTACGGTCTTAACTCTTACTCTGGCCTACTGGTTAAGGTCTTAACTCTTACTCTGGCCTAATAGTTAAGGTCTTATACTTGTACTCTGGCCTACTGGTTAAGGTCTTAACTCTTACTCTGGCCTACTGGTTAAGGTCTTAACTCTTACTCTGGCCTAATAGCTAACGTCTTAGACTCGTACTCTGGCCTAATGGTTAAGGTCTTAACTCTCACTCTGGCCTACTGGTTAAGGTCTTAACTCTTACTCTGGCCTACTGGTTAAGGTCTTATCTCTTTCTCTGGCCTAATGGTTAAGGTCTTAACTCTTACTCTGGCCTAATAGCTAAGGTCTTAGACTCACACTCTGGCCTACTGGTTAAGGTCTTAACTCTTACTCTGGCCTAATAGCTAAGGTCTTAACTCTTACTCTGGCCTAATAGCTAAGGTCTTAGACTCATACTCTGGCCTAATGGTTAAGGTCTTAACTCTTACTCTGGCCTAATAGCTAAGGTCTTAACTCTTACTCTGGCCTAATAGCTAAGGTCTTAGACTCGTACTCTGGCCTACTGGTTAAGGTCTTAACTCTTACTCTGGCCTACTGGTTAAGGTCTTAAATCTTACTCTGGCCTAATAACTAAGGTCTTACACTCGTACTCTGGCCTAATAGCTAAGGTCTTAGACTCGTACTCTGGCCTAATGGTTAAGGTCTTAACTCCTACTCTGGACTACTGGTTAAGGTCTTCACTCTTACTCTGGCCTAATAGCTAAGGTCTTAGACTCGTACTCTGGCCTAATGGTTAAGGTCTTAACTATTACTCTGGCCTAATAGCTAAGGTCTTAATTCTTACTCTGGCCTAATAGCTATGGTCTTAACTCTTACTCTGGCCTAATAGCTAAGGTCTTAGACTTGTACTCTGGCCTACAGGTTAAGGTCTTAACTCTTACTCTGGCCTACTGGATAAGGTCTTAATTCTTACTCTGGCCTAATAGCTAAGGTCTTAACTCTTACTCTGACCTAATAGCTAAGGTCTTAGACTCGTACTATGGCCTACAGGTTAAGGTCTTAACTCTTACTCTGGCCTACTGGTTAAGGTCTTAACGCTTACTCTGGCCTGCTGGTTAAGGTCTTAACTCTTATTCTGGCCTACTGGTTAAGGTCTTAACTCTTACTCTGGCCTACTGGTTAAGGTCTTAACTCTTTCTCTGGCCTAATGGTTAAGGTCTTAACTCTTACTCTGGCCTACTGGTTAAGGTCTTAACTCTTCCTCTGGCCTAATAGCTAAGGTCTTAGACTCGTACTATGGCCTAATGGTTAAGGTCTTAACTCTTACTATGGCCTAATAGCTAAGGTCTTAACTCTTACCCTGGCCTAATAGCTAAGGTCATAGACTCATACTCTGGCCTACTGGTTAAGGTCTTAACTCTTACTCTGGCCTAATAGCTAAGGTCTTAACTCTTACTCTGGCCTAATAGCTAAGGTCTTAGACTCGTACTCTGGCCTACTGGTTAAGGTCTTAACTCTTACTCTGGCGTAATAGCTAAAGTCTTAACTCTTACTCTGGCCTCATAGCTATGGTCTTAGACTCGTACTCTGGCCTACAGGTTATGGTCTTAACTCTTACTCTGGCCTACTGGTTAAGGTCTTAACTCTTACTCTGGCCTAATAGCTAAGGTCTTAACTCTTACTCTGGCCTAATAGCTAAGGTCTTAGACTCGTACTATGGCCTACAGGTTAAGGTCTTAACTCTTACTCTGGCCTACTGGTTAAGGTCTTAACTCTTACTCTGGCCTAATAGCTAAGGTCTTAGACTCGTACTATGGCCTACAGGTTAGGGTCTTAACTCTTACTCTGGCCTACTGGTTAAGGTCTTAACTCTTACTCTGGCCTACTGGTTAAGGTCTTAAATCTTACTCTGGCCTAATAACTAAGGTCTTACACTCGTACTCTGGCCTAATAGCTAAGGTCTTAGACTCGTACTCTGGCCTAATGGTTAAGGTCTTAACTCCTACTCTGGCCTACTGGTTAAGGTCTTCACTCTTACTCTGGCCTAATAGCTAAGGTCTTAGACTCGTACTCTGGCCTAATGGTTAAGGTCTTAACTATTACTCTGGCCTAATAGCTAAGGTCTTAATTCTTACTCTGGCCTAATAGCTATGGTCTTAACTCTTACGCTGGCCTAATAGCTAAGGTCTTAGACTTGTACTCTGGCCTACAGGTTAAGGTCTTAACTCTTACTCTGGCCTACTGGATAAGGTCTTAATTCTTACTCTGGCCTAATAGCTAAGGTCTTAACTCTTACTCTGACCTAATAGCTAAGGTCTTAGACTCGTACTATGGCCTACAGGTTAAGGTCTTAACTCTTACTCTGGCCTACTGGTTAAGGTCTTAACGCTTACTCTGGCCTGCTGGTTAAGGTCTTAACTCTTATTCTGGCCTACTGGTTAAGGTCTTAACTCTTACTCTGGCCTTCTGGTTAAGGTCTTAACTCTTTCTCGGGCCTAATGGTTAAGGTCTTAACTCTTACTCTGGCCTACTGGTTAAGGTCTTAACTCTTCCTCTGGCCTAATAGCTAAGGTCTTAGACTCGTACTATGGCCTAATGGTTAAGGTCTTAACTCTTACTATGGCCTAATAGCTAAGGTCTTAACTCTTACCCTGGCCTAATAGCTAAGGTCATAGACTCATACTCTGGCCTACTGGTTAAGGTCTTAACTCTTACTCTGGCCTAATAGCTAAGGTCTTAACTCTTACTCTGGCCTAATAGCTAAGGTCTTAGACTCGTACTCTGGCCTACTGGTTAAGGTCTTAACTCTTACTCTGGCGTAATAGCTAAAGTCTTAACTCTTACTCTGGCCTCATAGCTATGGTCTTAGACTCGTACTCTGGCCTACAGGTTATGGTCTTAACTCTTACTCTGGCCTACTGGTTAAGGTCTTAACTCTTACTCTGGCCTAATAGCTAAGGTCTTAACTCTTACTCTGGCCTAATAGCTAAGGTCTTAGACTCGTACTATGGCCTACAGGTTAAGGTCTTAACTCTTACTCTGGCCTACTGGTTAAGGTCTTAACTCTTACTCTGGCCTAATAGCTAAGGTCTTAGACTCGTACTATGGCCTACAGGTTAAGGTCTTAACTCTTACTCTGGCCTACTGGTTAAGGTCTTAACTCTTACTCTGGCCTAATCACTAAGGTCTTAGACTCGTACTATGGCCTACAGGTTAAGGTCTTAACTCTTACTCTGGCCTAATAGCTAAGGTCTTAGACTCATACTCTGGCCTACTGGTTAAGGTCTTAACTCTTACTCTGGCCTAATAGCTAAGGTCTTAACTCTTACTCTGGCCTTCTGGTTAAGGTCTTAACTCTTACGCTGGCCTACTGGTTACGGTCTTAACTCTTACTCTGGCCTAATAGCTAAGGTCTTAACTCTTACTCTGGCCTACTGGTTAAGGTCTTAACTCTTACTCTGGCCTACTGGTTAAGGTCTTAACTCTTACTCTGGCCAAATAGCTAAGGTCTTAGACTTGTACTCTGGCCTAATAGCTAAGGTCTTAGACTCATACTCTGACCTAATGGTTAAGGTCTTAACTCTTACTCTGGCCTAACAGCTAAGGTCTTAACTCTTACTCTGGCCTAATAGCTAAGGTCTTAAGTCTTACTCTGGCCTAATAGCTAAGGTCTTAGACTCGTACTCTGGCCTACAGGTTAAGGTCTTAACTATTACTCTGGCCTACTGGTTAAGGTCTTAACTCTTACTCTGGCCTAATAGCTAAGGTCTTAACTCTTACTCTACCCTAATAGCTAAGGTCTTAGACTCGTACTATGGCCTACAGGTTAAGGTCTTAACTCTTACTCTGGCCAACTGGTTAAGGTCTTAACTCTTACTCTGGCCTAATAGCTAAGGTCTTAGACTCGTACTATAGCCTACAGGTTAAGGTCTTAACTCTTACTCTGGCCTATTGGTTAAGGTCTTAACTCTTACTCTGGCCTAATAGCTAAGGTCTTAGACTCGTACTATGGCCTACAGGTTAAGGTATTTACTCTTACTCTGGCCTAATAGCTAAGGTATTAGACTCGTACTCTGGCCTACTGGTTAAGGTCTTAACTCTTACTCTGGCCTAATAGCTAAGCTCTTAACTCTTACTCTGGCCTACTGGTTAAGGTCTTAACTCTTACTCTGGCCTAATAGCTAAGGTCTTAGACTCGTACTCTGGCCTAATGTTTAAGGTCTTAACTCTTACTCTGGCCTAATAGGTAAGGTCTTAGACTCGTACTCTGGCCTAATAGATAAGGTCTTAGACTCGTACACTGGCCTAATGGTTAAGGTCTTAACTCTTACTGTGGCCTAATAGCTAAGGTCTTAACTCTTACTCTGGCCTAATAGCTAAGGTCTTAGACTCGTACTCTGGCCTACAGGTTAAGGTCTTAACTCTTGCTCTGGCCTACTGGTTAAGGTCTTAAATCTTACTCTGGCCTAATAGCTAAGGTCTTAGACTCGTACTCTGGCCTAATAGCTAAGGTCTTAGACTTGTACTCTGGTCTAATGGTTAAGGTCTCAACTCTTACTCTGGCCTAATAGCTAAGGTCTTAACTCTTACTCTGGCCTCCTGGTTAAGGTCTTCACTCTTACTCTGGCCTAATAGCTAAGGTCTTAGACTCGTACTCTGGCCTAATGGTTAAGGTCTTAACTCTTACTCTGGCCTAATAGCTAAGGTCTTAACTCTTACTCTGGCCTAATAACTAAGGTCTTAGACTCGTACTCTGGCCTACAGGTTAAGGTGTTAACTCTTACTCTGGTCGGTCTACTGGTTAAGGTCTAAACTCTTACTCTGCCCTAATAGCTAAGGTCTTAACTCTTACTCTGGCCTAATAGCTAAGGTCTTAGACTCGTACTATGGCCTACAGGTTAAGGTCTTAACTCTTACACTGGCCTACTGGGTAAGGTCTTAACTCTTACTCTGGCGTAATAGCTAAGGTCTTAACTCTTACTCTGGCCTAATAGCTAAGGTCTTAGACTCGTACTATGGCCTACAGGTTACGGTCTTAACTCTTACTCTGGCCTACTGGTTAAGGTCTTAACTCTTACTCTGGCCTAATAGCTAAGGTCTTAGACTTGTACTCTGGCCTACTGGTTAAGGTCTTAACTCTTACTCTGGCCTACTGGTTAAGGTCTTAACTCTTACTCTGGCCTAATAGCTAACGTCTTAGACTCGTACTCTGGCCTAATGGTTAAGGTCTTAACTCTTACTCTGGCCTACTGGTTAAGGTCTTATCTCTTTCTCTGGCCTAATGGTTAAGGTCTTAACTCATACTCTGGCCTAATAGCTAAGGTCTTAACTCTTACTCTGGCCTAATAGCTAAGGTCTTAGACTCACACTCTGGCCTACTGGTTAAGGTCTTAACTCTTACTCTGGCCTAATAGCTAAGGTCTTAACTCTTACTCTGGCCTCATAGCTAAGGTCTTAGACTCATACTCTGGCCTAATGGTTAAGGTCTTAACTCTTACTCTGGCCTAATAGCTAAGGTCTTAACTCTTACTCTGGCCTAATAGCTAAGGTCTTAGACTCGTACTCTGGCCTACTGGTTAAGGTCTTAACTCTTACTCTGGCCTACTGATTAAGGTCTTAAATCTTACTCTGGCCTAATAACTAAGGTCTTACACTCGTTCTCTGGCCTAATAGCTAAGGTCTTAGACTCGTACTCTGGCCTAATGGTTAAGGTCTTAACTCCTACTCTGGCCTACTGGTTAAGGTCTTCACTCTTACTCTGGCCTAATAGCTAAGGTCTTAGACTCGTACTCTGGCCTAATGGTTAAGGTCTTAACTATTACTCTGGCCTAATAGCTAAGGTCTTAATTCTTACTCTGGCCTAATAGCTATGGTCTTAACTCTTACTCTGTAACGCCCTGAACGTCTCAGGATCGTTTAACAGACACGACAATGAGGACGCAACCACTTGTGAAGGGTTAGTTCTTTTAATGAAGGCAAATAAAATACAAAGAACAAACAAAAGTTATAGTCACTGGAATCCTCCATGCTAAGTACGTTACCAGCCTTAAAGGCTTTGTTCGCTTCAGGGGACCAGACAAACTCCTTGGACTTCCTCAGCAGCTGTGTGATTGGGGCCACCACTCCTGAAAATCCATCTATAAACCGCCTGTAAAAGTTGGCGAAGCCAATGAAACTTTGGACGTCCTTCACGCTTTGGGGCACCGGCCATTCTTTCACCGCCTTGATCTTTCGTTCTGCCATCTCCTGTCCCTCTGGACTCAGCATCACTCCGAGGAATTCCACGGATGTGACGTGGAAGTCACACTTGCTGAGTTTACAAAACAGCATGTTTTCCCTCAGCTTTTGGAGCACAGCTTTGACGTGGTGTACATGCTCCTCCACACTGGACGAATAGATGAGGATGTCGTCGATATATACGACCACGTAGATATCCAACTCCTCTCTGAATACCTCATTCAAAAAGTACTGAAAGGCTGCCGGGGCGTTGCACAGACCGAACGGCATGACGAGGTACTCAAAAAGGCCGAACCTGGTCTTAAAGGCGGTCTTCCACTCGTCTCCGTCCCTCATGCGCACCAGATGGTATGCCCCTTTCAAATCCAACTTGGTGTAGATACGAGCTTTCTTGACCTGTTCCAGAAGTACACTGATGAGAGGCAAGGGGTACCGATTTTTTATGGTTATCGCATTCAATGCCCTAAAGTCCACACAGGCTCTCAGCTCCCCATTAGCCTTCGGGATGAAGAAGAGTGGCGAGGCGGCCGGAGACTTGGACGGGCGGATGAATCCTAGCTTGAGGAGTTTATCCAGGTACCCCCGGAGATGCACGTTTTCAGGCTCCGTCAGGGCATACAGCCTGCCGCTGGGAACGCTGGCCCCTGGCACCAGGTCGATCTGGCAGTCAAACTGTCTATGTGGTGGTAGCACTTCCGCCTTCACCTCATCAAATACATCCTCAAAACTGTGATAAGCCTGGGGGAGAGCCACATCTTTTTCTGCCGCTGTAGCCACCGTCTGACTCCCGCTCTCATCTGCGTCAAGGGATTCCGTTCTTATTCCACAATGCAGGATGCAATACGGTGACGTCATTTCGATGCGATGTGTTGGCCAATCCACAAAGGGGTTGTGTTTCTGTAGCCACGGCAATCCCAATATGACGCCATATTGGGGCGCTCGGATGATGTTAAAATCGATTTGTTCCAAATGGTTCCTCCCATATCTCATCGGAAGGACCCCCGTGTGCTGTCCGATGGGCCCCGTCACCAATCGCCTTCCGTCTACCGCATAGACGTCTTCGGGTACTGCTTTGGGAAGAAGCACTAGCCCTAGCCTGCATGCCTCGTTGTGGTCCATAAACATGCCAGTGGCCCCTGAATCCACCATGGCCACAACGGGTATCCACTGGTCATGCACTCCCACGTGCACCGTGATAAACAGGTGTCGTTGTCCCTTAGTGACCGAGTTGGAAAGTGAAGGGATGGATGAGTGACTCCGAGATGCCCCTTCTCTGGTCTTGGAGTCCTCTAGTTTTCCGCCGGTATGTCCACCACGGCTGTTACTGACCGGTTGGCCCGATAACGTGACGTCTTCGGTTTGGCAGGGCATTCACGCACGTAGTGGCCTTTTTTGCCACAATATAGGCACAATCCTTGTTTACGGCGTGACTCTTTCTCCGTGGCTGTGAGGCTCGCTCGTATTGCGCTGATGTCCATGGGTTCTCCCTTGGATGCGGTGGAAGTTTCAGGACTTCCCACCGTCACATAGGATGGAAGGGATTTTCCTTTTCTCCCATGATCCCCCTTTCTTTCACTTAGCCTATGTTCCAGCCGTAATACCAGGTTGATAAGGCCCTCACATGTCTTGGGTTGAGGGTCAATATGAGCCACGGCGTCCTTGAGCTCATCGCACAGCCCTTGATGGAAGAGCGCCGTCTGTTTAGCAACAGGCCACTTGGTTTCCGCAACCAGCCTTCGGAACGCGTTGAGATACTGCACCAGGTCGTTGGATCCCTGTCTCAACTCAAGCATTTCACGGTCCGCCGTGTACGAGTCAGCCCTTCTGTCGAATACCTTCAGGAATTCCTCGCGAAAAGCACCCCAATCACATAAGAGGGGGTCATCCCTGCTCACCAGAGGTACGGCCCATTGTGCCGCGTTTCCAGACAAATAGGATATAAGGAAAGCCACACGAGCCTGACTCGTGGGGAATGCCTTTGGTTTGCACGATAAATGTAGCGCCACTTGTGTGAGGAATACCTGCACTGTGTTAGGATCCCCACTGTACCTCTCTGGTGTTGCCAAGGGGATGGCTACCGGCATTTCCACTACTACCGCAGGGGTCTGGTTCGTGAGGGAGGTGCTGGGCGTGAGCGGGTCCAATTGGATAGCATCCAGTCTGGCTTTTACATCGGCTGTTTCTTGCCTAGAGGCAGCCACTTCAACTTGCATGGCCGCTAAAGCAGCCAGCACATCATCAAGTGTTGCCATGTCTGTTATCGACCGGGAGACAGTTAGTGTTATTAAGGTCGGATATTTTGTAACGCCCTGAACGTCTCAGGATCGTTTAACAGACACGACAATGAGGACGCAACCACTTGTGAAGGGTTAGTTCTTTTAATGAAGGCAAATAAAATACAAAGAACAAACAAAAGTTATAGTCACTGGAATCCTCCATGCTAAGTACGTTACCAGCCCACAGCACGGATGGTCCTAACCGTCCTCTGCATATACGCCGATCCCGGCGTATGCCAACAGAGGGCAGAAATGAAATGGCCGACAATGCCAATCGGTAGGCTGTGAGGGGCACGAAGAGTGTTGGGGAGAATCGAGGAGTCAGGGAAACACCTAGCCGGGGTCTCTACCTGAAGGGAGCAGCCGCTCAACCTCTTCCTCAGACTGCACCGGGACGCGGAGTCACCTCCTGGTGATGCGTCACCGATACCCCAATCACAAGCAAGAAGACTGAACCGAGAGCAGCCGCTCGATCGATCCTGTGGACTTCCGAGTCTGTAACGCGGCAAACACCTCCTGGTGTGCGTTACGGCTGGCAGTCCCTGTGTCTCTGGTCGGGCTGGGAGTTACGACTCCAACCAGCAAAAGCGCCACTGCGCTTGGACTCAGCCGAGTCAAAAAGCGAAGCTCAATGGTTGACCGGTAGAGCTTCCGGGTCCTTCACAGGTGACGATGGGGCAAGACACGGCCCAGGGAGTAACGACTCGACCTACCTCCGTTCTTGCCTTACTGGAGCACCACTCCGGAACACTGCTCTTCATGAAGCAGGTACGTCGGTGTAAACACAATATCCGACAGCCTTGTACCTCCCGGTTCCTCCCTTTATAGGGCGTGTTTTCCTTGAGTTATGTAACAGCTCTCCTGTTTACATAAGGGCGTGTTTCCCTTGAGTTATGTAACAGCTCTCCTGTTTACATAAGGGCGTGTTTCCCTTGAGTTATGTAACAGCTCTCCTGTTTACATAAGGGTGTGTTTCCCTTGTATGACAGGAATTCTTGACATACTCTGGCCTAATAGCTAAGGTCTTAGACTTGTACTCTGGCCTACAGGTTAAGGTCTTAACTCTTATTCTGGCCTACTGGATAAGGTCTTAATTCTTACTCTGGCCTAATAGCTAAGGTCTTAACTCTTACTCTGACCTAATAGCTAAGGTCTTAGACTCGTACTATGGCCTACAGGTTAAGGTCTTAACTCTTACTCTGGCCTACTGGTTAAGGTCTTAACTCTTACTCTGGACTGCTGGTTAAGGTCTTAACTCTTATTCTGGCCTACTGGTTAAGGTTTTAACTCTTACTCTGGCCTACTGGTTAAGGTCTTAACTCTTTCTCAGGCCTAATGGTTAAGGTCTTAACTCTTACTCTGGCCTACTGGTTAAGGTCTTAACTCTTCCTCTGGCCTAATAGCTAAGGTCTTAGACTCGTACTATGGCCTAATGGTTAAGGTCTTAACTCTTACTATGGCCTAATAGCTAAGGTCTTAACTCTTACCCTGGCCTAATAGCTAAGGTCATAGACTCATACTCTGGCCTACTGGTTAAGGTCTTAACTCTTACTCTGGCCTAATAGCTAAGGTCTTAACTCTTACTCTGGCCTAATAGCTAAGGTCTTAGACTCGTACTCTGGCCTACTGGTTAAGGTCTTAACTCTCACTCTGGCGTAATAGCTAAAGTCTTAACTCTTACTCTGGCCTCATAGCTATGGTCTTAGACTCGTACTCTGGCCTACAGGTTATGGTCTTAACTCTTACTCTGGCCTACTGGTTAAGGTCTTAACTCTTACTCTGGCCTAATAGCTAAGGTCTTAACTCTTACTCTGGCCTAATAGCTAAGGTCTTCGACTCGTACTATGGCCTACAGGTTAAGGTCTTAACTGTTACTCTGGCCTACTGGTTAAGGTCTTAACTCTTACTCTGGCCTAATAGCTAAGGTCTTAGACTCGTACTATGGCCTACAGGTTAAGGTCTTAACTCTTACTCTGGCCTACTTGTTAAGGTCTTAACTCTTACTCTGGCCTAATAGCTAAGGTCTTAGACTCGTACTATGGCCTACAGGTTAAGGTCTTAACTCTTACTCTGGCCTAATAGCTAAGGTCTTAGACTCATACTCTGGCCTACTGGTTAAGGTCTTAACTCTTACTCTGGCTTAATAGCTAAGGTCTTAACTCTTACTCTGGCCTTCTGGTTAAGGTCTTAACTCTTACGATGGCCTACTGGTTACGGTCTTAACTCTTACTCTGGCCTAATAGCTAAGGTCTTAACTCTTACTCTGGCCTACTGGTTAAGGTCTTAACTCTTACTCTGGCCTACTGGTTAAGGTCTTAACTCTTACTCTGGCCAAATAGCTAAGGTCTTAGACTCGTACTCTGGCCTAATAGCTAAGGTCTTAGACTCATACTCTGACCTAATGGTTAAGGTCTTAACTCTTACTCTGGCCTAACAGCTAAGGTCTTAACTCTTACTCTGGCCTAATAGCTAAGGTCTTAAGTCTTACTCTGGCCTAATAGCTAAGCTCTTAACTCTTACTCTGGCCTACTGGTTAAGGTCTTAACTCTTACTCTGGCCTAATAGCTAAGGTCTTAGACTCGTACTCTGGCCTAATGTTTAAGGTCTTAACTCTTACTCTGGCCTAATAGGTAAGGTCTTAGACTCGTACTCTGGCCTAATAGATAAGGTCTTAGACTCGTACACTGGCCTAATGGTTAAGGTCTTAACTCTTACTCTGGCCTAATGTTTAAGGTCTTAACTCTTACCCTGGCCTACTGGTTAAGGTCTTAACTCTTACTCTGGCCTAGGTCTTAGCTCTTTCTCTGGCCTAATGGTTAAGGTCTTAACTCTTACTCTGGCCTACTGGTTAAGGTCTTAACTCTTACTCTGGCCTAATAGCTAAGGACTTAGACTCGTAATCTGGCCTACTGGTTAAGGTCTTAACTCTTACTCTGGTCTAATAGCTAAGGTCTTAACTCTTACTCTGGCCTAATAGCTAAGGTCTTAGACTCATACTCTGGCCTACTGGTTAAGGTCTTAACTCTTACACTTTCCTAATAGCTAAGGTCTTAACTCTTACTTTGGCCTAATAGCTAACGTCTTAGACTCGTACTCTGGCCTACTGGTTAAGGTCTTAACTCTTACTCTGGCCTAATAGCTAAGGTCTCAACTATTACTCTGGCCTGATAGCTAAGGTCTTAGACTCGTACTCTGGCCTATTGGTTAAGGTCTTAACTCTTACTCTGGCCTAATAGCTAAGGTCTTAATTCTTACTCTGGCCTAATAGCTAAGGTCTTAGACTCGTACTCTGGCCTACAGGTTAAGGTCTTAACTCTTACTCTGGCCTACTGGTTAAGGTCTTAACTCTTACTCTGGCCTAATAGCTAAGGTCTTAGACTCGTACTGTGGCCTAATAGCTAAGGTCTTAGACTTGTACTCTGGCCTAATGGTTAAGGTCTTAACTCTTACTCTGGCCTAATAGCTAAGGTCTTAACTCTTACTCTGGCCTCCTGGTTAAGGTCTTCACTCTTACTCTGGCCTAATAGCTAAGGTCTTAGACTCGTACTCTGGCCTAATGGTTAAGGTCTTAACTCTTACTCTGGCCTAACAGCTAAGGTCTTAACTCTTACTCTGGCCTAATAGCTAAGGTCTTAAGTCTTACTCTGGCCTAATAGCTAAGGTCTTAGACTCGTACTCTGGCCTACAGGTTAAGGTCTTAACTATTACTCTGGCCTACTGGTTAAGGTCTTAACTCTTACTCTGGCCTAATAGCTAAGGTCTTAACTCTTACTCTACCCTAATAGCTAAGGTCTTAGACTCGTACTATGGCCTACAGGTTAAGGTCTTAACTCTTACTCTGGCCAACTGGTTAAGGTCTTAACTCTTACTCTGGCCTAATAGCTAAGGTCTTAGACTCGTACTATAGCCTACAGGTTAAGGTCTTAACTCTTACTCTGGCCTATTGGTTAAGGTCTTAACTGTTACTCTGGCCTAATAGCTAAGGTCTTAGACTCGTACTATGGCCTACAGGTTAAGGTATTTACTCTTACTCTGGCCTAATAGCTAAGGTATTAGACTCGTACTCTGGCCTACTGGTTAAGGTCTTAACTCTTACTCTGGCCTAATAGCTAAGCTCTTAACTCTTACTCTGGCCTACTGGTTAAGGTCTTAACTCTTACTCTGGCCTAATAGCTAAGGTCTTAGACTCGTACTCTGGCCTAATGTTTAAGGTCTTAACTCTTACTCTGGCCTAATAGGTAAGGTCTTAGACTCATACTCTGGCCTAATAGATAAGGTCTTAGACTCGTACACTGGCCTAATGGTTAAGGTCTTAACTCTTACTGTGGCCTAATAGCTAAGGTCTTAACTCTTACTCTGGCCTAATAGCTAAGGTCTTAGACTCGTACTCTGGCCTACAGGTTAAGGTCTTAACTCTTGCTCTGGCCTACTGGTTAAGGTCTTAAATCTTACTCTGGCCTAATAGCTAAGGTCTTAGACTCGTACTCTGGCCTAATAGCTAAGGTCTTAGACTTGTACTCTGGTCTAATGGTTAAGGTCTCAACTCTTACTCTGGCCTAATAGCTAAGGTCTTAACTCTTACTCTGGCCTCCTGGTTAAGGTCTTCACTCTTACTCTGGCCTAATAGCTAAGGTCTTAGACTCGTACTCTGGCCTAATGGTTAAGGTCTTAACTCTTACTCTGGCCTAATAGCTAAGGTCTTAACTCTTACTCTGGCCTAATAACTAAGGTCTTAGACTCGTACTCTGGCCTACAGGTTAAGGTGTTAACTCTTACTCTGGTCGGTCTACTGGTTAAGGTCTAAACTCTTACTCTGCCCTAATAGCTAAGGTCTTAACTCTTACTCTGGCCTAATAGCTAAGGTCTTAGACTCGTACTATGGCCTACAGGTTAAGGTCTTAACTCTTACACTGGCCTACTGGGTAAGGTCTTAACTCTTACTCTGGCGTAATAGCTAAGGTCTTAACTCTTACTCTGGCCTAATAGCTAAGGTCTTAGACTCGTACTATGGCCTACAGGTTACGGTCTTAACTCTTACTCTGGCCTACTGGTTAAGGTCTTAACTCTTACTCTGGCCTAATAGCTAAGGTCTTAGACTTGTACTCTGGCCTACTGGTTAAGGTCTTAACTCTTACTCTGGCCTACTGGTTAAGGTCTTAACTCTTACTCTGGCCTAATAGCTAACGTCTTAGACTCGTACTCTGGCCTAATGGTTAAGGTCTTAACTCTTACTCTGGCCTACTGGTTAAGGTCTTATCTCTTTCTCTGGCCTAATGGTTAAGGTCTTAACTCATACTCTGGCCTAATAGCTAAGGTCTTAACTCTTACTCTGGCCTAATAGCTAAGGTCTTAGACTCACACTCTGGCCTACTGGTTAAGGTCTTAACTCTTACTCTGGCCTAATAGCTAAGGTCTTAACTCTTACTCTGGCCTCATAGCTAAGGTCTTAGACTCATACTCTGGCCTAATGGTTAAGGTCTTAACTCTTACTCTGGCCTAATAGCTAAGGTCTTAACTCTTACTCTGGCCTAATAGCTAAGGTCTTAGACTCGTACTCTGGCCTACTGGTTAAGGTCTTAACTCTTACTCTGGCCTACTGATTAAGGTCTTAAATCTTACTCTGGCCTAATAACTAAGGTCTTACACTCGTTCTCTGGCCTAATAGCTAAGGTCTTAGACTCGTACTCTGGCCTAATGGTTAAGGTCTTAACTCCTACTCTGGCCTACTGGTTAAGGTCTTCACTCTTACTCTGGCCTAATAGCTAAGGTCTTAGACTCGTACTCTGGCCTAATGGTTAAGGTCTTAACTATTACTCTGGCCTAATAGCTAAGGTCTTAATTCTTACTCTGGCCTAATAGCTATGGTCTTAACTCTTACTCTGGCCTAATAGCTAAGGTCTTAGACTTGTACTCTGGCCTACAGGTTAAGGTCTTAACTCTTATTCTGGCCTACTGGATAAGGTCTTAATTCTTACTCTGGCCTAATAGCTAAGGTCTTAACTCTTACTCTGACCTAATAGCTAAGGTCTTAGACTCGTACTATGGCCTACAGGTTAAGGTCTTAACTCTTACTCTGGCCTACTGGTTAAGGTCTTAACTCTTACTCTGGACTGCTGGTTAAGGTCTTAACTCTTATTCTGGCCTACTGGTTAAGGTCTTAACTCTTACTCTGGCCTACTGGTTAAGGTCTTAACTCTTTCTCAGGCCTAATGGTTAAGGTCTTAACTCTTACTCTGGCCTACTGGTTAAGGTCTTAACTCTTCCTCTGGCCTAATAGCTAAGGTCTTAGACTCGTACTATGGCCTAATGGTTAAGGTCTTAACTCTTACTATGGCCTAATAGCTAAGGTCTTAACTCTTACCCTGGCCTAATAGCTAAGGTCATAGACTCATACTCTGGCCTACTGGTTAAGGTCTTAACTCTTACTCTGGCCTAATAGCTAAGGTCTTAACTCTTACTCTGGCCTAATAGCTAAGGTCTTAGACTCGTACTCTGGCCTACTGGTTAAGGTCTTAACTCTCACTCTGGCGTAATAGCTAAAGTCTTAACTCTTACTCTGGCCTCATAGCTATGGTCTTAGACTCGTACTCTGGCCTACAGGTTATGGTCTTAACTCTTACTCTGGCCTACTGGTTAAGGTCTTAACTCTTACTCTGGCCTAATAGCTAAGGTCTTAACTCTTACTCTGGCCTAATAGCTAAGGTCTTCGACTCGTACTATGGCCTACAGGTTAAGGTCTTAACTGTTACTCTGGCCTACTGGTTAAGGTCTTAACTCTTACTCTGGCCTAATAGCTAAGGTCTTAGACTCGTACTATGGCCTACAGGTTAAGGTCTTAACTCTTACTCTGGCCTACTTGTTAAGGTCTTAACTCTTACTCTGGCCTAATAGCTAAGGTCTTAGACTCGTACTATGGCCTAAAGGTTAAGGTCTTAACTCTTACTCTGGCCTAATAGCTAAGGTCTTAGACTCATACTCTGGCCTACTGGTTAAGGTCTTAACTCTTACTCTGGCTTAATAGCTAAGGTCTTAACTCTTACTCTGGCCTTCTGGTTAAGGTCTTAACTCTTACGATGGCCTACTGGTTACGGTCTTAACTCTTACTCTGGCCTAATAGCTAAGGTCTTAACTCTTACTCTGGCCTACTGGTTAAGGTCTTAACTCTTACTCTGGCCTACTGGTTAAGGTCTTAACTCTTACTCTGGCCAAATAGCTAAGGTCTTAGACTCGTACTCTGGCCTAATAGCTAAGGTCTTAGACTCATACTCTGACCTAATGGTTAAGGTCTTAACTCTTACTCTGGCCTAACAGCTAAGGTCTTAACTCTTACTCTGGCCTAATAGCTAAGGTCTTAAGTCTTACTCTGGCCTAATAGCTAAGCTCTTAACTCTTACTCTGGCCTACTGGTTAAGGTCTTAACTCTTACTCTGGCCTAATAGCTAAGGTCTTAGACTCGTACTCTGGCCTAATGTTTAAGGTCTTAACTCTTACTCTGGCCTAATAGGTAAGGTCTTAGACTCGTACTCTGGCCTAATAGATAAGGTCTTAGACTCGTACACTGGCCTAATGGTTAAGGTCTTAACTCTTACTCTGGCCTAATGTTTAAGGTCTTAACTCTTACCCTGGCCTACTGGTTAAGGTCTTAACTCTTACTCTGGCCTAGGTCTTAGCTCTTTCTCTGGCCTAATGGTTAAGGTCTTAACTCTTACTCTGGCCTACTGGTTAAGGTCTTAACTCTTACTCTGGCCTAATAGCTAAGGACTTAGACTCGTAATCTGGCCTACTGGTTAAGGTCTTAACTCTTACTCTGGTCTAATAGCTAAGGTCTTAACTCTTACTCTGGCCTAATAGCTAAGGTCTTAGACTCATACTCTGGCCTACTGGTTAAGGTCTTAACTCTTACACTTTCCTAATAGCTAAGGTCTTAACTCTTACTTTGGCCTAATAGCTAACGTCTTAGACTCGTAGTCTGGCCTACTGGTTAAGGTCTTAACTCTTACTCTGGCCTAATAGCTAAGGTCTCAACTATTACTCTGGCCTGATAGCTAAGGTCTTAGACTCGTACTCTGGCCTATTGGTTAAGGTCTTAACTCTTACTCTGGCCTAATAGCTAAGGTCTTAATTCTTACTCTGGCCTAATAGCTAAGGTCTTAGACTCGTACTCTGGCCTACAGGTTAAGGTCTTAACTCTTACTCTGGCCTACTGGTTAAGGTCTTAACTCTTACTCTGGCCTAATAGCTAAGGTCTTAGACTCGTACTGTGGCCTAATAGCTAAGGTCTTAGACTTGTACTCTGGCCTAATGGTTAAGGTCTTAACTCTTACTCTGGCCTAATAGCTAAGGTCTTAACTCTTACTCTGGCCTCCTGGTTAAGGTCTTCACTCTTACTCTGGCCTAATAGCTAAGGTCTTAGACTCGTACTCTGGCCTAATGGTTAAGGTCTTAACTCTTACTCTGGCCTAACAGCTAAGGTCTTAACTCTTACTCTGGCCTAATAGCTAAGGTCTTAACTCTTACTCTGGCCTAATAGCTAAGGTCTTAGACTCGTACTCTGGCCTACAGGTTAAGGTCTTAACTATTACTCTGGCCTACTGGTTAAGGTCTTAACTCTTACTCTGGCCTAATAGCTAAGGTCTTAGACTCGTACACTGGCCTAATGGTTAAGGTCTTAACTCTTACTCTGGCCTAATGTTTAAGGTCTTAACTCTTACCCTGGCCTACTGGTTAAGGTCTTAACTCTTACTCTGGCCTAGGTCTTAGCTCTTTCTCTGGCCTAATGGTTAAGGTCTTAACTCTTACTCTGGCCTACTGGTTAAGGTCTTAACTCTTACTCTGGCCTAATAGCTAAGGACTTAGACTCGTAATCTGGCCTACTGGTTAAGGTCTTAACTCTTACTCTGGACTAATAGCTAAGGTCTTAACTCTTACTCTGGCCTAATAGCTAAGGTCTTAGACTCATACTCTGGCCTACTGGTTAAGGTCTTAACTCTTACACTTTCCTAATAGCTAAGGTCTTAACTCTTACTTTGGCCTAATAGCTAACGTCTTAGACTCGTACTCTGGCCTACTGGTTAAGGTCTTAACTCTTACTCTGGCCTAATAGCTAAGGTCTCAACTATTACTCTGGCCTGATAGCTAAGGTCTTAGACTCGTACTCTGGCCTATTGGTTAAGGTCTTAACTCTTACTCTGGCCTAATAGCTAAGGTCTTAATTCTTACTCTGGCCTAATAGCTAAGGTCTTAGACTCGTACTCTGGCCTACAGGTTAAGGTCTTAACTCTTACTCTGGCCTACTGGTTAAGGTCTTAACTCTTACTCTGGCCTAATAGCTAAGGTCTTAGACTCGTACTGTGGCCTAATAGCTAAGGTCTTAGACTTGTACTCTGGCCTAATGGTTAAGGTCTTAACTCTTACTCTGGCCTAATAGCTAAGGTCTTAACTCTTACTCTGGCCTCCTGGTTAAGGTCTTCACTCTTACTCTGGCCTAATAGCTAAGGTCTTAGACTCGTACTCTGGCCTAATGGTTAAGGTCTTAACTCTTACTCTGGCCTAACAGCTAAGGTCTTAACTCTTACTCTGGCCTAATAGCTAAGGTCTTATCTCTTACTCTGGCCTAATAGCTAAGGTCTTAGACTCGTACTCTGGCCTACAGGTTAAGGTCTTAACTATTACTCTGGCCTACTGGTTAAGGTCTTAACTCTTACTCTGGCCTAATAGCTAAGGTCTTAACTCTTACTCTAGCCGAATAGCTAAGGTCTTAGACTCGTACTATGGCCTACAGGTTAAGGTCTTAACTCTTACTCTGGCCAACTGGTTAAGGTCTTAACTCTTACTCTGGCCTAATAGCTAAGGTCTTAGACTCGTACTATGGCCTACAGGTTAAGGTCTTAACTCTTACTCTGGCCTACTGGTTAAGGTCTTAACTCTTACTCTGGCCTAATAGCTAAGGTCTTAGACTCGTACTATGGCCTACAGGTTAAGGTATTTACTCTTACTCTGGCCTAATAGCTAAGGTCTTAGACTCGTACTCTGGCCTACTGGTTAAGGTCTTAACTCTTACTCTGGCCTAATAGCTAAGCTCTTAACTCTTACTCTGGCCTACTGGTTAAGGTCTTAACTCTTACTCTGGCCTAATAGCTAAGGTCTTAGACTCGTACTCTGGCCTAATGTTTAAGGTCTTAACTCTTACTCTGGCCTAATAGGTAAGGTCTTAGACTCGTACTCTGGCCTAATAGATAAGGTCTTAGACTCGTACACTGGCCTAATGGTTAAGGTTTTAACTCTTACTCTGGCCTAATGTTTAAGGTCTTAACTCTTACCCTGGCCTACTGGTTAAGGTCTTAACTCTTACTCTGGCCTAGGTCTTAGCTCTTTCTCTGGCCTAATGGTTAAGGTCTTAACTCTTACTCTGGTCTACTGGTTAAGGTCTTAACTCTTACTCTGGCCTAATAGCTAAGGACTTAGACTCGTAATCTGGCCTACTGGTTAAGGTCTTAACTCTTACTCTGGCCTAATAGCTAAGGTCTTAACTCTTACTCTGGCCTAATAGCTAAGGTCTTAACTCTTACTTTGGCCTAATAGCTAACGTCTTAGACTCGTACTCTGGCCTACTGGTTAAGGTCTTAACTCTTACTCTGGCCTAATAGCTAAGGTCTCAACTCTTACTCTGGCCTAATAGCTAAGGTTTAGACTCGTACTATGGCCTACAGGTTAAGGTATTTACTCTTACTCTGGCCTAATAGCTAAGGTATTAGACTCGTACTCTGGCCTACTGGTTAAGGTCTTAACTCTTACTCTGGCCTAATAGCTAAGCTCTTAACTCTTACTCTGGCCTACTGGTTAAGGTCTTAACTCTTACTCTGGCCTAATAGCTAAGGTCTTAGACTCGTACTCTGGCCTAATGTTTAAGGTCTTAACTCTTACTCTGGCCTAATAGGTAAGGTCTTAGACTCGTACTCTGGCCTAATAGATAAGGTCTTAGACTCGTACACTGGCCTAATGGTTAAGGTCTTAACTCTTACTGTGGCCTAATAGCTAAGGTCTTAACTCTTACTCTGGCCTAATAGCTAAGGTCTTAGACTCGTACTCTGGCCTACAGGTTAAGGTCTTAACTCTTGCTCTGGCCTACTGGTTAAGGTCTTAAATCTTACTCTGGCCTAATAGCTAAGGTCTTAGACTCGTACTCTGGCCTAATAGCTAAGGTCTTAGACTTGTACTCTGGTCTAATGGTTAAGGTCTCAACTCTTACTCTGGCCTAATAGCTAAGGTCTTAACTCTTACTCTGGCCTCCTGGTTAAGGTCTTCACTCTTACTCTGGCCTAATAGCTAAGGTCTTAGACTCGTACTCTGGCCTAATGGTTAAGGTCTTAACTCTTACTCTGGCCTAATAGCTAAGGTCTTAACTCTTACTCTGGCCTAATAACTAAGGTCTTAGACTCGTACTCTGGCCTACAGGTTAAGGTGTTAACTCTTACTCTGGTCGGTCTACTGGTTAAGGTCTAAACTCTTACTCTGCCCTAATAGCTAAGGTCTTAACTCTTACTCTGGCCTAATAGCTAAGGTCTTAGACTCGTACTATGGCCTACAGGTTAAGGTCTTAACTCTTACACTGGCCTACTGGGTAAGGTCTTAACTCTTACTCTGGCGTAATAGCTAAGGTCTTAACTCTTACTCTGGCCTAATAGCTAAGGTCTTAGACTCGTACTATGGCCTACAGGTTACGGTCTTAACTCTTACTCTGGCCTACTGGTTAAGGTCTTAACTCTTACTCTGGCCTAATAGCTAAGGTCTTAGACTTGTACTCTGGCCTACTGGTTAAGGTCTTAACTCTTACTCTGGCCTACTGGTTAAGGTCTTAACTCTTACTCTGGCCTAATAGCTAACGTCTTAGACTCGTACTCTGGCCTAATGGTTAAGGTCTTAACTCTTACTCTGGCCTACTGGTTAAGGTCTTATCTCTTTCTCTGGCCTAATGGTTAAGGTCTTAACTCATACTCTGGCCTAATAGCTAAGGTCTTAACTCTTACTCTGGCCTAATAGCTAAGGTCTTAGACTCACACTCTGGCCTACTGGTTAAGGTCTTAACTCTTACTCTGGCCTAATAGCTAAGGTCTTAACTCTTACTCTGGCCTCATAGCTAAGGTCTTAGACTCATACTCTGGCCTAATGGTTAAGGTCTTAACTCTTACTCTGGCCTAATAGCTAAGGTCTTAACTCTTACTCTGGCCTAATAGCTAAGGTCTTAGACTCGTACTCTGGCCTACTGGTTAAGGTCTTAACTCTTACTCTGGCCTACTGATTAAGGTCTTAAATCTTACTCTGGCCTAATAACTAAGGTCTTACACTCGTTCTCTGGCCTAATAGCTAAGGTCTTAGACTCGTACTCTGGCCTAATGGTTAAGGTCTTAACTCCTACTCTGGCCTACTGGTTAAGGTCTTCACTCTTACTCTGGCCTAATAGCTAAGGTCTTAGACTCGTACTCTGGCCTAATGGTTAAGGTCTTAACTATTACTCTGGCCTAATAGCTAAGGTCTTAATTCTTACTCTGGCCTAATAGCTATGGTCTTAACTCTTACTCTGGCCTAATAGCTAAGGTCTTAGACTTGTACTCTGGCCTACAGGTTAAGGTCTTAACTCTTATTCTGGCCTACTGGATAAGGTCTTAATTCTTACTCTGGCCTAATAGCTAAGGTCTTAACTCTTACTCTGACCTAATAGCTAAGGTCTTAGACTCGTACTATGGCCTACAGGTTAAGGTCTTAACTCTTACTCTGGCCTACTGGTTAAGGTCTTAACTCTTACTCTGGACTGCTGGTTAAGGTCTTAACTCTTATTCTGGCCTACTGGTTAAGGTCTTAACTCTTACTCTGGCCTACTGGTTAAGGTCTTAACTCTTTCTCAGGCCTAATGGTTAAGGTCTTAACTCTTACTCTGGCCTACTGGTTAAGGTCTTAACTCTTCCTCTGGCCTAATAGCTAAGGTCTTAGACTCGTACTATGGCCTAATGGTTAAGGTCTTAACTCTTACTATGGCCTAATAGCTAAGGTCTTAACTCTTACCCTGGCCTAATAGCTAAGGTCATAGACTCATACTCTGGCCTACTGGTTAAGGTCTTAACTCTTACTCTGGCCTAATAGCTAAGGTCTTAACTCTTACTCTGGCCTAATAGCTAAGGTCTTAGACTCGTACTCTGGCCTACTGGTTAAGGTCTTAACTCTCACTCTGGCGTAATAGCTAAAGTCTTAACTCTTACTCTGGCCTCATAGCTATGGTCTTAGACTCGTACTCTGGCCTACAGGTTATGGTCTTAACTCTTACTCTGGCCTACTGGTTAAGGTCTTAACTCTTACTCTGGCCTAATAGCTAAGGTCTTAACTCTTACTCTGGCCTAATAGCTAAGGTCTTCGACTCGTACTATGGCCTACAGGTTAAGGTCTTAACTGTTACTCTGGCCTACTGGTTAAGGTCTTAACTCTTACTCTGGCCTAATAGCTAAGGTCTTAGACTCGTACTATGGCCTACAGGTTAAGGTCTTAACTCTTACTCTGGCCTACTTGTTAAGGTCTTAACTCTTACTCTGGCCTAATAGCTAAGGTCTTAGACTCGTACTATGGCCTAAAGGTTAAGGTCTTAACTCTTACTCTGGCCTAATAGCTAAGGTCTTAGACTCATACTCTGGCCTACTGGTTAAGGTCTTAACTCTTACTCTGGCTTAATAGCTAAGGTCTTAACTCTTACTCTGGCCTTCTGGTTAAGGTCTTAACTCTTACGATGGCCTACTGGTTACGGTCTTAACTCTTACTCTGGCCTAATAGCTAAGGTCTTAACTCTTACTCTGGCCTACTGGTTAAGGTCTTAACTCTTACTCTGGCCTACTGGTTAAGGTCTTAACTCTTACTCTGGCCAAATAGCTAAGGTCTTAGACTCGTACTCTGGCCTAATAGCTAAGGTCTTAGACTCATACTCTGACCTAATGGTTAAGGTCTTAACTCTTACTCTGGCCTAACAGCTAAGGTCTTAACTCTTACTCTGGCCTAATAGCTAAGGTCTTAAGTCTTACTCTGGCCTAATAGCTAAGCTCTTAACTCTTACTCTGGCCTACTGGTTAAGGTCTTAACTCTTACTCTGGCCTAATAGCTAAGGTCTTAGACTCGTACTCTGGCCTAATGTTTAAGGTCTTAACTCTTACTCTGGCCTAATAGGTAAGGTCTTAGACTCGTACTCTGGCCTAATAGATAAGGTCTTAGACTCGTACACTGGCCTAATGGTTAAGGTCTTAACTCTTACTCTGGCCTAATGTTTAAGGTCTTAACTCTTACCCTGGCCTACTGGTTAAGGTCTTAACTCTTACTCTGGCCTAGGTCTTAGCTCTTTCTCTGGCCTAATGGTTAAGGTCTTAACTCTTACTCTGGCCTACTGGTTAAGGTCTTAACTCTTACTCTGGCCTAATAGCTAAGGACTTAGACTCGTAATCTGGCCTACTGGTTAAGGTCTTAACTCTTACTCTGGTCTAATAGCTAAGGTCTTAACTCTTACTCTGGCCTAATAGCTAAGGTCTTAGACTCATACTCTGGCCTACTGGTTAAGGTCTTAACTCTTACACTTTCCTAATAGCTAAGGTCTTAACTCTTACTTTGGCCTAATAGCTAACGTCTTAGACTCGTACTCTGGCCTACTGGTTAAGGTCTTAACTCTTACTCTGGCCTAATAGCTAAGGTCTCAACTATTACTCTGGCCTGATAGCTAAGGTCTTAGACTCGTACTCTGGCCTATTGGTTAAGGTCTTAACTCTTACTCTGGCCTAATAGCTAAGGTCTTAATTCTTACTCTGGCCTAATAGCTAAGGTCTTAGACTCGTACTCTGGCCTACAGGTTAAGGTCTTAACTCTTACTCTGGCCTACTGGTTAAGGTCTTAACTCTTACTCTGGCCTAATAGCTAAGGTCTTAGACTCGTACTGTGGCCTAATAGCTAAGGTCTTAGACTTGTACTCTGGCCTAATGGTTAAGGTCTTAACTCTTACTCTGGCCTAATAGCTAAGGTCTTAACTCTTACTCTGGCCTCCTGGTTAAGGTCTTCACTCTTACTCTGGCCTAATAGCTAAGGTCTTAGACTCGTACTCTGGCCTAATGGTTAAGGTCTTAACTCTTACTCTGGCCTAACAGCTAAGGTCTTAACTCTTACTCTGGCCTAATAGCTAAGGTCTTAACTCTTACTCTGGCCTAATAGCTAAGGTCTTAGACTCGTACTCTGGCCTACAGGTTAAGGTCTTAACTATTACTCTGACCTACTGGTTAAGGTCTTAACTCTTACTCTGGCCTAATAGCTAAGGTCTTAGACTCGTACACTGGCCTAATGGTTAAGGTCTTAACTCTTACTCTGGCCTAATGTTTAAGGTCTTAACTCTTACCCTGGCCTACTGGTTAAGGTCTTAACTCTTACTCTGGCCTAGGTCTTAGCTCTTTCTCTGGCCTAATGGTTAAGGTCTTAACTCTTACTCTGGCCTACTGGTTAAGGTCTTAACTCTTACTCTGGCCTAATAGCTAAGGACTTAGACTCGTAATCTGGCCTACTGGTTAAGGTCTTAACTCTTACTCTGGTCTAATAGCTAAGGTCTTAACTCTTACTCTGGCCTAATAGCTAAGGTCTTAGACTCATACTCTGGCCTACTGGTTAAGGTCTTAACTCTTACACTTTCCTAATAGCTAAGGTCTTAACTCTTACTTTGGCCTAATAGCTAACGTCTTAGACTCGTACTCTGGCCTACTGGTTAAGGTCTTAACTCTTACTCTGGCCTAATAGCTAAGGTCTCAACTATTACTCTGGCCTGATAGCTAAGGTCTTAGACTCGTACTCTGGCCTATTGGTTAAGGTCTTAACTCTTACTCTGGCCTAATAGCTAAGGTCTTAATTCTTACTCTGGCCTAATAGCTAAGGTCTTAGACTCGTACTCTGGCCTACAGGTTAAGGTCTTAACTCTTACTCTGGCCTACTGGTTAAGGTCTTAACTCTTACTCTGGCCTAATAGCTAAGGTCTTAGACTCGTACTGTGGCCTAATAGCTAAGGTCTTAGACTTGTACTCTGGCCTAATGGTTAAGGTCTTAACTCTTACTCTGGCCTAATAGCTAAGGTCTTAACTCTTACTCTGGCCTCCTGGTTAAGGTCTTCACTCTTACTCTGGCCTAATAGCTAAGGTCTTAGACTCGTACTCTGGCCTAATGGTTAAGGTCTTAACTCTTACTCTGGCCTAACAGCTAAGGTCTTAACTCTTACTCTGGCCTAATAGCTAAGGTCTTATCTCTTACTCTGGCCTAATAGCTAAGGTCTTAGACTCGTACTCTGGCCTACAGGTTAAGGTCTTAACTATTACTCTGGCCTACTGGTTAAGGTCTTAACTCTTACTCTGGCCTAATAGCTAAGGTCTTAACTCTTACTCTAGCCGAATAGCTAAGGTCTTAGACTCGTACTATGGCCTACAGGTTAAGGTCTTAACTCTTACTCTGGCCAACTGGTTAAGGTCTTAACTCTTACTCTGGCCTAATAGCTAAGGTCTTAGACTCGTACTATGGCCTACAGGTTAAGGTCTTAACTCTTACTCTGGCCTACTGGTTAAGGTCTTAACTCTTACTCTGGCCTAATAGCTAAGGTCTTAGACTCGTACTATGGCCTACAGGTTAAGGTATTTACTCTTACTCTGGCCTAATAGCTAAGGTCTTAGACTCGTACTCTGGCCTACTGGTTAAGGTCTTAACTCTTACTCTGGCCTAATAGCTAAGCTCTTAACTCTTACTCTGGCCTACTGGTTAAGGTCTTAACTCTTACTCTGGCCTAATAGCTAAGGTCTTAGACTCGTACTCTGGCCTAATGTTTAAGGTCTTAACTCTTACTCTGGCCTAATAGGTAAGGTCTTAGACTCGTACTCTGGCCTAATAGATAAGGTCTTAGACTCGTACACTGGCCTAATGGTTAAGGTTTTAACTCTTACTCTGGCCTAATGTTTAAGGTCTTAACTCTTACCCTGGCCTACTGGTTAAGGTCTTAACTCTTACTCTGGCCTAGGTCTTAGCTCTTTCTCTGGCCTAATGGTTAAGGTCTTAACTCTTACTCTGGTCTACTGGTTAAGGTCTTAACTCTTACTCTGGCCTAATAGCTAAGGACTTAGACTCGTAATCTGGCCTACTGGTTAAGGTCTTAACTCTTACTCTGGCCTAATAGCTAAGGTCTTAAATCTTACTCTGGCCTAATAGCTAAGGTCTTAACTCTTACTTTGGCCTAATAGCTAACGTCTTAGACTCGTACTCTGGCCTACTGGTTAAGGTCTTAACTCTTACTCTGGCCTAATAGCTAAGGTCTCAACTCTTACTCTGGCCTAATAGCTAAGGTTTAGACTCGTACTCTGGCCTAATGGTTAAGGTCTTAACTCTTACTCTGGCCTAATAGCTAAGGTCTTAACTCTTACTCTGGCCTCCTGGTTAAGGTCTTCACTCTTACTCTGGCCTAGTAGCTAAGGTCTTAGACTCGTACTCTGGCCTAATGGTTAAGGTCTTAACTCTTACTCTGGCCTAATAGCTAAGGTCTTAACTCTTACTCTGGCCTAATAACTAAGGTCTTAGACTCGTACTCTGGCCTACAGGTTAAGGTCTTAACTCTTACTCTGGTCTACTGGTTAAGGTCTAAACTCTTACTCTGGCCTAATAGCTAAGGTCTTAACTCTTACTCTGGCCTAATAGCTAAGGTCTTAGACTCATACTATGGCCTACAGGTTAAGGTCTTAACTCTTACACTGGCCTACTGGGTAAGGTCTTAACTCTTACTCTGGCGTAATAGCTAAGGTCTTAACTCTTACTCTGGCATAATAGCTAAGGTCTTAGACTCGTACTATGGCCTACAGGTTACGGTCTTAACTCTTACTCTGGCCTACTGGTTAAGGTCTTAACTCTTACTCTGGCCTACTGGTTAAGGTCTTAACTCTTACTCTGGCCTACTGGTTAAGGTCTTATCTGTTTCTCTGGCCTAATGGTTAAGGTCTTAACTCTTACTCTGGCCTAATAGCTAAGGTCTTAACTCTTACTCTGGCCTAATAGCTAAGGTCTTAGACTCACACTCTGGCCTACTGGTTAAGGTCTTAACTCTTACTCTGGCCTAATAGCTAAGGTCTTAACTCTTACTCTGGCCTAATAGCTAAGGTCTTATACTCTTACTCTGGCCTAATGGTTAAGGTCTTAACTCTTACTCTGGCCTAATAGCTAAGGTCTTAACTCTTACTCTGGCCTAATAGCTAAGGTCTTAGACTCGTACTCTGGCCTACTGGTTAAGGTCTTAACTCTTACTCTGGCCTACTGGTTAAGGTCTTAAATCTTACTCTGGCCTAATAACTAAGGTCTTACACTCGTACTCTGGCCTAATAGCTAAGGTCTTAGACTCTTACTCTGGCCTAATGGTTAAGGTCTTAACTCTTACTCTGGCCTACTGGTTAAGGTCTTCACTCTTACTCTGGCCTAATAGCTAAGGTCTTAGACTCGTACTCTGGCCTAATGGTTAAGGTCTTAACTATTACTCTGGCCTAATAGCTAAGGTCTTAATTCTTACTCTGGCCTAATAGCCATGGTCTTAACTCTTACTCTGGCCTAATAGCTGAGGTCTTAGACTTGTACTCTGGCCTACAGGTTAAGGTCTTAACTCTTACTCTGGCCTACTGGATAAGGTCTTAATTCTTACTCTGGCCTAATAGCTAAGGTCTTAACTCTTACTCTGACCTAATAGCTAAGGTCTTAGACTCGTACTATGACCTACAGGTTAAGGTCTTAACTCTTACTCTGGCCTACTGGTTAAGTTCTTAACTCTTACTCTGGCCTAATGGCTAAGGTCTTAGACTCGTACTATGGCCTACAGGTTAAGGTCTTAACTCTTACTCTGGCCTGCTGGTTAAGGTCTTAACTCTTATTCTGGCCTACTGGTTAAGGTCTTAACTCTTACTCTGGCCTACTGGTTAAGGTCTTAACTCTTTCTCTGGCCTAATGGTTAAGGTCTTAACTCTTACTCTGGCCTACTGGTTAAGGTGTTAACTCTTCCTCTGGCCTAATAGCTAAGGTCTTAGACTCGTACTATGGCCTAATGGTTAAGGTCTTAACTCTTACTATGGCCTAATAGCTAAGGTCTTAACTCTTACCCTGGCCTAATAGCTAAGGTCATAGACTCATACTCTGGCCTACTGGTTAAGGTCTTAACTCTTACTCTGGCCTAATAGCTAAGGTCTTAACTCTTACTCTGGCCTAATAGCTAAGGTCTTAGACTCGTACTCTGGCCTACTGGTTAAGGTCTTAACTCTTACTCTGGCGTAATAGCTAAAGTCTTAACTCTTACTCTGGCCTCATAGCTATGGTCTTAGACTCGTACTCTGGCCTACAGGTTATGGTCTTAACTCTTACTCTGGCCTACTGGTTGAGGTCTTAACTCTTACTCTGGCCTAATAGCTAAGGTCTTAACTCTTACTCTGGCCTAATAGCTAAGGTCTTAGACTCGTACTATGGCCTACAGGTTAAGGTCTTAACTCTTACTCTGGCCTACTGGTTAAGGTCTTAACTCTTGCTCTGGCCTAATAGCTAAGGTCTTAGACTCGTACTATGGCCTACAGGTTAAGGTCTTAACTCTTACTCTGGCCTAATAGCTAAGGTCTTAGACTCGTACCATGGCCTCAAGGTTAAGGTCTTAACTCTTACTCTGGCCTAATAGCTAAGGTCTTAGACTCATACTCTGGCATACTGGTTAAGGTCTTAACTCTTACTCTGGCCTAATAGCTAAGGTCTTAACTCTTACTCTGGCCTTCTGGTTAAGGTCTTAACTCTTACGCTGGCCTACTGGTTAAGGTCTTAACTCTTACTCTGGCCTAATAGCTAAGGTCTTAACTCTTACTCTGGCCTACTGGTTAAGGTCTTAACTCTTACTCTGGCCTACTGGTTAAGGTCTTAACTCTTACTCTGGCCTAATAGCTAAGGTCTTAGACTCGTACTCTGGCCTAATAGCTAAGGTCTTAGACTCATACTCTGGCCTAACGGTTAAGGTCTTAACTCTTACTCTGGCCTAACAGCTAAGGTCTTAACTCTTACTCTGGCCTAATAGCTAAGGTCTTAACTCTTACTCTGGCCTAACAGCTAAGGTCTTAGATTCGTACTCTGGCCTACAGGTTAAGGTCTTAACTATTACTCTGGCCTACTGGTTAAGGTCTTAACTCTTACTCTGGCCTAATAGCTAAGGTCTTAACTCTTATTCTAGCCTAATAGCTAAGGTCTTAGACTCGTACTATGGCCTACAGGTTAAGGTCTTAACTCTTACTCTGGCCAACTGGTTAAGGTCTTAACTCTTACTCTGGCCTAATAGCTAAGGTCTTAGACTCGTACTATGGCCTACAGGTTAAAGTCTTAACTCTTACTCTGGCCAACTGGTTAAGGTCTTAACTCTTACTCTGGCCTAATAGCTAAGGTCTTAGACTCGTACTATGGCCTACAGGTTAAGGTATTTACTCTTACTCTGGCCTAATAGCTAAGGTCTTAGACTCGTACTCTGGCCTACTGGTTAAGGTCTTAACTCTTACTCTGGCCTAATAGCTAAGCTCTTAACTCTTACTCTGGCCTACTGGTTAAGGTCTTAACTCTTACTCTGGCCTAATAGCTAAGGTCTTAGACTCGTACTCTGGCCTAATGTTTAAGGTCTTAACTCTTACTCTGGCCTAATAGCTAAGGTCTTAGACTCGTACTCTGGCCTAATAGATAAGGTCTTAGACTCGTACACTGGCCTAATGGTTAAGGTCTTAACTCTTACTCTGGCCTAATGTTTAAGGTCTTAACTCTTACCCTGGCCTACTGGTTAAGGTCTTAACTCTTACTCTGGCCTAGGTCTTAGCTCTTTCTCTGGCCTAATGGTTAAGGTCTTAACTCTTACTCTGGCCTACTGGTTAAGGTCTTAACTCTTACTCTGGCCTAATAGCTAAGGACTTAGACTCGTAATCTGGCCTACTGGTTAAGGTCTTAACTCTTACTCTGGCCTAATAGCTAGGGTCTTAACACTTACTCTGGCCTAATAGCTAAGGTCTTAGACTCATACTCTGGCCTACTGGTTAAGGTCTTAACTCTTACTCTTTCCTAATAGCTAAGGTCTTAACTCTTACTTTGGCCTAATAGCTAACGTCTTAGACTCGTACTCTGGCCTACTGGTTAAGGTCTTAACTCTTACTCTGGCCTAATAGCTAAGGTCTCAACTCTTACTCTGGCTTAATAGCTAAGGTCTTAGACTCGTACTCTGGCCTAATGGTTAAGGTCTTAACTCTTACTCTGGCCTAATAGCTAAGGTCTTAACTCTTACTCTGGCCTAATAGCTAAGGTCTTAGACTCGTACTCTGGCCTACAGGTTAAGGTCTTAACTCTTACTCTGGCCTACTGGTTAAGGTCTTAACTCTTACTCTGGCCTAATAGCTAAGGTCTTAACTCTTACTCTGGCCTCCTGGTTAAGGTCTTCACACTTACTCTGGCCTAATAGCTAAGGTCTTAGACTCGTACTCTGGCCTAATGGTTAAGGTCTTAACTCTTACTCTGGCCTAATAGCTAAGGTCTTAACTCTTACTCTGGCCTAATAACTAAGGTCTTAGACTCGTACTCTGGCCTACAGGTTAAGGTCTTAAGTCTTACTCTGGCCTAATAGCTAAGGTCTTAGACTCGTACTATGGCCTATAGGTTAAGTTCTTGACTCTTACTCTGGCCTAATAGCTAAGGTCTTAGACTCGTACTATGGCCTAATGGTTAAGGTCTTAAATCTTACTCTGGCCTACAGGTTAAGGTCTTAACTCTTACTCTGGCCTACTGGTTAAGGTCTTAACTCTTACTCTGGCCTACTGGTTAAGGTCTTAACTCTTACTCTGGCCTAATAGCTAAGGTCTTAGACTCGTACTCTGGCCTAATGGTTACGGTCTTAACTCTTACTCTGGCCTAATAGCTAAGGTCTTAGACTCGTACTCTTGCCTAATAGCTAGGGTCTTAGACTCGTACTCTGGCCTAATGGTTAAGGTCTTAACTCTCACTCTGGCCTAATGTTTAAGGTCTTAACTCTTACCCTGGCCTACTGGTTAAGGTCTTAACTCTTACTCTGGCCTACTGGTTAAGGTCTTAACTCTTTCTCTGGCCTAATGGTTAAGGTCTTAACACTTTCTCTGGCCTACTGGTTAAGGTCTTAACTCTTTCTCTGGCCTAATGTTAAGGTCTTAACTCTTACTCTGGCCTACTGGTTAAGGTCTTAACTGTTACTCTGGCCTAATAGCTAAGGTCTTAGACTCGTACTATGGCCTACAGGTTAAGGTCCTAACTCTTACTCTGGCCTACTGGTTAAGGTCTTAACTCTTACTCTGGCCTACTGGTTAAGGTCTTAACTCTTACTCTGGTCTACTGGTTAAGGTCTTAACTCTTTCTCTGGCCTAATGGTTAAGGTCTTAACTCTTACTCTGGCCTAATAGCTAACGTCTTAACTCTTACTCTGGCCTAATAGCTAAGGTCTTAGACTCGTACTCGGGCCTACTGGTTAAGGTCTTAACTCTTACTCTGGCCTAATAGCTAAGGTCTTAACTCTTACTCTGGCCTAATAGCTAAGGTCTTAGACTCGTACTCTGGCCTACTGGTTAAGGTTTTAACTCTTACTCTGGCCTAATAGCTAAGGTCTTAACTCTTACTCTGGCCTAATAGCTAAGGTCTTAGACTCGTACTCTGGCCTAGTGGTTAAGGTCTTAACTCTTACTCTGGTGTAATAGCTAAGGTCTTAACTCTTTCGCTGGCCTAATAGCTAAGGTCTTAGACTCGTACTCTGGCCTACTGGTTAAGGTTTTAACTCTTACTCTGGCCTAATAGCTAAGGCTTAACTCTTACTCTGGCCTAATAGCTAAGGTCTTAGACTCGTACTCTGGCCTACTGGTTAAGGTCTTAACTCTTACTCTGGCGTAATAGCTAAAGTCTTAACTCTTTCTCTGGCCTAATAGCTAAGGTCTTAGACTCATACTCTGGCCTACTGGTTAAGGTCTTAACTCTTACTCTGGCCTACTGGTTAAGGTCTTAATTCTTACTCTGGCCTAATAGCTAAGGTCTTAGACTCGTACTCTGGCCCAATAGCTAAGGTCTTGGAATCGTACTCTGGCCTAATGGTTAAGGTCTTAACTCTTACTCTGGCCTAAAAGCTAAGGTCCGAACTCTTACTCTGGCCTAATAGCTAAGGTCTTAACTCTTACTCTGGCCTAATAGCTAAGGTCTTAGACTCGTACTCTGGCCTACAGGTTAAGGTGTTAACTCTTACTCTGGCCTACTGGTTAAGGTCTTCACTCTTACTCTGGCCTTATATCTAAGGTCTTAACTCTTACTCTAGCCTAATAGCTAAGGTCTTAGACTCGTACTATGGCCTACAGGTTAAGGTCTTAAATCTTACTCTGGCCAACTGGTTAAGGTCTTAACTCTTACTCTGGCCTAATAGCTAAGGTCTTAGACTCGTACTATGGCCTACAGGTTAAGGTCTTAACTCTTACTCTGGCCTACTGGTTAAGGTCTTAACTCTTACTCTGGCCTAATAGCTAAGGTCTTAGACCTGTACTATGGCCTACAGGTTAAGGTCTTAACTCTTACTCTGGCCTAATAGCTAAGGTCTTAGACTCGCACTCTGGCCTACTGGTTAAGGTCTTAACTCTTACTCTGGCCTAATAGCTAAGGTCTTAACTCTTACTCTGGCCTACTGGTTAAGGTCTTAACTCCTACTCTGGCCTAATAGCTAAGGTCTTAGACTCGTACTCTGGCCTAATGTTTAAGGTCTTAACTCTTACTCTGGCCTAATAGCTAAGGTCTTAGACTCGTACTCTGGCATAATAGATAAGGTCTTAGACTCGTACTCTGGCCTAATGGTTAAGGTCTTTACTCTTACTCTGGCCTAATGTTTAAGGTCTTAACTCTTACCCTGGCCTATTGGTTAAGGTCTTAACTCTTACTCTGGCCTACTGGTTAAGGTCTTAACTCTTTCTCTGGCCTAATGGTTAAGGTCTTAACTCTTACTCTGGCCTACTGGTTAAGGTCTTAACTCTTACTCTGGCCTAATAGCTAAGGTCTTAGACTCGTACTCTGGCCTAATGGTTAAGGGCTTAACTCCTACTCTGGCCCAATAGCTAAGGTCTTAACTCTTACTCTGGCCTAATAGCTAGGGACTTAGACTCGTACTCTGGCCTACTGGTTAAGGTCTTAACTCTTACTCTGGCCTAATAGCTAAGGTCTTAACTCTTACTCTGGCCTAATAGCTAAGGTCTTAGACTCATACTCTGGCCTACTGGTTAAGGTCTTAACTCTTACTCTTTCCTAATAGCTAAGGTCTTAACTCTTACTCTGGCCTAATAGCTAACGTCTTAGACTCATACTCTGGCCTACTGGTTAAGGTCTTAACTCTTACTCTGGCCTAATAGCTAAGGTCTTAACTCTTACTCTGGCCTAATAGCTAAGGTCTTAACTCTTACTCTGGCCTAATAGCTAAGGTCTTAGACTCGTACTCTGGCCTACAGGTTAAGGTCTTAACTCTTACTCTGGCCTACTGGTTAAGGTCTTAACTCTTACTCTGGCCTAATAGCTAAGGTCTTAGACTTGTACTCTGGCCTAATAGCTAAGGTCTTAGACTCGTATTCTGGCCTAATGGTTAAGGTCTTAACTCTTACTCTGGCCTAATAGCTAAGGTCTTAACTCTTACTCTGGCCAACTGGTTAAGGTCTTCACTCTTACTCTGGCCTAATAGCTAAGGTCTTAGACTCGTACTCTGGCCTAATGATTAAAGTCTTAACTCTTACTCTGGCCTAATAGCTAAGGTCTTAAGTCTTACTCTGGCCTAATAGCTAAGGTCTTAACTCTTACTCTGGCCTAATAACTAAGGTCTTAGACCCGTACTCTGGCCTACAGGTTAAGGTCTTAACTCTTACTCTGGCCTACTGGTTAAGGTCTAAACTCTTACTCTGGCCTAATAGCTAAGGTCTTAACTCTTACTCTGGCCTAATAGCTAAGGTCTTAGACTCGTACTATGGCCTACAGGTTCAGGTCTTAACTCTTACACTGGCCTACTGGGTAAGGTCTTAACTCTTACACTGGCCTAATAGCTAAGGTCTTAGACTCGTACTATGGCCTACAGGTTACAGTCTTAACTCTTACTCTGGCCTACTGGTTAAGGTCTTAACTCTTACTCTGGCCTAATAGCTAAGGTCTTAGACTCGTACTCTGGCCTACTGGTTAAGGTCTTAACTCTTACTCTGGCCTACTGGTTAAGGTCTTAACTCTTACTCTGGCCTAATAGCTAACGTCCTAGACCCGTACTCTGGCCTAATGGTTAAGGTCTTAACTCTTACTCTGGCCTACTGGTTAAGGTCTTAACTCTTACTCTGGCCTACTGGTTAAGGTCTTAACTCTTTCTCTGGCCTAATGGTTAAGGTCTTAACTATTACTCTGGCATACTGGTTAAGGTCTTAACTCTTACTCTGGCATACTGGTTAAGGTCTTAACTCTTACTTTGGCCTAATAGCTAAGGTCTTAGACTCGTACTCTGGCCTAATGGTTAAGGTCTTAACTCTTACTCTGGCCTAATAGCTAAGGTCTTAACTCTTACTCTGGCCTAATAGCTAAGGTCTTAGACTCACACTCTGGCCTACTGGTTAAGGTCTTAACTCTTACTCTGGCCTAATAGCTAAGGTCTTAACTCTTACTCTGGCCTAATAGCTAAGGTCTTGGACTCGTACTCTGGCCTAATGGTTAAGGTCTTAACTCTTACTCTGGCCTAATAGCTAAGGTCTTAACTCTTACTCTGGCCTAATAGCTAAGGTCTTAGACTCGTACTCTGGCCTACTGGTTAAGGTCTTAACTCTTACTCTGGCCTACTGGTTAAGGTCTTAACTCTAACTCTGGCCTAATAGCTAAGGTCTTAGACTCGTACTCTGGCATAATGGTTAAGGTCTTAAGTCTTACTCTGGCCTAACAGCTAAGGTCTTCACTCTTACTCTGGCCTAATAGCTAAGGTCTTAACTCTTACTCTGGCCTAATAGCTAAGGTCTTAGACTCGTACTCTGGCCTACAGGTTAAGGTCTTAACTCTTACTCTGGCCTACTGGTTAAGGTCTTAACTCTTACTCTGGCCTAATAGCTAAGGTCTTAGACTCGTACTCTGGCCTAATAGCTAAGGTCTTAGACTCGTACTCTGGCCTAATGGTTAAGGTCTTAACTCTTACTCTGGCCTAATAGCTAAGGTCTTAACTCTTACTCTGGCCTACTGGTGAAGGTCTTCACTCTTACTCTGGCCTAATAGCTAAGGTCTTAGACTCGTACTCTGGCCTAATGGTTAAGGTCTTAACTCTTACTCTGGCCTAATAGCTACGGTCTTAACTCTTACTCTGGCCTAATAAATAAGGTCTTAGACTCGTACTCTGGCCTACAGGTTAAGGTCTTAACTCTTACTCTGGCCTACTGGTTAAGGTCTAAACTCTTACTCTGGCCTAATAGCTAAGGTCTTAACTCTTACTCTGGCCTAATACCTAAGGTCTTAGACTCGTACTATGGCCTACAGGTTACGGTCTTAACTCTTACTCTGGCCTACTGGTTAAGGTCTTAACTCTTACTCTGGCCTAATAGCTAAGGTCTTAGACTCGTACTCTGGCCTACTGGTTAAGGTCTTAACTCTTACTCTGGCCTACTGGTTAAGGTCTTAACTCTTACTCTGGCCTAATAGCTAACGTCTTAGACTCGTACTCTGGCCTAATGGTTAAGGTCTTAACTCTTACTCTGGCATACTGGTTAAGGTCTTAACTCTTACTTTGGCCTAATAGTTAAGGTCTTAGACTCGTACTCTGGCCTAATGGTTAAGGTCTTAACTCTTACTCTGGCCCAATAGCTAAGGTCTTAACTCTTACTCTGGCCTAATAGCTAAGATCTTAGACTCGCACTCTGGCCTACTGGTTAAGGTCTTAACTCTTACTCTGGCCTAATAGCTAAGGTCTTAACTCTTACTCTGGCCTAATAGCTAAGGTCTTAGACTCGTACTCTGGCCTAATGGTTAAGGTCTTAACTCTTACTCTGGCCTAATAGCTAAGGTCTTAACTCTTACTCTGGCCTAATAGCTAAGGTCTTAGACTCGTACTCTGGCCTACTGGTTAAGGTCTTAACTCTTACTCTGGCCTAATAGCTAAGGTCTTAACTCTTACTCTGGCCTAATAGCTAAGGTCTTAGACTCATACTCTGGCCTACTGGTTAAGGTCTTAACTCTTACTCTTTCCTAATAGCTAAGGTCTTAACTCTTACTCTGGCCTAATAGCTAACGTCTTAGACTCGTACTCTGTCCTACTGGTTAAGGTCTTAACTCTTACTCTGGCCTAATAGCTAAGGTCTTAACTCTTACTCTGGCCTAATAGCTAAGGTCTTAACTCTTACTCTGGCCTACTGGTTAAGGTCTTAACTCTTACTCTGGCCTAATAGCTAAGGTCTTAGACTCGTACTCTGGCCTACTGGATAAGGTCTTAACTCTGACTCTGGCCTACTGGTTAAGGTCTTAACTCTTACTCTGGCCTAATAGCTAAGGTCTTAACTCTTACTTTGGCATACTGATTAAGCTCTTAACTCTTACTCTGGCCTAATAGCTAAGGTCTTAATTCTTACTCTGGCTTACTGATTAAGGTCTTAACTCTTACTCTGGCCTAATAGCTAAGGTCTTAGACTCGTACTCGGGCCTAATGGTTAAGGTCTTAACTCTTACTCTGGCCTAATGGTTAAGGTCTTAACTCTTAATCTGGCCCACTGGTTAAGGTCTTAACTCTTACTCTGGCCTACTGGTTAAGGTCTTAACTCTTACTCTGGCCTAATAGCTAAAGTCTTAGACTTGCACTCTGGACTAATAGCTAAGTTCTTAACTCTTACTCTGGCCAAATAGCTAAGGTCTTAGACTCGTACTATGGCCTACAAGTTAAGGTCTTAACTCTTACTCTGGCCTACTGGTTAAGGTCTTAACTCTTACACTTGCCTAATAGCTAAGGTCTTAGACTCTTAGTCTGGCCTACTGGTTAAGGTCTTAACTCTTACTCTGGCCTACTGGTTAAGGTCCTAACTCTTACTCTGGCCTCATAGCTAAGGTCTTAACTCTTACTCTGGCCTAATAGCTAAGGTCTAAGACTCGTACTATGTCCTACAGGTTAAAGGTCTTAACTCTTACTCTGGCCTAATAGCTAAGGTCTTAGACTCGTACTATTGCCTACAGGTTAAGGTCATAACTCTTACTCCGGCCTACAGGTTAAGGTCTTAACTCTTACTCTGGCCTAATAGCTAAGGTCTTAGACTCGTACTCTGGCCAACTGGTTAAGGTCTTAACTCTTACTCTGGCCTACTGGTTAAGGTCTTAACTCTTACTCTGGCCTAATAGCTGAGGTCTTAGACTCATACTATGGCCTACTGGTTAAGGTCTTAACTCTTACTCTGGCCTAATAGCTAAGGTCTTAACTCTCACTCTGACCTACTGATTAAGGTCTTAACTTCTACTCTGGCTTAATAGCTAAGGTCTTAGACTCGTATTCTGGCCTAATGGTTAAGGTCTTGACTCTTACTCTGGCCTACAGGTTAAGGTCTTAACTCTTACTCTGGCCTAATAGCTAAGGTCTTAGACTCGTACTATGGCCTACAGGTTAAGGTCTTAAGTCTTACTCTGGCCTAATAGCTAAGGTCTTAGACTCGTACTATGGCCTATAGGTTAAGTTCTTGACTCTTACTCTGGCCTAATAGCTAAGGTCTTAGACTCTTACTATGGCCTAATGGTTAAGGTTTTAAATCTTACTCTGGCCTACAGGTTAAGGTCTTAACTCTTACTCTGGCCTACTGGTTAAGGTCTTAACTCTTACTCTGGCCTACTGGTTAAGGTCTTAACTCTTACTCTGGCCTAATAGCTAAGGTCTTAGACTCGTACTCTGGCCTAATGGTTACGGTCTTAACTCTTACTCTGGCCTAATAGCTAAGGTCTTAGACTCGTACTCTGGCCTAATAGCTAGGGTCTTAGACTCGTACTCTGGCCTAATGGTTAAGGTCTTAACTCTCACTCTGGCCTAATGTTTAAGGTCTTAACTCTTACCCTGGCCTACTGGTTAAGGTCTTAACTCTTACTCTGGCCTACTGGTTAAGGTCTTAACTCTTTCTCTGGCCTAATGGTTAAGGTCTTAACACTTTCTCTGGCCTAATGTTAAGGTCTTAACTCTTACTCTGGCCTACTGGTTAAGGTCTTAACTGTTACTCTGGCCTAATAGCTAAGGTCTTAGACTCGTACTATGGCCTACAGGTTAAGGTCCTAACTCTTACTCTGGCCTACTGGTTAAGGTCTTAACTCTTACTCTGGCCTACTGGTTAAGGTCTTAACTCTTTCTCTGGCCTAATGGTTAAGGTCTTAACTCTTACTCTGGCCTAATAGCTCACGTCTTAACTCTTACTCTGGCCTAATAGCTAAGGTCTTAGACTCGTACTCTGGCCTACTGGTTAAGGTCTTAACTCTTACTCTGGCCTAATAGCTAAGGTCTTAACTCTTACTCTGGCCTAATAGCTAAGGTCTTAGACTCGTACTCTGGCCTACTGGTTAAGGTTTTAACTCTTACTCTGGCCTAATAGCTAAGGTCTTAACTCTTACTCTGGCCTAATAGCTAAGGTCTTAGACTCGTACTCTGGCCTAATGGTTAAGGTCTTAACTCTTACTCTGGTGTAATAGCTAAGGTCTTAACTCTTTCGCTGGCCTAATAGCTAAGGTCTTAGACTCGTACTCTGGCCTACTGGTTAAGGTTTTAACTCTTACTCTGGCCTAATAGCTAAGGCTTAACTCTTACTCTGGCCTAATAGCTAAGGTCTTAGACTCGTACTCTGGCCTACTGGTTAAGGTCTTAACTCTTACTCTGGCGTAATAGCTAAAGTCTTAACTCTTTCTCTGGCCTAATAGCTAAGGTCTTAGACTCATACTCTGGCCTACTGGTTAAGGTCTTAACTCTTACTCTGGCCTACTGGTTAAGGTCTTAATTCTTACTCTGGCCTAATAGCTAAGGTCTTGGACTCATACTCTGGCCTAATGGTTAAGGTCTTAACTCTTACTCTGGCCTAACAGCTAAGGTCCGAACTCTTACTCTGGCCTAATAGCTAAGGTCTTAACTCTTACTCTGGCCTAATAGCTAAGGTCTTAGACTCGTACTCTGGCCTACAGGTTAAGGTGTTAACTCTTACTCTGGCCTACTGGTTAAGGTCTTAACTCTTACTCTGGCCTTATATCTAAGGTCTTAACTCTTACTCTAGCCTAATAGCTAAGGTCTTAGACTCGTACTATGGCCTACAGGTTAAGGTCTTAACTCTTACTCTGGCCAACTGGTTAAGGTCTTAACTCTTACTCTGGCCTACTGGTTAAGGTCTTAACTCTTACTCTGGTCTAATAGCTAAGGTCTTAGACCTGTACTATGGCCTACAGGTTAAGGTCTTAACTCTTACTCTGGCCTAATAGCTAAGGTCTTAGACTCGTACTCTGGCCTACTGGTTAAGGTCTTAACTCTTACTCTGGCCTAATAGCTAAGGTCTTAACTCTTACTCTGGCCTACTGGTTAAGGTCTTAACTCCTACTCTGGCCTAATAGCTAAGGTCTTAGACTCGTACTCTGGCCTAATGTTTAAGGTCTTAACTCTTACTCTGGCCTAATAGCTAAGGTCTTAGACTCGTACTCTGGCATAATGGTTAAGGTCTTAAGTCTTACTCTGGCCTAACAGCTAAGGTCTTCACTCTTACTCTGGCCTAATAGCTAAGGTCTTAACTCTTACTCTGGCCTAATAGCTAAGGTCTTAGACTCGTACTCTGGCCTACAGGTTAAGGTCTTAACTCTTACTCTGGCCTACTGGTTAAGGTCTTAACTCTTACTCTGGCCTAATAGCTAAGGTCTTAGACTCGTACTCTGGCCTAATAGCTAAGGTCTTAGACTCGTACTCTGGCCTAATGGTTAAGGTCTTAACTCTTACTCTGGCCTAATAGCTAAGGTCTTAACTCTTACTCTGGCCTACTGGTGAAGGTCTTCACTCTTACTCTGGCCTAATAGCTAAGGTCTTAGACTCGTACTCTGGCCTAATGGTTAAGGTCTTAACTCTTACTCTGGCCTAATAGCTAAGGTCTTAACTCTTACTCTGGCCTAATAAATAAGGTCTTAGACTCGTACTCTGGCCTACAGGTTAAGGTCTTAACTCTTACTCTGGCCTACTGGTTAAGGTCTAAACTCTTACTCTGGCCTAATAGCTAAGGTCTTAACTCTTACTCTGGCCTAATACCTAAGGTCTTAGACTCGTACTATGGCCTACAGGCTACGGTCTTAACTCTTACTCTGGCCTACTGGTTAAGGTCTTAACTCTTACTCTGGCCTAATAGCTAAGGTCTTAGACTCGTACTCTGGCCTACTGGTTAAGGTCTTAACTCTTACTCTGGCCTACTGGTTAAGGTCTTAACTCTTACTCTGGCCTAATAGCTAACGTCTTAGACTCGTACTCTGGCCTAATGGTTAAGGTCTTAACTCTTACTCTGGCATACTGGTTAAGGTCTTAACTCTTACTTTGGCCTAATAGTTAAGGTCTTAGACTCGTACTCTGGCCTAATGGTTAAGGTCTTAACTCTTACTCTGGCCCAATAGCTAAGGTCTTAACTCTTACTCTGGCCTAATAGCTAAGATCTTAGACTCGCACTCTGGCCTACTGGTTAAGGTCTTAACTCTTACTCTGGCCTAATAGCTAAGGTCTTAACTCTTACTCTGGCCTAATAGCTAAGGTCTTAGACTCGTACTCTGGCCTAATGGTTAAGGTCTTAACTCTTACTCTGGCCTAATAGCTAAGGTCTTAACTCTTACTCTGGCCTAATAGCTAAGGTCTTAGACTCGTACTCTGGCCTACTGGTTAAGGTCTTAACTCTTACTCTGGCCTAATAGCTAAGGTCTTAACTCTTACTCTGGCCTAATAGCTAAGGTCTTAGACTCATACTCTGGCCTACTGGTTAAGGTCTTAACTCTTACTCTTTCCTAATAGCTAAGGTCTTAACTCTTACTCTGGCCTAATAGCTAACGTCTTAGACTCGTACTCTGTCCTACTGGTTAAGGTCTTAACTCTTACTCTGGCCTAATAGCTAAGGTCTTAACTCTTACTCTGGCCTAATAGCTAAGGTCTTAACTCTTACTCTGGCCTACTGGTTAAGGTCTTAACTCTTACTCTGGCCTAATAGCTAAGGTCTTAGACTCGTACTCTGGCCTACTGGATAAGGTCTTAACTCTGACTCTGGCCTACTGGTTAAGGTCTTAACTCTTACTCTGGCCTAATAGCTAAGGTCTTAACTCTTACTTTGGCATACTGATTAAGCTCTTAACTCTTACTCTGGCCTAATAGCTAAGGTCTTAATTCTTACTCTGGCTTACTGATTAAGGTCTTAACTCTTACTCTGGCCTAATAGCTAAGGTCTTAGACTCGTACTCGGGCCTAATGGTTAAGGTCTTAACTCTTACTCTGGCCTAATGGTTAAGGTCTTAACTCTTAATCTGGCCCACTGGTTAAGGTCTTAACTCTTACTCTGGCCTACTGGTTAAGGTCTTAACTCTTACTCTGGCCTAATAGCTAAAGTCTTAGACTTGCACTCTGGCCTAATAGCTAAGTTCTTAACTCTTACTCTGGCCAAATAGCTAAGGTCTTAGACTCGTACTCGGGCCTAATGGTTAAGGTCTTAACTCTTACTCTGGCCTAATGGTTAAGGTCTTAACTCTTAATCTGGCCCACTGGTTAAGGTCTTAACTCTTACTCTGGCCTACTGGTTAAGGTCTTAACTCTTACTCTGGCCTAATAGCTAAAGTCTTAGACTTGCACTCTGGCCTAATAGCTAAGTTCTTAACTCTTACTCTGGCCTAATAGCTAAGGTCTTAGACTCGTACTATGGCCTACAGGTTAAGGTCATAACTCTTACTCTGGCCTACAGGTTAAGGTCTTAACTCTTACTCTGGCCTAATAGCTAAGGTCTTAGACTCGTACTCTGGCCAACTGGTTAAGGTCTTAACTCTTACTCTGGCCTACTGGTTAAGGTCTTAACTCTTACTCTGGCCTAATAGCTGAGGTCTTAGACTCATACTATGGCCTACTGGTTAAGGTCTTAACTCTTACTCTGGCCTAATAGCTAAGGTCTTAACTCTCACTCTGACCTACTGATTAAGGTCTTAACTTCTACTCTGGCTTAATAGCTAAGGTCTTAGACTCGTATTCTGGCCTAATGGTTAAGGTCTTGACTCTTACTCTGGCCTACAGGTTAAGGTCTTAACTCTTACTCTGGCCTAATAGCTAAGGTCTTAGACTCGTACTATGGCCTACAGGTTAAGGTCTTAAGTCTTACTCTGGCCTAATAGCTAAGGTCTTAGACTCGTACTATGGCCTATAGGTTAAGTTCTTGACTCTTACTCTGGCCTAATAGCTAAGGTCTTAGACTCTTACTATGGCCTAATGGTTAAGGTTTTAAATCTTACTCTGGCCTACAGGTTAAGGTCTTAACTCTTACTCTGGCCTACTGGTTAAGGTCTTAACTCTTACTCTGGCCTACTGGTTAAGGTCTTAACTCTTACTCTGGCCTAATAGCTAAGGTCTTAGACTCGTACTCTGGCCTAATGGTTACGGTCTTAACTCTTACTCTGGCCTAATAGCTAAGGTCTTAGACTCGTACTCTGGCCTAATAGCTAGGGTCTTAGACTCGTACTCTGGCCTAATGGTTAAGGTCTTAACTCTCACTCTGGCCTAATGTTTAAGGTCTTAACTCTTACCCTGGCCTACTGGTTAAGGTCTTAACTCTTACTCTGGCCTACTGGTTAAGGTCTTAACTCTTTCTCTGGTCTAATGGTTAAGGTCTTAACACTTTCTCTGGCCTAATGTTAAGGTCTTAACTCTTACTCTGGCCTACTGGTTAAGGTCTTAACTGTTACTCTGGCCTAATAGCTAAGGTCTTAGACTCGTACTATGGCCTACAGGTTAAGGTCCTAACTCTTACTCTGGCCTACTGGTTAAGGTCTTAACTCTTACTCTGGCCTACTGGTTAAGGTCTTAACTCTTTCTCTGGCCTAATGGTTAAGGTCTTAACTCTTACTCTGGCCTAATAGCTCACGTCTTAACTCTTACTCTGGCCTAATAGCTAAGGTCTTAGACTCGTACTCTGGCCTACTGGTTAAGGTCTTAACTCTTACTCTGGCCTAATAGCTAAGGTCTTAACTCTTACTCTGGCCTAATAGCTAAGGTCTTAGACTCGTACTCTGGCCTACTGGTTAAGGTTTTAACTCTTACTCTGGCCTAATAGCTAAGGTCTTAACTCTTACTCTGGCCTAATAGCTAAGGTCTTAGACTCGTACTCTGGCCTAATGGTTAAGGTCTTAACTCTTACTCTGGTGTAATAGCTAAGGTCTTAACTCTTTCGCCGGCCTAATAGCTAAGGTCTTAGACTCGTACTCTGGCCTACTGGTTAAGGTTTTAACTCTTACTCTGGCCTAATAGCTAAGGCTTAACTCTTACTCTGGCCTAATAGCTAAGGTCTTAGACTCGTACTCTGGCCTACTGGTTAAGGTCTTAACTCTTACTCTGGCGTAATAGCTAAAGTCTTAACTCTTTCTCTGGCCTAATAGCTAAGGTCTTAGACTCATACTCTGGCCTACTGGTTAAGGTCTTAACTCTTACTCTGGCCTACTGGTTAAGGTCTTAATTCTTACTCTGGCCTAATAGCTAAGGTCTTAGACTCGTACTCTGGCCTAATAGCTAAGGTCTTGGACTCGTACTCTGGCCTAATGGTTAAGGTCTTAACTCTTACTCTGGCCTAACAGCTAAGGTCCGAACTCTTACTCTGGCCTAATAGCTAAGGTCTTAACTCTTACTCTGGCCTAATAGCTAAGGTCTTAGACTCGTACTCTGGCCTACAGGTTAAGGTGTTAACTCTTACTCTGGCCTACTGGTTAAGGTCTTAACTCTTACTCTGGCCTTATATCTAAGGTCTTAACTCTTACTCTAGCCTAATAGCTAAGGTCTTAGACTCGTACTATGGCCTAATGTTTAAGGTCTTAACTCTTACCCTGGCCTATTGGTTAAGGTCTTAACTCTTACTCTGGCCTACTGGTTAAGGTCTTAACTCTTTCTCTGGCCTAATGGTTAAGGTCTTAACTCTTACTCTGGCCTACTGGTTAAGGTCTTAACTCTTACTATGGCCTAATAGCTAAGGTCTTAGACTCGTACTCTGGCCTAATGGTTAAGGGCTTAACTCCTACTCTGGCCTAATAGCTAAGGTCTTAACTCTTACTCTGGCCTAATAGCTAGGGACTTAGACTCGTACTCTGGCCTACTGGTTAAGGTCTTAACTCTTACTCTGGCCTAATAGCTAAGGTCTTAACTCTTACTCTGGCCTAATAGCTAAGGTCTTAGACTCATACTCTGGCCTACTGGTTAAGGTCTTAACTCTTACTCTTTCCTAATAGCTAAGGTCTTAACTCTTACTCTGGCCTAATAGCTAACGTCTTAGACTCATACTCTGGCCTACTGGTTAAGGTCTTATCTCTTACTCTGGCCTAATAGCTAAGGTCTTAACTCTTACTCTGGCCTAATAGCTAAGGTCTTAACTCTTACTCTGGCCTAATAGCTAAGGTCTTAGACTCGTACTCTGGCCTACAGGTTAAGGTCTTAACTCTTACTCTAGCCTACTGGTTAAGGTCTTAACTCTTACTCTGGCCTAATAGCTAAGGTCTTAGACTTGTACTCTGGCCTAATAGCTAAGGTCTTAGACTCGTATTCTGGCCTAATGGTTAAGGTCTTAACTCTTACTCTGGCCTAATAGCTAAGGTCTTAACTCTTACTCTGGCCAACTGGTTAAGGTCTTCACTCTTACTCTGGCCTAATAGCTAAGGTCTTAGACTCGTACTCTGGCCTAATGATTAAAGTCTTAACTCTTACTCTGGCCTAATAGCTAAGGTCTTAAGTCTTACTCTGGCCTAATAGCTAAGGTCTTAACTCTTACTCTGGCCTAATAACTAAGGTCTTAGACCCGTACTCTGGCCTACAGGTTAAGGTCTTAACTCTTACTCTGGCCTACTGGTTAAGGTCTAAACTCTTACTCTGGCCTAATAGCTAAGGTCTTAACTCTTACTCTGGCCTAATAGCTAAGGTCTTAGACTCGTACTATGGCCTACAGGTTCAGGTCTTAACTCTTACACTGGCCTACTGGGTAAGGTCTTAACTCTTACTCTGGCCTAATAGCTAAGGTCTTAACTCTTACTCTGGCCTAATAGCTAAGGTCTTAGACTCGTACTATGGCCTACAGGTTACAGTCTTAACTCTTACTCTGGCCTACTGGTTAAGGTCTTAACTCTTACTCTGGCCTAATAGCTAAGGTCTTAGACTCGTACTCTGGCCTACTGGTTAAGGTCTTAACTCTTACTCTGGCCTACTGGTTAAGGTCTTAACTCTTACTCTGGCCTAATAGCTAACGTCCTAGACCCGTACTCTGGCCTAATGGTTAAGGTCTTAACTCTTACTCTGGCCTACTGGTTAAGGTCTTAACTCTTACTCTGGCCTACTGGTTAAGGTCTTAACTCTTTCTCTGGCCTAATGGTTAAGGTCTTAACTCTTACTCTGGCATACTGGTTAAGGTCTTAACTCTTACTCTGGCATACTGGTTAAGGTCTTAACTCTTACTTTGGCCTAATAGCTAAGGTCTTAGACTCGTACTCTGGCCTAATGGTTAAGGTCTTAACTCTTACTCTGGCCTAATAGCTAAGGTCTTAACTCTTACTCTGGCCTAATAGCTAAGGTCTTAGACTCGCACTCTGGCCTACTGGTTAAGGTCTTAACTCTTACTCTGGCCTAATAGCTAAGGTCTTAACTCTTACTCTGGCCTAATAGCTAAGGTCTTGGACTCGTACTCTGGCCTAATGGTTAAGGTCTTAACTCTTACTCTGGCCTAATAGCTAAGGTCTTAACTCTTACTCTAGCCTAATAGCTAAGGTCTTAGACTCGTACTCTGGCCTACTGGTTAAGGTCTTAACTCTTACTCTGGCCTACTGGTTAAGGTCTTAACTCTAACTCTGGCCTAATAGCTAAGGTCTTAGACTCGTACTCTGGCATAATGGTTAAGGTCTTAAGTCTTACTCTGGCCTAACAGCTAAGGTCTTCACTCTTACTCTGGCCTAATAGCTAAGGTCTTAACTCTTACTCTGGCCTAATAGCTAAGGTCTTAGAATCGTACTCTGGCCTACAGGTTAAGGTCTTAACTATTACTCTGGCCTACTGGTTAAGGTCTTAACTCTTACTCTGGCCTAATAGCTAAGGTCTTAACTCTTACTCTAGCCTAATAGCTAAGGTCTTAGACTCGTACTATGGCCTACAGGTTAAGGTCTTAACTCTTACTCTGGCCAACTGGTTAAGGTCTTAACTCTTACTCAGGCCTAATAGCTAAGGTCTTAGACTCGTACTATGGCCTACAAGTTAAGGTCTTAACTCTTACTCTGGCCTACTGGTTAAGGTCTTAACTCTTACTCTGGCCTAATAGCTAAGGTCTTAGACTCGTACTATGGCCTACAGGTTAAGGTATTAACTCTTACTCTGGCCTAATAGCTAAGGTCTTAGACTCGTACTCTGGCCTACTGTTTAAGGTCTTAACTCTTACTCTGGCCTAATAGCTAAGGTCTTAACTCTTACTCTGGCCTACTGGTTAAGGTCATAACTCTTACTCTGGCCTAATAGCTAAGGTCTTAGACTCGTACTCTGGCCTAATGTTTAAGGTCTTAACTCTTACTCTGGCCTAATAGCTAAGGTCTTAGACTCGTACTCTGGCCTAATAGATAAGGTCTTAGACTCGTACACTGGCCTAATGGTTAAGGTCTTAACTCTTACTCTGGCCTAATGTTTAAGGTCTTAACTCTTACCCTGGCCTACTGGTTAAGGTCTTAACTCTTACTCTGGCCTACTGGTTAAGGTCTTAACTCTTTCTCTGGCCTAATGGTTAAGGTCTTAACTCTTACTCTGGCCTACTGGTTAAGGTCTTAACTCTTACTCTGGCCTAATAGCTAAGGTCTTAGACTCGTACTCTGGCCTAATGGTTAAGGTCTTAACTCCTACTCTGGCCTAATAGCTAAGGTCTTAACTCTTACTCTGGCCTAATAGCTAAGGACTTAGACTCGTACTCTGGCCTACTGGTTAAGGTCTTAACTCTTACTCTGGCCTAATAGCTAAGGTCTTAACTCTTACTCTGGCCTAAAAGCTAAGGTCTTAGACTCATACTCTGGCCTACTGGTTAAGGTCTTAACTCTTACTGTTTCCTAATAGCTAAGGTCTTAACTCTTACTCTGGCCTAATAGCTAACATCTTAGACTCGTACTCTGGCCTACTGGTTAAGGTCTTATCTCTTACTCTGGCCTAATAGATAAGGTCTTAACTCTTACTCTGGCCTAATAGCTAAGGTCTTAGACTCGTACTCTGGCCTAATGGTTAAGGTCTTAACTCTTACTCTGGCCTAATAGCTAAGGTCTTAACTCTTACTCTGGCCTAATAGTTAAGGTCTTAGACTCGTACTCTGGCCTACAGGTTAAGGTCTTAACTCTTACTCTGGCCTACTGGTTAAGGTCTTAACTCTTACTCTGGCCTAATAGCTAAGGTCTTAGATTCGTACTCTGGCCTAATAGCTAAGGTCTTAGACTCGTACTCTGGCCTAATGGTTAAGGTCTTAACTCTTACTCTGGCCTAATAGCTAAGGTCTTAACTCTTACTCTGGCCTACTGGTGAAGGTCTTCACTCTTACTCTGGCCTAATAGCTAAGGTCTTAGACTCGTACTCTGGCCTAATGGTTAAGGTCTTAACTCTTACTCTGGCCTAATAGCTAAGGTCTTAACACTTACTCTGGCCTAATAAATAAGGTCTTAGACTCGTACTCTGGCCTACAGGTTAAGGTCTTAACTCTTACTCTGGCCTACTGGTTAAGGTCTAAACTCTTACTCTGGCCTAATAGCTAAGGTCTTAACTCTTACTCTGGCCTAATACCTAAGGTCTTAGACTCGTACTATGGCCTACAGGTTACGGTCTTAACTCTTACTCTGGCCTACTGGTTAAGGTCTTAATTCTTACTCTGGCCTAATAGCTAAGGTCTTAGACTCGTACTCTGGCCTACTGGTTAAGGTCTTAACTCTTACTCTGGCCTACTGGTTAAGGTCTTAATTCTTACTCTGGCCTAATAGCTAACGTCTTAGACTCGTACTCTGGCCTAATGGTTAAGGTCTTAACTCTTACTCTGGCCTACTGGTTAAGGTCTTAACTCTTTCTCTGGCCTAATGGTTAAGGTCTTAACTCTTACTCTGGCATACTGGTTAAGGTCTTAACTCTTACTTTGGCCTAATAGTTAAGGTCTTAGACTCGTACTCTGGCCTAATGGTTAAGGTCTTAACTCTTACTCTGGCCTAATAGCTAAGTTCTTAACTCTTACTCTGGCCTAATGGTTAAGGTCTTAACTCTTAATCTGGCCTACTGGTTAAGGTCTTAACTCTTACTCTGGCCTACTGGTTAAGGTCTTAACTCTTACTCTGGCCTAATAGCTAAGGTCTTAGACTTGCACTCTGGCCCAATAGCTAAGTTCTTAACTCTTACTCTGGCCAAATAGCGAAGGTCTTAGACTCGTACTATGGCCTACAAGTTAAGGTCTTAACTCTTACTCTGGCCTACTGGTTAAGGTCTTAACTCTTACACTTGCCTAATAGCTAAGGTCTTAGACTCTTAGTCTGGCCTACTGGTTAAGGTCTTAACTCTTACTCTGGCCTACTGGTTAAGGTCCTAACTCTTACTCTGGCCTTATAGCTAAGGTCTTAACTCTTACTCTGGCCTAATAGCTAAGGTCTAAGACTCGTACTATGTCCTACAGGTTAAAGGTCTTAACTCTTACTCTGGCCTAATAGCTAAGGTCTTAGACTCGTACTATGGCCTACAGGTTAAGGTCATAACTCTTACTCTGGCCTACAGGTTAAGATCTTAACTCTTACTCTGGCCTAATAGCTAAGGTCTTAGACTCGTACTCTGGCCTACTGGTTAAGGTCTTAACTCTTACTCTCGCCTACTGGTTAAGGTCTTAACTCTTACACTGGCCTAATAGCTGAGGTCTTAGACTCATACTATGGCCTACTGGTTAAGGTCTTAACTCTTACTCTGGCCCACTGATTAAGGTCTTAACTTCTACTCTGGCTTAATAGCTAAGGTCTTAGACTCGTATTCTGGCCTAATGGTTAAGGTCTTGACTCTTACTCTGGCCTACAGGTTAAGGTCTTAACTCTTACTCTGGCCTAATAGCTAAGGTCTTAGACTCGTCTATGGCCTATAGGTTAAGTTCTTGACTCTTACTCTGGCCTAATAGCTAAGGTCTTAGACTCGTACTATGGCCTAATGGTTAAGGTCTTAAATCTTACTCTGGCCTACAGGTTAAGGTCTTAACTCTTACTCTGGCCTACTGGTTAAGGTCTTAACTCTTACTCTGGCCTACTGGTTAAGGTCTTAACTCTTACTCTGGCCTAATAGCTAAGGTCTTAGACTCGTACTCTGGCCTAATGGTTACGGTCTTAACGCTTACTCTGGCCTAATAGCTAAGGTCTTAGACTCGTACTCTGGCCTAATAGCTAGGGTCTTAGACTCGTACTCTGGCCTAATGGTTAAGGTCTTAACTCTCACTCTGGCCTAATGTTTAAGGTCTTAACTCTTACCCTGGCCTACTGGTTAAGGTCTTAACTCTTACTCTGGCCTACTGGTTAAGGTCTAAACTCTTTCTCTGGCCTAATGGTTAAGGTCTTAACACTTTCTCTGGCCTAATGTTAAGGTCTTAACTCTTACTCTGGCCTACTGGTTAAGGTCTTAACTGTTACTCTGGCCTAATAGCTAAGGTCTTAGACTCGTACTATGGCCTACAGGTTAAGGTCCTAACTCTTACTCTGGCCTATTGGTTAAGGTCTTAACTCTTACTCTGGCCTACTGGTTAAGGTCTTAACTCTTACTCTGGCCTACTGGTTAAGGTCTTAACTCTTTCTCTGGCCTAATGGTTAAGGTCTTAACTCTTACTCTGGCCTAATAGCTAACGTCTTAACTCTTACTCTGGCCTAATAGCTAAGGTCTTAGACTCGTACTCTGGCCTACTGGTTAAGGTCTTAACTCTTACTCTGGCCTAATAGCTAAGGTCTTAACTCTTACTCTGGCCTAATAGCTAAGGTCTTAGACTCGTACTCTGGCCTACTGGTTAAGGTTTTAACTCTTACTCTGGCCTAATAGCTAAGGTCTTAACTCTTACTCTGGCCTAATAGCTAAGGTCTTAGACTCGTACTCTGGCCGAATGGTTAAGGTCTTAACTCTTACTCTGGTGTAATAGCTAAGGTCTTAACTCTTTCTCTGGCCTAATAGCTAAGGTCTTAGACTCGTACTCTGGCCTACTGGTTAAGGTTTTAACTCTTACTCTGGCCTAATAGCTAAGGTCTTAACTCTTACTCTGGCCTAATAGCTAAGGTCTTAGACTCGTACTCTGGCCTACTGGTTAAGGTCTTAACTCTTACTCTGGCGTAATAGCTAAAGTCTTAACTCTTTCTCTGGCCTAATAGCTAAGGTCTTAGACTCGTACTCTGGCCTACTGGTTAAGGTCTTAACTCTTACTCTGGCCTACTGGTTAAGGTCTTAATTCTTACTCTGGCCTAATAGCTAAGGTCTTAGACTCGTACTCTGGCCTAATAGCTAAGGTCTTAGACTCGTACTCTGGCCTAATGGTTAAGGTCTTAACTCTTACTCTGGCCTAACAGCTAAGGTCCAAACTCTTACTCTGGCCTAATAGCTAAGGTCTTAACTCTTACTCTGGCCTAATAGCTAAGGTCTTAGACTCGTACTCTGGCCTACAGGTTAAGGTCTTAACTCTTACTCTGGCCTACTGGTTAAGGTCTTAACTCTTACTCTGGCCTTATATCTAAGGTCTTAACTCTTACTCTAGCCTAATAGCTAAGGTCTTAGACTCGTACTATGGCCTACAGGTTAAGGTCTTAACTCTTACTCTGGCCAACTGGTTAAGGTCTTAACTGTTACTCTGGCCTAATAGCTAAGGTCTTAACTCTTACTCTGGCCTACTGGTTAAGGTCTTAACTCTTACTCTGGCCTAATAGCTAAGGTCTTAGACTCGTACTCTGGCCTAATGGTTAAGGTCTTAACTCTTACTCTGGCCTAATAGCTAAGGTCTTAACTTTTACCCTGGCCTAATAGCTAAGGCCTTAACTCTTACTCTGGCCTACTGGTTAAGGTCTTAACTCTTACTCTGGCCTACTTGTTAAGGTCTTAACTCTTACTCTGGCCTAATAGCTAAGGTCTTAGACTCGTACTCTAGCCTACTGGTTAAGGTCTTAACTCTTACTACGGCCTACAGGTTAAGGTCTTAACTCTTACTCTGGCCTAATAGCTAAGGTCTTAGACTCGTACTCTGGCCTAATGGTTAAGGTCTTAACTAGTACTCTGGCCTACTGGTTAAGGTCTTAACTCTTACTCTGGCCTGATAGCTAAGGTCTTAACTCTTACTCTGGCCTACTGGTTAAGGTCTTAACACTTACTCTGGCCTACTGGTTAAGGTCTTAACTCCTACTCTGGCCTGCTGGTTAAGGTCTTAACTCTTACTCTGGCCTAATAGCTAAGGTCTTAGACCCGTACTCTGACCTAATAGCTAAGGTCTTAGACTCGTACTTTGGCCTACAGGTTAAGGTCTTAACTCTTACTCTTGCCTTATAGCTAAGGTCTTAGACTCGTACTCTGGCCTAATGGTTAAGGTCTTAACTCTTACTCTGGCCTAATAGCTAAGGTCTTAACTCTTACTCTGGCCTAATAGTTAAGGTCTTAACTCTCACTCTGGCCTACTGGTTAAGGTCTTAACTCTTACTCTGGCCTAATAGCTAAGGTCTTAACTGTTACTCTGGACTACTTGTTAAGGTCTTAACTCTTACTCTGGCCTAATAGCTAAGGTCTTAGACTCGTACTCTGGCCTACTGGTTAAGGTCTTAACTCTTACTATGGCCTACTGGTTAAGGTCTTAACTCTTTCTCTGGCCTAACGGTTAAGGTCTTAACTCTTACTCTGGCATACTGGTTAAGGTCTTAACTCTTACTCTGGCATACTGGTTAAGGTCTTAACTCTTACTTTGGCCTAATTGCTAAGGTCTTAGACTCGTACTCTGGCCTAATGGTTAAGGTCTTAACTCTTACTCTGGCCTAATAGCTAAGGTCTTACCTCTTACTCTGGCCTAATAGCTAAGGTCTTAGACTCGTACTCTGGCCTACTGGTTAAGGTCTTAACTCTTACTCTGGCCTAATAGCTAAGGTCTTAACTCTTACTCTGGCCTAATAGTTAAGGTCTTAACTCTTACTCTGGCCTAATAGCTAAGGTCTTGGACTCGTACTCTGGCCTACTGGTTAAGGTCTTAACTCTTACTATGGCCTACTGGTTAAGGTCTTAACTCTTTCTCTGGCCTAATGGTTAAGGTCTTAACTCTTACTCTGGCATACTGGTTAAGGTCTTAACTCTTACTCTGGCATACTGGTTAAGGTCTTAACTCTTACTTTGGCCTAATAGCTAAGGTCTTAGACTCGTACTCTGGCCTAATGGTTAAGGTCTTAACTCTTACTCTGGCCTAATAGCTAAGGTCTTACCTCTTACTCTGGCCTAATAGCTAAGGTCTTAGACTCGCACTCTGGCCTACTGGTTAAGGTCTTAACTCTTACTCTGGCCTAATAGCTAAGGTCTTAACTCTTACTCTGGCCTAATAGCTAAGGTCTTGGACTCGTACTCTGGCCTAATGGTTAAGGTCTTAACTCTTACTCTGGCCTAATAGCTAAGGTCTTAACTCTTACTCTGGCCTAATAGCTAAGGTCTTAGACTCGTACTCTGGCCTACTTTTTAAGGTCTTAACTCTTACTCTGGCCTACTGGTTAAGGTCTTAACTCTTACTCTGGCCTAATAGCTAAGGTCTTAGACTCGTACTCTGGCATAATGGTTAAGGTCTTAACTCTTACTCTGGCCTAACAGCTAAGGTCTTCACTCTCACTCTGGCCTAATAGCTAAGGTCTTAACTCTTACTCTGGCCTAATAGCTAAGGTCTTAGAATCGTACTCTGGCCTACAGGTTAAGGTCTTAACTATTACTCTGGCCTACTGGTTAAGGTCTTAACTCTTACTCTGGCCTAATAGCTAAGGTCTTAACTCTTACTCTAGCCTAATAGCTAAGGTCTTAGACTTGTACTATGGCCTACAGGTTAAGGTCTTAACTCTTACTCTGGCCAACTGGTTAAGGTCTTAACTCTTACTCTGGCCTAATAGCTAAGGTCTTAGACTCGTACTATGGCCTACAGGTTAAGGTCTTAACTCTTACTCTGGCCTACTGGTTAAGGTCTTAACTCTTACTCTGGCCTAATAGCTAAGGTCTTAGACTCGTACTATGGCCTACAGGTTAAGGTATTAACTCTTACTCTGGCCTAATAGCTAAGGTCTTAGACTCGTACTCTGGCCTACTGTTTAAGGTCTTAACTCTTACTCTGGCCTAATAGCTAAGGTCTTAACTCTTACTCTGGCCTACTGGTTAAGGTCTTAACTCTTACTCTGGCCTAATAGCTAAGGTCTTAGACTCGTACTCTGGCCTAATGTTTAAGGTCTTAACTCTTACTCTGGCCTAATAGCTAAGGTCTTAGACTCGTACTCTGGCCTAGTAGATAAGGTCTTAGACTCGTACACTGGCCTAATGGTTAAGGTCTTAACTCTTACTCTGGCCTAATGTTTAAGGTCTTAACTCTTACCCTGGCCTACTGGTTAAGGTATTAACTCTTACTCTGGCCTACTGGTTAAGGTCTTAACTCTTTCTCTGGCCTAATTATTAAGGTCTTAACTCTTACTCTGGCCTAATAGCTAAGGTCTTACCTCTTACTCTGGCCTAATAGCTAAGGTATTAGACTCGCACTCTGGCCTACTGGTTAAGGTCTTAACTCTTACTCTGGCCTAATAGCTAAGGTCTTAACTCTTACTCTGGCCTAATAGCTAAGGTCTTGGACTCGTACTCTGGCCTAATGGTTAAGGTCTTAACTCTTACTCTGGCCTAATAGCTAAGGTCTTAACTCTTACTCTGGCCTAATAGCTAAGGTCTTAGACTCGTACTCTGGCCTACTTTTTAAGGTCTTAACTCTTACTCTGGCCTACTGGTTAAGGTCTTAACTCTTACTCTGGCCTAATAGCTAAGGTCTTAGACTCGTACTCTGGCATAATGGTTAAGGTCTTAACTCTTACTCTGGCCTAACAGCTAAGGTCTTCACTCTCACTCTGGCCTAATAGCTAAGGTCTTAACTCTTACTCTGGCCTAATAGCTAAGGTCTTAGAATCGTACTCTGGCCTACAGGTAAAGGTCTTAACTATTACTCTGGCCTACTGGTTAAGGTCTTAACTCTTACTCTGGCCTAATAGCTAAGGTCTTAACTCTTACTCTGGCCTAATAGCTAAGGTCTTAGACTCGTACTATGGCCTACAGGTTAAGGTCTTAACTCTTACTCTGGCCTACTGGTTAAGGTCTTAACTCTTACTCTGGCCTAATAGCTAAGGTCTTAGACTCGTACTATGGCCTACAGGTTAAGGTATTAACTCTTACTCTGGCCTAATAGCTAAGGTCTTAGACTCGTACTCTGGCCTACTGTTTAAGGTCTTAACTCTTACTCTGGCCTAATAGCTAAGGTCTTAACTCTTACTCTGGCCTACTGGTTAAGGTCTTAACTCTTACTCTGGCCTAATAGCTAAGGTCTTAGACTCGTACTCTGGCCTAATGTTTAAGGTCTTAACTCTTACTCTGGCCTAATAGCTAAGGTCTTAGACTCGTACTCTGGCCTAGTAGATAAGGTCTTAGACTCGTACACTGGCCTAATGGTTAAGGTCTTAACTCTTACTCTGGCCTAATGTTTAAGGTCTTAACTCTTACCCTGGCCTACTGGTTAAGGTATTAACTCTTACTCTGGCCTACTGGTTAAGGTCTTAACTCTTTCTCTGGCCTAATTATTAAGGTCTTAACTCTTACTCTGGCCTACTGGTTAAGGTCTTAACTCTTACTACAGCCTACAGGTTAAGGTCTTAACTCTTACTCTGGCCTAATAGCTAAGGTCTTAGACTCGTACTCTGGCCTAATGGTTAAGGTCTTAACTAGTACTCTGGCCTACTGGTTAAGGTCTTAACTCTTACTCTGGCCTGATAGCTAAGGTCTTAACTCTTACTCTGGCCTACTGGTTAAGGTCTTAACTCTTACTCTGGCCTACTGGTTAAGGTCCTAACTCTTACTCTGGCCTTATAGCTAAGGTCTTAACTCTTACTCTGGCCTAATAGCTAAGGTCTAAGACTCGTACTATGTCCTACAGGTTAAAGGTCTTAACTCTTACTCTGGCCTAATAGCTAAGGTCTTAGACTCGTACTATGGCCTACAGGTTAAGGTCATAACTCTTACTCTGGCCTACAGGTTAAGATCTTAACTCTTACTCTGGCCTAATAGCTAAGGTCTTAGACTCGTACTCTGGCCTACTGGTTAAGGTCTTAACTCTTACTCTCGCCTACTGGTTAAGGTCTTAACTCTTACTCTGGCCTAATAGCTGAGGTCTTAGACTCATACTATGGCCTACTGGTTAAGGTCTTAACTCTTACTCTGGCCTACTGATTAAGGTCTTAACTTCTACTCTGGCTTAATAGCTAAGGTCTTAGACTCGTATTCTGGCCTAATGGTTAAGGTCTTGACTCTTACTCTGGCCTACAGGTTAAGGTCTTAACTCTTACTCTGGCCTAATAGCTAAGGTCTTAGACTCGTCTATGGCCTATAGGTTAAGTTCTTGACTCTTACTCTTGCCTAATAGCTAAGGTCTTAGACTCGTACTATGGCCTAATGGTTAAGGTCTTAAATCTTTCTCTGGCCTACAGGTTAAGGTCTTAACTCTTACTCTGGCCTACTGGTTAAGGTCTTAACTCTTACTCTGGCCTAATAGCTAAGGTCTTAGACTCGTACTCTGGCCTAATGGTTACGGTCTTAACGCTTACTCTGGCCTAATAGCTAAGGTCTTAGACTCGTACTCTGGCCTAATAGCTAGGGTCTTAGACTCGTACTCTGGCCTAATGGTTAAGGTCTTAACTCTCACTCTGGCCTAATGTTTAAGGTCTTAACTCTTACTCTGGCATACTGGTTAAGGTCTTAACTCTTACTCTGGCCTACTGGTTAAGGTCTAAACCCTTTCTCTGGCCTAATGGTTAAGGTCTTAACACTTTCTCTGGCCTAATGTTAAGGTCTTAGACTTGTACTCTGGCCTAATGGTTACGGTCTTAACGCTTACTCTGGCCTAATAGCTAAGGTCTTAGACACGTACTCTGGCCTAATAGCTAGGGTCTTAGACTCGTACTCTGGCCTAATGGTTAAGGTCTTAACTCTCACTCTGGCCTAATGTTTAAGGTCTTAACTCTTACTCTGGCATACTGGTTAAGGTCTTAACTCTTACTCTGGCCTACAGGTTAAGGTCTTAACTCTTACTCTAGCCTACTGGTTAAGGTCTTAACTCTTACTCTGGCCTAATAGCTAAGGTCTTAGACTTGTACTCTGGCCTAATAGCTAAGGTCTTAGACTCGTATTCTGGCCTAATGGTTAAGGTCTTAACTCTTACTCTGGCCTAATAGCTAAGGTCTTAACTCTTACTCTGGCCAACTGGTTAAGGTCTTCACTCTTACTCTGGCCTAATAGCTAAGGTCTTAGACTCGTACTCTGGCCTAATGATTAAAGTCTTAACTCTTACTCTGGCCTAATAGCTAAGGTCTTAAGTCTTACTCTGGCCTAATAGCTAAGGTCTTAACTCTTACTCTGGCCTAATAGCTAAGGTCTTAGACTCGTCTATGGCCTATAGGTTAAGTTCTTGACTCTTACTCTTGCCTAATAGCTAAGGTCTTAGACTCGTACTATGGCCTAATGGTTAAGGTCTTAAATCTTTCTCTGGCCTACAGGTTAAGGTCTTAACTCTTACTCTGGCCTACTGGTTAAGGTCTTAACTCTTACTCTGGCCTAATAGCTAAGGTCTTAGACTCGTACTCTGGCCTAATGGTTACGGTCTTAACGCTTACTCTGGCCTAATAGCTAAGGTCTTAGACTCGTACTCTGGCCTAATAGCTAGGGTCTTAGACTCGTACTCTGGCCTAATGGTTAAGGTCTTAACTCTCACTCTGGCCTAATGTTTAAGGTCTTAACTCTTACTCTGGCATACTGGTTAAGGTCTTAACTCTTACTCTGGCCTACTGGTTAAGGTCTAAACCCTTTCTCTGGCCTAATGGTTAAGGTCTTAACACTTTCTCTGGCCTAATGTTAAGGTCTTAGACTTGTACTCTGGCCTAATGGTTACGGTCTTAACGCTTACTCTGGCCTAATAGCTAAGGTCTTAGACACGTACTCTGGCCTAATAGCTAGGGTCTTAGACTCGTACTCTGGCCTAATGGTTAAGGTCTTAACTCTCACTCTGGCCTAATGTTTAAGGTCTTAACTCTTACTCTGGCATACTGGTTAAGGTCTTAACTCTTACTCTGGCCTACAGGTTAAGGTCTTAACTCTTACTCTAGCCTACTGGTTAAGGTCTTAACTCTTACTCTGGCCTAATAGCTAAGGTCTTAGACTTGTACTCTGGCCTAATAGCTAAGGTCTTAGACTCGTATTCTGGCCTAATGGTTAAGGTCTTAACTCTTACTCTGGCCTAATAGCTAAGGTCTTAACTCTTACTCTGGCCAACTGGTTAAGGTCTTCACTCTTACTCTGGCCTAATAGCTAAGGTCTTAGACTCGTACTCTGGCCTAATGATTAAAGTCTTAACTCTTACTCTGGCCTAATAGCTAAGGTCTTAAGTCTTACTCTGGCCTAATAGCTAAGGTCTTAACTCTTACTCTGGCCTAATAACTAAGGTCTTAGACCCGTACTCTGGCCTACAGGTTAAGGTCTTAACTCTTACTCTGGCCTACTGGTTAAGGTCTAAACTCTTACTCTGGCCTAATAGCTAAGGTCTTAACTCTTACTCTGGCCTAATAGCTAAGGTCTTAGACTCGTACTATGGCCTACAGGTTCAGGTCTTAACTCTTACACTGGCCTACTGGGTAAGGTCTTAACTCTTACTCTGGCCTAATAGCTAAGGTCTTAACTCTTACTCTGGCCTAATAGCTAAGGTCTTAGACTCGTACTATGGCCTACAGGTTACAGTCTTAACTCTTACTCTGGCCTACTGGTTAAGGTCTTAACTCTTACTCTGGCCTAATAGCTAAGGTCTTAGACTCGTACTCTGGCCTACTGGTTAAGGTCTTAACTCTTACTCTGGCCTACTGGTTAAGGTCTTAACTCTTACTCTGGCCTAATAGCTAACGTCCTAGACCCGTACTCTGGCCTAATGGTTAAGGTCTTAACTCTTACTCTGGCCTACTGGTTAAGGTCTTAACTCTTACTCTGGCCTACTGGTTAAGGTCTTAACTCTTTCTCTGGCCTAATGGTTAAGGTCTTAACTCTTACTCTGGCATACTGGTTAAGGTCTTAACTCTTACTCTGGCATACTGGTTAAGGTCTTAACTCTTACTTTGGCCTAATAGCTAAGGTCTTAGACTCGTACTCTGGCCTAATGGTTAAGGTCTTAACTCTTACTCTGGCCTAATAGCTAAGGTCTTAACTCTTACTCTGGCCTAATAGCTAAGGTCTTAGACTCGCACTCTGGCCTACTGGTTAAGGTCTTAACTCTTACTCTGGCCTAATAGCTAAGGTCTTAACTCTTACTCTGGCCTAATAGCTAAGGTCTTGGACTCGTACTCTGGCCTAATGGTTAAGGTCTTAACTCTTACTCTGGCCTAATAGCTAAGGTCTTAACTCTTACTCTAGCCTAATAGCTAAGGTCTTAGACTCGTACTCTGGCCTACTGGTTAAGGTCTTAACTCTTACTCTGGCCTACTGGTTAAGGTCTTAACTCTAACTCTGGCCTAATAGCTAAGGTCTTAGACTCGTACTCTGGCATAATGGTTAAGGTCTTAAGTCTTACTCTGGCCTAACAGCTAAGGTCTTCACTCTTACTCTGGCCTAATAGCTAAGGTCTTAACTCTTACTCTGGCCTAATAGCTAAGGTCTTAGAATCGTACTCTGGCCTACAGGTTAAGGTCTTAACTATTACTCTGGCCTACTGGTTAAGGTCTTAACTCTTACTCTGGCCTAATAGCTAAGGTCTTAACTCTTACTCTAGCCTAATAGCTAAGGTCTTAGACTCGTACTATGGCCTACAGGTTAAGGTCTTAACTCTTACTCTGGCCAACTGGTTAAGGTCTTAACTCTTACTCAGGCCTAATAGCTAAGGTCTTAGACTCGTACTATGGCCTACAAGTTAAGGTCTTAACTCTTACTCTGGCCTACTGGTTAAGGTCTTAACTCTTACTCTGGCCTAATAGCTAAGGTCTTAGACTCGTACTATGGCCTACAGGTTAAGGTATTAACTCTTACTCTGGCCTAATAGCTAAGGTCTTAGACTCGTACTCTGGCCTACTGTTTAAGGTCTTAACTCTTACTCTGGCCTAATAGCTAAGGTCTTAACTCTTACTCTGGCCTACTGGTTAAGGTCATAACTCTTACTCTGGCCTAATAGCTAAGGTCTTAGACTCGTACTCTGGCCTAATGTTTAAGGTCTTAACTCTTACTCTGGCCTAATAGCTAAGGTCTTAGACTCGTACTCTGGCCTAATAGATAAGGTCTTAGACTCGTACACTGGCCTAATGGTTAAGGTCTTAACTCTTACTCTGGCCTAATGTTTAAGGTCTTAACTCTTACCCTGGCCTACTGGTTAAGGTCTTAACTCTTACTCTGGCCTACTGGTTAAGGTCTTAACTCTTTCTCTGGCCTAATGGTTAAGGTCTTAACTCTTACTCTGGCCTACTGGTTAAGGTCTTAACTCTTACTCTGGCCTAATAGCTAAGGTCTTAGACTCGTACTCTGGCCTAATGGTTAAGGTCTTAACTCCTACTCTGGCCTAATAGCTAAGGTCTTAACTCTTACTCTGGCCTAATAGCTAAGGACTTAGACTCGTACTCTGGCCTACTGGTTAAGGTCTTAACTCTTACTCTGGCCTAATAGCTAAGGTCTTAACTCTTACTCTGGCCTAAAAGCTAAGGTCTTAGACTCATACTCTGGCCTACTGGTTAAGGTCTTAACTCTTACTGTTTCCTAATAGCTAAGGTCTTAACTCTTACTCTGGCCTAATAGCTAACATCTTAGACTCGTACTCTGGCCTACTGGTTAAGGTCTTATCTCTTACTCTGGCCTAATAGATAAGGTCTTAACTCTTACTCTGGCCTAATAGCTAAGGTCTTAGACTCGTACTCTGGCCTAATGGTTAAGGTCTTAACTCTTACTCTGGCCTAATAGCTAAGGTCTTAACTCTTACTCTGGCCTAATAGTTAAGGTCTTAGACTTGTACTCTGGCCTACAGGTTAAGGTCTTAACTCTTACTCTGGCCTACTGGTTAAGGTCTTAACTCTTACTCTGGCCTAATAGCTAAGGTCTTAGATTCGTACTCTGGCCTAATAGCTAAGGTCTTAGACTCGTACTCTGGCCTAATGGTTAAGGTCTTAACTCTTACTCTGGCCTAATAGCTAAGGTCTTAACTCTTACTCTGGCCTACTGGTGAAGGTCTTCACTCTTACTCTGGCCTAATAGCTAAGGTCTTAGACTCGTACTCTGGCCTAATGGTTAAGGTCTTAACTCTTACTCTGGCCTAATAGCTAAGGTCTTAACACTTACTCTGGCCTAATAAATAAGGTCTTAGACTCGTACTCTGGCCTACAGGTTAAGGTCTTAACTCTTACTCTGGCCTACTGGTTAAGGTCTAAACTCTTACTCTGGCCTAATAGCTAAGGTCTTAACTCTTACTCTGGCCTAATACCTAAGGTCTTAGACTCGTACTATGGCCTACAGGTTACGGTCTTAACTCTTACTCTGGCCTACTGGTTAAGGTCTTAATTCTTACTCTGGCCTAATAGCTAAGGTCTTAGACTCGTACTCTGGCCTACTGGTTAAGGTCTTAACTCTTACTCTGGCCTACTGGTTAAGGTCTTAATTCTTACTCTGGCCTAATAGCTAACGTCTTAGACTCGTACTCTGGCCTAATGGTTAAGGTCTTAACTCTTACTCTGGCCTACTGGTTAAGGTCTTAACTCTTTCTCTGGCCTAATGGTTAAGGTCTTAACTCTTACTCTGGCATACTGGTTAAGGTCTTAACTCTTACTTTGGCCTAATAGTTAAGGTCTTAGACTCGTACTCTGGCCTAATGGTTAAGGTCTTAACTCTTACTCTGGCCTAATAGCTAAGTTCTTAACTCTTACTCTGGCCTAATGGTTAAGGTCTTAACTCTTAATCTGGCCTACTGGTTAAGGTCTTAACTCTTACTCTGGCCTACTGGTTAAGGTCTTAACTCTTACTCTGGCCTAATAGCTAAGGTCTTAGACTTGCACTCTGGCCCAATAGCTAAGTTCTTAACTCTTACTCTGGCCAAATAGCGAAGGTCTTAGACTCGTACTATGGCCTACAAGTTAAGGTCTTAACTCTTACTCTGGCCTACTGGTTAAGGTCTTAACTCTTACACTTGCCTAATAGCTAAGGTCTTAGACTCTTAGTCTGGCCTACTGGTTAAGGTCTTAACTCTTACTCTGGCCTACTGGTTAAGGTCCTAACTCTTACTCTGGCCTTATAGCTAAGGTCTTAACTCTTACTCTGGCCTAATAGCTAAGGTCTAAGACTCGTACTATGTCCTACAGGTTAAAGGTCTTAACTCTTACTCTGGCCTAATAGCTAAGGTCTTAGACTCGTACTATGGCCTACAGGTTAAGGTCATAACTCTTACTCTGGCCTACAGGTTAAGATCTTAACTCTTACTCTGGCCTAATAGCTAAGGTCTTAGACTCGTACTCTGGCCTACTGGTTAAGGTCTTAACTCTTACTCTCGCCTACTGGTTAAGGTCTTAACTCTTACACTGGCCTAATAGCTGAGGTCTTAGACTCATACTATGGCCTACTGGTTAAGGTCTTAACTCTTACTCTGGCCCACTGATTAAGGTCTTAACTTCTACTCTGGCTTAATAGCTAAGGTCTTAGACTCGTATTCTGGCCTAATGGTTAAGGTCTTGACTCTTACTCTGGCCTACAGGTTAAGGTCTTAACTCTTACTCTGGCCTAATAGCTAAGGTCTTAGACTCGTCTATGGCCTATAGGTTAAGTTCTTGACTCTTACTCTGGCCTAATAGCTAAGGTCTTAGACTCGTACTATGGCCTAATGGTTAAGGTCTTAAATCTTACTCTGGCCTACAGGTTAAGGTCTTAACTCTTACTCTGGCCTACTGGTTAAGGTCTTAACTCTTACTCTGGCCTACTGGTTAAGGTCTTAACTCTTACTCTGGCCTAATAGCTAAGGTCTTAGACTCGTACTCTGGCCTAATGGTTACGGTCTTAACGCTTACTCTGGCCTAATAGCTAAGGTCTTAGACTCGTACTCTGGCCTAATAGCTAGGGTCTTAGACTCGTACTCTGGCCTAATGGTTAAGGTCTTAACTCTCACTCTGGCCTAATGTTTAAGGTCTTAACTCTTACCCTGGCCTACTGGTTAAGGTCTTAACTCTTACTCTGGCCTACTGGTTAAGGTCTAAACTCTTTCTCTGGCCTAATGGTTAAGGTCTTAACACTTTCTCTGGCCTAATGTTAAGGTCTTAACTCTTACTCTGGCCTACTGGTTAAGGTCTTAACTGTTACTCTGGCCTAATAGCTAAGGTCTTAGACTCGTACTATGGCCTACAGGTTAAGGTCCTAACTCTTACTCTGGCCTATTGGTTAAGGTCTTAACTCTTACTCTGGCCTACTGGTTAAGGTCTTAACTCTTACTCTGGCCTACTGGTTAAGGTCTTAACTCTTTCTCTGGCCTAATGGTTAAGGTCTTAACTCTTACTCTGGCCTAATAGCTAACGTCTTAACTCTTACTCTGGCCTAATAGCTAAGGTCTTAGACTCGTACTCTGGCCTACTGGTTAAGGTCTTAACTCTTACTCTGGCCTAATAGCTAAGGTCTTAACTCTTACTCTGGCCTAATAGCTAAGGTCTTAGACTCGTACTCTGGCCTACTGGTTAAGGTTTTAACTCTTACTCTGGCCTAATAGCTAAGGTCTTAACTCTTACTCTGGCCTAATAGCTAAGGTCTTAGACTCGTACTCTGGCCGAATGGTTAAGGTCTTAACTCTTACTCTGGTGTAATAGCTAAGGTCTTAACTCTTTCTCTGGCCTAATAGCTAAGGTCTTAGACTCGTACTCTGGCCTACTGGTTAAGGTTTTAACTCTTACTCTGGCCTAATAGCTAAGGTCTTAACTCTTACTCTGGCCTAATAGCTAAGGTCTTAGACTCGTACTCTGGCCTACTGGTTAAGGTCTTAACTCTTACTCTGGCGTAATAGCTAAAGTCTTAACTCTTTCTCTGGCCTAATAGCTAAGGTCTTAGACTCGTACTCTGGCCTACTGGTTAAGGTCTTAACTCTTACTCTGGCCTACTGGTTAAGGTCTTAATTCTTACTCTGGCCTAATAGCTAAGGTCTTAGACTCGTACTCTGGCCTAATAGCTAAGGTCTTAGACTCGTACTCTGGCCTAATGGTTAAGGTCTTAACTCTTACTCTGGCCTAACAGCTAAGGTCCAAACTCTTACTCTGGCCTAATAGCTAAGGTCTTAACTCTTACTCTGGCCTAATAGCTAAGGTCTTAGACTCGTACTCTGGCCTACAGGTTAAGGTCTTAACTCTTACTCTGGCCTACTGGTTAAGGTCTTAACTCTTACTCTGGCCTTATATCTAAGGTCTTAACTCTTACTCTAGCCTAATAGCTAAGGTCTTAGACTCGTACTATGGCCTACAGGTTAAGGTCTTAACTCTTACTCTGGCCAACTGGTTAAGGTCTTAACTGTTACTCTGGCCTAATAGCTAAGGTCTTAACTCTTACTCTGGCCTACTGGTTAAGGTCTTAACTCTTACTCTGGCCTAATAGCTAAGGTCTTAGACTCGTACTCTGGCCTAATGTTTAAGGTCTTAACTCTTACTCTGGCCTAATAGCTAAGGTCTTAACTTTTACCCTGGCCTAATAGCTAAGGCCTTAACTCTTACTCTGGCCTACTGGTTAAGGTCTTAACTCTTACTCTGGCCTACTTGTTAAGGTCTTAACTCTTACTCTGGCCTAATAGCTAAGGTCTTAGACTCGTACTCTAGCCTACTGGTTAAGGTCTTAACTCTTACTACGGCCTACAGGTTAAGGTCTTAACTCTTACTCTGGCCTAATAGCTAAGGTCTTAGACTCGTACTCTGGCCTAATGGTTAAGGTCTTAACTAGTACTCTGGCCTACTGGTTAAGGTCTTAACTCTTACTCTGGCCTGATAGCTAAGGTCTTAACTCTTACTCTGGCCTACTGGTTAAGGTCTTAACACTTACTCTGGCCTACTGGTTAAGGTCTTAACTCCTACTCTGGCCTGCTGGTTAAGGTCTTAACTCTTACTCTGGCCTAATAGCTAAGGTCTTAGACCCGTACTCTGACCTAATAGCTAAGGTCTTAGACTCGTACTTTGGCCTACAGGTTAAGGTCTTAACTCTTACTCTTGCCTTATAGCTAAGGTCTTAGACTCGTACTCTGGCCTAATGGTTAAGGTCTTAACTCTTACTCTGGCCTAATAGCTAAGGTCTTAACTCTTACTCTGGCCTAATAGTTAAGGTCTTAACTCTCACTCTGGCCTACTGGTTAAGGTCTTAACTCTTACTCTGGCCTAATAGCTAAGGTCTTAACTGTTACTCTGGACTACTTGTTAAGGTCTTAACTCTTACTCTGGCCTAATAGCTAAGGTCTTAGACTCGTACTCTGGCCTACTGGTTAAGGTCTTAACTCTTACTATGGCCTACTGGTTAAGGTCTTAACTCTTTCTCTGGCCTAACGGTTAAGGTCTTAACTCTTACTCTGGCATACTGGTTAAGGTCTTAACTCTTACTCTGGCATACTGGTTAAGGTCTTAACTCTTACTTTGGCCTAATTGCTAAGGTCTTAGACTCGTACTCTGGCCTAATGGTTAAGGTCTTAACTCTTACTCTGGCCTAATAGCTAAGGTCTTACCTCTTACTCTGGCCTAATAGCTAAGGTCTTAGACTCGTACTCTGGCCTACTGGTTAAGGTCTTAACTCTTACTCTGGCCTAATAGCTAAGGTCTTAACTCTTACTCTGGCCTAATAGTTAAGGTCTTAACTCTTACTCTGGCCTAATAGCTAAGGTCTTGGACTCGTACTCTGGCCTACTGGTTAAGGTCTTAACTCTTACTATGGCCTACTGGTTAAGGTCTTAACTCTTTCTCTGGCCTAATGGTTAAGGTCTTAACTCTTACTCTGGCATACTGGTTAAGGTCTTAACTCTTACTCTGGCATACTGGTTAAGGTCTTAACTCTTACTTTGGCCTAATAGCTAAGGTCTTAGACTCGTACTCTGGCCTAATGGTTAAGGTCTTAACTCTTACTCTGGCCTAATAGCTAAGGTCTTACCTCTTACTCTGGCCTAATAGCTAAGGTCTTAGACTCGCACTCTGGCCTACTGGTTAAGGTCTTAACTCTTACTCTGGCCTAATAGCTAAGGTCTTAACTCTTACTCTGGCCTAATAGCTAAGGTCTTGGACTCGTACTCTGGCCTAATGGTTAAGGTCTTAACTCTTACTCTGGCCTAATAGCTAAGGTCTTAACTCTTACTCTGGCCTAATAGCTAAGGTCTTAGACTCGTACTCTGGCCTACTTTTTAAGGTCTTAACTCTTACTCTGGCCTACTGGTTAAGGTCTTAACTCTTACTCTGGCCTAATAGCTAAGGTCTTAGACTCGTACTCTGGCATAATGGTTAAGGTCTTAACTCTTACTCTGGCCTAACAGCTAAGGTCTTCACTCTCACTCTGGCCTAATAGCTAAGGTCTTAACTCTTACTCTGGCCTAATAGCTAAGGTCTTAGAATCGTACTCTGGCCTACAGGTTAAGGTCTTAACTATTACTCTGGCCTACTGGTTAAGGTCTTAACTCTTACTCTGGCCTAATAGCTAAGGTCTTAACTCTTACTCTAGCCTAATAGCTAAGGTCTTAGACTTGTACTATGGCCTACAGGTTAAGGTCTTAACTCTTACTCTGGCCAACTGGTTAAGGTCTTAACTCTTACTCTGGCCTAATAGCTAAGGTCTTAGACTCGTACTATGGCCTACAGGTTAAGGTCTTAACTCTTACTCTGGCCTACTGGTTAAGGTCTTAACTCTTACTCTGGCCTAATAGCTAAGGTCTTAGACTCGTACTATGGCCTACAGGTTAAGGTATTAACTCTTACTCTGGCCTAATAGCTAAGGTCTTAGACTCGTACTCTGGCCTACTGTTTAAGGTCTTAACTCTTACTCTGGCCTAATAGCTAAGGTCTTAACTCTTACTCTGGCCTACTGGTTAAGGTCTTAACTCTTACTCTGGCCTAATAGCTAAGGTCTTAGACTCGTACTCTGGCCTAATGTTTAAGGTCTTAACTCTTACTCTGGCCTAATAGCTAAGGTCTTAGACTCGTACTCTGGCCTAGTAGATAAGGTCTTAGACTCGTACACTGGCCTAATGGTTAAGGTCTTAACTCTTACTCTGGCCTAATGTTTAAGGTCTTAACTCTTACCCTGGCCTACTGGTTAAGGTATTAACTCTTACTCTGGCCTACTGGTTAAGGTCTTAACTCTTTCTCTGGCCTAATTATTAAGGTCTTAACTCTTACTCTGGCCTAATAGCTAAGGTCTTACCTCTTACTCTGGCCTAATAGCTAAGGTCTTAGACTCGCACTCTGGCCTACTGGTTAAGGTCTTAACTCTTACTCTGGCCTAATAGCTAAGGTCTTAACTCTTACTCTGGCCTAATAGCTAAGGTCTTGGACTCGTACTCTGGCCTAATGGTTAAGGTCTTAACTCTTACTCTGGCCTAATAGCTAAGGTCTTAACTCTTACTCTGGCCTAATAGCTAAGGTCTTAGACTCGTACTCTGGCCTACTTTTTAAGGTCTTAACTCTTACTCTGGCCTACTGGTTAAGGTCTTAACTCTTACTCTGGCCTAATAGCTAAGGTCTTAGACTCGTACTCTGGCATAATGGTTAAGGTCTTAACTCTTACTCTGGCCTAACAGCTAAGGTCTTCACTCTCACTCTGGCCTAATAGCTAAGGTCTTAACTCTTACTCTGGCCTAATAGCTAAGGTCTTAGAATCGTACTCTGGCCTACAGGTAAAGGTCTTAACTATTACTCTGGCCTACTGGTTAAGGTCTTAACTCTTACTCTGGCCTAATAGCTAAGGTCTTAACTCTTACTCTGGCCTAATAGCTAAGGTCTTAGACTCGTACTATGGCCTACAGGTTAAGGTCTTAACTCTTACTCTGGCCTACTGGTTAAGGTCTTAACTCTTACTCTGGCCTAATAGCTAAGGTCTTAGACTCGTACTATGGCCTACAGGTTAAGGTATTAACTCTTACTCTGGCCTAATAGCTAAGGTCTTAGACTCGTACTCTGGCCTACTGTTTAAGGTCTTAACTCTTACTCTGGCCTAATAGCTAAGGTCTTAACTCTTACTCTGGCCTACTGGTTAAGGTCTTAACTCTTACTCTGGCCTAATAGCTAAGGTCTTAGACTCGTACTCTGGCCTAATGTTTAAGGTCTTAACTCTTACTCTGGCCTAATAGCTAAGGTCTTAGACTCGTACTCTGGCCTAGTAGATAAGGTCTTAGACTCGTACACTGGCCTAATGGTTAAGGTCTTAACTCTTACTCTGGCCTAATGTTTAAGGTCTTAACTCTTACCCTGGCCTACTGGTTAAGGTATTAACTCTTACTCTGGCCTACTGGTTAAGGTCTTAACTCTTTCTCTGGCCTAATTATTAAGGTCTTAACTCTTACTCTGGCCTACTGGTTAAGGTCTTAACTCTTACTACAGCCTACAGGTTAAGGTCTTAACTCTTACTCTGGCCTAATAGCTAAGGTCTTAGACTCGTACTCTGGCCTAATGGGTAAGGTCTTAACTAGTACTCTGGCCTACTGGTTAAGGTCTTAACTCTTACTCTGGCCTGATAGCTAAGGTCTTAACTCTTACTCTGGCCTACTGGTTAAGGTCTTAACTCTTACTCTGGCCTACTGGTTAAGGTCCTAACTCTTACTCTGGCCTTATAGCTAAGGTCTTAACTCTTACTCTGGCCTAATAGCTAAGGTCTAAGACTCGTACTATGTCCTACAGGTTAAAGGTCTTAACTCTTACTCTGGCCTAATAGCTAAGGTCTTAGACTCGTACTATGGCCTACAGGTTAAGGTCATAACTCTTACTCTGGCCTACAGGTTAAGATCTTAACTCTTACTCTGGCCTAATAGCTAAGGTCTTAGACTCGTACTCTGGCCTACTGGTTAAGGTCTTAACTCTTACTCTCGCCTACTGGTTAAGGTCTTAACTCTTACTCTGGCCTAATAGCTGAGGTCTTAGACTCATACTATGGCCTACTGGTTAAGGTCTTAACTCTTACTCTGGCCTACTGATTAAGGTCTTAACTTCTACTCTGGCTTAATAGCTAAGGTCTTAGACTCGTATTCTGGCCTAATGGTTAAGGTCTTGACTCTTACTCTGGCCTACAGGTTAAGGTCTTAACTCTTACTCTGGCCTAATAGCTAAGGTCTTAGACTCGTCTATGGCCTATAGGTTAAGTTCTTGACTCTTACTCTTGCCTAATAGCTAAGGTCTTAGACTCGTACTATGGCCTAATGGTTAAGGTCTTAAATCTTTCTCTGGCCTACAGGTTAAGGTCTTAACTCTTACTCTGGCCTACTGGTTAAGGTCTTAACTCTTACTCTGGCCTAATAGCTAAGGTCTTAGACTCGTACTCTGGCCTAATGGTTACGGTCTTAACGCTTACTCTGGCCTAATAGCTAAGGTCTTAGACTCGTACTCTGGCCTAATAGCTAGGGTCTTAGACTCGTACTCTGGCCTAATGGTTAAGGTCTTAACTCTCACTCTGGCCTAATGTTTAAGGTCTTAACTCTTACTCTGGCATACTGGTTAAGGTCTTAACTCTTACTCTGGCCTACTGGTTAAGGTCTAAACCCTTTCTCTGGCCTAATGGTTAAGGTCTTAACACTTTCTCTGGCCTAATGTTAAGGTCTTAACTCTTACTCTGGCCTACTGGTTAAGGTCTTAACTGTTACTCTGGCCTAATAGCTAAGGTCTTAGACTCGTACTATGGCCTACAGGTTAAGGTCCTAACTCTTACTCTGGCCTACTGGTTAAGGTCTTAACTCTTACTCTGGCCTACTGGTTAAGGTCTTAACTCTTACTCTGGCCTACTGGTTAAGGTCTTAACTCTTTCTCTGGCCTAATGGTTAAGGTCTTAACTCTTACTCTGGCCTAATAGCTAACGTCTTAACTCTTACTCTGGCCTAATAGCTAAGGTCTTAGACTCGTACTCTGGCCTACTGGTTAAGGTCTTAACTCTTACTCTGGCCTAATAGCTAAGGTCTTAACTCTTACTCTGGCCTAATAGCTAAGGTCTTAGACTCGTACTCTGGCCTACTGGTTAAGGTTTTAACTCTTACTCTGGCCTAATAGCTAAGGTCTTAACTCTTACTCTGGCCTAATAGCTAAGGTCTTAGACTCGTACTCTGGCCTAATGGTTAAGGTCTTAACTCTTACTCTGGTGTAATAGCTAAGGTCTTAACTCTTTCTCTGGCCTAATAGCTAAGGTCTTAGACTCGTACTCTGGCCTACTGGTTAAGGTTTTAACTCTTACTCTGGCCTAATAGCTAAGGTCTTAACTCTTACTCTGGCCTAATAGCTAAGGTCTTAGACTCGTACTCTGGCCTACTGGTTAAGGTCTTAACTCTTACTCTGGCGTAATAGCTAAAGTCTTAACTCTTTCTCTGGCCTAATAGCTAAGGTCTTAGACTCGTACTCTGGCCTACTGGTTAAGGTCTTAACTCTTACTCTGGCCTACTGGTTAAGGTCTTAATTCTTACTCTGGCCTAATAGCTAAGGTCTTAGACTCGTACTCTGGCCTAATAGCTAAGGTCTTAGACTCGTACTCTGGCCTAATGGTTAAGGTCTTAACTCTTACTCTGGCCTATTAGCTAAGGTCCAAACTCTTACTCTGGCCTAATAGCTAAGGTCTTAACTCTTACTCTGGCCTAATAGCTAAGGTCTTAGACTCGTACTCTGGCCTACAGGTTAAGGTCTTAACTCTTACTCTGGCCTACTGGTTAAGGTCTTAACACTTACTCTGGCCTTATATCTAAGGTCTTAACTCTTACTCTAGCCTAATAGCTAAGGTCTTAGACTCGTACTATGGCCTACAGGTTAAGGTCTTAACTCTTACTCTGGCCAACTGGTTAAGGTCTTAACTCTTACTCTGGCCTAATAGCTAAGGTCTTAACTCTTACTCTGGCCTACTGGTTAAGGTCTTAACTCTTACTCTGGCCTAATAGCTAAGGTCTTAGACTCGTACTCTGGCCTAATGGTTAAGGTCTTAACTCTTACTCTGGCCTAATAGCTAAGGTCTTAACTTTTAACCCTGGCCTAATAGCTAAGGCCTTAACTCTTACTCTGGCCTACTGGTTAAGGTCTTAACTCTTACTCTGGCCTACTTGTTAAGGTCTTAACTCTTACTCTGGCCTAATAGCTAAGGTCTTAGACTTGTACTCTAGCCTACTGGTTAAGGTCTTAACTCTTACTACGGCCTACAGGTTAAGGTCTTAACTCTTACTCTGGCCTAATAGCTAAGGTCTTAGACTCGTACTCTGGCCTAATGGTTAAGGTCTTAACTAGTACTCTGGCCTACCGGTTAAGGTCTTAACTCTTACTCTGGCCTGATAGCTAAGGTCTTAACTCTTACTCTGGCCTACTGGTTAAGGTCTTAACACTTACTCTGGCCTACTGGTTAAGGTCTTAACTCCTACTCTGGCCTGCTGGTTAAGGTCTTAACTCTTACTCTGGCCTAATAGCTAAGGTCTTAGACCCGTACTCTGACCTAATAGCTAAGGTCTTAGACTCGTACTTTGGCCTACAGGTTAAGGTCTTAACTCTTACTCTTGCCTTATAGCTAAGGTCTTAGACTCGTACTCTGGCCTAATGGTTAAGGTCTTAACTCTTACTCTGGCCTAATAGCTAAGGTCTTAACTCTTACTCTGGCCTAATAGTTAAGGTCTTAACTCTCACTCTGGCCTACTGGTTAAGGTCTTAACTCTTACTCTGGCCTAATAGCTAAGGTCTTAACTGTTACTCTGGACTACTTGTTAAGGTCTTAACTCTTACTCTGGCCTAATAGCTAAGGTCTTAGACTCGTACTCTGGCCTACTGGTTAAGGTCTTAACTCTTACCATGGCCTACTGGTTAAGGTCTTAACTCTTTCTCTGGCCTAATGGTTAAGGTCTTAACTCTTACTCTGGCATACTGGTTAAGGTCTTAACTCTTACTCTGGCATACTGGTTAAGGTCTTAACTCTTACTTTGGCCTAATAGCTAAGGTCTTAGACTCGTACTCTGGCCTAATGGTTAAGGTCTTAACTCTTACTCTGGCCTAATAGCTAAGGTCTTACCTCTTACTCTGGCCTAATAGCTAAGGTCTTAGACTCGTACTCTGGCCTACTGGTTAAGGTCTTAACTCTTACTCTGGCCTAATAGCTAAGGTCTTAACTCTTACTCTGGCCTAATAGTTAAGGTCTTAACTCTTACTCTGGCCTAATAGCTAAGGTCTTAGACTCGTACTCTGGCCTACTGGTTAAGGTCTTAACTCTTACTATGGCCTACTGGTTAAGGTCTTAACTCTTTCTCTGGCCTAATGGTTAAGGTCTTAACTCTTACTCTGGCATACTGGTTAAGGTCTTAACTCTTACTCTGGCATACTGGTTAAGGTCTTAACTCTTACTTTGGCCTAATAGCTAAGGTCTTAGACTCGTACTCTGGCCTAATGGTTAAGGTCTTAACTCTTACTCTGGCCTAATAGCTAAGGTCTTACCTCTTACTCTGGCCTAATAGCTAAGGTCTTAGACTCGCACTCTGGCCTACTGGTTAAGGTCTTAACTCTTACTCTGGCCTAATAGCTAAGGTCTTAACTCTTACTCTGGCCTAATAGCTAAGGTCTTGGACTCGTACTCTGGCCTAATGGTTAAGGTCTTAACTCTTACTCTGGCCTAATAGCTAAGGTCTTAACTCTTACTCTGGCCTAATAGCTAAGGTCTTAGACTCGTACTCTGGCCTACTGGTTAAGGTCTTAACTCTTACTCTGGCCTACTGGTTAAGGTCTTAACTCTTACTCTGGCCTAATAGCTAAGGTCTTAGACTCGTACTCTGGCATAATGGTTAAGGTCTTAACTCTTACTCTGGCCTAACAGCTAAGATCTTCACTCTCACTCTGGCCTAATAGCTAAGGTCTTAACTCTTACTCTGGCCTAATAGCTAAGGTCTTAGAATCGTACTCTGGCCTACAGGTTAAGGTCTTAACTATTACTCTGGCCTACTGGTTAAGGTCTTAACTCTTACTCTGGCCTAATAGCTAAGGTCTTAACTCTTACTCTAGCCTAATAGCTAAGGTCTTAGACTTGTACTATGGCCTACAGGTTAAGGTCTTAACTCTTACTCTGGCCAACTGGTTAAGGTCTTAACTCTTACTCTGGCCTAATAGCTAAGGTCTTAGACTCGTACTATGGCCTACAGGTTAAGGTCTTAACTCTTACTCTGGCCTACTGGTTAAGGTCTTAACTCTTACTCTGGCCTAATAGCTAAGGTCTTAGACTCGTACTATGGCCTACAGGTTAAGGTATTAACTCTTACTCTGGCCTAATAGCTAAGGTCTTAGACTCGTACTCTGGCCTACTGTTTAAGGTCTTAACTCTTACTCTGGCCTAATAGCTAAGGTCTTAACTCTTACTCTGGCCTACTGGTTAAGGTCTTAACTCTTACTCTGGCCTAATAGCTAAGGTCTTAGACTCGTACTCTGGCCTACTGTTTAAGGTCTTAACTCTTACTCTGGCCTAATAGCTAAGGTCTTAGACTCGTACTGTGGCCTAGTAGATAAGGTCTTAGACTCGTACACTGGCCTAATGGTTAAGGTCTTAACTCTTACTCTGGCCTAATGTTTAAGGTCTTAACTCTTACCCTGGCCTACTGGTTAAGGTATTAACTCTTACTCTGGCCTACTGGTTAAGGTCTTAACTCTTTCTCTGGCCTAATTATTAAGGTCTTAACTCTTACTCTGGCCTACTGGTTAAGGTCTTAACTCTTACTCTGGCCTAATAGCTAAGGTCTTAGACTCGTACTCTGGCCTAATGGTTAAGGTCTTAACTCCTACTCTGGCCTAATAGCTAAGGTCTTAATTCTTACTCTGGCCTAATAGCTAAGGACTGAGACTCGTACTCTGGCCTACTGGTTAAGGTCTTAACTCTTACTCTGGCCTAATAGCTAAGGTCTTAACTCTTACTCTGGCCTAAAAGCTAAGGTCTTAGACTCATACTCTGGCCTACTGGTTAAGGTCTTAACTCTTACTGTTTCCTAATAGCTAAGGTCTTAACTCTTACTCTGGCCTAATAGCTAACGTCTTAGACTCGTACTCTGGCCTACTGGTTAAGGTCTTATCTCTTACTCTGGCCTAATAGCTAAGGTCTTAACTCTTACTCTGGCCTAATAGCTAAGGTCTTAGACTCGTACTCTGGCCTAATGGTTAAGGTCTTAACTGTTACTCTGGCCTAATAGCTAAGGTCTTAACTCTTACTCCGGCCTAATAGTTAAGGTCTTAGACTCGTACTCTGGCCTAGAGGTTAAGGTCTTAACTCTTACTCTGGCCTACTGGTTAAGGTCTTAACTCTTACTCTGGCCTAATAGCTAAGGTCTTAGACTCGTACTCTGGCCTAATAGCTAAGGTCTTAGACTCGTACTCTGGCCTAATGGTTAAGGTCTTAACTCTTACTCGGGCCTAATAGCTAAGGTCTTAACTCTTACTCTGGCCTACTGGTGAAGGTCTTCACTCTTACTCTGGCCTAATAGCTAAGGTCTTAGACTCGTACTCTGGCCTAATGGTTAAGGTCTTAACTCTTACTCTGGCCTAATAGCTAAGGTCTTAACTCTTACTCTGGCCTAATAAATAAGGTCTTAGACTCGTACTCTGGCCTACAGGTTAAGGTCTTAACTCTTACTCTGGCCTACTGGTTAAGGTCTAAACTCTTACTCTGGCCTAATAGCTAAGGTCTTAACTCTTACTCTGGCCTAATACCTAAGGTCTTAGACTCGTACTATGGCCTACAGGTTACGGTCTTAACTCTTACTCTGGCCTACTGGTTAAGGTCTTAACTCTTACTCTGGCCTAATAGCTAAGGTCTTAGACTCGTACTCTGGCCTACTGGTTAAGGTCTTAACTCTTACTCTGGCCTACTGGTTAAGGTCTTAACTCTTCCTCTGGCCTAATAGCTAACGTCTTAGACTCGTACTCTGGCCTAATGGTTAAGGTCTTAACTCTTACTCTGGCCTACTGGTTAAGGTCTTAACTCTTTCTCTGGCCTAATGGTTAAGGTCTTAACTCTTACTTTGGCCTAATAGCTAAGATCTAAGACTCGCACTCTGGCCTACTGGTTAAGGTCTTAACTCTTACTCTGGCCTAATAGCTAAGGTCTTAACTCTTACTCTGGCCTAATAGCTAAGGTCTTAGACTCGTACTCTGGCCTAATGGTTAAGGTCTTAATTCTTACTCTGGCCTAATAGCTAAGGTCTTAACTCTTACTCTGGCCTAATAGCTAAGGTCTTAGACTCGTACTCTGGCCTACTGGTTAAGGTCTTAACTCTTACTCTGGCCTAATAGCTAAGGTCTTAACTCTTACTCTGGCCTAATAGCTAAGGTCTTAGACTCATACTCTGGCCTACTGGTTAAGGTCTTAACTCTTACTCTTTCCTAATAGCTAAGGTCTTAACTCTTACTCTGGCCTAATAGCTAAGGTCTTAGACTCGTACTCTGGCCTACTGGATAAGGTCTTAACTCTGACTCTGGCCTACTGGTTAAGGTCTTAACTCTTACTCTGGTCTAATAGCTAAGGTCTTAACTCTGACTTTGGCCTACTGATTAAGCTCTTAACTCTTACTCTGGCCTAATAGCTAAGGTCTTAACTCTTACTCTGGCTTACTGCTTAAGGTCTTAACTCTTACTCTGGCCTAATAGCTAAGGTCTTAGACTCGTACTCGGGCCTAATGGTTAAGGTCTTAACTCTTACTCTGGCCTAATGGTTAAGGTCTTAACTCTTAATCTGGCCTACTGGTTAAGGTCGTAACTCTTACTCAGGCCTACTGGTTAAGGTCTTAACTCTTACTCTGGCCTAATAGCTAAGGTCTTAGACTTGCACTATGGCCTAATAGCTAAGTTCTTAACTCTTACTCTGGCCAAATAGCTAAGGTCTTAGACTCGTACTATGGCCTACAAGTTAAGGTCTTAACTCTTACTCTGGCTTACTGCTTAAGGTCTTAACTCTTACTCTGGCCTAATAGCTAAGGTCTAAGACTCGTACTCTGGCCTAATGGTTAAGGTCTTAACTCTTACTCTGGCCTAATAGCTAAGGTCTTAACTCTTACTCTGGCCTAATAGTTAAGGTCTTAGACTCGTACTCTGGCCTACAGGTTAAGGTCTTAACTCTTACTCTGGCCTACTGGTTAAGGTCTTAACTCTTACTCTGGCCTTATATCTAAGGTCTTAACTCTTACTCTAGCCTAATAGCTAAGGTCTTAGACTCGTACTATGGCCTACAGGTTAAGGTCTTAACTCTTACTCTGGCCAACTGGTTAAGGTCTTAACTCTTACTCTGGCCTAATAGCTAAGGTCTTAACTCTTACTCTGGCCTACTGGTTAAGGTCTTAACTCTTACTCTGGCCTAATAGCTAAGGTCTTAGACTCGTACTCTGGCCTAATGGTTAAGGTCTTAACTCTTACTCCGGCCTAATAGCTAAGGTCTTAACTTTTAACCCTGGCCTAATAGCTAAGGCCTTAACTCTTACTCTGGCCTACTGGTTAAGGTCTTAACTCTTACTCTGGCCTACTTGTTAAGGTCTTAACTCTTACTCTGGCCTAATAGCTAAGGTCTTAGACTCGTACTCTAGCCTACTGGTTAAGGTCTTAACTCTTACTACGGCCTACAGGTTAAGGTCTTAACTCTTACTCTGGCCTAATAGCTAAGGTCTTAGACTCGTACTCTGGCCTAATGGTTAAGGTCTTAACTAGTACTCTGGCCTACTGGTTAAGGTCTTAACTCTTACTCTGGCCTGATAGCTAAGGTCTTAACTCTTACTCTGGCCTACTGGTTAAGGTCTTAACACTTACTCTGGCCTACTGGTTAAGGTCTTAACTCCTACTCTGGCCTGCTGGTTAAGGTCTTAACTCTTACTCTGGCCTAATAGCTAAGGTCTTAGACCCGTACTCTGACCTAATAGCTAAGGTCTTAGACTCGTACTTTGGCCTACAGGTTAAGGTCTTAACTCTTACTCTTGCCTTATAGCTAAGGTCTTAGACTCGTACTCTGGCCTAATGGTTAAGGTCTTAACTCTTACTCTGGCCTAATAGCTAAGGTCTTAACTCTTACTCTGGCCTAATAGTTAAGGTCTTAACTCTCACTCTGGCCTACTGGTTAAGGTCTTAACTCTTACTCTGGCCTAATAGCTAAGGTCTTAACTGTTACTCTGGACTACTTGTTAAGGTCTTAACTCTTACTCTGGCCTAATAGCTAAGGTCTTAGACTCGTACTCTGGCCTACTGGTTAAGGTCTTAACTCTTACTATGGCCTACTGGTTAAGGTCTTAACTCTTTCTCTGGCCTAATGGTTAAGGTCTTAACTCTTACTCTGGCATACTGGTTAAGGTCTTAACTCTTACTCTGGCATACTGGTTAAGGTCTTAACTCTTACTTTGGCCTAATAGCTAAGGTCTTAGACTCGTACTCTGGCCTAATGGTTAAGGTCTTAACTCTTACTCTGGCCTAATAGCTAAGGTCTTACCTCTTACTCTGGCCTAATAGCTAAGGTCTTAGACTCGTACTCTGGCCTACTGGTTAAGGTCTTAACTCTTACTCTGGCCTAATAGCTAAGGTCTTAACTCTTACTCTGGCCTAATAGTTAAGGTCTTAACTCTTACTCTGGCCTAATAGCTAAGGTCTTAGACTCGTACTCTGGCCTACTGGTTAAGGTCTTAACTCTTACTATGGCCTACTGGTTAAGGTCTTAACTCTTTCTCTGGCCTAATGGTTAAGGTCTTAACTCTTACTCTGGCATACTGGTTAAGGTCTTAACTCTTACTCTGGCATACTGGTTAAGGTCTTAACTCTTACTTTGGCCTAATAGCTAAGGTCTTAGACTTGTACTCTGGCCTAATGGTTAAGGTCTTAACTCTTACTCTGGCCTAATAGCTAAGGTCTTACCTCTTACTCTGGCCTAATAGCTAAGGTCTTAGACTCGCACTCTGGCCTACTGGTTAAGGTCTTAACTCTTACTCTGGCCTAATAGCTAAGGTCTTAACTCTTACTCTGGCCTAATAGCTAAGGTCTTAGACTCATACTCTGGCCTACTGGTTAAGGTCTTAACTCTTACTCTGGCCTACTGGTTAAGGTCTTAACTCTTACTCTGGCCTAATAGCTAAGGTCTTAGACTCGTACTCTGGCATAATGGTTAAGGTCTTAACTCTTACTCTGGCCTAACAGCTAAGGTCTTCACTCTCACTCTGGCCTAATAGCTAAGGTCTTAACTCTTACTCTGGCCTAATAGCTAAGGTCTTAGAATCGTACTCTGGCCTACAGGTTAAGGTCTTAACTATTACTCTGGCCTACTGGTTAAGGTCTTAACTCTTACTCTGGCCTAATAGCTAAGGTCTTAACTCTTACTCTAGCCTAATAGCTAAGGTCTTAGACTTGTACTATGGCCTACAGGTTAAGGTCTTAACTCTTACTCTGGCCAACTGGTTAAGGTCTTAACTCTTACTCTGGCCTAATAGCTAAGGTCTTAGACCCGTACTATGGCCTACAGGTTAAGGTCTTAACTCTTACTCTGGCCTACTGGTTAAGGTCTTAACTCTTACTCTGGCCTAATAGCTAAGGTCTTAGACTCGTACTATGGCCTACAGGTTAAGGTATTAACTCTTACTCTGGCCTAATAGCTAAGGTCTTAGACTCGTACTCTGGCCTACTGTTTAAGGTCTTAACTCTTACTCTGGCCTAATAGCTAAGGTCTTAACTCTTACTCTGGCCTACTGGTTAAGGTCTTAACTCTTATTCTGGCCTAATAGCTAAGGTCTTAGACTCGTACTCTGGCCTAATGTTTAAGGTCTTAACTCTTACTCTGGCCTAATAGCTAAGGTCTTAGACTCGTACTCTGGCCTAGTAGATAAGGTCTTAGACTCGTACACTGGCCTAATGGTTAAGGTCTTAACTCTTACTCTGGCCTAATGTTTAAGGTCTTAACTCTTACCCTGGCCTACTGGTTAAGGTATTAACTCTTACTCTGGCCTACTGGTTAAGGTCTTAACTCTTTCTCTGGCCTAATTATTAAGGTCTTAACTCTTACTCTGGCCTACTGGTTAAGGTCTTAACTCTTACTACGGCCTACAGGTTAAGGTCTTAACTCTTACTCTGGCCTAATAGCTAAGGTCTTAGACTCGTACTCTGGCCTAATGGTTAAGGTCTTAACTAGTACTCTGGCCTACTGGTTAAGGTCTTAACTCTTACTCTGGCCTGATAGCTAAGGTCTTAACTCTTACTCTGGCCTACTGGTTAAGGTCTTAACACTTACTCTGGCCTACTGGTTAAGGTCTTAACTCCTACTCTGGCCTGCTGGTTAAGGTCTTAACTCTTACTCTGGCCTAATAGCTAAGGTCTTAGACCCGTACTCTGACCTAATAGCTAAGGTCTTAGACTCGAACTTTGGCCTACAGGTTAAGGTCTTAACTCTTACTCTTGCCTTATAGCTAAGGTCTTAGACTCGTACTCTGGCCTAATGGTTAAGGTCTTAACTCTTACTCTGGCCTAATAGCTAAGGTCTTAACTCTTACTCTGGCCTAATAGTTAAGGTCTTAACTCTCACTCTGGCCTACTGGTTAAGGTCTTAACTCTTACTCTGGCCTAATAGCTAAGGTCTTAACTGTTACTCTGGACTACTTGTTAAGGTCTTAACTCTTACTCTGGCCTAATAGCTAAGGTCTTAGACTCGTACTCTGGCCTACTGGTTAAGGTCTTAACTCTTACTATGGCCTACTGGTTAAGGTCTTAACTCTTTCTCTGGCCTAATAGCTAAGGTCTTAGACTCGTACTCTGGCCTAATGTTTAAGGTCTTATCTCTTACTCTGGCCTAATAGCTAAGGTCTTAGACTCGTACTCTGGCCTAGTAGATAAGGTCTTAGACTCGTACACTGGCCTAATGGTTAAGGTCTTAACTCTTACTCTGGCCTAATGTTTAAGGTCTTAACTCTTACCCTGGCCTACTGGTTAAGGTATTAACTCTTACTCTGGCCTACTGGTTAAGGTCTTAACTCTTTCTCTGGCCTAATTATTAAGGTCTTAACTCTTACTCTGGCCTACTGGTTAAGGTCTTAACTCTTACTACGGCCTACAGGTTAAGGTCTTAACTCTTACTCTGGCCTAATAGCTAAGGTCTTAGACTCGTACTCTGGCCTAATGGTTAAGGTCTTAACTAGTACTCTGGCCTACTGGTTAAGGTCTTAACTCTTACTCTGGCCTGATAGCTAAGGTCTTAACTCTTACTCTGGCCTACTGGTTAAGGTCTTAACACTTACTCTGGCCTACTGGTTAAGGTCTTAACTCCTACTCTGGCCTGCTGGTTAAGGTCTTAACTCTTACTCTGGCCTAATAGCTAAGGTCTTAGACCCGTACTCTGACCTAATAGCTAAGGTTTTAGACTCGTACTTTGGCCTACAGGTTAAGGTCTTAACTCTTACTCTTGCCTTATAGCTAAGGTCTTAGACTCGTACTCTGGCCTAATGGTTAAGGTCTTAACTCTTACTCTGGCCTAATAGCTAAGGTCTTAACTCTTACTCTGGCCTAATAGTTAAGGTCTTAACTCTCACTCTGGCCTACTGGTTAAGGTCTTAACTCTTACTCTGGCCTAATAGCTAAGGTCTTAACTTTTACTCTGGCCTACAGGTTAAGGTCTTAACTCTTACTCTGGCCTAATAGCTAAGGTCTTAGACTCGTACTCTGGCCTACTGGTTAAGGTCTTAACTCTTACTCTGGCCTACTGGTTAAGGTCTTAACTCTTACTCTGGCCTAATAGCTGAGGTCTTAGACTCATACTATGGCCTACTGGTTAAGGTCTTAACTCTTACTCTGGCCTAATAGCTAACGTCTTAACTCTCACTCTGACCTACTGATTAAGGTCTTAACTTCTACTCTGGCTTAATTGCTAAGGACTTAGACTCGTATTCTGGCCTAATGGTTAAGGTCTTTACTCTTACTCTGGCCTACAGGTTAAGGTCTTAACTCTTACTCTGGCCTAATAGCTAAGGTCTTAGACTCGTACTATGGCCTACAGGTTAAGGTCTTAAGTCTTACCCTGGCCTAATAGCTAAGGTCTTAGACTCGTACTATGGCCTATAGGTTAAGTTCTTGACTCTTACTCTGGCCTAATAGCTAAGGTCTTAGACTCGTACTATGGCCTACAGGTTAAGGTCTTAACTCTTACTCTGGCCTACTGGTTAAGGTCTTAACTCTTACTCTGGCCTAATAGCTAAGGTCTTAGACTCGTACTATGGCCTACAGGTTAAGGTATTAACTCTTACTCTGGCCTAATAGCTAAGGTCTTAGACTCGTACTCTGGCCTACTGTTTAAGGTCTTAACTCTTACTCTGGCCTAATAGCTAAGGTCTTAACTCTTACTCTGGCCTACTGGTTAAGGTCTTAACTCTTACTCTGGCCTAATAGCTAAGGTCTTAGACTCGTACTCTGGCCTAATGTTTAAGGTCTTAACTCTTACTCTGGCCTAATAGCTAAGGTCTTAGACTCGTACTCTGGCCTAGTAGATAAGGTCTTAGACTCGTACACTGGCCTAATGGTTAAGGTCTTAACTCTTACTCTGGCCTAATGTTTAAGGTCTTAACTCTTACCCTGGCCTACTGGTTAAGGTATTAACTCTTACTCTGGCCTACTGGTTAAGGTCTTAACTCTTTCTCTGGCCTAATTATTAAGGTCTTAACTCTTACTCTGGCCTAATAGCTAAGGTCTTACCTCTTACTCTGGCCTAATAGCTAAGGTCTTAGACTCGCACTCTGGCCTACTGGTTAAGGTCTTAACTCTTACTCTGGCCTAATAGCTAAGGTCTTAACTCTTACTCTGGCCTAATAGCTAAGGTCTTGGACTCGTACTCTGGCCTAATGGTTAAGGTCTTAACTCTTACTCTGGCCTAATAGCTAAGGTCTTAACTCTTACTCTGGCCTAATAGCTAAGGTCTTAGACTCGTACTCTGGCCTACTTTTTAAGGTCTTAACTCTTACTCTGGCCTACTGGTTAAGGTCTTAACTCTTACTCTGGCCTAATAGCTAAGGTCTTAGACTCGTACTCTGGCATAATGGTTAAGGTCTTAACTCTTACTCTGGCCTAACAGCTAAGGTCTTCACTCTCACTCTGGCCTAATAGCTAAGGTCTTAACTCTTACTCTGGCCTAATAGCTAAGGTCTTAGAATCGTACTCTGGCCTACAGGTAAAGGTCTTAACTATTACTCTGGCCTACTGGTTAAGGTCTTAACTCTTACTCTGGCCTAATAGCTAAGGTCTTAACTCTTACTCTGGCCTAATAGCTAAGGTCTTAGACTCGTACTATGGCCTACAGGTTAAGGTCTTAACTCTTACTCTGGCCTACTGGTTAAGGTCTTAACTCTTACTCTGGGCTAATAGCTAAGGTCTTAGACTCGTACTATGGCCTACAGGTTAAGGTATTAACTCTTACTCTGGCCTAATAGCTAAGGTCTTAGACTCGTACTCTGGCCTACTGTTTAAGGTCTTAACTCTTACTCTGGCCTAATAGCTAAGGTCTTAACTCTTACTCTGGCCTACTGGTTAAGGTCTTAACTCTTACTCTGGCCTAATAGCTAAGGTCTTAGACTCGTACTCTGGCCTAATGTTTAAGGTCTTAACTCTTACTCTGGCCTAATAGCTAAGGTCTTAGACTCGTACTCTGGCCTAGTAGATAAGGTCTTAGACTCGTACACTGGCCTAATGGTTAAGGTCTTAACTCTTACTCTGGCCTAATGTTTAAGGTCTTAACTCTTACCCTGGCCTACTGGTTAAGGTATTAACTCTTACTCTGGCCTACTGGTTAAGGTCTTAACTCTTTCTCTGGCCTAATTATTAAGGTCTTAACTCTTACTCTGGCCTACTGGTTAAGGTCTTAACTCTTACTACAGCCTACAGGTTAAGGTCTTAACTCTTACTCTGGCCTAATAGCTAAGGTCTTAGACTCGTACTCTGGCCTAATGGTTAAGGTCTTAACTAGTACTCTGGCCTACTGGTTAAGGTCTTAACTCTTACTCTGGCCTGATAGCTAAGGTCTTAACTCTTACTCTGGCCTACTGGTTAAGGTCTTAACTCTTACTCTGGCCTACTGGTTAAGGTCCTAACTCTTACTCTGGCCTTATAGCTAAGGTCTTAACTCTTACTCTGGCCTAATAGCTAAGGTCTAAGACTCGTACTATGTCCTACAGGTTAAAGGTCTTAACTCTTACTCTGGCCTAATAGCTAAGGTCTTAGACTCGTACTATGGCCTACAGGTTAAGGTCATAACTCTTACTCTGGCCTACAGGTTAAGATCTTAACTCTTACTCTGGCCTAATAGCTAAGGTCTTAGACTCGTACTCTGGCCTACTGGTTAAGGTCTTAACTCTTACTCTCGCCTACTGGTTAAGGTCTTAACTCTTACTCTGGCCTAATAGCTGAGGTCTTAGACTCATACTATGGCCTACTGGTTAAGGTCTTAACTCTTACTCTGGCCTACTGATTAAGGTCTTAACTTCTACTCTGGCTTAATAGCTAAGGTCTTAGACTCGTATTCTGGCCTAATGGTTAAGGTCTTGACTCTTACTCTGGCCTACAGGTTAAGGTCTTAACTCTTACTCTGGCCTAATAGCTAAGGTCTTAGACTCGTCTATGGCCTATAGGTTAAGTTCTTGACTCTTACTCTTGCCTAATAGCTAAGGTCTTAGACTCGTACTATGGCCTAATGGTTAAGGTCTTAAATCTTTCTCTGGCCTACAGGTTAAGGTCTTAACTCTTACTCTGGCCTACTGGTTAAGGTCTTAACTCTTACTCTGGCCTAATAGCTAAGGTCTTAGACTCGTACTCTGGCCTAATGGTTACGGTCTTAACGCTTACTCTGGCGTAATAGCTAAGGTCTTAGACTCGTGCTCTGGCCTAATAGCTAGGGTCTTAGACTCGTACTCTGGCCTAATGGTTAAGGTCTTAACTCTCACTCTGGCCTAATGTTTAAGGTCTTAACTCTTACTCTGGCATACTGGTTAAGGTCTTAACTCTTACTCTGGCCTACTGGTTAAGGTCTAAACCCTTTCTCTGGCCTAATGGTTAAGGTCTTAACACTTTCTCTGGCCTAATGTTAAGGTCTTAACTCTTACTCTGGCCTACTGGTTAAGGTCTTAACTGTTACTCTGGCCTAATAGCTAAGGTCTTAGACTCGTACTATGGCCTACAGGTTAAGGTCCTAACTCTTACTCTGGCCTACTGGTTAAGGTCTTAACTCTTACTCTGGCCTACTGGTTAAGGTCTTAACTCTTACTCTGGCCTACTGGTTAAGGTCTTAACTCTTTCTCTGGCCTAATGGTTAAGGTCTTAACTCTTACTCTGGCCTAATAGCTAACGTCTTAACTCTTACTCTGGCCTAATAGCTAAGGTCTTAGACTCGTACTCTGGCCTACTGGTTAAGGTCTTAACTCTTACTCTGGCCTAATAGCTAAGGTCTTAACTCTTACTCTGGCCTAATAGCTAAGGTCTTAGACTCGTACTCTGGCCTACTGGTTAAGGTTTTAACTCTTACTCTGGCCTAATAGCTAAGGTCTTAACTCTTACTCTGGCCTAATAGCTAAGGTCTTAGACTCATACTCTGGCCTAATGGTTAAGGTCTTAACTCTTACTCTGGTGTAATAGCTAAGGTCTTAACTCTTTCTCTGGCCTAATAGCTAAGGTCTTAGACTCGTACTCTGGCCTACTGGTTAAGGTTTTAACTCTTACTCTGGCCTAATAGCTAAGGTCTTAACTCTTACTCTGGCCTAATAGCTAAGGTCTTAGACTCGTACTCTGGCCTACTGGTTAAGGTCTTAACTCTTACTCTGGCGTAATAGCTAAAGTCTTAACTCTTTCTCTGGCCTAATAGCTAAGGTCTTAGACTCGTACTCTGGCCTACTGGTTAAGGTCTTAACTCTTACTCTGGCCTACTGGTTAAGGTCTTAATTCTTACTCTGGCCTAATAGCTAAGGTCTTAGACTCGTACTCTGGCCTAATAGCTAAGGTCTTAGACTCGTACTCTGGCCTAATGGTTAAGGTCTTAACTCTTACTCTGGCCTAACAGCTAAGGTCCAAACTCTTACTCTGGCCTAATAGCTAAGGTCTTAACTCTTACTCTGGCCTAATAGCTAAGGTCTTAGACTCGTACTCTGGCCTACAGGTTAAGGTCTTAACTCTTACTCTGGCCTACTGGTTAAGGTCTTAACTCTTACTCTGGCCTTATATCTAAGGTCTTAACTCTTACTCTAGCCTAATAGCTAAGGTCTTAGACTCGTACTATGGCCTACAGCTTAAGGTCTTAACTCTTACTCTGGCCAACTGGTTAAGGTCTTAACTCTTACTCTGGCCTAATAGCTAAGGTCTTAACTCTTACTCTGGCCTACTGGTTAAGGTCTTAACTCTTACTCTGGCCTAATAGCTAAGGTCTTAGACTCGTACTCTGGCCTAATGGTTAAGGTCTTAACTCTTACTCTGGCCTAATAGCTAAGGTCTTAACTTTTAACCCTGGCCTAATAGCTAAGGCCTTAACTCTTACTCTGGCCTACTGGTTAAGGTCTTAACTCTTACTCTGGCCTACTTGTTAAGGTCTTAACTCTTACTCTGGCCTAATAGCTAAGGTCTTAGACTCGTACTCTAGCCTACTGGTTAAGGTCTTAACTCTTACTACGGCCTACAGGTTAAGGTCTTAACTCTTACTCTGGCCTAATAGCTAAGGTCTTAGACTCGTACTCTGGCCTAATGGTTAAGGTCTTAACTAGTACTCTGGCCTACCGGTTAAGGTCTTAACTCTTACTCTGGCCTGATAGCTAAGGTCTTAACTCTTACTCTGGCCTACTGGTTAAGGTCTTAACACTTACTCTGGCCTACTGGTTAAGGTCTTAACTCCTACTCTGGCCTGCTGGTTAAGGTCTTAACTCTTACTCTGGCCTAATAGCTAAGGTCTTAGACCCGTACTCTGACCTAATAGCTAAGGTCTTAGACTCGTACTTTGGCCTACAGGTTAAGGTCTTAACTCTTACTCTTGCCTTATAGCTAAGGTCTTAGACTCGTACTCTGGCCTAATGGTTAAGGTCTTAACTCTTACTCTGGCCTAATAGCTAAGGTCTTAACTCTTACTCTGGCCTAATAGTTAAGGTCTTAACTCTCACTCTGGCCTACTGGTTAAGGTCTTAACTCTTACTCTGGCCTAATAGCTAAGGTCTTAACTGTTACTCTGGACTACGTGTTAAGGTCTTAACTCTTACTCTGGCCTAATAGCTAAGGTCTTAGACTCGTACTCTGGCCTACTGGTTAAGGTCTTAACTCTTACCATGGCCTACTGGTTAAGGTCTTAACTCTTTCTCTGGCCTAATGGTTAAGGTCTTAACTCTTACTCTGGCATACTGGTTAAGGTCTTAACTCTTACTCTGGCATACTGGTTAAGGTCTTAACTCTTACTTTGGCCTAATAGCTAAGGTCTTAGACTCGTACTCTGGCCTAATGGTTAAGGTCTTAACTCTTACTCTGGCCTAATAGCTAAGGTCTTACCTCTTACTCTGGCCTAATAGCTAAGGTCTTAGACTCGTACTCTGGCCTACTGGTTAAGGTCTTAACTCTTACTCTGGCCTAATAGCTAAGGTCTTAACTCTTACTCTGGCCTAATAGTTAAGGTCTTAACTCTTACTCTGGCCTAATAGCTAAGGTCTTAGACTCGTACTCTGGCCTACTGGTTAAGGTCTTAACTCTTACTATGGCCTACTGGTTAAGGTCTTAACTCTTTCTCTGGCCTAATGGTTAAGGTCTTAACTCTTACTCTGGCATACTGGTTAAGGTCTTAACTCTTACTCTGGCATACTGGTTAAGGTCTTAACTCTTACTTTGGCCTAATAGCTAAGGTCTTAGACTCGTACTCTGGCCTAATGGTTAAGGTCTTAACTCTTACTCTGGCCTAATAGCTAAGGTCTTACCTCTTACTCTGGCCTAATAGCTAAGGTCTTAGACTCGCACTCTGGCCTACTGGTTAAGGTCTTAACTCTTACTCTGGCCTAATAGCTAAGGTCTTAACTCTTACTCTGGCCTAATAGCTAAGGTCTTGGACTCGTACTCTGGCCTAATGGTTAAGGTCTTAACTCTTACTCTGGCCTAATAGCTAAGGTCTTAACTCTTACTCTGGCCTAATAGCTAAGGTCTTAGACTCGTACTCTGGCCTACTGGTTAAGGTCTTAACTCTTACTCTGGCCTACTGGTTAAGGTCTTAACTCTTACTCTGGCCTAATAGCTAAGGTCTTAGACTCGTACTCTGGCATAATGGTTAAGGTCTTAACTCTTACTCTGGCCTAACAGCTAAGGTCTTCACTCTCACTCTGGCCTAATAGCTAAGGTCTTAACTCTTACTCTGGCCTAATAGCTAAGGTCTTAGAATCGTACTCTGGCCTACAGGTTAAGGTCTTAACTATTACTCTGGCCTACTGGTTAAGGTCTTAACTCTTACTCTGGCCTAATAGCTAAGGTCTTAACTCTTACTCTAGCCTAATAGCTAAGGTCTTAGACTTGTACTATGGCCTACAGGTTAAGGTCTTAACTCTAACTCTGGCCAACTGGTTAAGGTCTTAACTCTTACTCTGGCCTAATAGCTAAGGTCTTAGACTCGTACTATGGCCTACAGGTTAAGGTCTTAACTCTTACTCTGGCCTACTGGTTAAGGTCTTAACTCTTACTCTGGCCTAATAGCTAAGGTCTTAGACTCGTACTATGGCCTACAGGTTAAGGTATTAACTCTTACTCTGGCCTAATAGCTAAGGTCTTAGACTCGTACTCTGGCCTACTGTTTAAGGTCTTAACTCTTACTCTGGCCTAATAGCTAAGGTCTTAACTCTTACTCTGGCCTACTGGTTAAGGTCTTAACTCTTACTCTGGCCTAATAGCTAAGGTCTTAGACTCGTACTCTGGCCTACTGTTTAAGGTCTTAACTCTTACTCTGGCCTAATAGCTAAGGTCTTAGACTCGTACTGTGGCCTAGTAGATAAGGTCTTAGACTCGTACACTGGCCTAATGGTTAAGGTCTTAACTCTTACTCTGGCCTAATGTTTAAGGTCTTAACTCTTACCCTGGCCTACTGGTTAATGTATTAACTCTTACTCTGGCCTACTGGTTAAGGTCTTAACTCTTTCTCTGGCCTAATTATTAAGGTCTTAACTCTTACTCTGGCCTACTGGTTAAGGTCTTAACTCTTACTCTGGCCTAATAGCTAAGGTCTTAGACTCGTACTCTGGCCTAATGGTTAAGGTCTTAACTCCTACTCTGGCCTAATAGCTAAGGTCTTAATTCTTACTCTGGCCTAATAGCTAAGGACTGAGACTCGTACTCTGGCCTACTGGTTAAGGTCTTAACTCTTACTCTGGCCTAATAGCTAAGGTCTTAACTCTTACTCTGGCCTAAAAGCTAAGGTCTTAGACTCATACTCTGGCCTACTGGTTAAGGTCTTAACTCTTACTGTTTCCTAATAGCTAAGGTCTTAACTCTTACTCTGGCCTAATAGCTAACGTCTTAGACTCGTACTCTGGCCTACTGGTTAAGGTCTTATCTCTTACTCTGGCCTAATAGCTAAGGTCTTAACTCTTACTCTGGCCTAATAGCTAAGGTCTTAGACTCGTACTCTGGCCTAATGGTTAAGGTCTTAACTCTTACTCTGGCCTAATAGCTAAGGTCTTAACTCTTACTCTGGCCTAATAGTTAAGGTCTTAGACTCGTACTCTGGCCTAGAGGTTAAGGTCTTAACTCTTACTCTGGCCTACTGGTTAAGGTCTTAACTCTTACTCTGGCCTAATAGCTAAGGTCTTAGACTCGTACTCTGGCCTAATAGCTAAGGTCTTAGACTCGTACTCTGGCCTAATGGTTAAGGTCTTAACTCTTACTCGGGCCTAATAGCTAAGGTCTTAACTCTTACTCTGGCCTACTGGTGAAGGTCTTCACTCTTACTCTGGCCTAATAGCTAAGGTCTTAGACTCGTACTCTGGCCTAATGGTTAAGGTCTTAACTCTTACTCTGGCCTAATAGCTAAGGTCTTAACTCTTACTCTGGCCTAATAAATAAGGTCTTAGACTCGTACTCTGGCCTACAGGTTAAGGTCTTAACTCTTACTCTGGCCTACTGGTTAAGGTCTAAACTCTTACTCTGGCCTAATAGCTAAGGTCTTAACTCTTACTCTGGCCTAATACCTAAGGTCTTAGACTCGTACTATGGCCTACAGGTTACGGTCTTAACTCTTACTCTGGCCTACTGGTTAAGGTCTTAACTCTTACTCTGGCCTAATAGCTAAGGTCTTAGACTCATACTCTGGCCTACTGGTTAAGGTCTTAACTCTTACTCTGGCCTACTGGTTAAGGTCTTAACTCTTCCTCTGGCCTAATAGCTAACGTCTTAGACTCGTACTCTGGCCTAATGGTTAAGGTCTTAACTCTTACTCTGGCCTACTGGTTAAGGTCTTAACTCTTTCTCTGGCCTAATGGTTAAGGTCTTAACTCTTACTTTGGCCTAATAGCTAAGATCTAAGACTCGCACTCTGGCCTACTGGTTAAGGTCTTAACTCTTACTCTGGCCTAATAGTTAAGGTCTTAACTCCTACTCTGGCCTAATAGCTAAGGTCTTAGACTCGTACTCTGGCCTAATGGTTAAGGTCTTAATTCTTACTCTGGCCTAATAGCTAAGGTCTTAACTCTTACTCTGGCCTAATAGCTAAGGTCTTAGACTCGTACTCTGGCCTACTGGTTAAGGTCTTAACTCTTACTCTGGCCTAATAGCTAAGGTCTTAACTCTTACTCTGGCCTAATAGCTAAGGTCTTAGACTCATACTCTGGCCTACTGGTTAAGGTCTTAACTCGTACTCTTTCCTAATAGCTAAGGTCTTAACTCTTACTCTGGCCTAATAGCTAAGGTCTTAGACTCGTACTCTGGCCTACTGGATAAGGTCTTAACTCTGACTCTGGCCTACTGGTTAAGGTCTTAACTCTTACTCTGGTCTAATAGCTAAGGTCTTAACTCTGACTTTGGCCTACTGATTAAGCTCTTAACTCTTACTCTGGCCTAATAGCTAAGGTCTTAACTCTTACTCTGGCTTACTGCTTAAGGTCTTAACTCTTACTCTGGCCTAATAGCTAAGGTCTTAGACTCGTACTCGGGCCTAATGGTTAAGGTCTTAACTCTTACTCTGGCCTAATGGTTAAGGTCTTAACTCTTAATCTGGCCTACTGGTTAAGGTCGTAACTCTTACTCTGGCCTACTGGTTAAGGTCTTAACTCTTACTCTGGCCTAATAGCTAAGGTCTTAGACTTGCACTATGGCCTAATAGCTAAGTTCTTAACTCTTACTCTGGCCAAATAGCTAAGGTCTTAGACTCGTACTATGGCCTACAAGTTAAGGTCTTAACTCTTACTCTGGCTTACTGCTTAAGGTCTTAACTCTTACTCTGGCCTAATAGCTAAGGTCTTAGACTCGTACTCTGGCCTAATGGTTAAGGTCTTAACTCTTACTCTGGCCTAATAGCTAAGGTCTTAACTCTTACTCTGGCCTAATAGTTAAGGTCTTAGACTCGTACTCTGGCCTACAGGTTAAGGTCTTAACTCTTACTCTGGCCTACTGGTTAAGGTCTTAACTCTTACTCTGGCCTTATATCTAAGGTCTTAACTCTTACTCTAGCCTAATAGCTAAGGTCTTAGACTCGTACTATGGCCTACAGGTTAAGGTCTTAACTCTTACTCTGGCCAACTGGTTAAGGTCTTAACTCTTACTCTGGCCTAATAGCTAAGGTCTTAACTCTTACTCTGGCCTACTGGTTAAGGTCTTAACTCTTACTCTGGCCTAATAGCTAAGGTCTTAGACTCGTACTCTGGCCTAATGGTTAAGGTCTTAACTCTTACTCCGGCCTAATAGCTAAGGTCTTAACTTTTAACCCTGGCCTAATAGCTAAGGCCTTAACTCTTACTCTGGCCTACTGGTTAAGGTCTTAACTCTTACTCTGGCCTACTTGTTAAGGTCTTAACTCTTACTCTGGCCTAATAGCTAAGGTCTTAGACTCGTACTCTAGCCTACTGGTTAAGGTCTTAACTCTTACTACGGCCTACAGGTTAAGGTCTTAACTCTTACTCTGGCCTAATAGCTAAGGTCTTAGACTCGTACTCTGGCCTAATGGTTAAGGTCTTAACTAGTACTCTGGCCTACTGGTTAAGGTCTTAACTCTTACTCTGGCCTGATAGCTAAGGTCTTAACTCTTACTCTGGCCTACTGGTTAAGGTCTTAACACTTACTCTGGCCTACTGGTTAAGGTCTTAACTCCTACTCTGGCCTGCTGGTTAAGGTCTTAACTCTTACTCTGGCCTAATAGCTAAGGTCTTAGACCCGTACTCTGACCTAATAGCTAAGGTCTTAGACTCGTACTTTGGCCTACAGGTTAAGGTCTTAACTCTTACTCTTGCCTTATAGCTAAGGTCTTAGACTCGTACTCTGGCCTAATGGTTAAGGTCTTAACTCTTACTCTGGCCTAATAGCTAAGGTCTTAACTCTTACTCTGGCCTAATAGTTAAGGTCTTAACTCTCACTCTGGCCTACTGGTTAAGGTCTTAACTCTTACTCTGGCCTAATAGCTAAGGTCTTAACTGTTACTCTGGACTACTTGTTAAGGTCTTAACTCTTACTCTGGCCTAATAGCTAAGGTCTTAGACTCGTACTCTGGCCTACTGGTTAAGGTCTTAACTCTTACTATGGCCTACTGGTTAAGGTCTTAACTCTTTCTCTGGCCTAATGGTTAAGGTCTTAACTCTTACTCTGGCATACTGGTTAAGGTCTTAACTCTTACTCTGGCATACTGGTTAAGGTCTTAACTCTTACTTTGGCCTAATAGCTAAGGTCTTAGACTCGTACTCTGGCCTAATGGTTAAGGTCTTAACTCTTACTCTGGCCTAATAGCTAAGGTCTTACCTCTTACTCTGGCCTAATAGCTAAGGTCTTAGACTCGTACTCTGGCCTACTGGTTAAGGTCTTAACTCTTACTCTGGCCTAATAGCTAAGGTCTTAACTCTTACTCTGGCCTAATAGTTAAGGTCTTAACTCTTACTCTGGCCTAATAGCTAAGGTCTTAGACTCGTACTCTGGCCTACTGGTTAAGGTCTTAACTCTTACTATGGCCTACTGGTTAAGGTCTTAACTCTTTCTCTGGCCTAATGGTTAAGGTCTTAACTCTTACTCTGGCATACTGGTTAAGGTCTTAACTCTTACTCTGGCATACTGGTTAAGGTCTTAACTCTCACTTTGGCCTAATAGCTAAGGTCTTAGACTTGTACTCTGGCCTAATGGTTAAGGTCTTAACTCTTACTCTGGCCTAATAGCTAAGGTCTTACCTCTTACTCTGGCCTAATAGCTAAGGTCTTAGACTCGCACTCTGGCCTACTGGTTAAGGTCTTAACTCTTACTCTGGCCTAATAGCTAAGGTCTTAACTCTTACTCTGGCCTAATAGCTAAGGTCTTAGACTCATACTCTGGCCTACTGGTTAAGGTCTTAACTCTTACTCTGGCCTACTGGTTAAGGTCTTAACTCTTACTCTGGCCTAATAGCTAAGGTCTTAGACTCGTACTCTGGCATAATGGTTAAGGTCTTAACTCTTACTCTGGCCTAACAGCTAAGGTCTTCACTCTCACTCTGGCCTAATAGCTAAGGTCTTAACTCTTACTCTGGCCTAATAGCTAAGGTCTTAGAATCGTACTCTGGCCTACAGGTTAAGGTCTTAACTATTACTCTGGCCTACTGGTTAAGGTCTTAACTCTTAATCTGGCCTAATAGCTAAGGTCTTAACTCTTACTCTAGCCTAATAGCTAAGGTCTTAGACTTGTACTATGGCCTACAGGTTAAGGTCTTAACTCTTACTCTGGCCAACTGGTTAAGGTCTTAACTCTTACTCTGGCCTAATAGCTAAGGTCTTAGACTCGTACTATGGCCTACAGGTTAAGGTCTTAACTCTTACTCTGGCCTACTGGTTAAGGTCTTAACTCTTACTCTGGCCTAATAGCTAAGGTCTTAGACTCGTACTATGGCCTACAGGTTAAGGTATTAACTCTTACTCTGGCCTAATAGCTAAGGTCTTAGACTCGTACTCTGGCCTACTGTTTAAGGTCTTAACTCTTACTCTGGCCTAATAGCTAAGGTCTTAACTCTTACTCTGGCCTACTGGTTAAGGTCTTAACTCTTACTCTGGCCTAATAGCTAAGGTCTTAGACTCGTACTCTGGCCTAATGTTTAAGGTCTTAACTCTTACTCTGGCCTAATAGCTAAGGTCTTAGACTCGTACTCTGGCCTAGTAGATAAGGTCTTAGACTCGTACACTGGCCTAATGGTTAAGGTCTTAACTCTTACTCTGGCCTAATGTTTAAGGTCTTAACTCTTACCCTGGCCTACTGGTTAAGGTATTAACTCTTACTCTGGCCTACTGGTTAAGGTCTTAACTCTTTCTCTGGCCTAATTATTAAGGTCTTAACTCTTACTCTGGCCTACTGGTTAAGGTCTTAACTCTTACTACGGCCTACAGGTTAAGGTCTTAACTCTTACTCTGGCCTAATAGCTAAGGTCTTAGACTCGTACTCTGGCCTAATGGTTAAGGTCTTAACTAGTACTCTGGCCTACTGGTTAAGGTCTTAACTCTTACTCTGGCCTGATAGCTAAGGTCTTAACTCTTACTCTGGCCTACTGGTTAAGGTCTTAACACTTACTCTGGCCTACTGGTTAAGGTCTTAACTCCTACTCTGGCCTGCTGGTTAAGGTCTTAACTCTTACTCTGGCCTAATAGCTAAGGTCTTAGACCCGTACTCTGACCTAATAGCTAAGGTCTTAGACTCGAACTTTGGCCTACAGGTTAAGGTCTTAACTCTTACTCTTGCCTTATAGCTAAGGTCTTAGACTCGTACTCTGGCCTAATGGTTAAGGTCTTAACTCTTACTCTGGCCTAATAGCTAAGGTCTTAACTCTTACTCTGGCCTAATAGTTAAGGTCTTAACTCTCACTCTGGCCTACTGGTTAAGGTCTTAACTCTTACTCTGGCCTAATAGCTAAGGTCTTAACTGTTACTCTGGACTACTTGTTAAGGTCTTAACTCTTACTCTGGCCTAATAGCTAAGGTCTTAGACTCGTACTCTGGCCTACTGGTTAAGGTCTTAACTCTTACTATGGCCTACTGGTTAAGGTCTTAACTCTTTCTCTGGCCTAATAGCTAAGGTCTTAGACTCGTACTCTGGCCTAATGTTTAAGGTCTTATCTCTTACTCTGGCCTAATAGCTAAGGTCTTAGACTCGTACTCTGGCCTAGTAGATAAGGTCTTAGACTCGTACACTGGCCTAATGGTTAAGGTCTTAACTCTTACTCTGGCCTAATGTTTAAGGTCTTAACTCTTACCCTGGCCTACTGGTTAAGGTATTAACTCTTACTCTGGCCTACTGGTTAAGGTCTTAACTCTTTCTCTGGCCTAAATATTAAGGTCTTAACTCTTACTCTGGCCTACTGGTTAAGGTCTTAACTCTTACTACGGCCTACAGGTTAAGGTCTTAACTCTTACTCTGGCCTAATAGCTAAGGTCTTAGACTCGTACTCTGGCCTAATGGTTAAGGTCTTAACTAGTACTCTGGCCTACTGGTTAAGGTCTTAACTCTTACTCTGGCCTGATAGCTAAGGTCTTATCTCTTACTCTGGCCTACTGGTTAAGGTCTTAACACTTACTCTGGCCTACTGGTTAAGGTCTTAACTCCTACTCTGGCCTGCTGGTTAAGGTCTTAACTCTTACTCTGGCCTAATAGCTAAGGTCTTAGACCCGTACTCTGACCTAATAGCTAAGGTCTTAGACTCGTACTTTGGCCTACAGGTTAAGGTCTTAACTCTTACTCTTGCCTTATAGCTAAGGTCTTAGACTCGTACTCTGGCCTAATGGTTAAGGTCTTAACTCTTACTCTGGCCTAATAGCTAAGGTCTTAACTCTTACTCTGGCCTAATAGTTAAGGTCTTAACTCTCACTCTGGCCTACTGGTTAAGGTCTTAACTCTTACTCTGGCCTAATAGCTAAGGTCTTAACTTTTACTCTGGCCTACAGGTTAAGGTCTTAACTCTTACTCTGGCCTAATAGCTAAGGTCTTAGACTCGTACTCTGGCCTACTGGTTAAGGTCTTAACTCTTACTCTGGCCTACTGGTTAAGGTCTTAACTCTTACTCTGGCCTAATAGCTGAGGTCTTAGACTCATACTATGGCCTACTGGTTAAGGTCTTAACTCTTACTCTGGCCTAATAGCTAACGTCTTAACTCTCACTCTGACCTACTGATTAAGGTCTTAACTTCTACTCTGGCTTAATTGCTAAGGACTTAGACTCGTATTCTGGCCTAATGGTTAAGGTCTTTACTCTTACTCTGGCCTACAGGTTAAGGTCTTAACTCTTACTCTGGCCTAATAGCTAAGGTCTTAGACTCGTACTATGGCCTACAGGTTAAGGTCTTAAGTCTTACCCTGGCCTAATAGCTAAGGTCTTAGACTCGTACTATGGCCTATAGGTTAAGTTCTTGACTCTTACTCTGGCCTAATAGCTAAGGTCTTAGACTCGTACTATGGCCTAATGGTTAAGGTCTTAAATCTTACTCTGGCCTACAGGTTAAGGTCTTAACTCTTACTCTGGCCTAATAGCTAAGGTCTTAGACCCGTACTCTGACCTAATAGCTAAGGTCTTAGACTCGAACTTTGGCCTACAGGTTAAGGTCTTAACTCTTACTCTTGCCTTATAGCTAAGGTCTTAGACTCGTACTCTGGCCTAATGGTTAAGGTCTTAACTCTTACTCTGGCCTAATAGCTAACGTCTTAACTCTTACTCTGGCCTAATAGTTAAGGTCTTAACTCTCACTCTGGCCTACTGGTTAAGGTCTTAACTCTTACTCTGGCCTAATAGCTAAGGTCTTAACTGTTACTCTGGACTACTTGTTAAGGTCTTAACTCTTACTCTGGCCTAATAGCTAAGGTCTTAGACTCGTACTCTGGCCTACTGGTTAAGGTCTTAACTCTTACTATGGCCTACTGGTTAAGGTCTTAACTCTTTCTCTGGCCTAATAGCTAAGGTCTTAGACTCGTACTCTGGCCTAATGTTTAAGGTCTTATCTCTTACTCTGGCCTAATAGCTAAGGTCTTAGACTCGTACTCTGGCCTAGTAGATAAGGTCTTAGACTCGTACACTGGCCTAATGGTTAAGGTCTTAACTCTTACTCTGGCCTAATGTTTAAGGTCTTAACTCTTACCCTGGCCTACTGGTTAAGGTATTAACTCTTACTCTGGCCTACTGGTTAAGGTCTTAACTCTTTCTCTGGCCTAATTATTAAGGTCTTAACTCTTACTCTGGCCTACTGGTTAAGGTCTTAACTCTTACTACGGCCTACAGGTTAAGGTCTTAACTCTTACTCTGGCCTAATAGCTAAGGTCTTAGACTCGTACTCTGGCCTAATGGTTAAGGTCTTAACTAGTACTCTGGCCTACTGGTTAAGGTCTTAACTCTTACTCTGGCCTGATAGCTAAGGTCTTATCTCTTACTCTGGCCTACTGGTTAAGGTCTTAACACTTACTCTGGCCTACTGGTTAAGGTCTTAACTCCTACTCTGGCCTGCTGGTTAAGGTCTTAACTCTTACTCTGGCCTAATAGCTAAGGTCTTAGACCCGTACTCTGACCTAATAGCTAAGGTCTTAGACTCGTACTTTGGCCTACAGGTTAAGGTCTTAACTCTTACTCTTGCCTTATAGCTAAGGTCTTAGACTCGTACTCTGGCCTAATGGTTAAGGTCTTAACTCTTACTCTGGCCTAATAGCTAAGGTCTTAACTCTTACTCTGGCCTAATAGTTAAGGTCTTAACTCTCACTCTGGCCTACTGGTTAAGGTCTTAACTCTTACTCTGGCCTAATAGCTAAGGTCTTAACTTTTACTCTGGCCTACAGGTTAAGGTCTTAACTCTTACTCTGGCCTAATAGCTAAGGTCTTAGACTCGTACTCTGGCCTACTGGTTAAGGTCTTAACTCTTACTCTGGCCTACTGGTTAAGGTCTTAACTCTTACTCTGGCCTAATAGCTGAGGTCTTAGACTCATACTATGGCCTACTGGTTAAGGTCTTAACTCTTACTCTGGCCTAATAGCTAACGTCTTAACTCTCACTCTGACCTACTGATTAAGGTCTTAACTTCTACTCTGGCTTAATTGCTAAGGACTTAGACTCGTATTCTGGCCTAATGGTTAAGGTCTTTACTCTTACTCTGGCCTACAGGTTAAGGTCTTAACTCTTACTCTGGCCTAATAGCTAAGGTCTTAGACTCGTACTATGGCCTACAGGTTAAGGTCTTAAGTCTTACCCTGGCCTAATAGCTAAGGTCTTAGACTCGTACTATGGCCTATAGGTTAAGTTCTTGACTCTTACTCTGGCCTAATAGCTAAGGTCTTAGACTCGTATTATGGCCTAATGGTTAAGGTCTTAAATCTTACTCTGGCCTACAGGTTAAGGTCTTAACTCTTACTCTGGCCTACTGGTTAAGGTCTTAACTCTTACTCTGGCCTACTGGTTAAGGTCTTAACTCTTACTCTGGCCTAATAGCTAAGGTCTTTGACTCGCACTATGGCCTACAGGTTAACGTCTTAACTCTTTCTCTGGCATAATAGCTAAGGTCTTAGACTCTTACTCTGGCCTACTCGTTAAGGTGTTAACTCTTACTCTGGCCTACTGGTTAAGGTCTTAACTCTTACTCTGGCCTAATAGCTAAGGTCTTAGACTACTATCTGGCCTACTGGTTAAGGTCTTAACTCTTACTCTGGCCTAATAGCTAAGGTCTTAACTCTTACTCTGGCCTAATAGTTAAGGTCTTAGACTCATACTCTGGCCTACAGGTTAAGGTCTTAACTCTTACTCTGGCCTACTGGTTAAGGTCTTAACTCTTACTCTGGCCTAATGGCTAAGGTCTTAACTCTTACTCTGGCCTAATAGCTAAGGTCTTAGACTCGTACTATGGCCTACAGGTTAAGGTCTTATCTCTTACTCTGGCCAACTGGTTTAGGTCTTAACTCTTACTCTGGCCTAATAGCTAGTCTTAGACTCGTACTATGGCCTACAGGTTAAGGTCTTAACTCTTACTCTGGCCTACTGGTTAAGGTCTTAACTCTTACTCTGGCCGAATAGCTAAGGTCTTAGAGTCGTACTATAGCCTACAGGTTAAGGTCTTAACTCTTACTCTGGCCTAATAGCTAAGGTCTTAGACTCGTACTCTGGCCTACTGGTTAAGGTCTTAACTCTTACGCTGGCCTAATAGCTAAGGTCTTAACTCTTACTCTGGCCTACTGGTTAAGGTCTTAACTCTTACTCTGGCCTAATAGCTAAGGTCTTAGACTCGTACTCTGGCCTAATGGTTAAGGTCTTAACTCTTACTCTGGCCTAATAGCTAAGGTCTTAACTCTTACTCTGGCCTACTGGTTAAGGTCTTAACTCTTACTCTGGCCTAATAGCTAAGGTCTTAGACTCGTACTCTGGCCTAATAGCTAAGGTCTTAAACTCGGACTCTGGCCTAATGGTTAAGGTCTTAACTCTTACTCTGGCCTAATATTTAAGGTCTTAACTCTTACCCTGGCCTACTGGTTAAGGTCTTAACTCTTACCCTGGCCTAATGGTTAAGGTCTTAACTCTTTCTCTGGCCTAATGGTTAAGGTCTTAACTCTTTCTCTGGCCTAATGTTAAGGTCTTAACTCTTACTCTGGCCGCCTGGTTAAGGTCTTAACTCTTACTCTGGCCTAATAGCTAAGGTCTTAGACTCGTACTATGGCCTACAGGTTAAGGTCCTAACTCTTACTCTGGCCTACTGGTTAAGGTCTTAATTCTTACTCTGGCCTACTGGTTAAGGTCTTAACTCTTACTCTGGCCTACTTGTTAAGGTCTTAACTCTTTCTCTGGCCTAATGGTTAAGGTCTTAACTCTTACTCTGGCCTAATAGCTAAGGTCTTAACTCTTACCCTGGCCTAATAGCTAAGGTCTTAGACTCGTACTATGGCCTACAGGTTAAGGTCTTAAGTCTTACCCTGGCCTAATAGCTAAGGTCTTAGACTCGTGCTATGGCCTATAGGTTAAGTTCTTGACTCTTACTCTGGCCTAATAGCTAAGGTCTTAGACTCGTACTATGGCCTAATGGTTAAGGTCTTAAATCTTACTCTGGCCTACAGGTTAAGGTCTTAACTCTTACTCTGGCCTACTGGTTAAGGTCTTAACTCTTACTCTGGCCTACTGGTTAAGGTCTTAACTCTAACTCTGGCCTAATAGCTAAGGTCTTTGACTCGCACTATGGCCTACAGGTTAACATCTTAACTCTTTCTCTGGCATAATAGCTAAGGTCTTAGACTCTTACTCTGGCCTACTCGTTAAGGTGTTAACTCTTACTCTGGCCTACTGGTTAAGGTCTTAACTCTTACTCTGGCCTAATAGCTAAGGTCTTAGACTACTACTCTGGCCTACTGGTTAAGGTCTTAACTCTTACTCTGGCCTAATAGCTAAGGTCTTAACTCTTACTCTGGCCTAATAGCTAAGGTCTTAGACTCGTACTATGGCCTACAGGTTAAGGTCTTATCTCTTACTCTGGCCAACTGGTTTAGGTCTTAACTCTTACTCTGGCCTAATAGCTAGTCTTAGACTCGTACTATGGCCTACAGGTTAAGGTCTTAACTCTTACTCTGGCCTACTGGTTAAGGTCTTAACTCTTACTCTGGCCTAATAGCTATGGTGTTAGACTCATACTCTGGCCTACTGCTTAAGGTCTTAACTCTTACTCTGGCCTAATAGCTAAGGTCTTAACTCTTACTCTGGCCTAATAGCTAAGGTCTTAGACTCATACTCTGACCTACAGGTTAAGGTCTTAACTCTTACTCTGGCCTACTGGTTAAGGTCTTAACTCTTACTCTGGCCTAATAGCTAAGGTCTTAGATTCGTACTATGGCCTACAGGTTAAGGTCTTAACTCTTACTCTGGCCAACTGGTTAAAGTCTTAACTCTTACTCTGGCCTAATAGCTAAGGTCTTAGACTCGTACTATGGCCTACAGGTTAAGGTCTTAACTCTTACTCTGGCCTACTGGTTAAGGTCTTAACTCTTACTCTGGCCTAATAGCTAAGGTCTTAGACTCGTACTATGGCCTACAGGTTAAGGTCTTAACTCTTACTCTGGCCTAATAGCTAAGGTCTTAGACTCGTACTCTGGCCTACTGGTTAAGGTCTTAACTCTTACTCTGGCCTACAGGTTAAGGTCTTAACTCTTACTCTGGCCTAATAGCTAAGGTCTTAGACTCGTACTCTGGCCTAATGGTTAAGGTCTTAACTCTTACTCTGGCCTAATAGCTAAGGTCTTAGACTCGTACTCTGGCCTAATAGCTAAGGTCTTAGACTCGTACTCTGGCCTAATGGTTAAGGTCTTAACTCTTACTCTGGCCTAATGTTTAAGGTCTTAACTCTTACCCTGGCCTACTGGTTAAGGTCTTAACTCTTACTCTGGCCTACTGGTTACGGTCTTAACTCTTTCTCTGGCCTAATGGTTAAGGTCTTAACACTTTCTCTGGCCTAATGTTAAGGTCTTAACTCTTACTCTGGCCTACTGGTTAAGGTCTTAACTCTTACTCTGGCCTAATAGCTAAGGTCTTAGACTCGTACTATGGCCTACAGGTTAAGGTCCTAACTCTTACTCTGGCCTACTGGTTAAGGTCTTAACTCTTACTCTGGCCTACTGGTTAAGGTCTTAACTCTTTCTCTGGCCTAATGGTTAAGGTCTTAACTCTTACTCTGGCCTAATAGCTAACGTCTTAACTCTTACTCTGGTCTAATAGCTAAGGTCTTAGACTCGTACTCTGGCCTACTGGTTAAGGTCTTAACTCTTACTCTGGCCTAATAGCTAAGGTCTTAACTCTTACTCTGGCCTAATAGCTAAGGTCTTAGACTCGTACTCTGGCCTACTGGTTAAGGTTTTAACTCTTACTCTGGCCTAATAGCTAAGGTCTTAACTCTTACTCTGGCCTAATAGCTAAGGTCTTAGACTCGTACTCTCGCCCAATGGTTAAGGTCTTAACTCTTACTCTGGTGTAATAGCTAAGGTCTTAACTCTTTCTCTGGCCTAATAGCTAAGGTCTTAGACTCGTACTCTGGCCTACTGGTTAAGGTTTTAACTCTTACTCTGGCCTAATAGCTAAGGTCTTAACTCTTACTCTGGCCTAATAGCTAAGGTCTTAGACTCGTACTCTGGCCTACTGGTTAAGGTCTTAACTCTTACTCTGGCCTAATAGCTAAGGTCTTAGACTACTACTCTGGCCTACTGGTTAAGGTCTTAACTCTTACTCTGGCCTAATAGCTAAGGTCTTAACTCTTACTCTGGCCTAATAGTTAAGGTCTTAGACTCATACTCTGGCCTACAGGTTAAGGTCTTAACTCTTACTCTGGCCTACTGGTTAAGGTCTTAACTCTTACTCTGGCCTTATAGCTAAGGTCTTAACTCTTACTCTGGCCTAATAGCTAAGGTCTTAGACTCGTACTATGGCCTACAGGTTAAGGTCTTATCTCTTACTCTGGCCAACTGGTTTAGGTCTTAACTCTTACTCTGGCCTAATAGCTAGTCTTAGACTCGTACTATGGCCTACAGGTTAAGGTCTTAACTCTTACTCTGGCCTACTGCTTAAGGTCTTAACTCTTACTCTGGCCTAATAGCTAAGGTCTTAACTCTTACTCTGGCCTAATAGCTAAGGTCTTAGACTCATACTCTGACCTACAGGTTAAGGTCTTAACTCTTACTCTGGCCTACTGGTTAAGGTCTTAACTCTTACTCTGGCCTAATAGCTAAGGTCTTAACTCTTACTCTGGCCTAATAGCTAAGGTCTTAGATTCGTACTATGGCCTACAGGTTAAGGTCTTAACTCTTACTCTGGCCAACTGGTTAAAGTCTTAACACTTACTCTGGCCTAATAGCTAAGGTCTTAGACTCGTACTATGGCCTACAGGTTAAGGTCTTAACTCTTACTCTGGCCTACTGGTTAAGGTCTTAACTCTTACTCTGGCCTAATAGCTAAGGTCTTAGACTCGTACTATGGCCTACAGGTTAAGGTCTTAACTCTTACTCTGGCCTAATAGCTAAGGTCTTAGACTCGTACTCTGGCCTACTGGTTAAGGTCTTAACTCTTACTCTGGCCTACAGGTTAAGGTCTTAACTCTTACTCTGGCCTAATAGCTAAGGTCTTAGACTCGTACTCTGGCCTAATGGTTAAGGTCTTAACTCTTTCTCTGGCCTAATAGCTAAGGTCTTAGACTCGTACTCTGGCCTAATAGCTAAGGTCTTAGACTCGTACTCTGGCCTAATGGTTAAGGTCTTAACTCTTACTCTGGCCTAATGTTTAAGGTCTTAACTCTTACCCTGGCCTACTGGTTAAGGTCTTAACTCTTACTCTGGCCTACTGGTTACGGTCTTAACTCTTTCTCTGGCCTAATGGTTAAGGTCTTAACACTTTCTCTGGCCTAATGTTAAGGTCTTAACTCTTACTCTGGCCTACTGGTTAAGGTCTTAACTCTTACTCTGGCCTAATAGCTAAGGTCTTAGACTCGTACTATGGCCTACAGGTTAAGGTCCTAACTCTTACTCTGGCCTACTGGTTAAGGTCTTAACTCTTACTCTGGCCTACTGGTTAAGGTCTTAACTCTTTCTCTGGCCTAATGGTTAAGGTCTTAACTCTTACTCTGGCTTAATAGCTAACGTCTTAACTCTTACTCTGGTCTAATAGCTAAGGTCTTAGACTCGTACTATGGCCTACAGGTTAAGGTATTAACTCTTACTCTGGCCTAATAGCTAAGGTCTTAGACTCGTACTCTGGCCTACTGTTTAAGGTCTTAACTCTTACTCTGGCCTAATAGCTAAGGTCTTAACTCTTACTCTGGCCTACTGGTTAAGGTCTTAACTCTTACTCTGGCCTAATAGCTAAGGTCTTAGACTCGTACTCTGGCCTAATGTTTAAGGTCTTAACTCTTACTCTGGCCTAATAGCTAAGGTCTTAGACTCGTACTCTGGCCTAGTAGATAAGGTCTTAGACTCGTACACTGGCCTAATGGTTAAGGTCTTAACTCTTACTCTGGCCTAATGTTTAAGGTCTTAACTCTTACCCTGGCCTACTGGTTAAGGTATTAACTCTTACTCTGGCCTACTGGTTAAGGTCTTAACTCTTTCTCTGGCCTAATTATTAAGGTCTTAACTCTTACTCTGGCCTACTGGTTAAGGTCTTAACTCTTACTACGGCCTACAGGTTAAGGTCTTAACTCTTACTCTGGCCTAATAGCTAAGGTCTTAGACTCGTACTCTGGCCTAATGGTTAAGGTCTTAACTAGTACTCTGGCCTACTGGTTAAGGTCTTAACTCTTACTCTGGCCTGATAGCTAAGGTCTTAACTCTTACTCTGGCCTACTGGTTAAGGTCTTAACACTTACTCTGGCCTACTGGTTAAGGTCTTAACTCCTACTCTGGCCTGCTGGTTAAGGTCTTAACTCTTACTCTGGCCTAATAGCTAAGGTCTTAGACCCGTACTCTGACCTAATAGCTAAGGTCTTAGACTCGAACTTTGGCCTACAGGTTAAGGTCTTAACTCTTACTCTTGCCTTATAGCTAAGGTCTTAGACTCGTACTCTGGCCTAATGGTTAAGGTCTTAACTCTTACTCTGGCCTAATAGCTAAGGTCTTAACTCTTACTCTGGCCTAATAGTTAAGGTCTTAACTCTCACTCTGGCCTACTGGTTAAGGTCTTAACTCTTACTCTGGCCTAATAGCTAAGGTCTTAACTGTTACTCTGGACTACTTGTTAAGGTCTTAACTCTTACTCTGGCCTAATAGCTAAGGTCTTAGACTCGTACTCTGGCCTACTGTTTAAGGTCTTAACTCTTACTATGGCCTACTGGTTAAGGTCTTAACTCTTTCTCTGGCCTAATAGCTAAGGTCTTAGACTCGTACTCTGGCCTAATGTTTAAGGTCTTATCTCTTACTCTGGCCTAATAGCTAAGGTCTTAGACTCGTACTCTGGCCTAGTAGATAAGGTCTTAGACTCGTACACTGGCCTAATGGTTAAGGTCTTAACTCTTACTCTGGCCTAATGTTTAAGGTCTTAACTCTTACCCTGGCCTACTGGTTAAGGTATTAACTCTTACTCTGGCCTACTGGTTAAGGTCTTAACTCTTTCTCTGGCCTAATTATTAAGGTCTTAACTCTTACTCTGGCCTACTGGTTAAGGTCTTAACTCTTACTACGGCCTACAGGTTAAGGTCTTAACTCTTACTCTGGCCTAATAGCTAAGGTCTTAGACTCGTACTCTGGCCTAATGGTTAAGGTCTTAACTAGTACTCTGGCCTACTGGTTAAGGTCTTAACTCTTACTCTGGCCTGATAGCTAAGGTCTTAACTCTTACTCTGGCCTACTGGTTAAGGTCTTAACACTTACTCTGGCCTACTGGTTAAGGTCTTAACTCCTACTCTGGCCTGCTGGTTAAGGTCTTAACTCTTACTCTGGCCTAATAGCTAAGGTCTTAGACCCGTACTCTGACCTAATAGCTAAGGTCTTAGACTCGTACTTTGGCCTACAGGTTAAGGTCTTAACTCTTACTCTTGCCTTATAGCTAAGGTCTTAGACTCGTACTCTGGCCTAATGGTTAAGGTCTTAACTCTTACTCTGGCCTAATAGCTAAGGTCTTAACTCTTACTCTGGCCTAATAGTTAAGGTCTTAACTCTCACTCTGGCCTACTGGTTAAGGTCTTAACTCTTACTCTGGCCTAATAGCTAAGGTCTTAACTTTTACTCTGGCCTACAGGTTAAGGTCTTAACTCTTACTCTGGCCTAATAGCTAAGGTCTTAGACTCGTACTCTGGCCTACTGGTTAAGGTCTTAACTCTTACTCTGGCCTACTGGTTAAGGTCTTAACTCTTACTCTGGCCTAATAGCTGAGGTCTTAGACTCATACTATGGCCTACTGGTTAAGGTCTTAACTCTTACTCTGGCCTAATAGCTAACGTCTTAACTCTCACTCTGACCTACTGATTAAGGTCTTAACTTCTACTCTGGCTTAATTGCTAAGGACTTAGACTCGTATTCTGGCCTAATGGTTAAGGTCTTTACTCTTACTCTGGCCTACAGGTTAAGGTCTTAACTCTTACTCTGGCCTAATAGCTAAGGTCTTAGACTCGTACTATGGCCTACAGGTTAAGGTCTTAAGTCTTACCCTGGCCTAATAGCTAAGGTCTTAGACTCGTACTATGGCCTATAGGTTAAGTTCTTGACTCTTACTCTGGCCTAATAGCTAAGGTCTTAGACTCGTACTATGGCCTAATGGTTAAGGTCTTGTCAAGAATTCCTGTCATGCGAGGGGAGGAAAACGGTAACCAGCGAAAACGGACTACATCTCCCAGGATGCTTAGCGGTTGAGAGGTTATGTAAACAGGAGAGCTGTTACATAACTCAAGGAAAACACGCCCTTATGTAAACAGGAGAGCTGTTACATAACTCAAGGAAAACACGCCCTATAAAGGGAGGAACCGGGAGGTACAACGCTGTCGGATATTGTGTTTACACCGACGTACCTGCTTAGTGAAGAGCAGTGTTCCGGAGTGGTGCTCCAGTAAGGCAAGAACGGAGGTAGGTCGAGTCGTTACTCCCTGGGCCGTGTCTTGCCCCATCGTCACCTGTGAAGGACCCGGAAGCTCTACCGGTCAACCATTGAGCTTCGCTTTTTTGACTCGGCCGAGTCAAAGCGCAGTGGCGCTTTTGCTGGTTGGAGTCGTAACTCCCAGCCCGACCAGAGATACAGGGACTGCCAGCTGTAACGCACACCAGGAGGTGTTTGCCGCGTTACAGACTCGGAAGTCCACAGGATCGATCGAGCGGCTGCTCTCGGTTCAGTCTTCTTGCTTTGGATTGGGGTATCGGTGACGCATCACCAGGAGGTGACTCCGCGTCCCGGTGCAGTCTGAGGAAGAGGTTGAGCGGCTGCTCCCTTCAGGTAGAGACCCCGGCTGGGTGTTTCCCTGACTCCTCAATTCTCCCCAACACTCTTCGTGCCCCTCACAGCCTACCGATTGGCATTTTCGGCCATTTCATTTCTGCCCTCTGTTGGCATACGCCGGGATCGGCGTATATGCAGAGGACGGTTAGGACCATCCGTGCTGTGGGCTGGTAACGTACTTAGCCTGGAGGATTCCAGTGACTATAACTTTTGTTTAGTCTTTGTATTGTTTTTGCCTTCATTAAAATAACTAACCCTTCACAAGTGGTTGCGTCCTCATTATCGTGTCTGTTAAACGATCCTGAGACGTTCAGGGCATTACAAAATATCCGACCTTAATAACACTAACTGTCTCCCGGTCGATAACAGACATGGCAACACTTGATGATGTGCTGGCTGCTTTAGCGACCGTGCAACTTGAAGTGGCTGCCTCCAGGCAAGAAACAGCCGATGTAAAAGCCAGACTGGATGCTATCCAAGTGGACCCGCTCACGCCCAGCACCTCCCTCACGAACCAGACCCCTGCGGTAGTAGTGGAAATGCCGGTAGCCGTCCCCTTGGCAACACCAGAGAAGTACAGTGGGGATCCTAACACAGTACAGGTATTCCTCACACAAGTGGCGCTACATTTATCGTGCAAACCAAGGGCGTTCCCCACGAGTCAGGCTCGTGTGGCTTTCCTTATTTCCTATTTGGCTGGAAACGCGGCACAATGGGCCGTACCTCTGGTGAGCAGGGACGACCCCATCTTATGTGATTGGGGTGCTTTTCGCGAGGAATTCCTGAAGGTATTCGACAGAAGGGCTGACTCGTACACGGCGGACCGTGAAATGCTTGAGTTGAGACAGGGATCCAACGACCTGGTGCAGTATCTCAACGCATTCCGAAGGCTGGTTGCGGAAACCAAGTGGCCTGTTGCTAAACAGACGGCGCTCTTCCATCACGGGCTGTGCGATGAGCTCAAGGACGCCGTGGCTCATATTGACCCTCAACCCAAGACATGTGAGGGCCTTATCAACCTGGTATTACGGTTGGAACATAGGCTAAGTGAAAGAAAGGGGGATCATGGGAGAAAAGGAAAATCCCTTCCATCCTATGTGACGGTGGGAAGTCTCGAAACTTCCACCGCATCCAAGGGAGAACCCATGGACATCGGCGCAATACGAGCGAGCCTCACAGCCACGGAGAAAGAGTCACGCCGTAAACAAGGATTGTGCCTATATTGTGGCAAAAAAGGCCACTACGTACGTGAATGCCCTGCCAAACCGAAGACGTCTCGTTATCGGGCCAACCGGTCGGTAACAGCCGTGGTGGACGTACTGGCGGAAAACTAGAGGACTCCCAGACCAAAGAAGGGGCATCTCGGAGTCACTCATTCATCCCTTCACTTTCCAACTCGGTCACTAAGGGACAACGACACCTGTTTCTCACGGTGCACGTGGGAGTGCATGACCAGTGGATACCCGTTGTGGCCATGGTGGATTCAGGGGCCACTGGCATATTTATGGACCACAACGAGGCATGCAGGCTAGGGCTAGTGCTTCTTCCCAAAGCTGTACCCGAAGACGTCTATGCTGTAGACGGAAGGCGATTGGTGACGGGGCCCATCGGGCAGCACACGGGGGTCCTTGCGATGAGATATGGGAGGAACCATTTGGAACAAATCGATTTTAACATCATCCGAGCGCCCCAATATGGCGTCATATTGGGATTGCCGTGGCTACAGAAACACAACCCCTCTGTGGATTGGCCAACACATCGCATCGAAATGACGTCACCGTATTGTATCCTGCATTGTGGAATAAGAACGGAATCCCTTGACGCAGATGAGAGCGGGAGTCAGACGGTGGCTACAGCGGCAGAAAAAGATGTGGCTCTCCCCCAGGCTTATCACAGTTTTGAGGATGTATTTGATGAGGTGAAGGCGGAAGTGCTACCACCACATAGACAGTTTGACTGCCAGATCGACCTGGTGCCAGGGGCCAGCGTTCCCAGCGGCAGGCTGTATGCCCTGACGGAGCCGGAAAACGTGCATCTCCGGGGGTACCTGGATAAACTCCTCAAGCTAGGATTCATCCGCCCGTCCAAGTCTCCGGCCGCCTCGCCACTCTTCTTCATCCCGAAGGCTAATGGGGAGCTGAGAGCCTGTGTGGACTTTAGGGCATTGAATGCGATAACCATAAAAAATCGGTACCCCTTGCCTCTCATCAGTGTACTTCTGGAACAGGTCAAGAAAGCTCGTATCTACACCAAGTTGGATTTGAAAGGGGCATACCATCTGGTGCGCATGAGGGACGGAGACGAGTGGAAGACCGCCTTTAAGACCAGGTTCGGCCTTTTTGAGTACCTCGTCATGCCGTTCGGTCTGTGCAACGCCCCGGCAGCCTTTCAGTACTTTTTGAATGAGGTATTCAGAGAGGAGTTGGATATCTACGTGGTCGTATATATCGACGACATCCTCATCTATTCGTCCAGTGTGGAGGAGCACGTACACCACGTCAAAGCTGTGCTCCAAAAGCTGAGGGAAAATATGCTGTTTTGTAAACTCAGCAAGTGTGACTTCCACGTCACATCCGTGGAATTCCTCGGAGTGATGCTGAGTCCAGAGGGACAGGAGATGGCAGAACGAAAGATCAAGGCGGTGAAAGAATGGCCGGTGCCCCAAAGCGTGAAGGACGTCCAAAGTTTCATTGGCTTCGCCAACTTTTACAGGCGGTTTATAGATGGATTTTCAGGATTGGTGGCCCCAATCACACAGCTACTGAGGAAGTCCAAGGAGTTTGTCTGGTCCCCTGAAGCGAACAAAGCCTTTGAGGCCCTGAAAAGCGCCTTTGGTAAGGCGCCGGTGTTGGCTCACCCCGATCCGGATCTCCCCTACGTGGTGGAAGCGGACGCATCGGATGTGGCGCTGGGGGCTATCTTGTCCCAACGCAACCACGACACAGGGGTGCTTCATCCCGTTGCGTACATGTCCCGCAAACTCAACGACGCCGAACGCAACTACCATATTGCGGAGAAGGAGCTTCTCGCAATCAAGGACGCCTTCACCGAATGGAGGCATTGGTTGATGGGGGCAAGACATGTGGTATCGGTGTACACGGACCATCGGAACCTACAGTTCATGACGGCCACAAGACACCTTTCTCCCAGGCAGCTGCGGTGGATGATCTTCTTTGCGGGGTTCAACTTCCGCATCACATATCGGCCGGGGACGGAAAACCGGAAGGCGGACGCCCTGTCCCGTCAATCTGCAGTTAAGGAACCATTGCCTGCGACCGAGCGTTCCATCATTTCTCCGAGGATGGTATTGGGGGTTATCCAACCGGATACTTTCCTGAGGGGAATAAAGAGAGCGATCAGGTCATTCGCATGGCGGAGGTGGCTCCTCAGTCACAGAGAATGGCAGCTGAAGGACGGGATACCCCTGAAGGGCAGGTGCCTATTGATACCCACGCCTAGGCTAAGGAAACAAGCCTTCATCTGGTGCCATGACTCTCCATGCGCAGGTCATTTGGGCTTTGAAAAAACGGTGGCTAGCATGGGGAGGCATTTCTGGTGGCCAACCATGAGAGTGGATGTCAGGAGGTGGGGACAGGAGTGTCCTACGTGTGCTACCATGAAGGCCGACCATGGCCGAACCCAAGGGCTCTTACATCCACTTCCGACCCCGGATAGACCATGGGATAGCATATCACTGGACTTCGTGGTGGGCCTACCGGTAGACCAGGGGATGACGGCAATACTGGTGGTGGTGGATTACTTGACGAAAATGGGGCACTTCATCCCCTGCAAGAGAGTCCCTACGGCCGGGGAATTGGCGTCACTACTCCTAAAGAATGTGGTACGACTGCATGGATTACCTGGGGTGATCGTGTCGGACCGGGGGTCGCAGTTTACTGCGCAATTCTGGAAGACTTGGTGCACTGCGCTGCATGTTAAGACCGCCCTGTCCACCAGCTACCACCCTCAAACAGACGGCCAAACCGAGCGCCTGAACCAAACGCTCAAACAGTATCTGCGATGTTTTGTGGACCAGGGCAGGGAAGAATGGGTCGACTTGCTATGGGTTGCAGAGATAGCCTATAACAACGCCACTCACAGCTCCACACAGTCATCTCCGTTCTATAGCAACTATGGCCAACATCCCAGGTTCTTGCCATTTCTACATCCGTTCAGAGAGGACAGGATTCCCGCCACAGCGGACAGGGTGGCACACATAAAAGACACGTTGATGCGCTCAAGGGCTGTCCTGTTAGAAGCCAAGAGAAGATACAAGGCTGCGGCAGACAGGAAGAGAAGGCCCGGGCCACTGTACCGCACTGGAGACTACGTCTGGATATCCACAAGAAACATGAGGTTTCGAAAGAACAGTGTGTTCCATCCCAAGTACATGGGCCCCTATCGAATTACCAAGTGTATGGGTCCCGTGAACGTGAAGGTGTGCTTGCCCCAGTCATTGCGGATACACCCTGTCTTTCATGTATCATTGCTCAAACCAGCACCCTCCAAGCCGTCTGGGACACCTAGGCCGGTATGCGTAGAGTCGGAGGTGGAGTATGAAGTGTCGGGCATACGGGCGTCCAAATGGCGCAGGGGGAAGCTGTGGTACCTGGTTGCGTGGAAAGGCTATGGCCCGGAGGAGCAGTCATGGGAACCGGCTGAAGGGGTTCATGCTCCGCGCTTGGTCTCCTTGTTCCATCGGCGTTTTCCTGCCAGCGCTGGACCCGTGGGGAGCCGCTGAGAGGGAGGATGTACTGTCAAGAATTCCTGTCATGCGAGGGGAGGAAAACGGTAACCAGCGAAAACGGACTACATCTCCCAGGATGCTTAGCGGTTGAGAGGTTATGTAAACAGGAGAGCTGTTACATAACTCAAGGAAAACACGCCCTTATGTAAACAGGAGAGCTGTTACATAACTCAAGGAAAACACGCCCTATAAAGGGAGGAACCGGGAGGTACAACGCTGTCGGATATTGTGTTTACACCGACGTACCTGCTTAGTGAAGAGCAGTGTTCCGGAGTGGTGCTCCAGTAAGGCAAGAACGGAGGTAGGTCGAGTCGTTACTCCCTGGGCCGTGTCTTGCCCCATCGTCACCTGTGAAGGACCCGGAAGCTCTACCGGTCAACCATTGAGCTTCGCTTTTTTGACTCGGCCGAGTCAAAGCGCAGTGGCGCTTTTGCTGGTTGGAGTCGTAACTCCCAGCCCGACCAGAGATACAGGGACTGCCAGCTGTAACGCACACCAGGAGGTGTTTGCCGCGTTACAGACTCGGAAGTCCACAGGATCGATCGAGCGGCTGCTCTCGGTTCAGTCTTCTTGCTTTGGATTGGGGTATCGGTGACGCATCACCAGGAGGTGACTCCGCGTCCCGGTGCAGTCTGAGGAAGAGGTTGAGCGGCTGCTCCCTTCAGGTAGAGACCCCGGCTGGGTGTTTCCCTGACTCCTCAATTCTCCCCAACACTCTTCGTGCCCCTCACAGCCTACCGATTGGCATTTTCGGCCATTTCATTTCTGCCCTCTGTTGGCATACGCCGGGATCGGCGTATATGCAGAGGACGGTTAGGACCATCCGTGCTGTGGGCTGGTAACGTACTTAGCCTGGAGGATTCCAGTGACTATAACTTTTGTTTAGTCTTTGTATTGTTTTTGCCTTCATTAAAATAACTAACCCTTCACAAGTGGTTGCGTCCTCATTATCGTGTCTGTTAAACGATCCTGAGACGTTCAGGGCATTACAGGTCTTAAATCTTACTCTGGCCTACAGGTTAAGGTCTTAACTCTTACTCTGGCCTACTGGTTAAGGTCTTAACTCTTACTCTGGCCTACTGGTTAAGGTCTTAACTCTTACTCTGGCCTAATAGCTAAGGTCTTTGACTCGCACTATGGCCTACAGGTTAACGTCTTAACTCTTTCTCTGGCATAATAGCTAAGGTCTTAGACTCTTACTCTGGCCTACTCGTTAAGGTGTTAACTCTTACTCTGGCCTACTGGTTAAGGTCTTAACTCTTACTCTGGCCTAATAGCTAAGGTCTTAGACTACTATCTGGCCTACTGGTTAAGGTCTTAACTCTTACTCTGGCCTAATAGCTAAGGTCTTAACTCTTACTCTGGCCTAATAGTTAAGGTCTTAGACTCATACTCTGGCCTACAGGTTAAGGTCTTAACTCTTACTCTGGCCTACTGGTTAAGGTCTTAACTCTTACTCTGGCCTAATTGCTAAGGTCTTAACTCTTACTCTGGCCTAATAGCTAAGGTCTTAGACTCGTACTATGGCCTACAGGTTAAGGTCTTATCTCTTACTCTGGCCAACTGGTTTAGGTCTTAACTCTTACTCTGGCCTAATAGCTAGTCTTAGACTCGTACTATGGCCTACAGGTTAAGGTCTTAACTCTTACTCTGGCCTACTGGTTAAGGTCTTAACTCTTACTCTGGCCGAATAGCTAAGGTCTTAGAGTCGTACTATAGCCTACAGGTTAAGGTCTTAACTCTTACTCTGGCCTAATAGCTAAGGTCTTAGACTCGTACTCTGGCCTACTGGTTAAGGTCTTAACTCTTACTCTGGCCTAATAGCTAAGGTCTTAACTCTTACTCTGGCCTACTGGATAAGGTCTTAACTCTTACTCTGGCCTAATAGCTAAGGTCTTAGACTCGTACTCTGGCCTAATGGTTAAGGTCTTAACTCTTACTCTGGCCTAATAGCTAAGGTCTTAACTCTTACTCTGGCCTACTGGTTAAGGTCTTAACTCTTACTCTGGCCTAATAGCTAAGGTCTTAGACTCGTACTCTGGCCTAATAGCTAAGGTCTTAAACTCGGACTCTGGCCTAATGGTTAAGGTCTTAACTCTTACTCTGGCCTAATATTTAAGGTCTTAACTCTTACCCTGGCCTACTGGTTAAGGTCTTAACTCTTACCCTGGCCTAATGGTTAAGGTCTTAACTCTTTCTCTGGCCTAATGGTTAAGGTCTTAACTCTTTCTCTGGCCTAATGTTAAGGTCTTAACTCTTACTCTGGCCGCCTGGTTAAGGTCTTAACTCTTACTCTGGCCTAATAGCTAAGGTCTTAGACTCGTACTATGGCCTACAGGTTAAGGTCCTAACTCTTACTCTGGCCTACTGGTTAAGGTCTTAATTCTTACTCTGGCCTACTGGTTAAGGTCTTAACTCTTACTCTGGCCTACTTGTTAAGGTCTTAACTCTTTCTCTGGCCTAATGGTTAAGGTCTTAACTCTTACTCTGGCCTAATAGCTAAGGTCTTAACTCTTACCCTGGCCTAATAGCTAAGGTCTTAGACTCGTACTATGGCCTACAGGTTAAGGTCTTAAGTCTTACCCTGGCCTAATAGCTAAGGTCTTAGACTCGTACTATGGCCTATAGGTTAAGTTCTTGACTCTTACTCTGGCCTAATAGCTAAGGTCTTAGACTCGTACTATGGCCTAATGGTTAAGGTCTTAAATCTTACTCTGGCCTACAGGTTAAGGTCTTAACTCTTACTCTGGCCTACTGGTTAAGGTCTTAACTCTTACTCTGGCCTACTGGTTAAGGTCTTAACTCTAACTCTGGCCTAATAGCTAAGGTCTTTGACTCGCACTATGGCCTACAGGTTAACATCTTAACTCTTTCTCTGGCATAATAGCTAAGGTCTTAGACTCTTACTCTGGCCTACTCGTTAAGGTGTTAACTCTTACTCTGGCCTACTGGTTAAGGTCTTAACTCTTACTCTGGCCTAATAGCTAAGGTCTTAGACTACTACTCTGGCCTACTGGTTAAGGTCTTAACTCTTACTCTGGCCTAATAGCTAAGGTCTTAACTCTTACTCTGGCCTAATAGTTAAGGTCTTAGACTCATACTCTGGCCTACAGGTTAAGGTCTTAACTCTTACTCTGGCCTACTGGTTAAGGTCTTAACTCTTACTCTGGCCTAATAGCTAAGGTCTTAACTCTTACTCTGGCCTAATAGCTAAGGTCTTAGACTCGTACTATGGCCTACAGGTTAAGGTCTTATCTCTTACTCTGGCCAACTGGTTTAGGTCTTAACTCTTACTCTGGCCTAATAGCTAGTCTTAGACTCGTACTATGGCCTACAGGTTAAGGTCTTAACTCTTACTCTGGCCTACTGGTTAAGGTCTTAACTCTTACTCTGGCCTAATAGCTATGGTGTTAGACTCATACTCTGGCCTACTGCTTAAGGTCTTAACTCTTACTCTGGCCTAATAGCTAAGGTCTTAACTCTTACTCTGGCCTAATAGCTAAGGTCTTAGACTCATACTCTGACCTACAGGTTAAGGTCTTAACTCTTACTCTGGCCTACTGGTTAAGGTCTTAACTCTTACTCTGGCCTAATAGCTAAGGTCTTAGATTCGTACTATGGCCTACAGGTTAAGGTCTTAACTCTTACTCTGGCCAACTGGTTAAAGTCTTAACTCTTACTCTGGCCTAATAGCTAAGGTCTTAGACTCGTACTATGGCCTACAGGTTAAGGTCTTAACTCTTACTCTGGCCTACTGGTTAAGGTCTTAACTCTTACTCTGGCCTAATAGCTAAGGTCTTAGACTCGTACTATGGCCTACAGGTTAAGGTCTTAACTCTTACTCTGGCCTAATAGCTAAGGTCTTAGACTCGTACTCTGGCCTACTGGTTAAGGTCTTAACTCTTACTCTGGCCTACAGGTTAAGGTCTTAACTCTTACTCTGGCCTAATAGCTAAGGTCTTAGACTCGTACTCTGGCCTAATGGTTAAGGTCTTAACTCTTACTCTGGCCTAATAGCTAAGGTCTTAGACTCGTACTCTGGCCTAATAGCTAAGGTCTTAGACTCGTACTCTGGCCTAATGGTTAAGGTCTTAACTCTTACTCTGGCCTAATGTTTAAGGTCTTAACTCTTACCCTGGCCTACTGGTTAAGGTCTTAACTCTTACTCTGGCCTACTGGTTACGGTCTTAACTCTTTCTCTGGCCTAATGGTTAAGGTCTTAACACTTTCTCTGGCCTAATGTTAAGGTCTTAACTCTTACTCTAGCCTACTGGTTAAGGTCTTAACTCTTACTCTGGCCTAATAGCTAAGGTCTTAGACTCGTACTATGGCCTACAGGTTAAGGTCCTAACTCTTACTCTGGCCTACTGGTTAAGGTCTTAACTCTTACTCTGGCCTACTGGTTAAGGTCTTAACTCTTTCTCTGGCCTAATGGTTAAGGTCTTAACTCTTACTCTGGCCTAATAGCTAACGTCTTAACTCTTACTCTGGTCTAATAGCTAAGGTCTTAGACTCGTACTCTGGCCTACTGGTTAAGGTCTTAACTCTTACTCTGGCCTAATAGCTAAGGTCTTAACTCTTACTCTGGCCTAATAGCTAAGGTCTTAGACTCGTACTCTGGCCTACTGGTTAAGGTTTTAACTCTTACTCTGGCCTAATAGCTAAGGTCTTAACTCTTACTCTGGCCTAATAGCTAAGGTCTTAGACTCGTACTCTCGCCCAATGGTTAAGGTCTTAACTCTTACTCTGGTGTAATAGCTAAGGTCTTAACTCTTTCTCTGGCCTAATAGCTAAGGTCTTAGACTCGTACTCTGGCCTACTGGTTAAGGTTTTAACTCTTACTCTGGCCTAATAGCTAAGGTCTTAACTCTTACTCTGGCCTAATAGCTAAGGTCTTAGACTCGTACTCTGGCCTACTGGTTAAGGTCTTAACTCTTACTCTGGCCTAATAGCTAAGGTCTTAGACTACTACTCTGGCCTACTGGTTAAGGTCTTAACTCTTACTCTGGCCTAATAGCTAAGGTCTTAACTCTTACTCTGGCCTAATAGTTAAGGTCTTAGACTCATACTCTGGCCTACAGGTTAAGGTCTTAACTCTTACTCTGGCCTACTGGTTAAGGTCTTAACTCTTACTCTGGCCTAATAGCTAAGGTCTTAACTCTTACTCTGGCCTAATAGCTAAGGTCTTAGACTCGTACTATGGCCTACAGGTTAAGGTCTTATCTCTTACTCTGGCCAACTGGTTTAGGTCTTAACTCTTACTCTGGCCTAATAGCTAGTCTTAGACTCGTACTATGGCCTACAGGTTAAGGTCTTAACTCTTACTCTGGCCTACTGCTTAAGGTCTTAACTCTTACTCTGGCCTAATAGCTAAGGTCTTAACTCTTACTCTGGCCTAATAGCTAAGGTCTTAGACTCATACTCTGACCTACAGGTTAAGGTCTTAACTCTTACTCTGGCCTACTGGTTAAGGTCTTAACTCTTACTCTGGCCTAATAGCTAAGGTCTTAACTCTTACTCTGGCCTAATAGCTAAGGTCTTAGATTCGTACTATGGCCTACAGGTTAAGGTCTTAACTCTTACTCTGGCCAACTGGTTAAAGTCTTAACACTTACTCTGGCCTAATAGCTAAGGTCTTAGACTCGTACTATGGCCTACAGGTTAAGGTCTTAACTCTTACTCTGGCCTACTGGTTAAGGTCTTAACTCTTACTCTGGCCTAATAGCTAAGGTCTTAGACTCGTACTATGGCCTACAGGTTAAGGTCTTAACTCTTACTCTGGCCTAATAGCTAAGGTCTTAGACTCGTACTCTGGCCTACTGGTTAAGGTCTTAACTCTTACTCTGGCCTACAGGTTAAGGTCTTAACTCTTACTCTGGCCTAATAGCTAAGGTCTTAGACTCGTACTCTGGCCTAATGGTTAAGGTCTTAACTCTTTCTCTGGCCTAATAGCTAAGGTCTTAGACTCGTACTCTGGCCTAATAGCTAAGGTCTTAGACTCGTACTCTGGCCTAATGGTTAAGGTCTTAACTCTTACTCTGGCCTAATGTTTAAGGTCTTAACTCTTACCCTGGCCTACTGGTTAAGGTCTTAACTCTTACTCTGGCCTAATGGTTAAGGTCTTAACACTTTCTCTGGCCTAATGTTAAGGTCTTAACTCTTACTCTGGCCTACTGGTTAAGGTCTTAACTCTTACTCTGGCTTAATAGCTAACGTCTTAACTCTTACTCTGGTCTAATAGCTAAGGTCTTAGACTCGTACTCTGGCCTACTGGTTAAGGTCTTAACTCTTACTCTGGCCTAATAGCTAAGGTCTTAACTCTTACTCTGGCCTAATAGCTAAGGTCTTAGACTCGTACTCTGGCCTACAGGTTAAGGTCCTAACTCTTACTCTGGCCTACTGGTTAAGGTCTTAACTCTTACTCTGGCCTACTGGTTAAGGTCTTAACTCTTTCTCTGGCCTAATGGTTAAGGTCTTAACTCTTACTCTGGCTTAATAGCTAACGTCTTAACTCTTACTCTGGTCTAATAGCTAAGGTCTTAGACTCGTACTCTGGCCTACTGGTTAAGGTCTTAACTCTTACTCTGGCCTAATAGCTAAGGTCTTAACTCTTACTCTGGCCTAATAGCTAAGGTCTTAGACTCGTACTCTGGCCTACTGGTTAAGGTTTTAACTCTTACTCTGGCCTAATAGCTAAGGTCTTAACTCTTACTCTGGCCTAATAGCTAAGGTCTTAGACTCGTACTCTCGCCCAATGGTTAAGGTCTTAACTCTTACTCTGGTGTAATAGCTAAGGTCTTAACTCTTTCTCTGGCCTAATAGCTAAGGTCTTAGACTCGTACTCTGGCCTACTGGTTAAGGTTTTAACTCTTACTCTGGCCTAATAGCTAAGGTCTTAACTCTTACTCTGGCCTAATAGCTAAGGTCTTAGACTCGTACTCTGGCCTAATGGTTAAGGTCTTAACTCTTACTCTGGCCTACTGGTTAAGGTCTTAATTCTTACTCTGGCCTAATAGCTAAGGTCTTAGACTCGTACTCTGGCCTAATAGCTAAGGTCTTAGACTCGTACTCTGGCGTAATGGTTAAGGTCTTAACTCTTACTCTGGCCTACTGGTTAAGGTCTTAACTCTTACTCTGGCCTACTGGTTAAGGTCTTAACTCTTCCTCTGGCCTAATAGCTAACGTCTTAGACTCGTACTCTGGCCTAATGGTTAAGGTCTTAACTCTTACTCTGGCCTACTGGTTAAGGTCTTAACTCTTTCTCTGGCCTAATGGTTAAGGTCTTAACTCTTACTCTGGCCTAATAGCTAAGATCTAAGACTCGCACTCTGGCCTACTGGTTAAGGTCTTAACTCTTACTCTGGCCTAATAGCTAAGGTCTTAACTCTTACTCTGGCCTAATAGCTAAGGTCTTAGACTCGTACTCTGGCCTAATGGTTAAGGTCTTAATTCTTACTCTGGCCTAATAGCTAAGGTCTTAACTCTTACTCTGGCCTAATAGCTAAGGTCTTAGACTCGTACTCTGGCCTACTGGTTAAGGTCTTAACTCTTACTCTGGCCTAATAGCTAAGGTCTTAACTCTTACTCTGGCCTAATAGCTAAGGTCTTAGACTCATACTCTGGCCTACTGGTTAAGGTCTTAACTCTTACTCTTTCCTGATAGCTAAGGTCTTAACTCTTACTCTGGCCTAATAGCTAAGGTCTTAGACTCGTACTCTGGCCTACTGGATAAGGTCTTAACTCTGACTCTGGCCTACTGGTTAAGGTCTTAACTCTTACTCTGGCCTAATAGCTAAGGTCTTAACTCTGACTTTGGCCTACTGATTAAGCTCTTAACTCTTACTCTGGCCTAATAGCTAAGGTCTTAACTCTTACTCTGGCTTACTGCTTAAGGTCTTAACTCTTACTCTGGCCTAATAGCTAAGGTCTTAGACTCGTACTCTGGCCTAATAGCTAAGGTCTTAAACTCGGACTCTGGCCTAATGGTTAAGGTCTTAACTCTTACTCTGGCCTAATATTTAAGGTCTTAACTCTTACCCTGGCCTACTGGTTAAGGTCTTAACTCTTACCCTGGCCTAATGGTTAAGGTCTTAACTCTTTCTCTGGCCTAATAGCTAAGGTCTTAGACTCGTACTATGGCCTACAGGTTAAGGTCCTAACTCTTACTCTGGCCTACTGGTTAAGGTCTTAATTCTTACTCTGGCCTACTGGTTAAGGTCTTAACTCTTACTCTGGCCTACTTGTTAAGGTCTTAACTCTTTCTCTGGCCTAATGGTTAAGGTCTTAACTCTTACTCTGGCCTAATAGCTAAGGTCTTAACTCTTACCCTGGCCTAATAGCTAAGGTCTTAGACTCGTACTATGGCCTACAGGTTAAGGTCTTAAGTCTTACCCTGGCCTAATAGCTAAGGTCTTAGACTCGTACTATGGCCTATAGGTTAAGTTCTTGACTCTTACTCTGGCCTAATAGCTAAGGTCTTAGACTCGTACTATGGCCTAATGGTTAAGGTCTTAAATCTTACTCTGGCCTACAGGTTAAGGTCTTAACTCTTACTCTGGCCTACTGGTTAAGGTCTTAACTCTTACTCTGGCCTACTGGTTAAGGTCTTAACTCTAACTCTGGCCTAATAGCTAAGGTCTTTGACTCGCACTATGGCCTACAGGTTAACATCTTAACTCTTTCTCTGGCATAATAGCTAAGGTCTTAGACTCTTACTCTGGCCTACTCGTTAAGGTGTTAACTCTTACTCTGGCCTACTGGTTAAGGTCTTAACTCTTACTCTGGCCTAATAGCTAAGGTCTTAGACTACTACTCTGGCCTACTGGTTAAGGTCTTAACTCTTACTCTGGCCTAATAGCTAAGGTCTTAACTCTTACTCTGGCCTAATAGTTAAGGTCTTAGACTCATACTCTGGCCTACAGGTTAAGGTCTTAACTCTTACTCTGGCCTACTGGTTAAGGTCTTAACTCTTACTCTGGCCTAATAGCTAAGGTCTTAACTCTTACTCTGGCCTAATAGCTAAGGTCTTAGACTCGTACTATGGCCTACAGGTTAAGGTCTTATCTCTTACTCTGGCCAACTGGTTTAGGTCTTAACTCTTACTCTGGCCTAATAGCTAGTCTTAGACTCGTACTATGGCCTACAGGTTAAGGTCTTAACTCTTACTCTGGCCTACTGGTTAAGGTCTTAACTCTTACTCTGGCCTAATAGCTATGGTGTTAGACTCATACTCTGGCCTACTGCTTAAGGTCTTAACTCTTACTCTGGCCTAATAGCTAAGGTCTTAACTCTTACTCTGGCCTAATAGCTAAGGTCTTAGACTCATACTCTGACCTACAGGTTAAGGTCTTAACTCTTACTCTGGCCTACTGGTTAAGGTCTTAACTCTTACTCTGGCCTAATAGCTAAGGTCTTAGATTCGTACTATGGCCTACAGGTTAAGGTCTTAACTCTTACTCTGGCCAACTGGTTAAAGTCTTAACTCTTACTCTGGCCTAATAGCTAAGGTCTTAGACTCGTACTATGGCCTACAGGTTAAGGTCTTAACTCTTACTCTGGCCTACTGGTTAAGGTCTTAACTCTTACTCTGGCCTAATAGCTAAGGTCTTAGACTCGTACTATGGCCTACAGGTTAAGGTCTTAACTCTTACTCTGGCCTAATAGCTAAGGTCTTAGACTCGTACTCTGGCCTACTGGTTAAGGTCTTAACTCTTACTCTGGCCTACAGGTTAAGGTCTTAACTCTTACTCTGGCCTAATAGCTAAGGTCTTAGACTCGTACTCTGGCCTAATGGTTAAGGTCTTAACTCTTACTCTGGCCTAATAGCTAAGGTCTTAGACTCGTACTCTGGCCTAATAGCTAAGGTCTTAGACTCGTACTCTGGCCTAATGGTTAAGGTCTTAACTCTTACTCTGGCCTAATGTTTAAGGTCTTAACTCTTACCCTGGCCTACTGGTTAAGGTCTTAACTCTTACTCTGGCCTACTGGTTACGGTCTTAACTCTTTCTCTGGCCTAATGGTTAAGGTCTTAACACTTTCTCTGGCCTAATGTTAAGGTCTTAACTCTTACTCTGGCCTACTGGTTAAGGTCTTAACTCTTACTCTGGCCTAATAGCTAAGGTCTTAGACTCGTACTATGGCCTACAGGTTAAGGTCCTAACTCTTACTCTGGCCTACTGGTTAAGGTCTTAACTCTTACTCTGGCCTACTGGTTAAGGTCTTAACTCTTTCTCTGGCCTAATGGTTAAGGTCTTAACTCTTACTCTGGCCTAATAGCTAACGTCTTAACTCTTACTCTGGTCTAATAGCTAAGGTCTTAGACTCGTACTCTGGCCTACTGGTTAAGGTCTTAACTCTTACTCTGGCCTAATAGCTAAGGTCTTAACTCTTACTCTGGCCTAATAGCTAAGGTCTTAGACTCGTACTCTGGCCTACTGGTTAAGGTTTTAACTCTTACTCTGGCCTAATAGCTAAGGTCTTAACTCTTACTCTGGCCTAATAGCTAAGGTCTTAGACTCGTACTCTCGCCCAATGGTTAAGGTCTTAACTCTTACTCTGGTGTAATAGCTAAGGTCTTAACTCTTTCTCTGGCCTAATAGCTAAGGTCTTAGACTCGTACTCTGGCCTACTGGTTAAGGTTTTAACTCTTACTCTGGCCTAATAGCTAAGGTCTTAACTCTTACTCTGGCCTAATAGCTAAGGTCTTAGACTCGTACTCTGGCCTACTGGTTAAGGTCTTAACTCTTACTCTGGCCTAATAGCTAAGGTCTTAGACTACTACTCTGGCCTACTGGTTAAGGTCTTAACTCTTACTCTGGCCTAATAGCTAAGGTCTTAACTCTTACTCTGGCCTAATAGTTAAGGTCTTAGACTCATACTCTGGCCTACAGGTTAAGGTCTTAACTCTTACTCTGGCCTACTGGTTAAGGTCTTAACTCTTACTCTGGCCTAATAGCTAAGATCTTAACTCTTACTCTGGCCTAATAGCTAAGGTCTTAGACTCGTACTATGGCCTACAGGTTAAGGTCTTATCTCTTACTCTGGCCAACTGGTTTAGGTCTTAACTCTTACTCTGGCCTAATAGCTAGTCTTAGACTCGTACTATGGCCTACAGGTTAAGGTCTTAACTCTTACTCTGGCCTACTGCTTAAGGTCTTAACTCTTACTCTGGCCTAATAGCTAAGGTCTTAACTCTTACTCTGGCCTAATAGCTAAGGTCTTAGACTCATACTCTGACCTACAGGTTAAGGTCTTAACTCTTACTCTGGCCTACTGGTTAAGGTCTTAACTCTTACTCTGGCCTAATAGCTAAGGTCTTAACTCTTACTCTGGCCTAATAGCTAAGGTCTTAGATTCGTACTATGGCCTACAGGTTAAGGTCTTAACTCTTACTCTGGCCAACTGGTTAAAGTCTTAACACTTACTCTGGCCTAATAGCTAAGGTCTTAGACTCGTACTATGGCCTACAGGTTAAGGTCTTAACTCTTACTCTGGCCTACTGGTTAAGGTCTTAACTCTTACTCTGGCCTAATAGCTAAGGTCTTAGACTCGTACTATGGCCTACAGGTTAAGGTCTTAACTCTTACTCTGGCCTAATAGCTAAGGTCTTAGACTCGTACTCTGGCCTACTGGTTAAGGTCTTAACTCTTACTCTGGCCTACAGGTTAAGGTCTTAACTCTTACTCTGGCCTAATAGCTAAGGTCTTAGACTCGTACTCTGGCCTAATGGTTAAGGTCTTAACTCTTTCTCTGGCCTAATAGCTAAGGTCTTAGACTCGTACTCTGGCCTAATAGCTAAGGTCTTAGACTCGTACTCTGGCCTAATGGTTAAGGTCTTAACTCTTACTCTGGCCTAATGTTTAAGGTCTTAACTCTTACCCTGGCCTACTGGTTAAGGTCTTAACTCTTACTCTGGCCTAATGGTTAAGGTCTTAACACTTTCTCTGGCCTAATGTTAAGGTCTTAACTCTTACTCTGGCCTACTGGTTAAGGTCTTAACTCTTACTCTGGCCTAATAGCTAAGGTCTTAGACTCATACTATGGCCTACAGGTTAAGGTCCTAACTCTTACTCTGGCCTACTGGTTAAGGTCTTAACTCTTACTCTGGCCTACTGGTTAAGGTCTTAACTCTTTCTCTGGCCTAATGGTTAAGGTCTTAACTCTTACTCTGGCTTAATAGCTAACGTCTTAACTCTTACTCTGGTCTAATAGCTAAGGTCTTAGACTCGTACTCTGGCCTACTGGTTAAGGTCTTAACTCTTACTCTGGCCTAATAGCTAAGGTCTTAACTCTTACTCTGGCCTAATAGCTAAGGTCTTAGACTCGTACTCTGGCCTACTGGTTAAGGTTTTAACTCTTACTCTGGCCTAATAGCTAAGGTCTTAACTCTTACTCTGGCCTAATAGCTAAGGTCTTAGACTCGTACTCTCGCCCAATGGTTAAGGTCTTAACTCTTACTCTGGTGTAATAGCTAAGGTCTTAACTCTTTCTCTGGCCTAATAGCTAAGGTCTTAGACTCGTACTCTGGCCTACTGGTTAAGGTTTTAACTCTTACTCTGGCCTAATAGCTAAGGTCTTAACTCTTACTCTGGCCTAATAGCTAAGGTCTTAGACTCGTACTCTGGCCTAATGGTTAAGGTCTTAACTCTTACTCTGGCCTACTGGTTAAGGTCTTAATTCTTACTCTGGCCTAATAGCTAAGGTCTTAGACTCGTACTCTGGCCTAATAGCTAAGGTCTTAGACTCGTACTCTGGCGTAATGGTTAAGGTCTTAACTCTTACTCTGGCCTACTGGTTAAGGTCTTAACTCTTACTCTGGCCTACTGGTTAAGGTTTTAACTCTTCCTCTGGCCTAATAGCTAACGTCTTAGACTCGTACTCTGGCCTAATGGTTAAGGTCTTAACTCTTACTCTGGCCTACTGGTTAAGGTCTTATCTCTTTCTCTGGCCTAATGGTTAAGGTCTTAACTCTTACTCTGGCCTAATAGCTAAGATCTAAGACTCGCACTCTGGCCTACTGGTTAAGGTCTTAACTCTTACTCTGGCCTAATAGCTAAGGTCTTAACTCTTACTCTGGCCTAATAGCTAAGGTCTTAGACTCGTACTCTGGCCTAATGGTTAAGGTCTTAATTCTTACTCTGGCCTAATAGCTAAGGTCTTAACTCTTACTCTGGCCTAATAGCTAAGGTCTTAGACTCGTACTCTGGCCTACTGGTTAAGGTCTTAACTCTTACTCTGGCCTAATAGCTAAGGTCTTAACTCTTACTCTGGCCTAATAGCTAAGGTCTTAGACTCATACTCTGGCCTACTGGTTAAGGTCTTAACTCTTACTCTTTCCTGATAGCTAAGGTCTTAACTCTTACTCTGGCCTAATAGCTAAGGTCTTAGACTCGTACTCTGGCCTACTGGATAAGGTCTTAACTCTGACTCTGGCCTACTGGTTAAGGTCTTAACTCTTACTCTGGCCTAATAGCTAAGGTCTTAACTCTGACTTTGGCCTACTGATTAAGCTCTTAACTCTTACTCTGGCCTAATAGCTAAGGTCTTAACTCTTACTCTGGCTTACTGCTTAAGGTCTTAACTCTTACTCTGGCCTAATAGCTAAGGTCTTAGACTCGTACTCGGGCCTAATGGTTAAGGTCTTAACTCTTACTCTGGCCTAATGGTTAAGGTCTTAACTCTTAATCTGGCCTACTGGTTAAGGTCGTAACTCTTACTCTGGCCTACTGGTTAAGGTCTTAACTCTTACTCTGGCCTAATAGCTAAGGTCTTAGACTTGCACTCTGGCCTAATAGCTAAGTTCTTAACTCTTACTCTGGCCAAATAGCTAAGGTCTTAGACTCGTACTCTGGCCTACTGGTTAAGGTCTTAACTCTTACTCTGGCCTAATAGCTAAGGTCTTAACTCTTACTCTGGCCTAATAGCTAAGGTCTTAGACTCATACTCTGGCCTACTGGTTAAGGTCTTAACTCTTACTCTTTCCTAATAGCTAAGGTCTTAACTCTTACTCTGGCCTAATAGCTAAGGTCTTAGACTCGTACTCTGGCCTACTGGATAAGGTCTTAACTCTGACTCTGGCCTACTGGTTAAGGTCTTAACTATTACTCTGGCCTAATAGCTAAGGTCTTAACTCTTACTTTGGCCTACTGATTAAGCTCTTAACTCTTACTCTGGCCTAATAGCTAAGGTCTTAACTCTTACTCTGGCTTACTGCTTAAGGTCTTAACTCTTACTCTGGCCTAATAGCTAAGGTCTTAGACTCGTACTCGGGCCTAATGGTTAAGGTCTTAACTCTTACTCTGGCCTAATGGTTAAGGTCTTAACTCTTAATCTGGCCTACTGGTTAAGGTCGTAACTCTTACTCTGGCCTACTGGTTAAGGTCTTAACTCTTACTCTGGCCTAATAGCTAAGGTCTTAGACTTGCACTCTGGCCTAATAGCTAAGTTCTTAACTCTTACTCTGGCCAAATAGCTAAGGTCTTAGACTCGTACTATGGCCTACAAGTTAAGGTCTTAACTCTTACTCTGGCCTACTGGTTAAGGTCTTAACTCTTACACTTGCCTAATAGCTAAGGTCTTAGACTCTTAGTCTGGCCTACTGGTTAAGGTCTTAACTCTTACTCTGGCCTACTGGTTAAGGTCCTAACTCTTACTCTGGCCTTATAGCTAAGGTCTTAACTCTTACTCTGGCCTAATAGCTATGGTCTTAGACTCGTACTATGGCCTACAGGTTAAGGTCTTAACTCTTACTCTGGCCTAATAGCTAAGGTCTTAGACTCGTACTCTGGCCTACTGGTTAAGGTCTTAACTCTTACTCTGGCCTACTGGTTAAGGTCTTAACTCTTACTCTGGCCTAATAGCTGAGGTCTTAGACTCATACTATGGCCTACTGGTTAAGGTCTTAACTCTTACTCTGGCCTAATAGCTAACGTCTTAACTCTCACTCTGACCTACTGATTAAGGTCTTAAATTCTACTCTGGATTAATTGCTAAGGACTTAGACTCGTATTCTGGCCTAATGGTTAAGGTCTTTACTCTTACTCTGGCCTACAGGTTAAGGTCTTAACTCTTACTCTGGCCTAATAGCTAAGGTCTTAGACTCGTACTATGGCCTACAGGTTAAGGTCTTAAGTCTTACCCTGGCCTAATAGCTAAGGTCTTAGACTCGTACTATGGCCTATAGGTTAAGTTCTTGACTCTTACTCTGGCCTAATAGCTAAGGTCTTAGACTCGTACTATGGCCTAATGGTTAAGGTCTTAAATCTTACTCTGGCCTAAAGGTTAAGGTCTTAACTCTTACTCTGGCCTACTGGTTAAGGTCTTAACTCTTACTCTGGCCTACTGTTTAAGGTCTTAACTCTTACTCTGGCCTAATAGCTAAGGTCTTTGACTCGCACTATGGCCTACAGGTTAACGTCTTAACTCTTTCTCTGGCATAATAGCTAAGGTCTTAGACTCTTACTCTGGCCTACTCGTTAAGGTGTTAACTCTTACTCTGGCCTACTGGTTAAGGTCTTAACTCTTACTCTGGCCTAATAGCTAAGGTCTTAGACTACTATCTGGCCTACTGGTTAAGGTCTTAACTCTTACTCTGGCCTAATAGCTAAGGTCTTAACTCTTACTCTGGCCTAATAGTTAAGGTCTTAGACTCATACTCTGGCCTACAGGTTAAGGTCTTAACTCTTACTCTGGCCTACTGGTTAAGGTCTTAACTCTTACTCTGGCCTAATGGCTAAGGTCTTAACTCTTACTCTGGCCTAATAGCTAAGGTCTTAGACTCGTACTATGGCCTACAGGTTAAGGTCTTATCTCTTACTCTGGCCAACTGGTGTAGGTCTTAACTCTTACTCTGGCCTAATAGCTAGTCTTAGACTCGTACTATGGCCTACAGGTTAAGGTCTTAACTCTTACTCTGGCCTACTGGTTAAGGTCTTAACTCTTACTCTGGCCGAATAGCTAAGGTCTTAGAGTCGTACTATAGCCTACAGGTTAAGGTCCTAACTCTTACTCTGGCCTAATAGCTAAGGTCTTAGACTCGTACTCTGGCCTACTGGTTAAGGTCTTAACTCTTACTCTGGCCTAATAGCTAAGGTCTTAACTCTTACTCTGGCCTACTGGTTAAGGTCTTAACTCTTACTCTGGCCTAATAGCTAAGGTCTTAGACTCATACTCTGGCCTAATGGTTAAGGTCTTAACTCTTACTCTGGCCTAATAGCTAAGGTCTTAACTCTTACTCTGGCCTACTGGTTAAGGTCTTAACTCTTACTCTGGCCTAATAGCTAAGGTCTTAGACTCGTACTCTGGCCTAATAGCTAAGGTCTGAAACTCGGACTCTGGCCTAATGGTTAAGGTCTTAACTCTTACTCTGGCCTAATATTTAAGGTCTTAACTCTTACCCTGGCCTACTGGTTAAGGTCTTAACTCTTACCCTGGCCTAATGGTTAAGGTCTTAACTCTTTCTCTGGCCTAATGGTTAAGGTCTTAACTCTTTCTCTGGCCTAATGTTAAGGTCTTAACTCTTACTCTGGCTGCCTGGTTAAGGTCTTAACTCTTACTCTGGCCTAATAGCTAAGGTCTTAGACTCGTACTATGGCCTACAGGTTAAGGTCCTAACTCTTACTCTGGCCTACTGGTTAAGGTCTTAATTCTTACTCTGGCCTACTGGTTAAGGTCTTAACTCTTACTCTGGCCTACTTGTTAAGGTCTTAACTCTTTCTCTGGCCTAATGGTTAAGGTCTTAACTCTTACTCTGGCCTAATAGCTAAGGTCTTAACTCTTACCCTGGCCTAATAGCTAAGGTCTTAGACTCGTACTATGGCCTACAGGTTAAGGTCTTAAGTCTTACCCTGGCCTAATAGCTAAGGTCTTAGACTCGTACTATGGCCTATAGGTTAAGTTCTTGACTCTTACTCTGGCCTAATAGCTAAGGTCTTAGACTCGTACTATGGCCTAATGGTTAAGGTCTTAAATCTTACTCTGGCCTACAGGTTAAGGTCTTAACTCTTACTCTGGCCTACTGGTTAAGGTCTTAACTCTTACTCTGGCCTACTGGTTAAGGTCTTAACTCTAACTCTGGCCTAATAGCTAAGGTCTTTGACTCGCACTATGGCCTACAGGTTAACATCTTAACTCTTTCTCTGGCATAATAGCTAAGGTCTTAGACTCTTACTCTGGCCTACTGGTTAAGGTCTTAACTCTTACTCTGGCCTAATAGCTAAGGTCTTAGACTACTACTCTGGCCTACTGGTTAAGGTCTTAACTCTTACTCTGGCCTAATAGCTAAGGTCTTAACTCTTACTCTGGCCTAATAGTTAAGGTCTTAGACTCATACTCTGGCCTACAGGTTAAGGTCTTAACTCTTACTCTGGCCTACTGGTTAAGGTCTTAACTCTTACTCTGGCCTAATAGCTAGTCTTAGACTCGTACTATGGCCTACAGGTTAAGGTCTTAACTCTTACTCTGGCCTACTGCTTAAGGTCTTAACTCTTACTCTGGCCTAATAGCTAAGGTCTTAACTCTTACTCTGGCCTAATAGCTAAGGTCTTAGACTCATACTCTGACCTACAGGTTAAGGTCTTAACTCTTACTCTGGCCTACTGGTTAAGGTCTTAACTCTTACTCTGGCCTAATAGCTAAGGTCTTAACTCTTACTCTGGCCTAATAGCTAAGGTCTTAGATTCGTACTATGGCCTACAGGTTAAGGTCTTAACTCTTACTCTGGCCAACTGGTTAAAGTCTTAACACTTACTCTGGCCTAATAGCTAAGGTCTTAGACTCGTACTATGGCCTACAGGTTAAGGTCTTAACTCTTACTCTGGCCTACTGGTTAAGGTCTTAACTCTTACTCTGGCCTAATAGCTAAGGTCTTAGACTCGTACTATGGCCTACAGGTTAAGGTCTTAACTCTTACTCTGGCCTAATAGCTAAGGTCTTAGACTCGTACTCTGGCCTACTGGTTAAGGTCTTAACTCTTACTCTGGCCTACAGGTTAAGGTCTTAACTCTTACTCTGGCCTAATAGCTAAGGTCTTAGACTCGTACTCTGGCCTAATGGTTAAGGTCTTAACTCTTTCTCTGGCCTAATAGCTAAGGTCTTAGACTCGTACTCTGGCCTAATAGCTAAGGTCTTAGACTCGTACTCTGGCCTAATGGTTAAGGTCTTAACTCTTACTCTGGCCTAATGTTTAAGGTCTTAACTCTTACCCTGGCCTACTGGTTAAGGTCTTAACTCTTACTCTGGCCTAATGGTTAAGGTCTTAACACTTTCTCTGGCCTAATGTTAAGGTCTTAACTCTTACTCTGGCCTACTGGTTAAGGTCTTAACTCTTACTCTGGCCTAATAGCTAAGGTCTTAGACTCATACTATGGCCTACAGGTTAAGGTCCTAACTCTTACTCTGGCCTACTGGTTAAGGTCTTAACTCTTACTCTGGCCTACTGGTTAAGGTCTTAACTCTTTCTCTGGCCTAATGGTTAAGGTCTTAACTCTTACTCTGGCTTAATAGCTAACGTCTTAACTCTTACTCTGGTCTAATAGCTAAGGTCTTAGACTCGTACTCTGGCCTACTGGTTAAGGTCTTAACTCTTACTCTGGCCTAATAGCTAAGGTCTTAACTCTTACTCTGGCCTAATAGCTAAGGTCTTAGACTCGTACTCTGACCTACTGGTTAAGGTTTTAACTCTTACTCTGGCCTAATAGCTAAGGTCTTAACTCTTACTCTGGCCTAATAGCTAAGGTCTTAGACTCGTACTCTCGCCCAATGGTTAAGGTCTTAACTCTTACTCTGGTGTAATAGCTAAGGTCTTAACTCTTTCTCTGGCCTAATAGCTAAGGTCTTAGACTCGTACTCTGGCCTACTGGTTAAGGTTTTAACTCTTACTCTGGCCTAATAGCTAAGGTCTTAACTCTTACTCTGGCCTAATAGCTAAGGTCTTAGACTCGTACTCTGGCCTAATGGTTAAGGTCTTAACTCTTACTCTGGCCTACTGGTTAAGGTCTTAATTCTTACTCTGGCCTAATAGCTAAGGTCTTAGACTCGTACTCTGGCCTAATAGCTAAGGTCTTAGACTCGTACTCTGGCGTAATGGTTAAGGTCTTAACTCTTACTCTGGCCTACTGGTTAAGGTCTTAACTCTTACTCTGGCCTACTGGTTAAGGTCTTAACTCTTCCTCTGGCCTAATAGCCAACGTCTTAGACTCGTACTCTGGCCTAATGGTTAAGGTCTTAACTCTTACTCTGGCCTACTGGTTAAGGTCTTATCTCTTTCTCTGGCCTAATGGTTAAGGTCTTAACTCTTACTCTGGCCTAATAGCTAAGATCTAAGACTCGCACTCTGGCCTACTGGTTAAGGTCTTAACTCTTACTCTGGCCTAATAGCTAAGGTCTTAACTCTTACTCTGGCCTAATAGCTAAGGTCTTAGACTCGTACTCTGGCCTAATGGTTAAGGTCTTAATTCTTACTCTGGCCTAATAGCTAAGGTCTTAACTCTTACTCTGGCCTAATAGCTAAGGTCTTAGACTCGTACTCTGGCCTACTGGTTAAGGTCTTAACTCTTACTCTGGCCTAATAGCTAAGGTCTTAACTCTTACTCTGGCCTAATAGCTAAGGTCTTAGACTCATACTCTGGCCTACTGGTTAAGGTCTTAACTCTTACTCTTTCCTGATAGCTAAGGTCTTAACTCTTACTCTGGCCTAATAGCTAAGGTCTTAGACTCGTACTCTGGCCTACTGGATAAGGTCTTAACTCTGACTCTGGCCTACTGGTTAAGGTCTTAACTCTTACTCTGGCCTAATAGCTAAGGTCTTAACTCTGACTTTGGCCTACTGATTAAGCTCTTAACTCTTACTCTGGCCTAATAGCTAAGGTCTTAACTCTTACTCTGGCTTACTGCTTAAGGTCTTAACTCTTACTCTGGCCTAATAGCTAAGGTCTTAGACTCGTACTCGGGCCTAATGGTTAAGGTCTTAACTCTTACTCTGGCCTAATGGTTAAGGTCTTAACTCTTAATCTGGCCTACTGGTTAAGGTCGTAACTCTTACTCTGGCCTACTGGTTAAGGTCTTAACTCTTACTCTGGCCTAATAGCTAAGGTCTTAGACTTGCACTCTGGCCTAATAGCTAAGTTCTTAACTCTTACTCTGGCCAAATAGCTAAGGTCTTAGACTCGTACTCTGGCCTACTGGTTAAGGTCTTAACTCTTACTCTGGCCTAATAGCTAAGGTCTTAACTCTTACTCTGGCCTAATAGCTAAGGTCTTAGACTCATACTCTGGCCTACTGGTTAAGGTCTTAACTCTTACTCTTTCCTAATAGCTAAGGTCTTAACTCTTACTCTGGCCTAATAGCTAAGGTCTTAGACTCGTACTCTGGCCTACTGGATAAGGTCTTAACTCTGACTCTGGCCTACTGGTTAAGGTCTTAACTATTACTCTGGCCTAATAGCTAAGGTCTTAACTCTTACTTTGGCCTACTGATTAAGCTCTTAACTCTTACTCTGGCCTAATAGCTAAGGTCTTAACTCTTACTCTGGCTTACTGCTTAAGGTCTTAACTCTTACTCTGGCCTAATAGCTAAGGTCTTAGACTCGTACTCGGGCCTAATGGTTAAGGTCTTAACTCTTACTCTGGCCTAATGGTTAAGGTCTTAACTCTTAATCTGGCCTACTGGTTAAGGTCGTAACTCTTACTCTGGCCTACTGGTTAAGGTCTTAACTCTTACTCTGGCCTAATAGCTAAGGTCTTAGACTTGCACTCTGGCCTAATAGCTAAGTTCTTAACTCTTACTCTGGCCAAATAGCTAAGGTCTTAGACTCGTACTATGGCCTACAAGTTAAGGTCTTAACTCTTACTCTGGCCTACTGGTTAAGGTCTTAACTCTTACACTTGCCTAATAGCTAAGGTCTTAGACTCTTAGTCTGGCCTACTGGTTAAGGTCTTAACTCTTACTCTGGCCTACTGGTTAAGGTCCTAACTCTTACTCTGGCCTTATAGCTAAGGTCTTAACTCTTACTCTGGCCTAATAGCTATGGTCTTAGACTCGTACTATGGCCTACAGGTTAAGGTCTTAACTCTTACTCTGGCCTAATAGCTAAGGTCTTAGACTCGTACTCTGGCCTACTGGTTAAGGTCTTAACTCTTACTCTGGCCTACTGGTTAAGGTCTTAACTCTTACTCTGGCCTAATAGCTGAGGTCTTAGACTCATACTATGGCCTACTGGTTAAGGTCTTAACTCTTACTCTGGCCTAATAGCTAACGTCTTAACTCTCACTCTGACCTACTGATTAAGGTCTTAAATTCTACTCTGGATTAATTGCTAAGGACTTAGACTCGTATTCTGGCCTAATGGTTAAGGTCTTTACTCTTACTCTGGCCTACAGGTTAAGGTCTTAACTCTTACTCTGGCCTAATAGCTAAGGTCTTAGACTCGTACTATGGCCTACAGGTTAAGGTCTTAAGTCTTACCCTGGCCTAATAGCTAAGGTCTTAGACTCGTACTATGGCCTATAGGTTAAGTTCTTGACTCTTACTCTGGCCTAATAGCTAAGGTCTTAGACTCGTACTATGGCCTAATGGTTAAGGTCTTAAATCTTACTCTGGCCTAAAGGTTAAGGTCTTAACTCTTACTCTGGCCTACTGGTTAAGGTCTTAACTCTTACTCTGGCCTACTGTTTAAGGTCTTAACTCTTACTCTGGCCTAATAGCTAAGGTCTTTGACTCGCACTATGGCCTACAGGTTAACGTCTTAACTCTTTCTCTGGCATAATAGCTAAGGTCTTAGACTCTTACTCTGGCCTACTCGTTAAGGTGTTAACTCTTACTCTGGCCTACTGGTTAAGGTCTTAACTCTTACTCTGGCCTAATAGCTAAGGTCTTAGACTACTATCTGGCCTACTGGTTAAGGTCTTAACTCTTACTCTGGCCTAATAGCTAAGGTCTTAACTCTTACTCTGGCCTAATAGTTAAGGTCTTAGACTCATACTCTGGCCTACAGGTTAAGGTCTTAACTCTTACTCTGGCCTACTGGTTAAGGTCTTAACTCTTACTCTGGCCTAATGGCTAAGGTCTTAACTCTTACTCTGGCCTAATAGCTAAGGTCTTAGACTCGTACTATGGCCTACAGGTTAAGGTCTTATCTCTTACTCTGGCCAACTGGTGTAGGTCTTAACTCTTACTCTGGCCTAATAGCTAGTCTTAGACTCGTACTATGGCCTACAGGTTAAGGTCTTAACTCTTACTCTGGCCTACTGGTTAAGGTCTTAACTCTTACTCTGGCCGAATAGCTAAGGTCTTAGAGTCGTACTATAGCCTACAGGTTAAGGTCCTAACTCTTACTCTGGCCTAATAGCTAAGGTCTTAGACTCGTACTCTGGCCTACTGGTTAAGGTCTTAACTCTTACTCTGGCCTAATAGCTAAGGTCTTAACTCTTACTCTGGCCTACTGGTTAAGGTCTTAACTCTTACTCTGGCCTAATAGCTAAGGTCTTAGACTCATACTCTGGCCTAATGGTTAAGGTCTTAACTCTTACTCTGGCCTAATAGCTAAGGTCTTAACTCTTACTCTGGCCTACTGGTTAAGGTCTTAACTCTTACTCTGGCCTAATAGCTAAGGTCTTAGACTCGTACTCTGGCCTAATAGCTAAGGTCTGAAACTCGGACTCTGGCCTAATGGTTAAGGTCTTAACTCTTACTCTGGCCTAATATTTAAGGTCTTAACTCTTACCCTGGCCTACTGGTTAAGGTCTTAACTCTTACCCTGGCCTAATGGTTAAGGTCTTAACTCTTTCTCTGGCCTAATGGTTAAGGTCTTAACTCTTTCTCTGGCCTAATGTTAAGGTCTTAACTCTTACTCTGGCTGCCTGGTTAAGGTCTTAACTCTTACTCTGGCCTAATAGCTAAGGTCTTAGACTCGTACTATGGCCTACAGGTTAAGGTCCTAACTCTTACTCTGGCCTACTGGTTAAGGTCTTAATTCTTACTCTGGCCTACTGGTTAAGGTCTTAACTCTTACTCTGGCCTACTTGTTAAGGTCTTAACTCTTTCTCTGGCCTAATGGTTAAGGTCTTAACTCTTACTCTGGCCTAATAGCTAAGGTCTTAACTCTTACCCTGGCCTAATAGCTAAGGTCTTAGACTCGTACTATGGCCTACAGGTTAAGGTCTTAAGTCTTACCCTGGCCTAATAGCTAAGGTCTTAGACTCGTACTATGGCCTATAGGTTAAGTTCTTGACTCTTACTCTGGCCTAATAGCTAAGGTCTTAGACTCGTACTATGGCCTAATGGTTAAGGTCTTAAATCTTACTCTGGCCTACAGGTTAAGGTCTTAACTCTTACTCTGGCCTACTGGTTAAGGTCTTAACTCTTACTCTGGCCTACTGGTTAAGGTCTTAACTCTAACTCTGGCCTAATAGCTAAGGTCTTTGACTCGCACTATGGCCTACAGGTTAACATCTTAACTCTTTCTCTGGCATAATAGCTAAGGTCTTAGACTCTTACTCTGGCCTACTGGTTAAGGTCTTAACTCTTACTCTGGCCTAATAGCTAAGGTCTTAGACTACTACTCTGGCCTACTGGTTAAGGTCTTAACTCTTACTCTGGCCTAATAGCTAAGGTCTTAACTCTTACTCTGGCCTAATAGTTAAGGTCTTAGACTCATACTCTGGCCTACAGGTTAAGGTCTTAACTCTTACTCTGGCCTACTGGTTAAGGTCTTAACTCTTACTCTGGCCTAATAGCTAAGGTCTTAACTCTTACTCTGGCCTAATAGCTAAGGTCTTAGACTCGTACTATGGCCTACAGGTTAAGGTCTTATCTCTTACTCTGGCCAACTGGTTTAGGTCTTAACTCTTACTCTGGCCTAATAGCTAGTCTTAGACTCGTACTATGGCCTACAGGTTAAGGTCTTAACTCTTACTCTGGCCTACTGGTTAAGGTCTTAACTCTTACTCTGGCCTAATAGCTAAGGTGTTAGACTCATACTCTGGCCTACTGCTTAAGGTCTTAACTCTTACTCTGGCCTAATAGCTAAGGTCTTAACTCTTACTCTGGCCTAATAGCTAAGGTCTTAGACTCATACTCTGACCTACAGGTTAAGGTCTTAACTCTTACTCTGGCCTACTGGTTAAGGTCTTAACTCTTACTCTGGCCTAATAGCTAAGGTCTTAACTCTTACTCTGGCCTAATAGCTAAGGTCTTAGATTCGTACTATGGCCTACAGGTTAAGGTCTTAACTCTTACTCTGGCCAACTGGTTAAAGTCTTAACTCTTACTCTGGCCTAATAGCTAAGGTCTTAGACTCGTACTATGGCCTACAGGTTAAGGTCTTAACTCTTACTCTGGCCTACTGGTTAAGGTCTTAACTCTTACTCTGGCCTAATAGCTAAGGTCTTAGACTCGTACTATGGCCTACAGGTTAAGGTCTTAACTCTTACTCTGGCCTAATAGCTAAGGTCTTAGACTCGTACTCTGGCCTACTGGTTAAGGTCTTAACTCTTACTCTGGCCTACAGGTTAAGGTCTTAACTCTTACTCTGGCCTAATAGCTAAGGTCTTAGACTCGTACTCTGGCCTAATGGTTAAGGTCTTAACTCTTACTCTGGCCTAATAGCTAAGGTCTTAGACTCGTACTCTGGCCTAATAGCTAAGGTCTTAGACTCGTACTCTGGCCTAATGGTTAAGGTCTTAACTCTTACTCTGGCCTAATGTTTAAGGTCTTAACTCTTACCCTGGCCTACTGGTTAAGGTCTTAACTCTTACTCTGGCCTACTGGTTACGGTCTTAACTCTTTCTCTGGCCTAATGGTTAAGGTCTTAACACTTTCTCTGGCCTAATGTTAAGGTCTTAACTCTTACTCTGGCCTACTGGTTAAGGTCTTAACTCTTACTCTGGCCTAATAGCTAAGGTCTTAGACTCGTACTATGGCCTACAGGTTAAGGTCCCAACTCTTACTCTGGCCTACTGGTTAAGGTCTTAACTCTTACTCTGGCCTACTGGTTAAGGTCTTAACTCTTTCTCTGGCCTAATGGTTAAGGTCTTAACTCTTACTCTGGCCTAATAGCTAACGTCTTAACTCTTACTCTGGTCTAATAGCTAAGGTCTTAGACTCGTACTCTGGCCTACTGGTTAAGGTCTTAACTCTTACTCTGGCCTAATAGCTAAGGTCTTAACTCTTACTCTGGCCTAATAGCTAAGGTCTTAGACTACTACTCTGGCCTACTGGTTAAGGTCTTAACTCTTACTCTGGCCTAATAGCTAAGGTCTTAACTCTTACTCTGGCCTAATAGTTAAGGTCTTAGACTCATACTCTGGCCTACAGGTTAAGGTCTTAACTCTTACTCTGGCCTACTGGTTAAGGTCTTAACTCTTACTCTGGCCTAATAGCTAAGGTCTTAACTCTTACTCTGGCCTAATAGCTAAGGTCTTAGACTCGTACTATGGCCTACAGGTTAAGGTCTTATCTCTTACTCTGGCCAACTGGTTTAGGTCTTAACTCTTACTCTGGCCTAATAGCTAGTCTTAGACTCGTACTATGGCCTACAGGTTAAGGTCTTAACTCTTACTCTGGCCTACTGGTTAAGGTCTTAACTCTTACTCTGGCCTAATAGCTAAGGTGTTAGACTCATACTCTGGCCTACTGCTTAAGGTCTTAACTCTTACTCTGGCCTAATAGCTAAGGTCTTAACTCTTACTCTGGCCTAATAGCTAAGGTCTTAGACTCATACTCTGACCTACAGGTTAAGGTCTTAACTCTTACTCTGGCCTACTGGTTAAGGTCTTAACTCTTACTCTGGCCTAATAGCTAAGGTCTTAACTCTTACTCTGGCCTAATAGCTAAGGTCTTAGATTCGTACTATGGCCTACAGGTTAAGGTCTTAACTCTTACTCTGGCCAACTGGTTAAAGTCTTAACTCTTACTCTGGCCTAATAGCTAAGGTCTTAGACTCGTACTATGGCCTACAGGTTAAGGTCTTAACTCTTACTCTGGCCTACTGGTTAAGGTCTTAACTCTTACTCTGGCCTAATAGCTAAGGTCTTAGACTCGTACTATGGCCTACAGGTTAAGGTCTTAACTCTTACTCTGGCCTAATAGCTAAGGTCTTAGACTCGTACTCTGGCCTACTGGTTAAGGTCTTAACTCTTACTCTGGCCTACAGGTTAAGGTCTTAACTCTTACTCTGGCCTAATAGCTAAGGTCTTAGACTCGTACTCTGGCCTAATGGTTAAGGTCTTAACTCTTACTCTGGCCTAATAGCTAAGGTCTTAGACTCGTACTCTGGCCTAATAGCTAAGGTCTTAGACTCGTACTCTGGCCTAATGGTTAAGGTCTTAACTCTTACTCTGGCCTAATGTTTAAGGTCTTAACTCTTACCCTGGCCTACTGGTTAAGGTCTTAACTCTTACTCTGGCCTACTGGTTACGGTCTTAACTCTTTCTCTGGCCTAACGGTTAAGGTCTTAACACTTTCTCTGGCCTAATGTTAAGGTCTTAACTCTTACTCTGGCCTACTGGTTAAGGTCTTAACTCTTACTCTGGCCTAATAGCTAAGGTCTTAGACTCGTACTATGGCCTACAGGTTAAGGTCCCAACTCTTACTCTGGCCTACTGGTTAAGGTCTTAACTCTTACTCTGGCCTACTGGTTAAGGTCTTAACTCTTTCTCTGGCCTAATGGTTAAGGTCTTAACTCTTACTCTGGCCTAATAGCTAACGTCTTAACTCTTACTCTGGTCTAATAGCTAAGGTCTTAGACTCGTACTCTGGCCTACTGGTTAAGGTCTTAACTCTTACACTGGCCTAATAGCTAAGGTCTTAACTCTTACTCTGGCCTAATAGCTAAGGTCTTAGACTCGTACTCTGGCCTACTGGTTAAGGTTTTAACTCTTACTCTGGCCTAATAGCTAAGGTCTTAACTCTTACTCTGGCCTAATAGCTAAGGTCTTAGACTCGTACTCTCGCCCAATGGTTAAGGTCTTAACTCTTACTCTGGTGTAATAGCTAAGGTCTTAACTCTTTCTCTGGCCTAATAGCTAAGGTCTTAGACTCGTACTCTGGCCTACTGGTTAAGGTTTTAACTCTTACTCTGGCCTAATAGCTAAGGTCTTAACTCTTACTCTGGCCTAATAGCTAAGGTCTTAGACTCGTACTCTGGCCTAATGGTTAAGGTCTTAACTCTTACTCTGGCCTACTGGTTAAGGTCTTAATTCTTACTCTGGCCTAATAGCTAAGGTCTTAGACTCGTACTCTGGCCTAATAGCTAAGGTCTTAGACTCGTACTCTGGCGTAATGGTTAAGGTCTTAACTCTTACTCTGGCCTACTGGTTAAGGTCTTAACTCTTACTCTGGCCTACTGGTTAAGGTCTTAACTCTTCCTCTGGCCTAATAGCTAACGTCTTAGACTCGTACTCTGGCCTAATGGTTAAGGTCTTAACTCTTACTCTGGCCTACTGGTTAAGGTCTTAACTCTTTCTCTGGCCTAATGGTTAAGGTCTTAACTCTTACTCTGGCCTAATAGCTAAGATCTAAGACTCGCACTCTGGCCTACTGGTTAAGGTCTTAACTCTTACTCTGGCCTAATAGCTAAGGTCTTAACTCTTACTCTGGCCTAATAGCTAAGGTCTTAGACTCGTACTCTGGCCTAATGGTTAAGGTCTTAATTCTTACTCTGGCCTAATAGCTAAGGTCTTAACTCTTACTCTGGCCTAATAGCTAAGGTCTTAGACTCGTACTCTGGCCTACTGGTTAAGGTCTTAACTCTTACTCTGGCCTAATAGCTAAGGTCTTAGACTCATACTCTGGCCTACTGGTTAAGGTCTTAACTCTTACTCTTTCCTAATAGCTAAGGTCTTAACTCTTACTCTGGCCTAATAGCTAAGGTCTTAGACTCGTACTCTGGCCTACTGGATAAGGTCTTAACTCTGACTCTGGCCTACTGGTTAAGGTCTTAACTCTTACTCTGGCCTAATAGCTAAGGTCTTAACTCTGACTTTGGCCTACTGATTAAGCTCTTAACTCTTACTCTGGCCTAATAGCTAAGGTCTTAACTCTTACTCTGGCTTACTGCTTAAGGTCTTAACTCTTACTCTGGCCTAATAGCTAAGGTCTTAGACTCGTACTCGGGCCTAATGGTTAAGGTCTTAACTCTTACTCGGGCCTAATAGCTAAGGTCTTAACTCTTACTCTGGCCTAATAGCTAAGGTCTTAGACTCGTACTCTCGCCCAATGGTTAAGGTCTTAACTCTTACTCTGGTGTAATAGCTAAGGTCTTAACTCTTTCTCTGGCCTAATAGCTAAGGTCTTAGACTCGTACTCTGGCCTACTGGTTAAGGTTTTAACTCTTACTCTGGCCTAATAGCTAAGGTCTTAACTCTTACTCTGGCCTAATAGCTAAGGTCTTAGACTCGTACTCTGGCCTAATGGTTAAGGTCTTAACTCTTACTCTGGCCTACGGGTTAAGGTCTTAATTCTTACTCTGGCCTAATAGCTAAGGTCTTAGACTCGTACTCTGGCCTAATAGCTAAGGTCTTAGACTCGTACTCTGGCGTAATGGTTAAGGTCTTAACTCTTACTCTGGCCTACTGGTTAAGGTCTTAACTCTTACTCTGGCCTACTGGTTAAGGTCTTAACTCTTCCTCTGGCCTAATAGCTAACGTCTTAGACTCGTACTCTGGCCTAATGGTTAAGGTCTTAACTCTTACTCTGGCCTACTGGTTAAGGTCTTAACTCTTTCTCTGGCCTAATGGTTAAGGTCTTAACTCTTACTCTGGCCTAATAGCTAAGATCTAAGACTCGCACTCTGGCCTACTGGTTAAGGTCTTAACTCTTACTCTGGCCTAATAGCTAAGGTCTTAACTCTTACTCTGGCCTAATAGCTAAGGTCTTAGACTCGTACTCTGGCCTAATGGTTAAGGTCTTAATTCTTACTCTGGCCTAATAGCTAAGGTCTTAACTCTTACTCTGGCCTAATAGCTAAGGTCTTAGACTCGTACTCTGGCCTACTGGTTAAGGTCTTAACTCTTACTCTGGCCTAATAGCTAAGGTCTTAACTCTTACTCTGGCCTAATAGCTAAGGTCTTAGACTCATACTCTGGCCTACTGGTTAAGGTCTTAACTCTTACTCTTTCCTAATAGCTAAGGTCTTAACTCTTACTCTGGCCTAATAGCTAAGGTCTTAGACTCGTACTCTGGCCTACTGGATAAGGTCTTAACTCTGACTCTGGCCTACTGGTTAAGGTCTTAACTCTTACTCTGGCCTAATAGCTAAGGTCTTAACTCTGACTTTGGCCTACTGATTAAGCTCTTAACTCTTACTCTGGCCTAATAGCTAAGGTCTTAACTCTTACTCTGGCTTACTGCTTAAGGTCTTAACTCTTACTCTGGCCTAATAGCTAAGGTCTTAGACTCGTACTCGGGCCTAATGGTTAAGGTCTTAACTCTTACTCTGGCCTAATGGTTAAGGTCTTAACTCTTAATCTGGCCTACTGGTTAAGGTCGTAACTCTTACTCTGGCCTACTGGTTAAGGTCTTAACTCTTACTCTGGCCTAATAGCTAAGGTCTTAGACTTGCACTCTGGCCTAATAGCTAAGTTCTTAACTCTTACTCTGGCCAAATAGCTAAGGTCTTAGACTCGTACTATGGCCTACAAGTTAAGGTCTTAACTCTTACTCTGGCTTACTGCTTAAGGTCTTAACTCTTACTCTGGCCTAATAGCTAAGGTCTTAGACTCGTACTCTGGCCTAATGGTTAAGGTCTTAACTCTTACTCTGGCCTAATAGCTAAGGTCTTAACTCTTACTCTGGCCTAATAGTTAAGGTCTTAGACTCGTACTCTGGCCTAGAGGTTAAGGTCTTAACTCTTACTCTGGCCTACTGGTTAAGGTCTTAACTCTTACTCTGGCCTAATAGCTAAGGTCTTAGACTCGTACTCTGGCCTAATAGCTAAGGTCTTAGACTCGTACTCTGGCCGAATGGTTAAGGTCTTAACTCTTACTCGGGCCTAATAGCTAAGGTCTTAACTCTTACTCTGGCCTACTGGTGAAGGTCTTCACTCTTACTCTGGCCTAATAGCTAAGGTCTTAGACTCGTACTCTGGCCTAATGGTTAAGGTCTTAACTCTTACTCTGGCCTAATAGCTAAGGTCTTAACTCTTACTCTGGCCTAATAAATAAGGTCTTAGACTCGTACTCTGGCCTACTGGTTAAGGTCTTAACTCTTACTCTGGCCTACTGGTTAAGGTCTAAACTCTTACTCTGGCCTAATAGCTAAGGTCTTAACTCTTACTCTGGCCTAATACCTAAGGTCTTAGACTCGTACTATGGCCTACAGGTTACGGTCTTAACTCTTACTCTGGCCTACTGGTTAAGGTCTTAACTCTTACTCTGGCCTAATAGCTAAGGTCTTAGACTCGTACTCTGGCCTACTGGTTAAGGTCTTAACTCTTACTCTGGCCTACTGGTTAAGGTCTTAACTCTTCCTCTGGCCTAATAGCTAACGTCTTAGACTCGTACTCTGGCCTAATGGTTAAGGTCTTAACTCTTACTCTGGCCTACTGGTTAAGGTCTTAACTCTTTCTCTGGCCTAATGGTTAAGGTCTTAACTCTTACTCTGGCCTAATAGCTAAGATCTAAGACTCGCACTCTGGCCTACTGGTTAAGGTCTTAACTCTTACTCTGGCCTAATAGCTAAGGTCTTAACTCTTACTCTGGCCTAATAGCTAAGGTCTTAGACTCGTACTCTGGCCTAATGGTTAAGGTCTTAATTCTTACTCTGGCCTAATAGCTAAGGTCTTAACTCTTACTCTGGCCTAATAGCTAAGGTCTTAGACTCGTACTCTGGCCTACTGGTTAAGGTCTTAACTCTTACTCTGGCCTAATAGCTAAGGTCTTAACTCTTACTCTGGCCTAATAGCTAAGGTCTTAGACTCATACTCTGGCCTACTGGTTAAGGTCTTAACTCTTACTCTTTCCTAATAGCTAAGGTCTTAACTCTTACTCTGGCCTAATAGCTAAGGTCTTAGACTCGTACTCTGGCCTACTGGATAAGGTCTTAACTCTGACTCTGGCCTACTGGTTAAGGTCTTAACTCTTACTCTGGCCTAATAGCTAAGGTCTTAACTCTTACTTTGGCCTACTGATTAAGCTCTTAACTCTTACTCTGGCCTAATAGCTAAGGTCTTAACTCTTACTCTGGCTTACTGCTTAAGGTCTTAACTCTTACTCTGGCCTAATAGCTAAGGTCTTAGACTCGTACATGGGCCTAATGGTTAAGGTCTTAACTCTTACTCTGGCCTAATGGTTAAGGTCTTAACTCTTAATCTGGCCTACTGGTTAAGGTCGTAACTCTTACTCTGGCCTACTGGTTAAGGTCTTAACTCTTACTCTGGCCTAATAGCTAAGGTCTTAGACTTGCACTCTGGCCTAATAGCTAAGTTCTTAACTCTTACTCTGGCCAAATAGCTAAGGTCTTAGACTCGTACTATGGCCTACAAGTTAAGGTCTTAACTCTTACTCTGGCCTACTGGTTAAGGTCTTAACTCTTACACTTGCCTAATAGCTAAGGTCTTAGACTCTTAGTCTGGCCTACTGGTTAAGGTCTTAACTCTTACTCTGGCCTACTGGTTAAGGTCCTAACTCTTACTCTGGCCTTATAGCTAAGGTCTTAACTCTTACTCTGGCCTAATAGCTATGGTCTTAGACTCGTACTATGGCCTACAGGTTAAGGTCTTAACTCTTACTCTGGCCTAATAGCTAAGGTCTTAGACTCTTACTCTGGCCTACTGGTTAAGGTCTTAACTCTTACTCTGGCCTACTGGTTAAGGTCTTAACTCTTACTCTGGCCTAATAGCTGAGGTCTTAGACTCATACTATGGCCTACTGGTTAAGGTCTTAACTCTTACTCTGGCCTAATAGCTAACGTCTTAACTCTCACTCTGACCTACTGATTAAGGTCTTAACTTCTACTCTGGCTTAATTGCTAAGGACTTAGACTCGTATTCTGGCCTAATGGTTAAGGTCTTTACTCTTACTCTGGCCTACAGGTTAAGGTCTTAACTCTTACTCTGGCCTAATAGCTAAGGTCTTAGACTCGTACTATGGCCTACAAGTTAAGGTCTTAAGTCTTACCCTGGCCTAATAGCTAAGGTCTTAGACTCGTACTATGGCCTATAGGTTAAGTTCTTGACTCTTACTCTGGCCTAATAGCTAAGGTCTTAGACTCGTACTATGGCCTAATGGTTAAGGTCTTAAATCTTACTCTGGCCTACAGGTTAAGGTCTTAACTCTTACTCTGGCCTACTGGTTAAGGTCTTAACTCTTACTCTGGCCTACTGGTTAAGGTCTTAACTCTTACTCTGGCCTAATAGCTAAGGTCTTTGACTCGCACTATGGCCTACAGGTTAACGTCTTAACTCTTTCTCTGGCATAATAGCTAAGGTCTTAGACTCTTACTCTGGCCTACTCGTTAAGGTGTTAACTCTTACTCTGGCCTACTGGTTAAGGTCTTAACTCTTACTCTGGCCTAATAGCTAAGGTCTTAGACTACTATCTGGCCTACTGGTTAAGGTCTTAACTCTTACTCTGGCCTAATAGCTAAGGTCTTAACTCTTACTCTGGCCTAATAGTTAAGGTCTTAGACTCATACTCTGGCCTACAGGTTAAGGTCTTAACTCTTACTCTGGCCTACTGGTTAAGGTCTTAACTCTTACTCTGGCCTAATGGCTAAGGTCTTAACTCTTACTCTGGCCTAATAGCTAAGGTCTTAGACTCGTACTATGGCCTACAGGTTAAGGTCTTATCTCTTACTCTGGCCAACTGGTTTAGGTCTTAACTCTTACTCTGGCCTAATAGCTAGTCTTAGACTCGTACTATGGCCTACAGGTTAAGGTCTTAACTCTTACTCTGGCCTACTGGTTAAGGTCTTAACTCTTACTCTGGCCGAATAGCTAAGGTCTTAGAGTCGTACTATAGCCTACAGGTTAAGGTCTTAACTCTTACTCTGGCCTAATAGCTAAGGTCTTAGACTCGTACTCTGGCCTACTGGTTAAGGTCTTAACTCTTACTCTGGCCTAATAGCTAAGGTCTTAACTCTTACTCTGGCCTACTGGTTAAGGTCTTAACTCTTACTCTGGCCTAATAGCTAAGGTCTTAGACTCGTACTCTGGCCTAATGGTTAAGGTCTTAACTCTTACTCTGGCCTAATAGCTAAGGTCTTAACTCTTACTCTGGCCTACTGGTTAAGGTCTTAACTCTTACTCTGGCCTAATAGCTAAGGTCTTAGACTCGTACTCTGGCCTAATAGCTAAGGTCTTAAACTCGGACTCTGGCCTAATGGTTAAGGTCTTAACTCTTACTCTGGCCTAATATTTAAGGTCTTAACTCTTACCCTGGCCTACTGGTTAAGGTCTTAACTCTTACCCTGGCCTAATGGTTAAGGTCTTAACTCTTTCTCTGGCCTAATGGTTAAGGTCTTAACTCTTTCTCTGGCCTAATGTTAAGGTCTTAACTCTTACTCTGGCCGCCTGGTTAAGGTCTTAACTCTTACTCTGGCCTAATAGCTAAGGTCTTAGACTCGTACTATGGCCTACAGGTTAAGGTCCTAACTCTTACTCTGGCCTACTGGTTAAGGTCTTAATTCTTACTCTGGCCTACTGGTTAAGGTCTTAACTCTTACTCTGGCCTACTTGTTAAGGTCTTAACTCTTTCTCTGGCCTAATGGTTAAGGTCTTAACTCTTACTCTGGCCTAATAGCTAAGGTCTTAACTCTTACCCTGGCCTAATAGCTAAGGTCTTAGACTCGTACTATGGCCTACAGGTTAAGGTCTTAAGTCTTACCCTGGCCTAATAGCTAAGGTCTTAGACTCGTACTATGGCCTATAGGTTAAGTTCTTGACTCTTACTCTGGCCTAATAGCTAAGGTCTTAGACTCGTACTATGGCCTAATGGTTAAGGTCTTAAATCTTACTCTGGCCTACAGGTTAAGGTCTTAACTCTTACTCTGGCCTACTGGTTAAGGTCTTAACTCTCACTCTGGCCTACTGGTTAAGGTCTTAACTCTAACTCTGGCCTAATAGCTAAGGTCTTTGACTCGCACTATGGCCTACAGGTTAACATCTTAACTCTTTCTCTGGCATAATAGCTAAGGTCTTAGACTCTTACTCTGGCCTACTCGTTAAGGTGTTAACTCTTACTCTGGCCTACTGGTTAAGGTCTTAACTCTTACTCTGGCCTAATAGCTAAGGTCTTAGACTACTACTCTGGCCTACTGGTTAAGGTCTTAACTCTTACTCTGGCCTAATAGCTAAGGTCTTAACTCTTACTCTGGCCTAATAGTTAAGGTCTTAGACTCATACTCTGGCCTACAGGTTAAGGTCTTAACTCTTTCTCTGGCCTACTGGTTAAGGTCTTAACTCTTACTCTGGCCTAATAGCTAAGGTCTTAACTCTTACTCTGGCCTAATAGCTAAGGTCTTAGACTCGTACTATGGCCTACAGGTTAAGGTCTTATCTCTTACTCTGGCCAACTGGTTTAGGTCTTAACTCTTACTCTGGCCTAATAGCTAGTCTTAGACTCGTACTATGGCCTACAGGTTAAGGTCTTAACTCTTACTCTGGCCTACTGGTTAAGATCTTAACTCTTACTCTGGCCTAATAGCTAAGGTGTTAGACTCATACTCTGGCCTACTGCTTAAGGTCTTAACTCTTACTCTGGCCTAATAGCTAAGGTCTTAACTCTTACTCTGGCCTAATAGCTAAGGTCTTAGACTCATACTCTGACCTACAGGTTAAGGTCTTAACTCTTACTCTGGCCTACTGGTTAAGGTCTTAACTCTTACTCTGGCCTAATAGCTAAGGTCTTAACTCTTACTCTGGCCTAATAGCTAAGGTCTTAGATTCGTACTATGGCCTACAGGTTAAGGTCTTAACTCTTACTCTGGCCAACTGGTTAAGGTCTTAACTCTTACTCTGGCCTAATAGCTAAGGTCTTAGACTCGTACTATGGCCTACAGGTTAAGGTCTTAACTCTTACTCTGGCCTACTGGTTAAGGTCTTAACTCTTACTCTGGCCTAATAGCTAAGGTCTTAGACTCGTACTATGGCCTACAGGTTAAGGTCTTAACTCTTACTCTGGCCTAATAGCTAAGGTCTTAGACTCGTACTCTGGCCTACTGGTTAAGGTCTTAACTCTTACTCTGGCCTACAGGTTAAGGTCTTAACTCTTACTCTGGCCTAATAGCTAAGGTCTTAGACTCGTACTCTGGCCTAATGGTTAAGGTCTTAACTCTTACTCTGGCCTAATAGCTAAGGTCTTAGACTCGTACTCTGGCCTAATAGCTAAGGTCTTAGACTCGTACTCTGGCCTAATGGTTAAGGTCTTAACTCTTACTCTGGCCTAATGTTTAAGGTCTTAACTCTTACCCTGGCCTACTGGTTAAGGTCTTAACTCTTACTCTGGCCTACTGGTTACGGTCTTAACTCTTTCTCTGGCCTAATGGTTAAGGTCTTAACACTTTCTCTGGCCTAATGTTAAGGTCTTAACTCTTACTCTGGCCTACTGGTTAAGGTCTTAACTCTTACTCTGGCCTAATAGCTAAGGTCTTAGACTCGTACTATGGCCTACAGGTTAAGGTCCTAACTCTTACTCTGGCCTGCTGGTTAAGGTCTTAACTCTTACTCTGGCCTACTGGTTAAGGTCTTAACTCTTTCTCTGGCCTAATGGTTAAGGTCTTAACTCTTACTCTGGCCTAATAGCTAACGTCTTAACTCTTACTCTGGTCTAATAGCTAAGGTCTTAGACTCGTACTCTGGCCTACTGGTTAAGGTCTTAACTCTTACTCTGGCCTAATAGCTAAGGTCTTAACTCTTACTCTGGCCTAATAGCTAAGGTCTTAGACTCGTACTCTGGCCTACTGGTTAAGGTTTTAACTCTTACTCTGGCCTAATAGCTAAGGTCTTAACTCTTACTCTGGCCTAATAGCTAAGGTCTTAGACTCGTACTCTCGCCCAATGGTTAAGGTCTTAACTCTTACTCTGGTGTAATAGCTAAGGTCTTAACTCTTTCTCTGGCCTAATAGCTAAGGTCTTAGACTCGTACTCTGGCCTACTGGTTAAGGTTTTAACTCTTACTCTGGCCTAATAGCTAAGGTCTTAACTCTTACTCTGGCCTAATAGCTAAGGTCTTAGACTCGTACTCTGGCCTAATGGTTAAGGTCTTAACTCTTACTCTGGCCTACTGGTTAAGGTCTTAATTCTTACTCTGGCCTAATAGCTAAGGTCTTAGACTCGTACTCTGGCCTAATAGCTAAGGTCTTAGACTCGTACTCTGGCGTAATGGTTAAGGTCTTAACTCTTACTCTGGCCTAACAGCTAAGGTCCGAACTCTTACTCTGGCCTAATAGCTAAGGTCTTAACTCTTACTCTGGCCTAATAGCTAAGGTCTTAGACTCGTACTCTGGCCTACAGGTTAAGGTCTTAACTCTTACTCTGGCCTACTGGTTAAGGTCTTAACTCTTACTCTGGCCTTATAGCTAAGGTCTTAACTCTTACTCTAGCCTAATAGCTAAGGTCTTAGACTCGTACTATGGCCTACAGGTTAAGGTCTTAACTCTTACTCTGGCCAACTGGTTAAGGTCTTAACTCTTACTCTGGCCTAATAGCTAAGGTCTTAGACTCGTACTATGGCCTACAGGTTAAGGTCTTAACTCTTACTCTGGCCTACTGGTTAAGGTCTTAACTCTTACTCTGGCCTAATAGCTAAGGTCTTAGACCTGTACTATGGCCTACAGGTTAAGGTCTTAACTCTTACTCTGGCCTAATAGCTAAGGTCTTAGACTCGTACTCTGGCCTACTGGTTAAAGTCTTAACTCTTACTCTGGCCTAATAGCTAAGGTCTTAACTCTTACCCTGGCCTACTGGTTAAGGTCTTAACTCCTACTCTGGCCTAATAGCTAAGGTCTTAGACTCGTACTCTGGCCTAATGTTTAAGGTCTTAACTCTTACTCTGGCCTAATAGCTAAGGTCTTAGACTCGTACTCTGGCATAATAGATAAGGTCTTAGACTCGTACTCTGGCCTAATGGTTAAGGTCTTTACTCTTACTCTGGCCTAATGTTTAAGGTCTTAACTCCTACCCTGGCCTATTGGTTAAGGTCTTAACTCTTACTCTGGCCTACTGGTTAAGGTCTTAACTCTTTCTCTGGCCTACTGGTTAAGGTCTTAACTCTTACTCTGGCCTAATAGCTAAGGTCTTAGACTCGTACTCTGGCCTAATGGTTAAGGGCTTAACTCCTACTCTGGCCTAATAGCTAAGGTCTTAACTCTTACTCTGGCCTAATAGCTAGGGACTTAGACTCATACTCTGGCCTACTGGTTAAGGTCTTAACTCTTACTCTGGCCTAATAGCTAAGGTCTTAACTCTTACTCTGGCCTAATAGCTCAGGTCTTAGACTCATACTCTGGCCTACTGGTTAAGGTCTTAACTCTTACACTTTCCTAATAGCTAAGGTCTTAACTCTTACTCTGGCCTAATAGCTAACGTCTTAGACTCGTACTCTGGCCTACTGGTTAAGGTCTTAACTCTTACTCTGGCCTAATAGCTAAGGTCTTATCTCTTACTCTGGCCTAATAGCTAAGGTCTTAGACTCGTACTCTGGCCTACTGGTTAAGGTCTTAACTCTCACTCTGGCCTACTGGTTAAGGTCTTAACTCTTACTCTGGCCTAATAGCTAAGGTCTTAACTCTCACTCTGGCCTACTGATTAAGGTATTAACTTCTACTCTGGCTTAATAGCTAAGGTCTTAGACTCGTAGTCTGGCCTAATGGTTAAGGTCTTGACTCTTACTCTGGCCTACAGGTTAAGGTCTTAACTCTTACTCTGGCCTAATAGCTAAAGTCTTAGACTCGTACTATGGCCTACAGGTTAAGGTCTTAACTCTTACTCTGGCCTAATAGCTAAGATCTTAGACTCGTACTATGGCCTATAGGTTAAGTTCTTAACTCTTACTCTGGCCTAATAGCTAAGGTCTTAGACTCGTACTCTGGCCTAATGGTTAAGGTCTTAACTCTTACTCTGGCCTACAGGTTAAGGTCTTAACTCTTACTCTGGCCTACTGGGTAAGGTCTTAACTCTTACTCTGGCCTAATAGCTAAGGTCTTTGACTCGTACTATGGCCTACAGGTTAAGGTGTTAACTCTTTCTCTGGCCTAATAGCTAAGGTCTTAGACTCTTACTCTGGCCTACTCATTAAGGTCTTAACTCTTACTCTGGCCTACTGGTTAAGGTCTTAACTCTTACTCTGGCCTAATAGCTAAGGTGTTAGACTCATACTCTGGCCTACTGCTTAAGGTCTTAACTCTTACTCTGGCCTAATAGCTAAGGTCTTAACTCTTACTCTGGCCTAATAGCTAAGGTCTTAGACTCATACTCTGACCTACAGGTTAAGGTCTTAACTCTTACTCTGGCCTACTGGTTACGGTCTTAACTCTTTCTCTGGCCTAATGTTAAGGTCTTAACTCTTACTCTGGCCTACTGGTTAAGGTCTTAACTCTTACTCTGGCCTAATAGCTAAGGTCTTAGACTCGTACTATGGCCTACAGGTTAAGGTCCTAACTCTTACTCTGGCCTACTGGTTAAGGTCTTAACTCTTACTCTGGCCTACTGGTTAAGGTCTTAACTCTTTCTCTGGCCTAATGGTTAAGGTCTTAACTCTTACTCTGGCCTAATAGCTAACGTCTTAACTCTTACTCTGGTCTAATAGCTAAGGTCTTAGACTCGTACTCTGGCCTACTGGTTAAGGTCTTAACTCTTACTCTGGCCTAATAGCTAAGGTCTTAACTCTTACTCTGGCCTAATAGCTAAGGTCTTAGACTCGTACTCTGGCCTACTGGTTAAGGTTTTAACTCTTACTCTGGCCTAATAGCTAAGGTCTTAACTCTTACTCTGGCCTAATAGCTAAGGTCTTAGACTCGTACTCTCGCCCAATGGTTAAGGTCTTAACGCTTACTCTGGTGTAATAGCTAAGGTCTTAACTCTTTCTCTGGCCTAATAGCTAAGGTCTTAGACTCGTACTCTGGCCTACTGGTTAAGGTTTTAACTCTTACTCTGGCCTAATAGCTAAGGTCTTAAGTCTTACTCTGGCCTAATAGCTAAGGTCTTAGACTCGTACTCTGGCCTAATGGTTAAGGTCTTAACTCTTACTCTGGTGTACTAGCTAAAGTCTTAACCCTTTCTCTGGCCTAATAGCTAAGGTCTTAGACTCGTACTCTGGCCTACTGGTTAAGGTCTTAACTCTTACTCTGGCCTACTGGTTAAGGTCTTAATTCTTACTCTGGCCTAATAGCTAAGGTCTTAGACTCGTACTCTGGCCTAATAGCTAAGGTCTTAGACTCGTACTCTGGCGTAATGGTTAAGGTCTTAACTCTTACTCTGGCCTAACAGCTAAGGTCCGAACTCTTACTCTGGCCTAATAGCTAAGGTCTTAACTCTTACTCTGGCCTAATAGCTAAGGTCTTAGACTCGTACTCTGGCCTACAGGTTAAGGTCTTAACTCTTACTCTGGCCTACTGGTTAAGGTCTTAACTCTTACTCTGGCCTTATAGCTAAGGTCTTAACTCTTACTCTAGCCTAATAGCTAAGGTCTTAGACTCGTACTATGGCCTACAGGTTAAGGTCTTAACTCTTACTCTGGCCAACTGGTTAAGGTCTTAACTCTTACTCTGGCCTAATAGCTAAGGTCTTAGACTCGTACTATGGCCTACAGGTTAAGGTCTTAACTCTTACTCTGGCCTACTGGTTAAGGTCTTAACTCTTACTCTGGCCTAATAGCTAAGGTCTTAGACCTGTACTATGGCCTACAGGTTAAGGTCTTAACTCTTCCTCTGGCCTAATAGCTAAGGTCTTAGACTCGTACTCTGGCCTACTGGTTAAGGTCTTAACTCTTACTCTGGCCTAATAGCTAAGGTCTTAGACTCGTACTCTGGCCTACTGGTTAAGGTCTTAACTCTTACTCTGGCCTAATAGCTAAGGTCTTAGACTCGTACTATGGCCTACAGGTTAAGGTCTTATCTCTTACTCTGGCCAACTGGTTTAGGTCTTAACTCTTACTCTGGCCGAATAGCTAAGGTCTTAGAGTCGTACTATAGCCTACAGGTTAAGGTCTTAACTCTTACTCTGGCCTAATAGCTAAGGTCTTAGACTCGTACTCTGGCCTACTGGTTAAGGTCTTAACTCTTACTCTGGCCTAATAGCTAAGGTCTTAACTCTTACTCTGGCCTACTGGTTAAGGTCTTAACTCTTACTCTGGCCTAATAGCTAAGGTCTTAGACTCGTACTCTGGCCTAATGGTTAAGGTCTTAACTCTTACTCTGGCCTAATAGCTAAGGTCTTAACTCTTACTCTGGCCTACTGGTTAAGGTCTTAACTCTTACTCTGGCCTAATAGCTAAGGTCTTAGACTCGTACTCTGGCCTAATAGCTAAGGTCTTAGACTCGGACTCTGGCCTAATGGTTAAGGTCTTAACTCTTACTCTGGCCTAATGTTTAAGGTCTTAACTCTTACCCTGGCCTACTGGTTAAGGTTTTAACTCTTACCCTGGCCTAATGGTTAAGGTCTTAACTCTTTCTCTGGCCTAATGGTTAAGGTCTTAACACTTTCTCTGGCCTAATGTTAAGGTCTTAACTCTTACTCTGGCCGCCTGGTTAAGGTCTTAACTCTTACTCTGGCCTAATAGCTAAGGTCTTAGACTCGTACTATGGCCTACAGGTTAAGGTCCTAACTCTTACTCTGGCCTACTGGTTAAGGTCTTAATTCTTACTCTGGCCTACTGGTTAAGGTCTTAACTCTTACTCTGGCCTACTTGTTAAGGTCTTAACTCTTTCTCTGGCCTAATGGTTAAGGTCTTAACTCTTACTCTGGCCTAATAGCTAAGGTCTTAACTCTTACCCTGGCCTAATAGCTAAGGTCTTAGACTCGTACTCTGGCCTACAGGTTAAGGTCTTAACTCTTACTCTGGCCTAATAGCTAAAGTCTTAACTTTTACTCTGGCCTAATAGCTAAGGTCTTAGACTCGTACTCTGGCCTGCTGTTTAAGGTCTTAGCTCTTACTCTGGCCTAATAGCTAAGGTCTTGGCTCTTACTCTGGCCTAATAGCTAAGGTCTTAGACTCGTACTCTGGCCTACTGGTTAAGGTCTTAACTCTTACTCTGGCCTAATAGCTAAGGTCTTAGACTCGTACTCTGGCCTAATGGTTAAGGTCTTAACTCTTACTCTGGCCTAATAGCTAAGGTCTTAGCTCTTTCTCTGGCCTCATAGCTAAGGTTTTAGACTCGTACTTTGGCCTACTGGTTAAGGTCTTAACTCTTACTCTGGCCTACTGGTTAAGGTCTTAACTCTTACTCTGGCCTAATAGCTAAGGTCTTAGACTCGTACTCTGGCCTAATGGTTAAGGACTTAACTCTTACTCTGGCCTAATAGCTAAGGTCTTAACTCTTTCTCTGGCCTCATAGCTAAGGTTTTAGACTCGTACTTTGGCCTACTGGTTAAGGTCTTAACTCTTACTCTGGCCTACTGGTTAAGGTCTTAACTCTTACTCTGGCCTAATAGCTAAGGTCTTAGACTCGTACTCTGGCCTAATGGTTAAGGTCTTAACTCTTACTCTGGCCTAATAGCTAAGGTCTTAACTCTTACTTTGGCCTAATAGCTAAGGTCTTAGACTCGTACTCTGGCCTACAGGTTAAGGTCTTAACTCTTACTCTGGCCTACTGGTTAAGGTCTTAACTCTTACTCTGGCCTAATAGCTAAGGTATTAACTCTTACTCTGGCCTAATAGCTAAGGTCTAAGACTCGTACTATTGCCTACAGGTTAAGGTCATGACTCTTACTCTGGCCTACAGGTTAAGGTCTTAACTCTTACTCTGGCCTAATAGCTAAGGTCTTAGACTCGTACTGTGGCCTACTGGTTAAGGTCTTAACTCTTACTCTGGCCTACTTGTTAAGGTCTTAGCTCTTACTCTGGCCTAATAGCTGAGGTCTTAGACTCATACTATGGCCTACTGGTTAAGGTCTTAACTCTTACTCTGGCCTACAGGTTAAGGTCTTAACTCTTACTCTGGCCTAATAGCTAAGGTCTTAGACTCGTACTCTGGCCTACTGGTTAAGGTCTTAACTCTCACTCTGGCCTACTGGTTAAGGTCTTAACTCTTACTCTGGCCTAATAGCTAAGGTCTTAACTCTCACTCTGGCCTACTGATTAAGGTATTAACTTCTACTCTGGCTTAATAGCTAAGGTCTTAGACTCGTAGTCTGGCCTAATGGTTAAGGTCTTGACTCTTACTCTGGCCTACAGGTTAAGGTCTTAACTCTTACTCTGGCCTAATAGCTAAGGTCTTAGACTCGTACTATGGCCTACAGGTTAAGGTCTTAACTCTTACTCTGGCCTAATAGCTAAGATCTTAGACTCGTACTATGGCCTATAGGTTAAGTTCTTAACTCTTACTCTGGCCTAATAGCTAAGGTCTTAGACTCGTACTCTGGCCTAATGGTTAAGGTCTTAACTCTTACTCTGGCCTACAGGTTAAGGTCTTAACTCTTACTCTGGCCTACTGGGTAAGGTCTTAACTCTTACTCTGGCCTAATAGCTAAGGTCTTTGACTCGTACTATGGCCTACAGGTTAAGGTCTTAACTCTTTCTCTGGCCTAATAGCTAAGGTCTTAGACTCTTACTCTGGCCTACTCATTAAGGTCTTAACTCTTACTCTGGCCTACTGGTTAAGGTCTTAACTCTTACTCTGGCCTAATAGCTAAGGTGTTAGACTCATACTCTGGCCTACTGCTTAAGGTCTTAACTCTTACTCTGGCCTAATAGCTAAGGTCTTAACTCTTACTCTGGCCTAATAGCTAAGGTCTTAGACTCATACTCTGACCTACAGGTTAAGGTCTTAACTCTTACTCTGGCCTACTGGTTAAGGTGTTAACTCTTACTCTGGCCTAATAGCTAAGGTCTTAACTCTTACTCTGGCCTAATAGCTAAGGTCTTAGATTCGTACTATGGCCTACAGGTTAAGGTCTTAACTCTTACTCTGGCCAACTGGTTAAGGTCTTATATCTTACTCTGGCCTAATAGCTAAGGTCTTAGACTCGTACTATGGCCTACAGGTTAAGGTCTTAACTCTTACTCTGGCCTACTGGTTAAGGTCTTAACTCTTACTCTGGCCTAATAGCTAAGGTCTTAGACTCGTACTATGGCCTACAGGTTAAGGTCTTAACTCTTACTCTGGCCTAATAGCTAAGGTCTTAGACTCGTACTCTGGCCTACTGGTTAAGGTCTTAACTCTTACTCTGGCCTACAGGTTAAGGTCTTAACTCTTACTCTGGCCTAATAGCTAAGGTCTTTGACTCGTACTATGGCCTACAGGTTAAGGTCTTAACTCTTTCTCTGGCCTAATAGCTAAGGTCTTAGACTCTTACTCTGGCCTACTCATTAAGGTCTTAACTCTTACTCTGGCCTACTGGTTAAGGTCTTAACTCTTACTCTGGCCTAATAGCTAAGGTGTTAGACTCATACTCTGGCCTACTGCTTAAGGTCTTAACTCTTACTCTGGCCTAATAGCTAAGGTCTTAACTCTTACTCTGGCCTAATAGCTAAGGTCTTAGACTCATACTCTGACCTACAGGTTAAGGTCTTAACTCTTACTCTGGCCTACTGGTTAAGGTGTTAACTCTTACTCTGGCCTAATAGCTAAGGTCTTAACTCTTACTCTGGCCTAATAGCTAAGGTCTTAGATTCGTACTATGGCCTACAGGTTAAGGTCTTAACTCTTACTCTGGCCAACTGGTTAAGGTCTTATATCTTACTCTGGCCTAATAGCTAAGGTCTTAGACTCGTACTATGGCCTACAGGTTAAGGTCTTAACTCTTACTCTGGCCTACTGGTTAAGGTCTTAACTCTTACTCTGGCCTAATAGCTAAGGTCTTAGACTCGTACTATGGCCTACAGGTTAAGGTCTTAACTCTTACTCTGGCCTAATAGCTAAGGTCTTAGACTCGTACTCTGGCCTACTGGTTAAGGTCTTAACTCTTACTCTGGCCTACAGGTTAAGGTCTTAACTCTTACTCTGGCCTAATAGCTAAGGTCTTAGACTCATACTCTGGCCTAATGGTTAAGGTCTTAACTCTTACTCTGGCCTAATAGCTAAGGTCTTAGACTCGTACTCTGGCCTAATAGCTAAGGTCTTAGACTCGTACTCTGGCCTAATGGTTAAGGTCTTAACTCTTACTCTGGCCTAATGTTTAAGGTCTTATCTCTTACCCTGGCCTACTGGTTAAGGTCTTAACTCTTACTCTGGCCTACTGGTTACGGTCTTAACTCTTTCTCTGGCCTACAGGTTAAGGTCTTAACTCTTACTCTGGCCTACTGGTTAAGGTCTTAACTCTTACTCTGGCCTAATAGCTAAGGTCTTAGACTCGTACTATGGCCTACAGGTTAAGGTCTTAACTCTTACTCTGGCCTAATAGCTAAGGTCTTAGACTCGTACTCTGGCCTACTGGTTAAGGTCTTAACTCTTACTCTGGCCTACAGGTTAAGGTCTTAACTCTTACTCTGGCCTAATAGCTAAGGTCTTAGACTCATACTCTGGCCTAATGGTTAAGGTCTTAACTCTTACTCTGGCCTAATAGCTAAGGTCTTAGACTCGTACTCTGGCCTAATAGCTAAGGTCTTAGACTCGTACTCTGGCCTAATGGTTAAGGTCTTAACTCTTACTCTGGCCTAATGTTTAAGGTCTTATCTCTTACCCTGGCCTACTGGTTAAGGTCTTAACTCTTACTCTGGCCTACTGGTTACGGTCTTAACTCTTTCTCTGGCCTAATGGTTAAGGTCTTAACACTTTCTCTGGCCTAATGTTAAGGTCTTAACTCTTACTCTGGCCTACTGGTTAAGGTCTTAACTCTTACTCTGGCCTAATAGCTAAGGTCTTAGACTCGTACTATGGCCTACAGGTTAAGGTCCTAACTCTTACTCTGGCCTACTGGTTAAGGTCTTAACTCTTACTCTGGCCTACTGGTTAAGGTCTTAACTCTTTCTCTGGCCTAATGGTTAAGGTCTTAACTCTTACTCTGGCCTAATAGCTAACGTCTTAACTCTTACTCTGGTCTAATAGCTAAGGTCTTAGACTCGTACTCTGGCCTACTGGTGAAGGTCTTAACTCTTACTCTGGCCTAATAGCTAAGGTCTTAACTCTTACTCTGGCCTAATAGCTAAGGTCTTAGACTCGTACTCTGGCCTACTGGTTAAGGTTTTAACTCTTACTCTGGCCTAATAGCTAAGGTCTTAACTCTTACTCTGGCCTAATAGCTAAGGTCTTAGACTCGTACTCTCGCCCAATGGTTAAGGTCTTAACTCTTACTCTGGTGTAATAGCTAAGGTCTTAACTCTTTCTCTGGCCTAATAGCTAAGGTCTTAGACTCGTACTCTGGCCTACTGGTTAAGGTTTTAACTCTTACTCTGGCCTAATAGCTAAGGTCTTAACTCTTACTCTGGCCTAATAGCTAAGGTCTTAGACTCGTACTCTGGCCTAATGGTTAAGGTCTTAACTCTTACTCTGGTGTACTAGCTAAAGTCTTAACCCTTTCTCTGGCCTAATAGCTAAGGTCTTAGACTCGTACTCTGGCCTACTGGTTAAGGTCTTAACTCTTACTCTGGCCTACTGGTTAAGGTCTTAATTCTTACTCTGGCCTAATAGCTAAGGTCTTAGACTCGTACTCTGGCCTAATAGCTAAGGTCTTAGACTCGTACTCTGGCGTAATGGTTAAGGTCTTAACTCTTACTCTGGCCTAACAGCTAAGGTCCGAACTCTTACTCTGGCCTAATAGCTAAGGTCTTAACTCTTACTCTGGCCTAATAGCTAAGGTCTTAGACTCGTACTCTGGCCTACAGGTTAAGGTCTTAACTCTTACTCTGGCCTACTGGTTAAGGTCTTAACTCTTACTCTGGCCTTATAGCTAAGGTCTTAACTCTTACTCTAGCCTAATAGCTAAGGTCTTAGACTCGTACTATGGCCTACAGGTTAAGGTCTTAACTCTTACTCTGGCCAACTGGTTAAGGTCTTAACTCTTACTCTGGCCTAATAGCTAAGGTCTTTGACTCGTACTATGGCCTACAGGTTAAGGTCTTAACTCTTACTCTGGCCTACTGGTTAAGGTCTTAACTCTTACTCTGGCCTAATAGCTAAGGTCTTAGACCTGTACTATGGCCTACAGGTTAAGGTCTTAACTCTTACTCTGGCCTAATAGCTAAGGTCTTAGACTCGTACTCTGGCCTACTGGTTAAGGTCTTAACTCTTACTCTGGCCTAATAGCTAAGGTCTTAACTCTTACTCTGGCCTACTGGTTAAGGTCTTAACTCCTACTCTGGCCTAATAGCTAAGGTCTTAGACTCGTACTCTGGCCTAATGTTTAAGGTCTTAACTCTTACTCTGGCCTAATAGCTAAGGTCTTAGACTCGTACTCTGGCATAATAGATAAGGTCTTAGACTCGTACTCTGGCCTAATGGTTAAGGTCTTTACTCTTACTCTGGCCTAATGTTTAAGGTCTTAACTCCTACCCTGGCCTATTGGTTAAGGTCTTAACTCTTACTCTGGCCTACTGGTTAAGGTCTTAACTCTTTCTCTGGCCTACTGGTTAAGGTCTTAACTCTTACTCTGGCCTAATAGCTAAGGTCTTAGACTCGTACTCTGGCCTAATGGTTAAGGGCTTAACTCCTACTCTGGCCTAATAGCTAAGGTCTTAACTCTTACTCTGGCCTAATAGCTAGGGACTTAGACTCATACTCTGGCCTACTGGTTAAGGTCTTAACTCTTACTCTGGCCTAATAGCTAAGGTCTTAACTCTTACTCTGGCCTAATAGCTCAGGTCTTAGACTCATACTCTGGCCTACTGGTTAAGGTCTTAACTCTTACACTTTCCTAATAGCTAAGGTCTTAACTCTTACTCTGGCCTAATAGCTAACGTCTTAGACTCGTACTCTGGCCTACTGGTTAAGGTCTTTACTCTTACTCTGGCCTAATAGCTAAGGTCTTATCTCTTACTCTGGCCTAATAGCTAAGGTCTTAGACTCGTACTCTGGCCTAATGGTTAAGGTCTTAACTCTTACTCTGGCCTAATAGCTAAGGTCTTAACTCTTACTCTGGCCTAATAGCTAAGGTCTGAGACTCGTACTCTGGCCTACTGGTTAAGGTCTTAACTCTTACTCTGGCCTACTGGTTAAGGTCTTAACTCTTACTCTGGCCTAATAGCTAAGGTCTTAGACTCGTACTATGGCATAATGGTTAAGGTCTTAACTCTTACTCTGGCCTAACAGCTAAGGTCTTCACTCTTACTCTGGCCTAATAGCTAAGGTCTTAACTCTTACTCTGGCCTAATAGCTAAGGTCTTAGAATCGTACTCTGGCCTACAGGTTAAGGTCTTAACTATTACTCTGGCCTACTGGTTAAGGTCTTAACTCTTACTCTGGCCTAATAGCTAAGGTCTTAACTCTTACTCTAGCCTAATAGCTAAGGTCTTAGAGTCGTACTATGGCCTACAGGTTAAGGTCTTAACTCTTACTCTGGCCAACTGGTTAAGGTCTTAACTCTTACTCTGGCCTAATAGCTAAGGTCTTAGACTCGTGCTATGGCCTACAGGTTAAGGTCTTAACTCTTACTCTGGCCTACTGGTTAAGGTCTTAACTCTTACTCTGGCCTAATAGCGAAGGTCTTAGACTTGTACTATGGCCTACAGGTTAAGGTATTAACACTTACTCTGGCCTAATAGCTAAGGTCTTAGACTCGTACTCTGGCCTACTGTTTAAGGTCTTAACTCTTAATCTGGCCTACTGGTTAAGGTCTTAACTCTTACTCTGGCCTAATAGCTAAGGTCTTAGACTTGCACTCTGGCCTAATAGCTAAGTTCTTAACTCTTACTCTGGCCAAATAGCTAAGGTCTTAGACTCGTACTATGGCCTACAAGTTAAGGTCTTAACTCTTACTCTGGCCTACTGGTTAAGGTCTTAACTCTTACACTTGCCTAATAGCTAAGGTCTTAGACTCTTAGTCTGGCCTACTGGTTAAGGTCTTAACTCTTACTCTGGCCTAATAGCTAAGGTCTTAACTCTTACTCTGGCCTAATAGCTAAGGTCTTAGACTCGTACTCTGGCCTACTGGTTAAGGTCTTAACTCTTACTCTGGCCTACTGGTTAAGGTCTTAACTCTTACTCTGGCCTAATAGCTGAGGTCTTAGACTCATACTATGGCCTACTGGTTAAGGTCTTAACTCTTACTCTGGCCTAATAGCTAAGGTCTTAACTCTCACTCTGACCTACTGATTAAGGTCTTAACTTCTACTCTGGCTTAATAGCTAAGGTCTTAGACTCGTATTCTGGCCTAATGGTTAAGGTCTTGACTCTTACTCTGGCCTACAGGTTAAGGTCTTAACTCTTACTCTGGCCTAATAGCTAAGGTCTTAGACTCGTACTATGGCCTACAGGTTAAGGTCTTAAGTCTTACTCTGGCCTAATAGCTAAGGTCTTAGACTCGTACTATGGCCTATAGGTTAAGTTCTTGACTCTTACTCTGGCCTAATAGCTAAGGTCTTAGACTCGTACTATGGCCTAATGGTTAAGGTCTTAAATCTTACTCTGGCCTACAGGTTAAGGTCTTAACTCTTACTCTGGCCTACTGGTTAAGGTCTTAACTCTTACTCTGGCCTACTGGTTAAGGTCTTAACTCTTACTCTGGCCTAATAGCTAAGGTCTTTGACTCGCACTATGGCCTACAGGTTAACGTCTTAACTCTTTCTCTGGCATAATAGCTAAGGTCTTAGACTCTTACTCTGGCCTACTCGTTAAGGTGTTAACTCTTACTCTGGCCTACTGGTTAAGGTCTTAACTCTTACTCTGGCCTAATAGCTAAGGTCTTAGACTACTACTCTGGCCTACTGGTTAAGGTCTTAACTCTTACTCTGGCCTTATAGCTAAGGTCTTAACTCTTACTCTGGCCTAATAGTTAAGGTCTTAGACTCATACTTTGGCCTACAGGTTAAGGTCTTAACTCTTACTCTGGCCTACTGGTTAAGGTCTTAACTCTTACTCTGGCCTAATAGCTAAGGTCTTAACTCTTACTCTGTCCTAATAGCTAAGGTCTTAGACTCGTACTATGGCCTACAGGTTAAGGTCTTATCTCTTACTCTGGCCAACTGGTTTAGGTCTTAACTCTTACTCTGGCCTAATAGCTAGTCTTAGACTCGTACTATGGCCTACAGGTTAAGGTCTTAACTCTTACTCTGGCCTACTGGTTAAGGTCTTAACTCTTACTCTGGCCGAATAGCTAAGGTCTTAGAGTCGTACTATAGCCTACAGGTTAAGGTCTTAACTCTTACTCTGGCCTAATAGCTAAGGTCTTAGTCTCGTACTCTGGCCTACTGGTTAAGGTCTTAACTCTTACTCTGGCCTAATAGCTAAGGTCTTAACTCTTACTCTGGCCTACTGGTTAAGGTCTTAACTCTTACTCTGGCCTAATAGCTAAGGTCTTAGACTCGTACTCTGGCCTAATGGTTAAGGTCTTAACTCTTACTCTGGCCTAATAGCTAAGGTCTTAACTCTTACTCTGGCCTACTGGTTAAGGTCTTAACTCTTACTCTGGCCTAATAGCTAAGGTCTTAGACTCGTACTCTGGCCTAATAGCTAAGGTCTTAGACTCGGACTCTGGCCTAATGGTTAAGGTCTTAACTCTTACTCTGGCCTAATATTTAAGGTCTTAACTCTCACCCTGGCCTACTGGTTAAGGTCTTAACTCTTACCCTGGCCTAATGGTTAAGGTCTTAACTCTTTCTCTGGCCTAATGGTTAAGGTCTTAACTCTTTCTCTGGCCTAATGTTAAGGTCTTAACTCTTACTCTGGCCGCCTGGTTAAGGTCTTAACTCTTACTCTGGCCTAATAGCTAAGGTCTTAGACTCGTACTATGGCCTACAGGTTAAGGTCCTAACTCTTACTCTGGCCTACTGGTTAAGGTTTTAATTCTTACTCTGGCCTACTGGTTAAGGTCTTAACTCTTACTCTGGCCTACTGGTTAAGGTCTTAACTCTTTCTCTGGCCTAATGGTTAAGGTCTTAACTCTTACTCTGGCCTAATAGCTAAGGTCTTAACTCTTACTCTGGCCTAATAGCTAAGGTCTTAGACTCGTACTCTGGCCTACTGGTTAAGGTCTTAACTCTTACTCTGGCCTAATAGCTAAAGTCTTAACTTTTACTCTGGCATAATAGCTAAGGTCTTAGACTCGTACTCTGGCCTACTGTTTAAGGTCTTAGCTCTTACTCTGGCCTAATAGCTAAGGTCTTAGCTCTTACTCTGGCCTAATAGCTAAGGTCTTAGACTCGTACTCTGGCCTACTGGTTAAGGTCTTAACTCTTACTCTGGCCTAATAGCTAAGGTCTTAGACTCGTACTCTGGCCTAATGGTTAAGGTCTTAACTCTTACTCTGGCCTAATAGCTAAGGTCTTAGACTCGTACTCTGGCCTAATGGTTAAGGTCTTAACTCCTACTCTGGCCTAATAGCTAAGGTCTTAACTCTTACTCTGGCCTACTAGCGAAGGACTGAGACTCGTACTCTGGCCTACTGGTTAAGGTCTTAACTCTTACTCTGGCCTAATAGCTAAGGTCTTAACTCTTACTCTGGCCTAAAAGCTAAGGTCTTAGACTCATACTCTGGCCTACTGGTTAAGGTCTTAACTCTTACTGTTTCCTAATAGCTAAGGTCTTAACTCTTACTCTGGCCTAATAGCTAACGTCTTAGACTCGTACTCTGGCCTACTGGTTAAGGTCTTATCTCTTACTCTGGCCTAATAGCTAAGGTCTTAACTCTTACTCTGGCCTAATAGCTAAGGTCTTAGACTCGTACTCTGGCCTAATGGTTAAGGTCTTAACTCTTACTCTGGCCTAATAGCTAAGGTCTTAACTCTTACTCTGGCCTAATAGTTAAGGTCTTAGACTCGTACTCTGGCCTACAGGTTAAGGTCTTAACTCTTACTCTGGCCTACTGGTTAAGGTCTTAACTCTTACTCTGGCCTAATAGCTAAGGTCTTAGACTCGTACTCTGGCCTAATAGCTAAGGTCTTAGACTCGTACTCTGGCCTAATGGTTAAGGTCTTAACTCTTACTCTGGCCTAATAGCTAAGGTCTTAACTCTTACTCTGGCCTACTGGCGAAGGTCTTCACTCTTACTCTGGCCTAATAGCTAAGGTCTTAGACTCGTACTCTGGCCTAATGGTTAAGGTCTTAACTCTTACTCTGGCCTAATAGCTAAGGTCTTAAATCTTACTCTGGCCTAATAAATAAGGTCTTAGACTCGTACTCTGGCCTACAGGTTAAGGTCTTAACTCTTACTCTGGCCTACTGGTTAAGGTCTAAACTCTTACTCTGGCCTAATAGCTAAGGTCTTAACTCTTACTCTGGCCTAATACCTAAGGTCTTAGACTCGTACTATGGCCTACAGGTTACGGTCTTAACTCTTACTCTGGCCTACTGGTTAAGGTCTTAACTCTTACTCTGGCCTAATAGCTAAGGTCTTAGACTCGTACTCTGGCCTACTGGTTAAGGTCTTAACTCTTACTCTGGCCTACTGGTTAAGGTCTTAACTCTTACTCTGGCCTAATAGCTAACGTCTTAGACTCGTACTCTGGCCTAATGGATAAGGTCTTAACTCTTACTCTGGCCTAATAGCTAAGGTCTTAACTCTTACTCTGGCCTAATAGCTAAGGTCTTAGACTCGTACTCTGGCCTACTGGTTAAGGTCTTAACTCCTACTCTGGCCTAATAGCTAAGGTCTTAACTCTTACTCTGGCCTAATAGCTAAGGTCTTAGACTCATACTCTGGCCTACTGGTTAAGGTCTTAACTCTTACTCTTTCCTAATAGCTAAGGTCTTAACTCTTACTCTGGCCTAATAGGTAACGTCTTAGACTCGTACTCTGTCCTACTGGTTAAGGTCTTAACTCTTACTCTGGCCTAATAGCTAAGGTCTTAACTCTTACTCTGGCCTAATAGCTAAGGTCTTAACTCTTACTCTGGCCTACTGGTTAAGGTCTTAACTCTTACTCTGGCCTAATAGCTAAGGTCTTAGACTCGTACTCTGGCCTACTGGATAAGGTCTTAACTCTGACTCTGGCCTACTGGTTAAGGTCTTAACTCTTACTCTGGCCTAATAGCTAAGGTCTTAACTCTTACTTTGGCCTACTGATTAAGCTCTTAACTCTTACTCTGGCCTAATAGCTAAGGTCTTAACTCTTACTCTGGCTTACTGATTAAGGTCTTAACTCTTACTCTGGCCTAATAGCTAAGGTCTTAGACTCGTACTCGGGCCTAATGGTTAAGGTCTTAACTATTACTCTGGCCTAATGGTTAAGGTCTTAACTCTTAATCTGGCCTACTGGTTAAGGTCGTAACTCTTACTCTGGCCTACTGGTTAAGGTCTTAACTCTTACTCTGGCCTAATAGCTAAGGTCTTAGACTTGCACTCTGGCCTAATAGCTAAGTTCTTAACTCTTACTCTGGCCTAATAGCTAAGGTCTGAGACTCGTACTCTGGCCTACTGGTTAAGGTCTTAACTCTTACTCTGGCCTACTGGTTAAGGTCTTAACTCTTACTCTGGCCTAATAGCTAAGGTCTTAGACTCGTACTATGGCATAATGGTTAAGGTCTTAACTCTTACTCTGGCCTAACAGCTAAGGTCTTCACTCTTACTCTGGCCTAATAGCTAAGGTCTTAACTCTTACTCTGGCCTAATAGCTAAGGTCTTAGAATCGTACTCTGGCCTACAGGTTAAGGTCTTAACTATTACTCTGGCCTACTGGTTAAGGTCTTAACTCTTACTCTGGCCTAATAGCTAAGGTCTTAACTCTTACTCTAGCCTAATAGCTAAGGTCTTAGACTCGTACTATGGCCTACAGGTTAAGGTCTTAACTCTTACTCTGGCCAACTGGTTAAGGTCTTAACTCTTACTCTGGCCTAATAGCTAAGGTCTTAGACTCGTGCTATGGCCTACAGGTTAAGGTCTTAACTCTTACTCTGGCCTACTGGTTAAGGTCTTAACTCTTACTCTGGCCTAATAGCGAAGGTCTTAGACTTGTACTATGGCCTACAGGTTAAGGTATTAACACTTACTCTGGCCTAATAGCTAAGGTCTTAGACTCGTACTCTGGCCTACTGTTTAAGGTCTTAACTCTTAATCTGGCCTACTGGTTAAGGTCTTAACTCTTACTCTGGCCTACTGGTTAAGGTCTTAACTCTTACTCTGGCCTAATAGCTAAGGTCTTAGACTTGCACTCTGGCCTAATAGCTAAGTTCTTAACTCTTACTCTGGCCAAATAGCTAAGGTCTTAGACTCGTACTATGGCCTACAAGTTAAGGTCTTAACTCTTACTCTGGCCTACTGGTTAAGGTCTTAACTCTTACACTTGCCTAATAGCTAAGGTCTTAGACTCTTAGTCTGGCCTACTGGTTAAGGTCTTAACTCTTACTCTGGCCTAATAGCTAAGGTCTTAACTCTTACTCTGGCCTAATAGCTAAGGTCTTAGACTCGTACTCTGGCCTACTGGTTAAGGTCTTAACTCTTACTCTGGCCTACTGGTTAAGGTCTTAACTCTTACTCTGGCCTAATAGCTGAGGTCTTAGACTCATACTATGGCCTACTGGTTAAGGTCTTAACTCTTACTCTGGCCTAATAGCTAAGGTCTTAACTCTCACTCTGACCTACTGATTAATGTCTTAACTTCTACTCTGGCTTAATAGCTAAGGTCTTAGACTCGTATTCTGTCCTAATGGTTAAGGTCTTGACTCTTACTCTGGCCTACAGGTTAAGGTCTTAACTCTTACTCTGGCCTAATAGCTAAGGTCTTAGACTCGTACTATGGCCTACAGGTTAAGGTCTTAAGTCTTACTCTGGCCTAATAGCTAAGGTCTTAGACTCGTACTATGGCCTATAGGTTAAGTTCTTGACTCTTACTCTGGCCTAATAGCTAAGGTCTTAGACTCGTACTATGGCCTAATGGTTAAGGTCTTAAATCTTACTCTGGCCTACAGGTTAAGGTCTTAACTCTTACTCTGGCCTACTGGTTAAGGTCTTAACTCTTACTCTGGCCTACTGGTTAAGGTCTTAACTCTTACTCTGGCCTAATAGCTAAGGTCTTTGACTCGCACTATGGCCTACAGGTTAACGTCTTAACTCTTTCTCTGGCATAATAGCTAAGGTCTTAGACTCTTACTCTGGCCTACTCGTTAAGGTGTTAACTCTTACTCTGGCCTACTGGTTAAGGTCTTAACTCTTACTCTGGCCTAATAGCTAAGGTCTTAGACTACTACTCTGGCCTACTGGTTAAGGTCTTAACTCTTACTCTGGCCTAATAGCTAAGGTCTTAACTCTTACTCTGGCCTAATAGTTAAGGTCTTAGACTCATACTCTGGCCTACAGGTTAAGGTCTTAACTCTTACTCTGGCCTACTGGTTAAGGTCTTAACTCTTACTCTGGCCTAATAGCTAAGGTCTTAACTCTTACTCTGGCCTAATAGCTAAGGTCTTAGACTCGTACTATGGCCTACAGGTTAAGGACTTATCTCTTACTCTGGCCAACTGGTTTAGGTCTTAACTCTTACTCTGGCCTAATAGCTAGTCTTAGACTCGTACTATGGCCTACAGGTTAAGGTCTTAACTCTTACTCTGGCCTACTGGTTAAGGTCTTAACTCTTACTCTGGCCGAATAGCTAAGGTCTTAGAGTCGTACTATAGCCTACAGGTTAAGGTCTTAACTCTTACTCTGGCCTAATAGCTAAGGTCTTAGTCTCGTACTCTGGCCTACTGGTTAAGGTCTTAACTCTTACTCTGGCCTAATAGCTAAGGTCTTAACTCTTACTCTGGCCTACTGGTTAAGGTCTTAACTCTTACTCTGGCCTAATAGCTAAGGTCTTAGACTCGTACTCTGGCCTAATGGTTAAGGTCTTAACTCTTACTCTGGCCTAATAGCTAAGGTCTTAACTCTTACTCTGGCCTACTGGTTAAGGTCTTAACTCTTACTCTGGCCTAATAGCTAAGGTCTTAGACTCGTACTCTGGCCTAATAGCTAAGGTCTTAGACTCGGACTCTGGCCTAATGGTTAAGGTCTTAACTCTTACTCTGGCCTAATATTTAAGGTCTTAACTCTCACCCTGGCCTACTGGTTAAGGTCTTAACTCTTACCCTGGCCTAATGGTTAAGGTCTTAACTCTTTCTCTGGCCTAATGGTTAAGGTCTTAACTCTTTCTCTGGCCTAATGTTAAGGTCTTAACTCTTACTCTGGCCGCCTGGTTAAGGTCTTAACTCTTACTCTGGCCTAATAGCTAAGGTCTTAGACTCGTACTTTGGCCTACAGGTTAAGGTCCTAACTCTTACTCTGGCCTACTGGTTAAGGTTTTAATTCTTACTCTGGCCTACTGGTTAAGGTCTTAACTCTTACTCTGGCCTACTGGTTAAGGTCTTAACTCTTTCTCTGGCCTAATGGTTAAGGTCTTAACTCTTACTCTGGCCTAATAGCTAAGGTCTTAACTCTTACTCTGGCCTAATAGCTAAGATCTTAGACTCGTACTCTGGCCTACTGGTTAAGGTCTTAACTCTTACTCTGGCCTAATAGCTAAAGTCTTAACTTTTACTCTGGCATAATAGCTAAGGTCTTAGACTCGTACTCTGGCCTACTGTTTAAGGTCTTAGCTCTTACTCTGGCCTAATAGCTAAGGTCTTAGCTCTTACTCTGGCCTAATAGCTAAGGTCTTAGACTCGTACTCTGGCCTACTGGTTAAGGTCTTAACTCTTACTCTGGCCTAATAGCTAAGGTCTTAGACTCGTACTCTGGCCTAATGGTTAAGGTCTTAACTCTTACTCTGGCCTAATAGCTAAGGTCTTAACTCTTTCTCTGGCCTCATAGCTAAGGTTTTAGACTCGTACTCTGGCCTACTGGTTAAGGTCTTAACTCTTACTCTGGCCTAATAGCTAAGGTCTTAGACTCGTACTCTGGCCTAATGGTTAAGGTCTTAACTCTTACTCTGGCCTAACAGCTAAGGTCTTAACTCTTACTCTGGCCTAATAGCTAAGGTCTTAACTCTTACTTTGGCCTAATAGGTAAGGTCTTAGACTCGTACTCTGGCCTACAGGTTAAGGTCTTAACTCTTACTCTGGCCTACTGGTTAAGGTCTTAACTCTTACTCTGGCCTAATAGCTAAGGTATTAACTCTTACTCTGGCCTAATAGCTAAGGTCTTAGACTCGTACTATGGCCTACAGGTTAAGGTCATGACTCTTACTCTGGCCTACAGGTTAAGGTCTTAACTCTTACTCTGGCCTAATAGCTAAGGTCTTAGACTCGTACTGTGGCTTACTGGTTAAGGTCTTAACTCTTACTCTGGCCTACTGGTTAAGGTCTTAGCTCTTACTCTGGCCTAATAGCTGAGGTCTTAGACTCATACTATGGCCTACTGGTTAAGGTCTTAACTCTTACTCTGGCCTACAGGTTAAGGTCTTAACTCTTACTCTGGCCTAATAGCTAAGGGCTTAGACTCGTACTCTGGCCTACTGGTTAAGGTCTTAACTCTCACTCTGGCCTACTGGTTAAGGTCTTAACTCTTACTCTGGCCTAATAGCGAAGGTCTTAGACTCGTACTCTGGCCTAATAGCTAAGGTCTTAGACTCGTACTCTGGCCTAATGGTTAAGGTCTTAACTCTTACTCTGGCCTAATGTTTAAGGTCTTATCTCTTACCCTGGCCTACTGGTTAAGGTCTTAACTCTTACTCTGGCCTACTGGTTACGGTCTTAACTCTTTCTCTGGCCTAATGGTTAAGGTCTTAACACTTTCTCTGGCCTAATGTTAAGGTCTTAACTCTTACTCTGGCCTACTGGTTAAGGTCTTAACTCTTACTCTGGCCTAATAGCTAAGGTCTTAGACTCGTACTATGGCCTACAGGTTAAGGTCCTAACTCTTACTCTGGCCTACTGGTTAAGGTCTTAACTCTTACTCTGGCCTACTGGTTAAGGTCTTAACTCTTTCTCTGGCCTAATGGTTAAGGTCTTAACTCTTACTCTGGCCTAATAGCTAACGTCTTAACTCTTACTCTGGTCTAATAGCTAAGGTCTTAGACTCGTACTCTGGCCTACTGGTTAAGGTCTTAACTCTTACTCTGGCCTAATAGCTAAGGTCTTAACTCTTACTCTGGCCTAATAGCTAAGGTCTTAGACTCGTACTCTGGCCTACTGGTTAAGGTTTTAACTCTTACTCTGGCCTAATAGCTAAGGTCTTAACTCTTACTCTGGCCTAATAGCTAAGGTCTTAGACTCGTACTCTCGCCCAATGGTTAAGGTCTTAACTCTTACTCTGGTGTAATAGCTAAGGTCTTAACTCTTTCTCTGGCCTAATAGCTAAGGTCTTAGACTCGTACTCTGGCCTACTGGTTAAGGTTTTAACTCTTACTCTGGCCTAATAGCTAAGGTCTTAACTCTTACTCTGGCCTAATAGCTAAGGTCTTAGACTCGTACTCTGGCCTAATGGTTAAGGTCTTAACTCTTACTCTGGTGTACTAGCTAAAGTCTTAACCCTTTCTCTGGCCTAATAGCTAAGGTCTTAGACTCGTACTCTGGCCTACTGGTTAAGGTCTTAACTCTTACTCTGGCCTACTGGTTAAGGTCTTAATTCTTACTCTGGCCTAATAGCTAAGGTCTTAGACTCGTACTCTGGCCTAATAGCTAAGGTCTTAGACTCGTACTCTGGCGTAATGGTTAAGGTCTTAACTCTTACTCTGGCCTAACAGCTAAGGTCCGAACTCTTACTCTGGCCTAATAGCTAAGGTCTTAACTCTTACTCTGGCCTAATAGCTAAGGTCTTAGACTCGTACTCTGGCCTACAGGTTAAGGTCTTAACTCTTACTCTGGCCTACTGGTTAAGGTCTTAACTCTTACTCTGGCCTTATAGCTAAGGTCTTAACTCTTACTCTAGCCTAATAGCTAAGGTCTTAGACTCGTACTATGGCCTACAGGTTAAGGTCTTAACTCTTACTCTGGCCAACTGGTTAAGGTCTTAACTCTTACTCTGGCCTAATAGCTAAGGTCTTTGACTCGTACTATGGCCTACAGGTTAAGGTCTTAACTCTTACTCTGGCCTACTGGTTAAGGTCTTAACTCTTACTCTGGCCTAATAGCTAAGGTCTTAGACCTGTACTATGGCCTACAGGTTAAGGTCTTAACTCTTACTCTGGCCTAATAGCTAAGGTCTTAGACTCGTACTCTGGCCTACTGGTTAAGGTCTTAACTCTTACTCTGGCCTAATAGCTAAGGTCTTAACTCTTACTCTGGCCTACTGGTTAAGGTCTTAACTCCTACTCTGGCCTAATAGCTAAGGTCTTAGACTCGTACTCTGGCCTAATGTTTAAGGTCTTAACTCTTACTCTGGCCTAATAGCTAAGGTCTTAGACTCGTACTCTGGCATAATAGATAAGGTCTTAGACTCGTACTCTGGCCTAATGGTTAAGGTCTTTACTCTTACTCTGGCCTAATGTTTAAGGTCTTAACTCCTACCCTGGCCTATTGGTTAAGGTCTTAACTCTTACTCTGGCCTACTGGTTAAGGTCTTAACTCTTTCTCTGGCCTACTGGTTAAGGTCTTAACTCTTACTCTGGCCTAATAGCTAAGGTCTTAGACTCGTACTCTGGCCTAATGGTTAAGGGCTTAACTCCTACTCTGGCCTAATAGCTAAGGTCTTAACTCTTACTCTGGCCTAATAGCTAGGGACTTAGACTCATACTCTGGCCTACTGGTTAAGGTCTTAACTCTTACTCTGGCCTAATAGCTAAGGTCTTAACTCTTACTCTGGCCTAATAGCTCAGGTCTTAGACTCATACTCTGGCCTACTGGTTAAGGTCTTAACTCTTACACTTTCCTAATAGCTAAGGTCTTAACTCTTACTCTGGCCTAATAGCTAACGTCTTAGACTCGTACTCTGGCCTACTGGTTAAGGTCTTTACTCTTACTCTGGCCTAATAGCTAAGGTCTTATCTCTTACTCTGGCCTAATAGCTAAGGTCTTAGACTCGTACTCTGGCCTAATGGTTAAGGTCTTAACTCTTACTCTGGCCTAATAGCTAAGGTCTTAACTCTTACTCTGGCCTAATAGCTAAGGTCTGAGACTCGTACTCTGGCCTACTGGTTAAGGTCTTAACTCTTACTCTGGCCTACTGGTTAAGGTCTTAACTCTTACTCTGGCCTAATAGCTAAGGTCTTAGACTCGTACTATGGCATAATGGTTAAGGTCTTAACTCTTACTCTGGCCTAACAGCTAAGGTCTTCACTCTTACTCTGGCCTAATAGCTAAGGTCTTAACTCTTACTCTGGCCTAATAGCTAAGGTCTTAGAATCGTACTCTGGCCTACAGGTTAAGGTCTTAACTATTACTCTGGCCTACTGGTTAAGGTCTTAACTCTTACTCTGGCCTAATAGCTAAGGTCTTAACTCTTACTCTAGCCTAATAGCTAAGGTCTTAGAGTCGTACTATGGCCTACAGGTTAAGGTCTTAACTCTTACTCTGGCCAACTGGTTAAGGTCTTAACTCTTACTCTGGCCTAATAGCTAAGGTCTTAGACTCGTGCTATGGCCTACAGGTTAAGGTCTTAACTCTTACTCTGGCCTACTGGTTAAGGTCTTAACTCTTACTCTGGCCTAATAGCGAAGGTCTTAGACTTGTACTATGGCCTACAGGTTAAGGTATTAACACTTACTCTGGCCTAATAGCTAAGGTCTTAGACTCGTACTCTGGCCTACTGTTTAAGGTCTTAACTCTTAATCTGGCCTACTGGTTAAGGTCTTAACTCTTACTCTGGCCTAATAGCTAAGGTCTTAGACTTGCACTCTGGCCTAATAGCTAAGTTCTTAACTCTTACTCTGGCCAAATAGCTAAGGTCTTAGACTCGTACTATGGCCTACAAGTTAAGGTCTTAACTCTTACTCTGGCCTACTGGTTAAGGTCTTAACTCTTACACTTGCCTAATAGCTAAGGTCTTAGACTCTTAGTCTGGCCTACTGGTTAAGGTCTTAACTCTTACTCTGGCCTAATAGCTAAGGTCTTAACTCTTACTCTGGCCTAATAGCTAAGGTCTTAGACTCGTACTCTGGCCTACTGGTTAAGGTCTTAACTCTTACTCTGGCCTACTGGTTAAGGTCTTAACTCTTACTCTGGCCTAATAGCTGAGGTCTTAGACTCATACTATGGCCTACTGGTTAAGGTCTTAACTCTTACTCTGGCCTAATAGCTAAGGTCTTAACTCTCACTCTGACCTACTGATTAAGGTCTTAACTTCTACTCTGGCTTAATAGCTAAGGTCTTAGACTCGTATTCTGGCCTAATGGTTAAGGTCTTGACTCTTACTCTGGCCTACAGGTTAAGGTCTTAACTCTTACTCTGGCCTAATAGCTAAGGTCTTAGACTCGTACTATGGCCTACAGGTTAAGGTCTTAAGTCTTACTCTGGCCTAATAGCTAAGGTCTTAGACTCGTACTATGGCCTATAGGTTAAGTTCTTGACTCTTACTCTGGCCTAATAGCTAAGGTCTTAGACTCGTACTATGGCCTAATGGTTAAGGTCTTAAATCTTACTCTGGCCTACAGGTTAAGGTCTTAACTCTTACTCTGGCCTACTGGTTAAGGTCTTAACTCTTACTCTGGCCTACTGGTTAAGGTCTTAACTCTTACTCTGGCCTAATAGCTAAGGTCTTTGACTCGCACTATGGCCTACAGGTTAACGTCTTAACTCTTTCTCTGGCATAATAGCTAAGGTCTTAGACTCTTACTCTGGCCTACTCGTTAAGGTGTTAACTCTTACTCTGGCCTACTGGTTAAGGTCTTAACTCTTACTCTGGCCTAATAGCTAAGGTCTTAGACTACTACTCTGGCCTACTGGTTAAGGTCTTAACTCTTACTCTGGCCTAATAGCTAAGGTCTTAACTCTTACTCTGGCCTAATAGTTAAGGTCTTAGACTCATACTTTGGCCTACAGGTTAAGGTCTTAACTCTTACTCTGGCCTACTGGTTAAGGTCTTAACTCTTACTCTGGCCTAATAGCTAAGGTCTTAACTCTTACTCTGTCCTAATAGCTAAGGTCTTAGACTCGTACTATGGCCTACAGGTTAAGGTCTTATCTCTTACTCTGGCCAACTGGTTTAGGTCTTAACTCTTACTCTGGCCTAATAGCTAGTCTTAGACTCGTACTATGGCCTACAGGTTAAGGTCTTAACTCTTACTCTGGCCTACTGGTTAAGGTCTTAACTCTTACTCTGGCCGAATAGCTAAGGTCTTAGAGTCGTACTATAGCCTACAGGTTAAGGTCTTAACTCTTACTCTGGCCTAATAGCTAAGGTCTTAGTCTCGTACTCTGGCCTACTGGTTAAGGTCTTAACTCTTACTCTGGCCTAATAGCTAAGGTCTTAACTCTTACTCTGGCCTACTGGTTAAGGTCTTAACTCTTACTCTGGCCTAATAGCTAAGGTCTTAGACTCGTACTCTGGCCTAATGGTTAAGGTCTTAACTCTTACTCTGGCCTAATAGCTAAGGTCTTAACTCTTACTCTGGCCTACTGGTTAAGGTCTTAACTCTTACTCTGGCCTAATAGCTAAGGTCTTAGACTCGTACTCTGGCCTAATAGCTAAGGTCTTAGACTCGGACTCTGGCCTAATGGTTAAGGTCTTAACTCTTACTCTGGCCTAATATTTAAGGTCTTAACTCTCACCCTGGCCTACTGGTTAAGGTCTTAACTCTTACCCTGGCCTAATGGTTAAGGTCTTAACTCTTTCTCTGGCCTAATGGTTAAGGTCTTAACTCTTTCTCTGGCCTAATGTTAAGGTCTTAACTCTTACTCTGGCCGCCTGGTTAAGGTCTTAACTCTTACTCTGGCCTAATAGCTAAGGTCTTAGACTCGTACTATGGCCTACAGGTTAAGGTCCTAACTCTTACTCTGGCCTACTGGTTAAGGTTTTAATTCTTACTCTGGCCTACTGGTTAAGGTCTTAACTCTTACTCTGGCCTACTGGTTAAGGTCTTAACTCTTTCTCTGGCCTAATGGTTAAGGTCTTAACTCTTACTCTGGCCTAATAGCTAAGGTCTTAACTCTTACTCTGGCCTAATAGCTAAGGTCTTAGACTCGTACTCTGGCCTACTGGTTAAGGTCTTAACTCTTACTCTGGCCTAATAGCTAAAGTCTTAACTTTTACTCTGGCATAATAGCTAAGGTCTTAGACTCGTACTCTGGCCTACTGTTTAAGGTCTTAGCTCTTACTCTGGCCTAATAGCTAAGGTCTTAGCTCTTACTCTGGCCTAATAGCTAAGGTCTTAGACTCGTACTCTGGCCTACTGGTTAAGGTCTTAACTCTTACTCTGGCCTAATAGCTAAGGTCTTAGACTCGTACTCTGGCCTAATGGTTAAGGTCTTAACTCTTACTCTGGCCTAATAGCTAAGGTCTTAGACTCGTACTCTGGCCTAATGGTTAAGGTCTTAACTCCTACTCTGGCCTAATAGCTAAGGTCTTAACTCTTACTCTGGCCTACTAGCGAAGGACTGAGACTCGTACTCTGGCCTACTGGTTAAGGTCTTAACTCTTACTCTGGCCTAATAGCTAAGGTCTTAACTCTTACTCTGGCCTAAAAGCTAAGGTCTTAGACTCATACTCTGGCCTACTGGTTAAGGTCTTAACTCTTACTGTTTCCTAATAGCTAAGGTCTTAACTCTTACTCTGGCCTAATAGCTAACGTCTTAGACTCGTACTCTGGCCTACTGGTTAAGGTCTTATCTCTTACTCTGGCCTAATAGCTAAGGTCTTAACTCTTACTCTGGCCTAATAGCTAAGGTCTTAGACTCGTACTCTGGCCTAATGGTTAAGGTCTTAACTCTTACTCTGGCCTAATAGCTAAGGTCTTAACTCTTACTCTGGCCTAATAGTTAAGGTCTTAGACTCGTACTCTGGCCTACAGGTTAAGGTCTTAACTCTTACTCTGGCCTACTGGTTAAGGTCTTAACTCTTACTCTGGCCTAATAGCTAAGGTCTTAGACTCGTACTCTGGCCTAATAGCTAAGGTCTTAGACTCGTACTCTGGCCTAATGGTTAAGGTCTTAACTCTTACTCTGGCCTAATAGCTAAGGTCTTAACTCTTACTCTGGCCTACTGGTGAAGGTCTTCACTCTTACTCTGGCCTAATAGCTAAGGTCTTAGACTCGTACTCTGGCCTAATGGTTAAGGTCTTAACTCTTACTCTGGCCTAATAGCTAAGGTCTTAAATCTTACTCTGGCCTAATAAATAAGGTCTTAGACTCGTACTCTGGCCTACAGGTTAAGGTCTTAACTCTTACTCTGGCCTACTGGTTAAGGTCTAAACTCTTACTCTGGCCTAATAGCTAAGGTCTTAACTCTTACTCTGGCCTAATACCTAAGGTCTTAGACTCGTACTATGGCCTACAGGTTACGGTCTTAACTCTTACTCTGGCCTACTGGTTAAGGTCTTAACTCTTACTCTGGCCTAATAGCTAAGGTCTTAGACTCGTACTCTGGCCTACTGGTTAAGGTCTTAACTCTTACTCTGGCCTACTGGTTAAGGTCTTAACTCTTACTCTGGCCTAATAGCTAACGTCTTAGACTCGTACTCTGGCCTAATGGATAAGGTCTTAACTCTTACTCTGGCCTAATAGCTAAGGTCTTAACTCTTACTCTGGCCTAATAGCTAAGGTCTTAGACTCGTACTCTGGCCTACTGGTTAAGGTCTTAACTCCTACTCTGGCCTAATAGCTAAGGTCTTAACTCTTACTCTGGCCTAATAGCTAAGGTCTTAGACTCATACTCTGGCCTACTGTTTAAGGACTTAACTCTTACTCTTTCCTAATAGCTAAGGTCTTAACTCTTACTCTGGCCTAATAGGTAACGTCTTAGACTCGTACTCTGTCCTACTGGTTAAGGTCTTAACTCTTACTCTGGCCTAATAGCTAAGGTCTTAACTCTTACTCTGGCCTAATAGCTAAGGTCTTAACTCTTACTCTGGCCTACTGGTTAAGGTCTTAACTCTTACTCTGGCCTAATAGCTAAGGTCTTAGACTCGTACTCTGGCCTACTGGATAAGGTCTTAACTCTGACTCTGGCCTACTGGTTAAGGTCTTAACTCTTACTCTGGCCTAATAGCTAAGGTCTTAACTCTTACTTTGGCCTACTGATTAAGCTCTTAACTCTTACTCTGGCCTAATAGCTAAGGTCTTAACTCTTACTCTGGCTTACTGATTAAGGTCTTAACTCTTACTCTGGCCTAATAGCTAAGGTCTTAGACTCGTACTCGGGCCTAATGGTTAAGGTCTTAACTATTACTCTGGCCTAATGGTTAAGGTCTTAACTCTTAATCTGGCCTACTGGTTAAGGTCGTAACTCTTACTCTGGCCTACTGGTTAAGGTCTTAACTCTTACTCTGGCCTAATAGCTAAGGTCTTAGACTTGCACTCTGGCCTAATAGCTAAGTTCTTAACTCTTACTCTGGCCTAATAGCTAAGGTCTGAGACTCGTACTCTGGCCTACTGGTTAAGGTCTTAACTCTTACTCTGGCCTACTGGTTAAGGTCTTAACTCTTACTCTGGCCTAATAGCTAAGGTCTTAGACTCGTACTATGGCATAATGGTTAAGGTCTTAACTCTTACTCTGGCCTAACAGCTAAGGTCTTCACTCTTACTCTGGCCTAATAGCTAAGGTCTTAACTCTTACTCTGGCCTAATAGCTAAGGTCTTAGAATCGTACTCTGGCCTACAGGTTAAGGTCTTAACTATTACTCTGGCCTACTGGTTAAGGTCTTAACTCTTACTCTGGCCTAATAGCTAAGGTCTTAACTCTTACTCTAGCCTAATAGCTAAGGTCTTAGACTCGTACTATGGCCTACAGGTTAAGGTCTTAACTCTTACTCTGGCCAACTGGTTAAGGTCTTAACTCTTACTCTGGCCTAATAGCTAAGGTCTTAGACTCGTGCTATGGCCTACAGGTTAAGGTCTTAACTCTTACTCTGGCCTACTGGTTAAGGTCTTAACTCTTACTCTGGCCTAATAGCGAAGGTCTTAGACTTGTACTATGGCCTACAGGTTAAGGTATTAACACTTACTCTGGCCTAATAGCTAAGGTCTTAGACTCGTACTCTGGCCTACTGTTTAAGGTCTTAACTCTTAATCTGGCCTACTGGTTAAGGTCTTAACTCTTACTCTGGCCTACTGGTTAAGGTCTTAACTCTTACTCTGGCCTAATAGCTAAGGTCTTAGACTTGCACTCTGGCCTAATAGCTAAGTTCTTAACTCTTACTCTGGCCAAATAGCTAAGGTCTTAGACTCGTACTATGGCCTACAAGTTAAGGTCTTAACTCTTACTCTGGCCTACTGGTTAAGGTCTTAACTCTTACACTTGCCTAATAGCTAAGGTCTTAGACTCTTAGTCTGGCCTACTGGTTAAGGTCTTAACTCTTACTCTGGCCTAATAGCTAAGGTCTTAACTCTTACTCTGGCCTAATAGCTAAGGTCTTAGACTCGTACTCTGGCCTACTGGTTAAGGTCTTAACTCTTACTCTGGCCTACTGGTTAAGGTCTTAACTCTTACTCTGGCCTAATAGCTGAGGTCTTAGACTCATACTATGGCCTACTGGTTAAGGTCTTAACTCTTACTCTGGCCTAATAGCTAAGGTCTTAACTCTCACTCTGACCTACTGATTAATGTCTTAACTTCTACTCTGGCTTAATAGCTAAGGTCTTAGACTCGTATTCTGTCCTAATGGTTAAGGTCTTGACTCTTACTCTGGCCTACAGGTTAAGGTCTTAACTCTTACTCTGGCCTAATAGCTAAGGTCTTAGACTCGTACTATGGCCTACAGGTTAAGGTCTTAAGTCTTACTCTGGCCTAATAGCTAAGGTCTTAGACTCGTACTATGGCCTATAGGTTAAGTTCTTGACTCTTACTCTGGCCTAATAGCTGAGGTCTTAGACTCGTACTATGGCCTAATGGTTAAGGTCTTAAATCTTACTCTGGCCTACAGGTTAAGGTCTTAACTCTTACTCTGGCCTACTGGTTAAGGTCTTAACTCTTACTCTGGCCTACTGGTTAAGGTCTTAACTCTTACTCTGGCCTAATAGCTAAGGTCTTTGACTCGCACTATGGCCTACAGGTTAACGTCTTAACTCTTTCTCTGGCATAATAGCTAAGGTCTTAGACTCTTACTCTGGCCTACTCGTTAAGGTGTTAACTCTTACTCTGGCCTACTGGTTAAGGTCTTAACTCTTACTCTGGCCTAATAGCTAAGGTCTTAGACTACTACTCTGGCCTACTGGTTAAGGTCTTAACTCTTACTCTGGCCTAATAGCTAAGGTCTTAACTCTTACTCTGGCCTAATAGTTAAGGTCTTAGACTCATACTCTGGCCTACAGGTTAAGGTCTTAACTCTTACTCTGGCCTACTGGTTAAGGTCTTAACTCTTACTCTGGCCTAATAGCTAAGGTCTTAACTCTTACTCTGGCCTAATAGCTAAGGTCTTAGACTCGTACTATGGCCTACAGGTTAAGGTCTTATCTCTTACTCTGGCCAACTGGTTTAGGTCTTAACTCTTACTCTGGCCTAATAGCTAGTCTTAGACTCGTACTATGGCCTACAGGTTAAGGTCTTAACTCTTACTCTGGCCTACTGGTTAAGGTCTTAACTCTTACTCTGGCCGAATAGCTAAGGTCTTAGAGTCGTACTATAGCCTACAGGTTAAGGTCTTAACTCTTACTCTGGCCTAATAGCTAAGGTCTTAGTCTCGTACTCTGGCCTACTGGTTAAGGTCTTAACTCTTACTCTGGCCTAATAGCTAAGGTCTTAACTCTTACTCTGGCCTACTGGTTAAGGTCTTAACTCTTACTCTGGCCTAATAGCTAAGGTCTTAGACTCGTACTCTGGCCTAATGGTTAAGGTCTTAACTCTTACTCTGGCCTAATAGCTAAGGTCTTAACTCTTACTCTGGCCTACTGGTTAAGGTCTTAACTCTTACTCTGGCCTAATAGCTAAGGTCTTAGACTCGTACTCTGGCCTAATAGCTAAGGTCTTAGACTCGGACTCTGGCCTAATGGTTAAGGTCTTAACTCTTACTCTGGCCTAATATTTAAGGTCTTAACTCTCACCCTGGCCTACTGGTTAAGGTCTTAACTCTTACCCTGGCCTAATGGTTAAGGTCTTAACTCTTTCTCTGGCCTAATGGTTAAGGTCTTAACTCTTTCTCTGGCCTAATGTTAAGGTCTTAACTCTTACTCTGGCCGCCTGGTTAAGGTCTTAACTCTTACTCTGGCCTAATAGCTAAGGTCTTAGACTCGTACTTTGGCCTACAGGTTAAGGTCCTAACTCTTACTCTGGCCTACTGGTTAAGGTTTTAATTCTTACTCTGGCCTACTGGTTAAGGTCTTAACTCTTACTCTGGCCTACTGGTTAAGGTCTTAACTCTTTCTCTGGCCTAATGGTTAAGGTCTTAACTCTTACTCTGGCCTAATAGCTAAGGTCTTAACTCTTACTCTGGCCTAATAGCTAAGATCTTAGACTCGTACTCTGGCCTACTGGTTAAGGTCTTAACTCTTACTCTGGCCTAATAGCTAAAGTCTTAACTTTTACTCTGGCATAATAGCTAAGATCTTAGACTCGTACTCTGGCCTACTGTTTAAGGTCTTAGCTCTTACTCTGGCCTAATAGCTAAGGTCTTAGCTCTTACTCTGGCCTAATAGCTAAGGTCTTAGACTCGTACTCTGGCCTACTGGTTAAGGTCTTAACTCTTACTCTGGCCTAATAGCTAAGGTCTTAGACTCGTACTCTGGCCTAATGGTTAAGGTCTTAACTCTTACTCTGGCCTAATAGCTAAGGTCTTAACTCTTTCTCTGGCCTCATAGCTAAGGTTTTAGACTCGTACTCTGGCCTACTGGTTAAGGTCTTAACTCTTACTCTGGCCTAATAGCTAAGGTCTTAGACTCGTACTCTGGCCTAATGGTTAAGGTCTTAACTCTTACTCTGGCCTAACAGCTAAGGTCTTAACTCTTACTCTGGCCTAATAGCTAAGGTCTTAACTCTTACTTTGGCCTAATAGGTAAGGTCTTAGACTCGTACTCTGGCCTACAGGTTAAGGTCTTAACTCTTACTCTGGCCTACTGGTTAAGGTCTTAACTCTTACTCTGGCCTAATAGCTAAGGTATTAACTCTTACTCTGGCCTAATAGCTAAGGTCTTAGACTCGTACTATGGCCTACAGGTTAAGGTCATGACTCTTACTCTGGCCTACAGGTTAAGGTCTTAACTCTTACTCTGGCCTAATAGCTAAGGTCTTAGACTCGTACTGTGGCTTACTGGTTAAGGTCTTAACTCTTACTCTGGCCTACTGGTTAAGGTCTTAGCTCTTACTCTGGCCTAATAGCTGAGGTCTTAGACTCATACTATGGCCTACTGGTTAAGGTCTTAACTCTTACTCTGGCCTACAGGTTAAGGTCTTAACTCTTACTCTGGCCTAATAGCTAAGGGCTTAGACTCGTACTCTGGCCTACTGGTTAAGGTCTTAACTCTCACTCTGGCCTACTGGTTAAGGTCTTAACTCTTACTCTGGCCTAATAGCAAAGGTCTTAGACTCGTACTCTGGCCTAATAGATAAGGTCTTAGACTTGTACACTGGCCTAATGGTTAAGGTCTTAACTCTTACTCTGGCCTAATGTTTAAGGTCTTAACTCTTACCCCGGCCTACTGGTTAAGGTCTTAACTCTTACTCTGGCCTACTGGTTAAGGTCTTAACTCTTTCTCTGGCCTAATGATTAAGGTCTTAACTCTTACTCTGGTCTACTGGTTAAGGTCTTAACTCTTACTCTGGCCTAATAGCTAAGGTCTTAGACTCGTACTCTGGCCTAATGGTTAAGGTCTTAACTCCTACTCTGGCCTAATAGCTAAGGTCTTAACTCTTACTCTGGCCTACTAGCGAAGGACTGAGACTCGTACTCTGGCCTACTGGTTAAGGTCTTAACTCTTACTCTGGCCTAATAGCTAAGGTCTTAACTCTTACTCTGGCCTAAAAGCTAAGGTCTTAGACTCATACTCTGGCCTACTGGTTAAGGTCTTAACTCTTACTGTTTCCTAATAGCTAAGGTCTTAACTCTTACTCTGGCCTAATAGCTAACGTCTTAGACTCGTACTCTGGCCTACTGGTTAAGGTCTTATCTCTTACTCTGGCCTAATAGCTAAGGTCTTAACTCTTACTCTGGCCTAATAGCTAAGGTCTTAGACTCGTACTCTGGCCTAATGGTTAAGGTCTTAACTCTTACTATGGCCTAATAGCTAAGGTCTTAACTCTTACTCTGGCCTAATAGTTAAGGTCTTAGACTCGTACTCTGGCCTACAGGTTAAGGTCTTAACTCTTACTCTGGCCTACTGGTTAAGGTCTTAACTCTTACTCTGGCCTAATAGCTAAGGTCTTAGACTCGTACTCTGGCCTAATAGCTAAGGTCTTAGACTCGTACTCTGGCCTGATGGTTAAGGTCTTAACTCTTACTCTGGCCTAATAGCTAAGGTCTTAACTCTTACTCTGGCCTACTGGTGAAGGTCTTCACTCTTACTCTGGCCTAATAGCTAAGGTCTTAGACTCGTACTCTGGCCTAATGGTTAACGTCTTAACTCTTACTCTGGCCTTATAGCTAAGGTCTTAAATCTTACTCTGGCCTAATAAATAAGGTCTTAGACTCGTACTCTCGCCTACAGGTTAAGGTCTTAACTCTTACTCTGGCCTACTGGTTAAGGTCTAAACTCTTACTCTGGCCTAATAGCTAAGGTCTTAACTCTTACTCTGGCCTAATACCTAAGGTCTTAGACTCGTACTATGGCCTACAGGTTACGGTCTTAACTCTTACTCTGGCCTACTGGTTAAGGTCTTAACTCTTACTCTGGCCTACTGGTTAATGTCTTATCTCTTACTCTGGCCTAATAGCTGAGGTCTTAGACTCATACTCTGGCCTACAGGTTAAGGTCTTAACTCTTACTCTGGCCTAATAGCTAAGGGCTTAGACTCGTACTCTGGCCTACTGGTTAAGGTCTTAACTCTCACTCTGGCCTACTGGTTAAGGTCTTAACTCTTACTCTGGCCTAATAGCGAAGGTCTTAGACTCGTACTCTGGCCTACTGGTTAAGGTCTTAACTCTTACTCTGGCCTACTGGTTAAGGTCTTAACTCTTACTCTGGCCTAATAGCTAACGTCTTAGACTCGTACTCTGGCCTAATGGATAAGGTCTTAACTCTTACTCTGGCCTAATAGCTAAGGTCTTAACTCTTACTCTGGCCTAATAGCTAAGGTCTTAGACTCGTACTCTGGCCTACTGGTTAAGGTCTTAACTCCTACTCTGGCCTAATAGCTAAGGTCTTAACTCTTACTCTGGCCTAATAGCTAAGGTCTTAGACTCATACTCTGGCCTACTGGTTAAGGTCTTAACTCTTACTCTTTCCTAATAGCTAAGGTCTTAACTCTTACTCTGGCCTAATAGGTAACGTCTTAGACTCGTACTCTGTCCTACTGGTTAAGGTCTTAACTCTTACTCTGGCCTAATAGCTAAGGTCTTAACTCTTACTCTGGCCTAATAGCTAAGGTCTTAACTCTTACTCTGGCCTACTGGTGAAGGTCTTAACTCTTACTCTGGCCTAATAGGTAAGGTCTTAGACTCGTACTCTGGCCTATTGGATAAGGTCTTAACTCTGACTCTGGCCTACTGGTTAAGGTCTTAACTCTTACTCTGGCCTAATAGCTAAGGTCTTAACTCTTACTTTGGCCTACTGATTAAGCTCTTAACTCTTACTCTGGCCTAATAGCTAAGGTCTTAACTCTTACTCTGGCTTACTGATTAAGGTCTTAACTCTTACTCTGGCCTAATAGCTAAGGTCTTAGACTCGTACTCGGGCCTAATGGTTAAGGTCTTAACTATTACTCTGGCCTAATGGTTAAGGTCTTAACTCTTAATCTGGCCTACTGGTTAAGGTCGTAACTCTTACTCTGGCCTACTGGTTAAGGTCTTAACTCTTACTCTGGCATAATAGCTAAGGTCTTAGACTTGCACTCTGGCCTAATAGCTAAGTTCTTAACTCTTACTCTGGCCAAATAGCTAAGGTCTTAGACTCGTACTATGGCCTACAAGTTAAGGTCTTAACTCTTACTCTGGCCTACTGGTTAAGGTCTTAACTCTTACACTTGCCTAATAGCTAAGGTCTTAGACTCTTAGTCTGGCCTACTGGTTAAGGTCTTAACTCTTACTCTGGCCTACTGGTTAAGGTCCTAACTCTTACTCTGGCCTTATAGCTAAGGTCTTAACTCTTACTCTGGCCTAATAGCTAAGGTCTAAGACTCGTACTATGTCTTACAGGTTAAAGGTCTTAACTCTTACTCTGGCCTAATAGCTATGGTCTTAGACTCGTACTATGGCCTACAGGTTAAGGTCATAACTCTTACTCTGGCCTACAGGTTAAGGTCTTAACTCTTACTCTGGCCTAATAGCTAAGGTCTTAGACTCGTACTCTGGCCTACTGGTTAAGGTCTTAACTCTTACTCTGGGCTACTGGTTAAGGTCTTAACTCTTACTCTGGCCTAATAGCTGAGGTCTTAGACTCATACTATGGCCTACTGGTTAAGGTCTTAACTCTTACTCTGGCCTAATAGCTAAGGTCTTAACTCTCACTCTGACCTACTGATTAAGGTCTTAACTTCTACTCTGGCTTAATAGCTAAGGTCTTAGACACGTATTCTGGCCTAATGGTTAAGGTCTTGACTCTTACTCTGGCCTACAGGTTAAGGTCTTAACTCTTACTCTGGCCTAATAGCTAAGGTCTTAGACTCGTACTATGGCCTACAGGTTAAGGTCTTAAGTCTTACTCTGGCCTAATAGCTAAGGTCTTAGACTCGTACTATGGCCTATAGGTTAAGTTCTTGACTCTTACTCTGGCCTAATAGCTAAGGTCTTAGACTCGTACTATGGCCTAATGGTTAGGTCTTAAATCTTACTCTGGCCTACAGGTTAAGGTCTTAACTCTTACTCTGGCCTACTGGTTAAGGTCTTAACTCTTACTCTGGCCTAATAGCTAAGGTCTTTGACTCGTACTATGGCCTACAGGTTAACGTCTTAACTCTTTCTCTGGCATAATAGCTAAGGTCTTAGACTCTTACTCTGGCCTACTCGTTAAGGTGTTAACTCTTACTCTGGCCTACTGGTTAAGGTCTTAACTCTTACTCTGGCCTAATAGCTAAGGTCTTAGACTACTACTCTGGCCTACTGGTTAAGGTCTTAACTCTTACTCTGGTCTAATAGCTAAGGTCTTAACTCTTACTCTGGCCTAATACCTAAGGTCTTAGACTCGTACTATGGCCTACAGGTTACGGTCATAACTCTTACTCTGGCCTACTGGTTAAGGTCTTAACTCTTACTCTGGCCTAATAGCTAAGGTCTTAGACTCGTACTCGGGCCTAATGGTTAAGGTCTTAACTCTTACTCTGGCCTAATGGTTAAGGTCTTAACTCTTAATCTGGCCTACTGGTTAAGGTCTTAACTCTTACTCTGGCCTACTGGTTAAGGTCTTAACTCTTACTCTGGCCTAATAGCTAAGGTCTTAGACTCGTACTATGGCCTACAGGTTAAGGTCTTAAGTCTTACTCTGGCCTAATAGCTAAGGTCTTAGACTCGTACTATGGCCTATAGGTTAAGTTCTTGACTCTTACTCTGGCCTAATAGCTAAGGTCTTAGACTCGTACTATGGCCTAATGGTTAGGTCTTAAATCTTACTCTGGCCTAATAGCTAAGGTCTTAACTCTCACTCTGACCTACTGATTAAGGTCTTAACTTCTACTCTGGCTTAATAGCTAAGGTCTTAGACTCGTATTCTGGCCTAATGGTTAAGGTCTTGACTCTTACTCTGGCCTACAGGTTAAGGTCTTAACTCTTACTCTGGCCTAATAGCTAAGGTCTTAGACTCGTACTATGGCCTACTGGTTAAGGTCTTAAGTCTTACTCTGGCCTAATAGCTAAGGTCTTAGACTCGTACTATGGCCTATAGGTTAAGTTCTTGACTCTTACTCTGGCCTAATAGCTAAGGTCTTAGACTCGTACTATGGCCTAATGGTTAGGTCTTAAATCTTACTCTGGCCTACAGGTTAAGGTCTTAACTCTAACTCTGGCCTACTGGTTAAGGTCTTAACTCTTACTCTGGCCTACTGGTTAAGGTCTTAACTCTTACTCTGGCCTAATAGCTAAGGTCTTTGACTCGGACTATGGCCTACAGGTTAACGTCTTAACTCTTTCTCTGGCATAATAGCTAAGGTCTTAGACTCTTACTCTGGCCTACTCGTTAAGGTGTTAACTCTTACTCTGGCCTACTGGTTAAGGTCTTAACTCTTACTCTGGCCTAATAGCTAAGGTCTTAGACTACTACTCTGGCCTACTGGTTAAGGTCTTAACTCTTACTCTGGTCTAATAGCTAAGGTCTTAACTCTTACTCTGGCCTAATACCTAAGGTCTTAGACTCGTACTATGGCCTACAGGTTACGGCCATAACTCTTACTCTGGCCTACTGGTTAAGGTCTTAACTCTTACTCTGGCCTAATAGCTAAGGTCTTAGACTCGTACTCTGGCCTACTGGTTAAGGTCTTAACTCTTACTCTGGCCTACTGGTTAAGGTCTTAACTCTTACTCTGGCCTAATAGCTAACGTCTTAGACTCGTACTCTGGCCTAATGGTTAAGGTCTTAACTCTTACTCTGGCCTACTGGTTAAGGTCTTAACTCTTTCTCTGGCCTAATGGTTAAGGTCTTAACTCTTACTCTGGCATACTGGTTAAGGTCTTAACTCTTACTTTGGCCTAATAGTTAAGGTCTTAACTCTTACTCTGGCCTAATAGCTAAGGTCTTAACTCTTACTCTGGCCTAATAGCTAAGGTCTTAGACTCATACTCTGGCCTACTGGTTAAGGTCTTAACTCTTACTCTTTCCTAATAGCTAAGGTCTTAACTCTTACTCTGGCAAATAGCTAACGTCTTAGACTCGTACTCTGTCCTACTGGTTAAGGTCTTAACTCTTACTCTGGCCTAATAGCTAAGGTCTTAACTCTTACTCTGGCCTAATAGCTAAGGTCTTAACTCTTACTCTGGCCTACTGGTTAAGGTCTTAACTCTTACTCTGGCCTAATAGCTAAGGTCTTAGACTCGTACTCTGGCCTACTGGATAAGGTCTTAACTCTGACTCTGGCCTACTGGTTAAGGTCTTAACTCTTACTCTGGCCTAATAGCTAAGGTCTTAACTCTTACTTTGGCCTACTGATTAAGCTCTTAACTCTTACTCTGGCCTAATAGCTAAGGTCTTAACTCTTACTCTGGCTTACTGATTAAGGTCTTAACTCTTACTCTGGCCTAATAGCTAAGGTCTTAGACTCGTACTCGGGCCTAATGGTTAAGGTCTTAACTCTTACTCTGGCCTAATGGTTAAGGTCTTAACTCTTAATCTGGCCTACTGGTTAAGGTCTTAACTCTTACTCTGGCCTACTGGTTAAGGTCTTAACTCTTACTCTGGCCTAATAGCTAAGGTCTTAGACTTGCACTCTGGCCTAATAGCTAAGTTCTTAACTCTTACTCTGGCCAAATAGCTAAGGTCTTAGACTCGTACTATGGCCTACAAGTTAAGGTCTTAACTCTTACTCTGGCCTACTGGTTAAGGTCTTAACTCTTACACTTGCCTAATAGCTAAGGTCTTAGACTCTTAGTCTGGCCTACTGGTTAAGGTCTTAACTCTTACTCTGGCCTACTGGTTAAGGTCCTAACTCTTACTCTGGCCTTATAGCTAAGGTCTTAACTCTTACTCTGGCCTAATAGCTAAGGTCTAAGACTCGTACTATGTCCTACAGGTTAAAGGTCTTAACTCTTACTCTGGCCTAATAGCAATGGTCTTAGACTCGTACTATGGCCTACAGGTTAAGGTCATAACTCTTACTCTGGCCTACAAGTTAAGGTCTTAACTCTTACTCTGGCCTAATAGCTAAGGTCTTAACTCTCACTCTGACCTACTGATTAAGGTCTTAACTTCTACTCTGGCTTAATAGCTGAGGTCTTAGACTCATACTATGGCCTACTGGTTAAGGTCTTAACCCTTACTCTGGCCTAATAGCTAAGGTCTTAACTCTCACTCTGACCTACTGATTAAGGTCTTAACTTCTACTCTGGCTTAATAGCTAAGGTCTTAGACTCGTATTCTGGCCTAATGGTTAAGGTCTTGACTCTTACTCTGGCCTACAGGTTAAAGGTCTTAACTCTTACTCTGGCCTAATAGCAATGGTCTTAGACTCGTACTATGGCCTACAGGTTAAGGTCATAACTCTTACTCTGGCCTACAGGTTAAGGTCTTAACTCTTACTCTGGCCTAATAGCTAAGGTCTTAACTCTCACTCTGACCTACTGATTAAGGTCTTAACTTCTACTCTGGCTTAATAGCTGAGGTCTTAGACTCATACCATGGCCTAATGGTTAAGGTCTTGACTCTTACTCTGGCCTACAGGTTAAGGTCTTAACTCTTACTCTGGCCTAATAGCTAAGGTCTTAGACTCGTACTATGGCCTATAGGTTAAGTTCTTGACTCTTACTCTGGCCTAATAGCTAACGTCTTAGACTCATACTATGGCCTAATGGTTAAGGTTTTAAATCTTACCCTGGCCTACAGGTTAAGGTCTTAACTCTTACTCTGGCCTACTGGTTAAGGTCTTAACTCTTACTCTGGCCTACTGGTTAAGGTCTTAACTCTTACTCTGGCCTAATAGATAAGGTCTTAGACTCGTACTCTGGCCTAATGGTTACGGTCTTAACGCTTACTCTGGCCTAATAGCTAAGGTCTTAGACTCGTACTCTGGCCTAATAGCTAGGGTCTTAGACTCGTACTCTGGCCTAATGGTTAAGGTCTTAACTCTCACTCTGGCCTAATGTTTAAGGTCTTAACTCTTACCCTGGCCTACTGGTTAAGGTCTTAACTCTTACTCTGGCCTACTGGTTAAGGTCTAAACTCTTTCTCTGGCCTAATGGTTAAGGTCTTAACACTTTCTCTGGCCTAATGTTAAGGTCTTAACTCTTACTCTGGCCTACTGGTTAAGGTCTTAACTCTTACTCTAGCCTAATAGCTAAGGTCTTAGACTCGTACTATGGCCTACAGGTTAAGGTCTTAACTCTTACTCTGGCCAACTGGTTAAGGTCTTAACTCTTACTCTGGCCTAATAGCTAAGGTCTTAGACTCGTGCTATGGCCTACAGGTTAAGGTCTTAACTCTTACTCTGGCCTACTGGTTAAGGTCTTAACTCTTACTCTGGCCTAATAGCGAAGGTCTTAGACTTGTACTATGGCCTACAGGTTAAGGTATTAACTCTTACTCTGGCCTAATAGCTAAGGTCTTAGACTCGTACTCTGGCCTACTGTTTAAGGTCTTAACTCTTACTCTGGCCTAATAGCTAAGGTCTTAACTCTTACTCTGGCCTACTGGTTAAGGTCTTAACTCTTACTCTGGCCTAATAGCTAAGGTCTTAGACTCATACTCTGGCCTAATGTTTAAGGTCTTAACTCTTACTCTGGCCTAATAGCTAAGGTATTAGACTCGTACTCTGGCCTAATAGATAAGGTCTTAGACTCGTACACTGGCCTAATGGTTAAGGTCTTAACTCTTACTCTGGCCTTATGTTTAAGGTCTTAACTCTTACCCTGGCCTACTGGTTAAGGTCTTAACTCTTACTCTGGCCTACTGGTTAAGGTCTTAACTCTTTCTCTGGCCTAATGGTTAAGGTCTTAACTCTTACTCTGGCCTACTGGTTAAGGTCTTAACTCTTACTCTGGCCTAATAGCTAAGGTCTTAGACTCGTACTCTGGCCTAATGGTTAAGGTCTTAACTCCTACTCTGGCCTAATAGCTAAGGTCTTAACTCTTACTCTGGCCTAATAGCTAAGGACTTAGACTCGTACTCTGGCCTACTGGTTAAGGTCTTAACTCTTACTCTGGCCTAATAGCTAAGGTCTTAACTCTTACTCTGGCCTAAAAGCTAAGGTCTTAGACTCATACTCTGGCCTACTGGTTAAGGCCTTAACTCTTACTGTTTCCTAATAGCTAAGGTCTTAACTCTTACTCTGGCCTAATAGCTAACGTCTTAGACTCGTACTCTGGCCTACTGGTTAAGGTCTTATCTCTTACTCTGGCCTAATAGCTAAGGTCTTAACTCTTACTCTGGCCTAATAGCTAAGGTCTTAGACTCGTACTCTGGCCTAATGGTTAAGGTCTTAACTCTTACTCTGGCCTAATAGCTAAGGTCTTAACTCTTACTCTGGCCTAATAGTTAAGGTCTTAGACTCGTACTCTGGCCTACAGGTTAAGGTCTTAACTCTTACTCTGGCCTACTGGTTAAGGTCTTAACTCTTACTCTGGCCTAATAGCTAAGGTCTTAGACTCGTACTCTGGCCTAATAGCTAAGGTCTTAGACTCGTACTCTGGCCTAATGGTTAAGGTCTTAACTCTTACTCTGGCCTAATAGCTAAGGTCTTAACTCTTACTCTGGCCTACTGGTAAAGGTCTTCACTCTTACTCTGGCCTAATAGCTAAGGTCTTAGACTCGTACTCTGGCCTAATGGATAAGGTCTTAACTCTTACTCTGGCCTAATAGCTAAGGTCTTAACTCTTACTCTGGCCTATTAAATAAGGTCTTAGACTCATACTCTGGCCTACAGGTTAAGGTCTTAACTCTTACTCTGGCCTACTGGTTAATGTCTAAACTCTTACTCTGGCCTAATAGCTAAGGTCTTAACTCTTACTCTGGCCTAATACCTAAGGTCTTAGACTCGTACTATGGCCTACAGGTTACGGTCTTAACTCTTACTCTGGCCTACTGGTTAAGGTCTTAACTCTTACTCTGGCCTAATAGCTAAGGTCTTAGACTCGTACTCTGGCCTACTGGTTAAGGTCTTAACTCTTACTCTGGCCTACTGGTTATGGTCTTAACTCTTACTCTGGCCTAATAGCTAACGTCTTAGACTCGTACTCTGGCCTAATGGTTAAGGTCTTAACTCTTACTCTGGCCTACTGGTTAAGGTCTTAACTCTTTCTCTGGCCTAATGGTTAAGGTCTTAACTCTTACTTTGGCCTAATAGTTAAGGTCTTAGACTCGTACTCTTGCCTAATGGTTAAGGTCTTAACTCTTACTCTGGCCTAATAGCTAAGGTCTTAACTCTTACTCTGGCCTAATAGCTAAGATCGTAGACTCGCACTCTGGCCTACTGGTAAGGTCTTAACTCTTACTCTGGCCTAATAGCTAAGGTCCTAACTCTTACTCTGGCCTAATAGCTAAGGTCTTAGACTCGTACTCTGGCCTAATGGTTAAGGTCTTAACTCTTACTCTGGCCTAATAGCTAAGGTCTTAACTCTTACTCTGGCCTAATAGCGAAGGTCTTAGACTCGTACTCTGGCCTACTGGTTAAGGTCTTAACTCTTACTCTGGCCTAATAGCTAAGGTCCTAACTCTTACTCTGGCCTAATAGCTAAGGTCTTAGACTCGTACTCTGGCCTAATGGTTAAGGTCTTAACTCTTACTCTGGCCTAATAGCTAAGGTCTTAACTCTTACTCTGGCCTAACAGCTAAGGTCTTAGACTCGTACTCTGGGCTACTGGTTAAGGTCTTAACTCTTACTCTGGCCTAATAGCTAAGGTCTTAACTCTTTCTCTGGCATAATAGCTAAGGTCTTAGACTCTTACTCTGGCCTACTCGTTAAGGTGTTAACTCTTACTCTGGCCTACTGGTTAAGGTCTTAACTCTTACTCTGGCCTAATAGCTAAGGTCTTAGACTACTACTCTGGCCTACTGGTTAAGGTCTTAACTCTTACTCTGGCCTAATAGCTAAGGTCTTAACTCTTACTTTGGCCTAACAGCTAAGGTCTTAGACTCGTACTCTGGCCTACAGGTTAAGGTCTTAACTCTTACTCTGGCCTACTGGTTAAGGTCTTAACTCTTACTCTGGCCTAATAGCGAAGGTATTAACTCTTACTCTGGCCTAATAGCTAAGGTCTTAGACTCGTACTATGGCCTACAGGTTAAGGTCATGACTCTTACTCTGGCCTACAGGTTAAGGTCTTAACTCTTACTCTGGCCTAATAGCTAAGGGCTTAGACTCGTACTCTGGCCTACTGGTTAAGGTCTTAACTCTCACTCTGGCCTACTGGTTAAGGTCTTAACTCTTACTCTGGCCGAATAGCGAAGGTCTTAGACTCGTACTCTGGCCTAATAGATAAGGTCTTAGACTTGTACACTGGCCTAATGGTTAAGGTCTTAACTCTTACTCTGGCCTAATGTTTAAGGTCTTAACTCTTACCCCGGCCTACTGGTTAAGGTCTTAACTCTTACTCTGGCCTACTGGTTAAGGTCTTAACTCTTTCTCTGGCCTAATGATTAAGGTCTTAACTCTTACTCTGGTCTACTGGTTAAGGTCTTAACTCTTACTCTGGCCTAATAGCTAAGGTCTTAGACTCGTACTCTGGCCTAATGGTTAAGGTCTTAACTCCTACTCTGGCCTAATAGCTAAGGTCTTAACTCTTACTCTGGCCTACTAGCGAAGGACTGAGACTCGTACTCTGGCCTACTGGTTAAGGTCTTAACTCTTACTCTGGCCTAATAGCTAAGGTCCTAACTCTTACTCTGGCCTAAAAGCTAAGGTCTTAGACTCATACTCTGGCCTACTGGTTAAGGTCTTAACTCTTACTGTTTCCTAATAGCTAAGGTCTTAACTCTTACTCTGGCCTAATAGCTAACGTCTTAGACTCGTACTCTGGCCTACTGGTTAAGGTCTTATCTCTTACTCTGGCCTAATAGCTAAGGTCTTAACTCTTACTCTGGCCTAATAGCTAAGGTCTTAGACTCGTACTCCTGCCTAATGGTTAAGGTCTTAACTCTTACTCTGGCCTAATAGCTAAGGTCTTAACTCTTACTCTGGCCTAATAGTTAAGGTCTTAGACTCGTACTCTGGCCTACAGGTTAAGGTCTTAACTCTTACTCTGGCCTACTGGTTAAGGTCTTAACTCTTACTCTGGCCTAAAAGCTAAGGTCTTAGACTCGTACTCTGGCCTAATAGCTAAGGTCTTAGACTCGTACTCTGGCCTGATGGTTAAGGTCTTAACTCTTACTCTGGCCTAATAGCTAAGGTCTTAACTCTTACTCTGGCCTACTGGTGAAGGTCTTCACTCTTACTCTGGCCTAATAGCTAAGGTCTTAGACTCGTACTCTGGCCTAATGGTTAAGGTCTTAACTCTTACTCTGGCCTAATAGCTAAGGTCTTAAATCTTACTCTGGCCTAATAAATAAGGTCTTAGACTCGTACTCTGGCCTACAGGTTAAGGTCTTAACTCTTACTCTGGCCTACTGGTTAAGGTCTAAACTCTTACTCTGGCCTAATAGCTAAGGTCTTAACTCTTACTCTGGCCTAATACCTAAGGTCTTAGACTCGTACTATGGCCTACAGGTTACGGTCTTAACTCTTACTCTGGCCTACTGGTTAAGGTCTTAACTCTTACTCTGGCCTAATAGCTAAGGTCTTAGACTCGTACTCTGGCCTACTGGTTAAGGTCTTAACTCTCACTCTGGCCTACTGGTTAAGGTCTTAACTCTTACTCTGGCCTAATAGCTAACGTCTTAGACTCGTACTCTGGCCTAATGGATAAGGTCTTAACTCTTACTCTGGCCTAATAGCTAAGGTCTTAACTCTTACTCTGGCCTAATAGCTAAGGTCTTAGACTCGTACTCTGGCCTACTGGTTAAGGTCTTAACTCCTACTCTGGCCTAATAGCTAAGGTCTTAACTCTTACTCTGGCCTAATAGCTAAGGTCTTAGACTCATACTCTGGCCTACTGGTTAAGGTCTTAACTCTTACTCTTTCCTAATAGCTAAGGTCTTAACTCTTACTCTGGCCTAATAGGTAACGTCTTAGACTCGTACTCTGTCCTACTGGTTAAGGTCTTAACTCTTACTCTGGCCTAATAGCTAAGGTCTTAACTCTTACTCTGGCCTAATAGCTAAGGTCTTAACTCTTACTCTGGCCTACTGGTGAAGGTCTTAACTCTTACTCTGGCCTAATAGCTAAGGTCTTAGACTCGTACTCTGGCCTACTGGATAAGGTCTTAACTCTGACTCTGGCCTACTGGTTAAGGTCTTAACTCTTACTCTGGCCTAATAGCTAAGGTCTTAACTCTTACTTTGGCCTACTGATTAAGCTCTTAACTCTTACTCTGGCCTAATAGCTAAGGTCTTAACTCTTACTCTGGCTTACTGATTAAGGTCTTAACTCTTACTCTGGCCTAATAGCTAAGGTCTTAGACTCGTACTCGGGCCTAATGGTTAAGGTCTTAACTATTACTCTGGCCTAATGGTTAAGGTCTTAACTCTTAATCTGGCCTACTGGTTAAGGTCGTAACTCTTACTCTGGCCTACTGGTTAAGGTCTTAACTCTTACTCTGGCCTAATAGCTAAGGTCTTAGACTTGCACTCTGGCCTAATAGCTAAGTTCTTAACTCTTACTCTGGCCAAATAGCTAAGGTCTTAGACTCGTACTATGGCCTACAAGTTAAGGTCTTAACTCTTACTCTGGCCTACTGGTTAAGGTCTTAACTCTTACACTTGCCTAATAGCTAAGGTCTTAGACTCTTAGTCTGGCCTACTGGTTAAGGTCTTAACTCTTACTCTGGCCTACTGGTTAAGGTCCTAACTCTTACTCTGGCCTTATAGCTAAGGTCTTAACTCTTACTCTGGCCTAATAGCTAAGGTCTAAGACTCGTACTATGTCTTACAGGTTAAAGGTCTTAACTCTTACTCTGGCCTAATAGCTATGGTCTTAGACTCGTACTATGGCCTACAGGTTAAGGTCATAACTCTTACTCTGGCCTACAGGTTAAGGTCTTAACTCTTACTCTGGCCTAATAGCTAAGGTCTTAGACTCGTACTCTGGCCTACTGGTTAAGGTCTTAACTCTTACTCTGGCCTACTGGTTAAGGTCTTAACTCTTACTCTGGCCTAATAGCTAAGGTCTTAACTCTCACTCTGACCTACTGATTAAGGTCTTAACTTCTACTCTGGCTTAATAGCTAAGGTCTTAGACTCGTATTCTGGCCTAATGGTTAAGGTCTTGACTCTTACTCTGGCCTACAGGTTAAGGTCTTAACTCTTACTCTGGCCTAATAGCTAAGGTCTTAGACTCGTACTATGGCCTACAGGTTAAGGTCTTAAGTCTTACTCTGGCCTAATAGCTAAGGTCTTAGACTCGTACTATGGCCTATAGGTTAAGTTCTTGACTCTTACTCTGGCCTAATAGCTAAGGTCTTAGACTCGTACTATGGCCTAATGGTTAGGTCTTAAATCTTACTCTGGCCTACAGGTTAAGGTCTTAACTCTTACTCTGGCCTACTGGTTAAGGTCTTAACTCTTACTCTGGTCTAATAGCTAAGGTCTTTGACTCGGACTATGGCCTACAGGTTAACGTCTTAACTCTTTCTCTGGCATAATAGCTAAGGTCTTAGACTCTTACTCTGGCCTACTCGTTAAGGTGTTAACTCTTACTCTGGCCTACTGGTTAAGGTCTTAACTCTTACTCTGGCCTAATAGCTAAGGTCTTAGACTACTACTCTGGCCTACTGGTTAAGGTCTTAACTCTTACTCTGGTCTAATAGCTAAGGTCTTAACTCTTACTCTGGCCTAATACCTAAGGTCTTAGACTCGTACTATGGCCTACAGGTTACGGTCATAACTCTTACTCTGGCCTACTGGTTAAGGTCTTAACACTTACTCTGGCCTAATAGCTAAGGTCTTAGACTCGTACTCTGGCCTACTGGTTAAGGTCTTAACTCTTACTCTGGCCTACTGGTTAAGGTCTTAACTCTTACTCTGGCCTAATAGCTAACGTCTTAGACTCGTACTCTGGCCTAATGGTTAAGGTCTTAACTCTTACTCTGGCCTACTGGTTAAGGTCTTAACTCTTACTCTGGCCTAATAGCTAAGGTCTTAGACTCGTACTCTGGCCTACTGGATAAGGTCTTAACTCTGACTCTGGCCTACTGGTTAAGGTCTTAACTCTTACTCTGGCCTAATAGCTAAGGTCTTAACTCTTACTTTGGCCTACTGATTAAGCTCTTAACTCTTACTCTGGCCTAATAGCTAAGGTCTTAACTCTTACTCTGGCTTACTGATTAAGGTCTTAACTCTTACTCTGGCCTAATAGCTAAGGTCTTAGACTCGTACTCGGGCCTAATGGTTAAGGTCTTAACTCTTACTCTGGCCTAATGGTTAAGGTCTTAACTCTTAATCTGGCCTACTGGTTAAGGTCTTAACTCTTACTCTGGCCTACTGGTTAAGGTCTTAACTCTTACTCTGGCCTAATAGCTAAGGTCTTAGACTCGTACTATGGCCTACAGGTTAAGGTCTTAAGTCTTACTCTGGCCTAATAGCTAAGGTCTTAGACTCGTACTATGGCCTATAGGTTAAGTTCTTGACTCTTACTCTGGCCTAATAGCTAAGGTCTTAGACTCGTACTATGGCCTAATGGTTAGGTCTTAAATCTTACTCTGGCCTAATAGCTAAGGTCTTAACTCTCACTCTGACCTACTGATTAAGGTCTTAACTTCTACTCTGGCTTAATAGCTAAGGTCTTAGACTCGTATTCTGGCCTAATGGTTAAGGTCTTGACTCTTACTCTGGCCTACAGGTTAAGGTCTTAACTCTTACTCTGGCCTAATAGCTAAGGTCTTAGACTCGTACTATGGCCTACAGGTTAAGGTCTTAAGTCTTACTCTGGCCTAATAGCTAAGGTCTTAGACTCGTACTATGGCCTATAGGTTAAGTTCTTGACTCTTACTCTGGCCTAATAGCTAAGGTCTTAGACTCGTACTATGGCCTAATGGTTAGGTCTTAAATCTTACTCTGGCCTACAGGTTAAGGTCTTAACTCTTACTCTGGCCTACTGGTTAAGGTCTTAACTCTTACTCTGGCCTACTGGTTAAGGTCTTAACTCTTACTCTGGCCTAATAGCTAAGGTCTTTGACTCGGACTATGGCCTACAGGTTAACGTCTTAACTCTTTCTCTGGCATAATAGCTAAGGTCTTAGACTCTTACTCTGGCCTACTCGTTAAGGTGTTAACTCTTACTCTGGCCTACTGGTTAAGGTCTTAACTCTTACTCTGGCCTAATAGCTAAGGTCTTAGACTACTACTCTGGCCTACTGGTTAAGGTCTTAACTCTTACTCTGGTCTAATAGCTAAGGTCTTAACTCTTACTCTGGCCTAATACCTAAGGTCTTAGACTCGTACTATGGTCTACAGGTTACGGTCATAACTCTTACTCTGGCCTACTGGTTAAGGTCTTAACTCTTACTCTGGCCTAATAGCTAAGGTCTTAGACTCGTACTCTGGCCTACTGGTTAAGGTCTTAACTCTTACTCTGGCCTACTGGTTAAGGTCTTAACTCTTACTCTGGCCTAATAGCTAACGTCTTAGACTCGTACTCTGGCCTAATGGTTAAGGTCTTAACTCTTACTCTGGCCTACTGGTTAAGGTCTTAACTCTTTCTCTGGCCTAATGGTTAAGGTCTTAACTCTTACTCTGGCATACTGGTTAAGGTCTTAACTCTTACTTTGGCCTAATAGTTAAGGTCTTAACTCTTACTCTGGCCTAATAGCTAAGGTCTTAACTCTTACTCTGGCCTAATAGCTAAGGTCTTAGACTCATACTCTGGCCTACTGGTTAAGGTCTTAACTCTTACTCTTTCCTAATAGCTAAGGTCTTAACTCTTACTCTGGCCTAATAGCTAACGTCTTAGACTCGTACTCTGTCCTACTGGTTAAGGTCTTAACTCTTACTCTGGCCTAATAGCTAAGGTCTTAACTCTTACTCTGGCCTAATAGCTAAGGTCTTAACTCTTACTCTGGCCTACTGGTTAAGGTCTTAACTCTTACTCTGGCCTAATAGCTAAGGTCTTAGACTCGTACTCTGGCCTACTGGATAAGGTCTTAACTCTGACTCTGGCCTACTGGTTAAGGTCTTAACTCTTACTCTGGCCTAATAGCTAAGGTCTTAACTCTTACTTTGGCCTACTGATTAAGCTCTTAACTCTTACTCTGGCCTAATAGCTAAGGTCTTAACTCTTACTCTGGCTTACTGATTAAGGTCTTAACTCTTACTCTGGCCTAATAGCTAAGGTCTTAGACTCGTACTCGGGCCTAATGGTTAAGGTCTTAACTCTTACTCTGGCCTAATGGTTAAGGTCTTAACTCTTAATCTGGCCTACTGGTTAAGGTCTTAACTCTTACTCTGGCCTACTGGTTAAGGTCTTAACTCTTACTCTGGCCTAATAGCTAAGGTCTTAGACTCGTACTATGGCCTACAGGTTAAGGTCTTAAGTCTTACTCTGGCCTAATAGCTAAGGTCTTAGACTCGTACTATGGCCTATAGGTTAAGTTCTTGACTCTTACTCTGGCCTAATAGCTAAGGTCTTAGACTCGTACTATGGCCTAATGGTTAGGTCTTAAATCTTACTCTGGCCTAATAGCTAAGGTCTTAACTCTCACTCTGACCTACTGATTAAGGTCTTAACTTCTACTCTGGCTTAATAGCTAAGGTCTTAGACTCGTATTCTGGCCTAATGGTTAAGGTCTTGACTCTTACTCTGGCCTACAGGTTAAGGTCTTAACTCTTACTCTGGCCTAATAGCTAAGGTCTTAGACTCGTACTATGGCCTACAGGTTAAGGTCTTAAGTCTTACTCTGGCCTAATAGCTAAGGTCTTAGATTCGTACTATGGCCTATAGGTTAAGTTCTTGACTCTTACTCTGGCCTAATAGCTAAGGTCTTAGACTCGTACTATGGCCTAATGGTTAGGTCTTAAATCTTACTCTGGCCTACAGGTTAAGGTCTTAACTCTTACTCTGGCCTACTGGTTAAGGTCTTAACTCTTACTCTGGCCTACTGGTTAAGGTCTTAACTCTTACTCTGGCCTAATAGCTAAGGTCTTTGACTCGGACTATGGCCTACAGGTTAACGTCTTAACTCTTTCTCTGGCATAATAGCTAAGGTCTTAGACTCTTACTCTGGCCTACTCGTTAAGGTGTTAACTCTTACTCTGGCCTACTGGTTAAGGTCTTAACTCTTACTCTGGCCTAATAGCTAAGGTCTTAGACTACTACTCTGGCCTACTGGTTAAGGTCTTAACTCTTACTCTGGTCTAATAGCTAAGGTCTTAATTCTTACTCTGGCCTAATACCTAAGGTCTTAGACTCGTACTATGGCCTACAGGTTACGGTCATAACTCTTACTCTGGCCTACTGGTTAAGGTCTTAACTCTTACTCTGGCCTAATAGCTAAGGTCTTAGACTCGTACTCTGGCCTACTGGTTAAGGTCTTAACTCTTACTCTGGCCTACTGGTTAAGGTCTTAACTCTTACTCTGGCCTAATAGCTAACGTCTTAGACTCGTACTCTGGCCTAATGGTTAAGGTCTTAACTCTTACTCTGGCCTACTGGTTAAGGTCTTAACTCTTTCTCTGGCCTAATGGTTAAGGTCTTAACTCTTACTCTGGCATACTGGTTAAGGTCTTAACTCTTACTTTGGCCTAATAGTTAAGGTCTTAACTCTTACTCTGGCCTAATAGCTAAGGTCTTAACTCTTACTCTGGCCTAATAGCTAAGGTCTTAGACTCATACTCTGGCCTACTGGTTAAGGTCTTAACTCTTACTCTTTCCTAATAGCTAAGGTCTTAACTCTTACTCTGGCCTAATAGCTAACGTCTTAGACTCGTACTCTGTCCTACTGGTTAAGGTCTTAACTCTTACTCTGGCCTAATAGCTAAGGTCTTAACTCTTACTCTGGCCTAATAGCTAAGGTCTTAACTCTTACTCTGGCCTACTGGTTAAGGTCTTAACTCTTACTCTGGCCTAATAGCTAAGGTCTTAGACTCGTACTCTGGCCTACTGGATAAGGTCTTAACTCTGACTCTGGCCTACTGGTTAAGGTCTTAACTCTTACTCTGGCCTAATAGCTAAGGTCTTAACTCTTACTTTGGTCTACTGATTAAGCTCTTAACTCTTACTCTGGCCTAATAGCTAAGGTCTTAACTCTTACTCTGGCTTACTGATTAAGGTCTTAACTCTTACTCTGGCCTAATAGCTAAGGTCTTAGACTCGTACTCGGGCCTAATGGTTAAGGTCTTAACTCTTACTCTGGCCTAATGGTTAAGGTCTTAACTCTTAATCTGGCCTACTGGTTAAGGTCTTAACTCTTACTCTGGCCTACTGGTTAAGGTCTTAACTCTTACTCTGGCCTAATAGCTAAGGTCTTAGACTTGCACTCTGGCCTAATAGCTAAGTTCTTAACTCTTACTCTGGCCAAATAGCTAAGGTCTTAGACTCGTACTATGGCCTACAAGTTAAGGTCTTAACTCTTACTCTGGCCTACTGGTTAAGGTCTTAACTCTTACACTTGCCTAATAGCTAAGGTCTTAGACTCTTAGTCTGGCCTACTGGTTAAGGTCTTAACTCTTACTCTGGCCTACTGGTTAAGGTCCTAACTCTTACTCTGGCCTTATAGCTAAGGTCTTAACTCTTACTCTGGCCTAATAGCTAAGGTCTAAGACTCGTACTATGTCCTACAGGTTAAAGGTCTTAACTCTTACTCTGGCCTAATAGCAATGGTCTTAGACTCGTACTATGGCCTACAGGTTAAGGTCATAACTCTTACTCTGGCCTACAGGTTAAGGTCTCAACTCTTACTCTGGCCTAATAGCTAAGGTCTTAACTCTCACTCTGACCTACTGATTAAGGTCTTAACTTCTACTCTGGCTTAATAGCTGAGGTCTTAGACTCATACTATGGCCTACTGGTTAAGGTCTTAACCCTTACTCTGGCCTAATAGCTAAGGTCTTAACTCTCACTCTGACCTACTGATTAAGGTCTTAACTTCTACTCTGGCTTAATAGCTAAGGTCTTAGACTCGTATTCTGGCCTAATGGTTAAGGTCTTGACTCTTACTCTGGCCTACAGGTTAAGGTCTTAACTCTTACTCTGGCCTAATAGCTAAGGTCTTAGACTCGTACTATGGCCTATAGGTTAAGTTCTTGACTCTTACTCTGGCCTAATAGCTAACGTCTTAGACTCGTACTATGGCCTAATGGTTAAGGTCTTAAATCTTACCCTGGCCTACAGGTTAAGGTCTTAACTCTTACTCTGGCCTACTGGTTAAGGTCTTAACTCTTACTCTGGCCTACTGGTTAAGGTCTTAACTCTTACTCTGGCCTAATAGCTAAGGTCTTAGACTCGTACTCTGGCCTAATGGTTACGGTCTTAACGCTTACTCTGGCCTAATAGCTAAGGTCTTAGACTCGTACTCTGGCCTAATAGCTAGGGTCTTAGACTCGTACTCTGGCCTAATGGTTAAGGTCTTAACTCTCACTCTGGCCTAATGTTTAAGGTCTTAACTCTTACCCTGGCCTACTGGTTAAGGTCTTAACTCTTACTCTGGCCTACTGGTTAAGGTCTAAACTCTTTCTCTGGCCTAATGGTTAAGGTCTTAACACTTTCTCTGGCCTAATGTTAAGGTCTTAACTCTTACTCTGGCCTACTGGTTAAGGTCTTAACTCTTAATCTAGCCTAATAGCTAAGGTCTTAGACTCGTACTATGGCCTACAGGTTAAGGTCTTAACTCTTACTCTGGCCAACTGGTTAAGGTCTTAACTCTTACTCTGGCCTAATAGCTAAGGTCTTAGACTCGTGCTATGGCCTACAGGTTAAGGTCTTAACTCTTACTCTGGCCTACTGGTTAAGGTCTTAACTCTTACTCTGGCCTAATAGCGAAGGTCTTAGACTTGTACTATGGCCTACAGGTTAAGGTATTAACTCTTACTCTGGCCTAATAGCTAAGGTCTTAGACTCGTACTCTGGCCTACTGTTTAAGGTCTTAACTCTTACTCTGGCCTAATAGCTAAGGTCTTAACTCTTACTCTGGCCTACTGGTTAAGGTCTTAACTCTTACTCTGGCCTAATAGCTAAGGTCTTAGACTCGTACTCTGGCCTAATGTTTAAGGTCTTAACTCTTACTCTGGCCTAATAGCTAAGGTATTAGACTCGTACTCTGGCCTAATAGATAAGGTCTTAGACTCGTACACTGGCCTAATGGTTAAGGTCTTAACTCTTACTCTGGCCTAATGTTTAAGGTCTTTACTCTTACCCTGGCCTACTGGTTAAGGTCTTAACTCTTACTCTGGCCTACTGGTTAAGGTCTTAACTCTTTCTCTGGCCTAATGGTTAAGGTCTTAACTCTTACTCTGGCCTACTGGTTAAGGTCTTAACTCTTACTCTGGCCTAATAGCTAAGGTCTTAGACTCGTACTCTGGCCTAATGGTTAAGGTCTTAACTCCTACTCTGGCCTAATAGCTAAGGTCTTAACTCTTACTCTGGCCTAATAGCTAAGGACTTAGACTCGTACTCTGGCCTACTGGTTAAGGTCTTAACTCTTACTCTGGCCTAATAGCTAAGGTCTTAACTCTTACTCTGGCCTAAAAGCTAAGGTCTTAGACTCATACTCTGGCCTACTGGTTAAGGTCTTAACTCTTACTGTTTCCTAATAGCTAAGGTCTTAACTCTTACTCTGGCCTAATAGCTAACGTCTTAGACTCGTACTCTGGCCTACTGGTTAAGGTCTTATCTCGTACTCTGGCCTAATAGCTAAGGTCTTAACTCTTACTCTGGCCTAATACCTAAGGTCTTAGACTCGTACTATGGCCTACAGGTTACGGTCTTAACTCTTACTCTGGCCTAATAGCTAAGGTCTTAGACTCGTACTCTGGCCTACTGGTTAAGGTCTTAACTCTTACTCTGGCCTACTGGTTAAGGTCTTAACTCTTACTCTGGCCTAATAGCTAACGTCTTAGACTCGTACTCTGGCCTAATGGTTAAGGTCTTAACTCTTACTCTGGCCTACTGGTTAAGGTCTTAACTCTTTCTCTGGCCTAATGGTTAAGGTCTAAACTCTTACTCTGGCATACTGGTTAAGGTCTTAACTCTTACTTTGGCCTAATAGTTAAGGTCTTAGACTCGTACTCTGGCCTAATGGTTAAGGTCTTAACTCTTACTCTGGCCTAATAGCTAAGGTCTTAACTCTTACTCTGGCCTAATAGCTAAGATCTTAGACTCACACTCTGGCCTACTGGTTAAGGTCTTAACTCTTACTCTGGCCTAATAGCTAAGGTCTTAACTCTTACTCTGGCCTAATAGCTAAGGTCTTAGACTCGTACTCTGGCCTAATGGTTAAGGTCTTAACTCTTACTCTGGCCTAATAGCTAAGGTCTTAACTCTTACTCTGGCCTAATAGCTAAGGTCTTAGACTCGTACTCTGGCCTACTGGTTAAGGTCTTAACTCTTACTCTGGCCTAATAGCTAAGGTCTTAACTCTTACTCTGGCCTAATAGCTAAGGTCTTAGACTCATACTCTGGCCTACTGGTTAAGGTCTTAACTCTTACTCTTTCCTAATAGCTAAGGTCTTAACTCTTACTCTGGCCTAATAGCTAACGTCTTAGACTCGTACTCTGTCCTACTGGTTAAGGTCTTAACTCTTACTCTGGCCTAATAGCTAAGGTCTTAACTCTTACTCTGGCCTAATAGCTAAGGTCTTAACTCTTACTCTGGCCTACTGGTTAAGGTCTTAACTCTTACTCTGGCCTAATAGCTAAGGTCTTAGACTCGTACTCTGGCCTACTGGATAAGGTCTTAACTCTGACTCTGGCCTACTGGTTAAGGTCTTAACTCTTACTCTGGCCTAATAGCTAAGGTCTTAACTCTTACTTTGGCCTACTGATTAAGCTCTTAACTCTTACTCTGGCCTAATAGCTAAGGTCTTAACTCTTACTCTGGCTTACTGATTAAGGTCTTAACTCTTACTCTGGCCTAATAGCTAAGGTCTTAGACTCGTACTCGGGCCTAATGGTTAAGGTCTTAACTCTTACTCTGGCCTAATGGTTAAGGTCTTAACTCTTAATCTGGCCTACTGGTTAAGGTCTTAACTCTTACTCTGGCCTACTGGTTAAGGTCTTAACTCTTACTCTGGCCTAATAGCTAAGGTCTTAGACTTGCTCTCTGGCCTAATAGCTAAGTTCTTAACTCTTACTCTGGCCAAATAGCTAAGGTCTTAGACTCGTACTATGGCCTACAAGTTAAGGTCTTAACTCTTACTCTGGCCTACTGGTTAAGGTCTTAACTCTTACACTTGCCTAATAGCTAAGGTCTTAGACTCTTAGTCTGGCCTACTGGTTAAGGTCTTAACTCTTACTCTGGCCTACTGGTTAAGGTCCTAACTCTTACTCTGGCCTTATAGCTAAGGTCTTAACTCTTACTCTGGCCTAATAGCTAAGGTCTAAGACTCGTACTATGTCCTACAGGTTAAAGGTCTTAACTCTTACTCTGGCCTAATAGCTATGGTCTTAGACTCGTACTATGGCCTACAGGATAAGGTCATAACTCTTACTCTGGCCTACAGGTTAAGGTCTTAACTCTTACTCTGGCCTAATAGCTAAGGTCTTAGACTCGTACTCTGGCCTACTGGTTAAGGTCTTAACTCTTACTCTGGCCTACTGGTTAAGGTCTTAACTCTTACTCTGGCCTAATAGCTGAGGTCTTAGACTCATACTATGGCCTACTGGTTAAGGTCTTAACTCTTACTCTGGCCTAATAGCTAAGGTCTTAACTCTCACTCTGACCTACTGATTAAGGTCTTAACTTCTACTCTGGCTTAATAGCTAAGGTCTTAGACTCGTATTCTGGCCTAATGGTTAAGGTCTTGACTCTTACTCTGGCCTACAGGTTAAGGTCTTAACTCTTACTCTGGCCTAATAGCTAAGGTCTTAGACTCGTACTATGGCCTATAGGTTAAGTTCTTGACTCTTACTCTGGCCTAATAGCTAAGGTCTTAGACTCGTACTATGGCCTAATGGTTAAGGTCTTAAATCTTACTCTGGCCTACAGGTTAAGGTCTTAACTCTTACTCTGGCCTACTGGTTAAGGTCTTAACTCTTACTCTGGCCTACTGGTTAAGGTCTTAACTCTTACTCTGGCCTAATAGCTAAGGTCTTAGACTCGTACTCTGGCCTAATGGTTACGGTCTTAACGCTTACTCTGGCCTAATAGCTAAGGTCTTAGACTCGTACTCTGGCCTAATGGTTACGGTCTTAACGCTTACTCTGGCCTAATAGCTAAGGTCTTAGACTCGTACTCTGGCCTAATAGCTAGGGTCTTAGACTCGTACTCTGGCCTAATGGTTAAGGTCTTAACTCTCACTCTGGCCTAATGTTTAAGGTCTTAATCCTTACCCTGGCCTACTGGTTAAGGTCTTAACTCTTACTCTGGCCTACTGGTTAAGGTCTAAACTCTTTCTCTGGCCTAATGGTTAAGGTCTTAACACTTTCTCTGGCCTAATGTTAAGGTCTTAACTCTTACTCTGGCCTACTGGTTAAGGTCTTAACTCTTACTCTAGCCTAATAGCTAAGGTCTTAGACTTGTACTATGGCCTACAGGTTAAGGTCTTAACTCTTACTCTGGCCAACTGGTTAAGGTCTTAACTCTTACTCTGGCCTAATAGCTAAGGTCTTAGACTCGTGCTATGGCCTACAGGTTAAGGTCTTAACTCTTACTCTGGCCTACTGGTTAAGGTCTTAACTCTTACTCTGGCCTAATAGCGAAGGTCTTAGACTTGTACTATGGCCTACAGGTTAAGGTATTAACTCTTACTCTGGCCTAATAGCTAAGGTCTTAGACTCGTACTCTGGCCTACTGTTTAAGGTCTTAACTCTTACTCTGGCCTAATAGCTAAGGTCTTAACTCTTACTCTGGCCTACTGGTTAAGGTCTTAACTCTTACTCTGGCCTAATAGCTAAGGTCTTAGACTCGTACTCTGGCCTAATGTTTAAGGTCTTAACTCTTACTCTGGCCTAATAGCTAAGGTATTAGACTCGTACTCTGGCCTAATAGATAAGGTCTTAGACTCGTACACTGGCCTAATGGTTAAGGTCTTAACTCTTACTCTGGCCTAATGTTTAAGGTCTTAACTCTTACCCTGGCCTACTGGTTAAGGTCTTAACTCTTACTCTGGCCTACTGGTTAAGGTCTTAACTCTTTCTCTGGCCTAATGGTTAAGGTCTTAACTCTTACTCTGGCCTACTGGTTAAGGTCTTAACTCTTACTCTGGCCTAATAGCTAAGGTCTTAGACTCGTACTCTGGCCTAATGGTTAAGGTCTTAACTCCTACTCTGGCCTAATAGCTAAGGTCTTAACTCTTACTCTGGCCTAATAGCTAAGGACTTAGACTCGTACTCTGGCCTACTGGTTAAGGTCTTAACTCTTACTCTGGCCTAATAGCTAAGGTCTTAACTCTTACTCTGGCCTAAAAGCTAAGGTCTTAGACTCATACTCTGGCCTACTGGTTAAGGTCTTAACTCTTACTGTTTCCTAATAGCTAAGGTCTTTACTCTTACTCTGGCCTAATAGCTAACGTCTTAGACTCGTACTCTGGCCTACTGGTTAAGGTCTTATCTCTTACTCTGGCCTAATAGCTAAGGTCTTAACTCTTACTCTGGCCTAATAGCTAAGGTCTTAGACTCGTACTCTGGCCTAATGGTTAAGGTCTTAACTCTTACTCTGGCCTAATAGCTAAGGTCTTAACTCTTACTCTGGCCTAATAGTTAAGGTCTTAGACTCGTACTCTGGCCTACAGGTTAAGGTCTTAACTCTTACTCTGGCCTACTGGTTAAGGTCTTAACTCTTACTCTGGCCTAATAGCTAAGGTCTTAGACTCGTACTCTGGCCTAATAGCTAAGGTCTTAGACTCGTACTCTGGCCTAATGGTTAAGGTCTTAACTCTTACTCTGGCCTAATAGCTAAGGTCTTAACTCTTACTCTGGCCTACTGGTAAAGGTCTTCACTCTTACTCTGGCCTACTGGTTAAGGTCCTAACTCTTACTCTGGCCTTATAGCTAAGGTCTTAACTCTTACTCTGGCCTAATAGCTAAGGTCTAAGACTCGTACTATGTCCTACAGGTTAAAGGTCTTAACTCTTACTCTGGCCTAATAGCTATGGTCTTAGACTCGTACTATGGCCTACAGGATAAGGTCATAACTCTTACTCTGGCCTACAGGTTAAGGTCTTAACTCTTACTCTGGCCTAATAGCTAAGGTCTTAGACTCGTACTCTGGCCTACTGGTTAAGGTCTTAACTCTTACTCTGGCCTACTGGTTAAGGTCTTAACTCTTACTCTGGCCTAATAGCTGAGGTCTTAGACTCATACTATGGCCTACTGGTTAAGGTCTTAACTCTTACTCTGGCCTAATAGCTAAGGTCTTAACTCTCACTCTGACCTACTGATTAAGGTCTTAACTTCTACTCTGGCTTAATAGCTAAGGTCTTAGACTCGTATTCTGGCCTAATGGTTAAGGTCTTGACTCTTACTCTGGCCTACAGGTTAAGGTCTTAACTCTTACTCTGGCCTAATAGCTAAGGTCTTAGACTCGTACTATGGCCTATAGGTTAAGTTCTTGACTCTTACTCTGGCCTAATAGCTAAGGTCTTAGACTCGTACTATGGCCTAATGGTTAAGGTCTTAAATCTTACTCTGGCCTACAGGTTAAGGTCTTAACTCTTACTCTGGCCTACTGGTTAAGGTCTTAACTCTTACTCTGGCCTACTGGTTAAGGTCTTAACTCTTACTCTGGCCTAATAGCTAAGGTCTTAGACTCGTACTCTGGCCTAATGGTTACGGTCTTAACGCTTACTCTGGCCTAATAGCTAAGGTCTTAGACTCGTACTCTGGCCTAATGGTTACGGTCTTAACGCTTACTCTGGCCTAATAGCTAAGGTCTTAGACTCGTACTCTGGCCTAATAGCTAGGGTCTTAGACTCGTACTCTGGCCTAATGGTTAAGGTCTTAACTCTCACTCTGGCCTAATGTTTAAGGTCTTAATCCTTACCCTGGCCTACTGGTTAAGGTCTTAACTCTTACTCTGGCCTACTGGTTAAGGTCTAAACTCTTTCTCTGGCCTAATGGTTAAGGTCTTAACACTTTCTCTGGCCTAATGTTAAGGTCTTAACTCTTACTCTGGCCTACTGGTTAAGGTCTTAACTCTTACTCTAGCCTAATAGCTAAGGTCTTAGACTTGTACTATGGCCTACAGGTTAAGGTCTTAACTGTTACTCTGGCCAACTGGTTAAGGTCTTAACTCTTACTCTGGCCTAATAGCTAAGGTCTTAGACTCGTGCTATGGCCTACAGGTTAAGGTCTTAACTCTTACTCTGGCCTACTGGTTAAGGTCTTAACTCTTACTCTGGCCTAATAGCGAAGGTCTTAGACTTGTACTATGGCCTACAGGTTAAGGTATTAACTCTTACTCTGGCCTAATAGCTAAGGTCTTAGACTCGTACTCTGGCCTACTGTTTAAGGTCTTAACTCTTACTCTGGCCTAATAGCTAAGGTCTTAACTCTTACTCTGGCCTACTGGTTAAGGTCTTAACTCTTACTCTGGCCTAATAGCTAAGGTCTTAGACTCGTACTCTGGCCTAATGTTTAAGGTCTTAACTCTTACTCTGGCCTAATAGCTAAGGTATTAGACTCGTACTCTGGCCTAATAGATAAGGTCTTAGACTCGTACACTGGCCTAATGGTTAAGGTCTTAACTCTTACTCTGGCCTAATGTTTAAGGTCTTAACTCTTACCCTGGCCTACTGGTTAAGGTCTTAACTCTTACTCTGGCCTACTGGTTAAGGTCTTAACTCTTTCTCTGGCCTAATGGTTAAGGTCTTAACTCTTACTCTGGCCTACTGGTTAAGGTCTTAACTCTTACTCTGGCCTAATAGCTAAGGTCTTAGACTCGTACTCTGGCCTAATGGTTAAGGTCTTAACTCCTACTCTGGCCTAATAGCTAAGGTCTTAACTCTTACTCTGGCCTAATAGCTAAGGTCTTAACTCTTACTCTGGCCTAAAAGCTAAGGTCTTAGACTCATACTCTGGCCTACTGGTTAAGGTCTTAACTCTTACTGTTTCCTAATAGCTAAGGTCTTAACTCTTACTCTGGCCTAATAGCTAACGTCTTAGACTCGTACTCTGGCCTACTGGTTAAGGTCTTATCTCTTACTCTGGCCTAATAGCTAAGGTCTTAACTCTTACTCTGGCCTAATAGCTAAGGTCTTAGACTCGTACTCTGGCCTAATGGTTAAGGTCTTAACTCTTACTCTGGCCTAATAGCTAAGGTCTTAACTCTTACTCTGGCCTAATAGTTAAGGTCTTAGACTCGTACTCTGGCCTACAGGTTAAGGTCTTAACTCTTACTCTGGCCTACTGGTTAAGGTCTTAACTCTTACTCTGGCCTAATAGCTAAGGTCTTAGACTCGTACTCTGGCCTAATAGCTAAGGTCTTAGACTCGTACTCTGGCCTAATGGTTAAGGTCTTAACTCTTACTCTGGCCTAATAGCTAAGGTCTTAACTCTTACTCTGGCCTACTGGTAAAGGTCTTCACTCTTACTCTGGCCTAATAGCTAAGGTCTTAGACTCGTACTCTGGCCTAATGGATACGGTCTTAACTCTTACTCTGGCCTAATAGCTAAGGTCTTAACTCTTACTCTGGCCTAATAAATAAGGTCTTAGACTCGTACTCTGGCCTACAGGTTAAGGTCTTAACTCTTACTCTGGCCTACTGGTTAAGGTCTAAACTCTTACTCTGGCCTAATAGCTAAGGTCTTAACTCTTACTCTGGCCTAATACCTAAGGTCTTAGACTCGTACTATGGCCTACAGGTTACGGTCTTAACTCTTACTCTGGCCTACTGGTTAAGGTCTTAACTCTTACTCTGGCCTAATAGCTAAGGTCTTAGACTCGTACTCTGGCCTACTGGTTAAGGTCTTAACTCTTACTCTGGCCTACTGGTTAAGGTCTTAACTCTTACTCTGGCCTAATAGCTAACGTCTTAGACTCGTACTCTGGCCTAATGGTTAAGGTCTTAACTCTTACTCCGGCCTACTGGTTAAGGTCTTAACTCTTTCTCTGGCCTAATGGTTAAGGTCTTAACTCTTACTCTGGCATACTGGTTAAGGTCTTAACTCTTACTTTGGCCTAATAGTTAAGGTCTTAGACTCGTACTCTTGCCTAATGGTTAAGGTCTTAACTCTTACTCTGGCCTAATAGCTAAGGTCTTAACTCTTACTCTGGCCTAATAGCTAAGATCTTAGACTCGCACTCTGGCCTACTGGTTAAGGTCTTAACTCTTACTCTGGCCTAATAGCTAAGGTCCTAACTCTTACTCTGGCCTAATAGCTAAGGTCTTAGACTCGTACTCTGGCCTAATGGTTAAGGTCTTAACTCTTACTCTGGCCTAATAGCTAAGGTCTTAACTCTTACTCTGGCCTAATAGCGAAGGTCTTAGACTCATACTCTGGCCTACTGGTTAAGGTCTTAACTCTTACTCTGGCCTAATAGCTAAGGTCCTAACTCTTACTCTGGCCTAATAGCTAAGGTCTTAGACTCGTACTCTGGCCTAATGGTTAAGGTCTTAACTCTTACTCTGGCCTAATAGCTAAGGTCTTAACTCTTACTCTGGCCTAATAGCTAAGGTCTTAGACTCGTACTCTGGCCTACTGGTTAAGGTCTTAACTCTTACTCTGGCCTAATAGCTAAGGTCTTAACTCTTTCTCTGGCATAATAGCTAAGGTCTTAGACTCTTACTCTGGCCTACTCGTTAAGGTGTTAACTCTTACTCTGGCCTACTGGTTAAGGTCTTAACTCTTACTCTGGCCTAATAGCTAAGGTCTTAGACTACTACTCTGGCCTACTGGTTAAGGTCTTAACTCTTACTCTGGCCTAATAGCTAAGGTCTTAACTCTTACTCTGGCCTAATACCTAAGGTCTTAGACTCGTACTATGGCCTACAGGTTACGGTCATAACTCTTACTCTGGCCTACTGGTTAAGGTCTTAACTCTTACTCTGGCCTAATAGCTAAGGTCTTAGACTCGTACTCTGGCCTACTGGTTAAGGTCTTAACTCTTACTCTGGCCTACTGGTTAAGGTCTTAACTCTTACTCTGGCCTAATAGCTAATGTCTTAGACTCGTACTCTGGCCTAATGGTTAAGGTCTTAACTCTTACTCTGGCCTACTGGTTAAGGTCTTAACTCTTTCTCTGGCCTAATGGTTAAGGTCTAAACTCTTACTCTGGCATACTGGTTAAGGTCTTAACTCTTACTTTGGCCTAATATTTAAGGTCTTAGACTCGTACTCTGGCCTAATGGTTAAGGTCTTAACTCTTACTCTGGCCTAATAGCTAAGGTCTTAACTCTTACTCTGGCCTAATAGCTAAGATCTTAGACTCGCACTCTGGCCTACTGGTTAAGGTCTTAACTCTTACTCTGGCCTAATAGCTAAGGTCTTAACTCTTACTCTGGCCTAATAGCTAAGGTCTTAGACTCGTACTCTGGCCTAATGGTTAAGGTCTTAACTCTTACTCTGGCCTAATAGCTAAGGTCTTAACTCTTACTCTGGCCTAATAGCTAAGGTCTTAGACTCGTACTCTGGCCTACTGGTTAAGGTCTTAACTCTTACTCTGGCCTAATAGCTAAGGTCTTAACTCTTACTCTGGCCTAATAGCTAAGGTCTTAGACTCATACTCTGGCCTACTGGTTAAGGTCTTAACTCTTACTCTTTCCTAATAGCTAAGGTCTTAACTCTTACTCTGGCCTAATAGCTAACGTCTTAGACTCGTACTCTGTCCTACTGGTTAAGGTCTTAACTCTTACTCTGGCCTAATAGCTAAGGTCTTAACTCTTACTCTGGCCTAATAGCTAAGGTCTTAACTCTTACTCTGGCCTACTGGTTAAGGTCTTAACTCTTACTCTGGCCTAATAGCTAAGGTCTTAGACTCGTACTCTGGCCTACTGGATAAGGTCTTAACTCTGACTCTGGCCTACTGGTTAAGGTCTTAACTCTTACTCTGGCCTAATAGCTAAGGTCTTAACTCTTACTTTGGCCTACTGATTAAGCTCTTAACTCTTACTCTGGCCTAATAGCTAAGGTCTTAACTCTTACTCTGGCTTACTGATTAAGGTCTTAACTCTTACTCTGGCCTAATAGCTAAGGTCTTAGACTCGTACTCGGGCCTAATGGTTAAGGTCTTAACTCTTACTCTGGCCTAATGGTTAAGGTCTTAACTCTTAATCTGGCCTACTGGTTAAGGTCTTAACTCTTACTCTGGCCTACTGGTTAAGGTCTTAACTTTTACTCTGGCCTAATAGCTAAGGTCTTAGACTTGCACTCTGGCCTAATAGCTAAGTTCTTAACTCTTACTCTGGCCAAATAGCTAAGGTCTTAGACTCGTACTATGGCCTACAAGTTAAGGTCTTAACTCTTACTCTGGCCTACTGGTTAAGGTCTTAACTCTTACACTTGCCTAATAGCTAAGGTCTTAGACTCTTAGTCTGGCCTACTGGTTAAGGTCTTAACTCTTACTCTGGCCTACTGGTTAAGGTCCTAACTCTTACTCTGGCCTTATAGCTAAGGTCTTAACTCTTACTCTGGCCTAATAGCTAAGGTCTAAGACTCGTACTATGTCCTACAGGTTAAAGGTCTTAACTCTTACTCTGGCCTAATAGCTATGGTCTTAGACTCGTACTATGGCCTACAGGTTAAGGTCATAACTCTTACTCTGGCCTACAGGTTAAGGTCTTAACTCTTACTCTGGCCTAATAGCTAAGGTCTTAGACTCGTACTCTGGCCTACTGGTTAAGGTCTTAACTCTTACTCTGGCCTAATAGCTGAGGTCTTAGACTCATACTATGGCCTACTGGTTAAGGTCTTAACTCTTACTCTGGCCTAATAGCTAAGGTCTTAACTCTCACTCTGACCTACTGATTAAGGTCTTAACTTCTACTCTGGCTTAATAGCTAAGGTCTTAGACTCGTATTCTGGCCTAATGGTTAAGGTCTTGACTCTTACTCTGGCCTACAGGTTAAGGTCTTAACTCTTACTCTGGCCTAATAGCTAAGGTCTTAGACTCGTACTATGGCCTATAGGTTAAGTTCTTGACTCTTACTCTGGCCTAATAGCTAAGGTCTTAGACTCGTACTATGGCCTAATGGTTAAGGTCTTAAATCTTACTCTGGCCTACAGGTTAAGGTCCTAACTCTTACTCTGGCCTACTGGTTAAGGTCTTAACTCTTACTCTGGCCTACTGGTTCAGGTCTTAACTCTTACTCTGGCCTAATAGCTAAGGTCTTAGACTCGTACTCTGGCCTAATGGTTACGGTCTTAACGCTTACTCTGGCCTAATAGCTAAGGTCTTAGACTCGTACTCTGGCCTAATAGCTAGGGTCTTAGACTCGTACTCTGGCCTAATGGTTAAGGTCTTAACTCTCACTCTGGCCTAATGTTTAGGGTCTTAACTCTTACCCTGGCCTACTGGTTAAGGTCTTAACTCTTACTCTGGCCTACTGGTTAAGGTCTAAACTCTTTCTCTGGCCTAATGGTTAAGGTCTTAACACTTTCTCTGGCCTAATGTTAAGGTCTTAACTCTTACTCTGGCCTACTGGTTAAGGTCTTAACTCTTACTCTAGCCTAATAGCTAAGGTCTTAGACTCGTACTATGGCCTACAGGTTAAGGTCTTAACTCTTACTCTGGCCAACTGGTTAAGGTCTTAACTCTTACTCTGGCCTAATAGCTAAGGTCTTAGACTCGTGCTATGGCCTACAGGTTAAGGTCTTAACTCTTACTCTGGCCTACTGGTTAAGGTCTTAACTCTTACTCTGGCCTAATAGCGAAGGTCTTAGACTTGTACTATGGCCTACAGGTTAAGGTATTAACTCTTACTCTGGCCTAATAGCTAAGGTCTTAGACTCGTACTCTGGCCTACTGTTTAAGGTCTTAACTCTTACTCTGGCCTAATAGCTAAGGTCTTAACTCTTACTCTGGCCTACTGGTTAAGGTCTTAACTCTTACTCTGGCCTAATAGCTAAGGTCTTAGACTCGTACTCTGGCCTAATGTTTAAGGTCTTAACTCTTACTCTGGCCTAATAGCTAAGGTATTAGACTCGTACTCTGGCCTAATAGATAAGGTCTTAGACTCGTACACTGGCCTAATGGGTAAGGTCTTAACTCTTACTCTGGCCTAATGTTTAAGGTCTTAACTCTTACCCTGGCCTACTGGTTAAGGTCTTAACTCTTACTCTGGCCTACTGGTTAAGGTCTTAACTCTTTCTCTGGCCTAATGGTTACGGTCTTAACGCTTACTCTGGCCTAATAGCTAAGGTCTTAGACTCGTACTCTGGCCTAATAGCTAGGGTCTTAGACTCGTACTCTGGCCAAATGGTTAAGGTCTTAACTCTCACTCTGGCCTAATGTTTAAGGTCTTAACTCTTACCCTGGCCTACTGGTTAAGGTCTTAACTCTTACTCTGGCCTACTGGTTAAGGTCTAAACTCTTTCTCTGGCCTAATGGTTAAGGTCTTAACACTTTCTCTGGCCTAATGTTAAGGTCTTAACTCTTACTCTGGCCTACTGGTTAAGGTCTTAACTCTTACTCTAGCCTAATAGCTAAGGTCTTAGACTCGTACTATGGCCTACAGGTTAAGGTCTTAACTCTTACTCTGGCCAACTGGTTAAGGTCTTAACTCTTACTCTGGCCTAATAGCTAAGGTCTTAGACTCGTGCTATGGCCTACAGGTTAAGGTCTTAACTCTTACTCTGGCCTACTGGTTAAGGTCTTAACTCTTACTCTGGCCTAATAGCGAAGGTCTTAGACTTGTACTATGGCCTACAGGTTAAGGTATTAACTCTTACTCTGGCCTAATAGCTAAGGTCTTAGACTCGTACTCTGGCCTACTGTTTAAGGTCTTAACTCTTACTCTGGCCTAATAGCTAAGGTCTTAACTCTTACTCTGGCCTACTGGTTAAGGTCTTAACTCTTACTCTGGCCTAATAGCTAAGGTCTTAGACTCGTACTCTGGCCTAATGGTTAAGGTCTTAACTCCTACTCTGGCCTAATAGCTAAGGTCTTAACTCTTACTCTGGCCTAATAGCTAAGGACTTAGACTCGTACTCTGGCCTACTGGTTAAGGTCTTAACTCTTACTCTGGCCTAATAGCTAAGGTCTTAACTCTTACTCTGGCCTAAAAGCTAAGGTCTTAGACTCATACTCTGGCCTACTGGTTAAGGTCTTAACTCTTACTGTTTCCTAATAGCTAAGGTCTTAACTCTTACTCTGGCCTAATAGCTAACGTCTTAGACTCGTACTCTGGCCTACTGGTTAAGGTCTTATCTCTTACTCTGGCCTAATAGCTAAGGTCTTAACTCTTACTCTGGCCTAATAGCTAAGGTCTTAGACTCGTACTCTGGCCTAATGGTTAAGGTCTTAACTCTTACTCTGGCCTAATAGCTAAGGTCTTAACTCTTACTCTGGCCTAATAGTTAAGGTCTTAGACTCGTACTCTGGCCTACAGGTTAAGGTCTTAACTCTTACTCTGGCCTACTGGTTAAGGTCTTAACTCTTACTCTGGCCTAATAGCTAAGGTCTTAGACTCGTACTCTGGCCTAATAGCTAAGGTCTTAGACTCGTACTCTGGCCTAATGGTTAAGGTCTTAACTCTTACTCTGGCCTAATAGCTAAGGTCTTAACTCTTACTCTGGCCTACTGGTGAAGGTCTTCACTCTTACTCTGGCCTAATAGCTAAGGTCTTAGACTCGTACTCTGGCCTAATGGTTAAGGTCTTAACTCTTACTCTGGCCTAATAGCTAAGGTCTTAACTCTTACTCTTGCCTAATAAATAAGGTCTTAGACTCGTACTCTGGCCTACAGGTTAAGGTCTTAACTCTTACTCTGGCCTACTGGTTAAGGTCTAAACTCTTACTCTGGCCTAATAGCTAAGGTCTTAACTCTTACTCTGGCCTAATACCTAAGGTCTTAGACTCGTACTATGGCCTACAGGTTACGATCTTAACTCTTACTCTGGCCTACTGGTTAAGGTCTTAACTCTTACTCTGGCCTAATAGCTAAGGTCTTAGACTCGTACTCTGGCCTACTGGTTAAGGTCTTAACTCTTACTCTGGCCTACTGGTTAAGGTCTTAACTCTTACTCTGGCCTAATAGCTAACGTCTTAGACTCGTACTCTGGCCTAATGGTTAAGGTCTTAACTCTTACTCTGGCCTACTGGTTAAGGTCTTAACTCTTTCTCTGGCCTAATGGTTAAGGTCTTAACTCTTACTCTGGCATACTGGTTAAGATCTTAACTCTTACTTTGGCCTAATAGTTAAGGTCTTAGACTCGTACTCTGGCCTAATGGTTAAGGTCTTAACTCTTACTCTGGCCTAATAGCTAAGGTCTTAACTCTTACTCTGGCCTAATAGCTAAGATCTTAGACTCGCACTCTGGCCTACTGGTTAAGGTCTTAACTCTTACTCTGGCCTAATAGCTCAGGTCCTAACTCTTACTCTGGCCTAATAGCTAAGGTCTTAGACTTGTACTCTGGCCTAATGTTTAAGGTCTTAACTCTTACTCTGGCCTAATAGCTAAGGTCTTAACTCTTACTCTGGCCTAATAGCTAAGGTCTTAGACTCGTACTCTGGCCTACTGGTTAAGGTCTTAACTCTTACTCTGGCCTAATAGCTAAGGTCTTAACTCTTACTCTGGCCTAATAGCTAAGGTCTTAGACTCATACTCTGGCCTACTGGTTAAGGTCTTAACTCTTACTCTTTCCTAATAGCTAAGGTCTTAACTCTTACTCTGGCCTAATAGCTAACGTCTTAGACTCGTACTCTGTCCTACTGGTTAAGGTCTTAACTCTTACTCTGGCCTAATAGCTAAGGTCTTAACTCTTACTCTGGCCTAATAGCTAAGGTCTTAACTCTTACTCTGGCCTACTGGTTAAGGTCTTAACTCTTACTCTGGCCTAATAGCTAAGGTCTTAGACTCGTACTCTGGTCTACTGGATAAGGTCTTAACTCTGACTCTGGCCTACTGGTTAAGGTCTTAACTCTTACTCTGGCCTAATAGCTAAGGTCTTAACTCTTACTTTGGCCCACTGATTAAGCTCTTAACTCTTACTCTGGCCTAATAGCTAAGGTCTTAACTCTTACTCTGGCTTACTGATTAAGGTCTTAACTCTTACTCTGGCCTAATAGCTAAGGTCTTAGACTCGTACTCGGGCCTAATGGTTAAGGTCTTAACTCTTACTCTGGCCTAATGGTTAAGGTCTTAACTCTTAATCTGGCCTACTGGTTAAGGTCTTAACTCTTACTCTGGCCTACTGGTTAAGGTCTTAACTCTTACTCTGGCCTAATAGCTAAGGTCTTAGACTTGCACTCTGGCCTAATAGCTAAGTTCTTAACTCTTACTCTGGCCAAATAGCTAAGGTCTTAGACTCGTACTATGGCCTACAAGTTAAGGTCTTAACTCTTACTCTGGGCTACTGGTTAAGGTCTTAACTCTTACACTTGCCTAATAGCTAAGGTCTTAGACTCTTAGTCTGGCCTACAGGTTAAGGTCTTAACTCTTACTCTGGCCTAATAGCTAAGGTCTTAACTCTTACTCTGGCCTAATAGCTAAGGTCTTAGACTCGTACTCTGGCCTACTGGTTAAGGTCTTAACTCTTACTCTGGCCTACTGGTTAAGGTCTTAACTCTTACTCTGGCCTAATAGCTGAGGTCTTAGACTCATACTATGGCCTACTGGTTAAGGTCTTAACTCTTACTCTGGCCTAATAGCTAAGGTCTTAACTCTCACTCTGACCTACTGATTAAGGTCTTAACTTCTACTCTGGCTTAATAGCTAAGGTCTTAGACTCGTATTCTGGCCTAATGGTTAAGGTCTTGACTCTTACTCTGGCCTACAGGTTAAGGTCTTAACTCTTACTCTGGCCTAATAGCTAAGGTCTTAGACTCGTACTATGGCCTACAGGTTAAGGTCTTAAGTCTTACTCTGGCCTAATAGCTAAGGTCTTAGACTCGTACTATGGCCTATAGGTTAAGTTCTTGACTCTTACTCTGGCCTAATAGCTAAGGTCTTAGACTCGTACTATGGCCTAATGGTTAAGGTCTTAAATCTTACTCTGGCCTACAGGTTAAGGTCTTAACTCTTACTCTGGCCTACTGGTTAAGGTCTTAACTCTTACTCTGGCCTATTGGTTAAGGTCTTAACTCTTACTCTGGCCTAATAGCTAAGGTCTTTGACTCGCACTATGGCCTACAGGTTAACGTCTTAACTCTTTCTCTGGCATAATAGCTAAGGTCTTAGACTCGTACTCTGGCCTAATGGTTAAGGTCTTAACTCCTACTCTGGCCTAATAGCTAAGGTCTTAACTCTTACTCTGGCCTACTAGCTAAGGACTGAGACTCGTACTCTGGCCTACTGGTTAAGGTCTTAACTCTTACTCTGGCCTAATAGCTAAGGTCTTAACTCTTACTCTGGCCTAAAAGCTAAGGTCTTAGACTCATACTCTGGCCTACTGGTTAAGGTCTTAACTCTTACTGTTTCCTAATAGCTAAGGTCTTAACTCTTACTCTGGCCTAATAGCTAACGTCTTAGACTCGTACTCTGGCCTACTGGTTAAGGTCTTATCTCTTACTCTGGCCTAATAGCTAAGGTCTTAACTCTTACTCTGGCCTAATAGCTAAGGTCTTAGACTCGTACTCTGGCCTAATGGTTAAGGTCTTAACTCTTACTCTGGCCTAATAGCTAAGGTCTTAACTCTTACTCTGGCCTAATAGTTAAGGTCTTAGACTCGTACTCTGGCCTACAGGTTAAGGTCTTAACTCTTACTCTGGCCTACTGGTTAAGGTCTTAACTCTTACTCTGGCCTAATAGCTAAGGTCTTAGACTCGTACTCTGGCCTAATAGCTAAGGTCTTAGACTCGTACTCTGGCCTAATGGTTAATGTCTTAACTCTTACTCTGGCCTAATAGCTAAGGTCTTAACTCTTACTCTGGCCTACTGGTGAAGGTCTTCACTCTTACTCTGGCCTAATAGCTAAGGTCTTAGACTCGTACTCTGGCCTAATGGTTAAGGTCTTAACTCTTACTCTGGCCTAATAGCTAAGGTCTTAACTCTTACTCTGGCCTAATAAATAAGGTCTTAGACTCGTACTCTGGCCTACAGGTTAAGGTCTTAACTCTTACTCTGGCCTACTGGTTAAGGTCTAAACTCTTACTCTGGCCTAATAGCTAAGGTCTTAACTCTTACTCTGGCCTAATACCTAAGGTCTTAGACTCGTACTATGGCCTACAGGTTACGGTCTTAACTCTTACTCTGGCCTACTGGTTAAGGTCTTAACTCTTACTCTGGCCTAATAGCTAAGGTCTTAGACTCGTACTCTGGCCTACTGGTTAAGGTCTTAACTCTTACTCTGGCCTACTGGTTAAGGTCTTAACTCTTACTCTGGCCTAATAGCTAACGTCTTAGACTCGTACTCTGGCCTAATGGATAAGGTCTTAACTCTTACTCTGGCCTAATAGCTAAGGTCTTAACTCTTACTCTGGCCTAATAGCTAAGGTCTTAGACTCGTACTCTGGCCTACTGGTTAAGGTCTTAACTCCTACTCTGGCCTAATAGCTAAGGTCTTAACTCTTACTCTGGCCTAATAGCTAAGGTCTTAGACTCATACTCTGGCCTACTGGTTAAGGTCTTAACTCTTACTCTTTCCTAATAGCTAAGGTCTTAACTCTTACTCTGGCCTAATAGGTAACGTCTTAGACTCGTACTCTGTCCTACTGGTTAAGGTCTTAACTCTTACTCTGGCCTAATAGCTAAGGTCTTAACTCTTACTCTGGCCTAATAGCTAAGGTCTTAACTCTTACTCTGGCCTACTGGTTAAGGTCTTAACTCTTACTCTGGCCTAATAGCTAAGGTCTTAGACTCGTACTCTGGCCTACTGGATAAGGTCTTAACTCTGACTCTGGCCTACTGGTTAAGGTCTTAACTCTTACTCTGGCCTAATAGCTAAGGTCTTAACTCTTACTTTGGCCTACTGATTAAGCTCTTAACTCTTACTCTGGCCTAATAGCTAAGGTCTTAACTCTTACTCTGGCTTACTGATTAAGGTCTTAACTCTTACTCTGGCCTAATAGCTAAGGTCTTAGACTCGTACTCGGGCCTACTGGTTAAGGTCTTAACTCTTACTCTGGCCTACTGGTTAAGGTCTTAACTCTTACTCTGGCCTAATAGCTAAGGTCTTAGACTTGCACTCTGGCCTAATAGCTAAGTTCTTAACTCTTACTCTGGCCAAATAGCTAAGGTCTTAGACTCGTACTATGGCCTACAAGTTAAGGTCTTAACTCTTACTCTGGCCTACTGGTTAAGGTCTTAACTCTTACACTTGCCTAATAGCTAAGGTCTTAGACTCTTAGTCTGGCCTACAGGTTAAGGTCTTAACTCTTACTCTGGCCTAATAGCTAAGGTCTTAACTCTTACTCTGGCCTAATAGCTAAGGTCTTAGACTCGTACTCTGGCCTACTGGTTAAGGTCTTAACTCTTACTCTGGCCTACTGGTTAAGGTCTTAACTCTTACTCTGGCCTAATAGCTGAGGTCTTAGACTCATACTATGGCCTACTGGTTAAGGTCTTAACTCTTACTCTGGCCTAATAGCTAAGGTCTTAACTCTCACTCTGACCTACTGATTAAGGTCTTAACTTCTACTCTGGCTTAATAGCTAAGGTCTTAGACTCGTATTCTGGCCTAATGGTTAAGGTCTTGACTCTTACTCTGGCCTACAGGTTAAGGTCTTAACTCTTACTCTGGCCTAATAGCTAAGGTCTTAGACTCGTACTATGGCCTACAGGTTAAGGTCTTAAGTCTTACTCTGGCCTAATAGCTAAGGTCTTAGACTCGTACTATGGCCTATAGGTTAAGTTCTTGACTCTTACTCTGGCCTAATAGCTAAGGTCTTAGACTCGTACTATGGCCTAATGGTTAAGGTCTTAAATCTTACTCTGGCCTACAGGTTAAGGTCTTAACTCTTACTCTGGCCTACTGGTTAAGGTCTTAACTCTTACTCTGGCCTATTGGTTAAGGTCTTAACTCTTACTCTGGCCTAATAGCTAAGGTCTTTGACTCGCACTATGGCCTACAGGTTAACGTCTTAACTCTTTCTCTGGCATAATAGCTAAGGTCTTAGACTCGTACTCTGGCCTAATGGTTAAGGTCTTAACTCCTACTCTGGCCTAATAGCTAAGGTCTTAACTCTTACTCTGGCCTACTAGCTAAGGACTGAGACTCGTACTCTGGCCTACTGGTTAAGGTCTTAACTCTTACTCTGGCCTAATAGCTAAGGTCTTAACTCTTACTCTGGCCTAAAAGCTAAGGTCTTAGACTCATACTCTGGCCTACTGGTTAAGGTCTTAACTCTTACTGTTTCCTAATAGCTAAGGTCTTAACTCTTACTCTGGCCTAATAGCTAACGTCTTAGACTCGTACTCTGGCCTACTGGTTAAGGTCTTATCTCTTACTCTGGCCTAATAGCTAAGGTCTTAACTCTTACTCTGGCCTAATAGCTAAGGTCTTAGACTCGTACTCTGGCCTAATGGTTAAGGTCTTAACTCTTACTCTGGCCTAATAGCTAAGGTCTTAACTCTTACTCTGGCCTAATAGTTAAGGTCTTAGACTCGTACTCTGGCCTACAGGTTAAGGTCTTAACTCTTACTCTGGCCTACTGGTTAAGGTCTTAACTCTTACTCTGGCCTAATAGCTAAGGTCTTAGACTCGTACTCTGGCCTAATAGCTAAGGTCTTAGACTCGTACTCTGGCCTAATGGTTAATGTCTTAACTCTTACTCTGGCCTAATAGCTAAGGTCTTAACTCTTACTCTGGCCTACTGGTGAAGGTCTTCACTCTTACTCTGGCCTAATAGCTAAGGTCTTAGACTCGTACTCTGGCCTAATGGTTAAGGTCTTAAGTCTTACTCTGGCCTAATAGCTAAGGTCTTAGACTCGTACTATGGCCTATAGGTTAAGTTCTTGACTCTTACTCTGGCCTAATAGCTAAGGTCTTAGACTCGTACTATGGCCTAATGGTTAAGGTCTTAAATCTTACTCTGGCCTACAGGTTAAGGTCTTAACTCTTACTCTGGCCTACTGGTTAAGGTCTTAACTCTTACTCTGGCCTATTGGTTAAGGTCTTAACTCTTACTCTGGCCTAATAGCTAAGGTCTTTGACTCGCACTATGGCCTACAGGTTAACGTCTTAACTCTTTCTCTGGCATAATAGCTAAGGTCTTAGACTCGTACTCTGGCCTAATGGTTAAGGTCTTAACTCCTACTCTGGCCTAATAGCTAAGGTCTTAACTCTTACTCTGGCCTACTAGCTAAGGACTGAGACTCGTACTCTGGCCTACTGGTTAAGGTCTTAACTCTTACTCTGGCCTAATAGCTAAGGTCTTAACTCTTACTCTGGCCTAAAAGCTAAGGTCTTAGACTCATACTCTGGCCTACTGGTTAAGGTCTTAACTCTTACTGTTTCCTAATAGCTAAGGTCTTAACTCTTACTCTGGCCTAATAGCTAACGTCTTAGACTCGTACTCTGGCCTACTGGTTAAGGTCTTATCTCTTACTCTGGCCTAATAGCTAAGGTCTTAACTCTTACTCTGGCCTAATAGCTAAGGTCTTAGACTCGTACTCTGGCCTAATGGTTAAGGTCTTAACTCTTACTCTGGCCTAATAGCTAAGGTCTTAACTCTTACTCTGGCCTAATAGTTAAGGTCTTAGACTCGTACTCTGGCCTACAGGTTAAGGTCTTAACTCTTACTCTGGCCTACTGGTTAAGGTCTTAACTCTTACTCTGGCCTAATAGCTAAGGTCTTAGACTCGTACTCTGGCCTAATAGCTAAGGTCTTAGACTCGTACTCTGGCCTAATGGTTAATGTCTTAACTCTTACTCTGGCCTAATAGCTAAGGTCTTAACTCTTACTCTGGCCTACTGGTGAAGGTCTTCACTCTTACTCTGGCCTAATAGCTAAGGTCTTAGACTCGTACTCTGGCCTAATGGTTAAGGTCTTAACTCTTACTCTGGCCTAATAGCTAAGGTCTTAACTCTTACTCTGGCCTAATAAATAAGGTCTTAGACTCGTACTCTGGCCTACAGGTTAAGGTCTTAACTCTTACTCTGGCCTACTGGTTAAGGTCTAAACTCTTACTCTGGCCTAATAGCTAAGGTCTTAACTCTTACTCTGGCCTAATACCTAAGGTCTTAGACTCGTACTATGGCCTACAGGTTACGGTCTTAACTCTTACTCTGGCCTACTGGTTAAGGTCTTAACTCTTACTCTGGCCTAATAGCTAAGGTCTTAGACTCGTACTCTGGCCTACTGGTTAAGGTCTTAACTCTTACTCTGGCCTACTGGTTAAGGTCTTAACTCTTACTCTGGCCTAATAGCTAACGTCTTAGACTCGTACTCTGGCCTAATGGATAAGGTCTTAACTCTTACTCTGGCCTAATAGCTAAGGTCTTAACTCTTACTCTGGCCTAATAGCTAAGGTCTTAGACTCGTACTCTGGCCTACTGGTTAAGGTCTTAACTCCTACTCTGGCCTAATAGCTAAGGTCTTAACTCTTACTCTGGCCTAATAGCTAAGGTCTTAGACTCATACTCTGGCCTACTGGTTAAGGTCTTAACTCTTACTCTTTCCTAATAGCTAAGGTCTTAACTCTTACTCTGGCCTAATAGGTAACGTCTTAGACTCGTACTCTGTCCTACTGGTTAAGGTCTTAACTCTTACTCTGGCCTAATAGCTAAGGTCTTAACTCTTACTCTGGCCTAATAGCTAAGGTCTTAACTCTTACTCTGGCCTACTGGTTAAGGTCTTAACTCTTACTCTGGCCTAATAGCTAAGGTCTTAGACTCGTACTCTGGCCTACTGGATAAGGTCTTAACTCTGACTCTGGCCTACTGGTTAAGGTCTTAACTCTTACTCTGGCCTAATAGCTAAGGTCTTAACTCTTACTTTGGCCTACTGATTAAGCTCTTAACTCTTACTCTGGCCTAATAGCTAAGGTCTTAACTCTTACTCTGGCTTACTGATTAAGGTCTTAACTCTTACTCTGGCCTAATAGCTAAGGTCTTAGACTCGTACTCGGGCCTAATGGTTAAGGTCTTAACTCTTACTCTGGCCTAATGGTTAAGGTCTTAACTCTTAATCTGGCCTACTGGTTAAGGTCGTAACTCTTACTCTGGCCTACTGGTTAAGGTCTTAACTCTTACTCTGGCCTAATAGCTAAGGTCTTAGACTTGCACTCTGGCCTAATAGCTAAGTTCTTAACTCTTACTCTGGCCAAATAGCTAAGGTCTTAGACTCGTACTATGGCCTACAAGTTAAGGTCTTAACTCTTACTCTGGCCTACTGGTTAAGGTCTTAACTCTTACACTTGCCTAATAGCTAAGGTCTTAGACTCTTAGTCTGGCCTACTGGTTAAGGTCTTAACTCTTACTCTGGCCTACTGGTTAAGGTCCTAACTCTTACTCTGGCCTTATAGCTAAGGTCTTAACTCTTACTCTGGCCTAATAGCTAAGGTCTAAGACTCGTACTATGTCCTACAGGTTAAAGGTCTTAACTCTTACTCTGGCCTAATAGCTATGGTCTTAGACTCGTACTATGGCCTACAGGTTAAGGTCATAACTCTTACTCTGGCCTACAGGTTAAGGTCTTAACTCTTACTCTGGCCTAATAGCTAAGGTCTTAGACTCGTACTCTGGCCTAATGGTTAAGGTCTTAACTCTTACTCTGGCCTAATAGCTAAGGTCTTAACTCTCACTCTGACCTACTGATTAAGGTCTTAACTTCTACTCTGGCTTAATAGCTAAGGTCTTAGACTCGTATTCTGGCCTAATTGTTAAGGTCTTGACTCTTACTCTGGCCTACAGGTTAAGGTCTTAACTCTTACTCTGGCCTAATAGCTAAGGTCTTAGACTCGTACTATGGCCTACAGGTTAAGGTCTTAAGTCTTACTCTGGCCTAATAGCTAAGGTCTTAGACTCGTACTATGGCCTATAGGTTAAGTTCTTGACTCTTACTCTGGCCTAATAGCTAAGGTCTTAGACTCGTACTATGGCCTAATGGTTAAGGTCTTAAATCTTACTCTGGCCTACAGGTTAAGGTCTTAACTGTTACTCTGGCCTACTGGTTAAGGTCTTAACTCTTACTCTGGCCTACTGGTTAAGGTCTTAACTCTTACTCTGGCCTAATAGCTAAGGTCTTTGACTCGCACTATGGCCTACAGGTTAACGTCTTAACTCTTTCTCTGGCATAATAGCTAAGGTCTTAGACTCTTACTCTGGCCTACTCGTTAAGGTGTTAACTCTTACTCTGGCCTACTGGTTAAGGTCTTAACTCTTACTCTGGCCTAATAGCTAAGGTCTTAGACTACTACTCTGGCCTACTGGTTAAGGTCTTAACTCTTACTCTGGCCTAATAGCTAAGGTCTTAACTCTTACTCTGGCCTAATACCTAAGGTCTTAGACTCGTACTATGGCCTACAGGTTACGGTCATAACTCTTACTCTGGCCTACTGGTTAAGGTCTTAACTCTTACTCTGGCCTAATAGCTAAGGTCTTAGACTCGTACTCTGGCCTACTGGTTAAGGTCTTAACTCTTACTCTGGCCTACTGGTTAAGGTCTTAACTCTTACTCTGGCCTAATAGCTAACGTCTTAGACTCGTACTCTGGCCTAATGGTTAAGGTCTTAACTCTTACTCTGGCCTACTGGTTAAGGTCTTAACTCTTTCTCTGGCCTAATGGTTAAGGTCTTAACTCTTACTCTGGCATACTGGTTAAGGTCTTAACTCTTACTTTGGCCTAATAGTTAAGGTCTTAGTCTCGTACTCTGGCCTAATGGTTAAGGTCTTAACTCTTACTCTGGCCTAATAGCTAAGGTCTTAACTCTGACTCTGGCCTAATAGCTAAGATCTTAGACTCGCACTCTGGCCTACTGGTTAAGGTCTTAACTCTTACTCTGGCCTAATAGCTAAGGTCTTAACTCTTACTCTGGCCTAATAGCTAAGGTCTTAGACTCGTACTCTGGCCTAATGGTTAAGGTCTTAACTCTTACTCTGGCCTAATAGCTAAGGTCTTAACTCTTACTCTGGCCTAATAGCTAAGGTCTTAGACTCGTACTCTGGCCTACTGGTTAAGGTCTTAACTCTTACTCTGGCCTAATAGCTAAGGTCTTAACTCTTACTCTGGCCTAATAGCTAAGGTCTTAGACTCATACTCTGGCCTACTGGTTAAGGTCTTAACGCTTACTCTTTCCTAATAGCTAAGGTCTTAACTCTTACTCTGGCCTAATAGCTAACGTCTTAGACTCGTACTCTGTCCTACTGGTTAAGGTCTTAACTCTTACTCTGGCCTAATAGCTAAGGTCTTAACTCTTACTCTGGCCTACTGGTTAAGGTCTTAACTCTTACTCTGGCCTAATAGCTAAGGTCTTAGACTCGTACTCTGGCCTACTGGATAAGGTCTTAACTCTGACTCTGGCCTACTGGTTAAGGTCTTAACTCTTACTCTGGCCTAATAGCTAAGGTCTTAACTCTTACTTTGGCCTACTGATTAAGCTCTTAACTCTTACTCTGGCCTAATAGCTAAGGTCTTAACTCTTACTCTGGCTTACTGATTAAGGTCTTAACTCTTACTCTGGCCTAATAGCTAAGGTCTTAGACTCGTACTCGGGCCTAATGGTTAAGGTCTTAACTCTTACTCTGGCCTAATGGTTAAGGTCTTAACTCTTAATCTGGCCTACTGGTTAAGGTCTTAACTCTTACTCTGGCCTACTGGTTAAGGTCTTAACTCTTACTCTGGCCTAATAGCTAAGGTCTTAGACTTGCACTCTGGCCTAATAGCTAAGTTCTTAACTCTTACTCTGGCCAAATAGCTAAGGTCTTAGACTCGTACTATGGCCTACAAGTTAAGGTCTTAACTCTTACTCTGGCCTACTGGTTAAGGTCTTAACTCTTACACTTGCCTAATAGCTAAGGTCTTAGACTCTTAGTCTGGCCTACTGGTTAAGGTCTTAACTCTTACTCTGGCCTACTGGTTAAGGTCCTAACTCTTACTCTGGCCTTATAGCTAAGGTCTTAACTCTTACTCTGGCCTAATAGCTAAGGTCTAAGACTCGTACTATGTCCTACAGGTTAAAGGTCTTAAAATTACTCTAGCCTAATAGCAATGGTCTTAGACTCGTACTATGGCATACAGGTTAAGGTCATAACTCTTACTCTGGCCTACAGGTTAAGGTCTTAACTCTTACTCTGGCCTACTAGCTAAGGTCTTAGACTCGTACTCTGGCCTACTGGTTAAGGTCTTAACTCTTACTCTGGCCTACTGGTTAAGGTCTTAACTCCTACTCTGGCCTAATAGCTAAGGTCTTAACTCTTACTCTGGCCTAATAGCTAAGGTCTTAGACTCATACTCTGGCCTACTGGTTAAGGTCTTAACTCTTACTCTTTCCTAATAGCTAAGGTCTTAACTCTTACTCTGGCCTAATAGGTAACGTCTTAGACTCGTACTCTGTCCTACTGGTTAAGGTCTTAACTCTTACTCTGGCCTAATAGCTAAGGTCTTAACTCTTACTCTGGCCTAATAGCTAAGGTCTTAACTCTTACTCTGGCCTACTGGTTAAGGTCTTAACTCTTACTCTGGCCTAATAGCTAAGGTCTTAGACTCGTACTCTGGCCTACTGGATAAGGTCTTAACTCTGACTCTGGCCTACTGGTTAAGGTCTTAACTCTTACTCTGGCCTAATAGCTAAGGTCTTAACTCTTACTTTGGCCTACTGATTAAGCTCTTAACTCTTACTCTGGCCTAATAGCTAAGGTCTTAACTCTTACTCTGGCTTACTGATTAAGGTCTTAACTCTTACTCTGGCCTAATAGCTAAGGTCTTAGACTCGTACTCGGGCCTACTGGTTAAGGTCTTAACTCTTACTCTGGCCTACTGGTTAAGGTCTTAACTCTTACTCTGGCCTAATAGCTAAGGTCTTAGACTTGCACTCTGGCCTAATAGCTAAGTTCTTAACTCTTACTCTGGCCAAATAGCTAAGGTCTTAGACTCGTACTATGGCCTACAAGTTAAGGTCTTAACTCTTACTCTGGCCTACTGGTTAAGGTCTTAACTCTTACACTTGCCTAATAGCTAAGGTCTTAGACTCTTAGTCTGGCCTACAGGTTAAGGTCTTAACTCTTACTCTGGCCTAATAGCTAAGGTCTTAACTCTTACTCTGGCCTAATAGCTAAGGTCTTAGACTCGTACTCTGGCCTACTGGTTAAGGTCTTAACTCTTACTCTGGCCTACTGGTTAAGGTCTTAACTCTTACTCTGGCCTAATAGCTGAGGTCTTAGACTCATACTATGGCCTACTGGTTAAGGTCTTAACTCTTACTCTGGCCTAATAGCTAAGGTCTTAACTCTCACTCTGACCTACTGATTAAGGTCTTAACTTCTACTCTGGCTTAATAGCTAAGGTCTTAGACTCGTATTCTGGCCTAATGGTTAAGGTCTTGACTCTTACTCTGGCCTACAGGTTAAGGTCTTAACTCTTACTCTGGCCTAATAGCTAAGGTCTTAGACTCGTACTATGGCCTACAGGTTAAGGTCTTAAGTCTTACTCTGGCCTAATAGCTAAGGTCTTAGACTCGTACTATGGCCTATAGGTTAAGTTCTTGACTCTTACTCTGGCCTAATAGCTAAGGTCTTAGACTCGTACTATGGCCTAATGGTTAAGGTCTTAAATCTTACTCTGGCCTACAGGTTAAGGTCTTAACTCTTACTCTGGCCTACTGGTTAAGGTCTTAACTCTTACTCTGGCCTATTGGTTAAGGTCTTAACTCTTACTCTGGCCTAATAGCTAAGGTCTTTGACTCGCACTATGGCCTACAGGTTAACGTCTTAACTCTTTCTCTGGCATAATAGCTAAGGTCTTAGACTCGTACTCTGGCCTAATGGTTAAGGTCTTAACTCCTACTCTGGCCTAATAGCTAAGGTCTTAACTCTTACTCTGGCCTACTAGCTAAGGACTGAGACTCGTACTCTGGCCTACTGGTTAAGGTCTTAACTCTTACTCTGGCCTAATAGCTAAGGTCTTAACTCTTACTCTGGCCTAAAAGCTAAGGTCTTAGACTCATACTCTGGCCTACTGGTTAAGGTCTTAACTCTTACTGTTTCCTAATAGCTAAGGTCTTAACTCTTACTCTGGCCTAATAGCTAACGTCTTAGACTCGTACTCTGGCCTACTGGTTAAGGTCTTATCTCTTACTCTGGCCTAATAGCTAAGGTCTTAACTCTTACTCTGGCCTAATAGCTAAGGTCTTAGACTCGTACTCTGGCCTAATGGTTAAGGTCTTAACTCTTACTCTGGCCTAATAGCTAAGGTCTTAACTCTTACTCTGGCCTAATAGTTAAGGTCTTAGACTCGTACTCTGGCCTACAGGTTAAGGTCTTAACTCTTACTCTGGCCTACTGGTTAAGGTCTTAACTCTTACTCTGGCCTAATAGCTAAGGTCTTAGACTCGTACTCTGGCCTAATAGCTAAGGTCTTAGACTCGTACTCTGGCCTAATGGTTAATGTCTTAACTCTTACTCTGGCCTAATAGCTAAGGTCTTAACTCTTACTCTGGCCTACTGGTGAAGGTCTTCACTCTTACTCTGGCCTAATAGCTAAGGTCTTAGACTCGTACTCTGGCCTAATGGTTAAGGTCTTAAGTCTTACTCTGGCCTAATAGCTAAGGTCTTAGACTCGTACTATGGCCTATAGGTTAAGTTCTTGACTCTTACTCTGGCCTAATAGCTAAGGTCTTAGACTCGTACTATGGCCTAATGGTTAAGGTCTTAAATCTTACTCTGGCCTACAGGTTAAGGTCTTAACTCTTACTCTGGCCTACTGGTTAAGGTCTTAACTCTTACTCTGGCCTATTGGTTAAGGTCTTAACTCTTACTCTGGCCTAATAGCTAAGGTCTTTGACTCGCACTATGGCCTACAGGTTAACGTCTTAACTCTTTCTCTGGCATAATAGCTAAGGTCTTAGACTCGTACTCTGGCCTAATGGTTAAGGTCTTAACTCCTACTCTGGCCTAATAGCTAAGGTCTTAACTCTTACTCTGGCCTACTAGCTAAGGACTGAGACTCGTACTCTGGCCTACTGGTTAAGGTCTTAATTCTTACTCTGGCCTAATAGCTAAGGTCTCAACTCTTACTCTGGCCTAAAAGCTAAGGTCTTAGACTCATACTCTGGCCTACTGGTTAAGGTCTTAACTCTTACTGTTTCCTAATAGCTAAGGTCTTAACTCTTACTCTGGCCTAATAGCTAACGTCTTAGACTCGTACTCTGGCCTACTGGTTAAGGTCTTATCTCTTACTCTGGCCTAATAGCTAAGGTCTTAACTCTTACTCTGGCCTAATAGCTAAGGTCTTAGACTCGTACTCTGGCCTAATGGTTAAGGTCTTAACTCTTACTCTGGCCTAATAGCTAAGGTCTTAACTCTTACTCTGGCCTAATAGTTAAGGTCTTAGACTCGTACTCTGGCCTACAGGTTAAGGTCTTAACTCTTACTCTGGCCTACTGGTTAAGGTCTTAACTCTTACTCTGGCCTAATAGCTAAGGTCTTAGACTCGTACTCTGGCCTAATAGCTAAGGTCTTAGACTCGTACTCTGGCCTAATGGTTAATGTCTTAACTCTTACTCTGGCCTAATAGCTAAGGTCTTAACTCTTACTCTGGCCTACTGGTGAAGGTCTTCACTCTTACTCTGGCCTAATAGCTAAGGTCTTAGACTCGTACTCTGGCCTAATGGTTAAGGTCTTAACTCTTACTCTGGCCTAATAGCTAAGGTCTTAACTCTTACTCTGGCCTAATAAATAAGGTCTTAGACTCGTACTCTGGCCTACAGGTTAAGGTCTTAACTCTTACTCTGGCCTACTGGTTAAGGTCTAAACTCTTACTCTGGCCTAATAGCTAAGGTCTTAACTCTTACTCTGGCCTAATACCTTAGGTCTTAGACTCGTACTATGGCCTACAGGTTACGGTCTTAACTCTTACTCTGGCCTACTGGTTAAGGTCTTAACTCTTACTCTGGCCTAATAGCTAAGGTCTTAGACTCGTACTCTGGCCTACTGGTTAAGGTCTTAACTCTTACTCTGGCCTACTGGTTAAGGTCTTAACTCTTACTCTGGCCTAATAGCTAACGTCTTAGACTCGTACTCTGGCCTAATGGATAAGGTCTTAACTCTTACTCTGGCCTAATAGCTAAGGTCTTAACTCTTACTCTGGCCTAATAGCTAAGGTCTTAGACTCGTACTCTGGCCTACTGGTTAAGGTCTTAACTCCTACTCTGGCCTAATAGCTAAGGTCTTAACTCTTACTCTGGCCTAATAGCTAAGGTCTTAGACTCATACTCTGGCCTACTGGTTAAGGTCTTAACTCTTACTCTTTCCTAATAGCTAAGGTCTTAACTCTTACTCTGGCCTAATAGGTAACGTCTTAGACTCGTACTCTGTCCTACTGGTTAAGGTCTTAACTCTTACTCTGGCCTAATAGCTAAGGTCTTAACTCTTACTCTGGCCTAATAGCTAAGGTCTTAACTCTTACTCTGGCCTACTGGTTAAGGTCTTAACTCTTACTCTGGCCTAATAGCTAAGGTCTTAGACTCGTACTCTGGCCTACTGGATAAGGTCTTAACTCTGACTCTGGCCTACTGGTTAAGGTCTTAACTCTTACTCTGGCCTAATAGCTAAGGTCTTAACTCTTACTTTGGCCTACTGATTAAGCTCTTAACTCTTACTCTGGCCTAATAGCTAAGGTCTTAACTCTTACTCTGGCTTACTGATTAAGGTCTTAACTCTTACTCTGGCCTAATAGCTAAGGTCTTAGACTCGTACTCGGGCCTAATGGTTAAGGTCTTAACTCTTACTCTGGCCTAATGGTTAAGGTCTTAACTCTTAATCTGGCCTACTGGTTAAGGTCGTAACTCTTACTCTGGCCTACTGGTTAAGGTCTTAACTCTTACTCTGGCCTAATAGCTAAGGTCTTAGACTTGCACTCTGGCCTAATAGCTAAGTTCTTAACTCTTACTCTGGCCAAATAGCTAAGGTCTTAGACTCGTTCTATGGCCTACAAGTTAAGGTCTTAACTCTTACTCTGGCCTACTGGTTAAGGTCTTAACTCTTACACTTGCCTAATAGCTAAGGTCTTAGACTCTTAGTCTGGCCTACTGGTTAAGGTCTTAACTCTTACTCTGGCCTACTGGTTAAGGTCCTAACTCTTACTCTGGCCTTATAGCTAAGGTCTTAACTCTTACTCTGGCCTAATAGCTAAGGTCTAAGACTCGTACTATGTCCTACAGGTTAAAGGTCTTAACTCTTACTCTGGCCTAATAGCTATGGTCTTAGACTCGTACTATGGCCTACAGGTTAAGGTCATAACTCTTACTCTGGCCTACAGGTTAAGGTCTTAACTCTTACTCTGGCCTAATAGCTAAGGTCTTAGACTCGTACTCTGGCCTAATGGTTAAGGTCTTAACTCTTACTCTGGCCTAATAGCTAAGGTCTTAACTCTCACTCTGACCTACTGATTAAGGTCTTAACTTCTACTCTGGCTTAATAGCTAAGGTCTTAGACTCGTATTCTGGCCTAATTGTTAAGGTCTTGACTCTTACTCTGGCCTACAGGTTAAGGTCTTAACTCTTACTCTGGCCTAATAGCTAAGGTCTTAGACTCGTACTATGGCCTACAGGTTAAGGTCTTAAGTCTTACTCTGGCCTAATAGCTAAGGTCTTAGACTCATACTATGGCCTATAGGTTAAGTTCTTGACTCTTACTCTGGCCTAATAGCTAAGGTCTTAGACTCGTACTATGGCCTAATGGTTAAGGTCTTAAATCTTACTCTGGCCTACAGGTTAAGGTCTTAACTGTTACTCTGGCCTACTGGTTAAGGTCTTAACTCTTACTCTGGCCTACTGGTTAAGGTCTTAACTCTTACTCTGGCCTAATAGCTAAGGTCTTTGACTCGCACTATGGCCTACAGGTTAACGTCTTAACTCTTTCTCTGGCATAATAGCTAAGGTCTTAGACTCTTACTCTGGCCTACTCGTTAAGGTGTTAACTCTTACTCTGGCCTACTGGTTAAGGTCTTAACTCTTACTCTGGCCTAATAGCTAAGGTCTTAGACTACTACTCTGGCCTACTGGTTAAGGTCTTAACTCTTACTCTGGCCTAATAGCTAAGGTCTTAACTCTTACTCTGGCCTAATACCTAAGGTCTTAGACTCGTACTATGGCCTACAGGTTACGGTCATAACTCTTACTCTGGCCTACTGGTTAAGGTCTTAACTCTTACTCTGGCCTAATAGCTAAGGTCTTAGACTCGTACTCTGGCCTACTGGTTAAGGTCTTAACTCTTACTCTGGCCTACTGGTTAAGGTCTTAACTCTTACTCTGGCCTAATAGCTAACGTCTTAGACTCGTACTCTGGCCTAATGGTTAAGGTCTTAACTCTTACTCTGGCCTACTGGTTAAGGTCTTAACTCTTTCTCTGGCCTAATGGTTAAGGTCTTAACTCTTACTCTGGCATACTGGTTAAGGTCTTAACTCTTACTTTGGCCTAATAGTTAAGGTCTTAGTCTCGTACTCTGGCCTAATGGTTAAGGTCTTAACTCTTACTCTGGCCTAATAGCTAAGGTCTTAACTCTGACTCTGGCCTAATAGCTAAGATCTTAGACTCGCACTCTGGCCTACTGGTTAAGGTCTTAACTCTTACTCTGGCCTAATAGCTAAGGTCTTAACTCTTACTCTGGCCTAATAGCTAAGGTCTTAGACTCGTACTCTGGCCTAATGGTTAAGGTCTTAACTCTTACTCTGGCCTAATAGCTAAGGTCTTAACTCTTACTCTGGCCTAATAGCTAAGGTCTTAGACTCGTACTCTGGCCTACTGGTTAAGGTCTTAACTCTTACTCTGGCCTAATAGCTAAGGTCTTAACTCTTACTCTGGCCTAATAGCTAAGGTCTTAGACTCATACTCTGGCCTACTGGTTAAGGTCTTAACGCTTACTCTTTCCTAATAGCTAAGGTCTTAACTCTTACTCTGGCCTAATAGCTAACGTCTTAGACTCGTACTCTGTCCTACTGGTTAAGGTCTTAACTCTTACTCTGGCCTAATAGCTAAGGTCTTAACTCTTACTCTGGCCTACTGGTTAAGGTCTTAACTCTTACTCTGGCCTAATAGCTAAGGTCTTAGACTCGTACTCTGGCCTACTGGATAAGGTCTTAACTCTGACTCTGGCCTACTGGTTAAGGTCTTAACTCTTACTCTGGCCTAATAGCTAAGGTCTTAACTCTTACTTTGGCCTACTGATTAAGCTCTTAACTCTTACTCTGGCCTAATAGCTAAGGTCTTAACTCTTACTCTGGCTTACTGATTAAGGTCTTAACTCTTACTCTGGCCTAATAGCTAAGGTCTTAGACTCGTACTCGGGCCTAATGGTTAAGGTCTTAACTCTTACTCTGGCCTAATGGTTAAGGTCTTAACTCTTAATCTGGCCTACTGGTTAAGGTCTTAACTCTTACTCTGGCCTACTGGTTAAGGTCTTAACTCTTACTCTGGCCTAATAGCTAAGGTCTTAGACTTGCACTCTGGCCTAATAGCTAAGTTCTTAACTCTTACTCTGGCCAAATAGCTAAGGTCTTAGACTCGTACTATGGCCTACAAGTTAAGGTCTTAACTCTTACTCTGGCCTACTGGTTAAGGTCTTAACTCTTACACTTGCCTAATAGCTAAGGTCTTAGACTCTTAGTCTGGCCTACTGGTTAAGGTCTTAACTCTTACTCTGGCCTACTGGTTAAGGTCCTAACTCTTACTCTGGCCTTATAGCTAAGGTCTTAACTCTTACTCTGGCCTAATAGCTAAGGTCTAAGACTCGTACTATGTCCTACAGGTTAAAGGTCTTAAAATTACTCTAGCCTAATAGCAATGGTCTTAGACTCGTACTATGGCATACAGGTTAAGGTCATAACTCTTACTCTGGCCTACAGGTTAAGGTCTTAACTCTTACTCTGGCCTACTAGCTAAGGTCTTAGACTCGTACTCTGGCCTACTGGTTAAGGTCTTAACTCTTACTCTGGCCTACTGGTTAAGGTCTTAACTCTTACTCTGGCCTAATAGCTGAGGTCTTAGACTCATACTATGGCCTACTGGTTAAGGTCCTAACCCTTACTCTGGCCTAATAGCTAAGGTCTTAACTCTCACTCTGACCTACTGATTAAGGTCTTAACTTCTACTCTGGCTTAATAGCTAAGGTCTTAGACTCGTATTCTGGCCTAATGGTTAAGGTCTTGACTCTTACTCTGGCCTACAGGTTAAGGTCTTAACTCTTACTCTGGCCTAATAGCTAAGGTCTTACACTCGTACTATGGCCTATAGGTTAAGTTCTTGACTCTTACTCTGGCCTAATAGCTAAGGTCTTAGACTCGTACTATGGCCTAATGGTTAAGGTCTTAAATCTTACCCTGGCCTACAGGTTAAGGTCTTAACTCTTACTCTGGCCTACTGGTTAAGGTCTTAACTCTTACTCTGGCCTACTGGTTAAGGTCTTAACTCTTACTCTGGCCTAATAGCTAAGGTCTTAGACTCGTACTCTGGCCCAATGGTTACGGTCTTAACGCTTACTCTGGCCTAATAGCTAAGGTCTTAGACTCGTACTCTGGCCTAATAGCTAGGGTCTTAGACTCGTACTCTGGCCTAATGGTTAAGGTCTTAACTCTCACTCTGGCCTAATGTTTAAGGTCTTAACTCTTACCCTGGCCTACTGGTTAAGGTCTTAACTCTTACTCTGGCCTACTGGTTAATGTCTAAACTCTTTCTCTGGCCTAATGGTTAAGGTCTTAACACTTTCTCTGGCCTAATGTTAAGGTCTTAACTCTTACTCTGGCCTACTGGTTAAGGTCTTTACTCTTACTCTAGCCTAATAGCTAAGGTCTTAGACTCGTACTATGGCCTACAGGTTAAGGTCTTAACTCTTACTCTGGCCAACTGGTTAAGGTCTTAACTCTTACTCTGGCCTAATAGCTAAGGTCTTAGACTCGTGCTATGGCCTACAGGTTAAGGTCTTAACTCTTACCTTGGCCTACTGGTTAAGGTCTTAACTCTTACTCTGGCCTAATAGCGAAGGTCTTAGACTTGTACTATGGCCTACAGGTTAAGGTATTAACTCTTACTCTGGCCTAATAGCTAAGGTCTTAGACTCGTACTCTGGCCTACTGTTTAAGGTCTTAACTCTTACTCTGGCCTAATAGCTAAGGTCTTAACTCTTACTCTGGCCTACTGGTTAAGGTCTTAACTCTTACTCTGGCCTAATAGCTAAGGTCTTAGACTCGTACTCTGGCCTAATGTTTAAGGTCTTAACTCTTACTCTGGCCTAATAGCTAAGGTATTAGACTCGTACTCTGGCCTAATAGATAAGGTCTTAGACCCGTACACTGGCCTAATGGTTAAGGTCTTAACTCTTACTCTGGCCTAATGTTTAAGGTCTTAACTCTTACCCTGGCCTACTGGTTAAGGTCTTAACTCTTACTCTGGCCTACTGGTTAAGGTCTTAACTCTTTCTCTGGCCTAATGGTTAAGGTATTAACTCTTACTCTGGCCTACTGGTTAAGGTCTTAACTCTTACTCTGGCCTAATAGCTAAGGTCTTAGACTCGTACTCTGGCCTAATGGTTAAGGTCTTAACTCCTACTCTGGCCTAATAGCTAAGGTCTTAACTCTTACTCTGGCCTAATAGCTAAGGACTTAGACTCGTACTCTGGCCTACTGGTTAAGGTCTTAACTCTTACTCTGGCCTAATAGCTAAGGTCTTAACTCTTACTCTGGCCTAAAAGCTAAGGTCTTAGACTCATACTCTGGCCTACTGGTTAAGGTCTTAACTCTTACTGTTTCCTAATAGCTAAGGTCTTAACTCTTACTCTGGCCTAATAGCTAACGTCTTAGACTCGTACTCTGGCCTACTGGTTAAGGTCTTATCTCGTACTCTGGCCTAATAGCTAAGGTCTTAACTCTTACTCTGGCCTAATAGCTAAGGTCTTAGACTCGTACTCTGGCCTAATGGTTAAGGTCTTAACTCTTACTCTGGCCTAATAGCTAAGGTCTTAACTCTTACTCTGGCCTAATAGTTAAGGTCTTAGACTCGTACTCTGGCCTACAGGTTAAGGTCTTAACTCTTACTCTGGCCTACTGGTTAAGGTCTTAACTCTTACTCTGGCCTAATAGCTAAGGTCTTAGACTCGTACTCTGGCCTAATAGCTAAGGTCTTAGACTCGTACTCTGGCCTAATGGTTAAGGTCTTAACTCTTACTCTGGCCTAATAGCTAAGGTCTTAACTCTTACTCTGGCCTACTGGTGAAGGTCTTCACTCTTACTCTGGCCTAATAGCTAAGGTCTTAGACTCGTACTCTGGCCTAATGGATAAGGTCTTAACTCTTACTCTGGCCTAATAGCTAAGGTCTTAACTCTTACTCTGGCCTAATAAATAAGGTCTTAGACTCGTACTCTGGCCTACAGGTTAAGGTCTTAACTCTTACTCTGGCCTACTGGTTAAGGTCTAAACTCTTACTCTGGCCTAATAGCTAAGGTCTTAACTCTTACTCTGGCCTAATACCTAAGGTCTTAGACTCGTACTATGGCCTACAGGTTACGGTCTTAACTCTTACTCTGGCCTACTGGTTAAGGTCTTAACTCTTACTCTGGCCTAATAGCTAAGGTCTTAGACTCGTACTCTGGCCTACTGGTTAAGTTCTTAACTCTTACTCTGGCCTACTGGTTAAGGTCTTAACTCTTACTCTGGCCTAATAGCTAACGTCTTAGACTCGTACTCTGGCCTAATGGTTAAGGTCTTAACTCTTACTCTGGCCTACTGGTTAAGGTCTTAACTCTTTCTCTGGCCTAATGGTTAAGGTCTTAACTCTTACTCTGGCATACTGGTTAAGGTCTTAACTCTTACTTTGGCCTAATAGTTAAGGTCTTAGACTCGTACTCTGGCCTAATGGTTAAGGTCTTAACTCTTACTCTGGCCTAATAGCTAAGGTCTTAACTCTTACTCTGGCCTAATAGCTAAGATCTTAGACTCACACTCTGGCCTACTGGTTAAGGTCTTAACTCTTACTCTGGCCTAATAGCTAAGGTCCTAACTCTTACTCTGGCCTAATAGCTAAGGTCTTAGACTCGTACTCTGGCCTAATGGTTAAATTCTTAACTCTTACTCTGGCCTAATAGCTAAGGTCTTAACTCTTACTCTGGCCTAATAGCGAAGGTCTTAGACTCGTACTCTGGCCTACTGGTTAAGGTCCTAACTCTTACTCTGGCCTAATAGCTAAGGTCCTAACTCTTACTCTGGCCTAATAGCTAAGGTCTTAGACTCGTACTCCGGCCTAATGGTTAAGGTCTTAACTCTTACTCTGGCCTAATAGCTAAGGTCTTAACTCTTACTCTGGCCTAATAGCTAAGGTCTTAGACTCGTACTCTGGCCTACTGGTTAAGGTCTTAACTCTTACTCTGGCCTAATAGCTAAGGTCTTAACTCTTTCTCTGGCATAATAGCTAAGGTCTTAGACTCTTACTCTGGCCTACTCGTTAAGGTGTTAACTCTTACTCTGGCCTACTGGTTAAGGTCTTAACTCTTACTCTGGCCTAATAGCTAAGGTCTTAGACTACTACTCTGGCCTACTGGTTAAGGTCTTAACTCTTACTCTGGCCTAATAGTTAAGGTCTTAGACTCGTACTCTGGCCTACAGGTTAAGGTCTTAACTCTTACTCTGGCCTACTGGTTAAGGTCTTAACTCTTACTCTGGCCTAATAGCTAAGGTCTTAGACTCGTACTCTGGCCTAATAGCTAAGGTCTTAGACTCGTACTCTGGCCTAATGGTTAAGGTCTTAACTCTTACTCTGGCCTAATAGCTAAGGTCTTAACTCTTACTCTGGCCTACTGGTGAAGGTCTTCACTCTTACGCTGGCCTAATAGCTAAGGTGTTAGACTCGTACTCTGGCCTAATGGATAAGGTCTTAACTCTTACTCTGGCCTAATAGCTAAGGTCTTAACTCTTACTCTGGCCTAATAAATAAGGTCTTAGACTCGTACTCTGGCCTACAGGTTAAGGTCTTAACTCTTAGTCTGGCCTACTGGTTAAGGTCTAAACTCTTACTCTGGCCTAATAGCTAAGGTCTTAACTCTTACTCTGGCCTAATACCTAAGGTCTTAGACTCGTACTATGGCCTACAGGTTACGGTCTTAACTCTTACTCTGGCCTACTGGTTAAGGTCTTAACTCTTACTCTGGCCTAATAGCTAAGGTCTAAGACTCGTACTCTGGCCTACTGGTTAAGGTCTTAACTCTTACTCTGGCCTACTGGTTAAGGTCTTAACTCTTACTCTGGCCTAATAGCTAACGTCTTAGACTCGTACTCTGGCCTAATGGTTAAGGTCTTAACTCTTACTCTGGCCTACTGGTTAAGGTCTTAACTCTTTCTCTGGCCTAATGGTTAAGGTCTTAACTCTTACTCTGGCATACTGGTTAAGGTCTTAACTCTTACTTTGGCCTAATAGTTAAGGTCTTAGACTCGTACTCTGGCCTAATGGTTAAGGTCTTAACTCTTACTCTGGCCTAATAGCTAAGGTCTTAACTCTTACTCTGGCCTAATAGCTAAGATCTTAGACTCGCACTCTGGCCTACTGGTTAAGGTCTTAACTCTTACTCTGGCCTAATAGCTAAGGTCCTAACTCTTACTCTGGCCTAATAGCTAAGGTCTTAGACTCGTACTCTGGCCTAATGGTTAAATTCTTAACTCTTACTCTGGCCTAATAGCTAAGGTCTTAACTCTTACTCTGGCCTAATAGCGAAGGTCTTAGACTCGTACTCTGGCCTACTGGTTAAGGTCTTAACTCTTACTCTGGCCTAATAGTTAAGGTCCTAACTCTTACTCTGGCCTAATAGCTAAGGTCTTAGACTCGTACTCTGGCCTAATGGTTAAGGTCTTAACTCTTACTCTGGCCTAATAGCTAAGGTCTTAACTCTTACTCTGGCCTAATAGCTAAGGTCTTAGACTCGTACTCTGGCCTACTGGTTAAGGTCTTAACTCTTACTCTGGCCTAATAGCTAAGGTCTTAACTCTTTCTCTGGCATAATAGCTAAGGTCTTAGACTCTTACTCTGGCCTACTCGTTAAGGTGTTAACTCTTACTCTGGCCTACTGGTTAAGGTCTTAACTCTTACTCTGGCCTAATAGCTAAGGTCTTAGACTACTACTCTGGCCTACTGGTTAAGGTCTTAACTCTTACTCTGGCCTAATAGCTAAGGTCTTAACTCTTACTCTGGCCTAATACCTAAGGTCTTAGACTCGTACTATGGCCTACAGGTTACGGTCATAACTCTTACTCTGGCCTACTGGTTAAGGTCTTAACTCTTACTCTGGCCTAATAGCTAAGGTCTTAGACTCGTACTCTGGCCTACTGGTTAAGGTCTTAACTCTTACTCTGGCCTACTGGTTAAGGTCTTAACTCTTACTCTGGCCTAATAGCTAACGTCTTAGACTCGTACTCTGGCCTAATGGTTAAGGTCTTAACTCTTACTCTGGCCTACTGGTTAAGGTCTTAACTCTTTCTCTGGCCTAATGGTTAAGGTCTTAACTCTTACTCTGGCATACTGGTTAAGGTCTTAACTCTTACTTTGGCCTAATAGTTAAGGTCTTAGACTCGTACTCTGGCCTAATGGTTAAGGTCTTAACTCTTACTCTGGCCTAATAGCTAAGGTCTTAACTCTTACTCTGGCCTAATAGCTAAGATCTTAGACTCGCACTCTGGCCTACTGGTTAAGGTCTTAACTCTTACTCTGGCCTAATAGCTAAGGTCTTAACTCTTACTCTGGCCTAATAGCTAAGGTCTTAGACTCGTACTCTGGCCTAATGGTTAAGGTCTTAACTCTTACTCTGGCCTAATAGCTAAGGTCTTAACTCTTACTCTGGCCTAATAGCTAAGGTCTTAGACTCGTACTCTGGCCTACTGGTTAAGGTCTTAACTCTTACTCTGGCCTAATAGCTAAGGTGTTAGACTCATACTCTGGCCTACTGCTTAAGGTCTTAACTCTTACTCTGGCCTAATAGCTAAGGTCTTAACTCTTACTCTGGCCTAATAGCTAAGGTCTTAGACTCATACTCTGACCTACAGGTTAAGGTCTTAACTCTTACTCTGGCCTACTGGTTAAGGTCTTAACTCTTACTCTGGCCTAATAGCTAAGGTCTTAACTCTTACTCTGGCCTAATAGCTAAGGTCTTAGATTCGTACTATGGCCTACAGGTTAAGGTCTTAACTCTTACTCTGGCCAACTGGTTAAGGTCTTAACTCTTACTCTGGCCTAATAGCTAAGGTCTTAGACTCGTACTATGGCCTACAGGTTAAGGTCTTAACTCTTACTCTGGCCTACAGGTTAAGGTCTTAACTCTTACTCTGGCCTACTGGTTAAGGTCTTAACTCTTACTCTGGCCTAATAGCTAAGGTCTTAGACTCGTACTATGGCCTACAGGTTAAGGTCTTAACTCTTACTCTGGCCTAATAGCTAAGGTCTTAGACTCGTACTCTGGCCTACTGGTTAAGGTCTTAACTCTTACTCTGGCCTACAGGTTAAGGTCTTAACTCTTACTCTGGCCTAATAGCTAAGGTCTTAGACTCGTACTCTGGCCTAATGGTTAAGGTCTTAACTCTTACTCTGGCCTAATAGCTAAGGTCTTAGACTCGTACTCTGGCCTAATAGCTAAGGTCTTAGACTCGTACTCTGGCCTAATGGTTAAGGTCCTAACTCTTACTCTGGCCTAATGTTTAAGGTCTTAACTCTTACCCTGGCCTACTGGTTAAGGTCTTAACTCTTACTCTGGCCTACTGGTTACGGTCTTAACTCTTTCTCTGGCCTAATGGTTAAGGTCTTAACACTTTCTCTGGCCTAATGTTAAGGTCTTAACTCTTACTCTGGCCTACTGGTTAAGGTCTTAACTGTTACTCTGGCCTAATAGCTAAGGTCTTAGACTCGTACTATGGCCTACAGGTTAAGGTCCTAACTCTTACTCTGGCCTACTGGTTAAGGTCTTAACTCTTACTCTGGCCTACTGGTTAAGGTCTTAACTCTTTCTCTGGCCTAATGGTTAAGGTCTTAACTCTTACTCTGGCCTAATAGCTAACGTCTTAACTCTTACTCTGGTCTAATAGCTAAGGTCTTAGACTCGTACTCTGGCCTACTGGTTAAGGTCTTAACTCTTACTCTGGCCTAATAGCTAAGGTCTTAACTCTTACTCTGGCCTAATAGCTAAGGTCTTAGACTCGTACTCTGGCCTACTGGTTAAGGTTTTAACTCTTACTCTGGCCTAATAGCTAAGGTCTTAACTCTTACTCTGGCCTAATAGCTAAGGTCTTAGACTCGTACTCTCGCCCAATGGTTAAGGTCTTAACTCTTACTCTGGTGTAATAGCTAAGGTCTTAACTCTTTCTCTGGCCTAATAGCTAAGGTCTTAGACTCGTACTCTGGCCTACTGGTTAAGGTTTTAACTCTTACTCTGGCCTAATAGCTAAGGTCTTAACTCTTACTCTGGCCTAATAGCTAAGGTCTTAGACTCGTACTCTGGCCTAATGGTTAAGGTCTTAACTCTTACTCTGGCGTAATAGCTAAAGTCTTAACCCTTTCTCTGGCCTAATAGCTAAGGTCTTAGACTCGTACTCTGGCCTAATAGCTAAGGTCTTAGACTCGTACTCTCGCCCAATGGTTAAGGTCTTAACTCTTACTCTGGTGTAATAGCTAAGGTCTTAACTCTTTCTCTGGCCTAATAGCTAAGGTCTTAGACTCGTACTCTGGCCTACTGGTTAAGGTTTTAACTCTTACTCTGGCCTAATAGCTAAGGTCTTAACTCTTACTCTGGCCTAATAGCTAAGGTCTTAGACTCGTACTCTGGCCTAATGGATAAGGTCTTAACTCTTACTCTGGCGTAATAGCTAAAGTCTTAACCCTTTCTCTGGCCTAATAGCTAAGGTCTTAGACTCGTACTCTGGCCTACTGGTTAAGGTCTTAACTCTTACTCTGGCCTACTGGTTAAGGTCTTAATTCTTACTCTGGCCTAATAGCTAAGGTCTTAGACTCGTACTCTGGCCTAATAGCTAAGGTCTTAGACTCGTACTCTGGCGTAATGGTTAAGGTCTTAACTCTTACTCTGGCCTAACAGCTAAGGTCCGAACTCTTACTCTGGCCTAATAGCTAAGGTCTTAACTCTTACTCTGGCCTAATAGCTAAGGTCTTAGACTCGTACTCTGGCCTACAGGTTAAGGTCTTAACTCTTACTCTGGCCTACTGGTTAAGGTCTTAACTCTTACTCTGGCCTTATAGCTAAGATCTTAACTCTTACTCTAGCCTAATAGCTAAGGTCTTAGACTCGTACTATGGCCTACAGGTTAAGGTCTTAACTCTTACTCTGGCCAACTGGTTAAGGTCTTAACTCTTACGCTGGCCTAATAGCTAAGGTCTTAGACTCGTACTATGGCCTACAGGTTAAGGTCTTAACTCTTACTCTGGCCTACTGGTTAAGGTCTTAACTCTTACTCTGGCCTAATAGCTAAGGTCTTAGACCTGTACTATGGCCTACAGGTTAAGGTCTTAACTCTTACTCTGGCCTAATAGCTAAGGTCTTAGACTCGTACTCTGGCCTACTGGTTAAGGTCTTAACTCTTACTCTGGCCTAATAGCTAAGGTCTTAACTCTTACTCTGGCCTACTGGTTAAGGTCTTAACTCCTACTCTGGCCTAATAGCTAAGGTCTTAGACTCGTACTCTGGCATAATAGATAAGGTCTTAGACTCGTACTCTGGCCTAATGGTTAAGGTCTTTACTATTACTCTGGCCTAATGTTTAAGGTCTTAACTCCTACCCTGGCCTATTGGTTAAGGTCTTAACTCTTACTCTGGCCTACTGGTTAAGGTCTTAACTCTTTCTCTGGCCTAATGGTTAAGGTCTTAACTCTTACTCTGGCCTACTGGTTAAGGTCTTAACTCTTACTCTGGCCTAATAGCTAAGGTCTTAGACTCGTACTCTGGCCTAATGGTTAAGGGCTTAACTCCTACTCTGGCCTAATAGCTAAGGTCTTAACTCTTACTCTGGCCTAATAGCTAGGGACTTAGACTCATACTCTGGCCTACTGGTTAAGGTCTTAACTCTTACTCTGGCCTAATAGCTAAGGTCTTAACTCTTACTCTGGCCTAATAGCTCAGGTCTTAGACTCATACTCTGGCCTACTGGTTAAGGTCTTAACTCTTACACTTTCCTAATAGCTAAGGTCTTAACTCTTACTCTGGCCTAATAGCTAACGTCTTAGACTCGTACTCTGGCCTACTGGTTAAGGTCTTAACTCTTACTCTGGCCTAATAGCTAAGGTCTTATCTCTTACTCTGGCCTAATAGCTAAGGTCTTAGACTCGTACTCTGGCCTAATGGTTAAGGTCTTAACTCTTACTCTGGCCTAATAGCTAAGGTCTTAGCTCTTACTCTGGCCTAATAGCTAAGGTCTGAGACTCGTACTCTGGCCTACTGGTTAAGGTCTTAACTCTTACTCTGGCCTACTGGTTAAGGTCTTAACTCTTACTCTGGCCTAATAGCTAAGGTCTTAGACTCGTACTATGGCCTACAGGTTAAGGTCTTAACTCTTACTCTGGCCTAATAGCTAAGGTCTTAGACTCGTACTCTGGCCTACTGGTTAAGGTCTTAACTCTTACTCTGGCCTACAGGTTAAGGTCTTAACTCTTACTCTGGCCTAATAGCTAAGGTCTTAGACTCGTACTCTGGCCTAATGGTTAAGGTCTTAACTCTTACTCTGGCCTAATAGCTAAGGTCTTAGACTCGTACTCTGGCCTAATAGCTAAGGTCTTAGACTCGTACTCTGGCCTAATGGTTAAGGTCTTAACTCTTACTCTGGCCTAATGTTTAAGGTCTTAACTCTTACCCTGGCCTACTGGTTAAGGTCTTAACTCTTACTCTGGCCTACTGGTTACGGTCTTAACTCTTTCTCTGGCCTAATGGTTAAGGTCTTAACACTTTCTCTGGCCTAATGTTAAGGTCTTAACTCTTACTCTGGCCTACTGGTTAAGGTCTTAACTGTTACTCTGGCCTAATAGCTAAGGTCTTAGACTCGTACTATGGCCTACAGGTTAAGGTCCTAACTCTTACTCTGGCCTACTGGTTAAGGTCTTAACTCTTACTCTGGCCTACTGGTTAAGGTCTTAACTCTTTCTCTGGCCTAATGGTTAAGGTCTTAACTCTTACTCTGGCCTAATAGCTAACGTCTTAACTCTTACTCTGGTCTAATAGCTAAGGTCTTAGACTCGTACTCTGGCCTACTGGTTAAGGTCTTAACTCTTACTCTGGCCTAATAGCTAAGGTCTTAACTCTTACTCTGGCCTAATAGCTAAGGTCTTAGACTTGTACGCTGGCCTACTGGTTAAGGTTTTAACTCTTACTCTGGCCTAATAGCTAAGGTCTTAACTCTTACTCTGGCCTAATAGCTAAGGTCTTAGACTCGTACTCTCGCCCAATGGTTAAGGTCTTAACTCTTACTCTGGCCTAATAGCTAAGGTCTTAGACTCGTACTATGGCCTACAGGTTAAGGTCTTAACTCTTACTCTGGCCTAATAGCTAAGGTCTTAGACTCGTACTCTGGCCTACTGGTTAAGGTCTTAACTCTTACTCTGGCCTACAGGTTAAGGTCTTAACTCTTACTCTGGCCTAATAGCTAAGGTCTTAGACTCGTACTCTGGCCTAATGGTTAAGGTCTTAACTCTTACTCTGGCCTAATAGCTAAGGTCTTAGACTCGTACTCTGGCCTAATAGCTAAGGTCTTAGACTCGTACTCTGGCCTAATGGTTAAGGTCCTAACTCTTACTCTGGCCTAATGTTTAAGGTCTTAACTCTTACCCTGGCCTACTGGTTAAGGTCTTAACTCTTACTCTGGCCTACTGGTTACGGTCTTAACTCTTTCTCTGGCCTAATGGTTAAGGTCTTAACACTTTCTCTGGCCTAATGTTAAGGTCTTAACTCTTACTCTGGCCTACTGGTTAAGGTCTTAACTGTTACTCTGGCCTAATAGCTAAGGTCTTAGACTCGTACTATGGCCTACAGGTTAAGGTCCTAACTCTTACTCTGGCCTACTGGTTAAGGTCTTAACTCTTACTCTGGCCTACTGGTTAAGGTCTTAACTCTTTCTCTGGCCTAATGGTTAAGGTCTTAACTCTTACTCTGGCCTAATAGCTAACGTCTTAACTCTTACTCTGGTCTAATAGCTAAGGTTTTAGACTCGTACTCTGGCCTACTGGTTAAGGTCTTAACTCTTACTCTGGCCTAATAGCTAAGGTCTTAACTCTTACTCTGGCCTAATAGCTAAGGTCTTAGACTCGTACTCTGGCCTACTGGTTAAGGTTTTAACTCTTACTCTGGCCTAATAGCTAAGGTCTTAACTCTTACTCTGGCCTAATAGCTAAGGTCTTAGACTCGTACTCTCGCCCAATGGTTAAGGTCTTAACTCTTACTCTGGTGTAATAGCTAAGGTCTTAACTCTTTCTCTGGCCTAATAGCTAAGGTCTTAGACTCGTACTCTGGCCTACTGGTTAAGGTTTTAACTCTTACTCTGGCCTAATAGCTAAGGTCTTAACTCTTACTCTGGCCTAATAGCTAAGGTCTTAGACTCGTACTCTGGCCTAATGGTTAAGGTCTTAACTCTTACTCTGGCGTAATAGCTAAAGTCTTAACCCTTTCTCTGGCCTAATAGCTAAGGTCTTAGACTCGTACTCTGGCCTACTGGTTAAGGTCTTAACTCTTACTCTGGCCTACTGGTTAAGGTCTTAATTCTTACTCTGGCCTAATAGCTAAGGTCTTAGACTCGTACTCTGGCCTAATAGCTAAGGTCTTAGACTCGTACTCTGGCGTAATGGTTAAGGTCTTAACTCTTACTCTGGCCTAACAGCTAAGGTCCGAACTCTTACTCTGGCCTAATAGCTAAGGTCTTAACTCTTACTCTGGCCTAATAGCTAAGGTCTTAGACTCGTACTCTGGCCTACAGGTTAAGGTCTTAACTCTTACTCTGGCCTACTGGTTAAGGTCTTAACTCTTACTCTGGCCTTATAGCTAAGGTCTTAACTCTTACTCTAGCCTAATAGCTAAGGTCTTAGACTCGTACTATGGCCTAAGGGTTAAGGTCTTAACTCTTACTCTGGCCAACTGGTTAAGGTCTTAACTCTTACGCTGGCCTAATAGCTAAGGTCTTAGACTCGTACTATGGCCTACAGGTTAAGGTCTTAACTCTTACTCTGGCCTACTGGTTAAGGTCTTAACTCTTACTCTGGCCTAATAGCTAAGGTCTTAGACCTGTACTATGGCCTACAGGTTAAGGTCTTAACTCTTACTCTGGCCTAATAGCTAAGGTCTTAGACTCGTACTCTGGCCTACTGGTTAAGGTCTTAACTCTTACTCTGGCCTAATAGCTAAGGTCTTAACTCTTACTCTGGCCTACTGGTTAAGGTCTTAACTCCTACTCTGGCCTAATAGCTAAGGTCTTAGACTCGTACTCTGGCATAATAGATAAGGTCTTAGACTCGTACTCTGGCCTAATGGTTAAGGTCTTTACTATAACTCTGGCCTAATGTTTAAGGTCTTAACTCCTACCCTGGCCTATTGGTTAAGGTCTTAACTCTTACTCTGGCCTACTGGTTAAGGTCTTAACTCTTTCTCTGGCCTAATGGTTAAGGTCTTAACTCTTACTCTGGCCTACTGGTTAAGGTCTTAACTCTTACTCTGGCCTAATAGCTAAGGTCTTAGACTCGTACTCTGGCCTAATGGTTAAGGGCTTAACTCCTACTCTGGCCTAATAGCTAAGGTCTTAACTCTTACTCTGGCCTAATAGCTAGGGACTTAGACTCATACTCTGGCCTACTGGTTAAGGTCTTAACTCTTACTCTGGCCTAATAGCTAAGGTCTTAACTCTTACTCTGGCCTAATAGCTCAGGTCTTAGACTCATACTCTGGCCTACTGGTTAAGGTCTTAACTCTTACACTTTCCTAATAGCTAAGGTCTTAACTCTTACTCTGGCCTAATAGCTAACGTCTTAGACTCGTACTCTGGCCTACTGGTTAAGGTCTTAACTCTTACTCTGGCCTAATAGCTAAGGTCTTATCTCTTACTCTGGCCTAATAGCTAAGGTCTTAGACTCGTACTCTGGCCTAATGGTTAAGGTCTTAACTCTTACTCTGGCCTAATAGCTAAGGTCTTAACTCTTACTCTGGCCTAATAGCTAAGGTCTGAGACTCGTACTCTGGCCTACTGGTTAAGGTCTTAACTCTTACTCTGGCCTACTGGTTAAGGTCTTAACTCTTACTCTGGCCTAATAGCTAAGGTCTTAGACTCGTACTATGGCATAATGGTTAAGGTCTTAACTCTTACTCTGGCCTAACAGCTAAGGTCTTCACTCTTACTCTGGCCTAATAGCTAAGGTCTTAACTCTTACTCTGGCCAACTGGTTAAGGTCTTAACTCTTACTCTGGCCTAATAGCTAAGGTCTTAGACTCGTACTATGGCCTACAGGTTAAGGTCTTAACTCTTACTCTGGCCTACTGGTTAAGGTCTTAACTCTTACTCTGGCCTAATAGCTAAGGTCTTAGACTCGTACTATGGCCTACAGGTTAAGGTCTTAACTCTTACTCTGGCCTAATAGCTAAGGTCTTAGACTCGTACTCTGGCCTACTGGTTAAGGTCTTAACTCTTACTCTGGCCTACAGGTTAAGGTCTTAACTCTTACTCTGGCCTAATAGCTAAGGTCTTAGACTCGTACTCTGGCCTAATGGTTAAGGTCTTAACTCTTACTCTGGCCTAATAGCTAAGGTCTTAGACTCGTACTCTGGCCTAATAGCTAAGGTCTTAGACTCGTACTCTGGCCTAATGGTTAAGGTCTTAACTCTTACTCTGGCCTAATGTTTAAGGTCTTAACTCTTACCCTGGCCTACTGGTTAAGGTCTTAACTCTTACTCTGGCCTACTGGTTACGGTCTTAACTCTTTCTCTGGCCTAATGGTTAAGGTCTTAACACTTTCTCTGGCCTAATGTTAAGGTCTTAACTCTTACTCTGGCCTACTGGTTAAGGTCTTAACTGTTACTCTGGCCTAATAGCTAAGGTCTTAGACTCGTACTATGGCCTACAGGTTAAGGTCCTAACTCTTACTCTGGCCTACTGGTTAAGGTCTTAACTCTTACTCTGGCCTACTGGTTAAGGTCTTAACTCTTTCTCTGGCCTAATGGTTAAGGTCTTAACTCTTACTCTGGCCTAATAGCTAACGTCTTAACTCTTACTCTGGTCTAATAGCTAAGGTCTTAGACTCGTACTCTGGCCTACTGGTTAAGGTCTTAACTCTTACTCTGGCCTAATAGCTAAGGTCTTAACTCTTACTCTGGCCTAATAGCTAAGGTCTTAGACTCGTACTCTGGCCTACTGGTTAAGGTTTTAACTCTTACTCTGGCCTAATAGCTAAGGTCTTAACTCTTACTCTGGCCTAATAGCTAAGGTCTTAGACTCGTACTCTCGCCCAATGGTTAAGGTCTTAACTCTTACTCTGGTGTAATAGCTAAGGTCTTAACTCTTTCTCTGGCCTAATAGCTAAGGTCTTAGACTCGTACTCTGGCCTACTGGTTAAGGTTTTAACTCTTACTCTGGCCTAATAGCTAAGGTCTTAACTCTTACTCTGGCCTAATAGCTAAGGTCTTAGACTCGTACTCTGGCCTAATGGTTAAGGTCTTAACTCTTACTCTGGCGTAATAGCTAAAGTCTTAACCCTTTCTCTGGCCTAATAGCTAAGGTCTTAGACTCGTACTCTGGCCTACTGGTTAAGGTCTTAACTCTTACTCTGGCCTACTGGTTAAGGTCTTAATTCTTACTCTGGCCTAAAAGCTAAGGTCTTAGACTCGTACTCTGGCCTAATAGCTAAGGTCTTAGACTCGTACTCTGGCATAATGGTTAAGGTCTTAACTCTTACTCTGGCCTAACAGCTAAGGTCCGAACTCTTACTCTGGCCTAATAGCTAAGGTCTTAACTCTTACTCTGGCCTAATAGCTAAGGTCTTAGACTCGTACTCTGGCCTACAGGTTAAGGTCTTAACTCTTACTCTGGCCTACTGGTTAAGGTCTTAACTCTTACTCTGGCCTTATAGCTAAGGTCTTAACTCTTACTCTAGCCTAATAGCTAAGGTCTTAGACTCGTACTATGGCCTACAGGTTAAGGTCTTAACTCTTACTCTGGCCAACTGGTTAAGGTCTTAACTCTTACTCTGGCCTAATAGCTAAGGTCTTAGACTCGTACTATGGCCTACAGGTTAAGGTCTTAACTCTTACTCTGGCCTACTGGTTAAGGTCTTAACTCTTACTCTGGCCTAATAGCTAAGGTCTTAGACCTGTACTATGGCCTACAGGTTAAGGTCTTAACTCTTACTCTGGCCTAATAGCTAAGGTCTTAGACTCGTACTCTGGCCTACTGGTTAAGGTCTTAACTCTTACTCTGGCCTAATAGCTAAGGTCTTAACTCTTACTCTGGCCTACTGGTTAAGGTCTTAACTCCTACTCTGGCCTAATAGCTAAGGTCTTAGACTCGTACTCTGGCCTAATGTTTAAGGTCTTAACTCTTACTCTGGCCTAATAGCTAAGGTCTTAGACTCGTACTCTGGCATAATAGATAAGGTCTTAGACTCGTACTCTGGCCTAATGGTTAAGGTCTTTACTCTTACTCTGGCCTAATGTTTAAGGTCTTAACTCCTACCCTGGCCTATTGGTTAAGGTCTTAACTCTTACTCTGGCCTACTGGTTAAGGTCTTAACTCTTTCTCTGGCCTACTGGTTAAGGTCTTAACTCTTACTCTGGCCTAATAGCTAAGGTCTTAGACTCGTACTCTGGCCTAATGGTTAAGGGCTTAACTCCTACTCTGGCCTAATAGCTAAGGTCTTAACTCTTACTCTGGCCTAATAGCTAGGGACTTAGACTCATACTCTGGCCTACTGGTTAAGGTCTTAACTCTTACTCTGGCCTAATAGCTAAGGTCTTAACTCTTACTCTGGCCTAATAGCTCAGGTCTTAGACTCATACTCTGGCCTACTGGTTAAGGTCTTAACTCTTACACTTTCCTAATAGCTAAGGTCTTAACTCTTACTCTGGCCTAATAGTTAACGTCTTAGACTCGTATTCTGGCCTACTGGTTAAGGTCTTAACTCTTACTCTGGCCTAATAGCTAAGGTCTTATCTCTTACTCTGGCCTAATAGCTAAGGTCTTAGACTCGTACTCTGGCCTAATGGTTAAGGTCTTAACTCTTACTCTGGCCTAATAGCTAAGGTCTTAACTCTTACTCTGGCCTAATAGCTAAGGTCTGAGACTCGTACTTTGGCCTACTGGTTAAGGTCTTAACTCTTACTCTGGCCTACTGGTTAAGGTCTTAACTCTTACTCTGGCCTAATAGCTAAGGTCTTAGACTCGTACTATGGCATAATGGTTAAGGTCTTAACTCTTACTCTGGCCTAACAGCTAAGGTCTTCACTCTTACTCTGGCCTAATAGCTAAGGTCTTAACTCTTACTCTGGCCTAATAGCTAAGGTCTTAGAATCATACTCTGGCCTACAGGTTAAGGTCTTAACTATTACTCTGGCCTACTGGTTAAGGTCATAACTCTTTCTCTGGCCTAATGGTTAAGGTCTTAACTCTTACTCTGGCCTACTGGTTAAGGTCTTAACTCTTACTCTGGCCTAATAGCTAAGGTCTTAGACTCGTACTCTGGCCTAATGGTTAAGGGCTTAACTCCTACTCTGGCCTAATAGCTAAGGTCTTAACTCTTACTCTGGCCTAATAGCTAGGGACTTAGACTCATACTCTGGCCTACTGGTTAAGGTCTTAACTCTTACTCTGGCCTAATAGCTAAGGTCTTAACTCTTACTCTGGCCTAATAGCTCAGGTCTTAGACTCATACTCTGGCCTACTGGTTAAGGTCTTAACTCTTACACTTTCCTAATAGCTAAGGTCTTAACTCTTACTCTGGCCTAATAGCTAACGTCTTAGACTCGTACTCTGGCCTACTGGTTAAGGTCTTAACTCTTACTCTGGCCTAATAGCTAAGGTCTTATCTCTTACTCTGGCCTAATAGCTAAGGTCTTAGACTCGTACTCTGGCCTAATGGTTAAGGTCTTAACTCTTACTCTGGCCTAATAGCTAAGGTCTTAACTCTTACTCTGGCCTAATAGCTAAGGTCTGAGACTCGTACTCTGGCCTACTGGTTAAGGTCTTAACTCTTACTCTGGCCTACTGGTTAAGGTCTTAACTCTTACTCTGGCCTAATAGCTAAGGTCTTAGACTCGTACTATGGCATAATGGTTAAGGTCTTAACTCTTACTCTGGCCTAACAGCTAAGGTCTTCACTCTTACTCTGGCCTAATAGCTAAGGTCTTAACTCTTACTCTGGCCAACTGGTTAAGGTCTTAACTCTTACTCTGGCCTAATAGCTAAGGTCTTAGACTCGTACTATGGCCTACAGGTTAAGGTCTTAACTCTTACTCTGGCCTACTGGTTAAGGTCTTAACTCTTACTCTGGCCTAATAGCTAAGGTCTTAGACTCGTACTATGGCCTACAGGTTAAGGTCTTAACTCTTACTCTGGCCTAATAGCTAAGGTCTTAGACTCGTACTCTGGCCTACTGGTTAAGGTCTTAACTCTTACTCTGGCCTACAGGTTAAGGTCTTAACTCTTACTCTGGCCTAATAGCTAAGGTCTTAGACTCGTACTCTGGCCTAATGGTTAAGGTCTTAACTCTTACTCTGGCCTAATAGCTAAGGTCTTAGACTCGTACTCTGGCCTAATAGCTAAGGTCTTAGACTCGTACTCTGGCCTAATGGTTAAGGTCTTAACTCTTACTCTGGCCTAATGTTTAAGGTCTTAACTCTTACCCTGGCCTACTGGTTAAGGTCTTAACTCTTACTCTGGCCTACTGGTTACGGTCTTAACTCTTTCTCTGGCCTAATGGTTAAGGTCTTAACACTTTCTCTGGCCTAATGTTAAGGTCTTAACTCTTACTCTGGCCTACTGGTTAAGGTCTTAACTGTTACTCTGGCCTAATAGCTAAGGTCTTAGACTCGTACTATGGCCTACAGGTTAAGGTCCTAACTCTTACTCTGGCCTACTGGTTAAGGTCTTAACTCTTACTCTGGCCTACTGGTTAAGGTCTTAACTCTTTCTCTGGCCTAATGGTTAAGGTCTTAACTCTTACTCTGGCCTAATAGCTAACGTCTTAACTCTTACTCTGGTCTAATAGCTAAGGTCTTAGACTCGTACTCTGGCCTACTGGTTAAGGTCTTAACTCTTACTCTGGCCTAATAGCTAAGGTCTTAACTCTTACTCTGGCCTAATAGCTAAGGTCTTAGACTCGTACTCTGGCCTACTGGTTAAGGTTTTAACTCTTACTCTGGCCTAATAGCTAAGGTCTTAACTCTTACTCTGGCCTAATAGCTAAGGTCTTAGACTCGTACTCTCGCCCAATGGTTAAGGTCTTAACTCTTACTCTGGTGTAATAGCTAAGGTCTTAACTCTTTCTCTGGCCTAATAGCTAAGGTCTTAGACTCGTACTCTGGCCTACTGGTTAAGGTTTTAACTCTTACTCTGGCCTAATAGCTAAGGTCTTAACTCTTACTCTGGCCTAATAGCTAAGGTCTTAGACTCGTACTCTGGCCTAATGGTTAAGGTCTTAACTCTTACTCTGGCGTAATAGCTAAAGTCTTAACCCTTTCTCTGGCCTAATAGCTAAGGTCTTAGACTCGTACTCTGGCCTACTGGTTAAGGTCTTAACTCTTACTCTGGCCTACTGGTTAAGGTCTTAATTCTTACTCTGGCCTAAAAGCTAAGGTCTTAGACTCGTACTCTGGCCTAATAGCTAAGGTCTTAGACTCGTACTCTGGCATAATGGTTAAGGTCTTAACTCTTACTCTGGCCTAACAGCTAAGGTCCGAACTCTTACTCTGGCCTAATAGCTAAGGTCTTAACTCTTACTCTGGCCTAATAGCTAAGGTCTTAGACTCGTACTCTGGCCTACAGGTTAAGGTCTTAACTCTTACTCTGGCCTACTGGTTAAGGTCTTAACTCTTACTCTGGCCTTATAGCTAAGGTCTTAACTCTTACTCTAGCCTAATAGCTAAGGTCTTAGACTCGTACTATGGCCTACAGGTTAAGGTCTTAACTCTTACTCTGGCCAACTGGTTAAGGTCTTAACTCTTACTCTGGCCTAATAGCTAAGGTCTTAGACTCGTACTATGGCCTACAGGTTAAGGTCTTAACTCTTACTCTGGCCTACTGGTTAAGGTCTTAACTCTTACTCTGGCCTAATAGCTAAGGTCTTAGACCTGTACTATGGCCTACAGGTTAAGGTCTTAACTCTTACTCTGGCCTAATAGCTAAGGTCTTAGACTCGTACTCTGGCCTACTGGTTAAGGTCTTAACTCTTACTCTGGCCTAATAGCTAAGGTCTTAACTCTTACTCTGGCCTACTGGTTAAGGTCTTAACTCCTACTCTGGCCTAATAGCTAAGGTCTTAGACTCGTACTCTGGCCTAATGTTTAAGGTCTTAACTCTTACTCTGGCCTAATAGCTAAGGTCTTAGACTCGTACTCTGGCATAATAGATAAGGTCTTAGACTCGTACTCTGGCCTAATGGTTAAGGTCTTTACTCTTACTCTGGCCTAATGTTTAAGGTCTTAACTCCTACCCTGGCCTATTGGTTAAGGTCTTAACTCTTACTCTGGCCTACTGGTTAAGGTCTTAACTCTTACTCTGGCCTAATAGCTAAGGTCTTAACTCTTACTCTGGCCTAATAGCTAAGGTCTTAGACTCGTACTCTGGCCTACTGGTTAAGGTTTTAACTCTTACTCTGGCCTAATAGCTAAGGTCTTAACTCTTACTCTGGCCTAATAGCTAAGGTCTTAGACTCGTACTCTCGCCCAATGGTTAAGGTCTTAACTCTTACTCTGGTGTAATAGCTAAGGTCTTAACTCTTTCTCTGGCCTAATAGCTAAGGTCTTAGACTCGTACTCTGGCCTACTGGTTAAGGTTTTAACTCTTACTCTGGCCTAATAGCTAAGGTCTTAACTCTTACTCTGGCCTAATAGCTAAGGTCTTAGACTCGTACTCTGGCCTAATGGTTAAGGTCTTAACTCTTACTCTGGCGTAATAGCTAAAGTCTTAACCCTTTCTCTGGCCTAATAGCTAAGGTCTTAGACTCGTACTCTGGCCTACTGGTTAAGGTCTTAACTCTTACTCTGGCCTACTGGTTAAGGTCTTAATTCTTACTCTGGCCTAAAAGCTAAGGTCTTAGACTCGTACTCTGGCCTAATAGCTAAGGTCTTAGACTCGTACTCTGGCATAATGGTTAAGGTCTTAACTCTTACTCTGGCCTAACAGCTAAGGTCCGAACTCTTACTCTGGCCTAATAGCTAAGGTCTTAACTCTTACTCTGGCCTAATAGCTAAGGTCTTAGACTCGTACTCTGGCCTACAGGTTAAGGTCTTAACTCTTACTCTGGCCTACTGGTTAAGGTCTTAACTCTTACTCTGGCCTTATAGCTAAGGTCTTAACTCTTACTCTAGCCTAATAGCTAAGGTCTTAGACTCGTACTATGGCCTACAGGTTAAGGTCTTAACTCTTACTCTGGCCAACTGGTTAAGGTCTTAACTCTTACTCTGGCCTAATAGCTAAGGTCTTAGACTCGTACTATGGCCTACAGGTTAAGGTCTTAACTCTTACTCTGGCCTACTGGTTAAGGTCTTAACTCTTACTCTGGCCTAATAGCTAAGGTCTTAGACCTGTACTATGGCCTACAGGTTAAGGTCTTAACTCTTACTCTGGCCTAATAGCTAAGGTCTTAGACTCGTACTCTGGCCTACTGGTTAAGGTCTTAACTCTTACTCTGGCCTAATAGCTAAGGTCTTAACTCTTACTCTGGCCTACTGGTTAAGGTCTTAACTCCTACTCTGGCCTAATAGCTAAGGTCTTAGACTCGTACTCTGGCCTAATGTTTAAGGTCTTAACTCTTACTCTGGCCTAATAGCTAAGGTCTTAGACTCGTACTCTGGCATAATAGATAAGGTCTTAGACTCGTACTCTGGCCTAATGGTTAAGGTCTTTACTCTTACTCTGGCCTAATGTTTAAGGTCTTAACTCCTACCCTGGCCTATTGGTTAAGGTCTTAACTCTTACTCTGGCCTACTGGTTAAGGTCTTAACTCTTTCTCTGGCCTAATGGTTAAGGTCTTAACTCTTACTCTGGCCTACTGGTTAAGGTCTTAACTCTTACTCTGGCCTAATAGCTAAGGTCTTAGACTCGTACTCTGGCCTAATGGTTAAGGGCTTAACTCCTACTCTGGCCTAATAGCTAAGGTCTTAACTCTTACTCTGGCCTAATAGCTAGGGACTTAGACTCATACTCTGGCCTACTGGTTAAGGTCTTAACTCTTACTCTGGCCTAATAGCTAAGGTCTTAACTCTTACTCTGGCCTAATAGCTCAGGTCTTAGACTCATACTCTGGCCTACTGGTTAAGGTCTTAACTCTTACACTTTCCTAATAGCTAAGGTCTTAACTCTTACTCTGGCCTAATAGTTAACGTCTTAGACTCGTATTCTGGCCTACTGGTTAAGGTCTTAACTCTTACTCTGGCCTAATAGCTAAGGTCTTATCTCTTACTCTGGCCTAATAGCTAAGGTCTTAGACTCGTACTCTGGCCTAATGGTTAAGGTCTTAACTCTTACTCTGGCCTAATAGCTAAGGTCTTAACTCTTACTCTGGCCTAATAGCTAAGGTCTGAGACTCGTACTTTGGCCTACTGGTTAAGGTCTTAACTCTTACTCTGGCCTACTGGTTAAGGTCTTAACTCTTACTCTGGCCTAATAGCTAAGGTCTTAGACTCGTACTATGGCATAATGGTTAAGGTCTTAACTCTTACTCTGGCCTAACAGCTAAGGTCTTCACTCTTACTCTGGCCTAATAGCTAAGGTCTTAACTCTTACTCTGGCCTAATAGCTAAGGTCTTAGAATCGTACTCTGGCCTACAGGTTAAGGTCTTAACTATTACTCTGGCCTACTGGTTAAGGTCATAACTCTTTCTCTGGCCTAATGGTTAAGGTCTTAACTCTTACTCTGGCCTACTGGTTAAGGTCTTAACTCTTACTCTGGCCTAATAGCTAAGGTCTTAGACTCGTACTCTGGCCTAATGGTTAAGGGCTTAACTCCTACTCTGGCCTAATAGCTAAGGTCTTAACTCTTACTCTGGCCTAATAGCTAGGGACTTAGACTCATACTCTGGCCTACTGGTTAAGGTCTTAACTCTTACTCTGGCCTAATAGCTAAGGTCTTAACTCTTACTCTGGCCTAATAGCTCAGGTCTTAGACTCATACTCTGGCCTACTGGTTAAGGTCTTAACTCTTACACTTTCCTAATAGCTAAGGTCTTAACTCTTACTCTGGCCTAATAGCTAACGTCTTAGACTCGTACTCTGGCCTACTGGTTAAGGTCTTAACTCTTACTCTGGCCTAATAGCTAAGGTCTTATCTCTTACTCTGGCCTAATAGCTAAGGTCTTAGACTCGTACTCTGGCCTAATGGTTAAGGTCTTAACTCTTACTCTGGCCTAATAGCTAAGGTCTTAACTCTTACTCTGGCCTAATAGCTAAGGTCTGAGACTCGTACTCTGGCCTACTGGTTAAGGTCTTAACTCTTACTCTGGCCTACTGGTTAAGGTCTTAACTCTTACTCTGGCCTAATAGCTAAGGTCTTAGACTCGTACTATGGCATAATGGTTAAGGTCTTAACTCTTACTCTGGCCTAACAGCTAAGGTCTTCACTCTTACTCTGGCCTAATAGCTAAGGTCTTAACTCTTACTCTGGCCAACTGGTTAAGGTCTTAACTCTTACTCTGGCCTAATAGCTAAGGTCTTAGACTCGTACTATGGCCTACAGGTTAAGGTCTTAACTCTTACTCTGGCCTACTGGTTAAGGTCTTAACTCTTACTCTGGCCTAATAGCTAAGGTCTTAGACTCGTACTATGGCCTACAGGTTAAGGTCTTAACTCTTACTCTGGCCTAATAGCTAAGGTCTTAGACTCGTACTCTGGCCTACTGGTTAAGGTCTTAACTCTTACTCTGGCCTACAGGTTAAGGTCTTAACTCTTACTCTGGCCTAATAGCTAAGGTCTTAGACTCGTACTCTGGCCTAATGGTTAAGGTCTTAACTCTTACTCTGGCCTAATAGCTAAGGTCTTAGACTCGTACTCTGGCCTAATAGCTAAGGTCTTAGACTCGTACTCTGGCCTAATGGTTAAGGTCTTAACTCTTACTCTGGCCTAATGTTTAAGGTCTTAACTCTTACCCTGGCCTACTGGTTAAGGTCTTAACTCTTACTCTGGCCTACTGGTTACGGTCTTAACTCTTTCTCTGGCCTAATGGTTAAGGTCTTAACACTTTCTCTGGCCTAATGTTAAGGTCTTAACTCTTACTCTGGCCTACTGGTTAAGGTCTTAACTGTTACTCTGGCCTAATAGCTAAGGTCTTAGACTCGTACTATGGCCTACAGGTTAAGGTCCTAACTCTTACTCTGGCCTACTGGTTAAGGTCTTAACTCTTACTCTGGCCTACTGGTTAAGGTCTTAACTCTTTCTCTGGCCTAATGGTTAAGGTCTTAACTCTTACTCTGGCCTAATAGCTAACGTCTTAACTCTTACTCTGGTCTAATAGCTAAGGTCTTAGACTCGTACTCTGGCCTACTGGTTAAGGTCTTAACTCTTACTCTGGCCTAATGGTTAAGGTCTTAACTCTTACTCTGGCCTACTGGTTAAGGTCTTAACTCTTTCTCTGGCCTAATGGTTAAGGTCTTAACTCTTACTCTGGCATACTGGTTAAGGTCTTAACTCTTACTTTGGCCTCATAGTTAAGGTCTTAGACTCGTACTCTGGCCTAATGGTTAAGGTCTTAACTCTTACTCTGGCCTAATAGCTAAGGTCTTAACTCTTACTCTGGCCTAATAGCTAAGATCTTAGACTCGCACTCTGGCCTACTGGTTAAGGTCTTAACTCTTACTCTGGCCTAATAGCTAAGGTCCTAACTCTTACTCTGGCCTAATAGCTAAGGTCTGAGACTCGTACTCTGGCCTACTGGTTAAGGTCTTAACTCTTACTCTGGCCTACTGGTTAAGGTCTTAACTCTTACTCTGGCCTAATAGCTAAGGTCTTAGACTCGTACTATGGCATAATGGTTAAGGTCTTAACTCTTACTCTGGCCTAACAGCTAAGGTCTTCACTCTTACTCTGGCCTAATAGCTAAGGTCTTAACTCTTACTCTGGCCAACTGGTTAAGGTCTTAACTCTTACTCTGGCCTAATAGCTAAGGTCTTAGACTCGTACTATGGCCTACAGGTTAAGGTCTTAACTCTTACTCTGGCCTACTGGTTAAGGTCTTAACTCTTACTCTGGCCTAATAGCTAAGGTCTTAGACTCGTACTCTGGCCTACTGGTTAAGGTTTTAACTCTTACTCTGGCCTAATAGCTAAGGTCTTAACTCTTACTCTGGCCTAATAGCTAAGGTCTTAGACTCGTACTCTCGCCCAATGGTTAAGGTCTTAACTCTTACTCTGGTGTAATAGCTAAGGTCTTAACTCTTTCTCTGGCCTAATAGCTAAGGTCTTAGACTCGTACTCTGGCCTACTGGTTAAGGTTTTAACTCTTACTCTGGCCTAATAGCTAAGGTCTTAACTCTTACTCTGGCCTAATAGCTAAGGTCTTAGACTCGTACTCTGGCCTAATGGTTAAGGTCTTAACTCTTACTCTGGCGTAATAGCTAAAGTCTTAACCCTTTCTCTGGCCTAATAGCTAAGGTCTTAGACTCGTACTCTGGCCTACTGGTTAAGGTCTTAACTCTTACTCTGGCCTACTGGTTAAGGTCTTAATTCTTACTCTGGCCTAAAAGCTAAGGTCTTAGACTCGTACTCTGGCCTAATAGCTAAGGTCTTAGACTCGTACTCTGGCATAATGGTTAAGGTCTTAACTCTTACTCTGGCCTAACAGCTAAGGTCCGAACTCTTACTCTGGCCTAATAGCTAAGGTCTTAACTCTTACTCTGGCCTAATAGCTAAGGTCTTAGACTCGTACTCTGGCCTACAGGTTAAGGTCTTAACTCTTACTCTGGCCTACTGGTTAAGGTCTTAACTCTTACTCTGGCCTTATAGCTAAGGTCTTAACTCTTACTCTAGCCTAATAGCTAAGGTCTTAGACTCGTACTATGGCCTACAGGTTAAGGTCTTAACTCTTACTCTGGCCAACTGGTTAAGGTCTTAACTCTTACTCTGGCCTAATAGCTAAGGTCTTAGACTCGTACTATGGCCTACAGGTTAAGGTCTTAACTCTTACTCTGGCCTACTGGTTAAGGTCTTAACTCTTACTCTGGCCTAATAGCTAAGGTCTTAGACCTGTACTATGGCCTACAGGTTAAGGTCTTAACTCTTACTCTGGCCTAATAGCTAAGGTCTTAGACTCGTACTCTGGCCTACTGGTTAAGGTCTTAACTCTTACTCTGGCCTAATAGCTAAGGTCTTAACTCTTACTCTGGCCTACTGGTTAAGGTCTTAACTCCTACTCTGGCCTAATAGCTAAGGTCTTAGACTCGTACTCTGGCCTAATGTTTAAGGTCTTAACTCTTACTCTGGCCTAATAGCTAAGGTCTTAGACTCGTACTCTGGCATAATAGATAAGGTCTTAGACTCGTACTCTGGCCTAATGGTTAAGGTCTTTACTCTTACTCTGGCCTAATGTTTAAGGTCTTAACTCCTACCCTGGCCTATTGGTTAAGGTCTTAACTCTTACTCTGGCCTACTGGTTAAGGTCTTAACTCTTTCTCTGGCCTAATGGTTAAGGTCTTAACTCTTACTCTGGCCTACTGGTTAAGGTCTTAACTCTTACTCTGGCCTAATAGCTAAGGTCTTAGACTCGTACTCTGGCCTAATGGTTAAGGGCTTAACTCCTACTCTGGCCTAATAGCTAAGGTCTTAACTCTTACTCTGGCCTAATAGCTAGGGACTTAGACTCATACTCTGGCCTACTGGTTAAGGTCTTAACTCTTACTCTGGCCTAATAGCTAAGGTCTTAACTCTTACTCTGGCCTAATAGCTCAGGTCTTAGTCTCATACTCTGGCCTACTGGTTAAGGTCTTAACTCTTACACTTTCCTAATAGCTAAGGTCTTAACTCTTACTCTGGCCTAATAGTTAACGTCTTAGACTCGTATTCTGGCCTACTGGTTAAGGTCTTAACTCTTACTCTGGCCTAATAGCTAAGGTCTTATCTCTTACTCTGGCCTAATAGCTAAGGTCTTAGACTCGTACTCTGGCCTAATGGTTAAGGTCTTAACTCTTACTCTGGCCTAATAGCTAAGGTCTTAACTCTTACTCTGGCCTAATAGCTAAGGTCTGAGACTCGTACTTTGGCCTACTGGTTATGGTCTTAACTCTTACTCTGGCCTACTGGTTAAGGTCTTAACTCTTACTCTGGCCTAATAGCTAAGGTCTTAGACTCGTACTATGGCATAATGGTTAAGGTCTTAACTCTTACTCTGGCCTAACAGCTAAGGTCTTCACTCTTACTCTGGCCTAATAGCTAAGGTCTTAACTCTTACTCTGGCCTAATAGCTAAGGTCTTAGAATCGTACTCTGGCCTACAGGTTAAGGTCTTAACTATTACTCTGGCCTACTGGTTAAGGTCATAACTCTTACTCTGGCCTAATAGCTAAGGTCTTAACTCTTACTCTAGCCTAATAGCTAAGGTCTTAGACTCGTACTATGGCCTACAGGTTAAGGTCTTAACTCTTACTCTGGCCAACTGGTTAAGGTCTTAACTCTTACTCTGGCCTAATAGCTAAGGTCTTAGACTCGTGCTATGGCCTACAGGTTAAGGTCTTAACTCTTACTCTGGCCTACTGGTTAAGGTCTTAACTCTTACTCTGGCCTAATAGCGAAGGTCTTAGACTTGTACTATGGCCTACAGGTTAAGGTATTAACTCTTACTCTGGCCTAATAGCTAAGGTCTTAGACTCGTACTCTGGCCTACTGTTTAAGGTCTTAACTCTTAATCTGGCCTACTGGTTAAGGTCTTAACTCTTACTCTGGCCTAATAGCTAAGGTCTTAGACTTGCACTCTGGCCTAATAGCTAAGTTCTTAACTCTTACTCTGGCCAAATAGCTAAGGTCTTAGACTCGTACTATGGCCTACAAGTTAAGGTCTTAACTCTTACTCTGGCCTACTGGTTAAGGTCTTAACTCTTACACTTGCCTAATAGCTAAGGTCTTAGACTCTTAGTCTGGCCTACTGGTTAAGGTCTTAACTCTTACTCTGGCCTAATAGCTAAGGTCTTAGACTCGTACTCTGGCCTACTGGTTAAGGTCTTAACTCTTACTCTGGCCTACTGGTTAAGGTCTTAACTCTTACTCTGGCCTAATAGCTAAGGTCTTAACTCTCACTCTGACCTACTGATTAAGGTCTTAACTTCTACTCTGGCTTAATAGCTAAGGTCTTAGACTCGTATTCTGGCCTAATGGTTAAGGTCTTGACTCTTACTCTGGCCTACAGGTTAAGGTCTTAACTCTTACTCTGGCCTAATAGCTAAGGTCTTAGACTCGTACTATGGCCTACAGGTTAAGGTCTTAAGCCTTACTGTGGCCTAATAGCTAAGGTCTTAGACTCGTACTATGGCCTATAGGTTAAGTTCTTGACTCTTACTCTGGCCTAATAGCTAAGGTCTTAGACTCGTACTATTGCCTAATGGTTAAGGTCTTAAATCTTACTCTGGCCTACAGGTTAAGGTCTTAACTCTTACTCTGGCCTACTGGTTAAGGTCTTAACTCTTACTCTGGCCTACTGGTTAAGGTCTTAACTCTTACTCTGGCCTAATAGCTAAGGTCTTTGACTCGCACTATGGCCTACAGGTTAACGTCTTAACTCTTTCTCTGGCATAATAGCTAAGGTCTTAGACTCTTACTCTGGCCTACTCGTTAAGGTGTTAACTCTTTCTCTGGCATAATAGCGAAGGTCTTCACTCTTACTCTGGCCTAATAGCTAAGGTCTTAGACTCGTACTCTGGCCTAATGGATAAGGTCTTAACTCTTACTCTGGCCTAATAGCTAAGGTCTTAACTCTTACTCTGGCCTAATAAATAAGGTCTTAGACTCGTACTCTGGCCTACAGGTTAAGGTCTTAACTCTTACTCTGGCCTACTGGTTAAGGTCTAAACTCTTACTCTGGCCTAATAGCTAAGGTCTTAACTCTTACTCTGGCCTAATACCTAAGGTCTTAGACTCGTACTATGCCCTACAGGTTACGGTCTTAACTCTTACTCTGGCCTACTGGTTAAGGTCTTAACTCTTACTCTGGCCTAATAGCTAAGGTCTTAGACTCGTACTCTGGCCTACTGGTTAAGTTCTTAACTCTTACTCTGGCCTACTGGTTAAGGTCTTAACTCTTACTCTGGCCTAATAGCTAACGTCTTAGACTCGTACTCTGGCCTAATGGTTAAGGTCTTAACTCTTACTCTGGCCTACTGGTTAAGGTCTTAACTCTTTCTCTGGCCTAATGGTTAAGGTCTTAACTCTTACTCTGGCATACTGGTTAAGGTCTTAACTCTTACTTTGGCCTAATAGTTAAGGTCTTAGACTCGTACTCTGGCCTAATGGTTAAGGTCTTAACTCTTACTCTGGCCTAATAGCTAAGGTCTTAACTCTTACTCTGGCCTAATAGCTAAGATCTTAGACTCACACTCTGGCCTACTGGTTAAGGTCTTAACTCTTACTCTGGCCTAATAGCTAAGGTCCTAACTCTTACTCTGGCCTAATAGCTAAGGTCTTAGACTCGTACTCTGGCCTAATGGTTAAATTCTTAACTCTTACTCTGGCCTAATAGCTAAGGTCTTAACTCTTACTCTGGCCTAATAGCGAAGGTCTTAGACTCGTATTCTGGCCTACTGGTTAAGGTCTTAACTCTTACTCTGGCCTAATAACTAAGGTCCTAACTCTTACTCTGGCCTAATAGCTAAGGTCTTAGACTCGTACTCTGGCCTAATGGTTAAGGTCTTAACTCTTACTCTGGCCTAATAGCTAAGGTCTTAACTCTTACTCTGGCCTAATAGCTAAGGTCTTAGACTCGTACTCTGGCCTACTGGTTAAGGTCTTAACTCTTACTCTGGCCTAATAGCTAATGTCTTAACTCTTTCTCTGGCATAATAGCTAAGGTCTTAGACTCTTACTCTGGCCTACTCGTTAAGGTGTTAACTCTTACTCTGGCCTACTGGTTAAGGTCTTAACTCTTACTCTGGCCTAATAGCTAAGGTCTTAGACTACTACTCTGGCCTACTGGTTAAGGTCTTAACTCTTACTCTGGCCTAATAGTTAAGGTCTTAGACTCGTACTCTGGCCTACAGGTTAAGGTCTTAACTCTTACTCTGGCCTACTGGTTAAGGTCTTAACTCTTACTCTGGCCTAATAGCTAAGGTCTTAGACTCGTACTCTGGCCTAATAGCTAAGGTCTTAGACTCGTACTCTGGCCTAATGGTTAAGGTCTTAACTCTTACTCTGGCCTAATAGCTAAGGTCTTAACTCTTACTCTGGCCTACTGGTGAAGGTCTTCACTCTTATGCTGGCCTAATAGCTAAGGTGTTAGACTCGTACTCTGGCCTAATGGATAAGGTCTTAACTCTTACTCTGGCCTAATAGCTAAGGTCTTAACTCTTACTCTGGCCTAATAAATAAGGTCTTAGACTCGTACTCTGGCCTACAGGTTAAGGTCTTAACTCTTACTCTGGCCTACTGGTTAAGGTCTAAACTCTTACTCTGGCCTAATAGCTAAGGTCTTAACTCTTACTCTGGCCTAATACCTAAGGTCTTAGACTCGTACTATGGCCTACAGGTTACGGTCTTAACTCTTACTCTGGCCTACTGGTTAAGGTCTTAACTCTTACTCTGGCCTAATAGCTAAGGTCTTAGACTCGTACTCTGGCCTACTGGTTAAGGTCTTAACTCTTACTCTGGCCTACTGGTTAAGGTCTTAACTCTTACTCTGGCCTAATAGCTAACGTCTTAGACTCGTACTCTGGCCTAATGGTTAAGGTCTTAACTCTTACTCTGGCCTACTGGTTAAGGTCTTAACTCTTTCTCTGGCCTAATGGTTAAGGTCTTAACTCTTACTCTGGCATACTGGTTAAGGTCTTAACTCTTACTTTGGCCTCATAGTTAAGGTCTTAGACTCGTACTCTGGCCTAATGGTTAAGGTCTTAACTCTTACTCTGGCCTAATAGCTAAGGTCTTAGACTCGTACTCTGGCCTACTGGTTAAGGTCTTAACTCTTACTCTGGCCTAATAGCTAAGGTCTTAACTCTTTCTCTGGCATAATAGCTAAGGTCTTAGACTCTTACTCTGGCCTACTCGTTAAGGTGTTAACTCTTACTCTGGCCTACTGGTTAAGGTCTTAACTCTTACTCTGGCCTAATAGCTAAGGTCTTAGACTACTACTCTGGCCTACTGGTTAAGGTCTTAACTCTTACTCTGGCCTAATAGCTAAGGTCTTAACTCTTACTCTGGCCTAATACCTAAGGTCTTAGACTCGTACTATGGCCTACAGGTTACGGTCATAACTCTTACTCTGGCCTACTGGTTAAGGTCTTAACTCTTACTCTGGCCTAATAGCTAAGGTCTTAGACTCGTACTCTGGCCTACTGGTTAAGGTCTTAACTCTTACTCTGGCCTACTGGTTAAGGTCTTAACTCTTACTCTGGCCTAATAGCTAACGTCTTAGACTCGTACTCTGGCCTAATGGTTAAGGTCTTAACTCTTACTCTGGCCTACTGGTTAAGGTCTTAACTCTTTCTCTGGCCTAATGGTTAAGGTCTTAACTCTTACTCTGGCATACTGGTTAAGGTCTTAACTCTTACTTTGGCCTAATAGTTAAGGTCTTAGACTCGTACTCTGGCCTAATGGTTAAGGTCTTAACTCTTACTCTGGCCTAATAGCTAAGGTCTTAACTCTTACTCTGGCCTAATAGCTAAGATCTTAGACTCGCACTCTGGCCTACTGGTTAAGGTCTTAACTCTTACTCTGGCCTAATAGCTAAGGTCTTAACTCTTACTCTGGCCTAATAGCTAAGGTCTTAGACTCGTACTCTGGCCTAATGGTTAAGGTCTTAACTCTTACTCTGGCCTAATAGCTAAGGTCTTAACTCTTACTCTGGCCTAATAGCTAAGGTCTTAGACTCGTACTCTGGCCTACTGGTTAAGGTCTTAACTCTTACTCTGGCCTAATAGCTAAGGTGTTAGACTCATACTCTGGCCTACTGCTTAAGGTCTTAACTCTTACTCTGGCCTAATAGCTAAGGTCTTAACTCTTACTCTGGCCTAATAGCTAAGGTCTTAGACTCATACTCTGACCTACAGGTTAAGGTCTTAACTCTTACTCTGGCCTACTGGTTAAGGTCTTAACTCTTACTCTGGCCTAATAGCTAAGGTCTTAACTCTTACTCTGGCCTAATAGCTAAGGTCTTAGATTCGTACTATGGCCTACAGGTTAAGGTCTTAACTCTTACTCTGGCCAACTGGTTAAGGTCTTAACTCTTACTCTGGCCTAATAGCTAAGGTCTTAGACTCGTACTATGGCCTACAGGTTAAGGTCTTAACTCTTACTCTGGCCTACAGGTTAAGGTCTTAACTCTTACTCTGGCCTACTGGTTAAGGTCTTAACTCTTACTCTGGCCTAATAGCTAAGGTCTTAGACTCGTACTATGGCCTACAGGTTAAGGTCTTAACTCTTACTCTGGCCTAATAGCTAAGGTCTTAGACTCGTACTCTGGCCTACTGGTTAAGGTCTTAACTCTTACTCTGGCCTACAGGTTAAGGTCTTAACTCTTACTCTGGCCTAATAGCTAAGGTCTTAGACTCGTACTCTGGCCTAATGGTTAAGGTCTTAACTCTTACTCTGGCCTAATAGCTAAGGTCTTAGACTCGTACTCTGGCCTAATAGCTAAGGTCTTAGACTCGTACTCTGGCCTAATGGTTAAGGTCCTAACTCTTACTCTGGCCTAATGTTTAAGGTCTTAACTCTTACCCTGGCCTACTGGTTAAGGTCTTAACTCTTACTCTGGCCTACTGGTTACGGTCTTAACTCCTTCTCTGGCCTAATGGTTAAGGTCTTAACACTTTCTCTGGCCTAATGTTAAGGTCTTAACTCTTACTCTGGCCTACTGGTTAAGGTCTTAACTGTTACTCTGGCCTAATAGCTAAGGTCTTAGACTCGTACTATGGCCTACAGGTTAAGGTCCTAACTCTTACTCTGGCCTACTGGTTAAGGTCTTAACTCTTACTCTGGCCTACTGGTTAAGGTCTTAACTCTTTCTCTGGCCTAATGGTTAAGGTCTTAACTCTTACTCTGGCCTAATAGCTAACGTCTTAACTCTTACTCTGGTCTAATAGCTAAGGTCTTAGACTCGTACTCTGGCCTACTGGTTAAGGTCTTAACTCTTACTCTGGCCTAATAGCTAAGGTCTTAACTCTTACTCTGGCCTAATAGCTAAGGTCTTAGACTCGTACTCTGGCCTACTGGTTAAGGTTTTAACTCTTACTCTGGCCTAATAGCTAAGGTCTTAACTCTTACTCTGGCCTAATAGCTAAGGTCTTAGACTCGTACTCTCGCCCAATGGTTAAGGTCTTAACTCTTACTCTGGTGTAATAGCTAAGGTCTTAACTCTTTCTCTGGCCTAATAGCTAAGGTCTTAGACTCGTACTCTGGCCTACTGGTTAAGGTTTTAACTCTTACTCTGGCCTAATAGCTAAGGTCTTAACTCTTACTCTGGCCTAATAGCTAAGGTCTTAGACTCGTACTCTGGCCTAATGGTTAAGGTCTTAACTCTTACTCTGGCGTAATAGCTAAAGTCTTAACCCTTTCTCTGGCCTAATAGCTAAGGTCTTAGACTCGTACTCTGGCCTACTGGTTAAGGTCTTAACTCTTACTCTGGCCTACTGGTTAAGGTCTTAATTCTTACTCTGGCCTAAAAGCTAAGGTCTTAGACTCGTACTCTGGCCTAATAGCTAAGGTCTTAGACTCGTACTCTGGCATAATGGTTAAGGTCTTAACTCTTACTCTGGCCTAACAGCTAAGGTCCGAACTCTTACTCTGGCCTAATAGCTAAGGTCTTAACTCTTACTCTGGCCTAATAGCTAAGGTCTTAGACTCGTACTCTGGCCTACAGGTTAAGGTCTTAACTCTTACTCTGGCCTACTGGTTAAGGTCTTAACTCTTACTCTGGCCTTATAGCTAAGGTCTTAACTCTTACTCTAGCCTAATAGCTAAGGTCTTAGACTCGTACTATGGCCTACAGGTTAAGGTCTTAACTCTTACTCTGGCCAACTGGTTAAGGTCTTAACTCTTACTCTGGCCTAATAGCTAAGGTCTTAGACTCGTACTCTGGCCTACTGGTTAAGGTCTTAACTCTTACTCTGGCCTAATAGCTAAGGTCTTAACTCTTACTCTGGCCTAATAGCTAAGGTCTTAGACTCGTACTCTGGCCTACTGGTTAAGGTTTTAACTCTTACTCTGGCCTAATAGCTAAGGTCTTAACTCTTACTCTGGCCTAATAGCTAAGGTCTTAGACTCGTACTCTCGCCCAATGGTTAAGGTCTTAACTCTTACTCTGGTGTAATAGCTAAGGTCTTAACTCTTTCTCTGGCCTAATAGCTAAGGTCTTAGACTCGTACTCTGGCCTACTGGTTAAGGTTTTAACTCTTACTCTGGCCTAATAGCTAAGGTCTTAACTCTTACTCTGGCCTAATAGCTAAGGTCTTAGACTCGTACTCTGGCCTAATGGTTAAGGTCTTAACTCTTACTCTGGCGTAATAGCTAAAGTCTTAACCCTTTCTCTGGCCTAATAGCTAAGGTCTTAGACTCGTACTCTGGCCTACTGGTTAAGGTCTTAACTCTTACTCTGGCCTACTGGTTAAGGTCTTAATTCTTACTCTGGCCTAAAAGCTAAGGTCTTAGACTCGTACTCTGGCCTAATAGCTAAGGTCTTAGACTCGTACTCTGGCATAATGGTTAAGGTCTTAACTCTTACTCTGGCCTAACAGCTAAGGTCCGAACTCTTACTCTGGCCTAATAGCTAAGGTCTTAACTCTTACTCTGGCCTAATAGCTAAGGTCTTAGACTCGTACTCTGGCCTACAGGTTAAGGTCTTAACTCTTACTCTGGCCTACTGGTTAAGGTCTTAACTCTTACTCTGGCCTTATAGCTAAGGTCTTAACTCTTACTCTAGCCTAATAGCTAAGGTCTTCGACTCGTACTATGGCCTACAGGTTAAGGTCTTAACTCTTACTCTGGCCAACTGGTTAAGGTCTTAACTCTTACTCTGGCCTAATAGCTAAGGTCTTAGACTCGTACTATGGCCTACAGGTTAAGGTCTTAACTCTTACTCTGGCCTACTGGTTAAGGTCTTAACTCTTACTCTGGCCTAATAGCTAAGGTCTTAGACCTGTACTATGGCCTACAGGTTAAGGTCTTAACTCTTACTCTGGCCTAATAGCTAAGGTCTTAGACTCGTACTCTGGCCTACTGGTTAAGGTCTTAACTCTTACTCTGGCCTAATAGCTAAGGTCTTAACTCTTACTCTGGCCTACTGGTTAAGGTCTTAACTCCTACTCTGGCCTAATAGCTAAGGTCTTAGACTCGTACTCTGGCCTAATGTTTAAGGTCTTAACTCTTACTCTGGCCTAATAGCTAAGGTCTTAGACTCGTACTCTGGCATAATAGATAAGGTCTTAGACTCGTACTCTGGCCTAATGGTTAAGGTCTTTACTCTTACTCTGGCCTAATGTTTAAGGTCTTAACTCCTACCCTGGCCTATTGGTTAAGGTCTTAACTCTTACTCTGGCCTACTGGTTAAGGTCTTAACTCTTTCTCTGGCCTAATGGTTAAGGTCTTAACTCTTACTCTGGCCTACTGGTTAAGGTCTTAACTCTTACTCTGGCCTAATAGCTAAGGTCTTAGACTCGTACTCTGGCCTAATGGTTAAGGGCTTAACTCCTACTCTGGCCTAATAGCTAAGGTCTTAACTCTTACTCTGGCCTAATAGCTAGGGACTTAGACTCATACTCTGGCCTACTGGTTAAGGTCTTAACTCTTACTCTGGCCTAATAGCTAAGGTCTTAACTCTTACTCTGGCCTAATAGCTCAGGTCTTAGACTCATACTCTGGCCTACTGGTTAAGGTCTTAACTCTTACACTTTCCTAATAGCTAAGGTCTTAACTCTTACTCTGGCCTAATAGTTATTGTCTTAGACTCGTATTCTGGCCTACTGGTTAAGGTCTTAACTCTTACTCTGGCCTAATAGCTAAGGTCTTATCTCTTACTCTGGCCTAATAGCTAAGGTCTTAGACTCGTACTCTGGCCTAATGGTTAAGGTCTTAACTCTTACTCTGGCCTAATAGCTAAGGTCTTAACTCTTACTCTGGCCTAATAGCTAAGGTCTGAGACTCGTACTTTGGCCTACTGGTTAAGGTCTTAACTCTTACTCTGGCCTACTGGTTAAGGTCTTAACTCTTACTCTGGCCTAATAGCTAAGGTCTTAGACTCGTACTATGGCATAATGGTTAAGGTCTTAACTCTTACTCTGGCCTAACAGCTAAGGTCTTCACTCTTACTCTGGCCTAATAGCTAAGGTCTTAACTCTTACTCTGGCCTAATAGCTAAGGTCTTAGAATCGTACTCTGGCCTACAGGTTAAGGTCTTAACTATTACTCTGGCCTACTGGTTAAGGTCATAACTCTTACTCTGGCCTAATAGCTAAGGTCTTAACTCTTACTCTAGCCTAATAGCTAAGGTCTTAGACTCGTACTATGGCCTACAGGTTAAGGTCTTAACTCTTACTCTGGCCAACTGGTTAAGGTCTTAACTCTTACTCTGGCCTAATAGCTAAGGTCTTAGACTCGTGCTATGGCCTACAGGTTAAGGTCTTAACTCTTACTCTGGCCTACTGGTTAAGGTCTTAACTCTTACTCTGGCCTAATAGCGAAGGTCTTAGACTTGTACTATGGCCTACAGGTTAAGGTATTAACTCTTACTCTGGCCTAATAGCTAAGGTCTTAGACTCGTACTCTGGCCTACTGTTTAAGGTCTTAACTCTTAATCTGGCCTACTGGTTAAGGTCTTAACTCTTACTCTGGCCTAATAGCTAAGGTCTTAGACTTGCACTCTGGCCTAATAGCTAAGTTCTTAACTCTTACTCTGGCCAAATAGCTAAGGTCTTAGACTCGTACTATGGCCTACAAGTTAAGGTCTTAACTCTTACTCTGGCCTACTGGTTAAGGTCTTAACTCTTACACTTGCCTAATAGCTAAGGTCTTAGACTCTTAGTCTGGCCTACTGGTTAAGGTCTTAACTCTTACTCTGGCCTAATAGCTAAGGTCTTAGACTCGTACTCTGGCCTACTGGTTAAGGTCTTAACTCTTACTCTGGCCTACTGGTTAAGGTCTTAACTCTTACTCTGGCCTAATAGCTAAGGTCTTAACTCTCACTCTGACCTACTGATTAAGGTCTTAACTTCTACTCTGGCTTAATAGCTAAGGTCTTAGACTCGTATTCTGGCCTAATAGCTAAGGTCTTAGACTCGTACTATGGCCTACAGGTTAAGGTCTTAAGCCTTACTGTGGCCTAATAGCTAAGGTCTTAGACTCGTACTATGGCCTATAGGTTAAGTTCTTGACTCTTACTCTGGCCTAATAGCTAAGGTCTTAGACTCGTACTATGGCCTAATGGTTAAGGTCTTAAATCTTACTCTGGCCTACAGGTTAAGGTCTTAACTCTTACTCTGGCCTACTGGTTAAGGTCTTAACTCTTACTCTGGCCTACTGGTTAAGGTCTTAACTCTTACTCTGGCCTAATAGCTAAGGTCTTTGACTCGCACTATGGCCTACAGGTTAACGTCTTAACTCTTTCTCTGGCATAATAGCTAAGGTCTTAGACTCTTACTCTGGCCTACTCGTTAAGGTGTTAACTCTTTCTCTGGCATAATAGCGAAGGTCTTCACTCTTACTCTGGCCTAATAGCTAAGGTCTTAGACTCGTACTCTGGCCTAATGGATAAGGTCTTAACTCTTACTCTGGCCTAATAGCTAAGGTCTTAACTCTTACTCTGGCCTAATAAATAAGGTCTTAGACTCGTACTCTGGCCTACAGGTTAAGGTCTTAACTCTTACTCTGGCCTACTGGTTAAGGTCTAAACTCTTACTCTGGCCTAATAGCTAAGGTCTTAACTCTTACTCTGGCCTAATACCTAAGGTCTTAGACTCGTACTATGCCCTACAGGTTACGGTCTTAACTCTTACTCTGGCCTACTGGTTAAGGTCTTAACTCTTACTCTGGCCTAATAGCTAAGGTCTTAGACTCGTACTCTGGCCTACTGGTTAAGTTCTTAACTCTTACTCTGGCCTACTGGTTAAGGTCTTAACTCTTACTCTGGCCTAATAGCTAACGTCTTAGACTCGTACTCTGGCCTAATGGTTAAGGTCTTAACTCTTACTCTGGCCTACTGGTTAAGGTCTTAACTCTTTCTCTGGCCTAATGGTTAAGGTCTTAACTCTTACTCTGGCATACTGGTTAAGGTCTTAACTCTTACTTTGGCCTAATAGTTAAGGTCTTAGACTCGTACTCTGGCCTAATGGTTAAGGTCTTAACTCTTACTCTGGCCTAATAGCTAAGGTCTTAACTCTTACTCTGGCCTAATAGCTAAGATCTTAGACTCACACTCTGGCCTACTGGTTAAGGTCTTAACTCTTACTCTGGCCTAATAGCTAAGGTCCTAACTCTTACTCTGGCCTAATAGCTAAGGTCTTAGACTCGTACTCTGGCCTAATGGTTAAATTCTTAACTCTTACTCTGGCCTAATAGCTAAGGTCTTAACTCTTACTCTGGCCTAATAGCGAAGGTCTTAGACTCGTACTCTGGCCTACTGGTTAAGGTCTTAACTCTTACTCTGGCCTAATAACTAAGGTCCTAACTCTTACTCTGGCCTAATAGCTAAGGTCTTAGACTCGTACTCTGGCCTAATGGTTAAGGTCTTAACTCTTACTCTGGCCTAATAGCTAAGGTCTTAACTCTTACTCTGGCCTAATAGCTAAGGTCTTAGACTCGTACTCTGGCCTACTGGTTAAGGTCTTAACTCTTACTCTGGCCTAATAGCTAATGTCTTAACTCTTTCTCTGGCATAATAGCTAAGGTCTTAGACTCTTACTCTGGCCTACTCGTTAAGGTGTTAACTCTTACTCTGGCCTACTGGTTAAGGTCTTAACTCTTACTCTGGCCTAATAGCTAAGGTCTTAGACTACTACTCTGGCCTACTGGTTAAGGTCTTAACTCTTACTCTGGCCTAATAGTTAAGGTCTTAGACTCGTACTCTGGCCTACAGGTTAAGGTCTTAACTCTTACTCTGGCCTACTGGTTAAGGTCTTAACTCTTACTCTGGCCTAATAGCTAAGGTCTTAGACTCGTACTCTGGCCTAATAGCTAAGGTCTTAGACTCGTACTCTGGCCTAATGGTTAAGGTCTTAACTCTTACTCTGGCCTAATAGCTAAGGTCTTAACTCTTACTCTGGCCTACTGGTGAAGGTCTTCACTCTTATGCTGGCCTAATAGCTAAGGTGTTAGACTCGTACTCTGGCCTAATGGATAAGGTCTTAACTCTTACTCTGGCCTAATAGCTAAGGTCTTAACTCTTACTCTGGCCTAATAAATAAGGTCTTAGACTCGTACTCTGGCCTACAGGTTAAGGTCTTAACTCTTACTCTGGCCTACTGGTTAAGGTCTAAACTCTTACTCTGGCCTAATAGCTAAGGTCTTAACTCTTACTCTGGCCTAATACCTAAGGTCTTAGACTCGTACTATGGCCTACAGGTTACGGTCTTAACTCTTACTCTGGCCTACTGGTTAAGGTCTTAACTCTTACTCTGGCCTAATAGCTAAGGTCTTAGACTCGTACTCTGGCCTACTGGTTAAGGTCTTAACTCTTACTCTGGCCTACTGGTTAAGGTCTTAACTCTTACTCTGGCCTAATAGCTAACGTCTTAGACTCGTACTCTGGCCTAATGGTTAAGGTCTTAACTCTTACTCTGGCCTACTGGTTAAGGTCTTAACTCTTTCTCTGGCCTAATGGTTAAGGTCTTAACTCTTACTCTGGCATACTGGTTAAGGTCTTAACTCTTACTTTGGCCTCATAGTTAAGGTCTTAGACTCGTACTCTGGCCTAATGGTTAAGGTCTTAACTCTTACTCTGGCCTAATAGCTAAGGTCTTAACTCTTACTCTGGCCTAATAGCTAAGATCTTAGACTCGCACTCTGGCCTACTGGTTAAGGTCTTAACTCTTACTCTGGCCTAATAGCTAAGGTCCTAACTCTTACTCTGGCCTAATAGCTAAGGTCTTAGACTCGTACTCTGGCCTAATGGTTAAATTCTTAACTCTTACTCTGGCCTAATAGCTAAGGTCTTAACTCTTACTCTGGCCTAATAGCGAAGGTCTTAGACTCGTACTCTGGCCTACTGGTTAAGGTCTTAACTCTTACTCTGGCCTAATAGCTAAGGTCCTAACTCTTACTCTGGCCTAATAGCTAAGGTCTTAGACTCGTACTCTGGCCTAATGGTTAAGGTCTTAACTCTTACTCTGGCCTAATAGCTAAGGTCTTAACTCTTACTCTGGCCTAATAGCTAAGGTCTTAGACTCGTACTCTGGCCTACTGGTTAAGGTCTTAACTCTTACTCTGGCCTAATAGCTAAGGTCTTAACTCTTTCTCTGGCATAATAGCTAAGGTCTTAGACTCTTACTCTGGCCTACTCGTTAAGGTGTTAACTCTTACTCTGGCCTACTGGTTAAGGTCTTAACTCTTACTCTGGCCTAATAGCTAAGGTCTTAGACTACTACTCTGGCCTACTGGTTAAGGTCTTAACTCTTACTCTGGCCTAATAGCTAAGGTCTTAACTCTTACTCTGGCCTAATACCTAAGGTCTTAGACTCGTACTATGGCCTACAGGTTACGGTCATAACTCTTACTCTGGCCTACTGGTTAAGGTCTTAACTCTTACTCTGGCCTAATAGCTAAGGTCTTAGACTCGTACTCTGGCCTACTGGTTAAGGTCTTAACTCTTACTCTGGCCTACTGGTTAAGGTCTTAACTCTTACTCTGGCCTAATAGCTAACGTCTTAGACTCGTACTCTGGCCTAATGGTTAAGGTCTTAACTCTTACTCTGGCCTACTGGTTAAGGTCTTAACTCTTTCTCTGGCCTAATGGTTAAGGTCTTAACTCTTACTCTGGCATACTGGTTAAGGTCTTAACTCTTACTTTGGCCTAATAGTTAAGGTCTTAGACTCGTACTCTGGCCTAATGGTTAAGGTCTTAACTCTTACTCTGGCCTAATAGCTAAGGTCTTAACTCTTACTCTGGCCTAATAGCTAAGATCTTAGACTCGCACTCTGGCCTACTGGTTAAGGTCTTAACTCTTACTCTGGCCTAATAGCTAAGGTCTTAACTCTTACTCTGGCCTAATAGCTAAGGTCTTAGACTCGTACTCTGGCCTAATGGTTAAGGTCTTAACTCTTACTCTGGCCTAATAGCTAAGGTCTTAACTCTTACTCTGGCCTAATAGCTAAGGTCTTAGACTCGTACTCTGGCCTACTGGTTAAGGTCTTAACTCTTACTCTGGCCTAATAGCTAAGGTGTTAGACTCATACTCTGGCCTACTGCTTAAGGTCTTAACTCTTACTCTGGCCTAATAGCTAAGGTCTTAACTCTTACTCTGGCCTAATAGCTAAGGTCTTAGACTCATACTCTGACCTACAGGTTAAGGTCTTAACTCTTACTCTGGCCTACTGGTTAAGGTCTTAACTCTTACTCTGGCCTAATAGCTAAGGTCTTAACTCTTACTCTGGCCTAATAGCTAAGGTCTTAGATTCGTACTATGGCCTACAGGTTAAGGTCTTAACCCTTACTCTGGCCAACTGGTTAAGGTCTTAACTCTTACTCTGGCCTAATAGCTAAGGTCTTAGACTCGTACTATGGCCTACAGGTTAAGGTCTTAACTCTTACTCTGGCCTACTGGTTAAGGTCTTAACTCTTACTCTGGCCTAATAGCTAAGGTCTTTGACTCGCACTATGGCCTACAGGTTAACGTCTTAACTCTTTCTCTGGCATAATAGCTAAGGTCTTAGACTCTTACTCTGGCCTACTCGTTAAGGTGTTAACTCTTTCTCTGGCATAATAGCGAAGGTCTTCACTCTTACTCTGGCCTAATAGCTAAGGTCTTAGACTCGTACTCTGGCCTAATGGATAAGGTCTTAACTCTTACTCTGGCCTAATAGCTAAGGTCTTAACTCTTACTCTGGCCTAATAAATAAGGTCTTAGACTCGTACTCTGGCCTACAGGTTAAGGTCTTAACTCTTACTCTGGCCTACTGGTTAAGGTCTAAACTCTTACTCTGGCCTAATAGCTAAGGTCTTAACTCTTACTCTGGCCTAATACCTAAGGTCTTAGACTCGTACTATGCCCTACAGGTTACGGTCTTAACTCTTACTCTGGCCTACTGGTTAAGGTCTTAACTCTTACTCTGGCCTAATAGCTAAGGTCTTAGACTCGTACTCTGGCCTACTGGTTAAGTTCTTAACTCTTACTCTGGCCTACTGGTTAAGGTCTTAACTCTTACTCTGGCCTAATAGCTAACGTCTTAGACTCGTACTCTGGCCTAATGGTTAAGGTCTTAACTCTTACTCTGGCCTACTGGTTAAGGTCTTAACTCTTTCTCTGGCCTAATGGTTAAGGTCTTAACTCTTACTCTGGCATACTGGTTAAGGTCTTAACTCTTACTTTGGCCTAATAGTTAAGGTCTTAGACTCGTACTCTGGCCTAATGGTTAAGGTCTTAACTCTTACTCTGGCCTAATAGCTAAGGTCTTAACTCTTACTCTGGCCTAATAGCTAAGATCTTAGACTCACACTCTGGCCTACTGGTTAAGGTCTTAACTCTTACTCTGGCCTAATAGCTAAGGTCCTAACTCTTACTCTGGCCTAATAGCTAAGGTCTTAGACTCGTACTCTGGCCTAATGGTTAAATTCTTAACTCTTACTCTGGCCTAATAGCTAAGGTCTTAACTCTTACTCTGGCCTAATAGCGAAGGTCTTAGACTCGTACTCTGGCCTACTGGTTAAGGTCTTAACTCTTACTCTGGCCTAATAACTAAGGTCCTAACTCTTACTCTGGCCTAATAGCTAAGGTCTTAGACTCGTACTCTGGCCTAATGGTTAAGGTCTTAACTCTTACTCTGGCCTAATAGCTAAGGTCTTAACTCTTACTCTGGCCTAATAGCTAAGGTCTTAGACTCGTACTCTGGCCTACTGGTTAAGGTCTTAACTCTTACTCTGGCCTAATAGCTAATGTCTTAACTCTTTCTCTGGCATAATAGCTAAGGTCTTAGACTCTTACTCTGGCCTACTCGTTAAGGTGTTAACTCTTACTCTGGCCTACTGGTTAAGGTCTTAACTCTTACTCTGGCCTAATAGCTAAGGTCTTAGACTACTACTCTGGCCTACTGGTTAAGGTCTTAACTCTTACTCTGGCCTAATAGTTAAGGTCTTAGACTCGTACTCTGGCCTACAGGTTAAGGTCTTAACTCTTACTCTGGCCTACTGGTTAAGGTCTTAACTCTTACTCTGGCCTAATAGCTAAGGTCTTAGACTCGTACTCTGGCCTAATAGCTAAGGTCTTAGACTCGTACTCTGGCCTAATGGTTAAGGTCTTAACTCTTACTCTGGCCTAATAGCTAAGGTCTTAACTCTTACTCTGGCCTACTGGTGAAGGTCTTCACTCTTATGCTGGCCTAATAGCTAAGGTGTTAGACTCGTACTCTGGCCTAATGGATAAGGTCTTAACTCTTACTCTGGCCTAATAGCTAAGGTCTTAACTCTTACTCTGGCCTAATAAATAAGGTCTTAGACTCGTACTCTGGCCTACAGGTTAAGGTCTTAACTCTTACTCTGGCCTACTGGTTAAGGTCTAAACTCTTACTCTGGCCTAATAGCTAAGGTCTTAACTCTTACTCTGGCCTAATACCTAAGGTCTTAGACTCGTACTATGGCCTACAGGTTACGGTCTTAACTCTTACTCTGGCCTACTGGTTAAGGTCTTAACTCTTACTCTGGCCTAATAGCTAAGGTCTTAGACTCGTACTCTGGCCTACTGGTTAAGGTCTTAACTCTTACTCTGGCCTACTGGTTAAGGTCTTAACTCTTACTCTGGCCTAATAGCTAACGTCTTAGACTCGTACTCTGGCCTAATGGTTAAGGTCTTAACTCTTACTCTGGCCTACTGGTTAAGGTCTTAACTCTTTCTCTGGCCTAATGGTTAAGGTCTTAACTCTTACTCTGGCATACTGGTTAAGGTCTTAACTCTTACTTTGGCCTCATAGTTAAGGTCTTAGACTCGTACTCTGGCCTAATGGTTAAGGTCTTAACTCTTACTCTGGCCTAATAGCTAAGGTCTTAACTCTTACTCTGGCCTAATAGCTAAGATCTTAGACTCGCACTCTGGCCTACTGGTTAAGGTCTTAACTCTTACTCTGGCCTAATAGCTAAGGTCCTAACTCTTACTCTGGCCTAATAGCTAAGGTCTTAGACTCGTACTCTGGCCTAATGGTTAAATTCTTAACTCTTACTCTGGCCTAATAGCTAAGGTCTTAACTCTTACTCTGGCCTAATAGCGAAGGTCTTAGACTCGTACTCTGGCCTACTGGTTAAGGTCTTAACTCTTACTCTGGCCTAATAGCTAAGGTCCTAACTCTTACTCTGGCCTAATAGCTAAGGTCTTAGACTCGTACTCTGGCCTAATGGTTAAGGTCTTAACTCTTACTCTGGCCTAATAGCTAAGGTCTTAACTCTTACTCTGGCCTAATAGCTAAGGTCTTAGACTCGTACTCTGGCCTACTGGTTAAGGTCTTAACTCTTACTCTGGCCTAATAGCTAAGGTCTTAACTCTTTCTCTGGCATAATAGCTAAGGTCTTAGACTCTTACTCTGGCCTACTCGTTAAGGTGTTAACTCTTACTCTGGCCTACTGGTTAAGGTCTTAACTCTTACTCTGGCCTAATAGCTAAGGTCTTAGACTACTACTCTGGCCTACTGGTTAAGGTCTTAACTCTTACTCTGGCCTAATAGCTAAGGTCTTAACTCTTACTCTGGCCTAATACCTAAGGTCTTAGACTCGTACTATGGCCTACAGGTTACGGTCATAACTCTTACTCTGGCCTACTGGTTAAGGTCTTAACTCTTACTCTGGCCTAATAGCTAAGGTCTTAGACTCGTACTCTGGCCTACTGGTTAAGGTCTTAACTCTTACTCTGGCCTACTGGTTAAGGTCTTAACTCTTACTCTGGCCTAATAGCTAACGTCTTAGACTCGTACTCTGGCCTAATGGTTAAGGTCTTAACTCTTACTCTGGCCTACTGGTTAAGGTCTTAACTCTTTCTCTGGCCTAATGGTTAAGGTCTTAACTCTTACTCTGGCATACTGGTTAAGGTCTTAACTCTTACTTTGGCCTAATAGTTAAGGTCTTAGACTCGTACTCTGGCCTAATGGTTAAGGTCTTAACTCTTACTCTGGCCTAATAGCTAAGGTCTTAACTCTTACTCTGGCCTAATAGCTAAGATCTTAGACTCGCACTCTGGCCTACTGGTTAAGGTCTTAACTCTTACTCTGGCCTAATAGCTAAGGTCTTAACTCTTACTCTGGCCTAATAGCTAAGGTCTTAGACTCGTACTCTCGCCCAATGGTTAAGGTCTTAACTCTTACTCTGGTGTAATAGCTAAGGTCTTAACTCTTACTCTGGCCTAATAGCTAAGATCTTAGACTCACACTCTGGCCTACTGGTTAAGGTCTTAACTCTTACTCTGGCCTAATAGCTAAGGTCCTAACTCTTACTCTGGCCTAATAGCTAAGGTCTTAGACTCGTACTCTGGCCTAATGGTTAAATTCTTAACTCTTACTCTGGCCTAATAGCTAAGGTCTTAACTCTTACTCTGGCCTAATAGCGAAGGTCTTAGACTCGTACTCTGGCCTACTGGTTAAGGTCTTAACTCTTACTCTGGCCTAATAACTAAGGTCCTAACTCTTACTCTGGCCTAATAGCTAAGGTCTTAGACTCGTACTCTGGCCTAATGGTTAAGGTCTTAACTCTTACTCTGGCCTAATAGCTAAGGTCTTAACTCTTACTCTGGCCTAATAGCTAAGGTCTTAGACTCGTACTCTGGCCTACTGGTTAAGGTCTTAACTCTTACTCTGGCCTAATAGCTAATGTCTTAACTCTTTCTCTGGCATAATAGCTAAGGTCTTAGACTCTTACTCTGGCCTACTCGTTAAGGTGTTAACTCTTACTCTGGCCTACTGGTTAAGGTCTTAACTCTTACTCTGGCCTAATAGCTAAGGTCTTAGACTACTACTCTGGCCTACTGGTTAAGGTCTTAACTCTTACTCTGGCCTAATAGTTAAGGTCTTAGACTCGTACTCTGGCCTACAGGTTAAGGTCTTAACTCTTACTCTGGCCTACTGGTTAAGGTCTTAACTCTTACTCTGGCCTAATAGCTAAGGTCTTAGACTCGTACTCTGGCCTAATAGCTAAGGTCTTAGACTCGTACTCTGGCCTAATGGTTAAGGTCTTAACTCTTACTCTGGCCTAATAGCTAAGGTCTTAACTCTTACTCTGGCCTACTGGTGAAGGTCTTCACTCTTATGCTGGCCTAATAGCTAAGGTGTTAGACTCGTACTCTGGCCTAATGGATAAGGTCTTAACTCTTACTCTGGCCTAATAGCTAAGGTCTTAACTCTTACTCTGGCCTAATAAATAAGGTCTTAGACTCGTACTCTGGCCTACAGGTTAAGGTCTTAACTCTTACTCTGGCCTACTGGTTAAGGTCTAAACTCTTACTCTGGCCTAATAGCTAAGGTCTTAACTCTTACTCTGGCCTAATACCTAAGGTCTTAGACTCGTACTATGGCCTACAGGTTACGGTCTTAACTCTTACTCTGGCCTACTGGTTAAGGTCTTAACTCTTACTCTGGCCTAATAGCTAAGGTCTTAGACTCGTACTCTGGCCTACTGGTTAAGGTCTTAACTCTTACTCTGGCCTACTGGTTAAGGTCTTAACTCTTACTCTGGCCTAATAGCTAACGTCTTAGACTCGTACTCTGGCCTAATGGTTAAGGTCTTAACTCTTACTCTGGCCTACTGGTTAAGGTCTTAACTCTTTCTCTGGCCTAATGGTTAAGGTCTTAACTCTTACTCTGGCATACTGGTTAAGGTCTTAACTCTTACTTTGGCCTCATAGTTAAGGTCTTAGACTCGTACTCTGGCCTAATGGTTAAGGTCTTAACTCTTACTCTGGCCTAATAGCTAAGGTCTTAACTCTTACTCTGGCCTAATAGCTAAGATCTTAGACTCGCACTCTGGCCTACTGGTTAAGGTCTTAACTCTTACTCTGGCCTAATAGCTAAGGTCCTAACTCTTACTCTGGCCTAATAGCTAAGGTCTTAGACTCGTACTCTGGCCTAATGGTTAAATTCTTAACTCTTACTCTGGCCTAATAGCTAAGGTCTTAACTCTTACTCTGGCCTAATAGCGAAGGTCTTAGACTCGTACTCTGGCCTACTGGTTAAGGTCTTAACTCTTACTCTGGCCTAATAGCTAAGGTCCTAACTCTTACTCTGGCCTAATAGCTAAGGTCTTAGACTCGTACTCTGGCCTAATGGTTAAGGTCTTAACTCTTACTCTGGCCTAATAGCTAAGGTCTTAACTCTTACTCTGGCCTAATAGCTAAGGTCTTAGACTCGTACTCTGGCCTACTGGTTAAGGTCTTAACTCTTACTCTGGCCTAATAGCTAAGGTCTTAACTCTTTCTCTGGCATAATAGCTAAGGTCTTAGACTCTTACTCTGGCCTACTCGTTAAGGTGTTAACTCTTACTCTGGCCTACTGGTTAAGGTCTTAACTCTTACTCTGGCCTAATAGCTAAGGTCTTAGACTACTACTCTGGCCTACTGGTTAAGGTCTTAACTCTTACTCTGGCCTAATAGCTAAGGTCTTAACTCTTACTCTGGCCTAATACCTAAGGTCTTAGACTCGTACTATGGCCTACAGGTTACGGTCATAACTCTTACTCTGGCCTACTGGTTAAGGTCTTAACTCTTACTCTGGCCTAATAGCTAAGGTCTTAGACTCGTACTCTGGCCTACTGGTTAAGGTCTTAACTCTTACTCTGGCCTACTGGTTAAGGTCTTAACTCTTACTCTGGCCTAATAGCTAACGTCTTAGACTCGTACTCTGGCCTAATGGTTAAGGTCTTAACTCTTACTCTGGCCTACTGGTTAAGGTCTTAACTCTTTCTCTGGCCTAATGGTTAAGGTCTTAACTCTTACTCTGGCATACTGGTTAAGGTCTTAACTCTTACTTTGGCCTAATAGTTAAGGTCTTAGACTCGTACTCTGGCCTAATGGTTAAGGTCTTAACTCTTACTCTGGCCTAATAGCTAAGGTCTTAACTCTTACTCTGGCCTAATAGCTAAGATCTTAGACTCGCACTCTGGCCTACTGGTTAAGGTCTTAACTCTTACTCTGGCCTAATAGCTAAGGTCTTAACTCTTACTCTGGCCTAATAGCTAAGGTCTTAGACTCGTACTCTCGCCCAATGGTTAAGGTCTTAACTCTTACTCTGGTGTAATAGCTAAGGTCTTAACTCTTTCTCTGGCCTAATAGCTAAGGTCTTAGACTCGTACTCTGGCCTACTGGTTAAGGTTTTAACTCTTACTCTGGCCTAATAGCTAAGGTCTTAACTCTTACTCTGTCCTAATAGCTAAGGTCTTAACTCTTACTCTGGCCTGATAGCTAAGGTCTTAGACTCGTACTATGCCCTACAGGTTACGGTCTTAACTCTTACTCTGGCCTACTGGTTAAGGTCTTAACTCTTACTCTGGCCTAATAGCTAAGGTCTTAGACTCGTACTCTGGCCTACTGGTTAAGTTCTTAACTCTTACTCTGGCCTACTGGTTAAGGTCTTAACTCTTACTCTGGCCTAATAGCTAACGTCTTAGACTCGTACTCTGGCCTAATGGTTAAGGTCTTAACTCTTACTCTGGCCTACTGGTTAAGGTCTTAACTCTTTCTCTGGCCTAATGGTTAAGGTCTTAACTCTTACTCTGGCATACTGGTTAAGGTCTTAACTCTTACTTTGGCCTAATAGTTAAGGTCTTAGACTCGTACTCTGGCCTAATGGTTAAGGTCTTAACTCTTACTCTGGCCTAATAGCTAAGGTCTTAACTCTTACTCTGGCCTAATAGCTAAGATCTTAGACTCACACTCTGGCCTACTGGTTAAGGTCTTAACTCTTACTCTGGCCTAATAGCTAAGGTCCTAACTCTTACTCTGGCCTAATAGCTAAGGTCTTAGACTCGTACTCTGGCCTAATGGTTAAATTCTTAACTCTTACTCTGGCCTAATAGCTAAGGTCTTAACTCTTACTCTGGCCTAATAGCGAAGGTCTTAGACTCGTACTCTGGCCTACTGGTTAAGGTCTTAACTCTTACTCTGGCCTAATAACTAAGGTCCTAACTCTTACTCTGGCCTAATAGCTAAGGTCTTAGACTCGTACTCTGGCCTAATGGTTAAGGTCTTAACTCTTACTCTGGCCTAATAGCTAAGGTCTTAACTCTTACTCTGGCCTAATAGCTAAGGTCTTAGACTCGTACTCTGGCCTACTGGTTAAGGTCTTAACTCTTACTCTGGCCTAATAGCTAATGTCTTAACTCTTTCTCTGGCATAATAGCTAAGGTCTTAGACTCTTACTCTGGCCTACTCGTTAAGGTGTTAACTCTTACTCTGGCCTACTGGTTAAGGTCTTAACTCTTACTCTGGCCTAATAGCTAAGGTCTTAGACTACTACTCTGGCCTACTGGTTAAGGTCTTAACTCTTACTCTGGCCTAATAGTTAAGGTCTTAGACTCGTACTCTGGCCTACAGGTTAAGGTCTTAACTCTTACTCTGGCCTACTGGTTAAGGTCTTAACTCTTACTCTGGCCTAATAGCTAAGGTCTTAGACTCGTACTCTGGCCTAATAGCTAAGGTCTTAGACTCGTACTCTGGCCTAATGGTTAAGGTCTTAACTCTTACTCTGGCCTAATAGCTAAGGTCTTAACTCTTACTCTGGCCTACTGGTGAAGGTCTTCACTCTTATGCTGGCCTAATAGCTAAGGTGTTAGACTCGTACTCTGGCCTAATGGATAAGGTCTTAACTCTTACTCTGGCCTAATAGCTAAGGTCTTAACTCTTACTCTGGCCTAATAAATAAGGTCTTAGACTCGTACTCTGGCCTACAGGTTAAGGTCTTAACTCTTACTCTGGCCTACTGGTTAAGGTCTAAACTCTTACTCTGGCCTAATAGCTAAGGTCTTAACTCTTACTCTGGCCTAATACCTAAGGTCTTAGACTCGTACTATGGCCTACAGGTTACGGTCTTAACTCTTACTCTGGCCTACTGGTTAAGGTCTTAACTCTTACTCTGGCCTAATAGCTAAGGTCTTAGACTCGTACTCTGGCCTACTGGTTAAGGTCTTAACTCTTACTCTGGCCTACTGGTTAAGGTCTTAACTCTTACTCTGGCCTAATAGCTAACGTCTTAGACTCGTACTCTGGCCTAATGGTTAAGGTCTTAACTCTTACTCTGGCCTACTGGTTAAGGTCTTAACTCTTTCTCTGGCCTAATGGTTAAGGTCTTAACTCTTACTCTGGCATACTGGTTAAGGTCTTAACTCTTACTTTGGCCTCATAGTTAAGGTCTTAGACTCGTACTCTGGCCTAATGGTTAAGGTCTTAACTCTTACTCTGGCCTAATAGCTAAGGTCTTAACTCTTACTCTGGCCTAATAGCTAAGATCTTAGACTCGCACTCTGGCCTACTGGTTAAGGTCTTAACTCTTACTCTGGCCTAATAGCTAAGGTCCTAACTCTTACTCTGGCCTAATAGCTAAGGTCTTAGACTCGTACTCTGGCCTAATGGTTAAATTCTTAACTCTTACTCTGGCCTAATAGCTAAGGTCTTAACTCTTACTCTGGCCTAATAGCGAAGGTCTTAGACTCGTACTCTGGCCTACTGGTTAAGGTCTTAACTCTTACTCTGGCCTAATAGCTAAGGTCCTAACTCTTACTCTGGCCTAATAGCTAAGGTCTTAGACTCGTACTCTGGCCTAATGGTTAAGGTCTTAACTCTTACTCTGGCCTAATAGCTAAGGTCTTAACTCTTACTCTGGCCTAATAGCTAAGGTCTTAGACTCGTACTCTGGCCTACTGGTTAAGGTCTTAACTCTTACTCTGGCCTAATAGCTAAGGTCTTAACTCTTTCTCTGGCATAATAGCTAAGGTCTTAGACTCTTACTCTGGCCTACTCGTTAAGGTGTTAACTCTTACTCTGGCCTACTGGTTAAGGTCTTAACTCTTACTCTGGCCTAATAGCTAAGGTCTTAGACTACTACTCTGGCCTACTGGTTAAGGTCTTAACTCTTACTCTGGCCTAATAGCTAAGGTCTTAACTCTTACTCTGGCCTAATACCTAAGGTCTTAGACTCGTACTATGGCCTACAGGTTACGGTCATAACTCTTACTCTGGCCTACTGGTTAAGGTCTTAACTCTTACTCTGGCCTAATAGCTAAGGTCTTAGACTCGTACTCTGGCCTACTGGTTAAGGTCTTAACTCTTACTCTGGCCTACTGGTTAAGGTCTTAACTCTTACTCTGGCCTAATAGCTAACGTCTTAGACTCGTACTCTGGCCTAATGGTTAAGGTCTTAACTCTTACTCTGGCCTACTGGTTAAGGTCTTAACTCTTTCTCTGGCCTAATGGTTAAGGTCTTAACTCTTACTCTGGCATACTGGTTAAGGTCTTAACTCTTACTTTGGCCTAATAGTTAAGGTCTTAGACTCGTACTCTGGCCTAATGGTTAAGGTCTTAACTCTTACTCTGGCCTAATAGCTAAGGTCTTAACTCTTACTCTGGCCTAATAGCTAAGATCTTAGACTCGCACTCTGGCCTACTGGTTAAGGTCTTAACTCTTACTCTGGCCTAATAGCTAAGGTCTTAACTCTTACTCTGGCCTAATAGCTAAGGTCTTAGACTCGTACTCTCGCCCAATGGTTAAGGTCTTAACTCTTACTCTGGTGTAATAGCTAAGGTCTTAACTCTTTCTCTGGCCTAATAGCTAAGGTCTTAGACTCGTACTCTGGCCTACTGGTTAAGGTTTTAACTCTTACTCTGGCCTAATAGCTAAGGTCTTAACTCTTACTCTGGCCTAATAGCTAAGGTCTTAGACTCGTACTCTGGCCTACTGGTTAAGGTCTTAACTCTTACTCTGGCCTACTGGTTAAGGTCTTAATTCTTACTCTGGCCTAAAAGCTAAGGTCTTAGACTCGTACTCTGGCCTAATAGCTAAGGTCTTAGACTCGTACTCTGGCATAATGGTTAAGGTCTTAACTCTTACTCTGGCCTAACAGCTAAGGTCCGAACTCTTACTCTGGCCTAATAGCTAAGGTCTTAACTCTTACTCTGGCCTAATAGCTAAGGTCTTAGACTCGTACTCTGGCCTACAGGTTAAGGTCTTAACTCTTACTCTGGCCTACTGGTTAAGGTCTTAACTCTTACTCTGGCCTTATAGCTAAGGTCTTAACTCTTACTCTAGCCTAATAGCTAAGGTCTTAGACTCGTACTATGGCCTACAGGTTAAGGTCTTAACTCTTACTCTGGCCAACTGGTTAAGGTCTTAACTCTTACTCTGGCCTAATAGCTAAGGTCTTAGACTCGTACTATGGCCTACAGGTTAAGGTCTTAACTCTTACTCTGGCCTACTGGTTAAGGTCTTAACTCTTACTCTGGCCTAATAGCTAAGGTCTTAGACCTGTACTATGGCCTACAGGTTAAGGTCTTAACTCTTACTCTGGCCTAATAGCTAAGGTCTTAGACTCGTACTCTGGCCTACTGGTTAAGGTCTTAACTCTTACTCTGGCCTAATAGCTAAGGTCTTAACTCTTACTCTGGCCTACTGGTTAAGGTCTTAACTCCTACTCTGGCCTAATAGCTAAGGTCTTAGACTCGTACTCTGGCCTAATGTTTAAGGTCTTAACTCTTACTCTGGCCTAATAGCTAAGGTCTTAGACTCGTACTCTGGCATAATAGATAAGGTCTTAGACTCGTACTCTGGCCTAATGGTTAAGGTCTTTACTCTTACTCTGGCCTAATGTTTAAGGTCTTAACTCCTACCCTGGCCTATTGGTTAAGGTCTTAACTCTTACTCTGGCCTACTGGTTAAGGTCTTAACTCTTTCTCTGGCCTAATGGTTAAGGTCTTAACTCTTACTCTGGCCTACTGGTTAAGGTCTTAACTCTTACTCTGGCCTAATAGCTAAGGTCTTAGACTCGTACTCTGGCCTAATGGTTAAGGGCTTAACTCCTACTCTGGCCTAATAGCTAAGGTCTTAACTCTTACTCTGGCCTAATAGCTAGGGACTTAGACTCATACTCTGGCCTACTGGTTAAGGTCTTAACTCTTACTCTGGCCTAATAGCTAAGGTCTTAACTCTTACTCTGGCCTAATAGCTCAGGTCTTAGACTCATACTCTGGCCTACTGGTTAAGGTCTTAACTCTTACACTTTCCTAATAGCTAAGGTCTTAACTCTTACTCTGGCCTAATAGTTAACGTCTTAGACTCGTATTCTGGCCTACTGGTTAAGGTCTTAACTCTTACTCTGGCCTAATAGCTAAGGTCTTATCTCTTACTCTGGCCTAATAGCTAAGGTCTTAGACTCGTACTCTGGCCTAATGGTTAAGGTCTTAACTCTTACTCTGGCCTAATAGCTAAGGTCTTAACTCTTACTCTGGCCTAATAGCTAAGGTCTGAGACTCGTACTTTGGCCTACTGGTTAAGGTCTTAACTCTTACTCTGGCCTACTGGTTAAGGTCTTAACTCTTACTCTGGCCTAATAGCTAAGGTCTTAGACTCGTACTATGGCATAATGGTTAAGGTCTTAACTCTTACTCTGGCCTAACAGCTAAGGTCTTCACTCTTACTCTGGCCTAATAGCTAAGGTCTTAACTCTTACTCTGGCCTAATAGCTAAGGTCTTAGAATCGTACTCTGGCCTACAGGTTAAGGTCTTAACTATTACTCTGGCCTACTGGTTAAGGTCATAACTCTTACTCTGGCCTAATAGCTAAGGTCTTAACTCTTACTCTAGCCTAATAGCTAAGGTCTTAGACTCGTACTATGGCCTACAGGTTAAGGTCTTAACTCTTACTCTGGCCAACTGGTTAAGGTCTTAACTCTTACTCTGGCCTAATAGCTAAGGTCTTAGACTCGTGCTATGGCCTACAGGTTAAGGTCTTAACTCTTACTCTGGCCTACTGGTTAAGGTCTTAACTCTTACTCTGGCCTAATAGCGAAGGTCTTAGACTTGTACTATGGCCTACAGGTTAAGGTATTAACTCTTACTCTGGCCTAATAGCTAAGGTCTTAGACTCGTACTCTGGCCTACTGTTTAAGGTCTTAACTCTTAATCTGGCCTACTGGTTAAGGTCTTAACTCTTACTCTGGCCTAATAGCTAAGGTCTTAGACTTGCACTCTGGCCTAATAGCTAAGTTCTTAACTCTTACTCTGGCCAAATAGCTAAGGTCTTAGACTCGTACTATGGCCTACAAGTTAAGGTCTTAACTCTTACTCTGGCCTACTGGTTAAGGTCTTAACTCTTACACTTGCCTAATAGCTAAGGTCTTAGACTCTTAGTCTGGCCTACTGGTTAAGGTCTTAACTGTTACTCTGGCCTAATAGCTAAGGTCTTAGACTCGTACTCTGGCCTACTGGTTAAGGTCTTAACTCTTACTCTGGCCTACTGGTTAAGGTCTTAACTCTTACTCTAGCCTAATAGCTAAGGTCTTAACTCTCACTCTGACCTACTGATTAAGGTCTTAACTTCTACTCTGGCTTAATAGCTAAGGTCTTAGACTCGTATTCTGGCCTAATGGTTAAGGTCTTGACTCTTACTCTGGCCTACAGGTTAAGGTCTTAACTCTTACTCTGGCCTAATAGCTAAGGTCTTAGACTCGTACTATGGCCTACAGGTTAAGGTCTTAAGCCTTACTGTGGCCTAATAGCTAAGGTCTTAGACTCGTACTATGGCCTATAGGTTAAGTTCTTGACTCTTACTCTGGCCTAATAGCTAAGGTCTTAGACTCGTACTATTGCCTAATGGTTAAGGTCTTAAATCTTACTCTGGCCTACAGGTTAAGGTCTTAACTCTTACTCTGGCCTACTGGTTAAGGTCTTAACTCTTACTCTGGCCTACTGGTTAAGGTCTTAACTCTTACTCTGGCCTAATAGCTAAGGTCTTTGACTCGCACTATGGCCTACAGGTTAACGTCTTAACTCTTTCTCTGGCATAATAGCTAAGGTCTTAGACTCTTACTCTGGCCTACTCGTTAAGGTGTTAACTCTTTCTCTGGCATAATAGCGAAGGTCTTCACTCTTACTCTGGCCTAATAGCTAAGGTCTTAGACTCGTACTCTGGCCTAATGGATAAGGTCTTAACTCTTACTCTGGCCTAATAGCTAAGGTCTTAACTCTTACTCTGGCCTAATAAATAAGGTCTTAGACTCGTACTCTGGCCTACAGGTTAAGGTCTTAACTCTTACTCTGGCCTACTGGTTAAGGTCTAAACTCTTACTCTGGCCTAATAGCTAAGGTCTTAACTCTTACTCTGGCCTAATACCTAAGGTCTTAGACTCGTACTATGCCCTACAGGTTACGGTCTTAACTCTTACTCTGGCCTACTGGTTAAGGTCTTAACTCTTACTCTGGCCTAATAGCTAAGGTCTTAGACTCGTACTCTGGCCTACTGGTTAAGTTCTTAACTCTTACTCTGGCCTACTGGTTAAGGTCTTAACTCTTACTCTGGCCTAATAGCTAACGTCTTAGACTCGTACTCTGGCCTAATGGTTAAGGTCTTAACTCTTACTCTGGCCTACTGGTTAAGGTCTTAACTCTTTCTCTGGCCTAATGGTTAAGGTCTTAACTCTTACTCTGGCATACTGGTTAAGGTCTTAACTCTTACTTTGGCCTAATAGTTAAGGTCTTAGACTCGTACTCTGGCCTAATGGTTAAGGTCTTAACTCTTACTCTGGCCTAATAGCTAAGGTCTTAACTCTTACTCTGGCCTAATAGCTAAGATCTTAGACTCACACTCTGGCCTACTGGTTAAGGTCTTAACTCTTACTCTGGCCTAATAGCTAAGGTCCTAACTCTTACTCTGGCCTAATAGCTAAGGTCTTAGACTCGTACTCTGGCCTAATGGTTAAATTCTTAACTCTTACTCTGGCCTAATAGCTAAGGTCTTAACTCTTACTCTGGCCTAATAGCGAAGGTCTTAGACTCGTACTCTGGCCTACTGGTTAAGGTCTTAACTCTTACTCTGGCCTAATAACTAAGGTCCTAACTCTTACTCTGGCCTAATAGCTAAGGTCTTAGACTCGTACTCTGGCCTAATGGTTAAGGTCTTAACTCTTACTCTGGCCTAATAGCTAAGGTCTTAACTCTTACTCTGGCCTAATAGCTAAGGTCTTAACTCTTACTCTAGCCTAATAGCTAAGGTCTTAGACTCGTACTATGGCCTACAGGTTAAGGTCTTAACTCTTACTCTGGCCAACTGGTTAAGGTCTTAACTCTTACTCTGGCCTAATAGCTAAGGTCTTAGACTCGTACTATGGCCTACAGGTTAAGGTCTTAACTCTTACTCTGGCCTACTGGTTAAGGTCTTAACTCTTACTCTGGCCTAATAGCTAAGGTCTTAGACCTGTACTATGGCCTACAGGTTAAGGTCTTAACTCTTACTCTGGCCTAATAGCTAAGGTCTTAGACTCGTACTCTGGCCTACTGGTTAAGGTCTTAACTCTTACTCTGGCCTAATAGCTAAGGTCTTAACTCTTACTCTGGCCTACTGGTTAAGGTCTTAACTCCTACTCTGGCCTAATAGCTAAGGTCTTAGACTCGTACTCTGGCCTAATGTTTAAGGTCTTAACTCTTACTCTGGCCTAATAGCTAAGGTCTTAGACTCGTACTCTGGCATAATAGATAAGGTCTTAGACTCGTACTCTGGCCTAATGGTTAAGGTCTTTACTCTTACTCTGGCCTAATGTTTAAGGTCTTAACTCCTACCCTGGCCTATTGGTTAAGGTCTTAACTCTTACTCTGGCCTACTGGTTAAGGTCTTAACTCTTTCTCTGGCCTAATGGTTAAGGTCTTAACTCTTACTCTGGCCTACTGGTTAAGGTCTTAACTCTTACTCTGGCCTAATAGCTAAGGTCTTAGACTCGTACTCTGGCCTAATGGTTAAGGGCTTAACTCCTACTCTGGCCTAATAGCTAAGGTCTTAACTCTTACTCTGGCCTAATAGCTAGGGACTTAGACTCATACTCTGGCCTACTGGTTAAGGTCTTAACTCTTACTCTGGCCTAATAGCTAAGGTCTTAACTCTTACTCTGGCCTAATAGCTCAGGTCTTAGACTCATACTCTGGCCTACTGGTTAAGGTCTTAACTCTTACACTTTCCTAATAGCTAAGGTCTTAACTCTTACTCTGGCCTAATAGTTAACGTCTTAGACTCGTATTCTGGCCTACTGGTTAAGGTCTTAACTCTTACTCTGGCCTAATAGCTAAGGTCTTATCTCTTACTCTGGCCTAATAGCTAAGGTCTTAGACTCGTACTCTGGCCTAATGGTTAAGGTCTTAACTCTTACTCTGGCCTAATAGCTAAGGTCTTAACTCTTACTCTGGCCTAATAGCTAAGGTCTGAGACTCGTACTTTGGCCTACTGGTTAAGGTCTTAACTCTTACTCTGGCCTACTGGTTAAGGTCTTAACTCTTACTCTGGCCTAATAGCTAAGGTCTTAGACTCGTACTATGGCATAATGGTTAAGGTCTTAACTCTTACTCTGGCCTAACAGCTAAGGTCTTCACTCTTACTCTGGCCTAATAGCTAAGGTCTTAACTCTTACTCTGGCCTAATAGCTAAGGTCTTAGAATCGTACTCTGGCCTACAGGTTAAGGTCTTAACTATTACTCTGGCCTACTGGTTAAGGTCATAACTCTTACTCTGGCCTAATAGCTAAGGTCTTAACTCTTACTCTAGCCTAATAGCTAAGGTCTTAGACTCGTACTATGGCCTACAGGTTAAGGTCTTAACTCTTACTCTGGCCAACTGGTTAAGGTCTTAACTCTTACTCTGGCCTAATAGCTAAGGTCTTAGACTCGTGCTATGGCCTACAGGTTAAGGTCTTAACTCTTACTCTGGCCTACTGGTTAAGGTCTTAACTCTTACTCTGGCCTAATAGCGAAGGTCTTAGACTTGTACTATGGCCTACAGGTTAAGGTATTAACTCTTACTCTGGCCTAATAGCTAAGGTCTTAGACTCGTACTCTGGCCTACTGTTTAAGGTCTTAACTCTTAATCTGGCCTACTGGTTAAGGTCTTAACTCTTACTCTGGCCTAATAGCTAAGGTCTTAGACTTGCACTCTGGCCTAATAGCTAAGTTCTTAACTCTTACTCTGGCCAAATAGCTAAGGTCTTAGACTCGTACTATGGCCTACAAGTTAAGGTCTTAACTCTTACTCTGGCCAACTGGTTAAGGTCTTAACTCTTACACTTGCCTAATAGCTAAGGTCTTAGACTCTTAGTCTGGCCTACTGGTTAAGGTCTTAACTCTTACTCTGGCCTAATAGCTAAGGTCTTAGACTCGTACTCTGGCCTACTGGTTAAGGTCTTAACTCTTACTCTGGCCTACTGGTTAAGGTCTTAACTCTTACTCTGGCCTAATAGCTAAGGTCTTAACTCTCACTCTGACCTACTGATTAAGGTCTTAACTTCTACTCTGGCTTAATAGCTAAGGTCTTAGACTCGTATTCTGGCCTAATGGTTAAGGTCTTGACTCTTACTCTGGCCTACAGGTTAAGGTCTTAACTCTTACTCTGGCCTAATAGCTAAGGTCTTAGACTCGTACTATGGCCTACAGGTTAAGGTCTTAAGCCTTACTGTGGCCTAATAGCTAAGGTCTTAGACTCGTACTATGGCCTATAGGTTAAGTTCTTGACTCTTACTCTGGCCTAATAGCTAAGGTCTTAGACTCGTACTATTGCCTAATGGTTAAGGTCTTAAATCTTACTCTGGCCTACAGGTTAAGGTCTTAACTCTTACTCTGGCCTACTGGTTAAGGTCTTAACTCTTACTCTGGCCTACTGGTTAAGGTCTTAACTCTTACTCTGGCCTAATAGCTAAGGTCTTTGACTCGCACTATGGCCTACAGGTTAACGTCTTAACTCTTTCTCTGGCATAATAGCTAAGGTCTTAGACTCTTACTCTGGCCTACTCGTTAAGGTGTTAACTCTTTCTCTGGCATAATAGCGAAGGTCTTCACTCTTACTCTGGCCTAATAGCTAAGGTCTTAGACTCGTACTCTGGCCTAATGGATAAGGTCTTAACTCTTACTCTGGCCTAATAGCTAAGGTCTTAACTCTTACTCTGGCCTAATAAATAAGGTCTTAGACTCGTACTCTGGCCTACAGGTTAAGGTCTTAACTCTTACTCTGGCCTACTGGTTAAGGTCTAAACTCTTACTCTGGCCTAATAGCTAAGGTCTTAACTCTTACTCTGGCCTAATACCTAAGGTCTTAGACTCGTACTATGCCCTACAGGTTACGGTCTTAACTCTTACTCTGGCCTACTGGTTAAGGTCTTAACTCTTACTCTGGCCTAATAGCTAAGGTCTTAGACTCGTACTCTGGCCTACTGGTTAAGTTCTTAACTCTTACTCTGGCCTACTGGTTAAGGTCTTAACTCTTACTCTGGCCTAATAGCTAACGTCTTAGACTCGTACTCTGGCCTAATGGTTAAGGTCTTAACTCTTACTCTGGCCTACTGGTTAAGGTCTTAACTCTTTCTCTGGCCTAATGGTTAAGGTCTTAACTCTTACTCTGGCATACTGGTTAAGGTCTTAACTCTTACTTTGGCCTAATAGTTAAGGTCTTAGACTCGTACTCTGGCCTAATGGTTAAGGTCTTAACTCTTACTCTGGCCTAATAGCTAAGGTCTTAACTCTTACTCTGGCCTAATAGCTAAGATCTTAGACTCACACTCTGGCCTACTGGTTAAGGTCTTAACTCTTACTCTGGCCTAATAGCTAAGGTCCTAACTCTTACTCTGGCCTAATAGCTAAGGTCTTAGACTCGTACTCTGGCCTAATGGTTAAATTCTTAACTCTTACTCTGGCCTAATAGCTAAGGTCTTAACTCTTACTCTGGCCTAATAGCGAAGGTCTTAGACTCGTACTCTGGCCTACTGGTTAAGGTCTTAACTCTTACTCTGGCCTAATAACTAAGGTCCTAACTCTTACTCTGGCCTAATAGCTAAGGTCTTAGACTCGTACTCTGGCCTAATGGTTAAGGTCTTAACTCTTACTCTGGCCTAATAGCTAAGGTCTTAACTCTTACTCTGGCCTAATAGCTAAGGTCTTAGACTCGTACTCTGGCCTACTGGTTAAGGTCTTAACTCTTACTCTGGCCTAATAGCTAATGTCTTAACTCTTTCTCTGGCATAATAGCTAAGGTCTTAGACTCTTACTCTGGCCTACTCGTTAAGGTGTTAACTCTTACTCTGGCCTACTGGTTAAGGTCTTAACTCTTACTCTGGCCTAATAGCTAAGGTCTTAGACTACTACTCTGGCCTACTGGTTAAGGTCTTAACTCTTACTCTGGCCTAATAGTTAAGGTCTTAGACTCGTACTCTGGCCTACAGGTTAAGGTCTTAACTCTTACTCTGGCCTACTGGTTAAGGTCTTAACTCTTACTCTGGCCTAATAGCTAAGGTCTTAGACTCGTACTCTGGCCTAATAGCTAAGGTCTTAGACTCGTACTCTGGCCTAATGGTTAAGGTCTTAACTCTTACTCTGGCCTAATAGCTAAGGTCTTAACTCTTACTCTGGCCTACTGGTGAAGGTCTTCACTCTTATGCTGGCCTAATAGCTAAGGTGTTAGACTCGTACTCTGGCCTAATGGATAAGGTCTTAACTCTTACTCTGGCCTAATAGCTAAGGTCTTAACTCTTACTCTGGCCTAATAAATAAGGTCTTAGACTCGTACTCTGGCCTACAGGTTAAGGTCTTAACTCTTACTCTGGCCTACTGGTTAAGGTCTAAACTCTTACTCTGGCCTAATAGCTAAGGTCTTAACTCTTACTCTGGCCTAATACCTAAGGTCTTAGACTCGTACTATGGCCTACAGGTTACGGTCTTAACTCTTACTCTGGCCTACTGGTTAAGGTCTTAACTCTTACTCTGGCCTAATAGCTAAGGTCTTAGACTCGTACTCTGGCCTACTGGTTAAGGTCTTAACTCTTACTCTGGCCTACTGGTTAAGGTCTTAACTCTTACTCTGGCCTAATAGCTAACGTCTTAGACTCGTACTCTGGCCTAATGGTTAAGGTCTTAACTCTTACTCTGGCCTACTGGTTAAGGTCTTAACTCTTTCTCTGGCCTAATGGTTAAGGTCTTAACTCTTACTCTGGCATACTGGTTAAGGTCTTAACTCTTACTTTGGCCTCATAGTTAAGGTCTTAGACTCGTACTCTGGCCTAATGGTTAAGGTCTTAACTCTTACTCTGGCCTAATAGCTAAGGTCTTAACTCTTACTCTGGCCTAATAGCTAAGATCTTAGACTCGCACTCTGGCCTACTGGTTAAGGTCTTAACTCTTACTCTGGCCTAATAGCTAAGGTCCTAACTCTTACTCTGGCCTAATAGCTAAGGTCTTAGACTCGTACTCTGGCCTAATGGTTAAATTCTTAACTCTTACTCTGGCCTAATAGCTAAGGTCTTAACTCTTACTCTGGCCTAATAGCGAAGGTCTTAGACTCGTACTCTGGCCTACTGGTTAAGGTCTTAACTCTTACTCTGGCCTAATAGCTAAGGTCCTAACTCTTACTCTGGCCTAATAGCTAAGGTCTTAGACTCGTACTCTGGCCTAATGGTTAAGGTCTTAACTCTTACTCTGGCCTAATAGCTAAGGTCTTAACTCTTACTCTGGCCTAATAGCTAAGGTCTTAGACTCGTACTCTGGCCTACTGGTTAAGGTCTTAACTCTTACTCTGGCCTAATAGCTAAGGTCTTAACTCTTTCTCTGGCATAATAGCTAAGGTCTTAGACTCTTACTCTGGCCTACTCGTTAAGGTGTTAACTCTTACTCTGGCCTACTGGTTAAGGTCTTAACTCTTACTCTGGCCTAATAGCTAAGGTCTTAGACTACTACTCTGGCCTACTGGTTAAGGTCTTAACTCTTACTCTGGCCTAATAGCTAAGGTCTTAACTCTTACTCTGGCCTAATACCTAAGGTCTTAGACTCGTACTATGGCCTACAGGTTACGGTCATAACTCTTACTCTGGCCTACTGGTTAAGGTCTTAACTCTTACTCTGGCCTAATAGCTAAGGTCTTAGACTCGTACTCTGGCCTACTGGTTAAGGTCTTAACTCTTACTCTGGCCTACTGGTTAAGGTCTTAACTCTTACTCTGGCCTAATAGCTAACGTCTTAGACTCGTACTCTGGCCTAATGGTTAAGGTCTTAACTCTTACTCTGGCCTACTGGTTAAGGTCTTAACTCTTTCTCTGGCCTAATGGTTAAGGTCTTAACTCTTACTCTGGCATACTGGTTAAGGTCTTAACTCTTACTTTGGCCTAATAGTTAAGGTCTTAGACTCGTACTCTGGCCTAATGGTTAAGGTCTTAACTCTTACTCTGGCCTAATAGCTAAGGTCTTAACTCTTACTCTGGCCTAATAGCTAAGATCTTAGACTCGCACTCTGGCCTACTGGTTAAGGTCTTAACTCTTACTCTGGCCTAATAGCTAAGGTCTTAACTCTTACTCTGGCCTAATAGCTAAGGTCTTAGACTCGTACTCTGGCCTAATGGTTAAGGTCTTAACTCTTACTCTGGCCTAATAGCTAAGGTCTTAACTCTTACTCTGGCCTAATAGCTAAGGTCTTAGACTCGTACTCTGGCCTACTGGTTAAGGTCTTAACTCTTACTCTGGCCTAATAGCTAAGGTGTTAGACTCATACTCTGGCCTACTGCTTAAGGTCTTAACTCTTACTCTGGCCTAATAGCTAAGGTCTTAACTCTTACTCTGGCCTAATAGCTAAGGTCTTAGACTCATACTCTGACCTACAGGTTAAGGTCTTAACTCTTACTCTGGCCTACTGGTTAAGGTCTTAACTCTTACTCTGGCCTAATAGCTAAGGTCTTAACTCTTACTCTGGCCTAATAGCTAAGGTCTTAGATTCGTACTATGGCCTACAGGTTAAGGTCTTAACTCTTACTCTGGCCAACTGGTTAAGGTCTTAACTCTTACTCTGGCCTAATAGCTAAGGTCTTAGACTCGTACTATGGCCTACAGGTTAAGGTCTTAACTCTTACTCTGGCCTACTGGTTAAGGTCTTAACTCTTACTCTGGCCTAATAGCTAAGGTCTTTGACTCGCACTATGGCCTACAGGTTAACGTCTTAACTCTTTCTCTGGCATAATAGCTAAGGTCTTAGACTCTTACTCTGGCCTACTCGTTAAGGTGTTAACTCTTTCTCTGGCATAATAGCGAAGGTCTTCACTCTTACTCTGGCCTAATAGCTAAGGTCTTAGACTCGTACTCTGGCCTAATGGATAAGGTCTTAACTCTTACTCTGGCCTAATAGCTAAGGTCTTAACTCTTACTCTGGCCTAATAAATAAGGTCTTAGACTCGTACTCTGGCCTACAGGTTAAGGTCTTAACTCTTACTCTGGCCTACTGGTTAAGGTCTAAACTCTTACTCTGGCCTAATAGCTAAGGTCTTAACTCTTACTCTGGCCTAATACCTAAGGTCTTAGACTCGTACTATGCCCTACAGGTTACGGTCTTAACTCTTACTCTGGCCTACTGGTTAAGGTCTTAACTCTTACTCTGGCCTAATAGCTAAGGTCTTAGACTCGTACTCTGGCCTACTGGTTAAGTTCTTAACTCTTACTCTGGCCTACTGGTTAAGGTCTTAACTCTTACTCTGGCCTAATAGCTAACGTCTTAGACTCGTACTCTGGCCTAATGGTTAAGGTCTTAACTCTTACTCTGGCCTACTGGTTAAGGTCTTAACTCTTTCTCTGGCCTAATGGTTAAGGTCTTAACTCTTACTCTGGCATACTGGTTAAGGTCTTAACTCTTACTTTGGCCTAATAGTTAAGGTCTTAGACTCGTACTCTGGCCTAATGGTTAAGGTCTTAACTCTTACTCTGGCCTAATAGCTAAGGTCTTAACTCTTACTCTGGCCTAATAGCTAAGATCTTAGACTCACACTCTGGCCTACTGGTTAAGGTCTTAACTCTTACTCTGGCCTAATAGCTAAGGTCCTAACTCTTACTCTGGCCTAATAGCTAAGGTCTTAGACTCGTACTCTGGCCTAATGGTTAAATTCTTAACTCTTACTCTGGCCTAATAGCTAAGGTCTTAACTCTTACTCTGGCCTAATAGCGAAGGTCTTAGACTCGCACTCTGGCCTACTGGTTAAGGTCTTAACTCTTACTCTGGCCTAATAGCTAAGGTCTTAACTCTTACTCTGGCCTAATAGCTAAGGTCTTAGACTCGTACTCTGGCCTAATGGTTAAGGTCTTAACTCTTACTCTGGCCTAATAGCTAAGGTCTTAACTCTTACTCTGGCCTAATAGCTAAGGTCTTAGACTCGTACTCTGGCCTACTGGTTAAGGTCTTAACTCTTACTCTGGCCTAATAGCTAAGGTGTTAGACTCATACTCTGGCCTACTGCTTAAGGTCTTAACTCTTACTCTGGCCTAATAGCTAAGGTCTTAACTCTTACTCTGGCCTAATAGCTAAGGTCTTAGACTCATACTCTGACCTACAGGTTAAGGTCTTAACTCTTACTCTGGCCTACTGGTTAAGGTCTTAACTCTTACTCTGGCCTAATAGCTAAGGTCTTAACTCTTACTCTGGCCTAATAGCTAAGGTCTTAGATTCGTACTATGGCCTACAGGTTAAGGTCTTAACTCTTACTCTGGCCAACTGGTTAAGGTCTTAACTCTTACTCTGGCCTAATAGCTAAGGTCTTAGACTCGTACTATGGCCTACAGGTTAAGGTCTTAACTCTTACTCTGGCCTACTGGTTAAGGTCTTAACTCTTACTCTGGCCTAATAGCTAAGGTCTTAGACTCGTACTCTGGCCTACTGGTTAAGGTCTTAACTCTTACTCTGGCCTAATAGCTAAGGTCTTAACTCTTACTCTGGCCTACTGGTTAAGGTCTTAACTCCTACTCTGGCCTAATAGCTAAGGTCTTAGACTCGTACTCTGGCCTAATGTTTAAGGTCTTAACTCTTACTCTGGCCTAATAGCTAAGGTCTTAGACTCGTACTCTGGCATAATAGATAAGGTCTTAGACTCGTACTCTGGCCTAATGGTTAAGGTCTTTACTCTTACTCTGGCCTAATGTTTAAGGTCTTAACTCCTACCCTGGCCTATTGGTTAAGGTCTTAACTCTTACTCTGGCCTACTGGTTAAGGTCTTAACTCTTTCTCTGGCCTAATGGTTAAGGTCTTAACTCTTACTCTGGCCTACTGGTTAAGGTCTTAACTCTTACTCTGGCCTAATAGCTAATGTCTTAGACTCGTACTCTGGCCTAATGATTAAGGGCTTAAGTCCTACTCTGGCCTAATAGCTAAGGTCTTAACTCTTACTCTGGCCTAATAGCTAGGGACTTAGACTCATACTCTGGCCTACTGGTTAAGGTCTTAACTCTTACTCTGGCCTAATAGCTAAGGTCTTAACTCTTACTCTGGCCTAATAGCTCAGGTCTTAGACTCATACTCTGGCCTACTGGTTAAGGTCTTAACTCTTACACTTTCCTAATATCTAAGGTCTTAACTCTTACTCTGGCCTAATAGCTAACGTCTTAGACTCATACTCTGGCCTACTGGTTAAGGTCTTAACTCTTACTCTGGCCTAATAGCTAAGGTCTTATCTCTTACTCTGGCCTAATAGCTAAGGTCTTAGACTCGTACTCTGGCCTAATGGTTAAGGTCTTAACTCTTACTCTGGCCTAATAGCTAAGGTCTTAACTCTTACTCTGGCCTAATAGCTAAGGTCTGAGACTCGTACTCTGGCCTACTGGTTAAGGTCTTAACTCTTACTTTGGCCTACTGGTTAAGGTCTTAACTCTTACTCTGGCCTAATAGCTAAGGTCTTAGACTCGTACTATGGCATAATGGTTAAGGTCTTAACTCTTACTCTGGCCTAACAGCTAAGGTCTTCACTCTTACTCTGGCCTAATAGCTAAGGTCTTAACTCTTACTCTGGCCTAATAGCTAAGGTCTTAGAATCGTACTCTGGCCTACAGGTTAAGGTCTTAACTATTACTCTGGCCTACTGGTTAAGGTCTTAACTCTTACTCTGGCCTAATAGCTAAGGTCTTAACTCTTACTCTAGCCTAATAGCTAAGGTCTTAGACTCGTACTATGGCCTACAGGTTAAGGTCTTAACTCTTACTCTGGCCAACTGGTTAAGGTCTTAACTCTTACTCTGGCCTAATAGCTAAGGTCTTAGACTCGTGCTATGGCCTACAGGTTAAGGTCTTAACTCTTACTCTGGCCTACTGGTTAAGGTCTTAACTCTTACTCTGGCCTAATAGCGAAGGTCTTAGACTTGTACTATGGCCTACAGGTTAAGGTATTAACTCTTACTCTGGCCTAATAGCTAAGGTCTTAGACTCGTACTCTGGCCTACTGTTTAAGGTCTTAACTCTTAATCTGGCCTACTGGTTAAGGTCTTAACTCTTACTCTGGCCTAATAGCTAAGGTCTTAGACTTGCACTCTGGCCTAATAGCTAAGTTCTTAACTCTTACTCTGGCCAAATAGCTAAGGTCTTAGACTCGTACTATGGCCTACAAGTTAAGGTCTTAACTCTTACTCTGGCCTACTGGTTAAGGTCTTAACTCTTACACTTGCCTAATAGCTAAGGTCTTAGACTCTTAGTCTGGCCTACTGGTTAAGGTCTTAACTCTTACTCTGGCCTAATAGCTAAGGTCTTAACTCTTACTCTGGCCTAATAGCTAAGGTCTTAGACTCGTACTCTGGCCTACTGGTTAAGGTCTTAACTCTTACTCTGGCCTACTGGTTAAGGTCTTTACTCTTACTCTGGCCTAATAGCTGAGGTCTTAGACTCATACTATGGCCTACTGGTTAAGGTCTTAACTCTTACTCTGGCCTAATAGCTAAGGTCTTAACTTTCACTCTGACCTACTGATTAAGGTCTTAACTTCTACTCTGGCTTAATAGCTAAGGTCTTAGACTCGTATTCTGGCCTAATGGTTAAGGTCTTGACTCTTACTCTGGCCTACAGGTTAAGGTCTTAACTCTTACTCTGGCCTAATAGCTAAGGTCTTAGACTCGTACTATGGCCTACAGGTTAAGGTCTTAAGTCTTACTGTGGCCTAATAGCTAAGGTCTTAGACTCGTACTATGGCCTATAGGTTAAGTTCTTGACTCTTACTCTGGCCTAATAGCTAAGGTCTTAGACTCGTACTATGGCCTAATGGTTAAGGTCTTAAATCTTACTCTGACCTACAGGTTAAGGTCTTAACTCTTACTCTGGCCTACTGGTTAAGGTCTTAACTCTTACTCTGGCCTACTGGTTAAGGTCTTAACTCTTACTCTGGCCTAATAGCTAAGGTCTTTGACTCGCACTATGGCCTACAGGTTAACGTCTTAACTCTTTCTCTGGCATAATAGCTAAGGTCTTAGACTCTTACTCTGGCCTACTCGTTAAGGTGTTAACTCTTTCTCTGGCATAATTGCGAAGGTCTTAACTCTTACTCTGGCCTAATAGCTAAGGTCTTAGACTACTACTCTGGCCTACTGGTTAAGGTCTTAACTCTTACTCTGGCCTAATAGCTAAGGTCTTAACTCTTACTCTGGCCTAATAGTTAAGGTCTTAGACTCATACTCTGGCCTACAGGTTAAGGTCTTAACTCTTACTCTGGCCTACTGGTTAAGGTCTTAACTCTTACTCTGGCCTAATAGCTAAGGTATTAACTCTTACTCTGGCCTAATAGCTAAGGTCTTAGACTCGTACTATGGCCTACAGGTTAAGGTCTTATCTCTTACTCTGGCCAACTGGTTTAGGTCTTAACTCTTACTCTGGCCTAATAGCTAGTCTTAGACTCGTACTATGGCCTACAGGTTAAGGTCTTAACTCTTACTCTGGCCTACTGGTTAAGGTCTTAACTCTTACTCTGGCCGAATAGCTAAGGTCTTAGAGTCGTACTATAGCCTACAGGTTAAGGTCTTAACTCTTACTCTGGCCTAATAGCTAAGGTCTTAGACTCGTACTCTGGCCTACTGGTTAAGGTCTTAACTCTTACTCTGGCCTAATAGCTAAGGTTTTAACTCTTACTCTGGCCTACTGGTTAAGGTCTTAACTCTTACTCTGGCCTAATAGCTAAGGTCTTAGACTCGTACTCTGGCCTAATCGTTAAGGTCTTAACTCTTACTCTGGCCTAATAGCTAAGGTGTTAACTCTTACTCTGGCCTACTGGTTAAGGTCTTAACTCTTACTCTGGCCTAATAGCTAAGGTCTTAGACTCGTACTCTGGCCTAATAGCTAAGGTCTTAGACTCGGACTCTGGCCTAATGGTTAAGGTCTTAACTCTTACTCTGGCCTAATATTTAAGGTCTTAACTCTTACCCTGGCCTACTGGTTAAGGTCTTAACTCTTACCCTGGCCTAATGGTTAAGGTCTTAACTCTTTCTCTGGCCTAATGGTTAAGGTCTTAACTCTTTCTCTGGCCTAATGTTAAGGTCTTAACTCTTGTACTCTGGTCTACTGGTTAAGGTCTTAACTCTTACTCTGGCCTAATAGCTAAGGTCTTAGACTTGTACTCTGGCCTAATGGTTAAGGTCTTAACTCCTACTCTGGCCTAATAGCTAAGGTCTTAGAATCGTACTATGGCCTACAGGTTAAGGTCCTAACTCTTACTCTGGCCTACTGGTTAAGGTTTTAATTCTTACTCTGGCCTACTGGTTAAGGTCTTAACTCTTACTCTGGCCTACTGGTTAAGGTCTTAACTCTTTCTCTGGCCTAATGGTTAAGGTCTTAACTCTTACTCTGGCCTAATAGCTAAGGTCTTAACTCTTACTCTGGCCTAATAGCTAAGGTATTAACTCTTACTCTGGCCTAATAGCTAAGGTCTTAGACTCGTACTATGGCCTACAGGTTAAGGTCATGACTCTTACTCTGGCCTACAGGTTAAAGTCTTAACTCTTACTCTGGCCTAATAGCTAAGGTCTTAGACTCGTACTGTGGCCTACTGGTTAAGGTCTTAACTCTTACTCTGGCCTACTGGTTAAGGTCTTAGCTCTTACTCTGGCCTAATAGCTGAGGTCTTAGACTCATACTATGGCCTACTGGTTAAGGTCTTAACTTTTACTCTGGCCTACAGGTTAAGGTCTTAACTCTTACTCTGGCCTAATAGCTAGGGGCTTAGACTCGTACTCTGGCCTACTGGTTAAGGTCTTAACTCTCACTCTGGCCTACTGGTTAAGGTCTTAACTCTTACTCTGGCCTAATAGCGAAGGTCTTAGACTCGTACTCTGGCCTAATAGATAAGGTCTTAGACTTGTACACTGGCCTAATGGTTAAGGTCTTAACTCTTACTCTGGCCTAATGTTTAAGGTCTTAACTCTTACCCCGGCCTACTGGTTAAGGTCTTAACTCTTACTCTGGCCTACTGGTTAAGGTCTTAACTCTTTCTCTGGCCTAATGATTAAGGTCTTAACTCTTGTACTCTGGTCTACTGGTTAAGGTCTTAACTCTTACTCTGGCCTACAGGTTAAGGTCTTAACTCTTACTCTGGCCTAATAGCTAGGGGCTTAGACTCGTACTCTGGCCTACTGATTAAGGTCTTAACTCTTACTGTTTCCTAATAGCTAAGGTCTTAACTCTTACTCTGGCCTAATAGCTAACGTCTTAGACTCGTACTCTGGCCTACTGGTTAAGGTCTTATCTCTTACTCTGGCCTAATAGCTAAGGTCTTAACTCTTACTCTGGCCTAATAGCTTTGGTCTTAGACTCGTACTCTGGCCTAATGGTTAAGGTCTTGACTCTTACTCTGGCCTACAGGTTAAGGTCTTAACTCTTACTCTGGCCTAATAGCTAAGGTCTTAGACTCGTACTATGGCCTACAGGTTAAGGTCTTAAGTCTTACTGTGGCCTAATAGCTAAGGTCTTAGACTCGTACTATGGCCTATAGGTTAAGTTCTTGACTCTTACTCTGGCCTAATAGCTAAGGTCTTAGACTCGTACTATGGCCTAATGGTTAAGGTCTTAAATCTTACTCTGACCTACAGGTTAAGGTCTTAACTCTTACTCTGGCCTACTGGTTAAGGTCTTAACTCTTACTCTGGCCTACTGGTTAAGGTCTTAACTCTTACTCTGGCCTAATAGCTAAGGTCTTTGACTCGCACTATGGCCTACAGGTTAACGTCTTAACTCTTTCTCTGGCATAATAGCTAAGGTCTTAGACTCTTACTCTGGCCTACTCGTTAAGGTGTTAACTCTTTCTCTGGCATAATAGCGAAGGTCTTAACTCTTACTCTGGCCTAATAGCTAAGGTCTTAGACTACTACTCTGGCCTACTGGTTAAGGTCTTAACTCTTACTCTGGCCTAATAGCTAAGGTCTTAACTCTTACTCTGGCCTAATAGTTAAGGTCTTAGACTCATACTCTGGCCTACAGGTTAAGGTCTTAACTCTTACTCTGGCCTACTGGTTAAGGTCTTAACTCTTACTCTGGCCTAATAGCTAAGGTCTTAACTCTTACTCTGGCCTAATAGCTAAGGTCTTAGACTCGTACTATGGCCTACAGGTTAAGGTCTTATCTCTTACTCTGGCCAACTGGTTTAGGTCTTAACTCTTACTCTGGCCTAATAGCTAGTCTTAGACTCGTACTATGGCCTACAGGTTAAGGTCTTAACTCTTACTCTGGCCTACTGGTTAAGGTCTTAACTCTTACTCTGGCCGAATAGCTAAGGTCTTAGAGTCGTACTATAGCCTACAGGTTAAGGTCTTAACTCTTACTCTGGCCTAATAGCTAAGGTCTTAGACTCGTACTCTGGCCTACTGGTTAAGGTCTTAACTCTTACTCTGGCCTAATAGCTAAGGTCTTAACTCTTACTCTGGCCTACTGGTTAAGGTCTTAACTCTTACTCTGGCCTAATAGCTAAGGTCTTAGACTCGTACTCTGGCCTAATCGTTAAGGTCTTAACTCTTACTCTGGCCTAATAGCTAAGGTGTTAACTCTTACTCTGGCCTACTGGTTAAGGTCTTAACTCTTACTCTGGCCTAATAGCTAAGGTCTTAGACTCGTACTCTGGCCTAATAGCTAAGGTCTTAGACTCGGACTCTGGCCTAATGGTTAAGGTCTTAACTCTTACTCTGGCCTAATATTTAAGGTCTTAACTCTTACCCTGGCCTACTGGTTAAGGTCTTAACTCTTACCCTGGCCTAATGGTTAAGGTCTTAACTCTTTCTCTGGCCTAATGGTTAAGGTCTTAACTCTTTCTCTGGCCTAATGTTAAGGTCTTAACTCTTACTCTGGCCGCCTGGTTAAGGTCTTAACTCTTACTCTGGCCTAATAGCTAAGGTCTTAGAATCGTACTATGGCCTACAGGTTAAGGTCCTAACTCTTACTCTGGCCTACTGGTTAAGGTTTTAATTCTTACTCTGGCCTACTGGTTAAGGTCTTAACTCTTACTCTGGCCTATTGGTTAAGGTCTTAACTCTTTCTCTGGCCTAATGGTTAAGGTCTTAACTCTTACTCTGGCCTAATAGCTAAGGTCTTAGACTCGTACTCTGGCCTACTGGTTAAGGTCTTAACTCTTACTCTGGCCTAATAGCTAAAGTCTTAACTTTTACTCTGGCATAATAGCTAAGGTCTTAGACTCGTACTCTGGCCTACTGTTTAAGGTCTTAGCTCTTACTCTGGCCTAATAGCTAAGGTCTTAGCTCTTACTCTGGCCTAATAGCTAAGGTCTTAGACTCGTACTCTGGCCTACTGGTTAAGGTCTTAACTCTTACTCTGGCCTAATAGCTAAGGTCTTAGACTCGTACTCTGGCCTAATGGTTAAGGTCTTAACTCTTACTCTGGCCTAATAGCTAAGGTCTTAACTCTTTCTCTGGCCTCATAGCTAAGGTTTTAGACTCGTACTCTGGCCTACTGGTTAAGGTCTTAACTCTTACTCTGGCCTACTGGTTAAGGTCTTAACTCTTACTCTGGCCTAATACCTAAGGTCTTAGACTCGTACTCTGGCCTAATGGTTAAGGTCTTAACTCTTACTCTGGCCTAACAGCTAAGGTCTTAACTCTTACTCTGGCCTAATAGCTAAGGTCTTAACTCTTACTTTGGCCTAATAGCTAAGGTCTTAGACTCGTACTCTGGCCTACAGGTTAAGGTCTTAACTCTTACTCTGGCCTACTGGTTAAGGTCTTAACTCTTACTCTGGCCTAATAGCTAAGGTATTAACTCTTACTCTGGCCTAATAGCTAAGGTCTTAGACTCGTACTATGGCCTACAGGTTAAGGTCATGACTCTTACTCTGGCCTACAGGTTAAAGTCTTAACTCTTACTCTGGCCTAATAGCTAAGGTCTTAGACTCGTACTGTGGCCTACTGGTTAAGGTCTTAACTCTTACTCTGGCCTACTGGTTAAGGTCTTAGCTCTTACTCTGGCCTAATAGCTGAGGTCTTAGACTCATACTATGGCCTATTGGTTAAGGTCTTAACTCTTACTCTGGCCTACAGGTTAAGGTCTTAACTCTTACTCTGGCCTAATAGCTAGGGGCTTAGACTCGTACTCTGGCCTACTGGTTAAGGTCTTAACTCTCACTCTGGCCTACTGGTTAAGGTCTTAACTCTTACTCTGGCCTAATAGCGAAGGTCTTAGACTCGTACTCTGGCCTAATAGATAAGGTCTTAGACTTGTACACTGGCCTAATGGTTAAGGTCTTAACTCTTACTCTGGCCTAATGTTTAAGGTCTTAACTCTTACCCCGGCCTACTGGTTAAGGTCTTAACTCTTACTCTGGCCTACTGGTTAAGGTCTTAACTCTTTCTCTGGCCTAATGATTAAGGTCTTAACTCTTGTACTCTGGTCTACTGGTTAAGGTCTTAACTCTTACTCTGGCCTAATAGCTAAGGTCTTAGACTTGTACTCTGGCCTAATGGTTAAGGTCTTAACTCCTACTCTGGCCTAATAGCTAAGGTCTTAACTCTTACTCTGGCCTACTAGCGAAGGACTGAGACTCGTACTCTGGCCTACTGGTTAAGGTCTTAACTCTTACTCTGGCCTAATAGCTAAGGTCTTAACTCTTACTCTGGCCTAAAAGCTAAGGTCTTAGACTCATACTCTGGCCTACTGATTAAGGTCTTAACTCTTACTGTTTCCTAATAGCTAAGGTCTTAACTCTTACTCTGGCCTAATAGCTAACGTCTTAGACTCGTACTCTGGCCTACTGGTTAAGGTCTTATCTCTTACTCTGGCCTAATAGCTAAGGTCTTAACTCTTACTCTGGCCTAATAGCTTTGGTCTTAGACTCGTACTCTGGCCTAATGGTTAAGGTCTTAACTCTTACTCTGGCCTAATAGCTAAGGTCTTAACTCTTACTCTGGCCTAATAGTTAAGGTCTTAGACTCGTACTCTGGCCTACAGGTTAAGGTCTTAACTCTTACTCTGGCCTACTGGTTAAGGTCTTAACTCTTACTCTGGCCTAATAGCTAAGGTCTTAGACTCGTACTCTGGCCTAATAGCTAAGGTCTTAGACTCGTACTCTGGCCTAATGGTTAAGGTCTTAACTCTTACTCTGGCCTACTGGTGAAGGTCTTCACTCTTACTCTGGCCTAATAGCTAAGGTCTTAGACTCGTACTCGGGCCTAATGGTTAAGGTCTTAACTCTTACTCTGGCCTAATGGTTAAGGTCTTAACTCTTAATCTGGCCTACTGGTTAAGGTCGTAACTCTTACTCTGGCCTACTGGTTAAGGTCTTAACTCTTACTCTGGCCTAATAGCTAAGGTCTTAACTCTTACTCTGGCCTAATAAATAAGGTCTTAGACTCGTACTCTGGCCTACAGGTTAAGGTCTTAACTCTTACTCTGGCCTACTGGTTAAGGTCTAAACTCTTACTCTGGCCTAATAGCTAAGGTCTTAACTCTTACTCTGGCCTAATACCTAAGGTCTTAGACTCGTACTATGGCCTACAGGTTACGGTCTTAACTCTTACTCTGGCCTACTGGTTAAGGTCTTAACTCTTACTCTGGCCTAATAGCTAAGGTCTTAGACTCGTACTCTGGCCTACTGGTTAAGGTCTTAACTCTTACTCTGGCCTACTGGTTAAGGTCTTAACTCTTACTCTGGCCTAATAGCTAACGTCTTAGACTCGTACTCTGGCCTAATGGATAAGGTCTTAACTCTTACTCTGGCCTAATAGCTAAGGTCTTAACTCTTACTCTGGCCTAATAGCTAAGGTCTTAGACTCGTACTCTGGCCTACTGGTTAAGGTCTTAACTCCTACTCTGGCCTAATAGCTAAGGTCTTAACTCTTACTCTGGCCTAATAGCTAAGGTCTTAGACTCATACTCTGGCCTACTGGTTAAGGTCTTAACTCTTACTCTTTCCTAATAGCTAAGGTCTTAACTCTTACTCTGGCCTAATAGGTAACGTCTTAGACTCGTACTCTGTCCTACTGGTTAAGGTCTTAACTCTTACTCTGGCCTAATAGCTAAGGTCTTAACTCTTACTCTGGCCTAAAAGCTAAGGTCTTAACTCTTACTCTGGCCTACTGGTTAAGGTCTTAACTCTTACTCTGGCCTAATAGCTAAGGTCTTAGACTCGTACTCTGGCCTACTGGATAAGGTCTTAACTCTGAGTCTGGCCTACTGGTTAAGGTCTTAACTCTTACTCTGGCCTAATAGCTAAGGTCTTAACTCTTACTTTGGCCTACTGATTAAGCTCTTAACTCTTACTCTGGCCTAATAGCTAAGGTCTTAACTCTTACTCTGGCTTACTGATTAAGGTCTTAACTCTTACTCTGGCCTAATAGCTAAGGTCTTAGACTCGTACTCGGGCCTAATGGTTAAGGTCTTAACTCTTACTCTGGCCTAATGGTTAAGGTCTTAACTCTTAATCTGGCCTACTGGTTAAGGTCGTAACTCTTACTCTGGCCTACTGGTTAAGGTCTTAACTCTTACTCTGGCCTAATAGCTAAGGTCTTAGACTTGCACTCTGGCCTAATAGCTAAGTTCTTAACTCTTACTCTGGCCCAATAGCTAAGGTCTTAGACTCGTACTATGGCCTACAAGTTAAGGTCTTAACTCTTACTCTGCCCTACTGGTTAAGGTCTTAACTCTTACACTTGCCTAATAGCTAAGGTCTTAGACTCTTAGTCTGGCCTACTGGTTAAGGTCTTAACTCTTACTCTGGCCTACTGGTTAAGGTCCTAACTCTTACTCTGGCCTTATAGCTAAGGTCTTAACTCTTACTCTGGCCTAATAGCTAAGGTCTAAGACTCGTACTATGTCCTACAGGTTAAAGGTCTTAACTCTTACTCTGGCCTAATAGCTATGGTCTTAGACTCGTACTATGGCCTACAGGTTAAGGTCATAACTCTTACTCTGGCCTACAGGTTAAGGTCTTAACTCTTACTCTGGCCTAATAGCTAAGGTCTTAGACTCGTACTCTGGCCTACTGGTTAAGGTCTTGACTCTTACTCTGGCCTACTGGTTAAGGTCTTAACTCTTACTCTGGCCTAATAGCTGAGGTCTTAGACTCATACTATGGCCTACTGGTTAAGGTCTTAACTCTTACTCTGGCCTAATAGCTAAGGTCTTAACTCTCACTCTGACCTACTGATTAAGGTCTTAACTTCTACTCTGGCTTAATAGCTAAGGTCTTAGACTCGTATTCTGGCCTAATGGTTAAGGTCTTGACTCTTACTCTGGCCTACAGGTTAAGGTCTTAACTCTTACTCTGGCCTAATAGCTAAGGTCTTAGACTCGTACTATGGCCTACAGGTTAAGGTCTTAAGTCTTACTCTGGCCTAATAGCTAAGGTCTTAGACTCGTACTATGGCCTATAGGTTAAGTTCTTGACTCTTACTCTGGCCTAATAGCTAAGGTCTTAGACTCATACTATGGCCTAATGGTTAGGTCTTAAATCTTACTCTGGCCTACAGGTTAAGGTCTTAACTCTTACTCTGGCCTACTGGTTAAGGTCTTAACTCTTACTCTGGCCTACTGGTTAAGGTCTTAACTCTTACTCTGGCCTAATAGCTAAGGTCTTTGACTCGGACTATGGCCTACAGGTTAACGTCTTAACTCTTTCTCTGGCATAATAGCTAAGGTCTTAGACTCTTACTCTGGCCTACTCGTTAAGGTGTTAACTCTTACTCTGGCCTACTGGTTAAGGTCTTAACTCTTACTCTGGCCTAATAGCTAAGGTCTTAGACTACTACTCTGGCCTACTGGTTAAGGTCTTAACTCTTACTCTGGCCTAATAGCTAAGGTCTTAACTCTTACTCTGGCCTAATACCTAAGGTCTTAGACTCGTACTATGGCCTACAGGTTACGGTCATAACTCTTACTCTGGCCTACTGGTTAAGGTCTTAACTCTTACTCTGGCCTAATAGCTAAGGTCTTAGACTCGTACTCTGGCCTACTGGTTAAGGTCTTAACTCTTACTCTGGCCTACTGGTTAAGGTCTTAACTCTTACTCTGGCCTAATAGCTAACATCTTAGACTCGTACTCTGGCCTAATGGTAAAGGTCTTAACTCTTACTCTGGCCTAATAGCTAAGGTCTTAACTCTTACTCTGGCCTACTGGTTAAGGTCTTAACTCTTACTCTGGCCTAATAGCTAAGGTCTTAGACTCGTACTCTGGCCTACTGGATAAGGTCTTAACTCTGACTCTGGCCTACTGGTTAAGGTCTTAACTCTTACTCTGGCCTAATAGCTAAGGTCTTAACTCTTACTTTGGCATACTGATTAAGCTCTTAACTCTTACTCTGGCCTAATAGCTAAGGTCTTAACTCTTACTCTGGCTTACTGATTAAGGTCTTAACTCTTACTCTGGCCTAATAGCTAAGGTCTTAGACTCGTACTCGGGCCTAATGGTTAAGGTCTTAACTCTTACTCTGGCCTAATGGTTAAGGTCTTAACTCTTAATCTGGCCTACTGGTTAAGGTCTTAACTCTTACTCTGGCCTACTGGTTAAGGTCTTAACTCTTACTCTGGCCTAATAGCTAAGGTCTTAGACTTGCACTCTGGCCTAATAGCTAAGTTCTTAACTCTTACTCTGGCCAAATAGCTAAGGTCTTAGACTCGTACTATGGCCTACAAGTTAAGGTCTTAACTCTTACTCTGGCCTACTGGTTAAGGTCTTAACTCTTACACTTGCCTAATAGCTAAGGTCTTAGACTCTTAGTCTGGCCTACTGGTTAAGGTCTTAACTCTTACTCTGGCCTACTGGTTAAGGTCCTAACTCTTACTCTGGCCTTATAGCTAAGGTCTTAACTCTTACTCTGGCCTAATAGCTAAGGTCTAAGACTCGTACTATGTCCTACAGGTTAAAGGTCTTAACTCTTACTCTGGCCTAATAGCAATGGTCTTAGACTCGTACTATGGCCTACAGGTTAAGGTCATAACTCTTACTCTGGCCTACAGGTTAAGGTGTTAACTCTTACTCTGGCATAATAGCTAAGGTCTTAGACTCGTACTCTGGCCTACTGGTTAAGGTCTTAACTCTTACTCTGGCCTACTGGTTAAGGTCTTAACTCTTACTCTGGCCTAATAGCTGAGGTCTTAGACTCATACTATGGCCTACTGGTTAAGGTCTTAACCCTTACTCTGGCCTAATAGCTAAGGTCTTAACTCTCACTCTGACCTACTGATTAAGGTCTTAACTTCTACTCTGGCTTAATAGCTAAGGTCTTAGACTCGTATTCTGGCCTAATGGTTAAGGTCTTGACTCTTACTCTGGCCTACAAGTTAAGGTCTTAACTCTTACTCTGGCCTAATAGCTAAGGTCTTAGACTCGTACTATGGCCTATAGGTTAAGTTCTTGACTCTTACTCTGGCCTAATAGCTAACGTCTTAGACTCGTACTATGGCCTAATGGTTAAGGTCTTAAATCTTACCCTGGCCTACAGGTTAAGGTCTTAACTCTTACTCTGGCCTACTGGTTAAGGTCTTAACTCTTACTCTGGCCTACTGGTTAAGGTCTTAACTCTTACTCTGGCCTAATAGCTAAGGTCTTAGACTCGTACTCTGGCCCAATGGTTACGGTCTTAACGCTTACTCTGGCCTAATAGCTAAGGTCTTAGACTCGTACTCTGGCCTAATAGCTAGGGTCTTAGACTCGTACTCTGGCCTAATGGTTAAGGTCTTAACTCTCACTCTGGCCTAATGTTTAAGGTCTTAACTCTTACCCTGGCCTACTGGTTAAGGTCTTAACTCTTACTCTGGCCTACTGGTTAAGGTCTAAACTCTTTCTCTGGCCTAATGGTTAAGGTCTTAACACTTACTCTGGCCTAATGTTAAGGTCTTAACTCTTACTCTGGCCTACTGGTTAAGGTCTTAACTCTTACTCTAGCCTAATAGCTAAGGTCTTAGACTTGTACTATGGCCTACAGGTTAAGGTCTTAACTCTTACTCTGGCCAACTGGTTAAGGTCTTAACTCTTACTCTGGCCTAATAGCTAAGGTCTTAGACTTGCACTCTGGCCTAATAGCTAAGTTCTTAACTCTTACTCTGGCCAAATAGCTAAGGTCTTAGACTCGTACTATGGCCTACAAGTTAAGGTCTTAACTCTTACTCTGGCCTACTGGTTAAGGTCTTAACTCTTACACTTGCCTAATAGCTAAGGTCTTAGACTCTTAGTCTGGCCTACTGGTTAAGGTCTTAACTCTTACTCTGGCCTAATAGCTAAGGTCTTAGACTCGTACTCTGGCCTACTGGTTAAGGTCTTAACTCTTACTCTGGCCTACTGGTTAAGGTCTTAACTCTTACTCTGGCCTAATAGCTAAGGTCTTAACTCTCACTCTGACCTACTGATTAAGGTCTTAACTTCTACTCTGGCTTAATAGCTAAGGTCTTAGACTCGTATTCTGGCCTAATGGTTAAGGTCTTGACTCTTACTCTGGCCTACAGGTTAAGGTCTTAACTCTTACTCTGGCCTAATAGCTAAGGTCTTAGACTCGTACTATGGCCTACAGGTTAAGGTCTTAAGCCTTACTGTGGCCTAATAGCTAAGGTCTTAGACTCGTACTATGGCCTATAGGTTAAGTTCTTGACTCTTACTCTGGCCTAATAGCTAAGGTCTTAGACTCGTACTATGGCCAAATGGTTAAGGTCTTAAATCTTACTCTGGCCTACAGGTTAAGGTCTTAACTCTTACTCTGGCCTACTGGTTAAGGTCTTAACTCTTACTCTGGCCTACTGGTTAAGGTCTTAACTCTTACTCTGGCCTAATAGCTAAGGTCTTTGACTCGCACTATGGCCTACAGGTTAACGTCTTAACTCTTTCTCTGGCATAATAGCTAAGGTCTTAGACTCTTACTCTGGCCTACTCGTTAAGGTGTTAACTCTTTCTCTGGCATAATAGCGAAGGTCTTCACTCTTACTCTGGCCTAATAGCTAAGGTCTTAGACTCGTACTCTGGCCTAATGGATAAGGTCTTAACTCTTACTCTGGCCTAATAGCTAAGGTCTTAACTCTTACTCTGGCCTAATAAATAAGGTCTTAGACTCGTACTCTGGCCTACAGGTTAAGGTCTTAACTCTTACTCTGGCCTACTGGTTAAGGTCTAAACTCTTACTCTGGCCTAATAGCTAAGGTCTTAACTCTTACTCTGGCCTAATACCTAAGGTCTTAGACTCGTACTATGGCCTACAGGTTACGGTCTTAACTCTTACTCTGGCCTACTGGTTAAGGTCTTAACTCTTACTCTGGCCTAATAGCTAAGGTCTTAGACTCGTACTCTGGCCTACTGGTTAAGTTCTTAACTCTTACTCTGGCCTACTGGTTAAGGTCTTAACTCTTACTCTGGCCTAATAGCTAACGTCTTAGACTCGTACTCTGGCCTAATGGTTAAGGTCTTAACTCTTACTCTGGCCTACTGGTTAAGGTCTTAACTCTTTCTCTGGCCTAATGGTTAAGGTCTTAACTCTTACTCTGGCATACTGGTTAAGGTCTTAACTCTTACTTTGGCCTAATAGTTAAGGTCTTAGACTCGTACTCTGGCCTAATGGTTAAGGTCTTAACTCTTACTCTGGCCTAATAGCTAAGGTCTTAACTCTTACTCTGGCCTAATAGCTAAGATCTTAGACTCACACTCTGGCCTACTGGTTAAGGTCTTAACTCTTACTCTGGCCTAATAGCTAAGGTCCTAACTCTTACTCTGGCCTAATAGCTAAGGTCTTAGACTCGTACTCTGGCCTAATGGTTAAATTCTTAACTCTTACTCTGGCCTAATAGCTAAGGTCTTAACTCTTACTCTGGCCTAATAGCGAAGGTCTTAGACTCGTACTCTGGCCTACTGGTTAAGGTCTTAACTCTTACTCTGGCCTAATAACTAAGGTCCTAACTCTTACTCTGGCCTAATAGCTAAGGTCTTAGACTCGTACTCTGGCCTAATGGTTAAGGTCTTAACTCTTACTCTGGCCTAATAGCTAAGGTCTTAACTCTTACTCTGGCCTAATAGCTAAGGTCTTAGACTCGTACTCTGGCCTACTGGTTAAGGTCTTAACTCTTACTCTGGCCTAATAGCTAATGTCTTAACTCTTTCTCTGGCATAATAGCTAAGGTCTTAGACTCTTACTCTGGCCTACTCGTTAAGGTGTTAACTCTTACTCTGGCCTACTGGTTAAGGTCTTAACTCTTACTCTGGCCTAATAGCTAAGGTCTTAGACTACTACTCTGGCCTACTGGTTAAGGTCTTAACTCTTACTCTGGCCTAATAGTTAAGGTCTTAGACTCGTACTCTGGCCTACAGGTTAAGGTCTTAACTCTTACTCTGGCCTACTGGTTAAGGTCTTAACTCTTACTCTGGCCTAATAGCTAAGGTCTTAGACTCGTACTCTGGCCTAATAGCTAAGGTCTTAGACTCGTACTCTGGCCTAATGGTTAAGGTCTTAACTCTTACTCTGGCCTAATAGCTAAGGTCTTAACTCTTACTCTGGCCTACTGGTGAAGGTCTTCACTCTTATGCTGGCCTAATAGCTAAGGTGTTAGACTCGTACTCTGGCCTAATGGATAAGGTCTTAACTCTTACTCTGGCCTAATAGCTAAGGTCTTAACTCTTACTCTGGCCTAATAAATAAGGTCTTAGACTCGTACTCTGGCCTACAGGTTAAGGTCTTAACTCTTACTCTGGCCTACTGGTTAAGGTCTAAACTCTTACTCTGGCCTAATAGCTAAGGTCTTAACTCTTACTCTGGCCTAATACCTAAGGTCTTAGACTCGTACTATGGCCTACAGGTTACGGTCTTAACTCTTACTCTGGCCTACTGGTTAAGGTCTTAACTCTTACTCTGGCCTAATAGCTAAGGTCTTAGACTCGTACTCTGGCCTACTGGTTAAGGTCTTAACTCTTACTCTGGCCTACTGGTTAAGGTCTTAACTCTTACTCTGGCCTAATAGCTAACGTCTTAGACTCGTACTCTGGCCTAATGGTTAAGGTCTTAACTCTTACTCTGGCCTACTGGTTAAGGTCTTAACTCTTTCTCTGGCCTAATGGTTAAGGTCTTAACTCTTACTCTGGCATACTGGTTAAGGTCTTAACTCTTACTTTGGCCTCATAGTTAAGGTCTTAGACTCGTACTCTGGCCTAATGGTTAAGGTCTTAACTCTTACTCTGGCCTAATAGCTAAGGTCTTAACTCTTACTCTGGCCTAATAGCTAAGATCTTAGACTCGCACTCTGGCCTACTGGTTAAGGTCTTAACTCTTACTCTGGCCTAATAGCTAAGGTCCTAACTCTTACTCTGGCCTAATAGCTAAGGTCTTAGACTCGTACTCTGGCCTAATGGTTAAATTCTTAACTCTTACTCTGGCCTAATAGCTAAGGTCTTAACTCTTACTCTGGCCTAATAGCGAAGGTCTTAGACTCGTACTCTGGCCTACTGGTTAAGGTCTTAACTCTTACTCTGGCCTAATAGCTAAGGTCCTAACTCTTACTCTGGCCTAATAGCTAAGGTCTTAGACTCGTACTCTGGCCTAATGGTTAAGGTCTTAACTCTTACTCTGGCCTAATAGCTAAGGTCTTAACTCTTACTCTGGCCTAATAGCTAAGGTCTTAGACTCGTACTCTGGCCTACTGGTTAAGGTCTTAACTCTTACTCTGGCCTAATAGCTAAGGTCTTAACTCTTTCTCTGGCATAATAGCTAAGGTCTTAGACTCTTACTCTGGCCTACTCGTTAAGGTGTTAACTCTTACTCTGGCCTACTGGTTAAGGTCTTAACTCTTACTCTGGCCTAATAGCTAAGGTCTTAGACTACTACTCTGGCCTACTGGTTAAGGTCTTAACTCTTACTCTGGCCTAATAGCTAAGGTCTTAACTCTTACTCTGGCCTAATACCTAAGGTCTTAGACTCGTACTATGGCCTACAGGTTACGGTCATAACTCTTACTCTGGCCTACTGGTTAAGGTCTTAACTCTTACTCTGGCCTAATAGCTAAGGTCTTAGACTCGTACTCTGGCCTACTGGTTAAGGTCTTAACTCTTACTCTGGCCTACTGGTTAAGGTCTTAACTCTTACTCTGGCCTAATAGCTAACGTCTTAGACTCGTACTCTGGCCTAATGGTTAAGGTCTTAACTCTTACTCTGGCCTACTGGTTAAGGTCTTAACTCTTTCTCTGGCCTAATGGTTAAGGTCTTAACTCTTACTCTGGCATACTGGTTAAGGTCTTAACTCTTACTTTGGCCTAATAGTTAAGGTCTTAGACTCGTACTCTGGCCTAATGGTTAAGGTCTTAACTCTTACTCTGGCCTAATAGCTAAGGTCTTAACTCTTACTCTGGCCTAATAGCTAAGATCTTAGACTCGCACTCTGGCCTACTGGTTAAGGTCTTAACTCTTACTCTGGCCTAATAGCTAAGGTCTTAACTCTTACTCTGGCCTAATAGCTAAGGTCTTAGACTCGTACTCTGGCCTAATGGTTAAGGTCTTAACTCTTACTCTGGCCTAATAGCTAAGGTCTTAACTCTTACTCTGGCCTAATAGCTAAGGTCTTAGACTCGTACTCTGGCCTACTGGTTAAGGTCTTAACTCTTACTCTGGCCTAATAGCTAAGGTGTTAGACTCATACTCTGGCCTACTGCTTAAGGTCTTAACTCTTACTCTGGCCTAATAGCTAAGGTCTTAACTCTTACTCTGGCCTAATAGCTAAGTTCTTAGACTCATACTCTGACCTACAGGTTAAGGTCTTAACTCTTACTCTGGCCTACTGGTTAAGGTCTTAACTCTTACTCTGGCCTAATAGCTAAGGTCTTAACTCTTACTCTGGCCTAATAGCTAAGGTCTTAGATTCGTACTATGGCCTACAGGTTAAGGTCTTAACTCTTACTCTGGCCAACTGGTTAAGGTCTTAACTCTTACTCTGGCCTAATAGCTAAGGTCTTAGACTCGTACTATGGCCTACAGGTTAAGGTCTTAACTCTTACTCTGGCCTACTGGTTAAGGTCTTAACTCTTACTCTGGCCTAATAGCTAAGGTCTTAGACTCGTACTCTGGCCTACTGGTTAAGGTCTTAACTCTTACTCTGGCCTAATAGCTAAGGTCTTAACTCTTACTCTGGCCTACTGGTTAAGGTCTTAACTCCTACTCTGGCCTAATAGCTAAGGTCTTAGACTCGTACTCTGGCCTAATGTTTAAGGTCTTAACTCTTACTCTGGCCTAATAGCTAAGGTCTTAGACTCGTACTCTGGCATAATAGATAAGGTCTTAGACTCGTACTCTGGCCTAATGGTTAAGGTCTTTACTCTTACTCTGGCCTAATGTTTAAGGTCTTAACTCCTACCCTGGCCTATTGGTTAAGGTCTTAACTCTTACTCTGGCCTACTGGTTAAGGTCTTAACTCTTTCTCTGGCCTAATGGTTAAGGTCTTAACTCTTACTCTGGCCTACTGGTTAAGGTCTTAACTCTTACTCTGGCCTAATAGCTAATGTCTTAGACTCGTACTCTGGCCTAATGATTAAGGGCTTAACTCCTACTCTGGCCTAATAGCTAAGGTCTTAACTCTTACTCTGGCCTAATAGCTAGGGACTTAGACTCATACTCTGGCCTACTGGTTAAGGTCTTAACTCTTACTCTGGCCTAATAGCTAAGGTCTTAACTCTTACTCTGGCCTAATAGCTCAGGTCTTAGACTCATACTCTGGCCTACTGGTTAAGGTCTTAACTCTTACACTTTCCTAATATCTAAGGTCTTAACTCTTACTCTGGCCTAATAGCTAACGTCTTAGACTCGTACTCTGGCCTACTGGTTAAGGCCTTAACTCTTACTCTGGCCTAATAGCTAAGGTCTTATCTCTTACTCTGGCCTAATAGCTAAGGTCTTAGACTCGTACTCTGGCCTAATGGTTAAGGTCTTAACTCTTACTCTGGCCTAATAGCTAAGGTCTTAACTCTTACTCTGGCCTAATAGCTAAGGTCTGAGACTCGTACTCTGGCCTACTGGTTAAGGTCTTAACTCTTACTCTGGCCTACTGGTTAAGGTCTTAACTCTTACTCTGGCCTAATAGCTAAGGTCTTAGACTCGTACTATGGCATAATGGTTAAGGTCTTAACTCTTACTCTGGCCTAACAGCTAAGGTCTTCACTCTTACTCTGGCCTAATAGCTAAGGTCTTAACTCTTACTCTGGCCTAATAGCTAAGGTCTTAGAATCGTACTCTGGCCTACAGGTTAAGGTCTTAACTATTACTCTGGCCTACTGGTTAAGGTCTTAACTCTTACTCTGGCCTAATAGCTAAGGTCTTAACTCTTACTCTAGCCTAATAGCTAAGGTCTTAGACTCGTACTATGGCCTACAGGTTAAGGTCTTAACTCTTACTCTGGCCAACTGGTTAAGGTCTTAACTCTTACTCTGGCCTAATAGCTAAGGTCTTAGACTCGTGCTATGGCCTACAGGTTAAGGTCTTAACTCTTACTCTGGCCTACTGGTTAAGGTCTTAACTCTTACTCTGGCCTAATAGCGAAGGTCTTAGACTTGTACTATGGCCTACAGGTTAAGGTATTAACTCTTACTCTGGCCTAATAGCTAAGGTCTTAGACTCGTACTCTGGCCTACTGTTTAAGGTCTTAACTCTTAATCTGGCCTACTGGTTAAGGTCTTAACTCTTACTCTGGCCTAATAGCTAAGGTCTTAGACTTGCACTCTGGCCTAATAGCTAAGTTCTTAACTCTTACTCTGGCCAAATAGCTAAGGTCTTAGACTCGTACTATGGCCTACAAGTTAAGGTCTTAACTCTTACTCTGGCCTACTGGTTAAGGTCTTAACTCTTACACTTGCCTAATAGCTAAGGTCTTAGACTCTTAGTCTGGCCTACTGGTTAAGGTCTTAACTCTTACTCTGGCCTAATAGCTAAGGTCTTAACTCTTACTCTGGCCTAATAGCTAAGGTCTTAGACTCGTACTCTGGCCTACTGGTTAAGGTCTTAACTCTTACTCTGGCCTACTGGTTAAGGTCTTTACTCTTACTCTGGCCTAATAGCTGAGGTCTTAGACTCATACTATGGCCTACTGGTTAAGGTCTTAACTCTTACTCTGGCCTAATAGCTAAGGTCTTAACTTTCACTCTGACCTACTGATTAAGGTCTTAACTTCTACTCTGGCTTAATAGCTAAGGTCTTAGACTCGTATTCTGGCCTAATGGTTAAGGTCTTGACTCTTACTCTGGCCTACAGGTTAAGGTCTTAACTCTTACTCTGGCCTAATAGCTAAGGTCTTAACTCTTACTCTAGCCTAATAGCTAAGGTCTTAGACTCGTACTATGGCCTACAGGTTAAGGTCTTAACTCTTACTCTGGCCAACTGGTTAAGGTCTTAACTCTTACTCTGGCCTAATAGCTAAGGTCTTAGACTCGTGCTATGGCCTACAGGTTAAGGTCTTAACTCTTACTCTGGCCTACTGGTTAAGGTCTTAACTCTTACTCTGGCCTAATAGCGAAGGTCTTAGACTTGTACTATGGCCTACAGGTTAAGGTATTAACTCTTACTCTGGCCTAATAGCTAAGGTCTTAGACTCGTACTCTGGCCTACTGTTTAAGGTCTTAACTCTTAATCTGGCCTACTGGTTAAGGTCTTAACTCTTACTCTGGCCTAATAGCTAAGGTCTTAGACTTGCACTCTGGCCTAATAGCTAAGTTCTTAACTCTTACTCTGGCCAAATAGCTAAGGTCTTAGACTCGTACTATGGCCTACAAGTTAAGGTCTTAACTCTTACTCTGGCCTACTGGTTAAGGTCTTAACTCTTACTCTGGCCTAATAGCTAAGGTCTTAACTCTTACTCTGGCCTAATAGCTAAGGTCTTAGACTCGTACTCTGGCCTACTGGTTAAGGTCTTAACTCTTACTCTGGCCTACTGGTTAAGGTCTTTACTCTTACTCTGGCCTAATAGCTGAGGTCTTAGACTCATACTATGGCCTACTGGTTAAGGTCTTAACTCTTACTCTGGCCTAATAGCTAAGGTCTTAACTTTCACTCTGACCTACTGATTAAGGTCTTAACTTCTACTCTGGCTTAATAGCTAAGGTCTTAGACTCGTATTCTGGCCTAATGGTTAAGGTCTTGACTCTTACTCTGGCCTACAGGTTAAGGTCTTAACTCTTACTCTGGCCTAATAGCTAAGGTCTTAGACTCGTACTATGGCCTACAGGTTAAGGTCTTAAGTCTTACTGTGGCCTAATAGCTAAGGTCTTAGACTCGTACTATGGCCTATAGGTTAAGTTCTTGACTCTTACTCTGGCCTAATAGCTAAGGTCTTAGACTCGTACTATGGCCTAATGGTTAAGGTCTTAAATCTTACTCTGACCTACAGGTTAAGGTCTTAACTCTTACTCTGGCCTACTGGTTAAGGTCTTAACTCTTACTCTGGCCTACTGGTTAAGGTCTTAACTCTTACTCTGGCCTAATAGCTAAGGTCTTTGACTCGCACTATGGCCTACAGGTTAACGTCTTAACTCTTTCTCTGGCATAATAGCTAAGGTCTTAGACTCTTACTCTGGCCTACTCGTTAAGGTGTTAACTCTTTCTCTGGCATAATAGCGAAGGTCTTAACTCTTACTCTGGCCTAATAGCTAAGGTCTTAGACTACTACTCTGGCCTACTGGTTAAGGTCTTAACTCTTACTCTGGCCTAATAGCTAAGGTCTTAACTCTTACTCTGGCCTAATAGTTAAGGTCTTAGACTCATACTCTGGCCTACAGGTTAAGGTCTTAACTCTTACTCTGGCCTACTGGTTAAGGTCTTAACTCTTACTCTGGCCTAATAGCTAAGGTATTAACTCTTACTCTGGCCTAATAGCTAAGGTCTTAGACTCGTACTATGGCCTACAGGTTAAGGTCTTATCTCTTACTCTGGCCAACTGGTTTAGGTCTTAACTCTTACTCTGGCCTAATAGCTAGTCTTAGACTCGAACTATGGCCTACAGGTTAAGGTCTTAACTCTTACTCTGGCCTACTGGTTAAGGTCTTAACTCTTACTCTGGCCGAATAGCTAAGGTCTTAGAGTCGTACTATAGCCTACAGGTTAAGGTCTTAACTCTTACTCTGGCCTAATAGCTAAGGTCTTAGACTCGTACTCTGGCCTACTGGTTAAGGTCTTAACTCTTACTCTGGCCTAATAGCTAAGGTCTTAACTCTTACTCTGGCCTACTGGTTAAGGTCTTAACTCTTACTCTGGCCTAATAGCTAAGGTCTTAGACTCGTACTCTGGCCTAATCGTTAAGGTCTTAACTCTTACTCTGGCCTAATAGCTAAGGTGTTAACTCTTACTCTGGCCTACTGGTTAAGGTCTTAACTCTTACTCTGGCCTAATAGCTAAGGTCTTAGACTCGTACTCTGGCCTAATAGCTAAGGTCTTAGACTCGGACTCTGGCCTAATGGTTAAGGTCTTAACTCTTACTCTGGCCTAATATTTAAGGTCTTAACTCTTACCCTGGCCTACTGGTTAAGGTCTTAACTCTTACCCTGGCCTAATGGTTAAGGTCTTAACTCTTTCTCTGGCCTAATGGTTAAGGTCTTAACTCTTTCTCTGGCCTAATGTTAAGGTCTTAACTCTTGTACTCTGGTCTACTGGTTAAGGTCTTAACTCTTACTCTGGCCTAATAGCTAAGGTCTTAGACTTGTACTCTGGCCTAATGGTTAAGGTCTTAACTCCTACTCTGGCCTAATAGCTAAGGTCTTAGAATCGTACTATGGCCTACAGGTTAAGGTCCTAACTCTTACTCTGGCCTACTGGTTAAGGTTTTAATTCTTACTCTGGCCTACTGGTTAAGGTCTTAACTCTTACTCTGGCCTACTGGTTAAGGTCTTAACTCTTTCTCTGGCCTAATGGTTAAGGTCTTAACTCTTACTCTGGCCTAATAGCTAAGGTCTTAACTCTTACTCTGGCCTAATAGCTAAGGTATTAACTCTTACTCTGGCCTAATAGCTAAGGTCTTAGACTCGTACTATGGCCTACAGGTTAAGGTCATGACTCTTACTCTGGCCTACAGGTTAAAGTCTTAACTCTTACTCTGGCCTAATAGCTAAGGTCTTAGACTCGTACTGTGGCCTACTGGTTAAGGTCTTAACTCTTACTCTGGCCTACTGGTTAAGGTCTTAGCTCTTACTCTGGCCTAATAGCTGAGGTCTTAGACTCATACTATGGCCTACTGGTTAAGGTCTTAACTCTTACTCTGGCCTACAGGTTAAGGTCTTAACTCTTACTCTGGCCTAATAGCTAGGGGCTTAGACTCGTACTCTGGCCTACTGGTTAAGGTCTTAACTCTCACTCTGGCCTACTGGTTAAGGTCTTAACTCTTACTCTGGCCTAATAGCGAAGGTCTTAGACTCGTACTCTGGCCTAATAGATAAGGTCTTAGACTTGTACACTGGCCTAATGGTTAAGGTCTTAACTCTTACTCTGGCCTAATGTTTAAGGTCTTAACTCTTACCCCGGCCTACTGGTTAAGGTCTTAACTCTTACTCTGGCCTACTGGTTAAGGTCTTAACTCTTTCTCTGGCCTAATGATTAAGGTCTTAACTCTTGTACTCTGGTCTACTGGTTAAGGTCTTAACTCTTACTCTGGCCTACAGGTTAAGGTCTTAACTCTTACTCTGGCCTAATAGCTAGGGGCTTAGACTCGTACTCTGGCCTACTGATTAAGGTCTTAACTCTTACTGTTTCCTAATAGCTAAGGTCTTAACTCTTACTCTGGCCTAATAGCTAACGTCTTAGACTCGTACTCTGGCCTACTGGTTAAGGTCTTATCTCTTACTCTGGCCTAATAGCTAAGGTCTTAACTCTTACTCTGGCCTAATAGCTTTGGTCTTAGACTCGTACTCTGGCCTAATGGTTAAGGTCTTGACTCTTACTCTGGCCTACAGGTTAAGGTCTTAACTCTTACTCTGGCCTAATAGCTAAGGTCTTAGACTCGTACTATGGCCTACAGGTTAAGGTCTTAAGTCTTACTGTGGCCTAATAGCTAAGGTCTTAGACTCGTACTATGGCCTATAGGTTAAGTTCTTGACTCTTACTCTGGCCTAATAGCTAAGGTCTTAGACTCGTACTATGGCCTAATGGTTAAGGTCTTAAATCTTACTCTGACCTACAGGTTAAGGTCTTAACTCTTACTCTGGCCTACTGGTTAAGGTCTTAACTCTTACTCTGGCCTACTGGTTAAGGTCTTAACTCTTACTCTGGCCTAATAGCTAAGGTCTTTGACTCGCACTATGGCCTACAGGTTAACGTCTTAACTCTTTCTCTGGCATAATAGCTAAGGTCTTAGACTCTTACTCTGGCCTACTCGTTAAGGTGTTAACTCTTTCTCTGGCATAATAGTGAAGGTCTTAACTCTTACTCTGGCCTAATAGCTAAGGTCTTAGACTACTACTCTGGCCTACTGGTTAAGGTCTTAACTCTTACTCTGGCCTAATAGCTAAGGTCTTAACTCTTACTCTGGCCTAATAGTTAAGGTCTTAGACTCATACTCTGGCCTACAGGTTAAGGTCTTAACTCTTACTCTGGCCTACTGGTTAAGGTCTTAACTCTTACTCTGGCCTAATAGCTAAGGTCTTAACTCTTACTCTGGCCTAATAGCTAAGGTCTTAGACTCGTACTATGGCCTACAGGTTAAGGTCTTATCTCTTACTCTGGCCAACTGGTTTAGGTCTTAACTCTTACTCTGGCCTAATAGCTAGTCTTAGACTCGTACTATGGCCTACAGGTTAAGGTCTTAACTCTTACTCTGGCCTACTGGTTAAGGTCTTAACTCTTACTCTGGCCGAATAGCTAAGGTCTTAGAGTCGTACTATAGCCTACAGGTTAAGGTCTTAACTCTTACTCTGGCCTAATAGCTAAGGTCTTAGACTCGTACTCTGGCCTACTGGTTAAGGTCTTAACTCTTACTCTGGCCTAATAGCTAAGGTCTTAACTCTTACTCTGGCCTACTGGTTAAGGTCTTAACTCTTACTCTGGCCTAATAGCTAAGGTCTTAGACTCGTACTCTGGCCTAATCGTTAAGGTCTTAACTCTTACTCTGGCCTAATAGCTAAGGTGTTAACTCTTACTCTGGCCTACTGGTTAAGGTCTTAACTCTTACTCTGGCCTAATAGCTAAGGTCTTAGACTCGTACTCTGGCCTAATAGCTAAGGTCCTAGACTCGGACTCTGGCCTAATGGTTAAGGTCTTAACTCTTACTCTGGCCTAATATTTAAGGTCTTAACTCTTACCCTGGCCTACTGGTTAAGGTCTTAACTCTTACCCTGGCCTAATGGTTAAGGTCTTAACTCTTTCTCTGGCCTAATGGTTAAGGTCTTAACTCTTTCTCTGGCCTAATGTTAAGGTCTTAACTCTTACTCTGGCCGCCTGGTTAAGGTCTTAACTCTTACTCTGGCCTAATAGCTAAGGTCTTAGAATCGTACTATGGCCTACAGGTTAAGGTCCTAACTCTTACTCTGGCCTACTGGTTAAGGTTTTAATTCTTACTCTGGCCTACTGGTTAAGGTCTTAACTCTTACTCTGGCCTACTGGTTAAGGTCTTAACTCTTTCTCTGGCCTAATGGTTAAGGTCTTAACTCTTACTCTGGCCTAATAGCTAAGGTCTTAGACTCGTACTCTGGCCTACTGGTTAAGGTCTTAACTCTTACTCTGGCCTAATAGCTAAAGTCTTAACTTTTACTCTGGCATAATAGCTAAGGTCTTAGACTCGTACTCTGGCCTACTGTTTAAGGTCTTAGCTCTTACTCTGGCCTAATAGCTAAGGTCTTAGCTCTTACTCTGGCCTAATAGCTAAGGTCTTAGACTCGTACTCTGGCCTACTGGTTAAGGTCTTAACTCTTACTCTGGCCTAATAGCTAAGGTCTTAGACTCGTACTCTGGCCTAATGGTTAAGGTCTTAACTCTTACTCTGGCCTAATAGCTAAGGTCTTAACTCTTTCTCTGGCCTCATAGCTAAGGTTTTAGACTCGTACTCTGGCCTACTGGTTAAGGTCTTAACTCTTACTCTGGCCTACTGGTTAAGGTCTTAACTCTTACTCTGGCCTAATAGCTAAGGTCTTAGACTCGTACTCTGGCCTAATGGTTAAGGTCTTAACTCTTACTCTGGCCTAACAGCTAAGGTCTTAACTCTTACTCTGGCCTAATAGCTAAGGTCTTAACTCTTACTTTGGCCTAATAGCTAAGGTCTTAGACTCGTACTCTGGCCTACAGGTTAAGGTCTTAACTCTTACTCTGGCCTACTGGTTAAGGTCTTAACTCTTACTCTGGCCTAATAGCTAAGGTATTAACTCTTACTCTGGCCTAATAGCTAAGGTCTTAGACTCGTACTATGGCCTACAGGTTAAGGTCATGACTCTTACTCTGGCCTACAGGTTAAAGTCTTAACTCTTACTCTGGCCTAATAGATAAGGTCTTAGACTCGTACTGTGGCCTACTGGTTAAGGTCTTAACTCTTACTCTGGCCTACTGGTTAAGGTCTTAGCTCTTACTCTGGCCTAATAGCTGAGGTCTTAGACTCATACTATGGCCTACTGGTTAAGGTCTTAACTCTTACTCTGGCCTACAGGTTAAGGTCTTAACTCTTACTCTGGCCTAATAGCTAGGGGCTTAGACTCGTACTCTGGCCTACTGGTTAAGGTCTTAACTCTCACTCTGGCCTACTGGTTAAGGTCTTAACTCTTACTCTGGCCTAATAGCGAAGGTCTTAGACTCGTACTCTGGCCTAATAGATAAGGTCTTAGACTTGTACACTGGCCTAATGGTTAAGGTCTTAACTCTTACTCTGGCCTAATGTTTAAGGTCTTAACTCTTACCCCGGCCTACTGGTTAAGGTCTTAACTCTTACTCTGGCCTACTGGTTAAGGTCTTAACTCTTTCTCTGGCCTAATGATTAAGGTCTTAACTCTTGTACTCTGGTCTACTGGTTAAGGTCTTAACTCTTACTCTGGCCTAATAGCTAAGGTCTTAGACTTGTACTCTGGCCTAATGGTTAAGGTCTTAACTCCTACTCTGGCCTAATAGCTAAGGTCTTAACTCTTACTCTGGCCTACTAGCGAAGGACTGAGACTCGTACTCTGGCCTACTGGTTAAGGTCTTAACTCTTACTCTGGCCTAATAGCTAAGGTCTTAACTCTTACTCTGGCCTAAAAGCTAAGGTCTTAGACTCATACTCTGGCCTACTGATTAAGGTCTTAACTCTTACTGTTTCCTAATAGCTAAGGTCTTAACTCTTACTCTGGCCTAATAGCTAACGTCTTAGACTCGTACTCTGGCCTACTGGTTAAGGGCTTATCTCTTACTCTGGCCTAATAGCTAAGGTCTTAACTCTTACTCTGGCCTAATAGCTTTGGTCTTAGACTCGTACTCTGGCCTAATGGTTAAGGTCTTAACTCTTACTCTGGCCTAATAGCTAAGGTCTTAACTCTTACTCTGGCCTAATAGTTAAGGTCTTAGACTCGTACTCTGGCCTACAGGTTAAGGTCTTAACTCTTACTCTGGCCTACTGGTTAAGGTCTTAACTCTTACTCTGGCCTAATAGCTAAGGTCTTAGACTCGTACTCTGGCCTAATAGCTAAGGTCTTAGACTCGTACTCTGGCCTAATGGTTAAGGTCTTAACTCTTACTCTGGCCTACTGGTGAAGGTCTTCACTCTTACTCTGGCCTAATAGCTAAGGTCTTAGACTCGTACTCGGGCCTAATGGTTAAGGTCTTAACTCTTACTCTGGCCTAATGGTTAAGGTCTTAACTCTTAATCTGGCCTACTGGTTAAGGTCGTAACTCTTACTCTGGCCTACTGGTTAAGGTCTTAACTCTTACTCTGGCCTAATAGCTAAGGTCTTAACTCTTACTCTGGCCTAATAAATAAGGTCTTAGACTCGTACTCTGGCCTACAGGTTAAGGTCTTAACTCTTACTCTGGCCTACTGGTTAAGGTCTAAACTCTTACTCTGGCCTAATAGCTAAGGTCTTAACTCTTACTCTGGCCTAATACCTAAGGTCTTAGACTCGTACTATGGCCTACAGGTTACGGTCTTAACTCTTACTCTGGCCTACTGGTTAAGGTCTTAACTCTTACTCTGGCCTAATAGCTAAGGTCTTAGACTCGTACTCTGGCCTACTGGTTAAGGTCTTAACTCTTACTCTGGCCTACTGGTTAAGGTCTTAACTCTTACTCTGGCCTAATAGCTAACGTCTTAGACTCGTACTCTGGCCTAATGGATAAGGTCTTAACTCTTACTCTGGCCTAATAGCTAAGGTCTTAACTCTTACTCTGGCCTAATAGCTAAGGTCTTAGACTCGTACTCTGGCCTACTGGTTAAGGTCTTAACTCCTACTCTGGCCTAATAGCTAAGGTCTTAACTCTTACTCTGGCCTAATAGCTAAGGTCTTAGACTCATACTCTGGCCTACTGGTTAAGGTCTTAACTCTTACTCTTTCCTAATAGCTAAGGTCTTAACTCTTACTCTGGCCTAATAGGTAACGTCTTAGACTCGTACTCTGTCCTACTGGTTAAGGTCTTAACTCTTACTCTGGCCTAATAGCTAAGGTCTTAACTCTTACTCTGGCCTAATAGCTAAGGTCTTAACTCTTACTCTGGCCTACTGGTTAAGGTCTTAACTCTTACTCTGGCCTAATAGCTAAGGTCTTAGACTCGTACTCTGGCCTACTGGATAAGGTCTTAACTCTGAGTCTGGCCTACTGGTTAAGGTCTTAACTCTTACTCTGGCCTAATAGCTAAGGTCTTAACTCTTACTTTGGCCTACTGATTAAGCTCTTAACTCTTACTCTGGCCTAATAGCTAAGGTCTTAACTCTTACTCTGGCTTACTGATTAAGGTCTTAACTCTTACTCTGGCCTAATAGCTAAGGTCTTAGACTCGTACTCGGGCCTAATGGTTAAGGTCTTAACTCTTACTCTGGCCTAATGGTTAAGGTCTTAACTCTTAATCTGGCCTACTGGTTAAGGTCGTAACTCTTACTCTGGCCTACTGGTTAAGGTCTTAACTCTTACTCTGGCCTAATAGCTAAGGTCTTAGACTTGCACTCTGGCCTAATAGCTAAGTTCTTAACTCTTACTCTGGCCCAATAGCTAAGGTCTTAGACTCGTACTATGGCCTACAAGTTAAGGTCTTAACTCTTACTCTGCCCTACTGGTTAAGGTCTTAACTCTTACACTTGCCTAATAGCTAAGGTCTTAGACTCTTAGTCTGGCCTACTGGTTAAGGTCTTAACTCTTACTCTGGCCTACTGGTTAAGGTCCTAACTCTTACTCTGGCCTTATAGCTAAGGTCTTAACTCTTACTCTGGCCTAATAGCTAAGGTCTAAGACTCGTACTATGTCCTACAGGTTAAAGGTCTTAACTCTTACTCTGGCCTAATAGCTATGGTCTTAGACTCGTACTATGGCCTACAGGTTAAGGTCATAACTCTTACTCTGGCCTACAGGTTAAGGTCTTAACTCTTACTCTGGCCTAATAGCTAAGGTCTTAGACTCGTACTCTGGCCTACTGGTTAAGGTCTTGACTCTTACTCTGGCCTACTGGTTAAGGTCTTAACTCTTACTCTGGCCTAATAGCTGAGGTCTTAGACTCATACTATGGCCTACTGGTTAAGGTCTTAACTCTTACTCTGGCCTAATAGCTAAGGTCTTAACTCTCACTCTGACCTACTGATTAAGGTCTTAACTTCTACTCTGGCTTAATAGCTAAGGTCTTAGTCTCGTATTCTGGCCTAATGGTTAAGGTCTTGACTCTTACTCTGGCCTACAGGTTAAGGTCTTAACTCTTACTCTGGCCTAATAGCTAAGGTCTTAGACTCGTACTATGGCCTACAGGTTAAGGTCTTAAGTCTTACTCTGGCCTAATAGCTAAGGTCTTAGACTCGTACTATGGCCTATAGGTTAAGTTCTTGACTCTTACTCTGGCCTAATAGCTAAGGTCTTAGACTCATACTATGGCCTAATGGTTAGGTCTTAAATCTTACTCTGGCCTACAGGTTAAGGTCTTAACTCTTACTCTGGCCTACTGGTTAAGGTCTTAACTCTTACTCTGGCCTACTGGTTAAGGTCTTAACTCTTACTCTGGCCTAATAGCTAAGGTCTTTGACTCGGACTATGGCCTACAGGTTAACGTCTTAACTCTTTCTCTGGCATAATAGCTAAGGTCTTAGACTCTTACTCTGGCCTACTCGTTAAGGTGTTAACTCTTACTCTGGCCTACTGGTTAAGGTCTTAACTCTTACTCTGGCCTAATAGCTAAGGTCTTAGACTACTACTCTGGCCTACTGGTTAAGGTCTTAACTCTTACTCTGGCCTAATAGCTAAGGTCTTAACTCTTACTCTGGCCTAATACCTAAGGTCTTAGACTCGTACTATGGCCTACAGGTTACGGTCATAACTCTTACTCTGGCCTACTGGTTAAGGTCTTAACTCTTACTCTGGCCTAATAGCTAAGGTCTTAGACTCGTACTCTGGCCTACTGGTTAAGGTCTTAACTCTTACTCTGGCCTACTGGTTAAGGTCTTAACTCTTACTCTGGCCTAATAGCTAACATCTTAGACTCGTACTCTGGCCTAATGGTAAAGGTCTTAACTCTTACTCTGGCCTAATAGCTAAGGTCTTAACTCTTACTCTGGCCTACTGGTTAAGGTCTTAACTCTTACTCTGGCCTAATAGCTAAGGTCTTAGACTCGTACTCTGGCCTACTGGATAAGGTCTTAACTCTGACTCTGGCCTACTGGTTAAGGTCTTAACTCTTACTCTGGCCTAATAGCTAAGGTCTTAACTCTTACTTTGGCATACTGATTAAGCTCTTAACTCTTACTCTGGCCTAATAGCTAAGGTCTTAACTCTTACTCTGGCTTACTGATTAAGGTCTTAACTCTTACTCTGGCCTAATAGCTAAGGTCTTAGACTCGTACTCGGGCCTAATGGTTAAGGTCTTAACTCTTACTCTGGCCTAATGGTTAAGGTCTTAACTCTTAATCTGGCCTACTGGTTAAGGTCTTAACTCTTACTCTGGCCTACTGGTTAAGGTCTTAACTCTTACTCTGGCCTAATAGCTAAGGTCTTAGACTTGCACTCTGGCCTAATAGCTAAGTTCTTAACTCTTACTCTGGCCAAATAGCTAAGGTCTTAGACTCGTACTATGGCCTACAAGTTAAGGTCTTAACTCTTACTCTGGCCTACTGGTTAAGGTCTTAACTCTTACACTTGCCTAATAGCTAAGGTCTTAGACTCTTAGTCTGGCCTACTGGTTAAGGTCTTAACTCTTACTCTGGCCTACTGGTTAAGGTCCTAACTCTTACTCTGGCCTTATAGCTAAGGTCTTAACTCTTACTCTGGCCTAATAGCTAAGGTCTAAGACTCGTACTATGTCCTACAGGTTAAAGGTCTTAACTCTTACTCTGGCCTAATAGCAATGGTCTTAGACTCGTACTATGGCCTACAGGTTAAGGTCATAACTCTTACTCTGGCCTACAGGTTAAGGTGTTAACTCTTACTCTGGCATAATAGCTAAGGTCTTAGACTCGTACTCTGGCCTACTGGTTAAGGTCTTAACTCTTACTCTGGCCTACTGGTTAAGGTCTTAACTCTTACTCTGGCCTAATAGCTGAGGTCTTAGACTCATACTATGGCCTACTGGTTAAGGTCTTAACCCTTACTCTGGCCTAATAGCTAAGGTCTTAACTCTCACTCTGACCTACTGATTAAGGTCTTAACTTCTACTCTGGCTTAATAGCTAAGGTCTTAGACTCGTATTCTGGCCTAATGGTTAAGGTCTTGACTCTTACTCTGGCCTACAGGTTAAGGTCTTAACTCTTACTCTGGCCTAATAGCTAAGGTCTTAGACTCGTACTATGGCCTATAGGTTAAGTTCTTGACTCTTACTCTGGCCTAATAGCTAACGTCTTAGACTCGTACTATGGCCTAATGGTTAAGGTCTTAAATCTTACCCTGGCCTACAGGTTAAGGTCTTAACTCTTACTCTGGCCTACTGGTTAAGGTCTTAACTCTTACTCTGGCCTACTGGTTAAGGTCTTAACTCTTACTCTGGCCTAATAGCTAAGGTCTTAGACTCGTACTCTGGCCCAATGGTTACGGTTTTAACGCTTACTCTGGCCTAATAGCTAAGGTCTTAGACTCGTACTCTGGCCTAATAGCTAGGGTCTTAGACTCGTACTCTGGCCTAATGGTTAAGGTCTTAACTCTCACTCTGGCCTAATGTTTAAGGTCTTAACTCTTACCCTGGCCTACTGGTTAAGGTCTTAACTCTTACTCTGGCCTACTGGTTAAGGTCTAAACTCTTTCTCTGGCCTAATGGTTAAGGTCTTAACACTTACTCTGGCCTAATGTTAAGGTCTTAACTCTTACTCTGGCCTACTGGTTAAGGTCTTAACTCTTACTCTAGCCTAATAGCTAAGGTCTTAGACTTGTACTATGGCCTACAGGTTAAGGTCTTAACTCTTACTCTGGCCAACTGGTTAAGGTCTTAACTCTTACTCTGGCCTAATAGCTAAGGTCTTAGACTCGTGCTATGGCCTACAGGTTAAGGTCTTAACTCTTACTCTGGCCTACTGGTTAAGGTCTTAACTCTTACTCTGGCCTAATAGCGAAGGTCTTAGACTCGTACTCTGGCCTAATGTTTAAGGTCTTAACTCTTACTCTGGCCTAATAGCTAAGGTATTAGACTCGTACTCTGGCCTAATAGATAAGGTCTTAGACTCGTACACTGGCCTAATGGTTAAGGTCTTAACTCTTACTCTGGCCTAATGTTTAAGGTCTTAACTCTTACCCTGGCCTACTGGTTAAGGTCTTAACTCTTACTCTGGCTTACTGGTTAAGGTCTTAACTCTTTCTCTGGCCTAATGGTTAAGGTCTTAACTCTTACTCTGGCCTACTGGTTAAGGTCTTAACTCTTACTCTGGCCTAATAGCTAAGGTCTTAGACTCGTACTCTGGCCTAATGGTTAAGGTCTTAACTCCTATTCTGGCCTAATAGCTAAGGTCTTAACTCTTACTCTGGCCTAAAAGCTAAGGTCTTAGACTCATACTCTGGCCTACTGGTTAAGGTCTTAACTCTTACTGTTTCCTAATAGCTAAGGTCTTAACTCTTACTCTGGCCTAATAGCTAACGTCTTAGACTCGTACTCTGGCCTACTGGTTAAGGTCTTATCTCTTACTCTGGCCTAATAGCTAAGGTCTTAACTCTTACTCTGGCCTAATAGCTAAGGTCTTAGACTCGTACTCTGGCCTAATGGTTAAGGTCTTAACTCTTACTCTGGCCTAATAGCTAAGGTCTTAACTCTTACTCTGGCCTAATAGTTAAGGTCTTAGACTCGTACTCTGGCCTACAGGTTAAGGTCTTAACTCTTACTCTGGCCTACTGGTTAAGGTCTTAACTTTTACTCTGGCCTAATAGCTAAGGTCTTAGACTCGTACTCTGGCCTAATAGCTAAGGTCTTAGACTCGTACTCTGGCCTAATGGTTAAGGTCTTAACTCTTACTCTGGCCTAATAGCTAAGGTCTTAACTCTTACTCTGGCCTACTGGTAAAGGTCTTCACTCTTACTCTCTCCTAATAGCTAAGGTCTTAGACTCGTACTCTGGCCTAATGGATAAGGTCTTAACTCTTACTCTGGCCTAATAGCTAAGGTCTTAACTCTTACTCTGGCCTAATAAATAAGGTCTTAGACTCGTACTCTGGCCTACAGGTTAAGGTCTTAACTCTTACTCTGGCCTACTGGTTAAGGTCTAAACTCTTACTCTGGCCTAATAGCTAAGGTCTTAACTCTTACTCTGGCCTAATACCTAAGGTCTTAGACTCGTACTATGGCCTACAGGTTACGGTCTTAACTCTTACTCTGGCCTACTGGTTAAGGTCTTAACTCTTACTCTGGCCTAATAGCTAAGGTCTTAGACTCGTACTCTGGCCTACTGGTTAAGGTCTTAACTCTTACTCTGGCCTACTGGTTAAGGTCTTAACTCTTACTCTGGCCTAATAGCTAACGTCTTAGACTCGTACTCTGGCCTAATGGTTAAGGTCTTAACTCTTACTCTGGCCTACTGGTTAAGGTCTTAACTCTTTCTCTGGCCTAATGGTTAAGGTCTTAACTCTTACTCTGGCATACTGGTTAAGGTCTTAACTCTTACTTTGGCCTAATAGTTAAGGTCTTAGACTCGTATTCTTGCCTAATGGTTAAGGTCTTAACTCTTACTCTGGCCTAATAGCTAAGGTCTTAACTCTTACTCCGGCCTAATAGCTAACATCTTAGACTCGCACTCTGGCCTACTGGTTAAGGTCTTAACTCTTACTCTGGCCTAATAGCTAAGGTCTTAACTCTTACTCTGGCCTAATAGCGAAGGTCTTAGACTCGTACTCTGGCCTACTGGTTAAGGTCTTAACTCTTACTCTGGCCTAATAGCTAAGGTCCTAACTCTTACTCTGGCCTAATAGCTAAGGTCTTAGACTCGTACTCTGGCCTAATGGTTAAGGTCTTAACTCTTACTCTGGCCTAATAGCTAAGGTCTTAACTCTTACTCTGGCCTAATAGCTAAGGTCTTAGACTCGTACTCTGGCCTACTGGTTAAGGTCTTAACTCTTACTCTGGCCTAATAGCTAAGGTCTTAACTCTTTCTCTGGCATAATAGCTAAGGTCTTAGACTCTTACTCTGGCCTACTCGTTAAGGTGTTAACTCTTACTCTGGCCTACTGGTTAAGGTCTTAACTCTTACTCTGGCCTAATAGCTAAGGTCTTAGACTACTACTCTGGCCTACTGGTTAAGGTCTTAACTCTTACTCTGGCCTAATAGCTAAGGTCTTAACTCTTACTCTGGCCTAATACCTAAGGTCTTAGACTCGTACTATGGCCTACAGGTTACGGTCATAACTCTTACTCTGGCCTACTGGTTAAGGTCTTAACTCTTACTCTGGCCTAATAGCTAAGGTCTTAGACTCGTACTCTGGCCTACTGGTTAAGGTCTTAACTCTTACTCTGGCCTACTGGTTAAGGTCTTAACTCTTACTCTGGCCTAATAGCTAACGTCTTAGACTCGTACTCTGGCCTAATGGTTAAGGTCTTAACTCTTACTCTGGCCTACTGGTTAAGGTCTTAACTGTTTCTCTGGCCTAATGGTTAAGGTCTAAACTCTTACTCTGGCATACTGGTTAAGGTCTTAACTCTTACTTTGGCCTAATAGTTAAGGTCTTAGACTCGTACTCTGGCCTACTGGTTAAGGTCTTATCTCTTACTCTGGCCTAATAGCTAAGGTCTTAACTCTTACTCTGGCCTAATAGTTAAGGTCTTAGACTCGTACTCTGGCCTACAGGTTAAGGTCTTAACTCTTACTCTGGCCTACTGGTTAAGGTCTTAACTCTTACTCTGGCCTAATAGCTAAGGTCTTAGACTCGTACTCTGGCCTAATAGCTAAGGTCTTAGACTCGTACTCTGGCCTAATGGTTAAGGTCTTAACTCTTACTCTGGCCTAATAGCTAAGGTCTTAACTCTTACTCTGGCCTACTGGTAAAGGTCTTCACTCTTACTCTCTCCTAATAGCTAAGGTCTTAGACTCGTACGCTGGCCTAATGGATAAGGTCTTAACTCTTACTCTGGCCTAATAGCTAAGGTCTTAACTCTTACTCTGGCCTAATAAATAATGTCTTAGACTCGTACTCTGGCCTACAGGTTAAGGTCTTAACTCTTACTCTGGCCTACTGGTTAAGGTCTAAACTCTTACTCTGGCCTAATAGCTAAGGTCTTAACTCTTACTCTGGCCTAATACCTAAGGTCTTAGACTCGTACTATGGCCTACAGGTTACGGTCTTAACTCTTACTCTGGCCTACTGGTTAAGGTCTTAACTCTTACTCTGGCCTAATAGCTAAGGTCTTAGACTCGTACTCTGGCCTACTGGTTAAGGTCTTAACTCTTACTCTGGCCTACTGGTTAAGGTCTTAACTCTTACTCTGGCCTAATAGCTAACGTCTTAGACTCGTACTCTGGCCTAATGGTTAAGGTCTTAACTCTTACTCTGGCCTACTGGTTAAGGTCTTAACTCTTTCTCTGGCCTAATGGTTAAGGTCTTAACTCTTACTCTGGCATACTGGTTAAGGTCTTAACTCTTACTTTGGCCTAATAGTTAAGGTCTGAGACTCGTACTCTTGCCTAATGGTTAAGGTCTTAACTCTTACTCTGGCCTAATAGCTAAGGTCTTAACTCTTACTCTGGCCTAATAGCTAAGATCTTAGACTCGCACTCTGGCCTACTGGTTAAGGTCTTAACTCTTACTCTGGCCTAATAGCTAAGGTCTTAACTCTTACTCTGGCCTAATAGCGAAGGTCTTAGACTCGTACTCTGGCCTACTGGTTAAGGTCTTAACTCTTACTCTGGCCTAATAGCTAAGGTCCTAACTCTTACTCTGGCCTAATAGCTAAGGTCTTAGACTCGTACTCTGGCCTAATGGTTAAGGTCTTAACTCTTACTCTGGCCTAATAGCTAAGGTCTTAACTCTTACTCTGGCCTAATAGCTAAGGTCTTAGACTCGTACTCTGGCCTACTGGTTAAGGTCTTAACTCTTACTCTGGCCTAATAGCTAAGGTCTTAACTCTTTCTCTGGCATAATAGCTAAGGTCTTAGACTCTTACTCTGGCCTACTCGTTAAGGTGTTAACTCTTACTCTGGTCTACTGGTTAAGGTCTTAACTCTTACTCTGGCCTAATAGCTAAGGTCTTAGACTACTACTCTGGCCTACTGGTTAAGGTCTTAACTCTTACTCTGGCCTAATAGCTAAGGTCTTAACTCTTACTCTGGCCTAATACCTAAGGTCTTAGACTCGTACTATGGCCTACAGGTTACGGTCATAACTCTTACTCTGGCCTACTGGTTAAGGTCTTAACTCTTACTCTGGCCTAATAGCTAAGGTCTTAGACTCGTACTCTGGCCTACTGGTTAAGGTCTTATCTCTTACTCTGGCCTAATAGCTAAGGTCTTAACTCTTACTCTGGCCTAATAGCTAAGGTCTTAGACTCGTACTCTGGCCTAATGGTTAAGGTCTTAACTCTTACTCTGGCCTAATAGCTAAGGTCTTAACTCTTACTCTGGCCTAATAGTTAAGGTCTTAGACTCGTACTCTGGCCTACAGGTTAAGGTCTTAACTCTTACTCTGGCCTACTGGTTAAGGTCTTAACTCTTACCCTGGCCTAATAGCTAAGGTCTTAGACTCGTACTCTGGCCTAATAGCTAAGGTCTTAGACTCGTACTCTGGCCTAATGGTTAAGGTCTTAACTCTTACTCTGGCCTAATAGCTAAGGTCTTAACTCTTACTCTGGCCTACTGGTAAAGGTCTTCACTCTTACTCTCTCCTAATAGCTAAGGTCTTAGACTCGTACTCTGGCCTAATGGATAAGGTCTTAACTCTTACTCTGGCCTAATAGCTAAGGTCTTAACTCTTACTCTGGCCTAATAAATAAGGTCTTAGACTCGTACTCTGGCCTACAGGTTAAGGTCTAAACTCTTACTCTGGCCTACTGGTTAAGGTCTAAACTCTTACTCTGGCCTAATAGCTAAGGTCTTAACTCTTACTCTGGCCTAATACCTAAGGTCTTAGACTCGTACTATGGCCAACAGGTTACGGTCTTAACTCTTACTCTGGCCTACTGGTTAAGGTCTTAACTCTTACTCTGGCCTAATAGCTAAGGTCTTAGACTCGTACTCTGGCCTACTGGTTAAGGTCTTAACTCTTACTCTGGCCTACTGGTTAAGGTCTTAACTCTTACTCTGGCCTAATAGCTAACGTCTTAGACTCGTACTCTGGCCTAATGGTTAAGGTCTTAACTCTTACTCTTGCCTACTGGTTAAGGTCTTAACTCTTTCTCTGGCCTAATGGTTAAGGTCTTAACTCTTACTCTGGCATACTGGTTAAGGTCTTAACTCTTACTTTGGCCTAATAGTTAAGGTCTTAGACTCGTACTCTTGCCTAATGGTTAAGGTCTTAACTCTTACTCTGGCCTAATAGCTAAGGTCTTAACTCTTACTCTGGCCTAATAGCTAAGATCTTAGACTCGCACTCTGGCCTACTGGTTAAGGTCTTAACTCTTACTCTGGCCTAATAGCTAAGGTCTTAACTCTTACTCTGGCCTAATAGCGAAGGTCTTAGACTCGTACTCTGGCCTACTGGTTAAGGTCTTAACTCTTACTCTGGCCTAATAGCTAAGGTCCTAACTCTTACTCTGGCCTAATAGCTAAGGTCTTAGACTCGTACTCTGGCCTAATGGTTAAGGTCTTAACTCTTACTCTGGCCTAATAGCTAAGGTCTTAACTCTTACTCTGGCCTAATAGCTAAGGTCTTAGACTCGTACTCTGGCCTACTGGTTAAGGTCTTAACTCTTACTCTGGCCTAATAGCTAAGGTCTTAACTCTTTCTCTGGCATAATAGCTAAGGTCTTAGACTCTTACTCTGGCCTACTCGTTAAGGTGTTAACTCTTACTCTGGCCTACTGGTTAAGGTCTTAACTCTTACTCTGGCCTAATAGCTAAGGTCTTAGACTACTACTCTGGCCTACTGGTTAAGGTCTTAACTCTTACTCTGGCCTAATAGCTAAGGTCTTAACTCTTACTCTGGCCTAATACCTAAGGTCTTAGACTCGTACTATGGCCTACAGGTTACGGTCATAACTCTTACTCTGGCCTACTGGTTAAGGTCTTAACTCTTACTCTGGCCTAATAGCTAAGGTCTTAGACTCGTACTCTGGCCTACTGGTTAAGGTCTTAACTCTTACTCTGGCCTACTGGTTAAGGTCTTAACTCTTACTCTGGCCTAATAGCTAACGTCTTAGACTCGTACTCTGGCCTAATGGTTAAGGTCTTAACTCTTACTCTGGCCTACTGGTTAAGGTCTTAACTCTTTCTCTGGCCTAATGGTTAAGGTCTAAACTCTTACTCTGGCATTCTGGTTAAGGTCTTAACTCTTACTTTGGCCTAATAGTTAAGGTCTTAGACTCGTACTCTGGCCTAATGGTTAAGGTCTTAACTCTTACTCTGGCCTAATAGCTAAGGTCTTAACTCTTACTCTGGCCTAATAGCTAAGATCTTAGACTCGCACTCGGGCCTACTGGTTAAGGTCTTAACTCTTACTCTGGCCTAATAGCTAAGGTCTTAACTCTTACTCTGGCCTAATAGCTAAGGTCTTAGACTCGTACTCTGGCCTAATGGTTAAGGTCTTAACTCTTACTCTGGCCTAATAGCTAAGGTCTTAACTCTTACTCTGGCCTAATAGCTAAGGTCTTAGACTCGTACTCTGGCCTACTGGTTAAGGTCTTAACTCTTACTCTGGCCTAATAGCTAAGGTCTTAACTCTTACTCTGGCCTAATAGCTAAGGTCTTAGACTCATACTCTGGCCTACTGGTTAAGGTCTTAACTCTTACTCTTTCCTAATAGCTAAGGTCTTAACTCTTCCTCTGGCCTAATAGCTAACGTCTTAGACTCGTACTCTGTCCTACTGGTTAAGGTCTTAACTCTTACTCTGGCCTAATAGCTAAGGTATTAACTCTTACTCTGGCCTAATAGCTAAGGTCTTAGACTCGTACTCTGGCCTACTGTTTAAGGTCTTAACTCTTACTCTGGCCTAATAGCTAAGGTCTTAACTCTTACTCTGGCCTACTGGTTAAGGTCTTAACTCTTACTCTGGCCTAATAGCTAAGGTCTTAGACTCGTACTCTGGCCTAATGTTTAAGGTCTTAACTCTTACTCTGGCCTAATAGCTAAGGTATTAGACTCGTACTCTGGCCTAATAGATAAGGTCTTAGACTCGTACACTGGCCTAATGGGTAAGGTCTTAACTCTTACTCTGGCCTAATGTTTAAGGTCTTAACTCTTACCCTGGCCTACTGGTTAAGGTCTTAACTCTTACTCTGGCCTACTGGTTAAGGTCTTAACTCTTTCTCTGGCCTACTGGTTAAGGTCTTAACTCTTACTCTGGCCTAATAGCTAAGGTCTTAGACTCGTACTCTGGCCTAATGGTTAAGGTCTTAACTCCTACTCTGGCCTAATAGCTAAGGTCTTAACTCTTACTCTGGCCTAATAGCTAAGGACTTAGACTCGTACTCTGGCCTACTGGTTAAGGTCTTAACTCTTACTCTGGCCTAATAGCTAAGGTCTTAACTCTTACTCTGGCCTAAAAGCTAAGGTCTTAGACTCGTACTCGGGCCTACTGGTTAAGGTCTTAACTCTTACTGTTTCCTAATAGCTAAGGTCTTAACTCTTACTCTGGCCTAATAGCTAACGTCTTAGACTCGTACTCTGGCCTACTGGTTAAGGTCTTATCTCTTACTCTGGCCTAATAGCTAAGGTCTTAACTCTTACTCTGGCTGTAGGAAAGTGGAATCTGACTAATGGTTGCCCCCAACTTTTTGCCTGGTATTTAAGTGGTTTTTGACTAGTCTGGCTGGGATCCTGCTATCCAGGACCCCAGCCTATCTGCTTTCTCCCTAAAACTGTTGTGAGTACTCTAGGTACAAACATAATTGGATGCTGGGCATGCCCTACCAGTCCCTTGTAGATGGTACCCTAGGTACCCAGGGCATGGGTCCCCCAGTAGGCCTACCAGGGCTGCAGCACTTATTGTGCCACCCTGGGACAGCCACCCAAACTGACACCACCAGGCCACTACTGTAGCCTGGGTAAGGTGGTGCTAGCACCCCTTACAGGGACGTAGGTACCCTATGTCCCATACCATACAACACATATACTCTCATAGGTCACCCCTATGGCAGGCCCTGGTAATCCTACAGGGCTGGGTGCTGAGGTATGTGTGAGGGGGGACCCCTACCTGAGTAGGACCTCTCTGCAACCGTCGTAAAATCGTTACTGGGTTGTTTGTAGTGTAGCCATACCATATACTCTTAACCGCATTATAAGTTATTGCGTCATCGCTGTAACTTAGGAATGGCTACACAGAACCCTATCGTGTTTGGTGTCAAACATGAAGGAATCATACCCCCAGTCCAGCCATGGGCATGGGGGCACGATTCCCCCTTGCTAGGAGGGTGATATGGGAAAAGCGGTAGAATTTGGACACCAATTTAAAAGTGCACATGTACCACAAAATGGCTACTGTTCGCCACCTACACGACTCTGGCTGGCTGTTGCTGGGGAAAACCCCAGCCTCGCCATCTGGACAATAGGGCTCCTGTGGCAGGGAGGTGCCAGCACCTCCCCAGACAGGATATGTGGATTGGAACAGGGTGGGTGCACCAAATGTCCTTTCAGAGTTGCACGTAGGCAGCTGCAGAGCCCCAATTCTGCATACACCGCCTGGAACCGGTTCAGGGGCGTCCTGCCCCTCGCCTAGGCGGGAAACACACAAAGGGGAGTGGGTGTAGCCACCCTTTCCCGCCTCTACTCTGATTGGTAGGCTCTCTTTTGGACCATCCCCTAATCTTGGGGATATATGGGAATAACTGTGCCCTAGAGCCTTAGATTCGTACAGGACTTCACAGAACTGACCTTCGACAAGCTGCTGCCCAGCTGACTGAAGAAATCTCCCTTGGGATAAAGGAGTTATCCCCCTGCTTGGCAGGCACCTAAAAGACTACAAGATACCCGGTTGGAACTTCGTTGCTCTCACGACCTTCGACGCCCTCCAGCAACCTCGAGGTGGGTCTCCAGTGCATCCCAGCGTCCTGTGAGTGTGCCCAGCAAGTCTGAGCACCCTGGACCACGTGGGTGTTGAGATCCCCGCATACCCCGAGACACCGGCCACCTCTTGTCCAGCACACGACCCCGACCAGTGGGGAAGTTGTGCTTTGGCCCCTTCTTGAGTCAACCTTCAAGCAGCATTTGTGCCGACTCTCAGCTCCCTGGCCCACTCCGGTGGCCCGTGGGAGCCCTTTTACGCACTCCCTTTTGCTGCCTTCCGCGGTCCCTTGTCTCTCGACTTGTGGGCCCTGACGGAGGACAATCTTCTTTTCTAAGAGTTCCCCTGGTTGCTCCAGGCCTGCTCTACGCTCCCTGCAAAGGAGAGCACCCTCAGACCTCGTGGGTCTACACCAGCAGCTGCTTTGTTCATCTTGCGTGGGTTGCAGGTGCCAATGCTTAGTGGATCCAATCGGGACACTAACACCGCAGTGACCCTCAGCCTACGTGGGACAGTCGCCCTCCAGAAGCTGGCCTTCCTTGAAGCCTCCCGGAGCCCGTGACTGCAGAGCCCAGCTGTACCTTCCACACCTGAAGCACCCGACATCCACGAGCTCCTTCCTGTGAGCTCCCTGGTCACTGTGCTGTGACCCAGACTCTGTCCCCTCTGCTTTCAGGTTCATCTTTGTCTTTTCTTCAACTTTAATCTTTACGACTTCAACGACACTTCCAGCTAGCAGCAGTTTGGACTCCTTTTCCATAGAAAATCAGCCCGCGACCCGACACCAGAATCGACCTATGCACCCGGCTTCCCTGGGGCAGGTAACAGTGGTACTTCGGTACTTCCGTGGTGGTGGGCTCTCCAAAGCCTTAAGTCTCAAGCCTTAACTTTGTACTGTTGTTAGAAGTGTCCTTAAACCTTAATTATTCAACCGCGACATTCTCCATAGGCTAACATTGCGATCCCGATAGCAACTTCTCGCACTGCACACGCCTCCCGTGGGTCCCCTTCCTCTTAACTGTGGGTGGATTCTTAAGGGGCCAGCGATCCTGAATGCCCTAGGCATTGCCTGTAGAATTGTCGTGGTTCTTATACCACTATTTTAGTATATGGTTTGGCCCCCCCCTGGGGCCCATTGATTTCTGTGCTATTTATTGTGTTTATAAATGCTTGTTTGAAGTGTAACTTTGCCACTAGCCACATAAAGTGACTGTGGGATTCTGTCTAGAATAAATACATATATTTTATATATATACCTGTGTGGGCTACTCTTTCATTTGGTTATTCAAGAGGTTATTATGGTAAAACAATAAGCTTAACACTCCTTCAAGACTTAGCCTGAAGGCTGCTCTCCACAGCTACCACTAGGATAGCTTTCTTTAAAGGTTGTCTTAAACCTATCATCAATAGGAGTCGAATTGGACTGGTGCAAGGTGTCCCTATAACTAGGAACAGCATATGCCAGGCCAACTTCTCACATTGGTGTGCAGCGGTTGGATTCAAGTTTGCCATTGTTTTACCAGATAACAAATTGAATTTCTAAAGTGAAAGCCACAAGGTACCAAAGGTACATATAAATTCAAGCTAGAATACAATAAGTTCTACTGAACTTAGAGTTGTGTGTAGAGGGTTTAGCACACCTTGACTACAACTCAAGAGAGGGTTCAGTAGGCCACACTTAGTGTAGGTAGATACATCACTACACTAAACATGTCTTCAGGTGGCACTAAGGCTATGGAAGGACCCCAAAGGGTCCCAGTAGATAAGTATGATAATTTCACCTTTGCAGAGCTCAGGGAAATGTGCACCCTTAGAAAACTGAAGACAAACAAAGGTGCCAACACAAAACGTCTCAGGGAAATCCTGCTCATAGCAGACTTTATGGAGTCCATAGGGTCCAGAGGGACGGACAGAGTGGGTGGGCATCCTTCAGAAGAGGACACTCCCAGAGTGGACTCTGATGAGGAACAGGAAGAGGATGAAAATCCTGACCTGGAAGAAACAGACCACTCACAGCATGGAGGTGATGGCTCAAGAGGCACTCCCTCCACCCTTAAAAGGAGAGTGGTGGATCCAAGAAGGAACAGATCCCCCTCAGTGGGATCCAACCATTCTAGGAGATCCAAAGGGTCCTCTGCCTCTTCTCAGAGAAGAGAATCCTCTCATGAGAGGAAATGCAGACTGATCAAATTTGAGCAGGCTAAGCTTGAGCTTAAAAGAGAACAGTTAGCATTGGACAGGGAAACCCTGGAGCTTCAGAAAGCTTCAAAGAAGTGGGGTCTAGAGATCCCTGGTGGCAGTGATGAAACCCCTAGAGTTAGAGAGAAAGTCCCTGACAATAGGAACCTCCACAAGATTGTGCCCCCCTATCAGAATGGGGATGATATCCACAAATGGATATCTGCTCTTGAAAGGGCCTGTAGAGTACAGAGAGTCCCTGTAGAGCAGTGGGCAGCAATCCTGTGGCTCTCCTTTTCAGATAAAGGTAGAGACAAGCTCCTCTCTGTAAGAGAAGAGGATGCTGATGATTATTATATCTTGAAAGCTGCTTTAATAGATGGGTTTGGCTTAACCACTGATCAATACAGACTTAAGTTCAGAGACACCCAGAAAGCACAGAATCAAGATTGGGTAGACTTTGTGGATTGTGCAACCAAGGCACTGGAAGGTTGGTTAAATGGCAGTAAAGTTAATGATTATCAAGGATTGTATAATCTCATTATGAGGGAGCAGATTCTTAATAATTGTCAGAACCAACTTTTACACCAGCACCTGGTGGACTCTGATCTGACCTCTCCCCAAGAATTGGGAAAGAAGGCAGACAAATGGGTCAGAACCAGGATTAGGCCTAAAAACCAAGTTGGTGACCAGAAGAAGGATTCCACTAAGCCCAAAGAGAAAGGTGGGGATGATAAACAAGAAAAGTCCTCTGAAGGGCCCCAACAACCCAGTGCTGGGGGTGGGTCCCAAAATACTTCCTCTAATAACAAGAAACCATATTGCCATGTGTGTAAGAAACCTGGCCACTGGAAAACTGACTCCAGCTGTCCAAAGAATGGCAATAAAGAGAATGTTCCTCCAAAACCAGCTCCAACACCTCCTGTTACTACTAGTAGTAATCCCCCAGGTGGTGGGAGTGCACCCAGAAACTTAGTTGGGATTTCTTGGGGAACTCAGGGGGACTCTGGCCTATCCAGGTCCCCTACTCAAGCAACTATGGTCTGTGATGGTGGCATGGGGTTTGCCAACTTTACCATGAGCCCCAGTATTCTGGGCAGGTACAGACAAGAACCAATAATCAATGGTCAGAAGGCTGTGGCCTATAAGGACACAGGGGCCAGTGTCACCATGGTGACCAAGAGGCTAGTGCCCCTAGATCAGCTTTTACCTGGGTTTAGCTACCAGGTGACCAACATAGATGGAATCAGGACAGATCATCCCATGGCAGTGATAAATCTCAGCTGGGGAGGGGTCACTGGCCCCAAGAGAGTGGCAGTGTCCCCAAACTTGCCTGTAGATTGTCTACTGGGGAATGATCTAGAAATCTCAGCCTGGGCTTGTTGTAAATTAAGGCAGAATGTGATTAAGCATTTACTGAAAACATTAATGCTTTCCCTTGCGATCATGTTTTCTTCGTTATGTTGACCGAAGTCCGGACTCCATTTTGTATTGACATGCTGCCATGTGTTCACCACGAGGAGAGTCCGACCTCTGTGTTAGTTGCTCTTGTAATCTGCCTAGCAACAGTTTATAAATAGCTCCCTCTTGTCCGTCTGGCGCATGCCCAGACTTGACCACATCTGTTATAATTAGCCTTGCTTGACCATGTCCTTTCACGGGCTCAAGGAGTGTGTTGGCTCCGCCCATGTATTGATTCAGTATCGAGAATGACCATAAATGGTAATGTTCTTCGGCCTCATGTTGTATCCACCCACTTGTGAGCCCCTCTGTTGTGTATAAAAGGGGACTGTGTACGAATGTTCTGTGTACTACTCCATGCAATACTGAAGAGTGTTGTGTGGATTGTAGGACCACCCTTAAGGGTTAATAAACGTTGTTTTTGTACTTTGCAGTTTCCGTGCCAACTTCCTTATAGATTCCGTTACAGAAGAGCGAACCCTTGTGTCTTGCGGGCCTAGCTGGGGCCTGTATTCGTCAATTGGCGCCCGTCACGTGGGGCTCATCGGCGACTCGGATGCTCGAAGGACTGGTCGCGACGAAGGTGAGGAGTTTGGCCGGGGACGTGATCACTGCCAGCGGCGTCTTAGCCCTGGCATCCCGAGGTTTTTCTTCCTTCCCTTCCGAGCTGACCGTCTGGGTGGCGCCGGTCATCGACTGAGACCTCTTCTGTCGGTCCTGCCGTGAGAGCCGTTTGGGCGATTGTGGAGCTTGGCAGTTGGAACCTGGACTCTTGATTGGTAAGAACCGTTGTACGGTACTTGCTCCGAGTTTTTGAAGCCTGGGTTGGCTATTTGAGTTTGATTGATGATGACTAGTCATATTTTGAATTTGTCTTTGTGAAAATATATGCGTTGCAACACATATAGGCAGGTAATGTGGAGAGATTTCTCCGGAGCTGTGTAAACTTTGAACGGCGCAACGATTAAGTGCCATTTTTCCTTATAATATTGCATATTTTGCATTATTCCTAGCATGCCTGCTTTTAGCGCACTCCGTAAGTGGTGCTGTTGTTTTGGTAACCGGTTGAACCTCGAGGAATCTGCTCCAGCTCCCCCAGAGGGGACTCCTAGTAGGGATATGTATGTGAAGCATGGTCTTTCTTCCATAATGTACAGCACGCTATGGAGGAAATACACGAGGAAGGATCCTGAGTTGCGATGGCCTTTGTATGGATCGTTTGATATACGTAAGATTGAGTATGTGGAACAGTGTATGTGTAAGCGACGTGCTCGTCAGGATATGTTTGAGTGTGTGCGATTATGGGTGAAGGAAGTGCGTGAGCGAGAGAAACGTGAGAAAGCGCTGTTTGATAAAGAGCAACGGAAGAATGATCATGTGCGAGCGCAGGAAGCGAAGCGTCGGGAGGACAAAGAGCACACGGACAGACAAGAGAAAGAGCGTAGGCTACAGGTCTCGGGTCAATATGTTGTTCGCCAGCCACTTTATCCTGTCCTTAATAATCCTGATGATGATTTTTATTTACTAGATCGTTCTCCGCCTCCTTATGTTGGCGCATCTGCTCCGCGGCCGCAAGATTCTGGCCCGGCTCCGGGTAAGGTCGACACACGGTCCATGTTATCGGCCGAGCATATGGCTGAGCTTCGGAAACTTTCCCTCCGTGCACTTAAGGGCAAAATGTCTAAGGAGGAGTTGTTCCATACTTGGGGGTCATGGCAAGATAGAGAGAGGGTGTATTTTCTGTCTCATTTCGCAGATGAAGTAATTGCTGCTTTCCGAAAATATTCTAGTGTCCTTGAGCCTGACGAAGTGTCTTCGGATGCCGGAGCATTACGTAATGGTGTTTTTTCTCCCCCTAAGGCTCCTGAGGCGGCTCGGCGGTTGTTCGCTTTGCGGGACGAGGTGCTGGCCCTTAGAGAGAAAGCACGCCAACAAACGGAGGAGGAGAAGCAGTCGGATTCGTCTGCAGCAGGGGGCCACCCATCCGCCTCCCAGTCAGATAAGGATGACATAGTGCATGTTAAACCAATGCGAGAGGCGGCGCCTTTGTATGTTCCTCCTAAGGGAGCAGGGATTAGCTCGGATATTAACTCCGCCGATGCAAGGGGATATTTTGTATATAATTGGGTTTACACTCCATGGCATAGGGCCGATGTTATGGCATTAAAGAATGCGCTGCCTGACCCCCGCAAGAATCCAGCGGCCTTCTATGAAGAAGTCGAGGGGGCCTTGAATTCTTGCATTATGACCTTAGCGGATATAGACCTGTTCTTTGGCCTTATCCTACCGCCGGATACGTGGCGCTCTGTCCGAAAGGTAGATGATGCGGTTGCCTTCAAGGCCCGGTGGTCTGACCTTGAGGATGAGGATAGGGAACGGAAGCCCGCACAGAAACCACCCCAGAATATTTTAGATCTCCCTGCGGCTATTGTGGCTAAGTTGAAGACGATTATCCCCCCTAAAAAGATTGACTGGAATATGTTAGCTGCATGTAAACAGAAAGTTGACGAGTCAGTTGCGGACTTCTTTACGCGCTTTGAGGAGACGTTTCATGATTTTAGTGGCCAGTCGCTTACTGACGACACGGGCCGCCACCTTTTCGCGGACAAATATGTGGCTAATCTGCTACCGGCAGTTGCAGCCCGGCTAAAAGCGAGCGAGAGTTCCTGGTCCTCCGCGACGCCGACGGCCCTTCTGACTATCGCTCAGTATTATGAGCGTCAGGAGCACGAGGCGAAGGGCCAGGAAGAGAAGAAATCGAAAGACCTCAAGACTAAGGTGATGTTAGCACAAGTATATGGCCCGCCCCGACGGGGTAATAATAGAGGACGGGGCGGATCTTATGGTCCCCCTCCGGGCCGATCTGATTTGAATAGGAACCAGTGTGCATATTGCAAGCAATTGGGCCATTGGGCCAGGGATTGCCCAGTGTTGCGTGCTTCACGTCAGGGGCATACTCCGGGTGGCCCGAGAGGTAGAGGGGGTTCCTCGAACTTTAGAGGGAATTCTAATGACAATGCCCGTTTCGATACTGCTGGGCAGCACCGAGATAGCTCAAATGTTTTCGATCGCCAGCACCAGTATTATGTATCGGACATCGATCGATCGGGATATCACGATTCGCAGCATGCATAGGAATGCGTTGGATGGGGGTCTGAATCAGTTGAGGTGCCGGTCGATCAGACGGGTCCTTATGTATCGGCTGAAGTTTTAGGTTCTACTGATCAGTTCCTAGTAGATACAGGAGCGACACGTAGTGCATTGTCTAGGTACTTGGTTCCGGGGGCTCCCCCATCCGGCTCAGTGGTTACATCGGTAGGGTTTGACGGTACACTCTCCCGAAGCCCTCTTTCACAGCCCCTTACATTTAAGGTTGATTCTTTTTCTGCGCCCTGTCCGTTTCTGCTTGCTCCGTATACACCGGATAACATTATGGGCCTTGATATGTTAAAGTATTTTAGGGCTACAATCCGCTGCTCCCCTGAGGGTGTGAGGGTGATATTAAATGACAACTACCCCCGGTCTGGGCGGATGTGTACGATATCAGAGGATGCGTTGTTGGCTACCCTCCCCCGAGCTTTGTGGGCGACTTCGGACACAGATGTGGGACAAATGGTGATTCCTCCGGTCCACATTAGCGTCCAGGAGGGGGCGGTGTTACCACGCCTCCCGCAGTATCGTATTTCCCAGGAGGGCGAGGAGGCTCTCATACAGTTTGTGCAAGATTTGATCGCAGTAGGGGTAGTGGAAGAAGTTCCCTATAATATCTGTAACAGTCCGATTCTCCCAATTTTGAAAAAGGACACGGATGCAAAGGTCTATCGGTTCATAATTGATTTGAGGGAGGTAAACAAGATCGTGATACCTCAGTACCCGGTGGTTTCCGATATCACGACGTTGCTTACCTTGGTCCCGCCTACGGCGACCATGTTTTCAGTGATTGATTTGAAGAATGCCTTCTTTTCCATTCCCATTCACCCTGATAGCCGATTTCTTTTTGGGTTCACATTAAACAATAGATCTTATCGTTTTTGTAGAATTCCCCAAGGCTATACAGAAAGCCCTAGTATTTACAGTCAGGCTTTGAAACGACAGTTGGATTCCTTTGTTTTACTCGAGGGGGTCGCCCTCATTCAATATGTCGATGACATCTTGTTGGCGGCTGACACCCTGGAATTGTGTGAGAAAAGCACGCTATCCTTACTTTCCTTTTTAGCCTCCCACAATTATAAAGTATCTAGGAAGAAATTGCAATTCTGTAGACCAAAGGTGACTTATTTAGGTCACCTTTTGTCTAAGGAGGGGCGTGCACTCACACTAGATCGTATCCAAGTAATTTTGGACACACCGAGACCATCCACGCAGAAGGATGTGCGTGCATTTTTGGGCCTTGTTTCTTTTTGTAGACAGTGGATATTGGGGTTTTCACACATAGCTAAGCCATTACTAGCTCTTTTGACAAAAGACACGCCTATCCCAATCCCTTGGTCAGATGAGTGTGATGCTGCTTTTCAGCAACTGCGACAGGCCCTTTGTTCAGCACCAGTGTTAGGGACCCCTGATTATGCAAAGCCCTTTTCGCTGTATGTGCATGAGAAAGATGGATGTGCATTGTCAGTTTTAGTGCAGATGCACGGCGATAAGCAGCGCCCTTGTGCATATTTTTCGGCTGTGCTTGATCCTGTCGCCCGAGCATTACCAGGGTGTTTTCGCTCGGTAGCGGCGACAGCTGTGTCAATACGCCAAAGTGAAGGAATTGTGTTGTCCCATAAATTGTTGGTGTTAGTTCCCCATGCTGTGGATGCCCTGCTTAATCAAACAAAGACGCAGCATTTGACCAGTGCCCGTTTAACGGGATATGAGCTGACGCTTTTGGCTCCTCATATTACGTTGAAAAGGTGCGTGACATTAAACCCGGCCACATTGTTGCCATACCCCGAGACCCAGCCTGAGGCGCAGAAAGCGCATGATTGTATTCTTGTGACTGAGGAACAAACAAAGGGTCGTATTGATCTCCAGGATACGCCCTTTTCAGATGTAGATGGAGAGTTGTGGGTAGACGGATCATGCCTGAAGCTACCAGATGGTACGACTTCAGCAGCGTATGCAATTACCACATTACACACGATAGTGGAGACAGCACGCATACCACAGAAATCAGCTCAAGCAGCGGAACTGATAGCATTAACACGAGCATGTGAGCTCAGTACAGGATTATGTGTGAATGTTTATACAGATAGCCGCTATGCCTTCGGAGTAGCGCATGACTTCGGCCTACTCTGGAAGGAGAGAGGGTTTTTAACGTCACATGGAGTACAGATAATGCATGGAGAGTTAGTTCATAATCTTTTAACTGCATTGACATACCCAAAGAAAATTGCTATCGTTAAGTGTAGCGCCCATAGGAAAGTGGTTGATAAAGTTGGAGAAGGGAATGCGTTAGCGGATCGAGTAGCACGGGAGACTGCGATGCAGCCCGGCGCTACTGCCATGTATGTAGTAAAGTCACAGGTGGAGAGATGGCGTGATGCGAAGGAGGAAGTGCGAGAAATGCAAAGGACCGCTTCTGACAAAGAGCGGGAACAATGGGCTAGCGAAGGAGAACTGGATGACGAGGGTTGTTGGAGAAATAAACAGATGGATAGATTGAAGTTACCCACGGCTTTCGTACAACCTATGGTTCAGATGGCACATGGGCTAGCACATGTTGGAGCTTCCGCAATTGTGAAATTGCTTACCCAAGTCTGGGAGCATCCAGAGATTGCTAGCACGGCAAAGAGGGTGGTGCAGACCTGTATGATCTGTCTGAAGTATAATCCAGGGAAAGGCACTCGAACTCCAGCAGGAGGATTTGCGACACCCACTGCACCCTTTGAGGTTCTGCAGATGGATTACATCCAGCTTGAGCGCTGTAACAATTTGAAGTATGTTCTAGTAGTGGTTTGCGCTTTCAGCAAATGGGTTGAGGCGTACCCTACGAAAGACAATACTGCAATGACCACGGCAAAGCTACTGCTAAAAGAGTTTTTCCCTCGATACGGCGTCTGTAGACTTCTGTGGAGTGATAATGGCCCTCACTTTGTAGCGGATGTTATAAAGTATGTCTTGAAGGGCCTAGGCATCACTCAGAAGTTTCATGCCGTGTTCCACCCTCAGTCTGCCGGACTAGTCGAGAAGTATAATGGTACACTGAAGCTTAAGATCGCCAAAATCCAAGCTTCAACGTCTTTGACTTGGCCAGACGCCCTGCCACTGGCGTTATTGTCAATTAGGTCAGTGCCACACTCTCGAACCGGCCTTACGCCATACGAAATAGTATTCGGACGCCCAATGAACATTTGGGGTCCACCAAGGCCTAAGGCTGTGTATGATGTACCTTGTGTAATGATGAGCGATTATCTGGCACAGTTAACGGATAACTTGGTTTCTATTCATCAACAGGTCCGAGAGGCGCTCCCTGATCGGTCTACCGGCGACGGACATGGTCTCCGGCCTGGAGATCATGTTATGGTGAAGGTCTTCGACAGAACGAACAGTTTGGAGCCGAGATGGGTAGGACCTGAACAAGTCCTCCTTGCAACGAGGACGGCTGTGCGAGTCTCGAACCGAAAGAATTGGATCCATTCCTTGCACTGTCGAAAGGTACCGCCCGGATTGGTGGAGTCTGCCGTGCTGACCGATCAACGAGAAATCCTAGCAGCAGAGACAGGCCGTGCTGCTGAGCCACGAGACACTGAGGAGCTCTTTCCGGACCACACGACTTCTGGAGGAAGGCGATATCATCTTCGACCAAGGAAGTAAGGTTTCCAGTACCGGGACATACTGTCAGAACGGCCCTTGGGTTAGTGAAACGGAGAGCCGATGAGGCAAGGGGGGGGGATCAGCCCTGCATTAGTGTAGTGACACCCGTCTTGGCCCGCTGGTGAAGAAATCAACCGCTGCCCAAGGGGAAGAGTTCTGACAGACTTTTTAGTTTCAGGAAGATACCAGGGTATTGTTTCTTTTGACATGGAGAAGAAGAAAATCCTTTGTGCGTTGGGGTTCATGCTAACAGTAGCTATTGTTGGGATAACCACATGGTTTGTGGAGGAGGTAACTCCTGCTCGGAAAACACTTGTGTTGACAACTCCGGTGCCTGAGGAGCACTACTTTTATACATTACCGTATCAAGAGTTGAAGCATCGACAATCTTACTTGAACAACACTTTCATCCAGATGCTGCATCATACCCACGTTGCTACGAATGCTACGAACTGTTGGATATGTGGGATGATGCCAGCCCATCAGAAGAAAGGAGGTACGCCATTCATACCACTTCCTTTCTCTCATAATGGCTCTTGTAGAGCATGGTACACTTTGCTTTTTGCCACTCGGAAACCGACAGTGGGACGATTGCTTTTTAGACTTAATAAAGAATGCCATCAGGACAAGAATGGGTATCCACAAGCGAATGGGACAATTTGGGAATGGGAAGAGTACCGACCGGACAATGAATCCATTCCCTATATCTTCACGAACACCAGAGACACTGTGGGGAAGGACAAATTCGTAATCCAAGTAGCACAAGCTCAAGCGGACTTGTGTGTCCAGAGTGTGGGTTTTATCCCTGTTGGTGTCAGTGATTGCATAACCGTATTGAACATTGACGGGTTGAATAACAGTACCTTCCTAGCGTCCCATAATACCTACTTTGTGTGTGGAAATAAAGGTTATTACCGTTTGCCGGCTGGGTGGTCTGGGGTATGCTATGTATCATTCCTATTACCTCCTGTATTCCTAGCACCCGCGTCATATCATAAGGATTTGAAACTTTTGAATAATGTGACTGTAAATAGATACAAACGTACTCTATCAATTGATGATGTGGATCAGACCGATACCAGCTTGCAACAGTATATTGATTTTAACTTAGGACTGTTTTTCTTTGTTGGAGCCGCTTTGAATAGTAGGAAGATCCGAAGATTAACAAGAGTGGTAGAAGCTGTGACCAATCAGACTGCCGCTGCTCTTGGGAATCTTACGGAAGAGTTACAAATAACTAGGATTGTTGCGTTGCAGAATCGTATGGTATTAGATGTAATGCTAGCTGATCGAGGTGGAGCCTGTAAAATTATTGGAAGTAGCTGCTGTGTGTTCATCCCTGATCATACGCCATCCGTTTATAACGCCATTAACAAGCTGCATAAAATAGCAGCTGAAATCCACACAGAAAACGGCACTTGGTCCTTTTCTGGATGGTTTTGGGCGTTGGTTACTGCCTGGGGATGGAAGGTTTTAACTGGTCTCTGTATTATTATAGCAATTCTGTTCCTTTTCTGTATGTGTATTCAATGTGGACCATTGTGCTGTTCTGTATGCATTTCATTCTGCATTCCAGATAAGAAAGCTGTTGCCGATGTTGCTCACCAAAAGGGTCTAGCTAAAGAGGTTAAAGGAATGATGATAATTGACATATATGATGATTATTCTTGGAAGCCGGATGTCTTCAGTAAATGCTGAAAGGGTCGTCTGTTGTAAATTAAGGCAGAATGTGATTAAGCATTTACTGAAAACATTAATGCTTTCCCTTGCGATCATGTTTTCTTCGTTATGTTGACCGAAGTCCGGACTCCATTTTGTATTGACATGCTGCCATGTGTTCACCACGAGGAGAGTCCGACCTCTGTGTTAGTTGCTCTTGTAATCTGCCTAGCAACAGTTTATAAATAGCTCCCTCTTGTCCGTCTGGCGCATGCCCAGACTTGACCACATCTGTTATAATTAGCCTTGCTTGACCATGTCCTTTCACGGGCTCAAGGAGTGTGTTGGCTCCGCCCATGTATTGATTCAGTATCGAGAATGACCATAAATGGTAATGTTCTTCGGCCTCATGTTGTATCCACCCACTTGTGAGCCCCTCTGTTGTGTATAAAAGGGGACTGTGTACGAATGTTCTGTGTACTACTCCATGCAATACTGAAGAGTGTTGTGTGGATTGTTGGACCACCCTTAAGGGTTAATAAACGTTGTTTTTGTACTTTGCAGTTTCCGTGCCAACTTCCTTATAGATTCCGTTACAGAAGAGCGAACCCTTGTGTCTTGCGGGCCTAGCTGGGGCCTGTATTCGTCAGGCTGAGGTTGACCACAAGGCCCATTTGAAAATGGTAGGAATCCCTGAGAGAGTGGATGAGACCCTGAGGGCCTCACCTCCACCCCAGGAGAAAATAGAAAGAGTGAAGCCTGAAACTATGGATCACTCTACCCAAACAGAGAGCATAGGGGAAGAGGAACAGTCCTCCCCCCACCAGACTACAGGTAAGGGTCAAGTTTCTCAGGGAACTGATCCTGCCCCTTGGGAAGTAACTGCCCCAGAAGTGGACAGGCCTGACCTGCCCACCTCTCTGATGGCAGGGGATCCTTCCAAGGTGGTACCCAGTCTGGAGCAGGTATCCTGCCCCTCTCTACCCTGCCTCAGTCAGCCCAGGGCTGCAGAGGTCAGGGAGGTCAGTGGACCCTTATTGGGCCCCTGCCCAGAGGAACCCCCTCATCAACAGATTAGGGACACCCAGCAGAGTAGTTTCAGCCAGGTGAATATTCCTCTACAAACTGAGGGATCCCCCTTACCCCTAGGTATAGGCACCCCTCAAATGGATGTTGTTGAGCACAGGGAAACCTGGGGCCTAGCTGCCCCAAACCTTCCAGTGCCCTCCACTATTCCAGCCAAAGGGATCCAACCCCCAGCTGTAGGCAGCCAGAGGTTGACCCTTAGGGCCAGATATGACACAGTCATGGGCAGAAAGGCTTCCATAGTGGCCAGTGATCTGAGGAGGTTGAGACCAACCCAAGTAGGGTCTCACTTCCAGACTCAGACACCCCACCAGCCCACCTCTGACCCAAAAACCAATACAGGTAATTTCCCTAGACTTTGGAGAAACTCTAGAACCCCTTGGGGTAGGATTTCCCAAGTGGACCATGACACAGGGAGCAACCATGTTAGTACAGGTTCTTCCTTATATGGCCACTCAGGAAATAAAGGCTTATCTGGACAAGGTTAGCCTTATCTCCTTTCGTTTGGGGGGGGGGTTATGTAGGAGAGTGGAATCTGACTAATGGTTGCCCCCAACTTTTTGCCTGGTATTTAAGTGGTTTTTGACTAGTCTGGCTGGGATCCTGCTATCCAGGACCCCAGCCTATCTGCTTTCTCCCTAAAACTGTTGTGAGTACTCTAGGTACAAACATAATTGGATGCTGGGCATGCCCTACCAGTCCCTTGTAGATGGTACCCTAGGTACCCAGGGCATGGGTCCCCCAGTAGGCCTACCAGGGCTGCAGCACTTATTGTGCCACCCTGGGACAGCCACCCAAACTGACACCACCAGGCCACTACTGTAGCCTGGGTAAGGTGGTGCTAGCACCCCTTACAGGGACGTAGGTACCCTATGTCCCATACCATACAACACATATACTCTCATAGGTCACCCCTATGGCAGGCCCTGGTAATCCTACAGGGCTGGGTGCTGAGGTATGTGTGAGGGGGGACCCCTACGTGAGTAGGACCTCTCTGCAACCTTCGTAAAATCGTTACTGGGTTGTTTGTAGTGTAGCCATACCATATACTCTTAACCGCATTATAAGTTATTGCGTCATCGCTGTAACTTAGGAATGGCTACACAGAACCCTATCGTGTTTGGTGTCAAACATGAAGGAATCATACCCCCAGTCCAGCCATGGGCATGGGGGCACGATTCCCCCTTGCTAGGAGGGTGATATGGGAAAAGCGGTAGAATTTGGACACCAATTTAAAAGTGCACATGTACCACAAAATGGCTACTGTTCGCCACCTACACGACTCTGGCTGGCTGTTGCTGGGGAAAACCCCAGCCTCGCCATCTGGACAATAGGGCTCCTGTGGCAGGGAGGTGCCAGCACCTCCCCAGACAGGATATGTGGATTGGAACAGGGTGGGTGCACCAAATGTCCTTTCAGAGTTGCACGTAGGCAGCTGCAGAGCCCCAATTCTGCATACACCGCCTGGAACCGGTTCAGGGGCGTCCTGCCCCTCGCCTAGGCGGGAAACACACAAAGGGGAGTGGGTGTAGCCACCCTTTCCCGCCTCTACTCTGATTGGTAGGCTCTCTTTTGGACCATCCCCTAATCTTGGGGATATATGGGAATAACTGTGCCCTAGAGCCTTAGATTCGTACAGGACTTCACAGAACTGACCTTCGACGAGCTGCTGCCCAGCTGACTGAAGAAATCTCCCTTGGGATAAAGGAGTTATCCCCCTGCTTGGCAGGCACCTAAAAGACTACAAGATACCCGGTTGGAACTTCGTTGCTCTCACGACCTTCGACGCCCTCCAGCAACCTCGAGGTGGGTCTCCAGTGCATCCCAGCGTCCTGTGAGTGTGCCCAGCAAGTCTGAGCACCCTGGACCACGTGGGTGTCGAGATCCCTGCATACCCCGAGACACCGGCCACCTCTTGTCCAGCACACGACCCCAACCAGTGGGGAAGTTGTGCTTTGGCCCCTTCTTGAGTCAACCTTCAAGCAGCATTTGTGCCGACTCTCAGCTCCCTGGCCCACTCCGGTGGCCCGTGGGAGCCCTTTTACGCACTCCCTTTTGCTGCCTTCCGCGGTCCCTTGTCTCTCGACTTGTGGGCCCTGACGGAGGACAATCTTCTTTTCTAAGAGTTCCCCTGGTTGCTCCAGGCCTGCTCTACGCTCCCTGCAAAGGAGAGCACCCTCAGACCTCGTGGGTCTGCACCAGCAGCTGCTTTGTTCATCTTGCGTGGGTTGCAGGTGCCAATGCTTAGTGGATCCAATCGGGACACTAACACCGCAGTGACCCTCAGCCTACGTGGGACAGTCGCCCTCCAGAAGCTGGCCTTCCTTGAAGCCTCCCGGAGCCCGTGACTGCAGAGCCCAGCTGTACCTTCCACACCTGAAGCACCCGACATCCACGAGCTCCTTCCTGTGAGCTCCCTGGTCACTGTGCTGTGACCCAGACTCTGTCCCCTCTGCTTTCAGGTTCATCTTTGTCTTTTCTTCAACTTTAATCTTTACGACTTCAACGACACTTCCAGCTAGCAGCAGTTTGGACTCCTTTTCCATAGAAAATCAGCCCGCGACCCGACACCAGAATCGACCTATGCACCCGGCTTCCCTGGGGCAGGTAACAGTGGTACTTCGGTACTTCCGTGGTGGTGGGCTCTCCAAAGCCTTAAGTCTCAAGCCTTAACTTTGTACTGTTGTTAGAAGTGTCCTTAAACCTTAATTATTCAACCGCGACATTCTCCATAGGCTAACATTGCGATCCCGATAGCAACTTCTCGCACTGCACACGCCTCCCGTGGGTCCCCTTCCTCTTAACTGTGGGTGGATTCTTAAGGGGCCAGCGATCCTGAATGCCCTAGGCATTGCCTGTAGAATTGTCGTGGTTCTTATACCACTATTTTAGTATATGGTTTGGCCCCCCCCTGGGGCCCATTGATTTCTGTGCTATTTATTGTGTTTATAAATGCTTGTTTGAAGTGTAACTTTGCCACTAGCCACATAAAGTGACTGTGGGATTCTGTCTAGAATAAATACATATATTTTATATATATACCTGTGTGGGCTACTCTTTCATTTGGTTATTCAAGAGGTTATTATGGTAAAACAATAATCTTAACACTCCTTCAAGACTTAGCCTGAAGGCTGCTCTCCACAGCTACCACTAGGATAGCTTTCTTTAAAGGTTGTCTTAAACCTATCATCAATAGGAGTCGAATTGGACTGGTGCAAGGTGTCCCTATAACTAGGAACAGCATATGCCAGGCCAACTTCTCACACTGGCCTAATAGCTAAGGTCTTAGACTCGTACTCTGGCCTAATGGTTAAGGTCTTAACTCTTACTCTGGCCTAATAGCTAAGGTCTTAACTCTTACTCTGGCCTAATAGTTAAGGTCTTAGACTCGTACTCTGGCCTACAGGTTAAGGTCTTAACTCTTACTCTGGCCTACTGGTTAAGGTCTTAACTCTTACTCTGGCCTAATAGCTAAGGTCTTAGACTCGTACTCTGGCCTAATGGTTAAGGTCTTAACTCTTACTCTGGCCTAATAGCTAAGGTCTTAACTCTTACTCTGGCCTACTGGTGAAGGTCTTCACTCTTACTCTGGCCTAATAGCTAAGGTCTTAGACTCGTACTCTGGCCTAATGGTTAAGGTCTTAACTCTTACTCTGGCCTAATAGCTAAGGTCTTAACTCTTACTCCGGCCTAATAAATAAGGTCTTAGACTCGTACTCTGGCCTACAGGTTAAGGTCTTAACTCTTACTCTGGCCTACTGGTTAAGGTCTAAACTCTTACTCTGGCCTAATAGCTAAGGTTTTAACTCTTACTCTGGCCTAATACCTAAGGTCTTAGACTCGTACTATGGCCTACAGGTTACGGTCTTAACTCTTACTCTGGCCTACTGGTTAAGGTCTTAACTCTTACTCTGGCCTAATAGCTAAGGTCTTAGACTCGTACTCTGGCCTACTGGTTAAGGTCTTAACTCTTACTCTGGCCTACTGGTTAAGGCCTTAACTCTTACTCTGGCCTAATAGCTAACGTCTTAGACTCGTACTCTGGCCTAATGGTTAAGGTCTTAACTCTTACTCTGGCCTACTGGTTAAGGTCTTAACTCTTTCTCTGGCCTAATGGTTAAGGTCTTAACTCTTACTCTGGCATACTGGTTAAGGTCTTAACTCTTACTTTGGGTAATAGTTAAGGTCTTAGACTCGTACTCTGGCCTAATGGTTAAGGTCTTAACTCTTACTCTGGCCTAATAGCTAAGGTCTTAACTCTTACTCTGGCCTAATAGCTAAGTACTTAGACTCGCACTCTGGCCTACTGGTTAAGGTCTTAACTCTTACTCTGGCCTAATAGCTCAGGTCCTAACTCTTACTCTGGCCTAATAGCTAAGGTCTTAGACTTGTACTCTGGCCTAATGTTTAAGGTCTTAACTCTTACTCTGGCCTAATAGCTAAGGTCTTAACTCTTACTCTGGCCTAATAGCTAAGGTCTTAGACTCGTACTCTGGCCTACTGGTTAAGGTCTTAACTCTTACTCTGGCCTAATAGCTAAGGTCTTAACTCTTACTCTGGCCTAATAGCTATGGTCTTAGACTCATACTCTGGCCTACTGGTTAAGGTCTTAACTCTTACTCTTTCCTAATAGCTAAGGTCTTAACTCTTACTCTGGCCTAATAGCTAACGTCTTAGACTCGTACTCTGTCCTACTGGTTAAGGTCTTAACTCTTACTCTGGCCTAATAGCTAAGGTCTTAACTCTTACTCTGGCCTAATAGCTAAGGTCTTAACTCTTACTCTGGCCTACTGGTTAAGGTCTTAACTCTTACTCTGGCCTAATAGCTAAGGTCTTAGACTCGTACTCTCGCCTACTGGATAAGGTCTTAACTCTGACTCTGGCCTACTGGTTAAGGTCTTAACTCTTACTCTGGCCTAATAGCTAAGGTCTTAACTCTTACTTTGGCCCACTGATTAAGCTCTTAACTCTTACTCTGGCCTAATAGCTAAGGTCTTAACTCTTACTCTGGCTTACTGATTAAGGTCTTAACTCTTACTCTGGCCTAATAGCTAAGGTCTTAGACTCGTACTCGGGCCTAATGGTTAAGGTCTTAACTCTTAACTCTGGCCTAATGGTTAAGGTCTTAACTCTTAATCTGGCCTACTGGTTAAGGTCTTAACTCTTACTCTGGCCTACTGGTTAAGGTCTTAACTCTTACTCTGGCCTAATAGCTAAGGTCTTAGACTTGCACTCTGGCCTAATAGCTAAGTTCTTAACTCTTACTCTGGCCAAATAGCTAAGGTCTTAGACTCGTACTATGGCCTACAAGTTAAGGTCTTAACTCTTACTCTGGCCTGCTGGTTAAGGTCTTAACTCTTACACTTGCCTAATAGCTAAGGTCTTAGACTCTTAGTCTGGCCTACTGGTTAAGGTCTTAACTCTTACTCTGGCCTAATAGCTAAGGTCTTAACTCTTACTCTGGCCTAATAGCTAAGGTCTTAGACTCGTACTCTGGCCTACTGGTTAAGGTCTTAACTCTTACTCTGGCCTACTGGTTAAGGTCTTAACTCTTACTCTGGCCTAATAGCTGAGGTCTTAGACTCATACTATGGCCTACTGGTTAAGGTCTTAACTCTTACTCTGGCCTAATAGCTAAGGTCTTAACTCTCACTCTGACCTACTGATTAAGGTCTTAACTTCTACTCTGGCTTAATAGCTAAGGTCTTAGACTCGTATTCTGGCCTAATGGTTAAGGTCTTGACTCTTACTCTGGCCTACAGGTTAAGGTCTTAACTCTTACTCTGGCCTAATAGCTAAGGTCTTAGACTCGTACTATGGCCTACAGGTTAAGGTCTTAAGTCTTACTCTGGCCTAATAGCTAAGGTCTTAGACTCGTACTATGGCCTATAGGTTAAGTTCTTGACTCTTACTCTGTCCTAATAGCTAAGGTCTTAGACTCGTACTATGGCCTAAAGGTTAAGGTCTTAAATCTTACTCTGGCCTACAGGTTAAGGTCTTAACTCTTACTCTGGCCTACTGGTTAAGGTCTTAACTCTTACTCTGGCCTACTGGTTAAGGTCTTAACTCTTACTCTGGCCTAATAGCTAAGGTCTTTGACTTGCACTATGGCCTACAGGTTAACGTCTTAACTCTTTCTCTGGCATAATAGCTAAGGTCTTAGACTCGTACTCTGGCCTAATGGTTAAGGTCTTAACTCCTACTCTGGCCTAATAGCTAAGGTCTTAACTCTTACTCTGGCCTTCTAGCTGAGGACTGAGACTCGTACTCTGGCCTACTGGTTAAGGTCTTAACTCTTACTCTGGCCTAATAGCTAAGGTCTTAACTCTTAATCTGGCCTACTGGTTAAGGTCTTAACTCTTACTCTGGCCTACTGGTTAAGGTCTTAACTCTTACTCTGGCCTAATAGCTAAGGTCTTAGACTTGCACTCTGGCCTAATAGCTAAGTTCTTAACTCTTACTCTGGCCAAATAGCTAAGGTCTTAGACTCGTACTATGGCCTACAAGTTAAGGTCTTAACTCTTACTCTGGCCTACTGGTTAAGGTCTTAACTCTTACACTTGCCTAATAGCTAAGGTCTTAGACTCTTAGTCTGGCCTACTGGTTAAGGTCTTAACTCTTACTCTGGCCTAATAGCTAAGGTCTTAACTCTTACTCTGGCCTACTAGCTAAGGACTGAGACTCGTACTCTGGCCTACTGGTTAAGGTCTTAACTCTTACTCTGGCCTAATAGCTAAGGTCTTAACTCTTACTCTGGCCTAAAAGCTAAGGTCTTAGACTCATACTCTGGCCTACTGGTTAAGGTCTTAACTCTTACTGTTTCCTAATAGCTAAGGTCTTAACTCTTACTCTGGCCTAATAGCTAACGTCTTAGACTCGTACTCTGGCCTACTGGTTAAGGTCTTATCTCTTACTGTGGCCTAATAGCTAAGGTCTTAACTCTTACTCTGGCCTAATAGCTAAGGTCTTAGACTCGTACTCTGGCCTAATGGTTAAGGTCTTAACTCTTACTCTGGCCTAATAGCTAAGGTCTTAACTCTTACTCTGGCCTAATAGTTAAGGTCTTAGACTCGTACTCTGGCCTACAGGTTAAGGTCTTAACTCTTACTCTGGCCTACTGGTTAAGGTCTTAACTCTTACTCTGGCCTAATAGCTAAGGTCTTAGACTCGTACTCTGGCCTAATAGCTAAGGTCTTAGACTCATACTCTGGCCTAATGGTTAATGTCTTAACTCTTACTCTGGCCTAATAGCTAAGGTCTTAACTCTTACTCTGGCCTACTGGTGAAGGTCTTGACTCTTACTCTGGCCTAATAGCTAAGGTCTTAGACTCGTACTCTGGCCTAATGGTTAAGGTCTTAACTCTTACTCTGGCCTAATAGCTAAGGTCTTAACTCTTACTCTGGCCTAATAAATAAGGTCTTAGACTCGTACTCTGGCCTACAGGTTAAGGTCTTAACTCTTACTCTGGCCTACTGGTTAAGGTCTAAACTCTTACTCTGGCCTAATAGCTAAGGTCTTAACTCTTACTCTGGCCTAATACCTAAGGTCTTAGACTCGTACTATGGCCTACAGGTTACGGTCTTAACTCTTACTCTGGCCTACTGGTTAAGGTCTTAACTCTTACTCTGGCCTAATAGCTAAGGTCTTAGACTCATACTCTGGCCTACTGGTTAAGGTCTTAACTCTTACTCTGGCCTACTGGTTAAGGTCTTAACTCTTACTCTGGCCTAATAGCTAACGTCTTAGACTCGTACTCTGGCCTAATGGATAAGGTCTTAACTCTTACTCTGGCCTAATAGCTAAGGTCTTAACTCTTACTCTGGCCTAATAGCTAAGGTCTTAGACTCGTACTCTGGCCTACTGGTTAAGGTCTTAACTCCTACTCTGGCCTAATAGCTAAGGTCTTAACTCTTACTCTGGCCTAATAGCTAAGGTCTTAGACTCATACTCTGGCCTACTGGTTAATGTCTTAACTCTTACTCTTTCCTAATAGCTAAGGTCTTAACTCTTACTCTGGCCTAATAGGTAACGTCTTAGACTCGTACTCTGTCCTACTGGTTAAGGTCTTAACTCTTACTCTGGCCTAATAGCTAAGGTCTTAACTCTTACTCTGGCCTAATAGCTAAGGTCTTAACTCTTACTCTGGCCTACTGGTTAAGGTCTTAACTCTTACTCTGGCCTAATAGCTAAGGTCTTAGACTCATACTCTGGCCTACTGGATAAGGTCTTAACTCTGACTCTGGCCTACTGGTTAAGGTCTTAACTCTTACTCTGGCCTAATAGCTAAGGTCTTAACTCTTACTTTGGCCTACTGATTAAGCTCTTAACTCTTACTCTGGCCTAATAGCTAAGGTCTTAACTCTTACTCTGGCTTACTGATTAAGGTCTTAACTCTTACTCTGGCCTAATAGCTAAGGTCTTAGACTCGTACTCGGGCCTAATGGTTAAGGTCTTAACTCTTACTCTGGCCTAATGGTTAAGGTCTTAACTCTTAATCTGGCCTACTGGTTAAGGTCGTAACTCTTACTCTGGCCTACTGGTTAAGGTCTTAACTCTTACTCTGGCCTAATAGCTAAGGTCTTAGACTTGCACTCTGGCCTAATAGCTAAGTTCTTAACTCTTACTCTGGCCAAATAGCTAAGGTCTTAGACTCGTACTATGGCCTACAAGTTAAGGTCTTAACTCTTACTCTGGCCTACTGGTTAAGGTCTTAACTCTTACACTTGCCTAATAGCTAAGGTCTTAGACTCTTAGTCTGGCCTACTGGTTAAGGTCTTAACTCTTACTCTGGCCTACTGGTTAAGGTCCTAACTCTTACTCTGGCCTTATAGCTAAGGTCTTAACTCTTACTCTGGCCTAATAGCTAAGGTCTAAGACTCGTACTATGTCCTACAGGTTAAAGGTCTTAACTCTTACTCTGGCCTAATAGCTATGGTCTTAGACTCGTACTATGGCCTACAGGTTAAGGTCATAACTCTTACTCTGGCCTACAGGTTAAGGTCTTAACTCTTACTCTGGCCTAATAGCTAAGGTCTTAGACTCGTACTCTGGCCTACTGATTAAGGTCTTAACTCTTACTCTGGCCTACTGGTTAAGGTCTTAACTCTTACTCTGGCCTAATAGCTGAGGTCTTAGACTCATACTATGGCCTACTGGTTAAGGTCTTAACTCTTACTCTGGCCTAATAGCTAAGGTCTTAACTCTCACTCTGACCTACTGATTAAGGTCTTAACTTCTACTCTGGCTTAATAGCTAAGGTCTTAGACTCGTATTCTGGCCTAATGGTTAAGGTCTTGACTCTTACTCTGGCCTACAGGTTAAGGTCTTAACTCTTACTCTGGCCTAATAGCTAAGGTCTTAGACTCGTACTATGGCCTACAGGTTAAGGTCTTAAGTCTTACTCTGGCCTAATAGCTAAGGTCTTAGACTCGTACTATGGCCTATAGGTTAAGTTCTTGACTCTTACTCTGGCCTAATAGCTAAGGTCTTAGACTCGTACTATGGCCTAATGGTTTAGGTCTTAAATCTTACTCTGGCCTGCAGGTTAAGGTCTTAACTCTTACTCTGGCCTACTGGTTAAGGTCTTAACTCTTACTCTGGCCTACTGGTTAAGGTCTTAACTCTTACTCTGGCCTAATAGCTAAGGTCTTTGACTCGCACTATGGCCTACAGGTTAACGTCTTAACTCTTTCTCTGGCATAATAGCTAAGGTCTTAGACTCTTACTCTGGCCTACTCGTTAAGGTGTTAACTCTTACTCTGGCCTACTGGTTAAGGTCTTAACTCTTACTCTGGCCTAATAGCTAAGGTCTTAGACTACTACTCTGGCCTACTGGTTAAGGTCTTAACTCTTACTCTGGCCTAATAGCTAAGGTCTTAACTCTTACTCTGGCCTAATACCTAAGGTCTTAGACTCGTACTATGGCCTACAGGTTACGGTCATAACTCTTACTCTGGCCTACTGGTTAAGGTCTTAACTCTTACTCTGGCCTAATAGCTAAGGTCTTAGACTCGTACTCTGGCCTACTGGTTAAGGTCTTAACTCTTACTCTGGCCTACTGGTTAAGGCCTTAACTCTTACTCTGGCCTAATAGCTAACGTCTTAGACTCGTACTCTGGCCTAATGGTTAAGGTCTTAACTCTTACTCTGGCCTACTGGTTAAGGTCTTAACTCTTTCTCTGGCCTAATGGTTAAGGTCTTAACTCTTACTCTGGCATACTGGTTAAGGTCTTAACTCTTACTTTGGCCTAATAGTTAAGGTCTTAGACTCGTACTCTGGCCTAATGGTTAAGGTCTTAACTCTTACTCTGGCCTAATAGCTAAGGTCTTAACTCTTACTCTGGCCTAATAGCTAAGATCTTAGACTCGCACTCTGGCCTACTGGTTAAGGTCTTAACTCTTACTCTGGCCTAATAGCTAAGGTCTTAACTCTTACTCTGGCCTAATAGCTAAGGTCTTAGACTCGTACTCTGGCCTAATGGTTAAGGTCTTAACTCTTACTCTGGCCTAATAGCTAAGGTCTTAACTCTTACTCTGGCCTAATAGCTAAGGTCTTAGACTCGTACTCTGGCCTACTGGTTAAGGTCTTAACTCTTACTCTGGCCTAATAGCTAAGGTCTTAACTCTTACTCTGGCCTAATAGCTACGGTCTTAGACTCATACTCTGGCCTACTGGTTAAGGTCTTAACTCTTACTCTTTCCTAATAGCTAAGGTCTTAACTCTTACTCTGGCCTAATAGCTAACGTCTTAGACTCGTACTCTGTCCTACTGGTTAAGGTCTTAACTCTTACTCTGGCCTAATAGCTAAGGTCTTAACTCTTACTCTGGCCTAATAGCTAAGGTCTTAACTCTTACTCTGGCCTACTGGTTAAGGTCTTAACTCTTACTCTGGCCTAATAGCTAAGGTCTTAGACTCGTACTCTGGCCTACTGGATAAGGTCTTAACTCTGACTCTGGCCTACTGGTTAAGGTCTTAACTCTTACTCTGGCCTAATAGCTAAGGTCTTAACTCTTACTTTGGCCTACTGATTAAGCTCTTAACTCTTACTCTGGCCTAATAGCTAAGGTCTTAACTCTTACTCTGGCTTACTGATTAAGGTCTTAACTCTTACTCTGGCCTAATAGCTAAGGTCTTAGACTCGTACTCGGGCCTAATGGTTAAGGTCTTAACTCTTACTCTGGCCTAATGGTTAAGGTCTTAACTCTTAATCTGGCCTACTGGTTAAGGTCTTAACTCTTACTCTGGCCTACTGGTTAAGGTCTTAACTCTTACTCTGGCCTAATAGCTAAGGTCTTAGACTTGCACTCTGGCCTAATAGCTAAGTTCTTAACTCTTACTCTGGCCAAATAGCTAAGGTCTTAGACTCGTACTATGGCCTACAAGTTAAGGTCTTAACTCTTACTCTGGCCTACTGGTTAAGGTCTTAACTCTTAGACTTGCCTAATAGCTAAGGTCTTAGACTCTTAGTCTGGCCTACTGGTTAAGGTCTTAACTCTTACTCTGGCCTACTGGTTAAGGTCCTAACTCTTACTCTGGCCTTATAGCTAAGGTCTTAACTCTTACTCTGGCCTAATAGCTAAGGTCTAAGACTCGTACTATGTCCTACAGGTTAAAGGTCTTAACTCTTACTCTGGCCTAATAGCAATGGTCTTAGACTCGTACTATGGCCTACAGGTTAAGGTCATAACTCTTACTCTGGCCTACAGGTTAAGGTCTTAACTCTTACTCTGGCCTAATAGCTAAGGTCTTAGACTCGTACTCTGGCCTACTGGTTAAGGTCTTAACTCTTACTCTGGCCTACTCGTTAAGGTCTTAACTCTTACTCTGGCCTAATAGCTGTGGTCTTAGACTCATACTATGGCCTACTGGTTAAGGTCTTAACCCTTACTCTGGCCTAATAGCTAAGGTCTTAACTCTCACTCTGACCTACTGATTAAGGTCTTAACTTCTACTCTGGCTTACTAGCTAAGGTCTTAGACTCGTATTCTGGCCTAATGGTTAAGGTCTTGACTCTTACTCTGGCCTACAGGTTAAGGTCTTAACTCTTACTCTGGCCTAATAGCTAAGGTCTTAGACTCGTACTATGGCCTATAGGTTAAGTTCTTGACTCTTACTCTGGCCTAATAGCTAAGGTCTTAGACTCGTACTATGGCCTAATGGTTAAGGTCTTAAATCTGACCCTGGCCTACAGGTTAAGGTCTTAACTCTTACTCTGGCCTACTGGTTAAGGTCTTAACTCTTACTCTGGCCTACTGGTTAAGGTCTTAACTCTTACTCTGGCCTAATAGCTAAGGTCTTAGACTCGTACTCTGGCCCAATGGTTACGGTCTTAACGCTTACTCTGGCCTAATAGCTAAGGTCTTAGACTCGTACTCTGGCCTAATAGCTAGGGTCTTAGACTCGTACTCTGGCCTAATTGTTAAGGTCTTAACTCTCACTCTGGCCTAATGTTTAAGGTCTTAACTCTTACCCTGGCCTACTGGTTAAGGTCTGAACTCTTACTCTGGCCTACTGGTTAAGGTCTAAACTCTTTCTCTGGCCTAATGGTTAAGGTCTTAACACTTTCTCTGGCCTAATGTTAAGGTCTTAACTCTTACTCTGGCCTACTGGTTAAGGTCTTAACTCTTACTCTAGCCTAATAGCTAAGGTCTTAGACTCGTACTATGGCCTACAGGTTAAGGTCTTAACTCTTACTCTGGCCAACTGGTTAAGGTCTTAACTCTTACTCTGGCCTAATAGCTAAGGTCTTAGACTCGTGCTATGGCCTACAGGTTAAGGTCTTAACTCTTACTCTGGCCTACTGGTTAAGGTCTTAACTCTTACTCTGGCCTAATAGCGAAGGTCTTAGACTTGTACTATGGCCTACAGGTTAAGGTATTAACTCTTACTCTGGCCTAATAGCTAAGGTCTTAGACTCGTACTCTGGCCTACTGTTTAAGGTCTTAACTCTTACTCTTGCCTAATAGCTAAGGTCTTAACTCTTACTCTGGCCTACTGGTTAAGGTCTTAACTCTTACTCTGGCCTAATAGCTAAGGTCTTAGACTCGTACTCTGGCCTAATGTTTAAGGTCTTAACTCTTACTCTGGCCTAATAGCTAAGGTATTAGACTCGTACTCTGGCCTAATAGATAAGGTCTTAGACTCGTACACTGGCCTAATGGTTAAGGTCTTAACTCTTACTCTGGCCTAATGTTTAAGGTCTTAACTCTTACCCTGGCCTACTGGTTAAGGTCTTAACTCTTACTCTGGCCTACTGGTTAAGGTCTTAACTCTTTCTCTGGCCTAATGGTTAAGGTCTTAACTCTTACTCTGGCCTACTGGTTAAGGTCTTAACTCTTACTCTGGCCTAATAGCTAAGGTCTTAGACTCGTACTCTGGCCTAATGGTTAAGGTCTTAACTCCTACTCTGGCCTAATAGCTAAGGTCTTAACTCTTACTCTGGCCTAATAGCTAAGGACTTAGACTCGTACTCTGGCCTACTGGTTAAGGTCTTAACTCTTACTCTGGCCTAATAGCTAAGGTCTTAACTCTTACTCTGGCCTAAAAGCTAAGGTCTTAGACTCATACTCTGGCCTACTGGTTAAGGTCTTAACTCTTACTGTTTCCTAATAGCTAAGGTCTTAACTCTTACTCTGGCCTAATAGCTAACGTCTTAGACTCGTACTCTGGCCTACTGGTTAAGGTCTTATCTCTTACTCTGGCCTAATAGCTAAGGTCTTAACTCTTACTCTGGCCTAATAGCTAAGGTCTTAGACTCGTACTCTGGCCTAATGGTTAAGGTCTTAACTCTTACTCTGGCCTAATAGCTAAGGTCTTAACTCTTACTCTGGCCTAATAGTTAAGGTCTTAGACTCGTACTCTGGCCTACAGGTTAAGGTCTTAACTCTTACTCTGGCCTACTGGTTAAGGTCTTAACTCTTACTCTGGCCTAATAGCTAAGGACTTAGACTTGTACTCTGGCCTAATAGCTAAGGTCTTAGACTCGTACTCTGGCCTAATTGTTAAGGTCTTAACTCTTACTCTGGCCTAATAGCTAAGGTCTTAACTCTTACTCTGGCCTACTGGTGAAGGTCTTCACTCTTACTCTGGCCTAATAGCTAAGGTCTTAGACTCGTACTCTGGCCTAATGGATAAGGTCTTAACTCTTACTCTGGCCTAATAGCTAAGGTCTTAACTCTTACTCTGGCCTAATAAATAAGGTCTTAGACTCGTACTCTGGCCTACAGGTTAAGGTCTTAACTCTTACTCTGGCCTACTGGTTAAGGTCTAAACTCTTACTCTGGCCTAATAGCTAAGGTATTAACTCTTACTCTGGCCTAATACCTAAGGTCTTAGACTCGTACTATGGCCTACAGGTTACGGTCTTAACTCTTACTCTGGCCTACTGGTTAAGGTCTTAACTCTTACTCTGGCCTAATAGCTAAGGTCTTAGACTCGTACTCTGGCCTACTGGTTAAGGTCTTAACTCTTACTCTGGCCTACTGGTTAAGGTCTTAACTCTTATTCTGGCCTAATAGCTAACGTCTTAGACTCGTACTCTGGCCTAATGGTTAAGGTCTTAACTCTTACTCTGGCCTACTGGTTAAGGTCTTAACTCTTTCTCTGGCCTAATGGTTAAGGTCTTAACTCTTACTCTGGCATACTGGTTAAGGTCTTAACTCTTACTTTGGCCTAATAGTTAAGGTCTTAGACTCGTACTCTGGCCTAATGGTTAAGGTCTTAACTCTTACTCTGGCCTAATAGCTAAGGTCTTAACTCTTACTCTGGCCTAATAGCTAAGATCTTAGACTCGCACTCTGGCCTACTGGTTAAGGTCTTAACTCTTACTCTGGCCTAATAGCTAAGGTCCTAACTCTTACTCTGGCCTAATAGCTAAGGTCTTAGACTCGTACTCTGGCCTAATGGTTAAATTCTTAACTCTTACTCTGGCCAAATAGCTAAGGTCTTAACTCTTACTCTGGCCTAATAGCGAAGGTCTTAGACTCGTACTCTGGCCTACTGGTTAAGGTCTTAACTCTTACTCTGGCCTAATAGCTAAGGTCCTAACTCTTACTCTGGCCTAATAGCTAAGGTCTTAGACTCGTACTCTGGCCTAATGGTTAAGGTCTTAACTCTTACTCTGGCCTAATAGCTAAGGTCCTAACTCTTACTCTGGCCTAATAGCTAAGGTCTTAGACTCGTACTCTGGCCTACTGGTTAAGGTCTTAACTCTTACTCTGGCCTAATAGCTAAGGTCTTAACTCTTTCTCTGGCATAATAGCTAAGGTCTTAGACTCTTACTCTGGCCTACTCGTTAAGGTGTTAACTCTTACTCTGGCCTACTGGTTAAGGTCTTAACTCTTACTCTGGCCTAATAGCTAAGGTCTTAGACTACTACTCTGGCCTACTGGTTAAGGTCTTAACTCTTACTCTGGCCTAATAGTTAAGGTCTTAGACTCGTACTCTGGCCTACAGGTTAAGGTCTTAACTCTTACTCTGGCCTACTGGTTAAGTTCTTAACTCTTACTCTGGCCTAATAGCTAAGGTCTTAGACTCGTACTCTGGCCTAATAGCTAAGGTCTTAGACTCGTACTCTGGCCTAATGGTTAAGGTCTTAACTCTTTCTCTGGCCTAATGGTTAAGGTCTTAACTCTTACTCTGGCATACTGGTTAAGGTCTTAACTCTTACTTTGGCCTAATAGTTAAGGTCTTAGACTCGTACTCTGGCCTAATGGTTAAGGTCTTAACTCTTACTCTGGCCTAATAGCTAAGGTCTTAACTCTTACTCTGGCCTAATAGCTAAGATCTTAGACTCACACTCTGGCCTACTGGTTAAGGTCTTAACTCTTACTCTGGCCTAATAGCTAAGGTCCTAACTCTTACTCTGGCCTAATAGCTAAGGTCTTAGACTCGTACTCTGGCCTAATGGTTAAATTCTTAACTCTTACTCTGGCCTAATAGCTAAGGTCTTAACTCTTACTCTGGCCTAATAGCGAAGGTCTTAGACTCGTACTCTGGCCTACTGGTTAAGGTCTTAACTCTTACTCTGGCCTAATAGCTAAGGTCCTAACTCTTACTCTGGCCTAATAGCTAAGGTCTTAGACTCGTACTCTGGCCTAATGGTTAATGTCTTAACTCTTACTCTGGCCTAATAGCTAAGGTCCTAACTCTTACTCTGGCCTAATAGCTAAGGTCTTAGACTCGTACTCTGGCCTACTGGTTAAGGTCTTAACTCTTACTCTGGCCTACTGGTTAAGGTCTTAACTCTTACTCTGGCCTAATAGCTAAGGTCTTAGACTACTACTCTGGCCTACTGGTTAAGGTCTTAACTCTTACTCTGGCCTAATAGTTAAGGTCTTAGACTCGTACTCTGGCCTACAGGTTAAGGTCTTAACTCTTACTCTGGCCTACTGGTTAAGTTCTTAACTCTTACTCTGGCCTAATAGCTAAGGTCTTAGACTCGTACTCTGGCCTAATAGCTAAGGTCTTAGACTCGTACTCTGGCCTAATGGTTAAGGTCTTAACTCTTACTCTGGCCTAATGGATAAGGTCTTAACTCTTACTCTGGCCTAATAGCTAAGGTCTTAACTCTTACTCTGGCCTAATAAATAAGGTCTTAGACTCGTACTCTGGCCTGCAGGTTAAGGTCTTAACTCTTACTCTGGCCTACTGGTTAAGGTCTAAACTCTTACTCTGGCCTAATAGCTACGGTCTTAACTCTTACTCTGGCCTAATACCTAAGGTCTTAGACTCGTACTATGGCCTTCAGGTTACGGTCATAACTCTTACTCTGGCCTACTGGTTAAGGTCTTAACTCTTACTCTGGCCTAATAGCTAAGGTCTTAGACTCGTACTCTGGCCTACTGGTTAAGGTCTTAACTCTTACTCTGGCCTACTGGTTAAGGTCTTAACTCTTACTCTGGCCTAATAGCTAACGTCTTAGACTCGTACTCTGGCCTAATGGTTAAGGTCTTAACTCTTACTCTGGCCTACTGGTTAAGGTCTTAACTCTTTCTCTGGCCTAATGGTTAAGGTCTTAACTCTTACTCTGGCATACTGGTTAAGGTCTTAACTCTTACTTTGGCCTAATAGTTAAGGTCTTAGACTCGTACTCTGGCCTAATGGTTAAGGTCTTAACTCTTACTCTGGCCTAATAGCTAAGGTCTTAACTCTTACTCTGGCCTAATAGCTAAGATCTTAGACTCGCACTCTGGCCTACTGGTTAAGGTCTTAACTCTTACTCTGGCCTAATAGCTAAGGTCCTAACTCTTACTCTGGCCTAATAGCTAAGGTCTTAGACTCGTACTCTGGCCTAATGGTTAAATTCTTAACTCTTACTCTGGCCTAATAGCTAAGGTCTTAACTCTTACTCTGGCCTAATAGCGAAGGTCTTAGACTCGTACTCTGGCCTACTGGTTAAGGTCTTAACTCTTACTCTGGCCTAATAGCTAAGGTCCTAACTCTTACTCTGGCCTAATAGCTAAGGTCTTAGACTCGTACTCTGGCCTAATGGTTAAGGTCTTAACTCTTACTCTGGCCTAATAGCTAAGGTCTTAACTCTTACTCTGGCCTAATAGCTAAGGTCTTAGACTCGTACTCTGGCCTACTGGTTAAGGTCTTAACTCTTACTCTGGCCTAATAGCTAAGGTCTTAACTCTTTCTCTGGCATAATAGCTAAGGTCTTAGACTCTTACTCTGGCCTACTCGTTAAGGTGTTAACTCTTACTCTGGCCTACTGGTTAAGGTCTTAACTCTTACTCTGGCCTAATAGCTAAGGTCTTAGACTACTACTCTGGCCTACTGGTTAAGGTCTTAACTCTTACTCTGGCCTAATAGCTAAGGTCTTAACTCTTACTCTGGCCTAATACCTAAGGTCTTAGACTCGTACTATGGCCTACAGGTTACGGTCATAACTCTTACTCTGGCCTACTGGTTAAGGTCTTAACTCTTACTCTGGCCTAATAGTTAAGGTCTTAGACTCGTACTCTGGCCTACTGGTTAAGGTCTTAACTCTTACTCTGGCCTACTGGTTAAGGTCTTAACTCTTACTCTGGCCTAATAGCTAACGTCTTAGACTCGTACTCTGGCCTAATGGTTAAGGTCTTAACTCTTACTCTGGCCTACTGGTTAAGGTCTTAACTCTTTCTCTGGCCTAATGGTTAAGGTCTTAACTCTTACTCTGGCATACTGGTTAAGGTCTTAACTCTTACTTTGGCCTAATAGTTAAGGTCTTAGACTCGTACTCTGGCCTAATGGTTAAGGTCTTAACTCTTACTCTGGCCTAATAGCTAAGGTCTTAACTCTTACTCTGGCCTAATAGCTAAGATCTTAGACTCGCACTCTGGCCTACTGGTTAAGGTCTTAACTCTTACTCTGGCCTAATAGCTAAGGTCTTAACTCTTACTCTGGCCTAATAGCTAAGGTCTTAGACTCGTACTCTGGCCTAATGGTTAAGGTCTTAACTCTTACTCTGGCCTAATAGCTAAGGTCTTAACTCTTACTCTGGCCTAATAGCTAAGGTCTTAGACTCGTACTCTGGCCTACTGGTTAAGGTCTTAACTCTTTCTCTGGCCTAATGGTTAAGGTCTTAACTCTTACTCTGGCCTACTGGTTAAGGTCTTAACTCTTACTCTGGCCTAATAGCTAAGGTCTTAGACTCGTACTCTGGCCTAATGGTTAAGGTCTTAACTCCTACTCTGGCCTAATAGCTAAGGTCTTAACTCTTACTCTGGCCTAATAGCTAAGGACTTAGACTCGTACTCTGGCCTACTGGTTAAGGTCTTAACTCTTACTCTGGCCTAATAGCTAAGGTCTTAACTCTTACTCTGGCCTAAAAGCTAAGGTCTTAGACTCATACTCTGGCCTACTGGTTAAGGTCTTAACTCTTACTGTTTCCTAATAGCTAAGGTCTTAACTCTTACTCTGGCCTAATAGCTAACGTCTTAGACTCGTACTCTGGCCTACTGGTTAAGGTCTTATCTCTTACTCTGGCCTAATAGCTAAGGTCTTAACTCTTACTCTGGCCTAATAGCTAAGGTCTTAGACTCGTACTCTGGCCTAATGGTTAAGGTCTTAACTCTTACTCTGGCCTAATAGCTAAGGTCTTAACTCTTACTCTGGCCTAATAGTTAAGGTCTTAGACTCGTACTCTGGCCTACAGGTTAAGGTCTTAACTTTTACTCTGGCCTACTGGTTAAGGTCTTAACTCTTACTCTGGCCTAATAGCTAAGGTCTTAGACTCGTACTCTGGCCTAATAGCTAAGGTCTTAGACTCGTACTCTGGCCTAATGGTTAAGGTCTTAACTCTTACTCTGGCCTAATAGCTAAGGTCTTAACTCTTACTCTGGCCTACTGGTGAAGGTCTTCACTCTTACTCTGGCCTAATAGCTAAGGTCTTAGACTCGTACTCTGGCCTAATGGATAAGGTCTTAACTCTTACTCTGGCCTAATAGCTAAGGTCTTAACTCTTACTCTGGCCTAATAAATAAGGTCTTAGACTCGTACTCTGGCCTACAGGTTAAGGTCTTAACTCTTACTCTGGCCTACTGGTTAAGGTCTAAACTCTTACTCTGGCCTAATAGCTAAGGTCTTAACTCTTACTCTGGCCTAATACCTAAGGTCTTAGACTCATACTATGGCCTACAGGTTACAGTCTTAACTCTTACTCTGGCCTACTGGTTAAGGTCTTAACTCTTACTCTGGCCTAATAGCTAAGGTCTTAGACTCGTACTCTGGCCTACTGGTTAAGGTCTTAACTCTTACTCTGGCCTACTGGTTAAGGTCTTAACTCTTACTCTGGCCTAATAGCTAACGTCTTAGACTCGTACTCTGGCCTAATGGTTAAGGTCTTAACTCTTACTCTGGCCTACTGGTTAAGGTCTTAACTCTTTCTCTGGCCTAATGGTTAAGGTCTTAACTCTTACTCTGGCATACTGGTTAAGGTCTTAACTCTTACTTTGGCCTAATAGTTAAGGTCTTAGACTCGTACTCTGGCCTAATGGTTAAGGTCTTAACTCTTACTCTGGCCTAATAGCTAAGGTCTTAACTCTTACTCTGGCCTAATAGCTAAGATCTTAGACTCGCACTCTGGCCTACTGGTTAAGGTCTTAACTCTTACTCTGGCCTAATAGCTAAGGTCCTAACTCTTACTCTGGCCTAATAGCTAAGGTCTTAGACTCGTACTCTGGCCTAATGGTTAAATTCTTAACTCTTACTCTGGCCTAATAGCTAAGGTCTTAACTCTTACTCTGGCCTAATAGCGAAGGTCTTAGACTCGTACTCTGGCCTACTGGTTAAGGTCTTAACTCTTACTCTGGCCTAATAGCTAAGGTCCTAACTCTTACTCTGGCCTAATAGCTAAGGTCTTAGACTCGTACTCTGGCCTAATGGTTAAGGTCTTAACTCTTACTCTGGCCTAATAGCTAAGGTCCTAACTCTTACTCTGGCCTAATAGCTAAGGTCTTAGACTCGTACTCTGGCCTACTGGTTAAGGTCTTAACTCTTACTCTGGCCTAATAGCTAAGGTCTTAACTCTTTCTCTGGCATAATAGCTAAGGTCTTAGACTCTTACTCTGGCCTACTCGTTAAGGTGTTAACTCTTACTCTGGCCTACTGGTTAAGGTCTTAACTCTTACTCTGGCCTAATAGCTAAGGTCTTAGACTACTACTCTGGCCTACTGGTTAAGGTCTTAACTCTTACTCTGGCCTAATAGTTAAGGTCTTAGACTCGTACTCTGGCCTACAGGTTAAGGTCTTAACTCTTACTCTGGCCTACTGGTTAAGGTCTTAACTCTTACTCTGGCCTAATAGCTAAGGTCTTAGACTCGTACTCTGGCCTAATAGCTAAGGTCTTAGACTCGTACTCTGGCCTAATGGTTAAGGTCTTAACTCTTACTCTGGCCTAATAGCTAAGGTCTTAACTCTTACTCTGGCCTAATGGATAAGGTCTTAACTCTTACTCTGGCCTAATAGCTAAGGTCTTAACTCTTACTCTGGCCTAATAAATAAGGTCTTAGACTCGTACTCTGGCCTACAGGTTAAGGTCTTAACTCTTACTCTGGCCTACTGGTTAAGGTCTAAACTCTTACTCTGGCCTAATAGCTAAGGTCTTAACTCTTACTCTGGCCTAATACCTAAGGTCTTAGACTCGTACTATGGCCTTCAGGTTACGGTCTTAACTCTTACTCTGGCCTACTGGTTAAGGTCTTAACTCTTACTCTGGCCTAATAGCTAAGGTCTTAGACTCGTACTCTGGCCTACTGGTTAAGGTCTTAACTCTCACTCTGGCCTACTGGTTAAGGACTTAACTCTTACTCTGGCCTAATAGCTAACGTCTTAGACTCGTACTCTGGCCTAATGGTTAAGGTCTTAACTCTTACTCTGGCCTACTGGTTAAGGTCTTAACTCTTTCTCTGGCCTAATGGTTAAGGTCTTAACTCTTACTCTGGCATACTGGTTAAGGTCTTAACTCTTACTTTGGCCTAATAGTTAAGGTCTTAGACTCGTACTCTGGCCTAATGGTTAAGGTCTTAACTCTTACTCTGGCCTAATAGCTAAGGTCTTAACTCTTACTCTGGCCTAATAGCTAAGATCTTAGACTCGCACTCTGGCCTACTGGTTAAGGTCTTAACTCTTACTCTGGCCTAATAGCTAAGGTCCTAACTCTTACTCTGGCCTAATAGCTAAGGTCTTAGACTCGTACTCTGGCCTAATGGTTAAATTCTTAACTCTTACTCTGGCCTAATAGCTAAGGTCTTAACTCTTACTCTGGCCTAATAGCGAAGGTCTTAGACTCGTACTCTGGCCTACTGGTTAAGGTCTTAACTCTTACTCTGGCCTAATAGCTAAGGTCCTAACTCTTACTCTGGCCTAATAGCTAAGGTCTTAGACTCGTACTCTGGCCTAATGGTTAAGGTCTTAACTCTTACTCTGGCCTAATAGCTAAGGTCTTAACTCTTACTCTGGCCTAATAGCTAAGGTCTTAGAATCGTACTCTGGCCTACTGGTTAAGGTCTTAACTCTTACTCTGGCCTAATAGCTAAGGTCTTAACTCTTTCTCTGGCATAATAGCTAAGGTCTTAGACTCTTACTCTGGCCTACTCGTTAAGGTGTTAACTCTTACTCTGGCCTACTGGTTAAGGTCTTAACTCTTACTCTGGCCTAATAGCTAAGGTCTTAGACTACTACTCTGGCCTACTGGTTAAGGTCTTAACTCTTACTCTGGCCTAATAGCTAAGGTCTTAACTCTTACTCTGGCCTAATACCTAAGGTCTTAGACTCGTACTATGGCCTACAGGTTACGGTCATAACTCTTACTCTGGCCTACTGGTTAAGGTCTTAACTCTTACTCTGGCCTAATAGCTAAGGTCTTAGACTCGTACTCTGGCCTACTGGTTAAGGTCTTAACTCTTACTCTGGCCTACTGGTTAAGGTCTTAACTCTTACTCTGGCTCAATAGCTAACGTCTTAGACTCGTACTCTGGCCTAATGGTTAAGGTCTTAACTCTTACTCTGGCCTACTGGTTAAGGTCTTAACTCTTTCTCTGGCCTAATGGTTAAGGTCTTAACTCTTACTCTGGCCTAATAGCTAAGGTCTTAGACTCGTACTCTGGCCTAATGTTTAAGGTCTTAACTCTTACTCTGGCCTAATAGCTAAGGTATTAGACTCGTACACTGGCCTAATAGATAAGGTCTTAGACTCGTACACTGGCCTAATGGTTAAGGTCTTAACTCTTACTCTGGCCTAATGTTTAAGGTCTTAACTCTTACCCTGGCCTACTGGTTAAGGTCTTAACTCTTACTCTGGCCTACTGGTTAAGGTCTTATCTCTTTCTCTGGCCTAATGGTTAAGGTCTTAACTCTTACTCTGGCCTACTGGTTAAGGTCTTAACTCTTACTCTGGCCTAATAGCTAAGGTCTTAGACTCGTACTCTGGCCTAATGGTTAAGGTCTTAACTCCTACTCTGGCCTAATAGCTAAGGTCTTAACTCTTACTCTGGCCTAATAGCTAAGGACTTAGACTCGTACTCTGGCCTACTGGTTAAGGTCTTAACTCTTACTCTGGCCTAATAGCTAAGGTCTTAACTCTTACTCTGGCCTAAAAGCTAAGGTCTTAGACTCATACTCTGGCCTACTGGTTAAGGTCTTAACTCTTACTGTTTCCTAATAGCTAAGGTCTTAACTCTTACTCTGGCCTAATAGCTAACGTCTTAGACTCGTACTCTGGCCTACTGGTTAAGGTCTTATCTCTTACTCTGGCCTAATAGCTAAGGTCTTAACTCTTACTCTGGCCTAATAGCTAAGGTCTTAGACTCGTACTCTGGCCTAATGGTTAAGGTCTTAACTCTTACTCTGGCCTAATAGCTAAGGTCTTAACTCTTACTCTGGCCTAATGGATAAGGTCTTAACTCTTACTCTGGCCTAATAGCTAAGGTCTTAACTCTTACTCTGGCCTAATAAATAAGGTCTTAGACTCGTACTCTGGCCTACAGGTTAAGGTCTTAACTCTTACTCTGGCCTACTGGTTAAGGTCTAAACTCTTACTCTGGCCTAATAGCTAAGGTCTTAACTCTTACTCTGGCCTAATACCTAAGGTCTTAGACTCGTACTATGGCCTTCAGGTTACGGTCTTAACTCTTACTCTGGCCTACTGGTTAAGGTCTTAACTCTTACTCTGGCCTAATAGCTAAGGTCTTAGACTCGTACTCTGGCCTACTGGTTAAGGTCTTAACTCTCACTCTGGCCTACTGGTTAAGGTCTTAACTCTTACTCTGGCCTAATAGCTAACGTCTTAGACTCGTACTCTGGCCTAATGGTTAAGGTCTTAACTCTTACTCTGGCCTACTGGTTAAGGTCTTAACTCTTTCTCTGGCCTAATGGTTAAGGTCTTAACTCTTACTCTGGCATACTGGTTAAGGTCTTAACTCTTACTTTGGCCTAATAGTTAAGGTCTTAGACTCGTACTCTGGCCTAATGGTTAAGGTCTTAACTCTTACTCTGGCCTAATAGCTAAGGTCTTAACTCTTACTCTGGCCTAATAGCTAAGATCTTAGACTCGCACTCTGGCCTACTGGTTAAGGTCTTAACTCTTACTCTGGCCTAATAGCTAAGGTCCTAACTCTTACTCTGGCCTAATAGCTAAGGTCTTAGACTCGTACTCTGGCCTAATGGTTAAATTCTTAACTCTTACTCTGGCCTAATAGCTAAGGTCTTAACTCTTACTCTGGCCTAATAGCGAAGGTCTTAGACTCGTACTCTGGCCTACTGGTTAAGGTCTTAACTCTTACTCTGGCCTAATAGCTAAGGTCCTAACTCTTACTCTGGCCTAATAGCTAAGGTCTTAGACTCGTACTCTGGCCTAATGGTTGAGGTCTTAACTCTTACTCTGGCCTAATAGCTAAGGTCTTAACTCTTACTCTGGCCTAATAGCTAAGGTCTTAGACTCGTACTCTGGCCTACTGGTTAAGGTCTTAACTCTTACTCTGGCCTAATAGCTAAGGTCTTAACTCTTTCTCTGGCATAATAGCTAAGGTCTTAGACTCTTACTCTGGCCTACTCGTTAAGGTGTTAACTCTTACTCTGGCCTACTGGTTAAGGTCTTAACTCTTACTCTGGCCTAATAGCTAAGGTCTTAGACTACTACTCTGGCCTACTGGTTAAGGTCTTAACTCTTACTCTGGCCTAATAGCTAAGGTCTTAACTCTTACTCTGGCCTAATACCTAAGGTCTTAGACTCGTACTATGGCCTACAGGTTACGGTCATAACTCTTACTCTGGCCTACTGGTTAAGGTCTTAACTCTTACTCTGGCCTAATAGCTAAGGTCTTAGACTCGTACTCTGGCCTACTGGTTAAGGTCTTAACTCTTACTCTGGCCTACTGGTTAAGGTCTTAACTCTTTCTCTGGCCTAATGGTTAAGGTCTTAACTCTTACTCTGGCCTAATAGCTAAGGTCTTAGACTCGTACTCTGGCCTAATGTTTAAGGTCTTAACTCTTACTCTGGCCTAAAAGCTAAGGTATTAGACTCGTACTCTGGCCTAATAGATAAGGTCTTAGACTCGTACACTGGCCTAATGGTTAAGGTCTTAACTCTTACTCTGGCCTAATGTTTAAGGTCTTAACTCTTACCCTGGCCTACTGGTTAAGGTCTTAACTCTTACTCTGGCCTACTGGTTAAGGTCTTATCTCTTTCTCTGGCCTAATGGTTAAGGTCTTAACTCTTACTCTGGCCTACTGGTTAAGGTCTTAACTCTTACTCTGGCCTAATAGCTAAGGTCTTAGACTCGTACTCTGGCCTAATGGTTAAGGTCTTAACTCCTACTCTGGCCTAATAGCTAAGGTCTTAACTCTTACTCTGGCCTAATAGCTAAGGACTTAGACTCGTACTCTGGCCTACTGGTTAAGGTCTTAACTCTTACTCTGGCCTAATAGCTAAGGTCTTAACTCTTACTCTGGCCTAAAAGCTAAGGTCTTAGACTCATACTCTGGCCTACTGGTTAAGGTCTTAACTCTTACTGTTTCCTAATAGCTAAGGTCTTAACTCTTACTCTGGCCTAATAGCTAATGTCTTAGACTCGTACTCTGGCCTACTGGTTAAGGTCTTATCTCTTACTCTGGCCTAATAGCTAAGGTCTTAACTCTTACTCTGGCCTAATAGCTAAGGTCTTAGACTCGTACTCTGGCCTAATGGTTAAGGTCTTAACTCTTACTCTGGCCTAATAGCTAAGGTCTTAACTCTTACTCTGGCCTAATAGTTAAGGTCTTAGACTCGTACTCTGGCCTACAGGTTAAGGTCTTAACTCTTACTCTGGCCTACTGGTTAAGGTCTTAACTCTTACTCTGGCCTAATAGCTAAGGTCTTAGACTCGTACTCTGGCCTAATAGCTAAGGTCTTAGACTCGTACTCTGGCCTAATGGTTAAGGTCTTAACTCTTACTCTGGCCTAATAGCTAAGGTCTTAACTCTTACTCTGGCCTACTGGTGAAGGTCTTCACTCTTACTCTGGCCTAATAGCTAAGGTCTTAGACTCGTACTCTGGCCTAATGGTTAAGGTCTTAACTCTTACTCTGGCCTAATAGCTAAGGTCTTAGACTCGTACTCTGGCCTACTGGTTAAGGTCTTAACTCTTACTCTGGCCTAATAGCTAAGGTCTTAACTCTTACTCTGGCCTACTGGTTAAGGTCTTAACTCTTACTCTGGCCTAATAGCTAAGGTCTTAGACTCGTACTCTGGCCTAATGGTTAAGGTCTTAACTCTTACTCTGGCCTAATAGCTAAGGTCTTAACTCTTACTCTGGCCTACTGGTTAAGGTCTTAACTCTTACTCTGGCCTAATAGCTAAGGTCTTAGATCCGTACTCTGGCCTAATAGCTAAGGTCTTAGACTCGGACTCTGGCCTAATGGTTAAGGTCTTAACTCTTACTCTGGCCTAATATTTAAGGTCTTAACTCTTACCCTGGCCTACTGGTTAAGGTCTTAACTCTTACCCTGGCCTAATGGTTAAGGTCTTAACTCTTTCTCTGGCCTAATGGTTAAGGTCTTAACTCTTTCTCTGGCCTAATGTTAAGGTCTTAACTCTTACTCTGGCCGCCTGGTTAAGGTCTTAACTCTTACTCTGGCCTAATAGCTAAGGTCTTAGACTCGTACTATGGCCTACAGGTTAAGGTCCTAACTCTTACTCTGGCCTACTGGTTAAGGTTTTAATTCTTACTCTGGCCTACTGGTTAAGTTCTTAACTCTTACTCTGGCCTACTGGTTAAGGTCTTAACTCTTTCTCTGGCCTAATGGTTAAGGTCTTAACTCTTACTCTGGCCTAATAGCTAAGGTCTTAACTCTTACTCTGGCCTAATAGCTAAGGTCTTAGACTCGTACTCCGGCCTACTGGTTAAGGTCTTAACTCTTACTCTGGCCTAATAGCTAAAGTCTTAACTTTTACTCTGGCATAATAGCTAAGGTCTTAGACTCGTACTCTGGCCTACTGTTTAAGGTCTTAGCTCTTACTCTGGCCTAATAGCTAAGGTCTTAGCTCTTACTCTGGCCTAATAGCTAAGGTCTTAGACTCGTACTCTGGCCTACTGGTTAAGGTCTTAACTCTTACTCTGGCCTAATAGCTAAGGTCTTAGACTCGTACTCTGGCCTAATGGTTAAGGTCTTAACTCTTACTCTGGCCTAATAGCTAAGGTCTTAACTCTTTCTCTGGCCTCATAGCTAAGGTTTTAGACTCGTACTCTGGCCTACTGGTTAAGGTCTTAACTCTTACTCTGGCCTACTGGTTAAGGTCTTAACTCTTACTCTGGCCTAATAGCTAAGGTCTTAGACTCGTACTCTGGCCTAATGGTTAAGGTCTTAACTCTTACTCTGGCCTAACAGCTAAGGTCTTAACTCTTACTCTGGCCTAATAGCTAAGGTCTTAACTCTTACTTTGGCCTAATAGCTAAGGTCTTAGACTCGTACTCTGGCCTAATGGTTAAGGTCTTAACTCCTACTCTGGCCTAATAGCTAAGGTCTTAACTCTTACTCTGGCCTAATAGCTAAGGACTTAGACTCGTACTCTGGCCTACTGGTTAAGGTCTTAACTCCTACTCTGGCCTAATAGCTAAGGTCTTAACTCTTACTCTGGCCTAATAGCTAAGGACTTAGACTCGTACTCTGGCCTACTGGTTAAGGTCTTAACTCTTACTCTGGCCTAATAGCTAAGGTCTTAACTCTTACTCTGGCCTAATAGCTAAGGACTTAGACTCATACACTGGCCTACTGGTTAAGGTCTTAACTCTTACTGTTTCCTAATAGCTAAGGTCTTAACTCTTACTCTGGCCTAATAGCTAAGGTCTTAACTCTTACTCTGGCCTAATAGCGAAGGTCTTAGACTCGTACTCTGGCCTACTGGTTAAGGTCTTAACTCTTACTCTGGCCTAATAGCTAAGGTCCTAACTCTTACTCTGGCCTAATAGCTAAGGTCTTAGACTCGTACTCTGGCCTAATGGTTAAGGTCTTAACTCTTACTCTGGCCTAATAGCTAAGGTCCTAACTCTTACTCTGGCCTAATAGCTAAGGTCTTAGACTCGTACTCTGGCCTACTGGTTAAGGTCTTAACTCTTACTCTGGCCTACTGGTTAAGGTCTTAACTCTTACTCTGGCCTAATAGCTAAGGTCTTAGACTACTACTCTGGCCTACTGGTTAAGGTCTTAACTCTTACTCTGGCCTAATAGTTAAGGTCTTAGACTCGTACTCTGGCCTACAGGTTAAGGTCTTAACTCTTACTCTGGCCTACTGGTTAAGTTCTTAACTCTTACTCTGGCCTAATAGCTAAGGTCTTAGACTCGTACTCTGGCCTAATAGCTAAGGTCTTAGACTCGTACTCTGGCCTAATGGTTAAGGTCTTAACTCTTACTCTGGCCTAATGGATAAGGTCTTAACTCTTACTCTGGCCTAATAGCTAAGGTCTTAACTCTTACTCTGGCCTAATAAATAAGGTCTTAGACTCATACTCTGGCCTGCAGGTTAAGGTCTTAACTCTTACTCTGGCCTACTGGTTAAGGTCTAAACTCTTACTCTGGCCTAATAGCTACGGTCTTAACTCTTACTCTGGCCTAATACCTAAGGTCTTAGACTCGTACTATGGCCTTCAGGTTACGGTCATAACTCTTACTCTGGCCTACTGGTTAAGGTCTTAACTCTTACTCTGGCCTAATAGCTAAGGTCTTAGACTCGTACTCTGGCCTACTGGTTAAGGTCTTAACTCTTACTCTGGCCTACTGGTTAAGGTCTTAACTCTTACTTTGGCCTAATAGCTAACGTCTTAGACTCGTACTCTGGCCTAATGGTTAAGGTCTTAACTCTTACTCTGGCCTACTGGTTAAGGTCTTAACTCTTTCTCTGGCCTAATGGTTAAGGTCTTAACTCTTACTCTGGCATACTGGTTAAGGTCTTAACTCTTACTTTGGCCTAATAGTTAAGGTCTTAGACTCGTACTCTGGCCTAATGGTTAAGGTCTTAACTCTTACTCTGGCCTAATAGCTAAGGTCTTAACTCTTACTCTGGCCTAATAGCTAAGATCTTAGACTCGCACTCTGGCCTACTGGTTAAGGTCTTAACTCTTACTCTGGCCTAATAGCTAAGGTCCTAACTCTTACTCTGGCCTAATAGCTAAGGTCTTAGACTCGTACTCTGGCCTAATGGTTAAATTCTTAACTCTTACTCTGGCCTAATAGCTAAGGTCTTAACTCTTACTCTGGCCTAATAGCGAAGGTCTTAGACTCGTACTCTGGCCTACTGGTTAAGGTCTTAACTCTTACTCTGGCCTAATAGCTAAGGTCCTAACTCTTACTCTGGCCTAATAGCTAAGGTCTTAGACTCGTACTCTGGCCTAATGGTTAAGGTCTTAACTCTTACTCTGGCCTAATAGCTAAGGTCTTAACTCTTACTCTGGCCTAATAGCTAAGGTCTTAGACTCGTACTCTGGCCTACTGGTTAAGGTCTTAACTCTTACTCTGGCCTAATAGCTAAGGACTTAACTCTTTCTCTGGCATAATAGCTAAGGTCTTAGACTCTTACTCTGGCCTACTCGTTAAGGTGTTAACTCTTACTCTGGCCTACTGGTTAAGGTCTTAACTCTTACTCTGGCCTAATAGCTAAGGTCTTAGACTACTACTCTGGCCAACTGGTTAAGGTCTTAACTCTTACTCTGGCCTAATAGCTAAGGTCTTAACTCTTACTCTGGCCTAATACCTAAGGTCTTAGACTCGTACTATGGCCTACAGGTTACGGTCATAACTCTTACTCTGGCCTACTGGTTAAGGTCTTAACTCTTACTCTGGCCTAATAGTTAAGGTCTTAGACTCATACTCTGGCCTACTGGTTAAGGTCTTAACTCTTACTCTGGCCTACTGGTTAAGGTCTTAACTCTTACTCTGGCCTAATAGCTAACGTCTTAGACTCGTACTCTGGCCTAATGGTTAAGGTCTTAACTCTTACTCTGGCCTACTGGTTAAGGTCTTAACTCTTTCTCTGGCCTAATGGTTAAGGTCTTAACTCTTACTCTGGCATACTGGTTAAGGTCTTAACTCTTACTTTGGCCTAATAGTTAAGGTCTTAGACTCGTACTCTGGCCTAATGGTTAAGGTCTTAACTCTTACTCTGGCCTAATAGCTAAGGTCTTAACTCTTACTCTGGCCTAATAGCTAAGATCTTAGACTCGCACTCTGGCCTACTGGTTAAGGTCTTAACTCTTACTCTGGCCTAATAGCTAAGGTCTTAACTCTTACTCTGGCCTAATAGCTAAGGTCTTAGACTCGTACTCTGGCCTAATGGTTAAGGTCTTAACTCTTACTCTGGCCTAATAGCTAAGGTCTTAACTCTTACTCTGGCCTAATAGCTAAGGTCTTAGACTCGTACTCTGGCCTACTGGTTAAGGTCTTAACTCTTTCTCTGGCCTAATGGTTAAGGTCTTAACTCTTACTCTGGCCTACTGGTTAAGGTCTTAACTCTTACTCTGGCCTAATAGCTAAGGTCTTAGACTCGTACTCTGGCCTAATGGTTAAGGTCTTAACTCCTACTCTGGCCTAATAGCTAAGGTCTTAACTCTTACTCTGGCCTAATAGCTAAGGACTTAGACTCGTACTCTGGCCTACTGGTTAAGGTCTTAACTCTTACTCTGGCCTAATAGCTAAGGTCTTAACTCTTACTCTGGCCTAAAAGCTAAGGTCTTAGACTCATACTCTGGCCTACTGGTTAAGGTCTTAACTCTTACTGTTTCCTAATAGCTAAGGTCTTAACTCTTACTCTGGCCTAATAGCTAACGTCTTAGACTCGTACTCTGGCCTACTGGTTAAGGTCTTATCTCTTACTCTGGCCTAATAGCTAAGGTCTTAACTCTTACTCTGGCCTAATAGCTAAGGTCTTAGACTCGTACTCTGGCCTAATGGTTAAGGTCTTAACTCTTACTCTGGCCTAATAGCTAAGGTCTTAACTCTTACTCTGGCCTAATAGTTAAGGTCTTAGACTCGTACTCTGGCCTACAGGTTAAGGTCTTAACTCTTACTCTGGCCTACTGGTTAAGGTCTTAACTCTTACTCTGGCCTAATAGCTAAGGTCTTAGACTCGTACTCTGGCCTAATAGCTAAGGTCTTAGACTCGTACTCTGGCCTAATGGTTAAGGTCTTAACTCTTACTCTGGCCTAATAGCTAAGGTCTTAACTCTTACTCTGGCCTACTGGTGAAGGTCTTCACTCTTACTCTGGCCTAATAGCTAAGGTCTTAGACTCGTACTCTGGCCTAATGGATAAGGTCTTAACTCTTACTCTGGCCTAATAGCTAAGGTCTTAACTCTTACTCTGGCCTAATAAATAAGGTCTTAGACTCGTACTCTGGCCTACAGGTTAAGGTCTTAACTCTTACTCTGGCCTACTGGTTAAGGTCTAAACTCTTACTCTGGCCTAATAGCTAAGGTCTTAACTCTTACTCTGGCCTAATACCTAAGGTCTTAGACTCGTACTATGGCCTACAGGTTACAGTCTTAACTCTTACTCTGGCCTACTGGTTAAGGTCTTAACTCTTACTCTGGCCTAATAGCTAAGGTCTTAGACTCGTACTCTGGCCTACTGGTTAAGGTCTTAACTCTTACTCTGGCCTACTGGTTAAGGTCTTAACTCTTACTCTGGCCTAATAGCTAACGTCTTAGACTCGTACTCTGGCCTAATGGTTAAGGTCTTAACTCTTACTCTGGCCTACTGGTTAAGGTCTTAACTCTTTCTCTGGCCTAATGGTTAAGGTCTTAACTCTTACTCTGGCATACTGGTTAAGGTCTTAACTCTTACTTTGGCCTAATAGTTAAGGTCTTAGACTCGTACTCTGGCCTAATGGTTAAGGTCTTAACTCTTACTCTGGCCTAATAGCTAAGGTCTTAACTCTTACTCTGGCCTAATAGCTAAGATCTTAGACTCGCACTCTGGCCTACTGGTTAAGGTCTTAACTCTTACTCTGGCCTAATAGCTAAGGTCCTAACTCTTACTCTGGCCTAATAGCTAAGGTCTTAGACTCGTACTCTGGCCTAATGGTTAAATTCTTAACTCTTACTCTGGCCTAATAGCTAAGGTCTTAACTCTTACTCTGGCCTAATAGCGAAGGTCTTAGACTCGTACTCTGGCCTACTGGTTAAGGTCTTAACTCTTACTCTGGCCTAATAGCTAAGGTCCTAACTCTTACTCTGGCCTAATAGCTAAGGTCTTAGACTCGTACTCTGGCCTAATGGTTAAGGTCTTAACTCTTACTCTGGCCTAATAGCTAAGGTCCTAACTCTTACTCTGGCCTAATAGCTAAGGTCTTAGACTCGTACTCTGGCCTACTGGTTAAGGTCTTAACTCTTACTCTGGCCTAATAGCTAAGGTCTTAACTCTTTCTCTGGCATAATAGCTAAGGTCTTAGACTCTTACTCTGGCCTACTCGTTAAGGTGTTAACTCTTACTCTGGCCTACTGGTTAAGGTCTTAACTCTTACTCTGGCCTAATAGCTAAGGTCTTAGACTACTACTCTGGCCTACTGGTTAAGGTCTTAACTCTTACTCTGGCCTAATAGTTAAGGTCTTAGACTCGTACTCTGGCCTACAGGTTAAGGTCTTAACTCTTACTCTGGCCTACTGGTTAAGGTCTTAACTCTTACTCTGGCCTAATAGCTAAGGTCTTAGACTCGTACTCTGGCCTAATAGCTAAGGTCTTAGACTCGTACTCTGGCCTAATGGTTAAGGTCTTAACTCTTACTCTGGCCTAATAGCTAAGGTCTTAACTCTTACTCTGGCCTAATGGATAAGGTCTTAACTCTTACTCTGGCCTAATAGCTAAGGTCTTAACTCTTACTCTGGCCTAATAAATAAGGTCTTAGACTCGTACTCTGGCCTACAGGTTAAGGTCTTAACTCTTACTCTGGCCTACTGGTTAAGGTCTAAACTCTTACTCTGGCCTAATAGCTAAGGTCTTAACTCTTACTCTGGCCTAATACCTAAGGTCTTAGACTCGTACTATGGCCTTCAGGTTACGGTCTTAACTCTTACTCTGGCCTACTGGTTAAGGTCTTAACTCTTACTCTGGCCTAATAGCTAAGGTCTTAGACTCGTACTCTGGCCTACTGGTTAAGGTCTTAACTCTCACTCTGGCCTACTGGTTAAGGTCTTAACTCTTACTCTGGCCTAATAGCTAACGTCTTAGACTCGTACTCTGGCCTAATGGTTAAGGTCTTAACTCTTACTCTGGCCTACTGGTTAAGGTCTTAACTCTTTCTCTGGCCTAATGGTTAAGGTCTTAACTCTTACTCTGGCATACTGGTTAAGGTCTTAACTCTTACTTTGGCCTAATAGTTAAGGTCTTAGACTCGTACTCTGGCCTAATGGTTAAGGTCTTAACTCTTACTCTGGCCTAATAGCTAAGGTCTTAACTCTTACTCTGGCCTAATAGCTAAGATCTTAGACTCGCACTCTGGCCTACTGGTTAAGGTCTTAACTCTTACTCTGGCCTAATAGCTAAGGTCCTAACTCTTACTCTGGCCTAATAGCTAAGGTCTTAGACTCGTACTCTGGCCTAATGGTTAAATTCTTAACTCTTACTCTGGCCTAATAGCTAAGGTCTTAACTCTTACTCTGGCCTAATAGCGAAGCTCTTAGACTCGTACTCTGGCCTACTGGTTAAGGTCTTAACTCTTACTCTGGCCTAATAGCTAAGGTCCTAACTCTTACTCTGGCCTAATAGCTAAGGTCTTAGACTCGTACTCTGGCCTAATGGTTAAGGTCTTAACTCTTACTCTGGCCTAATAGCTAAGGTCTTAACTCTTACTCTGGCCTAATAGCTAAGGTCTTAGACTCGTACTCTGCCCTACTGGTTAAGGTCTTAACTCTTACTCTGGCCTAATAGCTAAGGTCTTAACTCTTTCTCTGGCATAATAGCTAAGGTCTTAGACTCTTACTCTGGCCTACTCGTTAAGGTGTTAACTCTTACTCTGGCCTACTGGTTAAGGTCTTAACTCTTACTCTGGCCTAATAGCTAAGGTCTTAGACTACTACTCTGGCCTACTGGTTAAGGTCTTAACTCTTACTCTGGCCTAATAGCTAAGGTCTTAACTCTTACTCTGGCCTAATACCTAAGGTCTTAGACTCGTACTATGGCCTACAGGTTACGGTCATAACTCTTACTCTGGCCTACTGGTTAAGGTCTTAACTCTTACTCTGGCCTAATAGCTAAGGTCTTAGACTCGTACTCTGGCCTACTGGTTAAGGTCTTAACTCTTACTCTGGCCTACTGGTTAAGGTCTTAACTCTTACTCTGGCTCAATAGCTAACGTCTTAGACTCGTACTCTGGCCTAATGGTTAAGGTCTTAACTCTTACTCTGGCCTACTGGTTAAGGTCTTAACTCTTTCTCTGGCCTAATGGTTAAGGTCTTAACTCTTACTCTGGCATACTGGTTAAGGTCTTAACTCTTACTTTGGCCTAAAAGTTAAGGTCTTAGACTCGTACTCTGGCCTAATGGTTAAGGTCTTAACTCTTACTCTGGCCTAATAGCTAAGGTCTTAACTCTTACTCTGGCCTAATAGCTAAGATCTTAGACTCGCACTCTGGCCTACTGGTTAAGGTCTTAACTCTTACTCTGGCCTAATAGCTAAGGTCTTAACTCTTACTCTGGCCTAATAGCTAAGGTCTTAGACTCGTACTCTGGCCTAATGGTTAAGGTCTTAACTCTTACTCTGGCCTAATAGCTAAGGTCTTAACTCTTACTCTGGCCTAATAGCTAAGGTCTTAGACTCGTACTCTGGCCTACTGGTTAAGGTCTTAACTCTTACTCTGGCCTAATAGCTAAGGTCTTAGACTCATACTCTGGCCTACTGGTTAAGGTCTTAACTCTTACTCTTTCCTAATAGCTAAGGTCTTAACTCTTACTCTGGCCTAATAGCTAACGTCTTAGACTCGTACTCTGTCCTACTGGTTAAGGTCTTAACTCTTACTCTGGCCTAATAGCTAAGGTCTTAACTCTTACTCTGGCCTAATAGCTAAGGTCTTAACTCTTACTCTGGCCTACTGGTTAAGGTCTTAACTCTTACTCTGGCCTAATAGCTAAGGTCTTAGACTCGTACTCTGGCCTACTGGATAAGGTCTTAACTCTGACTCTGGCCTACTGGTTAACGTCTTAACTCTTACTCTGGCCTAATAGCTAAGGTCTTAACTCTTACTTTGGCCTACTGATTAAGCTCTTAACTCTTACTCTGGCCTAATAGCTAAGGTCTTAACTCTTACTCTGGCTTACTGATTAAGGTCTTAACTCTTACTTTGGCCTAATAGCTAAGGTCTTAGACTCGTACTCGGGCCTAATGGTTAAGGTCTTAACTCTTAATCTGGCCTACTGGTTAAGGTCTTAACTCTTACTCTGGCCTACTGGTTAAGGTCTTAACTCTTACTCTGGCCTAATAGCTAAGGTCTTAGACTTGCACTCTGGCCTAATAGCTAAGTTCTTAACTCTTACTCTGGCCAAATAGCTAAGGTCTTAGACTCGTACTATGGCCTACAAGTTAAGGTCTTAACTCTTACTCTGGCCTACTGGTTAAGGTCTTAACTCTTACACTTGCCTAATAGCTAAGGTCTTAGACTCTTAGTCTGGCCTACTGGTTAAGGTCTTAACTCTTACTCTGGCCTACTGGTTAAGGTCCTAACTCTTACTCTGGCCTTATAGCTAAGGTCTTAACTCTTACTCTGGCCTAATAGCTAAGGTCTAAGACTCGTACTATGTCCTACAGGTTAAAGGTCTTAACTCTTACTCTGGCCTAATAGCTATGGTCTTAGACTCGTACTATGGCCTACAGGTTAAGGTCATAACTCTTACTCTGGCCTACAGGTTAAGGTCTTAACTCTTACTCTGGCCTAATAGCTAAGGTCTTAGACTCGTACTCTGGCCTACTGGTTAAGGTCTTAACTCTTACTCTGGCCTACTGGTTAAGGTCTTAACTCTTACTCTGGCCTAATAGCTGAGGTCTAAGACTCATACTCTGGACTACTGGTTAAGGTCTTAACTCTTACTCTGGCCTAATAGCTAAGGTCTTAACTCTCACTCTGACCTACTGATTAAGGTCTTAACTTCTACTCTGGCTTAATAGCTAAGGTCTTAGACTCGTATTCTGGCCTAATGGTTAAGGTCTTGACTCTTACTCTGGCCTACAGGTTAAGGTCTTAACTCTTACTCTGGCCTAATAGCTAAGGTCTTAGACTCGTACTATGGCCTTTAGGTTAAGTTCTTGACTCTTACTCTGGCCTAATAGCTAAGGTCTTAGACTCGTACTATGGCCTAATGGTTAAGGTCTTAAATCTTACTCTGGCCTACAGGTTAAGGTCTTAACTCTTACTCTGGCCTACTGGTTAAGGTCTTAACTCTTACTCTGGCCTACTGGTTAAGGTCTTAACTCTTACTCTGGCCTAATAGCTAAGGTCTTAGACTCGTACCCTGGCCTAATGGTTACGGTCTTAACGCTTACTCTGGCCTAATAGCTAAGGTCTTAGACTCGTACTCTGGCCTAATAGCTAGGGTCTTAGACTCGTACTCTGGCCTAATGGTTAAGGTCTTAACTCTCACTCTGGCCTAATGTTTAAGGTCTTAACTCTTACCCTGGCCTACTGGTTAAGGTCTTAACTCTTACTCTGGCCTACTGGTTAAGGTCTAAACTCTTTCTCTGGCCTAATGGTTAAGGTCTTAACACTTTCTCTGGCCTAATGTTAAGGTCTTAACTCTTACTCTGGCCTACTGGTTAAGGTCTTAACTCTTACTCTAGCCTAATAGCTAAGGTCTTAGACTCGTACTATGGCCTACAGGTTAAGGTCTTAACTCTTACTCTGGCCAACTGGTTAAGGTCTTAACTCTTACTCTGGCCTACTGGTTAAGGTCTAAACTCTTACTCTGGCCTAATAGCTAAGGTCTTAACTCTTACTCTGGCCTAATACCTAAGGTCTTAGACTCGTACTATGGCCTACAGGTTACGGTCTTAACTCTTACTCTGGCCTACTGGTTAAGGTCTTAACTCTTACTCTGGCCTAATAGCTAAGGTCTTAGACTCGTACTCTGGCCTACTGGTTAAGGTCTTAACTCTTACTCTGGCCTACTGGTTAAGGTCTTAACTCTTACTCTGGCCTAATAGCTAACGTCTTAGACTCGTACTCTGGCCTAATGGTTAAGGTCTTAACTCTTACTCTGGCCTACTGGTTAAGGTCTTAACTCTTTCTCTGGCCTAATGGTTAAGGTCTTTACTCTTACTCTGGCATACTGGTTAAGGTCTTAACTCTTACTTTGGCCTAATAGTTAAGGTCTTAGACTCGTACTCTGGCCTAATGGTTAAGGTCTTAACTCTTACTCTGGCCTAATAGCTAAGGTCTTAACTCTTACTCTGGCCTAATAGCTAAGATCTTAGACTCGCACTCTGGCCTACTGGTTAAGGTCTTAACTCTTACTCTGGCCTAATAGCTAAGGTCCTAACTCTTACTCTGGCCTAATAGCTAAGGTCTTAGACTCGTACTCTGGCCTAATGGTTAAATTCTTAACTCTTACTCTGGCCTAATAGCTAAGGTCTTAACTCTTACTCTGGCCTAATAGCGAAGGTCTTAGACTCGTACTCTGGCCTACTGGTTAAGGTCTTAACTCTTACTCTGGCCTAATAGCTAAGGTCCTAACTCTTACTCTGGCCTAATAGCTAAGGTCTTAGACTCGTACTCTGGCCTAATGGTTAAGGTCTTAACTCTTACTCTGGCCTAATAGCTAAGGTCCTAACTCTTACTCTGGCCTAATAGCTAAGGTCTTAGACTCGTACTCTGGCCTACTGGTTAAGGTCTTAACTCTTACTCTGGCCTAATAGCTAAGGTCTTAACTCTTTCTCTGGCATAATAGCTAAGGTCTTAGACTCTTACTCTGGCCTACTCGTTAAGGTGTTAACTCTTACTCTGGCCTACTGGTTAAGGTCTTAACTCTTACTCTGGCCTAATAGCTAAGGTCTTAGACTACTACTCTGGCCTACTGGTTAAGGTCTTAACTCTTACTCTGGCCTAATAGTTAAGGTCTTAGACTCGTACTCTGGCCTACAGGTTAAGGTCTTAACTCTTACTCTGGCCTACTGGTTAAGGTCTTAACTCTTACTCTGGCCTAATAGCTAAGGTCTTAGACTCGTACTCTGGCCTAATAGCTAAGGTCTTAGACTCGTACTCTGGCCTAATGGTTAAGGTCTTAACTCTTACTCTGGCCTAATAGCTAAGGTCTTAACTCTTACTCTGGCCTAATGGATAAGGTCTTAACTCTTACTCTGGCCTAATAGCTAAGGTCTTAACTCTTACTCTGGCCTAATAAATAAGGTCTTAGACTCGTACTCTGGCCTACAGGTTAAGGTCTTAACTCTTACTCTGGCCTACTGGTTAAGGTCTAAACTCTTACTCTGGCCTAATAGCTAAGGTCTTAACTCTTACTCTGGCCTAATACCTAAGGTCTTAGACTCGTACTATGGCCTTCAGGTTACGGTCTTAACTCTTACTCTGGCCTACTGGTTAAGGTCTTAACTCTTACTCTGGCCTAATAGCTAAGGTCTTAGACTCGTACTCTGGCCTACTGGTTAAGGTCTTAACTCTCACTCTGGCCTACTGGTTAAGGTCTTAACTCTTACTCTGGCCTAATAGCTAACGTCTTAGACTCGTACTCTGGCCTAATGGTTAAGGTCTTAACTCTTACTCTGGCCTACTGGTTAAGGTCTTAACTCTTTCTCTGGCCTAATGGTTAAGGTCTTAACTCTTACTCTGGCATACTGGTTAAGGTCTTAACTCTTACTTTGGCCTAATAGTTAAGGTCTTAGACTCGTACTCTGGCCTAATGGTTAAGGTCTTAACTCTTACTCTGGCCTAATAGCTAAGGTCTTAACTCTTACTCTGGCCTAATAGCTAAGATCTTAGACTCGCACTCTGGCCTACTGGTTAAGGTCTTAACTCTTACTCTGGCCTAATAGCTAAGGTCCTAACTCTTACTCTGGCCTAATAGCTAAGGTCTTAGACTCGTACTCTGGCCTAATGGTTAAATTCTTAACTCTTACTCTGGCCTAATAGCTAAGGTCTTAACTCTTACTCTGGCCTAATAGCGAAGGTCTTAGACTCGTACTCTGGCCTACTGGTTAAGGTCTTAACTCTTACTCTGGCCTAATAGCTAAGGTCCTAACTCTTACTCTGGCCTAATAGCTAAGGTCTTAGACTCGTACTCTGGCCTAATGGTTAAGGTCTTAACTCTTACTCTGGCCTAATAGCTAAGGTCTTAACTCTTACTCTGGCCTAATAGCTAAGGTCTTAGACTCGTACTCTGGCCTACTGGTTAAGGTCTTAACTCTTACTCTGGCCTAATAGCTAAGGTCTTAACTCTTTCTCTGGCATAATAGCTAAGGTCTTAGACTCTTACTCTGGCCTACTCGTTAAGGTGTTAACTCTTACTCTGGCCTACTGGTTAAGGTCTTAACTCTTACTCTGGCCTAATAGCTAAGGTCTTAGACTACTACTCTGGCCTACTGGTTAAGGTCTTAACTCTTACTCTGGCCTAATAGCTAAGGTCTTACTCTTACTCTGGCCTAATACCTAAGGTCTTAGACTCGTACTATGGCCTACAGGTTACGGTCATAACTCTTACTCTGGCCTACTGGTTAAGGTCTTAACTCTTACTCTGGCCTAATAGCTAAGGTCTTAGACTCGTACTCTGGCCTACTGGTTAAGGTCTTAACTCTTACTCTGGCCTACTGGTTAAGGTCTTAACTCTTACTCTGGCTCAATAGCTAACGTCTTAGACTCGTACTCTGGCCTAATGGTTAAGGTCTTAACTCTTACTCTGGCCTACTGGTTAAGGTCTTAACTCTTTCTCTGGCCTAATGGTTAAGGTCTTAACTCTTACTCTGGCATACTGGTTAAGGTCTTAACTCTTACTTTGGCCTAAAAGTTAAGGTCTTAGACTCGTACTCTGGCCTAATGGTTAAGGTCTTAACTCTTACTCTGGCCTAATAGCTAAGGTCTTAACTCTTACTCTGGCCTAATAGCTAAGATCTTAGACTCGCACTCTGGCCTACTGGTTAAGGTCTTAACTCTTACTCTGGCCTAATAGCTAAGGTCTTAACTCTTACTCTGGCCTAATAGCTAAGGTCTTAGACTCGTACTCTGGCCTAATGGTTAAGGTCTTAACTCTTACTCTGGCCTAATAGCTAAGGTCTTAACTCTTACTCTGGCCTAATAGCTAAGGACTTAGACTCGTACTCTGGCCTACTGGTTAAGGTCTTAACTCTTACTCTGGCCTAATAGCTAAGGTCTTAGACTCATACTCTGGCCTACTGGTTAAGGTCTTAACTCTTACTCTTTCCTAATAGCTAAGGTCTTAACTCTTACTCTGGCCTAATAGCTAACGTCTTAGACTCGTACTCTGTCCTACTGGTTAAGGTCTTAACTCTTACTCTGGCCTAATAGCTAAGGTCTTAACTCTTACTCTGGCCTAATAGCTAAGGTCTTAACTCTTACTCTGGCCTACTGGTTAAGGTCTTAACTCTTACTCTGGCCTAATAGCTAAGGTCTTAGACTCGTACTCTGGCCTACTGGATAAGGTCTTAACTCTGACTCTGGCCTACTGGTTAAGGTCTTAACTCTTACTCTGGCCTAATAGCTAAGGTCTTAACTCTTACTTTGGCCTACTGATTAAGCTCTTAACTCTTACTCTGGCCTAATAGCTAAGGTCTTAACTCTTACTCTGGCTTACTGATTAAGGTCTTAACTCTTACTTTGGCCTAATAGCTAAGGTCTTAGACTCGTACTCGGGCCTAATGGTTAAGGTCTTAACTCTTAATCTGGCCTACTGGTTAAGGTCTTAACTCTTACTCTGGCCTACTGGTTAAGGTCTTAACTCTTACTCTGGCCTAATAGCTAAGGTCTTAGACTTGCACTCTGGCCTAATAGCTAAGTTCTTAACTCTTACTCTGGCCAAATAGCTAAGGTCTTAGACTCGTACTATGGCCTACAAGTTAAGGTCTTAACTCTTACTCTGGCCTACTGGTTAAGGTCTTAACTCTTACACTTGCCTAATAGCTAAGGTCTTAGACTCTTAGTCTGGCCTACTGGTTAAGGTCTTAACTCTTACTCTGGCCTACTGGTTAAGGTCCTAACTCTTACTCTGGCCTTATAGCTAAGGTCTTAACTCTTACTCTGGCCTAATAGCTAAGGTCTAAGACTCGTACTATGTCCTACAGGTTAAAGGTCTTAACTCTTACTCTGGCCTAATAGCTATGGTCTTAGACTCGTACTATGGCCTACAGGTTAAGGTCATAACTCTTACTCTGGCCTACAGGTTAAGGTCTTAACTCTTACTCTGGCCTAATAGCTAAGGTCTTAGACTCGTACTCTGGCCTACTGGTTAAGGTCTTAACTCTTACTCTGGCCTACTGGTTAAGGTCTTAACTCTTACTCTGGCCTAATAGCTGAGGTCTAAGACTCATACTCTGGCCTACTGGTTAAGGTCTTAACTCTTACTCTGGCCTAATAGCTAAGGTCTTAACTCTCACTCTGACCTACTGATTAAGGTCTTAACTTCTACTCTGGCTTAATAGCTAAGGTCTTAGACTCGTATTCTGGCCTAATGGTTAAGGTCTTGACTCTTACTCTGGCCTACAGGTTAAGGTCTTAACTCTTACTCTGGCCTAATAGCTAAGGTCTTAGACTCGTACTATGGCCTTTAGGTTAAGTTCTTGACTCTTACTCTGGCCTAATAGCTAAGGTCTTAGACTCGTACTATGGCCTAATGGTTAAGGTCTTAAATCTTACTCTGGCCTACAGGTTAAGGTCTTAACTCTTACTCTGGCCTACTGGTTAAGGTCTTAACTCTTACTCTGGCCTACTGGTTAAGGTCTTAACTCTTACTCTGGCCTAATAGCTAAGGTCTTAGACTCGTACCCTGGCCTAATGGTTACGGTCTTAACGCTTACTCTGGCCTAATAGCTAAGGTCTTAGACTCGTACTCTGGCCTAATAGCTAGGGTCTTAGACTCGTACTCTGGCCTAATGGTTAAGGTCTTAACTCTCACTCTGGCCTAATGTTTAAGGTCTTAACTCTTACCCTGGCCTACTGGTTAAGGTCTTAACTCTTACTCTGGCCTACTGGTTAAGGTCTAAACTCTTTCTCTGGCCTAATGGTTAAGGTCTTAACACTTTCTCTGGCCTAATGTTAAGGTCTTAACTCTTACTCTGGCCTACTGGTTAAGGTCTTAACTCTTACTCTAGCCTAATAGCTAAGGTCTTAGACTCGTACTATGGCCTACAGGTTAAGGTCTTAACTCTTACTCTGGCCAACTGGTTAAGGTCTTAACTCTTACTCTGGCCTAATAGCTAAGGTCTTAGACTCGTGCTGTGGCCTATAGGTTAAGGTCTTAACTCTTACTCTGGCCTACTGGTTAAGGTCTTAACTCTTACTCTGGCCTAATAGCGAAGGTCTTAGACTTGTACTATGGCCTACAGGTTAAGGTATTAACTCTTACTCTGGCCTAATAGCTAAGGTCTTAACTCTTACTCTGGCCTAATAGCTAAGGTCTGAGACTCGTACTCTGGCCTACTGGTTAAGGTCTTAACTCTTACTCTGGCCTACTGGTTAAGGTCTTAACTCTTACTCTGGCCTAATAGCTAAGGTCTTAACTCTTACTCTGGCCTACTGGTTAAGGTCTTAACTCTTACTCTGGCCTAATAGCTAAGGTCTTAGACTCGTACTCTGGCCTAATGTTTAAGGTCTTAACTCTTACTCTGGCCTAATAGCTAAGGTATTAGACTCGTACTCTGGCCTAATAGATAAGGTCTTAGACTCGTACACTGGCCTAATGGTTAAGGTCTTAACTCTTACTCTGGCCTAATGTTTAAGGTCTTAACTCTTACCCTGGCCTACTGGTTAAGGTCTTAACTCTTACTCTGGCCTACTGGTTAAGGTCTTATCTCTTTCTCTGGCCTAATGGTTAAGGTCTTAACTCTTACTCTGGCCTACTGGTTAAGGTCTTAACTCTTACTCTGGCCTAATAGCTAAGGTCTTAGACTCGTACTCTGGCCTAATGGTTAAGGTCTTAACTCCTACTCTGGCCTAATAGCTAAGGTCTTAACTCTTACTCTGGCCTAATAGCTAAGGACTTAGACTCGTACTCTGGCCTACTGGTTAAGGTCTTAACTCTTACTCTGGCCTAATAGCTAAGGTCTTAACTCTTACTCTGGCCTAAAAGCTAAGGTCTTAGACTCATACTCTGGCCTACTGGTTAAGGTCTTAACTCTTACTGTTTCCTAATAGCTAAGGTCTTAACTCTTACTCTGGCCTAATAGCTAACGTCTTAGACTCGTACTCTGGCCTACTGGTTAAGGTCTTATCTCTTACTCTGGCCTAATAGCTAAGGTCTTAACTCTTACTCTGGCCTAATAGCTAAGGTCTTAGACTCGTACTCTGGCCTAATGGTTAAGGTCTTAACTCTTACTCTGGCCTAATAGCTAAGGTCTTAACTCTTACTCTGGCCTAATAGTTAAGGTCTTAGACTCGTACTCTGGCCTACAGGTTAAGGTCTTAACTCTTACTCTGGCCTACTGGTTAAGGTCTTAACTCTTACTCTGGCCTAATAGCTAAGGTCTTAGACTCGTACTCTGGCCTAATAGCTAAGGTCTTAGACTCGTACTCTGGCCTAATGGTTAAGGTCTTAACTCTTACTCTGGCCTAATAGCTAAGGTCTTAACTCTTACTCTGGCCTACTGGTGAAGGTCTTCACTCTTACTCTGGCCTAATAGCTAAGGTCTTAGACTCGTACTCTGGCCTAATGGTTAAGGTCTTAACTCTTACTCTGGCCTAATAGCTAAGGTCTTAGACTCGTACTCTGGCCTACTGGTTAAGGTCTTAACTCTTACTCTGGCCTAATAGCTAAGGTCTTAACTCTTACTCTGGCCTACTGGTTAAGGTCTTAACTCTTACTCTGGCCTAATAGCTAAGGTCTTAGACTCGTACTCTGGCCTAATGGTTAAGGTCTTAACTCTTACTCTGGCCTAATAGCTAAGGTCTTAACTCTTACTCTGGCCTACTGGTTAAGGTCTTAACTCTTACTCTGGCCTAATAGCTAAGGTCTTAGATCCGTACTCTGGCCTAATAGCTAAGGTCTTAGACTCGGACTCTGGCCTAATGGTTAAGGTCTTAACTCTTACTCTGGCCTAATATTTAAGGTCTTAACTCTTACCCTGGCCTACTGGTTAAGGTCTTAACTCTTACCCTGGCCTAATGGTTAAGGTCTTAACTCTTTCTCTGGCCTAATGGTTAAGGTCTTAACTCTTTCTCTGGCCTAATGTTAAGGTCTTAACTCTTACTCTGGCCGCCTGGTTAAGGTCTTAACTCTTACTCTGGCCTAATAGCTAAGGTCTTAGACTCGTACTATGGCCTACAGGTTAAGGTCCTAACTCTTACTCTGGCCTACTGGTTAAGGTTTTAATTCTTACTCTGGCCTACTGGTTAAGTTCTTAACTCTTACTCTGGCCTACTGGTTAAGGTCTTAACTCTTTCTCTGGCCTAATGGTTAAGGTCTTAACTCTTACTCTGGCCTAATAGCTAAGGTCTTAACTCTTACTCTGGCCTAATAGCTAAGGTCTTAGACTCGTACTCCGGCCTACTGGTTAAGGTCTTAACTCTTACTCTGGCCTAATAGCTAAAGTCTTAACTTTTACTCTGGCATAATAGCTAAGGTCTTAGACTCGTACTCTGGCCTACTGTTTAAGGTCTTAGCTCTTACTCTGGCCTAATAGCTAAGGTCTTAGCTCTTACTCTGGCCTAATAGCTAAGGTCTTAGACTCGTACTCTGGCCTACTGGTTAAGGTCTTAACTCTTACTCTGGCCTAATAGCTAAGGTCTTAGACTCGTACTCTGGCCTAATGGTTAAGGTCTTAACTCTTACTCTGGCCTAATAGCTAAGGTCTTAACTCTTTCTCTGGCCTCATAGCTAAGGTTTTAGACTCGTACTCTGGCCTACTGGTTAAGGTCTTAACTCTTACTCTGGCCTACTGGTTAAGGTCTTAACTCTTACTCTGGCCTAATAGCTAAGGTCTTAGACTCGTACTCTGGCCTAATGGTTAAGGTCTTAACTCTTACTCTGGCCTAACAGCTAAGGTCTTAACTCTTACTCTGGCCTAATAGCTAAGGTCTTAACTCTTACTTTGGCCTAATAGCTAAGGTCTTAGACTCGTACTCTGGCCTAATGGTTAAGGTCTTAACTCCTACTCTGGCCTAATAGCTAAGGTCTTAACTCTTACTCTGGCCTAATAGCTAAGGACTTAGACTCGTACTCTGGCCTACTGGTTAAGGTCTTAACTCCTACTCTGGCCTAATAGCTAAGGTCTTAACTCTTACTCTGGCCTAATAGCTAAGGACTTAGACTCGTACTCTGGCCTACTGGTTAAGGTCTTAACTCTTACTCTGGCCTAATAGCTAAGGTCTTAACTCTTACTCTGGCCTAATAGCTAAGGACTTAGACTCATACACTGGCCTACTGGTTAAGGTCTTAACTCTTACTGTTTCCTAATAGCTAAGGTCTTAACTCTTACTCTGGCCTAATAGCTAACGTCTTAGACTCGTACTCTGGCCTACTGGTTAAGGTCTTATCTCTTACTCTGGCCTAATAGCTAAGGTCTTAACTCTTACTCTGGCCTAATAGCTAAGGTCTTAGACTCGTACTCTGGCCTAATGGTTAAGGTCTTAACTCTTACTCTGGCCTAATAGCTAAGGTCTTAACTCTTACTCTGGCCTAATAGTTAAGGTCTTAGACTCGTACTCTGGCCTACAGGTTAAGGTCTTAACTCTTACTCTGGCCTAGTGGTTAAGGTCTTAACTCTTACTCTGGCCTAATAGCTAAGGTCTTAGACTCGTACTCTGGCCTAATAGCTAAGGTCTTAGACTCGTACTCTGGCCTAATGGTTAGGGTCTTAACTCTTACTCTGGCCTAATGGTTAAGGTCTTAACTCTTACTCTGGCCTACTGGTTAAGGTCTTAACTCTTACTCTGGCCTAATAGCTAAGGTCTTAGACTCGTACTCTGGCCTAATGGTTAAGGTCTTAACTCCTACTCTGGCCTAATAGCTAAGGTCTTAACTCTTACTCTGGCCTAATAGCTAAGGACTTAGACTCGTACTCTGGCCTACTGGTTAAGGTCTTAACTCTTACTCTGGCCTAATAGCTAAGGTCTTAACTCTTACTGTGGCCTAAAAGCTAAGGTCTTAGACTCATACTCTGGCCTACTGGTTAAGGTCTTAACTCTTACTGTTTCCTAATAGCTAAGGTCTTAACTCTTACTCTGGCCTAATAGCTAACGTCTTAGACTCGTACTCTGGCCTACTGGTTAAGGTCTTATCTCTTACTCTGGCCTAATAGCTAAGGTCTTAACTCTTACTCTGGCCTAATAGCTAAGGTCTTAGACTCGTACTCTGGCCTAATGGTTAAGGTCTTAACTCTTACTCTGGCCTAATAGCTAAGGTCTTAACTCTTACTCTGGCCTAATAGTTAAGGTCTTAGACTCGTACTCTGGCCTACAGGTTAAGGTCTTAACTCTTACTCTGGCCTTCTGGTTAAGGTCTTAACTCTTACTCTGGCCTAATAGCTAAGGTCTTAGACTCGTACTCTGGCCTAATAGCTAAGGTCTTAGACTCGTACTCTGGCCTAATGGTTAAGGTCTTAACTCTTACTCTGGCCTAATGGTTAAGGTCTTAACTCTTACTCTGGCCTACAGGTTAAGGTCTTAACTCTTACTCTGGCCTACTGGTTAAGGTCTTAACTCTTACTCTGGCCTAATAGCTAAGGTCTTAGACTCGTACTCTGGCCTAATAGCTAAGGTCTTAGACTCGTACTCTGGCCTAATGGTTAAGGTCTTAACTCTTACTCTGGCCTAATGGTTAAGGTCTTAACTCTTACTCTGGCCTACTGGTTAAGGTCTTAACTCTTACTCTGGCCTAATAGCTAAGGTCTTAGACTCGTACTCTGGCCTAATGGTTAAGGTCTTAACTCCTACTCTGGCCTAATAGCTAAGGTCTTAACTCTTACTCTGGCCTAATAGCTAAGGACTTAGACTCGTACTCTGGCCTACTGGTTAAGGTCTTAACTCTTACTCTGGCCTAATAGCTAAGGTCTTAACTCTTACTCTGGCCTAAAAGCTAAGGTCTTAGACTCATACTCTGGCCTACTGGTTAAGGTCTTAACTCTTACTGTTTCCTAATAGCTAAGGTCTTAACTCTTACTCTGGCCTAATAGCTAACGTCTTAGACTCGTACTCTGGCCTACTGGTTAAGGTCTTATCTCTTACTCTGGCCTAATAGCTAAGGTCTTAACTCTTACTCTGGCCTAATAGCTAAGGTCTTAGACTCGTACTCTGGCCTAATGGTTAAGGTCTTAACTCTTACTCTGGCCTAATAGCTAAGGTCTTAACTCTTACTCTGGCCTAATAGTTAAGGTCTTAGACTCGTACTCTGGCCTACAGGTTAAGGTCTTAACTCTTACTCTGGCCTTCTGGTTAAGGTCTTAACTCTTACTCTGGCCTAATAGCTAAGGTCTTAGACTCGTACTCTGGCCTAATAGCTAAGGTCTTAGACTCGTACTCTGGCCTAATGGTTAAGGTCTTAACTCTTACTCTGGCCTAATAGCTAAGGTCTTAACTCTTACTCTGGCCTACTGGTGAAGGTCTTCACTCTTACTCTGGCCTAATAGCTAAGGTCTTAGACTCGTACTCTGGCCTAATGGTTAAGGTCTTAACTCTTACTCTGGCCTAATAGCTACGGTCTTAGACTCGTACTCTGGCCTACTGGTTAAGGTCTTAACTCTTACTCTGGCCTAATAGCTAAGGTCTTAACTCTTACTCTGGCCTACTGGTTAAGGTCTTAACTCTTACTCTGGCCTAATAGCTAAGGTCTTAGACTCGTACTCTGGCCTAATGGTTAAGGTCTTAACTCTTACTCTGGCCTAATAGCTAAGGTCTTAACTCTTACTCTGGCCTACTGGTTAAGGTCTTAACTCTTACTCTGGCCTAATAGCTAAGGTCTTAGATCCGTACTCTGGCCTAATAGCTAAGGTCTTAGACTCGGACTCTGGCCTAATGGTTAAGGTCTTAACTCTTACTCTGGCCTAATATTTAAGGTCTTAACTCTTACCCTGGCCTACTGGTTAAGGTCTTAACTCTTACCCTGGCCTAATGGTTAAGGTCTTAACTCTTTCTCTGGCCTAATGGTTAAGGTCTTAACTCTTTCTCTGGCCTAATGTTAAGGTCTTAACTCTTACTCTGGCCGCCTGGTTAAGGTCTTAACTCTTACTCTGGCCTAATAGCTAAGGTCTTAGACTCGTACTATGGCCTACAGGTTAAGGTCCTAACTCTTACTCTGGCCTACTGGTTAAGGTTTTAATTCTTACTCTGGCCTACTGGTTAAGTTCTTAACTCTTACTCTGGCCTACTGGTTAAGGTCTTAACTCTTTCTCTGGCCTAATGGTTAAGGTCTTAACTCTTACTCTGGCCTAATAGCTAAGGTCTTAACTCTTACTCTGGCCTAATAGCTAAGGTCTTAGACTCGTACTCCGGCCTACTGGTTAAGGTCTTAACTCTTACTCTGGCCTAATAGCTAAAGTCTTAACTTTTACTCTGGCATAATAGCTAAGGTCTTAGACTCGTACTCTGGCCTACTGTTTAAGGTCTTAGCTCTTACTCTGGCCTAATAGCTAAGGTCTTAGCTCTTACTCTGGCCTAATAGCTAAGGTCTTAGACTCGTACTCTGGCCTACTGGTTAAGGTCTTAACTCTTACTCTGGCCTAATAGCTAAGGTCTTAGACTCGTACTCTGGCCTAATGGTTAAGGTCTTAACTCTTACTCTGGCCTAATAGCTAAGGTCTTAACTCTTTCTCTGGCCTCATAGCTAAGGTTTTAGACTCGTACTCTGGCCTACTGGTTAAGGTCTTAACTCTTACTCTGGCCTACTGGTTAAGGTCTTAACTCTTACTCTGGCCTAATAGCTAAGGTCTTAGACTCGTACTCTGGCCTAATGGTTAAGGTCTTAACTCTTACTCTGGCCTAACAGCTAAGGTCTTAACTCTTACTCTGGCCTAATAGCTAAGGTCTTAACTCTTACTTTGGCCTAATAGCTAAGGTCTTAGACTCGTACTCTGGCCTACAGGTTAAGGTCTTAACTCTTACTCTGGCCTTCTGGTTAAGGTCTTAACTCTTACTCTGGCCTAATAGCTAAGGTATTAACTCTTACTCTGGCCTAATAGCTAAGGTCTTAGACTCGTACTATGGCCTACAGGTTAAGGTCATGACTCTTACTCTGGCCTACAGGTTAAGGTCTTAACTCTTACTCTGGCCTAATAGCTAAGGTCTTAGACTCGTACTGTGGCCTACTGGTTAAGGTCTTAACTCTTACTCTGGCCTACTGGTTAAGGTCTTAGCTCTTACTCTGGCCTAATAGCTGAGGTCTTAGACTCATACTATGGCCTACTGGTTAAGGTCTTAACTCTTACTCTGGCCTACAGGTTAAGGTCTTAACTCTTACTCTGGCCTAATAGCTAAGGTCTTAGACTCGTACTCTGGCCTACTGGTTAAGGTCTTAACTCTCACTCTGGCCTACTGGTTAAGGTCTTAACTCTTACTCTGGCCTAATAGCGAAGGTCTTAGACTCGTACTCTGGCCTAATAGATAAGGTCTTAGACTCGTACACTGGCCTAATGGTTAAGGTCTTAACTCTTACTCTGGCCTAATGTTTAAGGTCTTAACTCTTACCCCGGCCTACTGGTTAAGGTCTTAACTCTTACTCTGGCCTACTGGTTAAGGTCTTAACTCTTTCTCTGGCCTAATGATTAAGGTCTTAACTCTTACTCTGGTCTACTGGTTAAGGTCTTAACTATTACTCTGGCCTAATAGCTAAGGTCTTAGACTCGTACTCTGGCCTAATGGTTAAGGTCTTAACTCCTACTCTGGCCTAATAGCTAAGGTCTTAACTCTTACTCTGGCCTAATAGCTAAGGACTGAGACTCGTACTCTGGCCTACTGGTTAAGGTCTTAACGCTTACTCTGGCCTAATAGCTAAGGTCTTAACTCTTACTCTGGCCTAAAAGCTAAGGTCTTAGACTCATACTCTGGCCTACTGGTTAAGGTCTTAACTCTTACTGTTTCCTAATAGCTAAGGTCTTAACTCTTACTCTGGCCTAATAGCTAACGTCTTAGACTCGTAGTCTGGCCTACTGGTTAAGGTCTTATCTCTTACTCTGGCCTAATAGCTAAGGTCTTAACTCTTACTCTGGCCTAATAGCTAAGGTCTTAGACTCGTACTCTGCCTAATGGTTAAGGTCTTAACTCTTACTCTGGCCTAATAGCTAAGGTCTTAACTCTTACTCTGGCCTAATAGTTAAGGTCTTAGACTCGTACTCTGGCCTACAGGTTAAGGTCTTAACTCTTACTCTGGCCTACTGGTTAAGGTCTTAACTCTTACTCTGGCCTAATAGCTAAGGTCTTAGACTCGTACTCTGGCCTAATAGCTAAGGTCTTAGACTCGTACTCTGGCCTAATGGTTAAGGTCTTAACTCTTACTCTGGCCTAATAGCTAAGGTCTTAACTCTTACTCTGGCCTACTGGTGAAGGTCTTCACTCTTACTCTGGCCTAATAGCTAAGGTCTTAGACTCGTACTCTGGCCTAACGGTTAAGGTCTTAACTCTTACTCTGGCCTAATAGCTAAGGTCTTAACTCTTACTCTGGCCTAATAAATAAGGTCTTAGACTCGTACTCTGGCCTACAGGTTAAGGTCTTAACTCTTACTCTGGCCTACTGGTTAAGGTCTAAACTCTTACTCTGGCCTAATAGCTAAGGTCTTAACTCTTACTCTGGCCTAATACCTAAGGTCTTAGACTCGTACTATGGCCTACAGGTTACGGTCTTAACTCTTACTCTGGCCTACTGATTAAGGTCTTAACTCTTACTCTGGCCTAATAGCTAAGGTCTTAGACTCGTACTCTGGCCTAATGGATAAGGTCTTAACTCTTACTCTGGCCTAAGAGCTAAGGTCTTAACTCTTACTCTGGCCTAATAGCTAAGGTCTTAGACTCGTACTCTGGCCTACTGGTTAAGGTCTTAACTCCTACTCTGGCCTAATAGCTAAGGTCTTAACTCTTACTCTGGCCTAATAGCTAAGGTCTTAGACTCATACTCTGGCCTACTGGTTAAGGTCTTAACTCTTACTCTTTCCTAGTAGCTAAGGTCTTAACTCTTACTCTGGCCTAATAGGTAACGTCTTAGACTCGTACTCTGTCCTACTGGTTAAGGTCTTAACTCTTACTCTGGCCTAATAGCTAAGGTCTTAACTCTTACTCTGGCCTAATAGCTAAGGTCTTAACTCTTACTCTGGCCTACTGGTTAAGGTCTTAACTCTTACTCTGGCCTAATAGCTAAGGTCTTAGACTCGTACTCTGGCCTACTGGATAAGGTCTTAACTCTGACTCTGGCCTACTGGTTAAGGTCTTAACTCTTACTCTGGCCTAATAGCTAAGGTCTTAACTCTTACTTTGGCCTACTGATTAAGCTCTTAACTCTTACTCTGGCCTAATAGCTAAGGTCTTAACTCTTACTCTGGCTTACTGATTAAGGTCTTAACTCTTACTCTGGCCTAATAGCTAAGGTCTTAGACTCGTACTCGGGCCTAATGGTTAAGGTCTTAACTCTTACTCTGGCCTAATGGTTAAGGTCTTAACTCTTAATCTGGCCTACTGGTTAAGGTCGTAACTCTTACTCTGGCCTACTGGTTAAGGTCTTAACTCTTACTCTGGCCTAATAGCTAAGGTCTTAGACTTGCACTCTGGCCTAATAGCTAAGTTCTTAACTCTTACTCTGGCCAAATAGCTAAGGTCTTAGACTCGTACTATGGCCTACAAGTTAAGGTCTTAACTCTTACTCTGGCCTACTGGTTAAGGTCTTAACTCTTACACTTGCCTAATAGCTAAGGTCTTAGACTCTTAGTCTGGCCTACTGGTTAAGGTCTTAACTCTTACTCTGGCCTACTGGTTAAGGTCCTAACTCTTACTCTGGCCTTATAGCTAAGGTCTTAACTCTTACTCTGGCCTAATAGCTAAGGTCTAAGACTCGTACTATGTCCTACAGGTTAAAGGTCTTAACTCTTACTCTGGCCTAATAGCTAAGGTCTTAGACTCGTACTCTGGCCTACTGGTTAAGGTCTTAACTCTTACTCTGGCCTACTGGTTAAGGTCTTAACTCTTACTCTGGCCTAATAGCTGAGGTCTTAGACTCATACTCTGGCCTACTGGTTAAGGTCTTAACTCTTACTCTGGCCTAATAGCTAAGGTCTTAACTCTCACTCTGGCCTACTGGTTAAGGTCTTAACTCTTACTCTGGCCTAATAGCTAAGGTCTTAACTCTCACTCTGACCTACTGATTAAGGTCTTAACTTCTACTCTGGCTTAATAGCTAAGGTCTTAGACTCGTATTCTGGCCTAATGGTTAAGGTCTTGACTCTTACTCTGGCCTACAGGTTAAGGTCTTATCTCTTACTCTGGCCTAATAGCTAAGGTCTTAGATTCGTACTATGGCCTATAGGTTAAGTTCTTGACTCTTACTCTGGCCTAATAGCTAAGGTCTTAGACTCGTACTATGGCCTAATAGTTAAGGTCTTAAATCTTACTCTGGCCTACAGGTTAAGGTCTTAACTCTTACTCTGGCCTACTGGTTAAGGTCTTAACTCTTACTCTGGCCTACTGGTTAAGGTCTTAACTCTTACTCTGGCCTAATACCTAAGGTCTTAGACTCGTACTCTGGCCTAATGGTTACGGTCTTAACGCTTACTCTGGCCTAATAGCTAAGGTCTTAGACTCGTACTCTGGCCTAATAGCTAGGGTCTTAGACTCGTACTCTGGCCTAATGGTTAAGGTCTTAACTCTCACTCTGGCCTAATGTTTAAGGTCTTAACTCTTACCCTGGCCTACTGGTTAAGGTCTTAACTCTTACTCTGGCCTACTGGTTAAGGTCTAAACTCTTTCTCTGGCCTAATGGTTAAGGTCTTAACACTTTCTCTGGCCTAATGTTAAGGTCATAACTCTTACTCTGGCCTACTGGTTAAGGTCTTAACTCTTACTCTAGCCTAATAGCTAAGGTCTTAGACTCGTACTATGGCCTACAGGTTAAGGTCTTAACTCTTACTCTGGCCAACTGGTTAAGGTCTTAACTCTTACTCTGGCCTAATAGCTAAGGTCTTAGACTCGTGCTATGGCCTACAGGTTAAGGTCTTAACTCTTACTCTGGCCTACTGGTTAAGGTCTTAACTCTTACTCTGGCCTAATAGCGAAGGTCTTAGACTTGTACTATGGCCTACAGGTTAAGGTATTAACTCTTACTCTGGCCTAATAGCTAAGGTCTTAACTCTTACTCTGGCCTAATAGCTAAGGTCTGAGACTCGTACTCTGGCCTACTGGTTAAGGTCTTAACTCTTACTCTGGCCTATTGGTTAAGGTCTTAACTCTTACTCTGGCCTAATAGCTAAGGTCTTAACTCTTACTCTGGCCTACTGGTTAAGGTCTTAACTCTTACTCTGGCCTAATAGCTAAGGTCTTAGACTCGTACTCTGGTCTAATGTTTAAGGTCTTAACTCTTACTCTGGCCTAATAGCTAAGGTATTAGACTCGTACTCTGGCCTAATAGATAAGGTCTTAGACTCGTACACTGGCCTAATGGTTAAGGTCTTAACTCTTACTCTGGCCTAATGTTTAAGGTCTTAACTCTTACCCTGGCCTACTGGTTAAGGTCTTAACTCTTACTCTGGCCTACTGGTTAAGGTCTTAACTCTTTCTCTGGCCTAATGGTTAAGGTCTTAACTCTTACTCTGGCCTACTGGTTAAGGTCTTAACTCTTACTCTGGCCTAATAGCTAAGGTCTTAGACTCGTACTCTGGCCTAATGGTTAAGGTCTTAACTCCTACTCTGGCCTAATAGCTAAGGTCTTAACTCTTACTCTGGCCTAATAGCTAAGGACTTAGACTCGTACTCTGGCCTACTGGTTAAGGTCTTAACTCTTACTCTGGCCTAATAGCTAAGGTCTTAACTCTTACTCTGGCCTAAAAGCTAAGGTCTTAGACTCATACTCTGGCCTACTGGTTAAGGTCTTAACTCTTACTGTTTCCTAATAGCTAAGGTCTTAACTCTTACTCTGGCCTAATAGCTAACGTCTTAGACTCGTACTCTGGCCTACTGGTTAAGGTCTTATCTCTTACTCTGGCCTAATAGCTAAGGTCTTAACTCTTACTCTGGCCTAATAGCTAAGGTCTTAGACTCGTACTCTGGCCTAATGGTTAAGGTCTTAACTCTTACTCTGGCCTAATAGCTAAGGTCTTAACTCTTACTCTGGCCTAATAGTTAAGGTCTTAGACTCGTACTCTGGCCTACAGGTTAAGGTCTTAACTCTTACTCTGGCCTACTGGTTAAGGTCTTAACTCTTACTCTGGCCTAATAGCTAAGGTCTTAGACTCGTACTCTGGCCTAATAGCTAAGGTCTTAGACTCGTACTCTGGCCTAATGGTTAAGGTCTTAACTCTTACTCTGGCCTAATAGCTAAGGTCTTAACTCTTACTCTGGCCTACTGGTGAAGGTCTTCACTCTTACTCTGGCCTAAAAGCTAAGGTCTTAGACTCGTACTCTGGCCTAATGGTTAAGGTCTTAACTCTTACTCTGGCCTAATAGCTAAGGTCTTAACTCTTACTCTGGCCTAATAAATAAGGTCTTAGACTCGTACTCTGGCCTACAGGTTAAGGTCTTAACTCTTACTCTGGCCTACTGGTTAAGGTCTAAACTCTTACTCTGGCCTAATAGCTAAGGTCTTAACTCTTACTCTGGCCTAATACCTAAGGTCTTAGACTCGTACTATGGCCTACAGGTTACGGTCTTAACTCTTACTCTGGCCTACTGGTTAAGGTCTTAACTCTTACTCTGGCCTAATAGCTAAGGTCTTAGACTCGTACTCTGGCCTACTGGTTAAGGTCTTAACTCTTACTCTGGCCTACTGGTTAAGGTCTTAACTCTTACTCTGGCCTAATAGCTAACGTCTTAGACTCGTACTCTGGCCTAATGGTTAAGGTCTTAACTCTTACTCTGGCCTACTGGTTAAGGTCTTAACTCTTTCTCTGGCCTAATGGTTAAGGTCTTAACTCTTACTCTGGCATACTGGTTAAGGTCTTAACTCTTACTTTGGCCTAATAGTTAAGGTCTGAGACTCGTACTCTGGCCTAATGGTTAAGGTCTTAACTCTTACTCTGGCCTAATAGCTAAGGTCTTAACTCTTACTCTGGCCTAATAGCTAAGATCTTAGACTCGCACTCTGGCCTACTGGTTAAGGTCTTAACTCTTACTCTGGCCTAATAGCTCAGGTCCTAACTCTTACTCTGGCCTAATAGCTAAGGTCTTAGACTTGTACTCTGGCCTAATGGTTAAGGTCTTAACTCTTACTCTGGCCTAATAGCTAAGGTCTTAACTCTTACTCTGGCCTAATAGCTAAGGTCTTAGACTCGTACTCTGGCCTACTGGTTAAGGTCTTAACTCTTACTCTGGCCTAATAGCTAAGGTCTTAACTCTTACTCTGGCCTAATAGCTAAGGTCTTAGACTCATACTCTGGCCTACTGGTTAAGGTCTTAACTCTTACTCTTTCCTAATAGCTAAGGTCTTAACTCTTACTCTGGCCTAATAGCTAACGTCTTAGACTCGTACTCTGTCCTACTGGTTAAGGTCTTAACTCTTACTCTGGCCTAATAGCTAAGGTCTTAACTCTTACTCTGGCCTAATAGCTAAGGTCTTAACTCTTACTCTGGCCTACTGTTTAAGGTCTTAACTCTTACTCTGGCCTAATAGCTAAGGTCTTAGACTCGTACTCTGGCCTACTGGATAAGGTCTTAACTCTGACTCTGGCCTACTGGTTAAGGTCTTAACTCTTACTCTGGCCTAATAGCTAAGGTCTTAACTCTTACTTTGGCCCACTGATTAAGCTCTTAACTCTTACTCTGGCCTAAAAGCTAAGGTCTTAACTCTTACTCTGGCTTACTGATTAAGGTCTTAACTCTTACTCTGGCCTAATAGCTAAGGTCTTAGACTCGTACTCGGACCTAATGGTTAAGGTCTTAACTCTTACTCTGGCCTAATGGTTAAAGTCTTAACTCTTAATCTGGCCTACTGGTTAAGGTCTTAACTCTTACTCTGGCCTACTGGTTAAGGTCTTAACTCTTACTCTGGCCTAATAGCTAAGGTCTTAGACTTGCACTCTGGCCTAATAGCTAAGTTCTTAACTCTTACTCTGGCCAAATAGCTAAGGTCTTAGACTCGTACTATGGCCTACAAGTTAAGGTCTTAACTCTTACTCTGGCCTACTGGTTAAGGTCTTAACTCTTACACTTGCCTAATAGCTAAGGTCTTAGACTCTTAGTCTGGCCTACTGGTTAAGGTCTTAACTCTTACTCTGGCCTAATAGCTAAGGTCTTAACTCTTACTCTGGCCTAATAGCTAAGGTCTTAGACTCGTACTCTGGCCTACTGGTTAAGGTCTTAACTCTTACTCTGGCCTACTGGTTAAGGTCTTAACTCTTACTCTGGCCTAATAGCTGAGGTCTTAGACTCATACTATGGCCTACTGGTTAAGGTCTTAACTCTTACTCTGGCCTAATAGCTAAGGTCTTAACTCTCACTCTGACCTACTGATTAAGGTCTTAACTTCTACTCTGGCTTAATAGCTAAGGTCTTAGACTCGTATTCTGGCCTAATGGTTAAGGTCTTGACTCTTACTCTGGCCTACAGGTTAAGGTCTCAACTCTTACTCTGGCCTAATAGCTAAGGTCTTAGACTCGTACTATGGCCTACAGGTTAAGGTCTTAAGTCTTACTCTGGCCTAATAGCTAAGGTCTTAGACTCGTACTATGGCCTATAGGTTAAGTTCTTGACTCTTACTCTGGCCTAATAGCTAAGGTCTTAGACTCGTAATATGGCCTAATGGTTAAGGTCTTAAATCTTACTCTGGCCTACAGGTTAAGGTCTTAACTCTTACTCTGGCCTACTGGTTAAGGTCTTAACTCTTATTCTGGCCTACTGGTTAATGTCTTAACTCTTACTCTGGCCTAATAGCTAAGGTCTTTGACTCGCACTATGGCCTACAGGTTAACGTCTTAACTCTTTCTCTGGCATAATAGCTAAGGTCTTAGACTCTTACTCTGGCCTACTCGTTAAGGTGTTAACTCTTACTCTGGCCTACTGGTTAAGGTCTTAACTCTTACTCTGGCCTAATAGCTAAGGTCTTAGACTACTACTCTGGCCTACTGGTTAAGGTCTTAACTCTTACTCTGGCCTAATAGCTAAGGTCTTAACTCTTACTCTGGCCTAATAGTTAAGGTCTTAGACTCATACTCTGGCCTACAGGTTAAGGTCTTAACTCTTACTCTGGCCTACTGGTTAACGTCTTAACTCTTACTCTGGCCTAATAGCTAAGGTCTTAACTCTTACTCTGGCCTAATAGCTAAGGTCTTAGACTCGTACTATGGCCTACAGGTTAAGGTCTTATCTCTTACTCTGGCCAACTGGTTTAGGTCTTAACTCTGACTCTGGCCTAATAGCTAGTCTTAGACTCGTACTATGGCCTACATGTTAAGGTCTTAACTCTTACTCTGGCCTACTGGTTAAGGTCTTAACTCCTACTCTGGCCGAATAGCTAAGGTCTTAGAGTCGTACTATAGCCTACAGGTTAAGGTCTTAACTCTTACTCTGGCCTAATAGCTAAGGTCTTAGACTCGTACTCTGGCCTACTGGTTAAGGTCTTAACTCTTACTCTGGCCTAATAGCTAAGGTCTTAACTCTTACTCTGGCCTACTGGTTAAGGTCTTAACTCTTACTCTGGCCTAATAGCTAAGGTCTTAGACTCGTACTCTGGCCTAATGGTTAAGGTCTTAACTCTTACTCTGGCCTAATAGCTAAGGTCTTAACTCTTACTCTGGCCTACTGGTTAAGGTCTTAACTCTTACTCTGGCCTAATAGCTAAGGTCTTAGATCCGCACTCTGGCCTAATAGCTAAGGTCTTAGACTCGGACTCTGGCCTAATGGTTAAGGTCTTAACTCTTACTCTGGCCTAATATTTAAGGTCTTAACTCTTACCCTGGCCTACTGGTTAAGGTCTTAACTCGTACCCTGGCCTAATGGTTAAGGTCTTAACTCTTTCTCTGGCCTAATGGTTAAGGTCTTAACTCTTTCTCTGGCCTAATGTTAAGGTCTTAACTCTTACTCTGGCCGCCTGGTTAAGGTCTTAACTCTTACTCTGGCCTAATAGCTAAGGTCTTAGACTCGTACTATGGCCTACAGGTTAAGGTCCTAACTCTTACTCTGGCCTACCGGTTAAGGTTTTAATTCTTACTCTGGCCTACTGGTTAAGTTCTTAACTCTTACTCTGGCCTACTGGTTAAGGTCTTAACTCTTTCTGTGGCCTAATGGTTAAGGTCTTAACTCTTACTCTGGCCTAATAGCTAAGGTCTTAACTCTTACTCTGGCCTAATAGCTAAGGTCTTAGACTCGTACTCTGGCCTACTGGTTAAGGTCTTAACTCTTACTCTGGCCTAATAGCTAAAGTCTTAACTTTTACTCTGGCATAATAGCTAAGGTCTTAGACTCGTACTCTGGCCTACTGTTTAAGGTCTTAGCTCTTACTCTGGCCTAATAGCTAAGGTCTTAGCTCTTACTCTGGCCTAATAGCTAAGGTCTTAGACTCATACTCTGGCCTACTGGTTAAGGTCTTAACTCTTACTCTGGCCTAATAGCTAAGGTCTTAGACTCGTACTCTGGCCTAATGGTTAAGGTCTTAACTCTTACTCTGGCCTAATAGCTAAGGTCTTAACTCTTTCTCTGGCCTCATAGCTAAGGTTTTAGACTCGTACTCTGGCCTACTGGTTAAGGTCTTAACTCTTACTCTGGCCTACTGGTTAAGGTCTTAACTCTTACTCTGGCCTAATAGCTAAGGTCTTAGACTCGTACTCTGGCCTAATGGTTAAGGTCTTAACTCTTACTCTGGCCTAACAGCTAAGGTCTTAACTCTTACTCTGGCCTAATAGCTAAGGTCTTAACTCTTACTTTGGCCTAATAGCTAAGGTCTTAGACTCGTACTCTGGCCTACAGGTTAAGGTCTTAACTCTTACTCTGGCCTACTGGTTAAGGTCTTAACTCTTACTCTGGCCTAATAGCTAAGGTATTAACTCTTACTCTGGCCTAATAGCTAAGGTCTTAGACTCGTACTATGGCCTACAGGTTAAGGTCATGGCTCTTACTCTGGCCTACAGGTTAAGGTCTTAACTCTTACTCTGGCCTAATAGCTAAGGTCTTAGACTCGTACTGTGGCCTACTGGTTAAGGTCTTAACTCTTACTCTGGCCTACTGGTTAAGGTCTTAGCTCTTACTCTGGCCTAATAGCTGAGGTCTTAGACTCATACTATGGCCTACTGGTTAAGGTCTTAACTCTTACTCTGGCCTACAGGTTAAGGTCTTAACTCTTACTCTGGCCTAATAGCTAAGGTCTTAGACTCGTACTCTGGCCTACTGGTTAAGGTCGTAACTCTCACTCTGGCCTACTGGTTAAGGTCTTAACTCTTACTCTGGCCTAATAGCGAAGGTCTTAGACTCGTACTCTGGCCTAATAGATAAGGTCTTAGACTCGTACACTGGCCTAATGGTTAAGGTCTTAACTCTTACTCTGGCCTAATGTTTAAGGTCTTAACTCTTACCCCGGCCTACTGGTTAAGGTCTTAACTCTTACTCTGGCCTACTGGTTAAGGTCTTAACTCTTTCTCTGGCCTAATGATTAAGGTCTTAACTCTTACTCTGGTCTACTGGTTAAGGTCTTAACTCTTACTCTGGCCTAATAGCTAAGGTCTTAGACTCGTACTCTGGCCTAATGGTTAAGGTCTTAACTCCTACTCTGGCCTAATAGCTAAGGTCTTAACTCTTACTCTGGCCTAATAGCTAAGGACTGAGACTCGTACTCTGGCCTACTGGTTAAGGTCTTAACTCTTACTCTGGCCTAATAGCTAAGGTCTTAACTCTTACTCTGGCCTAAAAGCTAAGGTCTTAGACTCATACTCTGGCCTACTGGTTAAGGTCTTAACTCTTACTGTTTCCTAATAGCTAAGGTCTTAACTCTTACTCTGGCTTACTGATTAAGGTCTTAACTCTTACTCTGGCCTAATAGCTAAGGTCTTAGACTCGTACTCGGACCTAATGGTTAAGGTCTTAACTCTTACTCTGGCCTAATGGTTAAAGTCTTAACTCTTAATCTGGCCTACTGGTTAAGGTCTTAACTCTTACTCTGGCCTACTGGTTAAGGTCTTAACTCTTACTCTGGCCTAATAGCTAAGGTCTTAGACTTGCACTCTGGCCTAATAGCTAAGTTCTTAACTCTTACTCTGGCCAAATAGCTAAGGTCTTAGACTCGTACTATGGCCTACAAGTTAAGGTCTTAACTCTTACTCTGGCCTACTGGTTAAGGTCTTAACTCTTACACTTGCCTAATAGCTAAGGTCTTAGACTCTTAGTCTGGCCTACTGGTTAAGGTCTTAACTCTTACTCTGGCCTAATAGCTAAGGTCTTAACTCTTACTCTGGCCTAATAGCTAAGGTCTTAGACTCGTACTCTGGCCTACTGGTTAAGGTCTTAACTCTTACTCTGGCCTAATAGCTAAGGTCTTAGACTCGTACTCTGGCCTACTGGTTAAGGTCTTAACTCTTACTCTGGCCTACTGGTTAAGGTCTTAACTCTTACTCTGGCCTAATAGCTAACGTCTTAGACTCGTACTCTGGCCTAATGGTTAAGGTCTTAACTCTTACTCTGGCCTACTGGTTAAGGTCTTAACTCTTTCTCTGGCCTAATGGTTAAGGTCTTAACTCTTACTCTGGCATACTGGTTAAGGTCTTAACTCTTACTTTGGCCTAATAGTTAAGGTCTGAGACTCGTACTCTGGCCTAATGGTTAAGGTCTTAACTCTTACTCTGGCCTAATAGCTAAGGTCTTAACTCTTACTCTGGCCTAATAGCTAAGATCTTAGACTCGCACTCTGGCCTACTGGTTAAGGTCTTAACTCTTACTCTGGCCTAATAGCTCAGGTCCTAACTCTTACTGTGGCCTAATATCTAAGGTCTTAGACTCGTACTATGGCCTACAGGTTAAGGTCTTATCTCTTACTCTGGCCAACTGGTTTAGGTCTTAACTCTGACTCTGGCCTAATAGCTAGTCTTAGACTCGTACTATGGCCTACATGTTAAGGTCTTAACTCTTACTCTGGCCTACTGGTTAAGGTCTTAACTCCTACTCTGGCCGAATAGCTAAGGTCTTAGAGTCGTACTATAGCCTACAGGTTAAGGTCTTAACTCTTACTCTGGCCTAATAGCTAAGGTCTTAGACTCGTACTCTGGCCTACTGGTTAAGGTCTTAACTCTTACTCTGGCCTAATAGCTAAGGTCTTAACTCTTACTCTGGCCTACTGGTTAAGGTCTTAACTCTTACTCTGGCCTAATAGCTAAGGTCTTAGACTCGTACTCTGGCCTAATGGTTAAGGTCTTAACTCTTACTCTGGCCTAATAGCTAAGGTCTTAACTCTTACTCTGGCCTACTGGTTAAGGTCTTAACTCTTACTCTGGCCTAATAGCTAAGGTCTTAGATCCGCACTCTGGCCTAATAGCTAAGGTCTTAGACTCGGACTCTGGCCTAATGGTTAAGGTCTTAACTCTTACTCTGGCCTAATATTTAAGGTCTTAACTCTTACCCTGGCCTACTGGTTAAGGTCTTAACTCGTACCCTGGCCTAATGGTTAAGGTCTTAACTCTTTCTCTGGCCTAATGGTTAAGGTCTTAACTCTTTCTCTGGCCTAATGTTAAGGTCTTAACTCTTACTCTGGCCGCCTGGTTAAGGTCTTAACTCTTACTCTGGCCTAATAGCTAAGGTCTTAGACTCGTACTATGGCCTACAGGTTAAGGTCCTAACTCTTACTCTGGCCTACCGGTTAAGGTTTTAATTCTTACTCTGGCCTACTGGTTAAGTTCTTAACTCTTACTCTGGCCTACTGGTTAAGGTCTTAACTCTTTCTGTGGCCTAATGGTTAAGGTCTTAACTCTTACTCTGGCCTAATAGCTAAGGTCTTAACTCTTACTCTGGCCTAATAGCTAAGGTCTTAGACTCGTACTCTGGCCTACTGGTTAAGGTCTTAACTCTTACTCTGGCCTAATAGCTAAAGTCTTAACTTTTACTCTGGCATAATAGCTAAGGTCTTAGACTCGTACTCTGGCCTACTGTTTAAGGTCTTAGCTCTTACTCTGGCCTAATAGCTAAGGTCTTAGCTCTTACTCTGGCCTAATAGCTAAGGTCTTAGACTCATACTCTGGCCTACTGGTTAAGGTCTTAACTCTTACTCTGGCCTAATAGCTAAGGTCTTAGACTCGTACTCTGGCCTAATGGTTAAGGTCTTAACTCTTACTCTGGCCTAATAGCTAAGGTCTTAACTCTTTCTCTGGCCTCATAGCTAAGGTTTTAGACTCGTACTCTGGCCTACTGGTTAAGGTCTTAACTCTTACTCTGGCCTACTGGTTAAGGTCTTAACTCTTACTCTGGCCTAATAGCTAAGGTCTTAGACTCGTACTCTGGCCTAATGGTTAAGGTCTTAACTCTTACTCTGGCCTAACAGCTAAGGTCTTAACTCTTACTCTGGCCTAATAGCTAAGGTCTTAACTCTTACTTTGGCCTAATAGCTAAGGTCTTAGACTCGTACTCTGGCCTACAGGTTAAGGTCTTAACTCTTACTCTGGCCTACTGGTTAAGGTCTTAACTCTTACTCTGGCCTAATAGCTAAGGTATTAACTCTTACTCTGGCCTAATAGCTAAGGTCTTAGACTCGTACTATGGCCTACAGGTTAAGGTCATGGCTCTTACTCTGGCCTACAGGTTAAGGTCTTAACTCTTACTCTGGCCTAATAGCTAAGGTCTTAGACTCGTACTGTGGCCTACTGGTTAAGGTCTTAACTCTTACTCTGGCCTACTGGTTAAGGTCTTAGCTCTTACTCTGGCCTAATAGCTGAGGTCTTAGACTCATACTATGGCCTACTGGTTAAGGTCTTAACTCTTACTCTGGCCTACAGGTTAAGGTCTTAACTCTTACTCTGGCCTAATAGCTAAGGTCTTAGACTCGTACTCTGGCCTACTGGTTAAGGTCGTAACTCTCACTCTGGCCTACTGGTTAAGGTCTTAACTCTTACTCTGGCCTAATAGCGAAGGTCTTAGACTCGTACTCTGGCCTAATAGATAAGGTCTTAGACTCGTACACTGGCCTAATGGTTAAGGTCTTAACTCTTACTCTGGCCTAATGTTTAAGGTCTTAACTCTTACCCCGGCCTACTGGTTAAGGTCTTAACTCTTACTCTGGCCTACTGGTTAAGGTCTTAACTCTTTCTCTGGCCTAATGATTAAGGTCTTAACTCTTACTCTGGTCTACTGGTTAAGGTCTTAACTCTTACTCTGGCCTAATAGCTAAGGTCTTAGACTCGTACTCTGGCCTAATGGTTAAGGTCTTAACTCCTACTCTGGCCTAATAGCTAAGGTCTTAACTCTTACTCTGGCCTAATAGCTAAGGACTGAGACTCGTACTCTGGCCTACTGGTTAAGGTCTTAACTCTTACTCTGGCCTAATAGCTAAGGTCTTAACTCTTACTCTGGCCTAAAAGCTAAGGTCTTAGACTCATACTCTGGCCTACTGGTTAAGGTCTTAACTCTTACTGTTTCCTAATAGCTAAGGTCTTAACTCTTACTCTGGCTTACTGATTAAGGTCTTAACTCTTACTCTGGCCTAATAGCTAAGGTCTTAGACTCGTACTCGGACCTAATGGTTAAGGTCTTAACTCTTACTCTGGCCTAATGGTTAAAGTCTTAACTCTTAATCTGGCCTACTGGTTAAGGTCTTAACTCTTACTCTGGCCTACTGGTTAAGGTCTTAACTCTTACTCTGGCCTAATAGCTAAGGTCTTAGACTTGCACTCTGGCCTAATAGCTAAGTTCTTAACTCTTACTCTGGCCAAATAGCTAAGGTCTTAGACTCGTACTATGGCCTACAAGTTAAGGTCTTAACTCTTACTCTGGCCTACTGGTTAAGGTCTTAACTCTTACACTTGCCTAATAGCTAAGGTCTTAGACTCTTAGTCTGGCCTACTGGTTAAGGTCTTAACTCTTACTCTGGCCTAATAGCTAAGGTCTTAACTCTTACTCTGGCCTAATAGCTAAGGTCTTAGACTCGTACTCTGGCCTACTGGTTAAGGTCTTAACTCTTACTCTGGCCTAATAGCTAAGGTCTTAGACTCGTACTCTGGCCTACTGGTTAAGGTCTTAACTCTTACTCTGGCCTACTGGTTAAGGTCTTAACTCTTACTCTGGCCTAATAGCTAACGTCTTAGACTCGTACTCTGGCCTAATGGTTAAGGTCTTAACTCTTACTCTGGCCTACTGGTTAAGGTCTTAACTCTTTCTCTGGCCTAATGGTTAAGGTCTTAACTCTTACTCTGGCATACTGGTTAAGGTCTTAACTCTTACTTTGGCCTAATAGTTAAGGTCTGAGACTCGTACTCTGGCCTAATGGTTAAGGTCTTAACTCTTACTCTGGCCTAATAGCTAAGGTCTTAACTCTTACTCTGGCCTAATAGCTAAGATCTTAGACTCGCACTCTGGCCTACTGGTTAAGGTCTTAACTCTTACTCTGGCCTAATAGCTCAGGTCCTAACTCTTACTGTGGCCTAATATCTAAGGTCTTAGACTCGTACTATGGCCTACAGGTTAAGGTCTTATCTCTTACTCTGGCCAACTGGTTTAGGTCTTAACTCTGACTCTGGCCTAATAGCTAGTCTTAGACTCGTACTATGGCCTACATGTTAAGGTCTTAACTCTTACTCTGGCCTACTGGTTAAGGTCTTAACTCCTACTCTGGCCGAATAGCTAAGGTCTTAGAGTCGTACTATAGCCTACAGGTTAAGGTCTTAACTCTTACTCTGGCCTAATAGCTAAGGTCTTAGACTCGTACTCTGGCCTACTGGTTAAGGTCTTAACTCTTACTCTGGCCTAATAGCTAAGGTCTTAACTCTTACTCTGGCCTACTGGTTAAGGTCTTAACTCTTACTCTGGCCTAATAGCTAAGGTCTTAGACTCGTACTCTGGCCTAATGGTTAAGGTCTTAACTCTTACTCTGGCCTAATAGCTAAGGTCTTAACTCTTACTCTGGCCTACTGGTTAAGGTCTTAACTCTTACTCTGGCCTAATAGCTAAGGTCTTAGATCCGCACTCTGGCCTAATAGCTAAGGTCTTAGACTCGGACTCTGGCCTAATGGTTAAGGTCTTAACTCTTACTCTGGCCTAATATTTAAGGTCTTAACTCTTACCCTGGCCTACTGGTTAAGGTCTTAACTCGTACCCTGGCCTAATGGTTAAGGTCTTAACTCTTTCTCTGGCCTAATGGTTAAGGTCTTAACTCTTTCTCTGGCCTAATGTTAAGGTCTTAACTCTTACTCTGGCCGCCTGGTTAAGGTCTTAACTCTTACTCTGGCCTAATAGCTAAGGTCTTAGACTCGTACTATGGCCTACAGGTTAAGGTCCTAACTCTTACTCTGGCCTACCGGTTAAGGTTTTAATTCTTACTCTGGCCTACTGGTTAAGTTCTTAACTCTTACTCTGGCCTACTGGTTAAGGTCTTAACTCTTTCTGTGGCCTAATGGTTAAGGTCTTAACTCTTACTCTGGCCTAATAGCTAAGGTCTTAACTCTTACTCTGGCCTAATAGCTAAGGTCTTAGACTCGTACTCTGGCCTACTGGTTAAGGTCTTAACTCTTACTCTGGCCTAATAGCTAAAGTCTTAACTTTTACTCTGGCATAATAGCTAAGGTCTTAGACTCGTACTCTGGCCTACTGTTTAAGGTCTTAGCTCTTACTCTGGCCTAATAGCTAAGGTCTTAGCTCTTACTCTGGCCTAATAGCTAAGGTCTTAGACTCATACTCTGGCCTACTGGTTAAGGTCTTAACTCTTACTCTGGCCTAATAGCTAAGGTCTTAGACTCGTACTCTGGCCTAATGGTTAAGGTCTTAACTCTTACTCTGGCCTAATAGCTAAGGTCTTAACTCTTTCTCTGGCCTCATAGCTAAGGTTTTAGACTCGTACTCTGGCCTACTGGTTAAGGTCTTAACTCTTACTCTGGCCTACTGGTTAAGGTCTTAACTCTTACTCTGGCCTAATAGCTAAGGTCTTAGACTCGTACTCTGGCCTACTGGTTAAGGTCTTAACTCTTACTCTGGCCTAATAGCTAAGGTCTTAACTCTTACTCTGGCCTAAAAGCTAAGGTCTTAGACTCATACTCTGGCCTACTGGTTAAGGTCTTAACTCTTACTGTTTCCTAATAGCTAAGGTCTTAACTCTTACTCTGGCCTAATAGCTAACGTCTTAGACTCGTACTCTGGCCTACTGGTTAAGGTCTTATCTCTTACTCTGGCCTAATAGCTAAGGTCTTAACTCTTACTCTGGCCTAATAGCTAAGGTCTTAGACTCGTACTCTGGCCTAATGGTTAAGGTCTTAACTCTTACTCTGGCCTAATAGCTAAGGTCTTAACTCTTACTCTGGCCTAATAGTTAAGGTCTTAGACTCGTACTCTGGCCTACAGGTTAAGGTCTTAACTCTTACTCTGGCCTACTGGTTAAGGTCTTAACTCTTACTCTGGCCTAATAGCTAAGGTCTTAGACTCGTACTCTGGCCTAATAGCTAAGGTCTTAGACTCGTACTCTGGCCTAATGGTTAAGGTCTTAACTCTTACTCTGGCCTAATAGCTAAGGTCTTAACTCTTACTCTGGCCTACTGGTGAAGGTCTTCACTCTTACTCTGGCCTAAAAGCTAAGGTCTTAGACTCGTACTCTGGCCTAATGGTTAAGGTCTTAACTCTTACTCTGGCCTAATAGCTAAGGTCTTAACTCTTACTCTGGCCTAATAAATAAGGTCTTAGACTCGTACTCTGGCCTACAGGTTAAGGTCTTAACTCTTACTCTGGCCTACTGGTTAAGGTCTAAACTCTTACTCTGGCCTAATAGCTAAGGTCTTAACTCTTACTCTGGCCTAATACCTAAGGTCTTAGACTCGTACTATGGCCTACAGGTTACGGTCTTAACTCTTACTCTGGCCTACTGGTTAAGGTCTTAACTCTTACTCTGGCCTAATAGCTAAGGTCTTAGACTCGTACTCTGGCCTACTGGTTAAGGTCTTAACTCTTACTCTGGCCTACTGGTTAAGGTCTTAACTCTTACTCTGGCCTAATAGCTAACGTCTTAGACTCGTACTCTGGCCTAATGGTTAAGGTCTTAACTCTTACTCTGGCCTACTGGTTAAGGTCTTAACTCTTTCTCTGGCCTAATGGTTAAGGTCTTAACTCTTACTCTGGCATACTGGTTAAGGTCTTAACTCTTACTTTGGCCTAATAGTTAAGGTCTGAGACTCGTACTCTGGCCTAATGGTTAAGGTCTTAACTCTTACTCTGGCCTAATAGCTAAGGTCTTAACTCTTACTCTGGCCTAATAGCTAAGATCTTAGACTCGCACTCTGGCCTACTGGTTAAGGTCTTAACTCTTACTCTGGCCTAATAGCTCAGGTCCTAACTCTTACTCTGGCCTAATAGCTAAGGTCTTAGACTTGTACTCTGGCCTAATGGTTAAGGTCTTAACTCTTACTCTGGCCTAATAGCTAAGGTCTTAACTCTTACTCTGGCCTAATAGCTAAGGTCTTAGACTCGTACTCTGGCCTACTGGTTAAGGTCTTAACTCTTACTCTGGCCTAATAGCTAAGGTCTTAACTCTTACTCTGGCCTAATAGCTAAGGTCTTAGACTCATACTCTGGCCTACTGGTTAAGGTCTTAACTCTTACTCTTTCCTAATAGCTAAGGTCTTAACTCTTACTCTGGCCTAATAGCTAACGTCTTAGACTCGTACTCTGTCCTACTGGTTAAGGTCTTAACTCTTACTCTGGCCTAATAGCTAAGGTCTTAACTCTTACTCTGGCCTAATAGCTAAGGTCTTAACTCTTACTCTGGCCTACTGTTTAAGGTCTTAACTCTTACTCTGGCCTAATAGCTAAGGTCTTAGACTCGTACTCTGGCCTACTGGATAAGGTCTTAACTCTGACTCTGGCCTACTGGTTAAGGTCTTAACTCTTACTCTGGCCTAATAGCTAAGGTCTTAACTCTTACTTTGGCCCACTGATTAAGCTCTTAACTCTTACTCTGGCCTAAAAGCTAAGGTCTTAACTCTTACTCTGGCTTACTGATTAAGGTCTTAACTCTTACTCTGGCCTAATAGCTAAGGTCTTAGACTCGTACTCGGACCTAATGGTTAAGGTCTTAACTCTTACTCTGGCCTAATGGTTAAAGTCTTAACTCTTAATCTGGCCTACTGGTTAAGGTCTTAACTCTTACTCTGGCCTACTGGTTAAGGTCTTAACTCTTACTCTGGCCTAATAGCTAAGGTCTTAGACTTGCACTCTGGCCTAATAGCTAAGTTCTTAACTCTTACTCTGGCCAAATAGCTAAGGTCTTAGACTCGTACTATGGCCTACAAGTTAAGGTCTTAACTCTTACTCTGGCCTACTGGTTAAGGTCTTAACTCTTACACTTGCCTAATAGCTAAGGTCTTAGACTCTTAGTCTGGCCTACTGGTTAAGGTCTTAACTCTTACTCTGGCCTAATAGCTAAGGTCTTAACTCTTACTCTGGCCTAATAGCTAAGGTCTTAGACTCGTACTCTGGCCTACTGGTTAAGGTCTTAACTCTTACTCTGGCCTACTGGTTAAGGTCTTAACTCTTACTCTGGCCTAATAGCTGAGGTCTTAGACTCATACTATGGCCTACTGGTTAAGGTCTTAACTCTTACTCTGGCCTAATAGCTAAGGTCTTAACTCTCACTCTGACCTACTGATTAAGGTCTTAACTTCTACTCTGGCTTAATAGCTAAGGTCTTAGACTCGTATTCTGGCCTAATGGTTAAGGTCTTGACTCTTACTCTGGCCTACAGGTTAAGGTCTCAACTCTTACTCTGGCCTAATAGCTAAGGTCTTAGACTCGTACTATGGCCTACAGGTTAAGGTCTTAAGTCTTACTCTGGCCTAATAGCTAAGGTCTTAGACTCGTACTATGGCCTATAGGTTAAGTTCTTGACTCTTACTCTGGCCTAATAGCTAAGGTCTTAGACTCGTAATATGGCCTAATGGTTAAGGTCTTAAATCTTACTCTGGCCTACAGGTTAAGGTCTTAACTCTTACTCTGGCCTACTGGTTAAGGTCTTAACTCTTATTCTGGCCTACTGGTTAATGTCTTAACTCTTACTCTGGCCTAATAGCTAAGGTCTTTGACTCGCACTATGGCCTACAGGTTAACGTCTTAACTCTTTCTCTGGCATAATAGCTAAGGTCTTAGACTCTTACTCTGGCCTACTCGTTAAGGTGTTAACTCTTACTCTGGCCTACTGGTTAAGGTCTTAACTCTTACTCTGGCCTAATAGCTAAGGTCTTAGACTACTACTCTGGCCTACTGGTTAAGGTCTTAACTCTTACTCTGGCCTAATAGCTAAGGTCTTAACTCTTACTCTGGCCTAATAGTTAAGGTCTTAGACTCATACTCTGGCCTACAGGTTAAGGTCTTAACTCTTACTCTGGCCTACTGGTTAACGTCTTAACTCTTACTCTGGCCTAATAGCTAAGGTCTTAACTCTTACTCTGGCCTAATAGCTAAGGTCTTAGACTCGTACTATGGCCTACAGGTTAAGGTCTTATCTCTTACTCTGGCCAACTGGTTTAGGTCTTAACTCTGACTCTGGCCTAATAGCTAGTCTTAGACTCGTACTATGGCCTACATGTTAAGGTCTTAACTCTTACTCTGGCCTACTGGTTAAGGTCTTAACTCCTACTCTGGCCGAATAGCTAAGGTCTTAGAGTCGTACTATAGCCTACAGGTTAAGGTCTTAACTCTTACTCTGGCCTAATAGCTAAGGTCTTAGACTCGTACTCTGGCCTACTGGTTAAGGTCTTAACTCTTACTCTGGCCTAATAGCTAAGGTCTTAACTCTTACTCTGGCCTACTGGTTAAGGTCTTAACTCTTACTCTGGCCTAATAGCTAAGGTCTTAGACTCGTACTCTGGCCTAATGGTTAAGGTCTTAACTCTTACTCTGGCCTAATAGCTAAGGTCTTAACTCTTACTCTGGCCTACTGGTTAAGGTCTTAACTCTTACTCTGGCCTAATAGCTAAGGTCTTAGATCCGCACTCTGGCCTAATAGCTAAGGTCTTAGACTCGGACTCTGGCCTAATGGTTAAGGTCTTAACTCTTACTCTGGCCTAATATTTAAGGTCTTAACTCTTACCCTGGCCTACTGGTTAAGGTCTTAACTCGTACCCTGGCCTAATGGTTAAGGTCTTAACTCTTTCTCTGGCCTAATGGTTAAGGTCTTAACTCTTTCTCTGGCCTAATGTTAAGGTCTTAACTCTTACTCTGGCCGCCTGGTTAAGGTCTTAACTCTTACTCTGGCCTAATAGCTAAGGTCTTAGACTCGTACTATGGCCTACAGGTTAAGGTCCTAACTCTTACTCTGGCCTACCGGTTAAGGTTTTAATTCTTACTCTGGCCTACTGGTTAAGTTCTTAACTCTTACTCTGGCCTACTGGTTAAGGTCTTAACTCTTTCTGTGGCCTAATGGTTAAGGTCTTAACTCTTACTCTGGCCTAATAGCTAAGGTCTTAACTCTTACTCTGGCCTAATAGCTAAGGTCTTAGACTCGTACTCTGGCCTACTGGTTAAGGTCTTAACTCTTACTCTGGCCTAATAGCTAAAGTCTTAACTTTTACTCTGGCATAATAGCTAAGGTCTTAGACTCGTACTCTGGCCTACTGTTTAAGGTCTTAGCTCTTACTCTGGCCTAATAGCTAAGGTCTTAGCTCTTACTCTGGCCTAATAGCTAAGGTCTTAGACTCATACTCTGGCCTACTGGTTAAGGTCTTAACTCTTACTCTGGCCTAATAGCTAAGGTCTTAGACTCGTACTCTGGCCTAATGGTTAAGGTCTTAACTCTTACTCTGGCCTAATAGCTAAGGTCTTAACTCTTTCTCTGGCCTCATAGCTAAGGTTTTAGACTCGTACTCTGGCCTACTGGTTAAGGTCTTAACTCTTACTCTGGCCTACTGGTTAAGGTCTTAACTCTTACTCTGGCCTAATAGCTAAGGTCTTAGACTCGTACTCTGGCCTAATGGTTAAGGTCTTAACTCTTACTCTGGCCTAACAGCTAAGGTCTTAACTCTTACTCTGGCCTAATAGCTAAGGTCTTAACTCTTACTTTGGCCTAATAGCTAAGGTCTTAGACTCGTACTCTGGCCTACAGGTTAAGGTCTTAACTCTTACTCTGGCCTACTGGTTAAGGTCTTAACTCTTACTCTGGCCTAATAGCTAAGGTATTAACTCTTACTCTGGCCTAATAGCTAAGGTCTTAGACTCGTACTATGGCCTACAGGTTAAGGTCATGGCTCTTACTCTGGCCTACAGGTTAAGGTCTTAACTCTTACTCTGGCCTAATAGCTAAGGTCTTAGACTCGTACTGTGGCCTACTGGTTAAGGTCTTAACTCTTACTCTGGCCTACTGGTTAAGGTCTTAGCTCTTACTCTGGCCTAATAGCTGAGGTCTTAGACTCATACTATGGCCTACTGGTTAAGGTCTTAACTCTTACTCTGGCCTACAGGTTAAGGTCTTAACTCTTACTCTGGCCTAATAGCTAAGGTCTTAGACTCGTACTCTGGCCTACTGGTTAAGGTCGTAACTCTCACTCTGGCCTACTGGTTAAGGTCTTAACTCTTACTCTGGCCTAATAGCGAAGGTCTTAGACTCGTACTCTGGCCTAATAGATAAGGTCTTAGACTCGTACACTGGCCTAATGGTTAAGGTCTTAACTCTTACTCTGGCCTAATGTTTAAGGTCTTAACTCTTACCCCGGCCTACTGGTTAAGGTCTTAACTCTTACTCTGGCCTACTGGTTAAGGTCTTAACTCTTTCTCTGGCCTAATGATTAAGGTCTTAACTCTTACTCTGGTCTACTGGTTAAGGTCTTAACTCTTACTCTGGCCTAATAGCTAAGGTCTTAGACTCGTACTCTGGCCTAATGGTTAAGGTCTTAACTCCTACTCTGGCCTAATAGCTAAGGTCTTAACTCTTACTCTGGCCTAATAGCTAAGGACTGAGACTCGTACTCTGGCCTACTGGTTAAGGTCTTAACTCTTACTCTGGCCTAATAGCTAAGGTCTTAACTCTTACTCTGGCCTAAAAGCTAAGGTCTTAGACTCATACTCTGGCCTACTGGTTAAGGTCTTAACTCTTACTGTTTCCTAATAGCTAAGGTCTTAACTCTTACTCTGGCTTACTGATTAAGGTCTTAACTCTTACTCTGGCCTAATAGCTAAGGTCTTAGACTCGTACTCGGACCTAATGGTTAAGGTCTTAACTCTTACTCTGGCCTAATGGTTAAAGTCTTAACTCTTAATCTGGCCTACTGGTTAAGGTCTTAACTCTTACTCTGGCCTACTGGTTAAGGTCTTAACTCTTACTCTGGCCTAATAGCTAAGGTCTTAGACTTGCACTCTGGCCTAATAGCTAAGTTCTTAACTCTTACTCTGGCCAAATAGCTAAGGTCTTAGACTCGTACTATGGCCTACAAGTTAAGGTCTTAACTCTTACTCTGGCCTACTGGTTAAGGTCTTAACTCTTACACTTGCCTAATAGCTAAGGTCTTAGACTCTTAGTCTGGCCTACTGGTTAAGGTCTTAACTCTTACTCTGGCCTAATAGCTAAGGTCTTAACTCTTACTCTGGCCTAATAGCTAAGGTCTTAGACTCGTACTCTGGCCTACTGGTTAAGGTCTTAACTCTTACTCTGGCCTAATAGCTAAGGTCTTAGACTCGTACTCTGGCCTACTGGTTAAGGTCTTAACTCTTACTCTGGCCTACTGGTTAAGGTCTTAACTCTTACTCTGGCCTAATAGCTAACGTCTTAGACTCGTACTCTGGCCTAATGGTTAAGGTCTTAACTCTTACTCTGGCCTACTGGTTAAGGTCTTAACTCTTTCTCTGGCCTAATGGTTAAGGTCTTAACTCTTACTCTGGCATACTGGTTAAGGTCTTAACTCTTACTTTGGCCTAATAGTTAAGGTCTGAGACTCGTACTCTGGCCTAATGGTTAAGGTCTTAACTCTTACTCTGGCCTAATAGCTAAGGTCTTAACTCTTACTCTGGCCTAATAGCTAAGATCTTAGACTCGCACTCTGGCCTACTGGTTAAGGTCTTAACTCTTACTCTGGCCTAATAGCTCAGGTCCTAACTCTTACTGTGGCCTAATATCTAAGGTCTTAGACTCGTACTATGGCCTACAGGTTAAGGTCTTATCTCTTACTCTGGCCAACTGGTTTAGGTCTTAACTCTGACTCTGGCCTAATAGCTAGTCTTAGACTCGTACTATGGCCTACATGTTAAGGTCTTAACTCTTACTCTGGCCTACTGGTTAAGGTCTTAACTCCTACTCTGGCCGAATAGCTAAGGTCTTAGAGTCGTACTATAGCCTACAGGTTAAGGTCTTAACTCTTACTCTGGCCTAATAGCTAAGGTCTTAGACTCGTACTCTGGCCTACTGGTTAAGGTCTTAACTCTTACTCTGGCCTAATAGCTAAGGTCTTAACTCTTACTCTGGCCTACTGGTTAAGGTCTTAACTCTTACTCTGGCCTAATAGCTAAGGTCTTAGACTCGTACTCTGGCCTAATGGTTAAGGTCTTAACTCTTACTCTGGCCTAATAGCTAAGGTCTTAACTCTTACTCTGGCCTACTGGTTAAGGTCTTAACTCTTACTCTGGCCTAATAGCTAAGGTCTTAGATCCGCACTCTGGCCTAATAGCTAAGGTCTTAGACTCGGACTCTGGCCTAATGGTTAAGGTCTTAACTCTTACTCTGGCCTAATATTTAAGGTCTTAACTCTTACCCTGGCCTACTGGTTAAGGTCTTAACTCGTACCCTGGCCTAATGGTTAAGGTCTTAACTCTTTCTCTGGCCTAATGGTTAAGGTCTTAACTCTTTCTCTGGCCTAATGTTAAGGTCTTAACTCTTACTCTGGCCGCCTGGTTAAGGTCTTAACTCTTACTCTGGCCTAATAGCTAAGGTCTTAGACTCGTACTATGGCCTACAGGTTAAGGTCCTAACTCTTACTCTGGCCTACCGGTTAAGGTTTTAATTCTTACTCTGGCCTACTGGTTAAGTTCTTAACTCTTACTCTGGCCTACTGGTTAAGGTCTTAACTCTTTCTGTGGCCTAATGGTTAAGGTCTTAACTCTTACTCTGGCCTAATAGCTAAGGTCTTAACTCTTACTCTGGCCTAATAGCTAAGGTCTTAGACTCGTACTCTGGCCTACTGGTTAAGGTCTTAACTCTTACTCTGGCCTAATAGCTAAAGTCTTAACTTTTACTCTGGCATAATAGCTAAGGTCTTAGACTCGTACTCTGGCCTACTGTTTAAGGTCTTAGCTCTTACTCTGGCCTAATAGCTAAGGTCTTAGCTCTTACTCTGGCCTAATAGCTAAGGTCTTAGACTCATACTCTGGCCTACTGGTTAAGGTCTTAACTCTTACTCTGGCCTAATAGCTAAGGTCTTAGACTCGTACTCTGGCCTAATGGTTAAGGTCTTAACTCTTACTCTGGCCTAATAGCTAAGGTCTTAACTCTTTCTCTGGCCTCATAGCTAAGGTTTTAGACTCGTACTCTGGCCTACTGGTTAAGGTCTTAACTCTTACTCTGGCCTACTGGTTAAGGTCTTAACTCTTACTCTGGCCTAATAGCTAAGGTCTTAGACTCGTACTCTGGCCTAATGGTTAAGGTCTTAACTCTTACTCTGGCCTAACAGCTAAGGTCTTAACTCTTACTCTGGCCTAATAGCTAAGGTCTTAACTCTTACTTTGGCCTAATAGCTAAGGTCTTAGACTCGTACTCTGGCCTACAGGTTAAGGTCTTAACTCTTACTCTGGCCTACTGGTTAAGGTCTTAACTCTTACTCTGGCCTAATAGCTAAGGTATTAACTCTTACTCTGGCCTAATAGCTAAGGTCTTAGACTCGTACTATGGCCTACAGGTTAAGGTCATGGCTCTTACTCTGGCCTACAGGTTAAGGTCTTAACTCTTACTCTGGCCTAATAGCTAAGGTCTTAGACTCGTACTGTGGCCTACTGGTTAAGGTCTTAACTCTTACTCTGGCCTACTGGTTAAGGTCTTAGCTCTTACTCTGGCCTAATAGCTGAGGTCTTAGACTCATACTATGGCCTACTGGTTAAGGTCTTAACTCTTACTCTGGCCTACAGGTTAAGGTCTTAACTCTTACTCTGGCCTAATAGCTAAGGTCTTAGACTCGTACTCTGGCCTACTGGTTAAGGTCGTAACTCTCACTCTGGCCTACTGGTTAAGGTCTTAACTCTTACTCTGGCCTAATAGCGAAGGTCTTAGACTCGTACTCTGGCCTAATAGATAAGGTCTTAGACTCGTACACTGGCCTAATGGTTAAGGTCTTAACTCTTACTCTGGCCTAATGTTTAAGGTCTTAACTCTTACCCCGGCCTACTGGTTAAGGTCTTAACTCTTACTCTGGCCTACTGGTTAAGGTCTTAACTCTTTCTCTGGCCTAATGATTAAGGTCTTAACTCTTACTCTGGTCTACTGGTTAAGGTCTTAACTCTTACTCTGGCCTAATAGCTAAGGTCTTAGACTCGTACTCTGGCCTAATGGTTAAGGTCTTAACTCCTACTCTGGCCTAATAGCTAAGGTCTTAACTCTTACTCTGGCCTAATAGCTAAGGACTGAGACTCGTACTCTGGCCTACTGGTTAAGGTCTTAACTCTTACTCTGGCCTAATAGCTAAGGTCTTAACTCTTACTCTGGCCTAAAAGCTAAGGTCTTAGACTCATACTCTGGCCTACTGGTTAAGGTCTTAACTCTTACTGTTTCCTAATAGCTAAGGTCTTAACTCTTACTCTGGCTTACTGATTAAGGTCTTAACTCTTACTCTGGCCTAATAGCTAAGGTCTTAGACTCGTACTCGGACCTAATGGTTAAGGTCTTAACTCTTACTCTGGCCTAATGGTTAAAGTCTTAACTCTTAATCTGGCCTACTGGTTAAGGTCTTAACTCTTACTCTGGCCTACTGGTTAAGGTCTTAACTCTTACTCTGGCCTAATAGCTAAGGTCTTAGACTTGCACTCTGGCCTAATAGCTAAGTTCTTAACTCTTACTCTGGCCAAATAGCTAAGGTCTTAGACTCGTACTATGGCCTACAAGTTAAGGTCTTAACTCTTACTCTGGCCTACTGGTTAAGGTCTTAACTCTTACACTTGCCTAATAGCTAAGGTCTTAGACTCTTAGTCTGGCCTACTGGTTAAGGTCTTAACTCTTACTCTGGCCTAATAGCTAAGGTCTTAACTCTTACTCTGGCCTAATAGCTAAGGTCTTAGACTCGTACTCTGGCCTACTGGTTAAGGTCTTAACTCTTACTCTGGCCTAATAGCTAAGGTCTTAGACTCGTACTCTGGCCTACTGGTTAAGGTCTTAACTCTTACTCTGGCCTACTGGTTAAGGTCTTAACTCTTACTCTGGCCTAATAGCTAACGTCTTAGACTCGTACTCTGGCCTAATGGTTAAGGTCTTAACTCTTACTCTGGCCTACTGGTTAAGGTCTTAACTCTTTCTCTGGCCTAATGGTTAAGGTCTTAACTCTTACTCTGGCATACTGGTTAAGGTCTTAACTCTTACTTTGGCCTAATAGTTAAGGTCTGAGACTCGTACTCTGGCCTAATGGTTAAGGTCTTAACTCTTACTCTGGCCTAATAGCTAAGGTCTTAACTCTTACTCTGGCCTAATAGCTAAGATCTTAGACTCGCACTCTGGCCTACTGGTTAAGGTCTTAACTCTTACTCTGGCCTAATAGCTCAGGTCCTAACTCTTACTGTGGCCTAATATCTAAGGTCTTAGACTCGTACTATGGCCTACAGGTTAAGGTCTTATCTCTTACTCTGGCCAACTGGTTTAGGTCTTAACTCTGACTCTGGCCTAATAGCTAGTCTTAGACTCGTACTATGGCCTACATGTTAAGGTCTTAACTCTTACTCTGGCCTACTGGTTAAGGTCTTAACTCCTACTCTGGCCGAATAGCTAAGGTCTTAGAGTCGTACTATAGCCTACAGGTTAAGGTCTTAACTCTTACTCTGGCCTAATAGCTAAGGTCTTAGACTCGTACTCTGGCCTACTGGTTAAGGTCTTAACTCTTACTCTGGCCTAATAGCTAAGGTCTTAACTCTTACTCTGGCCTACTGGTTAAGGTCTTAACTCTTACTCTGGCCTAATAGCTAAGGTCTTAGACTCGTACTCTGGCCTAATGGTTAAGGTCTTAACTCTTACTCTGGCCTAATAGCTAAGGTCTTAACTCTTACTCTGGCCTACTGGTTAAGGTCTTAACTCTTACTCTGGCCTAATAGCTAAGGTCTTAGATCCGCACTCTGGCCTAATAGCTAAGGTCTTAGACTCGGACTCTGGCCTAATGGTTAAGGTCTTAACTCTTACTCTGGCCTAATATTTAAGGTCTTAACTCTTACCCTGGCCTACTGGTTAAGGTCTTAACTCGTACCCTGGCCTAATGGTTAAGGTCTTAACTCTTTCTCTGGCCTAATGGTTAAGGTCTTAACTCTTTCTCTGGCCTAATGTTAAGGTCTTAACTCTTACTCTGGCCGCCTGGTTAAGGTCTTAACTCTTACTCTGGCCTAATAGCTAAGGTCTTAGACTCGTACTATGGCCTACAGGTTAAGGTCCTAACTCTTACTCTGGCCTACCGGTTAAGGTTTTAATTCTTACTCTGGCCTACTGGTTAAGTTCTTAACTCTTACTCTGGCCTACTGGTTAAGGTCTTAACTCTTTCTGTGGCCTAATGGTTAAGGTCTTAACTCTTACTCTGGCCTAATAGCTAAGGTCTTAACTCTTACTCTGGCCTAATAGCTAAGGTCTTAGACTCGTACTCTGGCCTACTGGTTAAGGTCTTAACTCTTACTCTGGCCTAATAGCTAAAGTCTTAACTTTTACTCTGGCATAATAGCTAAGGTCTTAGACTCGTACTCTGGCCTACTGTTTAAGGTCTTAGCTCTTACTCTGGCCTAATAGCTAAGGTCTTAGCTCTTACTCTGGCCTAATAGCTAAGGTCTTAGACTCATACTCTGGCCTACTGGTTAAGGTCTTAACTCTTACTCTGGCCTAATAGCTAAGGTCTTAGACTCGTACTCTGGCCTAATGGTTAAGGTCTTAACTCTTACTCTGGCCTAATAGCTAAGGTCTTAACTCTTTCTCTGGCCTCATAGCTAAGGTTTTAGACTCGTACTCTGGCCTACTGGTTAAGGTCTTAACTCTTACTCTGGCCTACTGGTTAAGGTCTTAACTCTTACTCTGGCCTAATAGCTAAGGTCTTAGACTCGTACTCTGGCCTAATGGTTAAGGTCTTAACTCTTACTCTGGCCTAACAGCTAAGGTCTTAACTCTTACTCTGGCCTAATAGCTAAGGTCTTAACTCTTACTTTGGCCTAATAGCTAAGGTCTTAGACTCGTACTCTGGCCTACAGGTTAAGGTCTTAACTCTTACTCTGGCCTACTGGTTAAGGTCTTAACTCTTACTCTGGCCTAATAGCTAAGGTATTAACTCTTACTCTGGCCTAATAGCTAAGGTCTTAGACTCGTACTATGGCCTACAGGTTAAGGTCATGGCTCTTACTCTGGCCTACAGGTTAAGGTCTTAACTCTTACTCTGGCCTAATAGCTAAGGTCTTAGACTCGTACTGTGGCCTACTGGTTAAGGTCTTAACTCTTACTCTGGCCTACTGGTTAAGGTCTTAGCTCTTACTCTGGCCTAATAGCTGAGGTCTTAGACTCATACTATGGCCTACTGGTTAAGGTCTTAACTCTTACTCTGGCCTACAGGTTAAGGTCTTAACTCTTACTCTGGCCTAATAGCTAAGGTCTTAGACTCGTACTCTGGCCTACTGGTTAAGGTCGTAACTCTCACTCTGGCCTACTGGTTAAGGTCTTAACTCTTACTCTGGCCTAATAGCGAAGGTCTTAGACTCGTACTCTGGCCTAATAGATAAGGTCTTAGACTCGTACACTGGCCTAATGGTTAAGGTCTTAACTCTTACTCTGGCCTAATGTTTAAGGTCTTAACTCTTACCCCGGCCTACTGGTTAAGGTCTTAACTCTTACTCTGGCCTACTGGTTAAGGTCTTAACTCTTTCTCTGGCCTAATGATTAAGGTCTTAACTCTTACTCTGGTCTACTGGTTAAGGTCTTAACTCTTACTCTGGCCTAATAGCTAAGGTCTTAGACTCGTACTCTGGCCTAATGGTTAAGGTCTTAACTCCTACTCTGGCCTAATAGCTAAGGTCTTAACTCTTACTCTGGCCTAATAGCTAAGGACTGAGACTCGTACTCTGGCCTACTGGTTAAGGTCTTAACTCTTACTCTGGCCTAATAGCTAAGGTCTTAACTCTTACTCTGGCCTAAAAGCTAAGGTCTTAGACTCATACTCTGGCCTACTGGTTAAGGTCTTAACTCTTACTGTTTCCTAATAGCTAAGGTCTTAACTCTTACTCTGGCTTACTGATTAAGGTCTTAACTCTTACTCTGGCCTAATAGCTAAGGTCTTAGACTCGTACTCGGACCTAATGGTTAAGGTCTTAACTCTTACTCTGGCCTAATGGTTAAAGTCTTAACTCTTAATCTGGCCTACTGGTTAAGGTCTTAACTCTTACTCTGGCCTACTGGTTAAGGTCTTAACTCTTACTCTGGCCTAATAGCTAAGGTCTTAGACTTGCACTCTGGCCTAATAGCTAAGTTCTTAACTCTTACTCTGGCCAAATAGCTAAGGTCTTAGACTCGTACTATGGCCTACAAGTTAAGGTCTTAACTCTTACTCTGGCCTACTGGTTAAGGTCTTAACTCTTACACTTGCCTAATAGCTAAGGTCTTAGACTCTTAGTCTGGCCTACTGGTTAAGGTCTTAACTCTTACTCTGGCCTAATAGCTAAGGTCTTAACTCTTACTCTGGCCTAATAGCTAAGGTCTTAGACTCGTACTCTGGCCTACTGGTTAAGGTCTTAACTCTTACTCTGGCCTAATAGCTAAGGTCTTAGACTCGTACTCTGGCCTACTGGTTAAGGTCTTAACTCTTACTCTGGCCTACTGGTTAAGGTCTTAACTCTTACTCTGGCCTAATAGCTAACGTCTTAGACTCGTACTCTGGCCTAATGGTTAAGGTCTTAACTCTTACTCTGGCCTACTGGTTAAGGTCTTAACTCTTTCTCTGGCCTAATGGTTAAGGTCTTAACTCTTACTCTGGCATACTGGTTAAGGTCTTAACTCTTACTTTGGCCTAATAGTTAAGGTCTGAGACTCGTACTCTGGCCTAATGGTTAAGGTCTTAACTCTTACTCTGGCCTAATAGCTAAGGTCTTAACTCTTACTCTGGCCTAATAGCTAAGATCTTAGACTCGCACTCTGGCCTACTGGTTAAGGTCTTAACTCTTACTCTGGCCTAATAGCTCAGGTCCTAACTCTTACTCTGGCCTAATAGCTAAGGTCTTAGACTTGTACTCTGGCCTAATGGTTAAGGTCTTAACTCTTACTCTGGCCTAATAGCTAAGGTCTTAACTCTTACTCTGGCCTAATAGCTAAGGTCTTAGACTCGTACTCTGGCCTACTGGTTAAGGTCTTAACTCTTACTCTGGCCTAATAGCTAAGGTCTTAACTCTTACACTGGCCTAATAGCTAAGGTCTTAGACTCATACTCTGGCCTACTGGTTAAGGTCTTAACTCTTACTCTTTCCTAATAGCTAAGGTCTTAACTCTTACTCTGGCCTAATAGCTAACGTCTTAGACTCGTACTCTGTCCTACTGGTTAAGGTCTTAACTCTTACTCTGGCCTAATAGCTAAGGTCTTAACTCTTACTCTGGCCTAATAGCTAAGGTCTTAACTCTTACTCTGGCCTACTGTTTAAGGTCTTAACTCTTACTCTGGCCTAATAGCTAAGGTCTTAGACTCGTACTCTGGCCTACTGGATAAGGTCTTAACTCTGACTCTGGCCTACTGGTTAAGGTCTTAACTCTTACTCTGGCCTAATAGCTAAGGTCTTAACTCTTACTTTGGCCCACTGATTAAGCTCTTAACTCTTACTCTGGCCTAATAGCTAAGGTCTTAACTCTTACTCTGGCTTACTGATTAAGGTCTTAACTCTTACTCTGGCCTAATAGCTAAGGTCTTAGACTCGTACTCGGACCTAATGGTTAAGGTCTTAACTCTTACTCTGGCCTAATGGTTAAAGTCTTAACTCTTAATCTGGCCTACTGGTTAAGGTCTTAACTCTTACTCTGGCCTACTGGTTAAGGTCTTAACTCTTACTCTGGCCTAATAGCTAAGGTCTTAGACTTGCACTCTGGCCTAATAGCTAAGTTCTTAACTCTTACTCTGGCCAAATAGCTAAGGTCTTAGACTCGTACTATGGCCTACAAGTTAAGGTCTTAACTCTTACTCTGGCCTACTGGTTAAGGTCTTAACTCTTACACTTGCCTAATAGCTAAGGTCTTAGACTCTTAGTCTGGCCTACTGGTTAAGGTCTTAACTCTTACTCTGGCCTAATAGCTAAGGTCTTAACTCTTACTCTGGCCTAATAGCTAAGGTCTTAGACTCGTACTCTGGCCTACTGGTTAAGGTCTTAACTCTTACTCTGGCCTACTGGTTAAGGTCTTAACTCTTACTCTGGCCTAATAGCTGAGGTCTTAGACTCATACTATGGCCTACTGGTTAAGGTCTTAACTCTTACTCTGGCCTAATAGCTAAGGTCTTAACTCTCACTCTGACCTACTGATTAAGGTCTTAACTTCTACTCTGGCTTAATAGCTAAGGTCTTAGACTCGTATTCTGGCCTAATGGTTAAGGTCTTGACTCTTACTCTGGCCTACAGGTTAAGGTCTCAACTCTTACTCTGGCCTAATAGCTAAGGTCTTAGACTCGTACTATGGCCTACAGGTTAAGGTCTTAAGTCTTACTCTGGCCTAATAGCTAAGGTCTTAGACTCGTACTATGGCCTATAGGTTAAGTTCTTGACTCTTACTCTGGCCTAATAGCTAAGGTCTTAGACTCGTAATATGGCCTAATGGTTAAGGTCTTAAATCTTACTCTGGCCTACAGGTTAAGGTCTTAACTCTTACTCTGGCCTACTGGTTAAGGTCTTAACTCTTATTCTGGCCTACTGGTTAATGTCTTAACTCTTACTCTGGCCTAATAGCTAAGGTCTTTGACTCGCACTATGGCCTACAGGTTAACGTCTTAACTCTTTCTCTGGCATAATAGCTAAGGTCTTAGACTCTTACTCTGGCCTACTCGTTAAGGTGTTAACTCTTACTCTGGCCTACTGGTTAAGGTCTTAACTCTTACTCTGGCCTAATAGCTAAGGTCTTAGACTACTACTCTGGCCTACTGGTTAAGGTCTTAACTCTTACTCTGGCCTAATAGCTAAGGTCTTAACTCTTACTCTGGCCTAATAGTTAAGGTCTTAGACTCATACTCTGGCCTACAGGTTAAGGTCTTAACTCTTACTCTGGCCTACTGGTTAAAGTCTTAACTCTTACTCTGGCCTAATAGCTAAGGTCTTAACTCTTACTCTGGCCTAATAGCTAAGGTCTTAGACTCGTACTATGGCCTACAGGTTAAGGTCTTATCTCTTACTCTGGCCAACTGGTTTAGGTCTTAACTCTGACTCTGGCCTAATAGCTAGTCTTAGACTCGTACTATGGCCTACATGTTAAGGTCTTAACTCTTACTCTGGCCTACTGGTTAAGGTCTTAACTCCTACTCTGGCCGAATAGCTAAGGTCTTAGAGTCGTACTATAGCCTACAGGTTAAGGTCTTAACTCTTACTCTGGCCTAATAGCTAAGGTCTTAGACTCGTACTCTGGCCTACTGGTTAAGGTCTTAACTCTTACTCTGGCCTAATAGCTAAGGTCTTAACTCTTACTCTGGCCTACTGGTTAAGGTCTTAACTCTTACTCTGGCCTAATAGCTAAGGTCTTAGACTCGTACTCTGGCCTAATGGTTAAGGTCTTAACTCTTACTCTGGCCTAATAGCTAAGGTCTTAACTCTTACTCTGGCCTACTGGTTAAGGTCTTAACTCTTACTCTGGCCTAATAGCTAAGGTCTTAGATCCGCACTCTGGCCTAATAGCTAAGGTCTTAGACTCGGACTCTGGCCTAATGGTTAAGGTCTTAACTCTTACTCTGGCCTAATATTTAAGGTCTTAACTCTTACCCTGGCCTACTGGTTAAGGTCTTAACTCGTACCCTGGCCTAATGGTTAAGGTCTTAACTCTTTCTCTGGCCTAATGGTTAAGGTCTTAACTCTTTCTCTGGCCTAATGTTAAGGTCTTAACTCTTACTCTGGCCGCCTGGTTAAGGTCTTAACTCTTACTCTGGCCTAATAGCTAAGGTCTTAGACTCGTACTATGGCCTACAGGTTAAGGTCCTAACTCTTACTCTGGCCTACCGGTTAAGGTTTTAATTCTTACTCTGGCCTACTGGTTAAGTTCTTAACTCTTACTCTGGCCTACTGGTTAAGGTCTTAACTCTTTCTGTGGCCTAATGGTTAAGGTCTTAACTCTTACTCTGGCCTAATAGCTAAGGTCTTAACTCTTACTCTGGCCTAATAGCTAAGGTCTTAGACTCGTACTCTGGCCTACTGGTTAAGGTCTTAACTCTTACTCTGGCCTAATAGCTAAAGTCTTAACTTTTACTCTGGCATAATAGCTAAGGTCTTAGACTCGTACTCTGGCCTACTGTTTAAGGTCTTAGCTCTTACTCTGGCCTAATAGCTAAGGTCTTAGCTCTTACTCTGGCCTAATAGCTAAGGTCTTAGACTCATACTCTGGCCTACTGGTTAAGGTCTTAACTCTTACTCTGGCCTAATAGCTAAGGTCTTAGACTCGTACTCTGGCCTAATGGTTAAGGTCTTAACTCTTACTCTGGCCTAATAGCTAAGGTCTTAACTTTTTCTCTGGCCTCATAGCTAAGGTTTTAGACTCGTACTCTGGCCTACTGGTTAAGGTCTTAACTCTTACTCTGGCCTACTGGTTAAGGTCTTAACTCTTACTCTGGCCTAATAGCTAAGGTCTTAGACTCGTACTCTGGCCTAATGGTTAAGGTCTTAACTCTTACTCTGGCCTAACAGCTAAGGTCTTAACTCTTACTCTGGCCTAATAGCTAAGGTCTTAACTCTTACTTTGGCCTAATAGCTAAGGTCTTAGACTCGTACTCTGGCCTACAGGTTAAGGTCTTAACTCTTACTCTGGCCTACTGGTTAAGGTCTTAACTCTTACTCTGGCCTAATAGCTAAGGTATTAACTCTTACTCTGGCCTAATAGCTAAGGTCTTAGACTCGTACTATGGCCTACAGGTTAAGGTCATGGCTCTTACTCTGGCCTACAGGTTAAGGTCTTAACTCTTACTCTGGCCTAATAGCTAAGGTCTTAGACTCGTACTGTGGCCTACTGGTTAAGGTCTTAACTCTTACTCTGGCCTACTGGTTAAGGTCTTAGCTCTTACTCTGGCCTAATAGCTGAGGTCTTAGACTCATACTATGGCCTACTGGTTAAGGTCTTAACTCTTACTCTGGCCTACAGGTTAAGGTCTTAACTCTTACTCTGGCCTAATAGCTAAGGTCTTAGACTCGTACTCTGGCCTACTGGTTAAGGTCGTAACTCTCACTCTGGCCTACTGGTTAAGGTCTTAACTCTTACTCTGGCCTAATAGCGAAGGTCTTAGACTCGTACTCTGGCCTAATAGATAAGGTCTTAGACTCGTACACTGGCCTAATGGTTAAGGTCTTAACTCTTACTCTGGCCTAATGTTTAAGGTCTTAACTCTTACCCCGGCCTACTGGTTAAGGTCTTAACTCTTACTCTGGCCTACTGGTTAAGGTCTTAACTCTTTCTCTGGCCTAATGATTAAGGTCTTAACTCTTACTCTGGTCTACTGGTTAAGGTCTTAACTCTTACTCTGGCCTAATAGCTAAGGTCTTAGACTCGTACTCTGGCCTAATGGTTAAGGTCTTAACTCCTACTCTGGCCTAATAGCTAAGGTCTTAACTCTTACTCTGGCCTAATAGCTAAGGACTGAGACTCGTACTCTGGCCTACTGGTTAAGGTCTTAACTCTTACTCTGGCCTAATAGCTAAGGTCTTAACTCTTACTCTGGCCTAAAAGCTAAGGTCTTAGACTCATACTCTGGCCTACTGGTTAAGGTCTTAACTCTTACTGTTTCCTAATAGCTAAGGTCTTAACTCTTACTCTGGCCTAATAGCTAACGTCTTAGACTCGTACTCTGGCCTACTGGTTAAGGTCTTATCTCTTACTCTGGCCTAATAGCTAAGGTCTTAACTCTTACTCTGGCCTAATAGCTAAGGTCTTAGACTCGTACTCTGGCCTAATGGTTAAGGTCTTAACTCTTACTCTGGCCTAATAGCTAAGGTCTTAACTCTTACTCTGGCCTAATAGTTAAGGTCTTAGACTCGTACTCTGGCCTACAGGTTAAGGTCTTAACTCTTACTCTGGCCTACTGGTTAAGGTCTTAACTCTTACTCTGGCCTAATAGCTAAGGTCTTAGACTCGTACTCTGGCCTAATAGCTGAGGTCTTAGACTCATACTATGGCCTACTGGTTAAGGTCTTAACTCTTACTCTGGCCTAATAGCTAAGGTCTTAACTCTCACTCTGACCTACTGATTAAGGTCTTAACTTCTACTCTGGCTTAATAGCTAAGGTCTTAGACTCGTATTCTGGCCTAATGGTTAAGGTCTTGACTCTTACTCTGGCCTACAGGTTAAGGTCTCAACTCTTACTCTGGCCTAATAGCTAAGGTCTTAGACTCGTACTATGGCCTACAGGTTAAGGTCTTAAGTCTTACTCTGGCCTAATAGCTAAGGTCTTAGACTCGTACTATGGCCTATAGGTTAAGTTCTTGACTCTTACTCTGGCCTAATAGCTAAGGTCTTAGACTCGTACTATGGCCTAATGGTTAAGGTCTTAAATCTTACTCTGGCCTACTGGTTAAGGTCTTAACTCTTATTCTGGCCTACTGGTTAATGTCTTAACTCTTACTCTGGCCTAATAGCTAAGGTCTTTGACTCGCACTATGGCCTACAGGTTAACGTCTTAACTCTTTCTCTGGCATAATAGCTAAGGTCTTAGACTCTTACTCTGGCCTACTCGTTAAGGTGTTAACTCTTACTCTGGCCTACTGGTTAAGGTCTTAACTCTTACTCTGGCCTAATAGCTAAGGTCTTAGACTACTACTCTGGCCTACTGGTTAAGGTCTTAACTCTTACTCTGGCCTAATAGCTAAGGTCTTAACTCTTACTCTGGCCTAATAGTTAAGGTCTTAGACTCATACTCTGGCCTACAGGTTAAGGTCTTAACTCTTACTCTGGCCTACTGGTTAAGGTCTTAACTCTTACTCTGGCCTAATAGCTAAGGTCTTAACTCTTACTCTGGCCTAATAGCTAAGGTCTTAGACTCGTACTATGGCCTACAGGTTAAGGTCTTATCTCTTACTCTGGCCAACTGGTTTAGGTCTTAACTCTGACTCTGGCCTAATAGCTAGTCTTAGACTCGTACTATGGCCTACATGTTAAGGTCTTAACTCTTACTCTGGCCTACTGGTTAAGGTCTTAACTCCTACTCTGGCCGAATAGCTAAGGTCTTAGAGTCGTACTATAGCCTACAGGTTAAGGTCTTAACTCTTACTCTGGCCTAATAGCTAAGGTCTTAGACTCGTACTCTGGCCTACTGGTTAAGGTCTTAACTCTTACTCTGGCCTAATAGCTAAGGTCTTAACTCTTACTCTGGCCTACTGGTTAAGGTCTTAACTCTTACTCTGGCCTAATAGCTAAGGTCTTAGACTCGTACTCTGGCCTAATGGTTAAGGTCTTAACTCTTACTCTGGCCTAATAGCTAAGGTCTTAACTCTTACTCTGGCCTACTGGTTAAGGTCTTAACTCTTACTCTGGCCTAATAGCTAAGGTCTTAGATCCGCACTCTGGCCTAATAGCTAAGGTCTTAGACTCGGACTCTGGCCTAATGGTTAAGGTCTTAACTCTTACTCTGGCCTAATATTTAAGGTCTTAACTCTTACCCTGGCCTACTGGTTAAGGTCTTAACTCGTACCCTGGCCTAATGGTTAAGGTCTTAACTCTTTCTCTGGCCTAATGGTTAAGGTCTTAACTCTTTCTCTGGCCTAATGTTAAGGTCTTAACTCTTACTCTGGCCGCCTGGTTAAGGTCTTAACTCTTACTCTGGCCTAATAGCTAAGGTCTTAGACTCGTACTATGGCCTACAGGTTAAGGTCCTAACTCTTACTCTGGCCTACTGGTTAAGGTTTTAATTCTTACTCTGGCCTACTGGTTAAGTTCTTAACTCTTACTCTGGCCTACTGTTTAAGGTCTTAACTCTTACTCTGGCCTAATAGCTAAGGTCTTAGACTCGTACTCTGGCCTACTGGATAAGGTCTTAACTCTGACTCTGGCCTACTGGTTAAGGTCTTAACTCTTACTCTGGCCTAATAGCTAAGGTCTTAACTCTTACTTTGGCCCACTGATTAAGCTCTTAACTCTTACTCTGGCCTAATAGCTAAGGTCTTAACTCTTACTCTGGCTTACTGATTAAGGTCTTAACTCTTACTCTGGCCTAATAGCTAAGGTCTTAGACTCGTACTCGGACCTAATGGTTAAGGTCTTAACTCTTACTCTGGCCTAATGGTTAAGGTCTTAACTCTTAATCTGGCCTACTGGTTAAGGTCTTAACTCTTACTCTGGCCTACTGGTTAAGGTCTTAACTCTTACTCTGGCCTAATAGCTAAGGTCTTAGACTTGCACTCTGGCCTAATAGCTAAGTTCTTAACTCTTACTCTGGCCAAATAGCTAAAGTCTTAGACTCGTACTATGGCCTACAAGTTAAGGTCTTAACTCTTACTCTGGCCTACTGGTTAAGGTCTTAACTCTTACACTTGCCTAATAGCTAAGGTCTTAGACTCTTAGTCTGGCCTACTGGTTAAGGTCTTAACTCTTACTCTGGCCTAATAGCTAAGGTCTTAACTCTTACTCTGGCCTAATAGCTAAGGTCTTAGACTCGTACTCTGGCCTACTGGTTAAGGTCTTAACTCTTACTCTGGCCTACTGGTTAAGGTCTTAACTCTTACTCTGGCCTAATAGCTGAGGTCTTAGACTCATACTATGGCCTACTGGTTAAGGTCTTAACTCTTACTCTGGCCTAATAGCTAAGGTCTTAACTCTCACTCTGACCTACTGATTAAGGTCTTAACTTCTACTCTGGCTTAATAGCTAAGGTCTTAGACTCGTATTCTGGCCTAATGGTTAAGGTCTTGACTCTTACTCTGGCCTACAGGTTAAGGTCTCAACTCTTACTCTGGCCTAATAGCTAAGGTCTTAGACTCGTACTATGGCCTACAGGTTAAGGTCTTAAGTCTTACTCTGGCCTAATAGCTAAGGTCTTAGACTCGTACTATGGCCTATAGGTTAAGTTCTTGACTCTTACTCTGGCCTAATAGCTAAGGTCTTAGACTCGTACTATGGCCTAATGGTTAAGGTCTTAAATCTTACTCTGGCCTACAGGTTAAGGTCTTAACTCTTACTCTGGCCTACTGGTTAAGGTCTTAACTCTTATTCTGGCCTACTGGTTAATGTCTTAACTCTTACTCTGGCCTAATAGCTAAGGTCTTTGACTCGCACTATGGCCTACAGGTTAACGTCTTAACTCTTTCTCTGGCATAATAGCTAAGGTCTTAGACTCTTACTCTGGCCTACTCGTTAAGGTGTTAACTCTTACTCTGGCCTACTGGTTAAGGTCTTAACTCTTACTCTGGCCTAATAGCTAAGGTCTTAGACTACTACTCTGGCCTACTGGTTAAGGTCTTAACTCTTACTCTGGCCTAATAGCTAAGGTCTTAACTCTTACTCTGGCCTAATAGTTAAGGTCTTAGACTCATACTCTGGCCTACAGGTTAAGGTCTTAACTCTTACTCTGGCCTACTGGTTAAGGTCTTAACTCTTACTCTGGCCTAATAGCTAAGGTCTTAACTCTTACTCTGGCCTAATAGCTAAGGTCTTAGACTCGTACTATGGCCTACAGGTTAAGGTCTTATCTCTTACTCTGGCCAACTGGTTTAGGTCTTAACTCTGACTCTGGCCTAATAGCTAGTCTTAGACTCGTACTATGGCCTACATGTTAAGGTCTTAACTCTTACTCTGGCCTACTGGTTAAGGTCTTAACTCCTACTCTGGCCGAATAGCTAAGGTCTTAGAGTCGTACTATAGCCTACAGGTTAAGGTCTTAACTCTTACTCTGGCCTAATAGCTAAGGTCTTAGACTCGTACTCTGGCCTACTGGTTAAGGTCTTAACTCTTACTCTGGCCTAATAGCTAAGGTCTTAACTCTTACTCTGGCCTACTGGTTAAGGTCTTAACTCTTACTCTGGCCTAATAGCTAAGGTCTTAGACTCGTACTCTGGCCTAATGGTTAAGGTCTTAACTCTTACTCTGGCCTAATAGCTAAGGTCTTAACTCTTACTCTGGCCTACTGGTTAAGGTCTTAACTCTTACTCTGGCCTAATAGCTAAGGTCTTAGATCCGCACTCTGGCCTAATAGCTAAGGTCTTAGACTCGGACTCTGGCCTAATGGTTAAGGTCTTAACTCTTACTCTGGCCTAATATTTAAGGTCTTAACTCTTACCCTGGCCTACTGGTTAAGGTCTTAACTCGTACCCTGGCCTAATGGTTAAGGTCTTAACTCTTTCTCTGGCCTAATGGTTAAGGTCTTAACTCTTTCTCTGGCCTAATGTTAAGGTCTTAACTCTTACTCTGGCCGCCTGGTTAAGGTCTTAACTCTTACTCTGGCCTAATAGCTAAGGTCTTAGACTCGTACTATGGCCTACAGGTTAAGGTCCTCACTCTTACTCTGGCCTACTGGTTAAGGTTTTAATTCTTACTCTGGCCTACTGGTTAAGTTCTTAACTCTTACTCTGGCCTACTGGTTAAGGTCTTAACTCTTTCTCTGGCCTAATGGTTAAGGTCTTAACTCTTACTCTGGCCTAATAGCTAAGGTCTTAACTCTTACTCTGGCCTAATAGCTAAGGTCTTAGACTCGTACTCTGGCCTACTGGTTAAGGTCTTAACTCTTACTCTGGCCTAATAGCTAAAGTCTTAACTTTTACTCTGGCATAATAGCTAAGGTCTTAGACTCGTACTCTGGCCTACTGTTTAAGGTCTTAGCTCTTACTCTGGCCTAATAGCTAAGGTCTTAGCTCTTACTCTGGCCTAATAGCTAAGGTCTTAGACTCATACTCTGGCCTACTGGTTAAGGTCTTAACTCTTACTCTGGCCTAATAGCTAAGGTCTTAGACTCGTACTCTGGCCTAATGGTTAAGGTCTTAACTCTTACTCTGGCCTAATAGCTAAGGTCTTAACTCTTTCTCTGGCCTCATAGCTAAGGTTTTAGACTCGTACTCTGGCCTACTGGTTAAGGTCTTAACTCTTACTCTGGCCTACTGGTTAAGGTCTTAACTCTTACTCTGGCCTAATAGCTAAGGTCTTAGACTCGTACTCTGGCCTAATGGTTAAGGTCTTAACTCTTACTCTGGCCTAACAGCTAAGGTCTTAACTCTTACTCTGGCCTAATAGCTAAGGTCTTAACTCTTACTTTGGCCTAATAGCTAAGGTCTTAGACTCGTACTCTGGCCTACAGGTTAAGGTCTTAACTCTTACTCTGGCCTACTGGTTAAGGTCTTAACTCTTACTCTGGCCTAATAGCTAAGGTATTAACTCTTACTCTGGCCTAATAGCTAAGGTCTTAGACTCGTACTATGGCCTACAGGTTAAGGTCATGGCTCTTACTCTGGCCTACAGGTTAAGGTCTTAACTCTTACTCTGGCCTAATAGCTAAGGTCTTAGACTCGTACTGTGGCCTACTGGTTAAGGTCTTAACTCTTACTCTGGCCTACTGGTTAAGGTCTTAGCTCTTACTCTGGCCTAATAGCTGAGGTCTTAGACTCATACTATGGCCTACTGGTTAAGGTCTTAACTCTTACTCTGGCCTACAGGTTAAGGTCTTAACTCTTACTCTGGCCTAATAGCTAAGGTCTTAGACTCGTACTCTGGCCTACTGGTTAAGGTCGTAACTCTCACTCTGGCCTACTGGTTAAGGTCTTAACTCTTACTCTGGCCTAATAGTGAAGGTCTTAGACTCGTACTCTGGCCTAATAGATAAGGTCTTAGACTCGTACACTGGCCTAATGGTTAAGGTCTTAACTCTTACTCTGGCCTAATGTTTAAGGTCTTAACTCTTACCCCGGCCTACTGGTTAAGGTCTTAACTCTTACTCTGGCCTACTGGTTAAGGTCTTAACTCTTTCTCTGGCCTAATGATTAAGGTCTTAACTCTTACTCTGGTCTACTGGTTAAGGTCTTAACTCTTACTCTGGCCTAATAGCTAAGGTCTTAGACTCGTACTCTGGCCTAATGGTTAAGGTCTTAACTCCTACTCTGGCCTAATAGCTAAGGTCTTAACTCTTACTCTGGCCTAATAGCTAAGGACTGAGACTCGTACTCTGGCCTACTGGTTAAGGTCTTAACTCTTACTCTGGCCTAATAGCTAAGGTCTTAACTCTTACTCTGGCCTAAAAGCTAAGGTCTTAGACTCATACTCTGGCCTACTGGTTAAGGTCTTAACTCTTACTGTTTCCTAATAGCTAAGGTCTTAACTCTTACTCTGGCCTAATAGCTAACGTCTTAGACTCGTACTCTGGCCTACTGGTTAAGGTCTTATCTCTTACTCTGGCCTAATAGCTAAGGTCTTAACTCTTACTCTGGCCTAATAGCTAAGGTCTTAGACTCGTACTCTGGCCTAATGGTTAAGGTCTTAACTCTTACTCTGGCCTAATAGCTAAGGTCTTAACTCTTACTCTGGCCTAATAGTTAAGGTCTTAGACTCGTACTCTGGCCTACAGGTTAAGGTCTTAACTCTTACTCTGGCCTACTGGTTAAGGTCTTAACTCTTACTCTGGCCTAATAGCTAAGGTCTTAGACTCGTACTCTGGCCTAATAGCTGAGGTCTTAGACTCATACTATGGCCTACTGGTTAAGGTCTTAACTCTTACTCTGGCCTAATAGCTAAGGTCTTAACTGTCACTCTGACCTACTGATTAAGGTCTTAACTTCTACTCTGGCTTAATAGCTAAGGTCTTAGACTCGTATTCTGGCCTAATGGTTAAGGTCTTGACTCTTACTCTGGCCTACAGGTTAAGGTCTCAACTCTTACTCTGGCCTAATAGCTAAGGTCTTAGACTCGTACTATGGCCTACAGGTTAAGGTCTCAAGTCTTACTCTGGCCTAATAGCTAAGGTCTTAGACTCGTACTATGGCCTATAGGTTAAGTTCTTGACTCTTACTCTGGCCTAATAGCTAAGGTCTTAGACTCGTACTATGGCCTAATGGTTAAGGTCTTAAATCTTACTCTGGCCTACAGGTTAAGGTCTTAACTCTTACTCTGGCCTACTGGTTAAGGTCTTAACTCTTATTCTGGCCTACTGGTTAATGTCTTAACTCTTACTCTGGCCTAATAGCTAAGGTCTTTGACTCGCACTATGGCCTACAGGTTAACGTCTTAACTCTTTCTCTGGCATAATAGCTAAGGTCTTAGACTCTTACTCTGGCCTACTCGTTAAGGTGTTAACTCTTACTCTGGCCTACTGGTTAAGGTCTTAACTCTTACTCTGGCCTAATAGCTAAGGTCTTAGACTACTACTCTGGCCTACTGGTTAAGGTCTTAACTCTTACTCTGGCCTAATAGCTAAGGTCTTAACTCTTACTCTGGCCTAATAGTTAAGGTCTTAGACTCATACTCTGGCCTACAGGTTAAGGTCTTAACTCTTACTCTGGCCTACTGGTTAAGGTCTTAACTCTTACTCTGGCCTAATAGCTAAGGTCTTAACTCTTACTCTGGCCTAATAGCTAAGGTCTTAGACTCGTACTATGGCCTACAGGTTAAGGTCTTATCTCTTACTCTGGCCAACTGGTTTAGGTCTTAACTCTGACTCTGGCCTAATAGCTAGTCTTAGACTCGTACTATGGCCTACATGTTAAGGTCTTAACTCTTACTCTGGCCTACTGGTTAAGGTCTTAACTCCTACTCTGGCCGAATAGCTAAGGTCTTAGAGTCGTACTATAGCCTAAAGGTTAAGGTCTTAACTCTTACTCTGGCCTAATAGCTAAGGTCTTAGACTCGTACTCTGGCCTACTGGTTAAGGTCTTAACTCTTACTCTGGCCTAATAGCTAAGGTCTTAACTCTTACTCTGGCCTACTGGTTAAGGTCTTAACTCTTACTCTGGCCTAATAGCTAAGGTCTTAGACTCGTACTCTGGCCTAATGGTTAAGGACTTAACTCTTACTCTGGCCTAATAGCTAAGGTCTTAACTCTTACTCTGGCCTACTGGTTAAGGTCTTAACTCTTACTCTGGCCTAATAGCTAAGGTCTTAGATCCGCACTCTGGCCTAATAGCTAAGGTCTTAGACTCGGACTCTGGCCTAATGGTTAAGGTCTTAACTCTTACTCTGGCCTAATATTTAAGGTCTTAACTCTTACCCTGGCCTACTGGTTAAGGTCTTAACTCGTACCCTGGCCTAATGGTTAAGGTCTTAACTCTTTCTCTGGCCTAATGGTTAAGGTCTTAACTCTTTCTCTGGCCTAATGTTAAGGTCTTAACTCTTACTCTGGCCGCCTGGTTAAGGTCTTAACTCTTACTCTGGCCTAATAGCTAAGGTCTTAGACTCGTACTATGGCCTACAGGTTAAGGTCCTAACTCTTACTCTGGCCTACTGGTTAAGGTTTTAATTCTTACTCTGGCCTACTGGTTAAGTTCTTAACTCTTACTCTGGCCTACTGGTTAAGGTCTTAACTCTTTCTCTGGCCTAATGGTTAAGGTCTTAACTCTTACTCTGGCCTAATAGCTAAGGTCTTAACTCTTACTCTGGCCTAATAGCTAAGGTCTTAGACTCGTACTCTGGCCTAATGGTTAAGGTCTTAACTCTTACTCTGGCCTAATAGCTAAGGTCTTAACTCTTACTCTGGCCTAATAGTTAAGGTCTTAGACTCGTACTCTGGCCTACAGGTTAAGGTCTTAACTCTTACTCTGGCCTACTGGTTAAGGTCTTAACTCTTACTCTGGCCTAATAGCTAAGGTCTTAGACTCGTACTCTGGCCTAATAGCTGAGGTCTTAGACTCATACTATGGCCTACTGGTTAAGGTCTTAACTCTTACTCTGGCCTAATAGCTAAGGTCTTAACTGTCACTCTGACCTACTGATTAAGGTCTTAACTTCTACTCTGGCTTAATAGCTAAGGTCTTAGACTCGTATTCTGGCCTAATGGTTAAGGTCTTGACTCTTACTCTGGCCTACAGGTTAAGGTCTCAACTCTTACTCTGGCCTAATAGCTAAGGTCTTAGACTCGTACTATGGCCTACAGGTTAAGGTCTCAAGTCTTACTCTGGCCTAATAGCTAAGGTCTTAGACTCGTACTATGGCCTATAGGTTAAGTTCTTGACTCTTACTCTGGCCTAATAGCTAAGGTCTTAGACTCGTACTATGGCCTAATGGTTAAGGTCTTAAATCTTACTCTGGCCTACAGGTTAAGGTCTTAACTCTTACTCTGGCCTACTGGTTAAGGTCTTAACTCTTATTCTGGCCTACTGGTTAATGTCTTAACTCTTACTCTGGCCTAATAGCTAAGGTCTTTGACTCGCACTATGGCCTACAGGTTAACGTCTTAACTCTTTCTCTGGCATAATAGCTAAGGTCTTAGACTCTTACTCTGGCCTACTCGTTAAGGTGTTAACTCTTACTCTGGCCTACTGGTTAAGGTCTTAACTCTTACTCTGGCCTAATAGCTAAGGTCTTAGACTACTACTCTGGCCTACTGGTTAAGGTCTTAACTCTTACTCTGGCCTAATAGCTAAGGTCTTAACTCTTACTCTGGCCTAATAGTTAAGGTCTTAGACTCATACTCTGGCCTACAGGTTAAGGTCTTAACTCTTACTCTGGCCTACTGGTTAAGGTCTTAACTCTTACTCTGGCCTAATAGCTAAGGTCTTAACTCTTACTCTGGCCTAATAGCTAAGGTCTTAGACTCGTACTATGGCCTACAGGTTAAGGTCTTATCTCTTACTCTGGCCAACTGGTTTAGGTCTTAACTCTGACTCTGGCCTAATAGCTAGTCTTAGACTCGTACTATGGCCTACATGTTAAGGTCTTAACTCTTACTCTGGCCTACTGGTTAAGGTCTTAACTCCTACTCTGGCCGAATAGCTAAGGTCTTAGAGTCGTACTATAGCCTAAAGGTTAAGGTCTTAACTCTTACTCTGGCCTAATAGCTAAGGTCTTAGACTCGTACTCTGGCCTACTGGTTAAGGTCTTAACTCTCACTCTGGCCTAATAGCTAAGGTCTTAACTCTTACTCTGGCCTACTGGTTAAGGTCTTAACTCTTACTCTGGCCTAATAGCTAAGGTCTTAGACTCGTACTCTGGCCTAATGGTTAAGGACTTAACTCTTACTCTGGCCTAATAGCTAAGGTCTTAACTCTTACTCTGGCCTACTGGTTAAGGTCTTAACTCTTACTCTGGCCTAATAGCTAAGGTCTTAGATCCGCACTCTGGCCTAATAGCTAAGGTCTTAGACTCGGACTCTGGCCTAATGGTTAAGGTCTTAACTCTTACTCTGGCCTAATATTTAAGGTCTTAACTCTTACCCTGGCCTACTGGTTAAGGTCTTAACTCGTACCCTGGCCTAATGGTTAAGGTCTTAACTCTTTCTCTGGCCTAATGGTTAAGGTCTTAACTCTTTCTCTGGCCTAATGTTAAGGTCTTAACTCTTACTCTGGCCGCCTGGTTAAGGTCTTAACTCTTACTCTGGCCTAATAGCTAAGGTCTTAGACTCGTACTATGGCCTACAGGTTAAGGTCCTAACTCTTACTCTGGCCTACTGGTTAAGGTTTTAATTCTTACTCTGGCCTACTGGTTAAGTTCTTAACTCTTACTCTGGCCTACTGGTTAAGGTCTTAACTCTTTCTCTGGCCTAATGGTTAAGGTCTTAACTCTTACTCTGGCCTAATAGCTAAGGTCTTAACTCTTACTCTGGCCTAATAGCTAAGGTCTTAGACTCGTACTCTGGCCTACTGGTTAAGGTCTTAACTCTTACTCTGGCCTAATAGCTAAAGTCTTAACTTTTACTCTGGCATAATAGCTAAGGTCTTAGACTCGTACTCTGGCCTACTGTTTAAGGTCTTAGCTCTTACTCTGGCCTAATAGCTAAGGTCTTAGCTCTTACTCTGGCCTAATAGCTAAGGTCTTAGACTCATACTCTGGCCTACTGGTTAAGGTCTTAACTCTTACTCTGGCCTAATAGCTAAGGTCTTAGACTCGTACTCTGGCCTAATGGTTAAGGTCTTAACTCTTACTCTGGCCTAATAGCTAAGGTCTTAACTCTTTCTCTGGCCTCATAGCTAAGGTTTTAGACTCGTACTCTGGCCTACTGGTTAAGGTCTTAACTCTTACTCTGGCCTACTGGTTAAGGTCTTAACTCTTACTCTGGCCTAATAGCTAAGGTCTTAGACTCGTACTCTGGCCTAATGGTTAAGGTCTTAACTCTTACTCTGGCCTAACAGCTAAGGTCTTAACTCTTACTCTGGCCTAATAGCTAAGGTCTTAACTCTTACTTTGGCCTAATAGCTAAGGTCTTAGACTCGTACTCTGGCCTACAGGTTAAGGTCTTAACTCTTACTCTGGCCTACTGGTTAAGGTCTTAACTCTTACTCTGGCCTAATAGCTAAGGTATTAACTCTTACTCTGGCCTAATAGCTAAGGTCTTAGACTCATACTATGGCCTACAGGTTAAGGTCATGGCTCTTACTCTGGCCTACAGGTTAAGGTCTTAACTCTTACTCTGGCCTAATAGCTAAGGTCTTAGACTCGTACTGTGGCCTACTGGTTAAGGTCTTAACTCTTACTCTGGCCTACTGGTTAAGGTCTTAGCTCTTACTCTGGCCTAATAGCTGAGGTCTTAGACTCATACTATGGCCTACTGGTTAAGGTCTTAACTCTTACTCTGGCCTACAGGTTAAGGTCTTAACTCTTACTCTGGCCTAATAGCTAAGGTCTTAGACTCGTACTCTGGCCTACTGGTTAAGGTCGTAACTCTCACTCTGGCCTACTGGTTAAGGTCTTAACTCTTACTCTGGCCTAATAGCGAAGGTCTTAGACTCGTACTCTGGCCTAATAGATAAGGTCTTAGACTCGTACACTGGCCTAATGGTTAAGGTCTTAACTCTTACTCTGGCCTAATGTTTAAGGTCTTAACTCTTACCCCGGCCTACTGGTTAAGGTCTTAACTCTTACTCTGGCCTACTGGTTAAGGTCTTAACTCTTTCTCTGGCCTAATGATTAAGGTCTTAACTCTTACTCTGGTCTACTGGTTAAGGTCTTAACTCTTACTCTGGCCTAATAGCTAAGGTCTTAGACTCGTACTCTGGCCTAATGGTTAAGGTCTTAACTCCTACTCTGGCCTAATAGCTAAGGTCTTAACTCTTACTCTGGCCTAATAGCTAAGGACTGAGACTCGTACTCTGGCCTACTGGTTAAGGTCTTAACTCTTACTCTGGCCTAATAGCTAAGGTCTTAACTCTTACTCTGGCCTAAAAGCTAAGGTCTTAGACTCATACTCTGGCCTACTGGTTAAGGTCTTAACTCTTACTGTTTCCTAATAGCTAAGGTCTTAACTCTTACTCTGGCCTAATAGCTAACGTCTTAGACTCGTACTCTGGCCTACTGGTTAAGGTCTTATCTCTTACTCTGGCCTAATAGCTAAGGTCTTAACTCTTACTCTGGCCTAATAGCTAAGGTCTTAGACTCGTACTCTGGCCTAATGGTTAAGGTCTTAACTCTTACTCTGGCCTAATAGCTAAGGTCTTAACTCTTACTCTGGCCTAATAGTTAAGGTCTTAGACTCGTACTCTGGCCTACAGGTTAAGGTCTTAACTCTTACTCTGGCCTACTGGTTAAGGTCTTAACTCTTACTCTGGCCTAATAGCTAAGGTCTTAGACTCGTACTCTGGCCTAATAGCTAAGGTCTTAGACTCGTACTCTGGCCTAATGGTTAAGGTCTTAACTCTTACTCTGGCCTAATAGCTAAGGTCTTAACTCTTACTCTGGCCTACTGGTGAAGGTCTTCACTCTTACTCTGGCCTAATAGCTAAGGTCTTAGACTCGTACTCTGGCCTAACGGTTAAGGTCTTAACTCTTACTCTGGCCTAATAGCTAAGGTCTTAACTCTTACTCTGGCCTAATAAATAAGGTCTTAGACTCGTACTCTGGCCTACAGGTTAAGGTCTTAACTCTTACTCTGGCCTACTGGTTAAGGTCTAAACTCTTACTCTGGCCTAATAGCTAAGGTCTTAACTCTTACTCTGGCCTAATACCTAAGGTCTTAGACTCGTACTATGGCCTACAGGTTACGGTCTTAACTCTTACTCTGGCCTACTGGTTAAGGTCTTAACTCTTACTCTGGCCTAATAGCTAATGTCTTAGACTCGTACTCTGGCCTAATGGATAAGGTCTTAACTCTTACTCTGGCCTAAGAGCTAAGGTCTTAACTCTTACTCTGGCCTAATAGCTAAGGTCTTAGACTCGTACTCTGGCCTACTGGTTAAGGTCTTAACTCCTACTCTGGCCTAATAGCTAAGGTCTTAACTCTTACTCTGGCCTAATAGCTAAGGTCTTAGACTCATACTCTGGCCTACTGGTTAAGGTCTTAACTCTTACTCTTTCCTAATAGCTAAGGTCCTAACTCTTACACTGGCCTAATAGGTAACGTCTTAGACTCGTACTCTGTCCTACTGGTTAAGGTCTTAACTCTTACTCTGGCCTAATAGCTAAGGTCTTAACTCTTACTCTGGCCTAATAGCTAAGGTCTTAACTCTTACTCTGGCCTACTGGTTAAGGTCTTAACTCTTACTCTGGCCTAATAGCTAAGGTCTTAGACTCGTACTCTGGCCTACTGGATAAGGTCTTAACTCTGACTCTGGCCTACTGGTTAAGGTCTTAACTCTTACTCTGGCCTAATAGCTAAGGTCTTAACTCTTACTTTGGCCTACTGATTAAGCTCTTAACTCTTACTCTGGCCTAATAGCTAAGGTCTTAACTCTTACTCTGGCTTACTGATTAAGGTCTTAACTCTTACTCTGGCCTAATAGCTAAGGTCTTAGACTCGTACTCGGGCCTAATGGTTAAGGTCTTAACTCTTACTCTGGCCTAATGGTTAAGGTCTTAACTCTTAATCTGGCCTACTGGTTAAGGTCGTAACTCTTACTCTGGCCTACTGGTTAAGGTCTTAACTCTTACTCTGGCCTAATAGCTAAGGTCTAAGACTTGCACTCTGGCCTAATAGCTAAGTTCTTAACTCTTACTCTGGCCAAATAGCTAAGGTCTTAGACTCGTACTATGGCCTACAAGTTAAGGTCTTAACTCTTACTCTGGCCTACTGGTTAAGGTCTTAACTCTTACACTTGCCTAATAGCTATGGTCTTAGACTCTTAGTCTGGCCTACTGATTAAGGTCTTAACTCTTACTCTGGCCTACTGGTTAAGGTCCTAACTCTTACTCTGGCCTTATAGCTAAGGTCTTAACTCTTACTCTGGCCTAATAGCTAAGGTCTAAGACTCGTACTATGTCCTACAGGTTAAAGGTCTTAACTCTTACTCTGGCCTAATAGCTATGGTCTTAGACTCGTACTATGGCCTACAGGTTAAGGTCATAACTCTTACTCTGGCCTACAGGTTAAGGTCTTAACTCTTACTCTGGCCTAATAGCTAAGGTCTTAGACTCGTACTCTGGCCTACTGGTTAAGGTCTTAACTCTTACTCTGGCCTACTGGTTAAGGTCTTAACTCTTACTCTGGCCTAATAGCTGAGGTCTTAGACTCATACTATGGCCTACTGGTTAAGGTCTTAACTCTTACTCTGGCCTAATAGCTAAGGTCTTAACTCTCACTCTGACCTACTGATTAAGGTCTTAACTTCTACTCTGGCTTAATAGCTAAGGTCTTAGACTCGTATTCTGGCCTAATGGTTAAGGTCTTAGACTCGTACTATGGCCTACAGGTTGAGGTCTTAAGTCTTACTCTGGCCTAATAGCTAAGGTCTTAGACTCGTACTATGGCCTATAGGTTAAGTTCTTGACTCTTACTCTGGCCTAATAGCTAAGGTCTTAGACTCGTACTATGGCCTAATGGTTAAGGTCTTAAATCTTACTCTGGCCTACAGGTTAAGGTCTTAACTCTTACTCTGGCCTACTGGTTAAGGTCTTAACTCTTACTCTGGCCTACTGGTTAAGGTCTTAACTCTTACTCTGGCCTAATAGCTAAGGTCTTTGACTCGCACTATGACCTACAGGTTAACTTCTTAACTCTTTCTCTGGCATAATAGCTAAGGTCTTAGACTCTTACTCTGGCCTACTCGTTAAGGTGTTAACTCTTACTCTGGCCTACTGGTTAAGGTCTTAACTCTTACTCTGGCCTAATAGCTAAGGTCTAAGACTACTACGCTGGCCTACTGGTTAAGGTCTTAACTCTTACTCTGGCCTAATAGCTAAGGTCTTAACTCTTACTCTGGCCTAATACCTAAGGTCTTAGACTCGTACTATGGCCTACAGGTTACGGTCATAACTCTTACTCTGGCCTACTGGTTAAGGTCTTAACTCTTACTCTGGCCTAATAGCTAAGGTCTTAGACTCGTACTCTGGCCTACTGGTTAAGGTCTTAACTCTTACTCTGGCCTACTGGTTAAGGTCTTAACTCTTACTCTGGCCTAATAGCTAACGTCTTAGACTCGTACTCTGGCCTAATGGTTAAGGTCTTAACTCTTACTCTGGCCTACTGGTTAAGGTCTTAACTCTTTCTCTGGCCTAATGGTTAAGGTCTTAACTCTTACTCTGGCATACTGGTTAAGGTCTTAACTCTTACTTTGGCCTAATAGTTAAGGTCTTAGACTCGTACTCTTGCCTAATGGTTAAGGTCTTAACTCTTACTCTGGCCTAATAGCTAAGGTCTTAACTCTTACTCTGGCCTAATAGCTAAGATCTTAGACTCGCACTCTGGCCTACTGGTTAAGGTCTTAACTCTTACTCTGGCCTAATGGCTAAGGTCTTAACTCTTACTCTGGCCTAATAGCTAAGGTCTTAGACTCGTACTCTGGCCTAATGGTTAAGGTCTTAACTCTTACTCTGGCCGAATAGCTAAGGTCTTAACTCTTACTCTGGCCTAATAGCTAAGGTCTTAGAGTCGTACTCTGGCCTACTGGTTAAGGTCTTAACTCTTACTCTGGCCTAATAGCTAAGGTCTTAACTCTTACTCTGGCCTAATAGCTAAGGTCTTAGACTCATACTCTGGCCTACTGGTTAAGGTCTTAACTCTTACTCTTTCCTAATAGCTAAGGTCTTAACTCTTACTCTGGCCTAATAGCTAACGTCTTAGACTCATACTCTGTCCTACTGGTTAAGGTCTTAACTCCTACTCTGGCCTAATAGCTAAGGTCTTAACTCTTACTCTGGCCTAATAGCTAAGGTCTTAACTCTTACTCTGGCCTACTGGTTAAGGTCTTAACTCTTACTCTGGCCTAATAGCTAAGGTCTTAGACTCGTACTCTGGCCTACTGGATAAGGTCTTAACTCTGACTCTGGCCTACTGGTTAAGGTCTTAACTCTTACTCTGGCCTAATAGCTAAGGTCTTAACTCTTACTTTGGCCTACTGATTAAGCTCTTAACTCTTACTCTGGCCTAATAGCTAAGGTCTTAACTCTTACTCTGGCTTACTGATTAAGGTCTTAACTCTTACTCTGGCCTAATAGCTAAGGTCTTAGACTCGTACTCGGGCCTAATGGTTAAGGTCTTAACTCTTACTCTGGCCTAATGGTTAAGGTCTTAACTCTTAATCTGGCCTACTGGTTAAGGTCTTAACTCTTACTCTGGCCTACTGGTTAAGGTCTTAACTCTTACTCTGGCCTAATAGCTAAGGTCTTAGACTTGCACTCTGGCCTAATAGCTAAGTTCTTAACTCTTACTCTGGCCAAATAGCTAAGGTCTTAGACTCGTACTATGGCCTACAAGTTAAGGTCTTAACTCTTACTCTGGCCTACTGGTTAAGGTCTTAACTCTTACACTTGCCTAATAGCTAAGGTCTTAGACTCTTAGTCTGGCCTACTGGTTAAGGTCTTAACTCTTACTCTGGCCTACTGGTTAAGGTCCTAACTCTTACTCTGGCCTTATAGCTAAGGTCTTAACTCTTACTCTGGCCTAATAGCTAAGGTCTAAGACTCGTACTATGTCCTACAGGTTAAAGGTCTTAACTCTTACTCTGGCCTAATAGCTATGGTCTTAGACTCGTACTATGGCCTACAGGTTAAGGTCATAACTCTTACTCTGGCCTACAGGTTAAGGTCTTAACTCTTACTCTGGCCTAATAGCTAAGGTCTTAGACTCGTACTCTGGCCTACTGGTTAAGGTCTTAACTCTTACTCTGGCCTACTGGTTAAGGTCTTAACTCTTACTCTGGCCTAATAGCTGAGGTCTTAGACTCATACTATGGCCTACTGGTTAAGGTCGTAACTCTTACTCTGGCCTAATAGCTAAGGTCTTAACTCTCACTCTGACCTACTGATTAAGGTCTTAACTTCTACTCTGGCTTAATAGCTAAGGTCTTAGACTCGTATTCTGGCCTAATGGTTAAGGTCTTGACTCTTACTCTGGCCTACAGGTTAAAGTCTTAACTCTTACTCTGGCCTAATAGCTAAGGTCTTAGACTCGTACTATGGCCTACAGGTTAAGGTCCTAAGTCTTACTCTGGCCTAATAGCTAAGGTCTTAGACTCATACTATGGCCTATAGGTTAAGTTCTTGACTCTTACTCTGGCCTAATAGCTAAGGTCTTAGACTCGTACTATGGCCTAATGGTTAAGGTCTTAAATCTTACTCTGGCCTACAGGTTAAGGTCTTAACTCTTACTCTGGCCTACTGGTTAAGGTCTTAACTCTTACTCTGGCCTACTGGTTAAGGTCTTAACTCTTACTCTGGCCTAATAGCTAAGGTCTTAGACTACTGCTCTGGCCTACTGGTTAAGGTCTTAACTCTTACTCTGGCCTAATAGCTAAGGTCTTAACTCTTACTCTGGCCTAATAGTTAAGGTCTTAGACTCATACTCTGGCCTACAGGTTAAGGTCTTAACTCTTACTCTGGCCTACTGGTTAAGGTCTTAACTCTTACTCTGGCCTAATAGCTAAGGTCTTAACTCTTACTCTGGCCTAATAGCTAAGGTCTTAGACTCGTACTATGGCCTACAGGTTAAGGTCTTATCTCTTACTCTGGCCAACTGGTTTAGGTCTTAACTCTTACTCTGGCCTAATAGCTAGTCTTAGACTCGTACTATGGCCTACAGGTTAAGGTCTTAACTCTTACTCTGGCCTACTGGTTAAGGTCTTAACTCTTACTCTGGCCGAATAGCTAAGGTCTTAGAGTCGTACTATAGCCTACAGGTTAAGGTCTTAACTCTTACTCTGGCCTAATAGCTAAGGTCTTAGACTCGTACTCTGGCCTACTGGTTAAGGTCTTAACTCTTACTCTGGCCTAATAGCTAAGGTCTTAACTCTTACTCTGGCCTACTGGTTAAGGTCTTAACTCTTACTCTGGCCTAATAGCTAAGGTCTTAGACTCGTACTCTGGCCTAATGGTTAAGGTCTTAACTCTTACTCTGGCCTAATAGCTAAGGTCTTAACTCTTACTCTGGCCTACTGGTTAAGGTCTTAACTCTTACTCTGGCCTAATAGCTAAGGTCTTAGACTCGTACTCTGGCCTAATAGCTAAGGTCTTAGACTCGGACTCTGGCCTAATGGTTAAGGTCTTAACTCTTACTCTGGCCTAATATTTAAGGTCTTAACTCTTACCCTGGCCTACTGGTTAAAGTCTTAACTCTTACCCTGGCCTAATGGTTAAGGTCTTAACTCTTTCTCTGGCCTAATGGTTAAGGTCTTAACTCTTTCTCTGGCCTAATGTTAAGGTCTTAACTCTTACTCTGGCCGCCTGGTTAAGGTCTTAACTCTTACTCTGGCCTAATAGCTAAGGTCTTAGACTCGTACTATGGCCTACAGGTTAAGGTCCTAACTCTTACTCTGGCCTACTGGTTAAGGTTTTAATTCTTACTCTGGCCTACTGGTTAAGGTCTTAACTCTTACTCTGGCCTACTGGTTAAGGTCTTAACTCTTTCTCTGGCCTAATGGTTAAGGTCTTAACTCTTACTCTGGCCTAATAGCTAAGGTCTTAACTCTTACTCTGGCCTAATAAATAAGGTCTTAGACTCGTACTTTGGCCTACAGGTTAAGGTCTTAACTCTTACTCTGGCCTACTGGTTAAGGTCTAAACTCTTACTCTGGCCTAATAGCTAAGGTCTTAACTCTTACTCTGGCCTAATACCTAAGGTCTTAGACTCGTACTATGGCCTACAGGTTACGGTCTTAACTCTTACTCTGGCCTACTGGTTAAGGTCTTAACTCTTACTCTGGCCTAATAGCTAAGGTCTTAGACTCGTACTCTGGCCTACTGGTTAAGGTCTTAACTCTTACTCTGGCCTACTGGTTAAGGTCTTAACTCTTACTCTGGCCTAATAGCTAACGTCTTAGACTCGTACTCTGGCCTAATGGTTAAGGTCCTAACTCTTACTCTGGCCTAATAGCTAAGGTCTTAACTCTTACTCTGGCCTAATAGCTAAGGTCTTAGACTCGTACTCTGGCCTACTGGTTAAGGTCTTAACTCTTACTCTGGCCTAATAGCTAAGGTCTTAACTCTTACTCTGGCCTAATAGCTAAAGTCTTAGACTCATACTCTGGCCTACTGGTTAAGGTCTTAACTCTTACTCTTTCCTAATAGCTAAGGTCTTAACTCTTACTCTGGCCTAATAGGTAACGTCTTAGACTCGTACTCTGTCCTACTGGTTAAGGTCTTAACTCTTACTCTGGCCTAATAGCTAAGGTCTTAACTCTTACTCTGGCCTAATAGCTAAGGTCTTAACTCTTACTCTGGCCTACTGGTTAAGGTCTTAACTCTTACTCTGGCCTAATAGCTAAGGTCTTAGACTCGTACTCTGGCCTAATGGTTAAGGTCTTAACTCTTACTCTGGCCTAGTAGCTAAGGTCTTAACTCTTACTCTGGCCTAATAGCTAAGGTCTTAACTCTTACTTTGGCCTACTGATTAAGCTCTTAACTCTTACTCTGGCCTAATAGCTAAGGTCTTAACTCTTACTCTGGCTTACTGATTAAGGTCTTAACTCTTACTCTGGCCTAATAGCTAAGGTCTTAGGCTTGCACTCTGGCCTAATAGCTAAGTTCTTAACTCTTACTCTGGCCAAATAGCTAAGGTCTTAGACTCGTACTATGGCCTACAAGTTAAGGTCTTAACTCTTACTCTGGCCTACTGGTTAAGGTCTTAACTCTTACACTTGCCTAATAGCTAAGGTCTTAGACTCTTAGTCTGGCCTACTGGTTAAGGTCTTAACTCTTACTATGGCCTACTGGTTAAGGTCCTAACTCTTACTCTGGCCTTATAGCTAAGGTCTTAACTCTTACTCTGGCCTAATAGCTAAGGTCTAAGACTCGTACTATGTCCTACAGGTTAAAGGTCTTAACTCTTACTCTGGCCTAATAGCTATGGTCTTAGACTCGTACTATGGCCTACAGGTTAAGGTCATAACTCTTACTCTGGCCTACAGGTTAAGGTCTTAACTCTTACTCTGGCCTAATAGCTAAGGTCTTAGACTCGTACTCTGGCCTACTGGTTAAGGTCTTAACTCTTACTCTGGCCTACTGGTTAAGGTCTTAACTCTTACTCTGGCCTAATAGCTGAGGTCTTAGACTCGTACTCTGGCCTACAGGTTAAGGTCTTAACTCTTACTCTAGCCTACTGGTTAAGGTGTAAACTCTTACTCTGGCCTAATAGCTAAGGTCTTAACTCTTACTCTGGCCTAATACCTAAGGTCTTAGACTCGTACTATGGCCTACAGGTTACAGTCTTAACTCTTACTCTGGCCTACTGGTTAAGGTCTTAACTCTTACTCTGGCCTAATAGCTAAGGTCTTAGACTCGTACTCTGGCCTACTGGTTAAGGTCTTAACTCTTACTCTGGCCTACTGGTTAAGGTCTTAACTCTTACTCTGGCCTTATAGCTAACGTCTTAGACTCATACTCTGGCCTAATGGATAAGGTCTTAACTCTTACTCTGGCCTAATAGCTAAGGTCTTAACTCTTACTCTGGCCTAATAGCTAAGGTCTTAGACTCGTACTCTGGCCTACTGGTTAAGGTCTTAACTCCTACTCTGGCCTAATAGCTAAGGTCTTAACTCTTACTCTGGCCTAATAGCTAAGGTCTTAGACTCATACTCTGGCCTACTGGTTAAGGTCTTAACTCTTACTCTTTCCTAATAGCTAAGGTCTTAACTCCTACTCTGGCCTAATAGGTAACGTCTTAGACTCGTACTCTGTCCTACTGGTTAAGGTCTTAACTCTTACTCTGGCCTAATAGCTAAGGTCTTAACTCTTACTCTGGCCTAATAGCTAAGGTCTTAACTCTTACTCTGGCCTAATAGCTAAGGTCTTAGACTCGTACTCTGGCCTACTGGATAAGGTCTTAACTCTGACTCTGGCCTACTGGTTAAGGTCTTAACTCTTACTCTGGCCTAATAGCTAAGGTCTTAACTCTTACTTTGGCCTACTGATTAAGCTCTTAACTCTTACTCTGGCCTAATAGCTAAGGTCTTAACTCTTACTCTGGCTTACTGATTAAGGTCTTAACTCTTACTCTGGCCTAATAGCTAAGGTCTTAGGCTTGCACTCTGGCCTAATAGCTAAGTTCTTAACTCTTACTCTGGCCAAATAGCTAAGGTCTTAGACTCGTACTATGGCCTACAAGTTAAGGTCTTAACTCTTACTCTGGCCTACTGGTTAAGGTCTTAACTCTTACACTTGCCTAATAGCTAAGGTCTTAGACTCTTAGTCTGGCCTACTGGTTAAGGTCTTAACTCTTACTATGGCCTACTGGTTAAGGTCCTAACTCTTACTCTGGCCTTATAGCTAAGGTCTTAACTCTTACTCTGGCCTAATAGCTAAGGTCTAAGACTCGTACTATGTCCTACAGGTTAAAGGTCTTAACTCTTACTCTGGCCTAATAGCTATGGTCTTAGACTCGTACTATGGCCTACAGGTTAAGGTCATAACTCTTACTCTGGCCTACAGGTTAAGGTCTTAACTCTTACTCTGGCCTAATAGCTAAGGTCTTAGACTCGTACTCTGGCCTACTGGTTAAGGTCTTAACTCTTACTCTGGCCTACTGGTTAAGGTCTTAACTCTTACTCTGGCCTAATAGCTGAGGTCTTAGACTCATACTATGGCCTACTGGTTAAGGTCTTAACTCTTACTCTGGCCTAATAGCTAAGGTCTTAACTCTCACTCTGACCTACTGATTAAGGTCTTAACTTCTACTCTGGCTTAATAGCTAAGGTCTTAGACTCGTATTCTGGCCTAATGGTTAAGGTCTTGACTCTTACTCTGGCCTACAGGTTAAGGTCTTAACTCTTACTCTGGCCTAATAGCTAAGGTCTTAGACTCGTACTATGGCCTACAGGTTAAGGTCTTAAGTCTTACTCTGGCCTAATAGCTAAGGTCTTAGACTCGTACTATGGCCTATAGGTTAAGTTCTTGACTCTTACTCTGGCCTAATAGCTAATGTCTTAGACTCGTACTATGGCCTAATGGTTAAGGTCTTAAATCTTACTCTGGCCTACAGGTTAAGGTCTTAACGCTTACTCTGGCCTACTGGTTAAGGTCTTAACTCTTACTCTGGCCTACTGGTTAAGGTCTTAACTCTTACTCTGGCCTAATAGCTAAGGTCTTTGACTCGCACTATGGCCTACAGGTTAACGTCTTAACTCTTTCTCTGGCATAATAGCTAAGGTCTTAGACTCTTACTCTGGCCTACTCGTTAAGGTGTTAACTCTTACTCTGGCCTACTGGTTAAGGTCTTAACTCTTACTCTGGCCTAATAGCTAAGGTCTTAGACTACTACGCTGGCCTACTGGTTAAGGTCTTAACTCTTACTCTGGCCTAATAGCTAAGGTCTTAACTCTTACTCTGGCCTAATACCTAAGGTCTTAGACTCGTACTATGGCCTACAGGTTACGGTCATAACTCTTACTCTGGCCTACTGGTTAAGGTCTTAACTCTTACTCTGGCCTAATAGCTAAGGTCTTAGACTCGTACTCTGGCCTACTGGTTAAGGTCTTAACTCTTACTCTGGCCTACTGGTTAAGGTCTTAACTCTTACTCTGGCCTAATAGCTAACGTCTTAGACTCGTACTCTGGCCTAATGGTTAAGGTCTTAACTCTTACTCTGGCCTACTGGTTAAGGTCTTAACTCTTTCTCTGGCCTAATGGTTACGGTCTTAACTCTTACTCTGGCATACTGGTTAAGGTCTTAACTCTTACTTTGGCCTAATAGTTAAGGTCTTAGACTCGTACTCTGGCCTAATGGTTAAGGTCTTAACTCTTACTCTGGCCTAATAGCTAAGGTCTTAACTCTTACTCTGGCCTAATAGCTAAGATCTTAGACTCGCACTCTGGCCTACTGGTTAAGGTCTTAACTCTTACTCTGGCCTAATAGCTAAGGTCTTAACTCTTACTCTGGCCTAATAGCTAAGGTCTTAGACTCGTACTCTGGCCTAATGGTTAAGGTCTTAACTCTTACTCTGGCCTAATAGCTAAGGTCTTAACTCTTACTCTGGCCTAATAGCTAAGGTCTTAGACTCGTACTCTGGCCTACTGGTTAAGGTCTTAACTCTTACTCTGGCCTAATAGCTAAGGTCTTAACTCTTACTCTGGCCTAATAGCTAAGGTCTTAGACTCATACTCTGGCCTACTGGTTAAGGTCTTAACTCTTACTCTTTCCTAATAGCTAAGGTCTTAACTCTTACTCTGGCCTAATAGCTAACGTCTTAGACTCATACTCTGTCCTACTGGTTAAGGTCTTAACTCTTACTCTGGCCTAATAGCTAAGGTCTTAACTCTTACTCTGGCCTAATAGCTAAGGTCTTAACTCTTACTCTGGCCTACTGGTTAAGGTCTTAACTCTTACTCTGGCCTAATAGCTAAGGTCTTAGACTCGTACTCTGGCCTACTGGATAAGGTCTTAACTCTGACTCTGGCCTACTGGTTAAGGTCTTAACTCTTACTCTGGCCTAATAGCTAAGGTCTTAACTCTTACTTTGGCCTACTGATTAAGCTCTTAACTCTTACTCTGGCCTAATAGCTAAGGTCTTAACTCTTACTCTGGCTTACTGATTAAGGTCTTAACTCTTACTCTGGCCTAATAGCTAAGGTCTTAGACTCGTACTCGGGCCTCATGGTTAAGGTCTTAACTCTTACTCTGGCCTAATGGTTAAGGTCTTAACTCTTAATCTGGCCTACTGGTTAAGGTCTTAACTCTTACTCTGGCCTACTGGTTAAGGTCTTAACTCTTACTCTGGCCTAATAGCTAAGGTCTTAGACTTGCACTCTGGCCTAATAGCTAAGTTCTTAACTCTTACTCTGGCCAAATAGCTAAAGTCTTAGACTCGTACTATGGCCTACAAGTTAAGGTCTTAACTCTTACTCTGGCCTACTGGTTAAGGTCTTAACTCTTACACTTGCCTAATAGCTAAGGTCTTAGCCTCTTAGTCTGGCCTACTGGTTAAGGTCTTAACTCTCACTCTGGCCTACTGGTTAAGGTCCTAACTCTTACTCTGGCCTTATAGCTAAGGTCTTAACTCTTACTCTGGCCTAATAGCTAAGGTCTAAGACTCGTACTATGTCCTACAGGTTAAAGGTCTTAACTCTTACTCTGGCCTAATAGCTATGGTCTTAGACTCGTACTATGGCCTACAGGTTAAGGTCATAACTCTTACTCTGGCCTACAGGTTAAGGTCTTAACTCTTACTCTGGCCTAATAGCTAAGGTCTTAGACTCGTACTCTGGCCTACTGGTTAAGGTCTTAACTCTTACTCTGGCCTACTGGTTAAGGTCTTAACTCTTACTCTGGCCTAATAGCTGAGGTCTTAGACTCATACTATGGCCTACTGGTTAAGGTCTTAACTCTTACTCTGGCCTAATAGCTAAGGTCTTAACTCTCACTCTGACCTACTGATTAAGGTCTTAACTTCTACTCTGGCTTAATAGCTAAGGTCTTAGACTCGTATTCTGGCCTAATGGTTAAGGTCTTGACTCTTACTCTGGCCTAATAGCTAAGGTCTTAGACTCGTACTATGGCCTACAGGTTAAGGTCTTAAGTCTTACTCTGGCCTAATAGCTAAGGTTTTAGACTCGTACTATGGCCTATAGGTTAAGTTCTTGACTCTTACTCTGGCCTAATAGCTAAGGTCTTAGACTCGTTCTATGGCCTAATGGTTAAGGTCTTAAATCTTACTCTGGCCTACAGGTTAAGGTCTTAACTCTTACTCTGGCCTACTGGTTAAGGTCTTAACTCTTACTCTGGCCTACTGGTTAAGGTCTTAACTCTTACTCTGGCCTAATAGCTAAGGTCTTTGACTCGTACCATGGCCTACAGGTTAACGTCTTAACTCTTTCTCTGGCATAATAGATAAGGTCTTAGACTCTTACTCTGGCCTACTCGTTAAGGTGTTAACTCTTACTCTGGCCTACTGGTTAAGGTCTTAACTCTTACTCTGGCCTAATAGCTAAGGTCTTAGACTACTGCTCTGGCCTACTGGTTAAGGTCTTAACTCTTACTCTGGCCTAATAGCTAAGGTCTTAACTCTTACTCTGGCCTAATAGTTAAGGTCTTAGACTCATACTCTGGCCTACAGGTTAAGGTCTTAACTCTTACTCTGGCCTACTGGTTAAGGTCTTAACTCTTACTCTGGCCTAATAGCTAAGGTCTTAACTCTTACTCTGGCCTAATAGCTAAGGTCTTAGACTCGTACTATGGCCTACAGGTTAAGGTCTTATCTCTTACTCTGGCCAACTGGTTTAGGTCTTAACTCTTACTCTGGCCTAATAGCTAGTCTTAGACTCGTACTATGGCCTATAGGTTAAGGCCTTAACTCTTACTCTGGCCTACTGGTTAAGGTCTTAACTCTTACTCTGGCCTACTTGTTAAGGTCTTAACTCTTACTCTGGCCTAATAGCCAAGGTCTTAGACTCGTACTCTGGCCTACTGGTTAAGGTCTTAACTCTTACTACGGCCTACAGGTTAAGGTCTTAACTTTTACTCTGGCCTAATAGCTAAGGTCTTAGACTCGTACTCTGGCCTAATGGTTAAGGTCTTAACTCTTACTCTGGCCTAATAGCTAAGGTCCTAACTCTTACTCTGGCCTAATAGCTAAGGTCTTAGACTCGTACTCTGGCCTACTGGTTAAGGTCTTAACTCTTACTCTGGCCTAATAGCTAAGGTCTTAACTCTTTCTCTGGCATAATAGCTAAGGTCTTAGACTCTTACTCTGGCCTACTCGTTAAGGTGTTAACTCTTACTCTGGCCTACTGGTTAAGGTCTTAACTCTTACTCTGGCCTAATAGCTAAGGTCTTAGACTACTACTCTGGCCTACTGGTTAAGGTCTTAACTCTTACTCTGGCCTAATAGTTAAGGTCTTAGACTCGTACTCTGGCCTACAGGTTAAGGTCTTAACTCTTACTCTGGCCTACTGGTTAAGGTCTTAACTCTTACTCTGGCCTAATAGCTAAGGTCTTAGACTCGTACTCTGGCCTAATAGCTAAGGTCTTAGACTCGTACTCTGGCCTAATGGTTAAGGTCTTAACTCTTACTCTGGCCTAATAGCTAAGGTCTTAACTCTTACTCTGGCCTACTGGTGAAGGTCTTCACTCTTACTCTGGCCTAATAGCTAAGGTCTTAGACTCGTACTCTGGCCTAATGGGTAAGGTCTTAACTCTTACTCTGGCCTAATAGCTAAGGTCTTAACTCTTACTCTGGCCTAATAAATAAGGTCTTAGACTCGTACTCTGGCCTACAGGTTAAGGTCCTAACTCTTACTCTGGCCTACTGGTTAAGGTCTAAACTCTTACTCTGGCCTAATAGCTAAGGTCTTAACTCTTACTCTGGCCTAATACCTAAGGTCTTAGACTCGTACTATGGCCTTCAGGTTACGGTCTTAACTCTTACTCTGGCCTACTGGTTAAGGTCTTAACTCTTACTCTGGCCTAATAGCTAAGGTCTTAGACTCGTACTCTGGCCTACTGGTTAAGGTCTTAACTCTTACTCTGGCCTACTGGTTAAGGTCTTAACTCTTACTCTGGCCTAATAGCTAAGGTCTTAGACTACTACGCTGGCCTACTGGTTAAGGTCTTAACTCTTACTCTGGCCTAATAGCTAAGGTCTTAACTCTTACTCTGGCCTAATAGCTAAGGTCTTAGACTCATACTCTGGCCTACTGGTTAAGGTCTTAACTCTTACTCTTTCCTAATAGCTAAGGTCTTAACTCTTACTCTGGCCTAATAGCTAACGTCTTAGACTCATACTCTGTCCTACTGGTTAAGGTCTTAACTCTTACTCTGGCCTAATAGCTAAGGTCTTAACTCTTACTCTGGCCTAATAGCTAAGGTCTTAACTCTTACTCTGGCCTACTGGTTAAGGTCTTAACTCTTACTCTGGCCTAATAGCTAAGGTCTTAGACTCGTACTCTGGCCTACTGGATAAGGTCTTAACTCTGACTCTGGCCTACTGGTTAAGGTCTTAACTCTTACTCTGGCCTAATAGCTAAGGTCTTAACTCTTACTTTGGCCTACTGATTAAGCTCTTAACTCTTACTCTGGCCTAATAGCTAAGGTCTTAACTCTTACTCTGGCTTACTGATTAAGGTCTTAACTCTTACTCTGGCCTAATAGCTAAGGTCTTAGACTCGTACTCGGGCCTCATGGTTAAGGTCTTAACTCTTACTCTGGCCTAATGGTTAAGGTCTTAACTCTTAATCTGGCCTACTGGTTAAGGTCTTAACTCTTACTCTGGCCTACTGGTTAAGGTCTTAACTCTTACTCTGGCCTAATAGCTAAGGTCTTAGACTTGCACTCTGGCCTAATAGCTAAGTTCTTAACTCTTACTCTGGCCAAATAGCTAAAGTCTTAGACTCGTACTATGGCCTACAAGTTAAGGTCTTAACTCTTACTCTGGCCTACTGGTTAAGGTCTTAACTCTTACACTTGCCTAATAGCTAAGGTCTTAGACTCTTAGTCTGGCCTACTGGTTAAGGTCTTAACTCTCACTCTGGCCTACTGGTTAAGGTCCTAACTCTTACTCTGGCCTTATAGCTAAGGTCTTAACTCTTACTCTGGCCTAATAGCTAAGGTCTAAGACTCGTACTATGTCCTACAGGTTAAAGGTCTTAACTCTTACTCTGGCCTAATAGCTATGGTCTTAGACTCGTACTATGGCCTACAGGTTAAGGTCATAACTCTTACTCTGGCCTACAGGTTAAGGTCTTAACTCTTACTCTGGCCTAATAGCTAAGGTCTTAGACTCGTACTCTGGCCTACTGGTTAAGGTCTTAACTCTTACTCTGGCCTACTGGTTAAGGTCTTAACTCTTACTCTGGCCTAATAGCTGAGGTCTTAGACTCATACTATGGCCTACTGGTTAAGGTCTTAACTCTTACTCTGGCCTAATAGCTAAGGTCTTAACTCTCACTCTGACCTACTGATTAAGGTCTTAACTTCTACTCTGGCTTAATAGCTAAGGTCTTAGACTCGTATTCTGGCCTAATGGTTAAGGTCTTGACTCTTACTCTGGCCTACAGGTTAAGGTCTTAACTCTTCCTCTGGCCTAATAGCTAAGGTCTTAGACTCGTACTATGGCCTACAGGTTAAGGTCTTAAGTCTTACTCTGGCCTAATAGCTAAGGTTTTAGACTCGTACTATGGCCTATAGGTTAAGTTCTTGACTCTTACTCTGGCCTAATAGCTAAGGTCTTAGACTCGTTCTATGGCCTAATGGTTAAGGTCTTAAATCTTACTCTGGCCTACAGGTTAAGGTCTTAACTCTTACTCTGGCCTACTGGTTAAGGTCTTAACTCTTACTCTGGCCTACTGGTTAAGGTCTTAACTCTTACTCTGGCCTAATAGCTAAGGTCTTTGACTCGTACCATGGCCTACAGGTTAACGTCTTAACTCTTTCTCTGGCATAATAGATAAGGTCTTAGACTCTTACTCTGGCCTACTCGTTAAGGTGTTAACTCTTACTCTGGCCTACTGGTTAAGGTCTTAACTCTTACTCTGGCCTAATAGCTAAGGTCTTAGACTACTGCTCTGGCCTACTGGTTAAGGTCTTAACTCTTACTCTGGCCTAATAGCTAAGGTCTTAACTCTTACTCTGGCCTAATAGTTAAGGTCTTAGACTCATACTCTGGCCTACAGGTTAAGGTCTTAACTCTTACTCTGGCCTACTGGTTAAGGTCTTAACTCTTACTCTGGCCTAATAGCTAAGGTCTTAACTCTTACTCTGGCCTAATAGCTAAGGTCTTAGACTCGTACTATGGCCTACAGGTTAAGGTCTTATCTCTTACTCTGGCCAACTGGTTTAGGTCTTAACTCTTACTCTGGCCTAATAGCTAGTCTTAGACTCGTACTATGGCCTATAGGTTAAGGCCTTAACTCTTACTCTGGCCTACTGGTTAAGGTCTTAACTCTTACTCTGGCCTACTTGTTAAGGTCTTAACTCTTACTCTGGCCTAATAGCCAAGGTCTTAGACTCGTACTCTGGCCTACTGGTTAAGGTCTTAACTCTTACTACGGCCTACAGGTTAAGGTCTTAACTTTTACTCTGGCCTAATAGCTAAGGTCTTAGACTCGTACTCTGGCCTAATGGTTAAGGTCTTAACTCTTACTCTGGCCTAATAGCTAAGGTCCTAACTCTTACTCTGGCCTAATAGCTAAGGTCTTAGACTCGTACTCTGGCCTACTGGTTAAGGTCTTAACTCTTACTCTGGCCTAATAGCTAAGGTCTTAACTCTTTCTCTGGCATAATAGCTAAGGTCTTAGACTCTTACTCTGGCCTACTCGTTAAGGTGTTAACTCTTACTCTGGCCTACTGGTTAAGGTCTTAACTCTTACTCTGGCCTAATAGCTAAGGTCTTAGACTACTACTCTGGCCTACTGGTTAAGGTCTTAACTCTTACTCTGGCCTAATAGTTAAGGTCTTAGACTCGTACTCTGGCCTACAGGTTAAGGTCTTAACTCTTACTCTGGCCTACTGGTTAAGGTCTTAACTCTTACTCTGGCCTAATAGCTAAGGTCTTAGACTCGTACTCTGGCCTAATGGGTAAGGTCTTAACTCTTACTCTGGCCTAATAGCTAAGGTCTTAACTCTTACTCTGGCCTAATAAATAAGGTCTTAGACTCGTACTCTGGCCTACAGGTTAAGGTCCTAACTCTTACTCTGGCCTACTGGTTAAGGTCTAAACTCTTACTCTGGCCTAATAGCTAAGGTCTTAACTCTTACTCTGGCCTAATACCTAAGGTCTTAGACTCGTACTATGGCCTTCAGGTTACGGTCTTAACTCTTACTCTGGCCTACTGGTTAAGGTCTTAACTCTTACTCTGGCCTAATAGCTAAGGTCTTAGACTCGTACTCTGGCCTACTGGTTAAGGTCTTAACTCTTACTCTGGCCTACTGGTTAAGGTCTTAACTCTTACTCTGGCCTAATAGCTAACGTCTTAGACTCGTACTCTGGCCTAATGGTTAAGGTCTTAACTCTTACTCTGGCCTACTGGTTAAGGTCTTAACTCTTTCTCTGGCCTAATGGTTAAGGTCTTAACTCTTACTCTGGCATACTGGTTAAGGTCTTAACTCTTACTTTGGCCTAATAGTTAAGGTCTTAGACTCGTACTCTGGCCTAATGGTTAAGGTCTTAACTCTTACTCTGGCCTAATAGCTAAGGTCTTAACTCTTACTCTGGCCTAATAGCTAAGATCTTAGACTCGCACTCTGGCCTACTGGTTAAGGTCTTAACTCTTACTCTGGCCTAATAGCTAAGGTCCTAACTCTTACTCTGGCCTAATAGCTAAGGTCTTAGACTCGTACTCTGGCCTAATGGTTAAATTCTTAACTCTTACTCTGGCCTAATAGCTAAGGTCTTAACTCTTACTCTGGCCTAATAGCGAAGGTCTTAGACTCGTACTCTGGCCTACTGGTTAAGGTCTTAACTCTTACTCTGGCCTAATAGCTAAGGTCCTAACTCTTACTCTGGCCTAATAGCTAAGGTCTTAGACTCGTACTCTGGCCTAATGGTTAAGGTCTTAACTCTTACTCTGGCCTAATAGCTAAGGTCTTAACTCTTACTCTGGCCTAATAGCTAAGGTCTTAGACTCGTACTCTGGCCTACTGGTTAAGGTCTTAACTCTTACTCTGGCCTAATAGCTAAGGTCTTAACTCTTTCTCTGGCATAATAGCTAAGGTCTTAGACTCTTACTCTGGCCTACTCGTTAAGGTGTTAACTCTTACTCTGGCCTACTGGTTAAGGTCTTAACTCTTACTCTGGCCTAATAGCTAAGGTCTTAGACTACTACTCTGGCCTACTGGTTAAGGTCTTAACTCTTACTCTGGCCTAATAGCTAAGGTCTTAACTCTTACTCTGGCCTAATACCTAAGGTCTTAGACTCGTACTATGGCCTACAGGTTACGGTCATAACTCTTACTCTGGCCTACTGGTTAAGGTCTTAACTCTTACTCTGGCCTAATAGCTAAGGTCTTAGACTCGTACTCTGGCCTACTGGTTAAGGTCTTAACTCTTACTCTGGCCTACTGGTTAAGGTCTTAACTCTTACTCTGGCCTAATAGCTAACGTCTTAGACTCGTACTCTGGCCTAATGGTTAAGGTCTTAACTCTTACTCTGGCCTACTGGTTAAGGTCTTAACTCTTTCTCTGGCCTAATGGTTAAGGTCTTAACTCTTACTCTGGCATACTGGTTAAGGTCTTAACTCTTACTTTGGCCTAATAGTTAAGGTCTTAGACTCGTACTCTGGCCTAATGGTTAAGGTCTTAACTCTTACTCTGGCCTAATAGCTAAGGTCTTAACTCTTACTCTGGCCTAATAGCTAAGATCTTAGACTCGCACTCTGGCCTACTGGTTAAGGTCTTAACTCTTACTCTGGCCTAATAGCTAAGGTCTTAACTCTTACTCTGGCCTAATAGCTAAGGTCTTAGACTCGTACTCTGGCCTAATGGTTAAGGTCTTAACTCTTACTCTGGCCTAATAGCTAAGGTCTTAACTCTTACTCTGGCCTAATAGCTAAGGTCTTAGACTCGTACTCTGGCCTACTGGTTAAGGTCTTAACTCTTACTCTGGCCTAATAGCTAAGGTCTTAGACTCATACTCTGGCCTACTGGTTAAGGTCTTAACTCTTACTCTTTCCTAATAGCTAAGGTCTTAACTCTTACTCTGGCCTAATAGCTAACGTCTTAGACTCGTACTCTGTCCTACTGGTTAAGGTCTTAACTCTTACTCTGGCCTAATAGCTAAGGTCTTAACTCTTACTCTGGCCTAATAGCTAAGGTCTTAACTCTTACTCTGGCCTACTGGTTAAGGTCTTAACTCTTACTCTGGCCTAATAGCTAAGGTCTTAGACTCGTACTCTGGCCTACTGGATAAGGTCTTAACTCTGACTCTGGCCTACTGGTTAAGGTCTTAACTCTTACTCTGGCCTAATAGCTAAGGTCTTAACTCTTACTTTCGCCTACTGATTAAGCTCTTAACTCTTACTCTGGCCTAATAGCTAAGGTCTTAACTCTTACTCTGGCTTACTGATTAAGGTCTTAACTCTTACTCTGGCCTAATAGCTAAGGTCTTAGACTCGTACTCGGGCCTAATGGTTAAGGTCCTAACTCTTAATCTGGCCTACTGGTTAAGGTCTTAACTCTTACTCTGGCCTACTGGTTAAGGTCTTAACTCTTACTCTGGCCTAATAGCTAAGGTCTTAGACTTGCACTCTGGCCTAATAGCTAAGTTCTTAACTCTTACTCTGGCCAAATAGCTAAGGTCTTAGACTCGTACTATGGCCTACAAGTTAAGGTCTTAACTCTTACTCTGGCCTACTGGTTAAGGTCTTAACTCTTACACTTGCCTAATAGCTAAGGTCTTAGACTCTTAGTCTGGCCTACTGGTTAAGGTCTTAACTCTTACTCTGGCCTACTGGTTAAGGTTCTAACTCTTACTCTGGCCTTATAGCTAAGGTCTTAACTCTTACTCTGGCCTAATAGCTAAGGTCTAAGACTCGTACTATGTCCTACAGGTTAAAGGTCTTAACTCTTACTCTGGCCTAATAGCTATGGTCTTAGACTCGTACTATGGCCTACAGGTTAAGGTCATAACTCTTACTCTGGCCTACAGGTTAAGGTCTTAACTCTTACTCTGGCCTAATAGCTAAGGTCTTAGACTCGTACTCTGGCCTACTGGTTAAGGTCTTAACTCTTACTCTGGCCTACTGGTTAAGGTCTTAACTCTTACTCTGGCCTAATAGCTGAGGTCTTAGACTCATACTCTGGCCTACTGGTTAAGGTCTTAACTCTTACTCTGGCCTAATAGCTAAGGTCTTAACTCTCACTCTGACCTACTGATTAAGGTCTTAACTTCTACTCTGGCTTAATAGCTAAGGTCTTAGACTCGTATTCTGGCCTAATGGTTAAGGTCTTGACTCTTACTCTGGCCTACACGTTAAGGTCTTAACTCTTACTCTGGCCTAATAGCTAAGGTCTTAGACTCGTACTATGGCCTATAGGTTAAGTTCTTGACTCTTACTCTGGCCTAATAGCTAAGGTCTTAGACTCGTACTATGGCCTAATGGTTAAGGTCTTAAATCTTACTCTGGCCTACAGGTTAAGGTCTTAACTCTTACTCTGGTCTTAACTCTTACTCTGGCCTACTGGTTAAGGTCTTAACTCTTACTCTGGCCTAATAGCTAAGGTCTTAGACTCGTACTCTGGCCTAATGGTTACGGTCTTAACGCTTACTCTGGCCTAATAGCTAAGGTCTTAGACTCGTACTCTGGCCTAATAGCTAGGGTCTTAGACTCGTACTCTGGCCTAATGGTTAAGGTCTTAACTCTCACTCTGGCCTAATGTTTAAGGTCTTAACTCTTACCCTGGCCTACTGGTTAAGGTCTTAACTCTTACTCTGGCCTACTGGTTAAGGTCTAAACTCTTTCTCTGGCCTAATGGTTAAGGTCTTAACACTTTCTCTGGCCTAATGTTAAGGTCTTAACTCTTACTCTGGCCTACTGGTTAAGGTCTTAACTCTTACTCTAGCCTAATAGCTAAGGTCTTAGACTTGTACTATGGCCTACAGGTTAAGGTCTTAACTCTTACTCTGGCCAACTGGTTAAGGTCTTAACTCTTACTCTGGCCTAATAGCTAAGGTCTTAGACTCGTGCTATGGCCTACAGGTTAAGGTCTTAACTCTTACTCTGGCCTACTGGTTAAGGTCTTAACTCTTACTCTGGCCTAATAGCGAAGGTCTTAGACTTGTACTATGGCCTACAGGTTAAGGTATTAACTCTTACTCTGGCCTAATAGCTAAGGTATTAACTCTTACTCTGGCCTAATGGCTAAGGTCTGAGACTCGTACTCTGGCCTACTGGTTAAGGTCTTAACTCATACTCTGGCCTACTGGTTAAGGTCTTAACTCTTACTCTGGCCTAATAGCTAAGGTCTTAACTCTCACTCTGACCTACTGATTAAGGTCTTAACTTCTACTCTGGCTTAATAGCTAAGGTCTTAGACTCGTATTCTGGCCTAATGGTTAAGGTCTTGACTCTTACTCTGGCCTACAGGTTAAGGTCTTAACACTTACTCTGGCCTAATAGCTAAGGTCTTAGACTCGTACTATGGCCTATAGGTTAAGTTCTTGACTCTTACTCTGGCCTAATAGCTAAGGTCTTAGACTCGTACTATGGCCTAATGGTTAAGGTCTTAAATCTTACTCTGGCCTACAGGTTAAGGTCTTAACTCTTACTCTGGCCTACTGGTTAAGGTCTTAACTCTTACTCTGGCCTACTGGTTAAGGTCTTAACTCTTACTCTGGCCTAATAGCTAAGGTCTTAGACTCGTACTCTGGCCTAATGGTTACGGTCTTAACGCTTACTCTGGCCTAATAGCTAAGGTCTTAGACTCGTACTCTGGCCTAATAGCTAGGGTCTTAGACTCGTACTCTGGCCTAATGGTTAAGGTCTTAACTCTCACTCTGGCCTAATGTTTAAGGTCTTAACTCTTACCCTGGCCTACTGGTTAAGGTCTTAACTCTTACTCTGGCCTACTGGTTAAGGTCTAAACTCTTTCTCTGGCCTAATGGTTAAGGTCTTAACACTTACTCTGGCCTACTGGTTAAGGTCTTAACTCTTACTCTAGCCTAATAGCTAAGGTCTTAGACTCGTACTATGGCCTACAGGTTAAGGTCTTAACTCTTACTCTGGCCAACTGGTTAAGGTCTTAACTCTTACTCTGGCCTAATAGCTAAGGTCTTAGACTCGTGCTATGGCCTACAGGTTAAGGTCTTAACTCTTACTCTGGCCTACTGGTTAAGGTCTTAACTCTTACTCTGGCCTAATAGCGAAGGTCTTAGACTTGTACTATGGCCTACAGGTTAAGGTATTAACTCTTACTCTGGCCTAATAGCCAAGGTCTTAACTCTTACTCTGGCCTAATAGCTAAGGTCTGAGACTCGTACTCTGGCCTACTGGTTAAGGTCTTAACTCTTACTCTGGCCTACTGGTTAAGGTCTTAACTCTTACTCTGGCCTAATAGCTAAGGTCTTAACTCTTACTCTGGCCTACTGGTTAAGGTCTTAACTCTTACTCTGGCCTAATAGCTAAGGTCTTAGACTCGTACTCTGGCCTAATGTTTAAGGTCTTAACTCTTACTCTGGCCTAATAGCTAAGGTATTAGACTCGTACTCTGGCCTAATAGATAAGGTCTTAGACTCGTACACTGGCCTAATGGTTAAGGTCTTAACTCTTACTCTGGCCTAATGTTTAAGGTCTTAACTCTTACCCTGGCCTACTGGTTAAGGTCTTAACTCTTACTCTGGCCTACTGGTTAAGGTCTTAACTCTTTCTCTGGCCTAATGGTTAAGGTCTTAACTCTTACTCTGGCCTACTGGTTAAGGTCTTAACTCTTACTCTGGCCTAATAGCTAAGGTCTTAGACTCGTACTCTGGCCTAATGGTTAAGGTCTTAACTCCTACTCTGGCCTAATAGCTAAGGTCTTAACTCTTACTCTGGCCTAATAGCTAAGGACTTAGACTCGTACTCTGGCCTACTGGTTAAGGTCTTAACTCTTACTCTGGCCTAATAGCTAAGGTCTTAACTCTTACTCTGGCCTAAAAGCTAAGGTCTTAGACTCATACTCTGGCCTACTGGTTAAGGTCTTAACTCTTACTGTTTCCTAATAGCTAAGGTCTTAACTCTTACTCTGGCCTAATAGCTAACGTCTTAGACTCGTACTCTGGCCTACTGGTTAAGGTCTTATCTCTTACTCTGGCCTAATAGCTAAGGTCTTAACTCTTACTCTGGCCTAATAGCTAAGGTCTTGACTCTTACTCTGGCCTACAGGTTAAGGTCTTAACTCTTACTCTGGCCTAATAGCTAAGGTCTTAGACTCGTACTATGGCCTATAGGTTAAGTTCTTGACTCTTACTCTGGCCTAATAGCTAAGGTCTTAGACTCGTACTATGGCCTAATGGTTAAGGTCTTAAATCTTACTCTGGCCTACAGGTTAAGGTCTTAACTCTTACTCTGGCCTACTGGTTAAGGTCTTAACTCTTACTCTGGCCTACTGGTTAAGGTCTTAACTCTTACTCTGGCCTAATAGCTAAGGTCTTAGACTCGTACTCTGGCCTAATGGTTACGGTCTTAACGCTTACTCTGGCCTAATAGCTAAGGTCTTAGACTCGTACTCTGGCCTAATAGCTAGGGTCTTAGACTCGTACTCTGGCCTAATGGTTAAGGTCTTAACTCTCACTCTGGCCTAATGTTTAAGGTCTTAACTCTTACCCTGGCCTACTGGTTAAGGTCTTAACTCTTACTCTGGCCTACTGGTTAAGGTCTAAACTCTTTCTCTGGCCTAATGGTTAAGGTCTTAACACTTTCTCTGGCCTAATGTTAAGGTCTTAACTCTTACTCTGGCCTACTGGTTAAGGTCTTAACTCTTACTCTAGCCTAATAGCTAAGGTCTTAGACTCGTACTATGGCCTACAGGTTAAGGTCTTAACTCTTACTCTGGCCAACTGGTTAAGGTCTTAACTCTTACTCTGGCCTAATAGCTAAGGTCTTAGACTCGTGCTATGGCCTACAGGTTAAGGTCTTAACTCTTACTCTGGCCTACTGGTTAAGGTCTTAACTCTTACTCTGGCCTAATAGCGAAGGTCTTAGACTTGTACTATGGCCTACAGGTTAAGGTATTAACTCTTACTCTGGCCTAATAGCTAAGGTCTTAACTCTTACTCTGGCCTAATAGCTAAGGTCTGAGACTCGTACTCTGGCCTACTGGTTAAGGTCTTAACTCTTACTCTGGCCTACTGGTTAAGGTCTTAACTCTTACTCTGGCCTAATAGCTAAGGTCTTAACTCTTACTCTGGCCTACTGGTTAAGGTCTTAACTCTTACTCTGGCCTAATAGCTAAGGTCTTAGACTCGTACTCTGGCCTAATGTTTAAGGTCTTAACTCTTACTCTGGCCTAATAGCTAAGGTATTAGACTCGTACTCTGGCCTAATAGATAAGGTCTTAGACTCGTACACTGGCCTAATGGTTAAGGTCTTAACTCTTACTCTGGCCTAATGTTTAAGGTCTTAACTCTTACCCTGGCCTACTGGTTAAGGTCTTAACTCTTACTCTGGCCTACTGGTTAAGGTCTTAACTCTTTCTCTGACCTAATGGTTAAGGTCTTAACTCTTACTCTGGCCTACTGGTTAAGGTCTTAACTCTTACTCTGGCCTAATAGCTAAGGTCTTAGACTCGTACTCTGGCCTAATGGTTAAGGTCTTAACTCCTACTCTGGCCTAATAGCTAAGGTCTTAACTCTTACTCTGGCCTAATAGCTAAGGACTTAGACTCGTACTCTGGCCTACTGGTTAAGGTCTTAACTCTTACTCTGGCCTAATAGCTAAGGTCTTAACTCTTACTCTGGCCTAAAAGCTAAGGTCTTAGACTCATACTCTGGCATACTGGTTAAGGTCTTAACTCTTACTGTTTCCTAATAGCTAAGGTCTTAACTCTTACTCTGGCCTAATAGCTAACGTCTTAGACTCGTACTCTGGCCTACTGGTTAAGGTCTTATCTCTTACTCTGGCCTAATAGCTAAGGTCTTAACTCTTACTCTGGCCTAATAGCTAAGGTCTTAGACTCGTACTCTGGCCTAATGATTAAGGTCTTAACTCTTACTCTGGCCTAATAGCTAAGGTCTTAACTCTTACTCTGGCCTAATAGTTAAGGTCTTAGACTCGTACTCTGGCCTACAGGTTAAGGTCTTAACTCTTACTCTGGCCTACTGGTTAAGGTCTTAACTCTTACTCTGGCCTAATAGCTAAGGTCTTAGACTCGTACTCTGGCCTAATAGCTAAGGTCTTAGACTCGTACTCTGGCCTAATGGTTAAGGTCTTAACTCTTACTCTGGCCTAATAGCTAAGGTCTTAACTCTTACTCTGGCCTACTGGTGAAGGTCTTCACTCTTACTCTGGCCTAATAGCTAAGGTCTTAGACTCGTACTCTGGCCTAATGGTTAAGGTCTTAACTCTTACTCTGGCCTAATAGCTAAGGTCTTAACTCTTACTCTGGCCTAATAAATAAGGTCTTAGACTCGTACTCTGGCCTACAGGTTAAGGTCTTAACTCTTACTCTGGCCTACTGGTTAAGGTCTAAACTCTTACTCTGGCCTAATAGCTAAGGTCTTAACTCTTACTCTGGCCTAATACCTAAGGTCTTAGACTCGTACTATGGCCTACAGGTTACGGTTTTAACTCTTACTCTGGCCTACTGGTTAAGGTCTTAACTCTTACTCTGGCCTAATAGCTAAGGTCTTAGACTCGTACTCTGGCCTACTGGTTAAGGTCTTAACTCTTACTCTGGCCTACTGGTTAAGGTCTTAATTTTTACTCTGGCCTAATAGCTAACGTCTTAGACTCGTACTCTGGCCTAATGGTTAAGGTCTTAACTCTTACTCTGGCCTACTGGTTAAGGTCTTAACTCTTTCTCTGGCCTAATGGTTAAGGTCTTAACTCTTACTCTGGCATACTGGTTAAGGTCTTAACTCTTACTTTGGCCTAATAGTTAAGGTCTTAGACTCGTACTCTGGCCTAATGGTTAAGGTCTTAACTCTTACTCTGGCCTAATAGCTAAGGTCTTAACTCTTACTCTGGCCTAATAGCTAAGATCTTAGACTCGCACTCTGGCCTACTGGTTAAGGTCTTAACTCTTACTCTGGCCTAATAGCTCAGGTCCTAACTCTTACTCTGGCCTAATAGCTAAGGTCTTAGACTTGTACTCTGGCCTAATGGTTAAGGTCTTAACTCTTACTCTGGCCTAATAGCTAAGGTCTTAACTCTTACTCTGGCCTAATAGCTAAGGTCTTAGACTCGTACTCTGGCCTACTGGTTAAGGTCTTAACTCTTACTCTGGCCTAATAGCTAAGGTCTTAACTCTTACTCTGGCCTAATAGCTAAGGTCTTAGACTCATACTCTGGCCTACTGGTTAAGGTCTTAACTCTTACTCTTTCCTAATAGCTAAGGTCTTAACTCTTACTCTGGCCTAATAGCTAACGTCTTAGACTCGTACTCTGTCCTACTGGTTAAGGTCTTAACTCTTACTCTGGCCTAATAGCTAAGGTCTTAACTCTTACTCTGGCCTAATAGCTAAGGTCTTATCTCTTACTCTGGCCTACTGTTTAAGGTCTTAACTCTTACTCTGGCCTAATAGCTAAGGTCTTAGACTCGTACTCTGGCCTACTGGATAAGGTCTTAACTATGACTCTGGCCTACTGGTTAAGGTCTTAACTCTTACTCTGGCCTAATAGCTAAGGTCTTAACTCTTACTTTGGCCCACTGATTAAGCTCTTAACTCTTACTCTGGCCTAATAGCTAAGGTCTTAACTCTTACTCTGGCATACTGATTAAGGTCTTAACTCTTACTCTGGCCTAATAGCTAAGGTCTTAGACTCGTACTCGGGCCTAATGGTTAAGGTCTTAACTCTTACTCTGGCCTAATGGTTAAGGTCTTAACTCTTAATCTGGCCTACTGGTTAAGGTCTTAACTCTTACTCTGGCCTACTGGTTAAGGTCTTAACTCTTACTCTGGCCTAATAGCTAAGGTCTTAGACTTGCACTCTGGCCTAATAGCTAAGTTCTTAACTCTTACTCTGGCCAAATAGCTAAGGTCTTAGACTCGTACTATGGCCTACAAGTTAAGGTCTTAACTCTTACTCTGGCCTACTGGTTAAGGTCTTAACTCTTACACTTGCCTAATAGCTAAGGTCTTAGACTCTTAGTCTGGCCTACTGGTTAAGGTCTTAACTCTTACTCTGGCCTAATAGCTAAGGTCTTAACTCTTACTCTGGCCTAATAGCTAAGGTCTTAGACTCGTACTCTGGCCTACTGGTTAAGGTCTTAACTCTTACTCTGGCCTACTGGTTAAGGTCTTAACTCTTACTCTGGCCTAATAGCTGAGGTCTTAGACTCATACTATGGCCTACTGGTTAAGGTCTTAACTCTTACTCTGGCCTAATAGCTAAGGTCTTAACTCTCACTCTGACCTACTGATTAAGGTCCTAACTTCTACTCTGGCTTAATAGCTAAGGTCTTAGACTCGTATTCTGGCCTATTGGTTAAGGTCTTGACTCTTACTCTGGCCTACAGGTTAAGGTCTCAACTCTTACTCTGGCCTAATAGCTAAGGTCTTAGACTCGTACTATGGCCTACAGGTTAAGGTCTTAAGTCTTACTCTGGCCTAATAGCTAAGGTCTTAGACTCGTACTATGGCCTATAGGTTAAGTTCTTGACTCTTACTCTGGCCTAATAGCTAAGGTCTTAGACTCGTACTATGGCCTAATGGTTAAGGTCTTAAATCTTACTCTGGCCTACAGGTTAAGGTCTTAACTCTTACTCTGGCCTACTGGTTAAGGTCTTAACTCTTACTCTGGCCTACTGGTTAAGGTCTTAACTCTTACTCTGGCCTAATAGCTAAGGTCTTTGACTCGCACTATGGCCTACAGGTTAACGTCTTAACTCTTTCTCTGGCATAATAGCTAAGGTCTTAGACTCTTACTCTGGCCTACTCGTTAAGGTGTTAACTCTTACTCTGGCCTACTGGTTAAGGTCTTAACTCTTACTCTGGCCTAATAGCTAAGGTCTTAGACTACTACTCTGGCCTACTGGTTAAGGTCTTAACTCTTACTCTGGCCTAATAGCTAAGGTCTTAACTCTTACTCTGGCCTAATAGTTAAGGTCTTAGACTCATACTCTGGCCTACAGGTTAAGGTCTTAACTCTTACTCTGGCCTACTGGTTAAGGTCTTAACTCTTACTCTGGCCTAATAGCTAAGGTCTTAACTCTTACTCTGGCCTAATAGCTAAGGTCTTAGACTCGTACTATGGCCTACAGGTTAAGGTCTTATCTCTTACTCTGGCCAACTGGTTTAGGTCTTAACTCTGACTCTGGCCTAATAGCTAGTCTTAGACTCGTACTATGGCCTACATGTTAAGGTCTTAACTCTTACTCTGGCCTACTGGTTAAGGTCTTAACTCTTACTCTGGCCGAATAGCTAAGGTCTTAGAGTCGTACTATAGCCTACAGGTTAAGGTCTTAACTCTTACTCTGGCCTAATAGCTAAGGTCTTAGACTCGTACTCTGGCCTACTGGTTAAGGTCTTAACTCTTACTCTGGCCTAATAGCTAAGGTCTTAACTCTTACTCTGGCCTACTGGTTAAGGTCTTAACTCTTACTCTGGCCTAATAGCTAAGGTCTTAGACTCGTACTCTGGCCTAATGGTTAAGGTCTTAACTCTTACTCTGGCCTAATAGCTAAGGTCTTAACTCTTACTCTGGCCTACTGGTTAAGGTCTTAACTCTTACTCTGGCCTAATAGCTAAGGTCTTAGATCCGTACTCTGGCCTAATAGCTAAGGTCTTAGACTCGGACTCTGGCCTAATGGTTAAGGTCTTAACTCTTACTCTGGCCTAATATTTAAGGTCTTAACTCTTACCCTGGCCTACTGGTTAAGGTCTTAACTCTTACCCTGGCCTAATGGTTAAGGTCTTAACTCTTTCTCTGGCCTAATGGTTAAGGTCTTAACTCTTTCTCTGGCCTAATGTTAAGGTCTTAACTCTTACTCTGGCCGCCTGGTTAAGGTCTTAACTCTTACTCTAGGCCTAATAGCTAAGGTCTTAGACTCGTACTATGGCCTACAGGTTAAGGTCCTAACTCTTACTCTGGCCTACTGGTTAAGGTTTTAATTCTTACTCTGGCCTACTGGTTAAGTTCTTAACTCTTACTCTGGCCTACTGGTTAAGGTCTTAACTCTTTCTCTGGCCTAATGGTTAAGGTCTTAACTCTTACTCTGGCCTAATAGCTAAGGTCTTAACTCTTACTCTGGCCTAATAGCTAAGGTCTTAGACTCGTACTCTGGCCTACTGGTTAAGGTCTTAACTCTTACTCTGGCCTAATAGCTAAAGTCTTAACTTTTACTCTGGCATAATAGCTAAGGTCTTAGACTCGTACTCTGGCCTACTGTTTAAGGTCTTAGCTCTTACTCTGGCCTAATAGCTAAGATCTTAGCTCTTACTCTGGCCTAATAGCTAAGGTCTTAGACTCGTACTCTGGCCTACTGGTTAAGGTCTTAACTCTTACTCTGGCCTAATAGCTAAGGTCTTAGACTCGTACTCTGGCCTAATGGTTAAGGTCTTAACTCTTACTCTGGCCTAATAGCTAAGGTCTTAACTCTTTCTCTGGCCTCATAGCTAAGGTTTTAGACTCGTACTCTGGCCTACTGGTTAAGGTCTTAACTCTTACTCTGGCCTACTGGTTAAGGTCTTAACTCTTACTCTGGCCTAATAGCTAAGGTCTTAGACTCGTACTCTGGCCTAATGGTTAAGGTCTTAACTCTTACTCTGGCCTAACAGCTAAGGTCTTAACTCTTACTCTGGCCTAATAGCTAAGGTCTTAACTCTTACTTTGGCCTAATAGCTAAGGTCTTAGACTCGTACTCTGGCCTACAGGTTAAGGTCTTAACTCTTACTCTGGCCTACTGGTTAAGGTCTTAACTCTTACTCTGGCCTAATAGCTAAGGTATTAACTCTTACTCTGGCCTAATAGCTAAGGTCTTAGACTCGTACTATGGCCTACAGGTTAAGGTCATGACTCTTACTCTGGCCTACAGGTTAAGGTCTTAACTCTTACTCTGGCCTAATAGCTAAGGTCTTAGACTCGTACTGTGGCCTACTGGTTAAGGTCTTAACTCTTACTCTGGCCTACTGGTTAAGGTCTTAGCTCTTACTCTGGCCTAATAGCTGAGGTCTTAGACTCATACTATGGCCTACTGGTTAAGGTCTTAACTCTTACTCTGGCCTACAGGTTAAGGTCTTAACTCTTACTCTGGCCTAATAGCTAAGGTCTTAGACTCGTACTCTGGCCTACTGGTTAAGGTCTTAACTCTCACTCTGGCCTACTGGTTAAGGTCTTAACTCTTACTCTGGCCTAATAGCGAAGGTCTTAGACTCGTACTCTGGCCTAATAGATAAGGTCTTAGACTCGTACACTGGCCTAATGGTTAAGGTCTTAACTCTTACTCTGGCCTAATGTTTAAGGTCTTAACTCTTACCCCGGCCTACTGGTTAAGGTCTTAACTCTTACTCTGGCCTACTGGTTAAGGTCTTAACTCTTTCTCTGGCCTAATGATTAAGGTCTTAACTCTTACTCTGGTCTACTGGTTAAGGTCTTAACTCTTACTCTGGCCTAATAGCTAAGGTCTTAGACTCGTACTCTGGCCTAATGGTTAAGGTCTTAACTCCTACTCTGGCCTAATAGCTAAGGTTTTAACTCTTACTCTGGCCTAATAGCTAAGGACTGAGACTCGTATTCTGGCCTACTGGTTAAGGTCTTAACTCTTACTCTGGCCTAATAGCTAAGGTCTTAACTCTTACTCTGGCCTAAAAGCTAAGGTCTTAGACTCATACTCTGGCCTACTGGTTAAGGTCTTAACTCTTACTGTTTCCTAATAGCTAAGGTCTTAACTCTTACTCTGGCCTAATAGCTAACGTCTTAGACTCGTACTCTGGCCTACTGGTTAAGGTCTTATCTCTTACTCTGGCCTAATAGCTAAGGTCTTAACTCTTACTCTGGCCTAATAGCTAAGGTCTTAACTCTTACTCTGGCCTACTGGTGAAGGTCTTCACTCTTACTCTGGCCTAATAGCTAAGGTCTTAGACTCGTACTCTGGCCTAACGGTTAAGGTCTTAACTCTTACTCTGGCCTAACGGTTAAGGTCTTAACTCTTACTCTGGCCTAATAGCTAAGGTCTTAACTCTTACTCTGGCCTAATAAATAAGGTCTTAGACTCGTACTCTGGCCTACAGGTTAAGGTCTTAACTCTTACTCTGGCCTACTGGTTAAGGTCTAAACTCTTACTCTGGCCTAATAGCTAAGGTCTTAACTCTTACTCTGGCCTAATACCTAAGGTCTTAGACTCGTACTATGGCCTACAGGTTACGGTCTTAACTCTTACTCTGGCCTACTGGTTAAGGTCTTAACTCTTACTCTGGCCTAATAGCTAATGTCTTAGACTCGTACTCTGGCCTAATGGATAAGGTCTTAACTCTTACTCTGGCCTAAGAGCTAAGGTCTTAACTCTTACTCTGGCCTAATAGCTAAGGTCTTAGACTCGTACTCTGGCCTACTGGTTAAGGTCTTAACTCCTACTCTGGCCTAATAGCTAAGGTCTTAACTCTTACTCTGGCCTAATAGCTAAGGTCTTAGACTCATACTCTGGCCTACTGGTTAAGGTCTTAACTCTTACTCTTTCCTAATAGCTAAGGTCTTAACTCTTACTCTGGCCTAATAGGTAACGTCTTAGACTCGTACTCTGTCCTACTGGTTAAGGTCTTAACTCTTACTCTGGCCTAATAGCTAAGGTCTTAACTCTTACTCTGGCCTAATAGCTAAGGTCTTAACTCTTACTCTGGCCTACTCGTTAAGGTCTTAACTCTTACTCTGGCCTAATAGCTAAGGTCTTAGACTCGTACTCTGGCCTACTGGATAAGGTCTTAACTCTGACTCTGGCCTACTGGTTAAGGTCTTAACTCTTACTCTGGCCTAATAGCTAAGGTCTTAACTCTTACTTTGGCCTACTGATTAAGCTCTTAACTCTTACTCTGGCCTAATAGCTAAGGTCTTAACTCTTACTCTGGCTTACTGATTAAGGTCTTAACTCTTACTCTGGCCTAATAGCTAAGGTCTTAGACTCGTACTCGGGCCTAATGGTTAAGGTCTTAACTCTTACTCTGGCCTAATGGTTAAGGTCTTAACTCTTAATCTGGCCTACTGGTTAAGGTCGTAACTCTTACTCTGGCCTACTGGTTAAGGTCTTAACTCTTACTCTGGCCTAATAGCTAAGGTCTTAGACTTGCACTCTGGCCTAATAGCTAAGTTCTTAACTCTTACTCTGGCCAAATAGCTAAGGTCTTAGACTCGTACTATGGCCTACAAGTTAAGGTCTTAACTCTTACTCTGGCCTACTGGTTAAGGTCTTAACTCTTACACTTGCCTAATAGCTAAGGTCTTAGACTCTTAGTCTGGCCTACTGATTAAGGTCTTAACTCTTACTCTGGCCTACTGGTTAAGGTCCTAACTCTTACTCTGGCCTTATAGCTAAGGTCTTAACTCTTACTCTGGCCTAATAGCTAAGGTCTAAGACTCGTACTCTGGCCTAATGGTTAAGGTCTTAACTCTTACTCTAGGCCTAATAGCTAAGGTCTTAGACTCGTACTATGGCCTACAGGTTAAGGTCCTAACTCTTACTCTGGCCTACTGGTTAAGGTTTTAATTCTTACTCTGGCCTACTGGTTAAGTTCTTAACTCTTACTCTGGCCTACTGGTTAAGGTCTTAACTCTTACTCTGGCCTAATAGCTAAGGTCTTAGACTCGTACTCTGGCCTAATGGTTAAGGTCTTAACTCTTACTCTGGCCTAATAGCTAAGGTCTTAACTCTTTCTCTGGCCTCATAGCTAAGGTTTTAGACTCGTACTCTGGCCTACTGGTTAAGGTCTTAACTCTTACTCTGGCCTAATAGCTAAGGTCTTAGACTCGTACTCTGGCCTAATGGTTAAGGTCTTAACTCTTACTCTGGCCTAATAGCTAAGGTCTTAACTCTTTCTCTGGCCTCATAGCTAAGGTTTTAGACTCGTACTCTGGCCTACTGGTTAAGGTCTTAACTCTTACTCTGGCCTACTGGTTAAGGTCTTAACTCTTACTCTGGCCTAATAGCTAAGGTCTTAGACTCGTACTCTGGCCTAATGGTTAAGGTCTTAACTCTTACTCTGGCCTAACAGCTAAGGTCTTAACTCTTACTCTGGCCTAATAGCTAAGGTCTTAACTCTTACTTTGGCCTAATAGCTAAGGTCTTAGACTCGTACTCTGGCCTACAGGTTAAGGTCTTAACTCTTACTCTGGCCTACTGGTTAAGGTCTTAACTCTTACTCTGGCCTAATAGCTAAGGTATTAACTCTTACTCTGGCCTAATAGCTAAGGTCTTAGACTCGTACTATGGCCTACAGGTTAAGGTCATGACTCTTACTCTGGCCTACAGGTTAAGGTCTTAACTCTTACTCTGGCCTAATAGCTAAGGTCTTAGACTCGTACTGTGGCCTACTGGTTAAGGTCTTAACTCTTACTCTGGCCTACTGGTTAAGGTCTTAGCTCTTACTCTGGCCTAATAGCTGAGGTCTTAGACTCATACTATGGCCTACTGGTTAAGGTCTTAACTCTTACTCTGGCCTACAGGTTAAGGTCTTAACTCTTACTCTGGCCTAATAGCTAAGGTCTTAGACTCGTACTCTGGCCTACTGGTTAAGGTCTTAACTCTCACTCTGGCCTACTGGTTAAGGTCTTAACTCTTACTCTGGCCTAATAGCGAAGGTCTTAGACTCGTACTCTGGCCTAATAGATAAGGTCTTAGACTCGTACACTGGCCTAATGGTTAAGGTCTTAACTCTTACTCTGGCCTAATGTTTAAGGTCTTAACTCTTACCCCGGCCTACTGGTTAAGGTCTTAACTCTTACTCTGGCCTACTGGTTAAGGTCTTAACTCTTTCTCTGGCCTAATGATTAAGGTCTTAACTCTTACTCTGGTCTACTGGTTAAGGTCTTAACTCTTACTCTGGCCTAATAGCTAAGGTCTTAGACTCGTACTCTGGCCTAATGGTTAAGGTCTTAACTCCTACTCTGGCCTAATAGCTAAGGTTTTAACTCTTACTCTGGCCTAATAGCTAAGGACTGAGACTCGTATTCTGGCCTACTGGTTAAGGTCTTAACTCTTACTCTGGCCTAATAGCTAAGGTCTTAACTCTTACTCTGGCCTAAAAGCTAAGGTCTTAGACTCATACTCTGGCCTACTGGTTAAGGTCTTAACTCTTACTGTTTCCTAATAGCTAAGGTCTTAACTCTTACTCTGGCCTAATAGCTAACGTCTTAGACTCGTACTCTGGCCTACTGGTTAAGGTCTTATCTCTTACTCTGGCCTAATAGCTAAGGTCTTAACTCTTACTCTGGCCTAATAGCTAAGGTCTTAACTCTTACTCTGGCCTACTGGTGAAGGTCTTCACTCTTACTCTGGCCTAATAGCTAAGGTCTTAGACTCGTACTCTGGCCTAACGGTTAAGGTCTTAACTCTTACTCTGGCCTAACGGTTAAGGTCTTAACTCTTACTCTGGCCTAATAGCTAAGGTCTTAACTCTTACTCTGGCCTAATAAATAAGGTCTTAGACTCGTACTCTGGCCTACAGGTTAAGGTCTTAACTCTTACTCTGGCCTACTGGTTAAGGTCTAAACTCTTACTCTGGCCTAATAGCTAAGGTCTTAACTCTTACTCTGGCCTAATACCTAAGGTCTTAGACTCGTACTATGGCCTACAGGTTACGGTCTTAACTCTTACTCTGGCCTACTGGTTAAGGTCTTAACTCTTACTCTGGCCTAATAGCTAATGTCTTAGACTCGTACTCTGGCCTAATGGATAAGGTCTTAACTCTTACTCTGGCCTAAGAGCTAAGGTCTTAACTCTTACTCTGGCCTAATAGCTAAGGTCTTAGACTCGTACTCTGGCCTACTGGTTAAGGTCTTAACTCCTACTCTGGCCTAATAGCTAAGGTCTTAACTCTTACTCTGGCCTAATAGCTAAGGTCTTAGACTCATACTCTGGCCTACTGGTTAAGGTCTTAACTCTTACTCTTTCCTAATAGCTAAGGTCTTAACTCTTACTCTGGCCTAATAGGTAACGTCTTAGACTCGTACTCTGTCCTACTGGTTAAGGTCTTAACTCTTACTCTGGCCTAATAGCTAAGGTCTTAACTCTTACTCTGGCCTAATAGCTAAGGTCTTAACTCTTACTCTGGCCTACTCGTTAAGGTCTTAACTCTTACTCTGGCCTAATAGCTAAGGTCTTAGACTCGTACTCTGGCCTACTGGATAAGGTCTTAACTCTGACTCTGGCCTACTGGTTAAGGTCTTAACTCTTACTCTGGCCTAATAGCTAAGGTCTTAACTCTTACTTTGGCCTACTGATTAAGCTCTTAACTCTTACTCTGGCCTAATAGCTAAGGTCTTAACTCTTACTCTGGCTTACTGATTAAGGTCTTAACTCTTACTCTGGCCTAATAGCTAAGGTCTTAGACTCGTACTCGGGCCTAATGGTTAAGGTCTTAACTCTTACTCTGGCCTAATGGTTAAGGTCTTAACTCTTAATCTGGCCTACTGGTTAAGGTCGTAACTCTTACTCTGGCCTACTGGTTAAGGTCTTAACTCTTACTCTGGCCTAATAGCTAAGGTCTTAGACTTGCACTCTGGCCTAATAGCTAAGTTCTTAACTCTTACTCTGGCCAAATAGCTAAGGTCTTAGACTCGTACTATGGCCTACAAGTTAAGGTCTTAACTCTTACTCTGGCCTACTGGTTAAGGTCGTAACTCTTACACTTGCCTAATAGCTAAGGTCTTAGACTCTTAGTCTGGCCTACTGATTAAGGTCTTAACTCTTACTCTGGCCTACTGGTTAAGGTCCTAACTCTTACTCTGGCCTTATAGCTAAGGTCTTAACTCTTACTCTGGCCTAATAGCTAAGGTCTAAGACTCGTACTATGTCCTACAGGTTAAAGGTCTTAACTCTTACTCTGGCCTAATAGCTATGGTCTTAGACTCGTACTATGGCCTACAGGTTAAGGTCATAACTCTTACTCTGGCCTACAGGTTAAGGTCTTAACTCTTACTCTGGCCTAATAGCTAAGGTCTTAGACTCGTACTCTGGCCTACTGGTTAAGGTCTTAACTCTTACTCTGGCCTACTGGTTAAGGTCTTAACTCTTACTCTGGCCTAATAGCTGAGGTCTTAGACTCATACTATGGCCTACTGGTTAAGGTCTTAACTCTTACTCTGGCCTAATAGCTAAGGTCTTAACTCTCACTCTGACCTACTGATTAAGGTCTTAACTTCTACTCTGGCTTAATAGCTAAGGTCTTAGACTCGTATTCTGGCCTAATGGTTAAGGTCTTGACTCTTACTCTGGCCTACAGGTTAAGGTCTTAACTCTTACTCTGGCCTAATAGCTAAGGTCTTAGACTCGTACTATGGCCTACAGGTTGAGGTCTTAAGTCTTACTCTGGCCTAATAGCTAAGGTCTTAGACTCGTACTATGGCCTATAGGTTAAGTTCTTGACTCTTACTCTGGCCTAATAGCTAAGGTCTTAGACTCGTACTATGGCCTAATGGTTAAGGTCTAAAATCTTACTCTGGCCTACAGGTTAAGGTCTTAACTCTTACTCTGGCCTACTGGTTAAGGTCTTAACTCTTACTCTGGCCTACTGGTTAAGGTCTTAACTCTTACTCTGGCCTAATAGCTAAGGTCTTTGACTCGCACTATGACCTACAAGTTAACGTCTTAACTCTTTCTCTGGCATAATAGCTAAGGTCTTAGACTCTTACTCTGGCCTACTCGTTAAGGTGTTAACTCTTACTCTGGCCTACTGGTTAAGGTCTTAACTCTTACTCTGGCCTAATAGCTAAGGTCTAAGACTACTACGCTGGCCTACTGGTTAAGGTCTTAACTCTTACTGTGGCCTAATAGCTAAGGTCTTAACTCTTACTCTGGCCTAATACCTAAGGTCTTAGACTCGTACTATGGCCTACAGGTTACGGTCATAACTCTTACTCTGGCCTACTGGTTAAGGTCTTAACTCTTACTCTGGCCTAATAGCTAAGGTCTTAGACTCGTACTCTGGCCTACTGGTTAAGGTCTTAACTCTTACTCTGGCCTACTGGTTAAGGTCTTAACTCTTACTCTGGCCTAATAGCTAACGTCTTAGACTCGTACTCTGGCCTAATGGTTAAGGTCTTAACTCTTACTCTGGCCTACTGGTTAAGGTCTTAACTCTTTCTCTGGCCTAATGGTTAAGGTCTTAACTCTTACTCTGGCATACTGGTTAAGGTCTTAACTCTTACTTTGGCCTAATAGTTAAGGTCTTAGACTCGTACTCTGGCCTAATGGTTAAGGTCTTAACTCTTACTCTGGCCTAATAGCTAAGGTCTTAACTCTTACTCTGGCCTAATAGCTAAGATCTTAGACTCGCACTCTGGCCTACTGGTTAAGGTCTTAACTCTTACTCTGGCCTCATAGCTAAGGTCTTAGACTCGTACTCTGGCCTAATGGTTAAGGTCTTAGACTCTTACTCTGGCCTACTCGTTAAGGTGTTAACTCTTACTCTGGCCTACTGGTTAAGGTCTTAACTCTTACTCTGGCCTAATAGCTAAGGTCTAAGACTACTACGCTGGCCTACTGGTTAAGGTCTTAACTCTTACTGTGGCCTAATAGCTAAGGTCTTAACTCTTACTCTGGCCTAATACCTAAGGTCTTAGACTCGTACTATGGCCTACATGTTACGGTCATAACTCTTACTCTGGCCTACTGGTTAAGGTCTTAACTCTTACTCTGGCCTAATAGCTAAGGTCTTAGACTCGTACTCTGGCCTACTGGTTAAGGTCTTAACTCTTACTCTGGCCTACTGTTTAAGGTCTTAACTCTTACTCTGGCCTAATAGCTAACGTCTTAGACTCGTACTCTGGCCTAATGGTTAAGGTCCTAACTCTTACTCTGGCCTTATAGCTAAGGTCTTAACTCTTACTCTGGCCTAATAGCTAAGGTCTAAGACTCGTACTATGTCCTACAGGTTAAAGGTCTTAACTCTTACTCTGGCCTAATAGCTATGGTCTTAGACTCGTACTATGGCCTACAGGTTAAGGTCATAACTCTTACTCTGGCCTACAGGTTAAGGTCTTAACTCTTACTCTGGCCAAATAGCTAAGGTCTTAGACTCGTACTCTGGCCTACTGGTTAAGGTCTTAACTCTTACTCTGGCCTACTGGTTAAGGTCTTAACTCTTACTCTGGCCTAATAGCTGAGGTCTTAGACTCATACTATGGCCTACTGGTTAAGGTCTTAACTCTTACTCTGGCCTAATAGCTAAGGTCTTAACTCTCACTCTGACCTACTGATTAAGGTCTTAACTTCTACTCTGGCTTAATAGCTAAGGTCTTAGACTCGTATTCTGGCCTAATGGTTAAGGTCTTGACTCTTACTCTGGCCTACAGGTTAAGGTCTTAACTCTTACTCTGGCCTAATAGCTAAGGTCTTAGACTCGTACTATGGCCTACAGGTTGAGGTCTTAAGTCTTACTCTGGCCTAATAGCTAAGGTCTTAGACTCGTACTATGGCCTATAGGTTAAGTTCTTGACTCTTACTCTGGCCTAATAGCTAAGGTCTTAGACTCGTACTATGGCCTAATGGTTAAGGTCTAAAATCTTACTCTGGCCTACAGGTTAAGGTCTTAACTCTTACTCTGGCCTACTGGTTAAGGTCTTAACTCTTACTCTGGCCTACTGGTTAAGGTCTTAACTCTTACTCTGGCCTAATAGCTAAGGTCTTTGACTCGCACTATGACCTACAAGTTAACGTCTTAACTCTTTCTCTGGCATAATAGCTAAGGTCTTAGACTCTTACTCTGGCCTACTCGTTAAGGTGTTAACTCTTACTCTGGCCTACTGGTTAAGGTCTTAACTCTTACTCTGGCCTAATAGCTAAGGTCTAAGACTACTACGCTGGCCTACTGGTTAAGGTCTTAACTCTTACTGTGGCCTAATAGCTAAGGTCTTAACTCTTACTCTGGCCTAATACCTAAGGTCTTAGACTCGTACTATGGCCTACAGGTTACGGTCATAACTCTTACTCTGGCCTACTGGTTAAGGTCTTAACTCTTACTCTGGCCTAATAGCTAAGGTCTTAGACTCGTACTCTGGCCTACTGGTTAAGGTCTTAACTCTTACTCTGGCCTACTGGTTAAGGTCTTAACTCTTACTCTGGCCTAATAGCTAAGGTCTTAACTCTTACTCTGGCCTAAAAGCTAAGGTCTTAGACTCATACTCTGGCCTACTGGTTAAGGTCTTAACTCTTACTGTTTCCTAATAGCTAAGGTCTTAACTCTTACTCTGGCCTAATAGCTAACGTCTTAGACTCGTACTCTGGCCTACTGGTTAAGGTCTTATCTCTTACTCTGGCCTAATAGCTAAGGTCTTAACTCTTACTCTGGCCTAATAGCTAAGGTCTTAACTCTTACTCTGGCCTACTGGTGAAGGTCTTCACTCTTACTCTGGCCTAATAGCTAAGGTCTTAGACTCGTACTCTGGCCTAACGGTTAAGGTCTTAACTCTTACTCTGGCCTAACGGTTAAGGTCTTAACTCTTACTCTGGCCTAATAGCTAAGGTCTTAACTCTTACTCTGGCCTAATAAATAAGGTCTTAGACTCGTACTCTGGCCTACAGGTTAAGGTCTTAACTCTTACTCTGGCCTACTGGTTAAGGTCTAAACTCTTACTCTGGCCTAATAGCTAAGGTCTTAACTCTTACTCTGGCCTAATACCTAAGGTCTTAGACTCGTACTATGGCCTACAGGTTACGGTCTTAACTCTTACTCTGGCCTACTGGTTAAGGTCTTAACTCTTACTCTGGCCTAATAGCTAATGTCTTAGACTCGTACTCTGGCCTAATGGATAAGGTCTTAACTCTTACTCTGGCCTAAGAGCTAAGGTCTTAACTCTTACTCTGGCCTAATAGCTAAGGTCTTAGACTCGTACTCTGGCCTACTGGTTAAGGTCTTAACTCCTACTCTGGCCTAATAGCTAAGGTCTTAACTCTTACTCTGGCCTAATAGCTAAGGTCTTAGACTCATACTCTGGCCTACTGGTTAAGGTCTTAACTCTTACTCTTTCCTAATAGCTAAGGTCTTAACTCTTACTCTGGCCTAATAGGTAACGTCTTAGACTCGTACTCTGTCCTACTGGTTAAGGTCTTAACTCTTACTCTGGCCTAATAGCTAAGGTCTTAACTCTTACTCTGGCCTAATAGCTAAGGTCTTAACTCTTACTCTGGCCTACTCGTTAAGGTCTTAACTCTTACTCTGGCCTAATAGCTAAGGTCTTAGACTCGTACTCTGGCCTACTGGATAAGGTCTTAACTCTGACTCTGGCCTACTGGTTAAGGTCTTAACTCTTACTCTGGCCTAATAGCTAAGGTCTTAACTCTTACTTTGGCCTACTGATTAAGCTCTTAACTCTTACTCTGGCCTAATAGCTAAGGTCTTAACTCTTACTCTGGCTTACTGATTAAGGTCTTAACTCTTACTCTGGCCTAATAGCTAAGGTCTTAGACTCGTACTCGGGCCTAATGGTTAAGGTCTTAACTCTTACTCTGGCCTAATGGTTAAGGTCTTAACTCTTAATCTGGCCTACTGGTTAAGGTCGTAACTCTTACTCTGGCCTACTGGTTAAGGTCTTAACTCTTACTCTGGCCTAATAGCTAAGGTCTTAGACTTGCACTCTGGCCTAATAGCTAAGTTCTTAACTCTTACTCTGGCCAAATAGCTAAGGTCTTAGACTCGTACTATGGCCTACAAGTTAAGGTCTTAACTCTTACTCTGGCCTACTGGTTAAGGTCGTAACTCTTACACTTGCCTAATAGCTAAGGTCTTAGACTCTTAGTCTGGCCTACTGATTAAGGTCTTAACTCTTACTCTGGCCTACTGGTTAAGGTCCTAACTCTTACTCTGGCCTTATAGCTAAGGTCTTAACTCTTACTCTGGCCTAATAGCTAAGGTCTAAGACTCGTACTATGTCCTACAGGTTAAAGGTCTTAACTCTTACTCTGGCCTAATAGCTATGGTCTTAGACTCGTACTATGGCCTACAGGTTAAGGTCATAACTCTTACTCTGGCCTACAGGTTAAGGTCTTAACTCTTACTCTGGCCTAATAGCTAAGGTCTTAGACTCGTACTCTGGCCTACTGGTTAAGGTCTTAACTCTTACTCTGGCCTACTGGTTAAGGTCTTAACTCTTACTCTGGCCTAATAGCTGAGGTCTTAGACTCATACTATGGCCTACTGGTTAAGGTCTTAACTCTTACTCTGGCCTAATAGCTAAGGTCTTAACTCTCACTCTGACCTACTGATTAAGGTCTTAACTTCTACTCTGGCTTAATAGCTAAGGTCTTAGACTCGTATTCTGGCCTAATGGTTAAGGTCTTGACTCTTACTCTGGCCTACAGGTTAAGGTCTTAACTCTTACTCTGGCCTAATAGCTAAGGTCTTAGACTCGTACTATGGCCTACAGGTTGAGGTCTTAAGTCTTACTCTGGCCTAATAGCTAAGGTCTTAGACTCGTACTATGGCCTATAGGTTAAGTTCTTGACTCTTACTCTGGCCTAATAGCTAAGGTCTTAGACTCGTACTATGGCCTAATGGTTAAGGTCTAAAATCTTACTCTGGCCTACAGGTTAAGGTCTTAACTCTTACTCTGGCCTACTGGTTAAGGTCTTAACTCTTACTCTGGCCTACTGGTTAAGGTCTTAACTCTTACTCTGGCCTAATAGCTAAGGTCTTTGACTCGCACTATGACCTACAAGTTAACGTCTTAACTCTTTCTCTGGCATAATAGCTAAGGTCTTAGACTCTTACTCTGGCCTACTCGTTAAGGTGTTAACTCTTACTCTGGCCTACTGGTTAAGGTCTTAACTCTTACTCTGGCCTAATAGCTAAGGTCTAAGACTACTACGCTGGCCTACTGGTTAAGGTCTTAACTCTTACTGTGGCCTAATAGCTAAGGTCTTAACTCTTACTCTGGCCTAATACCTAAGGTCTTAGACTCGTACTATGGCCTACAGGTTACGGTCATAACTCTTACTCTGGCCTACTGGTTAAGGTCTTAACTCTTACTCTGGCCTAATAGCTAAGGTCTTAGACTCGTACTCTGGCCTACTGGTTAAGGTCTTAACTCTTACTCTGGCCTACTGGTTAAGGTCTTAACTCTTACTCTGGCCTAATAGCTAACGTCTTAGACTCGTACTCTGGCCTAATGGTTAAGGTCTTAACTCTTACTCTGGCCTACTGGTTAAGGTCTTAACTCTTTCTCTGGCCTAATGGTTAAGGTCTTAACTCTTACTCTGGCATACTGGTTAAGGTCTTAACTCTTACTTTGGCCTAATAGTTAAGGTCTTAGACTCGTACTCTGGCCTAATGGTTAAGGTCTTAACTCTTACTCTGGCCTAATAGCTAAGGTCTTAACTCTTACTCTGGCCTAATAGCTAAGATCTTAGACTCGCACTCTGGCCTACTGGTTAAGGTCTTAACTCTTACTCTGGCCTCATAGCTAAGGTCTTAGACTCGTACTCTGGCCTAATGGTTAAGGTCTTAGACTCTTACTCTGGCCTACTCGTTAAGGTGTTAACTCTTACTCTGGCCTACTGGTTAAGGTCTTAACTCTTACTCTGGCCTAATAGCTAAGGTCTAAGACTACTACGCTGGCCTACTGGTTAAGGTCTTAACTCTTACTGTGGCCTAATAGCTAAGGTCTTAACTCTTACTCTGGCCTAATACCTAAGGTCTTAGACTCGTACTATGGCCTACATGTTACGGTCATAACTCTTACTCTGGCCTACTGGTTAAGGTCTTAACTCTTACTCTGGCCTAATAGCTAAGGTCTTAGACTCGTACTCTGGCCTACTGGTTAAGGTCTTAACTCTTACTCTGGCCTACTGTTTAAGGTCTTAACTCTTACTCTGGCCTAATAGCTAACGTCTTAGACTCGTACTCTGGCCTAATGGTTAAGGTCCTAACTCTTACTCTGGCCTTATAGCTAAGGTCTTAACTCTTACTCTGGCCTAATAGCTAAGGTCTAAGACTCGTACTATGTCCTACAGGTTAAAGGTCTTAACTCTTACTCTGGCCTAATAGCTATGGTCTTAGACTCGTACTATGGCCTACAGGTTAAGGTCATAACTCTTACTCTGGCCTACAGGTTAAGGTCTTAACTCTTACTCTGGCCAAATAGCTAAGGTCTTAGACTCGTACTCTGGCCTACTGGTTAAGGTCTTAACTCTTACTCTGGCCTACTGGTTAAGGTCTTAACTCTTACTCTGGCCTAATAGCTGAGGTCTTAGACTCATACTATGGCCTACTGGTTAAGGTCTTAACTCTTACTCTGGCCTAATAGCTAAGGTCTTAACTCTCACTCTGACCTACTGATTAAGGTCTTAACTTCTACTCTGGCTTAATAGCTAAGGTCTTAGACTCGTATTCTGGCCTAATGGTTAAGGTCTTGACTCTTACTCTGGCCTACAGGTTAAGGTCTTAACTCTTACTCTGGCCTAATAGCTAAGGTCTTAGACTCGTACTATGGCCTACAGGTTGAGGTCTTAAGTCTTACTCTGGCCTAATAGCTAAGGTCTTAGACTCGTACTATGGCCTATAGGTTAAGTTCTTGACTCTTACTCTGGCCTAATAGCTAAGGTCTTAGACTCGTACTATGGCCTAATGGTTAAGGTCTAAAATCTTACTCTGGCCTACAGGTTAAGGTCTTAACTCTTACTCTGGCCTACTGGTTAAGGTCTTAACTCTTACTCTGGCCTACTGGTTAAGGTCTTAACTCTTACTCTGGCCTAATAGCTAAGGTCTTTGACTCGCACTATGACCTACAAGTTAACGTCTTAACTCTTTCTCTGGCATAATAGCTAAGGTCTTAGACTCTTACTCTGGCCTACTCGTTAAGGTGTTAACTCTTACTCTGGCCTACTGGTTAAGGTCTTAACTCTTACTCTGGCCTAATAGCTAAGGTCTAAGACTACTACGCTGGCCTACTGGTTAAGGTCTTAACTCTTACTGTGGCCTAATAGCTAAGGTCTTAACTCTTACTCTGGCCTAATACCTAAGGTCTTAGACTCGTACTATGGCCTACAGGTTACGGTCATAACTCTTACTCTGGCCTACTGGTTAAGGTCTTAACTCTTACTCTGGCCTAATAGCTAAGGTCTTAGACTCGTACTCTGGCCTACTGGTTAAGGTCTTAACTCTTACTCTGGCCTACTGGTTAAGGTCTTAACTCTTACTCTGGCCTAATAGCTAACGTCTTAGACTCGTACTCTGGCCTAATGGTTAAGGTCTTAACTCTTACTCTGGCCTACTGGTTAAGGTCTTAACTCTTTCTCTGGCCTAATGGTTAAGGTCTTAACTCTTACTCTGGCATACTGGTTAAGGTCTTAACTCTTACTTTGGCCTAATAGTTAAGGTCTTAGACTCGTACTCTGGCCTAATGGTTAAGGTCTTAACTCTTACTCTGGCCTAATAGCTAAGGTCTTAACTCTTACTCTGGCTAATAGCTAAGATCTTAGACTCGCACTCTGGCCTACTGGTTAAGGTCTTAACTCTTACTCTGGCCTAATAGCTAAGGTCTTAGACTCGTACTCTGGCCTAATGGTTAAGGTCTTAGACTCTTACTCTGGCCTACTCGTTAAGGTGTTAACTCTTACTCTGGCCTACTGGTTAAGGTCTTAACTCTTACTCTGGCCTAATAGCTAAGGTCTAAGACTACTACGCTGGCCTACTGGTTAAGGTCTTAACTCTTACTGTGGCCTAATAGCTAAGGTCTTAACTCTTACTCTGGCCTAATACCTAAGGTCTTAGACTCGTACTATGGCCTACAGGTTACGGTCATAACTCTTACTCTGGCCTACTGGTTAAGGTCTTAACTCTTACTCTGGCCTAATAGCTAAGGTCTTAGACTCGTACTCTGGCCTACTGGTTAAGGTCTTAACTCTTACTCTGGCCTACTGTTTAAGGTCTTAACTCTTACTCTGGCCTAATAGCTAACGTCTTAGACTCGTACTCTGGCCTAATGGTTAAGGTCTTAACTCTTACTCTGGCCTACTGGTTAAGGTCTTAACTCTTTCTCTGGCCTAATGGTTAAGGTCTTAACTCTTACTCTGGCATACTGGTTAAGGTCTTAACTCTTACTTTGGCCTAATAGTTAAGGTCTTAGACTCGTACTCTGGCCTAATGGTTAAGGTCTTAACTCTTACTCTGGCCTAATAGCTAAGGTCTTAACTCTTACTCTGGCCTAATAGCTAAGATCTTAGACTCGCACTCTGGCCTACTGGTTAAGGTCTTAACTCTTACTCTGGCCTAATAGCTAAGGTCTTAGACTCGTACTCTGGCCTAATGGTTAAGGTCTTAACTCTTACTCTGGCCTAATAGCTAAGGTCTTAACTCTTACTCTGGCCTAATAGCTAAGGTCTTAGAGTCATACTCTGGCCTACTGGTTAAGGTCTTAACTCTTACTCTGGCCTAATAGCTAAGGTCTTAACTCTTACTCTGGCCTAATAGCTAAGGTCTTAGACTCATACTCTGGCCTACTGGTTAAGGTCTTAACTCTTACTCTTTCCTAATAGCTAAGGTCTTAACTCTTACTCTGGCCTAATAGCTAACGTCTTAGACTCATACTCTGTCCTACTGGTTAAGGTCTTAACTCCTACTCTGGCCTAATAGCTAAGGTCTTAACTCTTACTCTGGCCTAATAGCTAAGGTCTTAACTCTTACTCTGGCCTACTGGTTAAGGTCTTAACTCTTACTCTGGCCTAATAGCTAAGGTCTTAGACTCGTACTCTGGCCTACTGGATAAGGTCTTAACTCTGACTCTGGCCTACTGGTTAAGGTCTTAACTCTTACTCTGGCCTAATAGCTAAGGTCTTAACTCTTACTTTGGCCTACTGATTAAGCTCTTAACTCTTACTCTGGCCTAATAGCTAAGGTCTTAACTCTTACTCTGGCTTACTGATTAAGGTCTTAACTCTTACTCTGGCCTAATAGCTAAGGTCTTAGACTCGTACTCGGGCCTAATGGTTAAGGTCTTAACTCTTACTCTGGCCTAATGGTTAAGGTCTTAACTCTTAATCTGGCCTACTGGTTAAGGTCTTAACTCTTACTCTGGCCTACTGGTTAAGGTCTTAACTCTTACTCTGGCCTAATAGCTAAGGTCTTAGACTTGCACTCTGGCCTAATAGCTAAGTTCTTAACTCTTACTCTGGCCAAATAGCTAAGGTCTTAGACTCGTACTATGGCCTACAAGTTAAGGTCTTAACTCTTACTCTGGCCTACTGGTTAAGGTCTTAACTCTTACACTTGCCTAATAGCTAAGGTCTTAGACTCTTAGTCTGGCCTACTGGTTAAGGTCTTAACTCTTACTCTGGCCTACTGGTTAAGGTCCTAACTCTTACTCTGGCCTTATAGCTAAGGTCTTAACTCTTACTCTGGCCTTATAGCTAAGGTCTAAGACTCGTACTATGTCCTACAGGTTAAAGGTCTTAACTCTTACTCTGGCCTAATAGCTATGGTCTTAGACTCGTACTATGGCCTACAGGTTAAGGTCATAACTCTTACTCTGGCCTACAGGTTAAGGTCTTAACTCTTACTCTGGCCTAATAGCTAAGGTCTTAGACTCGTACTCTGGCCTACTGGTTAAGGTCTTAACTCTTACTCTGGCCTACTGGTTAAGGTCTTAACTCTTACTCTGGCCTAATAGCTGAGGTCTTAGACTCATACTATGGCCTACTGGTTAAGGTCTTAACTCTTACTCTGGCCTAATAGCTAAGGTCTTAACTCTCACTCTGACCTACTGATTAAGGTCTTAACTTCTACTCTGGCTTAATAGCTAAGGTCTTAGACTCGTATTCTGGCCTAATGGTTAAGGTGTTGACTCTTACTCTGGCCTACAGGTTAAGGTCTTAACTCTTACTCTGGCCTAATAGCTAAGGTCTTAGACTCGTACTATGGCCTACAGGTTAAGGTCTTAAGTCTTACTCTGGCCTAATAGCTAAGGTCTTAGACTCGTACTATGGCCTATAGGTTAAGTTCTTGACTCTTACTCTGGCCTAATAGCTAAGGTCTTAGACTCGTACTATGGCCTAATGGTTAAGGTCTTAAATCTTACTCTGGCCTACAGGTTAAGGTCTTAACTCTTACTCTGGCCTACTGGTTAAGGTCTTAACTCTTACTCTGGCCTACTGGTTAAGGTCTTAACTCTTACTCTGGCCTAATAGCTAAGGTCTTAGACTACTGCTCTGGCCTACTGGTTAAGGTCTTAACTCTTACTCTGGCCTAATAGCTAAGGTCTTAACTCTTACTCTGGCCTAATAGTTAAGGTCTTAGACTCATACTCTGGCCTACAGGTTAAGGTCTTAACTCTTACTCTGGCCTACTGGTTAAGGTCTTAACTCTTACTCTGGCCTAATAGCTAAGGTCTTAACTCTTACTCTGGCCTAATAGCTAAGGTCTTAGACTCGTACTATGGCCTACTGGTTAAGGTCTTATCTCTTACTCTGGCCAACTGGTTTAGGTCTTAACTCTTACTCTGGCCTAATAGCTAGTCTTAGACTCGTACTATGGCCTACAGGTTAAGGTCTTAACTCTTACTCTGGCCTACTGGTTAAGGTCTTAACTCTTACTCTGGCCGAATAGCTAAGGTCTTAGAGTCGTACTATAGCCTACAGGTTAAGGTCTTAACTCTTACTCTGGCCTAATAGCTAAGGTCTTAGACTCGTACTCTGGCCTACTGGTTAAGGTCTTAACTCTTACTCTGGCCTAATAGCTAAGGTCTTAACTCTTACTCTGGCCTACTGGTTAAGGTCTTAACTCTTACTCTGGCCTAATAGCTAAGGTCTTAGACTCGTACTCTGGCCTAATGGTTAAGGTCTTAACTCTTACTCTGGCCTAATAGCTAAGGTCTTAACTCTTACTCTGGCCTACTGGTTAAGGTCTTAACTCTTACTCTGGCCTAATAGCTAAGGTCTTAGACTCATACTCTGGCCTAATAGCTAAGGTCTTAGACTCGGACTCTGGCCTAATGGTTAAGGTCTTAACTCTTACTCTGGCCTAATATTTAAGGTCTTAACTCTTACCCTGGCCTACTGGTTAAAGTCTTAACTCTTACCCTGGCCTAATGGTTAAGGTCTTAACTCTTTCTCTGGCCTAATGGTTAAGGTCTTAACTATTTCTCTGGCCTAATGTTAAGGTCTTAACTCTTACTCTGGCCGCCTGGTTAAGGTCTTAACTCTTACTCTGGCCTAATAGCTAAGGTCTTAGACTCGTACTATGGCCTACAGGTTAAGGTCCTAACTCTTACTCTGGCCTACTGGTTAAGGTTTTAATTCTTACTCTGGCCTACTGGTTAAGGTCTTAACTCTTACTCTGGCCTACTGGTTAAGGTCTTAACTCTTTCTCTGGCCTAATGGTTAAGGTCTTAACTCTTACTCTGGCCTAATAGCTAAGGTCTTAACTCTTACTCTGGCCTAATAAACAAGGTCTTAGACTCGTACTCTGGCCTACAGGTTAAGGTCTTAACTCTTACTCTGGCCTACTGGTTAAGGTCTAAACTCTTACTCTGGCCTAATAGCTAAGGTCTTAACTCTTACTCTGGCCTAATACCTAAGGTCTTAGACTCGTACTATGGCCTACAGGTTACGGTCTTAACTCTTACTCTGGCCTACTGGTTAAGGTCTTAACTCTTACTCTGGCCTAATAGCTAAGGTCTTAGACTCGTACTCTGGCCTACTGGTTAAGGTCTTAACTCTTACTCTGGCCTACTGGTTAAGGTCTTAACTCTTACTCTGGCCTAATAGCTAACGTCTTAGACTCGTACTCTGGCCTAATGGTTAAGGTCCTAACTCTTACTCTGGCCTAATAGCTAAGGTCTTAACTCTTACTCTGGCCTAATAGCTAAGGTCTTAGACTCGTACTCTGGCCTACTGGTTAAGGTCTTAACTCTTACTCTGGCCTAATAGCTAAGGTCTTAACTCTTACTCTGGCCTAATAGCTAAGGTCTTAGACTCATACTCTGGCCTACTGGTTAAGGTCTTAACTCTTACTCTTTCCTAATAGCTAAGGTCTTAACTCTTACTCTGGCCTAATAGGTAACGTCTTAGACTCGTACTCTGTCCTACTGGTTAAGGTCTTAACTCTTACTCTGGCCTAATAGCTAAGGTCTTAACTCTTACTCTGGCCTAATAGCTAAGGTCTTAACTCTTACTCTGGCCTACTGGTTAAGGTCTTAACTCATACTCTGGCCTAATAGCTAAGGTCTTAGACTCGTACTCTGGCCTACTGGATAAGGTCTTAACTCTGACTCTGGCCTACTGGTTAAGGTCTTAACTCTTACTCTGGCCTAATAGCTAAGGTCTTAACTCTTACTTTGGCCTACTGATTAAGCTCTTAACTCTTACTCTGGCCTAATAGCTAAGGTCTTAACTCTTACTCTGGCTTACTGATTAAGGTCTTAACTCTTACTCTGGCCTAATAGCTAAGGTCTTAGACTCGTACTCGGGCCTAATGGTTAAGGTCTTAACTCTTACTCTGGCCTAATGGTTAAGGTCTTAACTCTTAATCTGGCCTACTGGTTAAGGTCGTAACTCTTACTCTGGCCTACTGGTTAAGGTCTTAACTCTTACTCTGGCCTAATAGCTAAGGTCTTAGACTTGCACTCTGGCCTAATAGCTAAGTTCTTAACTCTTACTCTGGCCAAATAGCTAAGGTCTTAGACTCGTACTATGGCCTACAAGTTAAGGTCTTAACTCTTACTCTGGCCTACTGGTTAAGGTCTTAACTCTTACACTTGCCTAATAGCTAAGGTCTTAGACTCTTAGTCTGGCCTACTGGTTAAGGTCTTAACTCTTACTCTGGCCTACTGGTTAAGGTCCTAACTCTTACTCTGGCCTTATAGCTAAGGTCTTAACTCTTACTCTGGCCTAATAGCTAAGGTCTAAGACTCGTACTATGTCCTACAGGTTAAAGGTCTTAACTCTTACTCTGGCCTAATAGCTATGGTCTTAGACTCGTACTATGGCCTACAGGTTAACGTCTTATCTCTTACTCTGGCCAACTGGTTTAGGTCTTAACTCTTACTCTGGCCTAATAGCTAGTCTTAGACTCGTACTATGGCCTACAGGTTAAGGTCTTAACTCTTACTCTGGCCTACTGGTTAAGGTCTTAACTCTTACTCTGGCCGAATAGCTAAGGTCTTAGAGTCGTACTATAGCCTACAGGTTAAGGTCTTAACTCTTACTCTGGCCTAATAGCTAAGGTCTTAGACTCGTACTCTGGCCTACTGGTTAAGGTCTTAACTCTTACTCTGGCCTAATAGCTAAGGTCTTAACTCTTACTCTGGCCTACTGGTTAAGGTCTTAACTCTTACTCTGGCCTAATAGCTAAGGTCTTAGACTCGTACTCTGGCCTAATAGCTAAGGTCTTAACTCTTACTCTGGCCTAATAGCTAAGGTCTTAGACTCATACTCTGGCCTACTGGTTAAGGTCTTAACTCTTACTCTGGCCTAATAGCTAAGGTCTTAACTCTTACTCTGGCCTAATAGCTAAGGTCTTAGACTCATACTCTGGCCTACTGATTAAGGTCTTAACTCTTACTCTTTCCTAATAGCTAAGGTCTTAACTCTTACTCTGGCCTAATAGGTAACGTCTTAGACTCGTACTCTGTCCTACTGGTTAAGGTCTTAACTCTTACTCTGGCTGAATAGCTAAGGTCTTAGAGTCGTACTATAGCCTACAGGTTAAGGTCTTAACTCTTACTCTGGCCTAATAGCTAAGGTCTTAGACTCGTACTCTGGCCTACTGGTTAAGGTCTTAACTCTTACTCTGGCCTAATAGCTAAGGTCTTAGACTCGTACTATGGCCTACAGGTTAAGGTCCTAACTCTTACTCTGGCCTACTGGTTAAGGTTTTAATTCTTACTCTGGCCTACTGGTTAAGGTCTTAACTCTTACTCTGGCCTACTGGTTAAGGTCTTAACTCTTTCTCTGGCCTAATGGTTAAGGTCTTAACTCTTACTCTGGCCTAATAGCTAAGGTCTTAACTCTTACTCTGGCCTAATAAACAAGGTCTTAGACTCGTACTCTGGCCTACAGGTTAAGGTCTTAACTCTTACTCTGGCCTACTGGTTAAGGTCTAAACTCTTACTCTGGCCTAATAGCTAAGGTCTTAACTCTTACTCTGGCCTAATACCTAAGGTCTTAGACTCGTACTATGGCCTACAGGTTACGGTCTTAACTCTTACTCTGGCCTACTGGTTAAGGTCTTAACTCTTACTCTGGCCTAATAGCTAAGGTCTTAGACTCGTACTCTGGCCTACTGGTTAAGGTCTTAACTCTTACTCTGGCCTACTGGTTAAGGTCTTAACTCTTACTCTGGCCTAATAGCTAACGTCTTAGACTCGTACTCTGGCCTAATGGTTAAGGTCCTAACTCTTACTCTGGCCTAATAGCTAAGGTCTTAACTCTTACTCTGGCCTAATAGCTAAGGTCTTAGACTCGTACTCTGGCCTACTGGTTAAGGTCTTAACTCTTACTCTGGCCTAATAGCTAAGGTCTTAACTCTTACTCTGGCCTAATAGCTAAGGTCTTAGACTCATACTCTGGCCTACTGGTTAAGGTCTTAACTCTTACTCTTTCCTAATAGCTAAGGTCTTAACTCTTACTCTGGCCTAATAGGTAACGTCTTAGACTCGTACTCTGTCCTACTGGTTAAGGTCTTAACTCTTACTCTGGCCTAATAGCTAAGGTCTTAACTCTTACTCTGGCCTAATAGCTAAGGTCTTAACTCTTACTCTGGCCTACTGGTTAAGGTCTTAACTCTTACTCTGGCCTAATAGCTAAGGTCTTAGACTCGTACTCTGGCCTACTGGATAAGGTCTTAACTCTGACTCTGGCCTACTGGTTAAGGTCTTAACTCTTACTCTGGCCTAATAGCTAAGGTCTTAACTCTTACTTTGGCCTACTGATTAAGCTCTTAACTCTTACTCTGGCCTAATAGCTAAGGTCTTAACTCTTACTCTGGCTTACTGATTAAGGTCTTAACTCTTACTCTGGCCTAATAGCTAAGGTCTTAGACTCGTACTCGGGCCTAATGGTTAAGGTCTTAACTCTTACTCTGGCCTAATGGTTAAGGTCTTAACTCTTAATCTGGCCTACTGGTTAAGGTCGTAACTCTTACTCTGGCCTACTGGTTAAGGTCTTAACTCTTACTCTGGCCTAATAGCTAAGGTCTTAGACTTGCACTCTGGCCTAATAGCTAAGTTCTTAACTCTTACTCTGGCCAAATAGCTAAGGTCTTAGACTCGTACTATGGCCTACAAGTTAAGGTCTTAACTCTTACTCTGGCCTACTGGTTAAGGTCTTAACTCTTACACTTGCCTAATAGCTAAGGTCTTAGACTCTTAGTCTGGCCTACTGGTTAAGGTCTTAACTCTTACTCTGGCCTACTGGTTAAGGTCCTAACTCTTACTCTGGCCTTATAGCTAAGGTCTTAACTCTTACTCTGGCCTAATAGCTATGGTCTTAGACTCGTACTATGGCCTACAGGTTAAGGTCTTATCTCTTACTCTGGCCAACTGGTTTAGGTCTTAACTCTTACTCTGGCCTAATAGCTAGTCTTAGACTCGTACTATGGCCTACAGGTTAAGGTCTTAACTCTTACTCTGGCCTACTGGTTAAGGTCTTAACTCTTACTCTGGCCGAATAGCTAAGGTCTTAGAGTCGTACTATAGCCTACAGGTTAAGGTCTTAACTCTTACTCTGGCCTAATAGCTAAGGTCTTAGACTCGTACTCTGGCCTACTGGTTAAGGTCTTAACTCTTACTCTGGCCTAATAGCTAAGGTCTTAACTCTTACTCTGGCCTACTGGTTAAGGTCTTAACTCTTACTCTGGCCTAATAGCTAAGGTCTTAGACTCGTACTCTGGCCTAATAGCTAAGGTCTTAACTCTTACTCTGGCCTAATAGCTAAGGTCTTAGACTCATACTCTGGCCTACTGGTTAAGGTCTTAACTCTTACTCTTTCCTAATAGCTAAGGTCTTAACTCTTACTCTGGCCTAATAGGTAACGTCTTAGACTCGTACTCTGTCCTACTGGTTAAGGTCTTAACTCTTACTCTGGCCTAATAGCTAAGGTCTTAACTCTTACTCTGGCCTAATAGCTAAGGTCTTAACTCTTACTCTGGCCTACTGGTTAAGGTCTTAACTCTTACTCTGGCCTACTGGTTAAGGTCTTAACTCTTACTCTGGCCTAATAGCTAAGGTCTTAGACTCGTACTCTGGCCTACTGGATAAGGTCTTAACTCTGACTCTGGCCTACTGGTTAAGGTCTTAACTCTTACTCTGGCCTAATAGCTAAGGTCTTAACTCTTACTTTGGCCTACTGATTAAGCTCTTAACTCTTACTCTGGCCTAATAGCTAAGGTCTTAACTCTCACTCTGGCTTACTGATTAAGGTCTTAACTCTTACTCTGGCCTAATAGCTAAGGTCTTAGACTCGTACTCGGGCCTAATGGTTAAGGTCTTAACTCTTACTCTGGCCTAATGGTTAAGGTCTTAACTCTTAATCTGGCCTACTGGTTAAGGTCGTAACTCTTACTCTGGCCTACTGGTTAAGGTCTTAACTCTTACTCTGGCCTAATAGCTAAGGTCTTAGACTTGCACTCTGGCCTAATAGCTAAGTTCTTAACTCTTACTCTGGCCAAATAGCTAAGGTCTTAGACTCGTACTATGGCCTACAAGTTAAGGTCTTAACTCTTACTCTGGCCTACTGGTTAAGGTCTTAACTCTTACACTTGCCTAATAGCTAAGGTCTTAGACTCTTAGTCTGGCCTACTGGTTAAGGTCTTAACTCTTACTCTGGCCTACTGGTTAAGGTCCTAACTCTTACTCTGGCCTTATAGCTAAGGTCTTAACTCTTACTCTGGCCTAATAGCTAAGGTCTAAGACTCGTACTATGTCCTACAGGTTAAAGGTCTTAACTCTTACTCTGGCCTAATAGCTATGGTCTTAGACTCGTACTATGGCCTACAGGTTAAGGTCTTATCTCTTACTCTGGCCAACTGGTTTAGGTCTTAACTCTTACTCTGGCCTAATAGCTAGTCTTAGACTCGTACTATGGCCTACAGGTTAAGGTCTTAACTCTTACTCTGGCCTACTGGTTAAGGTCTTAACTCTTACTCTGGCCGAATAGCTAAGGTCTTAGAGTCGTACTATAGCCTACAGGTTAAGGTCTTAACTCTTACTCTGGCCTAATAGCTAAGGTCTTAGACTCGTACTCTGGCCTACTGGTTAAGGTCTTAACTCTTACTCTGGCCTAATAGCTAAGGTCTTAACTCTTACTCTGGCCTACTGGTTAAGGTCTTAACTCTTACTCTGGCCTAATAGCTAAGGTCTTAGACTCGTACTCTGGCCTAATGGTTAAGGTCTTAACTCTTACTCTGGCCTAATAGCTAAGGTCTTAACTCTTACTCTGGCCTACTGGTTAAGGTCTTAACTCTTACTCTGGCCTAATAGCTAAGGTCTTAGACTCGTACTCTGGCCTAATAGCTAAGGTCTTAGACTCGGACTCTGGCCTAATGGTTAAGGTCTTAACTCTTACTCTGGCCTTATATTTAAGGTCTTAACTCTTACCCTGGCCTACTGGTTAAAGTCTTAACTCTTACCCTTGCCTAATGGTTAAGGTCTTAACTCTTTCTCTGGCCTAATGGTTAAGGTCTTAACTCTTTCTCTGGCCTAATGTTAAGGTCTTAACTCTTACTCTGGCCGCCTGGTTAAGGTCTTAACTCTTACTCTGGCCTAATAGCTAAGGTCTTAGACTCGTACTATGGCCTACAGGTTAAGGTCCTAACTCTTACTCTGGCCTACTGGTTAAGGTTTTAATTCTTACTCTGGCCTACTGGTTAAGGTCTTAACTCTTACTCTGGCCTACTGGTTAAGGTCTTAACTCTTTCTCTGGCCTAATGGTTAAGGTCTTAACTCTTACTCTGGCCTAATAGCTAAGGTCTTAACTCTTAATCTGGCCTAATAAATAAGGTCTTAGACTCGTACTCTGGCCTACAGGTTAAGGTCTTAACTCTTACTCTGGCCTACTGGTTAAGGTCTAAACTCTTACTCTGGCCTAATAGCTAAGGTCTTAACTCTTCCTCTGGCCTAATACCTAAGGTCTTAGACTCGTACTATGGCCTACAGGTTACGGTCTTAACTCTTACTCTGGCCTACTGGTTAAGGTCTTAACTCTTACTCTGGCCTAATAGCTAAGGTCTTAGACTCGTACTCTGGCCTACTGGTTAAGGTCTTAACTCTTACTCTGGCCTACTGGTTAAGGTCTTAACTCTTACTCTGGCCTAATAGCTAACGTCTTAGACTCGTACTCTGGCCTAATGGTTAAGGTCTTAACTCTTACTCTGGCCTAATAGCTAAGGTCTTAACTCTTACTCTGGCCTAATAGCTAAGGTCTTAGACTCGTACTCTGGCCTACTGGTTAAGGTCTTAACTCTTACTCTGGCCTACTGGTTAAGGTCTTAACTCTTACTCTGGCCTAATAGCTAAGGTCTTAACTCTTACTCTGGCCTAATAGCTAAGGTCTTAACTCTTACTCTGGCCTAATAGCTAAGGTCTTAGACTCGTACTCTGGCCTAATGGTTAAGGTCTTAACTCTTACTCTGGCCTAGTAGCTAAGGTCTTAACTCTTACTCTGGCCTAATAGCTAAGGTCTTAACTCTTACTCTGGCCTACTGGTGAAGGTCTTCACTCTTACTCTGGCCTAATAGCTAAGGTCTTAGACTCGTACTCTGGCCTAATGGTTAAGGTCTTAACTCTTACTCTGGCCTAATAGCTAAGGTCTTAACTCTTACTCTGGCCTAATAAATAAGGTCTTAGACTCATACTCTGGCCTACAGGTTAAGGTCTTAACTCTTACTCTGGCCTACTGGTTAAGGTGTAAACTCTTACTCTGGCCTAATAGCTAAGGTCTTAACTCTTACTCTGGCCTAATACCTAAGGTCTTAGACTCGTACTATGGCCTACAGGTTACGGTCTTAACTCTTACTCTGGCCTACTGGTTAAGGTCTTAACTCTTACTCTGGCCTAATAGCTAAGGTCTTAGACTCGTACTCTGGCCTACTGGTTAAGGTCTTAACTCTTACTCTGGCCTACTGGTTAAGGTCTTAACTCTTACTCTGGCCTAATAGCTAACGTCTTAGACTCATACTCTGGCCTAATGGATAAGGTCTTATCTCTTACTCTGGCCTAATAGCTTCGGTCTTAACTCTTACACTGGCCTAATAGCTAAGGTCTTAGACTCGTACTCTGGCCTACTGGTTAAGGTCTTAACTCCTACTCTGGCCTAATAGCTAAGGTCTTAACTCTTACTCTGGCCTAATAGCTAAGGTCTTAGACTCATACTCTGGCCTACTGGTTAAGGTCTTAACTCTTACTCTTTCCTAATAGCTAATGTCTTAACTCTTACTCTGGCCTAATAGGTAACGTCTTAGACTCGTACTCTGTCCTACTGGTTAAGGTCTTAACTCTTACTTTGGCCTAATAGTTAAGGTCTTAGACTCGTACTCTGGCCTAATGGTTAAGGTCTTAACTCTTACTCTGGCCTAATAGCTAAGGTCTTAACTCTTACTCTGGCCTAATAGGTAACGTCTTAGACTCGTACTCTGTCCTACTGGTTAAGGTCTTAACTCTTACTCTGGCCTAATAGTTAAGGTCTTAGACTCGTACTCTGGCCTAATGGTTAAGGTCTTAACTCTTACTCTGGCCTAATAGCTAAGGTCTTAACTCTTACTCTGGCCTAATAGGTAACGTCTTAGACTCGTACTCTGTCCTACTGGTTAAGGTCTTAACTCTTACTCTGGCCTAATAGCTAAGGTCTTAGACTCGTACTATGGCCTACAGGTTAAGGTCTTAACTCTTACTCTGGCCTAATAGCTAAGGTCTTAGACTCGTACTATGGCCTATAGGTTAAGTTCTTGACTCTTACTCTGGCCTAATAGCTAAGGTCTTAGACTCGTACTATGGCCTAATGGTTAAGGTCTTAAATCTTACTCTGGCCTACAGGTTAAGGTCTTAACTCTTACTCTGGCCTACTGGTTAAGGTCTTAACTCTTACTCTGGCCTACTGGTTAAGGTCTTAACTCTTACTCTGGCCTAATAGCTAAGGTCTTAGACTCGTACTCTGGCCTAATGGTTAAGGTCTTAACTCTTACTCTGGCCTAATAGCTAAGGTCTTAACTCTTACTCTGGCCTACTGGTTAAGGTCTTAACTCTTACTCTGGCCTAATAGCTAAGGTCTTAGACTCGTACTCTGGCCTAATAGCTAAGGTCTTAGACTCGGACTCTGGCCTAATGGTTAAGGTCTTAACTCTTACTCTGGCCTAATATTTAAGGTCTTAACTCTTACCCTGGCCTACTGGTTAAAGTCTTAACTCTTACCCTGGCCTAATGGTTAAGGTCTTAACTCTTTCTCTGGCCTAATGGTTAAGGTCTTAACTCTTTCTCTGGCCTAATGTTAAGGTCTTAACTCTTACTCTGGCCGCCTGGTTAAGGTCTTAACTCTTACTCTGGCCTAATAGCTAAGGTCTTAGACTCGTACTATGGCCTACAGGTTAAGGTCCTAACTCTTACTCTGGCCTACTGGTTAAGGTTTTAATTCTTACTCTGGCCTACTGGTTAAGGTCTTAACTCTTACTCTGGCCTACTGGTTAAGGTCTTAACTCTTTCTCTGGCCTAATGGTTAAGGTCTTAACTCTTACTCTGGCCTAATAGCTAAGGTCTTAACTCTTACTCTGGCCTAATAAATAAGGTCTTAGACTCGTACTCTGGCCTACAGGTTAAGGTCTTAACTCTTACTCTGGCCTACTGGTTAAGGTCTAAACTCTTACTCTGGCCTAATAGCTAAGGTCTTAACTCTTACTCTGGCCTAATACCTAAGGTCTTAGACTCGTACTATGGCCTACAGTTTACGGTCTTAACTCTTACTCTGGCCTACTGGTTAAGGTCTTAACTCTTACTCTGGCCTAATAGCTAAGGTCTTAGACTCGTACTCTGGCCTACTGGTTAAGGTCTTAACTCTTACTCTGGCCTACTGGTTAGGGTCTTAACTCTTACTCTGGCCTAATAGCTAACGTCTTAGACTCGTACTCTGGCCTAATGGTTAAGGTCCTAACTCTTACTCTGGCCTAATAGCTAAGGTCTTAACTCTTACTCTGGCCTAATAGCTAAGGTCTTAGACTCGTACTCTGGCCTACTGGTTAAGGTCTTAACTCTTACTCTGGCCTAATAGCTAAGGTCTTAACTCTTACTCTGGCCTAATAGCTAAGGTCTTAGACTCATACTCTGGCCTACTGGTTAAGGTTTTAACTCTTACTCTTTCCTAATAGCTAAGGTCTTAACTCTTACTCTGGCCTAATAGGTAACGTCTTAGACTCGTACTCTGTCCTACTGGTTAAGGTCTTAACTCTTACTCTGGCCTAATAGCTAAGGTCTTAACTCTTACTCTGGCCTAATAGCTAAGGTCTTAACTCTTACTCTGGCCTACTGGTTAAGGTCTTAACTCTTACTCTGGCCTAATAGCTAAGGTCTTAGACTCGTACTCTGGCCTACTGGATAAGGTCTTAACTCTGACTCTGGCCTACTGGTTAAGGTCTTATCTCTTACTCTGGCCTAATAGCTAAGGTCTTAACTCTTACTTTGGCCTACTGATTAAGCTCTTAACTCTTACTCTGGCCTAATAGCTAAGGTCTTAACTCTCACTCTGGCTTACTGATTAAGGTCTTAACTCTTACTCTGGCCTAATAGCTAAGGTCTTAGACTCGTACTCGGGCCTAATGGTTAAGGTCTTAACTCTTACTCTGGCCTAATGGTTAAGGTCTTAACTCTTAATCTGGCCTACTGGTTAAGGTCGTAACTCTTACTCTGGCCTACTGGTTAAGGTCTTAACTCTTACTCTGGCCTAATAGCTAAGGTCTTAGACTTGCACTCTGGCCTAATAGCTAAGTTCTTAACTCTTACTCTGGCCAAATAGCTAAGGTCTTAGACTCGTACTATGGCCTACAAGTTAAGGTCTTAACTCTTACTCTGGCCTACTGGTTAAGGTCTTAACTCTTACACTTGCCTAATAGCTAAGGTCTTAGACTCTTAGTCTGGCCTACTGGTTAAGGTCTTAACTCTTACTCTGGCCTACTGGTTAAGGTCCTAACTCTTACTCTGGCCTTATAGCTAAGGTCTTAACTCTTACTCTGGCCTAATAGCTAAGGTCTAAGACTCGTACTATGTCCTACAGGTTAAAGGTCTTAACTCTTACTCTGGCCTAATAGCTATGGTCTTAGACTCGTACTATGGCCTACAGGTTAAGGTCTTATCTCTTACTCTGGCCAACTGGTTTAGGTCTTAACTCTTACTCTGGCCTAATAGCTAGTCTTAGACTCGTACTATGGCCTACAGGTTAAGGTCTTAACTCTTACTCTGGCCGAATAGCTAAGGTCTTAGAGTCGTACTATAGCCTACAGGTTAAGGTCTTAACTCTTACTCTGGCCTAATAGCTAAGGTCTTAGACTCGTACTCTGGCCTACTGGTTAAGGTCTTAACTCTTACTCTGGCCTAATAGCTAAGGTCTTAACTCTTACTCTGGCCTACTGGTTAAGGTCTTAACTCTTACTCTGGCCTAATAGCTAAGGTCTTAGACTCGTACTCTGGCCTAATGGTTAAGGTCTTAACTCTTACTCTGGCCTAATAGCTAAGGTCTTAACTCTTACTCTGGCCTACTGGTTAAGGTCTTAACTCTTACTCTGGCCTAATAGCTAAGGTCTTAGACTCGTACTCTGGCCTAATAGCTAAGGTCTTAGACTCGGACTCTGGCCTAATGGTTAAGGTCTTAACTCTTACTCTGGCCTTATATTTAAGGTCTTAACTCTTACCCTGGCCTACTGGTTAAAGTCTTAACTCTTACCCTGGCCTAATGGTTAAGGTCTTAACTCTTTCTCTGGCCTAATGGTTAAGGTCTTAACTCTTTCTCTGGCCTAATGTTAAGGTCTTAACTCTTACTCTGGCCGCCTGGTTAAGGTCTTAACTCTTACTCTGGCCTAATAGCTAAGGTCTTAGACTCGTACTATGGCCTACAGGTTAAGGTCCTAACTCTTACTCTGGCCTACTGGTTAAGGTTTTAATTCTTACTCTGGCCTACTGGTTAAGGTCTTAACTCTTACTCTGGCCTACTGGTTAAGGTCTTAACTCTTTCTCTGGCCTAATGGTTAAGGTCTTAACTCTTACTCTGGCCTAATAGCTAAGGTCTTAACTCTTAATCTGGCCTAATAAATAAGGTCTTAGACTCGTACTCTGGCCTACAGGTTAAGGTCTTAACTCTTACTCTGGCCTACTGGTTAAGGTGTAAACTCTTACTCTGGCCTAATAGCTAAGGTCTTAACTCTTACTCTGGCCTAATACCTAAGGTCTTAGACTCGTACTATGGCCTACAGGTTACGGTCTTAACTCTTACTCTGGCCTACTGGTTAAGGTCTTAACTCTTACTCTGGCCTAATAGCTAAGGTCTTAGACTCGTACTCTGGCCTACTGGTTAAGGTCTTAACTCTTACTCTGGCCTACTGGTTAAGGTCTTAACTCTTACTCTGGCCTAATAGCTAACGTCTTAGACTCGTACTCTGGCCTAATGGTTAAGGTCTTAACTCTTACTCTGGCCTAATAGCTAAGGTCTTAACTCTTACTCTGGCCTAATAGCTAAGGTCTTAGACTCGTACTCTGGCCTACTGGTTAAGGTCTTAACTCTTACTCTGGCCTACTGGTTAAGGACTTAACTCTTACTCTGGCCTAATAGCTAAGGTCTTAACTCTTACTCTGGCCTAATAGCTAAGGTCTTAACTCTTACTCTGGCCTAATAGCTAAGGTCTTAGACTCGTACTCTGCCCTAATGGTTAAGGTCTTAACTCTTACTCTGGCCTAATAGCTAAGGTCTTAACTCTTACTCTGGCCTAATAGTTAAGGTCTTAACTCTTACTCTGGCCTACTGGTTAAGGTCTTAACTCTTTCTCTGGCCTAATGGTTAAGGTCTTAACTCTTACTCTGGCCTAATAGCTAAGGTCTTAACTCTTAATCTGGCCTAATAAATAAGGTCTTAGACTCGTACTCTGGCCTACAGGTTAAGGTCTTAACTCTTACTCTGGCCTACTGGTTAAGGTCTAAACTCTTACTCTGGCCTAATAGCTAAGGTCTTAACTCTTACTCTGGCCTAATACCTAAGGTCTTAGACTCGTACTATGGCCTACAGGTTACGGTCTTAACTCTTACTCTGGCCTACTGGTTAAGGTCTTAACTCTTACTCTGGCCTAATAGCTAAGGTCTTAGACTCGTACTCTGGCCTACTGGTTAAGGTCTTAACTCTTACTCTGGCCTACTGGTTAAGGTCTTAACTCTTACTCTGGCCTAATAGCTAACGTCTTAGACTCGTACTCTGGCCTAATGGTTAAGGTCTTAACTCTTACTCTGGCCTAATAGCTAAGGTCTTAACTCTTACTCTGGCCTAATAGCTAAGGTCTTAGACTCGTACTCTGGCCTACTGGTGAAGGTCTTAACTCTTACTCTGGCCTAATAGCTAAGGTCTTAACTCTTACTCTGGCCTAATAGCTAAGGTCTTAACTCTTACTCTGGCCTAATAGCTAAGGTCTTAGACTCGTACTCTGCCCTAATGGTTAAGGTCTTAACTCTTACTCTGGCCTAATAGCTAAGGTCTTAACTCTTACTCTGGCCTAATAGTTAAGGTCTTAGACTCGTACTCTGGCCTACTGGTTAAGGTCTTAACTCTTACTCTGGCCTAATAGCTAAGGTCTTAACTCTTACTCTGGCCTAATAGCTAAGGTCTTAGACTCATACTCTGGCCTACTGGTTAAGGTCTTAACTCTTACTCTTTCCTAATAGCTAAGGTCTTAACTCTTACTCTGGCCTAATAGCTAACGTCTTAGACTCGTACTCTGTCCTACTGGTTAAGGTCTTAACTCTTACTCTGGCCTAATAGCTAAGGTCTTAACTCTTACTCTGGCCTAATAGCTAAGGTCTTAACTCTTACTCTGGCCTACTGGTTAAGGTCTTAACTCTTACTCTGGCCTAATAGCTAAGGTCTTAGACTCGTACTCTGGCCTACTGGATAAGGTCTTAACTCTGACTCTGGCCTACTGGTTAAGGTCTTAACTCTTACTCTGGCCTAATAGCTAAGGTCTTAACTCTTACTCTGGCTTACTGATTAAGGTCTTAACTCTTACTCTGGCCTAATAGCTAAGGTCTTAGACTCGTACTCGGGCCTAATGGTTAAGGTCTTAACTCTTACTCTGGCCTAATGGTTAAGGTCTTAACTCTTAATCTGGCCTACTGGTTAAGGTCTTAACTCTTACTCTGGCCTACTGGTTAAGGTCTTAACTCTTACTCTGGCCTAATAGCTAAGGTCTTAGACTTGCACTCTGGCCTAATAGCTAAGTTCTTAACTCTTACTCTGGCCAAATAGCTAAGGTCTTAGACTCGTACTATGGCCTACAAGTTAAGGTCTTAACTCTTACTCTGGCCTACTGGTTAAGGTCTTAACTCTTAATCTGGCCTACTGGTTAAGGTCTTAACTCTTACTCTGGCCTACTGGTTAAGGTCTTAACTCTTACTCTGGCCTAATAGCTAAGGTCTTAGACTTGCACTCTGGCCTAATAGCTATGTTCTTAACTCTTACTCTGGCCAAATAGCTAAGGTCTTAGACTCGTACTATGGCCTACAAGTTAAGGTCTTAACTCTTACTCTGGCCTACTGGTTAAGGTCTTAACTCTTACACTTGCCTAATAGCTAAGGTCTTAGACTCTTAGTCTGGCCTACTGGTTAAGGTCTTAACTCTTACTCTGGCCTACTGGTTAAGGTCCTAACTCTTACTCTGGCCTTATAGCTAAGGTCTTAACTCTTACTCTGGCCTAATAGCTAAGGTCTAAGACTCGTACTATGTCCTACAGGTTAAAGGTCTTAACTCTTACTCTGGCCTAATAGCTATGGTCTTAGACTCGTACTATGGCCTACAGGTTAAGGTCATAACTCTTACTCTGGCCTACAGGTTAAGGTCTTAACTCTTACTCTGGCCTAATAGCTAAGGTCTTAGACTCGTACTCTGGCCTACTGGTTAAGGTCTTAACTCTTACTCTGGCCTACTGGTTAAGGTCTTAACTTTTACTCTGGCCTAATAGCTGAGGTCTTAGACTCATACTATGGCCTACTGGTTAAGGTCTTAACTCTTACTCTGGCCTAATAGCTAAGGTCTTAACTCTCACTCTGACCTACTGATTAAGGTCTTAACTTCTACTCTGGCTTAATAGCTAAGGTCTTAGACTCGTATTCTGGCCTAATGGTTAAGGTCTTGACTCTTACTCTGGCCTACAGGTTAAGGTCTTAACTCTTACTCTGGCCTAATAGCTAAGGTCTTAGACTCATACTATGGCCTACAGGTTAAGGTCTTAAGTCTTACTCTGGCCTAATAGCTAAGGTCTTAGACTCGTACTATGGCCTATAGGTTAAGTTCTTGACTCTTACTCTGGCCTAATAGTTAAGGTCTTAGACTCGTACTATGGCCTAATGGTTAAGGTCTTAAATCTTACTCTGGCCTACAGGTTAAGGTCTTAACTCTTACTCTGGCCTACTGGTTAAGGTCTTAACTCTTACTCTGGCCTACTGGTTAAGGTCTTAACTCTTACTCTGGCCTAATAGCTAAGGTCTTTGACTCGTACTATGGCCTACAGGTTAACGTCTTAACTCTTTCTCTGGCATAATAGATAAGGTCTTAGACTCTTACTCTGGCCTACTCGTTAAGGTGTTAACTCTTACTCTGGCCTACTGGTTAAGGTCTTAACTCTTACTCTGGCCTAATAGCTAAGGTCTTAGACTACTGCTCTGGCCTACTGGTTAAGGTCTTAACTCTTACTCTGGCCTAATAGCTAAGGTCTTAACTCTTACTCTGGCCTAATAGTTAAGGTCTTAGACTCATACTCTGGCCTACAGGTTAAGGTCTTAACTCTTACTCTGGCCTACTGGTTAAGGTCTTAACTCTTACTCTGGCCTAATAGCTAAGGTCTTAACTCTTACTCTGGCCTAATAGCTAAGGTCTTAGACTCGTACTATGGCCTACAGGTTAAGGTCTTATCTCTTACTCTGGCCAACTGGTTTAGGTCTTAACTCTTACTCTGGCCTAATAGCTAGTCTTAGACTCGTACTATGGCCTACAGGTTAAGGTCTTAACTCTTACTCTGGCCTACTGGTTAAGGTCTTAACTCTTACTCTGGCCGAATAGCTAAGGTCTTAGAGTCGTACTATAGCCTACAGGTTAAGGTCTTAACTCTTACTCTGGCCTAATAGCTAAGGTCTTAGACTCGTACTCTGGCCTACTGGTTAAGGTCTTAACTCTTACTCTGGCCTAATAGCTAAGGTCATAACTCTTACTCTGGCCTACTGGTTAAGGTCTTAACTCTTACTCTGGCCTAATAGCTAAGGTCTTAGACTCGTACTCTGGCCTAATGGTTAAGGTCTTAACTCTTACTCTGGCCTAATAGCTAAGGTCTTAACTCTTACTCTGGCCTACTGGTTAAGGTCTTAACTCTTACTCTGGCCTAATAGCTAAGGTCTTAGACTCGTACTCTGGCCTAATAGCTAAGGTCTTAGACTCGGACTCTGGCCTAATGGTTAAGGTCTTAACTCTTACTCTGGCCTAATATTTAAGGTCTTAACTCTTACCCTGGCCTACTGGTTAAAGTCTTAACTCTTACCCTGGCCTAATGGTTAAGGTCTTAACTCTTTCTCTGGCCTAATGGTTAAGGTCTTAACTCTTACTCTGGCCGCCTGGTTAAGGTCTTAACTCTTACTCTGGCCTAATAGCTAAGGTCTTAGACTCGTACTATGGCCTACAGGTTAAGGTCCTAACTCTTACTCTGGCCTACTGGTTAAGGTTTTAATTCTTACTCTGGCCTACTGGTTAAGGTCTTAACTCTTACTCTGGCCTACTGGTTAAGGTCTTAACTCTTTCTCTGGCCTAATGGTTAAGGTCTTAAGTCTTACTCTGGCCTAATAGCTAAGGTCTTAACTCTTACTCTGGCCTAATAAATAAGGTCTTAGACTCGTACTCTGGCCTACAGGTTAAGGTCTTAACTCTTACTCTGGCCTACTGGTTAAGGTCTAAACTCTTACTCTGGCCTAATAGCTAAGGTCTTAACTCTTACTCTGGCCTAATACCTAAGGTCTTAGACTCGTACTATGGTCTACAGGTTACGGTCTTAACTCTTACTCTGGCCTACTGGTTAAGGTCTTAACTCTTACTCTGGCCTAATAGCTAAGGTCTTAGACTCATACTCTGGCCTACTGGTTAAGGTCTTAACTCTTACTCTGGCCTACTGGTTAAGGTCTTAACTCTTACTCTGGCCTAATAGCTAACGTCTTAGACTCGTACTCTGGCCTAATGGTTAAGGTCTTAACTCTTACTCTGGCCTAATAGCTAAGGTCTTAACTCTTACTCTGGCCTAATAGCTAAGGTCTTAGACTCGTACTCTGGCCTACTGGTTAAGGTCTTAACTCTTACTCTGGCCTAATAGCTAAGGTCTTAACTCTTACTCTGGCCTAATAGCTAAGGTCTTAGACTCATACTCTGGCCTACTGGTTAAGGTCTTAACTCTTACTCTTTCCTAATAGCTAAGGTCTTAACTCTTACTCTGGCCTAATAGGTAACGTCTTAGACTCGTACTCTGTCCTACTGGTTAAGGTCTTAACTCTTACTCTGGCCTAATAGCTAAGGTCTTAACTCTTACGCTGGCCTAATAGCTAAGGTCTTAACTCTTACTCTGGCCTACTGGTTAAGGTCTTAACTCTTACTCTGGCCTAATAGCTAAGGTCTTAGACTCGTACTCTGGCCTACTGGATAAGGTCTTAACTCTGACTCTGGCCTACTGGTTAAGGTCTTAACTCTTACTCTGGCCTAATAGCTAAGGTCTTAACTCTTACTTTGGCCTACTGATTAAGCTCTTAACTCTTACTCTGGCCTAATAGCTAAGGTCTTAACTCTTACTCTGGCTTACTGATTAAGGTCTTAACTCTTACTCTGGCCTAATAGCTAAGGTCTTAGACTCGTACTCGGGCCTAATGGTTAAGGTCTTAACTCTTACTCTGGCCTAATGGTTAAGGTCTTAACTCTTAATCTGGCCTACTGGTTAAGGTCGTAACTCTTACTCTGGCCTACTGGTTAAGGTCTTAACTCTTACTCTGGCCTAATAGCTAAGGTCTTAGACTTGCACTCTGGCCTAATAGCTAAGTTCTTAACTCTTACTCTGGCCAAATAGCTACGGTCTTAGACTCGTACTATGGCCTACAAGTTAAGGTCTTAACTCTTACTCTGGCCTACTGGTTAAGGTCTTAACTCTTACACTTGCCTAATAGCTAAGGTCTTAGACTCTTAGTCTGGCCTACTGGTTAAGGTCTTAACTCTTACTCTGGCCTACTGGTTAAGGTCCTAACTCTTACTCTGGCCTTATAGCTAAGGTCTTAACTCTTACTCTGGCCTAATAGCTAAGGTCTAAGACTCGTACTATGTCCTACAGGTTAAAGGTCTTAACTCTTACTCTGGCCTAATAGCTACGGTCTTAGACTCGTACTATGGCCTACAGGTTAAGGTCATAACTCTTACTCTGGCCTACAGGTTAAGGTCTTAACTCTTACTCTGGCCTAATAGCTAAGGTCTTAGACTCGTACTCTGGCCTACTGGTTAAGGTCTTAACTCTTACTCTGGCCTACTGGTTAAGGTCTTAACTCTTACTCTGGCCTAATAGCTGAGGTCTTAGACTCATACTATGGCCTACTGGTTAAGGTCTTAACTCTTACTCTGGCCTAATAGCTAAGGTCTTAACTCTCACTCTGACCTACTGATTAAGGTCTTAACTTCTACTCTGGCTTAATAGCTAAGGTCTTAGACTCGTATTCTGGCCTAAAGGTTAAGGTCTTCACTCTTACTCTGGCCTACAGGTTAAGGTCTTAACTCTTACTCTGGCCTAATAGCTAAGGTCTTAGACTCGTACTATGGCCTACAGGTTAAGGTCTTAAGTCTTCCTCTGGCCTAATAGCTAAGGTCTTAGACTCGTACTATGGCCTATAGGTTAAGTTCTTGACTCTTACTCTGGCCTAATAGCTAAGGTCTTAGACTCGTACTATGGCCTAATTGTTAAGGTCTTAAATCTTACTCTGGCCTACAGGTTAAGGTCTTAACTCTTACTCTGGCCTACTGGTTAAGGTCTTAACTCTTACTCTGGCCTACTGGTTAAGGTCTTAACTCTTACTCTGGCCTAATAGCTAAGGTCTTTGACTCGCACTATGGCCTACAGGTTAACATCTTAACTCTTTCTCTGGCATAATAGCTAAGGTGTTAGACTCTTACTCTGGCCTACTCGTTAAGGTGTTAACTCTTACTCTGGCCTACTGGTTAAGGTCTTAACTCTTACTCTGGCCTAATAGCTAAGGTCTTAGACTACTACTCTGGCCTACTGGTTAAGGTCTTAACTCTTACTCTGGCCTAATAGCTAAGGTCTTAACTCTTACTCTGGCCTAATACCTAAGGTCTTAGACTCGTACTATGGCCTACAGGTTACGGTCTTAACTCTTACTCTGGCCTACTGGTTAAGGTCTTAACTCTTACTCTGGCCTAATAGCTAAGGTCTTAGACTCGTACTCTGGCCTACTGGTTAAGGTCTTAACTCTTACTCTGGCCTACTGGTTAAGGTCTTAACTCTTACTCTGGCCTAATAGCTAACGTCTTAGACTCGTACTCTGGCCTAATGGTTAAGGTCTTAACTCTTACTCTGGCCTACTGGTTAAGGTCTTAACTCTTTCTCTGGCCTAATGGTTAAGGTCTTAACTCTTACTCTGGCATACTGGTTAAGGTCTTAACTCTTACTTTGGCCTAATAGTTAAGGTCTTAGACTCGTACTCTGGCCTAATGGTTAAGGTCTTAACTCTTACTCTGGCCTAATAGCTAAGGTCTTAACTCTTTCTCTGGCCTAATAGCTAAGATCTTAGACTCGCACTCTGGCCTACTGGTTAAGGTCTTAACTCTTACTCTGGCCTAATAGCTAAGGTCTTAACTCTTACTCTGGCCTAATAGCTAAGGTCTTAGACTCGTACTCTGGCCTAATGGTTAAGGTCTTAACTCTTACTCTGGCCTAATAGCTAAGGTCTTAACTCTTACTCTGGCCTAATAGCTAAGGTCTTAGACTCGTACTCTGGCCTACTGGTTAAGGTCTTAACTCTTACTCTGGCCTAATAGCTAAGGTCTTAACTCTTACTCTGGCCTAATAGCTAAGGTCTTAGACTCATACTCTGGCCTACTGGTTAAGGTCTTAACTCTTACTCTTTCCTAATAGCTAAGGTCTTAACTCTTACTCTGGCCTAATAGCTAACGTCTTAGACTCGTACTCTGTCCTACTGGTTAAGGTCTTAACTCTTACTCTGGCCTAATAGCTAAGGTCTTAACTCTTACTCTGGCCTAATAGCTAAGGTCTTAACTCTTACTCTGGCCTACTGGTTAAGGTCTTAACTCTTACTCTGGCCTAATAGCTAAGGTCTTAGACTCGTACTCTGGCCTACTGGATAAGGTCTTAACTCTGACTCTGGCCTACTGGTTAAGGTCTTAACTCTTACTCTGGCCTAATAGCTAAGGTCTTAACTCTTACTTTGGCCTACTGATTAAGCTCTTAACTCTTACTCTGGCCTAATAGCTAAGGTCTTAACTCTTACTCTGGCTTACTGATTAAGGTCTTAACTCTTACTCTGGCCTAATAGCTAAGGTCTTAACTCTTACTCTGGCCTACTGGTTAAGGTCTTAACTCTTACTCTGGCCTAATAGCTAAGGTCTTTGACTCGCACTATGGCCTACAGGTTAACGTCTTAACTCTTTCTCTGGCATAATAGCTAAGGTCTTAGACTCTTACTCTGGCCTACTCGTTAAGGTGTTAACTCTTACTCTGGCCTACTGGTTAAGGTCTTAACTCTTACTCTGGCCTAATAGCTAAGGTCTTAGACTACTACTCTGGCCTACTGGTTAAGGTCTTAACTCTTACTCTGGCCTAATAGCTAAGGTCTTAACTCTTACTCTGGCCTAATACCTAAGGTCTTAGACTCGTACTATGGCCTACAGGTTACGGTCTTAACTCTTACTCTGGCCTACTGGTTAAGGTCTTAACTCTTACTCTGGCCTAATAGCTAAGGTCTTAGACTCGTACTCTGGCCTACTGGTTAAGGTCTTAACTCTTACTCTGGCCTACTGGTTAAGGTCTTAACTCTTACTCTGGCCTAATAGCTAACGTCTTAGACTCGTACTCTGGCCTAATGGTTAAGGTCTTAACTCTTACTCTGGCCTACTGGTTAAGGTCTTAACTCTTTCTCTGGCCTAATGGTTAAGGTCTTAACTCTTACTCTGGCATACTGGTTAAGGTCTTAACTCTTACTTTGGCCTAATAGTTAAGGTCTTAGACTCGTACTCTGGCCTAATGGTTAAGGTCTTAACTCTTACTCTGGCCTAATAGCTAAGGTCTTAACTCTTACTCTGGCCTAATAGCTAAGATCTTAGACTCGCACTCTGGCCTACTGGTTAAGGTCTTAACTCTTACTCTGGCCTAATAGCTAAGGTCTTAGACTCGTACTCTGGCCTAATGGTTAAGGTCTTAACTCTTACTCTGGCCTAATAGCTAAGGTCTTAACTCTTACTCTGGCCTAATAGCTAAGGTCTTAGACTCGTACTCTGGCCTACTGGTTAAGGTCTTAACTCTTACTCTGGCCTAATAGCTAAGGTCTTAACTCTTACTCTGGCCTAATAGCTAAGGTCTTAGACGCATACTCTGGCCTACTGGTTAAGGTCTTAACTCTTACTCTTTCCTACTGGTTAAGGTCTTAACTCTTACTCTGGCCTAATAGCTAAGGTCTTTGACTCGCACTATGGCCTACAGGTTAACATCTTAACTCTTTCTCTGGCATAATAGCTAAGGTGTTAGACTCTTACTCTGGCCTACTCGTTAAGGTGTTAACTCTTACTCTGGCCTACTGGTTAAGGTCTTAACTCTTACTCTGGCCTAATAGCTAAGGTCTTAGACTACTACTCTGGCCTACTGGTTAAGGTCTTAACTCTTACTCTGGCCTAATAGCTAAGGTCTTAACTCTTACTCTGGCCTAATACCTAAGGTCTTAGACTCGTACTATGGCCTACAGGTTACGGTCTTAACTCTTACTCTGGCCTACTGGTTAACGTCTTAACTCTTACTCTGGCCTAATAGCTAAGGTCTTAGACTCGTACTCTGGCCTACTGGTTAAGGTCTTAACTCTTACTCTGGCCTACTGGTTAAGGTCTTAACTCTTACTCTGGCCTAATAGCTAACGTCTTAGACTCGTACTCTGGCCTAATGGTTAAGGTCTTAACTCTTACTCTGGCCTACTGGTTAAGGTCTTAACTCTTTCTCTGGCCTAATGGTTAAGGTCTTAACTCTTACTCTGGCATACTGGTTAAGGTCTTAACTCTTACTTTGGCCTAATAGTTAAGGTCTTAGACTCGTACTCTGGCCTAATGGTTAAGGTCTTAACTCTTACTCTGGCCTAATAGCTAAGGTCTTAACTCTTTCTCTAGGCTAATAGCTAAGATCTTAGACTCGCACTCTGGCCTACTGGTTAAGGTCTTAACTCTTACTCTGGCCTAATAGCTAAGGTCTTAACTCTTACTCTGGCCTAATAGCTAAGGTCTTAGACTCGTACTCTGGCCTAATGGTTAAGGTCTTAACTCTTACTCTGGCCTAATAGCTAAGGTCTTAACTCTTACTCTGGCCTAATAGCTAAGGTCTTAGACTCGTACTCTGGCCTACTGGTTAAGGTCTTAACTCTTACTCTGGCCTAATAGCTAAGGTCTTAACTCTTACTCTGGCCTAATAGCTAAGGTCTTAGACTCATACTCTGGCCTACTGGTTAAGGTCTTAACTCTTACTCTTTCCTAATAGCTAAGGTCTTAACTCTTACTCTGGCCTAATAGCTAACGTCTTAGACTCGTACTCTGTCCTACTGGTTAAGGTCTTAACTCTTACTCTGGCCTAATAGCTAAGGTCTTAACTCTTACTCTGGCCTAATAGCTAAGGTCTTAACTCTTACTCTGGCCTACTGGTTAAGGTCTTAACTCTTACTCTGGCCTAATAGCTAAGGTCTTAGACTCGTACTCTGGCCTACTGGATAAGGTCTTAACTCTGACTCTGGCCTACTGGTTAAGGTCTTAACTCTTACTCTGGCCTAATAGCTAAGGTCTTAACTCTTACTTTGGCCTACTGATTAAGCTCTTAACTCTTACTCTGGCCTAATAGCTAAGGTCTTAACTCTTACTCTGGCTTACTGATTAAGGTCTTAACTCTTACTCTGGCCTAATAGCTAAGGTCTTAACTCTTACTCTGGCCTACTGGTTAAGGTCTTAACTCTTACTCTGGCCTAATAGCTAAGGTCTTTGACTCGCACTATGGCCTACAGGTTAACATCTTAACTCTTTCTCTGGCATAATAGCTAAGGTCTTAGACTCTTACTCTGGCCTACTCGTTAAGGTGTTAACTCTTACTCTGGCCTACTGGTTAAGGTCTTAACTCTTACTCTGGCCTAATAGCTAAGGTCTTAGACTACTACTCTGGCCTACTGGTTAAGGTCTTAACTCTTACTCTGGCCTAATAGCTAAGGTCTTAACTCTTACTCTGGCCTAATACCTAAGGTCTTAGACTCGTACTATGGCCTACAGGTTACGGTCTTAACTCTTACTCTGGCCTACTGGTTAAGGTCTTAACTCTTACTCTGGCCTAATAGCTAAGGTCTTAGACTCGTACTCTGGCCTACTGGTTAAGGTCTTAACTCTTACTCTGGCCTACTGGTTAAGGTCTTAACTCTTACTCTGGCCTAATAGCTAACGTCTTAGACTCGTACTCTGGCCTAATGGTTAAGGTCTTAACTCTTACTCTGGCCTACTGGTTAAGGTCTTAACTCTTTCTCTGGCCTAATGGTTAAGGTCTTAACTCTTACTCTGGCATACTGGTTAAGGTCTTAACTCTTACTTTGGCCTAATAGTTAAGGTCTTAGACTCGTACTCTGGCCTAATGGTTAAGGTCTTAACTCTTACTCTGGCCTAATAGCTAAGGTCTTAACTCTTACTCTGGCCTAATAGCTAAGATCTTAGACTCGCACTCTGGCCTACTGGTTAAGGTCTTAACTCTTACTCTGGCCTAATAGCTAAGGTCTTAACTCTTACTCTGGCCTAATAGCTAAGGTCTTAGACTCGTACTCTGGCCTAATGGTTAAGGTCTTAACTCTTACTCTGGCCTAATAGCTAAGGTCTTAACTCTTACTCTGGCCTAATAGCTAAGGTCTTAGACTCGTACTCTGGCCTACTGGTTAAGGTCTTAACTCTTACTCTGGCCTAATAGCTAAGGTCTTAACTCTTACTCTGGCCTAATAGCTAAGGTCTTAGACTCATACTCTGGCCTACTGGTTAAGGTCTTAACTCTTACTCTTTCCTAATAGCTAAGGTCTTAACTCTTACTCTGGCCTAATAGCTAACGTCTTAGACTCGTACTCTGTCCTACTGGTTAAGGTCTTAACTCTTACTCTGGCCTAATAGCTAAGGTCTTAACTCTTACTCTGGCCTAATAGCTAAGGTCTTAACTCTTACTCTGGCCTACTGGTTAAGGTCTTAACTCTTACTCTGGCCTACTGGTTAAGGTCCTAACTCTTACTCTTGCCTTATAGCTAAGGTCTTAACTCTTACTCTGGCCTACTGGTTAAGGTCTTAACTCTTACTCTGGCCTAATAGCTAACGTCTTAGACTCGTACTCTGGCCTAATGGTTAAGGTCTTAACTCTTACTCTGGCCTACTGGTTAAGGTCTTAACTCTTTCTCTGGCCTAATGGTTAAGGTCTTAACTCTTACTCTGGCATACTGGTTAAGGTCTTAACTCTTACTTTGGCCTAATAGTTAAGGTCTTAGACTCGTACTCTGGCCTAATGATTAAGGTCTTAACTCTTACTCTGGCCTAATAGCTAAGGTCTTAACTCTTACTCTGGCCTAATAGCTAAGATCTTAGACTCGCACTCTGGCCTACTGGTTAAGGTCTTAACTCTTACTCTGGCCTAATAGCTAAGGTCTTAACTCTTACTCTGGCCTAATAGCTAAGGTCTTAGACTCGTACTCTGGCCTAATGGTTAAGGTCTTAACTCTTACTCTGGCCTAATAGCTAAGGTCTTAACTCTTACTCTGGCCTAATAGCTAAGGTCTTAGACTCGTACTCTGGCCTACTGGTTAAGGTCTTAACTCTTACTCTGGCCTAATAGCTAAGGTCTTAACTCTTACTCTGGCCTAATAGCTAAGGTCTTAGACTCATACTCTGGCCTACTGGTTAAGGTCTTAACTCTTACTCTTTCCTAATAGCTAAGGTCTTAACTCTTACTCTGGCCTAATAGCTAACGTCTTAGACTCGTACTCTGTCCTACTGGTTAAGGTCTTAACTCTTACTCTGGCCTAATAGCTAAGGTCTTAACTCTTACTCTGGCCTAATAGCTAAGGTCTTAACTCTTACTCTGGCCTACTGGTTAAGGTCTTAACTCTTACTCTGGCCTAATAGCTAAGGTCTTAGACTCGTACTCTGGCCTACTGGATAAGGTCTTAACTCTGACTCTGGCCTACTGGTTAAGGTCTTAACTCTTACTCTGGCCTAATAGCTAAGGTCTTAACTCTTACCTTGGCCTACTGATTAAGCTCTTAACTCTTACTCTGGCCTAATAGCTAAGGTCTTAACTCTTACTCTGGCTTACTGATTAAGGTCTTAACTCTTACTCTGGCCTAATAGCTAAGGTCTTAGACTCGTACTCGGGCCTAATGGTTAAGGTCTTAACTCTTACTCTGGCCTAATGGTTAAGGTCTTAACTCTTTATCTGGCCTACTGGTTAAGGTCTTAACTCTTACTCTGGCCTACTGGTTAAGGTCTTAACTCTTACTCTGGGCTAATAGCTAAGGTCTTAGACTTGCACTCTGGCCTAATAGCTAAGTTCTTAACTCTTACTCTGGCCAAATAGCTAAGGTCTTAGACTCGTACTATGGCCTACAAGTTAAGGTCTTAACTCTTACTCTGGCCTACTGGTTAAGGTCTTAACTCTTACACTTGCCTAATAGCTAAGGTCTTAGACTCTTAGTCTGGCCTACTGGTTAAGGTCTTAACTCTTACTCTGGCCTACTGGTTAAGGTCCTAACTCTTACTCTTGCCTTATAGCTAAGGTCTTAACTCTTACTCTGGCCTAATAGCTAAGGTCTAAGACTCGTACTATGTCCTACAGGTTAAAGGTCTTAACTCTTACTCTGGCCTAATAGCTATGGTCTTAGACTCGTACTATGGCCTACAGGTTAAGGTCATAACTCTTACTCTGGCCTACAGGTTAAGGTCTTAACTCTTACTCTGGCCTAATAGCTAAGGTCTTAGACTCGTACTCTGGCCTACTGGTTAAGGTCTTAACTCTTACTCTGGCCTACTGGTTAAGGTCTTAACTCTTACTCTGGCCTAATAGCTGAGGTCTTAGACTCATACTATGGCCTACTGGTTAAGGTCTTAACTCTTACTCTGGCCTAATAGCTAAGGTCTTAACTCTCACTCTGACCTACTGATTAAGGTCTTAACTTCTACTCTGGCTTAATAGCTAAGGTCTTAGACTCGTATTGTGGCCTAATGGTTAAGGTCTTGACTCTTACTCTGGCCTACAGGTTAAGGTCTTAACTCTTACTCTGGCCTAATAGCTAAGGTCTTAGACTCGTACTATGGCCTACAGGTTAAGGTCTTAAGTCTTACTCTGGCCTAGTAGCTAAGGTCTTAGACTCGTACTATGGCCTATAGGTTAAGTTCTTGACTCTTACTCTGGCCTAATAGCTAAGGTCTTAGACTCGTACTATGGCCTAATGGTTAAGGTCTTAAATCTTACTCTGGCCTACAGGTTAAGGTCTTAACTCTTACTCTGGCCTACTGGTTAAGGTCTTAACTCTTACTCTGGCCTACTGGTTAAGGTCTTAACTCTTACTCTGGCCTAATAGCTAAGGTCTTTGACTCCTACTATGGCCTACAGGTTAACGTCTTAACTCTTTCTCTGGCATAATAGCTAAGGTATTAGACTCTTACTCTGGCCTACTCGTTAAGGTGTTAACTCTTACTCTGGCCTACTGGTTAAGGTCTTAACTCTTACTCTGGCCTAATAGCTAAGGTCTTAGACTACTGCTCTGGCCTACTGGTTAAGGTCTTAACTCTTACTCTGGCCTAATAGCTAAGGTCTTAACTCTTACTCTGGCCTAATAGTTAAGGTCTTAGACTCATACTCTGGCCTACAGGTTAAGGTCTTAACTCTTACTCTGGCCTACTGGTTAAGGTCTTAACTCTTACTCTGGCCTAATAGCTAAGGTCTTAACTCTTACTCTGGCCTAATAGCTAAGGTCTTAGACTCGTACTATGGCCTACAGGTTAAGGTCTTATCTCTTACTCTGGCCTACTGGTTAAGGTCTTAACTCTTACTCTAGCCTAATAGCTAGTCTTAGACTCGTACTATGGCCTACAGGTTAAGGTCTTAACTCTTACTCTGGCCTACTGGTTAAGGTCTTAACTCTTACTCTGGCCGAATAGCTAAGGTCTTAGAGTCGTACTATAGCCTACAGGTTAAGGTCTTAACTCTTACTCTGGCCTAATAGCTAAGGTCTTAGATTCGTACTCTGGCCTACTGGTTAAGGTCTTAACTCTTACTCTGGCCTAATAGCTAAGGTCTTAACTCTTACTCTGGCCTACTGGTTAAGGTCTTAACTCTTACTCTGGCCTAATAGCTAAGGTCTTAGACTCGTACTCTGGCCTAATGGTTAAGGTCTTAACTCTTACTCTGGCCTAATAGCTAAGGTCTTAACTCTTACTCTGGCCTACTGGTTAAGGTCTTAACTCTTACTCTGGCCTAATAGCTAAGGTCTTAGACTCGTACTCTGGCCTAATAGCTAAGGTCTTAGACTCGGACTCTGGCCTAATGGTTAAGGTCTTAACTCTTACTCTGGCCTAATATTTAAGGTCTTAACTCTTACCCTGGCCTACTGGTTAAGGTCTTAACTCTTACCCTGGCCTAATGGTTAAGGTCTTAACTCTTTCTCTGGCCTAATGGTTAAGGTCTTAACTCTTTCTCTGGCCTAATGTTAAGGTCTTAACTCTTACTCTGGCTGCCTGGTTAAGGTCTTAACTCTTACTCTGGCCTAATAGCTAAGGTCTTAGACTCGTACTATGGCCTACAGGTTAAGGTCCTAACTCTTACTCTGGCCTACTGGTTAAGGTTTTAATTCTTAGTCTGGCCTACTGGTTAAGGTCTTAACTCTTACTCTGGCCTACTGGTTAAGGTTTTAACTCTTTCTCTGGCCTAATGGTTAAGGTATTAACTCTTACTCTGGCCTAATAGCTAAGGTCTTAACTCTTACTCTGGCCTAATAGCTAAGGTCTTAGACTCGTACTCTGGCCTACTGGTTAAGGTCTTAACTCTTACTCTGGCCTAATAGCTAAAGTCTTAACTTTTACTCTGGCCTAATAGCTAAGGTCTTAGACTCGTACTCTGGCCTACTGTTTAAGGTCTTAGCTCTTACTCTGGCCTAATAGCTAAGGTCTTAGCTCTTACTCTGGCCTAATAGCTAAGGTCTTAGACTCGTACTCTGGCCTACTGGTTAAGGTCTTAACTCTTACTCTGGCCTAATAGCTAAGGTCTTAGACTCGTACTCTGGCCTAATGGTTAAGGTCTCAACTCTTACTCTGGCCTAATAGCTAAGGTCTTAACTCTTTCTCTGGCCTCATAGCTAAGGTTTTAGACTCGTACTCTGGCCTACTGGTTAAGGTCTTAACTCTTACTCTGGCCTACTGGTTAAGGTCTTAACTCTTACTCTGGCCTAATAGCTAAGGTCTTAGACTCGTACTCTGGCCTAATGGTTAAGGTCTTAACTCTTACTCTGGCCTAACAGCTAAGGTCTTAACTCTTACTCTGGCCTAATAGCTAAGGTCTTAACTCTTACTTTGGCCTAATAGCTAAGGTCTTAGACTCGTACTCTGGCCTACAGGTTAAGGTCTTAACTCTTACTCTGGCCTACTGGTTAAGGTATTAACTCTTACTCTGGCCTAGTAGCTAAGGTATTAACTCTTACTCTGGCCTAATAGCTAAGGTCTTAGACTCGTACTATGGCCTACAGGTTAAGGTCATGACTCTTACTCTGGCCTACAGGTTAAGGTCTTAACTCTTACTCTGGCCTAATAGCTAAGGTCTTAGACTCGTACTGTGGCCTACTGGTTAAGGTCTTAACTCTTACTCTGGCCTACTGGTTAAGGTCTTACCTCTTACTCTGGCCTAATAGCTAAGGTCTTAGAGTCGTACTATAGCCTACAGGTTAAGGTCTTAACTCTTACTCTGGCCTAATAGCTAAGGTCTTAGACTACTGCTCTGGCCTACTGGTTAAGGTCTTAACTCTTACTCTGGCCTAATAGCTAAGGTCTTAACTCTTACTCTGGCCTAATAGTTAAGGTCTTAGACTCATACTCTGGCCTACAGGTTAAGGTCTTAACTCTTACTCTGGCCTACTGGTTAAGGTCTTAACTCTTACTCTGGCCTAATAGCTAAGGTCTTAACTCTTACGCTGGCCTAATAGCTAAGGTCTTAGACTCGTACTATGGCCTACAGGTTAAGGTCTTATCTCTTACTCTGGCTAACTGGTTTAGGTCTTAACTCTTACTCTAGCCTCATAGCTAGTCTTAGACTCGTACTATGGCCTACAGGTTAAGGTCTTAACTCTTACTCTGGCCTACTGGTTAAGGTCTTAACTCTTACTCTGGCCGAATAGCTAAGGTCTTAGAGTCGTACTATAGCCTACAGGTTAAGGTCTTAACTCTTACTCTGGCCTAATAGCTAAGGTCTTAGACTCGTACTCTGGCCTACTGGTTAAGGTCTTAACTCTTACTCTGGCCTAATAGCTAAGGTCTTAACTCTTACTATGGCCTACTGGTTAAGGTCTTAACTCTTACTCTGGCCTAATAGCTAAGGTCTTAGACTCGTACTCTGGCCTAATGGTTAAGGTCTTAACTCTTACTCTGGCCTAATAGCTAAGGTCTTAACTCTTACTCTGGCCTACTGGTTAAGGTCTTAACTCTTACTCTGGCCTAATAGCTAAGGTATTAGACTCGTACTCTGGCCTAATAGCTAAGGTCTTAGACTCTTACTCTGGCCTAATATTTAAGGTCTTAACTCTTACCCTGGCCTACTGGTTAAGGTCTTAACTCTTACCCTGGCCTAATGGTTAAGGTCTTAACCCTTTCTCTGGCCTAATGGTTAAGGTCTTAACTCTTTCTCTGGCCTAATGTTAAGGTCTTAACTCTTACTCTGGCTGCCTGGTTAAGGTCTTAACTCTTACTCTGGCCTAATAGCTAAGGTCTTAGACTCGTACTATGGCCTACAGGTTAAGGTCCTAACTCTTACTCTGGCCTACTGGTTAAGGTTTTAATTCTTAGTCTGGCCTACTGGTTAAGGTCTTAACTCTTACTCTGGCCTAATAGCTAAGGTCTTAACTCTTACTCTGGCCTAATAGCTAAGGTCTTAGACTCGTACTCTGGCCTACTGGTTAAGGTCTTAACTCTTACTCTGGCCTAATCGCTAAAGTCTTAACTTTTACTCTGGCCTAATAGCTAAGGTCTTAGACTCGTTCTCTGGCCTACTGTTTAAGATCTTAGCTCTTACTCTGGCCTAATAGCTAAGGTCTTAGCTCTTACTCTGGCCTAATAGCTAAGGTCTTAGACTCGTACTCTGGCCTACTGGTTAAGGTCTTAACTCTTACTCTGGCCTAATAGCTAAGGTCTTAGACTCGTACTCTGGCCTAATGGTTAAGGTCTTAACTCTTACTCTGGCATAATAGCTAAGGTCTTAACTCTTTCTCTGGCCTCATAGCTAAGGTTTTAGACTCGTACTCTGGCCTACTGGTTAAGGTCTTAACTCTTACTCTGGCCTACTGGTTAAGGTCTTAACTCTTACTCTGGCCTAATAGCTAAGGTCTTAGACTCGTACTCTGGCCTAATGGTTAAGGTCTTAACTCTTACTCTGGCCTAACAGCTAAGGTCTTAACTCTTACTCTGGCCTAATAGCTAAGGTCTTAACTCTTACTTTGGCCTAATAGCTAAGGTCTTAGACTCGTACTCTGGCCTACAGGTTAAGGTCTTAACTCTTACTCTGGCCTACTGGTTAAGGTATTAACTCTTACTCTGGCCTAATAGCTAAGGTATTAACTCTTACTCTGGCCTAATAGCTAAGGTCTTAGACTCGTACTATGGCCTACAGGTTAAGGTCATGACTCTTACTCTGGCCTACAGGTTAAGGTCTTAACTCTTACTCTGGCCTAATAGCTAAGGTCTTAGACTCGTACTGTGGCCTACTGGTTAAGGTCTTAACTCTTACTCTGGCCTACTGGTTAAGGTCTTAGCTCTTACTCTGGCCTAATAGCTAAGGTCTTAGAGTCATACTATAGCCTACAGGTTAAGGTCTTAACTCTTACTCTGGCCTAATAGCTAAGGTCTTAGACTCGTACTCTGGCCTACTGGTTAAGGTCTTAACTCTTACTCTGGCCTAATAGCTAAGGTCTTAACTCTTACTCTGGCCTACTGGTTAAGGTCTTAACTCTTACTCTGGCCTAATAGCTAAGGTCTTAGACTCGTACTCTGGCCTAATGGTTAAGGTCTTAACTCTTACTCTGGCCTAATAGCTAAGGTCTTAACTCTTACTCTGGCCTACTGGTTAAGGTCCTAACTCTTACTCTGGCCTAATAGCTAAGGTCTTTGACTCGTACTCTGGCCTAATAGCTAAGGTCTTAGACTCGGACTCTGGCCTAATGGTTAAGGTCTTAACTCTTACTCTGGCCTAATATTTAAGGTCTTAACTCTTACCCTGGCCTACTGGTTAAGGTCTTAACTCTTACCCTGGCCTAATGGTTAAGGTCTTAACTCTTTCTCTGGCCTAATGGTTAAGGTCTTAACTCTTTCTCTGGCCTAATGTTAAGGTCTTAACTCTTACTCTGGCCGCCTGGTTAAGGTCTTAACTCTTACTCTGGCCTAATAGCTAAGGTCTTAGACTCGTACTATGGCCTACAAGTTAAGGTCCTAACTCTTACTCTGGCCTACTGGTTAAGGTTTTAATTCTTACTCTGGCCTACTGGTTAAGGTCTTAACTCTTACTCTGGCCTACTGGTTAAGGTCTTAACTCTTTCTCTGGCCTAATGGTTAAGGTCTTAACTCTTACTCTGGCCTAATAGATAAGGTCTTAACTCTTACTCTGGCCTAATAGCTAAGGTCTTAGACTCGTACTCTGGCCTACTGGTTAAGGTCTTAACTCTTACTCTGGCCTAATAGCTAAAGTCTTAACTTTTACTCTGGCCTAATAGCTAAGGTCTTAGACTCGTACTCTGGCCTACTGTTTAAGGTCTTAGCTCTTACTCTGGCCTAATAGCTAAGGTCTTAACTCTTACTCTGGCCTAATAGCAAAGGTCTTAGACTCGTACTCTGGCCTAATGGTTAAGGTCTTAACTCTTACTCTGGCCTAATAGCTAAGGTCTTAACTCTTTCTCTGGCCTCATAGCTAAGGTTTTAGACTCGTACTCTGGCCTACTGGTTAAGGTCTTAACTCTTACTCTGGCCTACTGGTTAAGGTCTTAACTCTTACTCTGGCCTAATAGCTAAGGTCTTAGACTCGTACTCTGGCCTAATGGTTAAGGTCTTAACTCTTACTCTGGCCTAACAGCTAAGGTCTTAACTCTTACTCTGGCCTAATAGCTAAGGTCTTAACTCTTACTTTGGCCTAATAGCTAAGGTCTTAGACTCGTACTCTGGCCTACAGGTTAAGGTCTTAACTCTTACTCTGGCCTACTGGTCAAGGTCTTAACTCTTACTCTGGCCTAATAGCTAAGGTATTAACTCTTACTCTGGCCTAATAGCTAAGGTCTTAGACTCGTACTATGGCCTACAGGTTAAGGTCATGACTCTTACTCTGGCCTACAGGTTAAGGTCTTAACTCTTACTCTGGCCTAATAGCTAAGGTCTTAGACTCGTACTGTGGCCTACTGGTTAAGGTCTTAACTCTTACTCTGGCCTACTGGTTAAGGTCTTAGCTCTTACTCTGGCCTAATAGCTGAGGTCTTAGACTCATACTATGGCCTACTGGTTAAGGTCTTAACTCTTACTCTGGCCTACAGGTTAAGGTCTTAACTCTTACTCTGGCCTAATAGTTAAGGTCTTAGACTCGTACTCTGGCCTACTGGTTAAGGTCTTAACTCTCACTCTGGCCTACTGGTTAAGGTCTTAACTCTTACTCTGGCCTAATAGCGAAGGTCTTAGACTCGTACTCTGGCCTAATAGATAAGGTCTTAGACTCGTACACTGGCCTAATGGTTAAGGTCTTAACTCTTACTCTGGCCTAATGTTTAAGGTCTTAACTCTTACCCTGGCCTACTGGTTAAGGTCTTAACTCTTACTCTGGCCTACTGGTTAAGGTCTTAACTCTTTTTCTGGCCTAATGATTAAGGTCTTAACTCTTACTCTGGCCTACTGGTTAAGGTCTTAACTCTTACTCTGGCCTAATAGCTAAGGTCTTAGACTCGTACTCTGGCCTAATGGTTAAGGTCTTAACTCCTACTCTGGCCTAATAGCTAAGGTCTTAACTCTTACTCTGGCCTAATAGCTAAGGACTGAGACTCGTACTCTGGCCTACTGGTTAAGGTCTTAACTCTTACTCTGGCCTAAAAGCTAAGGTCTTAGACTCATACTCTGGCCTACTGGTTAAGGTCTTAACTCTTACTGTTTCCTAATAGCTAAGGTCTTAACTCTTACTCTGGCCTAATAGCTAACGTCTTAGACTCGTACTCTGGCCTACTGGTTAAGGTCTTATCTCTTACTCTGGCCTAATAGCTAAGGTCTTAACTCTTACTCTGGCCTAATAGCTAAGGTCTTAGACTCGTACTCTGGCCTAATGGTTAAGGTCTTAACTCTTACTCTGGCCTAATAGCTAAGGTCTTAACTCTTACTCTGGCCTAATAGTTAAGGTCTTAGACTCGTACTCTGGCCTACAGGTTAAGGTCTTAACTCTTACTCTGGCCTACTGGTTAAGGTCTTAACTCTTTCTCTGGCCTAATAGCTAAGGTCTTAGACTCGTACTCTGGCCTAATAGCTAAGGTCTTAGACTCGTACTCTGGCCTAATGGTTAAGGTCTTAACTCTTACTCTGGCCTAATAGCTAAGGTCTTAACTCTTACTCTGGCCTACTGGTGAAGGTCTTCACTCTTACTCTGGCCTAATAGCTAAGGTCTTAGACTCGTACTCTTGCCTAATGGTTAAGGTCTTAACTCTTACTCTGGCCTAATAGCTAAGGTCTTAGACTCATACTCTGGCCTAATGGTTAAGGTCTTGACTCTTACTCTGGCCTACAGGTTAAGGTCTTAACTCTTACTCTGGCCTAATAGCTAAGGTCTTAGACTCGTACTATGGCCTACAGGTTAAGGTCTTAAGTCTTACTCTGGCCTAATAGCTAAGGTCTTAGACTCGTACTATGGCCTATAGGTTAAGTTCTTGACTCTTACTCTGGCCTAATAGCTAAGGTCTTAGACTCGTACTATGGCCTAATAGCTAAGGTCTTAAATCTTACTCTGGCCTACTGGATAAGGTCTTAACTCTGACTCTGGCCTACTGGTTAAGGTCTTAACTCTTACTCTGGCCTAATAGCTAAGGTCTTAACTCTTACTTTGGCCTACTGATTAAGCTCTTAACTCTTACTCTGGCCTAAAAGCTAAGGTCTTAACTCTTACTCTGGCTTACTGATTAAGGTCTTAACTCTTACTCTGGCCCAATAGCTAAGGTCTTAGACTCGTACTCGGGCCTAATGGTTAAGGTCTTAACTCTTACTCTGGCCTAACGGTTAAGGTCTTAACTCTTAATCTGGCCTACTGGTTAAGGTCGTAACTCTTACTCTGGCCTACTGGTTAAGGTCTTAACTCTTACTCTGGCCTAATAGCTAAGGTCTTAGACTTGCACTCTGGCCTAATAGCTAAGTTCTTAACTCTTACTCTGGCCAAATAGCTAAGGTCTTAGACTCGTACTATGGCCTACAAGTTAAGGTCTTAACTCTTACTCTGGCCTACTGGTTAAGGTCTTAACTCTTACACTTGCCTAATAGCTAAGGTCTTAGACTCTTAGTCTGGCCTACTGGTTAAGGTCTTAACTCTTACTCTGGCCTACTGGTTAAGGTCCTAACTCTTACTCTGGCCTTATAGCTAAGGTCTTAACTCTTACTCTGGCCTAATAGCTAAGGTCTAAGACTCGTACTATGTCCTACAGGTTAAAGGTCTTAACTCTTACTCTGGCCTAATAACTATGGTCTTAGACTCGTACTATGGCCTACAGGTTAAGGTCATAACTCTTACTCTGGCCTACAGGTTAAGGTCTTAACTCTTACTCTGGCCTAATAGCTAAGGTCTTAGACTCGTACTCTGGCCTACTGGTTAAGGTCTTAACTCTTACTCTGGCCTACTGGTTAAGGTCTTAACTCTTACTCTGGCCTAATAGCTAAGGTCTTAGACTCGTACTCTGGCCTAATGGTTAAGGTCTTAACTCTTACTCTGGCCTAATAGCTAAGGTCTTAACTCTTTCTCTGGCCTCATAGCTAAGGTTTTAGACTCGTACTTTGGCCTACTGGTTAAGGTCTTAACTCTTACTCTGGCCTACTGGTTAAGGTCTTAACTCTTACTCTGGCCTAATAGCTAAGGTCTTAGACTCGTACTCTGGCCTAATGGTTAAGGTCTTAACTCTTACTCTGGCCTAACAGCTAAGGTCTTAACTCTTACTCTGGCCTAATAGCTAAGGTCTTAACTCTTACTTTGGCCTAATAGCTAAGGTCTTAGACTCGTACTCTGGCCTACAGGTTAAGGTCTTAACTCTTACTCTGGCCTACTGGTTAAGGTCTTAACTCTTACTCTGGCCTAATAGCTAAGGTATTAACTCTTACTCTGGCCTAATAGCTAAGGTCTAAGACTCGTACTATGGCCTACAGGTTAAGGTCATGACTCTTACTCTGGCCTACAGGTTAAGGTCTTAACTCTTACTCTGGCCTAATAGCTAAGGTCTTAGACTCGTACTGTGGCCTACTGGTTAAGGTCTTAACTCTTACTCTGGCCTACTGGTTAAGGTCTTAGCTCTTACTCTGGCCTAATAGCTGAGGTCTTAGACTCATACTATGGCCTACTGGTTAAGGTCTTAACTCTTACTCTGGCCTACAGGTTAAGGTCTTAACTCTTACTCTGGCCTAATAGCTAAGGTCTTAGACTCGTACTCTGGCCTACTGGTTAAGGTCTTAACTCTCACTCTGGCCTACTGGTTAAGGTCTTAACTCTTACTCTGGCCTAATAGCTAAGGTCTTAACTCTCACTCTGGCCTACTGATTAAGGTATTAACTTCTACTCTGGCTTAATAGCTAAGGTCTTAGACTCGTAGTCTGGCCTAATGGTTAAGGTCTTGACTCTTACTCTGGCCTACAGGTTAAGGTCTTAACTCTTACTCTGGCCTAATAGCTAAGGTCTTAGACTCGTACTATGGCCTACAGGTTAAGGTCTTAACTCTTACTCTGGCCTAATAGCTAAGATCTTAGACTCGTACTATGGCCTATAGGTTAAGTTCTTAACTCTTACTCTGGCCTAATAGCTAAGGTCTTAGACTCGTACTCTGGCCTAATGGTTAAGGTCTTAACTCTTACTCTGGCCTACAGGTTAAGGTCTTAACTCTTACTCTGGCCTACTGGGTAAGGTCTTAACTCTTACTCTGGCCTAATAGCTAAGGTCTTTGACTCGTACTATGGCCTACAGGTTAAGGTCTTAACTCTTTCTCTGGCCTAATAGCTAAGGTCTTAGACTCTTACTCTGGCCTACTCATTAAGGTCTTAACTCTTACTCTGGCCTACTGGTTAAGGTCTTAACTCTTACTCTGGCCAAATAGCTAAGGTCTTAGAGTCGTACTATAGCCTACAGGTTAAGGTCTTAACTCTTAATCTGGCCTAATAGCTAAGGTCTTAGACTCGTACTCTGGCCTACTGGTTAAGGTCTTAACTCTTACTCTGGCCTAATAGCTAAGGTGTTAACTCTTACTCTGGCCTACTGGTTAAGGTCTTAACTCTTACTCTGGCCTAATAGCTAAGGTCTTAGACTCGTTCTCTGGCCTAATGGTTAAGGTCTTAACTCTTACTCTGGCCTAATAGCTAAGGTCTTAACTCTTACTCTGGCCTACTGGTTAAGGTCTTAACTCTTACTCTGGCCTAATAGCTAAGGTATTAGACTCGTACTCTGGCCTAATAGCTAAGGTCTTAGACTCTTACTCTGGCCTAATATTTAAGGTCTTAACTCTTACCCTGGCCTACTGGTTAAGGTCTTAACTCTTACCCTGGCCTACTGGTTAAGGTCTTAACTCTTTCTCTGGCCTAATGGTTAAGGTCTTAACTCTTTCTCTGGCCTAATGTTAAGGTCTTAACTCTTACTCTGGCCGCCTGGTTAAGGTCTTAACTCTTACTCTGGCCTAATAGCTAAGGTCTTAGACTCGTACTATGGCCTACAGGTTAAGGTCCTAACTCTTACTCTGGCCTACTGGTTAAGGTTTTAATTCTTAGTCTGGCCTACTGGTTAAGGTCTTAACTCTTACTCTGGCCTACTGGTTAAGGTCTTAACTCTTTCTCTGGCCTAATGGTTAAGGTCTTAACTCTTACTCTGGCCTAATAGCTAAGGTCTTAACTCTTACTCTGGCCTAATAGCTAAGGTCTTAGACTCGTACTCTGGCCTACTGGTTAAGGTCTTAACTCTTACTCTGGCCTAATAGCTAAAGTCTTAACTTTTACTCTGGCCTAATAGCTAAGGTCTTAGACTCGTTCTCTGGCCTACTGTTTAAGGTCTTAGCTCTTACTCTGGCCTAATAGCTAAGGTCTTAGCTCTTACTCTGGCCTAATAGCTAAGGTCTTAGACTCGTACTCTGGCCTACTGGTTAAGGTCTTAACTCTTACTCTGGCCTAATAGCTAAGGTCTTAGACTCGTACTCTGGCCTAATGGTTAAGGTCTTAACTCTTACTCTGGCCTAATAGCTAAGGTCTTAACTCTTTCTCTGGCCTCATAGCTAAGGTTTTAGACTCGTACTCTGGCCTACTGGTTAAGGTCTTAACTCTTACTCTGGCCTACTGGTTAAGGTCTTAACTCTTACTCTGGCCTAATAGCTAAGGTCTTAGACTCGTACTCTGGCCTAATGGTTAAGGTCTTAACTCTTACTCTGGCCTAACAGCTAAGGTCTTAACTCTTACTCTGGCCTAATAGCTAAGGTCTTAACTCTTACTTTGGCCTAATAGCTAAGGTCTTAGACTCGTACTCTGGCCTACAGGTTAAGGTCTTAACTCTTACTCTGGCCTACTGGTTAAGGTCTTAACTCTTACTCTGGCCTAATAGCTAAGGTATTAACTCTTACTCTGGCCTAATAGCTAAGGTCTTAGACTCGTACTATGGCCTACAGGTTAAGGTCATGACTCTTACTCTGGCCTACAGGTTAAGGTCTTAACTCTTACTCTGGCCTAATAGCTAAGGTCTTAGACTCGTACTGTGGCCTACTGGTTAAGGTCTTAACTCTTACTCTGGCCTACTGGTTAAGGTCTTAGCTCTTACTCTGGCCTAATAGCTAAGGTCTTAGAGTCGTACTATAGCCTACAGGTTAAGGTCTTAACTCTTACTCTGGCCTAATAGCTAAGGTCTTAGACTGGTACTCTGGCCTACTGGTTAAGGTCTTAACTCTTACTCTGGCCTAATAGCTAAGGTCTTAACTCTTACTCTGGCCTACTGGTTAAGGTATTAACTCTTACTCTGGCCTAATAGCTAAGGTCTTAGACTGGTACTCTGGCCTAATGGTTAAGGTCTTAACTCTTACTCTGGCCTAATAGCTAAGGTCTTAACTCTTACTCTGGCCTACTGGTTAAGGTCTTAACTCTTACTCTGGCCTAATAGCTAAGGTCTTTGACTCGTACTCTGGCCTAATAGTTAAGGTCTTAGACTCGGACTCTGGCCTAATGGTTAAGGTCTTAACTCTTACTCTGGCCTAATATTTAAGGTCTTAACTCTTACCCTGGCCTAATGGTTAAGGTCTTAACTCTTTCTCTGGCCTAATGGTTAAGGTCTTAACTCTTTCTCTGGCCTAATGTTAAGGTCTTAACTCTTACTCTGGCCGCCTGGTTAAGGTCTTAACTCTTACTCTGGCCTAATAGCTAAGGTCTTAGACTCGTACTATGGCCTACAGGTTAAGGTCCTAACTCTTACTCTGGCCTACTGGTTAAGGTTTTAATTCTTAGTCTGGCCTACTGGTTAAGGTCTTAACTCTTACTCTGGCCTACTGGTTAAGGTCTTAACTCTTTCTCTGGCCTAATGGTTAAGGTCTTAACTCTTACTCTGGCCTAATAGCTAAGGTCTTAACTCTTACTCTGGCCTAATAGCTAAGGTCTTAGACTCGTACTCTGGCCTACTGGTTAAGGTCTTAACTCTTACTCTGGCCTAATAGCTAAAGTCTTAACTTTTACTCTGGCCTAATAGCTAAGGTCTTAGACTCGTTCTCTGGCCTACTGTTTAAGGTCTTAGCTCTTACTCTGGCCTAATAGCTAAGGTCTTAGCTTTTACTCTGGCCTAATAGCTAAGGTCTTAGACTCGTACTCTGGCCTACTGGTTAAGGTCTTAACTCTTACTCTGGCCTAATAGCTAAGGTCTTAGGCTCGTACTCTGGCCTAATGGTTAAGGTCTTAACTCTTACTCTGGCCTAATAGCTAAGGTCTTAACTCTTTCTCTGGCCTCATAGCTAAGGTTTTAGACTCGTACTCTGGCCTACTGGTTAAGGTCTTAACTCTTACTCTGGCCTACTGGTTAAGGTCTTAACTCTTACTCTGGCCTAATAGCTAAGGTCTTAGACTCGTACTCTGGCCTAATGGTTAAGGTCTTAACTCTTACTCTGGCCTAACAGCTAAGGTCTTAACTCTTACTCTGGCCTAATAGCTACGGTCTTAACTCTTACTTTGGCCTAATAGCTAAGGTCTTAGACTCGTACTCTGGCCTACAGGTTAAGGTCTTAACTCTTACTCTGGCCTACTGGTTAAGGTCTTAACTCTTACTCTGGCTTAATAGCTAAGGTATTAACTCTTACTCTGGCCTAATAGCTAAGGTCTTAGACTCGTACTATGGCCTACAGGTTAAGGTCATGACTCTTACTCTGGCCTACAGGTTAAGGTCTTAACTCTTACTCTGGCCTAATAGCTAAGGTCTTAGACTCGTACTGTGGCCTACTGGTTAAGGTCTTAACTCTTACTCTGGCCTACTGGTTAAGGTCTTAGCTCTTACTCTGGCCTAATAGCTAAGGTCTTAGAGTCGTACTATAGCCTACAGGTTAAGGTCTTAACTCTTACTCTGGCCTAATAGCTAAGGTCTTAGACTGGTACTCTGGCCTACTGGTTAAGGTCTTAACTCTTACTCTGGCCTAATAGCTAAGGTCTTAACTCTTACTCTGGCCTACTGGTTAAGGTCTTAACTCTTACTCTGGCCTAATAGCTAAGGTCTTAGACTCGTAATCTGGCCTAATGGTTAAGGTCTTAACTCTTAATCTGGCCTAATAGCTAAGGTCTTAACTCTTACTCTGGCCTACTGGTTAAGGTCTTAACTCTTACTCTGGCCTAATAGCTAAGGTCTTTGACTCGTACTCTGGCCTAATAGCTAAGGTCTTAGACTCGGACTCTGGCCTAATGGTTAAGGTCTTAAGTCTTACTCTGGCCTAATATTTAAGGTCTTAACTCTTACCCTGGCCTACTGGTTAAGGTCTTAACTCTTACCCTGGCCTAATGGTTAAGGTCTTAACTCTTTCTCTGGCCTAATGGTTAAGGTCTTAACTCTTTCTCTGGCCTAATGTTAAGGTCTTAACTCTTACTCTGGCCGCCTGGTTAAGGTCTTAACTCTTACTCTGGCCTATAGCTAAGGTCTTAGACTCGTACTATGGCCTACAGGTTAAGGTCCTAACTCTTACTCTGGCCTACTGGTTAAGGTTTTAATTCTTACTCTGGCCTACTGGTTAAGGTCTTAACTCTTACTCTGGCCTACTGGTTTAGGTCTTAACTCTTTCTCTGGCCTAATGGTTAAGGTCTTAACTCTTACTCTGGCCTAATAGCTAAGGTCTTAACTCTTACTCTGGCCTAATAGCTAAGGTCTTAGACTCGTACTCTGGCCTACTGGTTAAGGTCTTAACTCTTACTCTGGCCTAATAGCTAAAGTCTTAACTTTTACTCTGGCCTAATAGCTAAGGTCTTAGACTCGTACTCTGGCCTACTGTTTAAGGTCTTAGCTCTTACTCTGGCCTAATAGCTAAGGTCTTAACTCTTACTCTGGCCTAATAGCAAAGGTCCTAGACTCGTACTCTGGCCTAATGGTTAAGGTCTTAACTCTTACTCTGGCCTAATAGCTAAGGTCTTAACTCTTTCTCTGGCCTCATAGCTAAGGTTTTAGACTCGTACTCTGGCCTACTGGTTAAGGTCTTAACTCTTACTCTGGCCTACTGGTTAAGGTCTTAACTCTTACTCTGGCCTAATAGCTAAGGTCTTAGACTCGTACTCTGGCCTAATGGTTAAGGTCTTAACTCTTACTCTGGCCTAACAGCTAAGGTCTTAACTCTTACTCTGGCCTAATAGCTAAGGTCTTAACTCTTACTTTGGCCTAATAGCTAAGGTCTTAGACTCGTACTCTGGCCTACAGGTTAAGGTCTTAACTCTTACTCTGGCCTACTGGTTAAGGTCTTAACTCTTACTCTGGCCTAATAGCTAAGGTATTAACTCTTACTCTGGCCTAATAGCTAAGGTCTTAGACTCGTACTATGGCCTACAGGTTAAGGTCATGACTCTTACTCTGGCCTACAGGTTAAGGTCTTAACTCTTACTCTGGCCTAATAGCTAAGGTCTTAGACTCGTACTGTGGCCTACTGGTTAAGGTCTTAACTCTTACTCTGGCCTACTGGTTAAGGTCTTAGCTCTTACTCTGGCCTAATAGCTGAGGTCTTAGACTCATACTATGGCCTACTGGTTAAGGTCTTAACTCTTACTCTGGCCTACAGGTTAAGGTCTTAACTCTTACTCTGGCCTAATAGCTAAGGTCTTAGACTCGTACTCTGGCCTACTGGTTAAGGTCTTAACTCTCACTCTGGCCTACTGGTTAAGGTCTTAACTCTTACTCTGGCCTAATAGCGAAGGTCTTAGACTCGTACTCTGGCCTAATAGATAAGGTCTTAGACTCGTACACTGGCCTAATGGTTAAGGTCTTAACTTTTACTCTGGCCTAATGTTTAAGGTCTTAACTCTTACCCTGGCCTACTGGTTAAGGTCTTAACTCTTACTCTGGCCTACTGGTTAAGGTCTTAACTCTTTCTCTGGCCTAATGATTAAGGTCTTAACTCTTACTCCAGCCTACTGGTTAAGGTCTTAACTCTTACTCTGGCCTAATAGCTAAGGTCTTAGACTCGTACTCTGGTCTAATGGTTAAGGTCTTAACTCCTACTCTGGCCTAATAGCTAAGGTCTTAACTCTTACTCTGGCCTAATAGCTAAGGACTGAGACTCGTACTCTGGCCTACTGGTTAGGGTCTTAACTCTTACTCTGGCCTAATAGCTAAGGTCTTAACTCTTACTCTGGCCTAAAAACTAAAGGTCTTAGACTCATACTCTGGCCTACTGGTTAAGGTCTTAACTCTTACTGTTTCCTAATAGCTAAGGTCTTAACTCTTACTCTGGCCTAATAGCTAACGTCTTAGACTCGTACTCTGGCCTTCTGGTTAAGGTCTTATCTCTTACTCTGGCCTAATAGCTAAGGTCTTAACTCTTACTCTGGCCTAATAGCTAAGGTCTTAGACTCGTACTCTGGCCTAATGGTTAAGGTCTTAACTCTTACTCTGGCCTAATAGCTAAGGTCTTAACTCTTACTCTGGCCTAATAGTTAAGGTCTTAGACTCGTGCTCTGGCCTACAGGTTAAGGTCTTAACTCTTACTCTGGCCTACTGGTTAAGGTCTTAACTCTTACTCTGGCCTAATAGCTAACGTCTTAGACTCGTACTCTGGCCTAATAGCTAAGGTCTTAGACTCGTACTCTGGCCTAATGGTTAAGGTCTTAACTCTTACTCTGGCCTAATAGCTAAGGTCTTAACTCTTACTCTGGCCTACTGGTGAAGGTCTTCACTCTTACTCTGGCCTAATAGATAAGGTCTTAGACTCGTACTCTTGCCTAATGGTTAAGGTCTTAACTCTTACTCTGGCCTAATAGCTAAGGTCTTAACTCTTACTCTGGCCTAATAAATAAGGTCTTAGACTCGTACTCTGGCCTACAGGTTAAGGTCTTAACTCTTACTCTGGCCTACTGGTTAAGGTCTAAACTCTTACTCTGGCCTAATAGCTAAGGTCTTAACTCTTACTCTGGCCTAATACCTAAGGTCTTAGACTCGTACTATGGCCTAATGGTTAAGGTCTTAACTCTTTCTCTGGCCTAATGGTTAAGGTCTTAACTCTTTCTCTGGCCTAATGTTAAGGTCTTAACTCTTACTCTGGCCGCCTGGTTAAGGTCTTAACTCTTACTCTGGCCTCATAGCTACTGTCTTAACTCTTACTCTGGCCTCATAGCTACTGTCTTAACTCTTACTCTGGCCTCATAGCTACTGTCTTAACTCTTACACTGGCCTCATAGCTACTGTCTTAACTCTTACTCTGGCCTAATGGTTAAGGTCTTGGACTCTTACTCTGGCCTAATAGCTACTGTCTTAGCTCTTACTCTGGCCTAATAGCTACTGTCTTAACTATTACTCTGGCCTAATAGCTACTGTCTTAACTCTTACTCTGGCCTCATTGCTACTGTCTTAACTCTTACTCTGGCCTCATAGCTACTGTCTTAACTCTTACTCTGGCCTAATGGTTAAGGTCTTGGACTCTTACTCTGGCCTAATAGCTACTGTCTTAACTCTTACTCTGGCCTAATAGCTACTGTCTTAACTCTTACTCTGGCCTAATAGCTACTGTCTTAACTCCTACTCTGGCCTCATAGCTACTGTCTTAATTCTTACTCTGGCCTCATAGCTACTGTCTTAACTCTTACTCTGGCCTAACAGTTAAGGTCTTGGACTCTTACTCTGGCCTCATAGCTACTGTCTTAACTCTTATTCTGGCCTAATAGCTACTGTCTTAACTCTTACTCTGGCCTCATAGCTACTGTCTTAACTCTTACTCTGGCCTAATGGTTAAGGTCTTGGACTCTTACTCTGGCCTCATAGCTACTGTCTTACCCCTTACTCTGGCCTAATAGTTAAGGTCTTGGACTCTTACTCTGGCCTCATAGCTACTGTCTTAACTCTTACTCTGGCCTAATTGTTAAGGTCTTGGACTCTTACTCTGGCCTCATAGCTACTGTCTTAACTCTTACTCTGGCCTAATAGCTATTGTCTTAACTCTTACTCTAGCCTCATAGCTACTGTCTTAACTCTTACTCTGGCCTAATAGCTACTGTCTTAATTCTTACTCTGGCCTAATGGTTAAGGTCTTGGACTCTTACTCTGGCCTCATAGCTACTGTCTTAACTCTTACTCTGGCCTAATAGCTACTGTCTTAACTCTTACTCTGGCCTAATAGCTACTGTCTTAACTCTTACTCTGGCCTAATGGTTAAGGTCTTGGACTCTTACTCTGGCCTAGTAGCTACTGTCTTAACTCTTACTTTGGCCTCATAGCTACTGTCTTAACTCTTACTCTGGCCTAATAGCTACTGTCTTAACTCCTACTCTGGCCTCATAGCTACTGTCTTAATTCTTACTCTGGCCTCATAGCTACTGTCTTAACTCTTACTCTGGCCTAACAGTTAAGGTCTTGGACTCTTACTCTGGCCTCATAGCTACTGTCTTAACTCTTATTCTGGCCTAATAGCTACTGTCTTAACTCTTACTCTGGCCTCATAGCTACTGTCTTAACTCTTACTCTGGCCTAATGGTTAAGGTCTTGGACTCTTACTCTGGCCTCATAGCTACTGTCTTACCTCTTACTCTGGCCTAATAGTTAAGGTCTTGGACTCTTACTCTGGCCTCATAGCTACTGTCTTAACTCTTACTCTGGCCTAATGGTTAAGGTCTTGGACTCTTACTCTGGCCTCATAGCTACTGTCTTAACTCTTACTCTGGCCTAATAGCTACTGTCTTAACTCTTACTCTGGCCTCATAGCTACTGTCTTAACTCTTACTCTGGCCTAATAGCTACTGTCTTAATTCTTACTCTGGCCTAATGGTTAAGGTCTTGGACTCTTACTCTGGCCTCATAGCTACTGTCTTAACTCTTACTCTGGCCTAATAGCTACTGTCTTAACTCTTACTCTGGCCTAATTGTTAAGGTCTTGGACTCTTAATCTGGCCTCATAGCTACTGTCTTAACTCCTACTCTGGCCTAATAGCTACTGTCTTAACTCTTACTCTGGCCTCATAGCTACTGTCTTAAATCTTACTCTGGCCTAATGGTTAAGGTCTTGGACTCTTACTCTGGCCTAGTAGCTACTGCCTTAACTCTTACTTTGGCCTCATAGCTACTGTCTTATCTCTTACTCTGGCCTCATAGCTACTGTCTTAACTCTTACTCTGGCCTCATAACTACTGTCTTAACTCTTACTGTGGCCTCATAGCTACTGTCTTAACTCTTACTCTGGCCTCATAGTTACTGTCTTAACTCTTACTCTAGCCTAATGGTTAAGGTCTTGGACTCTTACTCTGGCCTCATAGCTACTGTCTTAACTCTTACTCTGGCCTCATAGCTACTGTCTTAACTCTTACTCTGGCCTAATGGTTAAGGTCTTGGACTCTTACTCTGGCCTAATAGCTACTGTCTTAACTCTTACTCTGGCCTAATAGCTACTGTCTTAACTCTTACTCTGGCCTCATAGCTACTGTCTTAACTCTTACTCTGGCCTAATGGTTAAGGTCTTGGACTCTTACTCTGGCCTCATAGCTACTGTCTTAACTCTTACTCTGGCCTCATAGCTACTGTCTTAACTCTTACTCTGGCCTCATAGCTACTGTCTTAACTCTTACTCTGGCCTAATCGTTAAGGTCTTGGACTCTTACTCTGGCCTAATAGCTACTGTCTTAACTCTTACTCTGGCCTAATAGCAACTGTCTTAACTCTTACTCTGGCCTCAAAGCTACTGTCTTAACTCTTACTCTGGCCTAATAGCTACTGTCTTAACTCTTACTCTGGCCTAATGGTTAAGGTCTTGGACTCTTACTCTGGCCTCATAGCTACTGTCTTAACTCCTACTCTGGCCTAATAGCTACTGTCTTAACTCTTACTCTGGCCTCATAGCTACTGTCTTAAATCTTACTCTGGCCTAATGGTTAAGGTCTTGGACTCTTCCTCTGGCCTCATAGCTACTGTCTTAACTCTTACTCTGGCCTCATAGCTACTGTCTTAACTCTTACTCTGGCCTAATAGCTACTGTCTTAACTCTTACTCTGGCCTAATAGCTACTGTCTTAACTCTTACTCTGGCCTCATAGCTACTGTCTTAACTCTTACTCTGGCCTCATAGCTACTGTCTTAACTCTTACTGTGGCCTCATAGCTACTGTCTTAACTCTTACTCTGGCCTCATACCTACTGTCTTAACTCTCACTCTGGCCTAATGGTTAAGGTCTTGGACTCTTACTCTGGCCTCATAGCTACTGTCTTAACTCTTACACTGGCCTCATAGCTACTGTCTTAACTCTTACTCTGGCCTAATGGTTAAGGTCTTGGACTCTTACTCTGGCCTAATAGCTACTGTCTTAACTCTTACTCTGGCCTAATAGCTACTGTCTTAACTATTACTCTGGCCTAATAGCTACTGTCTTAACTCTTACTCTGGCCTCATTGCTACTGTCTTAACTCTTACTCTGGCCTCATAGCTACTGTCTTAACTCTTACTCTGGCCTAATGGTTAAGGTCTTGGACTCTTACTCTGGCCTAATAGCTACTGTCTTATCTCTTACTCTGGCCTAATAGCTACTGTCTTAACTCTTACTCTGGCCTAATAGCTACTGTCTTAACTCCTACTCTGGCCTCATAGCTACTGTCTTAATTCTTACTCTGGCCTCATAGCTACTGTCTTAACTCTTACTCTGGCCTAACAGTTAAGGTCTTGGACTCTTACTCTGGCCTCATAGCTACTGTCTTAACTCTTATTCTGGCCGAATAGCTACTGTCTTAACTCTTACTCTGGCCTCATAGCTACTGTCTTAACTCTTACTCTGGCCTAATGGTTAAGGTCTTGGACTCTTACTCTGGCCTCATAGCTACTGTCTTACCCCTTACTCTGGCCTAATAGTTAAGGTCTTGGACTCTTACTCTGGCCTCATAGCTACTGTCTTAACTCTTACTCTGGCCTAATTGTTAAGGTCTTGGACTCTTACTCTGGCCTCATAGCTACTGTCTTAACTGTTACTCTGGCCTAATAGCTACTGTCTTAACTCTTACTCTGGCCTCATAGCTACTGTCTTAACTCTTACTCTGGCCTAATAGCTACTGTCTTAATTCTTACTCTGGCCTAATGGTTAAGGTCTTGGACTCTTACTCTGGCCTCATAGCTACTGTCTTAACTCTTACTCTGGCCTAATAGCTACTGTCTTAACTCTTACTCTGGCCTAATAGCTAAGGTCTTAGACTCGTACTCTGGTCTAATGGTTAAGGTCTTAACTCCTACTCTGGCCTAATAGCTAAGGTCTTAACTCTTACTCTGGCCTAATAGCTAAGGACTGAGACTCGTACTCTGGCCTACTGGTTAGGGTCTTAACTCTTACTCTGGCCTAATAGCTAAGGTCTTAACTCTTACTCTGGCCTAAAAGCTAAGGTCTTAGACTCATACTCTGGCCTACTGGTTAAGGTCTTAACTCTTACTGTTTCCTAATAGCTAAGGTCTTAACTCTTACTCTGGCCTAATAGCTAACGTCTTAGACTCGTACTCTGGCCTACTGGTTAAGGTCTTATCTCTTACTCTGGCCTAATAGCTAAGGTCTTAACTCTTACTCTGGCCTAATAGCTAAGGTCTTAGACTCGTACTCTGGCCTAATGGTTAAGGTCTTAACTCTTACTCTGGCCTAATAGCTAAGGTCTTAACTCTTACTCTGGCCTAATAGTTAAGGTCTTAGACTCGTGCTCTGGCCTACAGGTTAAGGTCTTAACTCTTACTCTGGCCTACTGGTTAAGGTCTTAACTCTTACTCTGGCCTAATAGCTAAGGTCTTAGACTCGTACTCTGGCCTAATAGCTAAGGTTTTAGACTCGTACTCTGGCCTAATGGTTAAGGTCTTAACTCTTACTCTGGCCTAATAGCTAAGGTCTTAACTCTTACTCTGGCCTACTGGTGAAGGTCTTCACTCTTACTCTGGCCTAATAGATAAGGTCTTAGACTCGTACTCTTGCCTAATGGTTAAGGTCTTAACTCTTACTCTGGCCTAATAGCTAAGGTCTTAACTCTTACTCTGGCCTAATAAATAAGGTCTTAGACTCGTACTCTGGCCTACAGGTTAAGGTCTTAACTCTTACTCTGGCCTACTGGTTAAGGTCTAAACTCTTACTCTGGCCTAATAGCTAAGGTCTTAACTCTTACTCTGGCCTAATACCTAAGGTCTTAGACTCGTACTATGGCCTAATGGTTAAGGTCTTAACTCTTTCTCTGGCCTAATGGTTAAGGTCTTAACTCTTTCTCTGGCCTAATGTTAAGGTCTTAACTCTTACTCTGGCCGCCTGGTTAAGGTCTTAACTCTTACTCTGGCCTCATAGCTACTGTCTTAACTCTTACTCTGGCCTCATAGCTACTGTCTTAACTCTTACTCTGGCCTCATAGCTACTGTCTTAACTCTTACACTGGCCTCATAGCTACTGTCTTAACTCTTACTCTGGCCTAATGGTTAAGGTCTTGGACTCTTACTCTGGCCTAATAGCTACTGTCTTAGCTCTTACTCTGGCCTAATAGCTACTGTCTTAACTATTACTCTGGCCTAATAGCTACTGTCTTAACTCTTACTCTGGCCTCATTGCTACTGTCTTAACTCTTACTCTGGCCTCATAGCTACTGTCTTAACTCTTACTCTGGCCTAATGGTTAAGGTCTTGGACTCTTACTCTGGCCTAATAGCTACTGTCTTAACTCTTACTCTGGCCTAATAGCTACTGTCTTAACTCTTACTCTGGCCTAATAGCTACTGTCTTAACTCCTACTCTGGCCTCATAGCTACTGTCTTAATTCTTACTCTGGCCTCATAGCTACTGTCTTAACTCTTACTCTGGCCTAACAGTTAAGGTCTTGGACTCTTACTCTGGCCTCATAGCTACTGTCTTAACTCTTATTCTGGCCTAATAGCTACTGTCTTAACTCTTACTCTGGCCTCATAGCTACTGTCTTAACTCTTACTCTGGCCTAATGGTTAAGGTCTTGGACTCTTACTCTGGCCTCATAGCTACTGTCTTACCCCTTACTCTGGCCTAATAGTTAAGGTCTTGGACTCTTACTCTGGCCTCATAGCTACTGTCTTAACTCTTACTCTGGCCTAATTGTTAAGGTCTTGGACTCTTACTCTGGCCTCATAGCTACTGTCTTAACTCTTACTCTGGCCTAATAGCTACTGTCTTAACTCTTACTCTAGCCTCATAGCTACTGTCTTAACTCTTACTCTGGCCTAATAGCTACTGTCTTAATTCTTACTCTGGCCTAATGGTTAAGGTCTTGGACTCTTACTCTGGCCTCATAGCTACTGTCTTAACTCTTACTCTGGCCTAATAGCTACTGTCTTAACTCTTACTCTGGCCTAATAGCTACTGTCTTAACTCTTACTCTGGCCTAATGGTTAAGGTCTTGGACTCTTACTCTGGCCTAGTAGCTACTGTCTTAACTCTTACTTTGGCCTCATAGCTACTGTCTTAACTCTTACTCTGGCCTAATAGCTACTGTCTTAACTCCTACTCTGGCCTCATAGCTACTGTCTTAATTCTTACTCTGGCCTCATAGCTACTGTCTTAACTCTTACTCTGGCCTAACAGTTAAGGTCTTGGACTCTTACTCTGGCCTCATAGCTACTGTCTTAACTCTTATTCTGGCCTAATAGCTACTGTCTTAACTCTTACTCTGGCCTCATAGCTACTGTCTTAACTCTTACTCTGGCCTAATGGTTAAGGTCTTGGACTCTTACTCTGGCCTCATAGCTACTGTCTTACCTCTTACTCTGGCCTAATAGTTAAGGTCTTGGACTCTTACTCTGGCCTCATAGCTACTGTCTTAACTCTTACTCTGGCCTAATGGTTAAGGTCTTGGACTCTTACTCTGGCCTCATAGCTACTGTCTTAACTCTTACTCTGGCCTAATAGCTACTGTCTTAACTCTTACTCTGGCCTCATAGCTACTGTCTTAACTCTTACTCTGGCCTAATAGCTACTGTCTTAATTCTTACTCTGGCCTAATGGTTAAGGTCTTGGACTCTTACTCTGGCCTCATAGCTACTGTCTTAACTCTTACTCTGGCCTAATAGCTACTGTCTTAACTCTTACTCTGGCCTAATTGTTAAGGTCTTGGACTCTTAATCTGGCCTCATAGCTACTGTCTTAACTCCTACTCTGGCCTAATAGCTACTGTCTTAACTCTTACTCTGGCCTCATAGCTACTGTCTTAAATCTTACTCTGGCCTAATGGTTAAGGTCTTGGACTCTTACTCTGGCCTAGTAGCTACTGCCTTAACTCTTACTTTGGCCTCATAGCTACTGTCTTATCTCTTACTCTGGCCTCATAGCTACTGTCTTAACTCTTACTCTGGCCTCATAACTACTGTCTTAACTCTTACTGTGGCCTCATAGCTACTGTCTTAACTCTTACTCTGGCCTCATAGTTACTGTCTTAACTCTTACTCTAGCCTAATGGTTAAGGTCTTGGACTCTTACTCTGGCCTCATAGCTACTGTCTTAACTCTTACTCTGGCCTCATAGCTACTGTCTTAACTCTTACTCTGGCCTAATGGTTAAGGTCTTGGACTCTTACTCTGGCCTAATAGCTACTGTCTTAACTCTTACTCTGGCCTAATAGCTACTGTCTTAACTCTTACTCTGGCCTCATAGCTACTGTCTTAACTCTTACTCTGGCCTAATGGTTAAGGTCTTGGACTCTTACTCTGGCCTCATAGCTACTGTCTTAACTCTTACTCTGGCCTCATAGCTACTGTCTTAACTCTTACTCTGGCCTCATAGCTACTGTCTTAACTCTTACTCTGGCCTAATCGTTAAGGTCTTGGACTCTTACTCTGGCCTAATAGCTACTGTCTTAACTCTTACTCTGGCCGAATAGCAACTGTCTTAACTCTTACTCTGGCCTCAAAGCTACTGTCTTAACTCTTACTCTGGCCTAATAGCTACTGTCTTAACTCTTACTCTGGCCTAATGGTTAAGGTCTTGGACTCTTACTCTGGCCTCATAGCTACTGTCTTAACTCCTACTCTGGCCTAATAGCTACTGTCTTAACTCTTACTCTGGCCTCATAGCTACTGTCTTAAATCTTACTCTGGCCTAATGGTTAAGGTCTTGGACTCTTCCTCTGGCCTCATAGCTACTGTCTTAACTCTTACTCTGGCCTCATAGCTACTGTCTTAACTCTTACTCTGGCCTAATAGCTACTGTCTTAACTCTTACTCTGGCCTAATAGCTACTGTCTTAACTCTTACTCTGGCCTCATAGCTACTGTCTTAACTCTTACTCTGGCCTCATAGCTACTGTCTTAACTCTTACTGTGGCCTCATAGCTACTGTCTTAACTCTTACTCTGGCCTCATACCTACTGTCTTAACTCTCACTCTGGCCTAATGGTTAAGGTCTTGGACTCTTACTCTGGCCTCATAGCTACTGTCTTAACTCTTACACTGGCCTCATAGCTACTGTCTTAACTCTTACTCTGGCCTAATGGTTAAGGTCTTGGACTCTTACTCTGGCCTAATAGCTACTGTCTTAACTCTTACTCTGGCCTAATAGCTACTGTCTTAACTATTACTCTGGCCTAATAGCTACTGTCTTAACTCTTACTCTGGCCTCATTGCTACTGTCTTAACTCTTACTCTGGCCTCATAGCTACTGTCTTAACTCTTACTCTGGCCTAATGGTTAAGGTCTTGGACTCTTACTCTGGCCTAATAGCTACTGTCTTATCTCTTACTCTGGCCTAATAGCTACTGTCTTAACTCTTACTCTGGCCTAATAGCTACTGTCTTAACTCCTACTCTGGCCTCATAGCTACTGTCTTAATTCTTACTCTGGCCTCATAGCTACTGTCTTAACTCTTACTCTGGCCTAACAGTTAAGGTCTTGGACTCTTACTCTGGCCTCATAGCTACTGTCTTAACTCTTATTCTGGCCGAATAGCTACTGTCTTAACTCTTACTCTGGCCTCATAGCTACTGTCTTAACTCTTACTCTGGCCTAATGGTTAAGGTCTTGGACTCTTACTCTGGCCTCATAGCTACTGTCTTACCCCTTACTCTGGCCTAATAGTTAAGGTCTTGGACTCTTACTCTGGCCTCATAGCTACTGTCTTAACTCTTACTCTGGCCTAATTGTTAAGGTCTTGGACTCTTACTCTGGCCTCATAGCTACTGTCTTAACTGTTACTCTGGCCTAATAGCTACTGCCTTAACTCTTACTCTGGCCTCATAGCTACTGTCTTAACTCTTACTCTGGCCTAATAGCTACTGTCTTAATTCTTACTCTGGCCTAATGGTTAAGGTCTTGGACTCTTACTCTGGCCTCATAGCTACTGTCTTAACTCTTACTCTGGCCTAATAGCTACTGTCTTAACTCTTACTCTGGCCTAATAGCTACTGTCTTAACTCTTACTCTGGCCTAATGGTTAAGGTCTTGGACTCTTACTCTGGCCTCATAGCTACTGTCTTAACTCCTACTCTGGCCTAATAGCTACTGTCTTAACTCTTACTCTGGCCTCATAGCTACTGTCTTAAATCTTACTCTGGCCTAATGGTTAAGGTCTTGGACTCTTACTCTGGCCTCATAGCTACTATCTTAACTCTTACTCTGGCCTCATAGCTACTGTCTTAACTCTTACTCTGGCCTCATAGCTACTGTCTTAACTCTTACTCCGGCCTCATAGCTACTGTCTTAACTCTTACTCTGGCCTCATAGCTACTGTCTTAACTCTTACTCTGGCCTCATAGCTACTGTCTTAACTCTTACTCTGGCCTCATAGCTACTGTCTTAACTCTTACACTGGCCTCATAGCTACTGTCTTAACTCTCACTCTGGCCTAATGGTTAAGGTCTTGGACTCTTACTCTGGCCTCATAGCTACTGTCTTAACTCTTACACTGGCCTCTTAGCTACTGTCGTAACTCTTACTCTGGCCTAATGGTTAAGGTCTTGGACTCTTACTCTGGCCTAATAGCTACTGTCTTAACTCTTACTCTGGCCTAATAGCTACTGTCTTAACTCTTACTCTGGCCTAATAGCTACTGTCTTAACTCTTACTCTGGCCTCATTGCTACTGTCTTAACTCTTACTCTGGCCTCATAGCTACTGTCTTACCTCTTCCTCTGGCCTAATGGTTAAGGTCTTGGACTCTTACTCTGGCCTAATAGCTACTGTCTTAACTCTTACTCTGGCCTAATAGCTACTGTCTTAACTCTTACTCTGGCGTAATAGCTACTGTGTTAACTCCTACTCTGGCCTCATAGCTACTGTCTTAATTCTTACTCTGGCCTCATAGCTACTGTCTTAACTCTTACTCTGGCCTAACAGTTAAGGTCTTGGACTCTTACTCTGGCCTAATAGCTACTGTCTTAACTCTTACTCTGGCCTAATGGTTAAGGTCTTGGACTCTTACTCTGGCCTCATAGCTACTGTCTTAACTCTTATTCTGGCCTAATAGCTACTGTCTTAACTCTTACTCTGGCCTCATAGCTACTGTCTTAACTCTTACTCTGGCCTAATGGTTAAGGTCTTGGACTCTTACTCTGGCCTCATAGCTACTGTCTTACCTCTTACTCTGGCCTAATAGTTAAGGTCTTGGACTCTTACTCTGGCCTCATAGCTACTGTCTTAACTCTTACTCTTGCCTAATGGTTAAGGTCTTGGACTCTTACTCTGGCCTCATAGCTACTGTCTTAACTCTTACTCTGGCCTAATAGCTACTGTCTTATCTCTTACTCTGGCCTCATAGCTACTGTCTTAACTCTTACTCTGGCCTAATAGCTACTGTCTTAACTCTTACTCTGGCCTCATAGCTACTGTCTTAACTCTTACTCTGGCATAATAGCTACTTTCTTAACTCTTACTCTGGCCTAATAGCTACTGTCTTAACTCTTACTCTGGCCTCATAGCTACTGTCTTAACTCTTACTCTGGCCTAATGGTTAAGGTCTTGGACTCTTACTCTGTCCTCATAGCTACTGTCTTAACTCTTACTGTGGCCTCATAGCTACTGTCTTAACTCTTACTCTGGCCTCATAGCTACTGTCTTAACTCTTACTCTAGCCTAATGGTTAAGGTCTTGGACTCTTACTCTGGCCTCATAGCTACTGTTTTAACTCTTACTCTGGCCTCATAGCTACTGTCTTAACTCTTACTCTGGCCTAATGGTTAAGGTCTTTGACTCTTACTCTGGCCTAATAGCTACTGTCTTAACTCTTACTCTGGCCTAATAGCTACTGTCTTAACTCTTACTCTGGCCTCATAGCTACTGTCTTAACTCGTACTCTGGCCTATTGGTTAAGGTCTTGGACTCTTACTCTGGCCTCATAGCTACTGTCTTAACTCTTACTCTGGCCTCATAGCTACTGTCTTAACTCTTACTCTGGCCTCATAGCTACTGTCTTAACTCTTACTCTGGCCTAATGGTTAAGGTCTTGGACTCTGACTCTGGCCTAATAGCTACTGTCTTAACTCTTACTCTGGCCTAATAGCAACTGTCTTAACTCTTACTCTGGCCTCATAGCTACTGTCTTAACTCTTACTCTGGCCTAATAGCTACTGTCTTAACTCTTACTCTGGCCTAATGGTTAAGGTCTTGGACTCTTACTCTGGCCTCATAGCTACTGTCTTAACTCCTACTCTGGCCTAATAGCTACTGTCTTAACTCTTACTCTGGCCTCATAGCTACTGTCTTAAATCTTACTCTGGCCTAATGGTTAAGGTCTTGGACTCTCATAGCTACTGTCTTAACTCTTACTCTGGCCTCATAGCTACTGTCTTAACTCTCACTCTGGCCTCATAGCTACTGTCTTAACTCTTACTCTGCCCTCATAGCTACTGTCTTAACTCTTACTCTGGCCTAATAGCTACTGTCTTAACTCTTATTTTGGCCTAATAGCTACTGTCTTAACTCTTACTCTGGCCTCATAGCTACTGTCTTAACTCTTACTCTGGCCTCATAGCCACTGTCTTAACTCTTACTGTGGCCTCATAGCTACTGTCTTAACTCTTACTCTGGCCTCATACCTACTGTCTTAACTCTCACTCTGGCCTAATGGTTAAGGTCTTGGACTCTTACTCTGGCCTCATAGCTACTGTCTTAACTCTTACACTGGCCTCATAGCTACTGTCTTAAATCTTACTCTGGCCTAATGGTTAAGGTCTTGGACTCTTACTCTGGCCTAATAGCTACTGTCTTAACTCTTACACTGGCCTAATAGCTACTGTCTTAACTCTTACTCTGGCCTCATTGCTACTGTCTTAACTCTTACTCTGGCCTCATAGCTACTGTCTTAACTCTTACTCTGGCCTAATGGTTAAGGTCTTGGACTCTTACTCTGGCCTAATAGCTACTGTCTTAACTCTTACTCTGGCCTAATAGCTACTGTCTTAACTCTTACTCTGGCCTAATAGCTACTGTCTTAACTCCTACTCTGGCCTCATAGCTACTGTCTTAATTCTTACTCTGGCCTCATAGCTACTGTCTTAACTCTTACTCTGGCCTAACAGTTAAGGTCTTGGACTCTTACTCTGGCCTCATAGCTACTGTCTTAACTCTTATTCTGGCCTCATTGCTACTGTCTTAACTCTTACTCTGGCCTCATAACTACTGTCTTAACTCTTACTCTGGCCTAATGGTTAAGGTCTTGGACTCTTACTCTGGCCTAATAGCTACTGTCTTAACTCTTACTCTGGCCTAATAGCTACTGTCTTAACTCTTACTCTGGCCTAATAGCTACTGTCTTAACTCCTACTCTGGCCTCATAGCTACTGTCTTAATTCTTACTCTGGCCTCATAGCTACTGTCTTAACTCTTACTCTGGCCTAACAGTTAAGGTCTTGGACTCTTACTCTGGCCTCATAGCTACTGTCTTAACTCTTATTCTGGCCTAATAGCTACTGTCTTAACTCTTACTCTGGCCTCATAGCTACTGTCCTAACTCTTACTCTGGCCTAATGGTTAAGGTCTTGGACTCTTACTCTGGCCTCATAGCTACTGTCTTAACTCTTACTCTGGCCTAATTGTTAAGGTCTTGGACTCTTACTCTGGCCTCATAGCTACTGTCTTAACTCTTACTCTGGCCTAATAGCTACTGTCTTAACTCTTACTCTGGCCTCATAGCTACTGTCTTAACTCTTACTCTGGCCTAATAGCTACTGTCTTAATTCTTACTGTGGCCTAATGGTTAAGGTCTTGGACTCTTACTCTGGCCTCATAGCTACTGTCTTAACTCTTACTCTGGCCTAATAGCTACTGTCTTAACTCTGGCCTAATAGCTACTGTCTTAACACTTACTCTGGCCTAATGGTTAAGGTCTTGGACTCTTACTCTGGCCTCATAGCTACTGTCTTAACTCCTACTCTGGCCTAATAGCTACTGTCTTAACTCTTACTCTGGCCTCATAGCTACTGTCTTAAATCTTACTCTGGAATAATGGTTAAGGTCTTGGACTCTTACTCTGGCCTCATAGCTACTATCTTAACTCTTACTCTGGCCTCATAGCTACTGTCTTAACTCTTACTCTGGCCTCATAGCTACTGTCTTAACTCTTACTCTGGCCTAATAGCTACTGTCTTAACTCTTACTCTGGCCTCATAGCTACTGTCTTAACTCTTACTGTGGCCTCATAGCTACTGTCTTAACTCTTACACTGGCCTCATAGCTACTGTCTTAACTCTCACTCTGGCCTAATGGTTAAGGTCTTGGACTCTTACTCTGGCCTCATAGCTACTGTCTTAACTCTTACACTGGCCTCATAGCTACTGTCTTAACTCTTACTCTGGCCTAATGGTTAAGGTCTTGGACTCTTACTCTGGCCTAATAGCTACTGTCTTAACTCTTACTCTGGCCTAATAGCTACTGTCTTAACTCTTACTCTGGCCTCATTGCTACTGTCTTATCTCTTACTCTGGCCTCATAGCTACTGTCTTAACTCTTACTCTGGCCTAATGGTTAAGGTCTTGGACTCTTACTCTGGCCTAATAGCTACTGTCTTAACTCTTACTCTGGCCTAATAGCTACTGTCTTAACTCTTACTCTGGCCTAATAGCTACTGTGTTAACTCCTACTCTGGCCTCATAGCTACTGTCTTAATTCTTACTCTGGCCTCATAGCTACTGTCTTAACTCTTACTCTGGCCTAACAGTTAAGGTCTTGGACTCTTACTCTGGCCTAATAGCTACTGTCTTAACTCTTACTCTGGCCTAATGGTTAAGGTCTTGGACTCTTACTCTGGCCTCATAGCTACTGTCTTAACTCTTATTCTGGCCTAATAGCTACTGTCTTAACTCTTACTCTGGCCTCATAGCTACTGTCTTAACTCTTACTCTGACCTAATGGTTAAGGTCTTGGACTCTTACTCTGGCCTCATAGCTACTGTCTTACCTCTTACTCTGGCCTAATAGTTAAGGTCTTGGACTCTTACTCTGGCCTCATAGCTACTGTCTTAACTCTTACTCTGGCCTAATGGTTACGGTCTTGGACTCTTACACTGGCCTCATAGCTACTGTCTTAACTCTTACTCTGGCCTAATAGCTACTGTCTTAACTCTTACTCTGGCCTCATAGCTACTGTCTTAACTCTTACTCTGGCCTAATAGCTACTGTCTTAACTCTTACTCTGGCCTCATAGCTACTGTCTTAACTCTTACTCTGGCATAATAGCTACTTTCTTAACTCTTACTCTGGCCTAATAGCTACTGTCTTAACTCTTACTCTGGCCTCATAGCTACTGTCTTAACTCTTACTCTGGCCTAATGGTTAAGGTCTTGGACTCTTACTCTGGCCTCATAGCTACTGTCTTAACCCTTACTGTGGCCTCATAGCTACTGTCTTAACTCTTACTCTGGCCTCATAGCTACTGTCTTAACTCTCACTCTGGCCTAATGGTTAAGGTCTTGGACTCTTACTCTGGCCTCATAGCTACTGTCTTAACTCTTACACTGGCCTCTTAGCTACTGTCGTAACTCTTACTCTGGCCTAATGGTTAAGGTCTTGGACTCTTACTCTGGCCTAATAGCTACTGTCTTAACTCTTACTCTGGCCTAATAGCTACTGTCTTAACTCTTACTCTGGCCTAATAGCTACTGTCTTAACTCTTACTCTGGCCTCATTGCTACTGTCTTAATTCTTACTCTGGCCTCATAGCTACTGTCTTAACTCTTACTCTGGCCTAACAGTTAAGGTCTTGGACTCTTACTCTGGCCTAATAGCTACTGTCTTAACTCTTACTCTGGCCTAATGGTTAAGGTCTTGGACTCTTACTCTGGCCTCATAGCTACTGTCTTAACTCTTATTCTGGCCTAATAGCTACTGTCTTAACTCTTACTCTGGCCTCATAGCTACTGTCTTAACTCTTACTCTGGCCTAATGGTTAAGGTCTTGGACTCTTACTCTGGCCTCATAGCTACTGTCTTACCTCTTACTCTGGCCTAATAGTTAAGGTCTTGGACTCTTACTCTGGCCTCATAGCTACTGTCTTAACTCTTACTCTTGCCTAATGGTTAAGGTCTTGGACTCTTACTCTGGCCTCATAGCTACTGTCTTAACTCTTACTCTGGCCTAATAGCTACTGTCTTAACTCTTACTCTGGCCTCATAGCTACTGTCTTAACTCTTACTCTGGCCTAATAGCTACTGTCTTAACTCTTACTCTGGCCTCATAGCTACTGTCTTAACTCTTACTCTGGCATAATAGCTACTTTCTTAACTCTTACTCTGGCCTAATAGCTACTGTCTTAACTCTTACTCTGGCCTCATAGCTACTGTCTTAACTCTTACTCTGGCCTAATGGTTAAGGTCTTGGACTCTTACTCTGTCCTCATAGCTACTGTCTTAACTCTTACTGTGGCCTCATAGCTACTGTCTTAACTCTTACTCTGGCCTCATAGCTACTGTCTTAACTCTTACTCTAGCCTAATGGTTAAGGTCTTGGACTCTTACTCTGGCCTCATAGCTACTGTTTTAACTCTTACTCTGGCCTCATAGCTACTGTCTTAACTCTTACTCTGGCCTAATGGTTAAGGTCTTTGACTCTTACTCTGGCCTAATAGCTACTGTCTTAACTCTTACTCTGGCCTAATAGCTACTGTCTTAACTCTTACTCTGGCCTCATAGCTACTGTCTTAACTCGTACTCTGGCCTATTGGTTAAGGTCTTGGACTCTTACTCTGGCCTCATAGCTACTGTCTTAACTCTTACTCTGGCCTCATAGCTACTGTCTTAACTCTTACTCTGGCCTCATAGCTACTGTCTTAACTCTTACTCTGGCCTAATGGTTAAGGTCTTGGACTCTTACTCTGGCCTAATAGCTACTGTCTTAACTCTTACTCTGGCCTAATAGCAACTGTCTTAACTCTTACTCTGGCCTCATAGCTACTGTCTTAACTCTTACTCTGGCCTAATAGCTACTGTCTTAACTCTTACTCTGGCCTAATGGTTAAGGTCTTGGACTCTTACTCTGGCCTCATAGCTACTGTCTTAACTCCTACTCTGGCCTAATAGCTACTGTCTTAACTCTTACTCTGGCCTCATAGCTACTGTCTTAAATCTTACTCTGGCCTAAGGGTTAAGGTCTTGGACTCTCATAGCTACTGTCTTAACTCTTACTCTGGCCTCATAGCTACTGTCTTAACTCTCACTCTGGCCTCATAGCTACTGTCTTAACTCTTACTCTGCCCTCATAGCTACTGTCTTAACTCTTACTCTGGCCTAATAGCTACTGTCTTAACTCTTATTTTGGCCTAATAGCTACTGTCTTAACTCTTACTCTGGCCTCATAGCTACTGTCTTAACTCTTACTCTGGCCTCATAGCCACTGTCTTAACTCTTACTGTGGCCTCATAGCTACTGTCTTAACTCTTACTCTGGCCTCATACCTACTGTCTTAACTCTCACTCTGGCCTAATGGTTAAGGTCTTGGACTCTTACTCTGGCCTCATAGCTACTGTCTTAACTCTTACACTGGCCTCATAGCTACTGTCTTAACTCTTACTCTGGCCTAATGGTTAAGGTCTTGGACTCTTACTCTGGCCTAATAGCTACTGTCTTAACTCTTACACTGGCCTAATAGCTACTGTCTTAACTCTTACTCTGGCCTCATTGCTACTGTCTTAACTCTTACTCTGGCCTCATAGCTACTGTCTTAACTCTTACTCTGGCCTAATGGTTAAGGTCTTGGACTCTTACTCTGGCCTAATAGCTACTGTCTTAACTCTTACTCTGGCCTAATAGCTACTGTCTTAAGTCTTACTCTGGCCTAATAGCTACTGCCTTAACTCCTACTCTGGCCTCATAGCTACTGTCTTAATTCTTACTCTGGCCTCATAGCTACTGTCTTAACTCTTACTCTGGCCTAACAGTTAAGGTCTTGGACTCTTACTCTGGCCTCATAGCTACTGTCTTAACTCTTATTCTGGCCTCATTGCTACTGTCTTAACTCTTACTCTGGCCTCATAACTACTGTCTTAACTCTTACTCTGGCCTAATGGTTAAGGTCTTGGACTCTTACTCTGGCCTAATAGCTACTGTCTTAACTCTTACTCTGGCCTAATAGCTACTGTCTTAACTCTTACTCTGGCCTAATAGCTACTGTCTTAACTCCTACTCTGGCCTCATAGCTACTGTCTTAATTCTTACTCTGGCCTCATAGCTACTGTCTTAACTCTTACTCTGGCCTAACAGTTAAGGTCTTGGACTCTTACTCTGGCCTCATAGCTACTGTCTTAACTCTTATTCTGGCCTAATAGCTACTGTCTTAACTCTTACTCTGGCCTCATAGCTACTGTCCTAACTCTTACTCTGGCCTAATGGTTAAGGTCTTGGACTCTTACTCTGGCCTCATAGCTACTGTCTTAACTCTTACTCTGGCCTAATTGTTAAGGTCTTGGACTCTTACTCTGGCCTCATAGCTACTGTCTTAACTCTTACTCTGGCCTAATAGCTACTGTCTTAACTCTTACTCTGGCCTCATAGCTACTGTCTTAACTCTTACTCTGGCCTAATAGCTACTGTCTTAATTCTTACTGTGGCCTAATGGTTAAGGTCTTGGACTCTTACTCTGGCCTCATAGCTACTGTCTTAACTCTTACTCTGGCCTAATAGCTACTGTCTTAACTCTGGCCTAATAGCTACTGTCTTAACACTTACTCTGGCCTAATGGTTAAGGTCTTGGACTCTTACTCTGGCCTCATAGCTACTGTCTTAACTCCTACTCTGGCCTAATAGCTACTGTCTTAACTCTTACTCTGGCCTCTTAGCTACTGTCTTAAATCTTACTCTGGAATAATGGTTAAGGTCTTGGACTCTTACTCTGGCCTCATAGCTACTATCTTAACTCTTACTTTGGCCTCATAGCTACTGTCTTAACTCTTACTCTGGCCTCATAGCTACTGTCTTAACTCTTACTCTGGCCTAATAGCTACTGTCTTAACTCTTACTCTGGCCTCATAGCTACTGTCTTAACTCTTACTGTGGCCTCATAGCTACTGTCTTAACTCTTACACTGGCCTCATAGCTACTGTCTTAACTCTCACTCTGGCCTAATGGTTAAGGTCTTGGACTCTTACTCTGGCCTCATAGCTACTGTCTTAACTCTTACACTGGCCTCATAGCTACTGTCTTAACTCTTACTCTGGCCTAATGGTTAAGGTCTTGGACTCTTACTCTGGCCTAATAGCTACTGTCTTAACTCTTACTCTGGCCTAATAGCTACTGTCTTAACTCTTACTCTGGCCTCATTGCTACTGTCTTATCTCTTACTCTGGCCTCATAGCTACTGTCTTAACTCTTACTCTGGCCTAATGGTTAAGGTCTTGGACTCTTACTCTGGCCTAATAGCTACTGTCTTAACTCTTACTCTGGCCTAATAGCTACTGTCTTAACTCTTACTCTGGCCTAATAGCTACTGTGTTAACTCCTACTCTGGCCTCATAGCTACTGTCTTAATTCTTACTCTGGCCTCATAGCTACTGTCTTAACTCTTACTCTGGCCTAACAGTTAAGGTCTTGGACTCTTACTCTGGCCTAATAGCTACTGTCTTAACTCTTACTCTGGCCTAATGGTTAAGGTCTTGGACTCTTACTCTGGCCTCATAGCTACTGTCTTAACTCTTATTCTGGCCTAATAGCTACTGTCTTAACTCTTACTCTGGCCTCATAGCTACTGTCTTAACTCTTACTCTGGCCTAATGGTTAAGGTCTTGGACTCTTACTCTGGCCTCATAGCTACTGTCTTACCTCTTACTCTGGCCTAATAGTTAAGGTCTTGGACTCTTACTCTGGCCTCATAGCTACTGTCTTAACTCTTACTCTGGCCTAATGGTTACGGTCTTGGACTCTTACACTGGCCTCATAGCTACTGTCTTAACTCTTACTCTGGCCTAATAGCTACTGTCTTAACTCTTACTCTGGCCTCATAGCTACTGTCTTAACTCTTACTCTGGCCTAATAGCTACTGTCTTAACTCTTACTCTGGCCTCATAGCTACTGTCTTAACTCTTACTCTGGCATAATAGCTACTTTCTTAACTCTTACTCTGGCCTAATAGCTACTGTCTTAACTCTTACTCTGGCCTCATAGCTACTGTCTTAACTCTTACTCTGGCCTAATGGTTAAGGTCTTGGACTCTTACTCTGGCCTCATAGCTACTGTCTTAACCCTTACTGTGGCCTCATAGCTACTGTCTTAACTCTTACTCTGGCCTCATAGCTACTGTCTTAACTCTTACTCTAGCCTAATGGTTAAGGTCTTGGACTCTTACTCTGGCCTCATAGCTACTGTCTTAACTCTTACTCTGGCCTCATAGCTACTGTCTTAACTCTTACTCTGGCCTAATGGTTAAGGTCTTTGACTCTTACTCTGGCCTAATAGCTACTGTCTTAACTCTTACTCTGGCCTCATAGCTACTGTCTTAACTCGTACTCTGGCCTATTGGTTAAGGTCTTGGACTCTTACTCTGGCCTCATAGCTACTGTCTTAACTCTTACTCTGGCCTCATAGCTACTGTCTTAACTCTTACTCTGGCCTCATAGCTACTGTCTTAACTCTTACTCTAGCCTAATGGTTAAGGTCTTGGACTCTTACTCTGGCCTCATAGCTACTGTCTTAACTCTTACTCTGGCCTCATAGCTACTGTCTTAACTCTTACTCTGGCCTAATGGTTAAGGTCTTTGACTCTTACTCTGGCCTAATAGCTACTGTCTTAACTCTTACTCTGGCCCACTAGCTACTGTCTTAACTCTTACTCTGGCCTCAGAGCTACTGTCTTAACTCTTACTCTGGCCTCATAGCTACTGTCTTAACTCTTACTCTGGCCTCATAGCTACTGTCTTAACTGTTACTGTGGCCTCATAGCTACTGTCTTAACTCTCACTCTGGCCTCATAGCTACTGTCTTAACTCTTACTCTGGCCTAATGGTTAAGGTCTTGGACTCTTACTCTGGCCTAATAGCTACTGTCTTAACTCTTACTCTGGCCTAATAGCTACTGTCTTAACTCTTACTCTGGGCTAATAGCTACTGTCTTAACTCTTACTCTGGCGTCATAGCTACTGTCTTAATTCTTACTCTGGCCTCATAGCTACTGTCTTAACTCTTACTCTGGCCTAATAGTTAAGGTCTTGGACTCTTACTCTGGCCTAATAGCTACTGTCTAAACTCTTACTCTGGCCTAATGGTTAAGGTCTTGGACTCTTACTCTGGCCTCATAGCTACTGTCTTAACTCTTACACTGGCCTCATAGCTACTGTCTTAACTCTTACTCTGGCCTAATGGTTAAGGTCTTGGACTCTTACTCTGGCCTAATAGCTACTGTCTTAACTCTTACTCTGGCCTAATAGCTACTGTATTAACCCTTACTCTGGCCTAATAGCTACTGTCTTAACTCTTACTCTGGCCTCATAGCTACTGTCTTAACTCTTACTCTGGCCTCATAGCTACTGTCTTAACTCTTACTCTGGCCTAATGGTTAAGGTCTTGGACTCTTACTCTGGCCTAATAGCTACTGTCTTAACTCTTACTCTGGCCTAATAGCTACTGTCTTAACTCTTACTCTGGGCTAATAGCTACTGTCTTAACTCTTACTCTGGCCTCATAGCTACTGTCCTAATTCTTACTCTGGCCTCATAGCTACTGTCTTAACTCTTACTCTGGCCTAATAGTTAAGGTCTTGGACTCTTACTCTGGCCTAATAGCTACTGTCTAAACTCTTACTCTGGCCTAATGGTTAAGGTCTTGGACTCTTACTCTGGCCTCATATCTACTGTCTTAACTCTTATTCTGGCCTAATAGCTACTGTCTTAAATCTTACTCTGGCCTCATAGCTACTGTCTTAACTCTTACTCTGGCCTAATAGTTAAGGTATTGGACTCTTACTCTGGCCTCATAGCTACTGTCTTAACTCTTACTCTGGCCGAATGGTTAAGGTCTTGGACTCTTACTCTGGCCTCATAGCTACTGTCTTAACTCTTACTCTGGCCTAATAGCTACTGTCTTAACTCTTACTCTGGCCTCATAGCTACTGTCTTAACTCTTACTCTGGCCTAATAGCTGCTGTCTTAACTCTTACTCTGGCCTAATGGTTAAGGTCTTGGACTCTTACTCAGGCCTTATAGCTACTGTCTTAACTCTTACTCTGGCCTACTAGCTACTGTCTTAACTCTTACTCTGGCCTCATAGCTACTGTCTTAACTCTTACTCTGGCCTCATAGCTACCGTCTTAACTGTTACTGTGGCCTCATAGCTACTGTCTTAACTCTCACTCTGGCCTCATAGCTACTGTCTTAACTCTTACTCTGGCCTAATGGTTAAGGTCTTGGACTCTTACTCTGGCCTAATAGCTACTGTCTTAACTCTTACTCTGGCCTAATAGCTACTGTCTTAACTCTTACTCTGGGCTAATAGCTACTGTCTTAACTCTTACTCTGGCCTCATAGCTACTGTCTTAATTCTTACTCTGGCCTCATAGCTACTGTCTTAACTCTTACTCTGGCCTAATAGTTAAGGTCTTGGACTCTTACTCTGGCCTAATAGCTACTGTCTAAACTCTTACTCTGGCCTAATGGTTAAGGTCTTGGACTCATACTCTGGCCTCATAGCTACTGTCTTAACACTTATTCTGGCCTAATAGCTACTGTCTTAAATCTTACTCTGGCCTCATAGCTACTGTCTTAACTCTTACTCTGGCCTAATAGTTAAGGTATTGGACTCTTACTCTGGCCTCATAGCTACTGTCTTAACTCTTACTCTGGCCGAATGGTTAAGGTCTTGGACTCTTACTCTGGCCTCATAGCTACTGTCTTAACTCTTACTCTGGCCTAATAGCTACTGTCTTAACTCTTACTCTGGCCTCATAGCTACTGTCTTAACTGTTACTGTGGCCTCATAGCTACTGTCTTAACTCTCACTCTGGCCTCATAGCTACTGTCTTAACTCTTACTCTGGCCTAATGGTTAAGGTCTTGGACTCTTACTCTGGCCTAATAGCTACTGTCTTAACTCTTACTCTGGCCTAATAGCTACTGTCTTAACTCTTACTCTGGCCTAATAGCTACTTTCTTAACTCTTACTCTGGCCTCATAGCTACTGTCTTAACTCTTACTCTGGCCTCATAGCTACTGTCTTAACTCTTACTCTAGCCTAATGGTTAAGGTCTTGGACTCTTACTCTGGCCTCATAGCTACTGTCTTAACTCTTACTCTGGCCTCATAGCTACTGTCTTAACTCTTACTCTGGCCTAATAGCTACTGTCTTAACTCTTACTCTGGCCTACTAGCTACTGTCTTAACTCTTACTCTGGCCTCATAGCTACTGTCTTAACTCTTACTCTGGCCTCATAGCTACTGTCTTAACTGTTACTGTGGCCTCATAGCTACTGTCTTAACTCTCACTCTGGCCTCATAGCTACTGTCTTAACTCTTACTCTGGCCTAATGGTTAAGGTCTTGGACTCTTACTCTGGCCTAATAGCTACTGTCTTAACTCTTACTCTGGCCTAATAGCTACTGTCTTAACTCTTACTCTGGGCTAATAGCTACTGTCTTAACTCTTACTCTGGCCTCATAGCTACTGTCTTAATTCTTACTCTGGCCTCATAGCTACTGTCTTAACTCTTAATCTGGCCTAATAGTTAAGGTCTTGGACTCTTACTCTGGCCTAATAGCTACTGTCTAAACTCTTACTCTGGCCTAATGGTTAAGGTATTGGACTCTTACTCTGGCCTCATAGCTACTGTCTTAACTCTTACACTGGCCTCATAGCTACTGTCTTAACTCTTACTCTGGCCTAATGGTTAAGGTCTTGGACTCTTACTCTGGCCTAATAGCTACTGTCTTAACTCTTACTCTGGCCTAATAGCTACTGTATTAACCCTTACTCTGGCCTAATAGCTACTGTCTTAACTCTTACTCTGGCCTCATAGCTACTGTCTTAACTCTTACTCTGGCCTCATAGCTACTGTCTTAACTCTTACTCTGGCCTAATGGTTAAGGTCTTGGACTCTTACTCTGGCCTAATAGCTACTGTCTTAACTCTTACTCTGGCCTAATAGCTACTGTCTTAACTCTTACTCTGGGCTAATAGCTACTGTCTTAACTCTTACTCTGGCCTCAGAGCTACTGTCTTAATTCTTACTCTGGCCTCATAGCTACTGTCTTAACTCTTACTCTGGCCTAATAGTTAAGGTCTTGGACTCTTACTCTGGCCTAATAGCTACTGTCTAAACTCTTACTCTGGCCTAATGGTTAAGGTCTTGGACTCTTACTCTGGCCTCATATCTACTGTCTTAACTCTTATTCTGGCCTAATAGCTACTGTCTTAAATCTTACTCTGGCCTCATAGCTACTGTCTTAACTCTTACTCTGGCCTAATAGTTAAGGTATTGGACTCTTACTCTGGCCTCATAGCTACTGTCTTAACTCTTACTCTGGCCAAATGGTTAAGGTCTTGGACTCTTACTCTGGCCTCATAGCTACTGTCTTAACTCTTATTCTGGCCTAATAGCTACTGTCTTAACTCTTACTCTGGCCTCATAGCTACTGTCTTAACTCTTACTCTGGCCTAATGGTTAAGGTCTTGGACTCTTACTCTGGCCTCATAGCTACTGTCTTACCTCTTACTCTGGCCTAATAGTTAAGGTCTTGGACTCTTACTCTGGCCTCATAGCTACTGTCTTAACTCTTACTCTTGCCTAATGGTTAAGGTCTTGGACTCTTACTCTGGCCTCATAGCTACTGTCTTAACTCTTACTCTGGCCTAATAGCTACTGTCTTAACTCTTACTCTGGCCTCATAGCTACTGTCTTAACTCTTACTCTGGCCTAATAGCTACTGTCTTAACTCTTACTCTGGCCTCATAGCTACTGTCTTAACTCTTACTCTGGCATAATAGCTACTTTCTTAACTCTTACTCTGGCCTAATAGCTACTGTCTTAACTCTTACTCTGGCCTCATAGCTACTGTCTTAACTCTTACTCTGGCCTAATGGTTAAGGTCTTGGACTCTTACTCTGTCCTCATAGCTACTGTCTTAACTCTTACTGTGGCCTCATAGCTACTGTCTTAACTCTTACTCTGGCCTCATAGCTACTGTCTTAACTCTTACTCTAGCCTAATGGTTAAGGTCTTGGACTCTTACTCTGGCCTCATAGCTACTGTTTTAACTCTTACTCTGGCCTCATAGCTACTGTCTTAACTCTTACTCTGGCCTAATGGTTAAGGTCTTTGACTCTTACTCTGGCCTAATAGCTACTGTCTTAACTCTTACTCTGGCCTAATAGCTACTGTCTTAACTCTTACTCTGGCCTCATAGCTACTGTCTTAACTCGTACTCTGGCCTATTGGTTAAGGTCTTGGACTCTTACTCTGGCCTCATAGCTACTGTCTTAACTCTTACTCTGGCCTCATAGCTACTGTCTTAACTCTTACTCTGGCCTCATAGATACTGTCTTAACTCTTACTCTGGCCTAATGGTTAAGGTCTTGGACTCTTACTCTGGCCTAATAGCTACTGTCTTAACTCTTACTCTGGCCTAATAGCAACTGTCTTAACTCTTACTCTGGCCTCATAGCTACTGTCTTAACTCTTACTCTGGCCTAATAGCTACTGTCTTAACTCTTACTCTGGCCTAATGGTTAAGGTCTTGGACTCTTACTCTGGCCTCATAGCTACTGTCTTAACTCCTACTCTGGCCTAATAGCTACTGTCTTAACTCTTACTCTGGCCTCATAGCTACTGTCTTAAATCTTACTCTGGCCTAATGGTTAAGGTCTTGGACTCTCATAGCTACTGTCTTAACTCTTACTCTGGCCTCATAGCTACTGTCTTAACTCTCACTCTGGCCTCATAGCTACTGTCTTAACTCTTACTCTGGCCTCATAGCTACTGTCTTAACTCTTACTCTGGCCTAATAGCTACTGTCTTAACTCTTATTTTGGCCTAATAGCTACTGTCTTAACTCTTACTCTGGCCTCATAGCTACTGTCTTAACTCTTACTCTGGCCTCATAGCCACTGTCTTAACTCTTACTGTGGCCTCATAGCTACTGTCTTAACTCTTACTCTGGCCTCATACCTACTGTCTTAACTCTCACTCTGGCCTAATGGTTAAGGTCTTGGACTCTTACTCTGGCCTCATAGCTACTGTCTTAACTCTTACACTGGCCTCATAGCTACTGTCTTAACTCTTACTCTGGCCTAATGGTTAAGGTCTTGGACTCTTACTCTGGCCTAATAGCTACTGTCTTAACTCTTACACTGGCCTAATAGCTACTGTCTTAACTCTTACTCTGGCCTCATTGCTACTGTCTTAACTCTTACTCTGGCCTCATAGCTACTGTCTTAACTCTTACTCTGGCCTAATGGTTAAGGTCTTGGACTCTTACTCTGGCCTAATAGCTACTGTCTTAACTCTTACTCTGGCCTAATAGCTACTGTCTTAACTCTTACTCTGGCCTAATAGCTACTGTCTTAACTCCTACTCTGGCCTCATAGCTACTGTCTTAATTCTTACTCTGGCCTCATAGCTACTGTCTTAACTCTTACTCTGGCCTAACAGTTAAGGTCTTGGACTCTTACTCTGGCCTCATAGCTACTGTCTTAACTCTTATTCTGGCCTCATTGCTACTGTCTTAACTCTTACTCTGGCCTCATAACTACTGTCTTAACTCTTACTCTGGCCTAATGGTTAAGGTCTTGGACTCTTACTCTGGCCTAATAGCTACTGTCTTAACTCTTACTCTGGCCTAATAGCTACTGTCTTAACTCTTACTCTGGCCTAATAGCTACTGTCTTAACTCCTACTCTGGCCTCATAGCTACTGTCTTAATTCTTACTCTGGCCTCATAGCTACTGTCTTAACTCTTACTCTGGCCTAACAGTTAAGGTCTTGGACTCTTACTCTGGCCTCATAGCTACTGTCTTAACTCTTATTCTGGCCTAATAGCTACTGTCTTAACTCTTACTCTGGCCTCATAGCTACTGTCCTAACTCTTACTCTGGCCTAATGGTTAAGGTCTTGGACTCTTACTCTGGCCTCATAGCTACTGTCTTAACTCTTACTCTGGCCTAATTGTTAAGGTCTTGGACTCTTACTCTGGCCTCATAGCTACTGTCTTAACTCTTACTCTGGCCTAATAGCTACTGTCTTAACTCTTACTCTGGCCTCATAGCTACTGTCTTAACTCTTACTCTGGCCTAATAGCTACTGTCTTAATTCTTACTGTGGCCTAATGGTTAAGGTCTTGGACTCTTACTCTGGCCTCATAGCTACTGTCTTAACTCTTACTCTGGCCTAATAGCTACTGTCTTAACTCTGGCCTAATAGCTACTGTCTTAACACTTACTCTGGCCTAATGGTTAAGGTCTTGGACTCTTACTCTGGCCTCATAGCTACTGTCTTAACTCCTACTCTGGCCTAATAGCTACTGTCTTAACTCTTACTCTGGTCTCATAGCTACTGTCTTAAATCTTACTCTGGAATAATGGTTAAGGTCTTGGACTCTTACTCTGGCCTCATAGCTACTATCTTAACTCTTACTCTGGCCTCATAGCTACTGTCTTAACTCTTACTCTGGCCTCATAGCTACTGTCTTAACTCTTACTCTGGCCTAATAGCTACTGTCTTAACTCTTACTCTGGCCTCATAGCTACTGTCTTAACTCTTACTGTGGCCTCATAGCTACTGTCTTAACTCTTACACTGGCCTCATAGCTACTGTCTTAACTCTCACTCTGGCCTAATGGTTAAGGTCTTGGACTCTTACTCTGGCCTCATAGCTACTGTCTTAACTCTTACACTGGCCTCATAGCTACTGTCTTAACTCTTACTCTGGCCTAATGGTTAAGGTCTTGGACTCTTACTCTGGCCTAATAGCTACTGTCTTAACTCTTACTCTGGCCTAATAGCTACTGTCTTAACTCTTACTCTGGCCTCATTGCTACTGTCTTATCTCTTACTCTGGCCTCATAGCTACTGTCTTAACTCTTACTCTGGCCTAATGGTTAAGGTCTTGGACTCTTACTCTGGCCTAATAGCTACTGTCTTAACTCTTACTCTGGCCTAATAGCTACTGTCTTAACTCTTACTCTGGCCTAATAGCTACTGTGTTAACTCCTACTCTGGCCTCATAGCTACTGTCTTAATTCTTACTCTGGCCTCATAGCTACTGTCTTAACTCTTACTCTGGCCTAACAGTTAAGGTCTTGGACTCTTACTCTGGCCTAATAGCTACTGTCTTAACTCTTACTCTGGCCTAATGGTTAAGGTCTTGGACTCTTACTCTGGCCTCATAGCTACTGTCTTAACTCTTATTCTGGCCTAATAGCTACTGTCTTAACTCTTACTCTGGCCTCATAGCTACTGTCTTAACTCTTACTCTGGCCTAATGGTTAAGGTCTTGGACTCTTACTCTGGCCTCATAGCTACTGTCTTACCTCTTACTCTGGCCTAATAGTTAAGGTCTTGGACTCTTACTCTGGCCTCATAGCTACTGTCTTAACTCTTACTCTGGCCTAATGGTTACGGTCTTGGACTCTTACACTGGCCTCATAGCTACTGTCTTAACTCTTACTCTGGCCTAATAGCTACTGTCTTAACTCTTACTCTGGCCTCATAGCTACTGTCTTAACTCTTACTCTGGCCTAATAGCTACTGTCTTAACTCTTACTCTGGCCTCATAGCTACTGTCTTAACTCTTACTCTGGCATAATAGCTACTTTCTTAACTCTTACTCTGGCCTAATAGCTACTGTCTTAACTCTTACTCTGGCCTCATAGCTACTGTCTTAACTCTTACTCTGGCCTAATGGTTAAGGTCTTGGACTCTTACTCTGGCCTCATAGCTACTGTCTTAACCCTTACTGTGGCCTCATAGCTACTGTCTTAACTCTTACTCTGGCCTCATAGCTACTGTCTTAACTCTTACTCTAGCCTAATGGTTAAGGTCTTGGACTCTTACTCTGGCCTCATAGCTACTGTCTTAACTCTTACTCTGGCCTCATAGCTACTGTCTTAACTCTTACTCTGGCCTAATGGTTAAGGTCTTTGACTCTTACTCTGGCCTAATAGCTACTGTCTTAACTCTTACTCTGGCCTAATAGCTACTGTCTTAACTCTTACTCTGGCCTCATAGCTACTGTCTTAACTCGTACTCTGGCCTATTGGTTAAGGTCTTGGACTCTTACTCTGGCCTCATAGCTACTGTCTTAACTCTTACTCTGGCCTCATAGCTACTGTCTTAACTCTTACTCTGGCCTCATAGCTACTGTCTTAACTCTTACTCTAGCCTAATGGTTAAGGTCTTGGACTCTTACTCTGGCCTCATAGCTACTGTCTTAACTCTTACTCTGGCCTCATAGCTACTGTCTTAACTCTTACTCTGGCCTAATGGTTAAGGTCTTTGACTCTTACTCTGGCCTAATAGCTACTGTCTTAACTCTTACTCTGGCCCACTAGCTACTGTCTTAACTCTTACTCTGGCCTCAGAGCTACTGTCTTAACTCTTACTCTGGCCTCATAGCTACTGTCTTAACTCTTACTCTGGCCTCATAGCTACTGTCTTAACTGTTACTGTGGCCTCATAGCTACTGTCTTAACTCTCACTCTGGCCTCATAGCTACTGTCTTAACTCTTACTCTGGCCTAATGGTTAAGGTCTTGGACTCTTACTCTGGCCTAATAGCTACTGTCTTAACTCTTACTCTGGCCTAATAGCTACTGTCTTAACTCTTACTCTGGGCTAATAGCTACTGTCTTAACTCTTACTCTGGCGTCATAGCTACTGTCTTAATTCTTACTCTGGCCTCATAGCTACTGTCTTAACTCTTACTCTGGCCTAATAGTTAAGGTCTTGGACTCTTACTCTGGCCTAATAGCTACTGTCTAAACTCTTACTCTGGCCTAATGGTTAAGGTCTTGGACTCTTACTCTGGCCTCATAGCTACTGTCTTAACTCTTACACTGGCCTCATAGCTACTGTCTTAACTCTTACTCTGGCCTAATGGTTAAGGTCTTGGACTCTTACTCTGGCCTAATAGCTACTGTCTTAACTCTTACTCTGGCCTAATAGCTACTGTATTAACCCTTACTCTGGCCTAATAGCTACTGTCTTAACTCTTACTCTGGCCTCATAGCTACTGTCTTAACTCTTACTCTGGCCTCATAGCTACTGTCTTAACTCTTACTCTGGCCTAATGGTTAAGGTCTTGGACTCTTACTCTGGCCTAATAGCTACTGTCTTAACTCTTACTCTGGCCTAATAGCTACTGTCTTAACTCTTACTCTGGGCTAATAGCTACTGTCTTAACTCTTACTCTGGCCTCATAGCTACTGTCCTAATTCTTACTCTGGCCTCATAGCTACTGTCTTAACTCTTACTCTGGCCTAATAGTTAAGGTCTTGGACTCTTACTCTGGCCTAATAGCTACTGTCTAAACTCTTACTCTGGCCTAATGGTTAAGGTCTTGGACTCTTACTCTGGCCTCATATCTACTGTCTTAACTCTTATTTTGGCCTAATAGCTACTGTCTTAAATCTTACTCTGGCCTCATAGCTACTGTCTTAACTCTTACTCTGGCCTAATAGTTAAGGTATTGGACTCTTACTCTGGCCTCATAGCTACTGTCTTAACTCTTACTCTGGCCGAATGGTTAAGGTCTTGGACTCTTACTCTGGCCTCATAGCTACTGTCTTAACTCTTACTCTGGCCTAATAGCTACTGTCTTAACTCTTACTCTGGCCTCATAGCTACTGTCTTAACTCTTACTCTGGCCTAATAGCTGCTGTCTTAACTCTTACTCTGGCCTAATGGTTAAGGTCTTGGACTCTTACTCAGGCCTTATAGCTACTGTCTTAACTCTTACTCTGGCCTACTAGCTACTGTCTTAACTCTTACTCTGGCCTCATAGCTACTGTCTTAACTCTTACTCTGGCCTCATAGCTACTGTCTTAACTGTTACTGTGGCCTCATAGCTACTGTCTTAACTCTCACTCTGGCCTCATAGCTACTGTCTTAACTCTTACTCTGGCCTAATGGTTAAGGTCTTGGACTCTTACTCTGGCCTAATAGCTACTGTCTTAACTCTTACTCTGGCCTAATAGCTACTGTCTTAACTCTTACTCTGGGCTAATAGCTACTGTCTTAACTCTTACTCTGGCCTCATAGCTACTGTCTTAATTCTTACTCTGGCCTCATAGCTACTGTCTTAACTCTTACTCTGGCCTAATAGTTAAGGTCTTGGACTCTTACTCTGGCCTAATAGCTACTGTCTAAACTCTTACTCTGGCCTAATGGTTAAGGTCTTGGACTCATACTCTGGCCTCATAGCTACTGTCTTAACACTTATTCTGGCCTAATAGCTACTGTCTTAAATCTTACTCTGGCCTCATAGCTACTGTCTTAACTCTTACTCTGGCCTAATAGTTAAGGTATTGGACTCTTACTCTGGCCTCATAGCTACTGTCTTAACTCTTACTCTGGCCGAATGGTTAAGGTCTTGGACTCTTACTCTGGCCTCATAGCTACTGTCTTAACTCTTACTCTGGCCTAATAGCTACTGTCTTAACTCTTACTCTGGCCTCATAGCTACTGTCTTAACTGTTACTGTGGCCTCATAGCTACTGTCTTAACTCTCACTCTGGCCTCATAGCTACTGTCTTAACTCTTACTCTGGCCTAATGGTTAAGGTCTTGGACTCTTACTCTGGCCTAATAGCTACTGTCTTAACTCTTACTCTGGCCTAATAGCTACTGTCTTAACTCTTACTCTGGCCTAATAGCTACTTTCTTAACTCTTACTCTGGCCTCATAGCTACTGTCTTAACTCGTACTCTGGCCTATTGGTTAAGGTCTTGGACTCTTACTCTGGCCTCATAGCTACTGTCTTAACTCTTACTCTGGCCTCATAGCTACTGTCTTAACTCTTACTCTGGCCTCATAGCTACTGTCTTAACTCTTACTCTAGCCTAATGGTTAAGGTCTTGGACTCTTACTCTGGCCTCATAGCTACTGTCTTAACTCTTACTCTGGCCTCATAGCTACTGTCTTAACTCTTACTCTGGCCTAATAGCTACTGTCTTAACTCTTACTCTGGCCTCATAGCTACTGTCTTAACTCTTACTCTGGCCTCATAGCTACTGTCTTAACTGTTACTGTGGCCTCATAGCTACTGTCTTAACTCTCACTCTGGCCTCATAGCTACTGTCTTAACTCTTACTCTGGCCTAATGGTTAAGGTCTTGGACTCTTACTCTGGCCTAATAGCTACTGTCTTAACTCTTACTCTGGCCTAATAGCTACTGTCTGAACTCTTACTCTGGGCTAATAGCTACTGTCTTAACTCTTACTCTGGCCTCATAGCTACTGTCTTAATTCTTACTCTGGCCTCATAGCTACTGTCTTAACTCTTAATCTGGCCTAATAGTTAAGGTCTTGGACTCTTACTCTGGCCTAATAGCTACTGTCTAAACTCTTACTCTGGCCTAATGGTTAAGGTCTTGGACTCTTACTCTGGCCTCATAGCTACTGTCTTAACTCTTACACTGGCCTCATAGCTACTGTCTTAACTCTTACTCTGGCCTAATGGTTAAGGTCTTGGACTCTTACTCTGGCCTAATAGCTACTGTCTTAACTCTTACTCTGGCCTAATAGCTACTGTATTAACCCTTACTCTGGCCTAATAGCTACTGTCTTAACTCTTACTCTGGCCTCATAGCTACTGTCTTAACTCTTACTCTGGCCTCATAGCTACTGTCTTAACTCTTACTCTGGCCTAATGGTTAAGGTCTTGGACTCTTACTCTGGCCTAATAGCTACTGTCTTAACTCTTACTCTGGCCTAATAGCTACTGTCTTAACTCTTACTCTGGGCTAATAGCTACTGTCTTAACTCTTACTCTGGCCTCAGAGCTACTGTCTTAATTCTTACTCTGGCCTCATAGCTACTGTCTTAACTCTTACTCTGGCCTAATAGTTAAGGTCTTGGACTCTTACTCTGGCCTAATAGCTACTGTCTAAACTCTTACTCTGGCCTAATGGTTAAGGTCTTGGACTCTTACTCTGGCCTCATATCTACTGTCTTAACTCTTATTCTGGCCTAATAGCTACTGTCTTAAATCTTACTCTGGCCTCATAGCTACTGTCTTAACTCTTACTCTGGCCTAATAGTTAAGGTATTGGACTCTTACTCTGGCCTCATAGCTACTGTCTTAACTCTTACTCTGGCCAAATGGTTAAGGTCTTGGACTCTTACTCTGGCCTCATAGCTACTGTCTTAACTCTTACTCTGGCCTAATAGCTACTGTCTTAACTCTTACTCTGGCCTCATAGCTACTGTCTTAACTCTTAGTCTGGCCTAATAGCTGCTGTCTTAACTCTTACTCTGGCCTAATGGTTAAGGTCTTAGACTCTTACTCAGGCCTTATAGCTACTGTCTTAACTCTTACTCTGGCCTACTAGCTACTGTCTTAACTCTTACTCTGGCCTCATAGCTACTGTCTTAACTCTTACTCTGGCCTCATAGCTACTGTCTTAACTCTTACTCTGGCCTCATAGCTACTGTCTTAACTGTTACTGTGGCCTCATAGCTACTGTCTTAACTCTCACTCTGGCCTCATAGCTACTGTCTTAACTCTTACTCTGGCCTAATGGTTAAGGTCTTGGACTCTTACTCTGGCCTAATAGCTACTGTCTTAACTCTTACTCTGGCCTAATAGCTACTGTCTTAACTCTTACTCTGGGCTAATAGCTACTGTCTTAACTCTTACTCTGGCCTCATAGCTACTGTCTTAATTCTTACTCTGGCCTCATAGCTACTGTCTTAACTCTTACTCTGGCCTAATAGTTAAGGTCTTGGACTCTTACTCTGGCCTAATAGCTACTGTCTAAACTCTTACTCTGGCCTAATGGTTAAGGTCTTGGACTCTTAATCTGGCCTCATATCTACTGTCTTAACTCTTATTCTGGCCTAATAGCTACTGTCTTAAATCTTACTCTGGCCTCATAGCTACTGTCTTAACTCTTACTCTGGCCTAATAGTTAAGGTATTGGACTCTTACTCTGGCCTCATAGCTACTGTCTTAACTCTTACTCTGGCCGAATGGTTAAGGTCTTGGACTCTTACTCTGGCCTCATAGCTACTGTCTTAACTCTTACTCTGGCCTAATAGCTACTGTCTTAACTCTTACTCTGGCCTCATAGCTACTGTCTTAACTCTTACTCTGGCCTAATAGCTGCTGTCTTAACTCTTACTCTGGCCTAATGGTTAAGGTCTTGGACTCTTACTCAGGCCTTATAGCTACTGTCTTAACTCTTACTCTGGCCTACTAGCTACTGTCTTAACTCTTACTCTGGCCTCATAGCTACTGTCTTAACTCTTACTCTGGCCTCATAGCTACTGTCTTAACTGTTACTGTGGCCTCATAGCTACTGTCTTAACTCTCACTCTGGCCTCATAGCTACTGTCTTAACTCTTACTCTGGCCTAATGGTTAAGGTCTTGGACTCTTACTCTGGCCTAATAGCTACTGTCTTAACTCTTACTCTGGCCTAATAGCTACTGTCTTAACTCTTACTCTGGCCTCATAGCTACTGTCTTAATTCTTACTCTGGCCTCATAGCTACTGCCTTAACTCTTACTCTGGCCTAATAGTTAAGGTCTTGGACTCTTACTCTGGCCTAATAGCTACTGTCTAAACTCTTACTCTGGCCTAATGGTTAAGGTCTTGGACTCATACTCTGGCCTCATAGCTACTGTCTTAACACTTATTCTGGCCTAATAGCTACTGTCTTAAATCTTACTCTGGCCTCATAGCTACTGTCTTAACTCTTACTCTGGCCTAATAGTTAAGGTATTGGACTCTTACTCTGGCCTCATAGCTACTGTCTTAACTCTTACTCTGGCCGAATGGTTAAGGTCTTGGACTCTTACTCTGGCCTCATAGCTACTGTCTTAACTCTTACTCTGGCCTAATAGCTACTGTCTTAACTCTTACTCTGGCCTCATAGCTACTGTCTTAACTGTTACTGTGGCCTCATAGCTACTGTCTTAACTCTCACTCTGGCCTCATAGCTACTGTCTTAACTCTTACTCTGGCCTAATGGTTAAGGTCTTGGACTCTTACTCTGGCCTAATAGCTACTGTCTTAACTCTTACTCTGGCCTAATAGCTACTGTCTTAACTCTTACTCTGGCCTAATAGCTCCTTTATTAACTCTTACTCTGGCCTCATAGCTACTGTCTTAACTCGTACTCTGGCCTATTGGTTAAGGTCTTGGACTCTTACTCTGGCCTCATAGCTACTGTCTTAACTCTTACTCTGGCCTCATAGCTACTGTCTTAACTCTTACTCTGGCCTCATAGCTACTGTCTTAACTCTTACTCTAGCCTAATGGTTAAGGTCTTGGACTCTTACTCTGGCCTCATAGCTACTGTCTTAACTCTTACTCTGGCCTCATAGCTACTGTCTTAACTCTTACTCTGGCCTAATAGCTACTGTCTTAACTCTTACTCTGGCCTCATAGCTACTGTCTTAACTGTTACTGTGGCCTCATAGCTACTGTCTTAACTCTCACTCTGGCCTCATAGCTACTGTCTTAACTCTTACTCTGGCCTAATGGTTAAGGTCTTGGACTCTTACTCTGGCCTAATAGCTACTGTCTTAACTCTTACTCTGGCCTAATAGCTACTGTCTTAACTCTTACTCTGGGCTAATAGCTACTGTCTTAACTCTTACTCTGGCCTCATAGCTACTGTCTTAATTCTTACTCTGGCCTCATAGCTACTGTCTTAACTCTTAATCTGGCCTAATAGTTAAGGTCTTGGACTCTTACTCTGGCCTAATAGCTACTGTCTAAACTCTTACTCTGGCCTAATGGTTAAGGTCTTGGACTCTTACTCTGGCCTCATAGCTACTGTCTTAACTCTTACACTGGCCTCATAGCTACTGTCTTAACTCTTACTCTGGCCTAATGGTTAAGGTCTTGGACTCTTACTCTGGCCTAATAGCTACTGTCTTAACTCTTACTCTGGCCTAATAGCTACTGTATTAACCCTTACTCTGGCCTAATAGCTACTGTCTTAACTCTTACTCTGGCCTCATAGCTACTGTCTCAACTCTTACTCTGGCCTCATAGCTACTGTCTTAACTCTTACTCTGGCCTAATGGTTAAGGTCTTGGACTCTTACTCTGGCCTAATAGCTACTGTCTTAACTCTTACTCTGGCCTAATAGCTACTGTCTTAACTCTTACTCTGGGCTAATAGCTACTGTCTTAACTCTTACTCTGGCCTCAGAGCTACTGTCTTAATTCTTACTCTGGCCTCATAGCTACTGTCTTAACTCTTACTCTGGCCTAATAGTTAAGGTCTTGGACTCTTACTCTGGCCTAATAGCTACTGTCTAAACTCTTACTCTGGCCTAATGGTTAAGGTCTTGGACTCTTACTCTGGCCTCATATCTACTGTCTTAACTCTTATTCTGGCCTAATAGCTACTGTCTTAAATCTTACTCTGGCCTCATAGCTACTGTCTTAACTCTTACTCTGGCCTAATAGTTAAGGTATTGGACTCTTACTCTGGCCTCATAGCTACTGTCTTAACTCTTACTCTGGCCAAATGGTTAAGGTCTTGGACTCTTACTCTGGCCTCATAGCTACTGTCTTAACTCTTACTCTGGCCTAATAGCTACTGTCTTAACTCTTACTCTGGCCTCATAGCTACTGTCTTAACTCCTAGTCTGGCCTAATAGCTGCTGTCTTAACTCTTACTCTGGCCTAATGGTTAAGGTCTTGGACTCTTACTCAGGCCTTATAGCTACTGTCTTAACTCTTACTCTGGCCTACTAGCTACTGTCTTAACTCTTACTCTGGCCTCATAGCTACTGTCTTAACTCTTACTCTGGCCTCATAGCTACTGTCTTAACTCTTACTCTGGCCTCATAGCTACTGTCTTAACTGTTACTGTGGCCTCATAGCTACTGTCTTAACACTCACTCTGGCCTCATAGCTACTGTCTTAACTCTTACTCTGGCCTAATGGTTAAGGTCTTGGACTCTTACTCTGGCCTAATAGCTACTGTCTTAACTCTTACTCTGGCCTAATAGCTACTGTCTTAACTCTTACTCTGGGCTAATAGCTACTGTCTTAACTCTTACTTAACTCTTACTCTGGCCTCATAGCTACTGTCTTAATTCTTACTCTGGCCTCATAGCTACTGTCTTAACTCTTACTCTGGCCTAATAGTTAAGGTCTTGGACTCTTACTCTGGCCTAATAGCTACTGTCTAAACTCTTACTCTGGCCTAATGGTTAAGGTCTTGGACTCATACTCTGGCCTCATAGCTACTGTCTTAACACTTATTCTGGCCTAATAGCTACTGTCTTAAATCTTACTCTGGCCTCATAGCTACTGTCTTAACTCTTACACTGGCCTAATAGTTAAGGTATTGGACTCTTACTCTGGCCTCATAGCTACTGTCTTAACTCTTACTCTGGCCGAATGGTTAAGGTCTTGGACTCTTACTCTGGCCTCATAGCTACTGTCTTAACTCTTACTCTGGCCTAATAGCTACTGTCTTAACTCTTACTCTGGCCTCATAGCTACTGTCTTAACTGTTACTGTGGCCTCATAGCTACTGTCTTAACTCTCACTCTGGCCTCATAGCTACTGTCTTAACTCTTACTCTGGCCTAATGGTTAAGGTCTTGGACTCTTACTCTGGCCTAATAGCTACTGTCTTAACTCTTACTCTGGGCTAATAGCTACTGTTTTAACTCTTACTCTGGCCTCATAGCTACTGTCTTAATTCTTACTCTGGCCTCATAGCTACTGTCTTAACTCTTACTCTGGCCTAATAGTTAAGGTCTTGGACTCTTACTCTGGCCTAATAGCTACTGTCTAAACTCTTACTCTGGCCTAATGGTTAAGGTCTTGGACTCTTACTCTGGCCTCATAGCTACTGTCTTAACTCTTACACTGGCCTCATAGCTACTGTCTTAACTCTTACTCTGGCCTAATGGTTAAGGTCTTGGACTCTTACTCTGGCCTAATAGCTACTGTCTTAACTCTTACTCTGGCCTATTAGCTACTGTATTAACCCTTACTCTGGCCTAATAGCTACTCTCTTAACTCTTACTCTGGCCTCATAGCTACTGTCTTAACTCTTACTCTGGCCTCATAGCTATTGTCTTAACTCTTACTCTGGCCTAATGGTTAAGGTCTTGGACTCTTACTCTGGCCTAATAGCTACTGTCTTAACTCTTACTCTGGCCTAATAGCTACTGTCTTAACTCTTACTCTGGGCTAATAGCTACTGTCTTAACTCTTACTCTGGCCTCATAGCTACTGTCTTAATTCTTACTCTGGCCTCATAGCTACTGTCTTAACTCTTACTCTGGCCTAATAGTTAAGGGCTTGGACTCTTACTCTGGCCTAATAGCTACTGTCTAAACTCTTACTCTGGCATAATGGTTAAGGTCTTGGACTCTTACTCTGGCCTCATATCTACTGTCTTAACTCTTATTCTGGCCTAATAGCTACTGTCTTAAATCTTACTCTGGCCTCATAGCTACTGTCTTAACTCTTACTCTGGCCTAATAGTTAAGGTATTGGACTCTTACTCTGGCCTCATAGCTACTGTCTTAACTCTTACTCTGGCCGAATGGTTAAGGTCTTGGACTCTTACTCTGGCCTCATAGCTACTGTCTTAACTCTTACTCTGGCCTAATAGCTACTGTCTTAACTCTTACTCTGGCCTCATAGCTACTGTCTTAACTCTTACTCTGGCCTAATAGCTGCTGTCTTAACTCTTACTCTGGCCTAATGGTTAAGGTCTTGGACTCTTACTCAGGCCTTATAGCTACTGTCTTAACTCTTACTCTGGCCTCATAGCTACTGTCTTAACTCTTACTCTGGCCTCATAGCTACTGTCTTAACTCTTACTCTGGCCTCATAGCTACTGTCTTAACTGTTACTGTGGCCTCATAGCTACTGTCTTAACTCTCACTCTGGCCTCATAGCTACTGTCTTAACTCTTACTCTGGCCTAATGGTTAAGGTCTTGGACTCTTACTCTGGCCTAATAGCTACTGTCTTAACTCTTACTCTGGCCTAATAGCTACTGTCTTAACTCTTACTCTGGGCTAATAGCTACTGTCTTAATTCTTACTCTGGCCTCATAGCTACTGTCTTAATTCTTACTCTGGCCTCATAGCTACTGTCTTAACTCTTACTCTGGCCTAATAGTTAAGGTCTTGGACTCTTACTCTGGCCTAATAGCTACTGTCTAAACTCTTACTCTGGCCTAATGGTTAAGGTCTTGGACTCATACTCTGGCCTCATAGCTACTGTCTTAACTCTTATTCTGGCCTAATAGCTACTGTCTTAAATCTTACTCTGGCCTCATAGCTACTGTCTTAACTCTTACTCTGGCCTAATAGTTAAGGTATTGGACTCTTACTCTGGCCTCATAGCTACTGTCTTAACTCTTACTCTGGCCGAATGGTTAAGGTCTTGGACTCTTACTCTGGCCTCATAGCTACTGTCTTAACTCTTACTCTGGCCTAATAGCTACTGTCTTAACTCTTACTCTGGCCTCATAGCTACTGTCTTAACTCTTACTCTGGCCTAATAGCTGCTGTCTTAACTCTTACTCTGGCCTAATGGTTAAGGTCTTGGACTCTTACTCAGGCCTTATAGCTACTGTCTTAACTCTTACTCTGGCCTACTAGCTACTGTCTTAACTCTTACTCTGGCCTAATAGCTACTGTCTTAACTCTTACCCTGGCCTCATAGCTACTGTCTTAACTCTTACTCTGGCCTCATAGCTACTGTCTGAACTCTTACTCTGGCCTCATAGCTACTGTCTTAACTGTTACTGTGGCCTCATAGCTACTGTCTTAACTCTCACTCTGGCCTCATAGCTACTGTCTTAACTCTTACTCTGGCCTAATGGTTAAGGTCTTGGACTCTTACTCTGGCCTCATAGCTACTGTCTTAACTCTTACTCTGGCCTCATAGCTACTGTCTTAACTCTTACTCTGGCCTAATGGTTAAGGTCTTGGACTCTTACTCTGGCTTAATAGCTACTGTCTTAACTCTTACTCTGGCCGAATAGCTACTGTCTTAACTCTTACTCTGGCCTAATAGCTACTGTCTTAACTCTTACAATGGCCTCATAGCTACTGTCTTAACTCTTACTCTGGCCTCATAGCTACTGTCTTAACTCTTACTCTGGCCTAATGGTTAAGGTCTTGGACTCTTACTCTGGCCTAATAGCTACTGTCTTAACTCTTACTCTGGCCTAATAGCAACTGTCTTAACTCTTACTCTGGCCTCATAGCTACTGTCTTAACTATTACTCTGGCCTAATAGCTACTGTCTTAACTCTTACTCTGGCCTAATGGTTAAGGTCTTGGACTCTTACTCTGGCCTCATAGCTACTGTCTTAACTCTTACTCTGGCCTAATAGCTACTGTCTTAACTCTTACTCTGGCCTCATAGCTACTGTCTTAACTCTTACTCTGGCCTCATAGCCACTGTCTTAACTCTTACTGTGGCCTCATAGCTACTGTCTTAACTCTTACTCTGGCCTCATACCTACTGTCTTAACTCTCACTCTGGCCTAATGGTTAAGGTCTTGGACTCTTACTCTGGCCTCATAGCTACTGTCTTAACTCTTACACTGGCCTCATAGCTACTGTCTTAACTCTTACTCTGGCCTAATGGTTAAGGTCTTGGACTCTTACTCTGGCCTAATAGCTACTGTCTTAACTCTTACTCTGGCCTAATAGCTACTGTCTTAACTCTTACTCTGGCCTCATTGCTACTGTCTTAACTCTTACTCTGGCCTCATAGCTACTGTCTTAACTCTTACTCTGGCCTAATGGTTAAGGTCTTGGACTCTTACTCTGGCCTAATAGCTACTGTCTTAACTCTTACTCTGGCCTAATAGCTACTGTCTTAACTCCTACTCTGGCCTCATAGCTACTGTCTTAATTCTTACTCTGGCCTCATAGCTACTGTCTTAACTCTTACTCTGGCCTAACAGTTAAGGTCTTGGACTCTTACTCTGGCCTCATAGCTACTGTCTTAACTCTTATTCTGGCCTCATTGCTACTGTCTTAACTCTTACTCTGGCCTCATAACTACTGTCTTAACTCTTACTCTGGCCTAATGGTTAAGGTCTTGGACTCTTACTCTGGCCTAATAGCTACTGTCTTAACTCTTACTCTGGCCTAATAGCTACTGTCTTAACTCTTACTCTGGCCTAATAGCTACTGTCTTAACTCCTACTCTGGCCTCATAGCTACTGTCTTAATTCTTACTCTGGCCTCATAGCTACTGTCTTAACTCTTACTCTGGCCTAACAGTTAAGGTCTTGGACTCTTACTCTGGCCTCATAGCTACTGTCTTAACTCTTATTCTGGCCTAATAGCTACTGTCTTAACTCTTACTCTGGCCTCATAGCTACTGTCCTAACTCTTACTCTGGCCTAATGGTTAAGGTCTTGGACTCTTACTCTGGCCTCATAGCTACTGTCTTAACTCTTACTCTGGCCTAATTGTTAAGGTCTTGGACTCTTACTCTGGCCTCATAGCTACTGTCTTAACTCTTACTCTGGCCTAATAGCTACTGTCTTAACTCTTACTCTGGCCTCATAGCTACTGTCTTAACTCTTACTCTGGCCTAATAGCTACTGTCTTAATTCTTACTGTGGCCTAATGGTTAAGGTCTTGGACTCTTACTCTGGCCTCATAGCTACTGTCTTAACTCTTACTCTGGCCTAATAGCTACTGTCTTAACTCTGGCCTAATAGCTACTGTCTTAACACTTACTCTGGCCTAATGGTTAAGGTCTTGGACTCTTACTCTGGCCTCATAGCTACTGTCTTAACTCCTACTCTGGCCTAATAGCTACTGTCTTAACTCTTACTCTGGCCTCATAGCTACTGTCTTAAATCTTACTCTGGAATAATGGTTAAGGTCTTGGACTCTTACTCTGGCCTCATAGCTACTATCTTAACTCTTACTCTGGCCTCATAGCTACTGTCTTAACTCTTACTCTGGCCTCATAGCTACTGTCTTAACTCTTACTCTGGCCTAATAGCTACTGTCTTAACTCTTACTCTGGCCTCATAGCTACTGTCTTAACTCTTACTGTGGCCTCATAGCTACTGTCTTAACTCTTACACTGGCCTCATAGCTACTGTCTTAACTCTCACTCTGGCCTAATGGTTAAGGTCTTGGACTCTTACTCTGGCCTCATAGCTACTGTCTTAACTCTTACACTGGCCTCATAGCTACTGTCTTAACTCTTACTCTGGCCTAATGGTTAAGGTCTTGGACTCTTACTCTGGCCTAATAGCTACTGTCTTAACTCTTACTCTGGCCTATAGCTACTGTCTTAACTCTTACTCTGGCCTCATTGCTACTGTCTTATCTCTTACTCTGGCCTCATAGCTACTGTCTTAACTCTTACTCTGGCCTAATGGTTAAGGTCTTGGACTCTTACTCTGGCCTAATAGCTACTGTCTTAACTCTTACTCTGGCCTAATAGCTACTGTCTTAACTCTTACTCTGGCCTAATAGCTACTGTGTTAACTCCTACTCTGGCCTCATAGCTACTGTCTTAATTCTTACTCTGGCCTCATAGCTACTGTCTTAACTCTTACTCTGGCCTAACAGTTAAGGTCTTGGACTCTTACTCTGGCCTAATAGCTACTGTCTTAACTCTTACTCTGGCCTAATGGTTAAGGTCTTGGACTCTTACTCTGGCCTCATAGCTACTGTCTTAACTCTTATTCTGGCCTAATAGCTACTGTCTTAACTCTTACTCTGGCCTCATAGCTACTGTCTTAACTCTTACTCTGGCCTAATGGTTAAGGTCTTGGACTCTTACTCTGGCCTCATAGCTACTGTCTTACCTCTTACTCTGGCCTAATAGTTAAGGTCTTGGACTCTTACTCTGGCCTCATAGCTACTGTCTTAACTCTTACTCTGGCCTAATGGTTAAGGTCTTGGACTCTTACACTGGCCTCATAGCTACTGTCTTAACTCTTACTCTGGCCTAATAGCTACTGTCTTAACTCTTACTCTGGCCTCATAGCTACTGTCTTAACTCTTACTCTGGCCTAATAGCTACTGTCTTAACTCTTACTCTGGCCTCATAGCTACTGTCTTAACTCTTACTCTGGCATAATAGCTACTTTCTTAACTCTTACTCTGGCCTAATAGCTACTGTCTTAACTCTTACTCTGGCCTCATAGCTACTGTCTTAACTCTTACTCTGGCCTAATGGTTAAGGTCTTGGACTCTTACTCTGGCCTCATAGCTACTGTCTTAACCCTTACTGTGGCCTCATAGCTACTGTCTTAACTCTTACTCTGGCCTCATAGCTACTGTCTTAACTCTTACTCTAGCCTAATGGTTAAGGTCTTGGACTCTTACTCTGGCCTCATAGCTACTGTCTTAACTCTTACTCTGGCCTCATAGCTACTGTCTTAACTCTTACTCTGGCCTAATGGTTAAGGTCTTTGACTCTTACTCTGGCCTAATAGCTACTGTCTTAACTCTTACTCTGGCCTAATAGCTACTGTCTTAACTCTTACTCTGGCCTCATAGCTACTGTCTTAACTCGTACTCTGGCCTATTGGTTAAGGTCTTGGACTCTTACTCTGGCCTCATAGCTACTGTCTTAACTCTTACTCTGGCCTCATAGCTACTGTCTTAACTCTTACTCTGGCCTCATAGCTACTGTCTTAACTCTTACTCTAGCCTAATGGTTAAGGTCTTGGACTCTTACTCTGGCCTCATAGCTACTGTCTTAACTCTTACTCTGGCCTCATAGCTACTGTCTTAACTCTTACTCTGGCCTAATGGTTAAGGTCTTTGACTCTTACTCTGGCCTAATAGCTACTGTCTTAACTCTTACTCTGGCCCACTAGCTACTGTCTTAACTCTTACTCTGGCCTCAGAGCTACTGTCTTAACTCTTACTCTGGCCTCATAGCTACTGTCTTAACTCTTACTCTGGCCTCATAGCTACTGTCTTAACTGTTACTGTGGCCTCATAGCTACTGTCTTAACTCTCACTCTGGCCTCATAGCTACTGTCTTAACTCTTACTCTGGCCTAATGGTTAAGGTCTTGGACTCTTACTCTGGCCTAATAGCTACTGTCTTAACTCTTACTCTGGCCTAATAGCTACTGTCTTAACTCTTACTCTGGGCTAATAGCTACTGTCTTAACTCTTACTCTGGCGTCATAGCTACTGTCTTAATTCTTACTCTGGCCTCATAGCTACTGTCTTAACTCTTACTCTGGCCTAATAGTTAAGGTCTTGGACTCTTACTCTGGCCTAATAGCTACTGTCTAAACTCTTACTCTGGCCTAATGGTTAAGGTCTTGGACTCTTACTCTGGCCTCATAGCTACTGTCTTAACTCTTACACTGGCCTCATAGCTACTGTCTTAACTCTTACTCTGGCCTAATGGTTAAGGTCTTGGACTCTTACTCTGGCCTAATAGCTACTGTCTTAACTCTTACTCTGGCCTAATAGCTACTGTATTAACCCTTACTCTGGCCTAATAGCTACTGTCTTAACTCTTACTCTGGCCTCATAGCTACTGTCTTAACTCTTACTCTGGCCTCATAGCTACTGTCTTAACTCTTACTCTGGCCTAATGGTTAAGGTCTTGGACTCTTACTCTGGCCTAATAGCTACTGTCTTAACTCTTACTCTGGCCTAATAGCTACTGTCTTAACTCTTACTCTGGGCTAATAGCTACTGTCTTAACTCTTACTCTGGCCTCATAGCTACTGTCCTAATTCTTACTCTGGCCTCATAGCTACTGTCTTAACTCTTTCTCTGGCCTAATAGTTAAGGTCTTGGACTCTTACTCTGGCCTAATAGCTACTGTCTAAACTCTTACTCTGGCCTAATGGTTAAGGTCTTGGACTCTTACTCTGGCCTCATATCTACTGTCTTAACTCTTATTCTGGCCTAATAGCTACTGTCTTAAATCTTACTCTGGCCTCATAGCTACTGTCTTAACTCTTACTCTGGCCTAATAGTTAAGGTATTGGACTCTTACTCTGGCCTCATAGCTACTGTCTTAACTCTTACTCTGGCCGAATGGTTAAGGTCTTGGACTCTTACTCTGGCCTCATAGCTACTGTCTTAACTCTTACTCTGGCCTAATAGCTACTGTCTTAACTCTTACTCTGGCCTCATAGCTACTGTCTTAACTCTTACTCTGGCCTAATAGCTGCTGTCTTAACTCTTACTCTGGCCTAATGGTTAAGGTCTTGGACTCTTACTCAGGCCTTATAGCTACTGTCTTAACTCTTACTCTGGCCTACTAGCTACTGTCTTAACTCTTACTCTGGCCTCATAGCTACTGTCTTAACTCTTACTCTGGCCTCATAGCTACTGTCTTAACTGTTACTGTGGCCTCATAGCTACTGTCTTAACTCTCACTCTGGCCTCATAGCTACTGTCTTAACTCTTACTCTGGCCTAATGGTTAAGGTCTTGGACTCTTACTCTGGCCTAATAGCTACTGTCTTAACTCTTACTCTGGCCTAATAGCTACTGTCTTAACTCTTACTCTGGGCTAATAGCTACTGTCTTAACTCTTACTCTGGCCTCATAGCTACTGTCTTAATTCTTACTCTGGCCTCATAGCTACTGTCTTAACTCTTACTCTGGCCTAATAGTTAAGGTCTTGGACTCTTACTCTGGCCTAATAGCTACTGTCTAAACTCTTACTCTGGCCTAATGGTTAAGGTCTTGGACTCATACTCTGGCCTCATAGCTACTGTCTTAACACTTATTCTGGCCTAATAGCTACTGTCTTAAATCTTACTCTGGCCTCATAGCTACTGTCTTAACTCTTACTCTGGCCTAATAGTTAAGGTATTGGACTCTTACTCTGGCCTCATAGCTACTGTCTTAACTCTTACTCTGGCAGAATGGTTAAGGTCTTGGACTCTTACTCTGGCCTCATAGCTACTGTCTTAACTCTTACTCTGGCCTAATAGCTACTGTCTTAACTCTTACTCTGGCCTCATAGCTACTGTCTTAACTGTTACTGTGGCCTCATAGCTACTGTCTTAACTCTCACTCTGGCCTCATAGCTACTGTCTTAACTCTTACTCTGGCCTAATGGTTAAGGTCTTGGACTCTTACTCTGGCCTAATAGCTACTGTCTTAACTCTTACTCTGGCCTAATAGCTACTGTCTTAACTCTTACTCTGGCCTAATAGCTACTTTCTTAACTCTTACTCTGGCCTCATAGCTACTGTCTTAACTCGTACTCTGGCCTATTGGTTAAGGTCTTGGACTCTTACTCTGGCCTCATAGCTACTGTCTTAACTCTTACTCTGGCCTCATAGCTACTGTCTTAACTCTTACTCTGGCCTCATAGCTACTGTCTTAACTCTTACTCTAGCCTAATGGTTAAGGTCTTGGACTCTTACTCTGGCCTCATAGCTACTGTCTTAACTCTTACTCTGGCCTCATAGCTACTGTCTTAACTCTTACTCTGGCCTAATAGCTACTGTCTTAACTCTTACTCTGGCCTACTAGCTACTGTCTTAACTCTTACTCTGGCCTCATAGCTACTGTCTTAACTCTTACTCTGGCCTCATAGCTACTGTCTTAACTGTTACTGTGGCCTCATAGCTACTGTCTTAACTCTCACTCTGGCCTCATAGCTACTGTCTTAACTCTTACTCTGGCCTAATGGTTAAGGTCTTGGACTCTTACTCTGGCCTAATAGCTACTGTCTTAACTCTTACTCTGGCCTAATAGCTACTGTCTTAACTCTTACTCTGGGCTAATAGCTACTGTCTTAACTCTTACTCTGGCCTCATAGCTACTGTCTTAATTCTTACTCTGGCCTCATAGCTACTGTCTTAACTCTTAATCTGGCCTAATAGTTAAGGTCTTGGACTCTTACTCTGGCCTAATAGCTACTGTCTAAACTCTTACTCTGGCCTAATGGTTAAGGTCTTGGACTCTTACTCTGGCCTCATAGCTACTGTCTTAACTCTTACACTGGCCTCATAGCTACTGTCTTAACTCTTACTCTGGCCTAATGGTTAAGGTCTTGGACTCTTACTCTGGCCTAATAGCTACTGTCTTAACTCTTACTCTGGCCTAATAGCTACTGTCTTAACTCTTACTCTGGGCTAATAGCTACTGTCTTAACTCTTACTCTGGCCTCAGAGCTACTGTCTTAATTCTTACTCTGGCCTCATAGCTACTGTCTTAACTCTTACTCTGGCCTAATAGTTAAGGTCTTGGACTCTTACTCTGGCCTAATAGCTACTGTCTAAACTCTTACTCTGGCCTAATGGTTAAGGTCTTGGACTCTTACTCTGGCCTCATATCTACTGTCTTAACTCTTATTCTGGCCTAATAGCTACTGTCTTAAATCTTACTCTGGCCTCATAGCTACTGTCTTAACTCTTACTCTGGCCTAATAGTTAAGGTATTGGACTCTTACTCTGGCCTCATAGCTACTGTCTTAACTCTTACTCTGGCCAAATGGTTAAGGTCTTGGACTCTTACTCTGGCCTCATAGCTACTGTCTTAACTCTTACTCTGGCCTAATAGCTACTGTCTTAACTCTTACTCTGGCCTCATAGCTACTGTCTTAACTCTTAGTCTGGCCTAATAGCTGCTGTCTTAACTCTTACTCTGGCCTAATGGTTAAGGTCTTAGACTCTTACTCAGGCCTTATAGCTACTGTCTTAACTCTTACTCTGGCCTACTAGCTACTGTCTTAACTCTTACTCTGGCCTCATAGCTACTGTCTTAACTCTTACTCTGGCCTCATAGCTACTGTCTTAACTCTTACTCTGGCCTCATAGCTACTGTCTTAACTGTTACTGTGGCCTCATAGCTACTGTCTTAACTCTCACTCTGGCCTCATAGCTACTGTCTTAACTCTTACTCTGGCCTAATGGTTAAGGTCTTGGACTCTTACTCTGGCCTAATAGCTACTGTCTTAACTCTTACTCTGGCCTAATAGCTACTGTCTTAACTCTTACTCTGGGCTAATAGCTACTGTCTTAACTCTTACTCTGGCCTCATAGCTACTGTCTTAATTCTTACTCTGGCCTCATAGCTACTGTCTTAACTCTTACTCTGGCCTAATAGTTAAGGTCTTGGACTCTTACTCTGGCCTAATAGCTACTGTCTAAACTCTTACTCTGGCCTAATGGTTAAGGTCTTGGACTCTTAATCTGGCCTCATATCTACTGTCTTAACTCTTATTCTGGCCTAATAGCTACTGTCTTAAATCTTACTCTGGCCTCATAGCTACTGTCTTAACTCTTACTCTGGCCTAATAGTTAAGGTATTGGACTCTTACTCTGGCCTCATAGCTACTGTCTTAACTCTTACTCTGGCCGAATGGTTAAGGTCTTGGACTCTTACTCTGGCCTCATAGCTACTGTCTTAACTCTTACTCTGGCCTAATAGCTACTGTCTTAACTCTTACTCTGGCCTCATAGCTACTGTCTTAACTCTTACTCTGGCCTAATAGCTGCTGTCTTAACTCTTACTCTGGCCTAATGGTTAATGTCTTGGACTCTTACTCAGGCCTTATAGCTACTGTCTTAACTCTTACTCTGGCCTACTAGCTACTGTCTTAACTCTTACTCTGGCCTCATAGCTACTGTCTTAACTCTTACTCTGGCCTCATAGCTACTGTCTTAACTGTTACTGTGGCCTCATAGCTACTGTCTTAACTCTCACTCTGGCCTCATAGCTACTGTCTTAACTCTTACTCTGGCCTAATGGTTAAGGTCTTGGACTCTTACTCTGGCCTAATAGCTACTGTCTTAACTCTTACTCTGGCCTAATAGCTACTGTCTTAACTCTTACTCTGGCCTCATAGCTACTGTCTTAATTCTTACTCTGGCCTCATAGCTACTGTCTTAACTCTTACTCTGGCCTAATAGTTAAGGTCTTGGACTCTTACTCTGGCCTAATAGCTACTGTCTAAACTCTTACTCTGGCCTAATGGTTAAGGTCTTGGACTCATACTCTGGCCTCATAGCTACTGTCTTAACACTTATTCTGGCCTAATAGCTACTGTCTTAAATCTTACTCTGGCCTCATAGCTACTGTCTTAACTCTTACTCTGGCCTAATAGTTAAGGTATTGGACTCTTACTCTGGCCTCATAGCTACTGTCTTAACTCTTACTCTGGCCGAATGGTTAAGGTCTTGGACTCTTACTCTGGCCTCATAGCTACTGTCTTAACTCTTACTCTGGCCTAATAGCTACTGTCTTAACTCTTACTCTGGCCTCATAGCTACTGTCTTAACTGTTACTGTGGCCTCATAGCTACTGTCTTAACTCTCACTCTGGCCTCATAGCTACTGTCTTAACTCTTACTCTGGCCTAATGGTTAAGGTCTTGGACTCTTACTCTGGCCTAATAGCTACTGTCTTAACTCTTACTCTGGCCTAATAGCTACTTTATTAACTCTTACTCTGGCCTCATAGCTACTGTCTTAACTCGTACTCTGGCCTATTGGTTAAGGTCTTGGACTCTTACTCTGGCCTCATAGCTACTGTCTTAACTCTTACTCTGGCCTCATAGCTACTGTCTTAACTCTTACTCTGGCCTCATAGCTACTGTCTTAACTCTTACTCTAGCCTAATGGTTAAGGTCTTGGACTCTTACTCTGGCCTCATAGCTACTGTCTTAACTCTTACTCTGGCCTCATAGCTACTGTCTTAACTCTTACTCTGGCCTAATAGCTACTGTCTTAACTCTTACTCTGGCCTACTAGCTACTGTCTTAACTCTTACTCTGGCCTCATAGCTACTGTCTTAACTCTTACTCTGGCCTCATAGCTACTGTCTTAACTGTTACTGTGGCCTCATAGCTACTGTCTTAACTCTCACTCTGGCCTCATAGCTACTGTCTTAACTCTTACTCTGGCCTAATGGTTAAGGTCTTGGACTCTTACTCTGGCCTAATAGCTACTGTCTTAACTCTTACTCTGGCCTAATAGCTACTGTCTTAACTCTTACTCTGGGCTAATAGCTACTGTCTTAACTCTTACTCTGGCCTCATAGCTACTGTCTTAATTCTTACTCTGGCCTCATAGCTACTGTCTTAACTCTTAATCTGGCCTAATAGTTAAGGTCTTGGACTCTTACTCTGGCCTAATAGCTACTGTCTAAACTCTTACTCTGGCCTAATGGTTAAGGTCTTGGACTCTTACTCTGGCCTCATAGCTACTGTCTTAACTCTTACACTGGCCTCATAGCTACTGTCTTAACTCTTACTCTGGCCTAATGGTTAAGGTCTTGGACTCTTACTCTGGCCTAATAGCTACTGTCTTAACTCTTACTCTGGCCTAATAGCTACTGTATTAACCCTTACTCTGGCCTAATAGCTACTGTCTTAACTCTTACTCTGGCCTCATAGCTACTGTCTTAACTCTTACTCTGGCCTCATAGCTACTGTTCTTAACTCTTACTCTGGCCTAATGGTTAAGGTCTTGGACTCTTACTCTGGCCTAATAGCTACTGTCTTAACTCTTACTCTGGCCTAATAGCTACTGTCTTAACTCTTACTCTGGGCTAATAGCTACTGTCTTAACTCTTACTCTGGCCTCAGAGCTACTGTCTTAACTCTTACTCTGGCCTAATAGTTAAGGTCTTGGACTCTTACTCTGGCCTAATAGCTACTGTCTAAACTCTTACTCTGGCCTAATGGTTAAGGTCTTGGACTCTTACTCTGGCCTCATATCTACTGTCTTAACTCTTATTCTGGCCTAATAGCTACTGTCTTAAATCTTACTCTGGCCTCATAGCTACTGTCTTAACTCTTACTCTGGCCTAATAGTTAAGGTATTGGACTCTTACTCTGGCCTCATAGCTACTGTCTTAACTCTTACTCTGGCCAAATGGTTAAGGTCTTGGACTCTTACTCTGGCCTCATAGCTACTGTCTTAACTCTTACTCTGGCCTAATAGCTACTGTCTTAACTCTTACTCTGGCCTCATAGCTACTGTCTTAACTCTTAGTCTGGCCTAATAGCTGCTGTCTTAACTCTTACTCTGGCCTAATGGTTAAGGTCTTGGACTCTTACTCAGGCCTTATAGCTACTGTCTTAACTCTTACTCTGGCCTACTAGCTACTGTCTTAACTCTTACTCTGGCCTCATAGCTACTGTCTTAACTCTTACTCTGGCCTCATAGCTACTGTCTTAACTCTTACTCTGGCCTCATAGCTACTGTCTTAACTGTTACTGTGGCCTCATAGCTACTGTCTTAACTCTCACTCTGGCCTCATAGCTACTGTCTTAACTCTTACTCTGGCCTAATGGTTAAGGTCTTGGACTCTTACTCTGGCCTAATAGCTACTGTCTTAACTCTTACTCTGGCCTAATAGCTACTGTCTTAACTCTTACTCTGGGCTAATAGCTACTGTCTTAACTCTTACTTAACTCTTACTCTGGCCTCATAGCTACTGTCTTAATTCTTACTCTGGCCTCATAGCTACTGTCTTAACTCTTACTCTGGCCTAATAGTTAAGGTCTTGGACTCTTACTCTGGCCTAATAGCTACTGTCTAAACTCTTACTCTGGCCTAATGGTTAAGGTCTTGGACTCATACTCTGGCCTCATAGCTACCGTCTTAACACTTATTCTGGCCTAATAGCTACTGTCTTAAATCTTACTCTGGCCTCATAGCTACTGTCTTAACTCTTACACTGGCCTAATAGTTAAGGTATTGGACTCTTACTCTGGCCTCATAGCTACTGTCTTAACTCTTACTCTGGCCGAATGGTTAAGGTCTTGGACTCTTACTCTGGCCTCATAGCTACTGTCTTAACTCTTACTCTGGCCTAATAGCTACTGTCTTAACTCTTACTCTGGCCTCATAGCTACTGTCTTAACTGTTACTGTGGCCTCATAGCTACTGTCTTAACTCTCACTCTGGCCTCATAGCTACTGTCTTAACTCTTACTCTGGCCTAATGGTTAAGGTCTTGGACTCTTACTCTGGCCTAATAGCTACTGTCTTAACTCTTACTCTGGGCTAATAGCTACTGTTTTAACTCTTACTCTGGCCTCATAGCTACTGTCTTACTTCTTACTCTGGCCTCATAGCTACTGTCTTAACTCTTACTCTGGCCTAATAGTTAAGGTCTTGGACTCTTACTCTGGCCTAATAGCTACTGTCTAAACTCTTACTCTGGCCTAATGGTTAAGGTCTTGGACTCTTACTCTGGCCTCATAGCTACTGTCTTAACTCTTACACTGGCCTCATAGCTACTGTCTTAACTCTTACTCTGGCCTAATGGTTAAGGTCTTGGACTCTTACTCTGGCCTAATAGCTACTGTCTTAACTCTTACTCTGGCCTAATAGCTACTGTATTAACCCTTACTCTGGCCTAATAGCTACTCTCTTAACTCTTACTCTGGCCTCATAGCTACTGTCTTAACTCTTACTCTGGCCTCATAGCTACTGTCTTAACTCTTACTCTGGCCTAATAGCTACTGTCTTAACTCTTACTCTGGCCTAATAGCTACTGTCTTAACTCTTACTCTGGCCTAATAGCTACTGTCTTAACTCTTACTCTGGGCTAATAGCTACTGTCTTAACTCTTACTCTGGCCTCATAGCTACTGTCTTAATTCTTACTCTGGCCTCATAGCTACTGTCTTAACTCTTACTCTGGCCTAATAGTTAAGGTCTTGAACTCTTACTCTGGCCTAATAGCTACTGTCTAAACTCTTACTCTGGCATAATGGTTAAGGTCTTGGACTCTTACTCTGGCCTCATATCTACTGTCTTAACTCTTATTCTGGCCTAATAGCTACTGTCTTAACTCTTACTCTGGCTTCATAGCTACTGTCTTAACTCTTACTCTGGCCTAATAGCTACTGTCTTAACTCTTACTCTGGCTTCATAGCTACTGTCTTAACTCTTACTCTGGCCTAATAGCTGCTGTCTTAACTCTTACTCTGGCCTAATGGTTAAGGTCTTGGACTCTTACTCAGGCCTTATAGCTACTGTCTTAACTCTTACTCTGGCCTACTAGCTACTGTCTTAACTCTTACTCTGGCCTCATAGCTACTGTCTTAACTCTTACTCTGGCCTCATAGCTACTGTCTTAACTCTTACTCTGGCCTCATAGCTACTGTCTTAACTGTTACTGTGGCCTCATAGCTACTGTCTTAACTCTCACTCTGGCCTCATAGCTACTGTCTTAACTCTTACTCTGGCCTAATGGTTAAGGTCTTGGACTCTTACTCTGGCCTAATAGCTACTGTCTTAACTCTTACTCTGGCCTAATAGCTACTGTCTTAACTCTTACTCTGGGCTAATAGCTACTGTCTTAATTCTTACTCTGGCCTCATAGCTACTGTCTTAATTCTTACTCTGGCCTCATAGCTACTGTCTTAACTCTTACTCTGGCCTAATAGTTAAGGTCTTGGACTCTTACTCTGGCCTAATAGCTACTGTCTAAACTCTTACTCTGGCCTAATGGTTAAGGTCTTGGACTCATACTCTGGCCTCATAGCTACTGTCTTAACTCTTATTCTGGCCTAATAGCTACTGTCTTAAATCTTACTCTGGCCTCATAGCTACTGTCTTAACTCTTACTCTGGCCTAATAGTTAAGGTATTGGACTCTTACTCTGGCCTCATAGCTACTGTCTTAACTCTTACTCTGGCCGAATGGTTAAGGTCTTGGACTCTTACTCTGGCCTCATAGCTACTGTCTTAACTCTTACTCTGGCCTAATAGCTACTGTCTTAACTCTTACTCTGGCCTCATAGCTACTGTCTTAACTCTTACTCTGGCCTAATAGCTGCTGTCTTAACTCTTACTCTGGCCTAATGGTTAAGGTCTTGGACTCTTACTCAGGCCTTATAGCTACTGTCTTAACTCTTACTCTGGCCTACTAGCTACTGTCTTAACTCTTACTCTGGCCTAATAGCTACTGTCTTAACTCTTACCCTGGCCTCATAGCTACTGTCTTAACTCTTACTCTGGCCTCATAGCTACTGTCTGAACTCTTACTCTGGCCTCATAGCTACTGTCTTAACTGTTACTGTGGCCTCATAGCTACTGTCTTAACTCTCACTCTGGCCTCATAGCTACTGTCTTAACTCTTACTCTGGCCTAATGGTTAAGGTCTTGGACTATTACTCTGGCCTCATAGCTACTGTCTTAACTCTTACTCTGGCCTCATAGCTACTGTCTTAACTCTTACTCTGGCCTAATGGTTAAGGTCTTGGACTCTTACTCTGGCTTAATAGCTACTGTCTTAACTCTTACTCTGGCCGAATAGCTACTGTCTTAACTCTTACTCTGGCCTAATAGCTACTGTCTTAACTCTTACTCTGGCCTCATAGCTACTGTCTTAACTCTTACTCTGGCCTAATGGTTAAGGTCTTGGACTCTTACTCTGGCCTCATAGCTACTGTCTTAACTCTTACTCTGGCCTCATAGCTACTGTCTTAACTCTTACTCTGGCCTCATAGCTACTGTCTTAACTCTTACTCTGGCCTAATGGTTAAGGTCTTGGACTCTTACTCTGGCCTAATAGCTACTGTCTTAACTCTTACTCTGGCCTAATAGCAACTGTCTTAACTCTTACTCTGGCCTCATAGCTACTGTCTTAACTATTACTCTGGCCTAATAGCTACTGTCTTAACTCTTACTCTGGCCTAATGGTTAAGGTCTTGGACTCTTACTCTGGCCTCATAGCTACTGTCTTAACTCTTACTCTGGCCTAATAGCTACTGTCTTAACTCTTACTCTGGCCTCATAGCTACTGTCTTAACTCTTACTCTGGCCTAATGGTTAAGGTCTTGGACTCTTACTCTGGCCTCATAGCTACTATCTTAACTCCTACTCTGGCCTCATAGCTACTCTCTTAACTCTTACTCTGGCCTCATAGCTACTGTCTTAACTCTCACTCTGGCCTAATAGCTACTGTCTTAACTCTTACTCTGGCCTCGTAGCTACTGTCTTAACTCTTACTCTGGCCTCATAGCTACTGTCTTAACTCTTACTGCGGCCTCATAGCTACTGTCTTAACTCTTACTCTGGCCTCATAGCTACTGTCTTAACTCTCACTCTGGCCTAATGGTTAAGGTCTTGGACTCTTACTCTGGCCTCATAGCTACTGTCTTAACTCTTACACTGGCCTCATAGCTACTGTCTTAACTCTTACTCTGTACTCTGACCTAATGGTTAAGGTCTTGGACTCTTACTCTGGCCTAATAGCTACTGTCTTAACTCTTACTCTGGCCTAATAGCTACTGTCTTAACTCTTACTCTGGCCTCATAGCTACTGTCTTAACTCTTACTCTGGCCTAATGGTTAAGGTCTTGAACTCTTACTCTGGCCTAATAGCTACTGTCTTAACTCTTACTCTGGCCTAATAGCTACTGTCTTAACTCTTACTCTGGCCTAATAGCTACTGTCTTAACTCTTACTCTGGCCTCATAGCTACTGTCTTAATTCTTACTCTGGCCTCATAGCTACTGTCTTAATTCTTACTCTGGCCTCATAGCTACTGTCTTAACTCTTACTCTGGCCTAATAGTTAAGGTCTTGGACTCTTACTCTGGCCTAATAGCTACTGTCTTAACTCTTACTCTGGCCTAATGGTTAAGGTCTTGGACTCTTACTCTGGCCTCATAGCTACTGTCTTAACTCTTATTCTGGCCTAATAGCTACTGTCTTAACTCTTACTCTGGCCTCATAGCTACTGTCTTAACTCTTACTCTGACCTAATGGTTAAGGTCTTGGACTCTTACTCTGGCCTCATAGCTACTGTCTTAACTCTTACTCTGGCCTCGTAGCTACTGTCTTAACTCTTACTCTGGCCTCATAGCTACTGTCTTAACTCTTACTGTGGCCTCATAGCTACTGTCTTAACTCTTACTCTGGCCTCATAGCTACTGTCTTAACTCTCACTCTGGCCTAATGGTTAAGGTGTTGGACTCTTACTCTGGCCTCATAGCTACTGTCTTAACTCTTACACTGGCCTCATAGCTACTGTCTTAACTCTTACTCTGGCCTAATAGCTACTGTCTTAACTCTTATTCTGGCCTAATAGCTACTGTCTTAAATCTTACTCTGGCCTCATAGCTACTGTCTTAACTCTTACTCTGGCCTAATAGTTAAGGTATTGGACTCTTACTCTGGCCTCATAGCTACTGTCTTAACTCTTACTCTGGCCAAATGGTTAAGGTCTTGGACTCTTACTCTGGCCTCATAGCTACTGTCTTAACTCTTACTCTGGCCTAATAGCTACTGTCTTAACTCTTACTCTGGCCTCATAGCTACTGTCTTAACTCTTAGTCTGGCCTAATAGCTGCTGTCTTAACTCTTACTCTGGCCTAATGGTTAAGGTCTTGGACTCTTACTCAGGCCTTATAGCTACTGTCTTAACTCTTACTCTGGCCTACTAGCTACTGTCTTAACTCTTACTCTGGCCTCATAGCTACTGTCTTAACTCTTACTCTGGCCTCATAGCTACTGTCTTAACTCTTACTCTGGCCTCATAGCTACTGTCTTAACTGTTACTGTGGCCTCATAGCTACTGTCTTAACTCTCACTCTGGCCTCATAGCTACTGTCTTAACTCTTACTCTGGCCTAATGGTTAAGGTCTTGGACTCTTACTCTGGCCTAATAGCTACTGTCTTAACTCTTACTCTGGGCTAATAGCTACTGTCTTAACTCTTACTTAACTCTTACTCTGGCCTCATAGCTACTGTCTTAATTCTTACTCTGGCCTCATAGCTACTGTCTTAACTCTTACTCTGGCCTAATAGTTAAGGTCTTGGACTCTTACTCTGGCCTAATAGCTACTGTCTAAACTCTTACTCTGGCCTAATGGTTAAGGTCTTGGACTCATACTCTGGCCTCATAGCTACCGTCTTAACACTTATTCTGGCCTAATAGCTACTGTCTTAAATCTTACTCTGGCCTCATAGCTACTGTCTTAACTCTTACACTGGCCTAATAGTTAAGGTATTGGACTCTTACTCTGGCCTCATAGCTACTGTCTTAACTCTTACTCTGGCCGAATGGTTAAGGTCTTGGACTCTTACTCTGGCCTCATAGCTACTGTCTTAACTCTTACTCTGGCCTAATAGCTACTGTCTTAACTCTTACTCTGGCCTCATAGCTACTGTCTTAACTGTTACTGTGGCCTCATAGCTACTGTCTTAACTCTCACTCTGGCCTCATAGCTACTGTCTTAACTCTTACTCTGGCCTAATGGTTAAGGTCTTGGACTCTTACTCTGGCCTAATAGCTACTGTCTTAACTCTTACTCTGGGCTAATAGCTACTGTTTTAACTCTTACTCTGGCCTCATAGCTACTGTCTTAATTCTTACTCTGGCCTCATAGCTACTGTCTTAACTCTTACTCTGGCCTAATAGTTAAGGTCTTGGACTCTTACTCTGGCCTAATAGCTACTGTCTAAACTCTTACTCTGGCCTAATGGTTAAGGTCTTGGACTCTTACTCTGGCCTCATAGCTACTGTCTTAACTCTTACACTGGCCTCATAGCTACTGTCTTAACTCTTACTCTGGCCTAATGGTTAAGGTCTTGGACTCTTACTCTGGCCTAATAGCTACTGTCTTAACTCTTACTCTGGCCTAATAGCTACTGTATTAACCCTTACTCTGGCCTAATAGCTACTCTCTTAACTCTTACTCTGGCCTCATAGCTACTGTCTTAACTCTTACTCTGGCCTCATAGCTACTGTCTTAACTCTTACTCTGGCCTAATAGCTACTGTCTTAACTCTTACTCTGGCCTAATAGCTACTGTCTTAACTCTTACTCTGGCCTAATAGCTACTGTCTTAACTCTTACTCTGGGCTAATAGCTACTGTCTTAACTCTTACTCTGGCCTCATAGCTACTGTCTTAATTCTTACTCTGGCCTCATAGCTACTGTCTTAACTCTTACTCTGGCCTAATAGTTAAGGTCTTGGACTCTTACTCTGGCCTAATAGCTACTGTCTAAACTCTTACTCTGGCATAATGGTTAAGGTCTTGGACTCTTACTCTGGCCTCATATCTACTGTCTTAACTCTTATTCTGGCCTAATAGCTACTGTCTTAAATCTTACTCTGGCCTCATAGCTACTGTCTTAACTCTTACTCTGGCCTAATAGTTAAGGTATTGGACTCTTACTCTGGCCTCATAGCTACTGTCTTAACTCTTACTCTGGCCGAATGGTTAAGGTCTTGGACTCTTACTCTGGCCTCATAGCTACTGTCTTAACTCTTACTCTGGCCTAATAGCTACTGTCTTAACTCTTACTCTGGCCTCATAGCTACTGTCTTAACTCTTACTCTGGCCTAATAGCTGCTGTCTTAACTCTTACTCTGGCCTAATGGTTAAGGTCTTGGACTCTTACTCAGGCCTTATAGCTACTGTCTTAACTCTTACTCTGGCCTACTAGCTACTGTCTTAACTCTTACTCTGGCCTCATAGCTACTGTCTTAACTCTTACTCTGGCCTCATAGCTACTGTCTTAACTCTTACTCTGGCCTCATAGCTACTGTCTTAACTGTTACTGTGGCCTCATAGCTACTGTCTTAACTCTCACTCTGGCCTCATAGCTACTGTCTTAACTCTTACTCTGGCCTAATGGTTAAGGTCTTGGACTCTTACTCTGGCCTAATAGCTACTGTCTTAACTCTTACTCTGGCCTAATAGCTACTGTCTTAACTCTTACTCTGGGCTAATAGCTACTGTCTTAATTCTTACTCTGGCCTCATAGCTACTGTCTTAATTCTTACTCTGGCCTCATAGCTACTGTCTTAACTCTTACTCTGGCCTAATAGTTAAGGTCTTGGACTCTTACTCTGGCCTAATAGCTACTGTCTAAACTCTTACTCTGGCCTAATGGTTAAGGTCTTGGACTCATACTCTGGCCTCATAGCTACTGTCTTAACTCTTATTCTGGCCTAATAGCTACTGTCTTAAATCTTACTCTGGCCTCATAGCTACTGTCTTAACTCTTACTCTGGCCTAATAGTTAAGGTATTGGACTCTTACTCTGGCCTCATAGCTACTGTCTTAACTCTTACTCTGGCCGAATGGTTAAGGTCTTGGACTCTTACTCTGGCCTCATAGCTACTGTCTTAACTCTTACTCTGGCCTAATAGCTACTGTCTTAACTCTTACTCTGGCCTCATAGCTACTGTCTTAACTCTTACTCTGGCCTAATAGCTGCTGTCTTAACTCTTACTCTGGCCTAATGGTTAAGGTCTTGGACTCTTACTCAGGCCTTATAGCTACTGTCTTAACTCTTACTCTGGCCTACTAGCTACTGTCTTAACTCTTACTCTGGCCTAATAGCTACTGTCTTAACTCTTACCCTGGCCTCATAGCTACTGTCTTAACTCTTACTCTGGCCTCATAGCTACTGTCTGAACTCTTACTCTGGCCTCATAGCTACTGTCTTAACTGTTACTGTGGCCTCATAGCTACTGTCTTAACTCTCACTCTGGCCTCATAGCTACTGTCTTAACTCTTACTCTGGCCTAATGGTTAAGGTCTTGGACTCTTACTCTGGCCTCATAGCTACTGTCTTAACTCTTACTCTGGCCTCATAGCTACTGTCTTAACTCTTACTCTGGCCTAATGGTTAAGGTCTTGGACTCTTACTCTGGCTTAATAGCTACTGTCTTAACTCTTACTCTGGCCGAATAGCTACTGTCTTAACTCTTACTCTGGCCTAATAGCTACTGTCTTAACTCTTACTCTGGCCTCATAGCTACTGTCTTAACTCTTACTCTGGCCTAATGGTTAAGGTCTTGGACTCTTACTCTGGCCTCATAGCTACTGTCTTAACTCTTACTCTGGCCTCATAGCTACTGTCTTAACTCTTACTCTGGCCTCATAGCTACTGTCTTAACTCTTACTCTGGCCTAATGGTTAAGGTCTTGGACTCTTACTCTGGCCTAATAGCTACTGTCTTAACTCTTACTCTGGCCTAATAGCAACTGTCTTAACTCTTACTCTGGCCTCATAGCTACTGTCTTAACTATTACTCTGGCCTAATAGCTACTGTCTTAACTCTTACTCTGGCCTAATGGTTAAGGTCTTGGACTCTTACTCTGGCCTCATAGCTACTGTCTTAACTCTTACTCTGGCCTAATAGCTACTGTCTTAACTCTTACTCTGGCCTCATAGCTACTGTCTTAACTCTTACTCTGGCCTAATGGTTAAGGTCTTGGACTCTTACTCTGGCCTCATAGCTACTATCTTAACTCCTACTCTGGCCTCATAGCTACTCTCTTAACTCTTACTCTGGCCTCATAGCTACTGTCTTAACTCTCACTCTGGCCTAATAGCTACTGTCTTAACTCTTACTCTGGCCTCGTAGCTACTGTCTTAACTCTTACTCTGGCCTCATAGCTACTGTCTTAACTCTTACTGCGGCCTCATAGCTACTGTCTTAACTCTTACACTGGCCTCATAGCTACTGTCTTAACTCTTACTCTGGCCTAATAGCTACTGTCTTAACTCTTATTCTGGCCTAATAGCTACTGTCTTAAATCTTACTCTGGCCTCATAGCTACTGTCTTAACTCTTACTCTGGCCTAATAGTTAAGGTATTGGACTCTTACTCTGGCCTCATAGCTACTGTCTTAACTCTTACTCTGGCCAAATGGTTAAGGTCTTGGACTCTTACTCTGGCCTCATAGCTACTGTCTTAACTCTTACTCTGGCCTAATAGCTACTGTCTTAACTCTTACTCTGGCCTCATAGCTACTGTCTTAACTCTTAGTCTGGCCTAATAGCTGCTGTCTTAACTCTTACTCTGGCCTAATGGTTAAGGTCTTGGACTCTTACTCAGGCCTTATAGCTACTGTCTTAACTCTTACTCTGGCCTACTAGCTACTGTCTTAACTCTTACTCTGGCCTCATAGCTACTGTCTTAACTCTTACTCTGGCCTCATAGCTACTGTCTTAACTCTTACTCTGGCCTCATAGCTACTGTCTTAACTGTTACTGTGGCCTCATAGCTACTGTCTTAACTCTCACTCTGGCCTCATAGCTACTGTCTTAACTCTTACTCTGGCCTAATGGTTAAGGTCTTGGACTCTTACTCTGGCCTAATAGCTACTGTCTTAACTCTTACTCTGGGCTAATAGCTACTGTCTTAACTCTTACTTAACTCTTACTCTGGCCTCATAGCTACTGTCTTAATTCTTACTCTGGCCTCATAGCTACTGTCTTAACTCTTACTCTGGCCTAATAGTTAAGGTCTTGGACTCTTACTCTGGCCTAATAGCTACTGTCTAAACTCTTACTCTGGCCTAATGGTTAAGGTCTTGGACTCATACTCTGGCCTCATAGCTACCGTCTTAACACTTATTCTGGCCTAATAGCTACTGTCTTAAATCTTACTCTGGCCTCATAGCTACTGTCTTAACTCTTACACTGGCCTAATAGTTAAGGTATTGGACTCTTACTCTGGCCTCATAGCTACTGTCTTAACTCTTACTCTGGCCGAATGGTTAAGGTCTTGGACTCTTACTCTGGCCTCATAGCTACTGTCTTAACTCTTACTCTGGCCTAATAGCTACTGTCTTAACTCTTACTCTGGCCTCATAGCTACTGTCTTAACTGTTACTGTGGCCTCATAGCTACTGTCTTAACTCTCACTCTGGCCTCATAGCTACTGTCTTAACTCGTACTCTGGCCTAATGGTTAAGGTCTTGGACTCTTACTCTGGCCTAATAGCTTCTGTCTTAACTCTTACTCTGGGCTAATAGCTACTGTTTTAACTCTTACTCTGGCCTCATAGCTACTGTCTTAATTCTTACTCTGGCCTCATAGCTACTGTCTTAACTCTTACTCTGGCCTAATAGTTAAGGTCTTGGACTCTTACTCTGGCCTAATAGCTACTGTCTAAACTCTTACTCTGGCCTAATGGTTAAGGTCTTGGACTCTTACTCTGGCCTCATAGCTACTGTCTTAACTCTTACACTGGCCTCATAGCTACTGTCTTAACTCTTACTCTGGCCTAATGGTTAAGGTCTTGGACTCTTACTCTGGCCTAATAGCTACTGTCTTAACTCTTACTCTGGCCTAATAGCTACTGTATTAACCCTTACTCTGGCCTAATAGCTACTCTCTTAACTCTTACTCTGGCCTCATAGCTACTGTCTTAACTCTTACTCTGGCCTCATAGCTACTGTCTTAACTCTTACTCTGGCCTAATAGCTACTGTCTTAACTCTTACTCTGGCCTAATAGCTACTGTCTTAACTCTTACTCTGGCCTAATAGCTACTGTCTTAACTCTTACTCTGGGCTAATAGCTACTGTCTTAACTCTTACTCTGGCCTCATAGCTACTGTCTTAATTCTTACTCTGGCCTCATAGCTACTGTCTTAACTCTTACTCTGGCCTAATAGTTAAGGTCTTGGACTCTTACTCTGGCCTAATAGCTACTGTCTAAACTCTTACTCTGGCATAATGGTTAAGGTCTTGGACTCTTACTCTGGCCTCATATCTACTGTCTTAACTCTTATTCTGGCCTAATAGCTACTGTCTTAAATCTTACTCTGGCCTCATAGCTACTGTCTTAACTCTTACTCTGGCCTAATAGTTAAGGTATTGGACTCTTACTCTGGCCTCATAGCTACTGTCTTAACTCTTACTCTGGCCGAATGGTTAAGGTCTTGGACTCTTACTCTGGCCTCATAGCTACTGTCTTAACTCTTACTCTGGCCTAATAGCTACTGTCTTAACTCTTACTCTGGCCTCATAGCTACTGTCTTAACTCTTACTCTGGCCTAATAGCTGCTGTCTTAACTCTTACTCTGGCCTAATGGTTAAGGTCTTGGACTCTTACTCAGGCCTTATAGCTACTGTCTTAACTCTTACTCTGGCCTACTAGCTACTGTCTTAACTCTTACTCTGGCCTCATAGCTACTGTCTTAACTCTTACTCTGGCCTCATAGCTACTGTCTTAACTCTTACTCTGGCCTCATAGCTACTGTCTTAACTGTTACTGTGGCCTCATAGCTACTGTCTTAACTCTCACTCTGGCCTCATAGCTACTGTCTTAACTCTTACTCTGGCCTAATGGTTAAGGTCTTGGACTCTTACTCTGGCCTAATAGCTACTGTCTTAACTCTTACTCTGGCCTAATAGCTACTGTCTTAACTCTTACTCTGGGCTAATAGCTACTGTCTTAATTCTTACTCTGGCCTCATAGCTACTGTCTTAATTCTTACTCTGGCCTCATAGCTACTGTCTTAACTCTTACTCTGGCCTAATAGTTAAGGTCTTGGACTCTTACTCTGGCCTAATAGCTACTGTCTAAACTCTTACTCTGGCCTAATGGTTAAGGTCTTGGACTCATACTCTGGCCTCATAGCTACTGTCTTAACTCTTATTCTGGCCTAATAGCTACTGTCTTAAATCTTACTCTGGCCTCATAGCTACTGTCTTAACTCTTACTCTGGCCTAATAGTTAAGGTATTGGACTCTTACTCTGGCCTCATAGCTACTGTCTTAACTCTTACTCTGGCCGAATGGTTAAGGTCTTGGACTCTTACTCTGGCCTCATAGCTACTGTCTTAACTCTTACTCTGGCCTAATAGCTACTGTCTTAACTCTTACTCTGGCCTCATAGCTACTGTCTTAACTCTTACTCTGGCCTAATAGCTGCTGTCTTAACTCTTACTCTGGCCTAATGGTTAAGGTCTTGGACTCTTACTCAGGCCTTATAGCTACTGTCTTAACTCTTACTCTGGCCTACTAGCTACTGTCTTAACTCTTACTCTGGCCTAATAGCTACTGTCTTAACTCTTACCCTGGCCTCATAGCTACTGTCTTAACTCTTACTCTGGCCTCATAGCTACTGTCTGAACTCTTACTCTGGCCTCATAGCTACTGTCTTAACTGTTACTGTGGCCTCATAGCTACTGTCTTAACTCTCACTCTGGCCTCATAGCTACTGTCTTAACTCTTACTCTGGCCTAATGGTTAAGGTCTTGGACTCTTACTCTGGCCTCATAGCTACTGTCTTAACTCTTACTCTGGCCTCATAGCTACTGTCTTAACTCTTACTCTGGCCTAATGGTTAAGGTCTTGGACTCTTACTCTGGCTTAATAGCTACTGTCTTAACTCTTACTCTGGCCGAATAGCTACTGTCTTAACTCTTACTCTGGCCTAATAGCTACTGTCTTAACTCTTACTCTGGCCTCATAGCTACTGTCTTAACTCTTACTCTGGCCTAATGGTTAAGGTCTTGGACTCTTACTCTGGCCTCATAGCTACTGTCTTAACTCTTACTCTGGCCTCATAGCTACTGTCTTAACTCTTACTCTGGCCTCATAGCTACTGTCTTAACTCTTACTCTGGCCTAATGGTTAAGGTCTTGGACTCTTACTCTGGCCTAATAGCTACTGTCTTAACTCTTACTCTGGCCTAATAGCAACTGTCTTAACTCTTACTCTGGCCTCATAGCTACTGTCTTAACTATTACTCTGGCCTAATAGCTACTGTCTTAACTCTTACTCTGGCCTAATGGTTAAGGTCTTGGACTCTTACTCTGGCCTCATAGCTACTGTCTTAACTCTTACTCTGGCCTAATAGCTACTGTCTTAACTCTTACTCTGGCCTCATAGCTACTGTCTTAACTCTTACTCTGGCCTAATGGTTAAGGTCTTGGACTCTTACTCTGGCCTCATAGCTACTATCTTAACTCCTACTCTGGCCTCATAGCTACTCTCTTAACTCTTACTCTGGCCTCATAGCTACTGTCTTAACTCTCACTCTGGCCTAATAGCTACTGTCTTAACTCTTACTCTGGCCTCGTAGCTACTGTCTTAACTCTTACTCTGGCCTCATAGCTACTGTCTTAACTCTTACTGCGGCCTCATAGCTACTGTCTTAACTCTTACTCTGGCCTCATAGCTACTGTCTTAACTCTTACTCTGGCCTCATAGCTACTGTCTTAACTCTTACTCTGGCCTAATAGCTACTGTCTTAACTCTTACTCTGGCCTCATAGCTACTGTCTTAACTCTTACTCTGGCCTCATAGATACTGTCTTAACTCTTACTCTGGCCTAATGGTTAAGGTATTGGACTCTTACTCTGGCCTAATAGCTACTGTCTTAACTCTTACTCTGGCCTAATAGCTACTGTCTTAACTCTTACTCTGGCCTCATAGCTACTGTCTTAACTCTCACTCTGGCCTAATGGTTAAGGTCTTGGACTCTTACTCTGGCCTCATAGCTACTGTCTTAACTCTTACTCTGGCCTCATAGCTACTGTCTTAACTCTTACTCGGCCTTATAGCTACTGTCTTACCTCTTACTCTGGCCTCATAGCTACTGTCTTAACTCTTACTCTGGCCTAATAGCTACTGACTTAACTCCTACTCTGGCCTCATAGCTACTGTCTTAACTCTTACTCTGGCCTAATAGCTGCTGTCTTAACTCTTACTCTGGCCTAATAGCTACTGTCTTAACTCTTACTCTGGCCTCATAGCTACTGTCTTAATTCTTACTCTGGCCTCGTAGCTACAGTCTTAATTCTTACTCTGGCCTCATATCTACTGTCTTAACTCTTACTCTGGCCTAATAGTTAAGGTCTTGGACTCTTACTCTGGCCTAATAGCTACTGTCTTAACTCTTACTCTGGCCTAATGGTTAAGATATTGGACTCTTACTCTGGCCTCATAGCTACTGTCTTAACTCTTATTCTGGCCTAATGGCTACTGTCTTAACTCTTACTCTGGCCTCATAGCTACTGTCTTAACTCTTACTCTGGCCTAATGGTTAAGGTCTTGGACTCTTACTCTGGCCTCATAGCTACTGTCTTACCTCTTACTCTGGCCTAATAGTTAAGGTCTTGGACTCTTACTCTGGCCTCATAGCTACTGTCTTAACTCTTACTCTGGCCTAATGGTTAAGGTCTTGGACTCTTACTCTGGCCTCATAGCTACTGTCTTAACTCTTACTCTGGCCTCATAGCTACTGTCTTAACTCTTACTCTGGCCTAATGGTTAAGGTCTTGGACTCTTACTCTGGCCTCATAGCTACTGTCTTAACTCTTACTCTGGCCTAATAGCTACTGTCTTAACTATTACTCTGGCCTCATAGCTACTGTCTTAACTCTTACTGTGGCCTCATAGCTACTGTCTTAACTCTTACTCTGGCCTTATAGCTACTGTCTTAACTCTTACTCTGACCTAATGGTTAAGGTCTTGGACTTTTACTCTGGCCTCATAGCTACTGTCTTAACTCTTACTCTGGCCTCATAGCTACTGTCTTAACTCTTACTCTGGCCTAATGGTTAAGGTCTTGGACTCTTACTCTGGCCTAATAGCTACTGACTTAACTCTTACTCTGGCCTAATAGCTACTGTCTTAACTCTTACTCTGGCCTCATAGCTACTGTCTTAACTCTCAATCTGGCCTAATGGTTAAGGTCTTGGACTCTTACTCTGGCCTCATAGCTACTGTCTTAACTCTTACACTGGCCTCATAGCTACTGTCTTAACTCTTACTCTGGCCTAATGGTTAAGGTCTTGGACTCTTACTCTGGCCTAATAGCTACTGTCTTAACTCTTACTCTGGCCTAATAGCTACTGTCTTAACTCTTACTCTGGCCTCATAGCTACCGTCTTAACTCTTACTCTGGCCTCATAGCTACTGTCTTAACTCTTACTCTGGCCTAATGGTTAAGGACTTGGACTCTTACTCTGGCCTAATGGCTACTGTCTTAACTCTTACTCTGGCCTAATAGCTACTGTCTTAACTCTTACTCTGGCCTAATAGCTACTGTCTTAACTCTTACTCTGGCCTCATAGCTACTGTCTTAATTCTTACTCTGGCCTCATAGCTACTGTCTTAACTCTTACTCTGGCCTAATAGTTAAGGTCTTGGACTCTTACTCTGGCCTAATAGCTACTGTCTTAACTCTTACTCTGGCCTAATGGTTAAGATATTGGACTCTTACTCTGGCCTCATAGCTACTGTCTTAACTCTTATTCTGGCCTAATGGCTACTGTCTTAACTCTTACTCTGGCCTCATAGCTACTGTCTTAACTCTTACTCTGGCCTAATGGTTAAGGTCTTGGACTCTTACTCTGGCCTCATAGCTACTGTCTTACCTCTTACTCTGGCCTAATAGTTAAGGTCTTGGACTCTTACTCTGGCCTCATAGCTACTGTCTTAACTCTTACTCTGGCCTAATGGTTAAGGTCTTGGACTCCTACTCTGGCCTCATAGCTACTGTCTTAACTCTTACTCTGGCCTCATAGCTACTGTCTTAACTCTTACTCTGGCCTAATGGTTAAGGTCTTGGACTCTTACTCTGGCCTCATAGCTACTGTCTTAACTCTTACTCTGGCCTAATAGCTACTGTCTTAACTATTACTCTGGCCTCATAGCTACTGTCTTAACTCTTACTGTGGCCTCATAGCTACTGTCTTAACTCTTACTCTGGCCTTATAGCTACTGTCCTAACTCTTACTCTGACCTAATGGTTAAGGTCTTGGACTTTTACTCTGGCCTCATAGCTACTGTCTTAACTCTTACACTGGCCTCATAGCTACTGTCTTAACTCTTACTCTGGCCTAATGGTTAAGGTCTTGGACTCTTACTCTGGCCTAATAGCTACTGACTTAACTCTTACTATGGCCTAATAGCTACTGTCTTAACTCTTACTCTGGCCTCATAGCTACTGTCTTAACTCTCAATCTGGCCTAATGGTTAAGGTCTTGGACTCTTACTCTGGCCTCATAGCTACTGTCTTAACTCTTACACTGGCCTCATAGCTACTGTCTTAACTCTTACTCTGGCCTAATGGTTAAGGTCTTGGACTCTTACTCTGGCCTAATAGCTACTGTCTTAACTCTTACTCTGGCCTAATAGCTACTGTCTTAACTCTTACTCTGGCCTCATAGCTACCGTCTTAACTCTTACTCTGGCCTCATAGCTACTGTCTTAACTCTTACTCTGGCCTAATGGTTAAGGACTTGGACTCTTACTCTGGCCTAATGGCTACTGTCTTAACTCTTACTCTGGCCTAATAGCTACTGTCTTAACTCTTACTCTGGCCTAATAGCTACTGTCTTAACTCTTACTCTGGCCTCATAGCTACTGTCTTAATTCTTACTCTGGCCTCATAGCTACTGTCTTAACTCTTACTCTGGCCTAATAGTTAAGGTCTTGGACTCTTACTCTGGCCTAATAGCTACTGTCTTAACTCTTACTCTGGCCTAATGGTTAAGGTCTTGGACTCTTACTCTGGCCTCATAGCTACTGTCTTAACTCTTATTCTGGCCTAATAGCTACTGTCTTAACTCTTACTCTGGCCTCATAGCTACTGTCTTAACTCTTACTCTGGCCTAATGGTTAAGGTCTTGGACTCTTACTCTGGCCTCATAGCTACTGTCTTAACTCTTACTCTGGCCTAATGGTTAAGGTCTTGGACTCTTACTCTGGCCTCATAGCTACTGCCTTAACTCTTACTCTGGCCTAATAGCTACTGTCTTAACTCTTACTCTGGCCTAATAGCTACTGTCTTAACTCTTACTCTGGCCTAATGGTTAAGGTCTTGGACTCTTACTCTGGCCTCATAGCTACTGTCTTAACTCTTACTCTGGCCTCATAGCTACTGTCTTAACTCTTACTCTGGCCTCATAGCTACTGTCTTAACTCTTACTCTGGCCTAGTAGCTACTGTCTTAACTCTTACTCTGGCCTAATAGCTACTGTCTTAACTTTTACTCTGGCCTCAAAGCTACTGTCTTAACTCTTACTGTGGCCTCATAGCTACTGTCTTAACTCTTACTCTGGCCTAATGGTTAAGGTCTTGGACTCTTACTCTGGCCTAATAGCTACTGTCTTAACTCTTACTCTGGCCTAATAGCTACTGTCTTAACTCTTACTCTGGCCTCATAGCTACTGTCTTAACTCTCACTCTGGCCTAATGGTTAAGGTCTTGGACTCTTACTCTGGCCTCATAGCTTCTGTCTTAACTCTTACTCTGGCCTCATAGCTACTGTCTTAACTCTTACTCGGCCTTATAGCTACTGTCTTACCTCTTACTCTGGCCTCATAGCTACTGTCTTAACTCTTACTCTGGCCTAATAGCTACTGTCTTAACTCTTACTCTGGCCTCATAGCTACTGTCTTAACTCTTACTCTGGCCTAATAGCTGCTGTCTTAACTCTTACTCTGGCCTAATAGCTACTGTCTTAACTCTTACTCTGGCCTCATAGCTACTGTCTTAACTCTTACTCTGGCCTAATAGCTTCTGTCTTTACTCTTACTCAGGCCTCATAGCTACTGTCTTAACTCTTACTCTGGCCTAATGGTTAAGGTCTTGGACTCTTACTCTGGCCTCATAGCTACTGTATTAACTCTTACTCTGGCCTCATAGCTACTGTCTTAACTCTTACTCGGCCTTATAGCTACTGTCTTACCTCTTACTCTGGCCTCATAGCTACTGTCTTAACTCTTACTCTGGCCTAATAGCTACTGTCTTAACTCTTACTCTGGCCTCATAGCTACTGTCTTAACTCTTACTCTGGACTAATAGCTGCTGTCTTAACTCTTACTCTGGCCTAATAGCTACTGTATTAACTCTTACTCTGGCCTCATAGCTACTGTCTTAACTCTTACTCTGGCCTAATGGTTAAGGTCTTGGACTCTTACTCTGGCCTCATAGCTACTGTCTTAAATCTTACTCTGGCCTAATGGTTAAGGTCTTGGACTCTTACTCTGGCCTCATAGCTACTGTCTTAACTCTTATTCTGGCCTCATAGCTACTGTCTTAACTCTTACTCTGGCCTAATAGCTACTGTCTTAACTCTTACTCTGGCCTCATAGCTACTGTATTAACTCTTACTCTGGCCTCATAGCTACTGTCTTAACTCTTACTCTGGCCTAATGGTTAAGGTCTTGGACTCTTACTCTGGCCTAATAGCTACTGTCTTAACTCTTACTCTGGCCTAATAGCTACTGTCTTAACTCTTACTCTGGCCTCATAGCTAATGTCTTAACTCTCACTCTGGCCTAATGGTTAAGGTCTTGGACTCTTACTCTGGACTCATAGCTACTGTCTTAACTCTTACTCTGGCCTCATAGCTACTGTCTTAACTCTTACTCGGCCTTATAGCTACTGTCTTACCTCTTACTCTGGCCTCATAGCTACTGTCTTAACTCTTACTCTGGCCTAATAGCTACTGTCTTAACTCTTACTCTGGCCTCATAGCTACTGTCTTAACTCTTACTCTGGCCTAATAGCTGCTGTCTTAACTCTTACTCTGGCCTAATAGCTACTGTCTTAACTCTTACTCTGGCCTCATAGCTACTGTCTTAACTCTTACTCTGGCCTAATGGTTAAGGTCTTGGACTCTTACTCTGGCCTCATAGCTACTGTCTTAAATCTTACTCTGGCCTAATGGTTAAGGTCTTGGACTCTTCCTCTGGCCTAATAGCTACGGTCTTAACTCTTACTCTGGCCTAATAGCTACTGTCTTAACTCTTACTCTGGCCTCATAGCTACTGTCTTAACTCTTACTCTGGCCTAATGGTTAAGGTCTTGGACTCTTACTCTGGCCTCATAGCTACTATCTTAACTCCTACTCTGGCCTCATAGCTACTCTCTTAACTCTTACTCTGGCCTCATAGCTACTGTCTTAACTCTTACTCTGGCCTAATAGCTACTGTCTTAACTCTTACTCTGGCCTCGTAGCTACTGTCTTAACTCTTACTCTGGCCTCATAGCTACTGTCTTAACTCTTACTGTGGCCTCATAGCTACTGTCTTAACTCTTACTCTGGCCTCATAGCTACTGTCTTAACTCTCACTCTGGCCTAATGGTTAAGGTCTTGGACTCTTACTCTGGCCTCATAGCTACTGTCTTAACTCTTACACTGGCCTCATAGCTACTGTCTTAACTCTTACTGTGGCCTCATAGCTACTGTCTTAACTCTTACTCTGGCCTCATAGCTACTGTCTTAACTCTCAATCTGGCCTAATGGTTAAGGTCTTGGACTCTTACTCTGGCCTCATAGCTACTGTCTTAACTCTTACACTGGCCTAATAGCTACTGTCTTAACTCTTACTCTGGCCTCATAGCTACTGTCTTAATTCTTACTCTGGCCTCATAGCTACTGTCTTAACTCTTACTCTGGCCTAATAGTTAAGGTCTTGGACTCTTACTCTGGCCTAATAGCTACTGTCTTAACTCTTACTCTGGCCTAATGGTTAAGGTCTTGGACTCTTACTCTGGCCTCATAGCTACTGTCTTAACTCTTATTCTGGCCTAATAGCTACTGTCTTAACTCTTACTCTGGCCTCATAGCTACTGTCTTAACTCTTACTCTGGCCTAATGGTTAAGGTCTTGGACTCTTACTCTGGCCTCATAGCTACTGTCTTAACTCTTACTCTGGCCTAATGGTTAAGGTCTTGGACTCTTACTCTGGCCTCATAGCTACTGCCTTAACTCTTACTCTGGCCTAATAGCTACTGTCTTAACTCTTACTCTGGCCTAATAGCTACTGTCTTAACTCTTACTCTGGCCTAATGGTTAAGGTCTTGGACTCTTACTCTGGCCTCATAGCTACTGTCTTAACTCTTACTCTGGCCTCATAGCTACTGTCTTAACTCTTACTCTGGCCTCATAGCTACTGTCTTAACTCTTACTCTGGCCTAGTAGCTACTGTCTTAACTCTTACTCTGGCCTAATAGCTACTGTCTTAACTTTTACTCTGGCCTCAAAGCTACTGTCTTAACTCTTACTGTGGCCTCATAGCTACTGTCTTAACTCTTACTCTGGCCTAATGGTTAAGGTCTTGGACTCTTACTCTGGCCTAATAGCTACTGTCTTAACTCTTACTCTGGCCTAATAGCTACTGTCTTAACTCTTACTCTGGCCTCATAGCTACTGTCTTAACTCTCACTCTGGCCTAATGGTTAAGGTCTTGGACTCTTACTCTGGCCTCATAGCTTCTGTCTTAACTCTTACTCTGGCCTCATAGCTACTGTCTTAACTCTTACTCGGCCTTATAGCTACTGTCTTACCTCTTACTCTGGCCTCATAGCTACTGTCTTAACTCTTACTCTGGCCTAATAGCTACTGTCTTAACTCTTACTCTGGCCTCATAGCTACTGTCTTAACTCTTACTCTGGCCTAATAGCTGCTGTCTTAACTCTTACTCTGGCCTAATAGCTACTGTCTTAACTCTTACTCTGGCCTCATAGCTACTGTCTTAACTCTTACTCTGGCCTAATAGCTTCTGTCTTTACTCTTACTCAGGCCTCATAGCTACTGTCTTAACTCTTACTCTGGCCTAATGGTTAAGGTCTTGGACTCTTACTCTGGCCTCATAGCTACTGTATTAACTCTTACTCTGGCCTCATAGCTACTGTCTTAACTCTTACTCGGCCTTATAGCTACTGTCTTACCTCTTACTCTGGCCTCATAGCTACTGTCTTAACTCTTACTCTGGCCTAATAGCTACTGTCTTAACTCTTACTCTGGCCTCATAGCTACTGTCTTAACTCTTACTCTGGACTAATAGCTGCTGTCTTAACTCTTACTCTGGCCTAATAGCTACTGTATTAACTCTTACTCTGGCCTCATAGCTACTGTCTTAACTCTTACTCTGGCCTAATGGTTAAGGTCTTGGACTCTTACTCTGGCCTCATAGCTACTGTCTTAAATCTTACTCTGGCCTAATGGTTAAGGTCTTGGACTCTTACTCTGGCCTCATAGCTACTGTCTTAACTCTTATTCTGGCCTCATAGCTACTGTCTTAACTCTTACTCTGGCCTAATAGCTACTGTCTTAACTCTTACTCTGGCCTCATAGCTACTGTATTAACTCTTACTCTGGCCTCATAGCTACTGTCTTAACTCTTACTCTGGCCTAATGGTTAAGGTCTTGGACTCTTACTCTGGCCTAATAGCTACTGTCTTAACTCTTACTCTGGCCTAATAGCTACTGTCTTAACTCTTACTCTGGCCTCATAGCTAATGTCTTAACTCTCACTCTGGCCTAATGGTTAAGGTCTTGGACTCTTACTCTGGACTCATAGCTACTGTCTTAACTCTTACTCTGGCCTCATAGCTACTGTCTTAACTCTTACTCGGCCTTATAGCTACTGTCTTACCTCTTACTCTGGCCTCATAGCTACTGTCTTAACTCTTACTCTGGCCTAATAGCTACTGTCTTAACTCTTACTCTGGCCTCATAGCTACTGTCTTAACTCTTACTCTGGCCTAATAGCTGCTGTCTTAACTCTTACTCTGGCCTAATAGCTACTGTCTTAACTCTTACTCTGGCCTCATAGCTACTGTCTTAACTCTTACTCTGGCCTAATGGTTAAGGTCTTGGACTCTTACTCTGGCCTCATAGCTACTGTCTTAAATCTTACTCTGGCCTAATGGTTAAGGTCTTGGACTCTTCCTCTGGCCTAATAGCTACGGTCTTAACTCTTACTCTGGCCTAATAGCTACTGTCTTAACTCTTACTCTGGCCTCATAGCTACTGTCTTAACTCTTACTCTGGCCTAATGGTTAAGGTCTTGGACTCTTACTCTGGCCTCATAGCTACTATCTTAACTCCTACTCTGGCCTCATAGCTACTCTCTTAACTCTTACTCTGGCCTCATAGCTACTGTCTTAACTCTTACTCTGGCCTAATAGCTACTGTCTTAACTCTTACTCTGGCCTCGTAGCTACTGTCTTAACTCTTACTCTGGCCTCATAGCTACTGTCTTAACTCTTACTGTGGCCTCATAGCTACTGTCTTAACTCTTACTCTGGCCTCATAGCTACTGTCTTAACTCTCACTCTGGCCTAATGGTTAAGGTCTTGGACTCTTACTCTGGCCTCATAGCTACTGTCTTAACTCTTACACTGGCCTCATAGCTACTGTCTTAACTCTTACTCTGTACTCTGACCTAATGGTTAAGGTCTTGGACTCTTACTCTGGCCTAATAGCTACTGTCTTAACTCTTACTCTGGCCTAATAGCTACTGTCTTAACTCTTACTCTGGCCTCATAGCTACTGTCTTAACTCTTACTCTGGCCTAATGGTTAAGGTCTTGGACTCTTACTCTGGCCTAATAGCTACTGTCTTAACTCTTACTCTGGCCTAATAGCTACTGTCTTAACTCTTACTCTGGCCTAATAGCTACTGTCTTAACTCTTACACTGGCCTCATAGCTACTGTCTTAATTCTTACTCTGGCCTCATAGCTACTGTCTTAATTCTTACTCTGGCCTCATAGCTACTGTCTTAACTCTTACTCTGGCCTAATAGTTAAGGTCTTGGACTCTTACTCTGGCCTAATAGCTACTGTCTTAACTCTTACTCTGGCCTAATGGTTAAGGTCTTGGACTCTTACTCTGGCCTCATAGCTACTGTCTTAACTCTTATTGTGGCCTAATAGCTACTGTCTTAACTCTTACTCTGGCCTCATAGCTACTGTCTTAACTCTTACTCTGACCTAATGGTTAAGGTCTTGGACTCTTACTCTGGCCTCATAGCTACTGTCTTAACTCTTACTCTGGCCTCGTAGCTACTGTCTTAACTCTTACTCTGGCCTCATAGCTACTGTCTTAACTCTTACTGTGGCCTGATAGCTACTGTCTTAACTCTTACTCTGGCCTCATAGCTACTGTCTTAACTCTCACTCTGGCCTAATGGTTAAGGTCTTGGACTCTTACTCTGGCCTCATAGCTACTGTCTTAACTCTTACACTGGCCTCATAGCTACTGTCTTAACTCTTACTCTGTACTCTGACCTAATGGTTAAGGTCTTGGACTCTTACTCTGGCCTAATAGCTACTGTCTTAACTCTTACTCTGGCCTAATAGCTACTGTCTTAACTCTTACTCTGGCCTCATAGCTACTGTCTTAACTCTTACTCTGGCCTAATGGTTAAGGTCTTGGACTCTTACTCTGGCCTAATAGCTACTGTCTTAACTCTTACTCTGGCCTAATAGCTACTGTCTTAACTCTTACTCTGGCCTAATAGCTACTGTCTTAACTCTTACTCTGGCCTCATAGCTACTGTCTTAACTCTTACTCTGGCCTAATGGTTAAGGTCTTGGACTCTTACTCTGGCCTCATAGCTACTGTCTTAACTCTTATTCTGGCCTCATAGCTACTGTCTTAACTCTTACTCTGGCCTCATAGCTACTGTCTTAACTCTTACTCTGGCCTAATAGCTACTGTCTTAACTCTTACTCTGGCCTCATAGCTACTGTCTTAACTCTTACTCTGGCCTCATAGATACTGTCTTAACTCTTACTCTGGCCTAATGGTTAAGGTATTGGACTCTTACTCTGGCCTAATAGCTACTGTCTTAACTCTTACTCTGGCCTAATAGCTACTGTCTTAACTCTTACTCTGGCCTCATAGCTACTGTCTTAACTCTCACTCTGGCCTAATGGTTAAGGTCTTGGACTCTTACTCTGGCCTCATAGCTACTGTCTTAACTCTTACTCTGGCCTCATAGCTACTGTCTTAACTCTTACTCGGCCTTATAGCTACTGTCTTACCTCTTACTCTGGCCTCATAGCTACTGTCTTAACTCTTACTCTGGCCTAATAGCTACTGACTTAACTCTTACTCTGGCCTCATAGCTACTGTCTTAACTCTTACTCTGGCCTAATAGCTGCTGTCTTAACTCTTACTCTGGCCTAATAGCTACTGTCTTAACTCTTACTCTGGCCTCATAGCTACTGTCTTAACTCTTACTCTGGCCTAATGGTTAAGGTCTTGGACTCTTACTCTGGCCTCATAGCTACTGTCTTAACTCTTACTCTGGCCTCATAGCTACTGTCTTAACTCTTACTCTGGCCTAATGGTTAAGGTCTTGGACTCTTACTCTGGCCTCATAGCTACTGTCTTAACTCTTACTCTGGCCTAATAGCTACTGTCTTAACTATTACTCTGGCCTCATAGCTACTGTCTTAACTCTTACTGTGGCCTCATAGCTACTGTCTTAACTCTTACTCTGGCCTTATAGCTACTGTCTTAACTCTTACTCTGACCTAATGGTTAAGGTCTTGGACTTTTACTCTGGCCTCATAGCTACTGTCTTAACTCTTACTCTGGCCTCATAGCTACTGTCTTAACTCTTACTCTGGCCTAATGGTTAAGGTCTTGGACTCTTACTCTGGCCTAATAGCTACTGACTTAACTCTTACTCTGGCCTAATAGCTACTGTCTTAACTCTTACTCTGGCCTCATAGCTACTGTCTTAACTCTCAATCTGGCCTAATGTTTAAGGTCTTGGACTCTTACTCTGGCCTCATAGCTACTGTCTTAACTCTTACACTGGCCTCATAGCTACTGTCTTAACTCTTACTCTGGCCTAATGGTTAAGGTCTTGGACTCTTACTCTGGCCTAATAGCTACTGTCTTAACTCTTACTCTGGCCTAATAGCTACTGTCTTAACTCTTACTCTGGCCTCATAGCTACTGTCTTAACTCTTACTCTGGCCTAATGGTTAAGGTCTTGGACTCTTACTCTGGCCTAATAGCTACTGTCTTAACTCTTACTCTGGCCTAATAGCTACTGTCTTAACTCTTACTCTGGCCTAATAGCTACTGTCTTAACTCTTACTCTGGCCTCATAGCTACTGTCTTAACTCTTACTCTGGCCTCATAGATACTGTCTTAACTCTTACTCTGGCCTAATGGTTAAGGTATTGGACTCTTACTCTGGCCTAATAGCTACTGTCTTAACTCTTACTCTGGCCTAATAGCTACTGTCTTAACTCTTACTCTGGCCTCATAGCTACTGTCTTAACTCTCACTCTGGCGTAATGGTTAAGGTCTTGGACTCTTACTCTGGCCTCATAGCTACTGTCTTAACTCTTACTCTGGCCTCATAGCTACTGTCTTAACTCTTACTCGGCCTTATAGCTACTGTCTTACCTCTTACTCTGGCCTCATAGCTACTGTCTTAACTCTTACTCTGGCCTAATAGCTACTGACTTAACTCCTACTCTGGCCTCATAGCTACTGTCTTAACTCTTACTCTGGCCTAATAGCTGCTGTCTTAACTCTTACTCTGGCCTAATAGCTACTGTCTTAACTCTTACTCTGGCCTCATAGCTACTGTCTTAATTCTTACTCTGGCCTCGTAGCTACAGTCTTAATTCTTACTCTGGCCTCATATCTACTGTCTTAACTCTTACTCTGGCCTAATAGTTAAGGTCTTGGACTCTTACTCTGGCCTAATAGCTACTGTCTTAACTCTTACTCTGGCCTAATGGTTAAGATATTGGACTCTTACTCTGGCCTCATAGCTACTGTCTTAACTCTTATTCTGGCCTAATGGCTACTGTCTTAACTCTTACTCTGGCCTCATAGCTACTGTCTTAACTCTTACTCTGGCCTAATGGTTAAGGTCTTGGACTCTTACTCTGGCCTCATAGCTACTGTCTTACCTCTTACTCTGGCCTAATAGTTAAGGTCTTGGACTCTTACTCTGGCCTCATAGCTACTGTCTTAACTCTTACTCTGGCCTAATGGTTAAGGTCTTGGACTCTTACTCTGGCCTCATAGCTACTGTCTTAACTCTTACTCTGGCCTCATAGCTACTGTCTTAACTCTTACTCTGGCCTAATGGTTAAGGTCTTGGACTCTTACTCTGGCCTCATAGCTACTGTCTTAACTCTTACTCTGGCCTAATAGCTACTGTCTTAACTATTACTCTGGCCTCATAGCTACTGTCTTAACTCTTACTGTGGCCTCATAGCTACTGTCTTAACTCTTACTCTGGCCTTATAGCTACTGTCTTAACTCTTACTCTGACCTAATGGTTAAGGTCTTGGACTTTTACTCTGGCCTCATAGCTACTGTCTTAACTCTTACTCTGGCCTCATAGCTACTGTCTTAACTCTTACTCTGGCCTAATGGTTAAGGTCTTGGACTCTTACTCTGGCCTAATAGCTACTGACTTAACTCTTACTCTGGCCTAATAGCTACTGTCTTAACTCTTACTCTGGCCTCATAGCTACTGTCTTAACTCTCAATCTGGCCTAATGGTTAAGGTCTTGGACTCTTACTCTGGCCTCATAGCTACTGTCTTAACTCTTACACTGGCCTCATAGCTACTGTCTTAACTCTTACTCTGGCCTAATGGTTAAGGTCTTGGACTCTTACTCTGGCCTAATAGCTACTGTCTTAACTCTTACTCTGGCCTAATAGCTACTGTCTTAACTCTTACTCTGGCCTCATAGCTACCGTCTTAACTCTTACTCTGGCCTCATAGCTACTGTCTTAACTCTTACTCTGGCCTAATGGTTAAGGACTTGGACTCTTACTCTGGCCTAATGGCTACTGTCTTAACTCTTACTCTGGCCTAATAGCTACTGTCTTAACTCTTACTCTGGCCTAATAGCTACTGTCTTAACTCTTACTCTGGCCTCATAGCTACTGTCTTAATTCTTACTCTGGCCTCATAGCTACTGTCTTAACTCTTACTCTGGCCTAATAGTTAAGGTCTTGGACTCTTACTCTGGCCTAATAGCTACTGTCTTAACTCTTACTCTGGCCTAATGGTTAAGATATTGGACTCTTACTCTGGCCTCATAGCTACTGTCTTAACTCTTATTCTGGCCTAATGGCTACTGTCTTAACTCTTACTCTGGCCTCATAGCTACTGTCTTAACTCTTACTCTGGCCTAATGGTTAAGGTCTTGGACTCTTACTCTGGCCTCATAGCTACTGTCTTACCTCTTACTCTGGCCTAATAGTTAAGGTCTTGGACTCTTACTCTGGCCTCATAGCTACTGTCTTAACTCTTACTCTGGCCTAATGGTTAAGGTCTTGGACTCCTACTCTGGCCTCATAGCTACTGTCTTAACTCTTACTCTGGCCTCATAGCTACTGTCTTAACTCTTACTCTGGCCTAATGGTTAAGGTCTTGGACTCTTACTCTGGCCTCATAGCTACTGTCTTAACTCTTACTCTGGCCTAATAGCTACTGTCTTAACTATTACTCTGGCCTCATAGCTACTGTCTTAACTCTTACTGTGGCCTCATAGCTACTGTCTTAACTCTTACTCTGGCCTTATAGCTACTGTCCTAACTCTTACTCTGACCTAATGGTTAAGGTCTTGGACTTTTACTCTGGCCTCATAGCTACTGTCTTAACTCTTACTCTGGCCTCATAGCTACTGTCTTAACTCTTACTCTGGCCTAATGGTTAAGGTCTTGGACTCTTACTCTGGCCTAATAGCTACTGACTTAACTCTTACTATGGCCTAATAGCTACTGTCTTAACTCTTACTCTGGCCTCATAGCTACTGTCTTAACTCTCAATCTGGCCTAATGGTTAAGGTCTTGGACTCTTACTCTGGCCTCATAGCTACTGTCTTAACTCTTACACTGGCCTCATAGCTACTGTCTTAACTCTTACTCTGGCCTAATGGTTAAGGTCTTGGACTCTTACTCTGGCCTAATAGCTACTGTCTTAACTCTTACTCTGGCCTAATAGCTACTGTCTTAACTCTTACTCTGGCCTCATAGCTACCGTCTTAACTCTTACTCTGGCCTCATAGCTACTGTCTTAACTCTTACTCTGGCCTAATGGTTAAGGACTTGGACTCTTACTCTGGCCTAATGGCTACTGTCTTAACTCTTACTCTGGCCTAATAGCTACTGTCTTAACTCTTACTCTGGCCTAATAGCTACTGTCTTAACTCTTACTCTGGCCTCATAGCTACTGTCTTAATTCTTACTCTGGCCTCATAGCTACTGTCTTAACTCTTACTCTGGCCTAATAGTTAAGGTCTTGGACTCTTACTCTGGCCTAATAGCTACTGTCTTAACTCTTACTCTGGCCTAATGGTTAAGGTCTTGGACTCTTACTCTGGCCTCATAGCTACTGTCTTAACTCTTATTCTGGCCTAATAGCTACTGTCTTAACTCTTACTCTGGCCTCATAGCTACTGTCTTAACTCTTACTCTGGCCTAATGGTTAAGGTCTTGGACTCTTACTCTGGCCTCATAGCTACTGTCTTAACTCTTACTCTGGCCTAATGGTTAAGGTCTTGGACTCTTACTCTGGCCTCATAGCTACTGCCTTAACTCTTACTCTGGCCTAATAGCTACTGTCTTAACTCTTACTCTGGCCTAATAGCTACTGTCTTAACTCTTACTCTGGCCTAATGGTTAAGGTCTTGGACTCTTACTCTGGCCTCATAGCTACTGTCTTAACTCTTACTCTGGCCTCATAGCTACTGTCTTAACTCTTACTCTGGCCTAGTAGCTACTGTCTTAACTCTTACTCTGGCCTAATAGCTACTGTCTTAACTTTTACTCTGGCCTCAAAGCTACTGTCTTAACTCTTACTGTGGCCTCATAGCTACTGTCTTAACTCTTACTCTGGCCTAATGGTTAAGGTCTTGGACTCTTACTCTGGCCTAATAGCTACTGTCTTAACTCTTACTCTGGCCTAATAGCTACTGTCTTAACTCTTACTCTGGCCTCATAGCTACTGTCTTAACTCTCACTCTGGCCTAATGGTTAAGGTCTTGGACTCTTACTCTGGCCTCATAGCTTCTGTCTTAACTCTTACTCTGGCCTCATAGCTACTGTCTTAACTCTTACTCGGCCTTATAGCTACTGTCTTACCTCTTACTCTGGCCTCATAGCTACTGTCTTAACTCTTACTCTGGCCTAATAGCTACTGTCTTAACTCTTACTCTGGCCTCATAGCTACTGTCTTAACTCTTACTCTGGCCTAATAGCTGCTGTCTTAACTCTTACTCTGGCCTAATAGCTACTGTCTTAACTCTTACTCTGGCCTCATAGCTACTGTCTTAACTCTTACTCTGGCCTAATAGCTTCTGTCTTTACTCTTACTCAGGCCTCATAGCTACTGTCTTAACTCTTACTCTGGCCTAATGGTTAAGGTCTTGGACTCTTACTCTGGCCTCATAGCTACTGTATTAACTCTTACTCTGGCCTCATAGCTACTGTCTTAACTCTTACTCGGCCTTATAGCTACTGTCTTACCTCTTACTCTGGCCTCATAGCTACTGTCTTAACTCTTACTCTGGCCTAATAGCTACTGTCTTAACTCTTACTCTGGCCTCATAGCTACTGTCTTAACTCTTACTCTGGACTAATAGCTGCTGTCTTAACTCTTACTCTGGCCTAATAGCTACTGTATTAACTCTTACTCTGGCCTCATAGCTACTGTCTTAACTCTTACTCTGGCCTAATGGTTAAGGTCTTGGACTCTTACTCTGGCCTCATAGCTACTGTCTTAAATCTTACTCTGGCCTAATGGTTAAGGTCTTGGACTCTTACTCTGGCCTCATAGCTACTGTCTTAACTCTTATTCTGGCCTCATAGCTACTGTCTTAACTCTTACTCTGGCCTAATAGCTACTGTCTTAACTCTTACTCTGGCCTCATAGCTACTGTATTAACTCTTACTCTGGCCTCATAGCTACTGTCTTAACTCTTACTCTGGCCTAATGGTTAAGGTCTTGGACTCTTACTCTGGCCTAATAGCTACTGTCTTAACTCTTACTCTGGCCTAATAGCTACTGTCTTAACTCTTACTCTGGCCTCATAGCTAATGTCTTAACTCTCACTCTGGCCTAATGGTTAAGGTCTTGGACTCTTACTCTGGACTCATAGCTACTGTCTTAACTCTTACTCTGGCCTCATAGCTACTGTCTTAACTCTTACTCGGCCTTATAGCTACTGTCTTACCTCTTACTCTGGCCTCATAGCTACTGTCTTAACTCTTACTCTGGCCTAATAGCTACTGTCTTAACTCTTACTCTGGCCTCATAGCTACTGTCTTAACTCTTACTCTGGCCTAATAGCTGCTGTCTTAACTCTTACTCTGGCCTAATAGCTACTGTCTTAACTCTTACTCTGGCCTCATAGCTACTGTCTTAACTCTTACTCTGGCCTAATGGTTAAGGTCTTGGACTCTTACTCTGGCCTCATAGCTACTGTCTTAAATCTTACTCTGGCCTAATGGTTAAGGTCTTGGACTCTTCCTCTGGCCTAATAGCTACGGTCTTAACTCTTACTCTGGCCTAATAGCTACTGTCTTAACTCTTACTCTGGCCTCATAGCTACTGTCTTAACTCTTACTCTGGCCTAATGGTTAAGGTCTTGGACTCTTACTCTGGCCTCATAGCTACTATCTTAACTCCTACTCTGGCCTCATAGCTACTCTCTTAACTCTTACTCTGGCCTCATAGCTACTGTCTTAACTCTTACTCTGGCCTAATAGCTACTGTCTTAACTCTTACTCTGGCCTCGTAGCTACTGTCTTAACTCTTACTCTGGCCTCATAGCTACTGTCTTAACTCTTACTGTGGCCTCATAGCTACTGTCTTAACTCTTACTCTGGCCTCATAGCTACTGTCTTAACTCTCACTCTGGCCTAATGGTTAAGGTCTTGGACTCTTACTCTGGCCTCATAGCTACTGTCTTAACTCTTACACTGGCCTCATAGCTACTGTCTTAACTCTTACTCTGTACTCTGACCTAATGGTTAAGGTCTTGGACTCTTACTCTGGCCTAATAGCTACTGTCTTAACTCTTACTCTGGCCTAATAGCTACTGTCTTAACTCTTACTCTGGCCTCATAGCTACTGTCTTAACTCTTACTCTGGCCTAATGGTTAAGGTCTTGGACTCTTACTCTGGCCTAATAGCTACTGTCTTAACTCTTACTCTGGCCTAATAGCTACTGTCTTAACTCTTACTCTGGCCTAATAGCTACTGTCTTAACTCTTACTCTGGCCTCATAGCTACTGTCTTAATTCTTACTCTGGCCTCATAGCTACTGTCTTAATTCTTACTCTGGCCTCATAGCTACTGTCTTAACTCTTACTCTGGCCTAATAGTTAAGGTCTTGGACTCTTACTCTGGCCTAATAGCTACTGTCTTAACTCTTACTCTGGCCTAATGGTTAAGGTCTTGGACTCTTACTCTGGCCTCATAGCTACTGTCTTAACTCTTATTGTGGCCTAATAGCTACTGTCTTAACTCTTACTCTGGCCTCATAGCTACTGTCTTAACTCTTACTCTGACCTAATGGTTAAGGTCTTGGACTCTTACTCTGGCCTCATAGCTACTGTCTTAACTCTTACTCTGGCCTCGTAGCTACTGTCTTAACTCTTACTCTGGCCTCATAGCTACTGTCTTAACTCTTACTGTGGCCTGATAGCTACTGTCTTAACTCTTACTCTGGCCTCATAGCTACTGTCTTAACTCTCACTCTGGCCTAATGGTTAAGGTCTTGGACTCTTACTCTGGCCTCATAGCTACTGTCTTAACTCTTACACTGGCCTCATAGCTACTGTCTTAACTCTTACTCTGTACTCTGACCTAATGGTTAAGGTCTTGGACTCTTACTCTGGCCTAATAGCTACTGTCTTAACTCTTACTCTGGCCTAATAGCTACTGTCTTAACTCTTACTCTGGCCTCATAGCTACTGTCTTAACTCTTACTCTGGCCTAATGGTTAAGGTCTTGGACTCTTACTCTGGCCTAATAGCTACTGTCTTAACTCTTACTCTGGCCTAATAGCTACTGTCTTAACTCTTACTCTGGCCTCATAGCTACTGTCTTAACTCTTACTCTGGCCTAATGGTTAAGGTCTTGGACTCTTACTCTGGCCTCATAGCTACTGTCTTAACTCTTATTCTGGCCTCATAGCTACTGTCTTAACTCTTACTCTGGCCTCATAGCTACTGTCTTAACTCTTACTCTGGCCTAATAGCTACTGTCTTAACTCTTACTCTGGCCTCATAGCTACTGTCTTAACTCTTACTCTGGCCTCATAGATACTGTCTTAACTCTTACTCTGGCCTAATGGTTAAGGTATTGGACTCTTACTCTGGCCTAATAGCTACTGTCTTAACTCTTACTCTGGCCTAATAGCTACTGTCTTAACTCTTACTCTGGCCTCATAGCTACTGTCTTAACTCTCACTCTGGCCTAATGGTTAAGGTCTTGGACTCTTACTCTGGCCTCATAGCTACTGTCTTAACTCTTACTCTGGCCTCATAGCTACTGTCTTAACTCTTACTCGGCCTTATAGCTACTGTCTTACCTCTTACTCTGGCCTCATAGCTACTGTCTTAACTCTTACTCTGGCCTAATAGCTACTGACTTAACTCTTACTCTGGCCTCATAGCTACTGTCTTAACTCTTACTCTGGCCTAATAGCTGCTGTCTTAACTCTTACTCTGGCCTAATAGCTACTGTCTTAACTCTTACTCTGGCCTCATAGCTACTGTCTTAACTCTTACTCTGGCCTAATGGTTAAGGTCTTGGACTCTTACTCTGGCCTCATAGCTACTGTCTTAACTCTTACTCTGGCCTCATAGCTACTGTCTTAACTCTTACTCTGGCCTAATGGTTAAGGTCTTGGACTCTTACTCTGGCCTCATAGCTACTGTCTTAACTCTTACTCTGGCCTAATAGCTACTGTCTTAACTATTACTCTGGCCTCATAGCTACTGTCTTAACTCTTACTGTGGCCTCATAGCTACTGTCTTAACTCTTACTCTGGCCTTATAGCTACTGTCTTAACTCTTACTCTGACCTAATGGTTAAGGTCTTGGACTTTTACTCTGGCCTCATAGCTACTGTCTTAACTCTTACTCTGGCCTCATAGCTACTGTCTTAACTCTTACTCTGGCCTAATGGTTAAGGTCTTGGACTCTTACTCTGGCCTAATAGCTACTGACTTAACTCTTACTCTGGCCTAATAGCTACTGTCTTAACTCTTACTCTGGCCTCATAGCTACTGTCTTAACTCTCAATCTGGCCTAATGCTTAAGGTCTTGGACTCTTACTCTGGCCTCATAGCTACTGTCTTAACTCTTACACTGGCCTCATAGCTACTGTCTTAACTCTTACTCTGGCCTAATGGTTAAGGTCTTGGACTCTTACTCTGGCCTAATAGCTACTGTCTTAACTCTTACTCTGGCCTAATAGCTACTGTCTTAACTCTTACTCTGGCCTCATAGCTACCGTCTTAACTCTTACTCTGGCCTCATAGCTACTGTCTTAACTCTTACTCTGGCCTAATGGTTAAGGACTTGGACTCTTACTCTGGCCTAATGGCTACTGTCTTAACTCTTACTCTGGCCTAATAGCTACTGTCTTAACTCTTACTCTGGCCTAATAGCTACTGTCTTAACTCTTACTCTGGCCTCATAGCTACTGTCTTAATTCTTACTCTGGCCTCATAGCTACTGTCTTAACTCTTACTCTGGCCTAATAGTTAAGGTCTTGGACTCTTACTCTGGCCTAATATCTACTGTCTTAACTCTTACTCTGGCCTAATGGTTAAGATATTGGACTCTTACTCTGGCCTCATAGCTACTGTCTTAACTCTTATTCTGGCCTAATGGCTACTGTCTTAACTCTTACTCTGGCCTCATAGCTACTGTCTTAACTCTTACTCTGGCCTAATGGTTAAGGTCTTGGACTCTTACTCTGGCCTCATAGCTACTGTCTTACCTCTTACTCTGGCCTAATAGTTAAGGTCTTGGACTCTTACTCTGGCCTCATAGCTACTGTCTTAACTCTTACTCTGGCCTAATGGTTAAGGTCTTGGACTCTTACTCTGGCCTCATAGCTACTGTCTTAACTCTTACTCTGGCCTCATAGCTACTGTCTTAACTCTTACTCTGGCCTAATGGTTAAGGTCTTGGACTCTTACTCTGGCCTCATAGCTACTGTCTTAACTCTTACTCTGGCCTAATAGCTACTGTCTTAACTATTACTCTGGCCTCATAGCTACTGTCTTAACTCTTACTGTGGCCTCATAGCTACTGTCTTAACTCTTACTCTGGCCTTATAGCTACTGTCTTAACTCTTACTCTGACCTAATGGTTAAGGTCTTGGACTTTTACTCTGGCCTCATAGCTACTGTCTTAACTCTTACTCTGGCCTCATAGCTACTGTCTTAACTCTTACTCTGGCCTAATGGTTAAGGTCTTGGACTCTTACTCTGGCCTAATAGCTACTGACTTAACTCTTACTCTGGCCTAATAGCTACTGTCTTAACTCTTACTCTGGCCTCATAGCTACTGTCTTAACTCTTACACTGGCCTCATAGCTACTGTCTTAACTCTTACTCTGGCCTAATGGTTAAGGTCTTGGACTCTTACTCTGGCCTAATAGCTACTGTCTTAACTCTTACTCTGGCCTAATAGCTACTGTCTTAACTCTTACTCTGGCCTCATAGCTACCGTCTTAACTCTTACTCTGGCCTCATAGCTACTGTCTTAACTCTTACTCTGGCCTAATGGTTAAGGACTTGGACTCTTACTCTGGCCTAATGGCTACTGTCTTAACTCTTACTCTGGCCTAATAGCTACTGTCTTAACTCTTACTCTGGCCTAATAGCTACTGTCTTAACTCTTACTCTGGCCTCATAGCTACTGTCTTAATTCTTACTCTGGCCTCATAGCTACTGTCTTAACTCTTACTCTGGCCTAATAGTTAAGGTCTTGGACTCTTACTCTGGCCTAATAGCTACTGTCTTAACTCTTACTCTGGCCTAATGGTTAAGGTCTTGGACTCTTACTCTGGCCTCATAGCTACTGTCTTAACTCTTATTCTGGCCTAATAGCTACTGTCTTAACTCTTACTCTGGCCTCATAGCTACTGTCTTAACTCTTACTCTGGCCTAATGGTTAAGGTCTTGGACTCTTACTCTGGCCTCATAGCTACTGTCTTAACTCTTACTCTGGCCTAATGGTTAAGGTCTTGGACTCTTACTCTGGCCTCATAGCTACTGCCTTAACTCTTACTCTGGCCTAATAGCTACTGTCTTAACTCTTACTCTGGCCTAATAGCTACTGTCTTAACTCTTACTCTGGCCTAATGGTTAAGGTCTTGGACTCTTACTCTGGCCTCATAGCTACTGTCTTAACTCTTACTCTGGCCTCATAGCTACTGTCTTAACTCTTACTCTGGCCTAGTAGCTACTGTCTTAACTCTTACTCTGGCCTAATAGCTACTGTCTTAACTCTTACTCTGGCCTCATAGCTACTGTCTTAACTCTTACTGTGGCCTCATAGCTACTGTCTTAACTCTTACTCTGGCCTAATGGTTAAGGTCTTGGACTCTTACTCTGGCCTAATAGCTACTGTCTTAACTCTTACTCTGGCCTAATAGCTACTGTCTTAACTCTTACTCTGGCCTCATAGCTACTGTCTTAACTCTCACTCTGGCCTAATGGTTAAGGTCTTGGACTCTTACTCTGGCCTCATAGCTACTGTCTTAACTCTTACTCTGGCCTCATAGCTACTGTCTTAACTCTTACTCGGCCTTATAGCTACTGTCTTACCTCTTACTCTGGCCTCATAGCTACTGTCTTAACTCTTACTCTGGCCTAATAGCTACTGTCTTAACTCTTACTCTGGCCTCATAGCTACTGTCTTAACTCTTACTCTGGCCTAATAGCTGCTGTCTTAACTCTTACTCTGGCCTAATAGCTACTGTCTTAACTCTTACTCTGGCCTCATAGCTACTGTCTTAACTCTTACTCTGGCCTAATAGCTACTGTCTTTACTCTTACTCTGGCCTCATAGCTACTGTCTTAACTCTTACTCTGGCCTAATGGTTAAGGTCTTGGACTCTTACTCTGGCCTCATAGCTACTGTATTAACTCTTACTCTGGCCTCATAGCTACTGTCTTAACTCTTACTCGGCCTTATAGCTACTGTCTTACCTCTTACTCTGGCCTCATAGCTACTGTCTTAACTCTTACTCTGGCCTAATAGCTACTGTCTTAACTCTTACTCTGGCCTCATAGCTACTGTCTTAACTCTTACTCTGGACTAATAGCTGCTGTCTTAACTCTTACTCTGGCCTAATAGCTACTGTATTAACTCTTACTCTGGCCTCATAGCTACTGTCTTAACTCTTACTCTGGCCTAATGGTTAAGGTCTTGGACTCTTACTCTGGCCTCATAGCTACTGTCTTAAATCTTACTCTGGCCTAATGGTTAAGGTCTTGGACTCTTACTCTGGCCTCATAGCTACTGTCTTAACTCTTATTCTGGCCTCATAGCTACTGTCTTAACTCTTACTCTGGCCTAATAGCTACTGTCTTAACTCTTACTCTGGCCTCATAGCTACTGTCTTAACTCTTACTCTGGCCTCATAGCTACTGTCTTAACTCTTACTCTGGCCTAATGGTTAAGGTCTTGGACTCTTACTCTGGCCTAATAGCTACTGTCTTAACTCTTACTCTGGCCTAATAGCTACTGTCTTAACTCTTACTCTGGCCTCATAGCTACTGTCTTAACTCTCACTCTGGCCTAATGGTTAAGGTCTTGGACTCTTACTCTGGACTCATAGCTACTGTCTTAACTCTTACTCTGGCCTCATAGCTACTGTCTTAACTCTTACTCGGCCTTATAGCTACTGTCTTACCTCTTACTCTGGCCTCATAGCTACTGTCTTAACTCTTACTCTGGCCTAATAGCTACTGTCTTAACTCTTACTCTGGCCTCATAGCTACTGTCTTAACTCTTACTCTGGCCTAATAGCTGCTGTCTTAACTCTTACTCTGGCCTAATAGCTACTGTCTTAACTCTTACTCTGGCCTCATAGCTACTGTCTTAACTCTTACTCTGGCCTAATGGTTAAGGTCTTGGACTCTTACTCTGGCCTCATAGCTACTGTCTTAAATCTTACTCTGGCCTAATGGTTAAGGTCTTGGACTCTTCCTCTGGCCTAATAGCTACGGTCTTAACTCTTACTCTGGCCTAATAGCTACTGTCTTAACTCTTACTCTGGCCTCATAGCTACTGTCTTAACTCTTACTCTGGCCTAATGGTTAAGGTCTTGGACTCTTACTCTGGCCTCATAGCTACTATCTTAACTCCTACTCTGGCCTCATAGCTACTCTCTTAACTCTTACTCTGGCCTCATAGCTACTGTCTTAACTCTCACTCTGGCCTAATAGCTACTGTCTTAACTCTTACTCTGGCCTCGTAGCTACTGTCTTAACTCTTACTCTGGCCTCATAGCTACTGTCTTAACTCTTACTGTGGCCTCATAGCTACTGTCTTAACTCTTACTCTGGCCTCATAGCTACTGTCTTAACTCTCACTCTGGCCTAATGGTTAAGGTCTTGGACTCTTACTCTGGCCTCATAGCTACTGTCTTAACTCTTACACTGGCCTCATAGCTACTGTCTTAACTCTTACTCTGTACTCTGACCTAATGGTTAAGGTCTTGGACTCTTACTCTGGCCTAATAGCTACTGTCTTAACTCTTACTCTGGCCTAATAGCTACTGTCTTAACTCTTACTCTGGCCTCATAGCTACTGTCTTAACTCTTACTCTGGCCTAATGGTTAAGGTCTTGGACTCTTACTCTGGCCTAATAGCTACTGTCTTAACTCTTACTCTGGCCTAATAGCTACTGTCTTAACTCTTACTCTGGCCTAATAGCTACTGTCTTAACTCTTACTCTGGCCTCATAGCTACTGTCTTAATTCTTACTCTGGCCTCATAGCTACTGTCTTAATTCTTACTCTGGCCTCATAGCTACTGTCTTAACTCTTACTCTGGCCTAATAGTTAAGGTCTTGGACTCTTACTCTGGCCTAATAGCTACTGTCTTAACTCTTACTCTGGCCTAATGGTTAAGGTCTTGGACTCTTACTCTGGCCTCATAGCTACTGTCTTAACTCTTATTCTGGCCTAATAGCTACTGTCTTAACTCTTACTCTGGCCTCATAGCTACTGTCTTAACTCTTACTCTGACCTAATGGTTAAGGTCTTGGACTCTTACTCTGGCCTCATAGCTACTGTCTTAACTCTTACTCTGGCCTCGTGGCTACTGTCTTAACTCTTACTCTGGCCTCATAGCTACTGTCTTAACTCTTACTGTGGCCTCATAGCTACTGTCTTAACTCTTACTCTGGCCTCATAGCTACTGTCTTAACTCTCACTCTGGCCTAATGGTTAAGGTCTTGGACTCTTACTCTGGCCTCATAGCTACTGTCTTAACTCTTACACTGGCCTCATAGCTACTGTCTTAACTCTTACTCTGTACTCTGACCTAATGGTTAAGGTCTTGGACTCTTACTCTGGCCTAATAGCTACTGTCTTAACTCTTACTCTGGCCTCATAGCTACTGTCTTAACTCTTACTCTGGCCTAATGGTTAAGGTCTTGGACTCTTACTCTGGCCTAATAGCTACTGTCTTAACTCTTACTCTGGCCTAATAGCTACTGTCTTAACTCTTACTCTGGCCTAATAGCTACTGTCTTAACTCTTACTCTGGCCTCATAGCTACTGTCTTAATTCTTACTCTGGCCTCATAGCTACTGTCTTAATTCTTACTCTGGCCTCATAGCTACTGTCTTAACTCTTACTCTGGCCTAATAGTTAAGGTCTTGGACTCTTACTCTGGCCTAATAGCTACTGTCTTAACTCTTACTCTGGCCTAATGGTTAACGTCTTGGACTCTTACTCTGGCCTCATAGCTACTGTCTTAACTCTTATTCTGGCCTAATAGCTACTGTCTTAAGTCTCTTACTCTGGCCTCATAGCTACTGTCTTAACTCTTACTCTGACCTAATGGTTAAGGTCTTGGACTCTTACTCTGGCCTCATAGCTACTGTCTTACCTCTTACTCTGGCCTAATAGTTAAAGTCTTGGACTCTTACTCTGGCCTCATAGCTACTGTCTTAACTCTTACTCTGGCCTAATGGTTAAGGTCTTGGACTCTTACTCTGGCCTCATAGCTACTGTCTTAACTCTTACTCTGGCCTCATAGCTACTGTCTTAACTCTTACTCTGGCCTAGTAGCTACTGTCTTAACTCTTACTCTGGCCTAATAGCTACTGTCTTAACTCTTACTGTGGCCTCATAGCTACTGTCTTAACTCTTACTCTGGCCTAATGGTTAAGGTCTTGGACTCTTACTCTGGCCTAATAGCTACTGTCTTAACTCTTACTCTGGCCTAATAGCTACTGTCTTAACTCTTACTCTGGCCTAATAGCTACTGTCTTAACTCTTACTCTGGCCTCATAGCTACTGTCTTAACTCTTACTCTGGCCTAATGGTTAAGGTCTTGGACTCTTACTCTGGCCTCATAGCTACTGTCTGTACTCTTATTCTGGCCTCATAGCTACTGTCTTAACTCTTACTCTGGCCTCATAGCTACTGTCTTAACTCTTACTCTGGCCTAATAGCTACTGTCTTAACTCTTACTCTGGCCTCATAGCTACTGTCTTAACTCTTACTCTGGCCTCATAGATACTGTCTTAACTCTTACTCTGGCCTAATGGTTGAGGTATTGGACTCTTACTCTGGCCTAATAGCTACTGTCTTAAAACTCTTACTCTGGCCTAATAGCTACTGTCTTAACTCTTACTCTGGCCTCATAGCTACTGTCTTAACTCTCACTCTGGCCTAATGGTTAAGGTCTTGGACTCTTACTCTGGCCTCATAGCTACTGTCTTAACTCTTACTCTGGCCTCATAGCTACTGTCTTAACTCTTACTCGGCCTTATAGCTACTGTCTTACCTCTTACTCTGGCCTCATAGCTACTGTCTTAACTCTTACTCTGGCCTAATAGCTACTGACTTAACTCTTACTCTGGCCTCATAGCTACTGTCTTAACTCTTACTCTGGCCTAATAGCTGCTGTCTTAACTCTTACTCTGGCCTAATAGCTACTGTCTTAACTCTTACTCTGGCCTCATAGCTACTGTCTTAATTCTTACTCTGGCCTCGTAGCTACAGTCTTAATTCTTACTCTGGCCTCATATCTACTGTCTTAACTCTTACTCTGGCCTAATAGTTAAGGTCTTGGACTCTTACTCTGGCCTAATAGCTACTGTCTTAACTCTTACTCTGGCCTAATGGTTAAGATATTGGACTCTTACTCTGGCCTCATAGCTACTGTCTTAACTCTTATTCTGGCCTAATGGCTACTGTCTTAACTCTTACTCTGGCCTCATAGCTACTGTCTTAACTCTTACTCTGGCCTAATGGTTAAGGTCTTGGACTCTTACTCTGGCCTCATAGCTACTGTCTTACCTCTTACTCTGGCCTAATAGTTAAGGTCTTGGACTCTTACTCTGGCCTCATAGCTACTGTCTTAACTCTTACTCTGGCCTAATGGTTAAGGTCTTGGACTCTTACTCTGGCCTCATAGCTACTGTCTTAACTCTTACTCTGGCCTAATAGCTACTGTCTTAACTATTACTCTGGCCTCATAGCTACTGTCTTAACTCTTACTCTGGCCTTATAGCTACTGTCTTAACTCTTACTCTGACCTAATGGTTAAGGTCTTGGACTTTTACTCTGGCCTCATAGCTACTGTCTTAACTCTTACTCTGGCCTCATAGCTACTGTCTTAACTCTTACTCTGGCCTAATGGTTAAGGTCTTGGACTCTTACTCTGGCCTAATAGCTACTGACTTAACTCTTACTCTGGCCTAGTAGCTACTGTCTTAACTCTTACTCTGGCCTCATAGCTACTGTCTTAACTCTCAATCTGGCCTAATGGTTAAGGTCTTGGACTCTTACTCTGGCCTCATAGCTACTGTCTTAACTCTTACACTGGCCTCATAGCTACTGTCTTAACTCTTACTCTGGCCTAATGGTTAAGGTCTTGGACTCTTACTCTGGCCTAATAGCTACTGTCTTAACTCTTACTCTGGCCTAATAGCTACTGTCTTAACTCTTACTCTGGCCTCATAGCTACCGTCTTAACTCTTACTCTGGCCTCATAGCTACTGTCTTAACTCTTACTCTGGCCTAATGGTTAAGGACTTGGACTCTTACTCTGGCCTAATGGCTACTGTCTTAACTCTTACTCTGGCCTAATAGCTACTGTCTTAACTCTTACTCTGGCCTAATAGCTACTGTCTTAACTCTTACTCTGGCCTCATAGCTACTGTCTTAATTCTTACTCTGGCCTCATAGCTACTGTCTTAACTCTTACTCTGGCCTAATAGTTAAGGTCTTGGACTCTTACTCTGGCCTAATAGCTACTGTCTTAACTCTTACTCTGGCCTAATGGTTAAGGTCTTGGACTCTTACTCTGGCCTCATAGCTACTGTCTTAACTCTTATTCTGGCCTAATAGCTACTGTCTTAACTCTTACTCTGGCCTCATAGCTACTGTCTTAACTCTTACTCTGGCCTAATGGTTAAGGTCTTGGACTCTTACTCTGGCCTCATAGCTACTGTCTTAACTCTTACTCTGGCCTAATGGTTAAGGTCTTGGACTCTTACTCTGGCCTCATAGCTACTGCCTTAACTCTTACTCTGGCCTAATAGCTACTGTCTTAACTCTTACTCTGGCCTAATAGCTACTGTCTTAACTCTTACTCTGGCCTAATGGTTAAGGTCTTGGACTCTTACTCTGGCCTCATAGCTACTGTCTTAACTCTTACTCTGGCCTCATAGCTACTGTCTTAACTCTTACTCTGGCCTAGTAGCTACTGTCTTAACTCTTACTCTGGCCTAATAGCTACTGTCTTAACTCTTACTCTGGCCTCATAGCTACTGTCTTAACTCCTACTGTGGCCTCATAGCTACTGTCTTAACTCTTACTCTGGCCTAATGGTTAAGGTCTTGGACTCTTACTCTGGCCTAATAGCTACTGTCTTAACTCTTACTCTGGCCTAATAGCTACTGTCTTAACTCTTACTCTGGCCTCATAGCTACTGTCTTAACTCTCTCTCTGGCCTAATGGTTAAGGTCTTGGACTCTTACTCTGGCCTCATAGCTACTGTCTTAACTCTTACTCTGGCCTCATAGCTACTGTCTTAACTCTTACTCGGCCTTATAGCTACTGTCTTACCTCTTACTCTGGCCTCATAGCTACTGTCTTAACTCTTACTCTGGCCTAATAGCTACTGTCTTAACTCTTACTCTGGCCTCATAGCTACTGTCTTAACTCTTACTCTGGCCTAATAGCTGCTGTCTTAACTCTTACTCTGGCCTAATAGCTACTGTCTTAACTCTTACTCTGGCCTCATAGCTACTGTCTTAACTCTTACTCTGGCCTAATAGCTACTGTCTTAACTCTTACTCTGGCCTCATAGCTACTGTCTTAACTCTTACTCTGGCCTAATGGTTAAGGTCTTGGACTCTTACTCTGGCCTCATAGCTACTGTCTTAACTCTTACTCTGGCCTCATAGCTACTGTCTTAACTCTTACTCGGCCTTATAGCTACTGTCTTACCTCTTACTCTGGCCTCATAGCTACTGTCTTAACTCTTACTCTGGCCTAATAGCTACTGTCTTAACTCTTACTCTGGCCTCATAGCTACTGTCTTAACTCTTACTCTGGACTAATAGCTGCTGTCTTAACTCTTACTCTGGCCTAATAGCTACTGTATTAACTCTTACTCTGGCCTCATAGCTACTGTCTTAACTCTTACTCTGGCCTAATGGTTAAGGTCTTGGACTCTTACTCTGGCCTCATAGCTACTGTCTTAAATCTTACTCTGGCCTAATGGTTAAGGTCTTGGACTCTTACTCTGGCCTCATAGCTACTGTCTTAACTCTTATTCTGGCCTCATAGCTACTGTCTTAACTCTTACTCTGGCCTAATAGCTACTGTCTTAACTCTTACTCTGGCCTCATAGCTACTGTCTTAACTCTTACTCTGGCCTCATAGCTACTGTCTTAACTCTTACTCTGGCCTAATGGTTAAGGTCTTGGACTCTTACTCTGGCCTAATAGCTACTGACTTAACTCTTACTCTGGCCTAGTAGCTACTGTCTTAACTCTTACTCTGGCCTCATAGCTACTGTCTTAACTCTCAATCTGGCCTAATGGTTAAGGTCTTGGACTCTTACTCTGGCCTCATAGCTACTGTCTTAACTCTTACACTGGCCTCATAGCTACTGTCTTAACTCTTACTCTGGCCTAATGGTTAAGGTCTTGGACTCTTACTCTGGCCTAATAGCTACTGTCTTAACTCTTACTCTGGCCTAATAGCTACTGTCTTAACTCTTACTCTGGCCTCATAGCTACCGTCTTAACTCTTACTCTGGCCTCATAGCTACTGTCTTAACTCTTACTCTGGCCTAATGGTTAAGGACTTGGACTCTTACTCTGGCCTAATGGCTACTGTCTTAACTCTTACTCTGGCCTAATAGCTACTGTCTTAACTCTTACTCTGGCCTAATAGCTACTGTCTTAACTCTTACTCTGGCCTCATAGCTACTGTCTTAATTCTTACTCTGGCCTCATAGCTACTGTCTTAACTCTTACTCTGGCCTAATAGTTAAGGTCTTGGACTCTTACTCTGGCCTAATAGCTACTGTCTTAACTCTTACTCTGGCCTAATGGTTAAGGTCTTGGACTCTTACTCTGGCCTCATAGCTACTGTCTTAACTCTTATTCTGGCCTAATAGCTACTGTCTTAACTCTTACTCTGGCCTCATAGCTACTGTCTTAACTCTTACTCTGGCCTAATGGTTAAGGTCTTGGACTCTTACTCTGGCCTCATAGCTACTGTCTTAACTCTTACTCTGGCCTAATGGTTAAGGTCTTGGACTCTTACTCTGGCCTCATAGCTACTGCCTTAACTCTTACTCTGGCCTAATAGCTACTGTCTTAACTCTTACTCTGGCCTAATAGCTACTGTCTTAACTCTTACTCTGGCCTAATGGTTAAGGTCTTGGACTCTTACTCTGGCCTCATAGCTACTGTCTTAACTCTTACTCTGGCCTCATAGCTACTGTCTTAACTCTTACTCTGGCCTAGTAGCTACTGTCTTAACTCTTACTCTGGCCTAATAGCTACTGTCTTAACTCTTACTCTGGCCTCATAGCTACTGTCTTAACTCCTACTGTGGCCTCATAGCTACTGTCTTAACTCTTACTCTGGCCTAATGGTTAAGGTCTTGGACTCTTACTCTGGCCTAATAGCTACTGTCTTAACTCTTACTCTGGCCTAATAGCTACTGTCTTAACTCTTACTCTGGCCTCATAGCTACTGTCTTAACTCTCTCTCTGGCCTAATGGTTAAGGTCTTGGACTCTTACTCTGGCCTCATAGCTACTGTCTTAACTCTTACTCTGGCCTCATAGCTACTGTCTTAACTCTTACTCGGCCTTATAGCTACTGTCTTACCTCTTACTCTGGCCTCATAGCTACTGTCTTAACTCTTACTCTGGCCTAATAGCTACTGTCTTAACTCTTACTCTGGCCTCATAGCTACTGTCTTAACTCTTACTCTGGCCTAATAGCTGCTGTCTTAACTCTTACTCTGGCCTAATAGCTACTGTCTTAACTCTTACTCTGGCCTCATAGCTACTGTCTTAACTCTTACTCTGGCCTAATAGCTACTGTCTTAACTCTTACTCTGGCCTCATAGCTACTGTCTTAACTCTTACTCTGGCCTAATGGTTAAGGTCTTGGACTCTTACTCTGGCCTCATAGCTACTGTCTTAGCTCTTACTCTGGCCTCATAGCTACTGTCTTAACTCTTACTCGGCCTTATAGCTACTGTCTTACCTCTTACTCTGGCCTCATAGCTACTGTCTTAACTCTTACTCTGGCCTAATAGCTACTGTCTTAACTCTTACTCTGGCCTCATAGCTACTGTCTTAACTCTTACTCTGGACTAATAGCTGCTGTCTTAACTCTTACTCTGGCCTAATAGCTACTGTATTAACTCTTACTCTGGCCTCATAGCTACTGTCTTAACTCTTACTCTGGCCTAATGGTTAAGGACTTGGACTCTTACTCTGGCCTCATAGCTACTGTCTTAAATCTTACTCTGGCCTAATGGTTAAGGTCTTGGACTCTTACTCTGGCCTCATAGCTACTGTCTTAACTCTTATTCTGGCCTCATAGCTACTGTCTTAACTCTTACTCTGGCCTAATAGCTACTGTCTTAACTCTTACTCTGGCCTCATAGCTACTGTCTTAACTCTTACTCTGGCCTCATAGCTACTGTCTTAACTCTTACTCTGGCCTAATGGTTAAGGTCTTGGACTCTTACTCTGGCCTAATAGCTACTGACTTAACTCTTACTCTGGCCTAGTAGCTACTGTCTTAACTCTTACTCTGGCCTCATAGCTACTGTCTTAACTCTCAATCTGGCCTAATGGTTAAGGTCTTGGACTCTTACTCTGGCCTCATAGCTACTGTCTTAACTCTTACACTGGCCTCATAGCTACTGTCTTAACTCTTACTCTGGCCTAATGGTTAAGGTCTTGGACTCTTACTCTGGCCTAATAGCTACTGTCTTAACTCTTACTCTGGCCTAATAGCTACTGTCTTAACTCTTACTCTGGCCTCATAGCTACCGTCTTAACTCTTACTCTGGCCTCATAGCTACTGTCTTAACTCTTACTCTGGCCTAATGGTTAAGGACTTGGACTCTTACTCTGGCCTAATGGCTACTGTCTTAACTCTTACTCTGGCCTAATAGCTACTGTCTTAACTCTTACTCTGGCCTAATAGCTACTGTCTTAACTCTTACTCTGGCCTCATAGCTACTGTCTTAATTCTTACTCTGGCCTCATAGCTACTGTCTTAACTCTTACTCTGGCCTAATAGTTAAGGTCTTGGACTCTTACTCTGGCCTAATAGCTACTGTCTTAACTCTTACTCTGGCCTAATGGTTAAGGTCTTGGACTCTTACTCTGGCCTCATAGCTACTGTCTTAACTCTTATTCTGGCCTAATAGCTACTGTCTTAACTCTTACTCTGGCCTCATAGCTACTGTCTTAACTCTTACTCTGGCCTAATGGTTAAGGTCTTGGACTCTTACTCTGGCCTCATAGCTACTGTCTTAACTCTTACTCTGGCCTAATGGTTAAGGTCTTGGACTCTTACTCTGGCCTCATAGCTACTGCCTTAACTCTTACTCTGGCCTAATAGCTACTGTCTTAACTCTTACTCTGGCCTAATAGCTACTGTCTTAACTCTTACTCTGGCCTAATGGTTAAGGTCTTGGACTCTTACTCTGGCCTCATAGCTACTGTCTTAACTCTTACTCTGGCCTCATAGCTACTGTCTTAACTCTTACTCTGGCCTAGTAGCTACTGTCTTAACTCTTACTCTGGCCTAATAGCTACTGTCTTAACTCTTACTCTGGCCTCATAGCTACTGTCTTAACTCCTACTGTGGCCTCATAGCTACTGTCTTAACTCTTACTCTGGCCTAATGGTTAAGGTCTTGGACTCTTACTCTGGCCTAATAGCTACTGTCTTAACTCTTACTCTGGCCTAATAGCTACTGTCTTAACTCTTACTCTGGCCTCATAGCTACTGTCTTAACTCTCTCTCTGGCCTAATGGTTAAGGTCTTGGACTCTTACTCTGGCCTCATAGCTACTGTCTTAACTCTTACTCTGGCCTCATAGCTACTGTCTTAACTCTTACTCGGCCTTATAGCTACTGTCTTACCTCTTACTCTGGCCTCATAGCTACTGTCTTAACTCTTACTCTGGCCTAATAGCTACTGTCTTAACTCTTACTCTGGCCTCATAGCTACTGTCTTAACTCTTACTCTGGCCTAATAGCTGCTGTCTTAACTCTTACTCTGGCCTAATAGCTACTGTCTTAACTCTTACTCTGGCCTCATAGCTACTGTCTTAACTCTTACTCTGGCCTAATAGCTACTGTCTTAACTCTTACTCTGGCCTCATAGCTACTGTCTTAACTCTTACTCTGGCCTAATGGTTAAGGTCTTGGACTCTTACTCTGGCCTCATAGCTACTGTCTTAGCTCTTACTCTGGCCTCATAGCTACTGTCTTAACTCTTACTCGGCCTTATAGCTACTGTCTTACCTCTTACTCTGGCCTCATAGCTACTGTCTTAACTCTTACTCTGGCCTAATAGCTACTGTCTTAACTCTTACTCTGGCCTCATAGCTACTGTCTTAACTCTTACTCTGGACTAATAGCTGCTGTCTTAACTCTTACTCTGGCCTAATAGCTACTGTATTAACTCTTACTCTGGCCTCATAGCTACTGTCTTAACTCTTACTCTGGCCTAATGGTTAAGGTCTTGGACTCTTACTCTGGCCTCATAGCTACTGTCTTAAATCTTACTCTGGCCTAATGGTTAAGGTCTTGGACTCTTACTCTGGCCTCATAGCTACTGTCTTAACTCTTATTCTGGCCTCATAGCTACTGTCTTAACTCTTACTCTGGCCTAATAGCTACTGTCTTAACTCTTACTCTGGCCTCATAGCTACTGTCTTAACTCTTACTCTGGCCTCATAGCTACTGTCTTAACTCTTACTCTGGCCTAATGGTTAAGGTCTTGGACTCTTACTCTGGCCTAATAGCTACTGTCTTAACTCTTACTCTGGCCTAATAGCTACTGTCTTAACTCTTACTCTGGCCTCATAGCTACTGTCTTAACTCTCACTCAGGCCTAATGGTTAAGGTCTTGGACTCTTACTCTGGACTCATAGCTACTGTCTTAACTCTTACTCTGGCCTCATAGCTACTGTCTTAACTCTTACTCGGCCTTATAGCTACTGTCTTAACTCTTACTCTGGCCTCATAGCTACTGTCTTAACTCTTACTCTGGCCTAATAGCTGCTGTCTTAACTCTTACTCTGGCCTAATAGCTACTGTCTGAACTCTTACTCTGGCCTCATAGCTACTGTCTTAACTCTTACTCTGGCCTAATGGTTAAGGTCTTGGACTCTTACTCTGGCCTCATAGCTACTGTCTTAAATCTTACTCTGGCCTAATGGTTAAGGTCTTGGACTCTTCCTCTGGCCTAATAGCTACGGTCTTAACTCTTACACTGGCCTAATAGCTACTGTCTTAACTCTTACTCTGGCCTCATAGCTACTGTCTTAACTCTTACTCTGGCCTAATGGTTAAGGTCTTGGACTCTTACTCTGGCCTAATAGCTACTGTCTTAACTCTTACTCTGGCCTAATAGCTACTGTCTTAACTCTTACTCTGGGCTAATAGCTGCTGTCTTAACTCTTACTCTGGCCTAATGGTTAAGGTCTTGGACTCTTACTCAGGCCTTATAGCTACTGTTTTAACTCTTACTCTGGCCTACTAGCTACTGTCTTAACTCTTACTCTGGCCTAATAGCTACTGTCTTAACTCTTACTCTGGCCTCATAGCTACTGTCTGAACTCTTACTCTGGCCTCATAGCTACTGTCTTAACTGTTACTGTGGCCTCATAGCTACTGTCTTAACTCTCACTCTGGCCTCATAGCTACTGTCTTAACTCTTACTCTGGCCTAATGGTTAAGGTCTTGGACTCTTACTCTGGCCTCATAGCTACTGTCTTAACTCTTACTCTGGCCTCATAGCTACTGTCTTAACTCTTACTCTGGCCTAATGGTTAAGGTCTTGGACTCTTACTCTGGCTTAATAGCTACTGTCTTAACTCTTACTCTGGCCTAATAGCTACTGTCTTAACTCTTACTCTGGCCTCATAGCTACTGTCTTAACTCTTACTCTGGCCTAATGGTTAAGGTCTTGGACTCTTACTCTGGCCTCATAGCTACTGTCTTAACTCTTACTCTGGCCTCATAGCTACTGTCTTAACTCTTACTCTGGCCTAATGGTTAAGGTCTTGGACTCTTACTCTGGCCTAATAGCTACTGTCTTAACTCTTACTCTGGCCTAATAGCAACTGTCTTAACTCTTACTCTGGCCTCATAGCTACTGTCTTAACTATTACTCTGGCCTAATAGCTACTGTCTTAACTCTTACTCTGGCCTAATGGTTAAGGTCTTGGACTCTTACTCTGGCCTCATAGCTACTGTCTTAACTCTTACTCTGGCCTAATAGCTACTGTCTTAACTCTTACTCTGGCCTCATAGCTACTGTCTTAACTCTTACTCTGGCCTAATGGTTAAGGTCTTGGACTCTTACTCTGGCCTCATAGCTACTATCTTAACTCCTACTCTGGCCTCATAGCTACTGTCTTAACTCTTACTCTGGCCTCATAGCTACTGTCTTAACTCTCACTCTGGCCTAATAGCTACTGTCTTAACTCTTACTCTGGCCTCGTAGCTACTGTCTTAACTCTTACTCTGGCCTCATAGCTACTGTCTTAACTCTTACTGTGGCCTCATAGCTACTGTCTTAACTCTTACTCTGGCCTCATAGCTACTGTCTTAACTCTCACTCTGGCCTAATGGTTAAGGTCTTGGACTCTTACTCTGGCCTCATAGCTACTGTCTTAACTCTTACACTGGCCTCATAGCTACTGTCTTAACTCTTACTCTGTACTCTGACCTAATGGTTAAGGTCTTGGACTCTTACTCTGGCCTAATAGCTACTGTCTTAACTCTTACTCTGGCCTAATAGCTACTGTCTTAACTCTTACTCTGGCCTCATAGCTACTGTCTTAACTCTTACTCTGGCCTAATGGTTAAGGTCTTGGACTCTTACTCTGGCCTAATAGCTACTGTCTTAACTCTTACTCTGGCCTAATAGCTACTGTCTTAACTCTTACTCTGGCCTCATAGCTACTGTCTTAATTCTTACTCTGGCCTCATAGCTACTGTCTTAATTCTTACTCTGGCCTCATAGCTACTGTCTTAACTCTTACTCTGGCCTAATAGTTAAGGTCTTGGACTCTTACTCTGGCCTAATAGCTACTGTCTTAACTCTTACTCTGGCCTAATGGTTAAGGTCTTGGACTCTTACTCTGGCCTCATAGCTACTGTCTTTTCTCTTATTCTGGCCTAATAGCTACTGTCTTAACTCTTACTCTGGCCTCATAGCTACTGTCTTAACTCTTACTCTGACCTAATGGTTAAGGTCTTGGACTCTTACTCTGGCCTCATAGCTTCTGTCTTACCTCTTACTCTGGCCTAATAGTTAAAGTCTTGGACTCTTACTCTGGCCTCATAGCTACTGTCTTAACTCTTACTCTGGCCTAATGGTTAAGGTCTTGGACTCTTACTCTGGCCTCATAGCTACTGTCTTAACTCTTACTCTGGCCTCATAGCTACTGTCTTAACTCTTACTCTGGCCTAGTAGCTACTGTCTTAACTCTTACTCTGGCCTAATAGCTACTGTCTTAACTCTTACTGTGGCCTCATAGCTACTGTCTTAACTCTTACTCTGGCCTAATGGTTAAGGTCTTGGACTCTTACTCTGGCCTCATAGCTACTGTATTAACTCCTACTCTGGCCTCATAGCTACTCTCTTAACTCTTACTCTGGCCTCATAGCTACTGTCTTAACTCTTACTCTGGCCTAATAGCTACTGTCTTAACTCTTACTCTGGCCTCATAGCTACTGTCTTAACTCTCACTCTGGCCTAATGGTTAAGGTCTTGGACTCTTACTCTGGCCTCATAGCTACTGTCTTAACTCTTACACTGGCCTCATAGCTACTGTATTAACTCTTACTCTGTACTCTGACCTAATGGTTAAGGTCTTGGACTCTTACTCTGGCCTAATAGCTACTGTCTTAACTCTTACTCTGGCCTAATAGCTACTGTCTTAACTCTTACTCTGGCCTCATAGCTACTGTCTTAACTCTTACTCTGGCCTAATGGTTAAGGTCTTGGACTCTTACTCTGGCCTAATAGCTACTGTCTTAACTCTTACTCTGGCCTAATAGCTACTGTCTTAACTCTTACTCTGGCCTCATAGCTACTGTCTTAATTCTTACTCTGGCCTCATAGCTACTGTCTTAACTCTTACTCTGGCCTAATAGTTAAGGTCTTGGACTCTTACTCTGGCCTAATAGCTACTGTCTTAACTCTTACTCTGGCCTAATGGTTAAGGTCTTGGACTCTTACTCTGGCCTCATAGCTACTGTCTTTTCTCTTATTCTGGCCTAATAGCTACTGTCTTAACTCTGACTCTGGCCTCATAGCTACTGTCTTAACTCTTACTCTGGCCTAATAGCTACTGTCTTAACTCTTACTCTGGCCTAATGGTTAAGGTCTTGGACTCTTACTCTGGCCTCATAGCTACTGTCTTAACTCTTACTCTGGCCTCATAGCTACTGTCTTAACTCTTACTCTGGCCTAGTAGCTACTGTCTTAACTCTTACTCTGGCCTAATAGCTACTGTCTTAACTCTTACTCTGGCCTCATAGCTACTGTCTTAACTCCTACTGTGGCCTCATAGCTACTGTCTTAACTCTTACTCTGGCCTAATGGTTAAGGTCTTGGACTCTTACTCTGGCCTAATAGCTACTGTCTTAACTCTTACTCTGGCCTAATAGCTACTGTCTTAACTCTTACTCTGGCCTAATAGCTACTGTCTTAACTCTTACTCTGGCCTCATAGCTACTGTCTTAATTCTTACTCTGGCCTCATAGCTACTGTCTTAATTCTTACTCTGGCCTCATAGCTACTGTCTTAACTCTTACTCTGGCCTAATAGTTAAGGTCTTGGACTCTTACTCTGGCCTAATAGCTACTGTCTTAACTCTTACTCTGGCCTAATGGTTAAGGTCTTGGACTCTTACTCTGGCCTCATAGCTACTGTCTTAACTCTTATTCTGGCCTAATAGCTACTGTCTTAACTCTTACTCTGGCCTCATAGCTACTGTCTTAACTCTTACTCTGACCTAATGGTTAAGGTCTTGGACTCTTACTCTGGCCTCATAGCTACTGTCTTAACTCTTACTCTGGCCTCGTGGCTACTGTCTTAACTCTTACTCTGGCCTCATAGCTACTGTCTTAACTCTTACTGTGGCCTCATAGCTACTGTCTTAACTCTTACTCTGGCCTCATAGCTACTGTCTTAACTCTCACTCTGGCCTAATGGTTAAGGTCTTGGACTCTTACTCTGGCCTCATAGCTACTGTCTTAACTCTTACACTGGCCTCATAGCTACTGTCTTAACTCTTACTCTGTACTCTGACCTAATGGTTAAGGTCTTGGACTCTTACTCTGGCCTAATAGCTACTGTCTTAACTCTTACTCTGGCCTCATAGCTACTGTCTTAACTCTTACTCTGGCCTAATGGTTAAGGTCTTGGACTCTTACTCTGGCCTAATAGCTACTGTCTTAACTCTTACTCTGGCCTAATAGCTACTGTCTTAACTCTTACTCTGGCCTAATAGCTACTGTCTTAACTCTTACTCTGGCCTCATAGCTACTGTCTTAATTCTTACTCTGGCCTCATAGCTACTGTCTTAATTCTTACTCTGGCCTCATAGCTACTGTCTTAACTCTTACTCTGGCCTAATAGTTAAGGTCTTGGACTCTTACTCTGGCCTAATAGCTACTGTCTTAACTCTTACTCTGGCCTAATGGTTAACGTCTTGGACTCTTACTCTGGCCTCATAGCTACTGTCTTAACTCTTATTCTGGCCTAATAGCTACTGTCTTAAGTCTCTTACTCTGGCCTCATAGCTACTGTCTTAACTCTTACTCTGACCTAATGGTTAAGGTCTTGGACTCTTACTCTGGCCTCATAGCTACTGTCTTACCTCTTACTCTGGCCTAATAGTTAAAGTCTTGGACTCTTACTCTGGCCTCATAGCTACTGTCTTAACTCTTACTCTGGCCTAATGGTTAAGGTCTTGGACTCTTACTCTGGCCTCATAGCTACTGTCTTAACTCTTACTCTGGCCTCATAGCTACTGTCTTAACTCTTACTCTGGCCTAGTAGCTACTGTCTTAACTCTTACTCTGGCCTAATAGCTACTGTCTTAACTCTTACTGTGGCCTCATAGCTACTGTCTTAACTCTTACTCTGGCCTAATGGTTAAGGTCTTGGACTCTTACTCTGGCCTAATAGCTACTGTCTTAACTCTTACTCTGGCCTAATAGCTACTGTCTTAACTCTTACTCTGGCCTAATAGCTACTGTCTTAACTCTTACTCTGGCCTCATAGCTACTGTCTTAACTCTTACTCTGGCCTAATGGTTAAGGTCTTGGACTCTTACTCTGGCCTCATAGCTACTGTCTGTACTCTTATTCTGGCCTCATAGCTACTGTCTTAACTCTTACTCTGGCCTCATAGCTACTGTCTTAACTCTTACTCTGGCCTAATAGCTACTGTCTTAACTCTTACTCTGGCCTCATAGCTACTGTCTTAACTCTTACTCTGGCCTCATAGATACTGTCTTAACTCTTACTCTGGCCTAATGGTTGAGGTATTGGACTCTTACTCTGGCCTAATAGCTACTGTCTTAAAACTCTTACTCTGGCCTAATAGCTACTGTCTTAACTCTTACTCTGGCCTCATAGCTACTGTCTTAACTCTCACTCTGGCCTAATGGTTAAGGTCTTGGACTCTTACTCTGGCCTCATAGCTACTGTCTTAACTCTTACTCTGGCCTCATAGCTACTGTCTTAACTCTTACTCGGCCTTATAGCTACTGTCTTACCTCTTACTCTGGCCTCATAGCTACTGTCTTAACTCTTACTCTGGCCTAATAGCTACTGACTTAACTCTTACTCTGGCCTCATAGCTACTGTCTTAACTCTTACTCTGGCCTAATAGCTGCTGTCTTAACTCTTACTCTGGCCTAATAGCTACTGTCTTAACTCTTACTCTGGCCTCATAGCTACTGTCTTAATTCTTACTCTGGCCTCGTAGCTACAGTCTTAATTCTTACTCTGGCCTCATATCTACTGTCTTAACTCTTACTCTGGCCTAATAGTTAAGGTCTTGGACTCTTACTCTGGCCTAATAGCTACTGTCTTAACTCTTACTCTGGCCTAATGGTTAAGATATTGGACTCTTACTCTGGCCTCATAGCTACTGTCTTAACTCTTATTCTGGCCTAATGGCTACTGTCTTAACTCTTACTCTGGCCTCATAGCTACTGTCTTAACTCTTACTCTGGCCTAATGGTTAAGGTCTTGGACTCTTACTCTGGCCTCATAGCTACTGTCTTACCTCTTACTCTGGCCTAATAGTTAAGGTCTTGGACTCTTACTCTGGCCTCATAGCTACTGTCTTAACTCTTACTCTGGCCTAATGGTTAAGGTCTTGGACTCTTACTCTGGCCTCATAGCTACTGTCTTAACTCTTACTCTGGCCTAATAGCTACTGTCTTAACTATTACTCTGGCCTCATAGCTACTGTCTTAACTCTTACTCTGGCCTTATAGCTACTGTCTTAACTCTTACTCTGACCTAATGGTTAAGGTCTTGGACTTTTACTCTGGCCTCATAGCTACTGTCTTAACTCTTACTCTGGCCTCATAGCTACTGTCTTAACTCTTACTCTGGCCTAATGGTTAAGGTCTTGGACTCTTACTCTGGCCTAATAGCTACTGACTTAACTCTTACTCTGGCCTAGTAGCTACTGTCTTAACTCTTACTCTGGCCTCATAGCTACTGTCTTAACTCTCAATCTGGCCTAATGGTTAAGGTCTTGGACTCTTACTCTGGCCTCATAGCTACTGTCTTAACTCTTACACTGGCCTCATAGCTACTGTCTTAACTCTTACTCTGGCCTAATGGTTAAGGTCTTGGACTCTTACTCTGGCCTAATAGCTACTGTCTTAACTCTTACTCTGGCCTAATAGCTACTGTCTTAACTCTTACTCTGGCCTCATAGCTACCGTCTTAACTCTTACTCTGGCCTCATAGCTACTGTCTTAACTCTTACTCTGGCCTAATGGTTAAGGACTTGGACTCTTACTCTGGCCTAATGGCTACTGTCTTAACTCTTACTCTGGCCTAATAGCTACTGTCTTAACTCTTACTCTGGCCTAATAGCTACTGTCTTAACTCTTACTCTGGCCTCATAGCTACTGTCTTAATTCTTACTCTGGCCTCATAGCTACTGTCTTAACTCTTACTCTGGCCTAATAGTTAAGGTCTTGGACTCTTACTCTGGCCTAATAGCTACTGTCTTAACTCTTACTCTGGCCTAATGGTTAAGGTCTTGGACTCTTACTCTGGCCTCATAGCTACTGTCTTAACTCTTATTCTGGCCTAATAGCTACTGTCTTAACTCTTACTCTGGCCTCATAGCTACTGTCTTAACTCTTACTCTGGCCTAATGGTTAAGGTCTTGGACTCTTACTCTGGCCTCATAGCTACTGTCTTAACTCTTACTCTGGCCTAATGGTTAAGGTCTTGGACTCTTACTCTGGCCTCATAGCTACTGCCTTAACTCTTACTCTGGCCTAATAGCTACTGTCTTAACTCTTACTCTGGCCTAATAGCTACTGTCTTAACTCTTACTCTGGCCTAATGGTTAAGGTCTTGGACTCTTACTCTGGCCTCATAGCTACTGTCTTAACTCTTACTCTGGCCTCATAGCTACTGTCTTAACTCTTACTCTGGCCTAGTAGCTACTGTCTTAACTCTTACTCTGGCCTAATAGCTACTGTCTTAACTCTTACTCTGGCCTCATAGCTACTGTCTTAACTCCTACTGTGGCCTCATAGCTACTGTCTTAACTCTTACTCTGGCCTAATGGTTAAGGTCTTGGACTCTTACTCTGGCCTAATAGCTACTGTCTTAACTCTTACTCTGGCCTAATAGCTACTGTCTTAACTCTTACTCTGGCCTCATAGCTACTGTCTTAACTCTCTCTCTGGCCTAATGGTTAAGGTCTTGGACTCTTACTCTGGCCTCATAGCTACTGTCTTAACTCTTACTCTGGCCTCATAGCTACTGTCTTAACTCTTACTCGGCCTTATAGCTACTGTCTTACCTCTTACTCTGGCCTCATAGCTACTGTCTTAACTCTTACTCTGGCCTAATAGCTACTGTCTTAACTCTTACTCTGGCCTCATAGCTACTGTCTTAACTCTTACTCTGGCCTAATAGCTGCTGTCTTAACTCTTACTCTGGCCTAATAGCTACTGTCTTAACTCTTACTCTGGCCTCATAGCTACTGTCTTAACTCTTACTCTGGCCTAATAGCTACTGTCTTAACTCTTACTCTGGCCTCATAGCTACTGTCTTAACTCTTACTCTGGCCTAATGGTTAAGGTCTTGGACTCTTACTCTGGCCTCATAGCTACTGTCTTAACTCTTACTCTGGCCTCATAGCTACTGTCTTAACTCTTACTCGGCCTTATAGCTACTGTCTTACCTCTTACTCTGGCCTCATAGCTACTGTCTTAACTCTTACTCTGGCCTAATAGCTACTGTCTTAACTCTTACTCTGGCCTCATAGCTACTGTCTTAACTCTTACTCTGGACTAATAGCTGCTGTCTTAACTCTTACTCTGGCCTAATAGCTACTGTATTAACTCTTACTCTGGCCTCATAGCTACTGTCTTAACTCTTACTCTGGCCTAATGGTTAAGGTCTTGGACTCTTACTCTGGCCTCATAGCTACTGTCTTAAATCTTACTCTGGCCTAATGGTTAAGGTCTTGGACTCTTACTCTGGCCTCATAGCTACTGTCTTAACTCTTATTCTGGCCTCATAGCTACTGTCTTAACTCTTACTCTGGCCTAATAGCTACTGTCTTAACTCTTACTCTGGCCTCATAGCTACTGTCTTAACTCTTACTCTGGCCTCATAGCTACTGTCTTAACTCTTACTCTGGCCTAATGGTTAAGGTCTTGGACTCTTACTCTGGCCTAATAGCTACTGACTTAACTCTTACTCTGGCCTAGTAGCTACTGTCTTAACTCTTACTCTGGCCTCATAGCTACTGTCTTAACTCTCAATCTGGCCTAATGGTTAAGGTCTTGGACTCTTACTCTGGCCTCATAGCTACTGTCTTAACTCTTACACTGGCCTCATAGCTACTGTCTTAACTCTTACTCTGGCCTAATGGTTAAGGTCTTGGACTCTTACTCTGGCCTAATAGCTACTGTCTTAACTCTTACTCTGGCCTAATAGCTACTGTCTTAACTCTTACTCTGGCCTCATAGCTACCGTCTTAACTCTTACTCTGGCCTCATAGCTACTGTCTTAACTCTTACTCTGGCCTAATGGTTAAGGACTTGGACTCTTACTCTGGCCTAATGGCTACTGTCTTAACTCTTACTCTGGCCTAATAGCTACTGTCTTAACTCTTACTCTGGCCTAATAGCTACTGTCTTAACTCTTACTCTGGCCTCATAGCTACTGTCTTAATTCTTACTCTGGCCTCATAGCTACTGTCTTAACTCTTACTCTGGCCTAATAGTTAAGGTCTTGGACTCTTACTCTGGCCTAATAGCTACTGTCTTAACTCTTACTCTGGCCTAATGGTTAAGGTCTTGGACTCTTACTCTGGCCTCATAGCTACTGTCTTAACTCTTATTCTGGCCTAATAGCTACTGTCTTAACTCTTACTCTGGCCTCATAGCTACTGTCTTAACTCTTACTCTGGCCTAATGGTTAAGGTCTTGGACTCTTACTCTGGCCTCATAGCTACTGTCTTAACTCTTACTCTGGCCTAATGGTTAAGGTCTTGGACTCTTACTCTGGCCTCATAGCTACTGCCTTAACTCTTACTCTGGCCTAATAGCTACTGTCTTAACTCTTACTCTGGCCTAATAGCTACTGTCTTAACTCTTACTCTGGCCTAATGGTTAAGGTCTTGGACTCTTACTCTGGCCTCATAGCTACTGTCTTAACTCTTACTCTGGCCTCATAGCTACTGTCTTAACTCTTACTCTGGCCTAGTAGCTACTGTCTTAACTCTTACTCTGGCCTAATAGCTACTGTCTTAACTCTTACTCTGGCCTCATAGCTACTGTCTTAACTCCTACTGTGGCCTCATAGCTACTGTCTTAACTCTTACTCTGGCCTAATGGTTAAGGTCTTGGACTCTTACTCTGGCCTAATAGCTACTGTCTTAACTCTTACTCTGGCCTAATAGCTACTGTCTTAACTCTTACTCTGGCCTCATAGCTACTGTCTTAACTCTCTCTCTGGCCTAATGGTTAAGGTCTTGGACTCTTACTCTGGCCTCATAGCTACTGTCTTAACTCTTACTCTGGCCTCATAGCTACTGTCTTAACTCTTACTCGGCCTTATAGCTACTGTCTTACCTCTTACTCTGGCCTCATAGCTACTGTCTTAACTCTTACTCTGGCCTAATAGCTACTGTCTTAACTCTTACTCTGGCCTCATAGCTACTGTCTTAACTCTTACTCTGGCCTAATAGCTGCTGTCTTAACTCTTACTCTGGCCTAATAGCTACTGTCTTAACTCTTACTCTGGCCTCATAGCTACTGTCTTAACTCTTACTCTGGCCTAATAGCTACTGTCTTAACTCTTACTCTGGCCTCATAGCTACTGTCTTAACTCTTACTCTGGCCTAATGGTTAAGGTCTTGGACTCTTACTCTGGCCTCATAGCTACTGTCTTAGCTCTTACTCTGGCCTCATAGCTACTGTCTTAACTCTTACTCGGCCTTATAGCTACTGTCTTACCTCTTACTCTGGCCTCATAGCTACTGTCTTAACTCTTACTCTGGCCTAATAGCTACTGTCTTAACTCTTACTCTGGCCTCATAGCTACTGTCTTAACTCTTACTCTGGACTAATAGCTGCTGTCTTAACTCTTACTCTGGCCTAATAGCTACTGTATTAACTCTTACTCTGGCCTCATAGCTACTGTCTTAACTCTTACTCTGGCCTAATGGTTAAGGTCTTGGACTCTTACTCTGGCCTCATAGCTACTGTCTTAAATCTTACTCTGGCCTAATGGTTAAGGTCTTGGACTCTTACTCTGGCCTCATAGCTACTGTCTTAACTCTTATTCTGGCCTCATAGCTACTGTCTTAACTCTTACTCTGGCCTAATAGCTACTGTCTTAACTCTTACTCTGGCCTCATAGCTACTGTCTTAACTCTTACTCTGGCCTCATAGCTACTGTCTTAACTCTTACTCTGGCCTAATGGTTAAGGTCTTGGACTCTTACTCTGGCCTAATAGCTACTGACTTAACTCTTACTCTGGCCTAGTAGCTACTGTCTTAACTCTTACTCTGGCCTCATAGCTACTGTCTTAACTCTCAATCTGGCCTAATGGTTAAGGTCTTGGACTCTTACTCTGGCCTCATAGCTACTGTCTTAACTCTTACACTGGCCTCATAGCTACTGTCTTAACTCTTACTCTGGCCTAATGGTTAAGGTCTTGGACTCTTACTCTGGCCTAATAGCTACTGTCTTAACTCTTACTCTGGCCTAATAGCTACTGTCTTAACTCTTACTCTGGCCTCATAGCTACCGTCTTAACTCTTACTCTGGCCTCATAGCTACTGTCTTAACTCTTACTCTGGCCTAATGGTTAAGGACTTGGACTCTTACTCTGGCCTAATGGCTACTGTCTTAACTCTTACTCTGGCCTAATAGCTACTGTCTTAACTCTTACTCTGGCCTAATAGCTACTGTCTTAACTCTTACTCTGGCCTCATAGCTACTGTCTTAATTCTTACTCTGGCCTCATAGCTACTGTCTTAACTCTTACTCTGGCCTAATAGTTAAGGTCTTGGACTCTTACTCTGGCCTAATAGCTACTGTCTTAACTCTTACTCTGGCCTAATGGTTAAGGTCTTGGACTCTTACTCTGGCCTCATAGCTACTGTCTTAACTCTTATTCTGGCCTAATAGCTACTGTCTTAACTCTTACTCTGGCCTCATAGCTACTGTCTTAACTCTTACTCTGGCCTAATGGTTAAGGTCTTGGACTCTTACTCTGGCCTCATAGCTACTGTCTTAACTCTTACTCTGGCCTAATGGTTAAGGTCTTGGACTCTTACTCTGGCCTCATAGCTACTGCCTTAACTCTTACTCTGGCCTAATAGCTACTGTCTTAACTCTTACTCTGGCCTAATAGCTACTGTCTTAACTCTTACTCTGGCCTAATGGTTAAGGTCTTGGACTCTTACTCTGGCCTCATAGCTACTGTCTTAACTCTTACTCTGGCCTCATAGCTACTGTCTTAACTCTTACTCTGGCCTAGTAGCTACTGTCTTAACTCTTACTCTGGCCTAATAGCTACTGTCTTAACTCTTACTCTGGCCTCATAGCTACTGTCTTAACTCCTACTGTGGCCTCATAGCTACTGTCTTAACTCTTACTCTGGCCTAATGGTTAAGGTCTTGGACTCTTACTCTGGCCTAATAGCTACTGTCTTAACTCTTACTCTGGCCTAATAGCTACTGTCTTAACTCTTACTCTGGCCTCATAGCTACTGTCTTAACTCTCTCTCTGGCCTAATGGTTAAGGTCTTGGACTCTTACTCTGGCCTCATAGCTACTGTCTTAACTCTTACTCTGGCCTCATAGCTACTGTCTTAACTCTTACTCGGCCTTATAGCTACTGTCTTACCTCTTACTCTGGCCTCATAGCTACTGTCTTAACTCTTACTCTGGCCTAATAGCTACTGTCTTAACTCTTACTCTGGCCTCATAGCTACTGTCTTAACTCTTACTCTGGCCTAATAGCTGCTGTCTTAACTCTTACTCTGGCCTAATAGCTACTGTCTTAACTCTTACTCTGGCCTCATAGCTACTGTCTTAACTCTTACTCTGGCCTAATAGCTACTGTCTTAACTCTTACTCTGGCCTCATAGCTACTGTCTTAACTCTTACTCTGGCCTAATGGTTAAGGTCTTGGACTCTTACTCTGGCCTCATAGCTACTGTCTTAGCTCTTACTCTGGCCTCATAGCTACTGTCTTAACTCTTACTCGGCCTTATAGCTACTGTCTTACCTCTTACTCTGGCCTCATAGCTACTGTCTTAACTCTTACTCTGGCCTAATAGCTACTGTCTTAACTCTTACTCTGGCCTCATAGCTACTGTCTTAACTCTTACTCTGGACTAATAGCTGCTGTCTTAACTCTTACTCTGGCCTAATAGCTACTGTATTAACTCTTACTCTGGCCTCATAGCTACTGTCTTAACTCTTACTCTGGCCTAATGGTTAAGGTCTTGGACTCTTACTCTGGCCTCATAGCTACTGTCTTAAATCTTACTCTGGCCTAATGGTTAAGGTCTTGGACTCTTACTCTGGCCTCATAGCTACTGTCTTAACTCTTATTCTGGCCTCATAGCTACTGTCTTAACTCTTACTCTGGCCTAATAGCTACTGTCTTAACTCTTACTCTGGCCTCATAGCTACTGTCTTAACTCTTACTCTGGCCTCATAGCTACTGTCTTAACTCTTACTCTGGCCTAATGGTTAAGGTCTTGGACTCTTACTCTGGCCTAATAGCTACTGTCTTAACTCTTACTCTGGCCTAATAGCTACTGTCTTAACTCTTACTCTGGCCTCATAGCTACTGTCTTAACTCTCACTCAGGCCTAATGGTTAAGGTCTTGGACTCTTACTCTGGACTCATAGCTACTGTCTTAACTCTTACTCTGGCCTCATAGCTACTGTCTTAACTCTTACTCGGCCTTATAGCTACTGTCTTAACTCTTACTCTGGCCTCATAGCTACTGTCTTAACTCTTACTCTGGCCTAATAGCTGCTGTCTTAACTCTTACTCTGGCCTAATAGCTACTGTCTTAACTCTTACTCTGGCCTCATAGCTACTGTCTTAACTCTTACTCTGGCCTAATGGTTAAGGTCTTGGACTCTTACTCTGGCCTCATAGCTACTGTCTTAAATCTTACTCTGGCCTAATGGTTAAGGTCTTGGACTCTTCCTCTGGCCTAATAGCTACGGTCTTAACTCTTACACTGGCCTAATAGCTACTGTCTTAACTCTTACTCTGGCCTCATAGCTACTGTCTTAACTCTTACTCTGGCCTAATGGTTAAGGTCTTGGACTCTTACTCTGGCCTAATAGCTACTGTCTTAACTCTTACTCTGGCCTAATAGCTACTGTCTTAACTCTTACTCTGGGCTAATAGCTGCTGTCTTAACTCTTACTCTGGCCTAATGGTTAAGGTCTTGGACTCTTACTCAGGCCTTATAGCTACTGTTTTAACTCTTACTCTGGCCTACTAGCTACTGTCTTAACTCTTACTCTGGCCTAATAGCTACTGTCTTAACTCTTACTCTGGCCTCATAGCTACTGTCTGAACTCTTACTCTGGCCTCATAGCTACTGTCTTAACTGTTACTGTGGCCTCATAGCTACTGTCTTAACTCTCACTCTGGCCTCATAGCTACTGTCTTAACTCTTACTCTGGCCTAATGGTTAAGGTCTTGGACTCTTACTCTGGCCTCATAGCTACTGTCTTAACTCTTACTCTGGCCTCATAGCTACTGTCTTAACTCTTACTCTGGCCTAATGGTTAAGGTCTTGGACTCTTACTCTGGCTTAATAGCTACTGTCTTAACTCTTACTCTGGCCTAATAGCTACTGTCTTAACTCTTACTCTGGCCTCATAGCTACTGTCTTAACTCTTACTCTGGCCTAATGGTTAAGGTCTTGGACTCTTACTCTGGCCTCATAGCTACTGTCTTAACTCTTACTCTGGCCTCATAGCTACTGTCTTAACTCTTACTCTGGCCTAATGGTTAAGGTCTTGGACTCTTACTCTGGCCTAATAGCTACTGTCTTAACTCTTACTCTGGCCTAATAGCAACTGTCTTAACTCTTACTCTGGCCTCATAGCTACTGTCTTAACTATTACTCTGGCCTAATAGCTACTGTCTTAACTCTTACTCTGGCCTAATGGTTAAGGTCTTGGACTCTTACTCTGGCCTCATAGCTACTGTCTTAACTCTTACTCTGGCCTAATAGCTACTGTCTTAACTCTTACTCTGGCCTCATAGCTACTGTCTTAACTCTTACTCTGGCCTAATGGTTAAGGTCTTGGACTCTTACTCTGGCCTCATAGCTACTATCTTAACTCCTACTCTGGCCTCATAGCTACTGTCTTAACTCTTACTCTGGCCTCATAGCTACTGTCTTAACTCTCACTCTGGCCTAATAGCTACTGTCTTAACTCTTACTCTGGCCTCGTAGCTACTGTCTTAACTCTTACTCTGGCCTCATAGCTACTGTCTTAACTCTTACTGTGGCCTCATAGCTACTGTCTTAACTCTTACTCTGGCCTCATAGCTACTGTCTTAACTCTCACTCTGGCCTAATGGTTAAGGTCTTGGACTCTTACTCTGGCCTCATAGCTACTGTCTTAACTCTTACACTGGCCTCATAGCTACTGTCTTAACTCTTACTCTGTACTCTGACCTAATGGTTAAGGTCTTGGACTCTTACTCTGGCCTAATAGCTACTGTCTTAACTCTTACTCTGGCCTAATAGCTACTGTCTTAACTCTTACTCTGGCCTCATAGCTACTGTCTTAACTCTTACTCTGGCCTAATGGTTAAGGTCTTGGACTCTTACTCTGGCCTAATAGCTACTGTCTTAACTCTTACTCTGGCCTAATAGCTACTGTCTTAACTCTTACTCTGGCCTCATAGCTACTGTCTTAATTCTTACTCTGGCCTCATAGCTACTGTCTTAATTCTTACTCTGGCCTCATAGCTACTGTCTTAACTCTTACTCTGGCCTAATAGTTAAGGTCTTGGACTCTTACTCTGGCCTAATAGCTACTGTCTTAACTCTTACTCTGGCCTAATGGTTAAGGTCTTGGACTCTTACTCTGGCCTCATAGCTACTGTCTTTTCTCTTATTCTGGCCTAATAGCTACTGTCTTAACTCTTACTCTGGCCTCATAGCTACTGTCTTAACTCTTACTCTGACCTAATGGTTAAGGTCTTGGACTCTTACTCTGGCCTCATAGCTACTGTCTTACCTCTTACTCTGGCCTAATAGTTAAAGTCTTGGACTCTTACTCTGGCCTCATAGCTACTGTCTTAACTCTTACTCTGGCCTAATGGTTAAGGTCTTGGACTCTTACTCTGGCCTCATAGCTACTGTCTTAACTCTTACTCTGGCCTCATAGCTACTGTCTTAACTCTTACTCTGGCCTAGTAGCTACTGTCTTAACTCTTACTCTGGCCTAATAGCTACTGTCTTAACTCTTACTGTGGCCTCATAGCTACTGTCTTAACTCTTACTCTGGCCTAATGGTTAAGGTCTTGGACTCTTACTCTGGCCTCATAGCTACTGTATTAACTCCTACTCTGGCCTCATAGCTACTCTCTTAACTCTTACTCTGGCCTCATAGCTACTGTCTTAACTCTTACTCTGGCCTAATAGCTACTGTCTTAACTCTTACTCTGGCCTCATAGCTACTGTCTTAACTCTCACTCTGGCCTAATGGTTAAGGTCTTGGACTCTTACTCTGGCCTCATAGCTACTGTCTTAACTCTTACACTGGCCTCATAGCTACTGTATTAACTCTTACTCTGTACTCTGACCTAATGGTTAAGGTCTTGGACTCTTACTCTGGCCTAATAGCTACTGTCTTAACTCTTACTCTGGCCTAATAGCTACTGTCTTAACTCTTACTCTGGCCTCATAGCTACTGTCTTAACTCTTACTCTGGCCTAATGGTTAAGGTCTTGGACTCTTACTCTGGCCTAATAGCTACTGTCTTAACTCTTACTCTGGCCTAATAGCTACTGTCTTAACTCTTACTCTGGCCTCATAGCTACTGTCTTAATTCTTACTCTGGCCTCATAGCTACTGTCTTAATTCTTACTCTGGCCTCATAGCTACTGTCTTAACTCTTACTCTGGCCTAATAGTTAAGGTCTTGGACTCTTACTCTGGCCTAATAGCTACTGTCTTAACTCTTACTCTGGCCTAATGGTTAAGGTCTTGGACTCTTACTCTGGCCTCATAGCTACTGTCTTTTCTCTTATTCTGGCCTAATAGCTACTGTCTTAACTCTGACTCTGGCCTCATAGCTACTGTCTTAACTCTTACTCTGACCTAATGGTTAAGGTCTTGGACTCTTACTCTGGCCTCATAGCTACTGTCTTACCTCTTACTCTGGCCTAATAGTTAAAGTCTTGGACTCTTACTCTGGCCTCATAGCTACTGTCTTAACTCTTACTCTGGCCTAATGGTTAAGGTCTTGGACTCTTACTCTGGCCTCATAGCTACTGTCTTAACTCTTACTCTGGCCTCATAGCTACTGTCTTAACTCTTACTCTGGCCTAGTAGCTACTGTCTTAACTCTTACTCTGGCCTAATAGCTACTGTCTTAACTCTTACTGTGGCCTCATAGCTACTGTCTTAACTCTTACTCTGGCCTAATGGTTAAGGTCTTGGACTCTTACTCTGGCCTAATAGCTACTGTCTTAACTCTTACTCTGGCCTAATAGCTACTGTCTTAACTCTTACTCTGGCCTCATAGCTACTGTCTTAACTCTTACTCTGGCCTAATGGTTAAGGTCTTGGACTCTTACTCTGGCCTCATAGCTACTGTCTTAACTCTTATTCTGGCCTCATAGCTACTGTCTTAACTCTTACTCTGGCCTCATAGCTACTGTCTTAACTCTTACTCTGGCCTAATAGCTACTGTCTTAACTCTTACTCTGGCCTCATAGATACTGTCTTAACTCTTACTCTGGCCTAATGGTTAAGGTCTTGGACTCTTACTCTGGCCTAATAGCTACTGTCTTAACTCTTACTCTGGCCTAATAGCTACTGTCTTAACTCTTACTCTGGCCTCATAGCTACTGTCTTAACTCTCACTCTGGCCTAATGGTTAAGGTCTTGGACTCTTACTCTGGCCTCATAGCTACTGTCTTAACTCTTACTCTGGACTCATAGCTACTGTCTTAACTCTTACTCGGCCTTATAGCTACTGTCTTACCTCTTACTCTGGCCTCATAGCTACTGTCTTAACTCTTACTCTGGCCTAATAGCTACTGACTTAACTCTTACTCTGGCCTCATAGCTACTGTCTTAACTCTTACTCTGGCCTAATAGCTGCTGTCTTAACTCTTACTCTGGCCTAATAGCTACTGTCTTAACTCTTACTCTGGCCTCATAGCTACGGTCTTAACTCTTACTCTGGCCTAATGGTTAAGGTCTTGGACTCTTACGCTGGCCTCATAGCTACTGTCTTAACTCTTACTCTGGCCTAATGGTTAAGGTCTTGGACTCTTACTCTGGCCTAATAGCTACGGTCTTAACTCTTACTCTGGCCTAATAGCTACTGTCTTCACTCTTACTCTGGCCTCATAGCTACTGTCTTAACTCTTACTCTGGCCTAATAGCTACTGTCTTAACTCTTACTCTGGCCTAATAGCTACTGTCTTAACTCTTACTCTGGCCTCATAGCTACTGTCTTAACTCTTACTCTGGCCTCATAGCTACTGTCTTAACCCATACTCTGGCCTAATAGCTACTGTCTTAACTCTTACTCTGGCCTCATAGCTACTGTCTTAATTCTTACTCTGGCCTCATATCTACTGTCTTAACTCTTACTCTGGCCTAATAGCTACTGTCTTAACTCTTACTCTGGCCTCATAGCTACTGTCTTAATTCTTACTCTGGCCTCATAGCTACAGTCTTAATTCTTACTCTGGCCTCATATCTACTGTCTTAACTCTTACTCTGGCCTAATAGTTAAGGTCTTGGACTCTTACTCTGGCCTAATAGCTACTGTCTTAACTCTTACTCTGGCCTAATGGTTAAGATATTGGACTCTTACTCTGGCCTCATAGCTACTGTCTTAACTCTTATTCTGGCCTAATGGCTACTGTCTTAACTCTTACTCTGGCCTCATAGCTACTGTCTTAACTCTTACTCTGGCCTAATGGTTAAGGTCTTGGACTCTTACTCTGGCCTCATAGCTACTGTCTTAACTCTTACTCTGGCCTAATGGTTAAGGTCTTGGACTCTTACTCTGGCCTCATAGCTACTGTCTTAACTCTTATTCTGGCCTAATAGCTACTGTCTTAACTCTTACTCTGGCCTCATAGCTACTGTCTTAACTCTTACTCTGGCCTAATGGTTAAGGTCTTGGACTCTTACTCTGGCCTCATAGCTACTGTCTTAACTCTTACTCTGGCCTAATGGTTAAGGTCTTGGACTCTTACTCTGGCCTCATAGCTACTGCCTTAACTCTTACTCTGGCCTAATAGCTACTGTCTTAACTCTTACTCTGGCCTAATAGCTACTGTCTTAACTCTTACTCTGGCCTAATGGTTAAGGTCTTGGACTCTTACTCTGGCCTCATAGCTACTGTCTTAACTCTTACTCTGGCCTAATGGTTAAGGTCTTGGACTCTTACTCTGGCCTAATAGCTACGGTCTTAACTCTTACTCTGGCCTAATAGCTACTGTCTTCACTCTTACTCTGGCCTCATAGCTACTGTCTTAACTCTTACTCTGGCCTAATGGTTAAGGTCTTGGACTCTTACTCTGGCCTCATAGCTACTGTCTTAACTCTTATTCTGGCCTCATAGCTACTGTCTTAACTCTTACTCTGGCCTCATAGCTACTGTCTTAACTCTTACTCTGGCCTAATAGCTACTGTCTTAACTCTTACTCTGGCCTCATAGATACTGTCTTAACTCTTACTCTGGCCTAATGGTTAAGGTCTTGGACTCTTACTCTGGCCTAATAGCTACTGTCTTAACTCTTACTCTGGCCTAATAGCTACTGTCTTAACTCTTACTCTGGCCTCATAGCTACTGTCTTAACTCTCACTCTGGCCTAATGGTTAAGGTCTTGGACTCTTACTCTGGCCTCATAGCTACTGTCTTAACTCTTACTCTGGCCTCATAGCTACTGTCTTAACTCTTACTCGGCCTTATAGCTACTGTCTTACCTCTTACTCTGGCCTCATAGCTACTGTCTTAACTCTTACTCTGGCCTAATAGCTACTGACTTAACTCTTACTCTGGCCTCATAGCTACTGTCTTAACTCTTACTCTGGCCTAATAGCTGCTGTCTTAACTCTTACTCTGGCCTAATAGCTACTGTCTTAACTCTTACTCTGGCCTCATAGCTACGGTCTTAACTCTTACTCTGGCCTAATGGTTAAGGTCTTGGACTCTTACTCTGGCCTCATAGCTACTGTCTTAACTCTTACTCTGGCCTAATGGTTAAGGTCTTGGACTCTTACTCTGGCCTAATAGCTACTGTCTTCACTCTTACTCTGGCCTCATAGCTACTGTCTTAACTCTTACTCTGGCCTAATAGCTACTGTCTTAACTCTTACTCTGGCCTAATAGCTACTGTCTTAACTCTTACTCTGGCCTCATAGCTACTGTCTTAACTCTTACTCTGGCCTCATAGCTACTGTCTTAACCCATACTCTGGCCTAATAGCTACTGTCTTAACTCTTACTCTGGCCTCATAGCTACTGTCTTAATTCTTACTCTGGCCTCATATCTACTGTCTTAACTCTTACTCTGGCCTAATAGCTACTGTCTTAACTCTTACTCTGGCCTCATAGCTACTGTCTTAATTCTTACTCTGGCCTCATAGCTACAGTCTTAATTCTTACTCTGGCCTCATATCTACTGTCTTAACTCTTACTCTGGCCTAATAGTTAAGGTCTTGGACTCTTACTCTGGCCTAATAGCTACTGTCTTAACTCTTACTCTGGCCTAATGGTTAAGATATTGGACTCTAACTCTGGCCTCATAGCTACTGTCTTAACTCTTATTCTGGCCTAATGGCTACTGTCTTAACTCTTACTCTGGCCTCATAGCTACTGTCTTAACTCTTACTCTGGCCTAATGGTTAAGGTCTTGGACTCTTACTCTGGCCTCATAGCTACTGTCTTAACTCTTACTCTGGCCTAATGGTTAAGGTCTTGGACTCTTACTCTGGCCTCATAGCTATTGTCTTAACTCTTACTCTGGCCTCATAGCTACTGTCTTAACTCTTACTCTGGCCTAATGGTTAAGGTCTTGGACTCTTACTCTGGCCTCATAGCTACTGTCTTAACTCTTACTCTGGCCTAATAGCTACTGTCTTAACTATTACTCTGGCCTCATAGCTACTGTCTTAACTCTTACTGTGGCCTCATAGCTACTGTCTTAACTCTTACTCTGGCCTTATAGCTACTGTCTTAACTCTTACTCTGACCTAATGGTTAAGGTCTTGGACTTTTACTCTGGCCTCATAGCTACTGTCTTAACTCTTACTCTGGCCTCATAGCTACTGTCTTAACTCTTACTCTGGCCTAATGGTTAAGGTCTTGGACTCTTACTCTGGCCTAATAGCTACTGACTTAACTCTTACTCTGGCCTAATAGCTACTGTCTTAACTCTTACTCTGGCCTCATAGCTACTGTCTTAACTCTCACTCTGGCCTAATGGTTAAGGTCTTGGACTCTTACTCTGGCCTCATAGCTACTGTCTTAACTCTTACACTGGCCTCATAGCTACTGTCTTAACTCTTACTCTGGCCTAATGGTTAAGGTCTTGGACTCTTACTCTGGCCTAATAGCTACTGTCTTAACTCTTACTCTGGCCTAATAGCTACTGTCTTAACTCTTACTCTGGCCTCATAGCTACCATCTTAACTCTTACTCTGGCCTCATAGCTACTGTCTTAACTCTTACTCTGGCCTAATGGTTAAGGACTTGGACTCTTACTCTGGCCTAATGGCTACTGTCTTAACTCTTACTCTGGCCTAATAGCTACTGTCTTAACTCTTACTCTGGCCTAATAGCTACTGTCTTAACTCTTACTCTGGCCTCATAGCTACTGTCTTAATTCTTACTCTGGCCTCATAGCTACTGTCTTAACTCTTACTCTGGCCTAATAGTTAAGGTCTTGGACTCTTACTCTGGCCTAATAGCTACTGTCTTAACTCTTACTCTGGCCTAATGGTTAAGGTCTTGGACTCTTACTCTGGCCTCATAGCTACTGTCTTAACTCTTATTCTGGCCTAATAGCTACTGTCTTAACTCTTACTCTGGCCTCATAGCTACTGTCTTAACTCTTACTCTGGCCTAATGGTTAAGGTCTTGGACTCTTACTCTGGCCTCATAGCTACTGTCTTAACTCTTACTCTGGCCTAATGGTTAAGGTCTTGGACTCTTACTCTGGCCTCATAGCTACTGCCTTAACTCTTACTCTGGCCTAATAGCTACTGTCTTAACTCTTACTCTGGCCTAATAGCTACTGTCTTAACTCTTACTCTGGCCTAATGGTTAAGGTCTTGGACTCTTACTCTGGCCTCATAGCTACTGTCTTAACTCTTACTCTGGCCTCATAGCTACTGTCTTAACTCTTACTCTGGCCTAGTAGCTACTGTCTTAACTCTTACTCTGGCCTAATAGCTACTGTCTTAACTCTTACTCTGGCCTCATAGCTACTGTCTTAACTCTTACTGTGGCCTCATAGCTACTGTCTTAACTCTTACTCTGGCCTAATGGTTAAGGTCTTGGACTCTTACTCTGGCCTAATAGCTACTGTCTTAACTCTTACTCTGGCCTAATAGCTACTGTCTTAACTCTTACTCTGGCCTCATAGCTACTGTCTTAACTCTCACTCTGGCCTAATGGTTAAGGTCTTGGACTCTTACTCTGGCCTCATAGCTACTGTCTTAACTCTTACTCTGGCCTCATAGCTACTGTCTTAACTCTTACTCGGCCTTATAGCTACTGTCTTACCTCTTACTCTGGCCTCATAGCTACTGTCTTAACTCTTACTCTGGCCTAATAGCTACTGTCTTAACTCTTACTCTGGCCTCATAGCTACTGTCTTAACTCTTACTCTGGCCTAATAGCTGCTGTCTTAACTCTTACTCTGGCCTAATAGCTACTGTCTTAACTCTTACTCTGGCCTCATAGCTACTGTCTTAACTCTTACTCTGGCCTAATAGCTACTGTCTTAACTCTTACTCTGGCCTCATAGCTACTGTCTTAACTCTCACTCTGGCCTAATGGTTAAGGTCTTGGACTCTTACTCTGGCCTCATAGCTACTGTCTTAACTCTTACTCTGGCCTCATAGCTACTGTCTTAACTCTTACTCTGGCCTAATGGTTAAGGTCTTGGACTCTTACTCTGGCCTAATAGCTACTGTCTTAACTCTTACTCTGGCCTAATAGCTACTGTCTTAACTCTTACTCTGGCCTCGTAGCTACTGTCTTAATTCTTACTCTGGCCTCATAGCTACTGTCTTAATTCTTACACTGGCCTCATAGCTACTGTCTTAACTCTTACTCTGGCCTAATAGTTAAGGTCTTGGTCTCTTACTCTGGCCTAATAGCTACTGTCTTAACTCTTACTCTGGCCTAATGGTTAAGGTCTTGGACTCTTACTCTGGCCTCATAGCTACTGTCTTAACTCTTATTCTGGCCTAATAGCTACTGTCTTAACTCTTACTCTGGCCTCATAGCTACTGTCTTAACTCTTACTCTGACCTAATGGTTAAGGTCTTGGACTCTTACTCTGGCCTCATAGCTACTGTCTTACCTCTTACTCTGGCCTAATAGTTAAAGTCTTGGACTCTTACTCTGGCCTCATAGCTACTGTCTTAACTCTTACTCTGGCCTAATGGTTAAGGTCTTGGACTCTTACTCTGGCCTCATAGCTACTGTCTTAACTCTTACTCTGGCCTCATAGCTACTGTCTTAACTCTTACTCTGGCCTAGTAGCTACTGTCTTAACTCTTACTCTGGCCTAATAGCTACTGTCTTAACTCTTACTGTGGCCTCATAGCTACTGTCTTAACTCTTACTCTGGCCTAATGGTTAAGGTCTTGGACTCTTACTCTGGCCTAATAGCTACTGTCTTAACTCTTACTCTGGCCTAATAGCTACTGTCTTAACTCTTACTCTGGCCTAATAGCTACTGTCTTAACTCTTACTCTGGCCTCATAGCTACTGTCTTAACTCTTACTCTGGCCTAATGGTTAAGGTCTTGGACTCTTACTCTGGCCTCATAGCTACTGTCTTAACTCTTATTCTGGCCTCATAGCTACTGTCTTAACTCTTACTCTGGCCTCATAGCTACTGTCTTAACTCTTACTCTGGCCTAATAGCTACTGTCTTAACTCTTACTCTGGCCTCATAGCTACTGTCTTAACTCTTACTCTGGCCTCATAGATACTGTCTTAACTCTTACTCTGGCCTAATGGTTAAGGTCTTGGACTCTTACTCTGGCCTAATAGCTACTGTCTTAACTCTTACTCTGGCCTAATAGCTACTGTCTTAACTCTTACTCTGGCCTCATAGCTACTGTCTTAACTCTCACTCTGGCCTAATGGTTAAGGTCTTGGACTCTTGCTCTGGCCTCATAGCTACTGTCTTAACTCTTACTCTGGCCTCATAGCTACTGTCTTTACTCTTACTCTAGCCTCATAGCTACTGTCTGAACTCTTACTCTGGCCTAATAGCTACTGTCTTAACTCTTACTCTGGCCTAATGGTTAAGGTCTTGGACTCTTACTCTGGCCTCATAGCTACTATCTTAACCCTTACTCTGGCCTCATAGCTACTGTCTTAACTCTTACTCTGGCCTAATAGCTACTGTCTTAACTCTTACTCTGGCCTCATAGCTACTGTCTTAACTCTTACTCTGGCCTAATGGTTAAGGTCTTGGACTCTTACTCTGGCCTCATAGCTACTATCTTAACTCTTACTCTGGCCTAATAGCTACTGTCTTAACTCTTACTCTGGCCTCATAGCTACTGTCTTAACTCTTACTCTGGCCTCATAGCTACTGTCTTAACTCATACTCTGGCCTAATAGCTACTGTCTTAACTCTTACTCTGGCCTCATAGCTACTGTCTTAATTCTTACTCTGGCCTCATATCTACTGTCTTAACTCTTACTCTGGCCTAATAGCTACTGTCTTAACTCTTACTCTGGCCTCATAGCTACTGTCTTAATTCTTACTCTGGCCTCATAGCTACAGTCTTAATTCTTACTCTGGCCTCATATCTACTGTCTTAACTCTTACTCTGGCCTAATAGGTAAGGTCTTGGACTCTTACTCTGGCCTCATAGCTACTGTCTTAACTCTTATTCTGGCCTAATGGCTACTGTCTTAACTCTTACTCTGGCCTCATAGCTACTGTCTTAACTCTTACTCTGGCCTAATGGTTAAGGTCTTGGACTCTTACTCTGGCCTCATAGCTACTGTCTTAACTCTTACTCTGGCCTCATAGCTACTGTCTTAACTCTTACTCTGGCCTAATGGTTAAGGTCTTGGACTCTTACTCTGGCCTCATAGCTACTGTCTTAACTCTTACTCTGGCCTAATAGCTACTGTCTTAACTATTACTCTGGCCTCATAGCTACTGTCTTAACTCTTACTCTGGCCTCATAGCTACTGTCTTAACTCTTACTCTGGCCTTATAGCTACTGTCTTAACTCTTACTCTGACCTAATGGTTAAGGTCTTGTACTTTTACTCTGGCCTCATAGCTACTGTCTTAACTCTTACTCTGGCCTCATAGCTACTGTCTTAACTCTTACTCTGGCCTAATGGTTAAGGTCTTGGACTCTTACTCTGGCCTAATAGCTACTGACTTAACTCTTACTCTGGCCTAATAGCTACTGTCTTAACTCTTACTCTGGCCTCATAGCTACTGTCTTAACTCTCACTCTGGCCTAATGGTTAAGGTCTTGGACTCTTACTCTGGCCTCATAGCTACTGTCTTAACTCTTACACTGGCCTCATAGCTACTGTCTTAACTCTTACTCTGGCCTAATGGTTAAGGTCTTGGACTCTTACTCTGGCCTAAGAGCTACTGTCTTAACTCTTACTCTGGCCTAATAGCTACTGTCTTAACTCTTACTCTGGCCTCATAGCTACCGTCTTAACTCTTACTCTGGCCTCATAGCTACTGTCTTAACTCTTACTCTGGCCTAATGGTTAAGGACTTGGACTCTTACTCTGGCCTAATGGCTACTGTCTTAACTCTTACTCTGGCCTAATAGCTACTGTCTTAACTCTTACTCTGGCCTAATAGCTACTGTCTTAACTCTTACTCTGGCCTCATAGCTACTGTCTTAATTCTTACTCTGGCCTCATAGCTACTGTCTTAACTCTTACTCTGGCCTAATAGTTAAGGTCTTGGACTCTTACTCTGGCCTAATAGCTACTGTCTTAACTCTTACTCTGGCCTAATGGTTAAGGTCTTGGACTCTTACTTTGGCCTAATAGCTACTGTCTTAACTCTTACTCTGGCCTAATAGCTACTGTCTTAACTCTTACTCTGGCCTAATAGCTACTGTCTTAACTCTTACTCTGGCCTCATAGCTACTGTCTTAACTCTTACTCTGGCTTAATGGTTAAGGTCTTGGACTCTTACTCTGGCCTCATAGCTACTGTCTTAACTCTTATTCTGGCCTCATAGCTACTGTCTTAACTCTTACTCTGGCCTCATAGCTACTGTCTTAACTCTTACTCTGGCCTAATAGCTACTGTCTTAACTCTTACTCTGGCCTCATAGCTACTGTCTTAACTCTTACTCTGGCCTCATAGATACTGTCTTAACTCTTACTCTGGCCTAATGGTTAAGGTCTTGGACTCTTACTCTGGCCTAATAGCTACTGTCTTAACTCTTACTCTGGCCTAATAGCTACTGTCTTAACTCTTACTCTGGCCTCATAGCTACTGTCTTAACTCTCACTCTGGCCTAATGGTTAAGGTCTTGGACTCTTGCTCTGGCCTCATAGCTACTGTCTTAACTCTTACTCTGGCCTCATAGCTACTGTCTTAACTCTTACTCTGGCCTCATAGCTACTGTCTTAACTCTTACTCTGGCCTAATGGTTAAGGTCTTGGACTCTTACTCTGGCCTCATAGCTACTATCTTAACTCTTACTCTGGCCTAATAGCTACTGTCTTAACTCTTACTCTGGCCTCATAGCTACTGTCTTAACTCTTACTCTGGCCTCATAGCTACTGTCTTAACTCATACTCTGGCCTAATAGCTACTGTCTTAACTCTTACTCTGGCCTCATAGCTACTGTCTTAATTCTTACTCTGGCCTCATATCTACTGTCTTAACTCTTACTCTGGCCTAATAGCTACTGTCTTAACTCTTACTCTGGCCTCATAGCTACTGTCTTAATTCTTACTCTGGCCTCATAGCTACAGTCTTAACTCTTACTCTGGCCTAATAGTTAAGGTCTTGGACTCTTACTCTGGCCTAATAGCTACTGTCGTAACTCTTACTCTGGCCTAATGGTTAAGATATTGGACTCTTACTCTGGCCTCATAGCTACTGTCTTAACTCTTATTCTGGCCTAATGGCTACTGTCTTAACTCTTACTCTGGCCTCATAGCTACTGTCTTAACTCTTACTCTGGCCTAATGGTTAAGGTCTTGGACTCTTACTCTGGCCTCATAGCTACTGTCTTAACTCTTACTCTGGCCTAATGGTTAAGGTCTTGGACTCTTACTCTGGCCTCATAGCTACTGTCTTAACTCTTACTCTGGCCTCATAGCTACTGTCTTAACTCTTACTCTGGCCTAATGGTTAAGGTCTTGGACTCTTACTCTGGCCTCATAGCTACTGTCTTAACTCTTACTCTGGCCTAATAGCTACTGTCTTAACTATTACTCTGGCCTCATAGCTACTGTCTTAACTCTTACTGTGGCCTCATAGCTACTGTCTTAACTCTTACTCTGGCCTTATAGCTACTGTCTTAACTCTTACTCTGACCTAATGGTTAAGGTCTTGGACTTTTACTCTGGCCTCATAGCTACTGTCTTAACTCTTACTCTGGCCTCATAGCTACTGTCTTAACTCTTACTCTGGCCTAATGGTTAAGGTCTTGGACTCTTACTCTGGCCTAATAGCTACTGACTTAACTCTTACTCTGGCCTAATAGCTACTGTCTTAACTCTTACTCTGGCCTCATAGCTACTGTCTTAACTCTCACTCTGGCCTAATGGTTAAGGTCTTGGACTCTTACTCTGGCCTCATAGCTACTGTCTTAACTCTTACACTGGCCTCATAGCTACTGTCTTAACTCTTACTCTGGCCTAATGGTTAAGGTCTTGGACTCTTACTCTGGCCTAAGAGCTACTGTCTTAACTCTTACTCTGGCCTAATAGCTACTGTCTTAACTCTTACTCTGGCCTCATAGCTACCGTCTTAACTCTTACTCTGGCCTCATAGCTACTGTCTTAACTCTTACTCTGGCCTAATGGTTAAGGACTTGGACTCTTACTCTGGCCTAATGGCTACTGTCTTAACTCTTACTCTGGCCTAATAGCTACTGTCTTAACTCTTACTCTGGCCTAATAGCTACTGTCTTAACTCTTACTCTGGCCTCATAGCTACTGTCTTAATTCTTACTCTGGCCTCATAGCTACTGTCTTAACTCTTACTCTGGCCTAATAGTTAAGGTCTTGGACTCTTACTCTGGCCTAATAGCTACTGTCTTAACTCTTACTCTGGCCTAATGGTTAAGGTCTTGGACTCTTACTCTGGCCTCATAGCTACTGTCTTAACTCTTACTCTGGCCTAATAGCTACTGTCTTAACTCTTACTCTGGCCTCATAGCTACTGTCTTAACTCTCACTCTGGCCTAATGGTTAAGGTCTTGGACTCTTACTCTGGCCTCATAGCTACTGTCTTAACTCTTACTCTGGCCTCATAGCTACTGTCTTAACTCTTACTCGGCCTTATAGCTACTGTCTTACCTCTTACTCTGGCCTCATAGCTACTGTCTTAACTCTTACTCTGGCCTAATAGCTACTGTCTTAACTCTTACTCTGGCCTCATAGCTACTGTCTTAACTCTTACTCTGGCCTAATAGCTGCTGTCTTAACTCTTACTCTGGCCTAATAGCTACTGTCTTAACTCTTACTCTGGCCTCATAGCTACTGTCTTAACTCTTACTCTGGCCTAATAGCTACTGTCTTAACTCTTACTCTGGCCTCATAGCTACTGTCTTAACTCTCACTCTGGCCTAATGGTTAAGGTCTTGGACTCTTACTCTGGCCTCATAGCTACTGTCTTAACTCTTACTCTGGCCTCATAGCTACTGTCTTAACTCTTACTCTGGCCTAATGGTTAAGGTCTTGGACTCTTACTCTGGCCTAATAGCTACTGTCTTAACTCTTACTCTGGCCTAATAGCTACTGTCTTAACTCTTACTCTGGCCTAATAGCTACTGTCTTAACTCTTACTCTGGCCTCGTAGCTACTGTCTTAATTCTTACTCTGGCCTCATAGCTACTGTCTTAATTCTTACACTGGCCTCATAGCTACTGTCTTAACTCTTACTCTGGCCTAATAGTTAAGGTCTTGGACTCTTACTCTGGCCTAATAGCTACTGTCTTAACTCTTACTCTGGCCTAATGGTTAAGGTCTTGGACTCTTACTCTGGCCTCATAGCTACTGTCTTAACTCTTATTCTGGCCTAATAGCTACTGTCTTAACTCTTACTCTGGCCTCATAGCTACTGTCTTAACTCTTACTCTGACCTAATGGTTAAGGTCTTGGACTCTTACTCTGGCCTCATAACTACTGTCTTACCTCTTACTCTGGCCTAATAGTTAAAGTCTTGGACTCTTACTCTGGCCTCATAGCTACTGTCTTAACTCTTACTCTGGCCTAATGGTTAAGGTCTTGGACTCTTACTCTGGCCTCATAGCTACTGTCTTAACTCTTACTCTGGCCTCATAGCTACTGTCTTAACTCTTACTCTGGCCTAGTAGCTACTGTCTTAACTCTTACTCTGGCCTAATAGCTACTGTCTTAACTCTTACTGTGGCCTCATAGCTACTGTCTTAACTCTTACTCTGGCCTAATGGTTAAGGTCTTGGACTCTTACTCTGGCCTAATAGCTACTGTCTTAACTCTTACTCTGGCCTAATAGCTACTGTCTTAACTCTTACTCTGGCCTAATAGCTACTGTCTTAACTCTTACTCTGGCCTCATAGCTACTGTCTTAACTCTTACTCTGGCCTAATGGTTAAGGTCTTGGACTCTTACTCTGGCCTCATAGCTACTGTCTTAACTCTTATTCTGGCCTCATAGCTACTGTCTTAACTCTTACTCTGGCCTCATAGCTACTGTCTTAACTCTTACTCTGGCCTAATAGCTACTGTCTTAACTCTTACTCTGGCCTCATAGCTACTGTCTTAACTCTTACTCTGGCCTCATAGATACTGTCTTAACTCTTACTCTGGCCTAATGGTTAAGGTCTTGGACTCTTACTCTGGCCTAATAGCTACTGTCTTAACTCTTACTCTGGCCTAATAGCTACTGTCTTAACTCTTACTCTGGCCTCATAGCTACTGTCTTAACTCTCACTCTGGCCTAATGGTTAAGGTCTTGGACTCTTGCTCTGGCCTCATAGCTACTGTCTTAACTCTTACTCTGGCCTCATAGCTACTGTCTTAACTCTTACTCTAGCCTCATAGCTACTGTCTGAACTCTTACTCTGGCCTAATAGCTACTGTCTTAACTCTTACTCTGGCCTAATGGTTAAGGTCTTGGACTCTTACTCTGGCCTCATAGCTACTATCTTAACCCTTACTCTGGCCTCATAGCTACTGTCTTAACTCTTACTCTGGCCTAATAGCTACTGTCTTAACTCTTACTCTGGCCTCATAGCTACTGTCTTAACTCTTACTCTGGCCTAATGGTTAAGGTCTTGGACTCTTACTCTGGCCTCATAGCTACTATCTTAACTCTTACTCTGGCCTAATAGCTACTGTCTTAACTCTTACTCTGGCCTCATAGCTACTGTCTTAACTCTTACTCTGGCCTCATAGCTACTGTCTTAACTCATACTCTGGCCTAATAGCTACTGTCTTAACTCTTACTCTGGCCTCATAGCTACTGTCTTAATTCTTACTCTGGCCTCATATCTACTGTCTTAACTCTTACTCTGGCCTAATAGCTACTGTCTTAACTCTTACTCTGGCCTCATAGCTACTGTCTTAATTCTTACTCTGGCCTCATAGCTACAGTCTTAATTCTTACTCTGGCCTCATATCTACTGTCTTAACTCTTACTCTGGCCTAATAGGTAAGGTCTTGGACTCTTACTCTGGCCTCATAGCTACTGTCTTAACTCTTATTCTGGCCTAATGGCTACTGTCTTAACTCTTACTCTGGCCTCATAGCTACTGTCTTAACTCTTACTCTGGCCTAATGGTTAAGGTCTTGGACTCTTACTCTGGCCTCATAGCTACTGTCTTAACTCTTACTCTGGCCTCATAGCTACTGTCTTAACTCTTACTCTGGCCTAATGGTTAAGGTCTTGGACTCTTACTCTGGCCTCATAGCTACTGTCTTAACTCTTACTCTGGCCTAATAGCTACTGTCTTAACTATTACTCTGGCCTCATAGCTACTGTCTTAACTCTTACTGTGGCCTCATAGCTACTGTCTTAACTCTTACTCTGGCCTTATAGCTACTGTCTTAACTCTTACTCTGACCTAATGGTTAAGGTCTTGGACTTTTACCCTGGCCTCATAGCTACTGTCTTAACTCTTACTCTGGCCTCATAGCTACTGTCTTAACTCTTACTCTGGCCTAATGGTTAAGGTCTTGGACTCTTACTCTGGCCTAATAGCTACTGACTTAACTCTTACTCTGGCCTAATAGCTACTGTCTTAACTCTTACTCTGGCCTCATAGCTACTGTCTTAACTCTTACTCTGGCCTAATGGTTAAGGTCTTGGACTCTTACTCTGGCCTCATAGCTACTGTCTTAACTCTTATTCTGGCCTCATAGCTACTGTCTTAACTCTTACTCTGGCCTCATAGCTACTGTCTTAACTCTTACTCTGGCCTAATAGCTACTGTCTTAACTCTTACTCTGGCCTCATAGCTACTGTCTTAACTCTTACTCTGGCCTCATAGATACTGTCTTAACTCTTACTCTGGCCTAATGGTTAAGGTCTTGGACTCTTACTCTGGCCTAATAGCTACTGTCTTAACTCTTACTCTGGCCTAATAGCTACTGTCTTAACTCTTACTCTGGCCTCATAGCTACTGTCTTAACTCTCACTCTGGCCTAATGGTTAAGGTCTTGGACTCTTGCTCTGGCCTCATAGCTACTGTCTTAACTCTTACTCTGGCCTCATAGCTACTGTCTTAACTCTTACTCTAGCCTCATAGCTACTGTCTGAACTCTTACTCTGGCCTAATAGCTACTGTCTTAACTCTTACTCTGGCCTAATGGTTAAGGTCTTGGACTCTTACTCTGGCCTCATAGCTACTATCTTAACCCTTACTCTGGCCTCATAGCTACTGTCTTAACTCTTACTCTGGCCTAATAGCTACTGTCTTAACTCTTACTCTGGCCTCATAGCTACTGTCTTAACTCTTACTCTGGCCTAATGGTTAAGGTCTTGGACTCTTACTCTGGCCTCATAGCTACTATCTTAACTCTTACTCTGGCCTAATAGCTACTGTCTTAACTCTTACTCTGGCCTCATAGCTACTGTCTTAACTCTTACTCTGGCCTCATAGCTACTGTCTTAACTCATACTCTGGCCTAATAGCTACTGTCTTAACTCTTACTCTGGCCTCATAGCTACTGTCTTAATTCTTACTCTGGCCTCATATCTACTGTCTTAACTCTTACTCTGGCCTAATAGCTACTGTCTTAACTCTTACTCTGGCCTCATAGCTACTGTCTTAATTCTTACTCTGGCCTCATAGCTACAGTCTTAATTCTTACTCTGGCCTCATATCTACTGTCTTAACTCTTACTCTGGCCTAATAGGTAAGGTCTTGGACTCTTACTCTGGCCTCATAGCTACTGTCTTAACTCTTATTCTGGCCTAATGGCTACTGTCTTAACTCTTACTCTGGCCTCATAGCTACTGTCTTAACTCTTACTCTGGCCTAATGGTTAAGGTCTTGGACTCTTACTCTGGCCTCATAGCTACTGTCTTAACTCTTACTCTGGCCTCATAGCTACTGTCTTAACTCTTACTCTGGCCTAATGGTTAAGGTCTTGGACTCTTACTCTGGCCTCATAGCTACTGTCTTAACTCTTACTCTGGCCTAATAGCTACTGTCTTAACTATTACTCTGGCCTCATAGCTACTGTCTTAACTCTTACTGTGGCCTCATAGCTACTGTCTTAACTCTTACTCTGGCCTTATAGCTACTGTCTTAACTCTTACTCTGACCTAATGGTTAAGGTCTTGGACTTTTACTCTGGCCTCATAGCTACTGTCTTAACTCTTACTCTGGCCTCATAGCTACTGTCTTAACTCTTACTCTGGCCTAATGGTTAAGGTCTTGGACTCTTACTCTGGCCTAATAGCTACTGACTTAACTCTTACTCTGGCCTAATAGCTACTGTCTTAACTCTTACTCTGGCCTCATAGCTACTGTCTTAACTCTCACTCTGGCCTAATGGTTAAGGTCTTGGACTCTTACTCTGGCCTCATAGCTACTGTCTTAACTCTTACACTGGCCTCATAGCTACTGTCTTAACTCTTACTCTGGCCTAATGGTTAAGGTCTTGGACTCTTACTCTGGCCTAAGAGCTACTGTCTTAACTCTTACTCTGGCCTAATAGCTACTGTCTTAACTCTTACTCTGGCCTCATAGCTACCGTCTTAACTCTTACTCTGGCCTCATAGCTACTGTCTTAACTCTTACTCTGGCCTAATGGTTAAGGACTTGGACTCTTACTCTGGCCTAATGGCTACTGTCTTAACTCTTACTCTGGCCTAATAGCTACTGTCTTAACTCTTACTCTGGCCTAATAGCTACTGTCTTAACTCTTACTCTGGCCTCATAGCTACTGTCTTAATTCTTACTCTGGCCTCATAGCTACTGTCTTAACTCTTACTCTGGCCTAATAGTTAAGGTCTTGGACTCTTACTCTGGCCTAATAGCTACTGTCTTAACTCTTACTCTGGCCTAATGGTTAAGGTCTTGGACTCTTACTTTGGCCTAATAGCTACTGTCTTAACTCTTACTCTGGCCTAATAGCTACTGTCTTAACTCTTACTCTGGCCTAATAGCTACTGTCTTAACTCTTACTCTGGCCTCATAGCTACTGTCTTAACTCTTACTCTGGCTTAATGGTTAAGGTCTTGGACTCTTACTCTGGCCTCATAGCTACTGTCTTAACTCTTATTCTGGCCTCATAGCTACTGTCTTAACTCTTACTCTGGCCTCATAGCTACTGTCTTAACTCTTACTCTGGCCTAATAGCTACTGTCTTAACTCTTACTCTGGCCTCATAGCTACTGTCTTAACTCTTACTCTGGCCTCATAGATACTGTCTTAACTCTTACTCTGGCCTAATGGTTAAGGTCTTGGACTCTTACTCTGGCCTAATAGCTACTGTCTTAACTCTTACTCTGGCCTAATAGCTACTGTCTTAACTCTTACTCTGGCCTCATAGCTACTGTCTTAACTCTCACTCTGGCCTAATGGTTAAGGTCTTGGACTCTTGCTCTGGCCTCATAGCTACTGTCTTAACTCTTACTCTGGCCTCATAGCTACTGTCTTAACTCTTACTCTAGCCTCATAGCTACTGTCTGAACTCTTACTCTGGCCTAATAGCTACTGTCTTAACTCTTACTCTGGCCTAATGGTTAAGGTCTTGGACTCTTACTCTGGCCTCATAGCTACTATCTTAACCCTTACTCTGGCCTCATAGCTACTGTCTTAACTCTTACTCTGGCCTAATAGCTACTGTCTTAACTCTTACTCTGGCCTCATAGCTACTGTCTTAACTCTTACTCTGGCCTAATGGTTAAGGTCTTGGACTCTTACTCTGGCCTCATAGCTACTATCTTAACTCTTACTCTGGCCTAATAGCTACTGTCTTAACTCTTACTCTGGCCTCATAGCTACTGTCTTAACTCTTACTCTGGCCTCATAGCTACTGTCTTAACTCATACTCTGGCCTAATAGCTACTGTCTTAACTCTTACTCTGGCCTCATAGCTACTGTCTTAATTCTTACTCTGGCCTCATATCTACTGTCTTAACTCTTACTCTGGCCTAATAGCTACTGTCTTAACTCTTACTCTGGCCTCATAGCTACTGTCTTAATTCTTACTCTGGCCTCATAGCTACAGTCTTAACTCTTACTCTGGCCTAATAGTTAAGGTCTTGGACTCTTACTCTGGCCTAATAGCTACTGTCTTAACTCTTACTCTGGCCTAATGGTTAAGATATTGGACTCTTACTCTGGCCTCATAGCTACTGTCTTAACTCTTATTCTGGCCTAATGGCTACTGTCTTAACTCTTACTCTGGCCTCATAGCTACTGTCTTAACTCTTACTCTGGCCTAATGGTTAAGGTCTTGGACTCTTACTCTGGCCTCATAGCTACTGTCTTAACTCTTACTCTGGCCTAATGGTTAAGGTCTTGGACTCTTACTCTGGCCTCATAGCTACTGTCTTAACTCTTACTCTGGCCTCATAGCTACTGTCTTAACTCTTACTCTGGCCTAATGGTTAAGGTCTTGGACTCTTACTCTGGCCTCATAGCTACTGTCTTAACTCTTACTCTGGCCTAATAGCTACTGTCTTAACTATTACTCTGGCCTCATAGCTACTGTCTTAACTCTTACTGTGGCCTCATAGCTACTGTCTTAACTCTTACTCTGGCCTTATAGCTACTGTCTTAACTCTTACTCTGACCTAATGGTTAAGGTTCTTGGACTTTTACTCTGGCCTCATAGCTACTGTCTTAACTCTTACTCTGGCCTCATAGCTACTGTCTTAACTCTTACTCTGGCCTAATGGTTAAGGTCTTGGACTCTTACTCTGGCCTAATAGCTACTGACTTAACTCTTACTCTGGCCTAATAGCTACTGTCTTAACTCTTACTCTGGCCTCATAGCTACTGTCTTAACTCTCACTCTGGCCTAATGGTTAAGGTCTTGGACTCTTACTCTGGCCTCATAGCTACTGTCTTAACTCTTACACTGGCCTCATAGCTACTGTCTTAACTCTTACTCTGGCCTAATGGTTAAGGTCTTGGACTCTTACTCTGGCCTAAGAGCTACTGTCTTAACTCTTACTCTGGCCTAATAGCTACTGTCTTAACTCTTACTCTGGCCTCATAGCTACCGTCTTAACTCTTACTCTGGCCTCATAGCTACTGTCTTAACTCTTACTCTGGCCTAATGGTTAAGGACTTGGACTCTTACTCTGGCCTAATGGCTACTGTCTTAACTCTTACTCTGGCCTAATAGCTACTGTCTTAACTCTTACTCTGGCCTAATAGCTACTGTCTTAACTCTTACTCTGGCCTCATAGCTACTGTCTTAATTCTTACTCTGGCCTCATAGCTACTGTCTTAACTCTTACTCTGGCCTAATAGTTAAGGTCTTGGACTCTTACTCTGGCCTAATAGCTACTGTCTTAACTCTTACTCTGGCCTAATGGTTAAGGTCTTGGACTCTTACTCTGGCCTCATAGCTACTGTCTTAACTCTTACTCTGGCCTAATAGCTACTGTCTTAACTCTTACTCTGGCCTCATAGCTACTGTCTTAACTCTCACTCTGGCCTAATGGTTAAGGTCTTGGACTCTTACTCTGGCCTCATAGCTACTGTCTTAACTCTTACTCTGGCCTCATAGCTACTGTCTTAACTCTTACTCGGCCTTATAGCTACTGTCTTACCTCTTACTCTGGCCTCATAGCTACTGTCTTAACTCTTACTCTGGCCTAATAGCTACTGTCTTAACTCTTACTCTGGCCTCATAGCTACTGTCTTAACTCTTACTCTGGCCTAATAGCTGCTGTCTTAACTCTTACTCTGGCCTAATAGCTACTGTCTTAACTCTTACTCTGGCCTCATAGCTACTGTCGTAACTCTTACTCTGGCCTAATAGCTACTGTCTTAACTCTTACTCTGGCCTCATAGCTACTGTCTTAACTCTCACTCTGGCCTAATGGTTAAGGTCTTGGACTCTTACTCTGGCCTCATAGCTACTGTCTTAACTCTTACTCTGGCCTCATAGCTACTGTCTTAACTCTTACTCTGGCCTAATGGTTAAGGTCTTGGACTCTTACTCTGGCCTAATAGCTACTGTCTTAACTCTTACTCTGGCCTAATAGCTACTGTCTTAACTCTTACTCTGGCCTAATAGCTACTGTCTTAACTCTTACTCTGGCCTCGTAGCTACTGTCTTAATTCTTACTCTGGCCTCATAGCTACTGTCTTAATTCTTACACTGGCCTCATAGCTACTGTCTTAACTCTTACTCTGGCCTAATAGTTAAGGTCTTGGACTCTTACTCTGGCCTAATAGCTACTGTCTTAACTCTTACTCTGGCCTAATGGTTAAGGTCTTGGACTCTTACTCTGGCCTCATAGCTACTGTCTTAACTCTTATTCTGGCCTAATAGCTACTGTCTTAACTCTTACTCTGGCCTCATAGCTACTGTCTTAACTCTTACTCTGACCTAATGGTTAAGGTCTTGGACTCTTACTCTGGCCTCATAGCTACTGTCTTACCTCTTACTCTGGCCTAATAGTTAAAGTCTTGGACTCTTACTCTGGCCTCATAGCTACTGTCTTAACTCTTACTCTGGCCTAATGGTTAAGGTCTTGGACTCTTACTCTGGCCTCATAGCTACTGTCTTAACTCTTACTCTGGCCTCATAGCTACTGTCTTAACTCTTACTCTGGCCTAGTAGCTACTGTCTTAACTCTTACTCTGGCCTAATAGCTACTGTCTTAACTCTTACTGTGGCCTCATAGCTACTGTCTTAACTCTTACTCTGGCCTAATGGTTAAGGTCTTGGACTCTTACTCTGGCCTAATAGCTACTGTCTTAACTCTTACTCTGGCCTAATAGCTACTGTCTTAACTCTTACTCTGGCCTAATAGCTACTGTCTTAACTCTTACTCTGGCCTCATAGCTACTGTCTTAACTCTTACTCTGGCCTAATGGTTAAGGTCTTGGACTCTTACTCTGGCCTCATAGCTACTGTCTTAACTCTTATTCTGGCCTCATAGCTACTGTCTTAACTCTTACTCTGGCCTCATAGCTACTGTCTTAACTCTTACTCTGGCCTAATAGCTACTGTCTTAACTCTTACTCTGGCCTCATAGCTACTGTCTTAACTCTTACTCTGGCCTCATAGATACTGTCTTAACTCTTACTCTGGCCTAATGGTTAAGGTCTTGGACTCTTACTCTGGCCTAATAGCTACTGTCTTAACTCTTACTCTGGCCTAATAGCTACTGTCTTAACTCTTACTCTGGCCTCATAGCTACTGTCTTAACTCTCACTCTGGCCTAATGGTTAAGGTCTTGGACTCTTGCTCTGGCCTCATAGCTACTGTCTTAACTCTTACTCTGGCCTCATAGCTACTGTCTTAACTCTTACTCTAGCCTCATAGCTACTGTCTGAACTCTTACTCTGGCCTAATAGCTACTGTCTTAACTCTTACTCTGGCCTAATGGTTAAGGTCTTGGACTCTTACTCTGGCCTCATAGCTACTATCTTAACCCTTACTCTGGCCTCATAGCTACTGTCTTAACTCTTACTCTGGCCTCATAGCTACTGTCTTAACTCTTACTCTGGCCTAGTAGCTACTGTCTTAACTCTTACTCTGGCCTAATAGCTACTGTCTTAACTCTTACTGTGGCCTCATAGCTACTGTCTTAACTCTTACTCTGGCCTAATGGTTAAGGTCTTGGACTCTTACTCTGGCCTAATAGCTACTGTCTTAACTCTTACTCTGGCCTAATAGCTACTGTCTTAACTCTTACTCTGGCCTAATAGCTACTGTCTTAACTCTTACTCTGGCCTCATAGCTACTGTCTTAACTCTTACTCTGGCCTAATGGTTAAGGTCTTGGACTCTTACTCTGGCCTCATAGCTACTGTCTTAACTCTTATTCTGGCCTCATAGCTACTGTCTTAACTCTTACTCTGGCCTCATAGCTACTGTCTTAACTCTTACTCTGGCCTAATAGCTACTGTCTTAACTCTTACTCTGGCCTCATAGCTACTGTCTTAACTCTTACTCTGGCCTCATAGATACTGTCTTAACTCTTACTCTGGCCTAATGGTTAAGGTCTTGGACTCTTACTCTGGCCTAATAGCTACTGTCTTAACTCTTACTCTGGCCTAATAGCTACTGTCTTAACTCTTACTCTGGCCTCATAGCTACTGTCTTAACTCTCACTCTGGCCTAATGGTTAAGGTCTTGGACTCTTGCTCTGGCCTCATAGCTACTGTCTTAACTCTTACTTTGGCCTCATAGCTACTGTCTTAACTCTTACTCTAGCCTCATAGCTACTGTCTGAACTCTTACTCTGGCCTAATAGCTACTGTCTTAACTCTTACTCTGGCCTAATGGTTAAGGTCTTGGACTCTTACTCTGGCCTCATAGCTACTATCTTAACCCTTACTCTGGCCTCATAGCTACTGTCTTAACTCTTACTCTGGCCTAATAGCTACTGTCTTAACTCTTACTCTGGCCTCATAGCTACTGTCTTAACTCTTACTCTGGCCTAATGGTTAAGGTCTTGGACTCTTACTCTGGCCTCATAGCTACTATCTTAACTCTTACTCTGGCCTAATAGCTACTGTCTTAACTCTTACTCTGGCCTCATAGCTACTGTCTTAACTCTTACTCTGGCCTCATAGCTACTGTCTTAACTCATACTCTGGCCTAATAGCTACTGTCTTAACTCTTACTCTGGCCTCATAGCTACTGTCTTAATTCTTACTCTGGCCTCATATCTACTGTCTTAACTCTTACTCTGGCCTAATAGCTACTGTCTTAACTCTTACTCTGGCCTCATAGCTACTGTCTTAATTCTTACTCTGGCCTCATAGCTACAGTCTTAATTCTTACTCTGGCCTCATATCTACTGTCTTAACTTTTACTCTGGCCTAATAGGTAAGGTCTTGGACTCTTACTCTGGCCTCATAGCTACTGTCTTAACTCTTATTCTGGCCTAATGGCTACTGTCTTAACTCTTACTCTGGCCTCATAGCTACTGTCTTAACTCTTACTCTGGCCTAATGGTTAAGGTCTTGGACTCTTACTCTGGCCTCATAGCTACTGTCTTAACTCTTACTCTGGCCTCATAGCTACTGTCTTAACTCTTACTCTGGCCTAATGGTTAAGGTCTTGGACTCTTACTCTGGCCTCATAGCTACTGTCTTAACTCTTACTCTGGCCTAATAGCTACTGTCTTAACTATTACTCTGGCCTCATAGCTACTGTCTTAACTCTTACTGTGGCCTCATAGCTACTGTCTTAACTCTTACTCTGGCCTTATAGCTACTGTCTTAACTCTTACTCTGACCTAATGGTTAAGGTCTTGGACTTTTACCCTGGCCTCATAGCTACTGTCTTAACTCTTACTCTGGCCTCATAGCTACTGTCTTAACTCTTACTCAGGCCTAATGGTTAAGGTCTTGGACTCTTACTCTGGCCTAATAGCTACTGACTTAACTCTTACTCTGGCCTAATAGCTACTGTCTTAACTCTTACTCTGGCCTCATAGCTACTGTCTTAACTCTCACTCTGGCCTAATGGTTAAGGTCTTGGACTCTTACTCTGGCCTCATAGCTACTGTCTTAACTCTTACACTGGCCTCATAGCTACTGTCTTAACTCTTACTCTGGCCTAATGGTTAAGGTCTTGGACTCTTACTCTGGCCTAAGAGCTACTGTCTTAACTCTTACTCTGGCCTAATAGCTACTGTCTTAACTCTTACTCTGGCCTCATAGCTACCGTCTTAACTCTTACTCTGGCCTCATAGCTACTGTCTTAACTCTTACTCTGGCCTAATGGTTAAGGACTTGGACTCTTACTCTGGCCTAATGGCTACTGTCTTAACTCTTACTCTGGCCTAATAGCTACTGTCTTAACTCTTACTCTGGCCTAATAGCTACTGTCTTAACTCTTACTCTGGCCTCATAGCTACTGTCTTAATTCTTACTCTGGCCTCATAGCTACTGTCTTAACTCTTACTCTGGCCTAATAGTTAAGGTCTTGGACTCTTACTCTGGCCTAATAGCTACTGTCTTAACTCTTACTCTGGCCTAATGGTTAAGGTCTTGGACTCTTACTTTGGCCTAATAGCTACTGTCTTAACTCTTACTCTGGCCTAATAACTACTGTCTTAACTCTTACTCTGGCCTAATAGCTACTGTCTTAACTCTTACTCTGGCCTCATAGCTACTGTCTTAACTCTTACTCTGGCTTAATGGTTAAGGTCTTGGACTCTTACTCTGGCCTCATAGCTACTGTCTTAACTCTTATTCTGGCCTCATAGCTACTGTCTTAACTCTTACTCTGGCCTCATAGCTACTGTCTTAACTCTTACTCTGGCCTAATAGCTACTGTCTTAACTCTTACTCTGGCCTCATAGCTACTGTCTTAACTCTTACTCTGGCCTCATAGATACTGTCTTAACTCTTACTCTGGCCTAATGGTTAAGGTCTTGGACTCTTACTCTGGCCTAATAGCTACTGTCTTAACTCTTACTCTGGCCTAATAGCTACTGTCTTAACTCTTACTCTGGCCTCATAGCTACTGTCTTAACTCTCACTCTGGCCTAATGGTTAAGGTCTTGGACTCTTGCTCTGGCCTCATAGCTACTGTCTTAACTCTTACTCTGGCCTCATAGCTACTGTCTTAACTCTTACTCTAGCCTCATAGCTACTGTCTGAACTCTTACTCTGGCCTAATAGCTACTGTCTTAACTCTTACTCTGGCCTAATGGTTAAGGTCTTGGACTCTTACTCTGGCCTCATAGCTACTATCTTAACCCTTACTCTGGCCTCATAGCTACTGTCTTAACTCTTACTCTGGCCTAATAGCTACTGTCTTAACTCTTACTCTGGCCTCATAGCTACTGTCTTAACTCTTACTCTGGCCTAATGGTTAAGGTCTTGGACTCTTACTCTGGCCTCATAGCTACTATCTTAACTCTTACTCTGGCCTAATAGCTACTGTCTTAACTCTTACTCTGGCCTCATAGCTACTGTCTTAACTCTTACTCTGGCCTCATAGCTACTGTCTTAACTCATACTCTGGCCTAATAGCTACTGTCTTAACTCTTACTCTGGCCTCATAGCTACTGTCTTAATTCTTACTCTGGCCTCATATCTACTGTCTTAACTCTTACTCTGGCCTAATAGCTACTGTCTTAACTCTTACTCTGGCCTCATAGCTACTGTCTTAATTCTTACTCTGGCCTCATAGCTACAGTCTTAACTCTTACTCTGGCCTAATAGTTAAGGTCTTGGACTCTTACTCTGGCCTAATAGCTACTGTCTTAACTCTTACTCTGGCCTAATGGTTAAGATATTGGACTCTTACTCTGGCCTCATAGCTACTGTCTTAACTCTTATTCTGGCCTAATGGCTACTGTCTTAACTCTTACTCTGGCCTCATAGCTACTGTCTTAACTCTTACTCTGGCCTAATGGTTAAGGTCTTGGACTCTTACTCTGGCCTCATAGCTACTGTCTTAACTCTTACTCTGGCCTAATGGTTAAGGTCTTGGACTCTTACTCTGGCCTCATAGCTACTGTCTTAACTCTTACTCTGGCCTCATAGCTACTGTCTTAACTCTTACTCTGGCCTAATGGTTAAGGTCTTGGACTCTTACTCTGGCCTCATAGCTACTGTCTTAACTCTTACTCTGGCCTAATAGCTACTGTCTTAACTATTACTCTGGCCTCATAGCTACTGTCTTAACTCTTACTGTGGCCTCATAGCTACTGTCTTAACTCTTACTCTGGCCTTATAGCTACTGTCTTAACTCTTACTCTGACCTAATGGTTAAGGTCTTGGACTTTTACTCTGGCCTCATAGCTACTGTCTTAACTCTTACTCTGGCCTCATAGCTACTGTCTTAACTCTTACTCTGGCCTAATGGTTAAGGTCTTGGACTCTTACTCTGGCCTAATAGCTACTGACTTAACTCTTACTCTGGCCTAATAGCTACTGTCTTAACTCTTACTCTGGCCTCATAGCTACTGTCTTAACTCTCACTCTGGCCTAATGGTTAAGGTCTTGGACTCTTACTCTGGCCTCATAGCTACTGTCTTAACTCTTACACTGGCCTCATAGCTACTGTCTTAACTCTTACTCTGGCCTAATGGTTAAGGTCTTGGACTCTTACTCTGGCCTAAGAGCTACTGTCTTAACTCTTACTCTGGCCTAATAGCTACTGTCTTAACTCTTACTCTGGCCTCATAGCTACCGTCTTAACTCTTACTCTGGCCTCATAGCTACTGTCTTAACTCTTACTCTGGCCTAATGGTTAAGGACTTGGACTCTTACTCTGGCCTAATTGCTACTGTCTTAACTCTTACTCTGGCCTAATAGCTACTGTCTTAACTCTTACTCTGGCCTAATAGCTACTGTCTTAACTCTTACTCTGGCCTCATAGCTACTGTCTTAATTCTTACTCTGGCCTCATAGCTACTGTCTTAACTCTTACTCTGGCCTAATAGTTAAGGTCTTGGACTCTTACTCTGGCCTAATAGCTACTGTCTTAACTCTTACTCTGGCCTAATGGTTAAGGTCTTGGACTCTTACTCTGGCCTCATAGCTACTGTCTTAACTCTTATTCTGGCCTAATAGCTACTGTCTTAACTCTTACTCTGGCCTTATAGCTACTGTCTTAACTCTTACTCTGGCCTAATGGTTAAGGTCTTGGACTCTTACTCTGGCCTCATAGCTACTGTCTTAACTCTTACTCTGGCCTAATGGTTAAGGTCTTGGACTCTTGCTCTGGCCTCATAGCTACTGTCTTAACTCTTACTCTGGCCTCATAGCTACTGTCTTAACTCTTACTCTAGCCTCATAGCTACTGTCTGAACTCTTACTCTGGCCTAATAGCTACTGTCTTAACTCTTACTCTGGCCTAATGGTTAAGGTCTTGGACTCTTACTCTGGCCTCATAGCTACTGTCTTAACTCTTACTCTGGCCTCATAGCTACTGTCTTAACTCTTACTCTGGCCTAGTAGCTACTGTCTTAACTCTTACTCTGGCCTAATAGCTACTGTCTTAACTCTTACTCTGGCCTCATAGCTACTGTCTTAACTCTTACTCTGGCCTCATAGCTACTGTCTTAACTCTTACTCTGGCCTAATGGTTAAGGTCTTGGACTCTTACTCTGGCCTAATAGCTACTGTCTTAACTCTTACTCTGGCCTAATAGCTACTGTCTTAACTCTTACTCTGGCCTCATAGCTACCGTCTTAACTCTTACTCTGGCCTCATAGCTACTGTCTTAACTCTTACTCTGGCCTAATGGTTAAGGACTTGGACTCTTACTCTGGCCTAATGGCTACTGTCTTAACTCTTACTCTGGCCTAATAGCTACTGTCTTAACTCTTACTCTGGCCTAATAGCTACTGTCTTAACTCTTACTCTGGCCTCATAGCTACTGTCTTAATTCTTACTCTGGCCTCATAGCTACTGTCTTAACTCTTACTCTGGCCTAATAGTTAAGGTCTTGGACTCTTACTCTGGCCTAATAGCTACTGTCTTAACTCTTACTCTGGCCTAATGGTTAAGGTCTTGGACTCTCACTCTGGCCTAATAGCTATTGTCTTAACTCTTACTCTGGCCTAATAGCTACTGTCTTAACTCTTACTCTGGCCTCATAGCTACTGTCTTAACTCTTACTCTGGCTTAATGGTTAAGGTCTTGGACTCTTACTCTGGCCTCATAGCTACTGTCTTAACTCTTATTCTGGCCTCATAGCTACTGTCTTAACTCTTACTCTGGCCTCATAGCTACTGTCTTAACTCTTACTCTGGCCTAATAGCTACTGTCTTAACTCTTACTCTGGCCTCATAGGTACTGTCTTAACTCTTACTCTGGCCTCATAGATACTGTCTTAACTCTTACTCTGGCCTAATGGTTAAGGTCTTGGACTCTTACTCTGGCCTAATAGCTACTGTCTTAACTCTTACTCTGGCCTAATAGCTACTGTCTTAACTCTTACTCTGGCCTCATAGCTACTGTCTTAACTCTCACTCTGGCCTAATGGTTAAGGTCTTGGACTCTTGCTCTGGCCTCATAGCTACTGTCTTAACTCTTACTCTGGCCTCATAGCTACTGTCTTAACTCTTACTCTAGCCTCATAGCTACTGTCTGAACTCTTACTCTGGCCTAATAGCTACTGTCTTAACTCTTACTCTGGCCTAATGGTTAAGGTCTTGGACTCTTACTCTGGCCTCATAGCTACTATCTTAACCCTTACTCTGGCCTCATAGCTACTGTCTTAACTCTTACTCTGGCCTAATAGCTACTGTCTTAACTCTTACTCTGGCCTCATAGCTACTGTCTTAACTCTTACTCTGGCCTAATGGTTAAGGTCTTGGACTCTTACTCTGGCCTCATAGCTACTATCTTAACTCTTACTCTGGCCTAATAGCTACTGTCTTAACTCTTACTCTGGCCTCATAGCTACTGTCTTAACTCTTACTCTGGCCTCATAGCTACTGTCTTAACTCATACTCTGGCCTAATAGCTACTGTCTTAACTCTTACTCTGGCCTCATAGCTACTGTCTTAAGTCTTACTCTGGCCTCATATCTACTGTCTTAACTCTTACTCTGGCCTAATAGCTACTGTCTTAACTCTTACTCTGGCCTCATAGCTACTGTCTTAATTCTTACTCTGGCCTCATAGCTACAGTCTTAACTCTTACTCTGGCATAATAGTTAAGGTCTTGGACTCTTACTCTGGCCTAATAGCTACTGTCTTAACTCTTACTCTGGCCTAATGGTTAAGATATTGGACTCTTACTCTGGCCTCATAGCTACTGTCTTAACTCTTATTCTGGCCTAATGGCTACTGTCTTAACTCTTACTCTGGCCTCATAGCTACTGTCTTAACTCTTACTCTGGCCTAATGGTTAAGGTCTTGGACTCTTACTCTGGCCTCATAGCTACTGTCTTAACTCTTACTCTGGCCTAATGGTTAAGGTCTTGGACTCTTACTCTGGCCTCATAGCTACTGTCTTAACTCTTACTCTGGCCTCATAGCTACTGTCTTAACTCTTACTCTGGCCTAATGGTTAAGGTCTTGGACTCTTACTCTGGCCTCATAGCTACTGTCTTAACTCTTACTCTGGCCTAATAGCTACTGTCTTAACTATTACTCTGGCCTCATAGCTACTGTCTTAACTCTTACTGTGGCCTCATAGCTACTGTCTTAACTCTTACTCTGGCCTTATAGCTACTGTCTTAACTCTTACTCTGACCTAATGGTTAAGGTCTTGGACTTTTACTCTGGCCTCATAGCTACTGTCTTAACTCTTACTCTGGCCTCATAGCTACTGTCTTAACTCTTACTCTGGCCTAATGGTTAAGGTCTTGGACTCTTACTCTGGCCTAATAGCTACTGACTTAACTCTTACTCTGGCCTAATAGCTACTGTCTTAACTCTTACTCTGGCCTCATAGCTACTGTCTTAACTCTCACTCTGGCCTAATGGTTAAGGTCTTGGACTCTTACTCTGGCCTCATAGCTACTGTCTTAACTCTTACACTGGCCTCATAGCTACTGTCTTAACTCTTACTCTGGCCTAATGGTTAAGGTCTTGGACTCTTACTCTGGCCTAAGAGCTACTGTCTTAACTCTTACTCTGGCCTAATAGCTACTGTCTTAACTCTTACTCTGGCCTCATAGCTACCGTCTTAACTCTTACTCTGGCCTCATAGCTACTGTCTTAACTCTTACTCTGGCCTAATGGTTAAGGACTTGGACTCTTACTCTGGCCTAATGGCTACTGTCTTAACTCTTACTCTGGCCTAATAGCTACTGTCTTAACTCTTACTCTGGCCTAATGGCTACTGTCTTAACTCTTACTCTGGCCTCATAGCTACTGTCTTAATTCTTACTCTGGCCTCATAGCTACTGTCTTAACTCTTACTCTGGCCTAATAGTTAAGGTCTTGGACTCTTACTCTGGCCTAATAGCTACTGTCTTAACTCTTACTCTGGCCTAATGGTTAAGGTCTTGGACTCTTACTCTGGCCTCATAGCTACTGTCTTAACTCTTATTCTGGCCTAATAGCTACTGTCTTAACTCTTACTCTGGCCTCATAGCTACTGTCTTAACTCTTACTCTGGCCTAATGGTTAAGGTCTTGGACTCTTACTCTGGCCTCATAGCTACTGTCTTAACTCTTACTCTGGCCTAATGGTTAAGGTCTTGGACTCTTAATCTCTGGCCTCATAGCTACTGCCTTAACTCTTACTCTGGCCTAATAGCTACTGTCTTAACTCTTACTCTAGCCTAATAGCTACTGTCTTAACTCTTACTCTGGCCTAATGGTTAAGGTCTTGGACTCTTACTCTGGCCTCATAGCTACTGTCTTAACTCTTACTCTGGCCTCATAGCTACTGTCTTAACTCTTACTCTGGCCTAGTAGCTACTGTCTTAACTCTTACTCTGGCCTAATAGCTACTGTCTTAACTCTTACTCTGGCCTCATAGCTACTGTCTTAACTCTTACTCTGGCCTAATGGTTAAGGTCTTGGACTCTTACTCTGGCCTAATAGCTACTGTCTTAACTCTTACTCTGGCCTAATAGCTACTGTCTTAACTCTTACTCTGGCCTCATAGCTACTGTCTTAACTCTCACTCTGGCCTAATGGTTAAGGTCTTGGACTCTTACTCTGGCCTCATAGCTACTGTCTTAACTCTTACTCTGGCCTCATAGCTACTGTCTTAACTCTTACTCGGCCTTATAGCTACTGTCTTACCTCTTACTCTGGCCTCATAGCTACTGTCTTAACTCTTACTCTGGCCTAATAGCTACTGTCTTAACTCTTACTCTGGCCTCATAGCTACTGTCTTAACTCTTACTCTGGCCTAATAGCTGCTGTCTTAACTCTTACTCTGGCCTAATAGCTACTGTCTTAACTCTTACTCTGGCCTCATAGCTACTGTCTTAACTCTTACTCTGGCCTAATAGCTACTGTCTTAACTCTTACTCTGGCCTCATAGCTACTGTCTTAACTCTCACTCTGGCCTAATGGTTAAGGTCTTGGACTCTTACTCTGGCCTCATAGCTACTGTCTTAACTCTTACTCTGGCCTCATAGCTACTGTCTTAACTCTTACTCGGCCTTATAGCTACTGTCTTACCTCTTACTCTGGCCTCATAGCTACTGTCTTAACTCTTACTCTGGCCTAATAGCTACTGTCTTAACTCTTACTCTGGCCTCATAGCTACTGTCTTAACTCTTACTCTGGACTAATAGCTGCTGTCTTAACTCTTACTCTGGCCTAATAGCTACTGTATTAACTCTTACTCTGGCCTCATAGCTACTGTCTTAACTCTTACTCTGGCCTAATGGTTAAGGTCTTGGACTCTTACTCTGGCCTCATAGCTACTGTCTTAAATCTTACTCTGGCCTAATGGTTAAGGTCTTGGACTCTTTCTCTGGCCTCATAGCTACTGTCTTAACTCTTATTCTGGCCTCATAGCTACTGTCTTAACTCTTACTCTGGCCTCATAGCTACTGTCTTAACTCTTACTCTGGCCTAATAGGTACTGTCTTAACTCTTACTCTGGCCTCATAGCTACTGTCTTAACTCTTACTCTGGCCTCATAGCTACTGTCTTAACTCTTACTCTGGCCTAATGGTTAAGGTCTTGGACTCTTACTCTGGCCTAATAGCTACTGTCTTAACTCTTACTCTGGCCTAATAGCTACTGTCTTAACTCTTACTCTGGCCTCATAGCTACTGTCTTAACTCTCACTCTGGCCTAATGGTTAAGGTCTTGGACTCTTACTCTGGCCTCATAGCTACTGTCTTAACTCTTACTCTGGCCTCATAGCTACTGTCTTAACTCTTACTCGGCCTTATAGCTACTGTCTTACCTCTTACTCTGGCCTCATAGCTACTGTCTTAACTCTTACTCTGGCCTCATAGCTACTGTCTTAACTCTTACTCTGGCCTAATAGCTGCTGTCTTAACTCTTACTCTGGCCTAATAGCTACTGTCTTAACTCTTACTCTGGCCTCATAGCTACTGTCTTAACTCTTACTCTGGCCTAATGGTTAAGGTCTTGGACTCTTACTCTGGCCTCATAGCTACTGTCTTAAATCTTACTCTGGCCTAATGGTTAAGGTCTTGGACTCTTACTCTGGCCTAATAGCTACGGTCTTAACTCTTACTCTGGCCTAATAGCTACTGTCTTAACTCTTACTCTGGCCTCATAGCTACTGTCTTAACTCTTACTCTGGCCTAATAGCTACTGTCTTAACTCTTACTCTGGCCTAATAGCTACTGTCTTAACTCTTACTCTGGCCTCATAGCTACTGTCTTAACTCTTACTCTGGCCTCATAGATACTGTCTTAACTCTTACTCTGGCCTAATGGTTAAGGTCTTGGACTCTTACTCTGGCCTAATAGCTACTGTCTTAACTCTTACTCTGGCCTAATAGCTACTGTCTTAACTCTTACTCTGGCCTCATAGCTACTTTCTTAACTCTCACTCTGGCCTAATGGTTAAGGTCTTGGACTCTTGCTCTGGCCTCATAGCTACTGTCTTAACTCTTACTCTGGCCTCATAGCTACTATCTTAACTCTTACTCTAGCCTCATAGCTACTGTCTGAACTCTTACTCTGGCCTAATAGCTACTGTCTTAACTCTTACTCTGGCCTAATGGTTAAGGTCTTGGACTCTTACTCTGGCCTCATAGCTACTATCTTAACCCTTACTCTGGCCTCATAGCTACTGTCTTAACTCTTACTCTGGCCTAATAGCTACTGTCTTAACTCTTACTCTGGCCTCATAGCTACTGTCTTAACTCTTACTCTGGCCTAATGGTTAAGGTATTGGACTCTTACTCTGGCCTCATAGCTACTATCTTAACTCTTACTCTGGCCTAATAGCTACTGTCTTAACTCTTACTCTGGCCTCATAGCTACTGTCTTAACTCTTACTCTGGCCTCATAGCTACTGTCTTAACTCATACTCTGGCCTAATAGCTACTGTCTTAACTCTTACTCTGGCCTCATAGCTACTGTCTTAATTCTTACTCTGGCCTCATATCTACTGTCTTAACTCTTACTCTGGCCTAATAGCTACTGTCTTAACTCTTACTCTGGCCTCATAGCTACTGTCTTAATTCTTACTCTGGCCTCATAGCTACAGTCTTAACTCTTACTCTGGCATAATAGTTAAGGTCTTGGACTCTTACTCTGGCCTAATAGCTACTGTCTTAACTCTTACTCTGGCCTAATGGTTAAGATATTGGACTCTTACTCTGGCCTCATATCTACTGTCTTAACTCTTATTCTGGCCTAATGGCTACTGTCTTAACTCTTACTCTGGCCTCATAGCTACTGTCTTAACTCTTACTCTGGCCTAATGGTTAAGGTCTTGGACTCTTACTCTGGCCTCATAGCTACTGTCTTAACTCTTACTCTGGCCTAATGGTTAAGGTCTTGGACTCTTACTCTGGCCTCATAGCTACTGTCTTAACTCTTACTCTGGCCTCATAGCTACTGTCTTAACTCTTACTCTGGCCTAATGGTTAAGGTCTTGGACTCTTACTCTGGCCTCATAGCTACTGTCTTAACTCTTACTCTGGCCTAATAGCTACTGTCTTAACTATTACTCTGGCCTCATAGCTACTGTCTTAACTCTTACTGTGGCCTCATAGCTACTGTCTTAACTCTTACTCTGGCCTTATAGCTACTGTCTTAACTCTTACTCTGACCTAATGGTTAAGGTCTTGGACTTTTACTCTGGCCTCATAGCTACTGTCTTAACTCTTACTCTGGCCTCATAGCTACTGTCTTAACTCTTACTCTGGCCTAATGGTTAAGGTCTTGGACTCTTACTCTGGCCTAATAGCTACTGACTTAACTCTTACTCTGGCCTAATAGCTACTGTCTTAACTCTTACTCTGGCCTCATAGCTACTGTCTTAACTCTCACTCTGGCCTAATGGTTAAGGTCTTGGACTCTTACTCTGGCCTCATAGCTACTGTCTTAACTCTTACACTGGCCTCATAGCTACTGTCTTAACTCTTACTCTGGCCTAATGGTTAAGGTCTTGGACTCTTACTCTGGCCTAAGAGCTACTGTCTTAACTCTTACTCTGGCCTAATAGCTACTGTCTTAACTCTTACTCTGGCCTCATAGCTACCGTCTTAACTCTTACTCTGGCCTCATAGCTACTGTCTTAACTCTTACTCTGGCCTAATGGTTAAGGACTTGGACTCTTACTCTGGCCTAATGGCTACTGTCTTAACTCTTACTCTGGCCTAATAGCTACTGTCTTAACTCTTACTCTGGCCTAATAGCTACTGTCTTAACTCTTACTCTGGCCTCATAGCTACCGTCTTAACTCTTACTCTGGCCTAATGGCTACTGTCTTAACTCTTACTCTGGCCTCATAGCTACTGTCTTAATTCTTACTCTGGCCTCATAGCTACTGTCTTAACTCTTACTCTGGCCTAATAGTTAAGGTCTTGGACTCTTACTCTGGCCTAATAGCTACTGTCTTAACTCTTACTCTGGCCTAATGGTTAAGGTCTTGGACTCTTACTCTGGCCTCATAGCTACTGTCTTAACTCTTATTCTGGCCTAATAGCTACTGTCTTAACTCTTACTCTGGCCTCATAGCTACTGTCTTAACTCTTACTCTGGCCTAATGGTTAAGGTCTTGGACTCTTACTCTGGCCTCATAGCTACTGTCTTAACTCTTACTCTGGCCTAATGGTTAAGGTCTTGGACTCTTAATCTCTGGCCTCATAGCTACTGCCTTAACTCTTACTCTGGCCTAATAGCTACTGTCTTAACTCTTACTCTGGCCTAATAGCTACTGTCTTAACTCTTACTCTGGCCTAATGGTTAAGGTCTTGGACTCTTACTCTGGCCTCATAGCTACTGTCTTAACTCTTACTCTGGCCTCATAGCTACTGTCTTAACTCTTACTCTGGCCTAGTAGCTACTGTCTTAACTCTTACTCTGGCCTAATAGCTACTGTCTTAACTCTTACTCTGGCCTCATAGCTACTGTCTTAACTCTTACTCTGGCCTAATGGTTAAGGTCTTGGACTCTTACTCTGGCCTAATAGCTACTGTCTTAACTCTTACTCTGGCCTAATAGCTACTGTCTTAACTCTTACTCTGGCCTCATAGCTACTGTCTTAACTCTCACTCTGGCCTAATGGTTAAGGTCTTGGACTCTTACTCTGGCCTCATAGCTACTGTCTTAACTCTTACTCTGGCCTCATAGCTACTGTCTTAACTCTTACTCGGCCTTATAGCTACTGTCTTACCTCTTACTCTGGCCTCATAGCTACTGTCTTAACTCTTACTCTGGCCTAATAGCTACTGTCTTAACTCTTACTCTGGCCTCATAGCTACTGTCTTAACTCTTACTCTGGCCTAATAGCTGCTGTCTTAACTCTTACTCTGGCCTAATAGCTACTGTCTTAACTCTTACTCTGGCCTCATAGCTACTGTCTTAACTCTTACTCTGGCCTAATAGCTACTGTCTTAACTCTTACTCTGGCCTCATAGCTACTGTCTTAACTCTCACTCTGGCCTAATGGTTAAGGTCTTGGACTCTTACTCTGGCCTCATAGCTACTGTCTTAACTCTTACTCTGGCCTCATAGCTACTGTCTTAACTCTTACTCGGCCTTATAGCTACTGTCTTACCTCTTACTCTGGCCTCATAGCTACTGTCTTAACTCTTACTCTGGCCTAATAGCTACTGTCTTAACTCTTACTCTGGCCTCATAGCTACTGTCTTAACTCTTACTCTGGACTAATAGCTGCTGTCTTAACTCTTACTCTGGCCTAATAGCTACTGTATTAACTCTTACTCTGGCCTCATAGCTACTGTCTTAACTCTTACTCTGGCCTAATGGTTAAGGTCTTGGACTCTTACTCTGGCCTCATAGCTACTGTATTAAATCTTACTCTGGCCTAATGGTTAAGGTCTTGGACTCTTTCTCTGGCCTCATAGCTACTGTCTTAACTCTTATTCTGGCCTCATAGCTACTGTCTTAACTCTTACTCTGGCCTCATAGCTACTGTCTTAACTCTTACTCTGGCCTAATAGGTACTGTCTTAACTCTTACTCTGGCCTCATAGCTACTGTCTTAACTCTTACTCTGGCCTCATAGCTACTGTCTTAACTCTTACTCTGGCCTAATGGTTAAGGTCTTGGACTCTTACTCTGGCCTAATAGCTACTGTCTTAACTCTTACTCTGGCCTAACAGCTACTGTCTTAACTCTTACTCTGGCCTCATAGCTACTGTCTTAACTCTCACTCTGGCCTAATGGTTAAGGTCTTGGACTCTTACTCTGGCCTCATAGCTACTGTCTTAACTCTTACTCTGGCCTCATAGCTACTGTCTTAATTCTTACTCGGCCTTATAGCTACTGTCTTACCTCTTACTCTGGCCTCATAGCTACTGTCTTAACTCTTACTCTGGCCTAATAGCTACTGTCTTAACTCTTACTCTGGCCTCATAGCTACTGTCTTAACTCTTACTCTGGCCTAATAGCTGCTGTCTTAACTCTTACTCTGGCCTAATAGCTACTGTCTTAACTCTTACTCTGGCCTCATAGCTACTGTCTTAACTCTTACTCTGGCCTAATGGTTAAGGTCTTGGACTCTTACTCTGGCCTCATAGCTACTGTCTTAAATCTTACTCTGGCCTAATGGTTAAGGTCTTGGACTCTTACTCTGGCCTAATAGCTACGGTCTTAACTCTTACTCTGGCCTAATAGCTACTGTCTTAACTCTTACTCTGGCCTCATAGCTACTGTCTTAACTCTTACTCTGGCCTAATAGCTACTGTCTTAACTCTTACTCTGGCCTAATAGCTACTGTCCTAACTCTTACTCTGGCCTCATAGCTATTGTCTTAACTCTTACTCTGGCCTCATAGCTACTGTCTTAACTCTTACTCTGGCTTAATGGTTAAGGTCTTGGACTCTTACTCTGGCCTAATAGCTACTGTCTTAACTCTTACTCTGGCCTAATAGCTACTGTCTTAACTCTTACTCTGGCCTCATAGCTACAGTCTTAATTCTTACTCTGGCCTCATAGCTACAGTCTTAATTCTTACTCTGGCCTCATAGCTACTGTCTTAACTCTTACTCTGGCCTAATAGTTAAGGTCTTGGACTCTTACTCTGGCCTAATAGCTACTGTCTTAACTCTTACTCTGGCCTAATGGTTAAGGTATTGGACTCTTACTCTGGCCTCATAGCTACTGTCTTAACTCTTATTCTGGCCTAATAGCTACTGTCTTAACTCTTACTCTGGCCTCATAGCTACTGTCTTAACTCTTACTCTTGCCTAATGGTTAAGGTCTTGGACTCTTACTCTGGCCTCATAGCTACTGTCTTACCTCTTACTCTGGCCTAATAGTTAAGGTCTTGGACTCTTACTCTGGCCTCATAGCTACTGTCTTAACTCTTACTCTGGCCTAATGGTTAAGGTCTTGGACTCTTACTCTGGCCTAATAGCTACTGTCTTAACTCTTACTCTGGCCTCATAGCTACTGTCTTAACTCTTACTCTGGCCTAATGGTTAAGGTCTTGGACTCTTACTCTAGCCTCATAGCTACTGTCTTAACTCTTACTCTGGCCTAATGGTTAAGGTCTTGGACTCTTACTCTGGCCTCATAGCTACTGCCTTAACTCTTACTCTGGCCTAATAGCTACTGTCTTAACTCTTACTCTGGCCTAATAGCTACTGTCTTAACTCTTACTCTGGCCTCATAGCTACTGTCTTAACTCTTACTCTGGCCTAATGGTTAAGGTCTTGGACTCTTACTCTGGCCTCATAGCTACTGTCTTAACTCTTACTCTGGCCTCATAGCTACTGTCTTAACTCTTACTCTGGCCTAGTAGCTACTGTCTTAACTCTTACTCTGGCCTAATAGCGACTGTCTTAACTCTTACTCTGGCCTCATAGCTACTGTCTTAACTCTTACTGTGGCCTCATAGCTACTGCCTTAACTCTTACTCTGGCCTAATGGTTAAGGTCTTGGACTCTTACTCTGGCCTAATAGCTACTGTCTTAACTCTTACTCTGGCCTAATAGCTACTGTCTTAATTCTTACTCTGGCCTAATAGCTACTGTCTTAACTCTTACTCTGGCCTCATAGCTACTGTCTTAACTCTTACTCTGGCCTAATGGTTAAGGTCTTGGACTCTTACTCTGGCCTCATAGCTACTGTCTTAACTCTTATTCTGGCCTCATAGCTACTGTCTTAACTCTTACTCTGGCCTCATAGCTACTGTCTTAACTCTTACTCTGGCCTAATAGCTACTGTCTTAACTCTTACTCTGGCCTCATAGCTACTGTCTTAACTCTTACTCTGGCCTCATAGCTACTGTCTTAACTCTTACTCTGGCCTAATGGTTAAGGTCTTGGACTCTTACTCTGGCCTAATAGCTACTGTCTTAACTCTTACTCTGGCCTAATAGCTACTGTCTTAACTCTTACTCTGGCCTCATAGCTACTGTCTTCACTCTCACTCTGGCCTAATGGTCAAGGTATTGGACTCTTACTCTGTCCTCATAGCTACTGTCTTAACTCTTACTCTGGCCTCATAGCTACTGTCTTAACTCTTACTCGGCCTTATAGCTACTGTCTTACCTCTTACTCTGGCCTCATAGCTACTGTCTTAACTCTTACTCTGGCCTAATAGCTACTGTCTTAACTCTTACTCTGGCCTCATAGCTACTGTCTTAACTCCTACTCTGGCCTAATAGCTGCTGTCTTAATTCTTACTCTGGCCTAATAGCTACTGTCTTAACTCTTACTCTGGCCTCATAGCTACTGTCTTAACTCTTACTCTGGCCTAATGGTTAAGGTCTTGGACTCTTACTCTGGCCTCATAGCTACTGTCTTAAATCTTACTCTGGCCTAATGGTTAAGGTCTTGGACTCTTACTCTGGCCTAATAGCTACGGTCTTAACTCTTACTCTGGCCTAATAGCTACTGTCTTAACTCTTACTCTGGCCTCATAGCTACTGTCTTAACTCTTACTCTGGCCTAATAGCTACTGTCTTAACTCTTACTCTGGCCTAATAGCTACTGTCCTAACTCTTACTCTGGCCTCATAGCTACTGTCTTAACTCTTACGCTGGCCTCATAGCTACTGTCTTAACTCTTACTCTGGCTTAATGGTTAAGGTCTTGGACTCTTACTCTGGCCTAATAGCTACTGTCTTACCTCTTACTCTGGCCTAATAGTTAAGGTCTTGGACTCTTACTCTGGCCTCATAGCTACTGTCTTAACTCTTTCTCTGGCCTAATGGTTAAGGTCTTGGATTCTTACTCTGGCCTAATAGCTACTGTCTTAACTCTTACTCTGGCCTAATAGCTACTGTCTTAACTCTTACTCTGGCCTCATAGCTACTGTCTTAACTCTCACTCTGGCCTAATGGTTAAGGTCTTGGACTCTTACTCTGGCCTCATAGCTACTGTCTTAACTCTTACTCTGGCCTCATAGCTACTGTCTTAACTCTTACTCGGCCTTATAGCTACTGTCTTACCTCTTACTCTGGCCTCATAGCTACTGTCTTAACTCTTACTCTGGCCTAATAGCTACTGTCTTAACTCATACTCTGGCCTTATAGCTACTGTCTTAACTCTTACTCTGGCCTAATAGCTGCTGTCTTAACTCTTACTCTGGCCTATTAGCTACTGTCTTAACTCTTACTCTGGCCTCATAGCTACTGTCTTAACTCTTACTCTGGCCTAATGGTTAAGGTCTTGGACTCTTACTCTGGCCTCATAGCTACTGTCTTAACTCTTACTCTGGCCTAATGGTTAAGGTCTTGGACTCTTACTCTGGCCTAATAGCTACGGTCTTAACTCTTACTCTGGCCTAATAGCTACTGTCTTAACTCTTACTCTGGCCTCATAGCTACTGTCTTAACTCTTACTCTGGCCTAATAGCTACTGTCTTAACTCTTACTCTGGCCTAATAGCTACTGTCTTAACTCTTACTCTGGCCTCATAGCTACTGTCTTAACTCTTACTCTGGCCTCATAGCTACTGTCTTAACTCTTACTCTGGCTTAATGGTTAAGGTCTTGGACTCTTACTCTGGCCTAATAGCTACTGTCTTAACTCTTACTCTGGCCTAATAGCTACTGTCTTAACTCTTACTCTGGCCTCATAGCTACTGTCTTAATTCTTACTCTGGCCTCATAGCTACAGTCTTAATTCTTACTCTGGCCTCATAGCTACTGTCTTAACTCTTACTCTGGCCTAATAGTTAAGGTCTTGGACTCTTACTCTGGCCTAATAGCTACTGTCTTAACTCTTACTCTGGCCTAATGGTTAAGGTATTGGACTCTTACTCTGGCCTCATAGCTACTGTCTTAACTCTTATTCTGGCCTAATAGCTACTGTCTTAACTCTTACTCTGGCCTCATAGCTACTGTCTTAACTCTTACTCTGGCCTAATGGTTAAGGTCTTGGACTCTTACTCTGGCCTCATAGCTACTGTCTTACCTCTTACTCTGGCCTAATAGTTAAGGTCTTGGACTCTTACTCTGGCCTCATAGCTACTGTCTTAACTCTTACTCTGGCCTAATGGTTAAGGTCTTGGACTCTTACTCTGGCCTCATAGCTACTGTCTTAACTCTTACTCTGGCCTCATAGCTACTGTCTTAACTCTTACTCTGGCCTAATAGCTACTGTCTTAACTATTACTCTGGCCTCATAGCTACTGTCTTAACTCTTACTGTGGCCTCATAGCTACTGTCTTAACTCTTACTCTGGCCTTATAGCTACTGTCTTAACTCTTACTCTGACCTAATGGTTAAGGTCTTGGACTTTTACTCTGGCCTCATAGCTACTGTCTTAACTCTTACTCTGGCCTAATGGTTAAGGTCTTGGACTCTTACTCTGGCCTAATAGCTACTGTCTTAACTCTTACTCTGGCCTAATAGCTACTGTCTTAACTCTTACTCTGGCCTCATAGCTACTGTCTTAACTCTCACTCTGGCCTAATGGTTAAGGTCTTGGACTCTTACTCTGGCCTCATAGCTACTGTCTTAACTCTTACACTGGCCTCATAGCTATTGTCTTAACTCTTACTCTGGCCTAATGGTTAAGGTCTTGGACTCTTACTCTGGCCTAATAGCTACTGTCTTAACTCTTACTCTGGCCTAATAGCTACTGTCTTAACTCTTACTCTGGCCTCATAGCTACTGTCTTAACTCTTACTCTGGCCTCATAGCTACTGTCTTAACTCTTACTCTGGCCTCATAGCTACTGTCTTAATTCTTACTCTGGCCTCATAGCTACTGTCTTAACTCTTACTCTGGCCTAATAGTTAAGGTCTTGGACTCTTACTCTGGCCTAATGGCTACTGTCTTAACTCTTACTCTGGCCTAAGAGCTACTGTCTTAACTCTTACTCTGGCCTAATAGCTACTGTCTTAACTCTTACTCTGGCCTCATAGCTACTGTCTTAATTCTTACTCTGGCCTCATAGCTACTGTCTTAACTCTTACTCTGGCCTAATAGTTAAGGTCTTGGACTCTTACTCTGGCCTAATAGCTACTGTCTTAACTCTTACTCTGGCCTAATGGTTAAGGTCTTGGACTCTTACTCTGGCCTCATAGCTACTGTCTTAACTCTTATTCTGGCCTAATAGCTACTGTCTTAACTCTTACTCTGGCCTCATAGCTACTGTCTTAACTCTTACTCTGGCCTAATGGTTAAGGTCTTGGACTCTTACTATGGCCTCATAGCTACTGTATTAACTCTTACTCTGGCCTAATGGTTAAGGTCTTGGACTCTTACTCTGGCCTCATAGCTACTGCCTTAACTCTTACTCTGGCCTAATAGCTACTGTCTTAACTCTTACTCTGGCCTAATAGCTACTGTCTTAACTCTTACTCTGGCCTCATAGCTACTGTCTTAACTCTTACTCTGGCCTAATGGTTAAGGTCTTGGACTCTTACTCTGGCCTCATAGCTACTGTCTTAACTCTTACTCTGGCCTCATAACTACTGTCTTAACTCTTACTCTGGCCTAGTAGCTACTGTCTTAACTCTTACTCTGGCCTAATAGCTACTGTCTTAACTCTTACTCTGGCCTCATAGCTACTGTCTTAACTCTTACTGTGGCCTCATAGCTACTGTCTTAACTCTTACTCTGGCCTAATGGTTAAGGTCTTGGACTCTTACTCTGGCCTAATAGCTACTGTCTTAACTCTTACTCTGGCCTAATAGCTACTGTCTTAACTCTTACTCTGGCCTAATAGCTACTGTCTTAACTCTTACTCTGGCCTCATAGCTACTGTCTTAATTCTTACTCTGGCCTAATGGTTAAGGTCTTGGACTCTTACTCTGGCCTCATAGCTACTGTCTTAACTCTTATTCTGGCCTCATAGCTACTGTCTTAACTCTTACTCTGGCCTCATAGCTACTGTCTTAACACTTACACTGGCCTAATAGCTACTGTCTTAACTCTTACTCTGGCCTCATAGCTACTGTCTTAACTCTTACTCTGGCGTCATAGCTACTGTCTTAACTCTTACTCTGGCCTAATGGTTAAGGTCTTGGACTCTTACTCTGGCCTAATAGCTACTGTCTTAACTCTTACTCTGGCCTAATAGCTACTGTCTTAACTCTTACTCTGGCCTAATAGCTACTGTCTTAACTCTTACCCTGGCCTCATAGCTACTGTCTTAACTCTTACTCTGGCCTCATAGCTACTGTCTTAACTTTTACTCTGGCCTAATGGTTAAGGTCTTGGACTCTTACTCTGGCCTAATGGCTACTGTCTTAACTCTTACTCTGGCCTAATAGCTACTGTCTTAACTCTTACTCTGGCCTAATAGCTACTGTCTTAACTCTTACTCTGGCCTCATAGCTACTGTCTTAATTCTTACTCTGGCCTCATAGCTACTGTCTTAACTCTTACTCTGGCCTAATAGTTAAGGTCTTGGACTCTTACTCTGGCCTAATAGCTACTGTCTTAACTCTTACTCTGGCCTAATGGTTAAGGTCTTGGACTCTTACTCTGGCCTCATAGCTACTGTCTTAACTCTTATTCTGGCCTAATAGCTACTGTCTTAACTCTTACTCTGGCCTCATAGCTACTGTCATAACTCTTACTCTGGCCTAATGGTTAAGGTCTTGGACTCTTACTCTGGCCTCATAGCTACTGTCTTACCTCTTACTCTGGCCTAATAGTTAAGGTCTTGGACTCTTACTCTGGCCTCATAGCTACTGTCTTAACTCTTACTCTGGCCTAATGGTTAAGGTCTTGGACTCTTACTCTGGCCTCATAGCTACTGTCTTAACTCTTACTCTGGCCTAATAGCTACTGTCTTAACTCTTACTCTGGCCTCATAGCTACTGTCTTAACTCTTACTCTGGCCTAATAGCTACTGTCTTAATTCTTACTCTGGCCTAATGGTTAAGGTCTTGGACTCTTACTCTGGCCTCATAGCTACTGTCTTAACTCTTAGTCTGGCCTAATGGTTAAGGTCTTGGACTCTTACTCTGGCCTCATAGCTACTGTCTTAACTCTTACACTGGCCTAATGGTTAAGGTCTTGAACTCTTACTCTGGCCTAATAGCTACTGTCTTAACTCTTACTCTGGCCTAATGGTTAAGGTCTTGGACTCTTACTCTGGCCTAATAGCTACTGTCTTAACTCTTACTCTGGCCTCATAGCTACTGTCTTAACTCTTACTCTGGCCTAATGGTTAAGGTCTTGGACTCTTACTCTGGCCTCATAGCTACTGTCTTAACTCTTACTCTGGCCTAATGGTTAAGGTATTGGACTCTTACTCTGGCCTCATAGCTACTGTCTTAACTCTAACTCTGGCCTAATAGCTACTGTCTTAACTCTTACTCTGGCCTAATGGTTAAGGTCTTGGACTCTTACTCTGGCCTCATAGCTACTGTCTTAACTCTTACTCTGGCCTAATGGTTAAGGTCTTGGACTCTTACTCTGGCCTCATAGCTACTGTCTTAACTCTTACTCTGGCCTCATAGCTACTGTCTTAACTCTTACTCTGGCCTAATGGTTAAGGTCTTGGACTCTTACTCTGGCCTAATAGCTACTGTCTTTACTCTTACTCTGGCCTAATAGCTACTGTCTTAACTCTTACTCTGGCCTCATAGCTACTGTCTTAACTCTTACTCTGGCCTAATAGCTACTGTCTTAACTCTTACTCTGGCCTAATGGTTAAGGTCTTGGACTCTTACTCTGGCCTCATAGCTACTGTCTTAACTCTTACTCTGGCCTAATAGCTACTGTCTTAACTCTTACTCTGGCCTCATAGCTACTGTCTTAACTCTTACTCTGGCCTCATAGCTACTGTCTTAACTCTTACTCTGGCTTAATGGTTAAGGTCTTGGACTCTTACTCTGGCCTAATAGCTACTGTCTTAACTCTTACTCTGGCCTAATAGCTACTGTCTTAACTCTTACTCTGGCCTCATAGCTACTGTCTTAATTCTTACTCTGGCCTCATAGCTACAGTCTTAATTCTTACTCTGGCCTCATAGCTACTGTCTTAACTCTTACTCTGGCCTAATAGTTAAGGTCTTGGACTCTTACTCTGGCCTAATAGCTACTGTCTTAACTCTTACTCTGGCCTAATGGTTAAGATATTGGACTCTTACTCTGGCCTCATATCTACTGTCTTAACTCTTATTCTGGCCTAATGGCTACTGTCTTAACTCTTACTCTGGCCTCATAGCTACTGTCTTAACTCTTACTCTGGCCTAATGGTTAAGGTCTTGGACTCTTACTCTGGCCTCATAGCTACTGTCTTAACTCTTACTCTGGCCTAATGGTTAAGGTCTTGGACTCTTACTCTGGCCTCATAGCTACTGTCTTAACTCTTACTCTGGCCTCATAGCTACTGTCTTAACTCTTACTCTGGCCTAATGGTTAAGGTCTTGGACTCTTACTCTGGCCTCATAGCTACTGTCTTAACTCTTACTCTGGCCTAATAGCTACTGTCTTAACTATTACTCTGGCCTCATAGCTACTGTCTTAACTCTTACTGTGGCCTCATAGCTACTGTCTTAACTCTTACTCTGGCCTTATAGCTACTGTCTTAACTCTTACTCTGACCTAATGGTTAAGGTCTTGGACTTTTACTCTGGCCTCATAGCTACTGTCTTAACTCTTACTCTGGCCTCATAGCTACTGTCTTAACTCTTACTCTGGCCTAATGGTTAAGGTCTTGGACTCTTACTCTGGCCTAATAGCTACTGACTTAACTCTTACTCTGGCCTAATAGCTACTGTCTTAACTCTTACTCTGGCCTCATAGCTACTGTCTTAACTCTCACTCTGGCCTAATGGTTAAGGTCTTGGACTCTTACTCTGGCCTCATAGCTACTGTCTTAACTCTTACACTGGCCTCATAGCTACTGTCTTAACTCTTACTCTGGCCTAATGGTTAAGGTCTTGGACTCTTACTCTGGCCTAAGAGCTACTGTCTTAACTCTTACTCTGGCCTAATAGCTACTGTCTTAACTCTTACTCTGGCCTCATAGCTACCGTCTTAACTCTTACTCTGGCCTCATAGCTACTGTCTTAACTCTTACTCTGGCCTAATGGTTAAGGACTTGGACTCTTACTCTGGCCTAATGGCTACTGTCTTAACTCTTACTCTGGCCTAATAGCTACTGTCTTAACTCTTACTCTGGCCTAATAGCTACTGTCTTAACTCTTACTCTGGCCTCATAGCTACCGTCTTAACTCTTACTCTGGCCTAATGGCTACTGTCTTAACTCTTACTCTGGCCTCATAGCTACTGTCTTAATTCTTACTCTGGCCTCATAGCTACTGTCTTAACTCTTACTCTGGCCTAATAGTTAAGGTCTTGGACTCTTACTCTGGCCTAATAGCTACTGTCTTAACTCTTACTCTGGCCTAATGGTTAAGGTCTTGGACTCTTACTCTGGCCTCATAGCTACTGTCTTAACTCTTATTCTGGCCTAATAGCTACTGTCTTAACTCTTACTCTGGCCTCATAGCTACTGTCTTAACTCTTACTCTGGCCTAATGGTTAAGGTCTTGGACTCTTACTCTGGCCTCATAGCTACTGTCTTAACTCTTACTCTGGCCTAATGGTTAAGGTCTTGGACTCTTAATCTCTGGCCTCATAGCTACTGCCTTAACTCTTACTCTGGCCTAATAGCTACTGTCTTAACTCTTACTCTGGCCTAATAGCTACTGTCTTAACTCTTACTCTGGCCTAATGGTTAAGGTCTTGGACTCTTACTCTGGCCTCATAGCTACTGTCTTAACTCTTACTCTGGCCTCATAGCTACTGTCTTAACTCTTACTCTGGCCTAGTAGCTACTGTCTTAACTCTTACTCTGGCCTAATAGCTACTGTCTTAACTCTTACTCTGGCCTCATAGCTACTGTCTTAACTCTTACTCTGGCCTAATGGTTAAGGTCTTGGACTCTTACTCTGGCCTAATAGCTACTGTCTTAACTCTTACTCTGGCCTAATAGCTACTGTCTTAACTCTTACTCTGGCCTCATAGCTACTGTCTTAACTCTCACTCTGGCCTAATGGTTAAGGTCTTGGACTCTTACTCTGGCCTCATAGCTACTGTCTTAACTCTTACTCTGGCCTCATAGCTACTGTCTTAACTCTTACTCGGCCTTATAGCTACTGTCTTACCTCTTACTCTGGCCTCATAGCTACTGTCTTAACTCTTACTCTGGCCTAATAGCTACTGTCTTAACTCTTACTCTGGCCTCATAGCTACTGTCTTAACTCTTACTCTGGCCTAATAGCTGCTGTCTTAACTCTTACTCTGGCCTAATAGCTACTGTCTTAACTCTTACTCTGGCCTCATAGCTACTGTCTTAACTCTTACTCTGGCCTAATAGCTACTGTCTTAACTCTTACTCTGGCCTCATAGCTACTGTCTTAACTCTCACTCTGGCCTAATGGTTAAGGTCTTGGACTCTTACTCTGGCCTCATAGCTACTGTCTTAACTCTTACTCTGGCCTCATAGCTACTGTCTTAACTCTTACTCGGCCTTATAGCTACTGTCTTACCTCTTACTCTGGCCTCATAGCTACTGTCTTAACTCTTACTCTGGCCTAATAGCTACTGTCTTAACTCTTACTCTGGCCTCATAGCTACTGTCTTAACTCTTACTCTGGACTAATAGCTGCTGTCTTAACTCTTACTCTGGCCTAATAGCTACTGTATTAACTCTTACTCTGGCCTCATAGCTACTGTCTTAACTCTTACTCTGGCCTAATGGTTAAGGTCTTGGACTCTTACTCTGGCCTCATAGCTACTGTATTAAATCTTACTCTGGCCTAATGGTTAAGGTCTTGGACTCTTTCTCTGGCCTCATAGCTACTGTCTTAACTCTTATTCTGGCCTCATAGCTACTGTCTTAACTCTTACTCTGGCCTCATAGCTACTGTCTTAACTCTTACTCTGGCCTAATAGGTACTGTCTTAACTCTTACTCTGGCCTCATAGCTACTGTCTTAACTCTTACTCTGGCCTCATAGCTACTGTCTTAACTCTTACTCTGGCCTAATGGTTAAGGTCTTGGACTCTTACTCTGGCCTAATAGCTACTGTCTTAACTCTTACTCTGGCCTAACAGCTACTGTCTTAACTCTTACTCTGGCCTCATAGCTACTGTCTTAACTCTCACTCTGGCCTAATGGTTAAGGTCTTGGACTCTTACTCTGGCCTCATAGCTACTGTCTTAACTCTTACTCTGGCCTCATAGCTACTGTCTTAATTCTTACTCGGCCTTATAGCTACTGTCTTACCTCTTACTCTGGCCTCATAGCTACTGTCTTAACTCTTACTCTGGCCTAATAGCTACTGTCTTAACTCTTACTCTGGCCTCATAGCTACTGTCTTAACTCTTACTCTGGCCTAATAGCTGCTGTCTTAACTCTTACTCTGGCCTAATAGCTACTGTCTTAACTCTTACTCTGGCCTCATAGCTACTGTCTTAACTCTTACTCTGGCCTAATGGTTAAGGTCTTGGACTCTTACTCTGGCCTCATAGCTACTGTCTTAAATCTTACTCTGGCCTAATGGTTAAGGTCTTGGACTCTTACTCTGGCCTAATAGCTACGGTCTTAACTCTTACTCTGGCCTAATAGCTACTGTCTTAACTCTTACTCTGGCCTCATAGCTACTGTCTTAACTCTTACTCTGGCCTAATAGCTACTGTCTTAACTCTTACTCTGGCCTAATAGCTACTGTCCTAACTCTTACTCTGGCCTCATAGCTATTGTCTTAACTCTTACTCTGGCCTCATAGCTACTGTCTTAACTCTTACTCTGGCTTAATGGTTAAGGTCTTGGACTCTTACTCTGGCCTAATAGCTACTGTCTTAACTCTTACTCTGGCCTAATAGCTACTGTCTTAACTCTTACTCTGGCCTCATAGCTACAGTCTTAATTCTTACTCTGGCCTCATAGCTACAGTCTTAATTCTTACTCTGGCCTCATAGCTACTGTCTTAACTCTTACTCTGGCCTAATAGTTAAGGTCTTGGACTCTTACTCTGGCCTAATAGCTACTGTCTTAACTCTTACTCTGGCCTAATGGTTAAGGTATTGGACTCTTACTCTGGCCTCATAGCTACTGTCTTAACTCTTATTCTGGCCTAATAGCTACTGTCTTAACTCTTACTCTGGCCTCATAGCTACTGTCTTAACTCTTACTCTTGCCTAATGGTTAAGGTCTTGGACTCTTACTCTGGCCTCATAGCTACTGTCTTACCTCTTACTCTGGCCTAATAGTTAAGGTCTTGGACTCTTACTCTGGCCTCATAGCTACTGTCTTAACTCTTACTCTGGCCTAATGGTTAAGGTCTTGGACTCTTACTCTGGCCTAATAGCTACTGTCTTAACTCTTACTCTGGCCTCATAGCTACTGTCTTAACTCTTACTCTGGCCTAATGGTTAAGGTCTTGGACTCTTACTCTAGCCTCATAGCTACTGTCTTAACTCTTACTCTGGCCTAATGGTTAAGGTCTTGGACTCTTACTCTGGCCTCATAGCTACTGCCTTAACTCTTACTCTGGCCTAATAGCTACTGTCTTAACTCTTACTCTGGCCTAATAGCTACTGTCTTAACTCTTACTCTGGCCTCATAGCTACTGTCTTAACTCTTACTCTGGCCTAATGGTTAAGGTCTTGGACTCTTACTCTGGCCTCATAGCTACTGTCTTAACTCTTACTCTGGCCTCATAGCTACTGTCTTAACTCTTACTCTGGCCTAGTAGCTACTGTCTTAACTCTTACTCTGGCCTAATAGCGACTGTCTTAACTCTTACTCTGGCCTCATAGCTACTGTCTTAACTCTTACTGTGGCCTCATAGCTACTGCCTTAACTCTTACTCTGGCCTAATGGTTAAGGTCTTGGACTCTTACTCTGGCCTAATAGCTACTGTCTTAACTCTTACTCTGGCCTAATAGCTACTGTCTTAATTCTTACTCTGGCCTAATAGCTACTGTCTTAACTCTTACTCTGGCCTCATAGCTACTGTCTTAACTCTTACTCTGGCCTAATGGTTAAGGTCTTGGACTCTTACTCTGGCCTCATAGCTACTGTCTTAACTCTTATTCTGGCCTCATAGCTACTGTCTTAACTCTTACTCTGGCCTCATAGCTACTGTCTTAACTCTTACTCTGGCCTAATAGCTACTGTCTTAACTCTTACTCTGGCCTCATAGCTACTGTCTTAACTCTTACTCTGGCCTCATAGCTACTGTCTTAACTCTTACTCTGGCCTAATGGTTAAGGTCTTGGACTCTTACTCTGGCCTAATAGCTACTGTCTTAACTCTTACTCTGGCCTAATAGCTACTGTCTTAACTCTTACTCTGGCCTCATAGCTACTGTCTTCACTCTCACTCTGGCCTAATGGTCAAGGTATTGGACTCTTACTCTGTCCTCATAGCTACTGTCTTAACTCTTACTCTGGCCTCATAGCTACTGTCTTAACTCTTACTCGGCCTTATAGCTACTGTCTTACCTCTTACTCTGGCCTCATAGCTACTGTCTTAACTCTTACTCTGGCCTAATAGCTACTGTCTTAACTCTTACTCTGGCCTCATAGCTACTGTCTTAACTCCTACTCTGGCCTAATAGCTGCTGTCTTAATTCTTACTCTGGCCTAATAGCTACTGTCTTAACTCTTACTCTGGCCTCATAGCTACTGTCTTAACTCTTACTCTGGCCTAATGGTTAAGGTCTTGGACTCTTACTCTGGCCTCATAGCTACTGTCTTAAATCTTACTCTGGCCTAATGGTTAAGGTCTTGGACTCTTACTCTGGCCTAATAGCTACGGTCTTAACTCTTACTCTGGCCTAATAGCTACTGTCTTAACTCTTACTCTGGCCTCATAGCTACTGTCTTAACTCTTACTCTGGCCTAATAGCTACTGTCTTAACTCTTACTCTGGCCTAATAGCTACTGTCCTAACTCTTACTCTGGCCTCATAGCTACTGTCTTAACTCTTACGCTGGCCTCATAGCTACTGTCTTAACTCTTACTCTGGCTTAATGGTTAAGGTCTTGGACTCTTACTCTGGCCTAATAGCTACTGTCTTACCTCTTACTCTGGCCTAATAGTTAAGGTCTTGGACTCTTACTCTGGCCTCATAGCTACTGTCTTAACTCTTTCTCTGGCCTAATGGTTAAGGTCTTGGATTCTTACTCTGGCCTAATAGCTACTGTCTTAACTCTTACTCTGGCCTAATAGCTACTGTCTTAACTCTTACTCTGGCCTCATAGCTACTGTCTTAACTCTCACTCTGGCCTAATGGTTAAGGTCTTGGACTCTTACTCTGGCCTCATAGCTACTGTCTTAACTCTTACTCTGGCCTCATAGCTACTGTCTTAACTCTTACTCGGCCTTATAGCTACTGTCTTACCTCTTACTCTGGCCTCATAGCTACTGTCTTAACTCTTACTCTGGCCTAATAGCTACTGTCTTAACTCTTACTCTGGCCTTATAGCTACTGTCTTAACTCTTACTCTGGCCTAATAGCTGCTGTCTTAACTCTTACTCTGGCCTATTAGCTACTGTCTTAACTCTTACTCTGGCCTCATAGCTACTGTCTTAACTCTTACTCTGGCCTAATGGTTAAGGTCTTGGACTCTTACTCTGGCCTCATAGCTACTGTCTTAACTCTTACTCTGGCCTAATGGTTAAGGTCTTGGACTCTTACTCTGGCCTAATAGCTACGGTCTTAACTCTTACTCTGGCCTAATAGCTACTGTCTTAACTCTTACTCTGGCCTCATAGCTACTGTCTTAACTCTTACTCTGGCCTAATAGCTACTGTCTTAACTCTTACTCTGGCCTAATAGCTACTGTCTTAACTCTTACTCTGGCCTCATAGCTACTGTCTTAACTCTTACTCTGGCCTCATAGCTACTGTCTTAACTCTTACTCTGGCTTAATGGTTAAGGTCTTGGACTCTTACTCTGGCCTAATAGCTACTGTCTTAACTCTTACTCTGGCCTAATAGCTACTGTCTTAACTCTTACTCTGGCCTCATAGCTACTGTCTTAATTCTTACTCTGGCCTCATAGCTACAGTCTTAATTCTTACTCTGGCCTCATAGCTACTGTCTTAACTCTTACTCTGGCCTAATAGTTAAGGTCTTGGACTCTTACTCTGGCCTAATAGCTACTGTCTTAACTCTTACTCTGGCCTAATGGTTAAGGTATTGGACTCTTACTCTGGCCTCATAGCTACTGTCTTAACTCTTATTCTGGCCTAATAGCTACTGTCTTAACTCTTACTCTGGCCTCATAGCTACTGTCTTAACTCTTACTCTGGCCTAATGGTTAAGGTCTTGGACTCTTACTCTGGCCTCATAGCTACTGTCTTACCTCTTACTCTGGCCTAATAGTTAAGGTCTTGGACTCTTACTCTGGCCTCATAGCTACTGTCTTAACTCTTACTCTGGCCTAATGGTTAAGGTCTTGGACTCTTACTCTGGCCTCATAGCTACTGTCTTAACTCTTACTCTGGCCTCATAGCTACTGTCTTAACTCTTACTCTGGCCTAATAGCTACTGTCTTAACTATTACTCTGGCCTCATAGCTACTGTCTTAACTCTTACTGTGGCCTCATAGCTACTGTCTTAACTCTTACTCTGGCCTTATAGCTACTGTCTTAACTCTTACTCTGACCTAATGGTTAAGGTCTTGGACTTTTACTCTGGCCTCATAGCTACTGTCTTAACTCTTACTCTGGCCTAATGGTTAAGGTCTTGGACTCTTACTCTGGCCTAATAGCTACTGTCTTAACTCTTACTCTGGCCTAATAGCTACTGTCTTAACTCTTACTCTGGCCTCATAGCTACTGTCTTAACTCTCACTCTGGCCTAATGGTTAAGGTCTTGGACTCTTACTCTGGCCTCATAGCTACTGTCTTAACTCTTACACTGGCCTCATAGCTATTGTCTTAACTCTTACTCTGGCCTAATGGTTAAGGTCTTGGACTCTTACTCTGGCCTAATAGCTACTGTCTTAACTCTTACTCTGGCCTAATAGCTACTGTCTTAACTCTTACTCTGGCCTCATAGCTACTGTCTTAACTCTTACTCTGGCCTCATAGCTACTGTCTTAACTCTTACTCTGGCCTCATAGCTACTGTCTTAATTCTTACTCTGGCCTCATAGCTACTGTCTTAACTCTTACTCTGGCCTAATAGTTAAGGTCTTGGACTCTTACTCTGGCCTAATGGCTACTGTCTTAACTCTTACTCTGGCCTAAGAGCTACTGTCTTAACTCTTACTCTGGCCTAATAGCTACTGTCTTAACTCTTACTCTGGCCTCATAGCTACTGTCTTAATTCTTACTCTGGCCTCATAGCTACTGTCTTAACTCTTACTCTGGCCTAATAGTTAAGGTCTTGGACTCTTACTCTGGCCTAATAGCTACTGTCTTAACTCTTACTCTGGCCTAATGGTTAAGGTCTTGGACTCTTACTCTGGCCTCATAGCTACTGTCTTAACTCTTATTCTGGCCTAATAGCTACTGTCTTAACTCTTACTCTGGCCTCATAGCTACTGTCTTAACTCTTACTCTGGCCTAATGGTTAAGGTCTTGGACTCTTACTATGGCCTCATAGCTACTGTATTAACTCTTACTCTGGCCTAATGGTTAAGGTCTTGGACTCTTACTCTGGCCTCATAGCTACTGCCTTAACTCTTACTCTGGCCTAATAGCTACTGTCTTAACTCTTACTCTGGCCTAATAGCTACTGTCTTAACTCTTACTCTGGCCTCATAGCTACTGTCTTAACTCTTACTCTGGCCTAATGGTTAAGGTCTTGGACTCTTACTCTGGCCTCATAGCTACTGTCTTAACTCTTACTCTGGCCTCATAACTACTGTCTTAACTCTTACTCTGGCCTAGTAGCTACTGTCTTAACTCTTACTCTGGCCTAATAGCTACTGTCTTAACTCTTACTCTGGCCTCATAGCTACTGTCTTAACTCTTACTGTGGCCTCATAGCTACTGTCTTAACTCTTACTCTGGCCTAATGGTTAAGGTCTTGGACTCTTACTCTGGCCTAATAGCTACTGTCTTAACTCTTACTCTGGCCTAATAGCTACTGTCTTAACTCTTACTCTGGCCTAATAGCTACTGTCTTAACTCTTACTCTGGCCTCATAGCTACTGTCTTAATTCTTACTCTGGCCTAATGGTTAAGGTCTTGGACTCTTACTCTGGCCTCATAGCTACTGTCTTAACTCTTATTCTGGCCTCATAGCTACTGTCTTAACTCTTACTCTGGCCTCATAGCTACTGTCTTAACACTTACACTGGCCTAATAGCTACTGTCTTAACTCTTACTCTGGCCTCATAGCTACTGTCTTAACTCTTACTCTGGCGTCATAGCTACTGTCTTAACTCTTACTCTGGCCTAATGGTTAAGGTCTTGGACTCTTACTCTGGCCTAATAGCTACTGTCTTAACTCTTACTCTGGCCTAATAGCTACTGTCTTAACTCTTACTCTGGCCTAATAGCTACTGTCTTAACTCTTACCCTGGCCTCATAGCTACTGTCTTAACTCTTACTCTGGCCTCATAGCTACTGTCTTAACTTTTACTCTGGCCTAATGGTTAAGGTCTTGGACTCTTACTCTGGCCTAATGGCTACTGTCTTAACTCTTACTCTGGCCTAATAGCTACTGTCTTAACTCTTACTCTGGCCTAATAGCTACTGTCTTAACTCTTACTCTGGCCTCATAGCTACTGTCTTAATTCTTACTCTGGCCTCATAGCTACTGTCTTAACTCTTACTCTGGCCTAATAGTTAAGGTCTTGGACTCTTACTCTGGCCTAATAGCTACTGTCTTAACTCTTACTCTGGCCTAATGGTTAAGGTCTTGGACTCTTACTCTGGCCTCATAGCTACTGTCTTAACTCTTATTCTGGCCTAATAGCTACTGTCTTAACTCTTACTCTGGCCTCATAGCTACTGTCATAACTCTTACTCTGGCCTAATGGTTAAGGTCTTGGACTCTTACTCTGGCCTCATAGCTACTGTCTTACCTCTTACTCTGGCCTAATAGTTAAGGTCTTGGACTCTTACTCTGGCCTCATAGCTACTGTCTTAACTCTTACTCTGGCCTAATGGTTAAGGTCTTGGACTCTTACTCTGGCCTCATAGCTACTGTCTTAACTCTTACTCTGGCCTAATAGCTACTGTCTTAACTCTTACTCTGGCCTCATAGCTACTGTCTTAACTCTTACTCTGGCCTAATAGCTACTGTCTTAATTCTTACTCTGGCCTAATGGTTAAGGTCTTGGACTCTTACTCTGGCCTCATAGCTACTGTCTTAACTCTTAGTCTGGCCTAATGGTTAAGGTCTTGGACTCTTACTCTGGCCTCATAGCTACTGTCTTAACTCTTACACTGGCCTAATGGTTAAGGTCTTGAACTCTTACTCTGGCCTAATAGCTACTGTCTTAACTCTTACTCTGGCCTAATGGTTAAGGTCTTGGACTCTTACTCTGGCCTAATAGCTACTGTCTTAACTCTTACTCTGGCCTCATAGCTACTGTCTTAACTCTTACTCTGGCCTAATGGTTAAGGTCTTGGACTCTTACTCTGGCCTCATAGCTACTGTCTTAACTCTTACTCTGGCCTAATGGTTAAGGTATTGGACTCTTACTCTGGCCTCATAGCTACTGTCTTAACTCTAACTCTGGCCTAATAGCTACTGTCTTAACTCTTACTCTGGCCTAATGGTTAAGGTCTTGGACTCTTACTCTGGCCTCATAGCTACTGTCTTAACTCTTACTCTGGCCTAATGGTTAAGGTCTTGGACTCTTACTCTGGCCTCATAGCTACTGTCTTAACTCTTACTCTGGCCTCATAGCTACTGTCTTAACTCTTACTCTGGCCTAATGGTTAAGGTCTTGGACTCTTACTCTGGCCTAATAGCTACTGTCTTTACTCTTACTCTGGCCTAATAGCTACTGTCTTAACTCTTACTCTGGCCTCATAGCTACTGTCTTAACTCTTACTCTGGCCTAATAGCTACTGTCTTAACTCTTACTCTGGCCTAATGGTTAAGGTCTTGGACTCTTACTCTGGCCTCATAGCTACTGTCTTAACTCTTACTCTGGCCTAATAGCTACTGTCTTAACTCTTACTCTGGCCTCATAGCTACTGTCTTAACTCTTACTCTGGCCTCATAGCTACTGTCTTAACTCTTACTCTGGCTTAATGGTTAAGGTCTTGGACTCTTACTCTGGCCTAATAGCTACTGTCTTAACTCTTACTCTGGCCTAATAGCTACTGTCTTAACTCTTACTCTGGCCTCATAGCTACTGTCTTAATTCTTACTCTGGCCTCATAGCTACAGTCTTAATTCTTACTCTGGCCTCATAGCTACTGTCTTAACTCTTACTCTGGCCTAATAGTTAAGGTCTTGGACTCTTACTCTGGCCTAATAGCTACTGTCTTAACTCTTACTCTGGCCTAATGGTTAAGGTATTGGACTCTTACTCTGGCCTCATAGCTACTGTCTTAACTCTTATTCTGGCCTAATAGCTACTGTCTTAACTCTTACTCTGGCCTCATAGCTACTGTCTTAACTCTTACTCTGGCCTAATGGTTAAGGTCTTGGACTCTTACTCTGGCCTCATAGCTACTGTCTTACCTCTTACTCTGGCCTAATAGTTAAGGTCTTGGACTCTTACTCTGGCCTCATAGCTACTGTCTTAACTCTTACTCTGGCCTAATGGTTAAGGTCTTGAACTCTTACTCTGGCCTCATAGCTACTGTCTTAACTCTTACTCTGGCCTCATAGCTACTGTCTTAACTCTTACTCTGGCCTAATAGCTACTGTCTTAACTATTACTCTGGCCTCATAGCTACTGTCTTAACTCTTACTGTGGCCTCATAGCTACTGTCTTAACTCTTACTCTGGCCTTATAGCTACTGTCTTAACTCTTACTCTGACCTAATGGTTAAGGTCTTGGACTTTTTCTCTGGCCTCATAGCTACTGTCTTAACTCTTACTCTGGCCTAATGGTTAAGGTCTTGGACTCTTACTCTGGCCTAATAGCTACTGTCTTAACTCTTACTCTGGCCTAATAGCTACTGTCTTAACTCTTACTCTGGCCTCATAGCTACTGTCTTAACTCTCACTCTGGCCTAATGGTTAAGGTCTTGGACTCTTACTCTGGCCTCATAGCTACTGTCTTAACTCTTACACTGGCCTCATAGCTATTGTCTTAACTCTTACTCTGGCCTAATGGTTAAGGTCTTGGACTCTTACTCTGGCCTAATAGCTACTGTCTTAACTCTTACTCTGGCCTAATAGCTACTGTCTTAACTCTTACTCTGGCCTAATAGCTACTGTCTTAACTCTTACTCTGGCCTCATAGCTACTGTCTTAACTCTTACTCTGGCCTCATAGCTACTGTCTTAACTCTTACTCTGGCCTCATAGCTACTGTCTTAATTCTTACTCTGGCCTCATAGCTACTGTCTTAACTCTTACTCTGGCCTAATAGTTAAGGTCTTGGACTCTTACTCTGGCCTAATGGCTACTGTCTTAACTCTTACTCTGGCCTAATAGCTACTGTCTTAACTCTTACTCTGGCCTCATAGCTACTGTCTTAATTCTTACTCTGGCCTCATAGCTACTGTCTTAACTCTTACTCTGGCCTAATAGTTAAGGTCTTGGACTCTTACTCTGGCCTAATAGCTACAGTCTTAACTCTTACTCTGGCCTAATGGTTAAGGTCTTGGACTCTTACTCTGGCCTCATAGCTACTGTCTTAACTCTTATTCTGGCCTAATAGCTACTGTCTTAACTCTTACTCTGGCCTCATAGCTACTGTCTTAACTCTTACTCTGGCCTAATGGTTAAGGTCTTGGACTCTTACTCTGGCCTCATAGCTACTGTATTAACTCTTACTCTGGCCTAATGGTTAAGGTCTTGGACTCTTACTCTGGCCTCATAGCTACTGCCTTAACTCTTACTCTGGCCTAATAGCTACTGTCTTAACTCTTACTCTGGCCTAATAGCTACTGTCTTAACTCTTACTCTGGCCTCATAGCTACTGTCTTAACTCTTACTCTGGCCTAATGGTTAAGGTCTTGGACTCTTACTCTGGCCTCATAGCTACTGTCTTAACTCTTACTCTGGCCTCATAACTACTGTCTTAACTCTTACTCTGGCCTAGTAGCTACTGTCTTAACTCTTACTCTGGCCTAATAGCTACTGTCTTAACTCTTACTCTGGCCTCATAGCTACTGTCTTAACTCTTACTGTGGCCTCATAGCTACTGTCTTAACTCTTACTCTGGCCTAATGGTTAAGGTCTTGGACTCTTACTCTGGCCTAATAGCTACTGTCTTAACTCTTACTCTGGCCTAATAGCTACTGTCTTAACTCTTACTCTGGCCTAATAGCTACTGTCTTAACTCTTACTCTGGCCTCATAGCTACTGTCTTAATTCTTACTCTGGCCTAATGGTTAAGGTCTTGGACTCTTACTCTGGCCTCATAGCTACTGTCTTAACTCTTATTCTGGCCTCATAGCTACTGTCTTAACTCTTACTCTGGCCTCATAGCTACTGTCTTAACACTTACTCTGGCCTAATAGCTACTGTCTTAACTCTTACTCTGGCCTCATAGCTACTGTCTTAACTCTTACTCTGGCCTCATAGCTACTGTCTTAACTCTTACTCTGGCCTAATGGTTAAGGTCTTGGACTCTTACTCTGGCCTAATAGCTACTGTCTTAACTCTTACTCTGGCCTAATAGCTACTGTCTTAACTCTTACTCTGGCCTAATAGCTACTGTCTTAACTCTTACCCTGGCCTCATAGCTACTGTCTTAACTCTTACTCTGGCCTCATAGCTACTGTCTTAACTTTTACTCTGGCCTAATGGTTAAGGTCTTGGACTCTTACTCTGGCCTAATGGCTACTGTCTTAACTCTTACTCTGGCCTAATAGCTACTGTCTTAACTCTTACTCTGGCCTCATAGCTACTGTCTTAATTCTTACTCTGGCCTCATAGCTACTGTCTTAACTCTTACTCTGGCCTAATAGTTAAGGTCTTGGACTCTTACTCTGGCCTAATAGCTACTGTCTTAACTCTTACTCTGGCCTAATGGTTAAGGTCTTGGACTCTTACTCTGGCCTCATAGCTACTGTCTTAACTCTTATTCTGGCCTAATAGCTACTGTCTTAACTCTTACTCTGGCCTCATAGCTACTGTCATAACTCTTACTCTGGCCTAATGGTTAAGGTCTTGGACTCTTACTCTGGCCTCATAGCTACTGTCTTACCTCTTACTCTGGCCTAATAGTTAAGGTCTTGGACTCTTACTCTGGCCTCATAGCTACTGTCTTAACTCTTACTCTGGCCTAATGGTTAAGGTCTTGGACTCTTACTCTGGCCTCATAGCTACTGTCTTAACTCTTACTCTGGCCTAATAGCTACTGTCTTAACTCTTACTCTGGCCTCATAGCTACTGTCTTAACTCTTACTCTGGCCTAATAGCTACTGTCTTAATTCTTACTCTGGCCTAATGGTTAAGGTCTTGAACTCTTACTCTGGCCTAATAGCTACTTTCTTAACTCTTACTCTGGCCTAATGGTTAAGGTCTTGGACTCTTACTCTGGCCTAATAGCTACTGTCTTAACTCTTACTCTGGCCTCATAGCTACTGTCTTAACTCTTACTCTGGCCTAATGGTTAAGGTCTTGGACTCTTACTCTGGCCTCATAGCTACTGTCTTAACTCTTACTCTGGCCTAATGGTTAAGGTCTTGGACTCTTACTCTGGCCTCATAGCTACTGTCTTAACTCTTACTCTGGCCTAATGGTTAAGGTCTTGGACTCTTACTCTGGCCTCATAGCTACTGTCTTAACTCTTACTCTGGCCTCATAGCTACTGTCTTAACTCTTACTCTGGCCTAATGGTTAAGGTCTTGGACTCTTACTCTGGCCTAATAGCTACTGTCTTTACTCTTACTCTGGCCTAATAGCTACTGTCTTAACTCTTACTCTGGCCTCATAGCTACTGTCTTAACTCTTACTCTGGCCTAATAGCTACTGTCTTAACTCTTACTCTGGCCTAATGGTTAAGGTCTTGGACTCTTACTCTGGCCTCATAGCTACTGTCTTAACTCTTACTCTGGCCTAATAGCTACTGTCTTAACTCTTACTCTGGCCTCATAGCTACTGTCTTAACTCTTACTCTGGCCTAATGGTTAAGGTCTTGGACTCTTACTCTGGCCTCATAGCTACTGTCTTAACTCTTACTCTGGCCTAATAGCTACTGTCTTAACTCTTACTCTGGCCTCATAGCTACTGTCTTAACTCTTACTCTGGCATAATAGCTACTTTCTTAACTCTTACTCTCGCCTAATAGCTACTGTCTTAACTCTTACTCTGGCCTCATAGCTACTGTCTTAACTCTTACTCTGGCCTAATAGCTACTGTCTTAACTCTTACACTGGCCTCATAGCTACTGTCTTAACTCATACTCTGGCCTAATAGTTAAGGTCTTGGACTCTTACTCTGGCCTCATAGCTACTGTCTTAACTCTTACTCTGGCCTCATAGCTACTGTCTTAACTCTTACTCTGGCCTCATAGCTACTGTCTTAACTCTTACTCTGGCCTAATGGTTAAGGTCTTGGACTCTTACTCTGGCCTCATAGATACTGTCTTAACTCTTATTTTGGCCTCATAGCTACTGTCTTAACTCTTACTCGGCCTTATAGCTACTGTCTTACCTCTTACTCTGGCCTCATAGCTACTGTCTTAACTCTTACTCTGGCCTAATAGCTACTGTCTTAACTCTTACTCTGGCCTCATAGCTACTGTCTTAACTCTTACTCTGGCCTAATAGCTGCTGTCTTAACTCTTACTCTGGCCTAATAGCTACTGTCTTAACTCTTACTCTGGCCTCATAGCTACTGTCTTAACTCTTACTCTGGCCTAATGGTTAAGGTCCTGGACTCTTACTCTGGCCTCATAGCTACTGTCTTAACTCTTACTCTGGCCTACTGGTTAAGGTCTTGGACTCTTACTCTGGCCTAATAGCTACTGTCTTAACTCTTACTCTGGCCTAATAGCTACTGTCTTAACTCTTACTCTTGCCTCATAGCTACTGTCTTAACTCTTACTCTGGCCTAATAGCTACTGTCTTAACTCTTACTCTGGCCTAATGGTTAAGGTCTTGGACTCTTACTCTGGCCTCATAGCTACTATCTTAACTCTTACTCTGGCCTCATAGCTACTGTCTTAACTCTTACTCTGGCCTAATGGTTAAGGTCTTGGACTCTTACTCTGGCCTAATAGCTACGGTCTTAACTCTTACTCTGGCCTAATAGCTACTGTCTTAACTCGTACTCTGGCCTCATAGCTACTGTCTTAACTCTTACTCTGGCCTAATAGCTACTGTCTTAACTCTTACTCTGGCCTAATGGTTAAGGTCTTGGACTCTTACTCTGGCGTCATAGCTACTGTCTTAACTCTTACTCTGGCCTAATAGCTACTGTCTTAACTCTTACTCTGGCCTCATAGCTACTGTCTTAACTCTTACTCTGGCCTAATGGTTAAGGTCTTGGACTCTTACTCTGGCCTCATAGCTACTGTCTTAACTCTTACTCTGGCCTCATGGCTACTGTCTTAACTCTTACTCTGGCCTCATAGCTACTGTCTTAACTCTTACTCTGGCCTAATGGTTAAGGTCTTGGACTCTTACTCTGGCCTCATAGCTACTGTCTTAACTCTTACACTGGCCTAATGGTTAAGGTCTTGAACTCTTACTCTGGCCTAATAGCTACTGTCTTAACTCTTACTCTGGCCTAATGGTTAAGGTCTTGGACTCTTACTCTGGCCTAATAGCTACTGTCTTAACTCTTACTCTGGCCTCATAGCTACTGTCTTAACTCTTACTCTGGCCTAATGGTTAAGGTCTTGGACTCTTACTCTGGCCTCATAGCTACTGTCTTAACTCTTACTCTGGCCTAATGGTTAAGGTCTTGGACTCTTACTCTGGCCTCATAGCTACTGTATTAACTCTTACTCTGGCCTAATGGTTAAGGTCTTGGACTCTTACTCTGGCCTCATAGCTACTGCCTTAACTCTTACTCTGGCCTAATAGCTACTGTCTTAACTCTTACTCTGGCCTAATAGCTACTGTCTTAACTCTTACTCTGGCCTCATAGCTACTGTCTTAACTCTTACTCTGGCCTAATGGTTAAGGTCTTGGACTCTTACTCTGGCCTCATAGCTACTGTCTTAACTCTTACTCTGGCCTCATAACTACTGTCTTAACTCTTACTCTGGCCTAGTAGCTACTGTCTTAACTCTTACTCTGGCCTAATAGCTACTGTCTTAACTCTTACTCTGGCCTCATAGCTACTGTCTTAACTCTTACTGTGGCCTCATAGCTACTGTCTTAACTCTTACTCTGGCCTAATGGTTAAGGTCTTGGACTCTTACTCTGGCCTAATAGCTACTGTCTTAACTCTTACTCTGGCCTAATAGCTACTGTCTTAACTCTTACTCTGGCCTCATAGCTACTGTCTTAATTCTTACTCTGGCCTAATGGTTAAGGTCTTGGACTCTTACTCTGGCCTCATAGCTACTGTCTTAACTCTTATTCTGGCCTCATAGCTACTGTCTTAACTCTTACTCTGGCCTCATAGCTACTGTCTTAACACTTACTCTGGCCTAATAGCTACTGTCTTAACTCTTACTCTGGCCTCATAGCTACTGTCTTAACTCTTACTCTGGCCTCATAGCTACTGTCTTAACTCTTACTCTGGCCTAATGGTTAAGGTCTTGGACTCTTACTCTGGCCTAATAGCTACTGTCTTAACTCTTACTCTGGCCTAATAGCTACTGTCTTAACTCTTACTCTGGCCTAATAGCTACTGTCTTAACTCTTACCCTGGCCTCATAGCTACTGTCTTAACTCTTACTCTGGCCTCATAGCTACTGTCTTAACTTTTACTCTGGCCTAATGGTTAAGGTCTTGGACTCTTACTCTGGCCTAATGGCTACTGTCTTAACTCTTACTCTGGCCTAATAGCTACTGTCTTAACTCTTACTCTGGCCTAATAGCTACTGTCTTAACTCTTACTCTGGCCTCATAGCTACTGTCTTAATTCTTACTCTGGCCTCATAGCTACTGTCTTAACTCTTACTCTGGCCTAATAGTTAAGGTCTTGGACTCTTACTCTGGCCTAATAGCTACTGTCTTAACTCTTACTCTGGCCTAATGGTTAAGGTCTTGGACTCTTACTCTGGCCTCATAGCTACTGTCTTAACTCTTATTCTGGCCTAATAGCTACTGTCTTAACTCTTACTCTGGCCTCATAGCTACTGTCATAACTCTTACTCTGGCCTAATGGTTAAGGTCTTGGACTCTTACTCTGGCCTCATAGCTACTGTCTTACCTCTTACTCTGGCCTAATAGTTAAGGTCTTGGACTCTTACTCTGGCCTCATAGCTACTGTCTTAACTCTTACTCTGGCCTAATGGTTAAGGTCTTGGACTCTTACTCTGGCCTCATAGCTACTGTCTTAACTCTTACTCTGGCCTAATAGCTACTGTCTTAACTCTTACTCTGGCCTCATAGCTACTGTCTTAACTCTTACTCTGGCCTAATGGTTAAGGTCTTGGACTCTTACTCTGGCCTCATAGCTACTGTCTTAACTCTTACTCTGGCCTAATAGCTACTGTCTTAATTCTTACTCTGGCCTAATGGTTAAGGTCTTGGACTCTTACTCTGGCCTCATAGCTACTGTCTTAACTCTTAGTCTGGCCTAATGGTTAAGGTCTTGGACTCTTACTCTGGCCTCATAGCTACTGTCTTAACTCTTACACTGGCCTAATGGTTAAGGTCTTGAACTCTTACTCTGGCCTAATAGCTACTGTCTTAACTCTTACTCTGGCCTAATGGTTAAGGTCTTGGACTCTTACTCTGGCCTAATAGCTACTGTCTTAACTCTTACTCTGGCCTCATAGCTACTGTCTTAACTCTTACTCTGGCCTAATGGTTAAGGTCTTGGACTCTTACTCTGGCCTCATAGCTACTGTCTTAACTCTTACTCTGGCCTAATGGTTAAGGTCTTGGACTCTTACTCTGGCCTCATAGCTACTGTCTTAACTCTTACTCTGGCCTCATAGCTACTGTCTTAACTCTTACTCTGGCCTAATGGTTAAGGTCTTGGACTCTTACTCTGGCCTCATAGCTACTGTCTTAACTCTTACTCTGGCCTCATAGCTACTGTCTTAACTCTTACTCTGGCCTAATGGTTAAGGTCTTGGACTCTTACTCTGGCCTAATAGCTACTGTCTTTACTCTTACTCTGGCCTAATAGCTATTGTCTTAACTCTTACTCTGGCCTCATAGCTACTGTCTTAACTCTTACTCTGGCCTAATAGCTACTGTCTTAACTCTTACTCTGGCCTAATAGTTAAGGTCTTGGACTCTTACTCTGGCCTCATAGCTACTGTCTTAACTCTTACTCTGGCCTAATAGCTACTGTCTTAACTCTTACTCTGGCCTCATAGCTACTGTCTTAACTCTTACTCTGGCCTAATGGTTAAGGTCTTGGACTCTTACTCTGGCCTCATAGCTACTGTCTTGACTCTTACTCTGGCCTAATAGCTACTGTCTTAACTCTTACTCTGGCCTCATAGCTACTGTCTTAACTCTTACTCTGGCATAATAGCTACTTTCTTAACTCTTACTCTCGCCTAATAGCTACTGTCTTAACTCTTACTCTGGCCTCATAGCTACTGTCTTAACTCTTACTCTGGCCTAATAGCTACTGTCTTAACTCTTACACTGGCCTCATAGCTACTGTCTTAACTCATACTCTGGCCTAATGGTTAAGGTCTTGGACTTTTACTCTGGCCTCATAGCTACTGTCTTAACTCTTACTCTGGCCTCATAGCTACTGTCTTAACTCTTACTCTGGCCTCATAGCTACTGTCTTAACTCTTACTCTGGCCTAATGGTTAAGGTCTTGGACTCTTACTCTGGCCTCATAGATACTGTCTTAACTCTTATTCTGGCCTCATAGCTACTGTCTTAACTCTTACTCGGCCTTATAGCTACTGTCTTACCTCTTACTCTGGCCTCATAGCTACTGTCTTAACTCTTACTCTGGCCTAATAGCTACTGTCTTAACTCTTACTCTGGCCTCATAGCTACTGTCTTAACTCTTACTCTGGCCTAATAGCTGCTGTCTTAACTCTTACTCTGGCCTAATAGCTACTGTCTTAACTCTTACTCTGGCCTCATAGCTACTGTCTTAACTCTTACTCTGGCCTAATGGTTAAGGTCCTGGACTCTTACTCTGGCCTCATAGCTACTGTCTTAACTCTTACTCTGGCCTACTGGTTAAGGTCTTGGACTCTTACTCTGGCCTAATAGCTACTGTCTTAACTCTTACTCTGGCCTAATAGCTACTGTCTTAACTCTTACTATTGCCTCATAGCTACTGTCTTAACTCTTACTCTGGCCTAATAGCTACTGTCTTAACTCTTACTCTGGCCTAATGGTTAAGGTCTTGGACTCTTACTCTGGCCTCATAGCTACTATCTTAACTCTTACTCTGGCCTCATAGCTACTGTCTTAACTCTTACTCTGGCCTAATGGTTAAGGTCTTGGACTCTTACTCTGGCCTAATAGCTACGGTCTTAACTCTTACTCTGGCCTAATAGCTACTGTCTTAACTCGTACTCTGGCCTCATAGCTACTGTCTTAACTCTTACTCTGGCCTAATAGCTACTGTCTTAACTCTTACTCTGGCCTAATGGTTAAGGTCTTGGACTCTTACTCTGGCGTCATAGCTACTGTCTTAACTCTTACTCTGGCCTAATAGCTACTGTCTTAACTCTTACTCTGGCCTCATAGCTACTGTCTTAACTCTTACTCTGGCCTAATGGTTAAGGTCTTGGACTCTTACTCTGGCCTCATAGCTACTGTCTTAACTCTTACTCTGGCCTCATGGCTACTGTCTTAACTCTTACTCTGGCCTCATAGCTACTGTCTTAACTCTTACTCTGGCCTAATGGTTAAGGTCTTGGACTCTTACTCTGGCCTCATAGCTACTGTCTTAACTCTTACTCTGGCCTAATGGTTAAGGTCTTGGACTCTTACTCTGGCCTCATAGCTACTGTCTTAACTCTTACTCTGGCCTAATAGCTACTGTCTTAACTCTTACTCTGGCCTCATAGCTACTGTCTTAACTCTTACTCTGGCCTAATAGCTACTGTCTTAATTCTTACTCTGGCCTAATGGTTAAGGTCTTGGACTCTTACTCTGGCCTCATAGCTACTGTCTTAACTCTTAGTCTGGCCTAATGGTTAAGGTCTTGGACTCTTACTCTGGCCTCATAGCTACTGTCTTAACTCTTACACTGGCCTAATGGTTAAGGTCTTGAACTCTTACTCTGGCCTAATAGCTACTGTCTTAACTCTTACTCTGGCCTAATGGTTAAGGTCTTGGACTCTTACTCTGGCCTAATAGCTACTGTCTTAACTCTTACTCTGGCCTCATAGCTACTGTCTTAACTCTTACTCTGGCCTAATGGTTAAGGTCTTGGACTCTTACTCTTGCCTCATAGCTACTGTCTTAACTCTTACTCTGGCCTAATGGTTAAGGTCTTGGACTCTTACTCTGGCCTCATAGCTACTGTCTTAACTCTAACTCTGGCCTAATAGCTACTGTCTTAACTCTTACTCTGGCCTAATGGTTAAGGTCTTGGACTCTTACTCTGGCCTCATAGCTACTGTCTTAACTCTTACTCTGGCCTAATGGTTAAGGTCTTGGACTCTTACTCTGGCCTCATAGCTACTGTCTTAACTCTTACTCTGGCCTCATAGCTACTGTCTTAACTCTTACTCTGGCCTAATGGTTAAGGTCTTGGACTCTTACTCTGGCCTAATAGCTACTGTCTTTACTCTTACTCTGGCCTAATAGCTACTGTCTTAACTCTTACTCTGGCCTCATAGCTACTGTCTTAACTCTTACTCTGGCCTAATAGCTACTGTCTTAACTCTTACTCTGGCCTAATGGTTAAGGTCTTGGACTCTTACTCTGGCCTCATAGCTACTGTCTTAACTCTTACTCTGGCCTAATAGCTACTGTCTTAACTCTTACTCTGGCCTCATAGCTACTGTCTTAACTCTTACTCTGGCCTAATGGTTAAGGTCTTGGACTCTTACTCTGGCCTCATAGCTACTGTCTTAACTCTTACTCTGGCCTAATAGCTACTGTCTTAACTCTTACTCTGGCCTCATAGCTACTGTCTTAACTCTTACTCTGGCATAATAGCTACTTTCTTAACTCTTACTCTCGCCTAATAGCTACTGTCTTAACTCTTACTCTGGCCTCATAGCTACTGTCTTAACTCTTACTCTGGCCTAATAGCTACTGTCTTAACTCTTACACTGGCCTCATAGCTACTGTCTTAACTCATACTCTGGCCTAATAGTTAAGGTCTTGGACTCTTACTCTGGCCTCATAGCTACTGTCTTAACTCTTACTCTGGCCTCATAGCTACTGTCTTAACTCTTACTCTGGCCTCATAGCTACTGTCTTAACTCTTACTCTGGCCTAATGGTTAAGGTCTTGGACTCTTACTCTGGCCTCATAGATAGTGTCTTAACTCTTATTCTGGCCTCATAGCTACTGTCTTAACTCTTACTCGGCCTTATAGCTACTGTCTTACCTCTTACTCTGGCCTCATAGCTACTGTCTTAACTCTTACTCTGGCCTAATAGCTACTGTCTTAACTCTTACTCTGGCCTCATAGCTACTGTCTTAACTCTTACTCTGGCCTAATAGCTGCTGTCTTAACTCTTACTCTGGCCTAATAGCTACTGTCTTAACTCTTACTCTGGCCTCATAGCTACTGTCTTAACTCTTACTCTGGCCTAATGGTTAAGGTCCTGGACTCTTACTCTGGCCTCATAGCTACTGTCTTAACTCTTACTCTGGCCTACTGGTTAAGGTCTTGGACTCTTACTCTGGCCTAATAGCTACTGTCTTAACTCTTACTCTGGCCTAATAGCTACTGTCTTAACTCTTACTCTTGCCTCATAGCTACTGTCTTAACTCTTACTCTGGCCTAATAGCTACTGTCTTAACTCTTACTCTGGCCTAATGGTTAAGGTCTTGGACTCTTACTCTGGCCTCATAGCTACTATCTTAACTCTTACTCTGGCCTCATAGCTACTGTCTTAACTCTTACTCTGGCCTAATGGTTAAGGTCTTGGACTCTTACTCTGGCCTAATAGCTACGGTCTTAACTCTTACTCTGGCCTAAGAGCTACTGTCTTAACTCGTACTCTGGCCTCATAGCTACTGTCTTAACTCTTACTCTGGCCTAATAGCTACTGTCTTAACTCTTACTCTGGCCTAATGGTTAAGGTCTTGGACTCTTACTCTGGCGTCATAGCTACTGTCTTAACTCTTACGCTGGCCTAATAGCTACTGTCTTAACTCTTACTCTGGCCTCATAGCTACTGTCTTAACTCTTACTCTGGCCTAATGGTTAAGGTCTTGGACTCTTACTCTGGCCTCATAGCTACTGTCTTAACTCTTACTCTGGCCTCATGGCTACTGTCTTAACTCTTACTCTGGCCTCATAGCTACTGTCTTAACTCTTACTCTGGCCTAATGGTTAAGGTCTTGGACTCTTACTCTGGCCTCATAGCTACTGTCTTAACTCTTACACTGGCCTAATGGTTATGGTCTTGAACTCTTACTCTGGCCTAATAGCTACTGTCTTAACTCTTACTCTGGCCTAATGGTTAAGGTCTTGGACTCTTACTCTGGCCTAATAGCTACTGTCTTAACTCTTACTCTGGCCTCATAGCTACTGTCTTAACTCTTACTCTGGCCTAATGGTTAAGGTCTTGGACTCTTACTCTGGCCTCATAGCTACTGTCTTAACTCTTACTCTGGCCTAATGGTTAAGGTCTTGGACTCTTACTCTGGCCTCATAGCTACTGTATTAACTCTTACTCTGGCCTAATGGTTAAGGTCTTGGACTCTTACTCTGGCCTCATAGCTACTGCCTTAACTCTTACTCTGGCCTAATAGCTACTGTCTTAACTCTTACTCTGGCCTAATAGCTACTGTCTTAACTCTTACTCTGGCCTCATAGCTACTGTCTTAACTCTTACTCTGGCCTAATGGTTAAGGTCTTGGACTCTTACTCTGGCCTCATAGCTACTGTCTTAACTCTTACTCTGGCCTCATAACTACTGTCTTAACTCTTACTCTGGCCTAGTAGCTACTGTCTTAACTCTTACTCTGGCCTAATAGCTACTGTCTTAACTCTTACTCTGGCCTCATAGCTACTGTCTTAACTCTTACTGTGGCCTCATAGCTACTGTCTTAACTCTTACTCTGGCCTAATGGTTAAGGTCTTGGACTCTTACTCTGGCCTAATAGCTACTGTCTTAACTCTTACTCTGGCCTAATAGCTACTGTCTTAACTCTTACTCTGGCCTAATAGCTACTGTCTTAACTCTTACTCTGGCCTCATAGCTACTGTCTTAATTCTTACTCTGGCCTAATGGTTAAGGTCTTGGACTCTTACTCTGGCCTCATAGCTACTGTCTTAACTCTTATTCTGGCCTCATAGCTACTGTCTTAACTCTTACTCTGGCCTCATAGCTACTGTCTTAACACTTACTCTGGCCTAATAGCTACTGTCTTAACTCTTACTCTGGCCTCATAGCTACTGTCTTAACTCTTACTCTGGCCTCATAGCTACTGTCTTAACTCTTACTCTGGCCTAATGGTTAAGGTCTTGGACTCTTACTCTGGCCTAATAGCTACTGTCTTAACTCTTACTCTGGCCTAATAGCTACTGTCTTAACTCTTACTCTGGCCTAATAGCTACTTTCTTAACTCTTACCCTGGCCTCATAGCTACTGTCTTAACTCTTACTCTGGCCTCATAGCTACTGTCTTAACTTTTACTCTGGCCTAATGGTTAAGGTCTTGGACTCTTACTCTGGCCTAATGGCTACTGTCTTAACTCTTACTCTGGCCTAATAGCTACTGTCTTAACTCTTACTCTGGCCTAATAGCTACTGTCTTAACTCTTACTCTGGCCTCATAGCTACTGTCTTAATTCTTACTCTGGCCTCATAGCTACTGTCTTAACTCTTACTCTGGCCTAATAGTTAAGGTCTTGGACTCTTACTCTGGCCTAATAGCTACTGTCTTAACTCTTACTCTGGCCTAATGGTTAAGGTCTTGGACTCTTACTCTGGCCTCATAGCTACTGTCTTAACTCTTATTCTGGCCTAATAGCTACTGTCTTAACTCTTACTCTGGCCTCATAGCTACTGTCATAACTCTTACTCTGGCCTAATGGTTAACGTCTTGGACTCTTACTCTGGCCTCATAGCTACTGTCTTACCTCTTACTCTGGCCTAATAGTTAAGGTCTTGGACTCTTACTCTGGCCTCATAGCTACTGTCTTAACTCTTACTCTGGCCTAATGGTTAAGGTCTTGGACTCTTACTCTGGCCTCATAGCTACTGTCTTAACTCTTACTCTGGCCTAATAGCTACTGTCTTAACTCTTACTCTGGCCTCATAGCTACTGTCTTAACTCTTACTCTGGCCTAATGGTTAAGGTCTTGGACTCTTACTCTGGCCTCATAGCTACTGTCTTAACTCTTACTCTGGCCTAATAGCTACTGTCTTAACTCTTAGTCTGGCCTAATGGTTAAGGTCTTGGACTCTTACTCTGGCCTCATAGCTACTGTCTTAACTCTTACACTGGCCTAATGGTTAAGGTCTTGAACTCTTACTCTGGCCTAATAGCTACTGTCTTAACTCTTACTCTGGCCTAATGGTTACGGTCTTGGACTCTTACTCTGGCCTAATAGCTACTGTCTTAACTCTTACTCTGGCCTCATAGCTACTGTCTTAACTCTTACTCTGGCCTAATGGTTAAGGTCTTGGACTCTTACTCTGGCCTCATAGCTACTGTCTTAACTCTTACTCTGGCCTAATGGTTAAGGTCTTGGACTCTTACTCTGGCCTCATAGCTACTGTCTTAACTCTTACTCTGGCCTAATAGCTACTGTCTTAACTCTTACTCTGGCCTAATGGTTAAGGTCTTGGACTCTTACTCTGGCCTCATAGCTACTGTCTTAACTCTTACTCTGGCCTAATGGTTAAGGTCTTGGACTCTTACTCTGGCCTCATAGCTACTGTCTTAACTCTTACTCTGGCCTCATAGCTACTGTCTTAACTCTTACTCTGGCCTAATGGTTAAGGTCTTGGACTCTTACTCTGGCCTAATAGCTACTGTCTTTACTCTTACTCTGGCCTAATAGCTACTGTCTTAACTCTTACTCTGGCCTCATAGCTACTGTCTTAACTCTTACTCTGGCCTAATAGCTACTGTCTTAACTCTTACTCTGGCCTAATGGTTAAGGTCTTGGACTCTTACTCTGGCCTCATAGCTACTGTCTTAACTCTTACTCTGGCCTAATAGCTACTGTCTTAACTCTTACTCTGGCCTCATAGCTACTGTCTTAACTCTTACTCTGGCCTAATGGTTAAGGTCTTGGACTCTTACTCTGGCCTCATAGCTACTGTCTTAACTCTTACTCTGGCCTAATAGCTACTGTCTTAACTCTTACTCTGGCCTCATAGCTACTGTCTTAACTCTTACTCTGGCATAATAGCTACTTTCTTAACTCTTACTCTCGCCTAATAGCTACTGTCTTAACTCTTACTCTGGCCTCATAGCTACTGTCTTAACTCTTACTCTGGCCTAATAGCTACTGTCTTAACTCTTACACTGGCCTCATAGCTACTGTCTTAACTCATACTCTGGCCTAATGGTTAAGGTCTTGGACTTTTACTCTGGCCTCATAGCTACTGTCTTAACTCTTACTCTGGCCTCATAGCTACTGTCTTAACTCTTACTCTGGCCTCATAGCTACTGTCTTAACTCTTACTCTGGCCTAATGGTTAAGGTCTTGGACTCTTACTCTGGCCTCATAGATACTGTCTTAACTCTTATTCTGGCCTCATAGCTACTGTCTTAACTCTTACTCGGCCTTATAGCTACTGTCTTACCTCTTACTCTGGCCTCATAGCTACTGTCTTAACTCTTACTCTGGCCTAATAGCTACTGTCTTAACTCTTACTCTGGCCTCATAGCTACTGTCTTAACTCTTACTCTGGCCTAATAGCTGCTGTCTTAACTCTTACTCTGGCCTAATAGCTACTGTCTTAACTCTTACTCTGGCCTCATAGCTACTGTCTTAACTCTTACTCTGGCCTAATGGTTAAGGTCCTGGACTCTTACTCTGGCCTCATAGCTACTGTCTTAACTCTTACTCTGGCCTACTGGTTAAGGTCTTGGACTCTTACTCTGGCCTAATAGCTACTGTCTTAACTCTTACTCTGGCCTAATAGCTACTGTCTTAACTCTTACTCTTGCCTCATAGCTACTGTCTTAACTCTTACTCTGGCCTAATAGCTACTGTCTTAACTCTTACTCTGGCCTAATGGTTAAGGTCTTGGACTCTTACTCTGGCCTCATAGCTACTATCTTAACTCTTACTCTGGCCTCATAGCTACTGTCTTAACTCTTACTCTGGCCTAATGGTTAAGGTCTTGGACTCTTACTCTGGCCTAATAGCTACGGTCTTAACTCTTACTCTGGCCTAATAGCTACTGTCTTAACTCGTACTCTGGCCTCATAGCTACTGTCTTAACTCTTACTCTGGCCTAATAGCTACTGTCTTAACTCTTACTCTGGCCTAATGGTTAAGGTCTTGGACTCTTACTCTGGCGTCATAGCTACTGTCTTAACTCTTACTCTGGCCTAATAGCTACTGTCTTAACTCTTACTCTGGCCTCATAGCTACTGTCTTAACTCTTACTCTGGCCTAATGGTTAAGGTCTTGGACTCTTACTCTGGCCTCATAGCTACTGTCTTAACTCTTACTCTGGCCTCATGGCTACTGTCTTAACTCTTACTCTGGCCTCATAGCTACTGTCTTAACTCTTACTCTGGCCTAATGGTTAAGGTCTTGGACTCTTACTCTGGCCTCATAGCTACTGTCGTAACTCTTACACTGGCCTAATGGTTAAGGTCTTGAACTCTTACTCTGGCCTAATAGCTACTGTCTTAACTCTTACTCTGGCCTAATGGTTAAGGTCTTGGACTCTTACTCTGGCCTAATAGCTACTGTCTTAACTCTTACTCTGGCCTCATAGCTACTGTCTTAACTCTTACTCTGGCCTAATGGTTAAGGTCTTGGACTCTTACTCTGGCCTCATAGCTACTGTCTTAACTCTTACTCTGGCCTAATGGTTAAGGTCTTGGACTCTTACTCTGGCCTCATAGCTACTGTATTAACTCTTACTCTGGCCTAATGGTTAAGGTCTTGGACTCTTACTCTGGCCTCATAGCTACTGCCTTAACTCTTACTCTGGCCTAATAGCTACTGTCTTAACTCTTACTCTGGCCTAATAGCTACTGTCTTAACTCTTACTCTGGCCTCATAGCTACTGTCTTAACTCTTACTCTGGCCTAATGGTTAAGGTCTTGGACTCTTACTCTGGCCTCATAGCTACTGTCTTAACTCTTACTCTGGCCTCATAACTACTGTCTTAACTCTTACTCTGGCCTAGTAGCTACTGTCTTAACTCTTACTCTGGCCTAATAGCTACTGTCTTAACTCTTACTCTGGCCTCATAGCTACTGTCTTAACTCTTACTGTGGCCTCATAGCTACTGTCTTAACTCTTACTCTGGCCTAATGGTTAAGGTCTTGGACTCTTACTCTGGCCTAATAGCTACTGTCTTAACTCTTACTCTGGCCTAATAGCTACTGTCTTAACTCTTACTCTGGCCTAATAGCTACTGTCTTAACTCTTACTCTGGCCTCATAGCTACTGTCTTAATTCTTACTCTGGCCTAATGGTTAAGGTCTTGGACTCTTACTCTGGCCTCATAGCTACTGTCTTAACTCTTATTCTGGCCTCATAGCTACTGTCTTAACTCTTACTCTGGCCTCATAGCTACTGTCTTAACACTTACTCTGGCCTAATAGCTACTGTCTTAACTCTTACTCTGGCCTCATAGCTACTGTCTTAACTCTTACTCTGGCCTCATAGCTACTGTCTTAACTCTTACTCTGGCCTAATGGTTAAGGTCTTGGACTCTTACTCTGGCCTAATAGCTACTGTCTTAACTCTTACTCTGGCCTAATAGCTACTGTCTTAACTCTTACTCTGGCCTAATAGCTACTGTCTTAACTCTTACCCTGGCCTCATAGCTACTGTCTTAACTCTTACTCTGGCCTCATAGCTACTGTCTTGACTTTTACTCTGGCCTAATGGTTAAGGTCTTGGACTCTTACTCTGGCCTAATGGCTACTGTCTTAACTCTTACTCTGGCCTAATAGCTACTGTCTTAACTCTTACTCTGGCCTAATAGCTACTGTCTTAACTCTTACTCTGGCCTCATAGCTACTGTCTTAATTCTTACTCTGGCCTCATAGCTACTGTCTTAACTCTTACTCTGGCCTAATAGTTAAGGTCTTGGACTCTTACTCTGGCCTAATAGCTACTGTCTTAACTCTTACTCTGGCCTAATGGTTAAGGTCTTGGACTCTTACTCTGGCCTCATAGCTACTGTCTTAACTCTTATTCTGGCCTAATAGCTACTGTCTTAACTCTTACTCTGGCCTCATAGCTACTGTCATAACTCTTACTCTGGCCTAATGGTTAAGGTCTTGGACTCTTACTCTGGCCTCATAGCTACTGTCTTACCTCTTACTCTGGCCTAATAGTTAAGGTCTTGGACTCTTACTCTGGCCTCATAGCTACTGTCTTAACTCTTACTCTGGCCTAATGGTTAAGGTCTTGGACTCTTACTCTGGCCTCATAGCTACTGTCTTAACTCTTACTCTGGCCTAATAGCTACTGTCTTAACTCTTACTCTGGCCTCATAGCTACTGTCTTAACTCTTACTCTGGCCTAATGGTTAAGGTCTTGGACTCTTACTCTGGCCTCATAGCTACTGTCTTAACTCTTACTCTGGCCTAATAGCTACTGTCTTAATTCTTACTCTGGCCTAATGGTTAAGGTCTTGGACTCTTACTCTGGCCTCATAGCTACTGTCTTAACTCTTAGTCTGGCCTAATGGTTAAGGTCTTGGACTCTTACTCTGGCCTCATAGCTACTGTCTTAACTCTTACACTGGCCTAATGGTTAAGGTCTTGAACTCTTACTCTGGCCTAATAGCTACTGTCTTAACTCTTACTCTGGCCTAATGGTTAAGGTCTTGGACTCTTACTCTGGCCTAATAGCTACTGTCTTAACTCTTACTCTGGCCTCATAGCTACTGTCTTAACTCTTACTCTGGCCTAATGGTTAAGGTCTTGGACTCTTACTCTGGCCTCATAGCTACTGTCTTAACTCTTACTCTGGCCTAATGGTTAAGGTCTTGGACTCTTACTCTGGCCTCATAGCTACTGTCTTAACTCTTACTCTGGCCTAATAGCTACTGTCTTAACTCTTACTCTGGCCTAATGGTTAAGGTCTTGGACTCTTACTCTGGCCTCATAGCTACTGTCTTAACTCTTACTCTGGCCTAATGGTTAAGGTCTTGGACTCTTACTCTGGCCTCATAGCTACTGTCTTAACTCTTACTCTGGCCTCATAGCTACTGTCTTAACTCTTACTCTGGCCTAATGGTTAAGGTCTTGGACTCTTACTCTGGCCTAATAGCTACTGTCTTTACTCTTACTCTGGCCTAATAGCTACTGTCTTAACTCTTACTCTGGCCTCATAGCTACTGTCTTAACTCTTACTCTGGCCTAATAGCTACTGTCTTAACTCTTACTCTGGCCTAATGGTTAAGGTCTTGGACTCTTACTCTGGCCTCATAGCTACTGTCTTAACTCTTACTCTGGCCTAATAGCTACTGTCTTAACTCTTACTCTGGCCTCATAGCTACTGTCTTAACTCTTACTCTGGCCTAATGGTTAAGGTCTTGGACTCTTACTCTGGCCTCATAGCTACTGTCTTAACTCTTACTCTGGCCTAATAGCTACTGTCTTAACTCTTACTCTGGCCTCATAGCTACTGTCTTAACTCTTACTCTGGCATAATAGCTACTTTCTTAACTCTTACTCTCGCCTAATAGCTACTGTCTTAACTCTTACTCTGGCCTCATAGCTACTGTCTTAACTCTTACTCTGGCCTAATAGCTACTGTCTTAACTCTTACACTGGCCTCATAGCTACTGTCTTAACTCATACTCTGGCCTAATGGTTAAGGTCTTGGACTTTTACTCTGGCCTCATAGCTACTGTCTTAACTCTTACTCTGGCCTCATAGCTACTGTCTTAACTCTTACTCTGGCCTCATAGCTACTGTCTTAACTCTTACTCTGGCCTAATGGTTAAGGTCTTGGACTCTTACTCTGGCCTCATAGATACTGTCTTAACTCTTATTCTGGCCTCATAGCTACTGTCTTAACTCTTACTCGGCCTTATAGCTACTGTCTTACCTCTTACTCTGGCCTCATAGCTACTGTCTTAACTCTTACTCTGGCCTAATAGCTGCTGTCTTAACTCTTACTCTGGCCTAATAGCTACTGTCTTAACTCTTACTCTGGCCTCATAGCTACTGTCTTAACTCTTACACTGGCCTCATAGCTACTGTCTTAACTCATACTCTGGCCTAATGGTTAAGGTCTTGGACTTTTACTCTGGCCTCATAGCTACTGTCTCAACTCTTACTCTGGCCTCATAGCTACTGTCTTAACTCTTACTCTGGCCTCATAGCTACTGTCTTAACTCTTACTCTGGCCTAATGGTTAAGGTCTTGGACTCTTACTCTGGCCTCATAGATACTGTCTTAACTCTTATTCTGGCCTCATAGCTACTGTCTTAACTCTTACTCGGCCTTATAGCTACTGTCTTACCTCTTACTCTGGCCTCATAGCTACTGTCTTAACTCTTACTCTGGCCTAATAGCTGCTGTCTTAACTCTTACTCTGGCCTAATAGCTACTGTCTTAACTCTTACTCTGGCCTCATAGCTACTGTCTTAACTCTTACACTGGCCTAATGGTTAAGGTCCTGGACTCTTACTCTGGCCTCATAGCTACTGTCTTAACTCTTACTCTGGCCTACTGGTTAAGGTCTTGGACTCTTACTCTGGCCTAATAGCTACTGTCTTAACTCTTACTCTGGCCTAATAGCTACTGTCTTAACTCTAACTCTTGCCTCATAGCTACTGTCTTAACTCTTACTCTGGCCTAATAGCTACTGTCTTAACTCTTACTCTGGCCTAATGGTTAAGGTCTTGGACTCTTACTCTGGCCTCATAGCTACTATCTTAACTCTTACTCTGGCCTCATAGCTACTGTCTTAACTCTTACTCTGGCCTAATGGTTAAGGTCTTGGACTCTTACTCTGGCCTAATAGCTACGGTCTTAACTCTTACTCTGGCCTAATAGCTACTGTCTTAACTCGTACTCTGGCCTCATAGCTACTGTCTTAACTCTTACTCTGGCCTAATAGCTACTGTCTTAACTCTTACTCTGGCCTAATGGTTAAGGTCTTGGACTCTTACTCTGGCGTCATAGCTACTGTCTTAACTCTTACTCTGGCCTAATAGCTACTGTCTTAACTCTTACTCTGGCCTCATAGCTACTGTCTTAACTCTTACTCTGGCCTAATGGTTAAGGTCTTGGACTCTTACTCTGGCCTCATAGCTACTGTCTTAACTCTTACTCTGGCCTCATGGCTACTGTCTTAACTCTTACTCTGGCCTCATAGCTACTGTCTTAACTCTTACTCTGGCCTAATGGTTAAGGTCTTGGACTCTTACTCTGGCCTCATAGCTACTGTCTTAACTCTTACTCTGGCCTAATGGTTAAGGTCTTGGACTCTTACTCTGGCCTCATAGCTACTGTCTTAACTCTTACTCTGGCCTAATAGCTACTGTCTTAACTCTTACTCTGGCCTCATAGCTACTGTCTTAACTCTTACTCTGGCCTAATAGCTACTGTCTTAATTCTTACTCTGGCCTAATGGTTAAGGTCTTGGACTCTTACTCTGGCCTCATAGCTACTGTCTTAACTCTTAGTCTGGCCTAATGGTTAAGGTCTTGGACTCTTACTCTGGCCTCATAGCTACTGTCTTAACTCTTACACTGGCCTAATGGTTAAGGTCTTGAACTCTTACTCTGGCCTAATAGCTACTGTCTTAACTCTTACTCTGGCCTAATGGTTAAGGTCTTGGACTCTTACTCTGGCCTAATAGCTACTGTCTTAACTCTTACTCTGGCCTCATAGCTACTGTCTTAACTCTTACTCTGGCCTAATGGTTAAGGTCTTGGACTCTTACTCTGGCCTCATAGCTACTGTCTTAACTCTTACTCTGGCCTAATGGTTAAGGTCTTGGACTCTTACTCTGGCCTCATAGCTACTGTCTTAACTCTAACTCTGGCCTAATAGCTACTGTCTTAACTCTTACTCTGGCCTAATGGTTAAGGTCTTGGACTCTTACTCTGGCCTCATAGCTACTGTCTTAACTCTTACTCTGGCCTAATGGTTAAGGTCTTGGACTCTTACTCTGGCCTCATAGCTACTGTCTTAACTCTTACTCTGGCCTCATAGCTACTGTCTTAACTCTTACTCTGGCCTAATGGTTAAGGTCTTGGACTCTTACTCTGGCCTAATAGCTACTGTCTTTACTCTTACTCTGGCCTAATAGCTACTGTCTTAACTCTTACTCTGGCCTCATAGCTACTGTCTTAACTCTTACTCTGGCCTAATAGCTACTGTCTTAACTCTTACTCTGGCCTAATGGTTAAGGTCTTTGACTCTTACTCTGGCCTCATAGCTACTGTCTTAACTCTTACTCTGGCCTAATAGCTACTGTCTTAACTCTTACTCTGGCCTCATAGCTACTGTCTTAACTCTTACTCTGGCCTAATGGTTAAGGTCTTGGACTCTTACTCTGGCCTCATAGCTACTGTCTTAACTCTTACTCTGGCCTAATAGCTACTGTCTTAACTCTTACTCTGGCCTCATAGCTACTGTCTTAACTCTTACTCTGGCATAATAGCTACTTTCTTAACTCTTACTCTCGCCTAATAGCTACTGTCTTAACTCTTACTCTGGCCTCATAGCTACTGTCTTAACTCTTACTCTGGCCTAATAGCTACTGTCTTAACTCTTACACTGGCCTCATAGCTACTGTCTTAACTCATACTCTGGCCTAATAGTTAAGGTCTTGGACTCTTACTCTGGCCTCATAGCTACTGTCTTAACTCTTACTCTGGCCTCATAGCTACTGTCTTAACTCTTACTCTGGCCTCATAGCTACTGTCTTAACTCTTACTCTGGCCTAATGGTTAAGGTCTTGGACTCTTACTCTGGCCTCATAGATACTGTCTTAACTCTTATTCTGGCCTCATAGCTACTGTCTTAACTCTTACTCGGCCTTATAGCTACTGTCTTACCTCTTACTCTGGCCTCATAGCTACTGTCTTAACTCTTACTTTGGCCTAATAGCTACTGTCTTAACTCTTACTCTGGCCTCATAGCTACTGTCTTAACTCTTACTCTGGCCTAATAGCTGCTGTCTTAACTCTTACTCTGGCCTAATAGCTACTGTCTTAACTCTTACTCTGGCCTCATAGCTACTGTCTTAACTCTTACTCTGGCCTAATGGTTAAGGTCCTGGACTCTTACTCTGGCCTCATAGCTACTGTCTTAACTCTTACTCTGGCCTACTGGTTAAGGTCTTGGACTCTTACTCTGGCCTAATAGCTACTGTCTTAACTCTTACTCTGGCCTAATAGCTACTGTCTTAACTCTTACTCTTGCCTCATAGCTACTGTCTTAACTCTTACTCTGGCCTCATAGCTACTGTCTTAACTTTTACTCTGGCCTAATGGTTAAGGTCTTGGACTCTTACTCTGGCCTCATAGCTACTATCTTAACTCTTACTCTGGCCTCATAGCTACTGTCTTAACTCTTACTCTGGCCTAATGGTTAAGGTCTTGGACTCTTACTCTGGCCTAATAGCTACGGTCTTAACTCTTACTCTGGCCTAAGAGCTACTGTCTTAATTCTTACTCTGGCCTAATGGTTAAGGTCTTGGACTCTTACTCTGGCCTCATAGCTACTGTCTTAACTCTTAGTCTGGCCTAATGGTTAAGGTCTTGGACTCTTACTCTGGCCTCATAGCTACTGCCTTAACTCTTACACTGGCCTAATGGTTAAGGTCTTGAACTCTTACTCTGGCCTAATAGCTACTGTCTTAACTCTTACTCTGGCCTAATGGTTAAGGTCTTGGACTCTTACTCTGGCCTAATAGCTACTGTCTTAACTCGTACTCTGGCCTCATAGCTACTGTCTTAACTCTTACTCTGGCCTAATAGCTACTGTCTTAACTCTTACTCTGGCCTAATGGTTAAGGTCTTGGACTCTTACTCTGGCGTCATAGCTACTGTCTTAACTCTTACTCTGGCCTAATAGCTACTGTCTTAACTCTTACTCTGGCCTCATAGCTACTGTCTTAACTCTTACTCTGGCCTAATGGTTAAGGTCTTGGACTCTTACTCTGGCCTCATAGCTACTGTCTTAACTCTTACTCTGGCCTCATGGCTACTGTCTTAACTCTTACTCTGGCCTCATAGCTACTGTCTTAACTCTTACTCTGGCCTAATGGTTAAGGTCTTGGACTCTTACTCTGGCCTCATAGCTACTGTCTTAACTCTTACACTGGCCTAATGGTTAAGGTCTTGAACTCTTACTCTGGCCTAATAGCTACTGTCTTAACTCTTACTCTGGCCTAATGGTTAAGGTCTTGGACTCTTACTCTGGCCTAATAGCTACTGTCTTAACTCTTACTCTGGCCTCATAGCTACTGTCTTAACTCTTACTCTGGCCTAATGGTTAAGGTCTTGGACTCTTACTCTGGCCTCATAGCTACTGTCTTAACTCTTACTCTGGCCTAATGGTTAAGGTCTTGGACTCTTACTCTGGCCTCATAGCTACTGTATTAACTCTTACTCTGGCCTAATGGTTAAGGTCTTGGACTCTTACTCTGGCCTCATAGCTACTGCCTTAACTCTTACTCTGGCCTAATAGCTACTGTCTTAACTCTTACTCTGGCCTAATAGCTACTGTCTTAACTCTTACTCTGGCCTCATAGCTACTGTCTTAACTCTTACTCTGGCCTAATGGTTAAGGTCTTGGACTCTTACTCTGGCCTCATAGCTACTGTCTTAACTCTTACTCTGGCCTCATAACTACTGTCTTAACTCTTACTCTGGCCTAGTAGCTACTGTCTTAACTCTTACTCTGGCCTAATAGCTACTGTCTTAACTCTTACTCTGGCCTCATAGCTACTGTCTTAACTCTTACTGTGGCCTCATAGCTACTGTCTTAACTCTTACTCTGGCCTAATGGTTAAGGTCTTGGACTCTTACTCTGGCCTAATAGCTACTGTCTTAACTCTTACTCTGGCCTAATAGCTACTGTCTTAACTCTTACTCTGGCCTAATAGCTACTGTCTTAACTCTTACTCTGGCCTCATAGCTACTGTCTTAATTCTTACTCTGGCCTAATGGTTAAGGTCTTGGACTCTTACTCTGGCCGCATAGCTACTGTCTTAACTCTTATTCTGGCCTCATAGCTACTGTCTTAACACTTACTCTGGCCTCATAGCTACTGTCTTAACACTTACTCTGGCCTAATAGCTAATGTCTTAACTCTTACTCTGGCCTCATAGCTACTGTCTTAACTCTTACTCTGGCCTCATAGCTACTGTCTTAACTCTTACTCTGGCCTAATGGTTAAGGTCTTGGACTCTTACTCTGGCCTAATAGCTACTGTCTTAACTCTTACTCTGGCCTAATAGCTACTGTCTTAACTCTTACTCTGGCCTAATAGCTACTGTCTTAACTCTTACCCTGGCCTCATAGCTACTGTCTTAACTCTTACTCTGGCCTCATAGCTACTGTCTTAACTTTTACTCTGGCCTAATGGTTAAGGTCTTGGACTCTTACTCTGGCCTAATGGCTACTGTCTTAACTCTTACTCTGGCCTAATAGCTACTGTCTTAACTCTTACTCTGGCCTCATAGCTACTGTCTTAATTCTTACTCTGGCCTCATAGCTACTGTCTTAACTCTTACTCTGGCCTAATAGTTAAGGTCTTGGACTCTTACTCTGGCCTAATAGCTACTGTCTTAACTCTTACTCTGGCCTAATGGTTAAGGTCTTGGACTCTTACTCTGGCCTCATAGCTACTGTCTTAACTCTTATTCTGGCCTAATAGCTACTGTCTTAACTCTTACTCTGGCCTCATAGCTACTGTCATAACTCTTACTCTGGCCTAATGGTTAAGGTCTTGGACTCTTACTCTGGCCTCATAGCTACTGTCTTACCTCTTACTCTGGCCTAATAGTTAAGGTCTTGGACTCTTACTCTGGCCTCATAGCTACTGTCTTAACTCTTACTCTGGCCTAATGGTTAAGGTCTTGGACTCTTACTCTGGCCTCATAGCTACTGTCTTAACTCTTACTCTGGCCTAATAGCTACTGTCTTAACTCTTACTCTGGCCTCATAGCTACTGTCTTAACTCTTACTCTGGCCTAATGGTTAAGGTCTTGGACTCTTACTCTGGCCTCATAGCTACTGTCTTAACTCTTACTCTGGCCTAATAGCTACTGTCTTAATTCTTACTCTGGCCTAATGGTTAAGGTCTTGGACTCTTACTCTGGCCTCATAGCTACTGTCTTAACTCTTAGTCTGGCCTAATGGTTAAGGTCTTGGACTCTTACTCTGGCCTCATAGCTACTGTCTTAACTCTTACACTGGCCTAATGGTTAAGGTCTTGAACTCTTACTCTGGCCTAATAGCTACTGTCTTAACTCTTACTCTGGCCTAATGGTTACGGTCTTGGACTCTTACTCTGGCCTAATAGCTACTGTCTTAACTCTTACTCTGGCCTCATAGCTACTGTCTTAACTCTTACTCTGGCCTAATGGTTAAGGTCTTGGACTCTTACTCTGGCCTCATAGCTACTGTCTTAACTCTTACTCTGGCCTAATGGTTAAGGTCTTGGACTCTTACTCTGGCCTCATAGCTACTGTCTTAACTCTTACTCTGGCCTAATAGCTACTGTCTTAACTCTTACTCTGGCCTAATGGTTAAGGTCTTGGACTCTTACTCTGGCCTCATAGCTACTGTCTTAACTCTTACTCTGGCCTAATGGTTAAGGTCTTGGACTCTTACTCTGGCCTCATAGCTACTGTCTTAACTCTTACTCTGGCCTCATAGCTACTGTCTTAACTCTTACTCTGGCCTAATGGTTAAGGTCTTGGACTCTTACTCTGGCCTAATAGCTACTGTCTTTACTCTTACTCTGGCCTAATAGCTACTGTCTTAACTCTTACTCTGGCCTCATAGCTACTGTCTTAACTCTTACTCTGGCCTAATAGCTACTGTCTTAACTCTTACTCTGGCCTAATGGTTAAGGTCTTGGACTCTTACTCTGGCCTCATAGCTACTGTCTTAACTCTTACTCTGGCCTAATAGCTACTGTCTTAACTCTTACTCTGGCCTCATAGCTACTGTCTTAACTCTTACTCTGGCCTAATGGTTAAGGTCTTGGACTCTTACTCTGGCCTCATAGCTACTGTCTTAACTCTTACTCTGGCCTAATAGCTACTGTCTTAACTCTTACTCTGGCCTCATAGCTACTGTCTTAACTCTTACTCTGGCATAATAGCTACTTTCTTAACTCTTACTCTCGCCTAATAGCTACTGTCTTAACTCTTACTCTGGCCTCATAGCTACTGTCTTAACTCTTACTCTGGCCTAATAGCTACTGTCTTAACTCTTACACTGGCCTCATAGCTACTGTCTTAACTCATACTCTGGCCTAATGGTTAAGGTCTTGGACTTTTACTCTGGCCTCATAGCTACTGTCTTAACTCTTACTCTGGCCTCATAGCTACTGTCTTAACTCTTACTCTGGCCTCATAGCTACTGTCTTAACTCTTACTCTGGCCTAATGGTTAAGGTCTTGGACTCTTACTCTGGCCTCATAGATACTGTCTTAACTCTTATTCTGGCCTCATAGCTACTGTCTTAACTCTTACTCGGCCTTATAGCTACTGTCTTACCTCTTACTCTGGCCTCATAGCTACTGTCTTAACTCTTACTCTGGCCTAATAGCTACTGTCTTAACTCTTACTCTGGCCTCATAGCTACTGTCTTAACTCTTACTCTGGCCTAATAGCTGCTGTCTTAACTCTTACTCTGGCCTAATAGCTACTGTCTTAACTCTTACTCTGGCCTCATAGCTACTGTCTTAACTCTTACTCTGGCCTAATGGTTAAGGTCCTGGACTCTTACTCTGGCCTCATAGCTACTGTCTTAACTCTTACTCTGGCCTACTGGTTAAGGTCTTGGACTCTTACTCTGGCCTAATAGCTACTGTCTTAACTCTTACTCTGGCCTAATAGCTACTGTCTTAACTCTTACTCTGGCCTAATGGTTAAGGTCTTGGACTCTTACTCTGGCCTCATAGCTACTATCTTAACTCTTACTCTGGCCTCATAGCTACTGTCTTAACTCTTACTCTGGCCTAATGGTTAAGGTCTTGGACTCTTACTCTGGCCTAATAGCTACGGTCTTAACTCTTACTCTGGCCTAATAGCTACTGTCTTAACTCGTACTCTGGCCTCATAGCTACTGTCTTAACTCTTACTCTGGCCTAATAGCTACTGTCTTAACTCTTACTCTGGCCTAATGGTTAAGGTCTTGGACTCTTACTCTGGCGTCATAGCTACTGTCTTAACTCTTACTCTGGCCTAATAGCTACTGTCTTAACTCTTACTCTGGCCTCATAGCTACTGTCTTAACTCTTACTCTGGCCTAATGGTTAAGGTCTTGGACTCTTACTCTGGCCTCATAGCTACTGTCTTAACTCTTACTCTGGCCTCATGGCTACTGTCTTAACTCTTACTCTGGCCTCATAGCTACTGTCTTAACTCTTACTCTGGCCTAATGGTTAAGGTCTTGGACTCTTACTCTGGCCTCATAGCTACTGTCTTAACTCTTACACTGGCCTAATGGTTAAGGTCTTGAACTCTTACTCTGGCCTAATAGCTACTGTCTTAACTCTTACTCTGGCCTAATGGTTAAGGTCTTGGACTCTTACTCTGGCCTAATAGCTACTGTCTTAACTCTTACTCTGGCCTCATAGCTACTGTCTTAACTCTTACTCTGGCCTAATGGTTAAGGTCTTGGACTCTTACTCTGGCCTCATAGCTACTGTCTTAACTCTTACTCTGGCCTAATGGTTAAGGTCTTGGACTCTTACTCTGGCCTCATAGCTACTGTATTAACTCTTACTCTGGCCTAATGGTTAAGGTCTTGGACTCTTACTCTGGCCTCATAGCTACTGCCTTAACTCTTACTCTGGCCTAATAGCTACTGTCTTAACTCTTACTCTGGCCTAATAGCTACTGTCTTAACTCTTACTCTGGCCTCATAGCTACTGTCTTAACTCTTACTCTGGCCTAATGGTTAAGGTCTTGGACTCTTACTCTGGCCTCATAGCTACTGTCTTAACTCTTACTCTGGCCTCATAACTACTGTCTTAACTCTTACTCTGGCCTAGTAGCTACTGTCTTAACTCTTACTCTGGCCTAATAGCTACTGTCTTAACTCTTACTCTGGCCTCATAGCTACTGTCTTAACTCTTACTGTGGCCTCATAGCTACTGTCTTAACTCTTACTCTGGCCTAATGGTTAAGGTCTTGGACTCTTACTCTGGCCTAATAGCTACTGTCTTAACTCTTACTCTGGCCTAATAGCTACTGTCTTAACTCTTGCTCTGGCCTAATAGCTACTGTCTTAACTCTTACTCTGGCCTCATAGCTACTGTCTTAATTCTTACTCTGGCCTAATGGTTAAGGTCTTGGACTCTTACTCTGGCCTCATAGCTACTGTCTTAACTCTTATTCTGGCCTCATAGCTACTGTCTTAACTCTTACTCTGGCCTCATAGCTACTGTCTTAACACTTACTCTGGCCTAATAGCTACTGTCTTAACTCTTACTCTGGCCTCATAGCTACTGTCTTAACTCTTACTCTGGCCTCATAGCTACTGTCTTAACTCTTACTCTGGCCTAATGGTTAAGGTCTTGGACTCTTACTCTGGCCTAATAGCTACTGTCTTAACTCTTACTCTGGCCTAATAGCTACTGTCTTAACTCTTACTCTGGCCTAATAGCTACTGTCTTAACTCTTACCCTGGCCTCATAGCTACTGTCTTAACTCTTACTCTGGCCTCATAGCTACTGTCTTAACTTTTACTCTGGCCTAATGGTTAAGGTCTTGGACTCTTACTCTGGCCTAATGGCTACTGTCTTAACTCTTACTCTGGCCTAATAGCTACTGTCTTAACTCTTACTCTGGCCTAATAGCTACTGTCTTAACTCTTACTCTGGCCTCATAGCTACTGTCTTAATTCTTACTCTGGCCTCATAGCTACTGTCTTAACTCTTACTCTGGCCTAATAGTTAAGGTCTTGGACTCTTACTCTGGCCTAATAGCTACTGTCTTAACTCTTACTCTGGCCTAATGGTTAAGGTCTTGGACTCTTACTCTGGCCTCATAGCTACTGTCTTAACTCTTATTCTGGCCTAATAGCTACTGTCTTAACTCTTACTCTGGCCTCATAGCTACTGTCATAACTCTTACTCTGGCCTAATGGTTAAGGTCTTGGACTCTTACTCTGGCCTCACAGCTACTGTCTTACCTCTTACTCTGGCCTAATAGTTAAGGTCTTGGACTCTTACTCTGGCCTCATAGCTACTGTCTTAACTCTTACTCTGGCCTAATGGTTAAGGTCTTGGACTCTTACTCTGGCCTCATAGCTACTGTCTTAACTCTTACTCTGGCCTAATAGCTACTGTCTTAACTCTTACTCTGGCCTCATAGCTACTGTCTTAACTCTTACTCTGGCCTAATGGTTAAGGTCTTGGACTCTTACTCTGGCCTCATAGCTACTGTCTTAACTCTTACTCTGGCCTAATAGCTACTGTCTTAATTCTTACTCTGGCCTAATGGTTAAGGTCTTGGACTCTTACTCTGGCCTCATAGCTACTGTCTTAACTCTTAGTCTGGCCTAATGGTTAAGGTCTTGGACTCTTACTCTGGCCTCATAGCTACTGTCTTAACTCTTACACTGGCCTAATGGTTAAGGTCTTGAACTCTTACTCTGGCCTAATAGCTACTGTCTTAACTCTTACTCTGGCCTAATGGTTACGGTCTTGGACTCTTACTCTGGCCTAATAGCTACTGTCTTAACTCTTACTCTGGCCTCATAGCTACTGTCTTAACTCTTACTCTGGCCTAATGGTTAAGGTCTTGGACTCTTACTCTGGCCTCATAGCTACTGTCTTAACTCTTACTCTGGCCTAATGGTTAAGGTCTTGGACTCTTACTCTGGCCTCATAGCTACTGTCTTAACTCTTACTCTGGCCTAATAGCTACTGTCTTAACTCTTACTCTGGCCTAATGGTTAAGGTCTTGGACTCTTACTCTGGCCTCATAGCTACTGTCTTAACTCTTACTCTGGCCTAATGGTTAAGGTCTTGGACTCTTACTCTGGCCTCATAGCTACTGTCTTAACTCTTACTCTGGCCTCATAGCTACTGTCTTAACTCTTACTCTGGCCTAATGGTTAAGGTCTTGGACTCTTACTCTGGCCTAATAGCTACTGTCTTTACTCTTACTCTGGCCTAATAGCTACTGTCTTAACTCTTACTCTGGCCTCATAGCTACTGTCTTAACTCTTACTCTGGCCTAATAGCTACTGTCTTAACTCTTACTCTGGCCTAATGGTTAAGGTCTTGGACTCTTACTCTGGCCTCATAGCTACTGTCTTAACTCTTACTCTGGCCTAATAGCTACTGTCTTAACTCTTACTCTGGCCTCATAGCTACTGTCTTAACTCTTACTCTGGCCTAATGGTTAAGGTCTTGGACTCTTACTCTGGCCTCATAGCTACTGTCTTAACTCTTACTCTGGCCTAATAGCTACTGTCTTAACTCTTACTCTGGCCTCATAGCTACTGTCTTAACTCTTACTCTGGCATAATAGCTACTTTCTTAACTCTTACTCTCGCCTAATAGCTACTGTCTTAACTCTTACTCTGGCCTCATAGCTACTGTCTTAACTCTTACTCTGGCCTAATAGCTACTGTCTTAACTCTTACACTGGCCTCATAGCTACTGTCTTAACTCATACTCTGGCCTAATGGTTAAGGTCTTGGACTTTTACTCTGGCCTCATAGCTACTGTCTTAACTCTTACTCTGGCCTCATAGCTACTGTCTTAACTCTTACTCTGGCCTCATAGCTACTGTCTTAACTCTTACTCTGGCCTAATGGTTAAGGTCTTGGACTCTTACTCTGGCCTCATAGATACTGTCTTAACTCTTATTCTGGCCTCATAGCTACTGTCTTAACTCTTACTCGGCCTTATAGCTACTGTCTTACCTCTTACTCTGGCCTCATAGCTACTGTCTTAACTCTTACTCTGGCCTAATAGCTACTGTCTTAACTCTTACTCTGGCCTCATAGCTACTGTCTTAACTCTTACTCTGGCCTAATAGCTGCTGTCTTAACTCTTACTCTGGCCTAATAGCTACTGTCTTAACTCTTACTCTGGCCTCATAGCTACTGTCTTAACTCTTACTCTGGCCTAATGGTTAAGGTCCTGGACTCTTACTCTGGCCTCATAGCTACTGTCTTAACTCTTACTCTGGCCTACTGGTTAAGGTCTTGGACTCTTACTCTGGCCTAATAGCTACTGTCTTAACTCTTACTCTGGCCTAATAGCTACTGTCTTAACTCTTACTCTGGCCTAATGGTTAAGGTCTTGGACTCTTACTCTGGCCTCATAGCTACTATCTTAACTCTTACTCTGGCCTCATAGCTACTGTCTTAACTCTTACTCTGGCCTAATGGTTAAGGTCTTGGACTCTTACTCTGGCCTAATAGCTACGGTCTTAACTCTTACTCTGGCCTAATAGCTACTGTCTTAACTCGTACTCTGGCCTCATAGCTACTGTCTTAACTCTTACTCTGGCCTAATAGCTACTGTCTTAACTCTTACTCTGGCCTAATGGTTAAGGTCTTGGACTCTTACTCTGGCGTCATAGCTACTGTCTTAACTCTTACTCTGGCCTAATAGCTACTGTCTTAACTCTTACTCTGGCCTCATAGCTACTGTCTTAACTCTTACTCTGGCCTAATGGTTAAGGTCTTGGACTCTTACTCTGGCCTCATAGCTACTGTCTTAACTCTTACTCTGGCCTCATGGCTACTGTCTTAACTCTTACTCTGGCCTCATAGCTACTGTCTTAACTCTTACTCTGGCCTAATGGTTAAGGTCTTGGACTCTTACTCTGGCCTCATAGCTACTGTCTTAACTCTTACACTGGCCTAATGGTTAAGGTCTTGAACTCTTACTCTGGCCTAATAGCTACTGTCTTAACTCTTACTCTGGCCTAATGGTTAAGGTCTTGGACTCTTACTCTGGCCTAATAGCTACTGTCTTAACTCTTACTCTGGCCTCATAGCTACTGTCTTAACTCTTACTCTGGCCTAATGGTTAAGGTCTTGGACTCTTACTCTGGCCTCATAGCTACTGTCTTAACTCTTACTCTGGCCTAATGGTTAAGGTCTTGGACTCTTACTCTGGCCTCATAGCTACTGTATTAACTCTTACTCTGGCCTAATGGTTAAGGTCTTGGACTCTTACTCTGGCCTCATAGCTACTGCCTTAACTCTTACTCTGGCCTAATAGCTACTGTCTTAACTCTTACTCTGGCCTAATAGCTACTGTCTTAACTCTTACTCTGGCCTCATAGCTACTGTCTTAACTCTTACTCTGGCCTAATGGTTAAGGTCTTGGACTCTTACTCTGGCCTCATAGCTACTGTCTTAACTCTTACTCTGGCCTCATAACTACTGTCTTAACTCTTACTCTGGCCTAGTAGCTACTGTCTTAACTCTTACTCTGGCCTAATAGCTACTGTCTTAACTCTTACTCTGGCCTCATAGCTACTGTCTTAACTCTTACTGTGGCCTCATAGCTACTGTCTTAACTCTTACTCTGGCCTAATGGTTAAGGTCTTGGACTCTTACTCTGGCCTAATAGCTACTGTCTTAACTCTTACTCTGGCCTAATAGCTACTGTCTTAACTCTTACTCTGGCCTAATAGCTACTGTCTTAACTCTTACTCTGGCCTCATAGCTACTGTCTTAATTCTTACTCTGGCCTAATGGTTAAGGTCTTGGACTCTTACTCTGGCCTCATAGCTACTGTCTTAACTCTTATTCTGGCCTCATAGCTACTGTCTTAACTCTTACTCTGGCCTCATAGCTACTGTCTTAACACTTACTCTGGCCTAATAGCTACTGTCTTAACTCTTACTCTGGCCTCATAGCTACTGTCTTAACTCTTACTCTGGCCTCATAGCTACTGTCTTAACTCTTACTCTGGCCTAATGGTTAAGGTCTTGGACTCTTACTCTGGCCTAATAGCTACTGTCTTAACTCTTACTCTGGCCTAATAGCTACTGTCTTAACTCTTACTCTGGCCTAATAGCTACTGTCTTAACTCTTACCCTGGCCTCATAGCTACTGTCTTAACTCTTACTCTGGCCTCATAGCTACTGTCTTAACTTTTACTCTGGCCTAATGGTTAAGGTCTTGGACTCTTACTCTGGCCTAATGGCTACTGTCTTAACTCTTACTCTGGCCTAATAGCTACTGTCTTAACTCTTACTCTGGCCTAATAGCTACTGTCTTAACTCTTACTCTGGCCTCATAGCTACTGTCTTAATTCTTACTCTGGCCTCATAGCTACTGTCTTAACTCTTACTCTGGCCTAATAGTTAAGGTCTTGGACTCTTACTCTGGCCTAATAGCTACTGTCTTAACTCTTACTCTGGCCTAATGGTTAAGGTCTTGGACTCTTACTCTGGCCTCATAGCTACTGTCTTAACTCTTATTCTGGCCTAATAGCTACTGTCTTAACTCTTACTCTGGCCTCATAGCTACTGTCATAACTCTTACTCTGGCCTAATGGTTAAGGTCTTGGACTCTTACTCTGGCCTCACAGCTACTGTCTTACCTCTTACTCTGGCCTAATAGTTAAGGTCTTGGACTCTTACTCTGGCCTCATAGCTACTGTCTTAACTCTTACTCTGGCCTAATGGTTAAGGTCTTGGACTCTTACTCTGGCCTCATAGCTACTGTCTTAACTCTTACTCTGGCCTAATAGCTACTGTCTTAACTCTTACTCTGGCCTCATAGCTACTGTCTTAACTCTTACTCTGGACTAATGGTTAAGGTCTTGGACTCTTACTCTGGCCTCATAGCTACTGTCTTAACTCTTACTCTGGCCTAATAGCTACTGTCTTAATTCTTACTCTGGCCTAATGGTTAAGGTCTTGGACTCTTACTCTGGCCTCATAGCTACTGTCTTAACTCTTAGTCTGGCCTAATGGTTAAGGTCTTGGACTCTTACTCTGGCCTCATAGCTACTGCCTTAACTCTTACACTGGCCTAATGGTTAAGGTCTTGAACTCTTACTCTGGCCTAATAGCTACTGTCTTAACTCTTACTCTGGCCTAATGGTTAAGGTCTTGGACTCTTACTCTGGCCTAATAGCTACTGTCTTAACTCTTACTCTGGCCTCATAGCTACTGTCTTAACTCTTACTCTGGCCTAATGGTTAAGGTCTTGGACTCTTACTCTGGCCTCATAGCTACTGTCTTAACTCTTACTCTGGCCTAATGGTTAAGGTCTTGGACTCTTACTCTGGCCTCATAGCTACTGTCTTAACTCTTACTCTGGCCTAATAGCTACTGTCTTAACTCTTACTCTGGCCTAATGGTTAAGGTCTTGGACTCTTACTCTGGCCTCATAGCTACTGTCTTAACTCTTACTCTGGCCTAATGGTTAAGGTCTTGGACTCTTACTCTGGCCTCATAGCTACTGTCTTAACTCTTACTCTGGCCTCATAGCTACTGTCTTAACTCTTACTCTGGCCTAATGGTTAAGGTCTTGGACTCTTACTCTGGCCTAATAGCTACTGTCTTTACTCTTACTCTGGCCTAATAGCTACTGTCTTAACTCTTACTCTGGCCTCATAGCTACTGTCTTAACTCTTACTCTGGCCTAATAGCTACTGTCTTAACTCTTACTCTGGCCTAATGGTTAAGGTCTTGGACTCTTACTCTGGCCTCATAGCTACTGTCTTAACTCTTACTCTGGCCTAATAGCTACTGTCTTAACTCTTACTCTGGCCTCATAGCTACTGTCTTAACTCTTACTCTGGCCTAATGGTTAAGGTCTTGGACTCTTACTCTGGCCTCATAGCTACTGTCTTAACTCTTACTCTGGCCTAATAGCTACTGTCTTAACTCTTACTCTGGCCTCATAGCTACTGTCTTAACTCTTACTCTGGCATAATAGCTACTTTCTTAACTCTTACTCTCGCCTAATAGCTACTGTCTTAACTCTTACTCTGGCCTCATAGCTACTGTCTTAACTCTTACTCTGGCCTAATAGCTACTGTCTTAACTCTTACACTGGCCTCATAGCTACTGTCTTAACTCATACTCTGGCCTAATGGTTAAGGTCTTGGACTTTTACTCTGGCCTCATAGCTACTGTCTTAACTCTTACTCTGGCCTCATAGCTACTGTCTTAACTCTTACTCTGGCCTCATAGCTACTGTCTTAACTCTTACTCTGGCCTAATGGTTAAGGTCTTGGACTCTTACTCTGGCCTCATAGATACTGTTTTAACTCTTATTCTGGCCTCATAGCTACTGTCTTAACTCTTACTCGGCCTTATAGCTACTGTCTTACCTCTTACTCTGGCCTCATAGCTACTGTCTTAACTCTTACTCTGGCCTAATAGCTGCTGTCTTAACTCTTACTCTGGCCTAATAGCTACTGTCTTAACTCTTACTCTGGCCTCATAGCTACTGTCTTAACTCTTACACTGGCCTCATAGCTACTGTCTTAACTCATACTCTGGCCTAATGGTTAAGGTCTTGGACTTTTACTCTGGCCTCATAGCTACTGTCTCAACTCTTACTCTGGCCTCATAGCTACTGTCTTAACTCTTACTCTGGCCTCATAGCTACTGTCTTAACTCTTACTCTGGCCTAATGGTTAAGCTCTTGGACTCTTACTCTGGCCTCATAGATACTGTCTTAACTCTTATTCTGGCCTCATAGCTACTGTCTTAACTCTTACTCGGCCTTATAGCTACTGTCTTACCTCTTACTCTGGCCTCATAGCTACTGTCTTAACTCTTACTCTGGCCTAATAGCTGCTGTCTTAACTCTTACTCTGGCCTAATAGCTACTGTCTTAACTCTTACTCTGGCCTCATAGCTACTGTCTTAACTCTTACTCTGGCCTAATGGTTAAGGTCCTGGACTCTTACTCTGGCCTCATAGCTACTGTCTTAACTCTTACTCTGGCCTACTGGTTAAGGTCTTGGACTCTTACTCTGGCCTAATAGCTACTGTCTTAACTCTTACTCTGGCCTAATAGCTACTGTCTTAACTCTAACTCTTGCCTCATAGCTACTGTCTTAACTCTTACTCTGGCCTAATAGCTACTGTCTTAACTCTTACTCTGGCCTAATGGTTAAGGTCTTGGACTCTTACTCTGGCCTCATAGCTACTATCTTAACTCTTACTCTGGCCTCATAGCTACTGTCTTAACTCTTACTCTGGCCTAATGGTTAAGGTCTTGGACTCTTACTCTGGCCTAATAGCTACGGTCTTAACTCTTACTCTGGCCTAATAGCTACTGTCTTAACTCGTACTCTGGCCTCATAGCTACTGTCTTAACTCTTACTCTGGCCTAATAGCTACTGTCTTAACTCTTACTCTGGCCTAATGGTTAAGGTCTTGGACTCTTACTCTGGCGTCATAGCTACTGTCTTAACTCTTACTCTGGCCTAATAGCTACTGTCTTAACTCTTACTCTGGCCTCATAGCTACTGTCTTAACTCTTACTCTGGCCTAATGGTTAAGGTCTTGGACTCTTACTCTGGCCTCATAGCTACTGTCTTAACTCTTACTCTGGCCTCATGGCTACTGTCTTAACTCTTACTCTGGCCTCATAGCTACTGTCTTAACTCTTACTCTGGCCTAATGGTTAAGGTCTTGGACTCTTACTCTGGCCTCATAGCTACTGTCTTAACTCTTACTCTGGCCTAATGGTTAAGGTCTTGGACTCTTACTCTGGCCTCATAGCTACTGTCTTAACTCTTACTCTGGCCTAATAGCTACTGTCTTAACTCTTACTCTGGCCTCATAGCTACTGTCTTAACTCTTACTCTGGCCTAATAGCTACTGTCTTAATTCTTACTCTGGCCTAATGGTTAAGGTCTTGGACTCTTACTCTGGCCTCATAGCTACTGTCTTAACTCTTAGTCTGGCCTAATGGTTAAGGTCTTGGACTCTTACTCTGGCCTCATAGCTACTGTCTTAACTCTTACACTGGCCTAATGGTTAAGGTCTTGAACTCTTACTCTGGCCTAATAGCTACTGTCTTAACTCTTACTCTGGCCTAATTGTTAAGGTCTTGGACTCTTACTCTGGCCTAATAGCTACTGTCTTAACTCTTACTCTGGCCTCATAGCTACTGTCTTAACTCTTACTCTGGCCTAATGGTTAAGGTCTTGGACTCTTACTCTGGCCTCATAGCTACTGTCTTAACTCTTACTCTGGCCTAATGGTTGAGGTCTTGGACTCTTACTCTGGCCTCATAGCTACTGTCTTAACTCTAACTCTGGCCTAATAGCTACTGTCTTAACTCTTACTCTGGCCTAATGGTTAAGGTCTTGGACTCTTACTCTGGCCTCATAGCTACTGTCTTAACTCTTACTCTGGCCTAATGGTTAAGGTCTTGGACTCTTACTCTGGCCTCATAGCTACTGTCTTAACTCTTACTCTGGCCTCATAGCTACTGTCTTAACTCTTACTCTGGCCTAATGGTTAAGGTCTTGGACTCTTACTCTGGCCTAATAGCTACTGTCTTTACTCTTACTCTGGCCTAATAGCTACTGTCTTAACTCTTACTCTGGCCTCATAGCTACTGTCTTAACTCTTACTCTGGCCTAATAGCTACTGTCTTAACTCTTACTCTGGCCTAATGGTTAAGGTCTTTGACTCTTACTCTGGCCTCATAGCTACTGTCTTAACTCTTACTCTGGCCTAATAGCTACTGTCTTAACTCTTACTCTGGCCTCATAGCTACTGTCTTAACTCTTACTCTGGCCTAATGGTTAAGGTCTTGGACTCTTACTCTGGCCTCATAGCTACTGTCTTAACTCTTACTCTGGCCTAATAGCTACTGTCTTAACTCTTACTCTGGCCTCATAGCTACTGTCTTAACTCTTACTCTGGCATAATAGCTACTTTCTTAACTCTTACTCTCGCCTAATAGCTACTGTCTTAACTCTTACTCTGGCCTCATAGCTACTGTCTTAACTCTTACTCTGGCCTAATAGCTACTGTCTTAACTCTTACACTGGCCTCATAGCTACTGTCTTAACTCATACTCTGGCCTAATAGTTAAGGTCTTGGACTCTTACTCTGGCCTCATAGCTACTGTCTTAACTCTTACTCTGGCCTCATAGCTACTGTCTTAACTCTTACTCTGGCCTCATAGCTACTGTCTTAACTCTTACTCTGGCCTAATGGTTAAGGTCTTGGACTCTTACTCTGGCCTCATAGATACTGTCTTAACTCTTATTCTGGCCTCATAGCTACTGTCTTAACTCTTACTCGGCCTTATAGCTACTGTCTTACCTCTTACTCTGGCCTCATAGCTACTGTCTTAACTCTTACTCTGGCCTAATAGCTACTGTCTTAACTCTTACTCTGGCCTCATAGCTACTGTCTTAACTCTTACTCTGGCCTAATAGCTGCTGTCTTAACTCTTACTCTGGCCTAATAGCTACTGTCTTAACTCTTACTCTGGCCTCATAGCTACTGTCTTAACTCTTACTCTGGCCTAATGGTTAAGGTCCTGGACTCTTACTCTGGCCTCATAGCTACTGTCTTAACTCTTACTCTGGCCTACTGGTTAAGGTCTTGGACTCTTACTCTGGCCTAATAGCTACTGTCTTAACTCTTACTCTGGCCTAATAGCTACTGTCTTAACTCTTACTCTTGCCTCATAGCTACTGTCTTAACTCTTACTCTGGCCTAATAGCTACTGTCTTAACTCTTACTCTGGCCTAATGGTTAAGGTCTTGGACTCTTACTCTGGCCTCATAGCTACTATCTTAACTCTTACTCTGGCCTCATAGCTACTGTCTTAACTCTTACTCTGGCCTAATGGTTAAGGTCTTGGACTCTTACTCTGGCCTAATAGCTACGGTCTTAACTCTTACTCTGGCCTAAGAGCTACTGTCTTAACTCGTACTCTGGCCTCATAGCTACTGTCTTAACTCTTACTCTGGCCTAATAGCTACTGTCTTAACTCTTACTCTGGCCTAATGGTTAAGGTCTTGGACTCTTACTCTGGCGTCATAGCTACTGTCTTAACTCTTACTCTGGCCTAATAGCTACTGTCTTAACTCTTACTCTGGCCTCATAGCTACTGTCTTAACTCTTACTCTGGCCTAATGGTTAAGGTCTTGGACTCTTACTCTGGCCTCATAGCTACTGTCTTAACTCTTACTCTGGCCTCATGGCTACTGTCTTAACTCTTACTCTGGCCTCATAGCTACTGTCTTAACTCTTACTCTGGCCTAATGGTTAAGGTCTTGGACTCTTACTCTGGCCTCATAGCTACTGTCTTAACTCTTACTCTGGCCTAATAGCTACTGTCTTAACTCTTACTCTGGCCTCATAGCTACTGTCTTAACTCTTACTCTGGCCTAATGGTTAAGGTCTTGGACTCTTACTCTGGCCTCATAGCTACTGTCTTAACTCTTACTCTGGCCTAATAGCTACTGTCTTAACTCTTACTCTGGCCTCATAGCTACTGTCTTAACTCTTACTCTGGCATAATAGCTACTTTCTTAACTCTTACTCTCGCCTAATAGCTACTGTCTTAACTCTTACTCTGGCCTCATAGCTACTGTCTTAACTCTTACTCTGGCCTAATAGCTACTGTCTTAACTCTTACACTGGCCTCATAGCTACTGTCTTAACTCATACTCTGGCCTAATGGTTAAGGTCTTGGACTTTTACTCTGGCCTCATAGCTACTGTCTTAACTCTTACTCTGGCCTCATAGCTACTGTCTTAACTCTTACTCTGGCCTCATAGCTACTGTCTTAACTCTTACTCTGGCCTAATGGTTAAGGTCTTGGACTCTTACTCTGGCCTCATAGATACTGTCTTAACTCTTATTCTGGCCTCATAGCTACTGTCTTAACTCTTACTCGGCCTTATAGCTACTGTCTTACCTCTTACTCTGGCCTCATAGCTACTGTCTTACCTCTTACTCTGGCCTAATAGCTACTGTCTTAACTCTTACTCTGGCCTCATAGCTACTGTCTTAACTCTTACTCTGGCCTAATAGCTGCTGTCTTAACTCTTACTCTGGCCTAATAGCTACTGTCTTAACTCTTACTCTGGCCTCATAGCTACTGTCTTAACTCTTACTCTGGCCTAATGGTTAAGGTCCTGGACTCTTACTCTGGCCTCATAGCTACTGTCTTAACTCTTACTCTGGCCTACTGGTTAAGGTCTTGGACTCTTACTCTGGCCTAATAGCTACTGTCTTAACTCTTACTCTGGCCTAATAGCTACTGTCTTAACTCTTACTCTTGCCTCATAGCTACTGTCTTAACTCTTACTCTGGCCTAATAGCTACTGTCTTAACTCTTACTCTGGCCTAATGGTTAAGGTCTTGGACTCTTACTCTGGCCTCATAGCTACTATCTTAACTCTTACTCTGGCCTCATAGCTACTGTCTTAACTCTTACTCTGGCCTAATGGTTAAGGTCTTGGACTCTTACTCTGGCCTAATAGCTACGGTCTTAACTCTTACTCTGGCCTAATAGCTACTGTCTTAACTCGTACTCTGGCCTCATAGCTACTGTCTTAACTCTTACTCTGGCCTAATAGCTACTGTCTTAACTCTTACTCTGGCCTAATGGTTAAGGTCTTGGACTCTTACTCTGGCGTCATAGCTACTGTCTTAACTCTTACTCTGGCCTAATAGCTACTGTCTTAACTCTTACTCTGGCCTCATAGCTACTGTCTTAACTCTTACTCTGGCCTAATGGTTAAGGTCTTGGACTCTTACTCTGGCCTCATAGCTACTGTCTTAACTCTTACTCTGGCCTCATGGCTACTGTCTTAACTCTTACTCTGGCCTCATAGCTACTGTCTTAACTCTTACTCTGGCCTAATGGTTAAGGTCTTGGACTCTTACTCTGGCCTCATAGCTACTGTCTTAACTCTTACACTGGCCTAATGGTTAAGGTCTTGAACTCTTACTCTGGCCTAATAGCTACTGTCTTAACTCTTACTCTGGCCTAATGGTTAAGGTCTTGGACTCTTACTCTGGCCTAATAGCTACTGTCTTAACTCTTACTCTGGCCTCATAGCTACTGTCTTAACTCTTACTCTGGCCTAATGGTTAAGGTCTTGGACTCTTACTCTGGCCTCATAGCTACTGTCTTAACTCTTACTCTGGCCTAATGGTTAAGGTCTTGGACTCTTACTCTGGCCTCATAGCTACTGTATTAACTCTTACTCTGGCCTAATGGTTAAGGTCTTGGACTCTTACTCTGGCCTCATAGCTACTGCCTTAACTCTTACTCTGGCCTAATAGCTACTGTCTTAACTCTTACTCTGGCCTAATAGCTACTGTCTTAACTCTTACTCTGGCCTCATAGCTACTGTCTTAACTCTTACTCTGGCCTAATGGATAAGGTCTTGGACTCTTACTCTGGCCTCATAGCTACTGTCTTAACTCTTACTCTGGCCTCATAACTACTGTCTTAACTCTTACTCTGGCCTAGTAGCTACTGTCTTAACTCTTACTCTGGCCTAATAGCTACTGTCTTAACTCTTACTCTGGCCTCATAGCTACTGTCTTAACTCTTACTGTGGCCTCATAGCTACTGTCTTAACTCTTACTCTGGCCTAATGGTTAAGGTCTTGGACTCTTACTCTGGCCTAATAGCTACTGTCTTAACTCTTACTCTGGCCTAATAGCTACTGTCTTAACTCTTACTCTGGCCTAATAGCTACTGTCTTAACTCTTACTCTGGCCTCATAGCTACTGTCTTAATTCTTACTCTGGCCTAATGGTTAAGGTCTTGGACTCTTACTCTGGCCTCATAGCTACTGTCTTAACTCTTATTCTGGCCTCATAGCTACTGTCTTAACTCTTACTCTGGCCTCATAGCTACTGTCTTAACACTTACTCTGGCCTAATAGCTACTGTCTTAACTCTTACTCTGGCCTCATAGCTACTGTCTTAACTCTTACTCTGGCCTCATAGCTACTGTCTTAACTCTTACTCTGGCCTAATGGTTAAGGTCTTGGACTCTTACTCTGGCCTAATAGCTACTGTCTTAACTCTTACTCTGGCCTAATAGCTACTGTCTTAACTCTTACTCTGGCCTAATAGCTACTGTCTTAACTCTTACCCTGGCCTCATAGCTACTGTCTTAACTCTTACTCTGGCCTCATAGCTACTGTCTTAACTTTTACTCTGGCCTAATGGTTAAGGTCTTGGACTCTTACTCTGGCCTAATGGCTACTGTCTTAACTCTTACTCTGGCCTAATAGCTACTGTCTTAACTCTTACTCTGGCCTAATAGCTACTGTCTTAACTCTTACTCTGGCCTCATAGCTACTGTCTTAATTCTTACTCTGGCCTCATAGCTACTGTCTTAACTCTTACTCTGGCCTAATAGTTAAGGTCTTGGACTCTTACTCTGGCCTAATAGCTACTGTCTTAACTCTTACTCTGGCCTAATGGTTAAGGTCTTGGACTCTTACTCTGGCCTCATAGCTACTGTCTTAACTCTTATTCTGGCCTAATAGCTACTGTCTTAACTCTTACTCTGGCCTCATAGCTACTGTCATAACTCTTACTCTGGCCTAATGGTTAAGGTCTTGGACTCTTACTCTGGCCTCATAGCTACTGTCTTACCTCTTACTCTGGCCTAATAGTTAAGGTCTTGGACTCTTACTCTGGCCTCATAGCTACTGTCTTAACTCTTACTCTGGCCTAATGGTTAAGGTCTTGGACTCTTACTCTGGCCTCATAGCTACTGTCTTAACTCTTACTCTGGCCTAATAGCTACTGTCTTAACTCTTACTCTGGCCTCATAGCTACTGTCTTAACTCTTACTCTGGCCTAATGGTTAAGGTCTTGGACTCTTACTCTGGCCTCATAGCTACTGTCTTAACTCTTACTCTGGCCTAATAGCTACTGTCTTAATTCTTACTCTGGCCTAATGGTTAAGGTCTTGGACTCTTACTCTGGCCTCATAGCTACTGTCTTAACTCTTAGTCTGGCCTAATGGTTAAGGTCTTGGACTCTTACTCTGGCCTCATAGCTACTGTCTTAACTCTTACACTGGCCTAATGGTTAAGGTCTTGAACTCTTACTCTGGCCTAATAGCTACTGTCTTAACTCTTACTCTGGCCTAATGGTTAAGGTCTTGGACTCTTACTCTGGCCTAATAGCTACTGTCTTAACTCTTACTCTGGCCTCATAGCTACTGTCTTAACTCTTACTCTGGCCTAATGGTTAAGGTCTTGGACTCTTACTCTGGCCTCATAGCTACTGTCTTAACTCTTACTCTGGCCTAATGGTTAAGGTCTTGGACTCTTACTCTGGCCTCATAGCTACTGTCTTAACTCTTACTCTGGCCTAATAGCTACTGTCTTAACTCTTACTCTGGCCTAATGGTTAAGGTCTTGGACTCTTACTCTGGCCTCATAGCTACTGTCTTAACTCTTACTCTGGCCTAATGGTTAAGGTCTTGGACTCTTACTCTGGCCTCATAGCTACTGTCTTAACTCTTACTCTGGCCTCATAGCTACTGTCTTAACTCTTACTCTGGCCTAATGGTTAAGGTCTTGGACTCTTACTCTGGCCTAATAGCTACTGTCTTTACTCTTACTCTGGCCTAATAGCTACTGTCTTAACTCTTACTCTGGCCTCATAGCTACTGTCTTAACTCTTACTCTGGCCTAATAGCTACTGTCTTAACTCTTACTCTGGCCTAATGGTTAAGGTCTTGGACTCTTACTCTGGCCTCATAGCTACTGTCTTAACTCTTACTCTGGCCTAATAGCTACTGTCTTAACTCTTACTCTGGCCTCATACCTACTGTCTTAACTCTTACTCTGGCCTAATGGTTAAGGTCTTGGACTCTTACTCTGGCCTCATAGCTACTGTCTTAACTCTTACTCTGGCCTAATAGCTACTGTCTTAACTCTTACTCTGGCCTCATAGCTACTGTCTTAACTCTTACTCTGGCATAATAGCTACTTTCTTAACTCTTACTCTCGCCTAATAGCTACTGTCTTAACTCTTACTCTGGCCTCATAGCTACTGTCTTAACTCTTACTCTGGCCTAATAGCTACTGTCTTAACTCTTACACTGGCCTCATAGCTACTGTCTTAACTCATACTCTGGCCTAATGGTTAAGGTCTTGGACTTTTACTCTGGCCTCATAGCTACTGTCTTAACTCTTACTCTGGCCTCATAGCTACTGTCTTAACTCTTACTCTGGCCTCATAGCTACTGTCTTAACTCTTACTCTGGCCTAATGGTTAAGGTCTTGGACTCTTACTCTGGCCTCATAGATACTGTCTTAACTCTTATTCTGGCCTCATAGCTACTGTCTTAACTCTTACTCGGCCTTATAGCTACTGTCTTACCTCTTACTCTGGCCTCATAGCTACTGTCTTAACTCTTACTCTGGCCTAATAGCTGCTGTCTTAACTCTTACTCTGGCCTAATAGCTACTGTCTTAACTCTTACTCTGGCCTCATAGCTACTGTCTTAACTCTTACACTGGCCTCATAGCTACTGTCTTAACTCATACTCTAACCTAATGGTTAAGGTCTTGGACTTTTACTCTGGCCTCATAGCTACTGTCTCAACTCTTACTCTGGCCTCATAGCTACTGTCTTAACTCTTACTCTGGCCTCATAGCTACTGTCTTAACTCTTACTCTGGCCTAATGGTTAAGGTCTTGGACTCTTACTCTGGCCTCATAGATACTGTCTTAACTCTTATTCTGGCCTCATAGCTACTGTCTTAACTCTTACTCGGCCTTATAGCTACTGTCTTACCTCTTACTCTGGCCTCATAGCTACTGTCTTAACTCTTACTCTGGCCTAATAGCTGCTGTCTTAACTCTTACTCTGGCCTAATAGCTACTGTCTTAACTCTTACTCTGGCCTCATAGCTACTGTCTTAACTCTTACTCTGGCCTAATGGTTAAGGTCCTGGACTCTTACTCTGGCCTCATAGCTACTGTCTTAACTCTTACTCTGGCCTACTGGTTAAGGTCTTGGACTCTTACTCTGGCCTAATAGCTACTGTCTTAACTCTTACTCTGGCCTAATAGCTACTGTCTTAACTCTAACTCTTGCCTCATAGCTACTGTCTTAACTCTTACTCTGGCCTAATAGCTACTGTCTTAACTCTTACTCTGGCCTAATGGTTAAGGTCTTGGACTCTTACTCTGGCCTCATAGCTACTATCTTAACTCTTACTCTGGCCTCATAGCTACTGTCTTAACTCTTACTCTGGCCTAATGGTTAAGGTCTTGGACTCTTACTCTGGCCTAATAGCTACGGTCTTAACTCTTACTCTGGCCTAATAGCTACTGTCTTAACTCGTACTCTGGCCTCATAGCTACTGTCTTAACTCTTACTCTGGCCTAATAGCTACTGTCTTAACTCTTACTCTGGCCTAATGGTTAAGGTCTTGGACTCTTACTCTGGCGTCATAGCTACTGTCTTAACTCTTACTCTGGCCTAATAGCTACTGTCTTAACTCTTACTCTGGCCTCATAGCTACTGTCTTAACTCTTACTCTGGCCTAATGGTTAAGGTCTTGGACTCTTACTCTGGCCTCATAGCTACTGTCTTAACTCTTACTCTGGCCTCATGGCTACTGTCTTAACTCTTACTCTGGCCTCATAGCTACTGTCTTAACTCTTACTCTGGCCTAATGGTTAAGGTCTTGGACTCTTACTCTGGCCTCATAGCTACTGTCTTAACTCTTACTCTGGCCTAATGGTTAAGGTCTTGGACTCTTACTCTGGCCTCATAGCTACTGTCTTAACTCTTACTCTGGCCTAATAGCTACTGTCTTAACTCTTACTCTGGCCTCATAGCTACTGTCTTAACTCTTACTCTGGCCTAATAGCTACTGTCTTAATTCTTACTCTGGCCTAATGGTTAAGGTCTTGGACTCTTACTCTGGCCTCATAGCTACTGTCTTAACTCTTAGTCTGGCCTAATGGTTAAGGTCTTGGACTCTTACTCTGGCCTCATAGCTACTGTCTTAACTCTTACACTGGCCTAATGGTTAAGGTCTTGAACTCTTACTCTGGCCTAATAGCTACTGTCTTAACTCTTACTCTGGCCTAATGGTTAAGGTCTTGGACTCTTACTCTGGCCTAATAGCTACTGTCTTAACTCTTACTCTGGCCTCATAGCTACTGTCTTAACTCTTACTCTGGCCTAATGGTTAAGGTCTTGGACTCTTACTCTGGCCTCATAGCTACTGTCTTAACTCTTACTCTGGCCTAATGGTTAAGGTCTTGGACTCTTACTCTGGCCTCATAGCTACTGTCTTAACTCTAACTCTGGCCTAATAGCTACTGTCTTAACTCTTACTCTGGCCTAATGGTTAAGGTCTTGGACTCTTACTCTGGCCTCATAGCTACTGTCTTAACTCTTACTCTGGCCTAATGGTTAAGGTCTTGGACTCTTACTCTGGCCTCATAGCTACTGTCTTAACTCTTACTCTGGCCTCATAGCTACTGTCTTAACTCTTACTCTGGCCTAATGGTTAAGGTCTTGGACTCTTACTCTGGCCTAATAGCTACTGTCTTTACTCTTACTCTGGCCTAATAGCTACTGTCTTAACTCTTACTCTGGCCTCATAGCTACTGTCTTAACTCTTACTCTGGCCTAATAGCTACTGTCTTAACTCTTACTCTGGCCTAATGGTTAAGGTCTTTGACTCTTACTCTGGCCTCATAGCTACTGTCTTAACTCTTACTCTGGCCTAATAGCTACTGTCTTAACTCTTACTCTGGCCTCATAGCTACTGTCTTAACTCTTACTCTGGCCTAATGGTTAAGGTCTTGGACTCTTACTCTGGCCTCATAGCTACTGTCTTAACTCTTACTCTGGCCTAATAGCTACTGTCTTAACTCTTACTCTGGCCTCATAGCTACTGTCTTAACTCTTACTCTGGCCTCATAGCTACTGTCTTAACTCTTACTCTGGCCTAATGGTTAAGGTCTTGGACTCTTACTCTGGCCTCATAGCTACTGTCTTAACTCTTACTCTGGCCTCATAACTACTGTCTTAACTCTTACTCTGGCCTAGTAGCTACTGTCTTAACTCTTACTCTGGCCTAATAGCTACTGTCTTAACTCTTACTCTGGCCTCATAGCTACTGTCTTAACTCTTACTGTGGCCTCATAGCTACTGTCTTAACTCTTACTCTGGCCTAATGGTTAAGGTCTTGGACTCTTACTCTGGCCTAATAGCTACTGTCTTAACTCTTACTCTGGCCTAATAGCTACTGTCTTAACTCTTACTCTGGCCTAATAGCTACTGTCTTAACTCTTACTCTGGCCTCATAGCTACTGTCTTAATTCTTACTCTGGCCTAATGGTTAAGGTCTTGGACTCTTACTCTGGCCTCATAGCTACTGTCTTAACTCTTATTCTGGCCTCATAGCTACTGTCTTAACTCTTACTCTGGCCTCATAGCTACTGTCTTAACACTTACTCTGGCCTAATAGCTACTGTCTTAACTCTTACTCTGGCCTCATAGCTACTGTCTTAACTCTTACTCTGGCCTCATAGCTACTGTCTTAACTCTTACTCTGGCCTAATGGTTAAGGTCTTGGACTCTTACTCTGGCCTAATAGCTACTGTCTTAACTCTTACTCTGGCCTAATAGCTACTGTCTTAACTCTTACTCTGGCCTAATAGCTACTGTCTTAACTCTTACCCTGGCCTCATAGCTACTGTCTTAACTCTTACTCTGGCCTCATAGCTACTGTCTTAACTTTTACTCTGGCCTAATGGTTAAGGTCTTGGACTCTTACTCTGGCCTAATGGCTACTGTCTTAACTCTTACTCTGGCCTAATAGCTACTGTCTTAACTCTTACTCTGGCCTAATAGCTACTGTCTTAACTCTTACTCTGGCCTCATAGCTACTGTCTTAATTCTTACTCTGGCCTCATAGCTACTGTCTTAACTCTTACTCTGGCCTAATAGTTAAGGTCTTGGACTCTTACTCTGGCCTAATAGCTACTGTCTTAACTCTTACTCTGGCCTAATGGTTAAGGTCTTGGACTCTTACTCTGGCCTCATAGCTACTGTCTTAACTCTTATTCTGGCCTAATAGCTACTGTCTTAACTCTTACTCTGGCCTCATAGCTACTGTCATAACTCTTACTCTGGCCTAATGGTTAAGGTCTTGGACTCTTACTCTGGCCTCATAGCTACTGTCTTAACTCTTACTCTGGCCTCATAGCTACTGTCTTAACTCTTACTCTGGCCTAATGGTTAAGGTCTTGGACTCTTACTCTGGCCTAATAGCTACTGTCTTTACTCTTACTCTGGCCTAATAGCTACTGTCTTAACTCTTACTCTGGCCTCATAGCTACTGTCTTAACTCATACTCTGGCCTAATGGTTAAGGTCTTGGACTTTTACTCTGGCCTCATAGCTACTGTCTTAACTCTTACTCTGGCCTCATAGCTACTGTCTTAACTCTTACTCTGGCCTCATAGCTACTGTCTTAACTCTTACTCTGGCCTAATGGTTAAGGTCTTGGACTCTTACTCTGGCCTCATAGATACTGTCTTAACTCTTATTCTGGCCTCATAGCTACTGTCTTAACTCTTACTCGGCCTTATAGCTACTGTCTTACCTCTTACTCTGGCCTCATAGCTACTGTCTTAACTCTTACTCTGGCCTAATAGCTGCTGTCTTAACTCTTACTCTGGCCTAATAGCTACTGTCTTAACTCTTACTCTGGCCTCATAGCTACTGTCTTAACTCTTACACTGGCCTCATAACTACTGTCTTAACTCATACTCTGGCCTAATGGTTAAGGTCTTGGACTTTTACTCTGGCCTCATAGCTACTGTCTCAACTCTTACTCTGGCCTCATAGCTACTGTCTTAACTCTTACTCTGGCCTCATAGCTACTGTCTTAACTCTTACTCTGGCCTAATGGTTAAGGTCTTGGACTCTTACTCTGGCCTCATAGATACTGTCTTAACTCTTATTCTGGCCTCATAGCTACTGTCTTAACTCTTACTCGGCCTTATAGCTACTGTCTTACCTCTTACTCTGGCCTCATAGCTACTGTCTTAACTCTTACTCTGGCCTAATAGCTGCTGTCTTAACTCTTACTCTGGCCTAATAGCTACTGTCTTAACTCTTACTCTGGCCTCATAGCTACTGTCTTAACTCTTACTCTGGCCTAATGGTTAAGGTCCTGGACTCTTACTCTGGCCTCATAGCTACTGTCTTAACTCTTACTCTGGCCTACTGGTTAAGGTCTTGGACTCTTACTCTGGCCTAATAGCTACTGTCTTAACTCTTACTCTGGCCTAATAGCTACTGTCTTAACTCTAACTCTTGCCTCATAGCTACTGTCTTAACTCTTACTCTGGCCTAATAGCTACTGTCTTAACTCTTACTCTGGCCTAATGGTTAAGGTCTTGGACTCTTACTCTGGCCTCATAGCTACTATCTTAACTCTTACTCTGGCCTCATAGCTACTGTCTTAACTCTTACTCTGGCCTAATGGTTAAGGTCTTGGACTCTTACTCTGGCCTAATAGCTACGGTCTTAACTCTTACTCTGGCCTAATAGCTACTGTCTTAACTCGTACTCTGGCCTCATAGCTACTGTCTTAACTCTTACTCTGGCCTAATAGCTACTGTCTTAACTCTTACTCTGGCCTAATGGTTAAGGTCTTGGACTCTTACTCTGGCGTCATAGCTACTGTCTTAACTCTTACTCTGGCCTAATAGCTACTGTCTTAACTCTTACTCTGGCCTCATAGCTACTGTCTTAACTCTTACTCTGGCCTAATGGTTAAGGTCTTGGACTCTTACTCTGGCCTCATAGCTACTGTCTTAACTCTTACTCTGGCCTCATGGCTACTGTCTTAACTCTTACTCTGGCCTCATAGCTACTGTCTTAACTCTTACTCTGGCCTAATGGTTAAGGTCTTGGACTCTTACTCTGGCCTCATAGCTACTGTCTTAACTCTTACTCTGGCCTAATGGTTAAGGTCTTGGACTCTTACTCTGGCCTCATAGCTACTGTCTTAACTCTTACTCTGGCCTAATAGCTACTGTCTTAACTCTTACTCTGGCCTCATAGCTACTGTCTTAACTCTTACTCTGGCCTAATAGCTACTGTCTTAATTCTTACTCTGGCCTAATGGTTAAGGTCTTGGACTCTTACTCTGGCCTCATAGCTACTGTCTTAACTCTTAGTCTGGCCTAATGGTTAAGGTCTTGGACTCTTACTCTGGCCTCATAGCTACTGTCTTAACTCTTACACTGGCCTAATGGTTAAGGTCTTGAACTCTTACTCTGGCCTAATAGCTACTGTCTTAACTCTTACTCTGGCCTAATGGTTAAGGTCTTGGACTCTTACTCTGGCCTAATAGCTACTGTCTTAACTCTTACTCTGGCCTCATAGCTACTGTCTTAACTCTTACTCTGGCCTAATGGTTAAGGTCTTGGACTCTTACTCTGGCCTCATAGCTACTGTCTTAACTCTTACTCTGGCCTAATGGTTAAGGTCTTGGACTCTTACTCTGGCCTCATAGCTACTGTCTTAACTCTAACTCTGGCCTAATAGCTACTGTCTTAACTCTTACTCTGGCCTAATGGTTAAGGTCTTGGACTCTTACTCTGGCCTCATAGCTACTGTCTTAACTCTTACTCTGGCCTAATGGTTAAGGTCTTGGACTCTTACTCTGGCCTCATAGCTACTGTCTTAACTCTTACTCTGGCCTCATAGCTACTGTCTTAACTCTTACTCTGGCCTAATGGTTAAGGTCTTGGACTCTTACTCTGGCCTAATAGCTACTGTCTTTACTCTTACTCTGGCCTAATAGCTACTGTCTTAACTCTTACTCTGGCCTCATAGCTACTGTCTTAACTCTTACTCTGGCCTAATAGCTACTGTCTTAACTCTTACTCTGGCCTAATGGTTAAGGTCTTTGACTCTTACTCTGGCCTCATAGCTACTGTCTTAACTCTTACTCTGGCCTAATAGCTACTGTCTTAACTCTTACTCTGGCCTCATAGCTACTGTCTTAACTCTTACTCTGGCCTAATGGTTAAGGTCTTGGACTCTTACTCTGGCCTCATAGCTACTGTCTTAACTCTTACTCTGGCCTAATAGCTACTGTCTTAACTCTTACTCTGGCCTCATAGCTACTGTCTTAACTCTTACTCTGGCCTCATAGCTACTGTCTTAACTCTTACTCTGGCCTAATGGTTAAGGTCTTGGACTCTTACTCTGGCCTCATAGCTACTGTCTTAACTCTTACTCTGGCCTCATAACTACTGTCTTAACTCTTACTCTGGCCTAGTAGCTACTGTCTTAACTCTTACTCTGGCCTAATAGCTACTGTCTTAACTCTTACTCTGGCCTCATAGCTACTGTCTTAACTCTTACTGTGGCCTCATAGCTACTGTCTTAACTCTTACTCTGGCCTAATGGTTAAGGTCTTGGACTCTTACTCTGGCCTAATAGCTACTGTCTTAACTCTTACTCTGGCCTAATAGCTACTGTCTTAACTCTTACTCTGGCCTAATAGCTACTGTCTTAACTCTTACTCTGGCCTCATAGCTACTGTCTTAATTCTTACTCTGGCCTAATGGTTAAGGTCTTGGACTCTTACTCTGGCCTCATAGCTACTGTCTTAACTCTTATTCTGGCCTCATAGCTACTGTCTTAACTCTTACTCTGGCCTCATAGCTACTGTCTTAACACTTACTCTGGCCTAATAGCTACTGTCTTAACTCTTACTCTGGCCTCATAGCTACTGTCTTAACTCTTACTCTGGCCTCATAGCTACTGTCTTAACTCTTACTCTGGCCTAATGGTTAAGGTCTTGGACTCTTACTCTGGCCTAATAGCTACTGTCTTAACTCTTACTCTGGCCTAATAGCTACTGTCTTAACTCTTACTCTGGCCTAATAGCTACTGTCTTAACTCTTACCCTGGCCTCATAGCTACTGTCTTAACTCTTACTCTGGCCTCATAGCTACTGTCTTAACTTTTACTCTGGCCTAATGGTTAAGGTCTTGGACTCTTACTCTGGCCTAATGGCTACTGTCTTAACTCTTACTCTGGCCTAATAGCTACTGTCTTAACTCTTACTCTGGCCTAATAGCTACTGTCTTAACTCTTACTCTGGCCTCATAGCTACTGTCTTAATTCTTACTCTGGCCTCATAGCTACTGTCTTAACTCTTACTCTGGCCTAATAGTTAAGGTCTTGGACTCTTACTCTGGCCTAATAGCTACTGTCTTAACTCTTACTCTGGCCTAATGGTTAAGGTCTTGGACTCTTACTCTGGCCTCATAGCTACTGTCTTAACTCTTATTCTGGCCTAATAGCTACTGTCTTAACTCTTACTCTGGCCTCATAGCTACTGTCATAACTCTTACTCTGGCCTAATGGTTAAGGTCTTGGACTCTTACTCTGGCCTCATAGCTACTGTCTTACCTCTTACTCTGGCCTAATAGTTAAGGTCTTGGACTCTTACTCTGGCCTCATAGCTACTGTCTTAACTCTTACTCTGGCCTAATGGTTAAGGTCTTGGACTCTTACTCTGGCCTCATAGCTACTGTCTTAACTCTTACTCTGGCCTAATAGCTACTGTCTTAACTCTTACTCTGGCCTCATAGCTACTGTCTTAACTCTTACTCTGGCCTAATGGTTAAGGTCTTGGACTCTTACTCTGGCCTCATAGCTACTGTCTTAACTCTTACTCTGGCCTAATAGCTACTGTCTTAATTCTTACTCTGGCCTAATGGTTAAGGTCTTGGACTCTTACTCTGGCCTCATAGCTACTGTCTTAACTCTTAGTCTGGCCTAATGGTTAAGGTCTTGGACTCTTACTCTGGCCTCATAGCTACTGTCTTAACTCTTACACTGGCCTAATGGTTAAGGTCTTGAACTCTTACTCTGGCCTAATAGCTACTGTCTTAACTCTTACTCTGGCCTAATGGTTAAGGTCTTGGACTCTTACTCTGGCCTAATAGCTACTGTCTTAACTCTTACTCTGGCCTCATAGCTACTGTCTTAACTCTTACTCTGGCCTAATGGTTAAGGTCTTGGACTCTTACTCTGGCCTCATAGCTACTGTCTTAACTCTTACTCTGGCCTAATGGTTAAGGTCTTGGACTCTTACTCTGGCCTCATAGCTACTGTCTTAACTCTTACTCTGGCCTAATAGCTACTGTCTTAACTCTTACTCTGGCCTAATGGTTAAGGTCTTGGACTCTTACTCTGGCCTCATAGCTACTGTCTTAACTCTTACTCTGGCCTAATGGTTAAGGTCTTGGACTCTTACTCTGGCCTCATAGCTACTGTCTTAACTCTTACTCTGGCCTCATAGCTACTGTCTTAACTCTTACTCTGGCCTAATGGTTAAGGTCTTGGACTCTTACTCTGGCCTAATAGCTACTGTCTTTACTCTTACTCTGGCCTAATAGCTACTGTCTTAACTCTTACTCTGGCCTCATAGCTACTGTCTTAACTCTTACTCTGGCCTAATAGCTACTGTCTTAACTCTTACTCTGGCCTAATGGTTAAGGTCTTGGACTCTTACTCTGGCCTCATAGCTACTGTCTTAACTCTTACTCTGGCCTAATAGCTACTGTCTTAACTCTTACTCTGGCCTCATACCTACTGTCTTAACTCTTACTCTGGCCTAATGGTTAAGGTCTTGGACTCTTACTCTGGCCTCATAGCTACTGTCTTAACTCTTACTCTGGCCTAATAGCTACTGTCTTAACTCTTACTCTGGCCTCATAGCTACTGTCTTAACTCTTACTCTGGCATAATAGCTACTTTCTTAACTCTTACTCTCGCCTAATAGCTACTGTCTTAACTCTTACTCTGGCCTCATAGCTACTGTCTTAACTCTTACTCTGGCCTAATAGCTACTGTCTTAACTCTTACACTGGCCTCATAGCTACTGTCTTAACTCATACTCTGGCCTAATGGTTAAGGTCTTGGACTTTTACTCTGGCCTCATAGCTACTGTCTTAACTCTTACTCTGGCCTCATAGCTACTGTCTTAACTCTTACTCTGGCCTCATAGCTACTGTCTTAACTCTTACTCTGGCCTAATGGTTAAGGTCTTGGACTCTTACTCTGGCCTCATAGATACTGTCTTAACTCTTATTCTGGCCTCATAGCTACTGTCTTAACTCTTACTCGGCCTTATAGCTACTGTCTTACCTCTTACTCTGGCCTCATAGCTACTGTCTTAACTCTTACTCTGGCCTAATAGCTGCTGTCTTAACTCTTACTCTGGCCTAATAGCTACTGTCTTAACTCTTACTCTGGCCTCATAGCTACTGTCTTAACTCTTACACTGGCCTCATAGCTACTGTCTTAACTCATACTCTGGCCTAATGGTTAAGGTCTTGGACTTTTACTCTGGCCTCATAGCTACTGTCTCAACTCTTACTCTGGCCTCATAGCTACTGTCTTAACTCTTACTCTGGCCTCATAGCTACTGTCTTAACTCTTACTCTGGCCTAATGGTTAAGGTCTTGGACTCTTACTCTGGCCTCATAGATACTGTCTTAACTCTTATTCTGGCCTCATAGCTACTGTCTTAACTCTTACTCGGCCTTATAGCTACTGTCTTACCTCTTACTCTGGCCTCATAGCTACTGTCTTAACTCTTACTCTGGCCTAATAGCTGCTGTCTTAACTCTTACTCTGGCCTAATAGCTACTGTCTTAACTCTTACTCTGGCCTCATAGCTACTGTCTTAACTCTTACTCTGGCCTAATGGTTAAGGTCCTGGACTCTTACTCTGGCCTCATAGCTACTGTCTTAACTCTTACTCTGGCCTACTGGTTAAGGTCTTGGACTCTTACTCTGGCCTAATAGCTACTGTCTTAACTCTTACTCTGGCCTAATAGCTACTGTCTTAACTCTAACTCTTGCCTCATAGCTACTGTCTTAACTCTTACTCTGGCCTAATAGCTACTGTCTTAACTCTTACTCTGGCCTAATGGTTAAGGTCTTGGACTCTTACTCTGGCCTCATAGCTACTATCTTAACTCTTACTCTGGCCTCATAGCTACTGTCTTAACTCTTACTCTGGCCTAATGGTTAAGGTCTTGGACTCTTACTCTGGCCTAATAGCTACGGTCTTAACTCTTACTCTGGCCTAATAGCTACTGTCTTAACTCGTACTCTGGCCTCATAGCTACTGTCTTAACTCTTACTCTGGCCTAATAGCTACTGTCTTAACTCTTACTCTGGCCTAATGGTTAAGGTCTTGGACTCTTACTCTGGCGTCATAGCTACTGTCTTAACTCTTACTCTGGCCTAATAGCTACTGTCTTAACTCTTACTCTGGCCTCATAGCTACTGTCTTAACTCTTACTCTGGCCTAATGGTTAAGGTCTTGGACTCTTACTCTGGCCTCATAGCTACTGTCTTAACTCTTACTCTGGCCTCATGGCTACTGTCTTAACTCTTACTCTGGCCTCATAGCTACTGTCTTAACTCTTACTCTGGCCTAATGGTTAAGGTCTTGGACTCTTACTCTGGCCTCATAGCTACTGTCTTAACTCTTACTCTGGCCTAATGGTTAAGGTCTTGGACTCTTACTCTGGCCTCATAGCTACTGTCTTAACTCTTACTCTGGCCTAATAGCTACTGTCTTAACTCTTACTCTGGCCTCATAGCTACTGTCTTAACTCTTACTCTGGCCTAATAGCTACTGTCTTAATTCTTACTCTGGCCTAATGGTTAAGGTCTTGGACTCTTACTCTGGCCTCATAGCTACTGTCTTAACTCTTAGTCTGGCCTAATGGTTAAGGTCTTGGACTCTTACTCTGGCCTCATAGCTACTGTCTTAACTCTTACACTGGCCTAATGGTTAAGGTCTTGAACTCTTACTCTGGCCTAATAGCTACTGTCTTAACTCTTACTCTGGCCTAATGGTTAAGGTCTTGGACTCTTACTCTGGCCTAATAGCTACTGTCTTAACTCTTACTCTGGCCTCATAGCTACTGTCTTAACTCTTACTCTGGCCTAATGGTTAAGGTCTTGGACTCTTACTCTGGCCTCATAGCTACTGTCTTAACTCTTACTCTGGCCTAATGGTTAAGGTCTTGGACTCTTACTCTGGCCTCATAGCTACTGTCTTAACTCTAACTCTGGCCTAATAGCTACTGTCTTAACTCTTACTCTGGCCTAATGGTTAAGGTCTTGGACTCTTACTCTGGCCTCATAGCTACTGTCTTAACTCTTACTCTGGCCTAATGGTTAAGGTCTTGGACTCTTACTCTGGCCTCATAGCTACTGTCTTAACTCTTACTCTGGCCTCATAGCTACTGTCTTAACTCTTACTCTGGCCTAATGGTTAAGGTCTTGGACTCTTACTCTGGCCTAATAGCTACTGTCTTTACTCTTACTCTGGCCTAATAGCTACTGTCTTAACTCTTACTCTGGCCTCATAGCTACTGTCTTAACTCTTACTCTGGCCTAATAGCTACTGTCTTAACTCTTACTCTGGCCTAATGGTTAAGGTCTTTGACTCTTACTCTGGCCTCATAGCTACTGTCTTAACTCTTACTCTGGCCTAATAGCTACTGTCTTAACTCTTACTCTGGCCTCATAGCTACTGTCTTAACTCTTACTCTGGCCTAATGGTTAAGGTCTTGGACTCTTACTCTGGCCTCATAGCTACTGTCTTAACTCTTACTCTGGCCTAATAGCTACTGTCTTAACTCTTACTCTGGCCTCATAGCTACTGTCTTAACTCTTACTCTGGCATAATAGCTACTTTCTTAACTCTTACTCTCGCCTAATAGCTACTGTCTTAACTCTTACTCTGGCCTCATAGCTACTGTCTTAACTCTTACTCTGGCCTAATAGCTACTGTCTTAACTCTTACACTGGCCTCATAGCTACTGTCTTAACTCATACTCTGGCCTAATAGTTAAGGTCTTGGACTCTTACTCTGGCCTCATAGCTACTGTCTTAACTCTTACTCTGGCCTCATAGCTACTGTCTTAACTCTTACTCTGGCCTAATGGTTAAGGTCTTGGACTCTTACTCTGGCCTCATAGATACTGTCTTAACTCTTATTCTGGCCTCATAGCTACTGTCTTAACTCTTACTCGGCCTTATAGCTACTGTCTTACCTCTTACTCTGGCCTCATAGCTACTGTCTTAACTCTTACTCTGGCCTAATAGCTACTGTCTTAACTCTTACTCTGGCCTCATAGCTACTGTCTTAACTCTTACTCTGGCCTAATAGCTGCTGTCTTAACTCTTACTCTGGCCTAATAGCTACTGTCTTAACTCTTACTCTGGCCTCATAGCTACTGTCTTAACTCTTACTCTGGCCTAATGGTTAAGGTGCTGGACTCTTACTCTGGCCTCATAGCTACTGTCTTAACTCTTACTCTGGCCTACTGGTTAAGGTCTTGGACTCTTACTCTGGCCTAATAGCTACTGTCTTAACTCTTACTCTGGCCTAATAGCTACTGTCTTAACTCTTACTCTTGCCTCATAGCTACTGTCTTAACTCTTACTCTGGCCTAATAGCTACTGTCTTAACTCTTACTCTGGCCTAATGGTTAAGGTCTTGGACTCTTACTCTGGCCTCATAGCTACTATCTTAACTCTTACTCTGGCCTCATAGCTACTGTCTTAACTCTTACTCTGGCCTAATGGTTAAGGTCTTGGACTCTTACTCTGGCCTAATAGCTACGGTCTTAACTCTTACTCTGGCCTAAGAGCTACTGTCTTAACTCGTACTCTGGCCTCATAGCTACTGTCTTAACTCTTACTCTGGCCTAATAGCTACTGTCTTAACTCTTACTCTGGCCTAATGGTTAAGGTCTTGGACTCTTACTCTGGCGTCATAGCTACTGTCTTAACTCTTACTCTGGCCTAATAGCTACTGTCTTAACTCTTACTCTGGCCTCATAGCTACTGTCTTAACTCTTACTCTGGCCTAATGGTTAAGGTCTTGGACTCTTACTCTGGCCTCATAGCTACTGTCTTAACTCTTACTCTGGCCTCATGGCTACTGTCTTAACTCTTACTCTGGCCTCATAGCTACTGTCTTAACTCTTACTCTGGCCTAATGGTTAAGGTCTTGGACTCTTACTCTGGCCTCATAGCTACTGTCTTAACTCTTACACTGGCCTAATGGTTAAGGTCTTGAACTCTTACTCTGGCCTAATAGCTACTGTCTTAACTCTTACTCTGGCCTAATGGTTAAGGTCTTGGACTCTTACTCTGGCCTAATAGCTACTGTCTTAACTCTTACTCTGGCCTCATAGCTACTGTCTTAACTCTTACTCTGGCCTAATGGTTAAGGTCTTGGACTCTTACTCTGGCCTCATAGCTACTGTCTTAACTCTTACTCTGGCCTAATGGTTAAGGTCTTGGACTCTTACTCTGGCCTCATAGCTACTGTATTAACTCTTACTCTGGCCTAATGGTTAATGTCTTGGACTCTTACTCTGGCCTCATAGCTACTGCCTTAACTCTTACTCTGGCCTAATAGCTACTGTCTTAACTCTTACTCTGGCCTAATAGCTACTGTCTTAACTCTTACTCTGGCCTCATAGCTACTGTCTTAACTCTTACTCTGGCCTAATGGTTAAGGTCTTGGACTCTTACTCTGGCCTCATAGCTACTGTCTTAACTCTTACTCTGGCCTCATAACTACTGTCTTAACTCTTACTCTGGCCTAGTAGCTACTGTCTTAACTCTTACTCTGGCCTAATAGCTACTGTCTTAACTCTTACTCTGGCCTCATAGCTACTGTCTTAACTCTTACTGTGGCCTCATAGCTACTGTCTTAACTCTTACTCTGGCCTAATGGTTAAGGTCTTGGACTCTTACTCTGGCCTAATAGCTACTGTCTTAACTCTTACTCTGGCCTAATAGCTACTGTCTTAACTCTTACTCTGGCCTAATAGCTACTGTCTTAACTCTTACTCTGGCCTCATAGCTACTGTCTTAATTCTTACTCTGGCCTAATGGTTAAGGTCTTGGACTCTTACTCTGGCCTCATAGCTACTGTCTTAACTCTTATTCTGGCCTCATAGCTACTGTCTTAACTCTTACTCTGGCCTAATAGCTACTGTCTTAACTCTTACTCTGGCCTAATAGCTACTGTCTTAACTCTTACTCTGGCCTCATAGCTACTGTCTTAACTCTTACTCTGGCCTAATGGTTAAGGTCTTGGACTCTTACTCTGGCCTCATAGCTACTGTCTTAACTCTTACTCTGGCCTCATAACTACTGTCTTAACTCTTACTCTGGCCTAGTAGCTACTGTCTTAACTCTTACTCTGGCCTAATAGCTACTGTCTTAACTCTTACTCTGGCCTCATAGCTACTGTCTTAACTCTTACTGTGGCCTCATAGCTACTGTCTTAACTCTTACTCTGGCCTAATGGTTAAGGTCTTGGACTCTTACTCTGGCCTAATAGCTACTGTCTTAACTCTTACTCTGGCCTAATAGCTACTGTCTTAACTCTTACTCTGGCCTAATAGCTACTGTCTTAACTCTTACTCTGGCCTCATAGCTACTGTCTTAATTCTTACCCTGGCCTAATGGTTAAGGTCTTGGACTCTTACTCTGGCCTCATAGCTACTGTCTTAACTCTTATTCTGGCCTCATAGCTACTGTCTTAACTCTTACTCTGGCCTCATAGCTACTGTCTTAACACTTACTCTGGCCTAATAGCTAATGTCTTAACTCTTACTCTGGCCTCATAGCTACTGTCTTAACTCTTACTCTGGCCTCATAGCTACTGTCTTAACTCTTACTCTGGCCTAATGGTTAAGGTCTTGGACTCTTACTCTGGCCTAATAGCTACTGTCTTAACTCTTACTCTGGCCTAATAGCTACTGTCTTAACTCTTACTCTGGCCTAATAGCTACTGTCTTAACTCTTACCCTGGCCTCATAGCTACTGTCTTAACTCTTACTCTGGCCTCATAGCTACTGTCTTAACTTTTACTCTGGCCTAATGGTTAAGGTCTTGGACTCTTACTCTGGCCTAATGGCTACTGTCTTAACTCTTACTCTGGCCTAATAGCTACTGTCTTAACTCTTACTCTGGCCTAATAGCTACTGTCTTAACTCTTACTCTGGCCTCATAGCTACTGTCTTAATTCTTACTCTGGCCTCATAGCTACTGTCTTAACTCTTACTCTGGCCTAATAGTTAAGGTCTTGGACTCTTACTCTGGCCTAATAGCTACTGTCTTAACTCTTACTCTGGCCTAATGGTTAAGGTCTTGGACTCTTACTCTGGCCTCATAGCTACTGTCTTAACTCTTATTCTGGCCTAATAGCTACTGTCTTAACTCTTACTCTGGCCTCATAGCTACTGTCATAACTCTTACTCTGGCCTAATGGTTAAGGTCTTGGACTCTTACTCTGGCCTCATAGCTACTGTCTTACCTCTTACTCTGGCCTAATAGTTAAGGTCTTGGACTCTTACTCTGGCCTCATAGCTACTGTCTTAACTCTTACTCTGGCCTAATGGTTAAGGTCTTGGACTCTTACTCTGGCCTCATAGCTACTGTCTTAACTCTTACTCTGGCCTAATAGCTACTGTCTTAACTCTTACTCTGGCCTCATAGCTACTGTCTTAACTCTTACTCTGGCCTAATGGTTAAGGTCTTGGACTCTTACTCTGGCCTCATAGCTACTGTCTTAACTCTTACTCTGGCCTAATAGCTACTGTCTTAATTCTTACTCTGGCCTAATGGTTAAGGTCTTGGACTCTTACTCTGGCCTCATAGCTACTGTCTTAACTCTTAGTCTGGCCTAATGGTTAAGGTCTTGGACTCTTACTCTGGCCTCATAGCTACTGTCTTAACTCTTACACTGGCCTAATGGTTAAGGTCTTGAACTCTTACTCTGGCCTAATAGCTACTGTCTTAACTCTTACTCTGGCCTAATGGTTAAGGTCTGGGACTCTTACTCTGGCCTAATAGCTACTGTCTTAACTCTTACTCTGGCCTCATAGCTACTGTCTTAACTCTTACTCTGGCCTAATGGTTAAGGTCTTGGACTCTTACTCTGGCCTCATAGCTACTGTCTTAACTCTTACTCTGGCCTAATGGTTAAGGTCTTGGACTCTTACTCTGGCCTCATAGCTACTGTCTTAACTCTTACTCTGGCCTAATAGCTACTGTCTTAACTCTTACTCTGGCCTAATGGTTAAGGTCTTGGACTCTTACTCTGGCCTCATAGCTACTGTCTTAACTCTTACTCTGGCCTAATGGTTAAGGTCTTGGACTCTTACTCTGGCCTCATAGCTACTGTCTTAACTCTTACTCTGGCCTCATAGCTACTGTCTTAACTCTTACTCTGGCCTAATGGTTAAGGTCTTGGACTCTTACTCTGGCCTAATAGCTACTGTCTTTACTCTTACTCTGGCCTAATAGCTACTGTCTTAACTCTTACTCTGGCCTCATAGCTACTGTCTTAACTCTTACTCTGGCCTAATAGCTACTGTCTTAACTCTTACTCTGGCCTAATGGTTAAGGTCTTGGACTCTTACTCTGGCCTCATAGCTACTGTCTTAACTCTTACTCTGGCCTAATAGCTACTGTCTTAACTCTTACTCTGGCCTCATAGCTACTGTCTTAACTCTTACTCTGGCCTAATGGTTAAGGTCTTGGACTCTTACTCTGGCCTCATAGCTACTGTCTTAACTCTTACTCTGGCCTAATAGCTACTGTCTTAACTCTTACTCTGGCCTCATAGCTACTGTCTTAACTCTTACTCTGGCATAATAGCTACTTTCTTAACTCTTACTCTCGCCTAATAGCTACTGTCTTAACTCTTACTCTGGCCTCATAGCTACTGTCTTAACTCTTACTCTGGCCTAATAGCTACTGTCTTAACTCTTACACTGGCCTCATAGCTACTGTCTTAACTCATACTCTGGCCTAATGGTTAAGGTCTTGGACTTTTACTCTGGCCTCATAGCTACTGTCTTAACTCTTACTCTGGCCTCATAGCTACTGTCTTAACTCTTACTCTGGCCTCATAGCTACTGTCTTAACTCTTACTCTGGCCTAATGGTTAAGGTCTTGGACTCTTACTCTGGCCTCATAGATACTGTCTTAACTCTTATTCTGGCCTCATAGCTACTGTCTTAACTCTTACTCGGCCTTATAGCTACTGTCTTACCTCTTACTCTGGCCTCATAGCTACTGTCTTAACTCTTACTCTGGCCTAATAGCTACTGTCTTAACTCTTACTCTGGCCTCATAGCTACTGTCTTAACTCTTACTCTGGCCTAATAGCTGCTGTCTTAACTCTTACTCTGGCCTAATAGCTACTGTCTTAACTCTTACTCTGGCCTCATAGCTACTGTCTTAACTCTTACTCTGGCCTAATGGTTAAGGTCCTGGACTCTTACTCTGGCCTCATAGCTACTGTCTTAACTCTTACTCTGGCCTACTGGTTAAGGTCTTGGACTCTTACTCTGGCCTAATAGCTACTGTCTTAACTCTTACTCTGGCCTAATAGCTACTGTCTTAACTCTTACTCTTGCCTCATAGCTACTGTCTTAACTCTTACTCTGGCCTAATAGCTACTGTCTTAACTCTTACTCTGGCCTAATGGTTAAGGTCTTGGACTCTTACTCTGGCCTCATAGCTACTATCTTAACTCTTACTCTGGCCTCATAGCTACTGTCTTAACTCTTACTCTGGCCTAATGGTTAAGGTCTTGGACTCTTACTCTGGCCTAATAGCTACGGTCTTAACTCTTACTCTGGCCTAATAGCTACTGTCTTAACTCGTACTCTGGCCTCATAGCTACTGTCTTAACTCTTACTCTGGCCTAATAGCTACTGTCTTAACTCTTACTCTGGCCTAATGGTTAAGGTCTTGGACTCTTACTCTGGCGTCATAGCTACTGTCTTAACTCTTACTCTGGCCTAATAGCTACTGTCTTAACTCTTACTCTGGCCTCATAGCTACTGTCTTAACTCTTACTCTGGCCTAATGGTTAAGGTCTTGGACTCTTACTCTGGCCTCATAGCTACTGTCTTAACTCTTACTCTGGCCTCATGGCTACTGTCTTAACTCTTACTCTGGCCTCATAGCTACTGTCTTAACTCTTACTCTGGCCTAATGGTTAAGGTCTTGGACTCTTACTCTGGCCTCATAGCTACTGTCTTAACTCTTACTCTGGCCTCATCGCTACTGTCTTAACTCTTACTCGGCCTTATAGCTACTGTCTTACCTCTTACTCTGGCCTCATAGCTACTGTCTTAACTCTTACTCTGGCCTAATAGCTACTGTCTTAACTCTTACTCTGGCCTCATAGCTACTGACTTAACTCTTACTCTGGCCAAATAGCTGCTGTCTTAACTCTTACACTGGCCTCATAGCTACTGTCTTAACTCTTACTCTGGCCTAATGGTTAAGGTCCTGGACTCTTACTCTGGCCTCATAGCTACTGTCTTAACTCTTACTCTGGCCTAAGTGTTAAGGTCTTGGACTCTTACTCTGGCCTAATAGCTACTGTCTTAACTCTTACTCTGGCCTAATAGCTACTGTCTTAACTCTTACTCTTGCCTCATAGCTACTGTCTGAACTCTTACTCTGGCCTAATAGCTACTGTCTTAACTCTTACTCTGGCCTAATGGTTAAGGTCTTGGACTCTTACTCTGGCCTCATAGCTACTATCTTAACCCTTACTCTGGCCTCATAGCTACTGTCTTAACTCTTACTCTGGCCTAATAGCTACTGTCTTAACTCTTACTCTGGCCTCATAGCTACTGTCTTAACTCTTACTCTGGCCTAATGGTTAAGGTCTTGGACTCTTACTCTGGCCTCATAGCTACTATCTTAACTCTTACTCTGGCCTCATAGCTACTGTCTTAACTCTTACTCTGGCCTCATAGCTACTGTCTTAACTCTTACTCTGGCCTAATAGCTACTGTCTTAACTCTTACTCTGGCCTATTAGCTACTGTCTTAACTCTTCTCTGGCCTAATAGCTACTGTCTTAACTCTTACTCAGGCCTCATAGCTACTGTCTCAACTCTTACTGTGGCCTCATAGCTACTGTCTTAACTCTCACTCTGGCCTAATGGTTAAGGTCTTGGACTCTTACTCTGGCCTCGTAGCTACTGTCTTAACTCTTACACTGGCCTCATAGCTACTGTCTTAACTCTTACTCTGGCCTAATGGTTAAGGTCTTCGACTCTTACTCTGGCCTAATAGCTACTGTCTTAACTCTTACTCTGGCCTAATAGCTACTGTATTAACCCTTACTCTGGCCTAATAGCTACTGTCTTAACTCTTATTCTGGCCTAATAGCTACTGTCTTAACTCTTACTCTGGCCTCATAGCTACTGTCATAACTCTTACTCTGGCCTAATGGTTAAGGTCTTGGACTCTTACTCTGGCCTCATAGCTACTGTCTTACCTCTTACTCTGGCCTAATAGTTAAGGTCTTGGACTCTTACTCTGGCCTCATAGCTACTGTCTTAACTCTTACTCTGGCCTAATGGTTAAGGTCTTGGACTCTTACTCTGGCCTCATAGCTACTGTCTTAACTCTTACTCTGGCCTAATAGCTACTGTCTTAACTCTTACTCTGGCCTCATAGCTACTGTCTTAAACTCTTACTCTGGCCTAATAGCTACTGTCTTAATTCTTACTCTGGCCTAATGGTTAAGGTCTTGGACTCTTACTCTGGCCTCATAGCTACTGTCTTAACTCTTAGTCTGGCCTAATGGTTAAGGTCTTGGACTCTTACTCTGGCCTCATAGCTACTGTCTTAACTCTTACACTGGCCTAATGGTTAAGGTCTTGAACTCTTACTCTGGCCTAATAGCTACTGTCTTAACTCTTACTCTGGCCTAATGGTTAAGGTCTTGGACTCTTACTCTGGCCTAATAGCTACTGTCTTAACTCTTACTCTGGCCTCATAGCTACTGTCTTAACTCTTACTCTGGCCTAATGGTTAAGGTCTTGGACTCTTACTCTGGCCTCATAGCTACTGTCTTAACTCTTACTCTGGCCTAATGGTTAAGGTCTTGGACTCTTACTCTGGCCTCATAGCTACTGTCTTAACTCTAACTCTGGCCTAATAGCTACTGTCTTAACTCTTACTCTGGCCTAATGGTTAAGGTCTTGGACTCTTACTCTGGCCTCATAGCTACTGTCTTAACTCTTACTCTGGCCTAATGGTTAAGGTCTTGGACTCTTACTCTGGCCTCATAGCTACTGTCTTAACTCTTACTCTGGCCTCATAGCTACTGTCTTAACTCTTACTCTGGCCTAATGGTTAAGGTTTTGGACTCTTACTCTGGCCTAATAGCTACTGTCTTTACTCTTACTCTGGCCTAATAGCTACTGTCTTAACTCTTACTCTGGCCTCATAGCTACTGTCTTAACTCTTACTCTGGCCTAATAGCTACTGTCTTAATTCTTACTCTGGCCTAATGGTTAAGGTCTTGGACTCTTACTCTGGCCTCATAGCTACTGTCTTAACTCTTACTCTGGCCTAATAGCTACTGTCTTAACTCTTACTCTGGCCTCATAGCTACTGTCTTAACTCTTACTCTGGCCTAATGGTTAAGGTCTTGTACTCTTACTCTGGCCTCATAGCTACTGTCTTAACTCTTACTCTGGCCTAATAGCTACTGTCTTAACTCTTACTCTGGCCTCATAGCTACTGTCTTAACTCTTACTCTGGCATAATAGCTACTTTCTTAACTCTTACTCTCGCCTAATAGCTACTGTCTTAACTCTTACTCTGGCCTCATAGCTACTGTCTTAACTCTTACTCTGGCCTAATAGCTACTGTCTTAACTCTTACACTGGCCTCATAGCTACTGTCTTAACTCATACTCTGGCCTAATGGTTAAGGTCTTGGACTCTTACTCTGGCCTCATAGCTACTGTCTTAACTCTTACTCTGGCCTCATAGCTACTGTCTTAACTCTTACTCTGGCCTCATAGCTACTGTCTTAACTCTTACTCTGGCCTAATGGTTAAGGTCTTGGACTCTTACTCTGGCCTCATAGATACTGTCTTAACTCTTATTCTGGCCTCATAGCTACTGTCTTAACTCTTACTCGGCCTTATAGCTACTGTCTTACCTCTTACTCTGGCCTCATAGCTACTGTCTTAACTCTTACTCTGGCCTAATAGCTACTGTCTTAACTCTTACTCTGGCCTCATAGCTACTGTCTTAACTCTTACTCTGGCCTAATAGCTGCTGTCTTAACTCTTACTCTGGCCTAATAGCTACTGTCTTAACTCTTACTCTGGCCTCATAGCTACTGTCTTAACTCTTACTCTGGCCTAATGGTTAAGGTCCTGGACTCTTACTCTGGCCTCATAGCTACTGTCTTAACTCTTACTCTGGCCTACTGGTTAAGGTCTTGGACTCTTACTCTGGCCTAATAGCTACTGTCTTAACTCTTACTCTGGCCTAATAGCTACTGTCTTAACTCTTACTCTTGCCTCATAGCTACTGTCTTAACTCTTACTCTGGCCTAATAGCTACTGTCTTAACTCTTACTCTGGCCTAATGGTTAAGGTCTTGGACTCTTACTCTGGCCTCATAGCTACTATCTTAACTCTTACTCTGGCCTCATAGCTACTGTCTTAACTCTTACTCTGGCCTAATGGTTAAGGTCTTGGACTCTTACTCTGGCCTAATAGCTACGGTCTTAACTCTTACTCTGGCCTAATAGCTACTGTCTTAACTCGTACTCTGGCCTCATAGCTACTGTCTTAACTCTTACTCTGGCCTAATAGCTACTGTCTTAACTCTTACTCTGGCCTAATGGTTAAGGTCTTGGACTCTTACTCTGGTGTCATAGCTACTGTCTTAACTCTTACTCTGGCCTAATAGCTACTGTCTTAACTCTTACTCTGGCCTCATAGCTACTGTCTTAACTCTTACTCTGGCCTAATGGTTAAGGTCTTGGACTCTTACTCTGGCCTCATAGCTACTGTCTTAACTCTTACTCTGGCCTCATAGCTACTGTCTTAACTCTTACTCTGGCCTAATGGTTAACGTCTTGGACTCTTACTCTGGCCTCATAGCTAGTGTCTTAACTCTTACTCTGGCCTCATCGCTACTGTCTTAACTCTTACTCGGCCTTATAGCTACTGTCTTACCTCTTACTCTGGCCTCATAGCTACTGTCTTAACTCTTACTCTGGCCTAATAGCTACTGTCTTAACTCTTACTCTGGCCTCATAGCTACTGTCTTAACTCTTACTCTGGCCTAATAGCTGCTGTCTTAACTCTTACTCTGGCCTAATAGTTACTGTCTTAACTCTTACTCTGGCCTCATAGCTACTGTCTTAACTCTTACTCTGGCCTAATGGTTAAGGTCCTGGACTCTTACTCTGGCCTCATAGCTACTTTCTTAACTCTTACTCTGGCCTAAGTGTTAAGGTCTTGGACTCTTACTCTGGCCTAATAGCTACTGTCTTAACTCTTACTCTGGCCTAATAGCTACTGTCTTAACTCTTACTCTTGCCTCATAGCTACTTTCTGAACTCTTACTCTGGCCTAATAGCTACTGTCTTAACTCTTACTCTGGCCTAATGGTTAAGGTCTTGGACTCTTACTCTGGCCTCATAGCTACTATCTTAACCCTTACTCTGGCCTCATAGCTACTGTCTTAACTCTTACTCTGGCCTAATAGCTACTGTCTTAACTCTTACTCTGGCCTCATAGCTACTGTCTTAACTCTTACTCTGGCCTAATGGTTAAGGTCTTGGACTCTTACTCTGGCCTCATAGCTACTATCTTAACTCTTACTCTGGCCTCATAGCTACTGTCTTAACTCTTACTCTGGCCTAATAGCTACTGTCTTAACTCTTACTCTGGCCTATTAGCTACTGTCTTAACTCTTACTCTGGCCTAATAGCTACTGTCTTAACTCTTACTCAGGCCTCATAGCTACTGTCTCAACTCTTACTGTGGCCTCATAGCTACTGTCTTAACTCTCACTCTGGCCTAATGGTTAAGGTCTTGGACTCTTACTCTGGCCTCGTAGCTACTGTCTTAACTCTTACACTGGCCTCATAGCTACTGTCTTAACTCTTACTCTGGCCTAATGGTTAAGGTCTTGGACTCTTACTCTGGCCTAATAGCTACTGTCTTAACTCTTACTCTGGCCTAATAGCTACTGTATTAACCCTTACTCTGGCCTAATAGCTACTGTCTTAACTCTTACTCTGGCCTCATAGCTACTGTCTTAACTCTTACTCTGGCCTCATAGCTACTGTCTTAACTCTTACTCTGGCCTAATGGTTAAGGTCTTGGACTCTTACTCTGGCCTAATAGCTACTGTCTTAACTCTTACTCTGGCCTAATAGCTACTGTCTTAACTCTTACTCTGGGCTAATAGCTACTGTCTTAACTCTTACTCTGGCCTCATAGCTACTGTCTTAATTCTTACTCTGGCCTCATAGCTACTGTCTTAACTCTTACTCTGGCCTAATAGTTAAGGTCTTGGACTCTTACTCTGGCCTAATAGCTACTGTCTAAACTCTTACTCTGGCCTAATGGTTAAGGTCTTGGACTCTTACTCTGGCCTCATAGCTACTGTCTTAACTCTTATTCTGGCCTAATAGCTACTGTCTTAAATCTTACTCTGGCCTCATAGCTACTGTCTTAACTCTTACTCTGGCCTAATAGTTAAGGTATTGGACTCTTACTCTGGCCTCATAGCTACTGTCTTAACTCTTACTCTGGCCAAATGGTTAAGGTCTTGGACTCTTACTCTGGCCTCATAGCTACTGTCTTAACTCTTACTCTGGCCTAATAGCTACTGTCTTAACTCTTACTCTGGCCTCATAGCTACTGTCTTAACTCTTACTCTGGCCTAATGGTTAAGGTCTTGGACTCTTACTCTGGCCTAATAGCTACTGTCTTAACTCTTACTCTGGCCTAATAGCTACTGTATTAACCCTTACTCTGGCCTAATAGCTACTGTCTTAACTCTTACTCTGGCCTCATAGCTACTGTCTTAACTCTTACTCTGGCCTCATAGCTACTGTCTTAACTCTTACTCTGGCCTAATGGTTAAGGTCTTGGACTCTTACTATGGCCTAATAGCTACTGTCTTAACTCTTACTCTGGCCTAATAGCTACTGTCTTAACTCTTACTCTGGGCTAATAGCTACTGTCTTAACTCTTACTCTGGCCTCATAGCTACTGTCTTAATTCTTACTCTGGCCTCATAGCTACTGTCTTAACTCTTACTCTGGCCTAATAGTTAAGGTCTTGGACTCTTACTCTGGCCTAATAGCTACTGTCTTAACTCTTACTCTGGCCTAATGGTTAAGGTCTTGGACTCTTACTCTGGCCTAATAGCTACTGTCTTAACTCTTACTCTGGCCTCATAGCTACTGTTTTAACTCTTACTCTGGCCTAATGGTTAAGGTCTTGGACTCTTACTCTGGCCTCATACCTACTGTCTTAACTCTAACTCTGGCCTAATAGCTACTGTCTTAACTCTTACTCTGGCCTAATGGTTAAGGTCTTGGACTCTTACTCTGGCCTCATAGCTACTGTCTTAACTCTTACTCTGGCCTAATGGTTAAGGTCTTGGACTCTTACTCTGGCCTCATAGCTACTGTCTTAACTCTTACTCTGGCCTCATAGCTACTGTCTCAACTCTTACTCTGGCCTAATGGTTAAGGTCTTGGACTCTTACTCTGGCCTAATAGCTACTGTCTTTACTCTTACTCTGGCCTAATAGCTACTGTCGTAACTCTTACTCTGGCCTCATAGCTACTGTCTTAACTCTTACTCTGGCCTAATAGCTACTGTCTTAACTCTTACTCTGGCCTAATGGTTAAGGTCTTGGACTCTTACTCTGGCCTCATAGCTACTGTCTTAACTCTTACTCTGGCCTAATAGCTACTGTCTTAACTCTTACTCTGGCCTCATAGCTACTGTCTTAACTCTTACTCTGGCCTAATGGTTAAGGTCTTGGACTCTTACTCTGGCCTCATAGCTACTGTCTTAACTCTTACTCTGGCCTAAGAGCTACTGTCTTAACTCTTACTCTGGCCTCATAGCTACTGTCTTAACTCTTACTCTGGCATAATAGCTACTTTCTTAACTCTTACTCTCGCCTAATAGCTACTGTCTTAACTCTTACTCTGGCCTCATAGCTACTGTCTTAACTCTTACTCTGGCCTAATAGCTACTGTCTTAACTCTTACACTGGCCTCATAGCTACTGTCTTAACTCATACTCTGGCCTAATGGTTAAGGTCTTGGACTCTTACTCTGGCCTCATAGCTATTGTCTTAACTCTTACTCTGGCCTCATAGCTACTGTCTTAACTCTTACTCTGGCCTCATAGCTACTGTCTTAACTCTTACTCTGGCCTAATGGTTAAGGTCTTGGACTCTTACTCTGGCCTCATAGCTACTGTCTTAACTCTTATTCTGGCCTCATAGCTACTGTCTTAACTCTTACTCGGCCTTATAGCTACTGTCTTACCTCTTACTCTGGCGTCATAGCTACTGTCTTAACTCTTACTCTGGCCTAATAGCTACTGTCTTAACTCTTACTCTGGCCTCATAGCTACTGTCATAACTCTTACTCTGGCCTAATAGCTGCTGTCTTAACTCTTACTCTGGCCTAATAGCTACTGTCTTAACTCTTACTCTGGCCTCATAGCTACTGTCTTAACTCTTACTCTGGCCTAATGGTTAAGGTCCTGGACTCTTACTCTGGCCTCATAGCTACTGTCTTAACTCTTACTCTGGCCTACTGGTTAAGGTCTTGGACTCTTACTCTGGCCTAATAGCTACTGTCTTAACTCTTACTCTGGCCTAATAGCTACTGTCTTAACTCTTACTCTTGCCTCATAGCTACTGTCTTAACTCTTACTCTGGCCTAATAGCTACTGTCTTAACTCTTACTCTGGCCTAATGGTTAAGGTCTTGGACTCTTACTCTGGCCTCATAGCTACTATCTTAACTCTTACTCTGGCCTCATAGCTACTGTCTTAACTCTTACTCTGGCCTAATGGTTAAGGTCTTGGACTCTTACTCTGGCCTAATAGCTACGGTCTTAACTCTTACTCTGGCCTAATAGCTACTGTCTTAACTCGTACTCTGTCCTCATAGCTACTGTCTTAACTCTTACTCTGGCCTAATAGCTACTGTCTTAACTCTTACTCTGGCCTAATGGTTAAGGTCTTGGACTCTTACTCTGGCGTCATAGCTACTGTCTTAACTCTTACTCTGGCCTAATAGCTACTGTCTTAACTCTTACTCTGGCCTCATAGCTACTGTCTTAACTCTTACTCTGGCCTAATGGTTAAGGTCTTGGACTCTTACTCTGGCCTCATAGCTACTGTCTTAACTCTTACTCTGGCCTCATAGCTACTGTCTTAACTCTTACTCTGGCCTAATGGTTAAGGTCTTGGACTCTTACTCTGGCCTCATAGCTAGTGTCTTAACTCTTACTCTGGCCTCATCGCTACTGTCTTAACTCTTACTCGGCCTTATAGCTACTGTCTTACCTCTTACTCTGGCCTCATAGCTACTGTCTTAACTCTTACTCTGGCCTCATAGCTACTGTCTTAACTCTTACACTGGCCTCATCGCTACTGTCTTAACTCTTACTCGGCCTTATAGCTACTGTCTTACCTCTTACTCTGGCCTCATAGCTACTGTCTTAACTCTTACTCTGGCCTAATAGCTACTGTCTTAACTCTTACTCTGGCCTCATAGCTACTGACTTAACTCTTACTCTGGCCAAATAGCTGCTGTCTTAACTCTTACTCTGGCCTCATAGCTACTGTCTTAACTCTTACTCTGGCCTAATGGTTAAGGTCCTGGACTCTTACTCTGGCCTCATAGCTACTGTCTTAACTCTTACTCTGGCCTAAGTGTTAAGGTCTTGGACTCTTACTCTGGCCTAATAGCTACTGTCTTAACTCTTACTCTGGCCTAATAGCTACTGTCTTAACTCTTACTCTTGCCTCATAGCTACTGTCTGAACTCTTACTCTGGCCTAATAGCTACTGTCTTAACTCTTACTCTGGCCTAATGGTTAAGGTCTTGGACTCTTACTCTGGCCTCATAGCTACTATCTTAACCCTTACTCTGGCCTCATAGCTACTGTCTTAACTCTTACTCTGGCCTAATAGCTACTGTCTTAACTCTTACTCTGGCCTCATAGCTACTGTCTTAACTCTTACTCTGGCCTAATGGTTAAGGTCTTGGACTCTTACTCTGGCCTCATAGCTACTATCTTAACTCTTACTCTGGCCTCATAGCTACTGTCTTAACTCTTACTCTGGCCTCATAGCTACTGTCTTAACTCTTACTCTGGCCTAATAGCTACTGTCTTAACTCTTACTCTGGCCTATTAGCTACTGTCTTAACTCTTCTCTGGCCTAATAGCTACTGTCTTAACTCTTACTCAGGCCTCATAGCTACTGTCTCAACTCTTACTGTGGCCTCATAGCTACTGTCTTAACTCTCACTCTGGCCTAATGGTTAAGGTCTTGGACTCTTACTCTGGCCTCGTAGCTACTGTCTTAACTCTTACACTGGCCTCATAGCTACTGTCTTAACTCTTACTCTGGCCTAATGGTTAAGGTCTTCGACTCTTACTCTGGCCTAATAGCTACTGTCTTAACTCTTACTCTGGCCTAATAGCTACTGTATTAACCCTTACTCTGGCCTAATAGCTACTGTCTTAACTCTTATTCTGGCCTAATAGCTACTGTCTTAACTCTTACTCTGGCCTCATAGCTACTGTCATAACTCTTACTCTGGCCTAATGGTTAAGGTCTTGGACTCTTACTCTGGCCTCATAGCTACTGTCTTACCTCTTACTCTGGCCTAATAGTTAAGGTCTTGGACTCTTACTCTGGCCTCATAGCTACTGTCTTAACTCTTACTCTGGCCTAATGGTTAAGGTCTTGGACTCTTACTCTGGCCTCATAGCTACTGTCTTAACTCTTTCTCTGGCCTAATAGCTACTGTCTTAACTCTTACTCTGGCCTCATAGCTACTGTCTTAAACTCTTACTCTGGCCTAATAGCTACTGTCTTAATTCTTACTCTGGCCTAATGGTTAAGGTCTTGGACTCTTACTCTGGCCTCATAGCTACTGTCTTAACTCTTAGTCTGGCCTAATGGTTAAGGTCTTGGACTCTTACTCTGGCCTCATAGCTACTGTCTTAACTCTTACACTGGCCTAATGGTTAAGGTCTTGAACTCTTACTCTGGCCTAATAGCTACTGTCTTAACTCTTACTCTGGCCTAATGGTTAAGGTCTTGGACTCTTACTCTGGCCTAATAGCTACTGTCTTAACTCTTACTCTGGCCTCATAGCTACTGTCTTAACTCTTACTCTGGCCTAATGGTTAAGGTCTTGGACTCTTACTCTGGCCTCATAGCTACTGTCTTAACTCTTACTCTGGCCTAATGGTTAAGGTCTTGGACTCTTACTCTGGCCTCATAGCTACTGTCTTAACTCTAACTCTGGCCTAATAGCTACTGTCTTAACTCTTACTCTGGCCTAATGGTTAAGGTCTTGGACTCTTACTCTGGCCTCATAGCTACTGTCTTAACTCTTACTCTGGCCTAATGGTTAAGGTCTTGGACTCTTACTCTGGCCTCATAGCTACTGTCTTAACTCTTACTCTGGCCTCATAGCTACTGTCTTAACTCTTACTCTGGCCTAATGGTTAAGGTTTTGGACTCTTACTCTGGCCTAATAGCTACTGTCTTTACTCTTACTCTGGCCTAATAGCTACTGTCTTAACTCTTACTCTGGCCTCATAGCTACTGTCTTAACTCTTACTCTGGCCTAATAGCTACTGTCTTAATTCTTACTCTGGCCTAATGGTTAAGGTCTTGGACTCTTACTCTGGCCTCATAGCTACTGTCTTAACTCTTACTCTGGCCTAATAGCTACTGTCTTAACTCTTACTCTGGCCTCATAGCTACTGTCTTAACTCTTACTCTGGCCTAATGGTTAAGGTCTTGGACTCTTACTCTGGCCTCATAGCTACTGTCTTAACTCTTACTCTGGCCTAATAGCTACTGTCTTAACTCTTACTCTGGCCTCATAGCTACTGTCTTAACTCTTACTCTGGCATAATAGCTACTTTCTTAACTCTTACTCTCGCCTAATAGCTACTGTCTTAACTCTTACTCTGGCCTCATAGCTACTGTCTTAACTCTTACTCTGGCCTAATAGCTACTGTCTTAACTCTTACACTGGCCTCATAGCTACTGTCTTAACTCATACTCTGGCCTAATGGTTAAGGTCTTGGACTCTTACTCTGGCCTCATAGCTACTGTCTTAACTCTTACTCTGGCCTCATAGCTACTGTCTTAACTCTTACTCTGGCCTCATAGCTACTGTCTTAACTCTTACTCTGGCCTAATGGTTAAGGTCTTGGACTCTTACTCTGGCCTCATAGATACTGTCTTAACTCTTATTCTGGCCTCATAGCTACTGTCTTAACTCTTACTCGGCCTTATAGCTACTGTCTTACCTCTTACTCTGGCCTCATAGCTACTGTCTTAACTCTTACTCTGGCCTAATAGCTACTGTCTTAACTCTTACTCTGGCCTCATAGCTACTGTCTTAACTCTTACTCTGGCCTAATAGCTGCTGTCTTAACTCTTACTCTGGCCTAATAGCTACTGTCTTAACTCTTACTCTGGCCTCATAGCTACTGTCTTAACTCTTACTCTGGCCTAATGGTTAAGGTCCTGGACTCTTACTCTGGCCTCATAGCTACTGTCTTAACTCTTACTCTGGCCTACTGGTTAAGGTCTTGGACTCTTACTCTGGCCTAATAGCTACTGTCTTAACTCTTACTCTGGCCTAATAGCTACTGTCTTAACTCTTACTCTTGCCTCATAGCTACTGTCTTAACTCTTACTCTGGCCTAATAGCTACTGTCTTAACTCTTACTCTGGCCTAATGGTTAAGGTCTTGGACTCTTACTCTGGCCTCATAGCTACTATCTTAACTCTTACTCTGGCCTCATAGCTACTGTCTTAACTCTTACTCTGGCCTAATGGTTAAGGTCTTGGACTCTTACTCTGGCCTAATAGCTACGGTCTTAACTCTTACTCTGGCCTAATAGCTACTGTCTTAACTCGTACTCTGGCCTCATAGCTACTGTCTTAACTCTTACTCTGGCCTAATAGCTACTGTCTTAACTCTTACTCTGGCCTAATGGTTAAGGTCTTGGACTCTTACTCTGGTGTCATAGCTACTGTCTTAACTCTTACTCTGGCCTAATAGCTACTGTCTTAACTCTTACTCTGGCCTCATAGCTACTGTCTTAACTCTTACTCTGGCCTAATGGTTAAGGTCTTGGACTCTTACTCTGGCCTCATAGCTACTGTCTTAACTCTTACTCTGGCCTCATAGCTACTGTCTTAACTCTTACTCTGGCCTAATGGTTAACGTCTTGGACTCTTACTCTGGCCTCATAGCTAGTGTCTTAACTCTTACTCTGGCCTCATCGCTACTGTCTTAACTCTTACTCGGCCTTATAGCTACTGTCTTACCTCTTACTCTGGCCTCATAGCTACTGTCTTAACTCTTACTCTGGCCTAATAGCTACTGTCTTAACTCTTACTCTGGCCTCATAGCTACTGTCTTAACTCTTACTCTGGCCTAATAGCTGCTGTCTTAACTCTTACTCTGGCCTAATAGTTACTGTCTTAACTCTTACTCTGGCCTCATAGCTACTGTCTTAACTCTTACTCTGGCCTAATGGTTAAGGTCCTGGACTCTTACTCTGGCCTCATAGCTACTTTCTTAACTCTTACTCTGGCCTAAGTGTTAAGGTCTTGGACTCTTACTCTGGCCTAATAGCTACTGTCTTAACTCTTACTCTGGCCTAATAGCTACTGTCTTAACTCTTACTCTTGCCTCATAGCTACTGTCTTAACTCTTACTCTGGCCTCATAGCTACTGTCTTAACTCTTACTCTGGCCTAATGGTTAAGGTCTTGGACTCTTACTCTGGCCTCATAGCTACTATCTTAACTCTTACTCTGGCCTCATAGCTACTGTCTTAACTCTTACTCTGGCCTAATAGCTACTGTCTTAACTCTTACTCTGGCCTATTAGCTACTGTCTTAACTCTTACTCTGGCCTAATAGCTACTGTCTTAACTCTTACTCAGGCCTCATAGCTACTGTCTCAACTCTTACTGTGGCCTCATAGCTACTGTCTTAACTCTCACTCTGGCCTAATGGTTAAGGTCTTGGACTCTTACTCTGGCCTCGTAGCTACTGTCTTAACTCTTACACTGGCCTCATAGCTACTGTCTTAACTCTTACTCTGGCCTAATGGTTAAGGTCTTGGACTCTTACTCTGGCCTAATAGCTACTGTCTTAACTCTTACTCTGGCCTAATAGCTACTGTATTAACCCTTACTCTGGCCTAATAGCTACTGTCTTAACTCTTACTCTGGCCTCATAGCTACTGTCTTAACTCTTACTCTGGCCTCATAGCTACTGTCTTAACTCTTACTCTGGCCTAATGGTTAAGGTCTTGGACTCTTACTCTGGCCTAATAGCTACTGTCTTAACTCTTACTCTGGCCTAATAGCTACTGTCTTAACTCTTACTCTGGGCTAATAGCTACTGTCTTAACTCTTACTCTGGCCTCATAGCTACTGTCTTAATTCTTACTCTGGCCTCATAGCTACTGTCTTAACTCTTACTCTGGCCTAATAGTTAAGGTCTTGGACTCTTACTCTGGCCTAATAGCTACTGTCTAAACTCTTACTCTGGCCTAATGGTTAAGGTCTTGGACTCTTACTCTGGCCTCATAGCTACTGTCTTAACTCTTATTCTGGCCTAATAGCTACTGTCTTAAATCTTACTCTGGCCTCATAGCTACTGTCTTAACTCTTACTCTGGCCTAATAGTTAAGGTATTGGACTCTTACTCTGGCCTCATAGCTACTGTCTTAACTCTTACTCTGGCCAAATGGTTAAGGTCTTGGACTCTTACTCTGGCCTCATAGCTACTGTCTTAACTCTTACTCTGGCCTAATAGCTACTGTCTTAACTCTTACTCTGGCCTCATAGCTACTGTCTTAACTCTTACTCTGGCCTAATGGTTAAGGTCTTGGACTCTTACTCTGGCCTAATAGCTACTGTCTTAACTCTCACTCTGGCCTAATAGCTACTGTATTAACCCTTACTCTGGCCTAATAGCTACTGTCTTAACTCTTACTCTGGCCTCATAGCTACTGTCTTAACTCTTACTCTGGCCTCATAGCTACTGTCTTAACTCTTACTCTGGCCTAATGGTTAAGGTCTTGGACTCTTACTATGGCCTAATAGCTACTGTCTTAACTCTTACTCTGGCCTAATAGCTACTGTCTTAACTCTTACTCTGGGCTAATAGCTACTGTCTTAACTCTTACTCTGGCCTCATAGCTACTGTCTTAATTCTTACTCTGGCCTCATAGCTACTGTCTTAACTCTTACTCTGGCCTAATAGTTAAGGTCTTGGACTCTTACTCTGGCCTAATAGCTACTGTCTTAACTCTTACTCTGGCCTAATGGTTAAGGTCTTGGACTCTTACTCTGGCCTAATAGCTACTGTCTTAACTCTTACTCTGGCCTCATAGCTACTGTCTTAACTCTTACTCTGGCCTAATGGTTAAGGTCTTGGACTCTTACTCTGGCCTCATACCTACTGTCTTAACTCTAACTCTGGCCTAATAGCTACTGTCTTAACTCTTACTCTGGCCTAATGGTTAAGGTCTTGGACTCTTACTCTGGCCTCATAGCTACTGTCTTAACTCTTACTCTGGCCTAATGGTTAAGGTCTTGGACTCTTACTCTGGCCTCATAGCTACTGTCTTAACTCTTACTCTGGCCTCATAGCTACTGTCTCAACTCTTACTCTGGCCTAATGGTTAAGGTCTTGGACTCTTACTCTGGCCTAATAGCTACTGTCTTTACTCTTACTCTGGCCTAATAGCTACTGTCTTAACTCTTACTCTGGCCTCATAGCTACTGTCTTAACTCTTACTCTGGCCTAATAGCTACTGTCTTAACTCTTACTCTGGCCTAATGGTTAAGGTCTTGGACTCTTACTCTGGCCTCATAGCTACAGTCTTAACTCTTACTCTGGCCTAATAGCTACTGTCTTAACTCTTACTCTGGCCTCATAGCTACTGTCTTAACTCTTACTCTGGCCTAATGGTTAAGGTCTTGGACTCTTACTCTGGCCTCATAGCTACTGTCTTAACTCTTACTCTGGCCTAAGAGCTACTGTCTTAACTCTTACTCTGGCCTCATAGCTACTGTCTTAACTCTTACTCTGGCATAATAGCTACTTTCTTAACTCTTACTCTCGCCTAATAGCTACTGTCTTAACTCTTACTCTGGCCTCATAGCTACTGTCTTAACTCTTACTCTGGCCTAATAGCTACTGTCTTAACTCTTACACTGGCCTCATAGCTACTGTCTTAACTCATACTCTGGCCTAATGGTTAAGGTCTTGGACTCTTACTCTGGCCTCATAGCTATTGTCTTAACTCTTACTCTGGCCTCATAGCTACTGTCTTAACTCTTACTCTGGCCTCATAGCTACTGTCTTAACTCTTACTCTGGCCTAATGGTTAAGGTCTTGGACTCTTACTCTGGCCTCATAGCTACTGTCTTAACTCTTATTCTGGCCTCATAGCTACTGTCTTAACTCTTACTCGGCCTTATAGCTACTGTCTTACCTCTTACTCTGGCGTCATAGCTACTGTCTTAACTCTTACTCTGGCCTAATAGCTACTGTCTTAACTCTTACTCTGGCCTCATAGCTACTGTCATAACTCTTACTCTGGCCTAATAGCTGCTGTCTTAACTCTTACTCTGGCCTAATAGCTACTGTCTTAACTCTTACTCTGGCCTCATAGCTACTGTCTTAACTCTTACTCTGGCCTAATGGTTAAGGTCCTGGACTCTTACTCTGGCCTCATAGCTACTGTCTTAACTCTTACTCTGGCCTACTGGTTAAGGTCTTGGACTCTTACTCTGGCCTAATAGCTACTGTCTTAACTGTTACTCTGGCCTAATAGCTACTGTCTTAACTCTTACTCTTGCCTCATAGCTACTGTCTTAACTCTTACTCTGGCCTAATAGCTACTGTCTTAACTCTTACTCTGGCCTAATGGTTAAGGTCTTGGACTCTTACTCTGGCCTCATAGCTACTATCTTAACTCTTACTCTGGCCTCATAGCTACTGTCTTAACTCTTACTCTGGCCTAATGGTTAAGGTCTTGGACTCTTACTCTGGCCTAATAGCTACGGTCTTAACTCTTACTCTGGCCTAATAGCTACTGTCTTAACTCGTACTCTGTCCTCATAGCTACTGTCTTAACTCTTACTCTGGCCTAATAGCTACTGTCTTAACTCTTACTCTGGCCTAATGGTTAAGGTCTTGGACTCTTACTCTGGCGTCATAGCTACTGTCTTAACTCTTACTCTGGCCTAATAGCTACTGTCTTAACTCTTACTCTGGCCTCATAGCTACTGTCTTAACTCTTACTCTGGCCTAATGGTTAAGGTCTTGGACTCTTACTCTGGCCTCATAGCTACTGTCTTAACTCTTACTCTGGCCTCATAGCTACTGTCTTAACTCTTACTCTGGCCTAATGGTTAAGGTCTTGGACTCTTACTCTGGCCTCATAGCTAGTGTCTTAACTCTTACTCTGGCCTCATCGCTACTGTCTTAACTCTTACTCGGCCTTATAGCTACTGTCTTACCTCTTACTCTGGCCTCATAGCTACTGTCTTAACTCTTACTCTGGCCTCATAGCTACTGTCTTAACTCTTACTCTGGCCTAATAGCTACTGTCTTAACTCTTACACTGGCCTCATAGCTACTGTCTTAACTCATACTCTGGCCTAATGGTTAAGGTCTTGGACTCTTACTCTGGCCTCATAGCTACTGTCTTAACTCTTACTCTGGCCTCATAGCTACTGTCTTAACTCTTACTCTGGCCTCATAGCTACTGTCTTAACTCTTACTCTGGCCTAATGGTTAAGGTCTTGGACTCTTACTCTGGCCTCATAGATACTGTCTTAACTCTTATTCTGGCCTCATAGCTACTGTCTTAACTCTTACTCGGCCTTATAGCTACTGTCTTACCTCTTACTCTGGCCTCATAGCTACTGTCTTAACTCTTACTCTGGCCTAATAGCTACTGTCTTAACTCTTACTCTGGCCTCATAGCTACTGTCTTAACTCTTACTCTGGCCTAATAGCTGCTGTCTTAACTCTTACTCTGGCCTAATAGCTACTGTCTTAACTCTTACTCTGGCCTCATAGCTACTGTCTTAACTCTTACTCTGGCCTAATGGTTAAGGTCCTGGACTCTTACTCTGGCCTCATAGCTACTGTCTTAACTCTTACTCTGGCCTCATAGCTACTGTCTTAACTCTTACTCTGGCCTAATAGCTGCTGTCTTAACTCTTACTCTGGCCTAATAGCTACTGTCTTAACTCTTACTCTGGCCTCATAGCTACTGTCTTAACTCTTACTCTGGCCTAATGGTTAAGGTCCTGGACTCTTACTCTGGCCTAATAGCTACTGTCTTAACTCTTACTCTGGCCTAATAGCTACTGTCTTAACTCTTACTCTTGCCTCATAGCTACTGTCTTAACTCATACTCTGGCCTAATAGCTACTGTCTTAACTCTTACTCTGGCCTAATGGTTAAGGTCTTGGACTCTTACTCTGGCCTCATAGCTACTATCTTAACTCTTACTCTGGCCTCATAGCTACTGTCTTAACTCTTACTCTGGCCTAATGGTTAAGGTCTTGGACTCTTACTCTGGCCTAATAGCTACGGTCTTAACTCTTACTCTGGCCTAATAGCTACTGTCTTAACTCGTACTCTGGCCTCATAGCTACTGTCTTAACTCTTACTCTGGCCTAATAGCTACTGTCTTAACTCTTACTCTGGCCTAATGGTTAAGGTCTTGGACTCTTACTCTGGCGTCATAGCTACTGTCTTAACTCTTACTCTGGCCTAATAGCTACTGTCTTAACTCTTACTCTGGCCTCATAGCTACTGTCTTAACTCTTACTCTGGCCTAATGGTTAAGGTCTTGGACTCTTACTCTGGCCTCATAGCTACTGTCTTAACTCTTACTCTGGCCTCATAGCTACTGTCTTAACTCTTACTCTGGCCTAATGGTTAACGTCTTGGACTCTTACTCTGGCCTCATAGCTAGTGTCTTAACTCTTACTCTGGCCTCATCGCTACTGTCTTAACTCTTACTCGGCCTTATAGCTACTGTCTTACCTCTTACTCTGGCCTCATAGCTACTGTCTTAACTCTTACTCTGGCCTAATAGCTACTGTCTTAACTCTTACTCTGGCCTCATAGCTACTGTCTTAACTCTTACTCTGGCCTAATAGCTGCTGTCTTAACTCTTACTCTGGCCTAATAGTTACTGTCTTAACTCTTACTCTGGCCTCATAGCTACTGTCTTAACTCTTACTCTGGCCTAATGGTTAAGGTCCTGGACTCTTACTCTGGCCTCATAGCTACTTTCTTAACTCTTACTCTGGCCTAAGTGTTAAGGTCTTGGACTCTTACTCTGGCCTAATAGCTACTGTCTTAACTCTTACTCTGGCCTAATAGCTACTGTCTTAACTCTTACTCTTGCCTCATAGCTACTGTCTGAACTCTTACTCTGGCCTAATAGCTACTGTCTTAACTCTTACTCTGGCCTAATGGTTAAGGTCTTGGACTCTTACTCTGGCCTCATAGCTACTACCTTAACCCTTACTCTGGCCTCATAGCTACTGTCTTAACTCTTACTCTGGCCTAATAGCTACTGTCTTAACTCTTACTCTGGCCTCATAGCTACTGTCTTAACTCTTACTCTGGCCTAATGGTTAAGGTCTTGGACTCTTACTCTGGCCTCATAGCTACTATCTTAACTCTTACTCTGGCCTCATAGCTACTGTCTTAACTCTTACTCTGGCCTCATAGCTACTGTCTTAACTCTTACTCTGGCCTCATAGCTACTGTCTTAACTCTTACTCTGGCCTAATAGCTACTGTCTTAACTCTTACTCTGGCCTATTAGCTACTGTCTTAACTCTTACTCTGGCCTAATAGCTACTGTCTTAACTCTTACTCAGGCCTCATAGCTACTGTCTCAACTCTTACTGTGGCCTCATAGCTACTGTCTTAACTCTCACTCTGGCCTAATGGTTAAGGTCTTGGACTCTTACTCTGGCCTCGTAGCTACTGTCTTAACTCTTACACTGGCCTCATAGCTACTGTCTTAACTCTTACTCTGGCCTAATGGTTAAGGTCTTGGACTCTTACTCTGGCCTAATAGCTACTGTCTTAACTCTTACTCTGGCCTAATAGCTACTGTATTAACCCTTACTCTGGCCAAATAGCTACTGTCTTAACTCTTACTCTGGCCTCATAGCTACTGTCTTAACTCTTACTCTGGCCTCATAGCTACTGTCTTAACTCTTACTCTGGCCTAATGGTTAAGGTCTTGGACTCTTACTCTGGCCTAATAGCTACTGTCTTAACTCTTACTCTGGCCTAATAGCTACTGTCTTAACTCTTACTCTGGGCTAATAGCTACTGTCTTAACTCTTACTCTGGCCTCATAGCTACTGTCTTAATTCTTACTCTGGCCTCATAGCTACTGTCTTAACTCTTACTCTGGCCTAATAGTTAAGGTCTTGGACTCTTACTCTGGCCTAATAGCTACTGTCTAAACTCTTACTCTGGCCTAATGGTTAAGGTCTTGGACTCTTACTCTGGCCTCATAGCTACTGTCTTAACTCTTATTCTGGCCTAATAGCTACTGTCTTAAATCTTACTCTGGCCTCATAGCTACTGTCTTAACTCTTACTCTGGCCTAATAGTTAAGGTATTGGACTCTTACTCTGGCCTCATAGCTACTGTCTTAACTCTTACTCTGGCCGAATGGTTAAGGTCTTGGACTCTTACTCTGGCCTCATAGCTACTGTCTTAACTCTTACTCTGGCCTAATAGCTACTGTCTTAACTCTTACTCTGGTCTCATAGCTACTGTCTTAACTCTTACTCTGGCCTAATGGTTAAGGTCTTGGACTCTTACTCTGGCCTAATAGCTACTGTCTTAACTCTTACTCTGGCCTAATAGCTACTGTATTAACCCTTACTCTGGCCTAATAGCTACTGTCTTAACTCTTACTCTGGCCTCATAGCTACTGTCTTAACTCTTACTCTGGCCTCATAGCTACTGTCTTAACTCTTACTCTGGCCTAATGGTTAAGGTCTTGGACTCTTACTATGGCCTAATAGCTACTGTCTTAACTCTTACTCTGGCCTAATAGCTACTGTCTTAACTCTTACTCTGGGCTAATAGCTACTGTCTTAACTCTTACTCTGGCCTCATAGCTACTGTCTTAATTCTTACTCTGGCCTCATAGCTACTGTCTTAACTCTTACTCTGGCCTAATAGTTAAGGTCTTGGACTCTTACTCTGGCCTAATAGCTACTGTCTTAACTCTTACTCTGGCCTAATGGTTAAGGTCTTGGACTCTTACTCTGGCCTAATAGCTACTGTCTTAACTCTTACTCTGGCCTCATAGCTACTGTCTTAACTCTTACTCTGGCCTAATGGTTAAGGTCTTGGACTCTTACTCTGGCCTCATAGCTACTGTCTTAACTCTTACTCTGGCCTCATAGCTACTGTCTTAACTCTTACTCTGGCCTAATGGTTAAGGTCTTGGACTCTTACTCTGGCCTCATAGCTACTGTCTTAACTCTTACTCTGGCCTAATGGTTAAGGTCTTGGACTCTTACTCTGGCCTCATAGCTACTGTCTTAACTCTTACTCTGGCCTAATAGCTACTGTCTTAACTCTTACACTGGCCTCATAGCTACTGTCTTAACTCATACTCTGGCCTAATGGTTAAGGTCTTGGACTTTTACTCTGGCCTCATAGCTACTGTCTTAACTCTTACTCTGGCCTCATAGCTACTGTCTTAACTCTTACTCTGGCCTCATAGCTACTGTCTTAACTCTTACTCTGGCCTAATGGTTAAGGTCTTGGACTCTTACTCTGGCCTCATAGATACTGTCTTAACTCTTATTCTGGCCTCATAGCTACTGTCTTAACTCTTACTCGGCCTTATAGCTACTGTCTTACCTCTTACTCTGGCCTCATAGCTACTGTCTTAACTCTTACTCTGGCCTAATAGCTACTGTCTTAACTCTTACTCTGGCCTCATAGCTACTGTCCTAACTCTTACTCTGGCCTAATAGCTGCTGTCTTAACTCTTACTCTGGCCTAATAGCTACTGTCTTAACTCTTACTCTGGCCTCATAGCTACTGTCTTAACTCTTACTCTGGCCTAATGGTTAAGGTCCTGGACTCTTACTCTGGCCTCATAGCTACTGTCTTAACTCTTACTCTGGCCTACTGGTTAAGGTCTTGGACTCTTACTCTGGCCTAATAGCTACTGTCTTAACTCTTACTCTGGCCTAATAGCTACTGTCTTAACTCTTACTCTTGCCTCATAGCTACTGTCTTAACTCTTACTCTGGCCTAATAGCTACTGTCTTAACTCTTACTCTGGCCTAATGGTTAAGGTCTTGGACTCTTACTCTGGCCTCATAGCTACTATCTTAACTCTTACTCTGGCCTCATAGCTACTGTCTTAACTCTTACTCTGGCCTAATGGTTAAGGTCTTGGACTCTTACTCTGGCCTAATAGCTACGGTCTTAACTCTTACTCTGGCCTAATAGCTACTGTCTTAACTCGTACTCTGGCCTCATAGCTACTGTCTTAACTCTTACTCTGGCCTAATAGCTACTGTCTTAACTCTTACTCTGGCCTAATGGTTAAGGTCTTGGACTCTTACTCTGGCGTCATAGCTACTGTCTTAACTCTTACTCTGGCCTAATAGCTACTGTCTTAACTCTTACTCTGGCCTCATAGCTACTGTCTTAACTCTTACTCTGGCCTAATGGTTAAGGTCTTGGACTCTTACTCTGGCCTCATAGCTACTGTCTTAACTCTTACTCTGGCCTCATGGCTACTGTCTTAACTCTTACTCTGGCCTCATAGCTACTGTCTTAACTCTTACTCTGGCCTAATGGTTAAGGTCTTGGACTCTTACTCTGGCCTCATAGCTACTGTCTTAACTCTTACACTGGCCTAATGGTTAAGGTCTTGAACTCTTACTCTGGCCTAATAGCTACTGTCTTAACTCTTACTCTGGCCTAATGGTTAAGGTCTTGGACTCTTACTCTGGCCTAATAGCTACTGTCTTAACTCTTACTCTGGCCTCATAGCTACTGTCTTAACTCTTACTCTGGCCTAATGGTTAAGGTCTTGGACTCTTACTCTGGCCTCATAGCTACTGTCTTAACTCTTACTCTGGCCTAATGGTTAAGGTCTTGGACTCTTACTCTGGCCTCATAGCTACTGTATTAACTCTTACTCTGGCCTAATGGTTAAGGTCTTGGACTCTTACTCTGGCCTCATAGCTACTGCCTTAACTCTTACTCTGGCCTAATAGCTACTGTCTTAACTCTTTCTCTGGCCTAATAGCTACTGTCTTAACTCTTACTCTGGCCTCATAGCTACTGTCTTAACTCTTACTCTGGCCTAATGGTTAAGGTCTTGGACTCTTACTCTGGCCTCATAGCTACTGTCTTAACTCTTACTCTGGCCTCATAACTACTGTCTTAACTCTTACTCTGGCCTAGTAGCTACTGTCTTAACTCTTACTCTGGCCTAATAGCTACTGTCTTAACTCTTACTCTGGCCTCATAGCTACTGTCTTAACTCTTACTGTGGCCTCATAGCTACTGTCTTAACTCTTACTCTGGCCTAATGGTTAAGGTCTTGGACTCTTACTCTGGCCTAATAGCTACTGTCTTAACTCTTACTCTGGCCTAATAGCTACTGTCTTAACTCTTACTCTGGCCTAATAGCTACTGTCTTAACTCTTACTCTGGCCTCATAGCTACTGTCTTAATTCTTACTCTGGCCTAATGGTTAAGGTCTTGGACTCTTACTCTGGCCTCATAGCTACTGTCTTAACTCTTATTTTGGCCTCATAGCTACTGTCTTAACTCTTACTCTGGCCTCATAGCTACTGTCTTAACACTTACTCTGGCCTAATAGCTACTGTCTTAACTCTTACTCTGGCCTCATAGCTACTGTCTTAACTCTTACTCTGGCCTCATAGCTACTGTCTTAACTCTTACTCTGGCCTAATGGTTAAGGTCTTGGACTCTTACTCTGGCCTAATAGCTACTGTCTTAACTCTTACTCTGGCCTAATAGCTACTGTCTTAACTCTTACTCTGGCCTAATAGCTACTGTCTTAACTCTTACCCTGGCCTCATAGCTACTGTCTTAACTCTTACTCTGGCCTCATAGCTACTGTCTTAACTTTTACTCTGGCCTAATGGTTAAGGTCTTGGACTCTTACTCTGGCCTAATGGCTACTGTCTTAACTCTTACTCTGGCCTAATAGCTACTGTCTTAACTCTTACTCTGGCCTAATAGCTACTGTCTTAACTCTTACTCTGGCCTCATAGCTACTGTCTTAATTCTTACTCTGGCCTCATAGCTACTGTCTTAACTCTTACTCTGGCCTAATAGTTAAGGTCTTGGACTCTTACTCTGGCCTAATAGCTACTGTCTTAACTCTTACTCTGGCCTAATGGTTAAGGTCTTGGACTCTTACTCTGGCCTCATAGCTACTGTCTTAACTCTTACTCTGGCCTCATAGCTACTGTCATAACTCTTACTCTGGCCTAATGGTTAAGGTCTTGGACTCTTACTCTGGCCTCATAGCTACTGTCTTACCTCTTACTCTGGCCTAATAGTTAAGGTCTTGGACTCTTACTCTGGCCTCATAGCTACTGTCTTAACTCTTACTCTGGCCTAATGGTTAAGGTCTTGGACTCTTACTCTGGCCTCATAGCTACTGTCTTAACTCTTACTCTGGCCTAATAGCTACTGTCTTAACTCTTACTCTGGCCTCATAGCTACTGTCTTAACTCTTACTCTGGCCTAATGGTTAAGGTCTTGGACTCTTACTCTGGCCTCATAGCTACTGTCTTAACTCTTACTCTGGCCTAATAGCTACTGTCTTAATTCTTACTCTGGCCTAATGGTTAAGGTCTTGGACTCTTACTCTGGCCTCATAGCTACTGTCTTAACTCTTAGTCTGGCCTAATGGTTAAGGTCTTGGACTCTTACTCTGGCCTCATAGCTACTGTCTTAACTCTTACACTGGCCTAATGGTTAAGGTCTTGAACTCTTACTCTGGCCTAATAGCTACTGTCTTAACTCTTACTCTGGCCTAATGGTTAAGGTCTTGGACTCTTACTCTGGCCTAATAGCTACTGTCTTAACTCTTACTCTGGCCTCATAGCTACTGTCTTAACTCTTACTCTGGCCTAATGGTTAAGGTCTTGGACTCTTACTCTGGCCTCATAGCTACTGTCTTAACTCTTACTCTGGCCTAATGGTTAAGGTCTTGGACTCTTACTCTGGCCTCATAGCTACTGTCTTAACTCTTACTCTGGCCTAATAGCTACTGTCTTAACTCTTACTCTGGCCTAATGGTTAAGGTCTTGGACTCTTACTCTGGCCTCATAGCTACTGTCTTAACTCTTACTCTGGCCTAATGGTTAAGGTCTTGGACTCTTACTCTGGCCTCATAGCTACTGTCTTAACTCTTACTCTGGCCTCATAGCTACTGTCTTAACTCTTACTCTGGCCTAATGGTTAAGGTCTTGGACTCTTACTCTGGCCTAATAGCTACTGTCTTTACTCTTACTCTGGCCTAATAGCTACTGTCTTAACTCTTACTCTGGCCTCATAGCTACTGTCTTAACTCTTACTCTGGCCTAATAGCTACTGTCTTAACTCTTACTCTGGCCTAATGGTTAAGGTCTTGGACTCTTACTCTGGCCTCATAGCTACTGTCTTAACTCTTACTCTGGCCTAATAGCTACTGTCTTAACTCTTACTCTGGCCTCATAGCTACTGTCTTAACTCTTACTCTGGCCTAATGGTTAAGGTCTTGGACTCTTACTCTGGCCTCATAGCTACTGTCTTAACTCTTACTCTGGCCTAATAGCTACTGTCTTAACTCTTACTCTGGCCTCATAGCTACTGTCTTAACTCTTACTCTGGCATAATAGCTACTTTCTTAACTCTTACTCTCGCCTAATAGCTACTGTCTTAACTCTTACTCTGGCCTCATAGCTACTGTCTTAACTCTTACTCTGGCCTAATAGCTACTGTCTTAACTCTTACACTGGCCTCATAGCTACTGTCTTAACTCATACTCTGGCCTAATGGTTAAGGTCTTGGACTTTTACTCTGGCCTCATAGCTACTGTCTTAACTCTTACTCTGGCCTCATAGCTACTGTCTTAACTCTTACTCTGGCCTCATAGCTACTGTCTTAACTCTTACTCTGGCCTAATGGTTAAGGTCTTGGACTCTTACTCTGGCCTCATAGATACTGTCTTAACTCTTATTCTGGCCTCATAGCTACTGTCTTAACTCTTACTCGGCCTTATAGCTACTGTCTTACCTCTTACTCTGGCATCATAGCTACTGTCTTAACTCTTACTCTGGCCTAATAGCTGCTGTCTTAACTCTTACTCTGGCCTAATAGCTACTGTCTTAACTCTTACTCTGGCCTCATAGCTACTGTCTTAACTCTTACACTGGCCTCATAGCTACTGTCTTAACTCATACTCTGGCCTAATGGTTAAGGTCTTGGACTTTTACTCTGGCCTCATAGCTACTGTCTCAACTCTTACTCTGGCCTCATAGCTACTGTCTTAACTCTTACTCTGGCCTCATAGCTACTGTCTTAACTCTTACTCTGGCCTAATGGTTAAGGTCTTGGACTCTTACTCTGGCCTCATAGATACTGTCTTAACTCTTATTCTGGCCTCATAGCTACTGTCTTAACTCTTACTCGGCCTTATAGCTACTGTCTTACCTCTTACTCTGGCCTCATAGCTACTGTCTTAACTCTTACTCTGGCCTAATAGCTGCTGTCTTAACTCTTACTCTGGCCTAATAGCTACTGTCTTAACTCTTACTCTGGCCTCATAGCTACTGTCTTATTTCTTACTCTGGCCTAATGGTTAAGGTCCTGGACTCTTACTCTGGCCTCATAGCTACTGTCTTAACTCTTACTCTGGCCTACTGGTTAAGGTCTTGGACTCTTACTCTGGCCTAATAGCTACTGTCTTAACTCTTACTCTGGCCTAATAGCTACTGTCTTAACTCTTACTCTTGCCTCATAGCTACTGTCTTAACTCTTACTCTGGCCTAATAGCTACTGTCTTAACTCTTACTCTGGCCTAATGGTTAAGGTCTTGGACTCTTACTCTGGCCTCATAGCTACTATCTTAACTCTTACTCTGGCCTCATAGCTACTGTCTTAACTCTTACTCTGGCCTAATGGTTAAGGTCTTGGACTCTTACTCTGGCCTAATAGCTACGGTCTTAACTCTTACTCTGGCCTAATAGCTACTGTCTTAACTCGTACTCTGGCCTCATAGCTACTGTCTTAACTCTTACTCTGGCCTAATAGCTACTGTCTTAACTCTTACTCTGGCCTAATGGTTAAGGTCTTGGACTCTTACTCTGGCGTCATAGCTACTGTCTTAACTCTTACTCTGGCCTAATAGCTACTGTCTTAACTCTTACTCTGGCCTCATAGCTACTGTCTTAACTCTTACTCTGGCCTAATGGTTAAGGTCTTGGACTCTTACTCTGGCCTCATAGCTACTGTCTTAACTCTTACTCTGGCCTCATGGCTACTGTCTTAACTCTTACTCTGGCCTCATAGCTACTGTCTTAACTCTTACTCTGGCCTAATGGTTAAGGTCTTGGACTCTTACTCTGGCCTCATAGCTACTGTCTTAACTCTTACTCTGGCCTAATGGTTAAGGTCTTGGACTCTTACTCTGGCCTCATAGCTACTGTCTTAACTCTTACTCTGGCCTAATAGCTACTGTCTTAACTCTTACTCTGGCCTCATAGCTACTGTCTTAACTCTTACTCTGGCCTAATAGCTACTGTCTTAATTCTTACTCTGGCCTAATGGTTAAGGTCTTGGACTCTTACTCTGGCCTCATAGCTACTGTCTTAACTCTTAGTCTGGCCTAATGGTTAAGGTCTTGGACTCTTACTCTGGCCTCATAGCTACTGTCTTAACTCTTACACTGGCCTAATGGTTAAGGTCTTGAACTCTTACTCTGGCCTAATAGCTACTGTCTTAACTCTTACTCTGGCCTAATGGTTAAGGTCTTGGACTCTTACTCTGGCCTAATAGCTACTGTCTTAACTCTTACTCTGGCCTCATAGCTACTGTCTTAACTCTTACTCTGGCCTAATGGTTAAGGTCTTGGACTCTTACTCTGGCCTCATAGCTACTGTCTTAACTCTTACTCTGGCCTAATGGTTAAGGTCTTGGACTCTTACTCTGGCCTCATAGCTACTGTCTTAACTCTAACTCTGGCCTAATAGCTACTGTCTTAACTCTTACTCTGGCCTAATGGTTAAGGTCTTGGACTCTTACTCTGGCCTCATAGCTACTGTCTTAACTCTTACTCTGGCCTAATGGTTAAGGTCTTGGACTCTTACTCTGGCCTCATAGCTACTGTCTTAACTCTTACTCTGGCCTCATAGCTACTGTCTTAACTCTTACTCTGGCCTAATGGTTAAGGTCTTGGACTCTTACTCTGGCCTAATAGCTACTGTCTTTACTCTTACTCTGGCCTAATAGCTACTGTCTTAACTCTTACTCTGGCCTCATAGCTACTGTCTTAACTCTTACTCTGGCCTAATAGCTACTGTCTTAACTCTTACTCTGGCCTAATGGTTAAGGTCTTTGACTCTTACTCTGGCCTCATAGCTACTGTCTTAACTCTTACTCTGGCCTAATAGCTACTGTCTTAACTCTTACTCTGGCCTCATAGCTACTGTCTTAACTCTTACTCTGGCCTAATGGTTAAGGTCTTGGACTCTTACTCTGGCCTCATAGCTACTGTCTTAACTCTTACTCTGGCCTAATAGCTACTGTCTTAACTCTTACTCTGGCCTCATAGCTACTGTCTTAACTCTTACTCTGGCATAATAGCTACTTTCTTAACTCTTACTCTCGCCTAATAGCTACTGTCTTAACTCTTACTCTGGCCTCATAGCTACTGTCTTAACTCTTACTCTGGCCTAATAGCTACTGTCTTAACTCTTACACTGGCCTCATAGCTACTGTCTTAACTCATACTCTGGCCTAATAGTTAAGGTCTTGGACTCTTACTCTGGCCTCATAGCTACTGTCTTAACTCTTACTCTGGCCTCATAGCTACTGTCTTAACTCTTACTCTGGCCTCATAGCTACTGTCTTAACTCTTACTCTGGCCTAATGGTTAAGGTCTTGGACTCTTACTCTGGCCTCATAGATACTGTCTTAACTCTTATTCTGGCCTCATAGCTACTGTCTTAACTCTTACTCGGACTTATAGCTACTGTCTTACCTCTTACTCTGGCCTCATAGCTACTGTCTTAACTCTTACTCTGGCCTAATAGCTACTGTCTTAACTCTTACTCTGGCCTCATAGCTACTGTCTTAACTCTTACTCTGGCCTAATAGCTGCTGTCTTAACTCTTACTCTGGCCTAATAGCTACTGTCTTAACTCTTACTCTGGCCTCATAGCTACTGTCTTAACTCTTACTCTGGCCTAATGGTTAAGGTCCTGGACTCTTACTCTGGCCTCATAGCTACTGTCTTAACTCTTACTCTGGCCTACTGGTTAAGGTCTTGGACTCTTACTCTGGCCTAATAGCTACTGTCTTAACTCTTACTCTGGCCTAATAGCTACTGTCTTAACTCTTACTCTTGCCTCATAGCTACTGTCTTAACTCTTACTCTGGCCTAATAGCTACTGTCTTAACTCTTACTCTGGCCTAATGGTTAAGGTCTTGGACTCTTACTCTGGCCTCATAGCTACTATCTTAACTCTTACTCTGGCCTCATAGCTACTGTCTTAACTCTTACTCTGGCCTAATGGTTAAGGTCTTGGACTCTTACTCTGGCCTAATAGCTACGGTCTTAACTCTTACTCTGGCCTAAGAGCTACTGTCTTAACTCGTACTCTGGCCTCATAGCTACTGTCTTAACTCTTACTCTGGCCTAATAGCTACTGTCTTAACTCTTACTCTGGCCTAATGGTTAAGGTCTTGGACTCTTACTCTGGCGTCATAGCTACTGTCTTAACTCTTACTCTGGCCTAATAGCTACTGTCTTAACTCTTACTCTGGCCTCATAGCTACTGTCTTAACTCTTACTCTGGCCTAATGGTTAAGGTCTTGGACTCTTACTCTGGCCTCATAGCTACTGTCTTAACTCTTACTCTGGCCTCATGGCTACTGTCTTAACTCTTACTCTGGCCTCATAGCTACTGTCTTAACTCTTACTCTGGCCTAATGGTTAAGGTCTTGGACTCTTACTCTGGCCTCATAGCTACTGTCTTAACTCTTACACTGGCCTAATGGTTAAGGTCTTGAACTCTTACTCTGGCCTAATAGCTACTGTCTTAACTCTTACTCTGGCCTAATGGTTAAGGTCTTGGACTCTTACTCTGGCCTAATAGCTACTGTCTTAACTCTTACTCTGGCCTCATAGCTACTGTCTTAACTCTTACTCTGGCCTAATGGTTAAGGTCTTGGACTCTTACTCTGACCTCATAGCTACTGTCTTAACTCTTACTCTGGCCTAATGGTTAAGGTCTTGGACTCTTACTCTGGCCTCATAGCTACTGTATTAACTCTTACTCTGACCTAATGGTTAAGGTCTTGGACTCTTACTCTGGCCTCATAGCTACTGCCTTAACTCTTACTCTGGCCTAATAGCTACTGTCTTAACTCTTACTCTGGCCTAATAGCTACTGTCTTAACTCTTACTCTGGCCTCATAGCTACTGTCTTAACTCTTACTCTGGCCTAATGGTTAAGGTCTTGGACTCTTACTCTGGCCTCATAGCTACTGTCTTAACTCTTACTCTGGCCTCATAACTACTGTCTTAACTCTTACTCTGGCCTAGTAGCTACTGTCTTAACTCTTACTCTGGCCTAATAGCTACTGTCTTAACTCTTACTCTGGCCTCATAGCTACTGTCTTAACTCTTACTGTGGCCTCATAGCTACTGTCTTAACTCTTACTCTGGCCTAATGGTTAAGGTCTTGGACTCTTACTCTGGCCTAATAGCTACTGTCTTAACTCTTACTCTGGCCTAATAGCTACTGTCTTAACTCTTACTCTGGCCTAATAGCTACTGTCTTAACTCTTACTCTGGCCTCATAGCTACTGTCTTAATTCTTACTCTGGCCTAATGGTTAAGGTCTTGGACTCTTACTCTGGCCTCATAGCTACTGTCTTAACTCTTATTCTGGCCTCATAGCTACTGTCTTAACTCTTACTCTGGCCTCATAGCTACTGTCTTAACACTTACTCTGGCCTAATAGCTACTGTCTTAACTCTTACTCTGGCCTCATAGCTACTGTCTTAACTCTTACTCTGGCCTCATAGCTACTGTCTTAACTCTTACTCTGGCCTAATGGTTAAGGTCTTGGACTCTTACTCTGGCCTAATAGCTACTGTCTTAACTCTTACTCTGGCCTAATAGCTACTGTCTTAACTCTTACTCTGGCCTAATAGCTACTGTCTTAACTCTTACCCTGGCCTCATAGCTACTGTCTTAACTCTTACTCTGGCCTCATAGCTACTGTCTTAACTTTTACTCTGGCCTAATGGTTAAGGTCTTGGACTCTTACTCTGGCCTAATGGCTACTGTCTTAACTCTTACTCTGGCCTAATAGCTACTGTCTTAACTCTTACTCTGGCCTAATAGCTACTGTCTTAACTCTTACTCTGGCCTCATAGCTACTGTCTTAATTCTTACTCTGGCCTCATAGCTACTGTCTTAACTCTTACTCTGGCCTAATAGTTAAGGTCTTGGACTCTTACTCTGGCCTAATAGCTACTGTCTTAACTCTTACTCTGGCCTAATGGTTAAGGTCTTGGACTCTTACTCTGGCCTCATAGCTACTGTCTTAACTCTTATTCTGGCCTAATAGCTACTGTCTTAACTCTTACTCTGGCCTCATAGCTACTGTCATAACTCTTACTCTGGCCTAATGGTTAAGGTCTTGGACTCTTACTCTGGCCTCATAGCTACTGTCTTACCTCTTACTCTGGCCTAATAGTTAAGGTCTTGGACTCTTACTCTGGCCTCATAGCTACTGTCTTAACTCTTACTCTGGCCTAATGGTTAAGGTCTTGGACTCTTACTCTGGCCTCATAGCTACTGTCTTAACTCTTACTCTGGCCTAATAGCTACTGTCTTAACTCTTACTCTGGCCTCATAGCTACTGTCTTAACTCTTACTCTGGCCTAATGGTTAAGGTCTTGGACTCTTACTCTGGCCTCATAGCTACTGTCTTAACTCTTACTCTGGCCTAATAGCTACTGTCTTAATTCTTACTCTGGCCTAATGGTTAAGGTCTTGGACTCTTACTCTGGCCTCATAGCTACTGTCTTAACTCTTAGTCTGGCCTAATGGTTAAGGTCTTGGACTCTTACTCTGGCCTCATAGCTACTGTCTTAACTCTTACACTGGCCTAATGGTTAAGGTCTTGAACTCTTACTCTGGCCTAATAGCTACTGTCTTAACTCTTACTCTGGCCTAATGGTTAAGGTCTTGGACTCTTACTCTGGCCTAATAGCTACTGTCTTAACTCTTACTCTGGCCTCATAGCTACTGTCTTAACTCTTACTCTGGCCTAATGGTTAAGGTCTTGGACTCTTACTCTGGCCTCATAGCTACTGTCTTAACTCTTACTCTGGCCTAATGGTTAAGGTCTTGGACTCTTACTCTGGCCTCATAGCTACTGTCTTAACTCTTACTATGGCCTAATAGCTACTGTCTTAACTCTTACTCTGGCCTAATGGTTAAGGTCTTGGACTCTTACTCTGGCCTCATAGCTACTGTCTTAACTCTTACTCTGGCCTAATGGTTAAGGTCTTGGACTCTTACTCTGGCCTCATAGCTACTGTCTTAACTCTTACTCTGGCCTCATAGCTACTATCTTAACTCTTACTCTGGCCTAATGGTTAAGGTCTTGGACTCTTACTCTGGCCTAATAGCTACTGTCTTTACTCTTACTCTGGCCTAATAGCTACTGTCTTAACTCTTACTCTGGCCTCATAGCTACTGTCTTAACTCTTACTCTGGCCTAATAGCTACTGTCTTAACTCTTACTCTGGCCTAATGGTTAAGGTCTTGGACTCTTACTCTGGCCTCATAGCTACTGTCTTAACTCTTACTCTGGCCTAATAGCTACTGTCTTAACTCTTACTCTGGCCTCATAGCTACTGTCTTAACTCTTACTCTGGCCTAATGGTTAAGGTCTTGGACTCTTACTCTGGCCTCATAGCTACTGTCTTAACTCTTACTCTGGCCTAATAGCTACTGTCTTAACTCTTACTCTGGCCTCATAGCTACTGTCTTAACTCTTACTCTGGCATAATAGCTACTTTCTTAACTCTTACTCTCGCCTAATAGCTACTGTCTTAACTCTTACTCTGGCCTCATAGCTACTGTCTTAACTCTTACTCTGGCCTAATAGCTACTGTCTTAACTCTTACACTGGCCTCATAGCTACTGTCTTAACTCATACTCTGGCCTAATGGTTAAGGTCTTGGACTTTTACTCTGGCCTCATAGCTACTGTCTTAACTCTTACTCTGGCCTCATAGCTACTGTCTTAACTCTTACTCTGGCCTCATAGCTACTGTCTTAACTCTTACTCTGGCCTAATGGTTAAGGTCTTGGACTCTTACTCTGGCCTCATAGATACTGTCTTAACTCTTATTCTGGCCTCATAGCTACTGTCTTAACTCTTACTCGGCCTTATAGCTACTGTCTTACCTCTTACTCTGGCCTCATAGCTACTGTCTTAACTCTTACTCTGGCCTAATAGCTACTGTCTTAACTCTTACTCTGGCCTCATAGCTACTGTCTTAACTCTTACTCTGGCCTAATAGCTGCTGTCTTAACTCTTACTCTGGCCTAATAGCTACTGTCTTAACTCTTACTCTGGCCTCATAGCTACTGTCTTAACTCTTACTCTGGCCTAATGGTTAAGGTCCTGGACTCTTACTCTGGCCTCATAGCTACTGTCTTAACTCTTACTCTGGCCTACTGGTTAAGGTCTTGGACTCTTACTCTGGCCTAATAGCTACTGTCTTAACTCTTACTCTGGCCTAATAGCTACTGTCTTAACTCTTACTCTTGCCTCATAGCTACTGTCTTAACTCTTACTCTGGCCTAATAGCTACTGTCTTAACTCTTACTCTGGCCTAATGGTTAAGGTCTTGGACTCTTACTCTGGCCTCATAGCTACTATCTTAACTCTTACTCTGGCCTCATAGCTACTGTCTTAACTCTTACTCTGGCCTAATGGTTAAGGTCTTGGACTCTTACTCTGGCCTAATAGCTACGGTCTTAACTCTTACTCTGGCCTAATAGCTACTGTCTTATTTCGTACTCTGGCCTCATAGCTACTGTCTTAACTCTTACTCTGGCCTAATAGCTACTGTCTTAACTCTTACTCTGGCCTAATGGTTAAGGTCTTGGACTCTTACTCTGGCGTCATAGCTACTGTCTTAACTCTTACTCTGGCCTAATAGCTACTGTCTTAACTCTTACTCTGGCCTCATAGCTACTGTCTTAACTCTTACTCTGGCCTAATGGTTAAGGTCTTGGACTCTTACTCTGGCCTCATAGCTACTGTCTTAACTCTTACTCTGGCCTCATGGCTACTGTCTTAACTCTTACTCTGGCCTCATAGCTACTGTCTTAACTCTTACTCTGGCCTAATGGTTAAGGTCTTGGACTCTTACTCTGGCCTCATAGCTACTGTCTTAACTCTTACTCTGGCCTCATCGCTACTGTCTTAACTCTTACTCGGCCTTATAGCTACTGTCTTACCTCTTACTCTGGCCTCATAGCTACTGTCTTAACTCTTACTCTGGCCTAATAGCTACTGTCTTAACTCTTACTCTGGCCTCATAGCTACTGACTTAACTCTTACTCTGGCCAAATAGCTGCTGTCTTAACTCTTACTCTGGCCTCATAGCTACTGTCTTAACTCTTACTCTGGCCTAATGGTTAAGGTCCTGGACTCTTACTCTGGCCTCATAGCTACTGTCTTAACTCTTACTCTGGCCTAAGTGTTAAGGTCTTGGACTCTTACTCTGGCCTAATAGCTACTGTCTTAACTCTTACTCTGGCCTAATAGCTACTGTCTTAACTCTTACTCTTGCCTCATAGCTACTGTCTGAACTCTTACTCTGGCCTAATAGCTACTGTCTTAACTCTTACTCTGGCCTAATGGTTAAGGTCTTGGACTCTTACTCTGGCCTCATAGCTACTATCTTAACCCTTACTCTGGCCTCATAGCTACTGTCTTAACTCTTACTCTGGCCTAATAGCTACTGTCTTAACTCTTACTCTGGCCTCATAGCTACTGTCTTAACTCTTACTCTGGCCTAATGGTTAAGGTCTTGGACTCTTACTCTGGCCTCATAGCTACTATCTTAACTCTTACTCTGGCCTCATAGCTACTGTCTTAACTCTTACTCTGGCCTCATAGCTACTGTCTTAACTCTTACTCTGGCCTAATAGCTACTGTCTTAACTCTTACTCTGGCCTATTAGCTACTGTCTTAACTCTTACTCTGGCCTAATAGCTACTGTCTTAACTCTTACTCAGGCCTCATAGCTACTGTCTCAACTCTTACTGTGGCCTCATAGCTACTGTCTTAACTCTCACTCTGGCCTAATGGTTAAGGTCTTGGACTCTTACTCTGGCCTCGTAGCTACTGTCTTAACTCTTACACTGGCCTCATAGCTACTGTCTTAACTCTTACTCTGGCCTAATGTTTAAGGTCTTCGACTCTTACTCTGGCCTAATAGCTACTGTCTTAACTCTTACTCTGGCCTAATAGCTACTGTATTAACCCTTACTCTGGCCTAATAGCTACTGTCTTAACTCTTATTCTGGCCTAATAGCTACTGTCTTAACTCTTACTCTGGCCTCATAGCTACTGTCATAACTCTTACTCTGGCCTAATGGTTAAGGTCTTGGACTCTTACTCTGGCCTCATAGCTACTGTCTTACCTCTTACTCTGGCCTAATAGTTAAGGTCTTGGACTCTTACTCTGGCCTCATAGCTACTGTCTTAACTCTTACTCTGGCCTAATGGTTAAGGTCTTGGACTCTTACTCTGGCCTCATAGCTACTGTCTTAACTCTTACTCTGGCCTAATAGCTACTGTCTTAACTCTTACTCTGGCCTCATAGCTACTGTCTTAAACTCTTACTCTGGCCTAATAGCTACTGTCTTAACTCTTACTCTGGCCTAATGGTTAAGGTCTTGGACTCTTACTCTGGCCTCATAGCTACTGTCTTAACTCTTACTCTGGCCTAATGGTTAAGGTCTTGGACTCTTACTCTGGCCTCATAGCTACTGTCTTAACTCTAACTCTGGCCTAATAGCTACTGTCTTAACTCTTACTCTGGCCTAATGGTTAAGGTCTTGGACTCTTACTCTGGCCTCATAGCTACTGTCTTAACTCTTACTCTGGCCTAATGGTTAAGGTCTTGGACTCTTACTCTGGCCTCATAGCTACTGTCTTAACTCTTACTCTGGCCTCATAGCTACTGTCTTAACTCTTACTCTGGCCTAATGGTTAAGGTTTTGGACTCTTACTCTGGCCTAATAGCTACTGTCTTTACTCTTACTCTGGCCTAATAGCTACTGTCTTAACTCTTACTCTGGCCTCATAGCTACTGTCTTAACTCTTACTCTGGCCTAATAGCTACTGTCTTAATTCTTACTCTGGCCTAATGGTTAAGGTCTTGGACTCTTACTCTGGCCTCATAGCTACTGTCTTAACTCTTACTCTGGCCTAATAGCTACTGTCTTAACTCTTACTCTGGCCTCATAGCTACTGTCTTAACTCTTACTCTGGCCTAATGGTTAAGGTCTTGGACTCTTACTCTGGCCTCATAGCTACTGTCTTAACTCTTACTCTGGCCTAATAGCTACTGTCTTAACTCTTACTCTGGCCTCATAGCTTCTGTCTTAACTCTTACTCTGGCATAATAGCTACTTTCTTAACTCTTACTCTCGCCTAATAGCTACTGTCTTAACTCTTACTCTGGCCTCATAGCTACTGTCTTAACTCTTACTCTGGCCTAATAGCTACTGTCTTAACTCTTACACTGGCCTCATAGCTACTGTCTTAACTCATACTCTGGCCTAATGGTTAAGGTCTTGGACTCTTACTCTGGCCTCATAGCTACTGTCTTAACTCTTACTCTGGCCTCATAGCTACTGTCTTAACTCTTACTCTGGCCTCATAGCTACTGTCTTAACTCTTACTCTGGCCTAATGGTTAAGGTCTTGGACTCTTACTCTGGCCTCATAGATACTGTCTTAACTCTTATTCTGGCCTCATAGCTACTGTCTTAACTCTTACTCGGCCTTATAGCTACTGTCTTACCTCTTACTCTGGCCTCATAGCTACTGTCTTAACTCTTACTCTGGCCTAATAGCTACTGTCTTAACTCTTACTCTGGCCTCATAGCTACTGTCTTAACTCTTACTCTGGCCTAATAGCTGCTGTCTTAACTCTTACTCTGGCCTAATAGCTACTGTCTTAACTCTTACTCTGGCCTCATAGCTACTGTCTTAACTCTTACTCTGGCCTAATGGTTAAGGTCCTGGACTCTTACTCTGGCCTCATAGCTACTGTCTTAACTCTTACTCTGGCCTACTGGTTAAGGTCTTGGACTCTTACTCTGGCCTAATAGCTACTGTCTTAACTCTTACTCTGGCCTAATAGCTACTGTCTTAACTCTTACTCTTGCCTCATAGCTACTGTCTTAACTCTTACTCTGGCCTAATAGCTACTGTCTTAACTCTTACTCTGGCCTAATGGTTAAGGTCTTGGACTCTTACTCTGGCCTCATAGCTACTATCTTAACTCTTACTCTGGCCTCATAGCTACTGTCTTAACTCTTACTCTGGCCTAATGGTTAAGGTCTTGGACTCTTACTCTGGCCTAATAGCTACGGTCTTAACTCTTACTCTGGCCTAATAGCTACTGTCTTAACTCGTACTCTGGCCTCATAGCTACTGTCTTAACTCTTACTCTGGCCTAATAGCTACTGTCTTAACTCTTACTCTGGCCTAATGGTTAAGGTCTTGGACTCTTACTCTGGTGTCATAGCTACTGTCTTAACTCTTACTCTGGCCTAATAGCTACTGTCTTAACTCTTACTCTGGCCTCATAGCTACTGTCTTAACTCTTACTCTGGCCTAATGGTTAAGGTCTTGGACTCTTACTCTGGCCTCATAGCTACTGTCTTAACTCTTACTCTGGCCTCATAGCTACTGTCTTAACTCTTACTCTGGCCTAATGGTTAACGTCTTGGACTCTTACTCTGGCCTCATAGCTAGTGTCTTAACTCTTACTCTGGCCTCATCGCTACTGTCTTAACTCTTACTCGGCCTTATAGCTACTGTCTTACCTCTTACTCTGGCCTCATAGCTACTGTCTTAACTCTTACTCTGGCCTAATAGCTACTGTCTTAACTCTTACTCTGGCCTCATAGCTACTGTCTTAACTCTTACTCTGGCCTAATAGCTGCTGTCTTAACTCTTACTCTGGCCTAATAGTTACTGTCTTAACTCTTACTCTGGCCTCATAGCTACTGTCTTAACTCTTACTCTGGCCTAATGGTTAAGGTCCTGGACTCTTACTCTGGCCTCATAGCTACTTTCTTAACTCTTACTCTGGCCTAAGTGTTAAGGTCTTGGACTCTTACTCTGGCCTAATAGCTACTGTCTTAACTCTTACTCTGGCCTAATAGCTACTGTCTTAACTCTTACTCTTGCCTCATAGCTACTGTCTGAACTCTTACTCTGGCCTAATAGCTACTGTCTTAACTCTTACTCTGGCCTAATGGTTAAGGTCTTGGACTCTTACTCTGGCCTCATAGCTACTATCTTAACCCTTACTCTGGCCTCATAGCTACTGTCTTAACTCTTACTCTGGCCTAATAGCTACTGTCTTAACTCTTACTCTGGCCTCATAGCTACTGTCTTAACTCTTACTCTGGCCTAATGGTTAAGGTCTTGGACTCTTACTCTGGCCTCATAGCTACTATCTTAACTCTTACTCTGGCCTCATAGCTACTGTCTTAACTCTTACTCTGGCCTCATAGCTACTGTCTTAACTCTTACTCTGGCCTAATAGCTACTGTCTTAACTCTTACTCTGGCCTATTAGCTACTGTCTTAACTCTTACTCTGGCCTAATAGCTACTGTCTTAACTCTTACTCAGGCCTCATAGCTACTGTCTCAACTCTTACTGTGGCCTCATAGCTACTGTCTTAACTCTCACTCTGGCCTAATGGTTAAGGTCTTGGACTCTTACTCTGGCCTCGTAGCTACTGTCTTAACTCTTACACTGGCCTCATAGCTACTGTCTTAACTCTTACTCTGGCCTAATGGTTAAGGTCTTGGACTCTTACTCTGGCCTAATAGCTACTGTCTTAACTCTTACTCTGGCCTAATAGCTACTGTATTAACCCTTACTCTGGCCTAATAGCTACTGTCTTAACTCTTACTCTGGCCTCATAGCTACTGTCTTAACTCTTACTCTGGCCTCATAGCTACTGTCTTAACTCTTACTCTGGCCTAATGGTTAAGGTCTTGGACTCTTACTCTGGCCTAATAGCTACTGTCTTAACTCTTACTCTGGCCTAATAGCTACTGTCTTAACTCTTACTCTGGGCTAATAGCTACTGTCTTAACTCTTACTCTGGCCTCATAGCTACTGTCTTAATTCTTACTCTGGCCTCATAGCTACTGTCTTAACTCTTACTCTGGCCTAATAGTTAAGGTCTTGGACTCTTACTCTGGCCTAATAGCTACTGTCTAAACTCTTACTCTGGCCTAATGGTTAAGGTCTTGGACTCTTACTCTGGCCTCATAGCTACTGTCTTAACTCTTATTCTGGCCTAATAGCTACTGTCTTAAATCTTACTCTGGCCTCATAGCTACTGTCTTAACTCTTACTCTGGCCTAATAGTTAAGGTATTGGACTCTTACTCTGGCCTCATAGCTACTGTCTTAACTCTTACTCTGGCCAAATGGTTAAGGTCTTGGACTCTTACTCTGGCCTCATAGCTACTGTCTTAACTCTTACTCTGGCCTAATAGCTACTGTCTTAACTCTTACTCTGGCCTCATAGCTACTGTCTTAACTCTTACTCTGGCCTAATGGTTAAGGTCTTGGACTCTTACTCTGGCCTAATAGCTACTGTCTTAACTCTTACTCTGGCCTAATAGCTACTGTATTAACCCTTACTCTGGCCTAATAGCTACTGTCTTAACTCTTACTCTGGCCTCATAGCTACTGTCTTAACTCTTACTCTGGCCTCATAGCTACTGTCTTAACTCTTACTCTGGCCTAATGGTTAAGGTCTTGGACTCTTACTATGGCCTAATAGCTACTGTCTTAACTCTTACTCTGGCCTAATAGCTACTGTCTTAACTCTTACTCTGGGCTAATAGCTACTGTCTTAACTCTTACTCTGGCCTCATAGCTACTGTCTTAATTCTTACTCTGGCCTCATAGCTACTGTCTTAACTCTTACTCTGGCCTAATAGTTAAGGTCTTGAACTCTTACTCTGGCCTAATAGCTACTGTCTTAACTCTTACTCTGGCCTAATGGTTAAGGTCTTGGACTCTTACTCTGGCCTAATAGCTACTGTCTTAACTCTTACTCTGGCCTCATAGCTACTGTCTTAACTCTTACTCTGGCCTAATGGTTAAGGTCTTGGACTCTTACTCTGGCCTCATAGCTACTGTCTTAACTCTTACTCTGGCCTAATGGTTAAGGTCTTGGACTCTTACTCTGGCCTCATAGCTACTGTCTTAACTCTAACTCTGGCCTAATAGCTACTGTCTTAACTCTTACTCTGGCCTAATGGTTAAGGTCTTGGACTCTTACTCTGGCCTCATAGCTACTGTCTTAACTCTTACTCTGGCCTAATGGTTAAGGTCTTGGACTCTTACTCTGGCCTCATAGCTACTGTCTTAACTCTTACTCTGGCCTCATAGCTACTGTCTCAACTCTTACTCTGGCCTAATGGTTAAGGTCTTGGACTCTTACTCTGGCCTAATAGCTACTGTCTTTACTCTTACTCTGGCCTAATAGCTACTGTCTTAACTCTTACTCTGGCCTCATAGCTACTGTCTTAACTCTTACTCTGGCCTAATAGCTACTGTCTTAACTCTTACTCTGGCCTAATGGTTAAGGTCTTGGACTCTTACTCTGGCCTCATAGCTACTGTCTTAACTCTTACTCTGGCCTAATAGCTACTGTCTTAACTCTTACTCTGGCCTCATAGCTACTGTCTTAACTCTTACTCTGGCCTAATGGTTAAGGTCTTGGACTCTTACTCTGGCCTCATAGCTACTGTCTTAACTCTTACTCTGGCCTAAGAGCTACTGTCTTAACTCTTACTCTGGCCTCATAGCTACTGTCTTAACTCTTACTCTGGCATAATAGCTACTTTCTTAACTCTTACTCTCGCCTAATAGCTACTGTCTTAACTCTTACTCTGGCCTCATAGCTACTGTCTTGACTCTTACTCTGGCCTAATAGCTACTGTCTTAACTCTTACACTGGCCTCATAGCTACTGTCTTAACTCATACTCTGGCCTAATGGTTAAGGTCTTGGACTCTTACTCTGGCCTCATAGCTATTGTCTTAACTCTTACTCTGGCCTCATAGCTACTGTCTTAACTCTTACTCTGGCCTCATAGCTACTGTCTTAACTCTTACTCTGGCCTAATGGTTAAGGTCTTGGACTCTTACTCTGGCCTCATAGCTACTGTCTTAACTCTTATTCTGGCCTCATAGCTACTGTCTTAACTCTTACTCGGCCTTATAGCTACTGTCTTACCTCTTACTCTGGCCTCATAGCTACTGTCTTAACTCTTACTCTGGCCTAATAGCTACTGTCTTAACTCTTACTCTGGCCTCATAGCTACTGTCATAACTCTTACTCTGGCCTAATAGCTGCTGTCTTAACTCTTACTCTGGCCTAATAGCTACTGTCTTAACTCTTACTCTGGCCTCATAGCTACTGTCTTAACTCTTACTCTGGCCTAATGGTTAAGGTCCTGGACTCTTACTCTGGCCTCATAGCTACTGTCTTAACTCTTACTCTGGCCTACTGGTTAAGGTCTTGGACTCTTACTCTGGCCTAATAGCTACTGTCTTAACTCTTACTCTGGCCTAATAGCTACTGTCTTAACTCTTACTCTTGCCTCATAGCTACTGTCTTAACTCTTACTCTGGCCTAATAGCTACTGTCTTAACTCTTACTCTGGCCTAATGGTTAAGGTCTTGGACTCTTACTCTGGCCTCATAGCTACTATCTTAACTCTTACTCTGGCCTCATAGCTACTGTCTTAACTCTTACTCTGGCCTAATGGTTAAGGTCTTGGACTCTTACTCTGGCCTAATAGCTACGGTCTTAACTCTTACTCTGGCCTAATAGCTACTGTCTTAACTCGTACTCTGTCCTCATAGCTACTGTCTTAACTCTTACTCTGGCCTAATAGCTACTGTCTTAACTCTTACTCTGGCCTAATGGTTAAGGTCTTGGACTCTTACTCTGGCGTCATAGCTACTGTCTTAACTCTTACTCTGGCCTAATAGCTACTGTCTTAACTCTTACTCTGGCCTCATAGCTACTGTCTTAACTCTTACTCTGGCCTAATGGTTAAGGTCTTGGACTCTTACTCTGGCCTCATAGCTACTGTCTTAACTCTTACTCTGGCCTCATAGCTACTGTCTTAACTCTTACTCTGGCCTAATGGTTAAGGTCTTGGACTCTTACTCTGGCCTCATAGCTAGTGTCTTAACTCTTACTCTGGCCTCATCGCTACTGTCTTAACTCTTACACGGCCTTATAGCTACTGTCTTACCTCTTACTCTGGCCTCATAGCTACTGTCTTAACTCTTACTCTGGCCTCATAGCTACTGTCTTAACTCTTACTCTGGCCTAATAGCTACTGTCTTAACTCTTACACTGGCCTCATAGCTACTGTCTTAACTCATACTCTGGCCTAATGGTTAAGGTCTTGGACTCTTACTCTGGCCTCATAGCTACTGTCTTAACTCTTACTCTGGCCTCATAGCTACTGTCTTAACTCTTACTCTGGCCTCATAGCTACTGTCTTAACTCTTACTCTGGCCTAATGGTTAAGGTCTTGGACTCTTACTCTGGCCTCATAGATACTGTCTTAACTCTTATTCTGGCCTCATAGCTACTGTCTTAACTCTTACTCGGCCTTATAGCTACTGTCTTACCTCTTACTCTGGCCTCATAGCTACTGTCTTAACTCTTACTCTGGCCTAATAGCTACTGTCTTAACTCTTACTCTGGCCTCATAGCTACTGTCTTAACTCTTACTCTGGCCTAATAGCTGCTGTCTTAACTCTTACTCTGGCCTAATAGCTACTGTCTTAACTCTTACTCTGGCCTCATAGCTACTGTCTTAACTCTTACTCTGGCCTAATGGTTAAGGTCCTGGACTCTTACTCTGGCCTCATAGCTACTGTCTTAACTCTTACTCTGGCCTACTGGTTAAGGTCTTGGACTCTTACTCTGGCCTAATAGCTACTGTCTTAACTCTTACTCTGGCCTAATAGCTACTGTCTTAACTCTTACTCTTGCCTCATAGCTACTGTCTTAACTCTTACTCTGGCCTAATAGCTACTGTCTTAACTCTTACTCTGGCCTAATGGTTAAGGTCTTGGACTCTTACTCTGGCCTCATAGCTACTATCTTAACTCTTACTCTGGCCTCATAGCTACTGTCTTAACTCTTACTCTGGCCTAATGGTTAAGGTCTTGGACTCTTACTCTGGCCTAATAGCTACGGTCTTAACTCTTACTCTGGCCTAATAGCTACTGTCTTAACTCGTACTCTGGCCTCATAGCTACTGTCTTAACTCTTACTCTGGCCTAATAGCTACTGTCTTAACTCTTACTCTGGCCTAATGGTTAAGGTCTTGGACTCTTACTCTGGCGTCATAGCTACTGTCTTAACTCTTACTCCGGCCTAATAGCTACTGTCTTAACTCTTACTCTGGCCTCATAGCTACTGTCTTAACTCTTACTCTGGCCTAATGGTTAAGGTCTTGGACTCTTACTCTGGCCTCATAGCTACTGTCTTAACTCTTACTCTGGCCTCATAGCTACTGTCTTAACTCTTACTCTGGCCTAATGGTTAACGTCTTGGACTCTTACTCTGGCCTCATAGCTAGTGTCTTAACTCTTACTCTGGCCTCATCGCTACTGTCTTAACTCTTACTCGGCCTTATAGCTACTGTCTTACCTCTTACTCTGGCCTCATAGCTACTGTCTTAACTCTTACTCTGGCCTAATAGCTACTGTCTTAACTCTTACTCTGGCCTCATAGCTACTGTCTTAACTCTTACTCTGGCCTAATAGCTGCTGTCTTAACTCTTACTCTGGCCTAATAGTTACTGTCTTAACTCTTACTCTGGCCTCATAGCTACTGTCTTAACTCTTACTCTGGCCTAATGGTTAAGGTCCTGGACTCTTACTCTGGCCTCATAGCTACTTTCTTAACTCTTACTCTGGCCTAAGTGTTAAGGTCTTGGACTCTTACTCTGGCCTAATAGCTACTGTCTTAACTCTTACTCTGGCCTAATAGCTACTGTCTTAACTCTTACTCTTGCCTCATAGCTACTGTCTGAACTCTTACTCTGGCCTAATAGCTACTGTCTTAACTCTTACTCTGGCCTAATGGTTAAGGTCTTGGACTCTTACTCTGGCCTCATAGCTACTACCTTAACCCTTACTCTGGCCTCATAGCTACTGTCTTAACTCTTACTCTGGCCTAATAGCTACTGTCTTAACTCTTACTCTGGCCTCATAGCTACTGTCTTAACTCTTACTCTGGCCTAATGGTTAAGGTCTTGGACTCTTACTCTGGCCTCATAGCTACTATCTTAACTCTTACTCTGGCCTCATAGCTACTGTCTTAACTCTTACTCTGGCCTCATAGCTACTGTCTTAACTCTTACTCTGGCCTCATAGCTACTGTCTTAACTCTTACTCTGGCCTAATAGCTACTGTCTTAACTCTTACTCTGGCCTATTAGCTACTGTCTTAACTCTTACTCTGGCCTAATAGCTACTGTCTTAACTCTTTCTCAGGCCTCATAGCTACTGTCTCAACTCTTACTGTGGCCTCATAGCTACTGTCTTAACTCTCACTCTGGCCTAATGGTTAAGGTCTTGGACTCTTACTCTGGCCTCGTAGCTACTGTCTTAACTCTTACACTGGCCTCATAGCTACTGTCTTAACTCTTACTCTGGCCTAATGGTTAAGGTCTTGGACTCTTACTCTGGCCTAATAGCTACTGTCTTAACTCTTACTCTGGCCTAATAGCTACTGTATTAACCCTTACTCTGGCCTAATGGTTAAGGTCTTGGACTCTTACTCTGGCCTAATAGCTACTGTCTTAACTCTTACTCTGGCCTCATAGCTACTGTCTTAACTCTTACTCTGGCCTCATAGCTACTGTCTTAACTCTTACTCTGGCCTAATGGTTAAGGTCTTGGACTCTTACTCTGGCCTAATAGCTACTGTCTTAACTCTTACTCTGGCCTAATAGCTACTGTCTTAACTCTTACTCTGGGCTAATAGCTACTGTCTTAACTCTTACTCTGGCCTCATAGCTACTGTCTTAATTCTTACTCTGGCCTCATAGCTACTGTCTAAACTCTTACTCTGGCCTAATGGTTAAGGTCTTGGACTCTTACTCTGGCCTCATAGCTACTGTCTTAACTCTTATTCTGGCCTAATAGCTACTGTCTTAAATCTTACTCTGGCCTCATAGCTACTGTCTTAACTCTTACTCTGGCCTAATAGTTAAGGTATTGGACTCTTACTCTGGCCTCATAGCTACTGTCTTAACTCTTACTCTGGCCAAATGGTTAAGGTCTTGGACTCTTACTCTGGCCTCATAGCTACTGTCTTAACTCTTACTCTGGCCTAATAGCTACTGTCTTAACTCTTACTCTGGCCTCATAGCTACTGTCTTAACTCTTACTCTGGCCTAATGGTTAAGGTCTTGGACTCTTACTCTGGCCTAATAGCTACTGTCTTAACTCTTACTCTGGCCTAATAGCTACTGTATTAACCCTTACTCTGGCCTAATAGCTACTGTCTTAACTCTTACTCTGGCCTCATAGCTACTGTCTTAACTCTTACTCTGGCCTCATAGCTACTGTCTTAACTCTTACTCTGGCCTAATGGTTAAGGTCTTGGACTCTTACTATGGCCTAATAGCTACTGTCTTAACTCTTACTCTGGCCTAATAGCTACTGTCTTAACTCTTACTCTGGGCTAATAGCTACTGTCTTAACTCTTACTCTGGCCTCATAGCTACTGTCTTAATTCTTACTCTGGCCTCATAGCTACTGTCTTAACTCTTACTCTGGCCTAATAGTTAAGGTCTTGAACTCTTACTCTGGCCTAATAGCTACTGTCTTAACTCTTACTCTGGCCTAATGGTTAAGGTCTTGGACTCTTACTCTGGCCTAATAGCTACTGTCTTAACTCTTACTCTGGCCTCATAGCTACTGTCTTAACTCTTACTCTGGCCTAATGGTTAAGGTCTTGGACTCTTACTCTGGCCTCATAGCTACTGTCTTAACTCTTACTCTGGCCTAATGGTTAAGGTCTTGGACTCTTACTCTGGCCTCATAGCTACTGTCTTAACTCTAACTCTGGTCTAATAGCTACTGTCTTAACTCTTACTCTGGCCTAATGGTTAAGGTCTTGGACTCTTACTCTGGCCTCATAGCTACTGTCTTAACTCTTACTCTGGCCTAATGGTTAAGGTCTTGGACTCTTACTCTGGCCTCATAGCTACTGTCTTAACTCTTACTCTGGCCTCATAGCTACTGTCTCAACTCTTACTCTGGCCTAATGGTTAAGGTCTTGGACTCTTACTCTGGCCTAATAGCTACTGTCTTTACTCTTACTCTGGCCTAATAGCTACTGTCTTAACTCTTACTCTGGCCTCATAGCTACTGTCTTAACTCTTACTCTGGCCTAATAGCTACTGTCTTAACTCTTACTCTGGCCTAATGGTTAAGGTCTTGGACTCTTACTCTGGCCTCATAGCTACTGTCTTAACTCTTACTCTGGCCTAATAGCTACTGTCTTAACTCTTACTCTGGCCTCATAGCTACTGTCTTAACTCTTACTCTGGCCTAATGGTTAAGGTCTTGGACTCTTACTCTGGCCTCATAGCTACTGTCTTAACTCTTACTCTGGCCTAAGAGCTACTGTCTTAACTCTTACTCTGGCCTCATAGCTACTGTCTTAACTCTTACTCTGGCCTAATAGCTACTGTCTTAACTCTTACTCTGGCCTCATAGCTACTGTCTTAACTCTTACTCTGGCCTAATGGTTAAGGTCTTGGACTCTTACTCTGGCCTAATAGCTACTGTCTTAACTCTTACTCTGGCCTAATAGCTACTGTATTAACCCTTACTCTGGCCTAATAGCTACTGTCTTAACTCTTACTCTGGCCTCATAGCTACTGTCTTAACTCTTACTCTGGCCTCATAGCTACTGTCTTAACTCTTACTCTGGCCTAATGGTTAAGGTCTTGGACTCTTACTATGGCCTAATAGCTACTGTCTTAACTCTTACTCTGGCCTAATAGCTACTGTCTTAACTCTTACTCTGGGCTAATAGCTACTGTCTTAACTCTTACTCTGGCCTCATAGCTACTGTCTTAATTCTTACTCTGGCCTCATAGCTACTGTCTTAACTCTTACTCTGGCCTAATAGTTAAGGTCTTGAACTCTTACTCTGGCCTAATAGCTACTGTCTTAACTCTTACTCTGGCCTAATGGTTAAGGTCTTGGACTCTTACTCTGGCCTAATAGCTACTGTCTTAACTCTTACTCTGGCCTCATAGCTACTGTCTTAACTCTTACTCTGGCCTAATGGTTAAGGTCTTGGACTCTTACTCTGGCCTCATAGCTACTGTCTTAACTCTTACTCTGGCCTAATGGTTAAGGTCTTGGACTCTTACTCTGGCCTCATAGCTACTGTCTTAACTCTAACTCTGGCCTAATAGCTACTGTCTTAACTCTTACTCTGGCCTAATGGTTAAGGTCTTGGACTCTTACTCTGGCCTCATAGCTACTGTCTTAACTCTTACTCTGGCCTAATGGTTAAGGTCTTGGACTCTTACTCTGGCCTCATAGCTACTGTCTTAACTCTTACTCTGGCCTCATAGCTACTGTCTCAACTCTTACTCTGGCCTAATGGTTAAGGTCTTGGACTCTTACTCTGGCCTAATAGCTACTGTCTTTACTCTTACTCTGGCCTAATAGCTACTGTCTTAACTCTTACTCTGGCCTCATAGCTACTGTCTTAACTCTTACTCTGGCCTAATAGCTACTGTCTTAACTCTTACTCTGGCCTAATGGTTAAGGTCTTGGACTCTTACTCTGGCCTCATAGCTACTGTCTTAACTCTTACTCTGGCCTAATAGCTACTGTCTTAACTCTTACTCTGGCCTCATAGCTACTGTCTTAACTCTTACTCTGGCCTAATGGTTAAGGTCTTGGACTCTTACTCTGGCCTCATAGCTACTGTCTTAACTCTTACTCTGGCCTAAGAGCTACTGTCTTAACTCTTACTCTGGCCTCATAGCTACTGTCTTAACTCTTACTCTGGCATAATAGCTACTTTCTTAACTCTTACTCTCGCCTAATAGCTACTGTCTTAACTCTTACTCTGGCCTCATAGCTACTGTCTTGACTCTTACTCTGGCCTAATAGCTACTGTCTTAACTCTTACTCTGGCCTAATGGTTAAGGTCTTGGACTCTTACTCTGGCCTCATAGCTACTGTCTTAACTCTTACTCTGGCCTCATAGCTACTGTCTCAACTCTTACTCTGGCCTAATGGTTAAGGTCTTGGACTCTTACTCTGGCCTAATAGCTACTGTCTTTACTCTTACTCTGGCCTAATAGCTACTGTCTTAACTCTTACTCTGGCCTCATAGCTACTGTCTTAACTCTTACTCTGGCCTAATAGCTACTGTCTTAACTCTTACTCTGGCCTAATGGTTAAGGTCTTGGACTCTTACTCTGGCCTCATAGCTACTGTCTTAACTCTTACTCTGGCCTAATAGCTACTGTCTTAACTCTTACTCTGGCCTCATAGCTACTGTCTTAACTCTTACTCTGGCCTAATGGTTAAGGTCTTGGACTCTTACTCTGGCCTCATAGCTACTGTCTTAACTCTTACTCTGGCCTAAGAGCTACTGTCTTAACTCTTACTCTGGCCTCATAGCTACTGTCTTAACTCTTACTCTGGCCTAATAGCTACTGTCTTAACTCTTACTCTGGCCTCATAGCTACTGTCTTAACTCTTACTCTGGCCTAATGGTTAAGGTCTTGGACTCTTACTCTGGCCTAATAGCTACTGTCTTAACTCTTACTCTGGCCTAATAGCTACTGTATTAACCCTTACTCTGGCCTAATAGCTACTGTCTTAACTCTTACTCTGGCCTCATAGCTACTGTCTTAACTCTTACTCTGGCCTCATAGCTACTGTCTTAACTCTTACTCTGGCCTAATGGTTAAGGTCTTGGACTCTTACTATGGCCTAATAGCTACTGTCTTAACTCTTACTCTGGCCTAATAGCTACTGTCTTAACTCTTACTCTGGGCTAATAGCTACTGTCTTAACTCTTACTCTGGCCTCATAGCTACTGTCTTAATTCTTACTCTGGCCTCATAGCTACTGTCTTAACTCTTACTCTGGCCTAATAGTTAAGGTCTTGAACTCTTACTCTGGCCTAATAGCTACTGTCTTAACTCTTACTCTGGCCTAATGGTTAAGGTCTTGGACTCTTACTCTGGCCTAATAGCTACTGTCTTAACTCTTACTCTGGCCTCATAGCTACTGTCTTAACTCTTACTCTGGCCTAATGGTTAAGGTCTTGGACTCTTACTCTGGCCTCATAGCTACTGTCTTAACTCTTACTCTGGCCTAATGGTTAAGGTCTTGGACTCTTACTCTGGCCTCATAGCTACTGTCTTAACTCTAACTCTGGCCTAATAGCTACTGTCTTAACTCTTACTCTGGCCTAATGGTTAAGGTCTTGGACTCTTACTCTGGCCTCATAGCTACTGTCTTAACTCTTACTCTGGCCTAATGGTTAAGGTCTTGGACTCTTACTCTGGCCTCATAGCTACTGTCTTAACTCTTACTCTGGCCTCATAGCTACTGTCTCAACTCTTACTCTGGCCTAATGGTTAAGGTCTTGGACTCTTACTCTGGCCTAATAGCTACTGTCTTTACTCTTACTCTGGCCTAATAGCTACTGTCTTAACTCTTACTCTGGCCTCATAGCTACTGTCTTAACTCTTACTCTGGCCTAATAGCTACTGTCTTAACTCTTACTCTGGCCTAATGGTTAAGGTCTTGGACTCTTACTCTGGCCTCATAGCTACTGTCTTAACTCTTACTCTGGCCTAATAGCTACTGTCTTAACTCTTACTCTGGCCTCATAGCTACTGTCTTAACTCTTACTCTGGCCTAATGGTTAAGGTCTTGGACTCTTACTCTGGCCTCATAGCTACTGTCTTAACTCTTACTCTGGCCTAAGAGCTACTGTCTTAACTCTTACTCTGGCCTCATAGCTACTGTCTTAACTCTTACTCTGGCATAATAGCTACTTTCTTAACTCTTACTCTCGCCTAATAGCTACTGTCTTAACTCTTACTCTGGCCTCATAGCTACTGTCTTGACTCTTACTCTGGCCTAATAGCTACTGTCTTAACTCTTACACTGGCCTCATAGCTACTGTCTTAACTCATACTCTGGCCTAATGGTTAAGGTCTTGGACTCTTACTCTGGCCTCATAGCTATTGTCTTAACTCTTACTCTGGCCTCATAGCTACTGTCTTAACTCTTACTCTGGCCTCATAGCTACTGTCTTAACTCTTACTCTGGCCTAATGGTTAAGGTCTTGGACTCTTACTCTGGCCTCATAGCTACTGTCTTAACTCTTATTCTGGCCTCATAGCTACTGTCTTAACTCTTACTCGGCCTTATAGCTACTGTCTTACCTCTTACTCTGGCCTCATAGCTACTGTCTTAACTCTTACTCTGGCCTAATAGCTACTGTCTTAACTCTTACTCTGGCCTCATAGCTACTGTCATAACTCTTACTCTGGCCTAATAGCTGCTGTCTTAACTCTTACTCTGGCCTAATAGCTACTGTCTTAACTCTTACTCTGGCCTCATAGCTACTGTCTTAACTCTTACTCTGGCCTAATGGTTAAGGTCCTGGACTCTTACTCTGGCCTCATAGCTACTGTCTTAACTCTTACTCTGGCCTACTGGTTAAGGTCTTGGACTCTTACTCTGGCCTAATAGCTACTGTCTTAACTCTTACTCTGGCCTAATAGCTACTGTCTTAACTCTTACTCTTGCCTCATAGCTACTGTCTTAACTCTTACTCTGGCCTAATAGCTACTGTCTTAACTCTTACTCTGGCCTAATGGTTAAGGTCTTGGACTCTTACTCTGGCCTCATAGCTACTATCTTAACTCTTACTCTGGCCTCATAGCTACTGTCTTAACTCTTACTCTGGCCTAATGGTTAAGGTCTTGGACTCTTACTCTGGCCTAATAGCTACGGTCTTAACTCTTACTCTGGCCTAATAGCTACTGTCTTAACTCGTACTCTGTCCTCATAGCTACTGTCTTAACTCTTACTCTGGCCTAATAGCTACTGTCTTAACTCTTACTCTGGCCTAATGGTTAAGGTCTTGGACTCTTACTCTGGCGTCATAGCTACTGTCTTAACTCTTACTCTGGCCTAATAGCTACTGTCTTAACTCTTACTCTGGCCTCATAGCTACTGTCTTAACTCTTACTCTGGCCTAATGGTTAAGGTCTTGGACTCTTACTCTGGCCTCATAGCTACTGTCTTAACTCTTACTCTGGCCTCATAGCTACTGTCTTAACTCTTACTCTGGCCTAATGGTTAAGGTCTTGGACTCTTACTCTGGCCTCATAGCTAGTGTCTTAACTCTTACTCTGGCCTCATCGCTACTGTCTTAACTCTTACTCGGCCTTATAGCTACTGTCTTACCTCTTACTCTGGCCTCATAGCTACTGTCTTAACTCTTACTCTGGCCTCATAGCTACTGTCTTAACTCTTACTCTGGCCTAATAGCTACTGTCTTAACTCTTACACTGGCCTCATAGCTACTGTCTTAACTCATACTCTGGCCTAATGGTTAAGGTCTTGGACTCTTACTCTGGCCTCATAGCTACTGTCTTAACTCTTACTCTGGCCTCATAGCTACTGTCTTAACTCTTACTCTGGCCTCATAGCTACTGTCTTAACTCTTACTCTGGCCTAATGGTTAAGGTCTTGGACTCTTACTCTGGCCTCATAGATACTGTCTTAACTCTTATTCTGGCCTCATAGCTACTGTCTTAACTCTTACTCGGCCTTATAGCTACTGTCTTACCTCTTACTCTGGCCTCATAGCTACTGTCTTAACTCTTACTCTGGCCTAATAGCTACTGTCTTAACTCTTACTCTGGCCTCATAGCTACTGTCTTAACTCTTACTCTGGCCTAATAGCTGCTGTCTTAACTCTTACTCTGGCCTAATAGCTACTGTCTTAACTCTTACTCTGGCCTCATAGCTACTGTCTTAACTCTTACTCTGGCCTAATGGTTAAGGTCCTGGACTCTTACTCTGGCCTCATAGCTACTGTCTTAACTCTTACTCTGGCCTACTGGTTAAGGTCTTGGACTCTTACTCTGGCCTAATAGCTACTGTCTTAACTCTTACTCTGGCCTAATAGCTACTGTCTTAACTCTTACTCTTGCCTCATAGCTACTGTCTTAACTCTTACTCTGGCCTAATAGCTACTGTCTTAACTCTTACTCTGGCCTAATGGTTAAGGTCTTGGACTCTTACTCTGGCCTCATAGCTACTATCTTAACTCTTACTCTGGCCTCATAGCTACTGTCTTAACTCTTACTCTGGCCTAATGGTTAAGGTCTTGGACTCTTACTCTGGCCTAATAGCTACGGTCTTAACTCTTACTCTGGCCTAATAGCTACTGTCTTAACTCGTACTCTGGCCTCATAGCTACTGTCTTAACTCTTACTCTGGCCTAATAGCTACTGTCTTAACTCTTACTCTGGCCTAATGGTTAAGGTCTTGGACTCTTACTCTGGCCTCATAGATACTGTCTTAACTCTTATTCTGGCCTCATAGCTACTGTCTTAACTCTTACTCGGCCTTATAGCTACTGTCTTACCTCTTACTCTGGCCTCATAGCTACTGTCTTAACTCTTACTCTGGCCTAATAGCTACTGTCTTAACTCTTACTCTGGCCTCATAGCTACTGTCTTAACTCTTACTCTGGCCTAATAGCTGCTGTCTTAACTCTTACTCTGGCCTAATAGCTACTGTCTTAACTCTTACTCTGGCCTCATAGCTACTGTCTTAACTCTTACTCTGGCCTAATGGTTAAGGTCCTGGACTCTTACTCTGGCCTCATAGCTACTGTCTTAACTCTTACTCTGGCCTACTGGTTAAGGTCTTGGACTCTTACTCTGGCCTAATAGCTACTGTCTTAACTCTTACTCTGGCCTAATAGCTACTGTCTTAACTCTTACTCTTGCCTCATAGCTACTGTCTTAACTCTTACTCTGGCCTAATAGCTACTGTCTTAACTCTTACTCTGGCCTAATGGTTAAGGTCTTGGACTCTTACTCTGGCCTCATAGCTACTATCTTAACTCTTACTCTGGCCTCATAGCTACTGTCTTAACTCTTACTCTGGCCTAATGGTTAACGTCTTGGACTCTTACTCTGGCCTCATAGCTAGTGTCTTAACTCTTACTCTGGCCTCATCGCTACTGTCTTAACTCTTACTCGGCCTTATAGCTACTGTCTTACCTCTTACTCTGGCCTAATAGCTACTGTCTTAACTCTTACTCTGGCCTAATGGTTAAGGTCTTGGACTCTTACTCTGGCCTCATAGATACTGTCTTAACTCTTATTCTGGCCTCATAGCTACTGTCTTAACTCTTACTCGGCCTTATAGCTACTGTCTTACCTCTTACTCTGGCCTCATAGCTACTGTCTTAACTCTTACTCTGGCCTAATAGCTACTGTCTTAACTCTTACTCTGGCCTCATAGCTACTGTCTTAACTCTTACTCTGGCCTAATAGCTGCTGTCTTAACTCTTACTCTGGCCTAATAGCTACTGTCTTAACTCTTACTCTGGCCTCATAGCTACTGTCTTAACTCTTACTCTGGCCTAATGGTTAAGGTCCTGGACTCTTACTCTGGCCTCATAGCTACTGTCTTAACTCTTACTCTGGCCTACTGGTTAAGGTCTTGGACTCTTACTCTGGCCTAATAGCTACTGTCTTAACTCTTACTCTGGCCTAATAGCTACTGTCTTAACTCTTACTCTTGCCTCATAGCTACTGTCTTAACTCTTACTCTGGCCTAATAGCTACTGTCTTAACTCTTACTCTGGCCTAATGGTTAAGGTCTTGGACTCTTACTCTGGCCTCATAGCTACTATCTTAACTCTTACTCTGGCCTCATAGCTACTGTCTTAACTCTTACTCTGGCCTAATGGTTAAGGTCTTGGACTCTTACTCTGGCCTAATAGCTACGGTCTTAACTCTTACTCTGGCCTAATAGCTACTGTCTTAACTCGTACTCTGGCCTCATAGCTACTGTCTTAACTCTTACTCTGGCCTAATAGCTACTGTCTTAACTCTTACTCTGGCCTAATGGTTAAGGTCTTGGACTCTTACTCTGGCGTCATAGCTACTGTCTTAACTCTTACTCCGGCCTAATAGCTACTGTCTTAACTCTTACTCTGGCCTCATAGCTACTGTCTTAACTCTTACTCTGGCCTAATGGTTAAGGTCTTGGACTCTTACTCTGGCCTCATAGCTACTGTCTTAACTCTTACTCTGGCCTCATAGCTACTGTCTTAACTCTTACTCTGGCCTAATGGTTAACGTCTTGGACTCTTACTCTGGCCTCATAGCTAGTGTCTTAACTCTTACTCTGGCCTCATCGCTACTGTCTTAACTCTTACTCGGCCTTATAGCTACTGTCTTACCTCTTACTCTGGCCTCATAGCTACTGTCTTAACTCTTACTCTGGCCTAATAGCTACTGTCTTAACTCTTACTCTGGCCTCATAGCTACTGTCTTAACTCTTACTCTGGCCTAATAGCTGCTGTCTTAACTCTTACTCTGGCCTAATAGTTACTGTCTTAACTCTTACTCTGGCCTCATAGCTACTGTCTTAACTCTTACTCTGGCCTAATGGTTAAGGTCCTGGACTCTTACTCTGGCCTCATAGCTACTTTCTTAACTCTTACTCTGGCCTAAGTGTTAAGGTCTTGGACTCTTACTCTGGCCTAATAGCTACTGTCTTAACTCTTACTCTGGCCTAATAGCTACTGTCTTAACTCTTACTCTTGCCTCATAGCTACTGTCTGAACTCTTACTCTGGCCTAATAGCTACTGTCTTAACTCTTACTCTGGCCTAATGGTTAAGGTCTTGGACTCTTACTCTGGCCTCATAGCTACTACCTTAACCCTTACTCTGGCCTCATAGCTACTGTCTTAACTCTTACTCTGGCCTAATAGCTACTGTCTTAACTCTTACTCTGGCCTCATAGCTACTGTCTTAACTCTTACTCTGGCCTAATGGTTAAGGTCTTGGACTCTTACTCTGGCCTCATAGCTACTATCTTAACTCTTACTCTGGCCTCATAGCTACTGTCTTAACTCTTACTCTGGCCTCATAGCTACTGTCTTAACTCTTACTCTGGCCTCATAGCTACTGTCTTAACTCTTACTCTGGCCTAATAGCTACTGTCTTAACTCTTACTCTGGCCTATTAGCTACTGTCTTAACTCTTACTCTGGCCTAATAGCTACTGTCTTAACTCTTACTTAGGCCTCATAGCTACTGTCTCAACTCTTACTGTGGCCTCATAGCTACTGTCTTAACTCTCACTCTGGCCTAATGGTTAAGGTCTTGGACTCTTACTCTGGCCTCGTAGCTACTGTCTTAACTCTTACACTGGCCTCATAGCTACTGTCTTAACTCTTACTCTGGCCTAATGGTTAAGGTCTTGGACTCTTACTCTGGCCTAATAGCTACTGTCTTAACTCTTACTCTGGCCTAATAGCTACTGTATTAACCCTTACTCTGGCCTAATAGCTACTGTCTTAACTCTTACTCTGGCCTCATAGCTACTGTCTTAACTCTTACTCTGGCCTCATAGCTACTGTCTTAACTCTTACTCTGGCCTAATGGTTAAGGTCTTGGACTCTTACTCTGGCCTAATAGCTACTGTCTTAACTCTTACTCTGGCCTAATAGCTACTGTCTTAACTCTTACTCTGGGCTAATAGCTACTGTCTTAACTCTTACTCTGGCCTCATAGCTACTGTCTTAATTCTTACTCTGGCCTCATAGCTACTGTCTTAACTCTTACTCTGGCCTAATAGTTAAGGTCTTGGACTCTTACTCTGGCCTAATAGCTACTGTCTAAACTCTTACTCTGGCCTAATGGTTAAGGTCTTGGACTCTTACTCTGGCCTCATAGCTACTGTCTTAACTCTTATTCTGGCCTAATAGCTACTGTCTTAAATCTTACTCTGGCCTCATAGCTACTGTCTTAACTCTTACTCTGGCCTAATAGTTAAGGTATTGGACTCTTACTCTGGCCTCATAGCTACTGTCTTAACTCTTACTCTGGCCGAATGGTTAAGGTCTTGGACTCTTACTCTGGCCTCATAGCTACTGTCTTAACTCTTACTCTGGCCTAATAGCTACTGTCTTAACTCTTACTCTGGCCTCATAGCTACTGTCTTAACTCTTACTCTGGCCTAATGGTTAAGGTCTTGGACTCTTACTCTGGCCTAATAGCTACTGTCTTAACTCTTACTCTGGCCTAATAGCTACTGTATTAACCCTTACTCTGGCCTAATAGCTACTGTCTTAACTCTTACTCTGGCCTCATAGCTACTGTCTTAACTCTTACTCTGGCCTCATAGCTACTGTCTTAACTCTTACTCTGGCCTAATGGTTAAGGTCTTGGACTCTTACTATGGCCTAATAGCTACTGTCTTAACTCTTACTCTGGCCTAATAGCTACTGTCTTAACTCTTACTCTGGCCTCATAGCTACTGTCTTAATTCTTACTCTGGCCTCATAGCTACTGTCTTAACTCTTACTCTGGCCTAATAGTTAAGGTCTTGGACTCTTACTCTGGCCTAATAGCTACTGTCTTAACTCTTACTCTGGCCTAATGGTTAAGGTCTTGGACTCTTACTCTGGCCTAATAGCTACTGTCTTAACTCTTACTCTGGCCTCATAGCTACTGTCTTAACTCTTACTCTGGCCTAATGGTTGAGGTCTTGGACTCTTACTCTGGCCTCATAGCTACTGTCTTAACTCTTACTCTGGCCTAATGGTTAAGGTCTTGGACTATTACTCTGGCCTCATAGCTACTGTCTTAACTCTAACTCTGGCCTAATAGCTACTGTCTTAACTCTTACTCTGGCCTAATGGTTAAGGTCTTGGACTCTTACTCTGGCCTCATAGCTACTGTCTTAACTCTTACTCTGGCCTAATGGTTAAGGTCTTGGACTCTTACTCTGGCCTCATAGCTACTGTCTTAACTCTTACTCTGGCCTCATAGCTACTGTCTCAACTCTTACTCTGGCCTAATGGTTAAGGTCTTGGACTCTTACTCTGGCCTAATAGCTACTGTCTTTACTCTTACTCTGGCCTAATAGCTACTGTCTTAACTCTTACTCTGGCCTCATAGCTACTGTCTTAACTCTTACTCTGGCCTAATAGCTACTGTCTTAACTCTTACTCTGGCCTAATGGTTAAGGTCTTGGACTCTTACTCTGGCCTCATAGCTACTGTCTTAACTCTTACTCTGGCCTAATAGCTACTGTCTTAACTCTTACTCTGGCCTCATAGCTACTGTCTTAACTCTTACTCTGGCCTAATGGTTAAGGTCTTGGACTCTTACTCTGGCCTCATAGCTACTGTCTTAACTCTTACTCTGGCCTAATAGCTACTGTCTTAACTCTTACTCTGGCCTCATAGCTACTGTCTTAACTCTTACTCTGGCATAATAGCTACTTTCTTAACTCTTACTCTCGCCTAATAGCTACTGTCTTAACTCTTACTCTGGCCTCATAGCTACTGTCTTAACTCTTACTCTGGCCTAATAGCTACTGTCTTAACTCTTACACTGGCCTCATAGCTACTGTCTTAACTCATACTCTGGCCTAATGGTTAAGGTCTTGGACTCTTACTCTGGCCTCATAGCTATTGTCTTAACTCTTACTCTGGCCTCATAGCTACTGTCTTAACTCTTACTCTGGCCTCATAGCTACTGTCTTAACTCTTACTCTGGCCTAATGGTTAAGGTCTTGGACTCTTACTCTGGCCTCATAGCTACTGTCTTAACTCTTATTCTGGCCTCATAGCTACTGTCTTAACTCTTACTCGGCCTTATAGCTACTGTCTTACCTCTTACTCTGGCCTCATAGCTACTGTCTTAACTCTTACTCTGGCCTAATAGCTACTGTCTTAACTCTTACTCTGGCCTCATAGCTACTGTCATAACTCTTACTCTGGCCTAATAGCTGCTGTCTTAACTCTTACTCTGGCCTAATAGCTACTGTCTTAACTCTTACTCTGGCCTCATAGCTACTGTCTTAACTCTTACTCTGGCCTAATGGTTAAGGTCCTGGACTCTTACTCTGGCCTCATAGCTACTGTCTTAACTCTTACTCTGGCCTACTGGTTAAGGTCTTGGACTCTTACTCTGGCCTAATAGCTACTGTCTTAACTCTTACTCTGGCCTAATAGCTACTGTCTTAACTCTTACTCTGGCCTAATAGCTACTGTCTTAACTCTTACTCTGGCCTAATGGTTAAGGTCTTGGACTCTTACTCTGGCCTCATAGCTACTATCTTAACTCTTACTCTGGCCTCATAGCTACTGTCTTAACTCTTACTCTGGCCTAATGGTTAAGGTCTTGGACTCTTACTCTGGCCTAATAGCTACGGTCTTAACTCTTACTCTGGCCTAATAGCTACTGTCTTAACTCGTACTCTGCCCTCATAGCTACTGTCTTAACTCTTACTCTGGCCTAATAGCTACTGTCTTAACTCTTACTCTGGCCTAATGGTTAAGGTCTTGGACTCTTACTCTGGCGTCATAGCTACTGTCTTAACTCTTACTCTGGCCTAATAGCTACTGTCTTAACTCTTACTCTGGCCTCATAGCTACTGTCTTAACTCTTACTCTGGCCTAATGGTTAAGGTCTTGGACTCTTACTCTGGCCTCATAGCTACTGTCTTAACTCTTACTCTGGCCTCATAGCTACTGTCTTAACTCTTACTCTGGCCTAATGGTTAAGGTCTTGGACTCTTACTCTGGCCTCATAGCTAGTGTCTTAACTCTTACTCTGGCCTCATCGCTACTGTCTTAACTCTTACTCGGCCTTATAGCTACTGTCTTACCTCTTACTCTGGCCTCATAGCTACTGTCTTAACTCTTACTCTGGCCTAATAGCTACTGTCTTAACTCTTACTCTGGCCTCATAGCTACTGTCTTAACTCTTACTCTGGCCTAATAGCTGCTGTCTTAACTCTTACTCTGGCCTGATAGTTACTGTCTTAACTCTTACTCTGGCCTCATAGCTACTGTCTTAACTCTTACTCTGGCCTAATAGTTAAGGTCCTGGACTCTTACTCTGGCCTCATAGCTACTGTCTTAACTCTTACTCTGGCCTAAGTGTTAAGGTCTTGGACTCTTACTCTGGCCTAATAGCTACTGTCTTAACTCTTACTCTGGCCTAATAGCTACTGTCTTAACTCTTACTCTTGCCTCATAGCTACTGTCTGAACTCTTACTCTGGCCTAATAGCTACTGCCTTAACTCTTACTCTGGCCTAATGGTTAAGGTCTTGGATTCTTACTCTGGCCTCATAGCTACTATCTTAACCCTTACTCTGGCCTCATAGCTACTGTCTTAACTCTTACTCTGGCCTAATAGCTACTGTCTTAACTCTTACTCTGGCCTCATAGCTACTGTCTTAACACTTACTCTGGCCTAATGGTTAAGGTCTTGGACTCTTACTCTGGCCTCATAGCTACTATCTTAACTCTTACTCTGGCCTCATAGCTACTGTCTTAACTCTTACTCTGGCCTCATAGCTACTGTCTTAACTCTTACTCTGGCCTAATAGCTACTGTCTTAACTCTTACTCTGGCCTATTAGCTACTGTCTTAACTCTTACTCTGGCCTAATAGCTACTGTCTTAACTCTTACTCAGGCCTCATAGCTACTGTCTCAACTCTTACTGTGGCCTCATAGCTACTGTCTTAACTCTCACTCTGGCCTAATGGTTAAGGTCTTGGACTCTTACTCTGGCCTCGTAGCTACTGTCTTAACTCTTACACTGGCCTCATAGCTACTGTCTTAACTCTTACTCTGGCCTAATGGTTAAGGTCTTGGACTCTTACTCTGGCCTAATAGCTACTGTCTTAACTCTTACTCTGGCCTAATAGCTACTGTATTAACCCTTACTCTGGCCTAATAGCTACTGTCTTAACTCTTACTCTGGCCTCATAGCTACTGTCTTAACTCTTACTCTGGCCTCATAGCTACTGTCTTAACTCTTACTCTGGCCTAATGGTTAAGGTCTTGGACTCTTACTCTGGCCTAATAGCTACTGTCTTAACTCTTACTCTGGCCTAATAGCTACTGTCTTAACTCTTACTCTGGGCTAATAGCTACTGTCTTAACTCTTACTCTGGCCTCATAGCTACTGTCTTAATTCTTACTCTGGCCTCATAGCTACTGTCTTAACTCTTACTCTGGCCTAATAGTTAAGGTCTTGGACTCTTACTCTGGCCTAATAGCTACTGTCTAAACTCTTACTCTGGCCTAATGGTTAAGGTCTTGGACTCTTACTCTGGCCTCATAGCTACTGTCTTAACTCTTATTCTGGCCTAATAGCTACTGTCTTAAATCTTACTCTGGCCTCATAGCTACTGTCTTAACTCTTACTCTGGCCTAATAGTTAAGGTATTGGACTCTTACTCTGGCCTCATAGCTACTGTCTTAACTCTTACTCTGGCCGAATGGTTAAGGTCTTGGACTCTTACTCTGGCCTCATAGCTACTGTCTTAACTCTTACTCTGGCCTAATAGCTACTGTCTTAACTCTTACTCTGGCCTCATAGCTACTGTCTTAACTCTTACTCTGGCCTAATGGTTAAGGTCTTGGACTCTTACTCTGGCCTAATAGCTACTGTCTTAACTCTTACTCTGGCCTAATAGCTACTGTATTAACCCTTACTCTGGCCTAATAGCTACTGTCTTAACTCTTACTCTGGCCTCATAGCTACTGTCTTAACTCTTACTCTGGCCTCATAGCTACTGTCTTAACTCTTACTCTGGCCTAATGGTTAAGGTCTTGGACTCTTACTATGGCCTAATAGCTACTGTCTTAACTCTTACTCTGGCCTAATAGCTACTGTCTTAACTCTTACTCTGGGCTAATAGCTACTGTCTTAACTCTTACTCTGGCCTCATAGCTACTGTCTTAATTCTTACTCTGGCCTCATAGCTACTGTCTTAACTCTTACACTGGCCTCATAGCTACTGTCTTAACTCATACTCTGGCCTAATGGTTAAGGTCTTGGACTCTTACTCTGGCCTCATAGCTACTGTCTTAACTCTTACTCTGGCCTCATAGCTACTGTCTTAACTCTTACTCTGGCCTCATAGCTACTGTCTTAATTCTTACTCTGGCCTAATGGTTAAGGTCTTGGACTCTTACCCTGGCCTCATAGCTACTGTCTTAACTCTTATTCTGGCCTCATAGCTACTGTCTTAACTCTTACTCGGCCTTATAGCTACTGTCTTACCTCTTAATCTGGCCTCATAGCTACTGTCTTAACTCTTACTCTGGCCTAATAGCTACTGTCTTAACTCTTACTCTGGCCTCATAGCTACTGTCATAACTCTTACTCTGGCCTAATAGCTGCTGTCTTAACTCTTACTCTGGCCTAATAGCTACTGTCTTAACTCTTACTCTGGCCTCATAGCTACTGTCTTAACTCTTACTCTGGCCTAATGGTTAAGGTCCTGGACTCTTACTCTGGCCTCATAGCTACTGTCTTAACTCTTACTCTGGCCTACTGGTTAAGGTCTTGGACTCTTACTCTGGCCTAATAGCTACTGTCTTAACTCTTACTCTGGCCTAATAGCTACTGTCTTAACTCTTACTCTTGCCTCATAGCTACTGTCTTAACACTTACTCTGGCCTAATAGCTACTGTCTTAACTCTTACTCTGGCCTAATGGTTAAGGTCTTGGACTCTTACTCTGGCCTCATAGCTACTATCTTAACTCTTACTCTTGCCTCATAGCTACTGTCTTAACTCTTACTCTGGCCTAATGGTTAAGGTCTTGGACTCTTACTCTGGCCTAATAGCTACGGTCTTAACTCTTACTCTGGCCTAATAGCTACTGTCTTAACTCGTACTCTGTCCTCATAGCTACTGTCTTAACTCTTACTCTGGCCTAATAGCTACTGTCTTAACTCTTACTCTGGCCTAATGGTTAAGGTCTTGGACTCTTACTCTAGCGTCATAGCTACTGTCTTAACTCTTACTCTGGCCTAATAGCTACTGTCTTAACTCTTACTCTGGCCTCATAGCTACTGTCTTAACTCTTACTCTGGCCTAATGGTTAAGGTCTTGGACTCTTACTCTGGCCTCATAGCTACTGTCTTAACTCTTACTCTGGCCTAATGGTTAAGGTCTTGGACTCTTACTCTGGCCTCATAGCTAGTGTCTTAACTCTTACTCTGGCCTCATCGCTACTGTCTTAACTCTTACTCGGCCTTATAGCTACTGTCTTACCTCTTACTCTGGCCTCATAGCTACTGTCTTAACTCTTACTCTGGCCTAATAGCTACTGTCTTAACTCTTACTCTGGCCTAATAGCTGCTGTCTTAACTCTTACTCTGGCCTAATAGTTACTGTCTTAACTCTTACTCTGGCCTCATAGCTACTGTCTTAACTCTTACTCTGGCCTAATGGTTAAGGTCCTGGACTCTTACTCTGGCCTCATAGCTACTGTCTTAACTCTTACTCTGGCCTAAGTGTTAAGGTCTTGGACTCTTACTCTGGCCTAATAGCTACTGTCTTAACTCTTACTCTGGCCTAATAGCTACTGTCTTAACTCTTACTCTTGCCTCATAGCTACTGTCTGAACTCTTACTCTGGCCTAATAGCTACTGTCTTAACTCTTACTCTGGCCTAATGGTTAAGGTCTTGGACTCTTACTCTGGCCTCATAGCTACTATCTTAACCCTTACTCTGGCCTCATAGCTACTGTCTTAACTCTTACTCTGGCCTAATAGCTACTGTCTTAACTCTTACTCTGGCCTCATAGCTACTGTCTTAACACTTACTCTGGCCTAATGGTTAAGGTCTTGGACTCTTACTCTGGCCTCATAGCTACTATCTTAACTCTTACTCTGGCCTCATAGCTACTGTCTTAACTCTTACTCTGGCCTCATAGCTACTGTCTTAACTCTTACTCTGGCCTAATAGCTACTGTCTTAACTCTTACTCTGGCCTATTAGCTACTGTCTTAACTCTTACTCTGGCCTAATAGCTACTGTCTTAACTCTTACTCAGGCCTCATAGCTACTGTCTCAACTCTTACTGTGGCCTCATAGCTACTGTCTTAACTCTCACTCTGGCCTAATGGTTAAGGTCTTGGACTCTTACTCTGGCCTCGTAGCTACTGTCTTAACTCTTACACTGGCCTCATAGCTACTGTCTTAACTCTTACTCTGGCCTAATGGTTAAGGTCTTGGACTCTTACTCTGGCCTAATAGCTACTGTCTTAACTCTTACTCTGGCCTAATAGCTACTGTATTAACCCTTACTCTGGCCTAATAGCTACTGTCTTAACTCTTACTCTGGCCTCATAGCTACTGTCTTAACTCTTACTCTGGCCTCATAGCTACTGTCTTAACTCTTACTCTGGCCTAATGGTTAAGGTCTTGGACTCTTACTCTGGCCTAATAGCTACTGTCTTAACTCTTACTCTGGCCTAATAGCTACTGTCTTAACTCTTACTCTGGCCTAATGGTTAAGGTCTTGGACTCTTACTCTGGCCTCATAGCTACTATCTTAACTCTTACTCTGGCCTCATAGCTACTGTCTTAACTCTTACTCTGGCCTAATGGTTAAGGTCTTGGACTCTTACTCTGGCCTAATAGCTACGGTCTTAACTCTTACTCTGGCCTAATAGCTACTGTCTTAACTCGTACTCTGTCCTCATAGCTACTGTCTTAACTCTTACTCTGGCCTAATAGCTACTGTCTTAACTCTTACTCTGGCCTAATGGTTAAGGTCTTGGACTCTTACTCTAGCGTCATAGCTACTGTCTTAACTCTTACTCTGGCCTAATAGCTACTGTCTTAACTCTTACTCTGGCCTCATAGCTACTGTCTTAACTCTTACTCTGGCCTAATGGTTAAGGTCTTGGACTCTTACTCTGGCCTCATAGCTACTGTCTTAACTCTTACTCTGGCCTCATAGCTACTGTCTTAACTCTTACTCTGGCCTAATGGTTAAGGTCTTGGACTCTTACTCTGGCCTCATAGCTAGTGTCTTAACTCTTACTCTGGCCTCATCGCTACTGTCTTAACTCTTACTCGGCCTTATAGCTACTGTCTTACCTCTTACTCTGGCCTCATAGCTACTGTCTTAACTCTTACTCTGGCCTAATAGCTACTGTCTTAACTCTTACTCTGGCCTAATAGCTGCTGTCTTAACTCTTACTCTGGCCTAATAGTTACTGTCTTAACTCTTACTCTGGCCTCATAGCTACTGTCTTAACTCTTACTCTGGCCTAATGGTTAAGGTCCTGGACTCTTACTCTGGCCTCATAGCTACTGTCTTAACTCTTACTCTGGCCTAAGTGTTAAGGTCTTGGACTCTTACTCTGGCCTAATAGCTACTGTCTTAACTCTTACTCTGGCCTAATAGCTACTGTCTTAACTCTTACTCTTGCCTCATAGCTACTGTCTGAACTCTTACTCTGGCCTAATAGCTACTGTCTTAACTCTTACTCTGGCCTAATGGTTAAGGTCTTGGACTCTTACTCTGGCCTCATAGCTACTATCTTAACCCTTACTCTGGCCTCATAGCTACTGTCTTAACTCTTACTCTGGCCTAATAGCTACTGTCTTAACTCTTACTCTGGCCTCATAGCTACTGTCTTAACACTTACTCTGGCCTAATGGTTAAGGTCTTGGACTCTTACTCTGGCCTCATAGCTACTATCTTAACTCTTACTCTGGCCTCATAGCTACTGTCTTAACTCTTACTCTGGCCTCATAGCTACTGTCTTAACTCTTACTCTGGCCTAATAGCTACTGTCTTAACTCTTACTCTGGCCTATTAGCTACTGTCTTAACTCTTACTCTGGCCTAATAGCTACTGTCTTAACTCTTACTCAGGCCTCATAGCTACTGTCTCAACTCTTACTGTGGCCTCATAGCTACTGTCTTAACTCTCACTCTGGCCTAATGGTTAAGGTCTTGGACTCTTACTCTGGCCTCGTAGCTACTGTCTTAACTCTTACACTGGCCTCATAGCTACTGTCTTAACTCTTACTCTGGCCTAATGGTTAAGGTCTTGGACTCTTACTCTGGCCTAATAGCTACTGTCTTAACTCTTACTCTGGCCTAATAGCTACTGTATTAACCCTTACTCTGGCCTAATAGCTACTGTCTTAACTCTTACTCTGGCCTCATAGCTACTGTCTTAACTCTTACTCTGGCCTCATAGCTACTGTCTTAACTCTTACTCTGGCCTAATGGTTAAGGTCTTGGACTCTTACTCTGGCCTAATAGCTACTGTCTTAACTCTTACTCTGGCCTAATAGCTACTGTCTTAACTCTTACTCTGGGCTAATAGCTACTGTCTTAACTCTTACTCTGGCCTCATAGCTACTGTCTTAATTCTTACTCTGGCCTCATAGCTACTGTCTTAACTCTTACTCTGGCCTAATAGTTAAGGTCTTGGACTCTTACTCTGGCCTAATAGCTACTGTCTAAACTCTTACTCTGGCCTAATGGTTAAGGTCTTGGACTCTTACTCTGGCCTCATAGCTACTGTCTTAACTCTTATTCTGGCCTAATAGCTACTGTCTTAAAACTTACTCTGGCCTCATAGCTACTGTCTTAACTCTTACTCTGGCCTAATAGTTAAGGTATTGGACTCTTACTCTGGCCTCATAGCTACTGTCTTAACTCTTACTCTGGCCGAATGGTTAAGGTCTTGGACTCTTACTCTGGCCTCATAGCTACTGTCTTAACTCTTACTCTGGCCTAATAGCTACTGTCTTAACTCTTACTCTGGCCTCATAGCTACTGTCTTAACTCTTACTCTGGCCTAATGGTTAAGGTCTTGGACTCTTACTCTGGCCTAATAGCTACTGTCTTAACTCTTACTCTGGCCTAATAGCTACTGTATTAACCCTTACTCTGGCCTAATAGCTACTGTCTTAACTCTTACTCTGGCCTCATAGCTACTGTCTTAACTCTTACTCTGGCCTCATAGCTACTGTCTTAACTCTTACTCTGGCCTAATGGTTAAGGTCTTGGACTCTTACTATGGCCTAATAGCTACTGTCTTAACTCTTACTCTGGCCTAATAGCTACTGTCTTAACTCTTACTCTGGGCTAATAGCTACTGTCTTAACTCTTACTCTGGCCTCATAGCTACTGTCTTTATTCTTACTCTGGCCTCATAGCTACTGTCTTAACTCTTACTCTGGCCTAATAGTTAAGGTCTTGGACTCTTACTCTGGCCTAATAGCTACTGTCTAAACTCTTACTCTGGCCTAATGGTTAAGGTCTTGGACTCTTACTCTGGCCTCATATCTACTGTCTTAACTCTTATTCTGGCCTAATAGCTACTGTCTTAAATCTTACTCTGGCCTCATAGCTACTGTCTTAACTCTTACTCTGGCCTAATAGTTAAGGTATTGGACTCTTACTCTGGCCTCATAGCTACCGTCTTAACTCTTACTCTGGCCGAATGGTTAAGGTCTTGGACTCTTACTCTGGCCTCATAGCTACTGTCTTAACTCTTACTCTGGCCTAATAGCTACTGTCTTAACTCTTACTCTGGCCTCATAGCTACTGTCTTAACTCTTACTCTGGCCTAATAGCTGCTGTCTTAACTCTTACTCTGGCCTAATGGTTAAGGTCTTGGACTCTTACTCAGGCCTTATAGCTACTGTCTTAACTCTTACTCTGGCCTACTAGCTACTGTCTTAACTCTTACTCTGGCCTAATAGCTACTGTCTTAAGTCTTACTCTGGCCTCATAGCTACTGTCTTAACTCTTACTCTGGCCTCATAGCTACTGTCTTAACTCTTACTCTGGCCTCATAGCTACTGTCTTAACTGTTACTGCGGCCTCATAGCTACTGTCTTAACTCTCACTCTGGCCTCATAGCTACTGTCTTAACTATTACTCTGGCCTAATGGTTAAGGTCTTGGACTCTTAATCTGGCCTAATAGCTACTGTCTTAACTCTTACTCTGGCCTAATAGCTACTGTCTTAACTCTTACTCTGGGCTAATAGCTACTGTCTTAACTCTTACTCTGGCCTCATAGCTACTGTCTTAATTCTTACTCTGGCCTCATAGCTACTGTCTGAACTCTTACTCTGGCCTAATAGTTAAGGTCTTGGACTCTTACTCTGGCCTAATAGCTACTGTCTAAACTCTTACTCTGGCCTAATGGTTAAGGTCTTGGACTCTTACTCTGGCCTCATAGCTACTGTCTTAACTCTTATTCTGGCCTAATAGCTACTGTCTTAAATCTTACTCTGGCCTCATAGCTACTGTCTTAACTCTTACTCTGGTCTAATAGTTAAGGTATTGGACTCTTACTCTGGCCTCATAGCTACTGTCTTAACTCTTACTCTGGCCTACTAGCTACTGTCTTAACTCTTACTCTGGCCTAAGAGCTACTGTCTTAACTCTTACTCTGGCCTCATAGCTACTGTCTTAACTCTTACTCTGGCCTCATAGCTACTGTCTTAACTCTTACTCTGGCCTAATAGCTACTGTCTTAACTCTTACTCTGGCCTCATAGCTACTGTCTTAACTCTTACTCCGGCCTAATAGCTGCTGTCTTAACTCTTAGTCTGGCCTAATGGTTAAGGTCTTGGACTCTTACTCAGGCCTTATAGCTACTGTCTTAACTCTTACTCTGGCCTACTAGCTACTGTCTTAACTCTTACTCTGGCCTAATAGCTACTGTCTTAACTCTTACTCTGGCCTCATAGCTACTGTCTTAACTCTTACTCTGGCCTCATAGCTACTGTCTTAACTCCTACTCTGGCCTCATAGCTACTGTCTTAACTGTTACTGTGGCCTCATAGCTACTGTCTTAACTCTCACTCTGGCCTCATAGCTACTGTCTTAACTCTTACTCTGGCCTAATGGTTAAGGTCTTGGACTCTTACTCTGGCCTAATAGCTACTGTCTTAACTCTTACTCTGGCCTCATAGCTACTGTCTTAACTCTTACTCTGGCCTAATAGCTACTGTCTTAACTCTTACTCTGGCCTCATAGCTACTGTCTTAACTCTTACTCCGGCCTAATAGCTGCTGTCTTAACTCTTAGTCTGGCCTAATGGTTAAGGTCTTGGACTCTTACTCAGGCCTTATAGCTACTGTCTTAACTCTTACTCTGGCCTACTAGCTACTGTCTTAACTCTTACTCTGGCCTAATAGCTACTGTCTTAACTCTTACTCTGGCCTCATAGCTACTGTCTTAACTCTTACTCTGGCCTCATAGCTACTGTCTTAACTCCTACTCTGGCCTCATAGCTACTGTCTTAACTGTTACTGTGGCCTCATAGCTACTGTCTTAACTCTCACTCTGGCCTCATAGCTACTGTCTTAACTCTTACTCTGGCCTAATGGTTAAGGTCTTGGACTCTTACTCTGGCCTAATAGCTACTGTCTTAACTCTTACTCTGGCCTAATAGCTACTGTCTTAACTCTTACTCTGGGCTAATAGCTACGGTCTTAACTCTTACTCTGGCCTCATAGCTACTGTCTTAATTCTTACTCTGGCCTCATAGCTACTGTCTTAACTCTTACTCTGGCCTAATAGTTAAGGTCTTGGACTCTTACTCTGGCCTAATAGCTACTGTCTAAACTCTTACTCTGGCCTAATGGTTAAGGTCTTGGACTCTTACTCTGGCCTCATAGCTACTGTCATAACTCTTACACTGGCCTCATAGCTACTGTCTTAACTCTTACTCTGGCCTAATGGTTAAGGTCTTGGACTCTTACTCTGGCCTAATAGCTACTGTCTTAACTCTTACTCTGGCCTAATAGCTACTGTATTAACCCTTACTCTGGCCTAATAGCTACTGTCTTAACTCTTACTCTGGCCTCATAGCTACTGTCTTAACTCTTACTCTGGCCTCATAGCTACTGTCTTAACTCTTACTCTGGCCTAATGGTTAAGGTCTTGGACTCTTACTCTGGCCTAATAGCTACTGTCTTAACTCTTACTCTGGCCTAATAGCTACTGTCTTAACTCTTACTCTGGGCTAATTGCTACTGTCTTAACTCTTACTCTGGCCTCATAGCTACTGTCTTAATTCTTACTCTGGCCTCATAGCTACTGTCTTAACTCTTACTCTGGCCTAATAGTTAAGGTCTTGGACTCTTACTCTGGCCTAATAGCTACTGTCTAAACTCTTACTCTGGCCTAATGGTTAAGGTCTTGGACTCTTACTCTGGCCTCATATCTACTGTCTTAACTCTTATTCTGGCCTAATAGCTACTGTCTTAAATCTTACTCTGGCCTCATAGCTACTGTCTTAACTCTTACTCTGGCCTAATAGTTAAGGTATTGGACTCTTACTCTGGCCTCATAGCTACTGTCTTAACTCTTACTCTGGCCGAATGGTTAAGGTCTTGGACTCTTACTCTGGCCTCATAGCTACTGTCTTAACTCTTACTCTGGCCTAATAGCTACTGTCTTAACTCTTACTCTGGCCTCATAGCTACTGTCTTAACTCTTACTCTGGCCTAATAGCTGCTGTCTTAACTCTTACTCTGGCCTAATGGTTAAGGTCTTGGACTCTTACTCAGGCCTTATAGCTACTGTCTTAACTCTTACTCTGGCCTACTAGCTACTGTCTTAACTCTTACTCTGGCCTAATAGCTACTGTCTTAACTCTTACTCTGGCCTCATAGCTACTGTCTTAACTCTTACTCTGGCCTCATAGCTACTGTCTTAACTCTTACTCTGGCCTCATAGCTACTGTCTTAACTGTTACTGTGGCCTCATAGCTACTGTCTTAACTCTCACTATGGCCTAATAGCTACTGTCTTAACTCTTACTCTGGCCTCATAGCTACTGTCTTAACTCTTACTCTGGCCTCATAGCTACTGTCTTAACTCCTACTCTGGCCTCATAGCTACTGTCTTAACTGTTACTGTGGCCTCATAGCTACTGTCTTAACTCTCACTCTGGCCTCATAGCTACTGTCTTAACTCTTACTCTGGCCTAATGGTTAAGGTCTTGGACTCTTACTCTGGCCTAATAGCTACTGTCTTAACTCTTACTCTGGCCTAATAGCTACTGTCTTAACTCTTACTCTGGGCTAATAGCTACGGTCTTAACTCTTACTCTGGCCTAATGGTTAAGGTCTTGGACTCTTACTCTGGCCTCATAGCTACTGTCATAACTCTTACACTGGCCTCATAGCTACTGTCTTAACTCTTACTCTGGCCTAATGGTTAAGGTCTTGGACTCTTACTCTGGCCTAATAGCTACTGTCTTAACTCTTACTCTGGCCTAATAGCTACTGTATTAACCCTTACTCTGGCCTAATAGCTACTGTCTTAACTCTTACTCTGGCCTCATAGCTACTGTCTTAACTCTTACTCTGGCCTCATAGCTACTGTCTTAACTCTTACTCTGGCCTAATGGTTAAGGTCTTGGACTCTTACTCTGGCCTAATAGCTACTGTCTTAACTCTTACTCTGGCCTAATAGCTACTGTCTTAACTCTTACTCTGGGCTAATTGCTACTGTCTTAACTCTTACTCTGGCCTCATAGCTACTGTCTTAATTCTTACTCTGGCCTCATAGCTACTGTCTTAACTCTTACTCTGGCCTAATAGTTAAGGTCTTGGACTCTTACTCTGGCCTAATAGCTACTGTCTAAACTCTTACTCTGGCCTAATGGTTAAGGTCTTGGACTCTTACTCTGGCCTCATATCTACTGTCTTAACTCTTATTCTGGCCTAATAGCTACTGTCTTAAATCTTACTCTGGCCTCATAGCTACTGTCTTAACTCTTACTCTGGCCTAATAGTTAAGGTATTGGACTCTTACTCTGGCCTCATAGCTACTGTCTTAACTCTTACTCTGGCCGAATGGTTAAGGTCTTGGACTCTTACTCTGGCCTCATAGCTACTGTCTTAACTCTTACTCTGGCCTAATAGCTACTGTCTTAACTCTTACTCTGGCCTCATAGCTACTGTCTTAACTCTTACTCTGGCCTAATAGCTGCTGTCTTAACTCTTACTCTGGCCTAATGGTTAAGGTCTTGGACTCTTACTCAGGCCTTATAGCTACTGTCTTAACTCTTACTCTGGCCTACTAGCTACTGTCTTAACTCTTACTCTGGCCTAATAGCTACTGTCTTAACTCTTACTCTGGCCTCATAGCTACTGCCTTAACTCTTACTCTGGCCTCATAGCTACTGTCTTAACTCTTACTCTGGCCTCATAGCTACTGTCTTAACTGTTACTGTGGCCTCATAGCTACTGTCTTAACTCTCACTATGGCCTCATAGCTACTGTCTTAACTCTTACTCTGGCCTAATGGTTAAGGTCTTGGACTCTTAATCTGGCCTAATAGCTACTGTCTTAACTCTTACTCTGGCCTAATAGCTACTGTCTTAACTCTTACTCTGGGCTAATAGCTACTGTCTTAACTCTTACTCTGGCCTCATAGCTACTGTCTTAATTCTTACTCTGGCCTCATAGCTACTGTCTTAACTCTTACTCTGGCCTAATAGTTAAGGTCTTGGACTCTTACTCTGGCCTAATAGCTACTGTCTAAACTCTTACTCTGGCCTAATGGTTAAGGTCTTGGACTCTTACTCTGGCCTCATAGCTACTGTCTTAACTCTCATTCTGGCCTAATAGCTACTGTCTTAAATCTTACTCTGGCCTCATAGCTACTGTCTTAACTCTTACTCTGGTCTAATAGTTAAGGTATTGGACTCTTACTCTGGCCTCATAGCTACTGTCTTAACTCTTACTCTGGCCTACTAGCTACTGTCTTAACTCTTACTCTGGCCTAAGAGCTACTGTCTTAACTCTTACTCTGGCCTCATAGCTACTGTCTTAACTCTTACTCAGGCCTAATAGCTACTGTCTTAACTCTTACTCTGGCCTCATAGCTACTGTCTTAACTCTTACTCTGGCCTAATAGCTACTGTCTTAACTCTTACTCTGGCCTCATAGCTACTGTCTTAACTCTTACTCCGGCCTAATAGCTGCTGTCTTAAGTCTTACTCTGGCCTAATGGTTAAGGTCTTGGACTCTTACTCAGGCCTTATAGCTACTGTCTTCACTCTTACTCTGGCCTACTAGCTACTGTCTTAACTCTTACTCTGGCCTAATAGCTACTGTCTTAACTCTTACTCTGGCCTCATAGCTACTGTCTTAACTCTTACTCTGGCCTCATAGCTACTGTCTTAACTCTTACTCTGGCCTCATAGCTACTGTCTTAACTGTTACTGTGGCCTCATAGCTACTGTCTTAACTCTCACTCTGGCCTCATAGCTACTGTCTTAACTCTTACTCTGGCCTAATGGTTAAGGTCTTGGACTCTTACTCTGGCCTAATAGCTACTGTCTTAACTCTTACTCTGGCCTAATAGCTACTGTCTTAACTCTTACTCTGGGCTAATAGCTACTGTCTTAACTCTTACTCTGGCCTCATAGCTACTGTCTTAATTCTTACTCTGGCCTCATAGCTACTGTCTTAACTCTTACTCTGGCCTAATAGTTAAGGTCTTGGACTCTTACTCTGGCCTAATAGCTACTGTCTAAACTCTTACTCTGGCCTAATGGTTAAGGTCTTGGACTCTTACTCTGGCCTCATAGCTACTGTCATAACTCTTACACTGGCCTCATAGCTACTGTCTTAACTCTTACTCTGGCCTAATGGTTAAGGTCGTGGACTCTTACTCTGGCCTAATAGCTACTGTCTTAACTCTTACTCTGGCCTAATAGCTACTGTATTAACCCTTACTCTGGCCTAATAGCTACTGTCTTAACTCTTACTCTGGCCTCATAGCTACTGTCTTAACTCTTACACTGGCCTCATAGCTACTGTCTTAACTCTTACTCTGGCCTAATGGTTAAGGTCTTGGACTCTTACTCTGGCCTAATAGCTACTGTCTTAACTCTTACTCTGGCCTAATAGCTACTGTCTTAACTCTTACTCTGGGCTAATAGCTACTGTCTTAACTCTTACTCTGGCCTCATAGCTACTGTCTTAATTCTTACTCTGGCCTCATAGCTACTGTCTTAACTCTTACTCTGGCCTAATAGTTAAGGTCTTGGACTCTTACTCTGGCCTAATAGCTACTGTCTAAACTCTTACTCTGGCCTAATGGTTAAGGTCTTGGACTCTTACTCTGGCCTCATCTCTACTGTCTTAACTCTTATTCTGGCCTAATAGCTACTGTCTTAAATCTTACTCTGGCCTCATAGCTACTGTCTTAACTCTTACTCTGGCCTAATAGTTAAGGTATTGGACTCTTACTCTGGCCTCATAGCTACTGTCTTAACTCTTACTCTGGCCGAATGGTTAAGATCTTGGACTCTTACTCTGGCCTCATAGCTACTGTCTTAACTCTTACTCTGGCCTAATAGCTACTGTCTTAACTCTTACTCTGGCCTCATAGCTACTGTCTTAACTCTTACTCTGGCCTAATAGCTGCTGTCTTAACTCTTACTCTGGCCTAATGGTTAAGGTCTTGGACTCTTACTCAGGCCTTATAGCTACTGTCTTAACTCTTACTCTGGCCTAATAGCTACTGTCTTAACTCTTACTCTGGCCTCATAGCTACTGTCTTAACTCTTACTCTGGCCTCATAGCTACTGTCTTAACTCTTACTCTGGCCTCATAGCTACTGTCTTAACTGTTACTGTGGCCTCATAGCTACTGTCTTAACTCTCACTCTGGCCTCATAGCTACTGTCTTAACTCTTACTCTGGCCTAATGGTTAAGGTCTTGGACTCTTACTCTGGCCTAATAGCTACTGTCTTAACTCTTACTCTGGCCTAATAGCTACTGTCTTAACTCTTACTCTGGGCTAATAGCTACTGTCTTAACTCTTACTCTGGCCTCATAGCTACTGTCTTAACTCTTACTCTGGCCTCATAGCTACTGTCTTAATTCTTACTCTGGCCTCATAGCTACTGTCTTAACTCTTACTCTGGCCTAATAGTTAAGGTCTTGGACTCTTACTCTGGCCTAATAGCTACTGTCTAAACTCTTACTCTGGCCTAATGGTTAAGGTCTTGGACTCTTACTCTGGCCTCATAGCTACTGTCCTAACTCTTATTCTGGCCTAATAGCTACTGTCTTAAATCTTTCTCTGGCCTCATAGCTACTGTCTTAACTCTTACTCTGGCCTAATAGTTAAGGTATTGGACTCTTACTCTGGCCTCATAGCTACTGTCTTAACTCTTACTCTGGCCGAATGGTTAAGGTCTTGGACTCTTACTCTGGCCTCATAGCTACTGTCGTAACTCTTACTCTGGCCTAATAGCTACTGTCTTAACTCTTACTCTGGCCTCATAGCTACTGTCTTAACTCTTACTCTGGCCTAATAGCTGCTGTCTTAACTCTTACTCTGGCCTAATGGTTAAGGTCTTGGACTCTTACTCAGGCCTTATAGCTACTGTCTTAACTCTTACTCTGGCCTACTAGCTACTGTCTTAACTCTTACTCTGGCCTAATAGCTACTGTCTTAACTCTTACTCTGGCCTCATAGCTACTGTCTTAACTCTTACTCTGGCCTCATAGCTACTGTCTGAACTCTTACTCTGGCCTCATAGCTACTGTCTTAACTCTTACTCTGGCCTCATAGCTACTGTCTTAACTCTTACTCTGGCCTAATGGTTAAGGTCTTGGACTCTTACTCTGGCTTAATAGCTACTGTCTTAACTCTTACTCTGGCCTAATAGCTACTGTCTTAACTCTTACTCTGGCCTAATAGCTACTGTCTTAACTCTTACTCTGGCCTCATAGCTACTGTCTTAACTCTTACTCTGGCCTAATGGTTAAGGTCTTGGACTCTTACTCTGGCCTCATAGCTACTGTCTTAACTCTTACTCTGGCCTCATAGCTACTGTCTTAACTCTTACTCTGGCCTCATAGCTACTGTCTTAACTCTTACTCTGGCCTAATGGTTAAGGTCTTGGACTCTTACTCTGGCCTAATAGCTACTGGCTTAACTCTTACTCTGGCCTAATAGCAACTGTCTTAACTCTTATTCTGGCCTCATAGCTACTGTCTTAACTATTACTCTGGCCTAATAGCTACTGTCTTAACTCTTACTCTGGCCTAATGGTTAAGGTCTTGGACTCTTACTCTGGCCTCATAGCTACAGTCTTAACTCTTACTCTGGCCTAATAGCTACTGTCTTAACTCTTACTCTGGCCTCATAGCTACTGTCTTAACTCTTACTCTGGCCTAATAGTTAAGGTCTTGGACTCTTACTCTGGCCTCATAGCTACTATCTTAACTCCTACTCTGGCCTCATAGCTACTGTCTTAACTCTTACTCTGGCCTCATAGCTACTGTCTTAACTCTCACTCTGGCCTAATAGCTACTGTCTTAACTCTTACTCTGGCCTAGTAGCTACTGTCTTAACTCTTACTCTGGCCTAATAGCTACTGTCTTAACTCTTACTCTGGCCTCATAGCTACTGTCTTAACTCTTACTCTGGCCTCATAGCTACTGTCTTAACTCTTACTGTGGCCTCATAGCTACTGTCTTAACTCTTACTCTGGCCTCATAGCTACTGTCTTAACTCTCACTCTGGCCTAATGGTTAAGGTCTTGGGACTCTTACTCTGGCCTCATAGCTACTGTCTTAACTCTTACACTGGCCTCATAGCTACTGTCTTAACTCTTACTCTGTACTCTGACCTAATGGTTAAGGTCTTGGACTCTTACTCTGGCCTAATAGCTACTGTCTTAACTCTTACTCTGGCCTAATAGCTACTGTCTTAACTCTTACTCTGGCCTCATAGCTACTGTCTTAACTCTTACTCTGGCCTAATGGTTAAGGTCTTGGACTCTTACTCTGGCCTAATAGCTACTGTCTTAACTCTTACTCTGGCCTAATAGCTACTGTCTTAACTCTTACTCTGGCCTAATAGTTACTGTCTTAACTCTTACTCTGGCCTCATAGCTACTGTCTTAATTCTTACTCTGGCCTCATAGCTACTGTCTTAATTCTTACTCTGGCCTCATAGCTACTGTCTTAACTCTTACTCTGGCCTAATAGCTACTGTCTTAAATCTTACTCTGGCCTCATAGCTACTGTCTTAACTCTTACTCTGGCCTAATAGTTAAGGTATTGGACTCTTACTCTGGCCTCATAGCTACTGTCTTAACTCTTACTCTGGCCGAATGGTTAAGGTCTTGGACTCTTACTCTGGCCTCATAGCTACTGTCTTAACTCTTACTCTGGCCTAATAGCTACTGTCTTAACTCTTACTCTGGCCTCATAGCTACTGTCTTAACTCTTACTCTGGCCTAATAGCTGCTGTCTTAACTCTTACTCTGGCCTAATGGTTAAGGTCTTGGACTCTTACTCAGGCCTTATAGCTACTGTCTTAACTCTTACTCTGGCCTAATAGCTACTGTCTTAACTCTTACTCTGGCCTCATAGCTACTGTCTTAACTCTTACTCTGGCCTCATAGCTACTGTCTTAACTCTTACTCTGGCCTCATAGCTAGTGTCTTAACTCTCACTCTGGCCTCATAGCTACTGTCTTAAATCTTTCTCTGGCCTCATAGCTACTGTCTTAACTCTTACTCTGGCCTAATAGTTAAGGTATTGGACTCTTACTCTGGCCTCATAGCTACTGTCTTAACTCTTACTCTGGCCGAATGGTTAAGGTCTTGGACTCTTACTCTGGCCTCATAGCTACTGTCGTAACTCTTACTCTGGCCTAATAGCTACTGTCTTAACTCTTACTCTGGCCTCATAGCTACTGTCTTAACTCTTACTCTGGCCTAATAGCTGCTGTCTTAACTCTTACTCTGGCCTAATGGTTAAGGTCTTGGACTCTTACTCAGGCCTTATAGCTACTGTCTTAACTCTTACTCTGGCCTACTAGCTACTGTCTTAACTCTTACTCTGGCCTAATAGCTACTGTCTTAACTCTTACTCTGGCCTCATAGCTACTGTCTTAACTCTTACTCTGGCCTCATAGCTACTGTCTGAACTCTTACTCTGGCCTCATAGCTACTGTCTTAACTCTTACTCTGGCCTCATAGCTACTGTCTTAACTCTTACTCTGGCCTAATGGTTAAGGTCTTGGACTCTTACTCTGGCTTAATAGCTACTGTCTTAACTCTTACTCTGGCCTAATAGCTACTGTCTTAACTCTTACTCTGGCCTAATAGCTACTGTCTTAACTCTTACTCTGGCCTCATAGCTACTGTCTTAACTCTTACTCTGGCCTAATGGTTAAGGTCTTGGACTCTTACTCTGGCCTCATAGCTACTGTCTTAACTCTTACTCTGGCCTCATAGCTACTGTCTTAACTCTTACTCTGGCCTCATAGCTACTGTCTTAACTCTTACTCTGGCCTAATGGTTAAGGTCTTGGACTCTTACTCTGGCCTAATAGCTACTGGCTTAACTCTTACTCTGGCCTAATAGCAACTGTCTTAACTCTTATTCTGGCCTCATAGCTACTGTCTTAACTATTACTCTGGCCTAATAGCTACTGTCTTAACTCTTACTCTGGCCTAATGGTTAAGGTCTTGGACTCTTACTCTGGCCTCATAGCTACAGTCTTAACTCTTACTCTGGCCTAATAGCTACTGTCTTAACTCTTACTCTGGCCTCATAGCTACTGTCTTAACTCTTACTCTGGCCTAATAGTTAAGGTCTTGGACTCTTACTCTGGCCTCATAGCTACTATCTTAACTCCTACTCTGGCCTCATAGCTACTGTCTTAACTCTTACTCTGGCCTCATAGCTACTGTCTTAACTCTCACTCTGGCCTAATAGCTACTGTCTTAACTCTTACTCTGGCCTAGTAGCTACTGTCTTAACTCTTACTCTGGCCTAATAGCTACTGTCTTAACTCTTACTCTGGCCTCATAGCTACTGTCTTAACTCTTACTCTGGCCTCATAGCTACTGTCTTAACTCTTACTGTGGCCTCATAGCTACTGTCTTAACTCTTACTCTGGCCTCATAGCTACTGTCTTAACTCTCACTCTGGCCTAATGGTTAAGGTCTTGGGACTCTTACTCTGGCCTCATAGCTACTGTCTTAACTCTTACACTGGCCTCATAGCTACTGTCTTAACTCTTACTCTGTACTCTGACCTAATGGTTAAGGTCTTGGACTCTTACTCTGGCCTAATAGCTACTGTCTTAACTCTTACTCTGGCCTAATAGCTACTGTCTTAACTCTTACTCTGGCCTCATAGCTACTGTCTTAACTCTTACTCTGGCCTAATGGTTAAGGTCTTGGACTCTTACTCTGGCCTAATAGCTACTGTCTTAACTCTTACTCTGGCCTAATAGCTACTGTCTTAACTCTTACTCTGGCCTAATAGTTACTGTCTTAACTCTTACTCTGGCCTCATAGCTACTGTCTTAATTCTTACTCTGGCCTCATAGCTACTGTCTTAATTCTTACTCTGGCCTCATAGCTACTGTCTTAACTCTTACTCTGGCCTAATAGCTACTGTCTTAAATCTTACTCTGGCCTCATAGCTACTGTCTTAACTCTTACTCTGGCCTAATAGTTAAGGTATTGGACTCTTACTCTGGCCTCATAGCTACTGTCTTAACTCTTACTCTGGCCGAATGGTTAAGGTCTTGGACTCTTACTCTGGCCTCATAGCTACTGTCTTAACTCTTACTCTGGCCTAATAGCTACTGTCTTAACTCTTACTCTGGCCTCATAGCTACTGTCTTAACTCTTACTCTGGCCTAATAGCTGCTGTCTTAACTCTTACTCTGGCCTAATGGTTAAGGTCTTGGACTCTTACTCAGGCCTTATAGCTACTGTCTTAACTCTTACTCTGGCCTAATAGCTACTGTCTTAACTCTTACTCTGGCCTCATAGCTACTGTCTTAACTCTTACTCTGGCCTCATAGCTACTGTCTTAACTCTTACTCTGGCCTCATAGCTACTGTCTTAACTCTCACTCTGGCCTCATAGCTACTGTCTTAACTCTTACTCTGGCCTAATGGTTAAGGTCTTGGACTCTTACTCTGGCCTAATAGCTACTGTCTTAACTCTTACTCTGGCCTAATAGCTACTGTCTTAACTCTTACTCTGGGCTAATAGCTACTGTCTTAACTCTTACTCTGGCCTCATAGCTACTGTCTTAACTCTTACTCTGGCCTCATAGCTACTGTCTTAATTCTTACTCTGGCCTCATAGCTACTGTCTTAACTCTTACTCTGGCCTAATAGTTAAGGTCTTGGACTCTTACTCTGGCCTAATAGCTACTGTCTAAACTCTTACTCTGGCCTAATGGTTAAGGTCTTGGACTCTTACTCTGGCCTCATAGCTACTGTCCTAACTCTTATTCTGGCCTAATAGCTACTGTCTTAAATCTTTCTCTGGCCTCATAGCTACTGTCTTAACTCTTACTCTGGCCTAATAGTTAAGGTATTGGACTCTTACTCTGGCCTCATAGCTACTGTCTTAACTCTTACTCTGGCCGAATGGTTAAGGTCTTGGACTCTTACTCTGGCCTCATAGCTACTGTCGTAACTCTTACTCTGGCCTAATAGCTACTGTCTTAACTCTTACTCTGGCCTCATAGCTACTGTCTTAACTCTTACTCTGGCCTAATAGCTGCTGTCTTAACTCTTACTCTGGCCTAATGGTTAAGGTCTTGGACTCTTACTCAGGCCTTATAGCTACTGTCTTAACTCTTACTCTGGCCTACTAGCTACTGTCTTAACTCTTACTCTGGCCTAATAGCTACTGTCTTAACTCTTACTCTGGCCTCATAGCTACTGTCTTAACTCTTACTCTGGCCTCATAGCTACTGTCTGAACTCTTACTCTGGCCTCATAGCTACTGTCTTAACTCTTACTCTGGCCTAATGGTTAAGGTCTTGGACTCTTACTCTGGCTTAATAGCTACTGTCTTAACTCTTACTCTGGCCTAATAGCTACTGTCTTAACTCTTACTCTGGCCTAATAGCTACTGTCTTAACTCTTACTCTGGCCTCATAGCTACTGTCTTAACTCTTACTCTGGCCTAATGGTTAAGGTCTTGGACTCTTACTCTGGCCTCATAGCTACTGTTTTAACTCTTACTCTGGCCTCATAGCTACTGTCTTAACTCTTACTCTGGCCTCATAGCTACTGTCTTAACTCTTACTCTGGCCTAATGGTTAAGGTCTTGGACTCTTACTCTGGCCTAATAGCTACTGGCTTAACTCTTACTCTGGCCTAATAGCAACTGTCTTAACTCTTATTCTGGCCTCATAGCTACTGTCTTAACTATTACTCTGGCCTAATAGCTACTGTCTTAACTCTTACTCTGGCCTAATGGTTAAGGTCTTGGACTCTTACTCTGGCCTCATAGCTACAGTCTTAACTCTTACTCTGGCCTAATAGCTACTGTCTTAACTCTTACTCTGGCCTCATAGCTACTGTCTTAACTCTTACTCTGGCCTAATGGTTAAGGTCTTGGACTCTTACTCTGGCCTCATAGCTACTATCTTAACTCCTACTCTGGCCTCATAGCTACTGTCTTAACTCTTACTCTGGCCTCATAGCTACTGTCTTAACTCTCACTCTGGCCTAATAGCTACTGTCTTAACTCTTACTCTGGCCTAGTAGCTACTGTCTTAACTCTTACTCTGGCCTAATAGCTACTGTCTTAACTCTTACTCTGGCCTCATAGCTACTGTCTTAACTCTTACTCTGGCCTCATAGCTACTGTCTTAACTCTTACTGTGGCCTCATAGCTACTGTCTTAACTCTTACTCTGGCCTCATAGCTACTGTCTTAACTCTCACTCTGGCCTAATGGTTAAGGTCTTGGGACTCTTACTCTGGCCTCATAGCTACTGTCTTAACTCTTACACTGGCCTCATAGCTACTGTCTTAACTCTTACTCTGTACTCTGACCTAATGGTTAAGGTCTTGGACTCTTACTCTGGCCTAATAGCTACTGTCTTAACTCTTACTCTGGCCTAATAGCTACTGTCTTAACTCTTACTCTGGCCTCATAGCTACTGTCTTAACTCTTACTCTGGCCTAATGGTTAAGGTCTTGGACTCTTACTCTGGCCTAATAGCTACTGTCTTAACTCTTACTCTGGCCTAATAGCTACTGTCTTAACTCTTACTCTGGCCTAATAGCTACTGTCTTAACTCTTACTCTGGCCTCATAGCTACTGTCTTAATTCTTACTCTGGCCTCATAGCTACTGTCTTAATTCTTACTCTGGCCTCATAGCTACTGTCTTAACTCTTACTCTGGCCTAATAGTTAAGGTCTTGGACTCTTACTTTGGCCTAATAGCTACTGTCTTAACTCTTACTCTGGCCTAATGGTTAAGGTCTTGGACTCTTACTCTGGCCTCATAGCTACTGTCTTAACTCTTATTCTGGCCTAATAGCTACTGTCTTAACTCTTACTCTGGCCTCATAGCTACTGTCTTAACTCTTACTCTGACCTAATGGTTAAGGTCTTGGACTCTTACTCTGGCCTCATAGCTACTGTCTTACCTCTTACTCTGGCCTAATAGTTAAAGTCTTGGACTCTTACTCTGGCCTCATAGCTACTGTCTTAACTCTTACTCTGGCCTAATGGTTAAGGTCTTGGACTCTTACTCTGGCCTCATAGCTACTGTCTTAACTCTTACTCTGGCCTCATAGCTACTGTCTTAACTCTTACTCTGGCCTAGTAGCTACTGTCTTAACTCTTACTCTGGCCTAATAGCTACTGTCTTAACTCTTACTGTGGCCTCATAGCTACTGTCTTAACTCTTACTCTGGCCTAATGGTTAAGGTCTTGGACTCTTACTCTGGCCTAATAGCTACTGTCTTAACTCTTACTCTGGCCTAATAGCTACTGTCTTAACTCTTACTCTGGCCTAATAGCTACTGTCTTAACTCTTACTCTGGCCTCATAGCTACTGTCTTAACTCTTACTCTGGCCTAATGGTTAAGGTCTTGGACTCTTACTCTGGCCTCATAGCTACTGTCTTAACTCCTATTCTGGCCTCATAGCTACTGTCTTAAATCTTACTCTGGCCTCATAGCTACTGTCTTAACTCTTACTCTGGCCTAATAGCTACTGTCTTAACTCTTACTCTGGCCTCATAGCTACTGTCTTAACTCTTACTCTGTCCTCATAGATACTGTCTTAACTCTTACTCTGGCCTAATGGTTAAGGTCTTGGACTCTTTCTCTGGCCTAATAGCTACTGTCTTAACTCTTACTCTGGCCTAATAGCTACTGTCTTAACTCTTACTCTGGCCTCATAGCTACTGTCTTAACTCTCACTCTGGCCTAATGGTTAAGGTCTTGGACTCTTACTCTGGCCTCATAGATACTGTCTTAACTCTTACTCTGGCCTCATAGCTACTGTCTTAACTCTTACTCGGCCTTATAGCTACTGTCTTACCTCTTACTCTGGCTTCATAGCTACTGTCTTAACTCTTACTCTGGCCTAATAGCTACTGACTTAACTCTTACTCTGGCCTCATAGCTACTGTCTTAACTCTTACTCTGGCCTAATAGCTGCTGTCTTAACTCTTACTCTGGCCTAATAGCTACTGTCTTAACTCTTACTCTGGCCTCATAGCTACTGTCTTAACTCTTACTCTGGCCTAATGGTTAAGGTCTTGGACTCTTACTCTGGCCTCATAGCTACTGTCTTAACTCTTACTCTGGCCTAATGGTTAAGGTCTTGGACTCTTACTCTGTCCTAATAGCTACGGTCTTAACTCTTACTCTGGCCTAATAGCTACTGTCTTCACTCTTACTGTGGCCTCATAGCTACTGTCTTAACTCTTACTCTGGCCTAATGGTTAAGGTTTTGGACTCTTACTCTGGCCTAATAGCTACTGTCTTAACTCTTACTCTGGCCTAATAGCTACTGTCTTAACTCTTACTGTGGCCTCATAGCTACTGTCTTAACTCTTACTCTGGCCTAATGGTTAAGGTCTTGGACTCTTACTCTGGCCTAATAGCTACTGTCTTAACTCTTACTCTGGCCTAATAGCTACTGTCTTAACTCTTACTCTGGCCTAATAGCTACTGTCTTAACTCTTACTCTGGCCTCATAGCTACTGTCTTAACTCTTACTCTGGCCTAATGGTTAAGGTCTTGGACTCTTACTCTGGCCTCATAGCTACTGTCTTAACTCCTATTCTGGCCTCATAGCTACTGTCTTAACTCTTACTCTGGCCTCATAGCTACTGTCTTAACTCTTACTCTGGCCTAATAGCTACTGTCTTAACTCTTACTCTGGCCTCATAGCTACTGTCTTAACTCTTACTCTGGCCTCATAGATACTGTCTTAACTCTTACTCTGGCCTAATGGTTAAGGTCTTGGACTCTTACTCTGGCCTAATAGCTACTGTCTTAACTCTTACTCTGGCCTAATAGCTACTGTCTTAACTCTTACTCTGGCCTCATAGCTACTGTCTTAACTCTCACTCTGGCCTAATGGTTAAGGTCTTGGGCTATTACTCTGGCCTCATAGATACTGTCTTAACTCTTACTCTGGCCTCATAGCTACTGTCTTAACTCTTACTCGGCCTTATAGCTACTGTCTTACCTCTTACTCTGGCCTCATAGCTACTGTCTTAACTCTTACTCTGGCCTAATAGCTACTGACTTAACTCTTACTCTGGCCTCATAGATACTGTCTTAACTCTTACTCTGGCCTAATAGCTGCTGTCTTAACTCTTACTCTGGCCTAATAGCTACTGTCTTAACTCTTACTCTGGCCTCATAGCTACTGTCTTAACTCTTACTCTGGCCTAATGGTTAAGGTCTTGGACTCTTACTCTGGCCTCATAGCTACTGTCTTAACTCTTACTCTTGCCTAATGGTTAAGGTCTTGGACTCTTACTCTGGCCTAATAGCTACGGTCTTAACTCTTACTCTGGCCTAATAGCTACTGTCTTCACTCTTACTCTGGCCTCATAGCTACTGTCTTAACTCTTATTCTGGCCTAATAGCTACTGTCTTAACTCTTACTCTGGCCTCATAGCTACTGTATTAACTCTTACTCTGACCTAATGGTTAAGGTCTTGGACTCTTACTCTGGCCTCATAGCTACTGTCTTACCTCTTACTCTGGCCTAATAGTTAAAGTCTTGGACTCTTACTCTGGCCTCATAGCTACTGTCTTAACTCTTACTCTGGCCTCATAGCTACTGTCTTAACTCTTACTCTGGCCTAGTAGCTACTGTCTTAACTCTTACTCTGGCCTAATAGCTACTGTCTTAACTCTTACTGTGGCCTCATAGCTACTGTGTTAACTCTTACTCTGGCCTAATGGTTAAGGTCTTGGACTCTTACTCTGGCCTAATAGCTACTGTCTTATCTCTTACTCTGGCCTAATAGCTACTGTCTTAACTCTTACTCTGGCCTAATAGCTACTGTCTTAATTCTTACTCTGGCCTCATAGCTACTGTCTTAACTCTTACTCTGGCCTAATGGTTAAGGTCTTGGACTCTTAATCTGGCCTCATAGCTACTGTCTTAACTCCTATTCTGGCCTCATAGCTACTGTCTTAACTCTTACTATGGCCTCATAGCTACTGTCTTAACTCTTACTCTGGCCTAATAGCTACTGTCTTAACTCTTACTCTGGCCTCATAGCTACTGTCTTAACTCTTACTCTGGCCTCATAGATACTGTCTTAACTCTTACTCTGGCCTAATGGTTAAGGTCTTGGACTCTTACTCTGGCCTAATAGCTACTGTCTTAACTCTTACTCTGGCCTAATAGCTACTGTCTTAACTCTTACTCTGGCCTCATAGCTACTGTCTTAACTCTCACTCTGGCCTAATGGTTAAGGTCTTGGACTCTTACTCTGGCCTCATAGATACTGTCTTAACTCTTACTCTGGCCTCATAGCTACCGTCTTAACTCTTACTCGGCCTTATAGCTACTGTCTTACCTCTTACTCTGGCCTCATAGCTACTGTCTTAACTCTTACTCTGGCCTAATAGCTACTGACTTAACTCTTACTCTGGCCTCATAGCTACTGTCTTAACTCTTACTCTGGCCTAATAGCTGCTGTCTTAACTCTTACTCTGGCCTAATAGCTACTGTCTTAACTCTTACTCTGGCCTCATAGCTACTGTCTTAACTCTTACTCTGGCCTAATGGTTAAGGTCTTGGACTCTTACTCTGGCCTCATAGCTACTGTCTTAACTCTTACTCTGGCCTAATGGTTAAGGTCTTGGACTCTTACTCTGGCCTAATAGCTACGGTCTTAACTCTTACTCTGGCCTAATAGCTACTGTCTTCACTCTTACTCTGGCCTCATAGCTACTGTCTTAACTCTTACTCTGGCCTAATAGCTACTGTCTTAACTCTTACTCTGGCCTAATAGCTACTGTCTTAACTCTTACTCTGGCCTCATAGCTACTGTCTTAACTCTTACTCTGGCCTCATAGCTACTGTCTTAACTCTTACTCTGGCTTAATGGTTAAGGTCTTGGACTCTTACTCTGGCCTAATAGCTACTGGCTTAACTCTTACTCTGGCCTAATAGATTCTGTCTTAACTCTTACTCTGGCCTAATAGCTACTGTCTTAACTCTTACTCTGGCCTCATAGCTACTGTCTTAATTCTTACTCTGGCCTCATAGCTACAGTCTTAATTCTTACTCTGGCCTCATATCTACTGTCTTAACTCTTACTCTGGCCTAATAGTTAAGGTCTTGGACTCTTACTCTGGCCTAATAGCTACTGTCTTAACTCTTACTCTGGCCTAATGGTTAAGATATTGGACTCTTACTCTGGCCTCATAGCTACTGTCTTAACTCTTATTCTGGCCTAATAGCTACTGTCTTAACTCTTACTCTGGCCTCATAGCTACTGTCTTAACTCTTACTCTGGCCTAATGGTTAAGGTCTTGGACTCTTACTCTGGCCTCATAGCTACTGTCTTACCTCTTACTCTGGCCTAATAGTTAAGGTCTTGGACTCTTACTCTGGCCTCATAGCTACTGTCTTAACTCTTACTCTGGCCTAATGGTTAAGGTCTTGGACTCTTACTCTGGCCTCATAGCTACTGTCTTAACTCTTACTCTGGCCTCATAGCTACTGTCTTAACTCTTACTCTGGCCTAATGGTTAAGGTCTTGGACTCTTACTCTGGCCTCATAGCTACTGTCTTAACTCTTACTCTGGCCTAATAGCTACTGTCTTAACTATTACTCTGGCCTCATAGCTACTGTCTTAACTCTTACTGTGGCCTCATAGCTACTGTCTTAACTCTTACTCTGGCCTTATAGCTACTGTCTTAACTCTTACTCTGACCTAATGGTTAAGGTCTTGGACTTTTACTCTGGCCTCATAGCTACTGTCTTAACTCTTACTCTGGCCTCATAGCTACTGTCTTAACTCTTACTCTGGCCTAATGGTTAAGGTCTTGGACTCTTACTCTGGCCTTATAGCTACTGACTTAACTCTTACTCTGGCCTAATAGCTACTGTCTTAACTCTTACTCTGGCCTCATAGCTACTGTCTTAACTCTCACTCTGGCCTAATGGTTAAGGTCTTGGACTCTTACTCTGGCCTCATAGCTACTTTCTTAACTCTTACACTGGCCTCATAGCTACTGTCTTAACTCTTACTCTGGCCTAATGGTTAAGGTCTTGGACTCTTACTCTGGCCTAATAGCTACTGTCTTAACTCTTACTCTGGCCTAATAGCTACTGTCTTAACTCTTACTCTGGCCTCATAGCTACCGTCTTAACTCTTACTCTGGCCTCATAGCTACTGTCTTAACTCTTACTCTGGCCTAATGGTTAAGGACTTGGACTCTTACTCTGGCCTAATGGCTACTGTCTTAACTCTTACTCTTGCCTAATAGCTACTGTCTTAACTCTTACTCTGGCCTAATAGCTACTGTCTTAACTCTTACTCTGGCCTCATAGCTACTGTCTTAATTCTTACTCTGGCCTCATAGCTACTGTCTTAACTCTTACTCTGGCCTAATAGTTAAGGTCTTGGACTCTTACTCTGGCCTAATAGCTACTGTCTTAACTCTTACTCTGGCCTAATGGTTAAGGTCTTGGACTCTTACTCTGGCCTCATAGCTACTGTCTTAACTCTTATTCTGGCCTAATAGCTACTGTCTTAACTCTTACTCTGGCCTCATAGCTACTGTCTTAACTCTTACTCTGGCCTAATGGTTAAGGTCTTGGACTCTTACTCTGGCCTCATAGCTACTGTCTTAACTCTTACTCTGGCCTAATGGTTAAGGTCTTGGACTCTTACTCTGGCCTCATAGCTACTGCCTTAACTCTTACTCTGGCCTAATAGCTACTGTCTTAACTCTTACTCTGGCCTAATAGCTACTGTCTTAACTTTTACTCTGGCCTAATGGTTAAGGTCTTGGACTCTTACTCTGGCCTCATAGCTACTGTCTTAACTCTTACTCTGGCCTCATAGCTACTGTCTTAACTCTTACTCTGGCCTAGTAGCTACTGTCTTAACTCTTACTCTGGCCTAATAGCTACTGTCTTAACTCTTACTCTGGCCTCATAGCTACTGTCTTAACTCTTACTGTGGCCTCATAGCTACTGTCTTAACTCTTACTCTGGCCTAATGGTTAAGGTCTTGGACTCTTACTCTGGCCTAATAGCTACTGTCTTAACTCTTACTCTGGCCTAATAGCTACTGTCTTAACTCTTACTCTGGCCTCATAGCTACTGTCTTAACTCTCACTCTGGCCTAATGGTTAAGGTCTTGGACTCTTACTCTGGCCTCATAGCTACTGTCTTAACTCTTACTCTGGCCTCATAGCTACTGTCTTAACTCTTACTCGGCCTTATAGCTACTGTCTTACCTCTTACTCTGGCCTCATAGCTACTGTCTTAACTCTTACTCTGGCCTAATAGCTACTGTCTTAACTCTTACTCTGGCCTCATAGCTACTGTCTTAACTCTTACTCTGGCCTAATAGCTGCTGTCTTAACTCTTACTCTGGCCTAATAGCTACTGTCTTAACTCTTACTCTGGCCTCATAGCTACTGTCTTAACTCTTACTCTGGCCTAATAGCTACTGTCTTAACTCTTACTCTGGCCTCATAGCTACTGTCTTAACTCTCACTCTGGCCTAATGGTTAAGGTCTTGGACTCTTACTCTGGCCTCATAGCTACTGTCTTAACTCTTACTCTGGCCTCATAGCTACTGTCTTAACTCTTACTCGGCCTTATAGCTACTGTCTTACCTCTTACTCTGGCCTCATAGCTACTGTCTTAACTCTTACTCTGGCCTAATAGCTACTGTCTTAACTCTTACTCTGGCCTCATAGCTACTGTCTTAACTCTTACTCTGGCCTAATAGCTGCTGTCTTAACTCTTACTCTGGCCTAATAGCTACTGTCTTAACTCTTACTCTGGCCTCATAGCTACTGTCTTAACTCTTACTCTGGCCTAATGGTTAAGGTCTTGGACTCTTACTCTGGCCTCATAGCTACTGTCTTAAATCTTACTCTGGCCTAATGGTTAAGGTCTTGGACTCTTACTCTGGCCTCATAGCTACTGTCTTAACTCTTATTCTGGCCTCATAGCTACTGTCTCAACTCTTACTCTGGCCTCATAGCTACTGTCTTAACTCTTACTCTGGCCTCATAGCTACTGTCTTAACTCTTACTCTGGCCTCATAGCTACTGTCTTAACTCTTACTCTGGCCTAATGGTTAAGGTCTTGGACTATTACTCTGGCCTAATAGCTACTGTCTTAACTCTTACTCTGGCCTAATAGCTACTGTCTTAACTCTTACTCTGGCCTCATAGCTACTGTCTTAACTCTCACTCTGGCCTAATGGTTAAGGTCTTGGACTCCTACTCTGGCCTCATAGCTACTGTCTTAACTCTTACTCTGGCCTCATAGCTACTGTCTTAACTCTTACTCGGCCTTATAGCTACTGTCTTACCTCTTACTCTGGCCTCATAGCTACTGTCTTAACTCTTACTATGGCCTAATAGCTACTGTCTTAACTCTTACTCTGGCCTCATAGCTACTGTCTTAACTCTTACTCTGGCCTAATAGCTGCTGTCTTAACTCTTACTCTGGCCTAATAGCTACTGTCTTAACTCTTACTCTGGCCTCATAGCTACTGTCTTAACTCTTACTCTGGCCTAATGGTTAAGGTCTTGGACTCTTACTCTGGCCTAATAGCTACTGTCTTAACTCTTACTCTGGCCTAATAGCTACTGTCTTAACTCTTACTCTGGCCTCATAGCTACTGTCTTAAATCTTACTCTGGCCTAATGGTTAAGGTCTTGGACTCTTACTCTGGCCTAATAGCTACGGTCTTAACTCTTACTCTGGCCTAATAGCTACTGTCTTAACTCTTACTCTGGCCTCATAGCTACTGTCTTAACTCTTACTCTGGCCTAATAGCTACTGTCCTAACTCTTACTCTGGCCTCATAGCTACTGTCTTAACTCTTACTCTGGCCTCATAGCTACTGTCTTAACTCTTACTCTGGCTTAATGGTTAAGGTCTTGAACTCTTACTCTGGCCTAATAGCTACTGTCTTAACTCTTACTCTGGCCTAATAGCTACTGTCTTAACTCTTACTCTGGCCTCATAGCTACTGTCTTAATTCTTACTCTGGCCTCATAGCTACAGTCTTAATTCTTACTCTGGCCTCATAGCTACTGTCTTAACTCTTACTCTGGCCTAATAGTTAAGGTCTTGGACTCTTACTCTGGCCTAATAGCTACTGTCTTAACTCTTACTCTGGCCTAATGGTTAAGGTATTGGACTCTTACTCTGGCCTCATAGCTACTGTCTTAACTCTTATTCTGGCCTAATAGCTACTGTCTTAACTCTTACTCTGGCCTCATAGCTACTGTCTTAACTCTTACTCTGGCCTAATGGTTAAGGTCTTGGACTCTTACTCTGGCCTCATAGCTACTGTCTTACCTCTTACTCTGGCCTAATAGTTAAGGTCTTGGACTCTTACTCTGGCCTCATAGCTACTGTCTTAACTCTTACTCTGGCCTAATGGTTAAGGTCTTGGACTCTTACTCTGGCCTAATAGCTACTGTCTTAACTCTTACTCTGGCCTAATAGCTACTGTCTTAACTCTTACTCTGGCCTCATAGCTACTGTCTTAACTCTTACTCTGGCCTAATGGTTAAGGTCTTGGACTCTTACTCTAGCCTCATAGCTACTGTCTTAACTCTTACTCTGGCCTAATGGTTAAGGTCTTGGACTCTTACTCTGGCCTCATAGCTACTGCCTTAACTCTTACTCTGGCCTAATAGCTACTGTCTTAACTCTTACTCTGGCCTAATAGCTACTGTCTTAACTCTTACTCTGGCCTCATAGCTACTGTCTTAACTCTTACTCTGGCCTAATGGTTAAGGTCTTGGACTCTTACTCTGGCCTCATAGCTACTGTCTTAACTCTTACTCTGGCCTCATAGCTACTGTCTTAACTCTTACTCTGGCCTAGTAGCTACTGTCTTAACTCTTACTCTGGCCTAATAGCTACTGTCTTAACTCTTACTCTGGCCTCATAGCTACTGTCTTAACTCTTACTGTGGCCTCATAGCTACTGTCTTAACTCTTACTCTGGCCTAATGGTTAAGGTCTTGGACTCTTACTCTGGCCTAATAGCTACTGTCTTAACTCTTACTCTGGCCTAATAGCTACTGTCTTAACTCTTACTCTGGCCTCATAGCTACTGTCTTAACTCTTACTCTGGACTAATGGTTAAGGTCTTGGACTCTTACTCTGGCCTCATAGCTACTGTCTTAACTCCTATTCTGGCCTCATAGCTACTGTCTTAACTCTTACTCTGGCCTCATAGCTACTGTCTTAACTCTTACTCTGGCCTAATAGCTACTGTCTTAACTCTTACTCTGGCCTCATAGCTACTGTCTTAACTCTTACTCTGGCCTCATAGCTACTGTCTTAACTCTTACTCTGGCCTAATGGTTAAGGTCTTGGACTCTTACTCTGGCCTAATAGCTACTGTCTTAACTCTTACTCTGGCCTAATAGCTACTGTCTTAACTCTTACTCTGGCCTCATAGCTACTGTCTTAACTCTCACTCTGGCCTAATGGTTAAGGTATTGGACTCTTACTATGTCCTCATAGCTACTGTCTTAACTCTTACTCTGGCCTCATAGCTACTGTCTTAACTCTTACTCGGCCTTATAGCTACTGTCTTACCTCTTACTCTGGCCTCATAGCTACTGTCTTAACTCTTACTCTGGCCTAATAGCTACTGTCTTAACTCTTACTCTGGCCTCATAGCTACTGTCTTAACTCTTACTCTGGCCTAATAGCTGCTGTCTTAATTCTTACTCTGGCCTAATAGCTACTGTCTTAACTCTTACTCTGGCCTCATAGCTACTGTCTTAACTCTTACTCTGGCCTAATGGTTAAGGTATTGGACTCTTACTCTGGCCTCATAGCTACTGTCTTAAATCTTACTCTGGCCTAATGGTTAAGGTCTTGGACTCTTACTCTGGCCTAATAGCTACGGTCTTAACTCTTACTCTGGCCTAATAGCTACTGTCTTAACTCTTACTCTGGCCTCATAGCTACTGTCTTAACTCTTACTCTGGCCTAATAGCTACTGTCTTAACTCTTACTCTGGCCTATTAGCTACTGTCCTAACTCTTACTCTGGCCTCATAGCTACTGTCTTAACTCTTACTCTGGCCTCATAGCTACTGTCTTAACTCTTACACTGGCTTAATGGTTAAGGTCTTGGGCTCTTACTCTGGCCTGATAGCTACTTTCTTAACTCTTACTCTGGCCTAATAGCTACTGTCTTAACTCTTACTCTGGCCTAATAGCTACTGTCTTACCTCTTACTCTGGCCTAATAGTTAAGGTCTTGGACTCTTACTCTGGCCTCATAGCTACTGTCTTAACTCTTACTCTGGCCTAATGGTTAAGGTCTTGGACTCTTACTCTGGCCTAATAGCTACTGTCTTAACTCTTACTCTGGCCTAATAGCTACTGTCTTAACTCTTACTCTGGCCTCATAGCTACTGTCTTAACTCTCACTCTGGCCTAATGGTTAAGGTCTTGGACTCTTACTCTGGCCTCATAGCTACTGTCTTAACTCTTACTCTGGCCTCATAGCTACTGTCTTAACTCTTACTCGGCCTTATAGCTACTGTCTTACCTCTTACTCTGGCCTCATAGCTACTGTCTTAACTCTTACTCTGGCCTAATAGCTACTGTCTTAACTCTTACTCTGGCCTCATAGCTACTGTCTTAACTCTTACTCTGGCCTAATAGCTGCTGTCTTAACTCTTACTCTGGCCTAATAGCTACTGTCTTAACTCTTACTCTGGCCTCATAGCTACTGTCTTAACTCTTACTCTGGCCTAATGGTTAAGGTCTTGGACTCTTACTCTGGCCTCATAGCTACTGTCTTAACTCTTACTCTGGCCTAATGGTTAAGGTCTTGGACTCTTACTCTGGCCTAATAGCTACGGTCTTAACTCTTACTCTGGCCTAATAGCTACTGTCTTAACTCTTACTCTGGCCTCATAGCTACTGTCTTAACTCTTACTCTGGCCTAATAGCTACTGTCTTAACTCTTACTCTGGCCTAATAGCTACTGTCTTAACTCTTACTCTGGCCTCATAGCTACTGTCTTAACTCTTACTCTGGCCTCATAGCTACTGTCTTAACTCTTACTCTGGCTTAATGGTTAAGGTCTTGGACTCTTACTCTGGCCTAATAGCTACTGTCTTAACTCTTACTCTGGCCTAATAGCTACTGTCTTAAGTCTTACTCTGGCCTCATAGCTACTGTCTTAATTCTTACTCTGGCCTCATAGCTACAGTCTTAATTCTTACTCTGGCCTCATAGCTACTGTCTTAACTCTTACTCTGGCCTAATAGGTAAGGTCTTGGACTCTTACTCTGGCCTAATAGCTACTGTCTTAACTCTTACTCTGGCCTCATAGCTACTGTCTTAACTCTCACTCTGGCCTAATGGTTAAGGTCTTGGACTCTTACTCTGGCCTCATAGCTACTGTCTTAACTCTTACTCTGGCCTCATAGCTACTGTCTTAACTCTTACTCGGCCTTATAGCTACTGTCTTACCTCTTACTCTGGCCTCATAGCTACTGTCTTAACTCTTACTCTGGCCTAATAGCTACTGTCTTAACTCTTACTCTGGCCTCATAGCTACTGTCTTAACTCTTACTCTGGCCTAATAGCTGCTGTCTTAACTCTTACTCTGGCCTAATAGCTACTGTCTTAACTCTTACTCTGGCCTCATAGCTACTGTCTTAACTCTTACTCTGGCCTAATGGTTAAGGTCTTGGACTCTTACTCTGGCCTCATAGCTACTGTCTTAACTCTTACTCTGGCCTAATGGTTAAGGTCTTGGACTCTTACTCTGGCCTAATAGCTACTGTCTTAACTCTTACTCTGGCCTCATAGCTACTGTCTTAACTCTTACTCTGGCCTAATAGCTACTGTCTTAACTCTTACTCTGGCCTAATAGCTACTGTCTTAACTCTTACTCTGGCCTCATAGCTACTGTCTTAACTCTTACTCTGGCCTCATAGCTACTGTCTTAACTCTTACTCTGGCTTAATGGTTAAGGTCTTGGACTCTTACTCTGGCCTAATAGCTACTGTCTTAACTCTTACTCTGGCCTAATAGCTACTGTCTTAACTCTTACTCTGGCCTAATAGCTACTGTCTTAAGTCTTACTCTGGCCTCATAGCTACTGTCTTAATTCTTACTCTGGCCTCATAGCTACAGTCTTAATTCTTACTCTGGCCTCATAGCTACTGTCTTAACTCTTACTCTGGCCTAATAGGTAAGGTCTTGGACTCTTACTCTGGCCTAATAGCTACTGTCTTAACTCTTACTCTGGCCTAATGGTTAAGGTATTGGACTCTTACTCTGGCCTCATAGCTACTGTCTTAACTCTTATTCTGGCCTAATAGCTACTGTCTTAACTCTTAATCTGGCCTCATAGCTACTGTCTTAACTCTTACTCTGGCCTAATGGTTAAGGGCTTGGACTCTTACTCTGGCCTCATAGCTACTGTCTTACCTCTTACTCTGGCCTAATAGTTAAGGTCTTGGACTCTTACTCTGGCCTCATAGCTACTGTCTTAACTCTTACTCTGGCCTAATGGTTAAGGTCTTGGACTCTTACTCTGGCCTCATAGCTACTGTCTTAACTCTTACTCTGGCCTCATAGCTACTGTCTTAACTCTTACTCTGGCCTTATAGCTACTGTCTTAACTATTACTCTGGCCTCATAGCTACTGTCTTAACTCTTACTGTGGCCTCATAGCTACTGTCTTAACTCTTACTCTGGCCTTATAGCTACTGTCTTAACTCTTACTCTGACCTAATGGTTAAGGTCTTGGACTTTTACTCTGGCCTCATAGCTACTGTCTTAACTCTTACTCTGGCCTAATGGTTAAGGTCTTGGACTCTTACTCTGGCCTAATAGCTACTGTCTTAACTCTTACTCTGGCCTCATAGCTACTGTCTTAACTCTCACTCTGGCCTAATGGTTAAGGTCTTGGACTCTTACTCTGGCCTCATAGCTACTGTCTTAACTCTTACACTGGCCTCATAGCTACTGTCTTAACTCTTACTCTGGCCTAATGGTTAAGGTCTTGGACTCTTACTCTGGCCTAATAGCTACTGTCTTAACTCTTACTCTGGCCTAATAGCTACTGTCTTAACTCTTACTCTGGCCTAATAGCTACTGTCTTAACTCTTACTCTGGCCTCATAGCTACTGTCTTAACTCTTACTCTGGCCTCATAGCTACTGCCTTAACTCTTACTCTGGCCTAATGGTTAAGGTCTTGGACTTTTACTCTGGCCTAATAGCTACTGTCTTAACTCTTACTCTGGCCTAATAGCTACTGTCTTAACTCTTACTCTGGCCTAATAGCTACTGTCTTAACTCTTACTCTGGCCTCATAGCTACTGTCTTAATTCTTACTCTGGCCTCATAGCTACTGTCTTAACTCTTACTCTGGCCTAATAGTTAAGGTCTTGGACTCTTACTCTGGCCTAATAGCTACTGTCTTAACTCTTACTCTGGCCTAATGGTTAAGGTCTTGGACTCTTACTCTGGCCTCATAGCTACTGTCTTAACTCTTATTCTGGCCTAATAGCTACTGTCTTAACTCTTACTCTGGCCTCATAGCTACTGTCTTAACTCTTACTCTGGCCTAATGGTTAAGGTCTTGGACTCTTACTTTGGCCTCATAGCTACTGTCTTAACTCTTATTCTGGCCTCATAGCTACTGTCTTAACTCTTACTCTGGCCTCATAGCTACTGTCTTAACACTTACTCTGGCCTAATAGCTACTGTCTTAACTCTTACTCTGGCCTCATAGCTACTGTCTTAACTCTTACTCTGGCCTCATAGCTACTGTATTAACTCTTACTCTGGCCTAATGGTTAAGGTCTTGGACTCTTACTCTGGCCTCATAGCTACTGCCTTAACTCTTACTCTGGCCTAATACCTACTGGCTTAACTCTTACTCTGGCCTAATAGCTACTGTCTTAACTCTTACTCTGGCCTCATAGCTACTGTCTTAACTCTTACTCTGGCCTAATGGTTAAGGTCTTGGACTCTTACTCTGGCCTCATAGCTACTGTCTTAACTCTTACTCTGGCCTCATAACTACTGTCTTAACTCTTACTCTGGCCTAGTAGCTACTGTCTTAACTCTTACTCTGGCCTAATAGCTACTGTCTTAACTCTTACTCTGGCCTCATAGCTACTGTCTTAACTCTTACTGTGGCCTCATAGCTACTGTCTTAACTCTTACTCTGGCCTCATAGCTACTGTCTTAACTCTTACTCTGGCCTAATGGTTAAGGTCTTGGACTCTTACTCTGGCCTCATAGCTACTGTCTTAACTCTTACTCTGGCCTCATAGCTACTGTATTAACTCTTACTCTGGCCTAATGGTTAAGGTCTTGGACTCTTACTCTGGCCTCATAGCTACTGCCTTAACTCTTACTCTGGCCTAATAGCTACTGTCTTAACTCTTACTCTGGCCTAATAGCTACTGTCTTAACTCTTACTCTGGCCTCATAGCTACTGTCTTAACTCTTACTGTGGCCTCATAGCTACTGTCTTAACACTTACTCTGGCCTAATAGCTACTGTCTTAACTCTTACTCTGGCCTCATAGCTACTGTCTTAACTCTTACTCTGGCCTCATAGCTACTGTATTAACTCTTACTCTGGCCTAATGGTTAAGGTCTTGGACTCTTACTCTGGCCTCATAGCTACTGCCTTAACTCTTACTCTGGCCTAATAGCTACTGTCTTAACTCTTACTCTGGCCTAATAGCTACTGTCTTAACTCTTACTCTGGCCTCATAGCTACTGTCTTAACTCTTACTCTGGCCTAATGGTTAAGGTCTTGGACTCTTACTCTGGCCTCATAGCTACTGTCTTAACTCTTACTCTGGCCTCATAACTACTGTCTTAACTCTTACTCTGGCCTAGTAGCTACTGTCTTAACTCTTACTCTGGCCTAATAGCTACTGTCTTAACTCTTACTCTGGCCTAATAGCTACTGTCTTAACTCTTACTCTGGCCTAATAGCTACTGTCTTAACTCTTACTCTTGCCTCATAGCTACTGTCTTAACTCTTACTCTGGCATAATAGCTACTGTCTTAACCCTTACTCTGACCTAATGGTTAAGGTCTTGGACTTTTACTCTGGCCTCATAGCTACTGTCTTAACTCTTACTCTGGCCTCATAGCTACTGTCTTAACTCTTACTCTGGCCTAATGGTTAAGGTCTTGGACTCTTACTCTGGCCTAATAGCTACTGACTTAACTCTTACTCTGGCCTAATAGCTACTGTCTTAACTCTTACTCTGGCCTCATAGCTACTGTCTTAACTCTCACTCTGGCCTAATGGTTAAGGTCTTGGACTCTTACTCTGGCCTCATAGCTACTTTCTTAACTCTTACACTGGCCTCATAGCTACTGTCTTAACTCTTACTCTGGCCTAATGGTTAAGGTCTTGGACTCTTACTCTGGCCTAATAGCTACTGTCTTAACTCTTACTCTGGCCTAATAGCTACTGTCGTAACTCTTACTCTGGCCTCATAGCTACCGTCTTAACTCTTACTCTGGCCTCATAGCTACTGTCTTAACTCTTACTCTGGCCTAATGGTTAAGGACTTGGACTCTTACTCTGGCCTAATGGCTACTGTCTTAACTCTTACTCTTGCCTAATAGCTACTGTCTTAACTCTTACTCTGGCCTAATAGCTACTGTCTTAACTCTTACTCTGGCCTCATAGCTACTGTCTTAATTCTTACTCTGGCCTCATAGCTACTGTCTTAACTCTTACTCTGGCCTAATAGTTAAGGTCTTGGACTCTTACTCTGGCCTAATAGCTACTGTCTTAACTCTTACTCTGGCCTAATGGTTAAGGTCTTGGACTCTTACTCTGGCCTCATAGCTACTGTCTTAACTCTTATTCTGGCCTAATAGCTACTGTCTTAACTCTTACTCTGGCCTCATAGCTACTGTCTTAACTCTTACTCTGGCCTAATGGTTAAGGTCTTGGACTCTTACTCTGGCCTCATAGCTACTGTCTTAACTCTTACTCTGGCCTAATGGTTAAGGTCTTGGACTCTTACTCTGGCCTCATAGCTACTGCCTTAACTCTTACTCTGGCCTAATAGCTACTGTCTTAACTCTTACTCTGGCCTAATAGCTACTGTCTTAACTTTTACTCTGGCCTAATGGTTAAGGTCTTGGACTCTTACTCTGGCCTCATAGCTACTGTCTTAACTCTTACTCTGGCCTCATAGCTACTGTCTTAACTCTTACTCTGGCCTAGTAGCTACTGTCTTAACTCTTACTCTGGCCTAATAGCTACTGTCTTAACTCTTACTCTGGCCTCATAGCTACTGTCTTAACTCTTACTGTGGCCTCATAGCTACTGTCTTAACTCTTACTCTGGCCTAATGGTTAAGGTCTTGGACTCTTACTCTGGCCTAATAGCTACTGTCTTAACTCTTACTCTGGCCTAATAGCTACTGTCTTAACTCTTACTCTGGCCTCATAGCTACTGTCTTAACTCTCACTCTGGCCTAATGGTTAAGGTCTTGGACTCTTACTCTGGCCTCATAGCTACTGTCTTAACTCTTACTCTGGCCTCATAGCTACTGTCTTAACTCTTACTCGGCCTTATAGCTACTGTCTTACCTCTTACTCTGGCCTCATAGCTACTGTCTTAACTCTTACTCTGGCCTAATAGCTACTGTCTTAACTCTTACTCTGGCCTCATAGCTACTGTCTTAACTCTTACTCTGGCCTAATAGCTGCTGTCTTAACTCTTACTCTGGCCTAATAGCTACTGTCTTAACTCTTACTCTGGCCTCATAGCTACTGTCTTAACTCTTACTCTGGCCTAATAGCTACTGTCTTAACTCTTACTCTGGCCTCATAGCTACTGTCTTAACTCTCACTCTGGCCTAATGGTTAAGGTCTTGGACTCTTACTCTGGCCTCATAGCTACTGTCTTAACTCTTACTCTGGCCTCATAGCTACTGTCTTAACTCTTACTCGGCCTTATAGCTACTGTCTTACCTCTTACTCTGGCCTCATAGCTACTGTCTTAACTCTTACTCTGGCCTAATAGCTACTGTCTTAACTCTTACTCTGGCCTCATAGCTACTGTCTTAACTCTTACTCTGGCCTAATAGCTGCTGTCTTAACTCTTACTCTGGCCTAATAGCTACTGTCTTAACTCTTACTCTGGCCTCATAGCTACTGTCTTAACTCTTACTCTGGCCTAATGGTTAAGGTCTTGGACTCTTACTCTGGCCTCATAGCTACTGTCTTAAATCTTACTCTGGCCTAATGGTTAAGGTCTTGGACTCTTACTCTGGCCTCATAGCTACTGTCTTAACTCTTATTCTGGCCTCATAGCTACTGTCTCAACTCTTACTCTGGCCTCATAGCTACTGTCTTAACTCTTACTCTGGCCTCATAGCTACTGTCTTAACTCTTACTCTGGCCTCATAGCTACTGTCTTAACTCTTACTCTGGCCTAATGGTTAAGGTCTTGGACTCTTACTCTGGCCTAATAGCTACTGTCTTAACTCTTACTCTGGCCTAATAGCTACTGTCTTAACTCTTACTCTGGCCTCATAGCTACTGTCTTAACTCTCACTCTGGCCTAATGGTTAAGGTCTTGGACTCCTACTCTGGCCTCATAGCTACTGTCTTAACTCTTACTCTGGCCTCATAGCTACTGTCTTAACTCTTACTCGGCCTTATAGCTACTGTCTTACCTCTTACTCTGGCCTCATAGCTACTGTCTTAACTCTTACTATGGCCTAATAGCTACTGTCTTAACTCTTACTCTGGCCTCATAGCTACTGTCTTAACTCTTACTCTGGCCTAATAGCTGCTGTCTTAACTCTTACTCTGGCCTAATAGCTACTGTCTTAACTCTTACTCTGGCCTCATAGCTACTGTCTTAACTCTTACTCTGGCCTAATGGTTAAGGTCTTGGACTCTTACTCTGGCCTAATAGCTACTGTCTTAACTCTTACTCTGGCCTAATAGCTACTGTCTTAACTCTTACTCTGGCCTCATAGCTACTGTCTTAAATCTTACTCTGGCCTAATGGTTAAGGTCTTGGACTCTTACTCTGGCCTAATAGCTACGGTCTTAACTCTTACTCTGGCCTAATAGCTACAGTCTTAACTCTTACTCTGGCCTCATAGCTACTGTCTTAACTCTTACTCTGGCCTAATAGCTACTGTCCTAACTCTTACTCTGGCCTCATAGCTACTGTCTTAACTCTTACTCTGGCCTCATAGCTACTGTCTTAACTCTTACTCTGGCTTAATGGTTAAGGTCTTGGACTCTTACTCTGGCCTAATAGCTACTGTCTTAACTCTTACTCTGGCCTAATAGCTACTGTCTTAACTCTTACTCTGGCCTCATAGCTACTGTCTTAATTCTTACTCTGGCCTCATAGCTACAGTCTTAATTCTTACTCTGGCCTCATAGCTACTGTCTTAACTCTTACTCTGGCCTAATAGTTAAGGTCTTGGACTCTTACTCTGGCCTAATAGCTACTGTCTTAACTCTTACTCTGGCCTAATAGCTACTGTCTTAACTCTTACTCTGGCCTCATAGCTACTGTCTTAACTCTTACTCTGGCCTAATAGCTGCTGTCTTAACTCTTACTCTGGCCTAATAGCTACTGTCTTAACTCTTACTCTGGCCTCATAGCTACTGTCTTAACTCTTACTCTGGCCTAATGGTTAAGGTCTTGGACTCTTACTCTGGCCTCATAGCTACTGTCTTAAATCTTACTCTGGCCTAATGGTTAAGGTCTTGGACTCTTACTCTGGCCTCATAGCTACTGTCTTAACTCTTATTCTGGCCTCATAGCTACTGTCTCAACTCTTACTCTGGCCTCATAGCTACTGTCTTAACTCTTACTCTGGCCTCATAGCTACTGTCTTAACTCTTACTCTGGCCTCATAGCTACTGTCTTAACTCTTACTCTGGCCTAATGGTTAAGGTCTTGGACTCTTACTCTGGCCTAATAGCTACTGTCTTAACTCTTACTCTGGCCTAATAGCTACTGTCTTAACTCTTACTCTGGCCTCATAGCTACTGTCTTAACTCTCACTCTGGCCTAATGGTTAAGGTCTTGGACTCCTACTCTGGCCTCATAGCTACTGTCTTAACTCTTACTCTGGCCTCATAGCTACTGTCTTAGCTCTTACTCGGCCTTATAGCTACTGTCTTACCTCTTACTCTGGCCTCATAGCTACTGTCTTAACTCTTACTATGGCCTAATAGCTACTGTCTTAACTCTTACTCTGGCCTCATAGCTACTGTCTTAACTCTTACTCTGGCCTAATAGCTGCTGTCTTAACTCTTACTCTGGCCTAATAGCTACTGTCTTAACTCTTACTCTGGCCTCATAGCTACTGTCTTAACTCTTACTCTGGCCTAATGGTTAAGGTCTTGGACTCTTACTCTGGCCTAATAGCTACTGTCTTAACTCTTACTTTGGCCTAATAGCTACTGTCTTAACTCTTACTCTGGCCTCATAGCTACTGTCTTAAATCTTACTCTGGCCTAATGGTTAAGGTCTTGGACTCTTACTCTGGCCTAATAGCTACGGTCTTAACTCTTACTCTGGCCTAATAGCTACTGTCTTAACTCTTACTCTGGCCTCATAGCTACTGTCTTAACTCTTACTCTGGCCTAATAGCTACTGTCCTAACTCTTACTCTGGCCTCATAGCTACTGTCTTAACTCTTACTCTGGCCTCATAGCTACTGTCTTAACTCTTACTCTGGCTTAATGGTTAAGGTCTTGGACTCTTACTCTGGCCTAATAGCTACTGTCTTAACTCTTACTCTGGCCTAATAGCTACTGTCTTAACTCTTACTCTGGCCTCATAGCTACTGTCTTAATTCTTACTCTGGCCTCATAGCTACAGTCTTAATTCTTACTCTGGCCTCATAGCTACTGTCTTAACTCTTACTCTGGCCTAATAGTTAAGGTCTTGGACTCTTACTCTGGCCTAATAGCTACTGTCTTAACTCTTACTCTGGCCTAATGGTTAAGGTATTGGACTCTTACTCTGGCCTCATAGCTACTGTCTTAACTCTTATTCTGGCCTAATAGCTACTGTCTTAACTCTTACTCTGGCCTCATAGCTACTGTCTTAACTCTTACTCTGGCCTAATGGTTAAGGTCTTGGACTCTTACTCTGGCCTCATAGCTACTGTCTTACCTCTTACTCTGGCCTAATAGTTAAGGTCTTGGACTCTTACTCTGGCCTCATAGCTACTGTCTTAACTCTTACTCTGGCCTAATGGTTAAGGTCTTGGACTCTTACTCTGGCCTAATAGCTACTGTCTTAACTCTTACTCTGGCCTAATAGCTACTGTCTTAACTCTTACTCTGGCCTCATAGCTACTGTCTTAACTCTTACTCTGGCCTAATGGTTAAGGTCTTGGACTCTTACTCTAGCCTCATAGCTACTGTCTTAACTCTTACTCTGGCCTAATGGTTAAGGTCTTGGACTCTTACTCTGGCCTCATAGCTACTGCCTTAACTCTTACTCTGGCCTAATAGCTACTGTCTTAACTCTTACTCTGGCCTAATAGCTACTGTCTTAACTCTTACTCTGGCCTCATAGCTACTGTCTTAACTCTTACTCTGGCCTAATGGTTAAGGTCTTGGACTCTTACTCTGGCCTCATAGCTACTGTCTTAACTCTTACTCTGGCCTCATAGCTACTGTCTTAACTCTTACTCTGGCCTAGTAGCTACTGTCTTAACTCTTACTCTGGCCTAATAGCTACTGTCTTAACTCTTACTCTGGCCTCATAGCTACTGTCTTAACTCTTACTGTGGCCTCATAGCTACTGTCTTAACTCTTACTCTGGCCTAATGGTTAAGGTCTTGGACTCTTACTCTGGCCTAATAGCTACTGTCTTAACTCTTACTCTGGCCTAATAGCTACTGTCTTAACTCTTACTCTGGCCTCATAGCTACTGTCTTAACTCTTACTCTGGACTAATGGTTAAGGTCTTGGACTCTTACTCTGGCCTCATAGCTACTGTCTTAACTCCTATTCTGGCCTCATAGCTACTGTCTTAACTCTTACTCTGGCCTCATAGCTACTGTCTTAACTCTTACTCTGGCCTAATAGCTACTGTCTTAACTCTTACTCTGGCCTCATAGCTACTGTCTTAACTCTTACTCTGGCCTCATAGCTACTGTCTTAACTCTTACTCTGGCCTAATGGTTAAGGTCTTGGACTCTTACTCTGGCCTAATAGCTACTGTCTTAACTCTTACTCTGGCCTAATAGCTACTGTCTTAACTCTTACTCTGGCCTCATAGCTACTGTCTTAACTCTCACTCTGGCCTAATGGTTAAGGTATTGGACTCTTACTATGTCCTCATAGCTACTGTCTTAACTCTTACTCTGGCCTCATAGCTACTGTCTTAACTCTTACTCGGCCTTATAGCTACTGTCTTACCTCTTACTCTGGCCTCATAGCTACTGTCTTAACTCTTACTCTGGCCTAATAGCTACTGTCTTAACTCTTACTCTGGCCTCATAGCTACTGTCTTAACTCTTACTCTGGCCTAATAGCTGCTGTCTTAATTCTTACTCTGGCCTCATAGCTACTGTCTTAACTCTTACTCTGGCCTAATGGTTAAGGTCTTGGACTCTTACTCTAGCCTCATAGCTACTGTCTTAACTCTTACTCTGGCCTAATGGTTAAGGTCTTGGACTCTTACTCTGGCCTCATAGCTACTGCCTTAACTCTTACTCTGGCCTAATAGCTACTGTCTTAACTCTTACTCTGGCCTAATAGCTACTGTCTTAACTCTTACTCTGGCCTCATAGCTACTGTCTTAACTCTTACTCTGGCCTAATGGTTAAGGTCTTGGACTCTTACACTGGCCTCATAGCTACTGTCTTAACTCTTACTCTGGCCTCATAGCTACTGTCTTAACTCTTACTCTGGCCTAGTAGCTACTGTCTTAACTCTTACTCTGGCCTAATAGCTACTGTCTTAACTCTTACTCTGGCCTCATAGCTACTGTCTTAACTCTTACTGTGGCCTCATAGCTACTGTCTTAACTCTTACTCTGGCCTAATGGTTAAGGTCTTGGACTCTTACTCTGGCCTAATAGCTACTGTCTTAACTCTTACTCTGGCCTAATAGCTACTGTCTTAACTCTTACTCTGGCCTCATAGCTACTGTCTTAACTCTTACTCTGGACTAATGGTTAAGGTCTTGGACTCTTACTCTGGCCTCATAGCTACTGTCTTAACTCCTATTCTGGCCTCATAGCTACTGTCTTAACTCTTACTCTGGCCTCATAGCTACTGTCTTAACTCTTACTCTGGCCTAATAGCTACTGTCTTAACTCTTACTCTGGCCTCATAGCTACTGTCTTAACTCTTACTCTGGCCTCATAGCTACTGTCTTAACTCTTACTCTGGCCTAATGGTTAAGGTCTTGGACTCTTACTCTGGCCTAATAGCTACTGTCTTAACTCTTACTCTGGCCTAATAGCTACTGTCTTAACTCTTACTCTGGCCTCATAGCTACTGTCTTAACTCTCACTCTGGCCTAATGGTTAAGGTATTGGACTCTTACTATGTCCTCATAGCTACTGTCTTAACTCTTACTCTGGCCTCATAGCTACTGTCTTAACTCTTACTCGGCCTTATAGCTACTGTCTTACCTCTTACTCTGGCCTCATAGCTACTGTCTTAACTCTTACTCTGGCCTAATAGCTACTGTCTTAACTCTTACTCTGGCCTCATAGCTACTGTCTTAACTCTTACTCTGGCCTAATAGCTGCTGTCTTAATTCTTACTCTGGCCTAATAGCTACTGTCTTAACTCTTACTCTGGCCTCATAGCTACTGTCTTAACTCTTACTCTGGCCTAATGGTTAAGGTATTGGACTCTTACTCTGGCCTCATAGCTACTGTCTTAAATCTTACTCTGGCCTAATGGTTAAGGTCTTGGACTCTTACTCTGGCCTAATAGCTACGGTCTTAACTCTTACTCTGGCCTAATAGCTACTGTCTTAACTCTTACTCTGGCCTCATAGCTACTGTCTTAACTCTTACTCTGGCCTAATAGCTACTGTCTTAACTCTTACTCTGGCCTAATAGCTACTGTCCTAACTCTTACTCTGGCCTCATAGCTACTGTCTTAACTCTTACTCTGGCCTCATAGCTACTGTCTTAACTCTTACACTGGCTTAATGGTTAAGGTCTTGGGCTCTTACTCTGGCCTAATAGCTACTTTCTTAACTCTTACTCTGGCCTAATAGCTACTGTCTTAACTCTTACTCTGGCCTAATAGCTACTGTCTTAACTCTTACTCTGGCCTCATAGCTACTGTCCTAATTCTTACTCTGGCCTCATAGCTACAGTCTTAATTCTTACTCTGGCCTCATAGCTACTGTCTTAACTCTTACTCTGGCCTAATAGTTAAGGTCTTGGACTCTTACTCTGGCCTAATAGCTACTGTCTTAACTCTTACTCTGGCCTAATGGTTAAGGTCTTGGACTCTTACTCTGGCCTCATAGCTACTGTCTTAACTCTTATTCTGGCCTAATAGCTACTGTCTTAACTCTTACTTTGGCCTCATAGCTACTGTCTTAACTCTTACTCTGGCCTAATGGTTAAGGTCTTGGACTCTTACTCTGGCCTCATAGCTACTGTCTTACCTCTTACTCTGGCCTAATAGTTAAGGTCTTGGACTCTTACTCTGGCCTCATAGCTACTGTCTTAACTCTTACTCTGGCCTAATGGTTAAGGTCTTGGACTCTTACTCTGGCCTAATAGCTACTGTCTTAACTCTTACTCTGGCCTAATAGCTACTGTCTTAACTCTTACTCTGGCCTCATAGCTACTGTCTTAACTCTCACTCTGGCCTAATGGTTAAGGTCTTGGACTCTTACTCTGGCCTCATAGCTACTGTCTTAACTCTTACTCTGGCCTCATAGCTACTGTCTTAACTCTTACTCGGCCTTATAGCTACTGTCTTACCTCTTACTCTGGCCTCATAGCTACTGTCTTAACTCTTACTCTGGCCTAATAGCTACTGTCTTAACTCTTACTCTGGCCTCATAGCTACTGTCTTAACTCTTACTCTGGCCTAATAGCTGCTGTCTTAACTCTTACTCTGGCCTAATAGCTACTGTCTTAACTCTTACTCTGGCCTCATAGCTACTGTCTTAACTCTTACTCTGGCCTAATGGTTAAGGTCTTGGACTCTTACTCTGGCCTCATAGCTACTGTCTTAACTCTTACTCTGGCCTAATGGTTAAGGTCTTGGACTCTTACTCTGGCCTAATAGCTACGGTCTTAACTCTTACTCTGGCCTAATAGCTACTGTCTTAACTCTTACTCTGGCCTCATAGCTACTGTCTTAACTCTTACTCTGGCCTAATAGCTACTGTCTTAACTCTTACTCTGGCCCAATAGCTACTGTCTTAACTCTTACTCTGGCCTCATAGCTACTGTCTTAACTCTTACTCTGGCCTCATAGCTACTGTCTTAACTCTTACTCTGGCTTAATGGTTAAGGTCTTGGACTCTTACTCTGGCCTAATAGCTACTGTCTTAACTCTTACTCTGGCCTAATAGCTACTGTCTTAACTCTTACTCTGGCCTAATAGCTACTGTCTTAAGTCTTACTCTGGCCTCATAGCTACTGTCTTAATTCTTACTCTGGCCTCATAGCTACAGTCTTAATTCTTACTCTGGCCTCATAGCTACTGTCTTAACTCTTACTCTGGCCTAATAGGTAAGGTCTTGGACTCTTACTCTGGCCTAATAGCTACTGTCTTAACTCTTACTCTGGCCTCATAGCTACTGTCTTAACTCTCACTCTGGCCTAATGGTTAAGGTCTTGGACTCTTACTCTGGCCTCATAGCTACTGTCTTAACTCTTACTCTGGCCTCATAGCTACTGTCTTAACTCTTACTCGGCCTTATAGCTACTGTCTTACCTCTTACTCTGGCCTCATAGCTACTGTCTTAACTCTTACTCTGGCCTAATAGCTACTGTCTTAACTCTTACTCTGGCCTCATAGCTACTGTCTTAACTCTTACTCTGGCCTAATAGCTGCTGTCTTAACTCTTACTCTGGCCTAATAGCTACTGTCTTAACTCTTACTCTGGCCTCATAGCTACTGTCTTAACTCTTACTCTGGCCTAATGGTTAAGGTCTTGGACTCTTACTCTGGCCTCATAGCTACTGTCTTAACTCTTACTCTGGCCTAATGGTTAAGGTCTTGGACTCTTACTCTGGCCTAATAGCTACGGTCTTAACTCTTACTCTGGCCTAATAGCTACTGTCTTAACTCTTACTCTGGCCTCATAGCTACTGTCTTAACTCTTACTCTGGCCTAATAGCTACTGTCTTAACTCTTACTCTGGCCTAATAGCTACTGTCTTAACTCTTACTCTGGCCTCATAGCTACTGTCTTAACTCTTACTCTGGCCTCATAGCTACTGTCTTAACTCTTACTCTGGCTTAATGGTTAAGGTCTTGGACTCTTACTCTGGCCTAATAGCTACTGTCTTAACTCTTACTCTGGCCTAATAGCTACTGTCTTAACTCTTACTCTGGCCTAATAGCTACTGTCTTAAGTCTTACTCTGGCCTCATAGCTACTGTCTTAATTCTTACTCTGGCCTCATAGCTACAGTCTTAATTCTTACTCTGGCCTCATAGCTACTGTCTTAACTCTTACTCTGGCCTAATAGGTAAGGTCTTGGACTCTTACTCTGGCCTAATAGCTACTGTCTTAACTCTTACTCTGGCCTAATGGTTAAGGTATTGGACTCTTACTCTGGCCTCATAGCTACTGTCTTAACTCTTATTCTGGCCTAATAGCTACTGTCTTAACTCTTAATCTGGCCTCATAGCTACTGTCTTAACTCTTACTCTGGCCTAATGGTTAAGGGCTTGGACTCTTACTCTGGCCTCATAGCTACTGTCTTACCTCTTACTCTGGCCTAATAGTTAAGGTCTTGGACTCTTACTCTGGCCTCATAGCTACTGTCTTAACTCTTACTCTGGCCTAATGGTTAAGGTCTTGGACTCTTACTCTGGCCTCATAGCTACTGTCTTAACTCTTACTCTGGCCTCATAGCTACTGTCTTAACTCTTACTCTGGCCTTATAGCTACTGTCTTAACTATTACTCTGGCCTCATAGCTACTGTCTTAACTCTTACTGTGGCCTCATAGCTACTGTCTTAACTCTTACTCTGGCCTTATAGCTACTGTCTTAACTCTTACTCTGACCTAATGGTTAAGGTCTTGGACTTTTACTCTGGCCTCATAGCTACTGTCTTAACTCTTACTCTGGCCTAATGGTTAAGGTCTTGGACTCTTACTCTGGCCTAATAGCTACTGTCTTAACTCTTACTCTGGCCTCATAGCTACTGTCTTAACTCTCACTCTGGCCTAATGGTTAAGGTCTTGGACTCTTACTCTGGCCTCATAGCTACTGTCTTAACTCTTACACTGGCCTCATAGCTACTGTCTTAACTCTTACTCTGGCCTAATGGTTAAGGTCTTGGACTCTTACTCTGGCCTAATAGCTACTGTCTTAACTCTTACTCTGGCCTAATAGCTACTGTCTTAACTCTTACTCTGGCCTAATAGCTACTGTCTTAACTCTTACTCTGGCCTCATAGCTACTGTCTTAACTCTTACTCTGGCCTCATAGCTACTGCCTTAACTCTTACTCTGGCCTAATGGTTAAGGTCTTGGACTTTTACTCTGGCCTAATAGCTACTGTCTTAACTCTTACTCTGGCCTAATAGCTACTGTCTTAACTCTTACTCTGGCCTAATAGCTACTGTCTTAACTCTTACTCTGGCCTCATAGCTACTGTCTTAATTCTTACTCTGGCCTCATAGCTACTGTCTTAACTCTTACTCTGGCCTAATAGTTAAGGTCTTGGACTCTTACTCTGGCCTAATAGCTACTGTCTTAAATCTTACTCTGGCCTAATGGTTAAGGTCTTGGACTCTTACTCTGGCCTCATAGCTACTGTCTTAACTCTTATTCTGGCCTAATAGCTACTGTCTTAACTCTTACTCTGGCCTCATAGCTACTGTCTTAACTCTTACTCTGGCCTAATGGTTAAGGTCTTGGACTCTTACTCTGGCCTCATAGCTACTGTCTTAACTCTTATTCTGGCCTCATAGCTACTGTCTTAACTCTTACTCTGGCCTCATAGCTACTGTCTTAACACTTACTCTGGCCTAATAGCTACTGTCTTAACTCTTACTCTGGCCTCATAGCTACTGTCTTAACTCTTACTCTGGCCTCATAGCTACTGTATTAACTCTTACTCTGGCCTAATGGTTAAGGTCTTGGACTCTTACTCTGGCCTCATAGCTACTGCCTTAACTCTTACTCTGGCCTAATACCTACTGGCTTAACTCTTACTCTGGCCTAATAGCTACTGTCTTAACTCTTACTCTGGCCTCATAGCTACTGTCTTAACTCTTACTCTGGCCTAATGGTTAAGGTCTTGGACTCTTACTCTGGCCTCATAGCTACTGTCTTAACTCTTACTCTGGCCTCATAACTACTGTCTTAACTCTTACTCTGGCCTAGTAGCTACTGTCTTAACTCTTACTCTGGCCTAATAGCTACTGTCTTAACTCTTACTCTGGCCTCATAGCTACTGTCTTAACTCTTACTGTGGCCTCATAGCTACTGTCTTAACTCTTACTCTGGCCTCATAGCTACTGTCTTAACTCTTACTCTGGCCTAATGGTTAAGGTCTTGGACTCTTACTCTGGCCTCATAGCTACTGTCTTAACTCTTACTCTGGCCTCATAGCTACTGTATTAACTCTTACTCTGGCCTAATGGTTAAGGTCTTGGACTCTTACTCTGGCCTCATAGCTACTGCCTTAACTCTTACTCTGGCCTAATAGCTACTGTCTTAACTCTTACTCTGGCCTAATAGCTACTGTCTTAACTCTTACTGTGGCCTCATAGCTACTGTCTTAACTCTTACTGTGGCCTCATAGCTACTGTCTTAACACTTACTCTGGCCTAATAGCTACTGTCTTAACTCTTACTCTGGCCTCATAGCTACTGTCTTAACTCTTACTCTGGCCTCATAGCTACTGTATTAACTCTTACTCTGGCCTAATGGTTAAGGTCTTGGACTCTTACTCTGGCCTCATAGCTACTGCCTTAACTCTTACTCTGGCCTAATAGCTACTGTCTTAACTCTTACTCTGGCCTAATAGCTACTGTCTTAACTCTTACTCTGGCCTCATAGCTACTGTCTTAACTCTTACTCTGGCCTAATGGTTAAGGTCTTGGACTCTTACTCTGGCCTCATAGCTACTGTCTTAACTCTTACTCTGGCCTCATAACTACTGTCTTAACTCTTACTCTGGCCTAGTAGCTACTGTCTTAACTCTTACTCTGGCCTAATAGCTACTGTCTTAACTCTTACTCTGGCCTAATAGCTACTGTCTTAACTCTTACTCTGGCCTCATAGCTACTGTCTTAACTCTTACTCTGGCCTAATGGTTAAGGTCTTGGACTCTTACTCTGGCCTAATAGCTACTGTCTTAACTCTTACTCTGGCCTAATAGCTACTGTCTTAACTCTTACTCTGGCCTCATAGCTACTGTCTTAACTCTTACTCTGGCCTCATAGCTACTGCCTTAACTCTTACTCTGGCCTAATGGTTAAGGTCTTGGACTTTTACTCTGGCCTAATAGCTACTGTCTTAACTCTTACTCTGGCCTAATAGCTACTGTCTTAACTCTTACTCTGGCCTAATAGCTACTGTCTTAACTCTTACTCTGGCCTCATAGCTACTGTCTTAATTCTTACTCTGGCCTCATAGCTACTGTCTTAACTCTTACTCTGGCCTAATAGTTAAGGTCTTGGACTCTTACTCTGGCCTAATAGCTACTGTCTTAACTCTTACTCTGGCCTAATGGTTAAGGTATTGGACTCTTACTCTGGCCTCATAGCTACTGTCTTAACTCTTATTCTGGCCTAATAGCTACTGTCTTAACTCTTACTCTGGCCTCATAGCTACTGTCTTAACTCTTACTCTGGCCTAATGGTTAAGGTCTTGGACTCTTACTCTGGCCTCATAGCTACTGTCTTAACTCTTATTCTGGCCTCATAGCTACTGTCTTAACTCTTACTCTGGCCTCATAGCTACTGTCTTAACACTTACTCTGGCCTAATAGCTACTGTCTTAACTCTTACTCTGGCCTCATAGCTACTGTCTTAACTCTTACTCTGGCCTCATAGCTACTGTATTAACTCTTACTCTGGCCTAATGGTTAAGGTCTTGGACTCTTACTCTGGCCTCATAGCTACTGCCTTAACTCTTACTCTGGCCTAATACCTACTGGCTTAACTCTTACTCTGGCCTAATAGCTACTGTCTTAACTCTTACTCTGGCCTCATAGCTACTGTCTTAACTCTTACTCTGGCCTAATGGTTAAGGTCTTGGACTCTTACTCTGGCCTCATAGCTACTGTCTTAACTCTTACTCTGGCCTCATAACTACTGTCTTAACTCTTACTCTGGCCTAGTAGCTACTGTCTTAACTCTTACTCTGGCCTAATAGCTACTGTCTTAACTCTTACTCTGGCCTCATAGCTACTGTCTTAACTCTTACTGTGGCCTCATAGCTACTGTCTTAACTCTTACTCTGGCCTCATAGCTACTGTCTTAACTCTTACTCTGGCCTAATGGTTAAGGTCTTGGACTCTTACTCTGGCCTCATAGCTACTGTCTTAACTCTTACTCTGGCCTCATAGCTACTGTATTAACTCTTACTCTGGCCTAATGGTTAAGGTCTTGGACTCTTACTCTGGCCTCATAGCTACTGCCTTAACTCTTACTCTGGCCTAATAGCTACTGTCTTAACTCTTACTCTGGCCTAATAGCTACTGTCTTAACTCTTACTCTGGCCTCATAGCTACTGTCTTAACTCTTACTGTGGCCTCATAGCTACTGTCTTAACACTTACTCTGGCCTAATAGCTACTGTCTTAACTCTTACTCTGGCCTCATAGCTACTGTCTTAACTCTTACTCTGGCCTCATAGCTACTGTATTAACTCTTACTCTGGCCTAATGGTTAAGGTCTTGGACTCTTACTCTGGCCTCATAGCTACTGCCTTAACTCTTACTCTGGCCTAATAGCTACTGTCTTAACTCTTACTCTGGCCTAATAGCTACTGTCTTAACTCTTACTCTGGCCTCATAGCTACTGTCTTAACTCTTACTCTGGCCTAATGGTTAAGGTCTTGGACTCTTACTCTGGCCTCATAGCTACTGTCTTAACTCTTACTCTGGCCTCATAACTACTGTCTTAACTCTTACTCTGGCCTAGTAGCTACTGTCTTAACTCTTACTCTGGCCTAATAGCTACTGTCTTAACTCTTACTCTGGCCTAATAGCTACTGTCTTAACTCTTACTCTGGCCTAATAGCTACTGTCTTAACTCTTACTCTGGCCTCATAGCTACTGTCTTAACTCTTACTCTGGCCTAATGGTTAAGGTCTTGGACTCTTACTCTGGCCTCATAGCTACTGTCTTAACTCTTATTCTGGCCTCATAGCTACTGTCTTAACTCTTACTCTGGCCTCATAGCTACTGTCTTAACACTTACTCTGGCCTAATAGCTACTGTCTTAACTCTTACTCTGGCCTCATAGCTACTGTCTTAACTCTTACTCTGGCCTCATAGCTACTGTCTTAACTCTTACTCTGGCCTAATGGTTAAGATCTTGGACTCTTACTCTGGCCTAATAGCTACTGTCTTAACTCTTACTCTGGCCTAATAGCTACTGTCTTAACTCTTACTCTGGCCTCATAGCTACTGTCTTAACTCTCACTCTGGCCTAATGGTTAAGGTCTTGGACTCTTACTCTGGCCTCATAGCTACTGTCTTAACTCTTACTCTGGCCTCATAGCTACTGTCTTAACTCTTACTCGGCCTTATAGCTACTGTCTTACCTCTTACTCTGGCCTAATAGCTACTGTCTTAACTCTTACTCTGGCCTCATAGCTACTGTCTTAACTCTTACTCTGGCCTAATAGCTGCTGTCTTAACTCTTACTCTGGCCTAATAGCTACTGTCTTAACTCTTACTCTGGCCTCATAGCTACTGTCTTAACTCTTACTCTGGCCTAATGGTTAAGGTCTTGGACTCTTACTCTGGCCTCATAGCTACTGTCTTAAATCTTACTCTGGCCTAATGGTTAAGGTCTTGGACTCTTACTCTGGCCTAATAGCTACGGTCTTAACTCTTACTCTGGCCTAATAGCTACTGTCTTAACTCTTACTCTTGCCTCATAGCTACTGTCTTAACTCTTACTCTGGCCTAATAGCTACTGTCTTAACTCTTACTCTGGCCTAATAGCTACTGTCTTAACTCTTACTCTGGCCTCATAGCTACCGTCTTAACTCTTACTCTGGCCTCATAGCTACTGTCTTAACTCTTACTCTGGCTTAATGGTTAAGGTCTTGGACTCTTACTCTGGCCTAATAGCTACTGTCTTAACTCTTACTCTGGCCTAATAGCTACTGTCTTAACTCTTACTCTGGCCTCATAGCTACTGTCTTAATTCTTACTCTGGCCTCATAGCTACAGTCTTAATTCTTACTCTGGCCTCATAGCTACTGTCTTAACTCTTACTCTGGCCTAATAGTTAAGGTCTTGGACTCTTACTCTGGCCTAATAGCTACTGTCTTAACTCTTACTCTGGCCTAATGGTTAAGGTATTGGACTCTTACTCTGGCCTCATAGCTACTGTCTTAACTCTTATTCTGGCCTAATAGCTACTGTCTTAACTCTTACTCTGGCCTCATAGCTACTGTCCTAACTCTTACTCTGGCCTAATGGTTAAGGTCTTGGACTTTTACTCTGGCCTCATAGCTACTGTCTTACCTCTTTCTCTGTCCTAATAGTTAAGGTCTTGGACTCTTACTCTGGCCTCATAGCTACTGTCTTAACTCTTACTCTGGCCTAATGGTTAAGGTCTTGGACTCTTACTCTGGCCTCATAGCTACTGTCTTAACTCTTACTCTGGCCTAATAGCTACTGTCTTAACTCTTACTCTGGCCTCATTGCTACTGTCTTAACTCTTACTCTGGCCTAATGGTTAAGGTCTTGGACTCTTACTCTGGCCTCATAGCTACTGTCTTAACTCTTACTCTGGCCTAATAGCTACTGTCTTAACTCTTACTCTGGCCTCATAGCTACTGTCTTAACTCTTACTGTGGCCTCATAGCTACTGTCTTAACTCTTACTCTGGCCTTATAGCTACTGTCTTAACTCTTACTCTGACCTAATGGTTAAGGTCTTGGACTCTTACTCTGGCCTCATAGCTACTGTCTTAACTCTTACTCTGGCCTCATAGCTACTGTCTTAACTCTTACTCTGGCCTAATGGTTAAGGTCTTGGACTCTTCCTCTGGCCTAATAGCTACTGTCTTAACTCTTACTCTGGCCTAATAGCTACTGTCTTAACTCTTACACTGGCCTCATAGCTACTGTCTTAACTCTCACTCTGGCCTAATGGTTAAGGTCTTGGACTCTTACTCTGGCCTCATAGCTACTGTCTTATCTCTTACACTGGCCTCATAGCTACTGTCTTAACTCTTACTCTGGCCTAATGGTTAAGGTTTTGGACTCTTACTCTGGCCTAATAGCTACTGTCTTAACTCTTACTCTGGCCTAATAGCTACTGTCTTAACTCTTACTCTGGCCTAATAGCTACTGTCTTAACGCTTACTCTGGCCTCATAGCTACTGTCTTAACTCTTACTCTGGCCTCATAGCTACTGTCTTAACTCTTACTCTGGCCTAATGGTTAAGGTCTTGGACTCTTACTCTGGCCTAATGGCTACTGTCTTAACTCTTACTCTGGCCTAATAGCTACTGTCTTAACTCTTACTCTGGCCTAATAGCTACTGTCTTAACTCTTACTCTGGCCTCATAGCTACTGTCTTAACTCTTATTCTGGCCTAATAGCTACTGTCTTAACTCTTACTCTGGCCTCATAGCTACTGTCTTAACTCTTAATCTGGCCTAATGGTTAAGGTCTTGGACTCTTACTCTGGCCTCATAGCTACTGTCTTACCTCTTACTCTGGCCTAATAGTTAAGGTCTTGGACTCTTACTCTGGCCTCATAGCTACCTGTCTTAACTCTTACTCTGGCCTAATGGTTAAGGTCTTGGACTCTTACTCTGGCCTCATAGCTACTGTCTTAACTCTTACTCTGGCCTAATAGCTACTGTCTTAACTCTTACTCTGGCCTCATAGCTACTGTCTTAACTCTTACTCTGGCCTAATGGTTAAGGTCTTGGACTCTTACTCTGGCCTCATAGCTACTGTCTTAACTCTTACTCTGGCCTAATAGCTACTGTCTTACCTCTTACTCTGGCCTCATAGCTACTGTCTTAACTCTTACTGTGCCCTCATAGCTACTGTCTTAACTCTTACTCTGGCCTCATAGCTACTGTCTTAACTCTTACCCTGGCCTCATAGCTACTGTCTTAACTCTTACTCTGGCCTCATAGCTACTGTCTTACCTTTTACTCTGGCCTAATGGTTAAGGTCTTGGACTCTTACTCTGGCCTAATGGCTACTGTCTTAACTCTTACTCTGGCCTAATAGCTACTGTCTTAACTCTTACTCTGGCCTAATAGCTACTGTCTTAACTCTTACTCTGGCCTCATAGCTACTGTCTTAATTCTTACTCTGGCCTAATAGTTAAGGTCTTGGACTCTTACTCTGGCCTAATAGCTACTGTCTTACCTCTTACTCTGGCCTAATAGCTACTTTCTTAACTCTTACTCTGGCCTCATAGCTACTGTCGTAACTCTTACTCTGGCCTAATGGTTAAGGTCTTGGACTCTTACTCTGGCCTCATAGCTACTGTCTTACCTCTTACTCTGGCCTAATAGTTAAGGTCTTGGACTCTTTCTCTGGCCTCATAGCTACTGTCTTAACTCTTACTCTGGCCTCATAGCTACTGTCTTAACTCTTACTCTGGCCTAATAGCTACTGTCTTAATTCTTACTCTGGCCTAATGGTTAAGGTCTTGGACTCTTACTCTGGCCTCATAGCTACTGTCTTAACTCTTAGTCTGGCCTAATGGTTAAGGTCTTGGACTCTTACTCTGGCCTCATAGCTACTGTCTTAACTCTTGCACTGGCCTAATGGTTAAGGTCTTGAACTCTTACTCTGGCCTAATAGCTACTGTCTTAACTCTTACTCTGGCCTAATGGTTAAGGTCTTGGACTCTTACTCTGGCCTAATAGCTACTGTCTTAACTCTTACTCTGGCCTCATAGCTACTGTCTTAACTCTTACTCTGGCCTAATGGTTAAGGTCTTGGACTCTTACTCTGGCCTCATAGCTACTGTCTTAACTCTTACTCTGGCCTAATGGTTAAGGTCTTGGACTCTTACTCTGGCCTCATAGCTACTGTCTTGACTCTTACTCTGGCCTCATAGCTACTGTCTTAACTCTTACTCTGGCCTAATGGTTAAGGTCTTGGACTCTTACTCTGGCCTAATAGCTACTGTCTTTACTCTTACTCTGGCCTAATAGCTACTGTCTGAACTCTTACTCTGGCCTCATAGCTACTGTCTTAACTCTTACTCTGGCCTAATAGCTACTGTCTTAACTCTTACTCTGGTCTAATGGTTAAGGTCTTGGACTCTTACTCTGGCCTCATAGCTACTGTCTTAACTCTTACTCTGGCCTAATAGCTACTGTCTTAACTCTTACTCTGGCCTCATAGCTACTGTCTTAACTCTTACTCTGGCCTAATGGTTAAGGTCTTGGACTCTTACTCTGGCCTCATAGCTACTGTCTTAACTCTTACTCTGGCCTAATAGCTACTGTCTTAACTCTTACTCTGGCCTCATAGCTACTGTCTTAACTCTTACTCTGGCATAATAGCTACTTTCTTAACTCTTACTCTCGCCTAATAGCTACTGTCTTAACTCTTACTCTGGCCTCATAGCTACTGTCTTAACTCTTACTCTGGCCTAATAGCTACTGTCTTAACTCTTACTCTGGCCTCATAGCTACTGTCTTAACTCTTACTCTGGCCTCATAGCTACTGTCTTAACTCATACTCTGGTCTAATGGTTAAGGTCTTCCACTCTTACTCTGGCCTCATAGCTACTGTCTTAACTCTTACTCTGGCCTCATAGCTACTGTCTTAACTCTTACTCTGCCCTCATAGCTACTGTCTTAACTCTTACTCTGGCCTAATGGTTAAGGTCTTGGACTCTTACTCTGGCCTCATAGCTACTGTCTTAACTCTTATTCTGGCCTCATAGCTACTGTCTTAACTCTTACTCGGCCTTATAGCTACTGTCTTACCTCTTACTCTGGCCTCATAGCTACTGTCTTAACTCTTACTCTGGCCTAATAGCTACTGTCTTAACTCCTACTCTGGCCTCATAGCTACTGTCTTAACTCTTACTCTGGCCTAATAGCTGCTGTCTTAACTCTTACTCTGGCCTAATAGCTACTGTCTTAACTCTTACTCTGGCCTCATAGCTACTGTCTTAACTCTTACTCTGGCCTAATGGTTAAGGTCCTGGACTCTTACTCTGGCCTCATAGCTACTGTCTTAACTCTTACTCTGGCCTACTGGTTAAGGTCTTGGACTCTTACTCTGGCCTAATAGCTACTGTCTTAACTCTTACTCTGGCCTAATAGCTACTGTCTTAACTCTTACTCTTGCCTCATAGCTACTGTCTTAACTCTTACTCTGGCCTAATAGCTACTGTCTTAACTCTTACTCTGGCCTAATGGTTAAGGTCTTGGACTCTTACTCTGGCCTCATAGCTACTATCTTAACTCTTACTCTGGCCTCATAGCTACTGTCTTAACTCTTACTCTGGCCTAATGGTTAAGGTCTTGGACTCTTACTCTGGCCTAATAGCTACGGTCTTAACTCTTACTCTGGCCTAATAGCTACTGTCTTAACTCTTACTCTGGCCTCATAGCTACTGTCTTAACTCTTACTCTGGCCTAATAGCTACTGTCTTAACTCTTACTCTGGCCTAATGGTTAAGGTCTTGGACTCTTACTCTGGCGTCATAGCTACTGTCTTAACTCTTACTCTGGCCTAATAGCTACTGTCTTAACTCTTACTCTGGCCTCATAGCTACTGTCTTAACTCTTACTCTGGCCTAATGGTTAAGGTCTTGGACTCTTACTCTGGCCTCATAGCTACTGTCTTAACTCTTACTCTGGCCTCATAGCTACTGTCTTAACTCTTACTCTGGCCTCATAGCTACTGTCTTAACTCTTACTCTGGCCTAATGGTTAAGGTCTTGGACTCTTACTCTGGCCTCATAGCTACTGTCTTAACTCTTACTCTGGCCTCATAGCTACTGTCTTAACTCTTACTCGGCCTTATAGCTACTGTCTTACCTCTTACTCTGGCCTCATAGCTACTGTCTTAACTCTTACTCTGGCCTAATAGCTACTGTCTTAACTCTTACTCTGGCCTCATAGCTACTGTCTTAACTCTTACTCTGGCCTAATAGCTGCTGTCTTAACTCTTACTCTGGCCTCATAGCTACTGTCTTAACTCTTACTCTGGCCTAATGGTTAAGGTCCTGGACTCTTACTCTGGCCTCATAGCTACTGTCTTAACTCTTACTCTGGCCTAAGTGTTAAGGTCTTGGACTCTTACTCTGGCCTAATAGCTACTGTCTTAACTCTTACTCTGGCCTAATAGCTACTGTGTTAACTCTTACTCTTGCCTCATAGCTACTGTCTGAACTCTTACTCTGGCCTAATAGCTACTGTCTTAACTCTTACTCTGGCCTAATGGTTAAGGTCTTGAACTCTTACTCTGGCCTCATAGCTACTATCTTAACTCTTACTCTGGCCTCATAGCTACTGTCTTAACTCTTACTCTGGCCTAATGGTTAAGGTCTTGGACTCTTACTCTGGCCTAATAGCTACGGTCTTAACTCTTACTCTGGCCTAATAGCTACTGTCTTAACTCTTACTCTGGCCTCATAGCTAATGTCTTAACTCTTACTCTGGCCTAATAGCTACTGTCTTAACTCTTACTCTGGCCTAATGGTTAAGGTCTTGGACTCTTACTCTGGCGTCATAGCTACTGTCTTAACTCTTACTCTGGCCTAATAGCTACTGTCTTAACTCTTACTCTGGCCTCATAGCTACTGTCTTAACTCTTACTCTGGCATAATAGCTACTGTCTTAACTCTTACTCTGGCCTCAGAGCTACTGTCTTAACTCTTACTCTGGCATAATAGCTACTTTCTTAACTCTTACTCTCGCCTAATAGCTACTGTCCTAACTCTTACTCTCGCCTCATAGCTACTGTCTTAACTCTTACTCAGGCCTAATAGCTACTGTCTTAACTCTTACTCTGGCCTAATAGCTACTGTCTTAACTCTTACTCTGGCCTCATAGCTACTGTCTTAACTCTTACTCTGGCCTAATGGTTAAGGTCTTGGACTCTTACTCTGGCCTCATAGCTACTGTCTTAACTCTTACTCTGGCCTCATAGCTACTGTCTTAACTCTTACTCTGGCCTAATGGTTAAGGTCTTGGACTCTTACTCTGGCCTCATAGCTACTGTCTTAACTCTTACTCTGGCCTCATAGCTACAGTCTAAACTCTTACTCGGCCTTATAGCTACTGTCTTACCTCTTACTCTGGCCTCATAGCTACTGTCTTAACTCTTACTCTGGCCTAATAGCTACTGTCTTAACTCTTACTCTGGCCTCATAGCTACTGTCTTAACTCCTACTCTGGCCTAATAGATGCTGTCTTAACTCCAACTCTGGCCTAATAGCTACTGTCTTAACTCTTACTCTGGCCTCATAGCTACTGTCTTAACTCTTACTCTGGCCTAATGGTTAAGGTCCTGGACTCTTACTCTGGCCTCATAGCTACTGTCTTAACTCTTACTCTGGCCTAATGGTTAAGGTCTTGGACTCTTACTCTGGCCTAATAGCTACTGTCTTAACTCTTACTCTGGCCTAATAGCTACTGTCTTAACTCTTACTCTTGCCTCATAGCTACTGTCTGAACTCTTACTCTGGCCTAATAGCTACTGTCTTAACTCTTACTCTGGCCTAATGGTTAAGGTCTTGGACTCTTACTCTGGCCTCATAGCTACTATCTTAACTCTTACTCTGGCCTCATAGCTACTGTCTTAACTCTTACTCTGGCCTCTAACTCTTACTCTGGCCTCATAGCTACTGTCTTAACTCTTACTCTGGGGCCTCATAGCTACTGTCTTAACTCTTACTCTGGCCTAATGGTTAAGGTCTTGGACTCTTACTCTGGCCTCATAGCTACTGTCTTAACTCTTACTCTGGCCTCATAGCTACTGTCTTAACTCGTACTCTGGCCTAATGGTTAAGGTCTTGGACTCTTAATCTGGCCTCATAGCTACTGTCTTAACTCTTACTCTGGCCTACTGGTTAAGGTCTTGGACTCTTACTCTGGCCTAATAGCTACTGTCTTAACTCTTACTCTGGCCTCATAGCTACAGTCTTAACTCTTACTCTGGCCTCATAGCTACTGTCTTAACTCTTACTCTGGCCTATTAGCTACTGTCTTAACTCTTACTCTGGCCTAATAGCTACTGTCTTAACTCTTACTCTGGCCTCATAGCTACTGTCTTAACTCTTACTCTGGCCTAATAGCTACTGTCTTAACTCTTACTCTGGCCTCATAGATACTGTCTTAACTCTTACTCTGGCCTAATGGTTAAGGTCTTGGACTCTTACTCTGGCCTCATAGCTACTGTCTTAACTCTTACTCTCGCCTCATAGCTACTGTCTTAACTCTTACTCCGGCCTAATAGCTACTGTCTTAACTCTTACTCTGGCCTCATTGCTACTGTCTTAACTCTTACTCTGGCCTCATAGCTACTGTCTTAACTCTTACTCTGGCCTAATGGTTAAGGTCTTGGACTCTTACTCTGGCCTCATAGCTACTGTCTTAACTCTTACTCTGGCCTCATAGCTACTGTCTTAACTCTTACTCTGGCCTAATGGTTAAGGTCTTGGACTCTTACTCTGGCCTCATAGCTACTGTCTTAACTCTTACTCTGGCCTAATGGTTAAGGTCTTGGACTCTTACTCTGGTCTCATAGCTACTGTCTTAACTCTTACTCTGGCCTCATAGCTACTGTCTTAACTCTTACTCTGGCCTAATAGCTACTGTTGTAATTCTTACTCTGGCCTAATGGTTAAGGTCTCGGACTCTTACTCTGGCCTCATAGCTACTGTCTTAACTCTTACTCTGGCCTAATGGTTAAGGTCTTGGACTCTTACTCTGGCCTCATAGCTACTGTCTTAACTCTTACACTGGCCTAATGGTTAAGGTCTTGGACTCTTACTCTGGCCTAATAGCTACTGTCTTAACTCTTACTCTGGCCTAATGGTTAAGGTCTTGGACTCTTACTCTGGCCTCATAGCTACTGTCTTAACTCTTACTCTGGCCTCGTAGCTACTGTCTTAACTCTTACTCTGGCCTAATGGTTAAGGTCTTGGACTCTTACTCTGGCCTCATAGCTACTGTCTTAACTCTTACTCTGGCCTCATAGCTACTGTCTTAACTCTTACTCTGGCCTAATGGTTAAGGTCTTGGACTCTTACTCTGGCCTAATAGCTACTGTCTTAACTCTTACTCTGGCCTAATGGTTAAGGTCTTGGACTCTTACTCTGGCCTCATAGCTACTGTCTTAACTGTTACTCTGGCCTAATAGCTACTGTCTTAACTCTTACTCTGGCCTCATATCTACTGTCTTAACTCTTACTCTGGCCTAATGGTTAAGGTCTTGGACTCTTACTCTGGCCTCATAGCTACTGTCTTAACTCTTACTCTGGCCTAATAGCTACTGTCTTAACTCTTACTCTGGCCTCATAGCTACTGTCTTAACTCTTACTCTGGCATAATAGCTACTTTCTTAACTCTTACTCTGGCCTAATAGCTACTGTCTTAACTCTTACTCTGGCCTCATAGCTACTGTCTTAACTCTTACTCAGGCCTAATAGCTACTGTCTTAACTCTTACTCTGGCCTCATAGCTACTGTCTTAACTCTTACTCTGGCCTAATGGTTAAGGACTTGGACTCTTACTCTGGCCTCATAGCTACTGTCTTAACTCTTACTCTGGCCTCATAGCTACTGTCTTAACTCTTACTCTGGTCTAATAGCTACTGTCTTAACTCTTACTCTGGCCTAATATCTACTGTCTTAACTCTTACTCTGGCATAATAGCTACTGTCTTAACTCTTACTCTGGCCTCATATCTACTGTCTTAACTCTTACTCTGGCCTCATAGCTACTGTCTTAACTCTTACTTTGGCCTAATGGTTAAGGTCTTGGACTCTTACTCTGGCCTCATAGCTACTGTCTTAACTCTTACTCTGGCCTCATAGCTACTGTCTTAACTCTTACTCGGCCTTATAGCTATTGTCTTAACTCTTACTCTGGCCTCATAGCTACTGTCTTAACTCTTACTCTGGCCTCATAGCTACTGTCTTAACTCTTACCCTGGCCTCATAGCTACTGTCTTAACTCTTACTCTGGCCTCATAGCTACTGTCTTAACTCTTACTCTGGCCTAATGGTTAAGGTCTTGGACTCTTACTCTGGCCTCATAGCTACTGTCTTAACTCTTACTCTGGCCTAATGGTTAAGGTCTTGGACTCTTACTCTGGCCTAATAGCTACTGTCTTAACTCTTACTCTGGCCTCATAGCTACTGTCTTAACTGTTACTCTGGCCTAATAGCTACTGTCTTAACTCTTACTCTGGCCTAATGGTTAAGGTCTTGGACTCTTACTCTGGCCTCATAGCTACTGTCTTAACTCTTACTCTGGCCTAATGGTTAAGGTCTTGGACTCTTACTCTGGCATAATAGCTACTGTCTTAACTCTTACTCTGGCCTAATAGCTACTGTCTTAACTCTTTCTCTGGTCTCATAGCTACTGTCTTAACTCTTACTCTGGCCTAATAGCTACTGTCTTAACTCTTACTCTGGCCTAATGGTTAAGGTCTTGGACTCTTACTCTGGTGTCATAGCTACTGTCTTAACTCTTACTCTGGCCTAATAGCTACTGTCTTAACTCTTACTCTGGCCTCATAGCTACTGTCTTAACTCTTACTCTGGCCTAATGGTTAAGGTCTTGGACTCTTACTCTGGCCTCATAGCTACTGTCTTAACTCTTACTCTGGCCTCATAGCTACTGTCTTAACTCTTACTCTGGCCTCATAGCTACTGTCTTAGCTCTTACTCTGGCCTCATAGCTACTGTCTTAACTCATACTCTGGCCTAATAGCTACTGTCTTAACTCTTACTCTGGCCTAGTAGCTACTGTCTTAACTCTTACTCTGGCCTAATAGCTACTGTCTTAACTCTTACTCTGGCCTAATGGTTAAGGTCTTGGACTCTTACTCTGGCCTCCTAGCTACTGTCTTAACTCTTACTCTGGCCTCATAGCTACTGCCTTAACTCTTACTCTGGCCTAATGGTTAAGGTCTTGGACTCTTACTCTGGCCTCATAGCTACTGTCTTAACTCTTACTCTGGCCTAATGGTTAAGGTCTTGGACTCTTACTCTGGCCTCATAGCTACTGTCTTAACTCTTACTCTGGCCTCATAGCTACTGTCTTAACTCTTACTCTGGCCTAATGGTTAAGGTCTTGGACTCTTACTCTGGCCTAATAGCTACTGTCTTAACTCTTACTCTGGCCTAATAGCTACTGTCTTAACTCTTACTCTGGCCTCATAGCTACTGTCTTAACTCTTACTCTGGCCTAATAGCTACTGTCTTAACTCTTACTCTGGCCTAATGGTTAAGGTCTTGGACTCTTACTCTGGCCTCATAGCTACTGTCTTAACTCTTACTCTGGCCTAATAGCTACTGTCTTAACTCTTACTCTGGCCGCATAGCTACTGTCTTAACTCTTACTCTGGCCTAATGGTTAAGGTCTTGGACTCTTACTCTGGCCTCATAGCTACTGTCTTAACTCTTACTCTGGCATAATAGCTACTGTCTTAACGCTTACTCTGGCCTCATAGCTACTATCTTAACTCTTACTCTGGCATAATAGCTACTTTCTTAACTCTTACTCTCGCCTAATAGCTACTGTCTTAACTCTTACTCTGGCCTCATAGCTACTGTCTTAACTCTTACTCAGGCCTAATAGCTACTGTCTTAACTCTTACTCTGGCCTAATAGCTACTGTCTTAACTCTTACTCTGGCCTCATAGCTACTGTCTTAACTCTTACTCTGGCCTAATGGTTAAGGTCTTGGACTCTTACTCTGGCCTCATAGCTACTGTCTTAACTCTTACTCTGGCCTCATAGCTACTGTCTTAACTCTTACTCTGGCCTCATAGCTACTGTCTTAACTCTTACTCTGGCCTAATGGTTAAGGTCTTGGACTCTTACTCTGGCCTCATAGCTACTGTCTTAACTCTTACTCGGCCTTATAGCTACTGTCTTACCTCTTACTCTGGCCTCATAGCTACTGTCTTAACTCTTACTCTGGCCTAATAGCTACTGTCTTAACCCTTACTCTGGCCTCATAGCTACTGTCTTAACTCTTACTCTGGCCTAATAGCTGCTGTCTTAACTCTTACTCTGGCCTAATAGCTGCTGTCTTAACTCTTACTCTGGCCTCATAGCTACTGTCTTAACTCTTACTCTGGCCTAATGGTTAAGGTCTTGGACTCTTACTCTGGCCTCATAGCTACTGTCTTAACTCTTACTCTGGCCTAATGGTTAAGGTCTTGGACTCTTACTCTGGCCTAATAGCTACTGTCTTAACTCTTACTCTGGCCTAATAGCTACTGTCTTAACTCTTACTCTTGCCTCATAGCTACTGTCTTAACTCTTACTCTGGCATAATAGCTACTGTCTTAACTCTTACTCTGGCCTAATGGTTAAGGTCTTGGACTCTTACTCTGGCCTCATAGCTACTATCTTAACTCTTACTCTGGCCTCATAGCTACTGTCTTAACTCTTACTCTGGCCTAATGGTTAAGGTCTTGGACTCTTACTCTGGCCTAATAGCTACTGTCTTAACTCTTACTCTGGCCTATTAGCTACTGTCTTAACTCTTACTCTGGCCTAATGGTTAAGGTCTTGGACTCTTACTCTGGCCTCATACCTACTGTCTTAACTCTTACTCTGGCCTAATAGCTACTGTCTTAACTCTTACTCTGGCCTCATAGCTACTGTCTTAACTCTTACTCTGGCCTAATGGTTAAGGTCTTGGACTCTTACTCTGGCCTCAAAGCTACTGTCTTAACTCTTACTCTGGCCTCATAGCTACTGTCTTAACTCTTACTCTGGCCTCATAGCTACTGTCTTAGCTCTTACTCTGGCCTCATAGCTACTGTCTTAACTCTTACTCTGGCCTAATAGCTACTATCTTAACTCTTACTCTGGCCTAGTAGCTACTGTCTTAACTCTTACTCTGGCCTCATAGCTACTGTCTTAACTCTTACTCTGGCCTAATGGTTAAGGTCTTGGACTCTTACTCTGGCCTCATAGCTACTGTCTTAACTCTTACTCTGGCCTAATAGCTACTGTCTTAACTCTTACTCTGGCCTCATAGCTACTGTCTTAACTCTTACTCTGGCATAAAAGCTACTTTCTTAACTCTTACTCTCGCCTAATAGCTACTGTCTTAACTCTTACTCTGGCCTCATAGCTACTGTCTTAACTCTTACTCAGGCCTAATAGCTACTGTCTTAACTCTTACTCTGGCCTCATAGCTACTGTCTTAACTCTTACTCTGGCCTCATAGCTACTGTCTTAACTCTTACTCTGGCCTAATGGTTAAGGTCTTGGACTCTTACTCTGGCCTCATAGCTACTGTCTTAACTCTTACTCTGGCCTCATAGCTACTGTCTTAACTCTTACTCTGGCCTCATAGCTACTGTCTTAACTCTTACTCTGGCCTAATGGTTAAGGTCTTGGACTCTTACTCTGGCCTCATAGCTACTGTCTTAACTCTTACTCTGGCCTCATAGCTACTGTCTTAACTCTTACTCGGCCTTATAGCTACTGTCTTACCTCTTACTCTGGCCTCATAGCTACTGTCTTAACTCTTACTCTGGCCTAATAGCTACTGTCTTAACTCTTACTCTGGCCTCATAGCTACTGTCTTAACTCTTACTCTGGCCTAATAGATGCTGTCTTAACTCTAACTCTGGCCTAATAGCTACTGTCTTAACTCTTACTCTGGCCTCATAGCTACTGTCTTAACTCTTACTCTGGCCTAATGGTTAAGGTCCTGGACTCTTACTCTGGCCTCATAGCTACTGTCTTAACTCTTACTCTGGCCTAATGGTTAAGGTCTTGGACTCTTACTCTGGCCTAATAGCTACTGTCTTAACTCTTACTCTGGCCTAATAGCTACTGTCTTAACTCTTACTCTTGCCTCATAGCTACTGTCTGAACTCTTACTCTGGCCTAATAGCTACTGTCTTAACTCTTACTCTGGCCTAATGGTTAAGGTCTTGGACTATTACTCTGGCCTCATAGCTACTATCTTAACTCTTACTCTGGCCTCATAGCTACTGTCTTAACTCTTACTCTGGCCTAATGGTTAAGGTCTTGGACTCTTACTCTGGCCTAATAGCTACGGTCTTAACTCTTACTCTGGCCTAATAGCTACTGTCTTAACTCTTACTCTGGCCTCATAGCTACTGTCTTAACTCTTACTCTGGCCTAATAGCTACTGTCTTAACTCTTACTCTGGCCTAATGGTTAAGGTCTTGGACTCTTACTCTGGCGTCATAGCACCTGTTTTAACTCTTACTCTGGCCTAATAGCTACTGTCTTAACTCTTACTCTGGCCTCATAGCTACTGTCTTAACTCTTACTCTGGCCTAATGGTTAAGGTCTTGGACTCTTACTCTGGCCTCATAGCTACTGTCTTAACTCTTACTCTGGCCTCATAGCTACTGTCTTAACTCTTACTCTGGCCTCATAGCTACTGTCTTAACTCTTACTCTGGCCTAATAGCTACTATCTTAACTCTTACTCTGGCCTAGTAGCTACTGTCTTAACTCTTACTCTGGCCTAATAGCTACTGTCTTAACTCTTACTCTGGCCTCATAGCTACTGTCTTAACTCTTACTCTGGCCTCGTAGCTACTGTCTTAACTCTTACTCTGGCCTCATAGCTACTGTCTTAACTCTTACTCTGGCCTCATAGCTACTGTCTTAACTCTTACTCTGGCCTAATGGTTAAGGTCTTGGACTCTTACTCTGGCCTCATAGCTACTGTCTTAACTCTTACTCTGGCTTCTTAGCTACTGTCTTAACTCTTACTCTGGCCTAATGGTTAAGGTCTTGGACTCTTACTCTGGCCTCATAGCTACTATCTTAAATCTTACTCTGGCCTCATAGCTACTGTCTTAACTCTTACTCTGGCCTAATGGTTAAGGTCTTGGACTCTTACTCTGGCCTCATAGCTACTGTCTTAACTCTTACTCTGGCCTAATAGCTACTGTCTTAACTCTTACTCTGGCCTAATAGCTACTGTCTTAACTCTTACTCTGGCCTAATGGTTAAGGTCTTGGACTCTTACTCTGGCCTCAAAGCTACTGTCTTAACTCTTACTCTGGCCTCATAGCTACTGTCTTAACTCTTACTCTGGCCTCATAGCTACTGTCTTAGCTCTTACTCTGGCCTCATAGCTACTGTCTTAACTCTTACTCTGGCCTAATAGCTACTATCTTAACTCTTACTCTGGCCTAGTAGCTACTGTCTTAACTCTTACTCTGGCCTCATAGCTACTGTCTTAACTCTTACTCTGGCCTAATGGTTAAGGTCTTGGACTCTTACTCTGGCCTCATAGCTACTGTCTTAACTCTTACTCTGGCCTAATAGCTACTGTCTTAACTCTTACTCTGGCCTCATAGCTACTGAATTAACTCTTACTCTGGCATAAAAGCTACTTTCTTAACTCTTACTCTCGCCTAATAGCTACTGTCTTAACTCTTACTCTGGCCTCATAGCTACTGTCTTAACTCTTACTCAGGCCTAATAGCTACTGTCTTAACTCTTACTCTGGCCTAATAGCTACTGTCTTAACTCTTACTCTGGCCTCATAGCTACTGTCTTAACTCTTACTCTGGCCTAATGGTTAAGGTCTTGGACACTTACTCTGGCCTCATAGCTACTGTCTTAACTCTTACTCTGGCCTCATAGCTACTGTCTTAACTCTTACTCTGGCCTCATAGCTACTGTCTTAACTCTTACTCTGGCCTAATGGTTAAGGTGTTGGACTCTTACTCTGGCCTCATAGCTACTGTCTTAACTCTTACTCTGGCCTCATAGCTACTGTCTTAACTCTTACTCGGCCTTATAGCTACTGTCTTACCTCTTACTCTGGCCTCATAGCTACTGTCTTAACTCTTACTCTGGCCTAATAGCTACTGTCTTAACTCTTACTCTGGCCTCATAGCTACTGTCTTAACTCTTACTCTGGCCTAATAGATGCTGTCTTAACTCTAACTCTGGCCTAATAGCTACTGTCTTAACTCTTACTCTGGCCTCATAGCTACTGTCTTAACTCTTACTCTGGCCTAATGGTTAAGGTCCTGGACTCTTACTCTGGCCTCATAGCTACTGTCTTAACTCTTACTCTGGCCTAATGGTTAAGGTCTTGGACTATTACTCTGGCCTCATAGCTACTATCTTAACTCTTACTCTGGCCTCATAGCTACTGTCTTAACTCTTACTCTGGCCTAATGGTTAAGGTCTTGGACTCTTACTCTGGCCTAATAGCTCCGGTCTTAACTCTTACTCTGGCCTAATAGCTACTGTCTTAACTCTTACTCTGGCCTAATAGCTACTGTCTTAACTCTTACTCTGGCCTAATGGTTAAGGTCTTGGACTCTTACTCTGGCGTCATAGCTACTGTTTTAACTCTTACTCTGGCCTAATAGCTACTGTCTTAACTCTTACTCTGGCCTCATAGCTACTGTCTTAACTCTTACTCTGGCCTAATGGTTAAGGTCTTGGACTCTTACTCTGGCCTCATAGCTACTGTCTTAACTCTTACTCTGGCCTCATAGCTACTGTCTTAACTCTTACTCTGGCCTCATAGCTACTGTCTTAACTCTTACTCTGGCCTAATGGTTAAGGTCTTGGACTCTTACTCTGGCCTCATAGCTACTGTCTTAACTCTTACTCGGCCTTATAGCTACTGTCTTACCTCTTACTCTGGCCTCATAGCTACTGTCTTAGCTCTTACTCTGGCCTCATAGCTACTGTCTTAACTCTTACTCTGGCCTAATAGCTACTATCTTAACTCTTACTCTGGCCTAGTAGCTACTGTCTTAACTCTTACTCTGGCCTCATAGCTACTGTCTTAACTCTTACTCTGGCCTAATGGTTAAGGTCTTGGACTCTTACTCTGGCCTCATAGCTACTGTCTTAACTCTTACTCTGGCCTAATAGCTACTGTCTTAACTCTTACTCTGGCCTCATAGCTACTGTCTTAACTCTTACTCTGGCATAAAAGCTACTTTCTTAACTCTTACTCTCGCCTAATAGCTACTGTCTTAACTCTTACTCTGGCCTCATAGCTACTGTCTTAACTCTTACTCAGGCCTAATAGCTACTGTCTTAACTCTTACTCTGGCCTCATAGCTACTGTCTTAACTCTTACTCTGGCCTCATAGCTACTGTCTTAACTCTTACTCTGGCCTAATGGTTAAGGTCTTGGACTCTTACTCTGGCCTCATAGCTACTGTCTTAACTCTTACTCTGGCCTCATAGCTACTGTCTTAACTCTTACTCTGGCCTCATAGCTACTGTCTTAACTCTTACTCTGGCCTAATGGTTAAGGTCTTGGACTCTTACTCTGGCCTCATAGCTACTGTCTTAACTCTTACTCTGGCCTCATAGCTACTGTCTTAACTCTTACTCGGCCTTATAGCTACTGTCTTACCTCTTACTCTGGCCTCATAGCTACTGTCTTAACTCTTACTCTGGCCTAATAGCTACTGTCTTAACTCTTACTCTGGCCTCATAGCTACTGTCTTAACTCTTACTCTGGCCTAATAGATGCTGTCTTAACTCTAACTCTGGCCTAATAGCTACTGTCTTAACTCTTACTCTGGCCTCATAGCTACTGTCTTAACTCTTACTCTGGCCTAATGGTTAAGGTCCTGGACTCTTACTCTGGCCTCATAGCTACTGTCTTAACTCTTACTCTGGCCTAATGGTTAAGGTCTTGGACTCTTACTCTGGCCTAATAGCTACTGTCTTAACTCTTACTCTGGCCTAATAGCTACTGTCTTAACTCTTACTCTTGCCTCATAGCTACTGTCTGAACTCTTACTCTGGCCTAATAGCTACTGTCTTAACTCTTACTCTGGCCTAATGGTTAAGGTCTTGGACTATTACTCTGGCCTCATAGCTACTATCTTAACTCTTACTCTGGCCTCATAGCTACTGTCTTAACTCTTACTCTGGCCTAATGGTTAAGGTCTTGGACTCTTACTCTGGCCTAATAGCTACGGTCTTAACTCTTACTCTGGCCTAATAGCTACTGTCTTAACTCTTACTCTGGCCTCATAGCTACTGTCTTAACTCTTACTCTGGCCTAATAGCTACTGTCTTAACTCTTACTCTGGCCTAATGGTTAAGGTCTTGGACTCTTACTCTGGCGTCATAGCACCTGTTTTAACTCTTACTCTGGCCTAATAGCTACTGTCTTAACTCTTACTCTGGCCTCATAGCTACTGTCTTAACTCTTACTCTGGCCTAATGGTTAAGGTCTTGGACTCTTACTCTGGCCTCATAGCTACTGTCTTAACTCTTACTCTGGCCTCATAGCTACTGTCTTAACTCTTACTCTGGCCTCATAGCTACTGTCTTAACTCTTACTCTGGCCTAATAGCTACTATCTTAACTCTTACTCTGGCCTAGTAGCTACTGTCTTAACTCTTACTCTGGCCTAATAGCTACTGTCTTAACTCTTACTCTGGCCTCATAGCTACTGTCTTAACTCTTACTCTGGCCTCGTAGCTACTGTCTTAACTCTTACTCTGGCCTCATAGCTACTGTCTTAACTCTTACTCTGGCCTCATAGCTACTGTCTTAACTCTTACTCTGGCCTAATGGTTAAGGTCTTGGACTCTTACTCTGGCCTCATAGCTACTGTCTTAACTCTTACTCTGGCTTCTTAGCTACTGTCTTAACTCTTACTCTGGCCTAATGGTTAAGGTCTTGGACTCTTACTCTGGCCTCATAGCTACTATCTTAAATCTTACTCTGGCCTCATAGCTACTGTCTTAACTCTTACTCTGGCCTAATGGTTAAGGTCTTGGACTCTTACTCTGGCCTCATAGCTACTGTCTTAACTCTTACTCTGGCCTAATAGCTACTGTCTTAACTCTTACTCTGGCCTAATAGCTACTGTCTTAACTCTTACTCTGGCCTAATGGTTAAGGTCTTGGACTCTTACTCTGGCCTCAAAGCTACTGTCTTAACTCTTACTCTGGCCTCATAGCTACTGTCTTAACTCTTACTCTGGCCTCATAGCTACTGTCTTAGCTCTTACTCTGGCCTCATAGCTACTGTCTTAACTCTTACTCTGGCCTAATAGCTACTATCTTAACTCTTACTCTGGCCTAGTAGCTACTGTCTTAACTCTTACTCTGGCCTCATAGCTACTGTCTTAACTCTTACTCTGGCCTAATGGTTAAGGTCTTGGACTCTTACTCTGGCCTCATAGCTACTGTCTTAACTCTTACTCTGGCCTAATAGCTACTGTCTTAACTCTTACTCTGGCCTCATAGCTACTGAATTAACTCTTACTCTGGCATAAAAGCTACTTTCTTAACTCTTACTCTCGCCTAATAGCTACTGTCTTAACTCTTACTCTGGCCTCATAGCTACTGTCTTAACTCTTACTCAGGCCTAATAGCTACTGTCTTAACTCTTACTCTGGCCTAATAGCTACTGTCTTAACTCTTACTCTGGCCTCATAGCTACTGTCTTAACTCTTACTCTGGCCTAATGGTTAAGGTCTTGGACACTTACTCTGGCCTCATAGCTACTGTCTTAACTCTTACTCTGGCCTCATAGCTACTGTCTTAACTCTTACTCTGGCCTCATAGCTACTGTCTTAACTCTTACTCTGGCCTAATGGTTAAGGTGTTGGACTCTTACTCTGGCCTCATAGCTACTGTCTTAACTCTTACTCTGGCCTCATAGCTACTGTCTTAACTCTTACTCGGCCTTATAGCTACTGTCTTACCTCTTACTCTGGCCTCATAGCTACTGTCTTAACTCTTACTCTGGCCTAATAGCTACTGTCTTAACTCTTACTCTGGCCTCATAGCTACTGTCTTAACTCTTACTCTGGCCTAATAGATGCTGTCTTAACTCTAACTCTGGCCTAATAGCTACTGTCTTAACTCTTACTCTGGCCTCATAGCTACTGTCTTAACTCTTACTCTGGCCTAATGGTTAAGGTCCTGGACTCTTACTCTGGCCTCATAGCTACTGTCTTAACTCTTACTCTGGCCTAATGGTTAAGGTCTTGGACTATTACTCTGGCCTCATAGCTACTATCTTAACTCTTACTCTGGCCTCATAGCTACTGTCTTAACTCTTACTCTGGCCTAATGGTTAAGGTCTTGGACTCTTACTCTGGCCTAATAGCTCCGGTCTTAACTCTTACTCTGGCCTAATAGCTACTGTCTTAACTCTTACTCTGGCCTAATAGCTACTGTCTTAACTCTTACTCTGGCCTAATGGTTAAGGTCTTGGACTCTTACTCTGGCGTCATAGCTACTGTTTTAACTCTTACTCTGGCCTAATAGCTACTGTCTTAACTCTTACTCTGGCCTCATAGCTACTGTCTTAACTCTTACTCTGGCCTAATGGTTAAGGTCTTGGACTCTTACTCTGGCCTCATAGCTACTGTCTTAACTCTTACTCTGGCCTCATAGCTACTGTCTTAACTCTTACTCTGGCCTCATAGCTACTGTCTTAACTCTTACTCTGGCCTAATAGCTACTATCTTAACTCTTACTCTGGCCTAGTAGCTACTGTCTTAACTCTTACTCTGGCCTAATAGCTACTGTCTTAACTCTTACTCTGGCCTCATAGCTACTGTCTTAACTCTTACTCTGGCCTCGTAGCTACTGTCTTAACTCTTACTCTGGCCTCATAGCTACTGTCTTAACTCTTACTCTGGCCTCATAGCTACTGTCTTAACTCTTACTCTGGCCTAATGGTTAAGGTCTTGGACTCTTACTCTGGCCTCATAGCTACTGTCTTAACTCTTACTCTGGCCTCATAGCTACTGTCTTAACTCTTACTCTGGCCTAATGGTTAAGGTCTTGGACTCTTACTCTGGCCTCATAGCTACTGTCTTAACTCTTACTCTGGCCTATTAGCTACTGTCTTAACTCTTACTCTGGCCTAATAGCTACTGTCTTAACTCTTACTCTGGCCTCATAGCTACTATCTTAAATCTTACTCTGGCCTCATAGCTACTGTCTTAACTCTTACTCTGGCCTAATGGTTAAGGTCTTGGACTCTTACTCTGGCCTAATAGCTACTGTCTTAACTCTTACTCTGGCCTATTAGCTACTGTCTTAACTCTTACTCTGGCCTAATGGTTAAGGTCTTGGACTCTTACTCTGGCCTCATAGCTACTGTCTTAACTCTTACTCTGGCCTAATAGCTACTGTCTTAACTCTTACTCTGGCCTCATAGCTACTGTCTTAACTCTTACTCTGGCCTAATGGTTAAGGTCTTGGACTCTTACTCTGGCCTCAAAGCTACTGTCTTAACTCTTACTCTGGCCTCATAGCTACTGTCTTAACTCTTACTCTGGCCTCATAGCTACTGTCTTAGCTCTTACTCTGGCCTCATAGCTACTGTCTTAACTCTTACTCTGGCCTAATAGCTACTATCTTAACTCTTACTCTGGCCTAGTAGCTACTGTCTTAACTCTTACTCTGGCCTCATAGCTACTGTCTTAACTCTTACTCTGGCCTAATGGTTAAGGTCTTGGACTCTTACTCTGGCCTCATAGCTACTGTCTTAACTCTTACTCTGGCCTAATAGCTACTGTCTTAACTCTTACTCTGGCCTCATAGCTACTGTCTTAACTCTTACTCTGGCATAAAAGCTACTTTCTTAACTCTTACTCTCGCCTAATAGCTACTGTCTTAACTCTTACTCTGGCCTCATAGCTACTGTCTTAACTCTTACTCAGGCCTAATAGCTACTGTCTTAACTCTTACTCTGGCCTAATAGCTACTGTCTTAACTCTTACTCTGGCCTCATAGCTACTGTCTTAACTCTTACTCTGGCCTAATGGTTAAGGTCTTGGACTCTTACTCTGGCCTCATAGCTACTGTCTTAACTCTTACTCTGGCCTCATAGCTACTGTCTTAACTCTTACTCTGGCCTCATAGCTACTGTCTTAACTCTTACTCTGGCCTAATGGTTAAGGTGTTGGACTCTTACTCTGGCCTCATAGCTACTGTCTTAACTCTTACTCTGGCCTCATAGCTACTGTCTTAACTCTTACTCGGCCTTATAGCTACTGTCTTACCTCTTACTCTGGCCTCATAGCTACTGTCTTAACTCTTACTCTGGCCTAATAGCTACTGTCTTAACTCTTACTCTGGCCTCATAGCTACTGTCTTAACTCTTACTCTGGCCTAATGTGATGCTGTCTTAACTCTAACTCTGGCCTAATAGCTACTGTCTTAACTCTTACTCTGGCCTCATAGCTACTGTCTTAACTCTTACTCTGGCCTAATGGTTAAGGTCCTGGACTCTTACTCTGGCCTCATAGCTACTGTCTTAACTCTTACTCTGGCCTAATGGTTAAGGTCTTGGACTATTACTCTGGCCTCATAGCTACTATCTTAACTCTTACTCTGGCCTCATAGCTACTGTCTTAACTCTTACTCTGGCCTAATGGTTAAGGTCTTGGACTCTTACTCTGACCTAATAGCTACGGTCTTAACTCTTACTCTGGCCTAATAGCTACTGTCTTAACTCTTACTCTGGCCTAATAGCTACTGTCTTAACTCTTACTCTGGCCTAATGGTTAAGGTCTTGGACTCTTACTCTGGCGTCATAGCTACTGTTTTAACTCTTACTCTGGCCTAATAGCTACTGTCTTAACTCTTACTCTGGCCTCATAGCTACTGTCTTAACTCTTACTCTGGCCTAATGGTTAAGGACTTGGACTCTTACTCTGGCCTCATAGCTACTGTCTTAACTCTTACTCTGGCCACATAGCTACTGTCTTAACTCTTACTCTGGCCTCATAGCTACTGTCTTAACTCTTACTCTGGCCTCATAGCTACTGTCTTAACTCTTACTCTGGCCTCATAGCTACTATCTTAACTCTTACTCAGGCCTAGTAGCTACTGTCTTAACTCTTACTCTGGCCTAATAGCTACTGTCTTAACTCTTACTCTGGCCTCATAGCTACTGTCTTAACTCTTACTCTGGCCTCGTAGCTACTGTCTTAACTCTTACTCTGGCCTCATAGCTACTGTCTTAACTCTTACTCTTGGGAAAAAGGGGGTGGTGATGGACAGAGTTTCTGAATGAAGCAGAATACTCTTACCAAGTCAAGAGATCATGGTTTTAATCCATCACCGTTTTTTAGCTCACTGCACCATCCCAGCTCAGAACCTGGCTACATGCAAATTAGTCTGCACCTGTCCCAGTGCATGATGGGAACAGGGCAAACCAAACTACCAAGCCAATTCTTATACTGGGAAGGAAACAAGCTTCCGGGGACCGGTTTCTGGCATCACAGCCTTCGTCGGCCCGGCTTGCCTGAATCCTGATGGTGCAATGAGCAAGGGACTCACGTCTGAGCATACCCTCCCACACTGAGTGTGGATAAAATCGATTTGGGAAAAAGGGGGTGGTGATGGACAGAGTTTCTGAATGAAGCAGAATACTCTTACCAAGTCAAGAGATCATGGTTTTAATCCATCACCGTTTTTTAGCTCACTGCACCATCCCAGCTCAGAACCTGGCTACATGCAAATTAGTCTGCACCTGTCCCAGTGCATGATGGGAACAGGGCAAACCAAACTACCAAGCCAATTCTTATACTAGGAAGGAAACAAGCTTCCGGGGACCGGTTTCTGGCATCACAGCCTTCGTCGGCCCGGCTTGCCTGAATCCTGATGGTGCAATGAGCAAGGGACTCACGTCTGAGCATACCCTCCCACACTGAGTGTGGATAAAATCGATTTGGGAAAAAGGGGGTGGTGATGGACAGAGTTTCTGAATGAAGCAGAATACTCTTACCAAGTCAAGAGATCATGGTTTTAATCCATCACCGTTTTTTAGCTCACTGCACCATCCCAGCTCAGAACCTGGCTACATGCAAATTAGTCTGCACCTGTCCCAGTGCATGATGGGAACAGGGCAAACCAAACTACCAAGCCAATTCTTATACTGGGAAGGAAACAAGCTTCCGGGGACCGGTTTCTGGCATCACAGCCTTCGTCGGCCCGGCTTGCCTGAATCCTGATGGTGCAATGAGCAAGGGACTCACGTCTGAGCATACCCTCCCACACTGAGTGTGGATAAAATCGATTTGGGAAAAAGGGGGTGGTGATGGACAGAGTTTCTGAATGAAGCAGAATACTCTTACCAAGTCAAGAGATCATGGTTTTAATCCATCACCGTTTTTTAGCTCACTGCACCATCCCAGCTCAGAACCTGGCTACATGCAAATTAGTCTGCACCTGTCCCAGTGCATGATGGGAACAGGGCAAACCAAACTACCAAGCCAATTCTTATACTGGGAAGGAAACAAGCTTCCGGGGACCGGTTTCTGGCATCACAGCCTTCGTCGGCCCGGCTTGCCTGAATCCTGATGGTGCAATGAGCAAGGGACTCACGTCTGAGCATACCCTCCCACACTGAGTGTGGATAAAATCGATTTGGGAAAAAGGGGGTGGTGATGGACAGAGTTTCTGAATGAAGCAGAATACTCTTACCAAGTCAAGAGATCATGGTTTTAATCCATCACCGTTTTTTAGCTCACTGCACCATCCCAGCTCAGAACCTGGCTACATGCAAATTAGTCTGCACCTGTCCCAGTGCATGATGGGAACAGGGCAAACCAAACTACCAAGCCAATTCTTATACTGGGAAGGAAACAAGCTTCCGGGGACCGGTTTCTGGCATCACAGCCTTCGTCGGCCCGGCTTGCCTGAATCCTGATGGTGCAATGAGCAAGGGACAAACTACCAAGCCCCGGAAGCTTGTTTCCTTCCCAGTATAAGAATTGGCTTGGTAGTTTGGTTTGCCCTGTTCCCATCATGCACTGGGACAGGTGCAGACTAATTTGCATGTAGCCAGGTTCTGAGCTGGGATGGTGCAGTGAGCTAAAAAACGGTGATGGATTAAAACCATGATCTCTTGACTTGGTAAGAGTATTCTGCTTCATTCAGAAACTCTGTCCATCACCACCCCCTTTTTCCCAAATCGATTTTATCCACACTCAGTGTGGGAGGGTATGCTCAGACGTGAGTCCCTTGCTCATTGCACCATCAGGATTCAGGCAAGCCGGGCCGACGAAGGCTGTGAGGCCAGAAACCGGTCCCCGGAAGCTTGTTTCCTTCCCAGTATAAGAAATGGCTTGGTAGTTTGGTTTGCCCGGTTCCCATCATGCACTGGGACAGGTACAGACTAATTTGCATGTAGCCAGGTTCTGAGCTGGGATGGTGCAGTGAGCTAAAAAACGGTGATGGATTAAAACCATGATCTCTTGACTTGGTAAGAGTATTCTGCATCATTCAGAAACTCTGTCCATCACCACCCCCTTTTTCCCAAATCGATTTTATCCACACTCAGTGTGGGAGGGTATGCTCAGACGTGAGTCCCTTGCTCATTGCACCATCAGGATTCAGGCAAGCCGGGCCGACGAAGGCTGTGAGGCCAGAAACCGGTCCCCGGAAGCTTGTTTCCTTCCCAGTATAAGAAATGGCTTGGTAGTTTGGTTTGCCCGGTTCCCATCATGCACTGGGACAGGTACAGACTAATTTGCATGTAGCCAGGTTCTGAGCTGGGATGGTGCAGTGAGCTAAAAAACGGTGATGGATTAAAACCATGATCTCTTGACTTGGTAAGAGTATTCTGCATCATTCAGAAACTCTGTCCATCACCACCCCCTTTTTCCCAAATCGATTTTATCCACACTCAGTGTGGGAGGGTATGCTCAGACGTGAGTCCCTTGCTCATTGCACCATCAGGATTCAGGCAAGCCGGGCCGACGAAGGCTGTGAGGCCAGAAACCGGTCCCCGGAAGCTTGTTTCCTTCCCAGTATAAGAAATGGCTTGGTAGTTTGGTTTGCCCGGTTCCCATCATGCACTGGGACAGGTACAGACTAATTTGCATGTAGCCAGGTTCTGAGCTGGGATGGTGCAGTGAGCTAAAAAACGGTGATGGATTAAAACCATGATCTCTTGACTTGGTAAGAGTATTCTGCATCATTCAGAAACTCTGTCCATCACCACCCCCTTTTTCCCAAATCGATTTTATCCACACTCAGTGTGGGAGGGTATGCTCAGACGTGAGTCCCTTGCTCATTGCACCATCAGGATTCAGGCAAGCCGGGCCGACGAAGGCTGTGAGGCCAGAAACCGGTCCCCGGAAGCTTGTTTCCTTCCCAGTATAAGAAATGGCTTGGTAGTTTGGTTTGCCCGGTTCCCATCATGCACTGGGACAGGTACAGACTAATTTGCATGTAGCCAGGTTCTGAGCTGGGATGGTGCAGTGAGCTAAAAAACGGTGATGGATTAAAACCATGATCTCTTGACTTGGTAAGAGTATTCTGCATCATTCAGAAACTCTGTCCATCACCACCCCCTTTTTCCCAAATCGATTTTATCCACACTCAGTGTGGGAGGGTATGCTCAGACGTGAGTCCCTTGCTCATTGCACCATCAGGATTCAGGCAAGCCGGGCCGACGAAGGCTGTGAGGCCAGAAACCGGTCCCCGGAAGCTTGTTTCCTTCCCAGTATAAGAAATGGCTTGGTAGTTTGGTTTGCCCGGTTCCCATCATGCACTGGGACAGGTACAGACTAATTTGCATGTAGCCAGGTTCTGAGCTGGGATGGTGCAGTGAGCTAAAAAACGGTGATGGATTAAAACCATGATCTCTTGACTTGGTAAGAGTATTCTGCATCATTCAGAAACTCTGTCCATCACCACCCCCTTTTTCCCAAATCGATTTTATCCACACTCAGTGTGGGAGGGTATGCTCAGACGTGAGTCCCTTGCTCATTGCACCATCAGGATTCAGGCAAGCCGGGCCGACGAAGGCTGTGAGGCCAGAAACCGGTCCCCGGAAGCTTGTTTCCTTCCCAGTATAAGAAATGGCTTGGTAGGTTGGTTTGCCCGGTTCCCATCATGCACTGGGACAGGTACAGACTAATTTGCATGTAGCCAGGTTCTGAGCTGGGATGGTGCAGTGAGCTAAAAAACGGTGATGGATTAAAACCATGATCTCTTGACTTGGTAAGAGTATTCTGCATCATTCAGAAACTCTGTCCATCACCACCCCCTTTTTCCCAAATCGATTTTATCCACACTCAGTGTGGGAGGGTATGCTCAGACGTGAGTCCCTTGCTCATTGCACCATCAGGATTCAGGCAAGCCGGGCCGACGAAGGCTGTGAGGCCAGAAACCGGTCCCCGGAAGCTTGTTTCCTTCCCAGTATAAGAAATGGCTTGGTAGTTTGGTTTGCCCGGTTCCCATCATGCACTGGGACAGGTACAGACTAATTTGCATGTAGCCAGGTTCTGAGCTGGGATAGTGCAGTGAGCTAAAAAACGGTGATGGATTAAAACCATGATCTCTTGACTTGGTAAGAGTATTCTGCATCATTCAGAAACTCTGTCCATCACCACCCCCTTTTTCCCAAATCGATTTTATCCACACTCAGTGTGGGAGGGTATGCTCAGACGTGAGTCCCTTGCTCATTGCACCATCAGGATTCAGGCAAGCCGGGCCGACGAAGGCTGTGAGGCCAGAAACCGGTCCCCGGAAGCTTGTTTCCTTCCCAGTATAAGAAATGGCTTGGTAGTTTGGTTTGCCCGGTTCCCATCATGCACTGGGACAGGTACAGACTAATTTGCATGTAGCCAGGTTCTGAGCTGGGATGGTGCAGTGAGCTAAAAAACGGTGATGGATTAAAACCATGATCTCTTGACTTGGTAAGAGTATTCTGCATCATTCAGAAACTCTGTCCATCACCACCCCCTTTTTCCCAAATCGATTTTATCCACACTCAGTGTGGGAGGGTATGCTCAGACGTGAGTCCCTTGCTCATTGCACCATCAGGATTCAGGCAAGCCGGGCCGACGAAGGCTGTGAGGCCAGAAACCGGTCCCCGGAAGCTTGTTTCCTTCCCAGTATAAGAAATGGCTTGGTAGTTTGGTTTGCCCGGTTCCCATCATGCACTGGGACAGGTACAGACTAATTTGCATGTAGCCAGGTTCTGAGCTGGGATGGTGCAGTGAGCTAAAAAACGGTGATGGATTAAAACCATGATCTCTTGACTTGGTAAGAGTATTCTGCATCATTCAGAAACTCTGTCCATCACCACCCCCTTTTTCCCAAATCGATTTTATCCACACTCAGTGTGGGAGGGTATGCTCAGACGTGAGTCCCTTGCTCATTGCACCATCAGGATTCAGGCAAGCCGGGCCGACGAAGGCTGTGAGGCCAGAAACCGGTCCCCGGAAGCTTGTTTCCTTCCCAGTATAAGAAATGGCTTGGTAGTTTGGTTTGCCCGGTTCCCATCATGCACTGGGACAGGTACAGACTAATTTGCATGTAGCCAGGTTCTGAGCTGGGATGGTGCAGTGAGCTAAAAAACGGTGATGGATTAAAACCATGATCTCTTGACTTGGTAAGAGTATTCTGCATCATTCAGAAACTCTGTCCATCACCACCCCCTTTTTCCCAAATTAACTCTTACTCTGGCCTCATAGCTACTGTCTTAACTCTTCCTCTGGCCTAATGGTTAAGGTCTTGGACTCTTACTCTGGCCTCATAGCTACTGTCTTAACTCTTACTCTGGCCTCATAGCTACTGTCTTAACTCTTACTCTGGCCTAATGGTTAAGGTCTTGGACTCTTACTCTGGCCTCATAGCTACTGTCTTAACTCTTACTCTGGCCTAATAGCTACTGTCTTAACTCTTACTCTGGCCTCATAGCTACTGTCTTAACTCTTACTCTGGCCTAATAGCTACTGTCTTAACTCTTACTCTGGCCTCATAGATACTGTCTTAACTCTTACTCTGGCCTAATGGTTAAGGTCTTGGACTCTTACTCTGGCCTCATAGCTACTGTCTTAACTCTTACTCTGGCCTCATAGCTACTGTCTTGACTCTTACTCTGGCCTAATAGCTACTGTCTTAACTCTTACTCTGGCCTCATTGCTACTGTCTTAACTCTTACTCTGGCCTCATAGCTACTGTCTTAACTCTTACTCTGGCCTAATGGTTAAGGTCTTGGACTCTTACTCTGGCCTCATAGCTACTGTCTTAACTCTTACTCTGGCCTCATAGCTACTGTCTTAACTCTTACTCTGGCCTAATGGTTAAGGTCTTGGACTCTTACTCTGGCCTCATAGCTACTGTCTTAACTCTTACTCTGGCCTAATGGTTAAGGTCTTGGACTCTTACTCTGGTCTCATAGCTACTGTCTTAACTCTTACTCTGGCCTAATAGCTACTGTCTTAACTCTTACTCTGGCCTCATAGCTACTGTCTTAACTCTTACTCTGGCCTAATAGATGCTGTCTTAACTCCAACTCTGGCCTAATAGCTACTGTCTTAACTCTTACTCTGGCCTCATAGCTACTGTCTTAACTCTTACTCTGGCCTAATGGTTAAGGTCCTGGACTCTTACTCTGGCCTCATAGCTACTGTCTTAACTCTTACTCTGGCCTAATGGTTAAGGTCTTGGACTCTTACTTTGGCCTCAAAGCTACTATCTTAACTCTTACTCTGGCCTAATAGCTACTGTCTTAACTCTTACTCTTGCCTCATAGCTACTGTCTGAACTCTTACTCTGGCCTAATAGCTACTGTCTTAACTCTTACTCTGGCCTAATGGTTAAGGTCTTGGACTCTTACTCTGGCCTCATAGCTACTATCTTAACTCTTACTCTGGCCTCATAGCTACTGTCTTAACTCTTACTCTGGCCTCTAACTCTTACTCTGGCCTCATAGCTACTGTCTTAACTCTTACTCTGGGGCCTCATAGCTACTGTCTTAACTCTTACTCTGGCCTAATGGTTAAGGTCTTGGACTCTTACTCTGGCCTCATAGCTACTGTCTTAACTCTTACTCTGGCCTCATAGCTACTGTCTTAACTCGTACTCTGGCCTAATGGTTAAGGTCTTGGACTCTTAATCTGGCCTCATAGCTACTGTCTTAACTCTTACTCTGGCCTACTGGTTAAGGTCTTGGACTCTTACTCTGGCCTAATAGCTACTGTCTTAACTCTTACTCTGGCCTCATAGCTACAGTCTTAACTCTTACTCTGGCCTCATAGCTACTGTCTTAACTCTTACTCTGGCCTATTAGCTACTGTCTTAACTCTTACTCTGGCCTAATAGCTACTGTCTTAACTCTTACTCTGGCCTCATAGCTACTGTCTTAACTCTTACTCTGGCCTCATAGATACTGTCTTAACTCTTACTCTGGCCTCATAGATACTGTCTTAACTCTTACTCTCGCCTAATGGTTAAGGTCTTGGACTCTTACTCTGGCCTCATAGCTACTGTCTTAACTCTTACTCTGGCCTCATAGCTACTGTCTTAACTCTTACTCTGGCCTAATAGCTACTGTCTTAACTCTTACTCTGGCCTCATTGCTACTGTCTTAACTCTTACTCTGGCCTCATAGCTACTGTCTTAACTCTTACTCTGGCCTAATGGTTAAGGTCTTGGACTCTTACTCTGGCCTCATAGCTACTGTCTTAACTCTTACTCTGGCCTCATAGCTACTGTCTTAACTCTTACTCTGGCCTAATGGTTAAGGTCTTGGACTCTTACTCTGGCCTCATAGCTACTGTCTTAACTCTTACTCTGGCCTAATGGTTAAGGTCTTGGACTCTTACTCTGGTCTCATAGCTACTGTCTTAACTCTTACTCTGGCCTAATAGCTACTGTCGTAACTCTTACTCTGGCCTCATAGCTACTGTCTTAACTCTTACTCTGGCCTAATAGCTACTGTTGTAATTCTTACTCTGGCCTAATGGTTAAGGTCTTGGACTCTTACTCTGGCCTCATAGCTACTGTCTTAACTCTTACTCTGGCATAATGGTTAAGGTCTTGGACTCTTACTCTGGCCTCATAGCTACTGTCTTAACTCTTACACTGGCCTAATGGTTAAGGTCTTGGACTCTTACTCTGGCCTAATAGCTACTGTCTTAACTCTTACTCTGGCCTAATGGTTAAGGTCTTGGACTCTTACTCTGGCCTCATAGCTACTGTCTTAACTCTTACTCTGGCCTCGTAGCTACTGTCTTAACTCTTACTCTGGCCTAATGGTTAAGGTCTTGGACTCTTACTCTGGCCTCATAGCTACTGTCTTAACTCTTACTCTGGCCTCATAGCTACTGTCTTAACTCTTACTCTGGCCTAATGGTTAAGGTCTTGGACTCTTACTCTGGCCTAATAGCTACTGTCTTAACTCTTACTCTGGCCTAATGGTTAAGGTCTTGGACTCTTACTCTGGCCTCATAGCTACTGTCTTAACTCCTACTCTGGCCTAATAGCTACTGTCTTAACTCTTACTCTGGCCTCATATCTACTGTCTTAACTCTTACTCTGGCCTAATGGTTAAGGTCTTGGACTCTTACTCTGGCCTCATAGCTACTGTCTTAACTCTTACTCTGGCCTAATAGCTACTGTCTTAACTCTTACTCTGGCCTCATAGCTACTGTCTTAACTCTTACTCTGGCATAATAGCTACTTTCTTAACTCTTACTCTGGCCTAATAGCTACTGTCTTAACTCTTACTCTGGCCTCATAGCTACTGTCTTAACTCTTACTCAGGCCTAATAGCTACTGTCATAACTCTTACTCTGGCCTCATAGCTACTGTCTTAACTCTTACTCTGGCCTAATGGTTAAGGACTTGGACTCTTACTCTGGCCTCATAGCTACTGTCTTAACTCTTACTCTGGCCTCATAGCTACTGTCTTAACTCTTACTCTGGTCTAATAGCTACTGTCTTAACTCTTACTCTGGCCTAATATCTACTGTCTTAACTCTTACTCTGGCCTAATAGCTACTGTCTTAACTCTTACTCTGGCCTAATAGCTACTGTCTTAACTCTTACTCTGGCCTCATATCTACTGTCTTAACTCTTACTCTGGCCTCATAGCTACTGTCTTAACTCTTACTTTGGCCTAATGGTTAAGGTCTTGGACTCTTACTCTGGCCTCATAGCTACTGTCTTAACTCTTACTCTGGCCTCATAGCTACTGTCTTAACTCTTACTCGGCCTTATAGCTATTGTCTTAACTCTTACTCTGGCCTCTTAGCTACTGTCTTAACTCTTACTCTGGCTTCATAGCTACTGTCTTAACTCTTACCCTGGCCTCATAGCTACTGTCTTAACTCTTACTCTGGCCTAATAGCTACTGTCTTAACTCTTACTCTGGCCTAATGGTTAAGGTCTTGGACTCTTACTCTGGCCTCATAGCTACTGTCTTAACTCTTACTCTGGCCTCATAGCTACTGTCTTAACTCTTACTCTGGCCTCATAGCTACTGTCTTAACTCTTACTCTGGCCTAATAGCTACTATCTTAACTCTTACTCTGGCCTAGTAGCTACTGTCTTAACTCTTACTCTGGCCTAATAGCTACTGTCTTAACTCTTACTCTGGCCTCATAGCTACTGTCTTAACTCTTACTCTGGCCTCGTAGCTACTGTCTTAACTCTTACTCTGGCCTCATAGCTACTGTCTTAACTCTTACTCTGGCCTCATAGCTACTGTCTTAACTCTTACTCTGGCCTAATGGTTAAGGTCTTGGACTCTTACTCTGGCCTCATAGCTACTGTCTTAACTCTTACTCTGGCCTCATAGCTACTGTCTTAACTCTTACTCTGGCCTAATGGTTAAGGTCTTGGACTCTTACTCTGGCCTCATAGCTACTATCTTAAATCTTACTCTGGCCTCATAGCTACTGTCTTAACTCTTACTCTGGCCTAATGGTTAAGGTCTTGGACTCTTACTCTGGCCTCATAGCTACTGTCTTAACTCTTACTCTGGCCTAATAGCTACTGTCTTAACTCTTACTCTGGCCTAATAGCTACTGTCTTAACTCTTACTCTGGCCTAATGGTTAAGGTCTTGGACTCTTACTCTGGCCTCAAAGCTACTGTCTTAACTCTTACTCTGGCCTCATAGCTACTGTCTTAACTCTTACTCTGGCCTCATAGCTACTGTCTTAGCTCTTACTCTGGCCTCATAGCTACTGTCTTAACTCTTACTCTGGCCTAATAGCTACTATCTTAACTCTTACTCTGGCCTAGTAGCTACTGTCTTAACTCTTACTCTGGCCTCATAGCTACTGTCTTAACTCTTACTCTGGCCTAATGGTTAAGGTCTTGGACTCTTACTCTGGCCTCATAGCTACTGTCTTAACTCTTACTCTGGCCTAATAGCTACTGTCTTAACTCTTACTCTGGCCTCATAGCTACTGAATTAACTCTTACTCTGGCATAAAAGCTACTTTCTTAACTCTTACTCTCGCCTAATAGCTACTGTCTTAACTCTTACTCTGGCCTCATAGCTACTGTCTTAACTCTTACTCAGGCCTAATAGCTACTGTCTTAACTCTTACTCTGGCCTAATAGCTACTGTCTTAACTCTTACTCTGGCCTCATAGCTACTGTCTTAACTCTTACTCTGGCCTAATGGTTAAGGTCTTGGACTCTTACTCTGGCCTCATAGCTACTGTCTTAACTCTTACTCTGGCCTCATAGCTACTGTCTTAACTCTTACTCTGGCCTAATGGTTAAGGTGTTGGACTCTTACTCTGGCCTCATAGCTACTGTCTTAACTCTTACTCTGGCCTCATAGCTACTGTCTTAACTCTTACTCTGCCTTATAGCTACTGTCTTACCTCTTACTCTGGCCTCATAGCTACTGTCTTAACTCTTACTCTGGCCTAATAGCTACTGTCTTAACTCTTACTCTGGCCTCATAGCTACTGTCTTAACTCTTACTCTGGCCTAATAGATGCTGTCTTAACTCTAACTCTGGCCTAATAGCTACTGTCTTAACTCTTACTCTGGCCTCATAGCTACTGTCTTAACTCTTACTCTGGCCTAATGGTTAAGGTCCTGGACTCTTACTCTGGCCTCATAGCTACTGTCTTAACTCTTACTCTGGCCTAATGGTTAAGGTCTTGGACTATTACTCTGGCCTCATAGCTACTATCTTAACTCTTACTCTGGCCTCATAGCTACTGTCTTAACTCTTACTCTGGCCTAATGGTTAAGGTCTTGGACTCTTACTCTGGCCTAATAGCTCCGGTCTTAACTCTTACTCTGGCCTAATAGCTACTGTCTTAACTCTTACTCTGGCCTAATAGCTACTGTCTTAACTCTTACTCTGGCCTAATGGTTAAGGTCTTGGACTCTTACTCTGGCGTCATAGCTACTGTTTTAACTCTTACTCTGGCCTAATAGCTACTGTCTTAACTCTTACTCTGGCCTCATAGCTACTGTCTTAACTCTTACTCTGGCCTAATGGTTAAGGTCTTGGACTCTTACTCTGGCCTCATAGCTACTGTCTTAACTCTTACTCTGGCCTCATAGCTACTGTCTTAACTCTTACTCTGGCCTCATAGCTACTGTCTTAACTCTTACTCTGGCCTAATAGCTACTATCTTAACTCTTACTCTGGCCTAGTAGCTACTGTCTTAACTCTTACTCTGGCCTAATAGCTACTGTCTTAACTCTTACTCTGGCCTCATAGCTACTGTCTTAACTCTTACTCTGGCCTCGTAGCTACTGTCTTAACTCTTACTCTGGCCTCATAGCTACTGTCTTAACTCTTACTCTGGCCTCATAGCTACTGTCTTAACTCTTACTCTGGCCTAATGGTTAAGGTCTTGGACTCTTACTCTGGCCTCATAGCTACTGTCTTAACTCTTACTCTGGCCTCATAGCTACTGTCTTAACTCTTACTCTGGCCTAATGGTTAAGGTCTTGGACTCTTACTCTGGCCTCATAGCTACTGTCTTAACTCTTACTCTGGCCTATTAGCTACTGTCTTAACTCTTACTCTGGCCTAATAGCTACTGTCTTAACTCTTACTCTGGCCTCATAGCTACTATCTTAAATCTTACTCTGGCCTCATAGCTACTGTCTTAACTCTTACTCTGGCCTAATGGTTAAGGTCTTGGACTCTTACTCTGGCCTAATAGCTACTGTCTTAACTCTTACTCTGGCCTATTAGCTACTGTCTTAACTCTTACTCTGGCCTAATGGTTAAGGTCTTGGACTCTTACTCTGGCCTCATAGCTACTGTCTTAACTCTTACTCTGGCCTAATAGCTACTGTCTTAACTCTTACTCTGGCCTCATAGCTACTGTCTTAACTCTTACTCTGGCCTAATGGTTAAGGTCTTGGACTCTTACTCTGGCCTCAAAGCTACTGTCTTAACTCTTACTCTGGCCTCATAGCTACTGTCTTAACTCTTACTCTGGCCTCATAGCTACTGTCTTAGCTCTTACTCTGGCCTCATAGCTACTGTCTTAACTCTTACTCTGGCCTAATAGATACTATCTTAACTCTTACTCTGGCCTAGTAGCTACTGTCTTAACTCTTACTCTGGCCTCATAGCTACTGTCTTAACTCTTACTCTGGCCTAATGGTTAAGGTCTTGGACTCTTACTCTGGCCTCATAGCTACTGTCTTAACTCTTACTCTGGCCTAATAGCTACTGTCTTAACTCTTACTCTGGCCTCATAGCTACTGTCTTAACTCTTACTCTGGCATAAAAGCTACTTTCTTAACTCTTACTCTCGCCTAATAGCTACTGTCTTAACTCTTACTCTGGCCTCATAGCTACTGTCTTAACTCTTACTCAGGCCTAATAGCTACTGTCTTAACTCTTACTCTGGCCTAATAGCTACTGTCTTAACTCTTACTCTGGCCTCATAGCTACTGTCTTAACTCTTACTCTGGCCTAATGGTTAAGGTCTTGGACTCTTACTCTGGCCTCATAGCTACTGTCTTAACTCTTACTCTGGCCTCATAGCTACTGTCTTAACTCTTACTCTGGCCTCATAGCTACTGTCTTAACTCTTACTCTGGCCTAATGGTTAAGGTGTTGGACTCTTACTCTGGCCTCATAGCTACTGTCTTAACTCTTACTCTGGCCTCATAGCTACTGTCTTAACTCTTACTCGGCCTTATAGCTACTGTCTTACCTCTTACTCTGGCCTCATAGCTACTGTCTTAACTCTTACTCTGGCCTAATAGCTACTGTCTTAACTCTTACTCTGGCCTCATAGCTACTGTCTTAACTCTTACTCTGGCCTCATAGCTACTGTCTTAACTCGTACTCTGGCCTAATGGTTAAGGTCTTGGACTCTTAATCTGGCCTCATAGCTACTGTCTTAACTCTTACTCTGGCCTACTGGTTAAGGTCTTGGACTCTTACTCTGGCCTAATAGCTACTGTCTTAACTCTTACTCTGGCCTCATAGCTACAGTCTTAACTCTTACTCTGGCCTCATAGCTACTGTCTTAACTCTTACTCTGGCCTATTAGCTACTGTCTTAACTCTTACTCTGGCCTAATAGCTACTGTCTTAACTCTTACTCTGGCCTCATAGCTACTGTCTTAACTCTTACTCTGGCCTAATAGCTACTGTCTTAACTCTTACTCTGGCCTCATAGATACTGTCTTAACTCTTACTCTCGCCTAATGGTTAAGGTCTTGGACTCTTACTCTGGCCTCATAGCTACTGTCTTAACTCTTACTCTGGCCTCATAGCTACTGTCTTAACTCTTACTCTGGCCTAATAGCTACTGTCTTAACTCTTACTCTGGCCTCATTGCTACTGTCTTAACTCTTACTCTGGCCTCATAGCTACTGTCTTAACTCTTACTCTGGCCTAATGGTTAAGGTCTTGGACTCTTACTCTGGCCTCATAGCTACTGTCTTAACTCTTACTCTGGCCTCATAGCTACTGTCTTAACTCTTACTCTGGCCTAATGGTTAAGGTCTTGGACTCTTACTCTGGCCTCATAGCTACTGTCTTAACTCTTACTCTGGCCTAATGGTTAAGGTCTTGGACTCTTACTCTGGTCTCATAGCTACTGTCTTAACTCTTACTCTGGCCTAATAGCTACTGTCTTAACTCTTACTCTGGCCTCATAGCTACTGTCTTAACTCTTACTCTGGCCTAATAGCTACTGTTGTAATTCTTACTCTGGCCTAATGGTTAAGGTCTTGGACTCTTACTCTGGCCTCATAGCTACTGTCTTAACTCTTACTCTGGCATAATGGTTAAGGTCTTGGACTCTTACTCTGGCCTCATAGCTACTGTCTTAACTCTTACACTGGCCTAATGGTTAAGGTCTTGGACTCTTACTCTGGCCTAATAGCTACTGTCTTAACTCTTACTCTGGCCTAATGGTTAAGGTCTTGGACTCTTACTCTGGCCTCATAGCTACTGTCTTAACTCTTACTCTGGCCTCGTAGCTACTGTCTTAACTCTTACTCTGGCCTAATGGTTAAGGTCTTGGACTCTTACTCTGGCCTCATAGCTACTGTCTTAACTCTTACTCTGGCCTCATAGCTACTGTCTTAACTCTTACTCTGGCCTAATGGTTAAGGTCTTGGACTCTTACTCTGGCCTAATAGCTACTGTCTTAACTCTTACTCTGGCCTAATGGTTAAGGTCTTGGACTCTTACTCTGGCCTCATAGCTACTGTCTTAACTCCTACTCTGGCCTAATAGCTACTGTCTTAACTCTTACTCTGGCCTCATATCTACTGTCTTAACTCTTACTCTGGCCTAATGGTTAAGGTCTTGGACTCTTACTCTGGCCTCATAGCTACTGTCTTAACTCTTACTCTGGCCTAATAGCTACTGTCTTAACTCTTACTCTGGCCTCATAGCTACTGTCTTAACTCTTACTCTGGCATAATAGCTACTTTCTTAACTCTTACTCTGGCCTAATAGCTACTGTCTTAACTCTTACTCTGGCCTCATAGCTACTGTCTTAACTCTTACTCAGGCCTAATAGCTACTGTCATAACTCTTACTCTGGCCTCATAGCTACTGTCTTAACTCTTACTCTGGCCTAATGGTTAAGGACTTGGACTCTTACTCTGGCCTCATAGCTACTGTCTTAACTCTTACTCTGGCCTCATAGCTACTGTCTTAACTCTTACTCTGGTCTAATAGCTACTGTCTTAACTCTTACTCTGGCCTAATATCTACTGTCTTAACTCTTACTCTGGCCTAATAGCTACTGTCTTAACTCTTACTCTGGCCTAATAGCTACTGTCTTAACTCTTACTCTGGCCTCATATCTACTGTCTTAACTCTTACTCTGGCCTCATAGCTACTGTCTTAACTCTTACTTTGGCCTAATGGTTAAGGTCTTGGACTCTTACTCTGGCCTCATAGCTACTGTCTTAACTCTTACTCTGGCCTCATAGCTACTGTCTTAACTCTTACTCGGCCTTATAGCTATTGTCTTAACTCTTACTCTGGCCTCTTAGCTACTGTCTTAACTCTTACTCTGGCTTCATAGCTACTGTCTTAACTCTTACCCTGGCCTCATAGCTACTGTCTTAACTCTTACTCTGGCCTAATAGCTACTGTCTTAACTCTTACTCTGGCCTAATGGTTAAGGTCTTGGACTCTTACTCTGGCCTCATAGCTACTGTCTTAACTCTTACTCTGGCCTCATAGCTACTGTCTTAACTCTTACTCTGGCCTCATAGCTACTGTCTTAACTCTTACTCTGGCCTAATAGCTACTATCTTAACTCTTACTCTGGCCTAGTAGCTACTGTCTTAACTCTTACTCTGGCCTAATAGCTACTGTCTTAACTCTTACTCTGGCCTCATAGCTACTGTCTTAACTCTTACTCTGGCCTCGTAGCTACTGTCTTAACTCTTACTCTGGCCTCATAGCTACTGTCTTAACTCTTACTCTGGCCTCATAGCTACTGTCTTAACTCTTACTCTGGCCTAATGGTTAAGGTCTTGGACTCTTACTCTGGCCTCATAGCTACTGTCTTAACTCTTACTCTGGCCTCATAGCTACTGTCTTAACTCTTACTCTGGCCTAATGGTTAAGGTCTTGGACTCTTACTCTGGCCTCATAGCTACTATCTTAAATCTTACTCTGGCCTCATAGCTACTGTCTTAACTCTTACTCTGGCCTAATGGTTAAGGTCTTGGACTCTTACTCTGGCCTCATAGCTACTGTCTTAACTCTTACTCTGGCCTAATAGCTACTGTCTTAACTCTTACTCTGGCCTAATAGCTACTGTCTTAACTCTTACTCTGGCCTAATGGTTAAGGTCTTGGACTCTTACTCTGGCCTCAAAGCTACTGTCTTAACTCTTACTCTGGCCTCATAGCTACTGTCTTAACTCTTACTCTGGCCTCATAGCTACTGTCTTAGCTCTTACTCTGGCCTCATAGCTACTGTCTTAACTCTTACTCTGGCCTAATAGCTACTATCTTAACTCTTACTCTGGCCTAGTAGCTACTGTCTTAACTCTTACTCTGGCCTCATAGCTACTGTCTTAACTCTTACTCTGGCCTAATGGTTAAGGTCTTGGACTCTTACTCTGGCCTCATAGCTACTGTCTTAACTCTTACTCTGGCCTAATAGCTACTGTCTTAACTCTTACTCTGGCCTCATAGCTACTGAATTAACTCTTACTCTGGCATAAAAGCTACTTTCTTAACTCTTACTCTCGCCTAATAGCTACTGTCTTAACTCTTACTCTGGCCTCATAGCTACTGTCTTAACTCTTACTCAGGCCTAATAGCTACTGTCTTAACTCTTACTCTGGCCTAATAGCTACTGTCTTAACTCTTACTCTGGCCTCATAGCTACTGTCTTAACTCTTACTCTGGCCTAATGGTTAAGGTCTTGGACTCTTACTCTGGCCTCATAGCTACTGTCTTAACTCTTACTCTGGCCTCATAGCTACTGTCTTAACTCTTACTCTGGCCTAATGGTTAAGGTGTTGGACTCTTACTCTGGCCTCATAGCTACTGTCTTAACTCTTACTCTGGCCTCATAGCTACTGTCTTAACTCTTACTCTGCCTTATAGCTACTGTCTTACCTCTTACTCTGGCCTCATAGCTACTGTCTTAACTCTTACTCTGGCCTAATAGCTACTGTCTTAACTCTTACTCTGGCCTCATAGCTACTGTCTTAACTCTTACTCTGGCCTAATAGATGCTGTCTTAACTCTAACTCTGGCCTAATAGCTACTGTCTTAACTCTTACTCTGGCCTCATAGCTACTGTCTTAACTCTTACTCTGGCCTAATGGTTAAGGTCCTGGACTCTTACTCTGGCCTCATAGCTACTGTCTTAACTCTTACTCTGGCCTAATGGTTAAGGTCTTGGACTATTACTCTGGCCTCATAGCTACTATCTTAACTCTTACTCTGGCCTCATAGCTACTGTCTTAACTCTTACTCTGGCCTAATGGTTAAGGTCTTGGACTCTTACTCTGGCCTAATAGCTCCGGTCTTAACTCTTACTCTGGCCTAATAGCTACTGTCTTAACTCTTACTCTGGCCTAATAGCTACTGTCTTAACTCTTACTCTGGCCTAATGGTTAAGGTCTTGGACTCTTACTCTGGCTTCATAGCTACTGTTTTAACTCTTACTCTGGCCTAATAGCTACTGTCTTAACTCTTACTCTGGCCTCATAGCTACTGTCTTAACTCTTACTCTGGCCTAATGGTTAAGGTCTTGGACTCTTACTCTGGCCTCATAGCTACTGTCTTAACTCTTACTCTGGCCTCATAGCTACTGTCTTAACTCTTACTCTGGCCTCATAGCTACTGTCTTAACTCTTACTCTGGCCTAATAGCTACTATCTTAACTCTTACTCTGGCCTAGTAGCTACTGTCTTAACTCTTACTCTGGCCTAATAGCTACTGTCTTAACTCTTACTCTGGCCTCATAGCTACTGTCTTAACTCTTACTCTGGCCTCGTAGCTACTGTCTTAACTCTTACTCTGGCCTCATAGCTACTGTCTTAACTCTTACTCTGGCCTCATAGCTACTGTCTTAACTCTTACTCTGGCCTAATGGTTAAGGTCTTGGACTCTTACTCTGGCCTCATAGCTACTGTCTTAACTCTTACTCTGGCCTCATAGCTACTGTCTTAACTCTTACTCTGGCCTAATGGTTAAGGTCTTGGACTCTTACTCTGGCCTCATAGCTACTGTCTTAACTCTTACTCTGGCCTATTAGCTACTGTCTTAACTCTTACTCTGGCCTAATAGCTACTGTCTTAACTCTTACTCTGGCCTCATAGCTACTATCTTAAATCTTACTCTGGCCTCATAGCTACTGTCTTAACTCTTACTCTGGCCTAATGGTTAAGGTCTTGGACTCTTACTCTGGCCTAATAGCTACTGTCTTAACTCTTACTCTGGCCTATTAGCTACTGTCTTAACTCTTACTCTGGCCTAATGGTTAAGGTCTTGGACTCTTACTCTGGCCTCATAGCTACTGTCTTAACTCTTACTCTGGCCTAATAGCTACTGTCTTAACTCTTACTCTGGCCTCATAGCTACTGTCTTAACTCTTACTCTGGCCTAATGGTTAAGGTCTTGGACTCTTACTCTGGCCTCAAAGCTACTGTCTTAACTCTTACTCTGGCCTCATAGCTACTGTCTTAACTCTTACTCTGGCCTCATAGCTACTGTCTTAGCTCTTACTCTGGCCTCATAGCTACTGTCTTAACTCTTACTCTGGCCTAATAGCTACTATCTTAACTCTTACTCTGGCCTAGTAGCTACTGTCTTAACTCTTACTCTGGCCTCATAGCTACTGTCTTAACTCTTACTCTGGCCTAATGGTTAAGGTCTTGGACTCTTACTCTGGCCTCATAGCTACTGTCTTAACTCTTACTCTGGCCTAATAGCTACTGTCTTAACTCTTACTCTGGCCTCATAGCTACTGTCTTAACTCTTACTCTGGCATAAAAGCTACTTTCTTAACTCTTACTCTCGCCTAATAGCTACTGTCTTAACTCTTACTCTGGCCTCATAGCTACTGTCTTAACTCTTACTCAGGCCTAATAGCTACTGTCTTAACTCTTACTCTGGCCTAATAGCTACTGTCTTAACTCTTACTCTGGCCTCATAGCTACTGTCTTAACTCTTACTCTGGCCTAATGGTTAAGGTCTTGGACTCTTACTCTGGCCTCATAGCTACTGTCTTAACTCTTACTCTGGCCTCATAGCTACTGTCTTAACTCTTACTCTGGCCTCATAGCTACTGTCTTAACTCTTACTCTGGCCTAATGGTTAAGGTGTTGGACTCTTACTCTGGCCTCATAGCTACTGTCTTAACTCTTACTCTGGCCTCATAGCTACTGTCTTAACTCTTACTCGGCCTTATAGCTACTGTCTTACCTCTTACTCTGGCCTCATAGCTACTGTCTTAACTCTTACTCTGGCCTAATAGCTACTGTCTTAACTCTTACTCTGGCCTCATAGCTACTGTCTTAACTCTTACTCTGGCCTAATAGATGCTGTCTTAACTCTAACTCTGGCCTAATAGCTACTGTCTTAACTCTTACTCTGGCCTCATAGCTACTGTCTTAACTCTTACTCTGGCCTAATGGTTAAGGTCCTGGACTCTTACTCTGGCCTCATAGCTACTGTCTTAACTCTTACTCTGGCCTAATGGTTAAGGTCTTGGACTATTACTCTGGCCTCATAGCTACTATCTTAACTCTTACTCTGGCCTCATAGCTACTGTCTTAACTCTTACTCTGGCCTAATGGTTAAGGTCTTGGACTCTTACTCTGGCCTAATAGCTACGGTCTTAACTCTTACTCTGGCCTAATAGCTACTGTCTTAACTCTTACTCTGGCCTAATAGCTACTGTCTTAACTCTTACTCTGGCCTAATGGTTAAGGTCTTGGACTCTTACTCTGGCGTCATAGCTACTGTTTTAACTCTTACTCTGGCCTAATAGCTACTGTCTTAACTCTTACTCTGGCCTCATAGCTACTGTCTTAACTCTTACTCTGGCCTAATGGTTAAGGACTTGGACTCTTACTCTGGCCTCATAGCTACTGTCTTAACTCTTACTCTGGCCACATAGCTACTGTCTTAACTCTTACTCTGGCCTCATAGCTACTGTCTTAACTCTTACTCTGGCCTCATAGCTACTGTCTTAACTCTTACTCTGGCCTCATAGCTACTATCTTAACTCTTACTCAGGCCTAGTAGCTACTGTCTTAACTCTTACTCTGGCCTAATAGCTACTGTCTTAACTCTTACTCTGGCCTCATAGCTACTGTCTTAACTCTTACTCTGGCCTCGTAGCTACTGTCTTAACTCTTACTCTGGCCTCATAGCTACTGTCTTAACTCTTACTCTGGCCTCATAGCTACTGTCTTAACTCTTACTCTGGCCTAATGGTTAAGGTCTTGGACTCTTACTCTGGCCTCATAGCTACTGTCTTAACTCTTACTCTGGCCTCATAGCTACTGTCTTAACTCTTACTCTGGCCTAATGGTTAAGGTCTTGGACTCTTACTCTGGCCTCATAGCTACTGTCTTAACTCTTACTCTGGCCTAATAGCTACTGTCTTAACTCTTACTCTGGCCTCATAGCTACTGTCTTAACTCTTACTCTGGCCTAATAGCTACTGTCTTAACTCTTACTCTGGCCTCATAGATACTGTCTTAACTCTTACTCTGGCCTAATGGTTAAGGTCTTGGACTCTTACTCTGGCCTCATAGCTACTGTCTTAACTCTTACTCTGGCCTCATAGCTACTGTCTTGACTCTTACTCTGGCCTAATAGCTACTGTCTTAACTCTTACTCTGGCCTCATTGCTACTGTCTTAACTCTTACTCTGGCCTCATAGCTACTGTCTTAACTCTTACTCTGGCCTAATGGTTAAGGTCTTGGACTCTTACTCTGGCCTCATAGCTACTGTCTTAACTCTTACTCCGGCCTCATAGCTACTGTCTTAACTCTTACTCTGGCCTAATGGTTAAGGTCTTGGACTCTTACTCTGGCCTCATAGCTACTGTCTTAACTCTTACTCTGGCCTAATGGTTAAGGTCTTGGACTCTTACTCTGGTCTCATAGCTACTGTCTTAACTCTTACTCTGGCCTAATAGCTACTGTCTTAACTCTTACTCTGGCCTCATAGCTACTGTCTTAACTCTTACTCTGGCCTAATAGATGCTGTCTTAACTCCAACTCTGGCCTAATAGCTACTGTCTTAACTCTTACTCTGGCCTCATAGCTACTGTCTTAACTCTTACTCTGGCCTAATGGTTAAGGTCCTGGACTCTTACTCTGGCCTCATAGCTACTGTCTTAACTCTTACTCTGGCCTAATGGTTAAGGTCTTGGACTCTTACTTTGGCCTCATAGCTACTATCTTAACTCTTACTCTGGCCTAATAGCTACTGTCTTAACTCTTACTCTTGCCTCATAGCTACTGTCTGAACTCTTACTCTGGCCTAATAGCTACTGTCTTAACTCTTACTCTGGCCTAATGGTTAAGGTCTTGGACTCTTACTCTGGCCTCATAGCTACTATCTTAACTCTTACTCTGGCCTCATAGCTACTGTCTTAACTCTTACTCTGGCCTCTAACTCTTACTCTGGCCTCATAGCTACTGTCTTAACTCTTACTCTGGGGCCTCATAGCTACTGTCTTAACTCTTACTCTGGCCTAATGGTTAAGGTCTTGGACTCTTACTCTGGCCTCATAGCTACTGTCTTAACTCTTACTCTGGCCTCATAGCTACTGTCTTAACTCGTACTCTGGCCTAATGGTTAAGGTCTTGGACTCTTAATCTGGCCTCATAGCTACTGTCTTAACTCTTACTCTGGCCTACTGGTTAAGGTCTTGGACTCTTACTCTGGCCTAATAGCTACTGTCTTAACTCTTACTCTGGCCTCATAGCTACAGTCTTAACTCTTACTCTGGCCTCATAGCTACTGTCTTAACTCTTACTCTGGCCTATTAGCTACTGTCTTAACTCTTACTCTGGCCTAATAGCTACTGTCTTAACTCTTACTCTGGCCTCATAGCTACTGTCTTAACTCTTACTCTGGCCTAATAGCTACTGTCTTAACTCTTACTCTGGCCTCATAGATACTGTCTTAACTCTTACTCTCGCCTAATGGTTAAGGTCTTGGACTCTTACTCTGGCCTCATAGCTACTGTCTTAACTCTTACTCTGGCCCCATAGCTACTGTCTTAACTCTTACTCTGGCCTAATAGCTACTGTCTTAACTCTTACTCTGGCCTCATTGCTACTGTCTTAACTCTTACTCTGGCCTCATAGCTACTGTCTTAACTCTTACTCTGGCCTAATGGTTAAGGTCTTGGACTCTTACTCTGGCCTCATAGCTACTGTCTTAACTCTTACTCTGGCCTCATAGCTACTGTCTTAACTCTTACTCTGGCCTAATGGTTAAGGTCTTGGACTCTTACTCTGGCCTCATAGCTACTGTCTTAACTCTTACTCTGGCCTAATGGTTAAGGTCTTGGACTCTTACTCTGGTCTCATAGCTACTGTCTTAACTCTTACTCTGGCCTAATAGCTACTGTCTTAACTCTTACTCTGGCCTCATAGCTACTGTCTTAACTCTTACTCTGGCCTAATAGCTACTGTTGTAATTCTTACTCTGGCCTAATGGTTAAGGTCTTGGACTCTTACTCTGGCCTCATAGCTACTGTCTTAACTCTTACTCTGGCATAATGGTTAAGGTCTTGGACTCTTGCTCTGGCCTCATAGCTACTGTCTTAACTCTTACACTGGCCTAATGGTTAAGGTCTTGGACTCTTACTCTGGCCTAATAGCTACTGTCTTATCTCTTACTCTGGCCTAATGGTTAAGGTCTTGGACTCTTACTCTGGCCTCATAGCTACTGTCTTAATTCTTACTCTGGCCTCGTAGCTACTGTCTTAACTCTTACTCTGGCCTAATGGTTAAGGTCTTGGACTCTTACTCTGGCCTCATAGCTACTGTCTTAACTCTTACTCTGGCCTCATAGCTACTGTCTTAACTCTTACTCTGGCCTAATGGTTAAGGTCTTGGACTCTTACTCTGGCCTAATAGCTACTGTCTTAACTCTTACTCTGGCCTAATGGTTAAGGTCTTGGACTCTTACTCTGGCCTCATAGCTACTGTCTTAACTCCTACTCTGGCCTAATAGCTACTGTCTTAACTCTTACTCTGGCCTCATATCTACTGTCTTAACTCTTACTCTGGCCTAATGGTTAAGGTCTTGGACTCTTACTCTGGCCTCATAGCTACTGTCTTAACTCTTACTCTGGCCTAATAGCTACTGTCTTAACTCTTACTCTGGCCTCATAGCTACTGTCTTAACTCTTACTCTGGCATAATAGCTACTTTCTTAAATCTTACTCTGGCCTAATAGCTACTGTCTTAACTCTTACTCTGGCCTCATAGCTACTGTCTTAACTCTTACTCAGGCCTAATAGCTACTGTCATAACTCTTACTCTGGCCTCATAGCTACTGTCTTAACTCTTACTCTGGCCTAATGGTTAAGGACTTGGACTCTTACTCTGGCCTCATAGCTACTGTCTTAACTCTTACTCTGGCCTCATAGCTACTGTCTTAACTCTTACTCTGGTCTAATAGCTACTGTCTTAACTCTTACTCTGGCCTAATATCTACTGTCTTAACTCTTACTCTGGCCTAATAGCTACTGTCTTAACTCTTACTCTGGCCTAATAGCTACTGTCTTAACTCTTACTCTGGCCTCATATCTACTGTCTTAACTCTTACTCTGGCCTCATAGCTACTGTCTTAACTCTTACTTTGGCCTAATGGTTAAGGTCTTGGACTCTTACTCTGGCCTCATAGCTACTGTCTTAACTCTTACTCTGGCCTCATAGCTACTGTCTTAACTCTTACTCGGCCTTATAGCTATTGTCTTAACTCTTACTCTGGCCTCTTAGCTACTGTCTTAACTCTTACTCTGGCTTCATAGCTACTGTCTTAACTCTTACCCTGGCCTCATAGCTACTGTCTTAACTCTTACTCTGGCCTCATAGCTACTGTCTTAACTCTTACTCTGGCCTAATGGTTAAGGTCTTGGACTCTTACTCTGGCCTCATAGCTACTGTCTTAACTCTTACTCTGGCCTAATGGTTAAGGTCTTGGACTCTTACTCTGGCCTAATAGCTACTGTCTTAACTCTTACTCTGGCCTCATAGCTACTGTCTTAACTCGTACTCTGGCCTAATGGTTAAGGTCTTGGACTCTTAATCTGGCCTCATAGCTACTGTCTTAACTCTTACTCTGGCCTACTGGTTAAGGTCTTGGACTCTTACTCTGGCCTAATAGCTACTGTCTTAACTCTTACTCTGGCCTCATAGCTACAGTCTTAACTCTTACTCTGGCCTCATAGCTACTGTCTTAACTCTTACTCTGGCCTATTAGCTACTGTCTTAACTCTTACTCTGGCCTAATAGCTACTGTCTTAACTCTTACTCTGGCCTCATAGCTACTGTCTTAACTCTTACTCTGGCCTAATAGCTACTGTCTTAACTCTTACTCTGGCCTCATAGATACTGTCTTAACTCTTACTCTGGCCTAATGGTTAAGGTCTTGGACTCTTACTCTGGCCTCATAGCTACTGTCTTAACTCTTACTCTGGCCTCATAGCTACTGTCTTAACTCTTACTCCGGCCTAATAGCTACTGTCTTAACTCTTACTCTGGCCTCATTGCTACTGTCTTAACTCTTACTCTGGCCTCATAGCTACTGTCTTAACTCTTACTCTGGCCTAATGGTTAAGGTCTTGGACTCTTACTCTGGCCTCATAGCTACTGTCTTAACTCTTACTCTGGCCTCATAGCTACTGTCTTAACTCTTACTCTGGCCTAATGGTTAAGGTCTTGGACTCTTACTCTGGCCTCATAGCTACTGTCTTAACTCTTACTCTGGCCTAATGGTTAAGGTCTTGGACTCTTACTCTGGTCTCATAGCTACTGTCTTAACTCTTACTCTGGCCTCATAGCTACTGTCTTAACTCTTACTCTGGCCTAATAGCTACTGTTGTAATTCTTACTCTGGCCTAATGGTTAAGGTCTTGGACTCTTACTCTGGCCTCATAGCTACTGTCTTAACTCTTACTCTGGCCTAATGGTTATGGTCTTGGACTCTTACTCTGGCCTCATAGCTACTGTCTTAACTCTTACACTGGCCTAATGGTTAAGGTCTTGGACTCTTACTCTGGCCTAATAGCTACTGTCTTAACTCTTACTCTGGCCTAATGGTTAAGGTCTTGGACTCTTACTCTGGCCTCATAGCTACTGTCTTAACTCTTACTCTGGCCTCGTAGCTACTGTCTTAACTCTTACTCTGGCCTAATGGTTAAGGTCTTGGACTCTTACTCTGGCCTCATAGCTACTGTCTTAACTCTTACTCTGGCCTCATAGCTACTGTCTTAACTCTTACTCTGGCCTAATGGTTAAGGTCTTGGACTCTTACTCTGGCCTAATAGCTACTGTCTTAACTCTTACTCTGGCCTAATGGTTAAGGTCTTGGACTCTTACTCTGGCCTCATAGCTACTGTCTTAACTCTTACTCTGGCCTAATAGCTACTGTCTTAACTCTTACTCTGGCCTCATATCTACTGTCTTAACTCTTACTCTGGCCTAATGGTTAAGGTCTTGGACTCTTACTCTGGCCTCATAGCTACTGTCTTAACTCTTACTCTGGCCTAATGGTTAAGGTCTTGGACTATTACTCTGGCCTCATAGCTACTATCTTAACTCTTACTCTGGCCTAATAGATGCTGTCTTAACTCTAACTCTGGCCTAATAGCTACTGTCTTAACTCTTACTCTGGCCTCATAGCTACTGTCTTAACTCTTACTCTGGCCTAATGGTTAAGGTCCTGGACTCTTACTCTGGCCTCATAGCTACTGTCTTAACTCTTACTCTGGCCTAATGGTTAAGGTCTTGGACTATTACTCTGGCCTCATAGCTACTATCTTAACTCTTACTCTGGCCTCATAGCTACTGTCTTAACTCTTACTCTGGCCTAATGGTTAAGGTCTTGGACTCTTACTCTGGCCTAATAGCTACGGTCTTAACTCTTACTCTGGCCTAATAGCTACTGTCTTAACTCTTACTCTGGCCTAATAGCTACTGTCTTAACTCTTACTCTGGCCTAATGGTTAAGGTCTTGGACTCTTACTCTGGCGTCATAGCTACTGTTTTAACTCTTACTCTGGCCTAATAGCTACTGTCTTAACTCTTACTCTGGCCTCATAGCTACTGTCTTAACTCTTACTCTGGCCTAATGGTTAAGGACTTGGACTCTTACTCTGGCCTCATAGCTACTGTCTTAACTCTTACTCTGGCCACATAGCTACTGTCTTAACTCTTACTCTGGCCTCATAGCTACTGTCTTAACTCTTACTCTGGCCTCATAGCTACTGTCTTAACTCTTACTCTGGCCTCATAGCTACTATCTTAACTCTTACTCAGGCCTAGTAGCTACTGTCTTAACTCTTACTCTGGCCTAATAGCTACTGTCTTAACTCTTACTCTGGCCTCATAGCTACTGTCTTAACTCTTACTCTGGCCTCGTAGCTACTGTCTTAACTCTTACTCTGGCCTAATGGTTAAGGACTTGGACTCTTACTCTGGCCTCATAGCTACTGTCTTAACTCTTACTCTGGCCACATAGCTACTGTCTTAACTCTTACTCTGGCCTCATAGCTACTGTCTTAACTCTTACTCTGGCCTCATAGCTACTGTCTTAACTCTTACTCTGGCCTCATAGCTACTATCTTAACTCTTACTCAGGCCTAGTAGCTACTGTCTTAACTCTTACTCTGGCCTAATAGCTACTGTCTTAACTCTTACTCTGGCCTAATAGCTGCTGTCTTAACTCTTACTCTGGCCTCATAGCTACTGTCTTAACTCTTACTCTGGCCTAATGGTTAAGGTCTTGGACTCTTACTCTGGCCTCATAGCTACTGTCTTAACTCTTACTCTGGCCTCATAGCTACTGTCTTAACTCTTACTCTGGCCTAATGGTTAAGGTCTTGGACTCTTACTCTGGCCTCATAGCTACTGTCTTAACTCTTACTCTGGCCTAATAGCTACTGTCTTAACTCTTACTCTGGCCTCATAGCTACTGTCTTAACTCTTACTCTGGCCTAATAGCTACTGTCTTAACTCTTACTCTGGCCTCATAGATACTGTCTTAACTCTTACTCTGGCCTAATGGTTAAGGTCTTGGACTCTTACTCTGGCCTCATAGCTACTGTCTTAACTCTTACTCTGGCCTCATAGCTACTGTCTTGACTCTTACTCTGGCCTAATAGCTACTGTCTTAACTCTTACTCTGGCCTCATTGCTACTGTCTTAACTCTTACTCTGGCCTCATAGCTACTGTCTTAACTCTTACTCTGGCCTAATGGTTAAGGTCTTGGACTCTTACTCTGGCCTCATAGCTACTGTCTTAACTCTTACTCTGGCCTCATAGCTACTGTCTTAACTCTTACTCTGGCCTAATGGTTAAGGTCTTGGACTCTTACTCTGGCCTCATAGCTACTGTCTTAACTCTTACTCTGGCCTAATGGTTAAGGTCTTGGACTCTTACTCTGGTCTCATAGCTACTGTCTTAACTCTTACTCTGGCCTAATAGCTACTGTCTTAACTCTTACTCTGGCCTCATAGCTACTGTCTTAACTCTTACTCTGGCCTAATAGATGCTGTCTTAACTCCAACTCTGGCCTAATAGCTACTGTCTTAACTCTTACTCTGGCCTCATAGCTACTGTCTTAACTCTTACTCTGGCCTAATGGTTAAGGTCCTGGACTCTTACTCTGGCCTCATAGCTACTGTCTTAACTCTTACTCTGGCCTAATGGTTAAGGTCTTGGACTCTTACTTTGGCCTCATAGCTACTATCTTAACTCTTACTCTGGCCTAATAGCTACTGTCTTAACTCTTACTCTTGCCTCATAGCTACTGTCTGAACTCTTACTCTGGCCTAATAGCTACTGTCTTAACTCTTACTCTGGCCTAATGGTTAAGGTCTTGGACTCTTACTCTGGCCTCATAGCTACTATCTTAACTCTTACTCTGGCCTCATAGCTACTGTCTTAACTCTTACTCTGGCCTCTAACTCTTACTCTGGCCTCATAGCTACTGTCTTAACTCTTACTCTGGGGCCTCATAGCTACTGTCTTAACTCTTACTCTGGCCTAATGGTTAAGGTCTTGGACTCTTACTCTGGCCTCATAGCTACTGTCTTAACTCTTACTCTGGCCTCATAGCTACTGTCTTAACTCGTACTCTGGCCTAATGGTTAAGGTCTTGGACTCTTAATCTGGCCTCATAGCTACTGTCTTAACTCTTACTCTGGCCTACTGGTTAAGGTCTTGGACTCTTACTCTGGCCTAATAGCTACTGTCTTAACTCTTACTCTGGCCTCATAGCTACAGTCTTAACTCTTACTCTGGCCTCATAGCTACTGTCTTAACTCTTACTCTGGCCTATTAGCTACTGTCTTAACTCTTACTCTGGCCTAATAGCTACTGTCTTAACTCTTACTCTGGCCTCATAGCTACTGTCTTAACTCTTACTCTGGCCTAATAGCTACTGTCTTAACTCTTACTCTGGCCTCATAGATACTGTCTTAACTCTTACTCTCGCCTAATGGTTAAGGTCTTGGACTCTTACTCTGGCCTCATAGCTACTGTCTTAACTCTTACTCTGGCCTCATAGCTACTGTCTTAACTCTTACTCTGGCCTAATAGCTACTGTCTTAACTCTTACTCTGGCCTCATTGCTACTGTCTTAACTCTTACTCTGGCCTCATAGCTACTGTCTTAACTCTTACTCTGGCCTAATGGTTAAGGTCTTGGACTCTTACTCTGGCCTCATAGCTACTGTCTTAACTCTTACTCTGGCCTCATAGCTACTGTCTTAACTCTTACTCTGGCCTAATGGTTAAGGTCTTGGACTCTTACTCTGGCCTCATAGCTACTGTCTTAACCCTTACTCTGGCCTAATGGTTAAGGTCTTGGACTCTTACTCTGGTCTCATAGCTACTGTCTTAACTCTTACTCTGGCCTAATAGCTACTGTCTTAACTCTTACTCTGGCCTCATAGCTACTGTCTTAACTCTTACTCTGGCCTAATAGCTACTGTTGTAATTCTTACTCTGGCCTAATGGTTAAGGTCTTGGACTCTTACTCTGGCCTCATAGCTACTGTCTTAACTCTTACTCTGGCATAATGGTTAAGGTCTTGGACTCTTACTCTGGCCTCATAGCTACTGTCTTAACTCTTACACTGGCCTAATGGTTAAGGTCTTGGACTCTTACTCTGGCCTAATAGCTACTGTCTTAACTCTTACTCTGGCCTAATGGTTAAGGTCTTGGACTCTTACTCTGGCCTCATAGCTACTGTCTTAATTCTTACTCTGGCCTCGTAGCTACTGTCTTAACTCTTACTCTGGCCTAATGGTTAAGGTCTTGGACTCTTACTCTGGCCTCATAGCTACTGTCTTAACTCTTACTCTGGCCTCATAGCTACTGTCTTAACTCTTACTCTGGCCTAATGGTTAAGGTCTTGGACTCTTACTCTGGCCTAATAGCTACTGTCTTAACTCTTACTCTGGCCTAATGGTTAAGGTCTTGGACTCTTACTCTGGCCTCATAGCTACTGTCTTAACTCCTACTCTGGCCTAATAGCTACTGTCTTAACTCTTACTCTGGCCTCATATCTACTGTCTTAACTCTTACTCTGGCCTAATGGTTAAGGTCTTGGACTCTTACTCTGGCCTCATAGCTACTGTCTTAACTCTTACTCTGGCCTAATAGCTACTGTCTTAACTCTTACTCTGGCCTCATAGCTACTGTCTTAACTCTTACTCTGGCATAATAGCTACTTTCTTAACTCTTACTCTGGCCTAATAGCTACTGTCTTAACTCTTACTCTGGCCTCATAGCTACTGTCTTAACTCTTACTCAGGCCTAATAGCTACTGTCATAACTCTTACTCTGGCCTCATAGCTACTGTCTTAACTCTTACTCTGGCCTAATGGTTAAGGACTTGGACTCTTACTCTGGCCTCATAGCTACTGTCTTAACTCTTACTCTGGCCTCATAGCTACTGTCTTAACTCTTACTCTGGTCTAATAGCTACTGTCTTAACTCTTACTCTGGCCTAATATCTACTGTCTTAACTCTTACTCTGGCCTAATAGCTACTGTCTTAACTCTTACTCTGGCCTAATAGCTACTGTCTTAACTCTTACTCTGGCCTCATATCTACTGTCTTAACTCTTACTCTGGCCTCATAGCTACTGTCTTAACTCTTACTTTGGCCTAATGGTTAAGGTCTTGGACTCTTACTCTGGCCTCATAGCTACTGTCTTAACTCTTACTCTGGCCTCATAGCTACTGTCTTAACTCTTACTCGGCCTTATAGCTATTGTCTTAACTCTTACTCTGGCCTCTTAGCTACTGTCTTAACTCTTACTCTGGCTTCATAGCTACTGTCTTAACTCTTACCCTGGCCTCATAGCTACTGTCTTAACTCTTACTCTGGCCTCATAGCTACTGTCTTAACTCTTACTCTGGCCTAATGGTTAAGGTCTTGGACTCTTACTCTGGCCTCATAGCTACTGTCTTAACTCTTACTCTGGCCTAATGGTTAAGGTCTTGGACTCTTACTCTGGCCTAATAGCTACTGTCTTAACTCTTACTCTGGCCTCATAGCTACTGTCTTAACTCGTACTCTGGCCTAATGGTTAAGGTCTTGGACTCTTAATCTGGCCTCATAGCTACTGTCTTAACTCTTACTCTGGCCTACTGGTTAAGGTCTTGGACTCTTACTCTGGCCTAATAGCTACTGTCTTAACTCTTACTCTGGCCTCATAGCTACAGTCTTAACTCTTACTCTGGCCTCATAGCTACTGTCTTAACTCTTACTCTGGCCTATTAGCTACTGTCTTAACTCTTACTCTGGCCTAATAGCTACTGTCTTAACTCTTACTCTGGCCTCATAGCTACTGTCTTAACTCTTACTCTGGCCTAATAGCTACTGTCTTAACTCTTACTCTGGCCTCATAGATACTGTCTTAACTCTTACTCTGGCCTAATGGTTAAGGTCTTGGACTCTTACTCTGGCCTCATAGCTACTGTCTTAACTCTTACTCTGGCCTCATAGCTACTGTCTTAACTCTTACTCCGGCCTAATAGCTACTGTCTTAACTCTTACTCTGGCCTCATTGCTACTGTCTTAACTCTTACTCTGGCCTCATAGCTACTGTCTTAACTCTTACTCTGGCCTAATGGTTAAGGTCTTGGACTCTTACTCTGGCCTCATAGCTACTGTCTTAACTCTTACTCTGGCCTCATAGCTACTGTCTTAACTCTTACTCTGGCCTAATGGTTAAGGTCTTGGACTCTTACTCTGGCCTCATAGCTACTGTCTTAACTCTTACTCTGGCCTAATGGTTAAGGTCTTGGACTCTTACTCTGGTCTCATAGCTACTGTCTTAACTCTTACTCTGGCCTCATAGCTACTGTCTTAACTCTTACTCTGGCCTAATAGCTACTGTTGTAATTCTTACTCTGGCCTAATGGTTAAGGTCTTGGACTCTTACTCTGGCCTCATAGCTACTGTCTTAACTCTTACTCTGGCCTAATGGTTATGGTCTTGGACTCTTACTCTGGCCTCATAGCTACTGTCTTAACTCTTACACTGGCCTAATGGTTAAGGTCTTGGACTCTTACTCTGGCCTAATAGCTACTGTCTTAACTCTTACTCTGGCCTAATGGTTAAGGTCTTGGACTCTTACTCTGGCCTCATAGCTACTGTCTTAACTCTTACTCTGGCCTCGTAGCTACTGTCTTAACTCTTACTCTGGCCTAATGGTTAAGGTCTTGGACTCTTACTCTGGCCTCATAGCTACTGTCTTAACTCTTACTCTGGCCTCATAGCTACTGTCTTAACTCTTACTCTGGCCTAATGGTTAAGGTCTTGGACTCTTACTCTGGCCTAATAGCTACTGTCTTAACTCTTACTCTGGCCTAATGGTTAAGGTCTTGGACTCTTACTCTGGCCTCATAGCTACTGTCTTAACTCTTACTCTGGCCTAATAGCTACTGTCTTAACTCTTACTCTGGCCTCATATCTACTGTCTTAACTCTTACTCTGGCCTAATGGTTAAGGTCTTGGACTCTTACTCTGGCCTCATAGCTACTGTCTTAACTCTTACTCTGGCCTAATAGCTACTGTCTTAACTCTTACTCTGGCCTCATAACTACTGTCTTAACTCTTACTCTGGCATAATAGCTACTTTCTTAACTCTTACTCTGGCCTAATAGCTACTGTCTTAACTCTTACTCTGGCCTCATAGCTACTGTCTTAACTCTTACTCAGGCCTAATAGCTACTGTCTTAACTCTTACTCTGGCCTCATAGCTACTGTCTTAACTCTTACTCTGGCCTAATGGTTAAGGACTTGGACTCTTACTCTGGCCTCATAGCTACTGTCTTAACTCTTACTCTGGCCTCATAGCTACTGTCTTAACTCTTACTCTGGTCTAATAGCTACTGTCTTAACTCTTACTCTGGCCTAATATCTACTGTCTTAACTCTTACTCTGGCCTAATAGCTACTGTCTTAACTCTTACTCTGGCCTCATATCTACTGTCTTAACTCTTACTCTGGCCTCATAGCTACTGTCTTAACTCTTACTTTGGCCTAATGGTTAAGGTCTTGGACTCTTACTCTGGCCTCGTAGCTACTGTCTTAACTCTTACTCTGGCCTCATAGCTACTGTCTTAACTCTTACTCGGCCTTATAGCTATTGTCTTAACTCTTACTCTGGCCTCATAGCTACTGTCTTAACTCTTACTCTGGCCTCATAGCTACTGTCTTAACTCTTACCCTGGCCTCATAGCTACTGTCTTAACTCTTACTCTGGCCTCATAGCTACTGTCTTAACTCTTACTCTGGCCTAATGGTTAAGGTCTTGGACTCTTACTCTGGCCTCATAGCTACTGTCTTAACTCTTACTCTGGCCTAATGGTTAAGGTCTTGGACTCTTACTCTGGCCTAATAGCTACTGTCTTAACTCTTACTCTGGCCTCATAGCTACTGTCTTAACTGTTACTCTGGCCTAATAGCTACTGTCTTAACTCTTACTCTGGCCTAATGGTTAAGGTCTTGGACTCTTACTCTGGCCTCATAGCTACTGTCTTAACTCTTACTCTGGCCTAATGGTTAAGGTCTTGGACTCTTACTCTGGCCTAATAGCTACTGTCTTAACTCTTACTCTGGCCTAATAGCTACTGTCTTAACTCTTTCTCTGGTCTCATAGCTACTGTCTTAACTCTTACTCTGGCCTAATAGCTACTGTCTTAACTCTTACTCTGGCCTAATGGTTAAGGTCTTGGACTCTTACTCTGGTGTCATAGCTACTGTCTTAACTCTTACTCTGGCCTAATAGCTACTATCTTAACTCTTACTCTGGCCTCATAGCTACTGTCTTAACTCTTACTCTGGCCTAATGGTTAAGGTCTTGGACTCTTACTCTGGCCTCATAGCTACTGTCTTAACTCTTACTCTGGCCTCATAGCTACTGTCTTAACTCTTACTCTGGCCTCATAGCTACTGTCTTAGCTCTTACTCTGGCCTCATAGCTACTGTCTTAACTCATACTCTGGCCTAATAGCTACTGTCTTAACTCTTACTCTGGCCTAGTAGCTACTGTCTTAACTCTTACTCTGGCCTAATAGCTACTGTCTTAACTCTTACTCTGGCCTAATGGTTAAGGTCTTGGACTCTTACTCTGGCCTCCTAGCTACTGTCTTAACTCTTACTCTGGCCTCATAGCTACTGTCTTAACTCTTACTCTGGCCTAATGGTTAAGGTCTTGGACTCTTACTCTGGCCTCATAGCTACTGTCTTAACTCTTACTCTGGCCTAATGGTTAAGGTCTTGGACTCTTACTCTGGCCTCATAGCTACTGTCTTAACTCTTACTCTGGCCTCATAGCTACTGTCTTAACTCTTACTCTGGCCTAATGGTTAAGGTCTTGGACTCTTACTCTGGCCTAATAGCTACTGTCTTAACTCTTACTCTGGCCTAATAGCTACTGTCTTAACTCTTACTCTGGCCTCATAGCTACTGTCTTAACTCTTACTCTGGCCTAATAGCTACTGTCTTAACTCTTACTCTGGCCTAATGGTTAAGGTCTTGGACTCTTACTCTGGCCTCATAGCTACTGTCTTAACTCTTACTCTGGCCTAATAGCTACTGTCTTAACTCTTACTCTGGCCTCATAGCTACTGTCTTAACTCTTACTCTGGCCTAATGGTTAAGGTCTTGGACTCTTACTCTGGCCTCATAGCTACTGTCTTAACTCTTACTCTGGCATAATAGCTACTGTCTTAACGCTTACTCTGGCCTCATAGCTACTGTCTTAACTCTTACTCTGGCATAATAGCTACTTTCTTAACTCTTACTCTCGCCTAATAGCTACTGTCTTAACTCTTACTCTGGCCTCATAGCTACTGTCTTAACTCTTACTCTGGCCTAATGGTTAAGGTCTTGGACTCTTACTCTGGCCTCATAGCTACTGTCTTAACTCTTACTCTGGCCTCATAGCTACTGTCTTAACTCTTACTCTGGCCTAATGGTTAAGGTCTTGGACTCTTACTCTGGCCTCATAGCTACTGTCTTAACTCTTACTCGGCCTTATAGCTACTGTCTTACCTCTTACTCTGGCCTCATAGCTACTGTCTTAACTCTTACTCTGGCCTAATAGCTACTGTCTTAACTCTTACTCTGGCCTCATAGCTACTGTCTTAACTCTTACTCTGGCCTAATAGCTGCTGTCTTAACTCTTACTCTGGCCTAATAGCTACTGTCTTAACTCTTACTCTGGCCTCATAGCTACTGTCTTAACTCTTACTCTGGCCTAATGGTTAAGGTCTTGGACTCTTACTCTGGCCTCATAGCTACTGTCTTAACTCTTACTCTGGCCTAATGGTTAAGGTCTTGGACTCTTACTCTGGCCTAATAGCTACTGTCTTAACTCTTACTCTGGCCTAATAGCTACTGTCTTAACTCTTACTCTTGCCTCATAGCTACTGTCTTAACTCTTACTCTGGCATAATAGATACTGTCTTAACTCTTACTCTGGCCTAATGGTTAAGGTCTTGGACTCTTACTCTGGCCTCATGGCTACTATCTTAACTCTTACTCTGGCCTCATAGCTACTGTCTTAACTCTTACTATGGCCTAATGGTTAAGGTCTTGGACTCTTACTCTGGCCTAATAGCTACTGTCTTAACTCTTACTCTGGCCTATTAGCTACTGTCTTAACTCTTACTCTGGCCTAATGGTTAAGGTCTTGGACTCTTACTCTGGCCTCATACCTACTGTCTTAACTCTTACTCTGGCCTAATAGCTACTGTCTTAACTCTTACTCTGGCCTCATAGCTACTGTCTTAACTCTTACTCTGGCCTAATGGTTAAGGTCTTGGACTCTTACTCTGGCCTCAAAGCTACTGTCTTAACTCTTACTCTGGCCTCATAGCTACTGTCTTAACTCTTACTCTGGCCTCATAGCTACTGTCTTAGCTCTTACTCTGGCCTCATAGCTACTGTCTTAACTCTTACTCTGGCCTAATAGCTACTATCTTAACTCTTACTCAGGCCTAGTAGCTACTGTCTTAACTCTTACTCTGGCCTAATAGCTACTGTCTTAACTCTTACTCTGGCCTCATAGCTACTGTCTTAACTCTTACTCTGGCCTCGTAGCTACTGTCTTAACTCTTACTCTGGCCTCATAGCTACTGTCTTAACTCTTACTCTGGCCTCATAGCTACTGTCTTAACTCTTACTCTGGCCTAATGGTTAAGGTCTTGGACTCTTACTCTGGCCTCATAGCTACTGTCTTAACTCTTACTCTGGCCTCATAGCTACTGTCTTAACTCTTACTCTGGCCTAATGGTTAAGGTCTTGGACTCTTACTCTGGCCTCATAGCTACTGTCTTAACTCTTACTCTGGCCTAATAGCTACTGTCTTAACTCTTACTCTGGCCTCATAGCTACTGTCTTAACTCTTACTCTGGCCTAATAGCTACTGTCTTAACTCTTACTCTGGCCTCATAGATACTGTCTTAACTCTTACTCTGGCCTAATGGTTAAGGTCTTGGACTCTTACTCTGGCCTCATAGCTACTGTCTTAACTCTTACTCTGGCCTCATAGCTACTGTCTTGACTCTTACTCTGGCCTAATAGCTACTGTCTTAACTCTTACTCTGGCCTCATTGCTACTGTCTTAACTCTTACTCTGGCCTCATAGCTACTGTCTTAACTCTTACTCTGGCCTAATGGTTAAGGTCTTGGACTCTTACTCTGGCCTCATAGCTACTGTCTTAACTCTTACTCTGGCCTCATAGCTACTGTCTTAACTCTTACTCTGGCCTAATGGTTAAGGTCTTGGACTCTTACTCTGGCCTCATAGCTACTGTCTTAACTCTTACTCTGGCCTAATGGTTAAGGTCCTGGACTCTTACTCTGGCCTCATAGCTACTGTCTTAACTCTTACTCTGGCCTAATGGTTAAGGTCTTGGACTCTTACTTTGGCCTCATAGCTACTATCTTAACTCTTACTCTGGCCTAATAGCTACTGTCTTAACTCTTACTCTTGCCTCATAGCTACTGTCTGAACTCTTACTCTGGCCTAATAGCTACTGTCTTAACTCTTACTCTGGCCTAATGGTTAAGGTCTTGGACTCTTACTCTGGCCTCATAGCTACTATCTTAACTCTTACTCTGGCCTCATAGCTACTGTCTTAACTCTTACTCTGGCCTCTAACTCTTACTCTGGCCTCATAGCTACTGTCTTAACTCTTACTCTGGGGCCTCATAGCTACTGTCTTAACTCTTACTCTGGCCTAATGGTTAAGGTCTTGGACTCTTACTCTGGCCTCATAGCTACTGTCTTAACTCTTACTCTGGCCTCATAGCTACTGTCTTAACTCGTACTCTGGCCTAATGGTTAAGGTCTTGGACTCTTAATCTGGCATCATAGCTACTGTCTTAACTCTTACTCTGGCCTACTGGTTAAGGTCTTGGACTCTTACTCTGGCCTAATAGCTACTGTCTTAACTCTTACTCTGGCCTCATAGCTACAGTCTTAACTCTTACTCTGGCCTCATAGCTACTGTCTTAACTCTTACTCTGGCCTATTAGCTACTGTCTTAACTCTTACTCTGGCCTAATAGCTACTGTCTTAACTCTTACTCTGGCCTCATAGCTACTGTCTTAACTCTTACTCTGGCCTAATAGCTACTGTCTTAACTCTTACGCTGGCCTCATAGATACTGTCTTAACTCTTACTCTCGCCTAATGGTTAAGGTCTTGGACTCTTACTCTGGCCTCATAGCTACTGTCTTAACTCTTACTCTGGCCTCATAGCTACTGTCTTAACTCTTACTCTGGCCTAATAGCTACTGTCTTAACTCTTACTCTGGCCTCATTGCTACTGTCTTAACTCTTACTCTGGCCTCATAGCTACTGTCTTAACTCTTACTCTGGCCTAATGGTTAAGGTCTTGGACTCTTACTCTGGCCTCATAGCTACTGTCTTAACTCTTACTCTGGCCTCATAGCTACTGTCTTAACTCTTACTCTGGCCTAATGGTTAAGGTCTTGGACTCTTACTCTGGCCTCATAGCTACTGTCTTAACTCTTACTCTGGCCTAATGGTTAAGGTCTTGGACTCTTACTCTGGTCTCATAGCTACTGTCTTAACTCTTACTCTGGCCTAATAGCTACTGTCTTAACTCTTACTCTGGCCTCATAGCTACTGTCTTAACTCTTACTCTGGCCTAATAGCTACTGTTGTAATTCTTACTCTGGCCTAATGGTTAAGGTCTTGGACTCTTACTCTGGCCTCATAGCTACTGTCTTAACTCTTACTCTGGCCTAATGGTTAAGGTCTTGGACTCTTACTCTGGCCTAATAGCTACTGTCTTAACTCTTACTCTGGCCTAATGGTTAAGGTCTTGGACTCTTACTCTGGCCTCATAGCTACTGTCTTAACTCCTACTCTGGCCTAATAGCCACTGTCTTAACTCTTACTCTGGCCTCATATCTACTGTCTTAACTCTTACTCTGGCCTAATGGTTAAGGTCTTGGACTCTTACTCTGGCCTCATAGCTACTGTCTTAACTCTTACTCTGGCCTAATAGCTACTGTCTTAACTCTTACTCTGGCCTCATAGCTACTGTCTTAACTCTTACTCTGGCATAATAGCTACTTTCTTAACTCTTACTCTGGCCTAATAGCTACTGTCTTAACTCTTACTCTGGCCTCATAGCTACTGTCTTAACTCTTACTCAGGCCTAATAGCTACTGTCATAACTCTTACTCTGGCCTCATAGCTACTGTCTTAACTCTTACTCTGGCCTAATGGTTAAGGACTTGGACTCTTACTCTGGCCTCATAGCTACTGTCTTAACTCTTACTCTGGCCTCATAGCTACTGTCTTAACTCTTACTCTGGTCTAATAGCTACTGTCTTAACTCTTACTCTGGCCTAATATCTACTGTCTTAACTCTTACTCTGGCCTAATAGCTACTGTCTTAACTCTTACTCTGGCCTAATAGCTACTGTCTTAACTCTTACTCTGGCCTCATATCTACTGTCTTAACTCTTACTCTGGCCTCATAGCTACTGTCTTAACTCTTACTTTGGCCTAATGGTTAAGGTCTTGGACTCTTACTCTGGCCTCATAGCTACTGTCTTAACTCTTACTCTGGCCTCATAGCTACTGTCTTAACTCTTACTCGGCCTTATAGCTATTGTCTTAACTCTTACTCTGGCCTCTTAGCTACTGTCTTAACTCTTACTCTGGCTTCATAGCTACTGTCTTAACTCTTACCCTGGCCTCATAGCTACTGTCTTAACTCTTACTCTGGCCTCATAGCTACTGTCTTAACTCTTACTCTGGCCTAATGGTTAAGGTCTTGGACTCTTACTCTGGCCTCATAGCTACTGTCTTAACTCTTACTCTGGCCTAATGGTTAAGGTCTTGGACTCTTACTCTGGCCTAATAGCTACTGTCTTAACTCTTACTCTGGCCTCATAGCTACTGTCTTAACTCGTACTCTGGCCTAATGGTTAAGGTCTTGGACTCTTAATCTGGCCTCATAGCTACTGTCTTAACTCTTACTCTGGCCTACTGGTTAAGGTCTTGGACTCTTACTCTGGCCTAATAGCTACTGTCTTAACTCTTACTCTGGCCTCATAGCTACAGTCTTAACTCTTACTCTGGCCTCATAGCTACTGTCTTAACTCTTACTCTGGCCTATTAGCTACTGTCTTAACTCTTACTCTGGCCTAATAGCTACTGTCTTAACTCTTACTCTGGCCTCATAGCTACTGTCTTAACTCTTACTCTGGCCTAATAGCTACTGTCTTAACTCTTACTCTGGCCTCATAGATACTGTCTTAACTCTTACTCTGGCCTAATGGTTAAGGTCTTGGACTCTTACTCTGGCCTCATAGCTACTGTCTTAACTCTTACTCTGGCCTCATAGCTACTGTCTTAACTCTTACTCCGGCCTAATAGCTACTGTCTTAACTCTTACTCTGGCCTCATTGCTACTGTCTTAACTCTTACTCTGGCCTCATAGCTACTGTCTTAACTCTTACTCTGGCCTAATGGTTAAGGTCTTGGACTCTTACTCTGGCCTCATAGCTACTGTCTTAACTCTTACTCTGGCCTCATAGCTACTGTCTTAACTCTTACTCTGGCCTAATGGTTAAGGTCTTGGACTCTTACTCTGGCCTCATAGCTACTGTCTTAACTCTTACTCTGGCCTAATGGTTAAGGTCTTGGACTCTTACTCTGGTCTCATAGCTACTGTCTTAACTCTTACTCTGGCCTCATAGCTACTGTCTTAACTCTTACTCTGGCCTAATAGCTACTGTTGTAATTCTTACTCTGGCCTAATGGTTAAGGTCTTGGACTCTTACTCTGGCCTCATAGCTACTGTCTTAACTCTTACTCTGGCCTAATGGTTATGGTCTTGGACTCTTACTCTGGCCTCATAGCTACTGTCTTAACTCTTACACTGGCCTAATGGTTAAGGTCTTGGACTCTTACTCTGGCCTAATAGCTACTGTCTTAACTCTTACTCTGGCCTAATGGTTAAGGTCTTGGACTCTTACTCTGGCCTCATAGCTACTGTCTTAACTCTTACTCTGGCCTCGTAGCTACTGTCTTAACTCTTACTCTGGCCTAATGGTTAAGGTCTTGGACTCTTACTCTGGCCTCATAGCTACTGTCTTAACTCTTACTCTGGCCTCATAGCTACTGTCTTAACTCTTACTCTGGCCTAATGGTTAAGGTCTTGGACTCTTACTCTGGCCTAATAGCTACTGTCTTAACTCTTACTCTGGCCTAATGGTTAAGGTCTTGGACTCTTACTCTGGCCTCATAGCTACTGTCTTAACTCTTACTCTGGCCTAATAGCTACTGTCTTAACTCTTACTCTGGCCTCATATCTACTGTCTTAACTCTTACTCTGGCCTAATGGTTAAGGTCTTGGACTCTTACTCTGGCCTCATAGCTACTGTCTTAACTCTTACTCTGGCCTAATAGCTACTGTCTTAACTCTTACTCTGGCCTCATAGCTACTGTCTTAACTCTTACTCAGGCCTAATAGCTACTGTCTTAACTCTTACTCTGGCCTCATAGCTACTGTCTTAACTCTTACTCTGGCCTAATGGTTAAGGACTTGGACTCTTACTCTGGCCTCATAGCTACTGTCTTAACTCTTACTCTGGCCTCATAGCTACTGTCTTAACTCTTACTCTGGTCTAATAGCTACTGTCTTAACTCTTACTCTGGCCTAATATCTACTGTCTTAACTCTTACTCTGGCCTAATAGCTACTGTCTTAACTCTTACTCTGGCCTCATATCTACTGTCTTAACTCTTACTCTGGCCTCATAGCTACTGTCTTAACTCTTACTTTGGCCTAATGGTTAAGGTCTTGGACTCTTACTCTGGCCTCGTAGCTACTGTCTTAACTCTTACTCTGGCCTCATAGCTACTGTCTTAACTCTTACTCGGCCTTATAGCTATTGTCTTAACTCTTACTCTGGCCTCATAGCTACTGTCTTAACTCTTACTCTGGCCTCATAGCTACTGTCTTAACTCTTACCCTGGCCTCATAGCTACTGTCTTAACTCTTACTCTGGCCTCATAGCTACTGTCTTAACTCTTACTCTGGCCTAATGGTTAAGGTCTTGGACTCTTACTCTGGCCTCATAGCTACTGTCTTAACTCTTACTCTGGCCTAATGGTTAAGGTCTTGGACTCTTACTCTGGCCTAATAGCTACTGTCTTAACTCTTACTCTGGCCTCATAGCTACTGTCTTAACTGTTACTCTGGCCTAATAGCTACTGTCTTAACTCTTACTCTGGCCTAATGGTTAAGGTCTTGGACTCTTACTCTGGCCTCATAGCTACTGTCTTAACTCTTACTCTGGCCTAATGGTTAAGGTCTTGGACTCTTACTCTGGCCTAATAGCTACTGTCTTAACTCTTACTCTGGCCTAATAGCTACTGTCTTAACTCTTTCTCTGGTCTCATAGCTACTGTCTTAACTCTTACTCTGGCCTAATAGCTACTGTCTTAACTCTTACTCTGGCCTAATGGTTAAGGTCTTGGACTCTTACTCTGGTGTCATAGCTACTGTCTTAACTCTTACTCTGGCCTAATAGCTACTATGTTAACTCTTACTCTGGCCTCATAGCTACTGTCTTAACTCTTACTCTGGCCTAATGGTTAAGGTCTTGGACTCTTACTCTGGCCTCATAGCTACTGTCTTAACTCTTACTCTGGCCTCATAGCTACTGTCTTAACTCTTACTCTGGCCTCATAGCTACTGTCTTAGCTCTTACTCTGGCCTCATAGCTACTGTCTTAACTCATACTCTGGCCTAATAGCTACTGTCTTAACTCTTACTCTGGCCTAGTAGCTACTGTCTTAACTCTTACTCTGGCCTAATAGCTACTGTCTTAACTCTTACTCTGGCCTAATGGTTAAGGTCTTGGACTCTTACTCTGGCCTCCTAGCTACTGTCTTAACTCTTACTCTGGCCTCATAGCTACTGTCTTAACTCTTACTCTGGCCTAATGGTTAAGGTCTTGGACTCTTACTCTGGCCTCATAGCTACTGTCTTAACTCTTACTCTGGCCTAATGGTTAAGGTCTTGGACTCTTACTCTGGCCTCATAGCTACTGTCTTAACTCTTACTCTGGCCTCATAGCTACTGTCTTAACTCTTACTCTGGCCTAATGGTTAAGGTCTTGGACTCTTACTCTGGCCTAATAGCTACTGTCTTAACTCTTACTCTGGCCTAATAGCTACTGTCTTAACTCTTACTCTGGCCTCATAGCTACTGTCTTAACTCTTACTCTGGCCTAATAGCTACTGTCTTAACTCTTACTCTGGCCTAATGGTTAAGGTCTTGGACTCTTACTCTGGCCTCATAGCTACTGTCTTAACTCTTACTCTGGCCTAATAGCTACTGTCTTAACTCTTACTCTGGCCTCATAGCTACTGTCTTAACTCTTACTCTGGCCTAATGGTTAAGGTCTTGGACTCTTACTCTGGCCTCATAGCTACTGTCTTAACTCTTACTCTGGCATAATAGCTACTGTCTTAACGCTTACTCTGGCCTCATAGCTACTGTCTTAACTCTTACTCTGGCATAATAGCTACTTTCTTAACTCTTACTCTCGCCTAATAGCTACTGTCTTAACTCTTACTCTGGCCTCATAGCTACTGTCTTAACTCTTACTCAGGCCTAGTAGCTACTGTCTTAACTCTTACTCTGGCCTAATAGCTACTGTCTTAACTCTTACTCTGGCCTCATAGCTACTGTCTTAACTCTTACTCTGGCCTAATGGTTAAGGTCTTGGACTCTTACTCTGGCCTCATAGCTACTGTCTTAACTCTTACTCTGGCCTCATAGCTACTGTCTTAACTCTTACTCTGGCCTAATGGTTAAGGTCTTGGACTCTTACTCTGGCCTCATAGCTACTGTCTTAACTCTTACTCGGCCTTATAGCTACTGTCTTACCTCTTACTCTGGCCTCATAGCTACTGTCTTAACTCTTACTCTGGCCTAATAGCTACTGTCTTAACTCTTACTCTGGCCTCATAGCTACTGTCTTAACTCTTACTCTGGCCTAATAGCTGCTGTCTTAACTCTTACTCTGGCCTAATAGCTACTGTCTTAACTCTTACTCTGGCCTCATAGCTACTGTCTTAACTCTTACTCTGGCCTAATGGTTAAGGTCTTGGACTCTTACTCTGGCCTCATAGCTACTGTCTTAACTCTTACTCTGGCCTAATGGTTAAGGTCTTGGACTCTTACTCTGGCCTAATAGCTACTGTCTTAACTCTTACTCTGGCCTAATAGCTACTGTCTTAACTCTTACTCTTGCCTCATAGCTACTGTCTTAACTCTTACTCTGGCATAATAGATACTGTCTTAACTCTTACTCTGGCCTAATGGTTAAGGTCTTGGACTCTTACTCTGGCCTCATGGCTACTATCTTAACTCTTACTCTGGCCTCATAGCTACTGTCTTAACTCTTACTATGGCCTAATGGTTAAGGTCTTGGACTCTTACTCTGGCCTAATAGCTACTGTCTTAACTCTTACTCTGGCCTATTAGCTACTGTCTTAACTCTTACTCTGGCCTAATGGTTAAGGTCTTGGACTCTTACTCTGGCCTCATACCTACTGTCTTAACTCTTACTCTGGCCTAATAGCTACTGTCTTAACTCTTACTCTGGCCTCATAGCTACTGTCTTAACTCTTACTCTGGCCTAATGGTTAAGGTCTTGGACTCTTACTCTGGCCTCAAAGCTACTGTCTTAACTCTTACTCTGGCCTCATAGCTACTGTCTTAACTCTTACTCTGGCCTCATAGCTACTGTCTTAGCTCTTACTCTGGCCTCATAGCTACTGTCTTAACTCTTACTCTGGCCTAATAGCTACTATCTTAACTCTTACTCTGGCCTAGTAGCTACTGTCTTAACTCTTACTCTGGCCTCATAGCTACTGTCTTAACTCTTACTCTGGCCTAATGGTTAAGATCTTGGACTCTTACTCTGGCCTCATAGCTACTGTCTTAACTCTTACTCTGGCCTAATAGCTACTGTCTTAACTCTTACTCTGGCCTCATAGCTACTGTCTTAACTCTTACTCTGGCATAAAAGCTACTTTCTTAACTCTTACTCTCGCCTAATAGCTACTGTCTTAACTCTTACTCTGGCCTCATAGCTACTGTCTTAACTCTTACTCAGGCCTAATAGCTACTGTCCTAACTCTTACTCTGGCCTCATAGCTACTGTCTTAACTCTTACTCTGGCCTCATAGCTACTGTCTTAACTCTTACTCTGGCCTAATGGTTAAGGTCTTGGACTCTTACTCTGGCCTCATAGCTACTGTCTTAACTCTTACTCTGGCCTCATAGCTACTGTCTTAACTCTTACTCTGGCCTCATAGCTACTGTCTTAACTCTTACTCTGGCCTAATGGTTAAGGTCTTGGACTCTTACTCTGGCCTCATAGCTACTGTCTTAACTCTTACTCTGGCCTCATAGCTACTGTCTTAACTCTTACTCGGCCTTATAGCTACTGTCTTACCTCTTACTCTGGCCTCATAGCTACTGTCTTAACTCTTACTCTGGCCTAATAGCTACTGTCTTAACTCTTACTCTGGCCTCATAGCTACTGTCTTAACTCTTACTCTGGCCTAATAGATGCTGTCTTAACTCTAACTCTGGCCTAATAGCTACTGTCTTAACTCTTACTCTGGCCTCATAGCTACTGTCTTAACTCTTACTCTGGCCTAATGTTTAAGGTCCTGGACTCTTACTCTGGCCTCATAGCTACTGTCTTAACTCTTACTCTGGCCTAATGGTTAAGGTCTTGGACTCTTACTCTGGCCTCATAGCTACTGTCTTAACTCTTACCCTGGCCTCATAGCTACTGTCTTAACTCTTACTCTGGCCTCATAGCTACTGTCTTAACTCTTACTCTGGCCTAATGGTTAAGGTCTTGGACTCTTACTCTGGCCTCATAGCTACTGTCTTAACTCTTACTCTGGCCTAATGGTTAAGGTCTTGGACTCTTACTCTGGCCTAATAGCTACTGTCTTAACTCTTACTCTGGCCTCATAGCTACTGTCTTAACTGTTACTCTGGCCTAATAGCTACTGTCTTAACTCTTACTCTGGCCTAATGGTTAAGGTCTTGAACTCTTACTCTGGCCTCATAGCTACTGTCTTAACTCTTACTCTGGCCTAATGGTTAAGGTCTTGGACTCTTACTCTGGCCTAATAGCTACTGTCTTAACTCTTACTCTGGCCTAATAGCTACTGTCTTAACTCTTTCTCTGGTCTCATAGCTACTGTCTTAACTCTTACTCTGGCCTAATAGCTACTGTCTTAACTCTTACTCTGGCCTAATGGTTAAGGTCTTGGACTCTTACTCTGGTGTCATAGCTACTGTCTTAACTCTTACTCTGGCCTAATAGCTACTGTCTTAACTCTTACTCTGGCCTCATAGCTACTGTCTTAACTCTTACTCTGGCCTAATGGTTAAGATCTTGGACTCTTACTCTGGCCTCATAGCTACTGTCTTAACTCTTACTCTGGCCTCATAGCTACTGTCTTAACTCTTACTCTGGCCTCATAGCTACTGTCTTAGCTCTTACTCTGGCCTCATAGCTACTGTCTTAACTCATACTCTGGCCTAATAGCTACTGTCTTAACTCTTACTCTGGCCTAGTAGCTACTGTCTTAACTCTTACTCTGGCCTAATAGCTACTGTCTTAACTCTTACTCTGGCCTAATGGTTAAGGTCTTGGACTCTTACTCTGGCCTCCTAGCTACTGTCTTAACTCTTACTCTGGCCTCATAGCTACTGTCTTAACTCTTACTCTGGCCTAATGGTTAAGGTCTTGGACTCTTACTCTGGCCTCATAGCTACTGTCTTAACTCTTACTCTGGCCTAATGGTTAAGGTCTTGGACTCTTACTCTGGCCTCATAGCTACTGTCTTAACTCTTACTCTGGCCTCATAGCTACTGTCTTAACTCTTACTCTGGCCTAATGGTTAAGGTCTTGGACTCTTACTCTGGCCTAATAGCTACTGTCTTAACTCTTACTCTGGCCTAATAGCTACTGTCTTAACTCTTACTCTGGCCTCATAGCTACTGTCTTAACTCTTACTCTGGCCTAATAGCTACTGTCTTAACTCTTACTCTGGCCTAATGGTTAAGGTCTTGGACTCTTACTCTGGCCTCATAGCTACTGTCTTAACTCTTACTCTGGCCTAATAGCTACTGTCTTAACTCTTACTCTGGCCTCATAGCTACTGTCTTAACTCTTACTCTGGCCTAATGGTTAAGGTCTTGGACTCTTACTCTGGCCTCATAGCTACTGTCTTAACTCTTACTCTGGCATAATAGCTAATGTCTTAACGCTTACTCTGGCCTCATAGCTACTGTCTTAACTCTTACTCTGGCATAATAGCTACTTTCTTAACTCTTACTCTCGCCTAATAGCTACTGTCTTAACTCTTACTCTGGCCTCATAGCTACTGTCTTAACTCTTACTCAGGCCTAATAGCTACTGTCTTAACTCTTACTCTGGCCTAATAGCTACTGTCTTAACTCTTACTCTGGCCTCATAGCTACTGTCTTAACTCTTACTCTGGCCTAATGGTTAAGGTCTTGGACTCTTACTCTGGCCTCATAGCTACTGTCTTAACTCTTACTCTGGCCTCATAGCTACTGTCTTAACTCTTACTCTGGCCTCATAGCTACTGTCTTAACTCTTACTCTGGCCTAATGGTTAAGGTCTTGGACTCTTACTCTGGCCTCATAGCTACTGTCTTAACTCTTACTCGGCCTTATAGCTACTGTCTTACCTCTTACTCTGGCCTCATAGCTACTGTCTTAACTCTTACTCTGGCCTAATAGCTACTGTCTTAACTCTTACTCTGGCCTCATAGCTACTGTCTTAACTCTTACTCTGGCCTAATAGCTGCTGTCTTAACTCTTACTCTGGCCTAATAGCTACTGTCTTAACTCTTACTCTGGCCTCATAGCTACTGTCTTAACTCTTAGTCTGGCCTAATGGTTAAGGTCTTGGACTCTTACTCTGGCCTCATAGCTACTGTCTTAACTCTTACTCTGGCCTAATGGTTAAGGTCTTGGACTCTTACTCTGGCCTAATAGCTACTGTCTTAACTCTTACTCTGGCCTAATAGCTACTGTCTTAACTCTTACTCTTGCCTCATAGCTACTGTCTTAACTCTTACTCTGGCATAATAGCTACTGTCTTAACTCTTACTCTGGCCTAATGGTTAAGGTCTTGGACTCTTACTCTGGCCTCATGGCTACTATCTTAACTCTTACTCTGGCCTCATAGCTACTGTCTTAACTCTTACTCTGGCCTAATGGTTAAGGTCTTGGACTCTTACTCTGGCCTAATAGCTACTGTCTTAACTCTTACTCTGGCCTATTAGCTACTGTCTTAACTCTTACTCTGGCCTAATGGTTAAGGTCTTGGACTCTTACTCTGGCCTCATACCTACTGTCTTAACTCTTACTCTGGCCTAATAGCTACTGTCTTAACTCTTACTCTGGCCTCATAGCTACTGTCTTAACTCTTACTCTGGCCTAATGGTTAAGGTCTTGGACTCTTACTCTGGCCTCAAAGCTACTGTCTTAACTCTTACTCTGGCCTCATAGCTACTGTCTTAACTCTTACTCTGGCCTCATAGCTACTGTCTTAGCTCTTACTCTGGCCTCATAGCTACTGTCTTAACTCTTACTCTGGCCTAATAGCTACTATCTTAACTCTTACTCTGGCCTAGTAGCTACTGTCTTAACTCTTACTCTGGCCTCATAGCTACTGTCTTAACTCTTACTCTGGCCTAATGGTTAAGGTCTTGGACTCTTACTCTGGCCTCATAGCTACTGTCTTAACTCTTACTCTGGCCTAATAGCTACTGTCTTAACTCTTACTCTGGCCTCATAGCTACTGTCTTAACTCTTACTCTGGCATAAAAGCTACTTTCTTAACTCTTACTCTCGCCTAATAGCTACTGTCTTAACTCTTACTCTGGCCTCATAGCTACTGTCTTAACTCTTACTCAGGCCTAATAGCTACTGTCTTAACTCTTACTCTGGCCTCATAGCTACTGTCTTAACTCTTACTCTGGCCTCATAGCTACTGTCTTAACTCTTACTCTGGCCTAATGGTTAAGGTCTTGGACTCTTACTCTGGCCTCATAGCTACTGTCTTAACTCTTACTCTGGCCTCATAGCTACTGTCTTAACTCTTACTCTGGCCTCATAGCTACTGTCTTAACTCTTACTCTGGCCTAATGGTTAAGGTCTTGGACTCTTACTCTGGCCTCATAGCTACTGTCTTAACTCTTACTCTGGCCTCATAGCTACTGTCTTAACTCTTACTCGGCCTTATAGCTACTGTCTTACCTCTTACTCTGGCCTCATAGCTACTGTCTTAACTCTTACTCTGGCCTAATAGCTACTGTCTTAACTCTTACTCTGGCCTCATAGCTACTGTCTTAACTCTTACTCTGGCCTAATAGATGCTGTCTTAACTCTAACTCTGGCCTAATAGCTACTGTCTTAACTCTTACTCTGGCCTCATAGCTACTGTCTTAACTCTTACTCTGGCCTAATGGTTAAGGTCCTGGACTCTTACTCTGGCCTCATAGCTACTGTCTTAACTCTTACTCTGGCCTAATGGTTAAGGTCTTGGACTCTTACTCTGGCCTAATAGCTACTGTCTTAACTCTTACTCTTGCCTCATAGCTACTGTCTGAACTCTTACTCTGGCCTAATAGCTACTGTCTTAACTCTTACTCTGGCCTAATGGTTAAGGTCTTGGACTATTACTCTGGCCTCATAGCTACTATCTTAACTCTTACTCTGGCCTCATAGCTACTGTCTTAACTCTTACTCTGGCCTAATGGTTAAGGTCTTGGACTCTTACTCTGGCCTAATAGCTACGGTCTTAACTCTTACTCTGGCCTAATAGCTACTGTCTTAACTCTTACTCTGGCCTCATAGCTACTGTCTTAACTCTTACTCTGGCCTAATAGCTACTGTCTTAACTCTTACTCTGGCCTAATGGTTAAGGTCTTGGACTCTTACTCTGGCGTCATAGCTACTGTTTTAACTCTTACTCTGGCCTAATAGCTACTGTCTTAACTCTTACTCTGGCCTCTTTTTTTTTTTTTTTATTTTTTTTTTTTATTGAGAATTTGCCTGGTGTACATAGTAATCCAATCAGTCATTACAAATAAACCAATGGCAGAATATATAAACATTCTCCTCCAACCGAGCTGATTAAGAAAGAAAGGAATTACATAATACAAAATCAGAAAGTAATCACAACATTAGTCATCAGTTTGATCTTCTCCAGCTATCAAGAGGAGCCCACATATTTCTACCCATTTCCCTTATTTTTTCCCCCTTTTGATCATATAGACAAGACTCAATATTATGTATCGCCAAAAACCTGGACATCCACATTTGAAAGGTTGGGGGGGAAAGATCTTTCCATCCTGTTGAAATAAGAATACGTAACACAGCAACCGATACAAATACCAATGCTTCAGCAGAGTTAGACAAGTCTGCTTTGCTATCTACACCTACCAACACCTGCGTAGAAGATAGTACAATTCTACATTTTAACAATCCAGCCAAAAAATCAGAGATTTCTCTCAGTATCAAGGATAGCTTATCACAATCAAAAAACATATGTAATAAATCTGCTGGGCCGGTCTGACACCTAGGGCACTTATCATTCTCCACCAATCCCCACGAAAACAATTTGGCTGGAGTAAAGTACAAATTAAACAATGTTTTAAAATGCTGTGCTCTTAAATTAGATGAACGTAGCCATTTTTTATTTAATATAAGCGCTAAATCAAGGTCCACATCCGGGTTGTCTAACTTAATGGATAATGCATGTTCGGTTTTTTCCATATCATCCTGTACACCCTCCATGAGATGATTGTAAATATATTTGATTTTATTTCCCCCTTTCCCTACGTAATCCAATAACGGGCAGCGTGTAGTAACAGTAATTTTCGGTCTGATTGCCTTTAACAACCGAAATACCTGACTATAAAAAAGCCAGTGAGTTGGTGGTATCCCAAATTTGACCTGGATCACATCGAACCCAATAACCGCTCCACTTTCCCACACATCCCCGATGGTCTCGATTCCGTGCTCTTTCCAAAATTGATAGTGCATACCTGTATCCAGATGTGGAAACAATTTAGAATTCCATAGAGACAAATATGTGTTAACTTTAGGAATCTCTAACAACTTTTGAATAGCTTTCCAAATCCCCCATATCCCACTTACAATCTTGAGCCTCACCTTTGAATAATATCTACGGTCGACTTCCATCAATAGTAGCCCTACAGCCTTCTTCCCCAATAAAAGCTCGAATATAGTTGGGGGGTCCTGACTGTCTCCCTGAATCCCTGGTAGATTATCATTTAATTGGAATAAAATTGACATTTGAGCTAACTGGGAAGAGTAATGATACAATCGAAGGTTTGGGAGGGCCATTCCACCTCTATCGTAAGGAAGGGACATGAACATCAAAGATCGTCTTGTTTTCCCATATTGCCATATGAACCTATTGAAAACTGATTCCAACTTCTTCAGTAGTTTTTCCTCTAGCAGGAGGGGGATAGCACGAAACAAATAAAGAACCTTGGGGAACATTGCCATTTTGAGAACATTCACCCTCCCCACCAAAGATAGATGTAGAACGTCCAATCTTTTTAACTCCGCTTCTATTGAGCCAATAAGCGGACCGTAGTTTTCTACATTAATCTTGTCCACTGCTGCATTGATCCTCACCCCTTAATATATTGCAGAATCAACATATCTATTATCTGACTTAATGATGTTATTTGTACCAATAATCTGGGTCTTCCCCTCGTTTAACAAGTACCCAGATCTTTTGCCAAATTCTCTTGCCAGCTCCACTAGTGCCGTCATCGCCTGCTGTGGATGAGTCGTAAGAATCGCCAGATCATCGGCATAAGCCAACAACTTATTACTATACCCATTAACGATCACTGGGCGAATCAATGGACAATTCAAGATTCTATAGATCAGAGGATCTATATATAGCGCAAAGAGTATCGGGGAGCAGGGACAGCCCTGACGAGTGCCTCTCCTGATCATAATTTTCTCAGAACTCTCCCCCATCACCGAGACCCTGGCTACCGGATCTTTATACATGGCTCTGATAGCGTTAACTGCTTTTGTACCGAATCCTCTATCTTCCAGAATGCCCCAAAGATAGTCCCAGGTTACACGGTCAAAGGCCTTCTCTGCGTCGAGGAGGATCATGGCCATCTCGTCCCCCCTGGCAGCATGAGCGTCGAACAGAGCGATTGCTCTCCGTATATGATCTGTAGTGCCCCGCCCAGGCACAAACCCATGCTGCCAGGGGGATACAAGACCGCCAATAACCCCCCCCAACCTTTTGGCCCAAATTTTAGAATACAGTTTAGTGTCTGCATTAATGAGTGATATAGGCCTATACGAGCCTGGGTTTTCTTTAGGTTTGCCTTTTTTATGGAAAATAATTACATTTGTCTCTTTCCATGAATCGGGGATAATGCCTGTACACAGGATACCGTTAAACAAATCCAGCAAGATAGGAACAATCTCAGGTTCAATATTCTTATAAACTTCTAGGGGGATTCCATCGGGGCCTGCAGCCTTCCCAACAGCCAGCTCATGCAAGGCATCCTTAATTTCCCTTTCAGTAATGTCTCTATCCAATTTTTCCCTCAGTGATTCATCAAGAACTCTACCTCCATTATCAAACTCACATCTTTGATGATCTTGCTGATCGATAGAGAGATCCTCACAGTCATACAGTTTTTGATAAAATTTTTTAAAGACCCTGAGGATGTCTTGAGGCTCAGAATAATTTTTACCATCCTCTTGTATGTTTGAGATTACATTCCTCGTTCTATCCTGTCTTATTCGTAGGGCAAGAATCCTACCTGCTTGCTCGCCTGTCTCATAGCGCTTGGCCTTGGAAGCCTGATACTCACCTACCTCCTTCTCTGTAACTAATCTCTGTATATTGGCTTTGATGATAGTCAAACTTTTTGCACTTTCCGAGCCATCTATTCCATTTCCGATATCCCTCACATGAAGCTCCTCTGCTTTGATTAAATCTATCATTAACCTTTCCAGCTCCAGTTTATCTGCTTTCTTTAAATTCACTGAGCAGCTAATTGATTCCCCTCTAAAGGCCGACTTAAAAGTTTCCCACACGACATTCCTTGAGGTACTATATCGATTGGCATCGAAGAACTCCTTGGTCCATTTTAAAATATGATCTATAAATCTATGATCAGATAGTAGTCTTCTTTTGAAGGTCCAATTGGTACGAGTTCGCCCTGCCATAACTATACAACAAGAAAGAATTAGAGGATTGTGATCGGATATTGTTCTGGGGAGCTTCTTGATACCAGCCTTGCACAAAGCTGACGACGAAATAAAAAAATAATCAAGTCTGGTATACTTTTGAAACGGGTATGAAAAGTAAGTGTAGCCTGGGTTCTGTAATTCCCTAGTTCCCCAAACATCCTCCAGCCCATGAGATCTTATAAGGGAGGAAAGAGCCCTAAAAACCCTTGGCTTCCGCCCAGAATAGTTCTGTAAATTGTGTCCATCAATAGAAATATTTAGGTCGCCACATACTATCAATGGGGTTGGCCAGTCCGCTAATTCTTCCTCCAACAAATCAAATATATCCGGGTCATCACAGTTTGAACCATATATTGAGCAAATTGTATAGCCAAAATTCATTTCTGCTATCACCCACCTACCCATTCTGTCACTTTTTGCCCTCTTTGCCCCTCCCAAAGACGTTCTACCCAGGATTGCAACCCCCCTTACACTGGACGTTTGTGTGGTACAGGCTATAATATCAAACCCTTTCATACAGAGTAAATTACGGCTGGCCCAAGGTAGATGAGTCTCTTGTATACAGATTATATCTAACCTGTTAAACGTAATAAAATGAAACAAATTTTGACGCTTCTTCAGATTATTCAGTCCATTAACATTGATAGTACATATATTAACTTTAGCCATTCTCATAATTTTAAAACCTCCTTAGCCACAAAGCCCCCGAATGAATTCAACACAGATTTATGCACAGTCCCACAGAGAAAAAGGCAAGACACCCAGCACACATAGCCTTCACTACAACTACATCGACATCTTTCTGTTTGAAATACCTCCCTACCACACCAGACAAACTCTCTTTTAATTTTTTCCCCCTGCTCCCCCCAACCCCCTCCCCCTCCCCCCAACCCTTCCCCACCTCCAACCTCCCCCCACACCCCCCTACACCCCTGCACCTTACCCATAGTTGAGGCGCTCAGTAGAGTCTGAGCATGTGATGCGAGCATGGTCGCAGGAGAGAGACATAGAGCCAAAATACACTCAGGAACCAAACATTCCTCTAAAGCCGTTGAGGCCATTACTATATGAAGGAGAGAGAGAAAGAAAAGAAACAAACCAAACCCTATGCTTATCAGCCACCTAATGAAATACAATGCTTGAAATAATTAATTCCCTTAATTCAGTACTCCCAATTGGCCCCGTTAGCCTAATGCATCAAGAAACTCCTTCGCCTTAATCTCAGAGGAGAAATAATTAATCTTCCCTTCCTTAATAACTTTCAACTGGGCTGGATTAATCAGATAGGCTTGAAATGTTTTGTCCTGAAAAGGTTTGATGAGCTGCCGCAGTCTCCATCGCCTTTCAACCGTGACATGGCAATAGTCCGGGCGAACAAAGAAAGTCACCCCTTCACTAGATCTTCTCATATCCGGCCTCGCCATCTCGGCAATCAATTGCCTTAAAACAAAGTTTCCAAAAAAAATCAGAATAGCTCTCGGCTTGTCGCCCTCTTTCGTATTTCTACGCACTCTGAACGGGGTTCGATGAACCCTCTGAATTTCCGAGGACCAGTTCCAACTAGATAGCTCGGGAAAGGCTTGACCAAACAGTTTAATGACGTAAGCTCTAATATCTAGGCCTTCGGACCCCTCAGGGATCCCCAAGACCCTAAGATTGCTCCGCCTCAATCTGTTCTCCATATCCTCGAGCTTCCACTGTATATCTGAAAGCTGCGAATTATGAGCATCCACCTTGGCCACTGCCTCAGTGGCCTGAGCTTCTGTGGCTACAATCCTTTCTTCCAAATTGGAGACCCTATCGCCCAAAGTTGAACATGCCTTAGATAGTTTCCTCACAGCTCCCTGCATTTTTCTCATAGCTGCTTGTGATTTCTTACTATCCTGGCGAGTCTCCTCACGGTGAGCAACGATTTCTTGATGAATTAATTCCAATAATGATGCCTGAGATGCCTGAGATGCCTCTAGGGTGAGACTCCCCTGTACTGGCCTGTCCGACGAGTCTTCCCATCTAAGCTCCTGATTAACCTGACTCTTGAAGATTTTTGGACCAACAATGGGCCGTACTGTGGTAGTGGGTGGCTCAGGTTCTTGATCACTTCCAGTACCCCGGGTACTACCATCTAATACGAAGCTTTGATCTCCTTCTTCCTCCTCGTCTGACCATTCCGCATCTTCAGATAATGAAAAGAAGCATTCACTTGGTACTTTTTCTTTTTCAGCTGGCCCCTGCCCCTGCCCCTGCCCCTGTCCCAGCCTCTCCACTTCTAGGGCGGCCCCCCTAGGAGCAGACTCGAGGGTTTCGCAGACTGCATAGTTATCCTGCCCCCTGCCCTGCTGTTCGTTGCCAAGTTCAGAGGGGCCAATACTGCCGGTGGATTGAATGCCAGCGTTTATAACATCATCCGCTTTTATAGGGGCCAATGCTTCGTGCACAGCCGAGGTATTATTAGTATTGGATAAATCCTCGGATACACAGCTCAAGACACCACCCACCGGTTCACCTTCAGCTCCTTCGACTAGAGATACATCCAAAGTATGTGTCTTTTCCGCTCCTGCTCCGCCTACACTAAGCGCTGGCTCCTGTATTTTCCCTGGGGACATCAAATGTTGACTGCCATCCACCCTCTTCTCCTTACTTAATTTAATAAACATATCCGTTAGCATGGTGGAGGAAGCCTGACGAGTCTTCCCAATTATCCGCTGTTTCCGAGCCAGGGGAGAATGCGTTCTAGTGGAGTTAGCCTGCCCCTCCTGCCCTGATCCACTTGCCGGCCCTCCCTTTGCTTTCTGTGTCACCGGGCTTGCCCTTACAGTTTTGGGAGGCATCGTGGCCGGTCTCGTCCTACGAACCCTCCTCCTGGTCATAGAGATGTCACTCCTGGGACACGGACAGTGCGGCTCCCAGTCCCGAATCCTGCTCGACTCCTTACCTCCAGCGACCAAGCTCGCGCGGAGTTCCGCTCCGCTACACAGTCTCCTCCCCCAAACAGCAACGAAGCGCCAGCGGCGAGATGCGCGAACCGCGGCAGCAGCCAACATCCACAGGAGCGGGGCTCTGGAGCCGGTAGGTTCTAGGAGCATTATTCCATCGTTCAAGTTGTTCAGGCTGTGATTAAATCCCACGCTGTGCTATGATATACATCAAACTTTCCTCCAAGCTCTGTCGGCTTTCAGCTAGCAGCGTGCGGCTCAGTGCTCTCTCCCCCGCACAATCGGCATCTCTCTCCTGTGATCAGCTGCTTACAGCCACTTCACGCGGCCGCCATCTTGCCTCGCAATTGAATGACACTCTTACTCTGGCCTCATAGCTACTGTCTTAACTCTTACTCTGGCCTAATGGTTAAGGTCTTGGACTCTTACTCTGGCCTCATAGCTACTGTCTTAACTCTTACTCTGGCCTCATAGCTACTGTCTTAACTCTTACTCTGGCCTCATAGCTACTGTCTTAACTCTTACTCTGGCCTAATAGCTACTATCTTAACTCTTACTCTGGCCTAGTAGCTACTGTCTTAACTCTTACTCTGGCCTAATAGCTACTGTCTTAACTCTTACTCTGGCCTCATAGCTACTGTCTTAACTCTTACTCTGGCCTCGTAGCTACTGTCTTAACTCTTACTCTGGCCTCATAGCTACTGTCTTAACTCTTACTCTGGCCTCATAGCTACTGTCTTAACTCTTACTCTGGCCTCATAGCTACTGTCTTAACTCTTACTCTGGCCTAATGGTTAAGGTCTTGGACTCTTACTCTGGCCTCATAGCTACTGTCTTAACTCTTACTCTGGCCTCATAGCTACTGTCTTAACTCTTACTCTGGCCTAATGGTTAAGGTCTTGGACTCTTACTCTGGCCTCATAGCTACTATCTTAAATCTTACTCTGGCCTCATAGCTACTGTCTTAACTCTTACTCTGGCCTAATGGTTAAGGTCTTGGACTCTTACTCTGGCCTAATAGCTACTGTCTTAACTCTTACTCTGGCCTATTAGCTACTGTCTTAACTCTTACTCTGGCCTAATGGTTAAGGTCTTGGACTCTTACTCTGGCCTCATAGCTACTGTCTTAACTCTTACTCTGGCCTAATAGCTACTGTCTTAACTCTTACTCTGGCCTCATAGCTACTGTCTTAACTCTTACTCTGGCCTAATGGTTAAGGTCTTGGACTCTTACTCTGGCCTCAAAGCTACTGTCTTAACTCTTACTCTGGCCTCATAGCTACTGTCTTAACTCTTACTCTGGCCTCATAGCTACTGTCTTAGCTCTTACTCTGGCCTCATAGCTACTGTCTTAACTCTTACTCTGGCCTAATAGCTACTATCTTAACTCTTACTCTGGCCTAGTAGCTACTGTCTTAACTCTTACTCTGGCCTCATAGCTACTGTCTTATCTCTTACTCTGGCCTAATGGTTAAGGTCTTGGACTCTTACTCTGGCCTCATAGCTACTGTCTTAACTCTTACTCTGGCCTAATAGCTACTGTCTTAACTCTTACTCTGGCCTCATAGCTACTGTCTTAACTCTTACTCTGGCATAAAAGCTACTTTCTTAACTCTTACTCTCGCCTAATAGCTACTGTCTTAACTCTTACTCTGGCCTCATAGCTACTGTCTTAACTCTTACTCTGGCCTCATAGCTACTGTCTTAACTCTTACTCTGGCCTCATAGCTACTGTCTTAACTCTTACTCTGGCCTAATGGTTAAGGTCTTGGACTCTTACTCTGGCCTCATAGCTACTGTCTTAACTCTTACTCGGCCTTATAGCTACTGTCTTACCTCTTACTCTGGCCTCATAGCTACTGTCTTAACTCTTACTCTGGCCTAATAGCTACTGTCTTAACTCTTACTCTGGCCTCATAGCTACTGTCTTAACTCTTACTCTGGCCTAATAGCTGCTGTCTTAACTCTTACTCTGGCCTAATAGCTACTGTCTTAACTCTTACTCTGGCCTCATAGCTACTGTCTTAACTCTTACTCTGGCCTAATGGTTAAGGTCTTGGACTCTTACTCTGGCCTCATAGCTACTGTCTTAACTCTTACTCTGGCCTAATGGTTAAGGTCTTGGACTCTTACTCTGGCCTAATAGCTACTGTCTTAACTCTTACTCTGGCCTAATAGCTACTGTCTTAACTCTTACTCTTGCCTCATAGCTACTGTCTTAACTCTTACTCTGGCATAATAGCTACTGTCTTAACTCTTACTCTTGCCTCATAGCTACTGTCTTAACTCTTACTCTGGCATAATAGCTACTGTCTTAACTCTTACTCTGGCCTAATGGTTAAGGTCTTGGACTCTTACTCTGGCCTCATGGCTACTATCTTAACTCTTACTCTGGCCTCATAGCTACTGTCTTAACTCTTACTCTGGCCTAATGGTTAAGGTCTTGGACTCTTACTCTGGCCTAATAGCTACTGTCTTAACTCTTACTCTGGCCTATTAGCTACTGTCTTAACTCTTACTCTGGCCTAATGGTTAAGGTCTTGGACTCTTACTCTGGCCTCATACCTACTGTCTTAACTCTTACTCTGGCCTAATAGCTACTGTCTTAACTCTTACTCTGGCCTCATAGCTACTGTCTTAACTCTTACTCTGGCCTAATGGTTAAGGTCTTGGACTCTTACTCTGGCCTCAAAGCTACTGTCTTAACTCTTACTCTGGCCTCATAGCTACTGTCTTAACTCTTACTCTGGCCTCATAGCTACTGTCTTAGCTCTTACTCTGGCCTCATAGCTACTGTCTTAACTCTTACTCTGGCCTAATAGCTACTATCTTAACTCTTACTCTGGCCTAGTAGCTACTGTCTTAACTCTTACTCTGGCCTCATAGCTACTGTCTTAACTCTTACTCTGGCCTAATGGTTAAGGTCTTGGACTCTTACTCTGGCCTCATAGCTACTGTCTTAACTCTTACTCTGGCCTAATAGCTACTGTCTTAACTCTTACTCTGGCCTCATAGCTACTGTCTTAACTCTTACTCTGGCATAAAAGCTACTTTCTTAACTCTTACTCTCGCCTAATAGCTACTGTCTTAACTCTTACTCTGGCCTCATAGCTACTGTCTTAACTCTTACTCAGGCCTAATAGCTACTGTCTTAACTCTTACTCTGGCCTCATAGCTACTGTCTTAACTCTTACTCTGGCCTCATAGCTACTGTCTTAACTCTTACTCTGGCCTAATGGTTAAGGTCTTGGACTCTTACTCTGGCCTCATAGCTACTGTCTTAACTCTTACTCTGGCCTCATAGCTACTGTCTTAACTCTTACTCTGGCCTCATAGCTACTGTCTTAACTCTTACTCTGGCCTAATGGTTAAGGTCTTGGACTCTTACTCTGGCCTCATAACTACTGTCTTAACTCTTACTCTGGCCTCATAGCTACTGTCTTAACTCTTACTCGGCCTTATAGCTACTGTCTTACCTCTTACTCTGGCCTCATAGCTACTGTCTTAACTCTTACTCTGGCCTAATAGCTACTGTCTTAACTCTTACTCTGGCCTCATAGCTACTGTCTTAACTCTTACTCTGGCCTAATAGATGCTGTCTTAACTCTAACTCTGGCCTAATAGCTACTGTCTTAACTCTTACTCTGGCCTCATAGCTACTGTCTTAACTCTTACTCTGGCCTAATGGTTAAGGTCCTGGACTCTTACTCTGGCCTCATAGCTACTGTCTTAACTCTTACTCTGGCCTAATGGTTAAGGTCTTGGACTCTTACTCTGGCCTAATAGCTACTGTCTTAACTCTTACTCTGGCCTAATAGCTACTGTCTTAACTCTTACTCTTGCCTCATAGCTACTGTCTGAACTCTTACTCTGGCCTAATAGCTACTGTCTTAACTCTTACTCTGGCCTAATGGTTAAGGTCTTGGACTATTACTCTGGCCTCATAGCTACTATCTTAACTCTTACTCTGGCCTCATAGCTACTGTCTTAACTCTTACTCTGGCCTAATGGTTAAGGTCTTGGACTCTTACTCTGGCCTAATAGCTACGGTCTTAACTCTTACTCTGGCCTAATAGCTACTGTCTTAACTCTTACTCTGGCCTCATAGCTACTGTCTTAACTCTTACTCTGGCCTAATAGCTACTGTCTTAACTCTTACTCTGGCCTAATGGTTAAGGTCTTGGACTCTTACTCTGGCGTCATAGCTACTGTTTTAACTCTTACTCTGGCCTAATAGCTACTGTCTTAACTCTTACTCTGGCCTCATAGCTACTGTCTTAACTCTTACTCTGGCCTAATGGTTAAGGTCTTGGACTCTTACTCTGGCCTCATAGCTACTGTCTTAACTCTTACTCTGGCCTCATAGCTACTGTCTTAACTCTTACTCTGGCCTCATAGCTACTGTCTTAACTCTTACTCTGGCCTAATAGCTACTATCTTAACTCTTACTCTGGCCTAGTAGCTACTGTCTTAACTCTTACTCTGGCCTAATAGCTACTGTCTTAACTCTTACTCTGGCCTCATAGCTACTGTCTTAACTCTTACTCTGGCCTCGTAGCTACTGTCTTAACTCTTACTCTGGCCTCATAGCTACTGTCTTAACTCTTACTCTGGCCTCATAGCTACTGTCTTAACTCTTACTCTGGCCTAATGGTTAAGGTCTTGGACTCTTACTCTGGCCTCATAGCTACTGTCTTAACTCTTACTCTGGCCTCATAGCTACTGTCTTAACTCTTACTCTGGCCTAATGGTTAAGGTCTTGGACTCTTACTCTGGCCTCATAGCTACTATCTTAAATCTTACTCTGGCCTCATAGCTACTGTCTTAACTCTTACTCTGGCCTAATGGTTAAGGTCTTGGACTCTTACTCTGGCCTAATAGCTACTGTCTTAACTCTTACTCTGGCCTATTAGCTACTGTCTTAACTCTTACTCTGGCCTAATGGTTAAGGTCTTGGACTCTTACTCTGGCCTCATAGCTACTGTCTTAACTCTTACTCTGGCCTAATAGCTACTGTCTTAACTCTTACTCTGGCCTAATAGCTACTGTCTTAACTCTTACTCTGGCCTCATAGCTACTGTCTTAACTCTTACTCTGGCCTAATGGTTAAGGTCTTGGACTCTTACTCTGGCCTCAAAGCTACTGTCTTAACTCTTACTCTGGCCTCATAGCTACTGTCTTAACTCTTACTCTGGCCTCATAGCTACTGTCTTAGCTCTTACTCTGGCCTCATAGCTACTGTCTTAACTCTTACTCTGGCCTAATAGCTACTATCTTAACTCTTACTCTGGCCTAGTAGCTACTGTCTTAACTCTTACTCTGGCCTCATAGCTACTGTCTTAACTCTTACTCTGGCCTAATGGTTAAGGTCTTGGACTCTTACTCTGGCCTCATAGCTACTGTCTTAACTCTTACTCTGGCCTAATAGCTACTGTCTTAACTCTTACTCTGGCCTCATAGCTACTGTCTTAACTCTTACTCTGGCATAAAAGCTACTTTCTTAACTCTTACTCTCGCCTAATAGCTACTGTCTTAACTCTTACTCTGGCCTCATAGCTACTGTCTTAACTCTTACTCTGGCCTCATAGCTACTGTCTTAAGTCTTACTCTGGCCTCATAGCTACTGTCTTAACTCTTACTCTGGCCTAATGGTTAAGGTCTTGGACTCTTACTCTGGCCTCATAGCTACTGTCTTAACTCTTACTCGGCCTTATAGCTACTGTCTTACCTCTTACTCTGGCCTCATAGCTACTGTCTTAACTCTTACTCTGGCCTAATAGCTACTGTCTTAACTCTTACTCTGGCCTCATAGCTACTGTCTTAACTCTTACTCTGGCCTAATAGCTGCTGTCTTAACTCTTACTCTGGCCTAATAGCTACTGTCTTAACTCTTACTCTGGCCTCATAGCTACTGTCTTAACTCTTACTCTGGCCTAATGGTTAAGGTCTTGGACTCTTACTCTGGCCTCATAGCTACTGTCTTAACTCTTACTCTGGCCTAATGGTTAAGGTCTTGGACTCTTACTCTGGCCTAATAGCTACTGTCTTAACTCTTACTCTGGCCTAATAGCTACTGTCTTAACTCTTACTCTTGCCTCATAGCTACTGTCTTAACTCTTACTCTGGCATAATAGCTACTGTCTTAACTCTTACTCCGGCCTAATGGTTAAGGTCTTGGACTCTTACTCTGGCCTCATAGCTACTATCTTAACTCTTACTCTGGCCTCATAGCTACTGTCTTAACTCTTACTCTGGCCTAATGGTTAAGGTCTTGGACTCTTACTCTGGCCTAATAGCTACTGTCTTAACTCTTACTCTGGCCTATTAGCTACTGTCTTAACTCTTACTCTGGCCTAATGGTTAAGGTCTTGGACTCTTACTCTGGCCTCATACCTACTGTCTTAACTCTTACTCTGGCCTAATAGCTACTGTCTTAACTCTTACTCTGGCCTCATAGCTACTGTCTTAACTCTTACTCTGGCCTAATGGTTAAGGTCTTGGACTCTTACTCTGGCCTCAAAGCTACTGTCTTAACTCTTACTCTGGCCTCATAGCTACTGTCTTAACTCTTACTCTGGCCTCATAGCTACTGTCTTAGCTCTTACTCTGGCCTCATAGCTACTGTCTTAACTCTTACTCTGGCCTAATAGCTACTATCTTAACTCTTACTCTGGCCTAGTAGCTACTGTCTTAACTCTTACTCTGGCCTCATAGCTACTGTCTTAACTCTTACTCTGGCCTAATGGTTAAGGTCTTGGACTCTTACTCTGGCCTCATAGCTACTGTCTTAACTCTTACTCTGGCCTAATAGCTACTGTCTTAACTCTTACTCTGGCCTCATAGCTACTGTCTTAACTCTTACTCTGGCATAAAAGCTACTTTCTTAACTCTTACTCTCGCCTAATAGCTACTGTCTTAACTCTTACTCTGGCCTCATAGCTACTGTCTTAACTCTTACTCAGGCCTAATAGCTACTGTCTTAACTCTTACTCTGGCCTCATAGCTACTGTCTTAACTCTTACTCTGGCCTCATAGCTACTGTCTTAACTCTTACTCTGGCCTAATGGTTAAGGTCTTGGACTCTTACTCTGGCCTCATAGCTACTGTCTTAACTCTTACTCTGGCCTCATAGCTACTGTCTTAACTCTTACTCTGGCCTCATAGCTACTGTCTTAACTATTACTCTGGCCTAATGGTTAAGGTCTTGGACTCTTACTCTGGCCTCATAGCTACTGTCTTAACTCTTACTCTGGCCTCATAGCTACTGTCTTAACTCTTACTCGGCCTTATAGCTACTGTCTTACCTCTTACTCTGGCCTCATAGCTACTGTCTTAACTCTTACTCTGGCCTAATAGCTACTGTCTTAACTCTTACTCTGGCCTCATAGCTACTGTCTTGACTCTTACTCTGGCCTAATAGATGCTGTCTTAACTCTAACTCTGGCCTAATAGCTACTGTCTTAACTCTTACTCTGGCCTCATAGCTACTGTCTTAACTCTTACTCTGGCCTAATGGTTAAGGTCCTGGACTCTTACTCTGGCCTCATAGCTACTGTCTTAACTCTTACTCTGGCCTAATGGTTAAGGTCTTGGACTCTTACTCTGGCCTAATAGCTACATTCTTAACTCTTACTCTGGCCTAATAGCTACTGTCTTAACTCTTACTCTTGCCTCATAGCTACTGTCTGAACTCTTACTCTGGCCTAATAGCTACTGTCTTAACTCTTACTCTGGCCTAATGGTTAAGGTCTTGGACTATTACTCTGGCCTCATAGCTACTATCTTACCTCTTACTCTGGCCTCATAGCTACTGTCTTAACTCTTACTCTGGCCTAATGGTTAAGGTCTTGGACTCTTACTCTGGCCTAATAGCTACGGTCTTAACTCTTACTCTGGCCTAATAGCTACTGTCTTAACTCTTACTCTGGCCTCATAGCTACTGTCTTAACTCTTACTCTGGCCTAATGGTTAAGGTCTTGGACTCTTACTCTGGCGTCATAGCTACTGTTTTAACTCTTACTCTGGCCTAATAGCTACTGTCTTAACTCTTACTCTGGCCTCATAGCTACTGTCTTAACTCTTACTCTGGCCTAATGGTTAAGGTCTTGGACTCTTACTCTGGCCTCATAGCTACTGTCTTAACTCTTACTCTGGCCTCATAGCTACTGTCTTAACTCTTACTCTGGCCTAATAGCTACTATCTTAACTCTTACTCTGGCCTAGTAGCTACTGTCTTAACTCTTACTCTGGCCTAATAGCTACTGTCTTAACTCTTACTCTGGCCTCATAGCTACTGTCTTAACTCTTACTCTGGCCTCGTAGCTACTGTCTTAACTCTTACTCTGGCCTCATAGCTACTGTCTTAACTCTTACTCTGGCCTCATAGCTACTGTCTTAACTCTTACTCTGGCCTAATGGTTAAGGTCTTGGACTCTTACTCTGGCCTCATAGCTACTGTCTTAACTCTTACTCTGGCCTCATAGCTACTGTCTTAACTCTTACTCTGGCCTAATGGTTAAGGTCTTGGACTCTTACTCTGGCCTCATAGCTACTATCTTAAATCTTACTCTGGCCTCATAGCTACTGTCTTAACTCTTACTCTGGCCTAATGGTTAAGGTCTTGGACTCTTACTCTGGCCTAATAGCTACTGTCTTAACTCTTACTCTGGCCTATTAGCTACTGTCTTAACTCTTACTCTGGCCTAATGGTTAAGGTCTTGGACTCTTACTCTGGCCTCATAGCTACTGTCTTAACTCTTACTCTGGCCTAATAGCTACTGTCTTAACTCTTACTCTGGCCTAATAGCTACTGTCTTAACTCTTACTCTGGCCTCATAGCTACTGTCTTAACTCTTACTCTGGCCTAATGGTTAAGGTCTTGGACTCTTACTCTGGCCTCAAAGCTACTGTCTTAACTCTTACTCTGGCCTCATAGCTACTGTCTTAACTCTTACTCTGGCCTCATAGCTACTGTCTTAGCTCTTACTCTGGCCTCATAGCTACTGTCTTAACTCTTACTCTGGCCTAATAGCTACTATCTTAACTCTTACTCTGGCCTAGTAGCTACTGTCTTAACTCTTACTCTGGCCTCATAGCTACTGTCTTAACTCTTACTCTGGCCTAATGGTTAAGGTCTTGGACTCTTACTCTGGCCTCATAGCTACTGTCTTAACTCTTACTCTGGCCTAATAGCTACTGTCTTAACTCTTACTCTGGCCTCATAGCTACTGTCTTAACTCTTACTCTGGCATAATGGTTAAGGTCTTGGACTCTTACTCTGGCCTCAAAGCTACTGTCTTAACTCTTACTCTGGCCTAATGGTTAAGGTCTTGGACTCTTACTCTGGCCTCAAAGCTACTGTCTTAACTCTTACTCTGGCCTCATAGCTACTGTCTTAACTCTTACTCTGGCCTCATAGCTACTGTCTTAACTCTTACTCTGGCATAATGGTTAAGGTCTTGGACTCTTACTCTGGCCTCAAAGCTACTGTCTTAACTCTTACTCTGGCCTAATGGTTAAGGTCTTGGACTCTTACTCTGGCCTCAAAGCTACTGTCTTAACTCTTACTCTGGCCTCATAGCTACTGTCTTAACTCTTACTCTGGCCTCATAGCTACTGTCTTAGCTCTTACTCTGGCCTCATAGCTACTGTCTTAACTCTTACTCTGGCCTAATAGCTACTATCTTAACTCTTACTCTGGCCTAGTAGCTACTGTCTTAACTCTTACTCTGGCCTCATAGCTACTGTCTTAACTCTTACTCTGGCCTAATGGTTAAGGTCTTGGACTCTTACTCTGGCCTCATAGCTACTGTCTTAACTCTTACTCTGGCCTAATAGCTACTGTCTTAACTCTTACTCTGGCCTCATAGCTACTGTCTTAACTCTTACTCAGGCCTAATAGCTACTGTCTTAACTCTTACTCTGGCCTAATAGCTACTGTCTTAACTCTTACTCTGGCCTCATAGCTACTGTCTTAACTCTTACTCTGGCCTAATGGTTAAGGTCTTGGACTCTTACTCTGGCCTCATAGCTACTGTCTTAACTCTTACTCTGGCCTCATATCTACTGTCTTAACTCTTACTCTGGCCTCATAGCTACTGTCTTAACTCTTACTCTGGCCTAATGGTTAAGGTGTTGGACTCTTACTCTGGCCTCATAGCTACTGTCTTAACTCTTACTCTGGCCTCATAGCTACTGTCTTAACTCTTACTCGGCCTTATAGCTACTGTCTTACCTCTTACTCTGGCCTCATAGCTACTGTCTTAACTCTTACTCTGGCCTAATAGCTACTGTCTTAACTCTTACTCTGGCCTCATAGCTACTGTCTTAACTCTTACTCTGGCCTAATAGATGCTGTCTTAACTCTAACTCTGGCCTAATAGCTACTGTCTTAACTCTTACTCTGGCCTCATAGCTACTGTCTTAACTCTTACTCGGGCCTAATGGTTAAGGTCCTGGACTCTTACTCTGGCCTCATAGCTACTGTCTTAACTCTTACTCTGGCCTAATGGTTAAGGTCTTGGACTCTTACTCTGGCCTAATAGCTACTGTCTTAACTCTTACTCTGGCCTAATAGCTACTGTCTTAACTCTTACTCTTGCCTTATAGCTACTGTCTGAACTCTTACTCTGGCCTAATAGCTACTGTCTTAACTCTTACTCTGGCCTAATGGTTAAGGTCTTGGACTATTACTCTGGCCTCATAGCTACTATCTTAACTCTTACTCTGGCCTCATAGCTACTGTCTTAACTCTTACTCTGGCCTAATGGTTAAGGTCTTGGACTCTTACTCTGGCCTAATAGCTACGGTCTTAACTCTTACTCTGGCCTAATAGCTACTGTCTTAACTCTTACTCTGGCCTAATAGCTACTGTCTTAACTCTTACTCTGGCCTAATGGTTAAGGTCTTGGACTCTTACTCTGGCGTCATAGCTACTGTTTTAACTCTTACTCTGGCCTAATAGCTACTGTCTTAACTCTTACTCTGGCCTCATAGCTACTGTCTTAACTCTTACTCTGGCCTAATGGTTAAGGTCTTGGACTCTTACTCTGGCCTCATAGCTACTGTCTTAACTCTTACTCTGGCCTCATAGCTACTGTCTTAACTCTTACTCTGGCCTCATAGCTACTGTCTTAACTCTTACTCTGGCCTAATAGCTACTATCTTAACTCTTACTCTGGCCTAGTAGCTACTGTCTTAACTCTTACTCTGGCCTAATAGCTACTGTCTTAACTCTTACTCTGGCCTCATAGCTACTGTCTTAACTCTTACTCTGGCCTCGTAGCTACTGTCTTAACTCTTACTCTGGCCTCATAGCTACTGTCTTAACTCTTACTCTGGCCTCATAGCTACTGTCTTAACTCTTACTCTGGCCTAATGGTTAAGGTCTTGGACTCTTACTCTGGCCTCATAGCTACTGTCTTAACTCTTACTCTGGCCTCATAGCTACTGTCTTAACTCTTACTCTGGCCTAATGGTTAAGGTCTTGGACTCTTACTCTGGCCTCATAGCTACTGTCTTAACTCTTACTCTGGCCTATTAGCTACTGTCTTAACTCTTACTCTGGCCTAATGGTTAAGGTCTTGGACTCTTACTCTGGCCTAATAGCTACGGTCTTAACTCTTACTCTGGCCTAATAGCTACTGTCTTAACTCTTACTCTGGCCTAATAGCTACTGTCTTAACTCTTACTCTGGCCTAATGGTTAAGGTCTTGGACTCTTACTCTGGCGTCATAGCTACTGTTTTAACTCTTACTCTGGCCTAATAGCTACTGTCTTAACTCTTACTCTGGCCTAATAGCTACTGTCTTAACTCTTACTCTGGCCTCATTGCTACTGTCTTAACTCTTACTCTGGCCTCATAGCTACTGTCTTAACTCTTACTCTGGCCTAATGGTTAAGGTCTTGGACTCTTACTCTGGCCTCATAGCTACTGTCTTAACTCTTACTCTGGCCTCATAGCTACTGTCTTAACTCTTACTCTGGCCTAATGGTTAAGGTCTTGGACTCTTACTCTGGCCTCATAGCTACTGTCTTAACTCTTACTCTGGCCTAATGGTTAAGGTCTTGGACTCTTACTATGGTCTCATAGCTACTGTCTTAACTCTTACTCTGGCCTAATAGCTACTGTCTTAACTCTTACTCTGGCCTCATAGCTACTGTCTTAACTCTTACTCTGGCCTAATAGATGCTGTCTTAACTCCAACTCTGGCCTAATAGCTACTGTCTTAACTCTTACTCTGGCCTCATAGCTACTGTCTTAACTCTTACTCTGGCCTAATGGTTAAGGTCCTGGACTCTTACTCTGGCCTCATTGCTACTGTCTTAACTCTTACTCTGGCCTAATGGTTAAGGTCTTGGACTCTTACTCTGGCCTCATAGCTACTATCTTAACTCTTACTCTGGCCTAATAGCTACTGTCTTAACTCTTACTCTTGCCTCATAGCTACTGTCTGAACTCTTACTCTGGCCTAATAGCTACTGTCTTAACTCTTACTCTGGCCTAATGGTTAAGGTCTTGGACTCTTACTCTGGCCTCATAGCTACTATCTTAACTCTTACTCTGGCCTCATAGCTACTGTCTTAACTCTTACTCTGGCCTCTAACTCTTACTCTGGCCTCATAGCTACTGTCGTAACTCTTATTCTGGGGCCTCATAGCTACTGTCTTAACTCTTACTCTGGCCTAATGGTTAAGGTCTTGGACTCTTACTCTGGCCTCATAGCTACTGTCTTAACTCTTACTCTGGCCTCATAGCTACTGTCTTAACTCGTACTCTGGCCTAATGGTTAAGGTCTTGGACTCTTAATCTGGCCTCATAGCTACTGTCTTAACTCTTACTCTGGCCTACTGGTTAAGGTCTTGGACTCTTACTCTGGCCTAATAGCTACTGTCTTAACTCTTACTCTGGCCTCATAGCTACAGTCTTAACTCTTACTCTGGCCTCATAGCTACTGTCTTAACTCTTACTCTGGCCTATTAGCTACTGTCTTAACTCTTACTCTGGCCTCATAGCTACTGTCTTAACTCTTACTCTGGCCTAATAGCTACTGTCTTAACTCTTACTCTGGCCTCTTAGATACTGTCTTAACTCTTACTCTCGCCTAATGGTTAAGGTCTTGGACTCTTACTCTGGCCTCATAGCTACTGTCTTAACTCTTACTCTGGCCTCATAGCTACTGTCTTAACTCTTACTCTGGCCTAATAGCTACTGTCTTAACTCTTACTCTGGCCTCATTGCTACTGTCTTAACTCTTACTCTGGCCTCATAGCTACTGTCTTAACTCTTACTCTGGCCTAATGGTTAAGGTCTTGGACTCTTACTCTGGCCTCATAGCTACTGTCTTAACTCTTACTCTGGCCTCATAGCTACTGTCTTAACTCTTACTCTGGCCTAATGGTTAAGGTCTTGGACTCTTACTCTGGCCTCATAGCTACTGTCTTAACTCTTACTCTGGCCTAATGGTTAAAGTCTTGGACTCTTACTCTGGTCTCATAGCTACTGTCTTAACTCTTACTCTGGCCTAATAGCTACTGTCTTAACTCTTACTCTGGCCTCATAGCTACTGTCTTAACTCTTACTCTGGCCTAATAGCTACTGTTGTAATTCTTACTCTGGCCTAATGGTTAAGGTCTTGGACTCTTACTCTGGCCTCATAGCTACTGTCTTAACTCTTACTCTGGCCTAATGGTTAAGGTCTTGGACTCTTACTCTGGCCTCATAGCTACTGTCTTAACTCTTACACTGGCCTAATGGTTAAGGTCTTGGACTCTTACTCTGGCCTAATAGCTACTGTCTTAACTCTTACTCTGGCCTAATGGTTAAGGTCTTGGACTCTTACTCTGGCCTCATAGCTACTGTCTTAACTCTTACTCTGGCCTCGTAGCTACTGTCTTAACTCTTACTCTGGCCTAATGGTTAAGGTCTTGGACTCTTACTCTGGCCTCATAGCTACTGTCTGTCTTAACTCTTACTCTGGCCTAATGGTTAAGGTCTTGGACTCTTACTCTGGCCTAATAGCTACTGTCTTAACTCTTACTCTGGCCTAATGGTTAAGGTCTTGGACTCTTACTCTGGCCTCATAGCTACTGTCTTAACTCTTACTCTGGCCTAATAGCTACTGTCTTAACTCTTACTCTGGCCTCATATCTACTGTCTTAACTCTTACTCTGGCCTAATGGTTAAGGTCTTGGACTCTTACTCTGGCCTCATAGCTACTGTCTTAACTCTTACTCTGGCCTAATAGCTACTGTCTTAACTCTTACTCTGGCCTCATAGCTACTGTCTTAACTCTTACTCTGGCATAATAGCTACTTTCTTAACTCTTACTCTGGCCTAATAGCTACTGTCTTAACTCTTACTCTGGCCTCATAGCTACTGTCTTAACTCTTACTCAGGCCTAATAGCTACTGTCTTAACTCTTACTCTGGCCTCATAGCTACTGTCTTAACTCTTACTCTGGCCTAATGGTTAAGGACTTGGACTCTTACTCTGGCCTCATAGCTACTGTCTTAACTCTTACTCTGGCCTCATAGCTACTGTCTTAACTCTTACTCTGGTCTAATAGCTACTGTCTTAACTCTTACTCTGGCCTAATATCTACTGTCTTAACTCTTACTCTGGCCTAATAGCTACTGTCTTAACTCTTACTCTGGCCTAATAGCTACTGTCTTAACTCTTACTCTGGCCTCATATCTACTGTCTTAACTCTTACTCTGGCCTCATAGCTACTGTCTTAACTCTTACTTTGGCCTATTGGTTAAGGTCTTGGACTCTTACTCTGGCCTCATAGCTACTGTCTTAACTCTTACTCTGGCCTCATAGCTACTGTCTTAACTCTTACTCGGCCTTATAGCTATTGTCTTAACTCTTACTCTGGCCTCTTAGCTACTGTCTTAACTCTTACTCTGGCCTCATAGCTACTGTCTTAACTCTTACCCTGGCCTCATAGCTACTGTCTTAACTCTTACTCTGGCCTCATAGCTACTGTCTTAACTCTTACTCTGGCCTAATGGTTAAGGTCTTGGACTCTTACTCTGGCCTCATAGCTACTGTCTTAACTCTTACTCTGGCCTAATGGTTAAGGTCTTGGACTCTTACTCTGGCCTAATAGCTACTGTCTTAACTCTTACTCTGGCATCATAGCTACTGTCTTAACTCTTACTCTGGCCTAATAGCTACTGTCTTAACTCTTACTCTGGCCTAATGGTTAAGGTCTTGGACTCTTACTCTGGCCTCATAGCTACTGTCTTAACTCTTACTCTGGCCTAATGGTTAAGGTCTTGGACTCTTACTCTGGCCTAATAGCTACTGTCTTAACTCTTACTCTGGCCTAATAGCTACTGTCTTAACTCTTTCTCTGGTCTCATAGCTACTGTCTTAACTCTTACTCTGGCCTAATAGCTACTGTCTTAACTCTTACTCTGGCCTAATGGTTAAGGTCTTGGACTCTTACTCTGGCGTCATAGCTACTGTCTTAACTCTTACTCTGGCCTAATAGCTACTGTCTTAACTCTTACTCTGGCCTCATAGCTACTGTCTTAACTCTTACTCTGGCCTAATGGTTAAGGTCTTGGACTCTTACTCTGGCCTCATAGCTACTGTCTTAACTCTTACTCTGGCCTCATAGCTACTGTCTTAACTCTTACTCTGGCCTCATAGCTACTGTCTTAGCTCTTACTCTGGCCTAATAGCTACTGTCTTAACTCTTACTCTGGCCTAATGGTTAAGGTCTTGGACTCTTACTCTGGCCTCATAGCTACTATCTTAACTCTTACTCTGGCCTCATAGCTACTGTCTTAACTCTTACTCTGGCCTCTAACTCTTACTCTGGCCTCATAGCTACTGTCGTAACTCTTATTCTGGGGCCTCATAGCTACTGTCTTAACTCTTACTCTGGCCTAATGGTTAAGGTCTTGGACTCTTACTCTGGCCTCATAGCTACTGTCTTAACTCTTACTCTGGCCTCATAGCTACTGTCTTAACTCGTACTCTGGCCTAATGGTTAAGGTCTTGGACTCTTAATCTGGCCTCATAGCTACTGTCTTAACTCTTACTCTGGCCTACTGGTTAAGGTCTTGGACTCTTACTCTGGCCTAATAGCTACTGTCTTAACTCTTACTCTGGCCTCATAGCTACAGTCTTAACTCTTACTCTGGCCTCATAGCTACTGTCTTAACTCTTACTCTGGCCTATTAGCTACTGTCTTAACTCTTACTCTGGCCTAATAGCTACTGTCTTAACTCTTACTCTGGCCTCATAGCTACTGTCTTAACTCTTACTCTGGCCTAATAGCTACTGTCTTAACTCTTACTCTGGCCTCTTAGATACTGTCTTAACTCTTACTCTCGCCTAATGGTTAAGGTCTTGGACTCTTACTCTGGCCTCATAGCTACTGTCTTAACTCTTACTCTGGCCTCATAGCTACTGTCTTAACTCTTACTCTGGCCTAATAGCTACTGTCTTAACTCTTACTCTGGCCTCATTGCTACTGTCTTAACTCTTACTCTGGCCTCATAGCTACTGTCTTAACTCTTACTCTGGCCTAATGGTTAAGGTCTTGGACTCTTACTCTGGCCTCATAGCTACTGTCTTAACTCTTACTCTGGCCTCATAGCTACTGTCTTAACTCTTACTCTGGCCTAATGGTTAAGGTCTTGGACTCTTACTCTGGCCTCATAGCTACTGTCTTAACTCTTACTCTGGCCTAATGGTTAAAGTCTTGGACTCTTACTCTGGTCTCATAGCTACTGTCTTAACTCTTACTCTGGCCTAATAGCTACTGTCTTAACTCTTACTCTGGCCTCATAGCTACTGTCTTAACTCTTACTCTGGCCTAATAGCTACTGTTGTAATTCTTACTCTGGCCTAATGGTTAAGGTCTTGGACTCTTACTCTGGCCTCATAGCTACTGTCTTAACTCTTACTCTGGCCTAATGGTTAAGGTCTTGGACTCTTACTCTGGCCTCATAGCTACTGTCTTAACTCTTACACTGGCCTAATGGTTAAGGTCTTGGACTCTTACTCTGGCCTAATAGCTACTGTCTTAACTCTTACTCTGGCCTAATGGTTAAGGTCTTGGACTCTTACTCTGGCCTCATAGCTACTGTCTTAACTCTTACTCTGGCCTCGTAGCTACTGTCTTAACTCTTACTCTGGCCTAATGGTTAAGGTCTTGGACTCTTACTCTGGCCTCATAGCTACTGTCTTAACTCTTACTCTGGCCTCATAGCTACTGTCTTAACTCTTACTCTGGCCTAATGGTTAAGGTCTTGGACTCTTACTCTGGCCTAATAGCTACTGTCTTAACTCTTACTCTGGCCTAATGGTTAAGGTCTTGGACTCTTACTCTGGCCTCATAGCTACTGTCTTAACTCTTACTCTGGCCTAATAGCTACTGTCTTAACTCTTACTCTGGCCTCATATCTACTGTCTTAACTCTTACTCTGGCCTAATGGTTAAGGTCTTGGACTCTTACTCTGGCCTCATAGCTACTGTCTTAACTCTTACTCTGGCCTAATAGCTACTGTCTTAACTCTTACTCTGGCCTCATAGCTACTGTCTTAACTCTTACTCTGGCATAATAGCTACTTTCTTAACTCTTACTCTGGCCTAATAGCTACTGTCTTAACTCTTACTCTGGCCTCATAGCTACTGTCTTAACTCTTACTCAGGCCTAATAGCTACTGTCTTAACTCTTACTCTGGCCTCATAGCTACTGTCTTAACTCTTACTCTGGCCTAATGGTTAAGGACTTGGACTCTTACTCTGGCCTCATAGCTACTGTCTTAACTCTTACTCTGGCCTCATAGCTACTGTCTTAACTCTTACTCTGGTCTAATAGCTACTGTCTTAACTCTTACTCTGGCCTAATATCTACTGTCTTAACTCTTACTCTGGCCTAATAGCTACTGTCTTAACTCTTACTCTGGCCTAATAGCTACTGTCTTAACTCTTACTCTGGCCTCATATCTACTGTCTTAACTCTTACTCTGGCCTCATAGCTACTGTCTTAACTCTTACTTTGGCCTATTGGTTAAGGTCTTGGACTCTTACTCTGGCCTCATAGCTACTGTCTTAACTCTTACTCTGGCCTCATAGCTACTGTCTTAACTCTTACTCGGCCTTATAGCTATTGTCTTAACTCTTACTCTGGCCTCTTAGCTACTGTCTTAACTCTTACTCTGGCCTCATAGCTACTGTCTTAACTCTTACCCTGGCCTCATAGCTACTGTCTTAACTCTTACTCTGGCCTCATAGCTACTGTCTTAACTCTTACTCTGGCCTAATGGTTAAGGTCTTGGACTCTTACTCTGGCCTCATAGCTACTGTCTTAACTCTTACTCTGGCCTAATGGTTAAGGTCTTGGACTCTTACTCTGGCCTAATAGCTACTGTCTTAACTCTTACTCTGGCCTCATAGCTACTGTCTTAACTCTTACTCTGGCCTAATAGCTACTGTCTTAACTCTTACTCTGGCCTAATGGTTAAGGTCTTGGACACTTACTCTGGCCTCATAGCTACTGTCTTAACTCTTACTCTGGCCTAATGGTTAAGGTCTTGGACTCTTACTCTGGCCTAATAGCTACTGTCTTAACTCTTACTCTGGCCTAATAGCTACTGTCTTAACTCTTTCTCTGGTCTCATAGCTACTGTCTTAACTCTTACTCTGGCCTAATAGCTACTGTCTTAACTCTTACTCTGGCCTAATGGTTAAGGTCTTGGACTCTTACTCTGGCGTCATAGCTACTGTCTTAACTCTTACTCTGGCCTAATAGCTACTGTCTTAACTCTTACTCTGGCCTCATAGCTACTGTCTTAACTCTTACTCTGGCCTAATGGTTAAGGTCTTGGACTCTTACTCTGGCCTCATAGCTACTGTCTTAACTCTTACTCTGGCCTCATAGCTACTGTCTTAACTCTTACTCTGGCCTCATAGCTACTGTCTTAGCTCTTACTCTGGCCTCATAGCTACTGTCTTAACTCATACTCTGGCCTAATAGCTACTGTCTTAACTCTTACTCTGGCCTAGTAGCTACTGTCTTAACTCTTACTCTGGCCTAATAGCTACTGTCTTAACTCTTACTCTGGCCTAATGGTTAAGGTCTTGGACTCTTACTCTGGCCTCCTAGCTACTGTCTTAACTCTTACTCTGGCCTCATAGCTACTGTCTTAACCCTTACTCTGGCCTAATGGTTAAGGTCTTGGACTCTTACTCTGGCCTCATAGCTACTGTCTTAACTCTTACTCTGGCCCAATGGTTAAGGTCTTGGACTCTTACTCTGGCATCATAGCTACTGTCTTAACTCTTACTCTGGCCTCATAGCTACTGTCTTAACTCTTACTCTGGCCTAATGGTTAAGGTCTTGGACTCTTACTCTGGCCTAATAGCTACTGTCTTAACTCTTACTCTGGCCTAATAGCTACTGTCTTAACTCTTACTCTGGCCTCATAGCTACTGTCTTAACTCTTACTCTGGCCTAATAGCTACTGTCTTAACTCTTACTCTGGCCTAATGGTTAAGGTCTTGGACTCTTACTCTGGCCTCATAGCTACTGTCTTAACTCTTACTCTGGCCTAATAGCTACTGTCTTAACTCTTACTCTGGCCTCATAGCTACTGTCTTAACTCTTACTCTGGCCTAATGGTTAAGGTCTTGGACTCTTACTCTGGCCTCATAGCTACTGTCTTAACTCTTACTCTGGCATAATAGCTACTGTCTTAACGCTTACTCTGGCCTCATAGCTACTGTCTTAACTCTTACTCTGGCATAATAGCTACTTTCTTAACTCTTACTCTCGCCTAATAGCTACTGTCTTAACTCGTACTCTGGCCTCATAGCTACTGTCTTAACTCTTACTCAGGCCTAATAGCTACTGTCTTAACTCTTACTCTGGCCTAATAGCTACTGTCTTAACTCTTACTCTGGCCTCATAGCTACTGTCTTAACTCTTACTCTGGCCTAATGGTTAAGGTCTTGGACTCTTACTCTGGCCTCATAGCTACTGTCTTAACTCTTACTCTGGCCTCATAGCTACTGTCTTAACTCTTACTCTGGCCTCATAGCTACTATCTTAACTCTTACTCTGGCCTAATGGTTAAGGTCTTGGACTCTTACTCTGGCCTCATAGCTACTGTCTTAACTCTTACTCGGCCTTATAGCTACTGTCTTACCTCTTACTCTGGCCTCATAGCTACTGTCTTAACTCTTACTCTGGCCTAATAGCTACTGTCTTAACTCTTACTCTGGCCTCATAGCTACTGTCTTAACTCTTACTCTGGCCTAATAGCTGCTGTCTTAACTCTTACTCTGGCCTAATAGCTACTGTCTTAACTCTTACTCTGGCCTCATAGCTACTGTCTTAACTCTTACTCTGGCCTAATGGTTAAGGTCTTGGACTCTTACTCTGGCCTCATAGCTACTGTCTTAACTCTTACTCTGGCCTAATGGTTAAGGTTTTGGACTCTTACTCTGGCCTAATAGCTACTGTCTTAACTCTTACTCTGGCCTAATAGCTACTGTCTTAACTCTTACTCTTGCCTCATAGCTACTGTCTTAACTCTTACTCTGGCATAATAGCTACTGTCTTAACTCTTACTCTGGCCTAATGGTTAAGGTCTTGGACTCTTACTCTGGCCTCATAGCTACTATCTTAACTCTTACTCTGGCCTCATAGCTACTGGCTTAACTCTTACTCTGGCCTAATGGTTAAGGTCTTGGACTCTTACTCTGGCCTAATAGCTACTGTCTTAACTCTTACTCTGGCCTATTAGCTACTGTCTTAACTCTTACTCTGGCCTAATGGTTAAGGTCTTGGACTCTTACTCTGGCCTCATAACTACTGTCTTAACTCTTACTCTGGCCTAATAGCTACTGTCTTAACTCTTACTCTGGCCTAATAGCTACTGTCTTAACTCTTACTCTGGCCTCATAGCTACTGTCTTAACTCTTACTCTGGCCTAATGGTTAAGGTCTTGGACTCTTACTCTGGCCTCAAAGCTACTGTCTTAACTCTTACTCTGGCCTCATAGCTACTGTCTTAACTCTTACTCTGGCCTCATAGCTACTGTCTTAGCTCTTACTCTGGCCTCATAGCTACTGTCTTAACTCTTACTCTGGCCTAATAGCTACTATCTTAACTCTTACTCTGGCCTAGTCGCTACTGTCTTAACTCTTACTCTGGCCTCATAGCTACTGTCTTAACTCTTACTCTGGCCTAATGGTTAAGGTCTTGGACTCTTACTCTGGCCTCATAGCTACTGTCTTAACTCTTACTCTGGCCTAATAGCTACTGTCTTAACTCTTACTCTGGCCTCATAGCTACTGTCTTAACTCTTACTCTGGCATAAAAGCTACTTTCTTAACTCTTACTCTCGCCTAATAGCTACTGTCTTAACTCTTACTCTGGCCTCATAGCTACTGTCTTAACTCTTACTCAGGCCTAATAGCTACTGCCTTAACTCTTACTCTGGCCTAATAGCTACTGTCTTAACTCTTACTCTGGCCTCATAGCTACTGTCTTAACTCTTACTCTGGCCTAATGGTTAAGGTCTTGGACTCTTACTCTGGCCTCATAGCTACTGTCTTAACTCTTACTCTGGCCTCATAGCTACTGTCTTAACTCTTACTCTGGCCTAATGGTTAAGGTCTTGGACTCTTACTCTGGCCTCATAGCTACTGTCTTAACTCTTACTCTGGCCTCATAGCTACTGTCTTAACTCTTACTCGGCCTTATAGCTACTGTCTTACCTCTTACTCTGGCCTCATAGCTACTGTCTTAACTCTTACTCTGGCCTAATAGCTACTGTCTTAACTCTTACTCTGGCCTCATAGCTACTGTCTTAACTCTTACTCTGGCCTAATAGATGCTGTCTTAACTCTAACTCTGGCCTAATAGCTACTGTCTTAACTCTTACTCTGGCCTCATAGCTACTGTCTTAACTCTTACTCTGGCCTAATGGTTAAGGTCCTGGACTCTTACTCTGGCCTCATAGCTACTGTCTTAACTCTTACTCTGGCCTAATGCTTAAGGTCTTGGACTCTTACTCTGGCCTAATAGCTACTGTCTTAACTCTTACTCTGGCCTAATAGCTACTGTCTTAACTCTTACTCTTGCCTCATAGCTACTGTCTGAACTCTTCCTCTGGCCTAATAGCTACTGTCTTAACTCTTACTCTGGCCTAATGGTTAAGGTCTTGGACTATTACTCTGGCCTCATAGCTACTATCTTAACTCTTACTCTGGCCTCATAGCTACTGTCTTAACTCTTACTCTGGCCTAATGGTTAAGGTCTTGGACTCTTACTCTGGCCTAATAGCTACGGTCTTAACTCTTACTCTGGCCTAATAGCTACTGTCTTAACTCTTACTCTGGCCTCATAGCTACTGTCTTAACTCTTACTCTGGCCTAATAGCTACTGTCTTAACTCTTACTCTGGCCTAATGGTTAAGGTCTTGGACTCTTACTCTGGCGTCATAGCTACTGTTTTAACTCTTACTCTGGCCTAATAGCTACTGTCTTAACTCTTACTCTGGCCTCATAGCTACTGTCTTAACTCTTACTCTGGCCTAATGGTTAAGGTCTTGGACTCTTACTCTGGCCTCATAGCTACTGTCTTAACTCTTACTCTGGCCTCATAGCTACTGTCTTAACTCTTACTCTGGCCTAATAGCTACTATCTTAACTCTTACTCTGGCCTAGTAGCTACTGTCTTAACTCTTACTCTGGCCTAATAGCTACTGTCTTAACTCTTACTCTGGCCTCATAGCTACTGTCTTAACTCTTACTCTGGCCTCGTAGCTACTGTCTTAACTCTTACTCTGGCCTCATAGCTACTGTCTTAACTCTTACTCTGGCCTCATAGCTACTGTCTTAACTCTTACTCTGGCCTAATGGTTAAGGTCTTGGACTCTTACTCTGGCCTCATAGCTACTGTCTTAGCTCTTACTCTGGCCTCATAGCTACTGTCTTAACTCTTACTCTGGCCTAATGGTTAAGGTCTTGGACTCTTACTCTGGCCTCATAGCTACTATCTTAACTCTTACTCTGGCCTCATAGCTACTGTCTTAACTCTTACTCTGGCCTAATGGTTAAGGTCTTGGACTCTTACTCTGGTCTAATAGCTACTGTCTTAACTCTTACTCTGGCCTATTAGCTACTGTCTTAACTCTTACTCTGGCCTAATGGTTAAGGTCTTGGACTCTTACTCTGGCCTCATAGCTACTGTCTTAACTCTTACTCTGGCCTAATAGCTACTGTCTTAACTCTTACTCTGGCCTAATAGCTACTGTCTTAACTCTTACTCTGGCCTCATAGCCACTGTCTTAACTCTTACTCTGGCCTAATGGTTAAGGTCTTGGACTCTTACTCTGGCCTCAAAGCTACTGTCTTAACTTTTACTCTGGCCTCATAGCTACTGTCTTAACTCTTACTCTGGCCTCATAGCTACTGTCTTAGCACTTACTCTGGCCTCATAGCTACTGTCTTAACTCTTACTCTGGCCTAATAGCTACTATCTTAACTCTTACTCTGGCCTAGTAGCTACTGTCTTAACTCTTACTCTGGCCTCATAGCTACTGTCTTAACTCTTACTCTGGCCTAATGGTTAAGGTCTTGGACTCTTACTCTGGCCTCATAGCTACTGTCTTAACTCTTACTCTGGCCTAATAGCTACTGTCTTAACTCTTACTCTGGCCTCATAGCTACTGTCTTAACTCTTACTCTGGCATAAAAGCTACTTTCTTAACTCTTACTCTCGCCTAATAGCTACTGTCTTAACTCTTACTCTGGCCTCATAGCTACTGTCTTAACTCTTACTCAGGCCTAATAGCTACTGTCTTAACTCTTACTCTGGCCTAATAGCTACTGTCTTAACTCTTACTCTGGCCTCATAGCTACTGTCTTAACTCTTACTCTGGCCTAATGGTTAAGGTCTTGGACTCTTACTCTGGCCTCATAGCTACTGTCTTAACTCTTACTCTGGCCTCATAGCTACTGTCTTAACTCTTACTCTGGCCTAATGGTTAAGGTCTTGGACTCTTACTCTGGCCTCATAGCTACTGTCTTAACTCTTACTCTGGCCTCATAGCTACTGTCTTAACTCTTACTCTGGCCTCATAGCTACTGTCTTAACTCTTACTCTGGCCTAATGGTTAAGGTCTTGGACTCTTACTCTGGCCTCATAGCTACTGTCTTAACTCTTACTCTGGCCTCATAGCTACTGTCTTACCTCTTACTCTGGCCTCATAGCTACTGTCTTAACTCTTACTCTGGCCTAATAGCTACTGTCTTAACTCTTACTCTGGCCTCATAGCTACTGTCTTAACTCTTACTCTGGCCTAATAGATGCTATCTTAACTCTAACTCTGGCCTAATAGCTACTGTCTTAACTCTTACTCTGGCCTCATAGCTACTGTCTTAACTCTTACTCTGGCCTAATGGTTAAGGTCCTGGACTCTTACTCTGGCCTCATAGCTACTGTCTTAACTCTTACTCTGGCCTAATGGTTAAGGTCTTGGACTCTTACTCTGGCCTAATAGCTACTGTCTTAACTCTTACTCTGGCCTAATAGCTACTGTCTTAACTCTTACTCTGGCCTAATAGCTACTGTCTTAACTCTTACTCTGGCCTCATAGCCACTGTCTTAACTCTTACTCTGGCCTAATGGTTAAGGTCTTGGACTCTTACTCTGGCCTCAAAGCTACTGTCTTAACTCTTACTCTGGCCTCATAGCTACTGTCTTAACTCTTACTCTGGCCTCATAGCTACTGTCTTAGCATTTACTCTGGCCTCATAGCTACTGTCTTAACTCTTACTCTGGCCTAATAGCTACTATCTTAACTCTTACTCTGGCCTAGTAGCTACTGTCTTAACTCTTACTCTGGCCTCATAGCTACTGTCTTAACTCTTACTCTGGCCTAATGGTTAAGGTCTTGGACTCTTACTCTGGCCTCATAGCTACTGTCTTAACTCTTACTCTGGCCTAATAGCTACTGTCTTAACTCTTACTCTGGCCTCATAGCTACTGTCTTAACTCTTACTCTGGCATAAAAGCTACTTTCTTAACTCTTACTCTCGCCTAATAGCTACTGTCTTAACTCTTACTCTGGCCTCATAGCTACTGTCTTAACTCTTACTCAGGCCTAATAGCTACTGTCTTAACTCTTACTCTGGCCTAATAGCTACTGTCTTAACTCTCACTCTGGCCTCATAGCTACTGTCTTAACTCTTACTCTGGCCTAATGGTTAAGGTCTTGGACTCTTACTCTGGCCTCATAGCTACTGTCTTAACTCTTACTCTGGCCTCATAGCTACTGTCTTAACTCTTGCTCTGGCCTAATGGTTAAGGTCTTGGACTCTTACTCTGGCCTCATAGCTACTGTCTTAACTCTTACTCTGGCCTCATAGCTACTGTCTTAACTCTTACTCTGGCCTCATAGCTACTGTCTTAACTCTTACTCTGGCCTAATGGTTAAGGTCTTGGACTCTTACTCTGGCCTCATAGCTACTGTCTTAACTCTTACTCTGGCCTCATAGCTACTGTCTTACCTCTTACTCTGGCCTCATAGCTACTGTCTTAACTCTTACTCTGGCCTAATAGCTACTGTCTTAACTCTTACTCTGGCCCTAATAGCTACTGTCTTAACTCTTACTCTGGCCTAATAGATGCTATCTTAACTCTAACTCTGGCCTAATAGCTACTGTCTTAACTCTTACTCTGGCCTCATAGCTACTTTCTTAACTCTTACTCTGGCCTAATGGTTAAGGTCCTGGACTCTTACTCTGGCCTCATAGCTACTGTCTTAACTCTTACTCTGGCCTAATGGTTAAGGTCTTGGACTCTTACTCTGGCCTAATAGCTACTGTCTTAACTCTTACTCTGGCCTAATAGCTACTGTCTTAACTCTTACTCTTGCCTTATAGCTACTGTCTGAACTCTTACTCTGGCCTAATAGCTACTGTCTTAACTCTTACTCTGGCCTAATGGTTAAGGTCTTGGACTATTACTCTGGCCTCATAGCTACTATCTTAACTCTTACTCTGGCCTCATAGCTACTGTCTTAACTCTTACTCTGGCCTAATGGTTAAGGTCTTGGACTCTTACTCTGGCCTAATAGCTACGGTCTTAACTCTTACTCTGGCCTAATAGCTACTGTCTTAACTCTTACTCTGGCCTCATAGCTACTGTCTTAACTCTTACTCTGGCCTAATAGCTACTGTCTTAACTCTTACTCTGGCCTAATGGTTAAGGTCTTGGACTCTTACTCTGGCGTCATAGCTACTGTTTTAACTCTTACTCTGGCCTAATAGCTACTGTCTTAACTCTTACTCTGGCCTCTTAGCTACTGTCTTAACTCTTACTCTGGCCTAATGGTTAAGGTCTTGGACTCTTACTCTGGCCTCATAGCTACTGTCTTAACTCTTACTCTGGCCTCATAGCTACTGTCTTAACTCTTACTCTGGCCTCATAGCTACTGTCTTAACTCTTACTCTGGCCTAATAGCTACTATCTTAACTCTTACTCTGGCCTAGTAGCTACTGTCTTAACTCTCACTCTGGCCTAATAGCTACTGTCTTAACTCTTACTCTGGCCTCATAGCTACTGTCTTAACTCTTACTCTGGCCTCGTAGCTACTGTCTTAACTCTTACTCTGGCCTCATAGCTACTGTCTTAACTCTTACTCTGGCCTCATAGCTACTGTCTTAACTCTTACTCTGGCCTAATGGTTAAGGTCTTGGACTCTTACTCTGGCCTCATAGCTACTGTCTTAACTCTTACTCTGGCCTCATAGCTACTGTCTTAACTCTTACTCTGGCCTAATGGTTAAGGTCTTGGACTCTTACTCTGGCCTCATAGCTACAGTCTTAACTCTTACTCTGGCCTCATAGCTACTGTCTTAACTCTTACTCTGGCCTATTAGCTACTGTCTTAACTCTTACTCTGGCCTAATAGCTACTGTCTTAACTCTTACTCTGGCCTCATAGCTACTGTCTTAACTCTTACTCTGGCCTAATAGCTACTGTCTTAACTCTTACTCTGGCCTCATAGATACTGTCTTAACTCTTACTCTGGCCTAATGGTTAAGGTCTTGGACTCTTACTCTGGCCTCATAGCTACTGTCTTAACTCTTACTCTGGCCTCATAGCTACTGTCTTAACTCTTACTCTGGCCTAATAGCTACTGTCTTAACTCTTACTCTGGCCTCATAGCTACTGTCTTAACTCTTACTCTGGCCTAATGGTTAAGGTCTTGGACTCTTACTCTGGCCTCATAGCTACTGTCTTAACTCTTACTCTGGCCTCATAGCTACTGTCTTAACTCTTACTCTGGCCTAATGGTTAAGGTCTTGGACTCTTACTCTGGCCTCATAGCTACTGTCTTAACTCTTACTCTGGCCTAATGGTTAAGGTCTTGGACTCTTACTCTGGTCTCATAGCTACTGTCTTAACTCTTACTCTGGCCTAATAGCTACTGTCTTAACTCTTACTCTGGCCTCATAGCTACTGTCTTAACTCTTACTCTGGCCTAATAGCTACTGTTGTAATTCTTACTCTGGCCTAATGGTTAAGGTCTTGGACTCTTACTCTGGCCTCATAGCTACTGTCTTAACTCTTACTCTGGCCTAATGGTTAAGGTCTTGGACTCTTACTCTGGCCTCATAGCTACTGTCTTAACTCTTACACTGGCCTAATGGTTAAGGTCTTGGACTCTTACTCTGGCCTAATAGCTACTGTCTTAACTCTTACTCTGGCCTAATGGTTAAGGTCTTGGACTCTTACTCTGGCCTCATAGCTACTGTCTTAACTCTTACTCTGGCCTCGTAGCTACTGTCTTAACTCTTACTCTGGCCTAATGGTTAAGGTCTTGGACTCTTACTCTGGCCTCATAGCTACTGTCTTAACTCTTACTCTGGCCTCATAGCTACTGTCTTAACTCTTACTCTGGCCTAATGGTTAAGGTCTTGGACTCTTACTCTGGCCTAATAGCTACTGTCTTAACTCTTACTCTGGCCTAATAGCTACTGTCTTAACTCTTACTCTGGCCTAATGGTTAAGGTCTTGGACTTTTACTCTGGCCTCATAGCCACTGTCTTAACTCTTACTCTGGCCTAATAGCTACTGTCTTAACTCTTACTCTGGCCTCATATCTACTCTCTTAACTCTTACTCTGGCCCGCCTAATGGTTAAGGTCTTGGACTCTTAATCTGGCCTCATAGCTACTGTCTTAACTCTTACTCTGGCCTAATAGCTACTGTCTTAACTCTTACTCTGGCCTCATAGCTACTGTCTTAACTCTTACTCTGGCATAATAGCTACTTTCTTAACTCTTACTCTGGCCTAATAGCTACTGTCTTAACTCTTACTCTGGCCTCATAGCTACTGTCTTAACTCTTACTCAGGCCTAATAGCTACTGTCTTAACTCTTACTCTGGCCTAATAGCTACTGTCTTAACTCTTACTCTGGCCTCATAGCTACTGTCTTAACTCTTACTCTGGCCTAATGGTTAAGGACTTGGACTCTTACTCTGGCCTCATAGCTACTGTCTTAACTCTTACACTGGCCTCATAGCTACTGTCTTAACTCTTACTCTCGTCTAATAGCTACTGTCTTAACTCTTACTCTGGCCTAATATCTACTGTCTTAACTGTTACTCTGGCCTAATAGCTACTGTCTTAACTCTTACTCTGGCCTAATAGCTACTGTCTTAACTCTTACTCTGGCCTCATATCTACTGTCTTAACTCTTACTCTGGCCTCATAGCTACTGTCTTAACTCTTACTTTGGCCTAATGGTTAAGGTCTTGGACTCTTACTCTGGCCTCATAGCTACTGTCTTAACTCTTACTCTGGCCTCATAGCTACTGTCTTAACTCTTACTCGGCCTTATAGCTATTGTCTTAACTCTTACTCTGGCCTCATAGCTACTGTCTTAACTCTTACTCTGGCCTCATAGCTACTGTCTTAACTCTTACTCTGGCCTCATAGCTACTGTCTTAACTCTTACTCTGGCCTAATGGTTAAGGTCTTGGACTCTTACTCTGGCCTCATAGCTACTGTCTTAACTCTTACTCTGGCCTAATGGTTAAGGTCTTGGACTCTTACTCTGGCCTCATAGCTACTGTCCTAACTCTTACTCTGGCCTAATAGCTACTGTCTTAACTCTTACTCTGGCCTAATGGTTAAGGTCTTGGACTCTTACTCTGGCCTAATAGCTACTGTCTTAACTCTTACTCTGGCCTAATAGCTACTGTCTTAACTCTTACTCTGGTCTCATAGCTACTGTCTTAACTCTTACTCTGGCCTAATAGCTACTGTCTTAACTCTTACTCTGGCCTAATGGTTAAGGTCTTGGACTCTTACTCTGGCGTCATAGCTACTGTCTTAACTCTTACTCTGGCCTAATAGCTACTGTCTTAACTCTTACTCTGGCCTCATAGCTACTGTCTTAGCACTTACTCTGGCCTCATAGCTACTGTCTTAACTCTTACTCTGGCCTAATAGCTACTATCTTAACTCTTACTCTGGCCTAGTAGCTACTGTCTTAACTCTTACTCTGGCCTCATAGCTACTGTCTTAACTCTTACTCTGGCCTAATGGTTAAGGTCTTGGACTCTTACTCTGGCCTCATAGCTACTGTCTTAACTCTTACTCTGGCCTAATAGCTACTGTCTTAACTCTTACTCTGGCCTCATAGCTACTGTCTTAACTCTTACTCTGGCATAAAAGCTACTTTCTTAACTCTTACTCTCGCCTAATAGCTACTGTCTTAACTCTTACTCTGGCCTCATAGCTACTGTCTTAACTCTTACTCAGGCCTAATAGCTACTGTCTTAACTCTTACTCTGGCCTAATAGCTACTGTCTTAACTCTTACTCTGGCCTCATAGCTACTGTCTTAACTCTTACTCTGGCCTAATGGTTAAGGTCTTGGACTCTTACTCTGGCCTCATAGCTACTGTCTTAACTCTTACTCTGGCCTCATAGCTACTGTCTTAACTCTTACTCTGGCCTAATGGTTAAGGTCTTGGACTCTTACTCTGGCCTCATAGCTACTGTCTTAACTCTTACTCTGGCCTCATAGCTACTGTCTTAACTCTTACTCGGCCTTATAGCTACTGTCTTACCTCTTACTCTGGCCTCATAGCTACTGTCTTAACTCTTACTCTGGCCTAATAGCTACTGTCTTAACTCTTACTCTGGCCTCATAGCTACTGTCTTAACTCTTACTCTGGCCTAATAGATGCTGTCTTAACTCTAACTCTGGCCTAATAGCTACTGTCTTAACTCTTACTCTGGCCTCATAGCCACTGTCTTAACTCTTACTCTGGCCTAATGGTTAAGGTCCTGGACTCTTACTCTGGCCTCATAGCTACTGTCTTAACTCTTACTCTGGCCTAATGGTTAAGGTCTTGGACTCTTACTCTGGCCTAATAGCTACTGTCTTAACTCTTACTCTGGCCTAATAGCTACTGTCTTAACTCTTACTCTTGCCTTATAGCTACTGTCTGAACTCTTACTCTGGCCTAATAGCTACTGTCTTAACTCTTACTCTGGCCTAATGTTATGTTATTCATGTTATGTTATTCATTTATTTCTATAGCGCACGGCTACTCAAAAAGAGTGTCCCGGCGCTTTAATGGAGAAAGAGACAATACTGCAACATAGCAAACATAACACCTGATAAAACTAACCGAAGAATGGGCCAAAGATTCACGGAGGGCCGGCTACTGAGTGAACAGCCAAGTTTTAAGGCCTTTCCTAAAAGCTAATAGGCTGGTGACTCCCCGCAGAGCCAGTGGTAAAGAGTTCCACAGCTGAGAAGCCAGCAGTCCAAAAGAGCGGCCTCCAAGGCGCGCTTTCTGTACCCGGGGGACAACAGCAAGATGCAGGGCTTCCGACCTCAGAGACCTGGTTGGATGGTAAAAAAACAGTCTTTTTTGGAGGTACTTGGCTCCCTCCTTATGGAGAGCTTTGTAAGCCAAGGTCAGCGCCTTAAAGGCAATCCTCTTACGGATGGGAAGCCAGTGTAAAGTTGCTAACAGGCCCGAGGCCCTTGAGCGCCTGCTAAGGCCAAAGATTGCCCTTGCAGCGGCATTCTGTACCACTTGAAGCCGCTGCAATAAATACTCTGGGAGGCCCAGGTAGAGAACATTAGAGTAATCCAACCTGGACCCAATCAGAGCCTGGACAGTCAGCGCCCTGTGATCCACGGATAACAGAGGAAGAAACCTCCGCAGCATCCTGAGGATGCCAAAGCAAATGCCCGACACCCCCAGGATCTGGGATTTCAAGGTAAGCCTGTTATCCATCTTCACCCCCAGATTCTTAGCAACCTGAGAGGAGCAGGACGGAGGGAACATATCCCGTGGCCACCAGGTCTGCCAATCTGGCTCTGTATCGCACCCAAAGAACAGTACTTCGGACTTGTCGGAATTGCACTTAAGGCTGTTTAGATGGAACCAGTGAAAAACAGCCCCAAGGCAATCCCGAATGCTCTCCCCATCAAAGTCGCCTCCTCTCTTACAAGAGAAGAGGAGCTGGGTGTCGTCCGCATAGGATACGATCTGGGCACCATGCGACTCCACCAACGCCGCTAATGGGGTCATAATGATGTTAAAGAGGGTCGGGCTCAAAATAGAGCCCTGAGGGACCCCGACTCCCAGAGGCGGCATCACGGCGGAATCCGGCGGGGCCCAGATCGACTGCCGGCGGCCGGCTAGGAAAGAGGAAAACCAGTCGAACACCGTCCCCCGTAGACCAATCTCGAAAAGTCTAACGAGAAGACCATCATGGGGAACGGTGTCGAACGCCGCCGACAGATCTAGCATCACCAGCATGACTTTGCCCCCAGAGTCCAGAACCTCTTTAATGGTTTCCGAGACCTCCAGGAGCGCAGTCTCGGTACTGAGATGGGGACGAAAGCCCGATTGGGAGGCGTGCAGGATCTCATTAGATTCAAGAAAGTTGGAGAGCACGCCTTGGACGTGCTTTTCCAGAATCTTCGTGAGGGCCGGCAACAGAGAGATGGGCCTATAATTAGCCGGGGCCTTCGGATCTAGACCAGATTTTTTAAGCAATGGAATCACCATCGCCTGCTTCCAGGCCTGCGGAACCACCCCAAGCCTCAGCGAAAGATTTAAGAGCGGATTGGCCAACGGGTTGATCACCTCCGCAACTTTCGCCAAAAACTTAGCAGGGCATGGGTCGAGAGGAGAACCTGATTTTAAATTGCCCATAAGAGCCAGGGAGTCCGGAGCAGAGATAGAAGGAAATACACTCAACGTCGCCCCTGGCCCGGCCTGTGGCAGTATGGTGGTGTCAGGTTCAGTCTGGCCCGCAGATACTGGTCCCAGGAATGACTCCTGAATACGTTTGATCTTGCACGTGAAGAAGTCCGCAAGGTCCGTGGCCCAGCTGCCTGATGGTTTTTGGTCCGAGGTGTTAGACCAGGGTGAGGTGAATTCTCTCACAATGGAGAAAATCTCCTTCCCAGAGTTGGAAGCCGCATCAATTCTCCTGGCTAGATAAGCTTTTTTTTCCACACGGATATCCCGGTGGTAAGCCTTAACCACCGTTTTGTATGCCACCTTGGCAGCAGGGTCATATTGTGCCCGCCAGGCTCTTTCGGCTACCTTGCACTGCTGCCGCGTAGCCGACAGTGCAGCGGTAAACCAAGGCGCAGAGACCCGTTTCGATGTCGGGCGGGATGTTACTTCTGGGGCAAGATCGTTAAGCCTATCCAATAGCCAGTCTTGTATGGTCTGCGGATCCTTGTCTAGATCACCTGAGAGAGAGCAAGGATGAGCCTCAGCTGCCTGGGCCAGCATCTCTGGGGTGACACGATGGAAAGCCCTGTAGACACGACCCTGTTGATGTACCGGGATCGGCACAGATTTAACTATGCCCTTGATCACAAATTTAGCGAGGAAGTGGTCAGACCATAAGACAGGAGTGATCTCAATATCCTCGAGAGGGACAGACGAAAAGACCTGGTCAAGGGTATGCCCCTTCACATGCGTAGGCTCCTGAAAATATGGGATGAGCCCCAGCGGGGTCAGCGCCTCCGAAAGTTTAGCGGCCGCCGGGTCGGATGAATCATCCATCCGGAAGTTGAAATCGCCCGCTACAATAAAATGTTCGGCTTTCAGGGCCAGCGCCACCAGCCCCATATCCAGCTCTTCAAAGAAGGTGCCGGGAGAGCCAGGCGGTCTATATACAAGCAGTCCCTTAAAGGATTGGTGGGGCGACAGCGTGATAGAAAAGGCTAGGGTTTCCGAGCCACAGATGTCGATAGCTGGCAGGATCTCACAAGGAGTTCCTTTCCGGACCACTAGAGCTACTCCACCTCCCCTTCCGTTGGCTCTATCCTTTCTGAAGATGTTGTAATCAGGTGGGATTGCCAGGACAACGTCAGGGTTAGAAGAGTCGCCCCACCATGTCTCAGTAAGCATGAGGCATAGTGGTTTATCAACATCGAGAAGCTCATAAATGTCCTGTGCATGTTTGCAAGCTGACCTGGTGTTCAGCAGCATGCACCTGAAGCCCATACTAGAGCTGTTGGTGCTCGGCCGTGAAGAGAACGAGCGAATCGGGCGCCAGCCACAGGCCGGGCAGCGGGATTTCCCGTGGTGACGACCAGGAAATACAATACGACAGCCTTGACCATGTGGGACGAATGAGCGAAGTTCGCCAGGTGAATAGCGCAAAACGGGGGTCCCAGGGGGACACATCCCTGATGCCAGGGTCCCACCCGCCGCACCGACCGCTTCCGAGACGCTGACGGACGCAGACGGGCAGGACTCTGGCTTGACTCCGGCGAGAATCCGGCGCTCCCGCTGCGCGTCACCGCTGCGTGCAGGAGGCGAGCTTTAAGTAGGGCTCACCTGTGTTACAGAAGAGCGCTAGAGCGCTCCCACAAGTGGCAGACTCGCTCCACACCACCCCCAAGATGGCGCCCGGCGCCAAACACGAAGCCTAAGAATAAAGTGGCATAACTCCGCGAAAAGCGCGGTGGGGGGCCCAGTTTAGGGTGCAAGTGAGAGGACACACAAAGAACGTCCTAAAAACAGAGTAAGTACAATTTAAAAATGCAAAATGCGAAAAGCAAATGTTTAAAAATTACAGCAGCGCTAAGGATGACAAATTCCGCAGAATAGCGCGCGTGCGTGCTACTCCCTTTCTCCAGGTCGGACTACTACCTGGCTCGCCTTAAGTAGGGCTCACCTGTGTTACAGAAGAGCGCTAGAGCGCTCCCACAAGTGGCAGACTCGCTCCACACCACCCCCAAGATGGCGCCCGGCGCCAAACACGAAGCCTAAGAATAAAGTGGCATAACTCCGCGAAAAGCGCGGTGGGGGGCCCAGTTTAGGGTGCAAGTGAGAGGACACACAAAGAACGTCCTAAAAACAGAGTAAGTACAATTTAAAAATGCAAAATGCGAAAAGCAAATGTTTAAAAATTACAGCAGCGCTAAGGATGACAAATTCCGCAGAATAGCGCGCGTGCGTGCTACTCCCTTTCTCCAGGTCGGACTACTACCTGGCTCGCCTTAAGTAGGGCTCACCTGTGTTACAGAAGAGCGCTAGAGCACTCCCACAAGTGGCAAACTCGCTCCACACCACCCCCAAGATGGCGCCCGGCGCCAAACACGAAGCCTAAGAATAAAGTGGCATAACTCCGCGAAAAGCGCGGTGGGGGGCCCAGTTTAGGGTGCAAGTGAGAGGACACACAAAGAACGTCCTAAAAACAGAGTAAGTACAATTTAAAAATGCAAAATGCGAAAAGCAAATGTTTAAAAATTATAGCAGCGCTAAGGATGACAAATTCCGCAGAATAGCGCGCGTGCGTGCTACTCCCTTTCTCCAGGTCGGACTACTACCTGGCTCGCCTTAAGTAGGGCTCACCTGTGTTACAGAAGAGCGCTAGAGCGCTCCCACAAGTGGCAGACTCGCTCCACACCACCCCCAAGATGGCGCCCGGCGCCAAACACGAAGCCTAAGAATAAAGTGGCATAACTCCGCGAAAAGCGCGGTGGGGGGCCCAGTTTAGGGTGCAAGTGAGAGGACACACAAAGAACGTCCTAAAAACAGAGTAAGTACAATTTAAAAATGCAAAATGCGAAAAGCAAATGTTTAAAAATTACAGCAGCGCTAAGGATGACAAATTCCGCACAATAGCGCGCGTGCGTGCTACTCCCTTTCTCCAGTTGGTTAAGGTCTTGGACTATTACTCTGGCCTCATAGCTACTATCTTAACTCTTACTCTGGCCTCATAGCTACTGTCTTAACTCTTACTCTGGCCTAATGGTTAAGGTCTTGGACTCTTACTCTGGCCTAATAGCTACGGTCTTAACTCTTACTCTGGCCTAATAGCTACTGTCTTAACTCTTACTCTGGCCTCATAGCTACTGTCTTAACTCTTACTCTGGCCTAATAGCTACTGTCTTAACTCTTACTCTGGCCTAATGGTTAAGGTCTTGGACTCTTACTCTGGCGTCATAGCTACTGTTTTAACTCTTACTCTGGCCTAATAGCTACTGTCTTAACTCTTACTCTGGCCTCATAGCTACTGTCTTAACTCTTACTCTGGCCTAATGGTTAAGGTCTTGGACTCTTACTCTGGCCTCATAGCTACTGTCTTAACTCTTACTCTGGCCTCATAGCTACTGTCTTAACTCTTACTCTGGCCTCATAGCTACTGTCTTAACTCTTACTCTGGCCTAATAGCTACTATCTTAACTCTTACTCTGACCTAGTAGCTACTGTCTTAACTCTTACTCTGGCCTAATAGCTACTGTCTTAACTCTTACTCTGGCCTCATAGCTACTGTCTTAACTCTTACTCTGGCCTCGTAGCTACTGTCTTAACTCTTACTCTGGCCTCATAGCTACTGTCTTAACTCTTACTCTGGCCTCATAGCTACTGTCTTAACTCTTACTCTGGCCTAATGGTTAAGGTCTTGGACTCTTACTCTGGCCTCATAGCTACTGTCTTAACTCTTACTCTGGCCTAATGGTTAAGGTCTTGGACTCTTACTCTGGCCTCATAGCTACAGTCTTAACTCTTACTCTGGCCTCATAGCTACTGTCTTAACTCTTACTCTGGCCTATTAGCTACTGTCTTAACTCTTACTCTGGCCTAATAGCTACTGTCTTAACTCTTACTCTGGCCTCATAGCTACTGTCTTAACTCTTACTCTGGCCTCATAGATACTGTCTTAACTCTTACTCTGGCCTAATGGTTAAGGTCTTGGACTCTTACTCTGGCCTCATAGCTACTGTCTTAACTCTTACTCTGGCCTCATAGCTACTGTCTTAACTCTTACTCTGGCCTAATAGCTACTGTCTTAACTCTTACTCTGGCCTCATTGCTACTGTCTTAACTCTTACTCTGGCCTCATAGCTACTGTCTTAACTCTTACTCTGGCCTAATGGTTAAGGTCTTGGACTCTTACTCTGGCCTCATAGCTACTGTCTTAACTCTTACTCTGGCCTCATAGCTACTGTCTTAACTCTTACTCTGGCCTAATGTTTAAGGTCTTGGACTCTTACTCTGGCCTCATAGCTACTGTCTTAACTCTTACTCTGGCCTAATGGTTAAGGTCTTGGACTCTTACTCTGGTCTCATAGCTACTGTCTTAACTCTTACTCTGGCCTAATAGCTACTGTCTTAACTCTTACTCTGGCCTCATAGCTACTGTCTTAACTCTTACTCTGGCCTAATAGCTACTGTTGTAATTCTTACTCTGGCCTAATGGTTAAGGTCTTGGACTCTTACTCTGGCCTCATAGCTACTGTCTTAACTCTTACTCTGGCCTAATGGTTAAGGTCTTGGACTCTTACTCTGGCCTCATAGCTACTGTCTTAACTCTTACACTGGCCTGATGGTTAAGGTCTTGGACTCTTACTCTGGCCTAATAGCTACTGTCTTAACTCTTACTCTGGCCTAATGGTTAAGGTCTTGGACTCTTACTCTGGCCTCATAGCTACTGTCTTAACTCTTACTCTGGCCTCGTAGCTACTGTCTTAACTCTTACTCTGGCCTAATGGTTAAGGTCTTGGACTCTTACTCTGGCCTAATAGCTACTGTCTTAACTCTTACTCTGGCCTAATAGCTACTGTCTTAACTCTTACTCTGGCCTAATGGTTAAGGTCTTGGACTCTTACTCTGGCCTCATAGCCACTGTCTTAACTCTTACTCTGGCCTAATAGCTACTGTCTTAACTCTTACTCTGGCCTCATATCTACTGTCTTAACTCTTACTCTGGCCCGCCTAATGGTTAAGGTCTTGGACTCTTACTCTGGCCTCATAGCTACTGTCTTAACTCTTACTCTGGCCTAATAGCTACTGTCTTAACTCTTACTCTGGCCTCATAGCTACTGTCTTAACTCTTACTCTGGCATAATAGCTACTTTCTTAACTCTTACTCTGGCCTAATAGCTACTGTCTTAACTCTTACTCTGGCCTCATAGCTACTGTCTTAACTCTTACTCAGGCCTAATAGCTACTGTCTTAACTCTTACTCTGGCCTAATAGCTACTGTCTTAACTCTTACTCTGGCCTCATAGCTACTGTCTTAACTCTTACTCTGGCCTAATGGTTAAGGACTTGGACTCTTACTCTGGCCTCATAGCTACTGTCTTAACTCTTACACTGGCCTCATAGCTACTGTCTTAACTCTTACTCTCGTCTAATAGCTACTGTCTTAACTCTTACTCTGGCCTAATATCTACTGTCTTAACTCTTACTCTGGCCTAATAGCTACTGTCTTAACTCTTACTCTGGCCTAATAGCTACTGTCTTAACTCTTACTCTGGCCTCATATCTACTGTCTTAACTCTTACTCTGGCCTCATAGCTACTGTCTTAACTCTTACTTTGGCCTAATTGTTAAGGTCTTGGACTCTTACTCTGGCCTCATAGCTACTGTCTTAACTCTTACTCTGGCCTCATAGCTACTGTCTTAACTCTTACTCGGCCTTATAGCTATTGTCTTAACTCTTACTCTGGCCTCATAGCTACTGTCTTAACTCTTACTCTGGCCTCATAGCTACTGTCTTAACTCTTACTCTGGCCTAATGGTTAAGGTCTTGGACTCTTACTCTGGCCTCATAGCTACTGTCTTAACTCTTACTCTGGCCTCATAGCTACTGTCTTAACTCTTACTCTGGCCTAATGTTTAAGGTCTTGGACTCTTACTCTGGCCTCATAGCTACTGTCTTAACTCTTACTCTGGCCTAATGGTTAAGGTCTTGGACTCTTACTCTGGTCTCATAGCTACTGTCTTAACTCTTACTCTGGCCTAATAGCTACTGTCTTAACTCTTACTCTGGCCTCATAGCTACTGTCTTAACTCTTACTCTGGCCTAATAGCTACTGTTGTAATTCTTACTCTGGCCTAATGGTTAAGGTCTTGGACTCTTACTCTGGCCTCATAGCTACTGTCTTAACTCTTACTCTGGCCTAATGGTTAAGGTCTTGGACTCTTACTCTGGCCTCATAGCTACTGTCTTAACTCTTACACTGGCCTGATGGTTAAGGTCTTGGACTCTTACTCTGGCCTAATAGCTACTGTCTTAACTCTTACTCTGGCCTAATGGTTAAGGTCTTGGACTCTTACTCTGGCCTCATAGCTACTGTCTTAACTCTTACTCTGGCCTCGTAGCTACTGTCTTAACTCTTACTCTGGCCTAATGGTTAAGGTCTTGGACTCTTACTCTGGCCTAATAGCTACTGTCTTAACTCTTACTCTGGCCTAATAGCTACTGTCTTAACTCTTACTCTGGCCTAATGGTTAAGGTCTTGGACTCTTACTCTGGCCTCATAGCCACTGTCTTAACTCTTACTCTGGCCTAATAGCTACTGTCTTAACTCTTACTCTGGCCTCATATCTACTGTCTTAACTCTTACTCTGGCCCGCCTAATGGTTAAGGTCTTGGACTCTTACTCTGGCCTCATAGCTACTGTCTTAACTCTTACTCTGGCCTAATAGCTACTGTCTTAACTCTTACTCTGGCCTCATAGCTACTGTCTTAACTCTTACTCTGGCATAATAGCTACTTTCTTAACTCTTACTCTGGCCTAATAGCTACTGTCTTAACTCTTACTCTGGCCTCATAGCTACTGTCTTAACTCTTACTCAGGCCTAATAGCTACTGTCTTAACTCTTACTCTGGCCTAATAGCTACTGTCTTAACTCTTACTCTGGCCTCATAGCTACTGTCTTAACTCTTACTCTGGCCTAATGGTTAAGGACTTGGACTCTTACTCTGGCCTCATAGCTACTGTCTTAACTCTTACACTGGCCTCATAGCTACTGTCTTAACTCTTACTCTCGTCTAATAGCTACTGTCTTAACTCTTACTCTGGCCTAATATCTACTGTCTTAACTCTTACTCTGGCCTAATAGCTACTGTCTTAACTCTTACTCTGGCCTAATAGCTACTGTCTTAACTCTTACTCTGGCCTCATATCTACTGTCTTAACTCTTACTCTGGCCTCATAGCTACTGTCTTAACTCTTACTTTGGCCTAATTGTTAAGGTCTTGGACTCTTACTCTGGCCTCATAGCTACTGTCTTAACTCTTACTCTGGCCTCATAGCTACTGTCTTAACTCTTACTCGGCCTTATAGCTATTGTCTTAACTCTTACTCTGGCCTCATAGCTACTGTCTTAACTCTTACTCTGGCCTCATAGCTACTGTCTTAACTCTTACTCTGGCCTCATAGCTACTGTCTTAACTCTTACTCTGGCCTAATGGTTAAGGTCTTGGACTCTTACTCTGGCCTCATAGCTACTGTCTTAACTCTTACTCTGGCCTAATGGTTAAGGTCTTGGACTCTTACTCTGGCCTCATAGCTACTGTCCTAACTCTTACTCTGGCCTAATAGCTACTGTCCTAACTCTTACTCTGGCCTAATGGTTAAGGTCTTGGACTCTTACTCTGGCCTAATAGCTACTGTCTTAACTCTTACTCTGGCCTAATAGCTACTGTCTTAACTCTTACTCTGGTCTCATAGCTACTGTCTTAACTCTTACTCTGGCCTAATAGCTACTGTCTTAACTCTTACTCTGGCCTAATGGTTAAGGTCTTGGACTCTTACTCTGGCGTCATAGCTACTGTCTTAACTCTTACTCTGGCCTAATAGCTACTGTCTTAACTCTTACTCTGGCCTCATAGCTACTGTCTTAACTCTTACTCTGGCCTAATGGTTAAGGTCTTGGACTCTTACTCTGGCCTCATAGCTACTGTCTTAACTCTTACTCTGGCCTCATAGCTACTGTCTTAACTCTTACTCTGGCCTCATAGCTACTGTCTTAGCTCTTACTCTGGCCTCATAGCTACTGTCTTAACTCATACACTGGCCTAATAGCTACTGTCTTAACTCTTACTCTGGCCTAGTAGCTACTGTCTTAACTCTTACTCTGGTCTAATAGCTACTGTCTTAACTCTTACTCTGGCCTAATGGTTAAGGTCTTGGACTCTTACTCTGGCCTCCTAGCTACTGTCTTATCTCTTACTCTGGCCTCATAGCTACTGTCTTAACTCTTACTCTGGCCTAATGGTTAAGGTCTTGGACTCTTACTCTGGCCTCATAGCTACTGTCTTAACTCTTACTCTGGCCTAATGGTTAAGGTCTTGGACTCTTACTCTGGCCTCATAGCTACTGTCTTAACTCTTACTATGGCCTAATGGTTAAGGTCTTGGACTCTTACTCTGGCCTCATAGCTACTGTCTTAACTCTTACTCTGGCCTCATAGCTACTGTCTTAACTCTTACTCTGGCCTAATGGTTAAGGTCTTGGACTCTTACTCTGGCCTAATAGCTACTGTCTTAACTCTTACTCTGGCCTAATAGCCACTGTCTTAACTCTTACTCTGGCCTCATAGCTACTGTCTTAACTCTTACTCTGGCCTAATAGCTACTGTCTTAACTCTTACTCTGGCCTAATGGTTAAGGTCTTTGACTCTTACTCTGGCCTCATAGCTACTGTCTTAACTCTTACTCTGGCATAATAGCTACTGTCTTAACTCTTACTCTGGCCTCATAGCTACTTTCTTAACTCTTACTCTGGCATAATAGCTACTTTCTTAACTCTTACTCTCGCCTAATAGCTACTGTCTTAACTCTTACTCTGGCCTCATAGCTACTGTCTTAACTCTTACTCAGGCCTAATAGCTACTGTCTTAACTCTTACTCTGGCCTAATAGCTACTGTCTTAACTCTTACTCTGGCCTCATAGCTACTGTCTTAACTCTTACTCTGGCCTAATGGTTAAGGTCTTGGACTCTTACTCTGGCCTCATAGCTACTGTCTTAACTCTTACTCTGGCCTCATAGCTACTGTCTTAACTCTTACTCTGGCCTCATAGCTACTGTCTTAACTCTTACTCTGGCCTAATGGTTAAGGTCTTGGACTCTTACTCTGGCCTCATAGCTACTGTCTTAACTCTTACTCGGCCTTATAGCTACTGTCTTACCTCTTACTCTGGCCTCATAGCTACTGTCTTAACTTTTACTCTGGCCTAATGGCTACTGTCTTAACTCTTACTCTGGCCTCATAGCTACTGTCTTAACTCTTACTCTGGCCTAATAGCTGCTGTCTTAACTCTTACTCTGGCCTAATAGCTACTGTCTTAACTCTTACTCTGGCCTCATAGCTACTGTCTTAACTCTTACTCTGGCCTAATGGTTAAGGTCTTGGACTCTTACTCTGGCCTCATAGCTACTGTCTTAACTCTTACTCTGGCCTAATGGTTAAGGTCTTGGACTCTTACTCTGGCCTAATAGCTACTGTCTTAACTCTTACTCTGGCCTAATGGTTAAGGTCTTGGACTCTTACTCTGGCCTAATAGCTACTGTCTTAACTCTTACTCTGGCCTAATAGCTACTGTCTTAACTCTTACTCTGGCCTAATAGCTACTGTCTTAACTCTTACTCTGGCCTCATATCTACTGTCTTAACTCTTACTCTGGCCTCATAGCTACTGTCTTAACTCTTACTTTGGCCTAATGGTTAAGGTCTTGGACTCTTACTCTGGCCTCATAGCTACTGTCTTAACTCTTACTCTGGCCTCATAGCTACTGTCTTAACTCTTACTCGGCCTTATAGCTATTGTCTTAACTCTTACTCTGGCCTCATAGCTACTGTCTTAACTCTTACTCTGGCCTCATAGCTACTGTCTTAACTCTTACTCTGGCCTAATGGTTAAGGTCTTGGACTCTTACTCTGGCCTCATAGCTACTGTCTTAACTCTTACTCTGGCCTAATGGTTAAGGTCTTGGACTCTTACTCTGGCCTCATAGCTACTGTCCTAACTCTTACTCTGGCCTAATAGCTACTGTCTTAACTCTTACTCTGGCCTAATGTTTAAGGTCTTGGACTCTTACTCTGGCCTAATAGCTACTGTCTTAACTCTTACTCTGGCCTAATAGCTACTGTCTTAACTCTTACTCTGGCCTAATAGCTACTGTCTTAACTCTTACTCTGGCCTCATAGCTACTGTCTTAACTCTTACTCTGGCCTAATGGTTAAGGTCTTGGACTCTTACTCTGGCCTCATAGCTACTGTCTTAACTCTTACTCTGGCCTCATAGCTACTGTCTTAACTCTTACTCTGGCCTCATAGCTACTGTCTTAACTCTTACTCTGGCCTAATGGTTAAGGTCTTGGACTCTTACTCTGGCCTCATAGCTACTGTCTTAACTCTTACTCGGCCTTATAGCTACTGTCTTACCTCTTACTCTGGCCTCATAGCTACTGTCTTAACTTTTACTCTGGCCTAATAGCTACTGTCTTAACTCTTACTCTGGCCTCATAGCTACTGTCTTAACTCTTACTCTGGCCTAATAGCTGCTGTCTTAACTCTTACTCTGGCCTAATAGCTACTGTCTTAACTCTTACTCTGGCCTCATAGCTACTGTCTTAACTCTTACTCTGGCCTAATGGTTAAGGTCTTGGACTCTTACTCTGGCCTCATAGCTACTGTCTTAACTCTTACTCTGGCCTAATGGTTAAGGTCTTGGACTCTTACTCTGGCCTAATAGCTACTGTCTTAACTCTTACTCTGGCCTAATGGTTAAGGTCTTGGACTCTTACTCTGGCCTAATAGCTACTGTCTTAACTCTTACTCTGGCCTAATAGCTACTGTCTTAACTCTTACTCTGGCCTAATAGCTACTGTCTTAACTCTTACTCTGGCCTCATATCTACTGTCTTAACTCTTACTCTGGCCTCATAGCTACTGTCTTAACTCTTACTTTGGCCTAATGGTTAAGGTCTTGGACTCTTACTCTGGCCTCATAGCTACTGTCTTAACTCTTACTCTGGCCTCATAGCTACTGTCTTAACTCTTACTCGGCCTTATAGCTATTGTCTTAACTCTTACTCTGGCCTCATAGCTACTGTCTTAACTCTTACTCTGGCCTCATAGCTACTGTCTTAACTCTTACTCTGGCCTAATGGTTAAGGTCTTGGACTCTTACTCTGGCCTCATAGCTACTGTCTTAACTCTTACTCTGACCTAATGGTTAAGGTCTTGGACTCTTACTCTGGCCTCATAGCTACTGTCCTAACTCTTACTCTGGCCTAATAGCTACTGTCTTAACTCTTACTCTGGCCTAATGGTTAAGGTCTTGGACTCTTACTCTGGCCTAATAGCTACTGTCTTAACTCTTACTCTGGCCTAATGGTTAAGGTCTTGGACTCTTACTCTGGCCTCATAGCTACTGTCTTAACTCTTACTCTGGCCTAATGGTTAAGGTCTTGGACTCTTACTCTGGCCTAATAGCTACTGTCTTAACTCTTACTCTGGCCTAATAGCTACTGTCTTACCTCTTATTCTGGCCTCATAGCTACTGTCTTAACTTTTACTCTGGCCTAATAGCTACTGTCTTAACTCTTACTCTGGCCTCATAGCTACTGTCTTAACTCTTACTCTGGCCTAATAGCTGCTGTCTTAACTCTTACTCTGGCCTAATAGCTACTGTCTTAACTCTTACTCTGGCCTCATAGCTACTGTCTTAACTCTTACTCTGGCCTAATGGTTAAGGTCTTGGACTCTTACTCTGGCCTCATAGCTACTGTCTTAACTCTTACTCTGGCCTAATGGTTAAGGTCTTGGACTCTTACTCTGGCCTAATAGCTACTGTCTTAACTCTTACTCTGGCCTAATGGTTAAGGTCTTGGACTCTTACTCTGGCCTAATAGCTACTGTCTTAACTCTTACTCTGGCCTAATAGCTACTGTCTTAACTCTTACTCTGGCCTAATAGCTACTGTCTTAAATCTTACTCTGGCCTCATATCTACTGTCTTAACTCTTACTCTGGCCTCATAGCTACTGTCTTTACTCTTACTTTGGCCTAATGGTTAAGGTCTTGGACTCTTACTCTGGCCTCATAGCTACTGTCTTAACTCTTACTCTGGCCTCATAGCTACTGTCTTAACTCTTACTCGGCCTTATAGCTATTGTCTTAACTCTTACTCTGGCCTCATAGCTACTGTCTTAACTCTTACTCTGGCCTCATAGCTACTGTCTTAACTCTTACTCTGGCCTAATGGTTAAGGTCTTGGACTCTTACTCTGGCCTCATAGCTACTGTCTTAACTCTTACTCTGGCCTAATGGTTAAGGTCTTGGACTCTTACTCTGGCCTCATAGCTACTGTCCTAACTCTTACTCTGGCCTAATAGCTACTGTCTTAACTCTTACTCTGGCCTAATGGTTAAGGTCTTGGACTCTTACTCTGGCCTAATAGCTACTGTCTTAACTCTTACTCTGGCCTAATGGTTAAGGTCTTGGACTCTTACTCTGGCCTCATAGCTACTGTCTTAACTCTTACTCTGGCCTAATGGTTAAGGTCTTGGACTCTTACTCTGGCCTAATAGCTACTGTCTTAACTCTTACTCTGGCCTAATAGCTACTGTCTTACCTCTTATTCTGGCCTCATAGCTACTGTCTTAACTTTTACTCTGGCCTAATAGCTACTGTCTTAACTCTTACTCTGGCCTCATAGCTACTGTCTTAACTCTTACTCTGGCCTAATAGCTGCTGTCTTAACTCTTACTCTGGCCTAATAGCTACTGTCTTAACTCTTACTCTGGCCTCATAGCTACTGTCTTAACTCTTACTCTGGCCTAATGGTTAAGGTCTTGGACTCTTACTCTGGCCTCATAGCTACTGTCTTAACTCTTACTCTGGCCTAATGGTTAAGGTCTTGGACTCTTACTCTGGCCTAATAGCTACTGTCTTAACTCTTACTCTGGCCTAATGGTTAAGGTCTTGGACTCTTACTCTGGCCTAATAGCTACTGTCTTAACTCTTACTCTGGCCTAATAGCTACTGTCTTAACTCTTACTCTGGCCTAATAGCTACTGTCTTAACTCTTACTCTGGCCTCATATCTACTGTCTTAACTCTTACTCTGGCCTCATAGCTACTGTCTTAACTCTTACTTTGGCCTAATGGTTAAGGTCTTGGACTCTTACTCTGGCCTCATAGCTACTGTCTTAACTCTTACTCTGGCCTCATAGCTACTGTCTTAACTCTTACTCGGCCTTATAGCTATTGTCTTAACTCTTACTCTGGCCTCATAGCTACTGTCTTAACTCTTACTCTGGCCTCATAGCTACTGTCTTAACTCTTACTCTGGCCTAATGGTTAAGGTCTTGGACTCTTACTCTGGCCTCATAGCTACTGTCTTAACTCTTACTCTGGCCTAATGGTTAAGGTCTTGGACTCTTACTCTGGCCTCATAGCTACTGTCCTAACTCTTACTCTGGCCTAATAGCTACTGTCTTAACTCTTACTCTGGCCTAATGGTTAAGGTCTTGGACTCTTACTCTGGCCTAATAGCTACTGTCTTAACTCTTACTCTGGCCTAATAGCTACTGTCTTAACTCTTACTCTGGTCTCATAGCTACTGTCTTAACTCTTACTCTGGCCTAATAGCTACTGTCTTAACTCTTACTCTGGCCTAATGGTTAAGGTCTTGGACTCTTACTCTGGCGTCATAGCTACTGTCTTAACTCTTACTCTGGCCTAATAGCTACTGTCTTAACTCTTACTCTGGCCTCATAGCTACTGTCTTAGCACTTACTCTGGCCTCATAGCTACTGTGTTAACTCTTACTCTGGCCTAATAGCTACTATCTTAACTCTTACTCTGGCCTAGTAGCTACTGTCTTAACTCTTACTCTGGCCTCATAGCTACTGTCTTAACTCTTACTCTGGCCTAATGGTTAAGGTCTTGGACTCTTACTCTGGCCTCATAGCTACTGTCTTAACTCTTACTCTGGCCTAATAGCTACTGTCTTAACTCTTACTCTGGCCTCATAGCTACTGTCTTAACTCTTACTCTGGCATAAAAGCTACTTTCTTAACTCTTACTCTCGCCTAATAGCTACTGTCTTAACTCTTACTCTGGCCTCATAGCTACTGTCTTAACTCTTACTCAGGCCTAATAGCTACTATCTTAACTCTTACTCTGGCCTAATAGCTACTGTCTTAACTCTTACTCTGGCCTCATAGCTACTGTCTTAACTCTTACTCTGGCCTAATGGTTAAGGTCTTGGACTCTTACTCTGGCCTCATAGCTACTGTCTTAACTCTTACTCTGGCCTCATAGCTACTGTCTTAACTCTTACTCTGGCCTAATGGTTAAGGTCTTGGACTCTTACTCTGGCCTCATAGCTACTGTCTTAACTCTTACTCTGGCCTCATAGCTACTGTCTTAACTCTTACTCGGCCTTATAGCTACTGTCTTACCTCTTACTCTGGCCTCATAGCTACTGTCTTAACTCTTACTCTGGCCTAATAGCTACTGTCTTAACTCTTACTCTGGCCTCATAGCTACTGTCTTAACTCTTACTCTGGCCTAATAGATGCTGTCTTAACTCTAACTCTGGCCTAATAGCTACTGTCTTAACTCTTACTCTGGCCTCATAGCCACTGTCTTAACTCTTACTCTGGCCTAATGGTTAAGGTCCTGGACTCTTACTCTGGCCTCATAGCTACTGTCTTAACTCTTACTCTGGCCTAATGGTTAAGGTCTTGGACTCTTACTCTGGCCTAATAGCTACTGTCTTAACTCTTACTCTGGCCTAATAGCTACTGTCTTAACTCTTACTCTTGCCTTATAGCTACTGTCTGAACTCTTACTCTGGCCTAATAGCTACTGTCTTAACTCTTACTCTGGCCTAATGGTTAAGGTCTTGGACTATTACTCTGGCCTCATAGCTACTATCTTAACTCTTACTCTGGCCTCATAGCTACTGTCTTAACTCTTACTCTGGCCTAATGGTTAAGGTCTTGGACTCTTACTCTGGCCTAATAGCTACGGTCTTAACTCTTACTCTGGCCTAATAGCTACTGTCTTAACTCTTACTCTGGCCTCATAGCTACTGTCTTAACTCTTACTCTGGCCTAATAGCTACTGTCTTAACTCTTACTCTGGCCTAATGGTTAAGGTCTTGGACTCTTACTCTGGCGTCATAGCTACTGTTTTAACTCTTACTCTGGCCTAATAGCTACTGTCTTAACTCTTACTCTGGCCTCATAGCTACTGTCTTAACTCTTACTCTGGCCTAATGGTTAAGGTCTTGGACTCTTACTCTGGCCTCATAGCTACTGTCTTAACTCTTACTCTGGCCTCATAGCTACTGTCTTAACTCTTACTCTGGCCTCATAGCTACTGTCTTAACTCTTACTCTGGCCTAATAGCTACTATCTTAACTCTTACTCTGGCCTAGTAGCTACTGTCTTAACTCTTACTCTGGCCTAATAGCTACTGTCTTAACTCTTACTCTGGCCTCATAGCTACTGTCTTAACTCTTACTCTGGCCTCGTAGCTACTGTCTTAACTCTTACTCTGGCCTCATAGCTACTGTCTTAACTCTTACTCTGGCCTCATAGCTACTGTCTTAACTCTTACTCTGGCCTAATGGTTAAGGTCTTGGACTCTTACTCTGGCCTCATAGCTACTGTCTTAACTCTTACTCTGGCCTCATAGCTACTGTCTTAACTCTTACTCTAGCCTAATGGTTAAGGTCTTGGACTCTTACTCTGGCCTCATAGCTACAGTCTTAACTCTTACTCTGGCCTCATAGCTACTGTCTTAACTCTTACTCTGGCCTAATAGCTACTGTCTTAACTCTTACTCTGGCCTCATAGCTACTGTCTTAACTCTTACTCTGGCCTAATAGCTACTGTCTTAACTCTTACTCTGGCCTCATAGATACTGTCTTAACTCTTACTCTGGCCTAATGGTTAAGGTCTTGGACTCTTACTCTGGCCTCATAGCTACTGTCTTAACTCTTACTCTGGCCTCATAGCTACTGTCTTAACTCTTACTCTGGCCTAATAGCTACTGTCTTAACTCTTACTCTGGCCTCATTGCTACTGTCTTAACTCTTACTCTGGCCTCATAGCTACTGTCTTAACTCTTACTCTGGCCTAATGGTTAAGGTCTTGGACTCTTACTCTGGCCTCATAGCTACTGTCTTAACTCTTACTCTGGCCTCATAGCTACTGTCTTAACTCTTACTCTGGCCTAATGGTTAAGGTCTTGGACTCTTACTCTGGCCTCATAGCTACTGTCTTAACTCTTACTCTGGCCTAATGGTTAAGGTCTTGGACTCTTACTCTGGTCTCATAGCTACTGTCTTAACTCTTACTCTGGCCTAATAGCTACTGTATTAACTCTTACTCTGGCCTCATAGCTACTGTCTTAACTCTTACTCTGGCCTAATAGCTACTGTTGTAATTCTTACTCTGGCCTAATGGTTAAGGTCTTGGACTCTTACTCTGGCCTCATAGCTACTGTCTTAACTCTTACTCTGGCCTAATGGTTAAGGTCTTGGACTCTTACTCTGGCCTCATAGCTACTGTCTTAACTCTTACACTGGCCTAATGGTTAAGGTCTTGGACTCTTACTCTGGCCTAATAGCTACTGTCTTAACTCTTACTCTGGCCTAATGGTTAAGGTCTTGGACTCTTACTCTGGCCTCATAGCTACTGTCTTAACTCTTACTCTGGCCTCGTAGCTACTGTCTTAACTCTTACTCTGGCCTAATGGTTAAGGTCTTGGACTCTTACTCTGGCCTCATAGCTACTGTCTTAACTCTTACTCTGGCCTCATAGCTACTGTCTTAACTCTTACTCTGGCCTAATGGTTAAGGTCTTGGACTCTTACTCTGGCCTAATAGCTACTGTCTTAACTCTTACTCTGGCCTAATAGCTACTGTCTTAACTCTTACTCTGGCCTAATGGTTAAGGTCTTGGACTCTTACTCTGGCCTCATAGCCACTGTCTTAACTCTTACTCTGGCCTAATAGCTACTGTCTTAACTCTTACTCTGGCCTCATATCTACTGTCTTAACTCTTACTCTGGCCCGCCTAATGGTTAAGGTCTGGGACTCTTACTCTGGCCTCATAGCTACTGTCTTAACTCTTACTCTGGCCTAATAGCTACTGTCTTAACTCTTACTCTGGCCTCATAGCTACTGTCTTAACTCTTACTCTGGCATAATAGCTACTTTCTTAACTCTTACTCTGGCCTAATAGCTACTGTCTTAACTCTTACTCTGGCCTCATAGCTACTGTCTTAACTCTTACTCAGGCCTAATAGCTACTGTCTTAACTCTTACTCTGGCCTAATAGCTACTGTCTTAACTCTTACTCTGGCCTCATAGCTACTGTCTTAACTCTTACTCTGGCCTAATGGTTAAGGACTTGGACTCTTACTCTGGCCTCATAGCTACTGTCTTAACTCTTACACTGGCCTCATAGCTACTGTCTTAACTCTTACTCTCGTCTAATAGCTACTGTCTTAACTCTTACTCTGGCCTAATATCTACTGTCTTAACTCTTACTCTGGCCTAATAGCTACTGTCTTAACTCTTACTCTGGCCTAATAGCTACTGTCTTAACTCTTACTCTGGCCTCATATCTACTGTCTTAACTCTTACTCTGGCCTCATAGCTACTGTCTTAACTCTTACTTTGGCCTAATGGTTAAGGTCTTGGACTCTTACTCTGGCCTCATAGCTACTGTCTTAACTCTTACTCTGGCCTCATAGCTACTGTCTTAACTCTTACTCGGCCTTATAGCTATTGTCTTAACTCTTACTCTGGCCTCATAGCTACTGTCTTAACTCTTACTCTGGCCTCATAGCTACTGTCTTAACTCTTACTCTGGCCTCATAGCTACTGTCTTAACTCTTACTCTGGCCTAATGGTTAAGGTCTTGGACTCTTACTCTGGCCTCATAGCTACTGTCTTAACTCCTACTCTGGCCTAATGGTTAAGGTCTTGGACTCTTACTCTGGCCTCATAGCTACTGTCCTAACTCTTACTCTGGCCTAATAGCTACTGTCTTAACTCTTACTCTGGCCTAATGGTTAAGGTCTTGGACTCTTACTCTGGCCTAATAGCTACTGTCTTAACTCTTACTCTGGCCTAATAGCTACTGTCTTAACTCTTACTCTGGTCTCATAGCTACTGTCTTAACTCTTACTCTGGCCTAATAGCTACTGTCTTAACTCTTACTCTGGCCTAATGGTTAAGGTCTTGGACTCTTACTCTGGCGTCATAGCTACTGTCTTAACTCTTACTCTGGCCTAATAGCTACTGTCTTAACTCTTACTCTGGCCTCATAGCTACTGTCTTAACTCTTACTCTGGCCTAATGGTTAAGGTCTTGGACTCTTACTCTGGCCTCATAGCTACTGTCTTAACTCTTACTCTGGCCTCATAGCTACTGTCTTAACTCTTACTCTGGCCTCATAGCTACTGTCTTAGCTCTTACTCTGGCCTCATAGCTACTGTCTTAACTCATACTCTGGCCTAATAGCTACTGTCTTAACTCTTACTCTGGCCTAGTAGCTACTGTCTTAACTCTTACTCTGGCCTAATAGCTACTGTCTTAACTCTTACTCTGGCCTAATGGTTAAGGTCTTGGACTCTTACTCTGGCCTCCTAGCTACTGTCTTATCTCTTACTCTGGCCTCATAGCTACTGTCTTAACTCTTACTCTGGCCTAATGGTTAAGGTCTTGGACTCTTACTCTGGCCTCATAGCTACTGTCTTAACTCTTACTCTGGCCTAATGGTTAAGGTCTTGGACTCTTACTCTGGCCTCATAGCTACTGTCTTAACTCTTACTCTGGCCTCATAGCTACTGTCTTAACTCTTACTCTGGCCTAATGGTTAAGGTCTTGGACTCTTACTCTGGCCTAATAGCTACTGTCTTAACTCTTACTCTGGCCTAATAGCTACTGTCTTAACTCTTACTCTGGCCTCATAGCTACTGTCTTAACTCTTACTCTGGCCTAATAGCTACTGTCTTAACTCTTACTCTGGCCTAATGGTTAAGGTCTTGGACTCTTACTCTGGCGTCATAGCTACTGTCTTAACTCTTACTCTGGCCTAATAGCTACTGTCTTAACTCTTACTCTGGCCTCATAGCTACTGTCTTAACTCTTACTCTGGCATAATAGCTACTGTCTTAACTCTTACTCTGGCCTCATAGCTACTGTCTTAACTCTTACTCTGGCATAATAGCTACTTTCTTAACTCTTACTCTCGCCAAATAGCTACTGTCTTAACTCTTACTCTGGCCTCATAGCTACTGTCTTAACTCTTACTCAGGCCTAATAGCTACTGTCTTAACTCTTACTCTGGCCTAATAGCTACTGTCTTAACTCTTACTCTGGCCTCATAGCTACTGTCTTAACTCTTACTCTGGCCTAATGGTTAAGGTCTTGGACTCTTACTCTGGCCTCATAGCTACTGTCTTAACTCTTACTCTGGCCTCATAGCTACTGTCTTAACTCTTACTCTGGCCTCATAGCTACTGTCTTAACTCTTACTCTGGCCTAATGGTTAAGGTCTTGGACTCTTACTCTGGCCTCATAGCTACTGTCTTAACTCTTACTCGGCCTTATAGCTACTGTCTTACCTCTTACTCTGGCCTCATAGCTACTGTCTTAACTCTTACTCTGGCCTAATAGCTACTGTCTTAACTCTTACTCTGGCCTCATAGCTACTGTCTTAACTCTTACTCTGGCCTAATAGCTGCTGTCTTAACTCTTACTCTGGCCTAATAGCTACTGTCTTAACTCTTACTCTGGCCTCATAGCTACTGTCTTAACTCTTACTCTGGCCTAATGGTTAAGGTCTTGGACTCTTACTCTGGCCTCATAGCTACTGTCTTAACTCTTACTCTGGCCTAATGGTTAAGGCCTTGGACTCTTACTCTGGCCTAATAGCTACTGTCTTAACTCTTACTCTGGCCTAATAGCTACTGTCTTAACTCTTACTCTTGCCTCATAGATACTGTCTTAACTCTTACTCTGGCCTAATAGCTACTGTCTTAACTCTTACTCTGGCCTAATGGTTAAGGTCTTGGACTCTTACTCTGGCCTCATAGCTACTATCTTAACTCTTACTCTGGCCTCATAGCTACTGTCTTAACTCTTACTCTGGCCTAATGGTTAAGGTCTTGGACTCTTACTCTGGCCTAATAGCTACGGTCTTAACTCTTACTCTGGCCTAATAGCTACTGTCTTAACTCTTACTCTGGCCTCATAGCTACTGTCTTAACTCTTACTCTGGCCTAATAGCTACTGTCTTAACTCTTACTCTGGCCTAATGGTTAAGGTCTTGGACTCTTACTCTGGCGTCATAGCTACTGTCTTAACTCTTACTCTGGCATAATAGCTACTGTCTTAACTCTTACTCTGGCCTCATAGCTACTGTCTTAACTCTTTCTCTGGCCTAATGGTTAAGGTCTTGGACTCTTACTCTGGCCTCATAGCTACTGTCTTAACTCTTACTCTGGCCTCATAGCTACTGTCTTAACTCTTACTCTGCCCTAATGGTTAAGGTCTTGGACTCTTACTCTGGCCTCATAGCTACTGTCTTAACTCTTACTCTGGACTCATAGCTACTGTCTTAACTCTTACTCTGGCCTAATGGTTAAGGTCTTGGACTCTTACTCTGGCCTAATAGCTACTGTCTTAACTCTTACTCTGGCCTAATAGCTACTGTCTTAACTCTTACTCTGGCCTCATAGCTACTGTCTTAACTCTTACTCAGGCCTAATAGCTACTGTCTTAACTCTTACTCTGGCCTAATAGCTACTGTCTTAACTCTTACTCTGGCCTCATAGCTACTGTCTTAACTCTTACTCTGGCCTAATGGTTAAGGTCTTGGACTCTTACTCTGGCCTCATAGCTACTGTCTTAACTCTTACTCTGGCCTCATAGCTACTGTCTTAACTCTTACTCTGGCCTCATAGCTACTGTCTTAACTCCTACTCTGGCCTAATGGTTAAGGTCTTGGACTCTTACTCTGGCCTCATAGCTACTGTCTTAACTCTTACTCTGGCCTCATAGCTACTGTCTTAACTCTTACTCTGGCCTAATGGTTAAGGTCTTGGACTCTTACTCTGGCCTCATAGCTACTGTCTTAACTCTTACTCTGGCCTCATAGCTACTGTCTTAACTCTTACTCTGGCCTCATAGCTACTGTCTTAACTCTTACTCTGGCCTAATGGTTAAGGTCTTGGACTCTTACTCTGGCCTCATAGCTACTGTCTTAACTCTTACTCGGCCTTATAGCTACTGTCTTACCTCTTACTCTGGCCTCATAGCTACTGTCTTAACTCTTACTCTGGCCTAATAGCTACTGTCTTAACTCTTACTCTGGCCTCATAGCTACTGTCTTAACTCTTACTCTGGCCTAATAGCTGCTGTCTTAACTCTTACTCTGGCCTAATAGCTACTGTCTTAACTCTTACTCTGGCCTCATAGCTACTGTCTTAACTCTTACTCTGGCCTAATGGTTAAGGTCTTGGACTCTTACTCTGGCCTCATAGCTACTGTCTTAACTCTTACTCTGGCCTAATGGTTAAGGTCTTGGACTCTTACTCTGGCCTAATAGCTACTGTCTTAACTCTTACTCTGGCCTAATAGCTACTGTCTTAACTCTTACTCTTGCCTCATAGCTACTGTCTTAACTCTTACTCTGGCCTAATAGCTACTGTCTTAACTCTTACTCTGGCCTAATGGTTAAGGTCTTGGACTCTTACTCTGGCCTCATAGCTACTATCTTAACTCTTACTCTGGCCTCATAGCTACTGTCTTAACTCTTACTCTGGCCTAATGGTTAAGGTCTTGGACTCTTACTCTGGCCTAATAGCTACGGTCTTAACTCTTACTCTGGCCTAATAGCTACTGTCTTAACTCTTACTCTGGCCTCATAGCTACTGTCTTAACTCTTACTCTGGCCTAATAGCTACTGTCTTAACTCTTACTCTGGCCTAATGGTTAAGGTCTTGGACTCTTACTCTGGCGTCATAGCTACTGTCTTAACTCTTACTCTGGCATAATAGCTACTGTCTTAACTCTTACTCTGGCCTCATAGCTACTGTCTTAACTCTTTCTCTGGCCTAATGGTTAAGGTCTTGGACTCTTACTCTGGCCTCATAGCTACTGTCTTAACTCTTACTCTGGACTCATAGCTACTGTCTTAACTCTTACTCTGGCCTAATGGTTAAGGTCTTGGACTCTTACTCTGGCCTAATAGCTACTGTCTTAACTCTTACTCTGGCCTAATAGCTACTGTCTTAACTCTTACTCTGGCCTCATAGCTACTGTCTTAACTCTTACTCAGGCCTAATAGCTACTGTCTTAACTCTTACTCTGGCCTAATAGCTACTGTCTTAACTCTTACTCTGGCCTCATAGCTACTGTCTTAACTCTTACTCTGGCCTAATGGTTAAGGTCTTGGACTCTTACTCTGGCCTCATAGCTACTGTCTTAACTCTTACTCTGGCCTCATAGCTACTGTCTTAACTCTTACTCTGGCCTCATAGCTACTGTCTTAACTCCTACTCTGGCCTAATGGTTAAGGTCTTGGACTCTTACTCTGGCCTCATAGCTACTGTCTTAACTCTTACTCTGGCCTCATAGCTACTGTCTTAACTCTTACTCGGCCTTATAGCTACGGTCTTACCTCTTAATCTGGCCTCATAGCTACTGTCTTAACTCTTACTCTGGCCTAATAGCTACTGTCTTAACTCTTACTCTGGCCTCATAGCTACTGTCTTAACTCTTACTCTGGCCTAATAGATGCTGTCTTAACTCTAACTCTGGCCTAATAGCTACTGTCTTAACTCTTACTCTGGCCTCATAGCTACTGTCTTAACTCTTACTCTGGCCTAATGGTTAAGGTCCGTGACTCTTACTCTGGCCTCATAGCTACTGTCTTAACTCTTACTCTGGCCTAATGGTTAAGGTCTTGGACTCTTACTCTGGCCTAATAGCTACTGTCTTAACTCTTACTCTGGCCTAATAGCTACTGTCTTAACTCTTACTCTTGCCTCATAGCTACTGTCTGAACTCTTACTCTGGCCTAATAGCTACTGTCTTAACTCTTACTCTGGCCTAATGGTTAAGGTCTTGGACTATTACTCTGGCCTCATAGCTACTATCTTAACTCTTACTCTGGCCTCATAGCTACTGTCTTAACTCTTACTCTGGCCTAATGGTTAAGGCCTTGGACTCTTACTCTGGCCTAATAGCTACTGTCTTAACTCTTACTCTGGCCTAATAGCTACTGTCTTAACTCTTACTCTTGCCTCATAGCTACTGTCTTAACTCTTACTCTGGCCTAATAGCTACTGTCTTAACTCTTACTCTGGCCTAATGGTTAAGGTCTTGGACTCTTACTCTGGCCTCATAGCTACTATCTTAACTCTTACTCTGGCCTCATAGCTACTGTCTTAACTCTTACTCTGGCCTAATGGTTAAGGTCTTGGACTCTTACTCTGGCCTAATAGCTACGGTCTTAACTCTTACTCTGGCCTAATAGCTACTGTCTTAACTCTTACTCTGGCCTCATAGCTACTGTCTTAACTCTTACTCTGGCCTAATAGCTACTGTCTTAACTCTTACTCTGGCCTAATGGTTAAGGTCTTGGACTCTTACTCTGGCGTCATAGCTACTGTCTTAACTCTTACTCTGGCATAATAGCTACTGTCTTAACTCTTACTCTGGCCTCATAGCTACTGTCTTAACTCTTTCTCTGGCCTAATGGTTAAGGTCTTGGACTCTTACTCTGGCCTCATAGCTACTGTCTTAACTCTTACTCTGGCCTCATAGCTACTGTCTTAACTCTTACTCTGGCCTAATGGTTAAGGTCTTGGACTCTTACTCTGGCCTCATAGCTACTGTCTTAACTCTTACTCTGGACTCATAGCTACTGTCTTAACTCTTACTCTGGCCTAATGGTTAAGGTCTTGGACTCTTACTCTGGCCTAATAGCTACTGTCTTAACTCTTACTCTGGCCTAATAGCTACTGTCTTAACTCTTACTCTGGCCTCATAGCTACTGTCTTAACTCTTACTCAGGCCTAATAGCTACTGTCTTAACTCTTACTCTGGCCTAATAGCTACTGTCTTAACTCTTACTCTGGCCTCATAGCTACTGTTTTAACTCTTACTCTGGCCTAATGGTTAAGGTCTTGGACTCTTACTCTGGCCTCATAGCTACTGTCTTAACTCTTACTCTGGCCTCATAGCTACTGTCTTAACTCTTACTCTGGCCTCATAGCTACTGTCTTAACTCCTACTCTGGCCTAATGGTTAAGGTCTTGGACTCTTACTCTGGCCTCATAGCTACTGTCTTAACTCTTACTCTGGCCTCATAGCTACTGTCTTAACTCTTACTCTGGCCTAATGGTTAAGGTCTTGGACTCTTACTCTGGCCTCATAGCTACTGTCTTAACTCTTACTCTGGCCTCATAGCTACTGTCTTAACTCTTACTCTGGCCTCATAGCTACTGTCTTAACTCTTACTCTGGCCTAATGGTTAAGGTCTTGGACTCTTACTCTGGCCTCATAGCTACTGTCTTAACTCTTACTCGGCCTTATAGCTACTGTCTTACCTCTTACTCTGGCCTCATAGCTACTGTCTTAACTCTTACTCTGGCCTAATAGCTACTGTCTTAACTCTTACTCTGGCCTCATAGCTACTGTCTTAACTCTTACTCTGGCCTAATAGCTGCTGTCTTAACTCTTACTCTGGCCTAATAGCTACTGTCTTAACTCTTACTCTGGCCTCATAGCTACTGTCTTAACTCTTACTCTGGCCTAATGGTTAAGGTCTTGGACTCTTACTCTGGCCTCATAGCTACTGTCTTAACTCTTACTCTGGCCTAATGGTTAAGGTCTTGGACTCTTACTCTGGCCTAATAGCTACTGTCTTAACTCTTACTCTGGCCTAATAGCTACTGTCTTAACTCTTACTCTTGCCTCATAGCTACTGTCTTAACTCTTACTCTGGCCTAATAGCTACTGTCTTAACTCTTACTCTGGCCTAATGGTTAAGGTCTTGGACTCTTACTCTGGCCTCATAGCTACTATCTTAACTCTTACTCTGGCCTCATAGCTACTGTCTTAACTCTTACTCTGGCCTAATGGTTAAGGTCTTGGACTCTTACTCTGGCCTAATAGCTACGGTCTTAACTCTTACTCTGGCCTAATAGCTACTGTCTTAACTCTTACTCTGGCCTCATAGCTACTGTCTTAACTCTTACTCTGGCCTAATAGCTACTGTCTTAACTCTTACTCTGGCCTAATGGTTAAGGTCTTGGACTCTTACTCTGGCGTCATAGCTACTGTCTTAACTCTTACTCTGGCATAATAGCTACTGTCTTAACTCTTACTCTGGCCTCATAGCTACTGTCTTAACTCTTTCTCTGGCCTAATGGTTAAGGTCTTGGACTCTTACTCTGGCCTCATAGCTACTGTCTTAACTCTTACTCTGGACTCATAGCTACTGTCTTAACTCTTACTCTGGCCTAATGGTTAAGGTCTTGGACTCTTACTCTGGCCTAATAGCTACTGTCTTAACTCTTACTCTGGCCTCATAGCTACTGTCTTAACTCTTACTCAGGCCTAATAGCTACTGTCTTAACTCTTACTCTGGCCTAATAGCTACTGTCTTAACTCTTACTCTGGCCTCATAGCTACTGTCTTAACTCTTACTCTGGCCTAATGGTTAAGGTCTTGGACTCTTACTCTGGCCTCATAGCTACTGTCTTAACTCTTACTCTGGCCTCATAGCTACTGTCTTAACTCTTACTCTGGCCTCATAGCTACTGTCTTAACTCCTACTCTGGCCTAATGGTTAAGGTCTTGGACTCTTACTCTGGCCTCATAGCTACTGTCTTAACTCTTACTCTGGCCTCATAGCTACTGTCTTAACTCTTACTCGGCCTTATAGCTACGGTCTTACCTCTTAATCTGGCCTCATAGCTACTGTCTTAACTCTTACTCTGGCCTAATAGCTACTGTCTTAACTCTTACTCTGGCCTCATAGCTACTGTCTTAACTCTTACTCTGGCCTAATAGATGCTGTCTTAACTCTAACTCTGGCCTAATAGCTACTGTCTTAACTCTTACTCTGGCCTCATAGCTACTGTCTTAACTCTTACTCTGGCCTAATGGTTAAGGTCCGTGACTCTTACTCTGGCCTCATAGCTACTGTCTTAACTCTTACTCTGGCCTAATGGTTAAGGTCTTGGACTCTTACTCTGGCCTAATAGCTACTGTCTTAACTCTTACTCTGGCCTAATAGCTACTGTCTTAACTCTTACTCTTGCCTCATAGCTACTGTCTGAACTCTTACTCTGGCCTAATAGCTACTGTCTTAACTCTTACTCTGGCCTAATGGTTAAGGTCTTGGACTATTACTCTTGCCTCATAGCTACTATCTTAACTCTTACTCTGGCCTCATAGCTACTGTCTTAACTCTTACTCTGGCCTAATGGTTAAGGTCTTGGACTCTTACTCTGGCCTAATAGCTACGGTCTTAACTCTTACTCTGGCCTCATAGCTACTGTCTTAACTCTTACTGTGGCCTAATGTTTAAGGTCTTGGACTCTTACTCTGGCCTCATAGCTACTGTCTTAACTCTTACTCTGGCCTACTGGTTAAGGTCTTGGACTCTTGCTCTGGCCTCCTAGCTACTGTCTTAACTCTTACTCTGGCCTCATAGCTACTGTCTTAACTCTTACTCTGGCCTATTAGCTACTGTCTTAACTCTTACTCTGGCCTAATAGCTACTGTCTTAACTCTTACTCTGGCCTCATAGCTACTGTCTTAACTCTTACTCTGGCCTAATAGCTACTGTCTTAACTCTTACTCTGGCCTCATAGATACTGTCTTAACTCTTACTCTGGCCTAATGGTTAAGGTCTTGGACTCTTACTCTGGCCTCATAGCTACTGTCTTAACTCTTACTCTGGCCTCATAGCTACTGTCTTAACTCTTACTCTGGCCTAATAGCAACTGTCTTAACTCTTACACTGGCCTCATTGCTACTGTCTTAACTCTTACTCTGGCCTCATAGCTACTGTCTTAACTCTTACTCTGGCCTAATGGTTAAGGTCTTGGACTCTTACTCTGGCCTCATAGCTACTGTCATAACTCTTACTCTGGCCTCATAGCTACTGTCTTAACTCTTACTCTGGCCTAATGGTTAAGGTCTTGGACTCTTACTCTGGCCTCATAGCTACTGTCTTAACTCTTACTCTGGCCTAATGGTTAAGGTCTTGGACTCTTACTCTGGTCTCATAGCTACTGTCTTAACTCTTACTCTGGCCTAATAGCTACTGTCTTAACTCTTACTCTGGCCTCATAGCTACTGTCTTAACTCTTACTCTGGCCTAATAGCTACTGTTGTAATTCTTACTCTGGCCTAATGGTTAAGGTCTTGGACTCTTACTCTGGCCTCATAGCTACTGTCTTAACTCTTACTCTGGCCTAATGGTTAAGGTCTTGGACTCTTACTCTGGCCTCATAGCTACTGTCTTAACTCTTACACTGGCCTAATGGTTAAGGTCTTGGACTCTTACTCTGGCCTAATAGCTACTGTCTTAACTCTTACTCTGGCCTAATGGTTAAGGTCTTGGACTCTTACTCTGGCCTCATAGCTACTGTCTTAACTCTTACTCTGGCCTCGTAGCTACTGTCTTAACTCTTACTCTGGCCTAATGGTTAAGGTCTTGGACTCTTACTCTGGCCTCATAGCTACTGTCTTAACTCTTACTCTGGCCTCATAGCTACTGTCTTAACTCTTACTCTGGCCTAATGGTTAAGGTCTTGGACTCTTACTCTGGCCTAATAGCTACTGTCTTAACTCTTACTCTGGCCTAATAGCTACTGTCTTAACTCTTACTCTGGCCTAATGGTTAAGGTCGTGGACTCTTACTCTGGCCTCATAGCCACTGTCTTAACTCTTACTCTGGCCTAATAGCTACTGTCTTAACTCTTACTCTGGCCTCATATCTACTGTCTTAACTCTTACTCTGGCCCGCCTAATGGTTAAGGTCTTGGACTCTTACTCTGGCCTCATAGCTACTGTCTTAACTCTTACTCTGGCCTAATAGCTACTGTCTTAACTCTTACTCTGGCCTCATAGCTACTGTCTTAACTCTTACTCTGGCATAATAGCTACTTTCTTAACTCTTACTCTGGCCTAATAGCTACTGTCTTAACTCTTACTCTGGCCTCATAGCTACTGTCTTAACTCTTACTCAGGCCTAATAGCTACTGTCTTAACTCTTACTCTGGCCTAATAGCTACTGTCTTAACTCTTACTCTGCCCTCATAGCTACTGTCTTAACTCTTACTCTGGCCTAATGGTTAAGGACTTGGACTCTTACTCTGGCCTCATAGCTACTGTCTTAACTCTTACTCTGGCCTCATAGCTACTGTCTTAACTCTTACTCTCGTCTAATAGCTACTGTCTTAACTCTTACTCTGGCCTAATATCTACTGTCTTAACTCTTACTCTGACCTAATAGCTACTGTCTTAACTCTTACTCTGGCCTAATAGCTCCTGTCTTAACTCTTACTCTGGCCTCATATCTACTGTCTTAACTCTTACTCTGGCCTCATAGCTACTGTCTTAACTCTTACTTTGGCCTAATGGTTAAGGTCTTGGACTCTTACTCTGGCCTCATAGCTACTGTCTGAACTCTTACTCTGGCCTCATAGCTACTGTCTTAACTCTTACTCGGCCTTATAGCTATTGTCTTAACTCTTACTCTGGCCTCATAGCTACTGTCTTAACTCTTACTCTGGCCTCATAGCTACTGTCTTAACTCTTACTCTGGCCTCATAGCTACTGTCTTAACTCTTACTCTGGCCTAATGGTTAAGGTCTTGGACTCTTACTCTGGCCTCATAGCTACTGTCTTAACTCTTACTCTGGCCTCATAGCTACTGTCTTAACTCTTACTCTGGCCTCATAGCTACTGTCTTAACTCCTACTCTGGCCTAATGGTTAAGGTCTTGGACTCTTACTCTGGCCTCATAGCTACTGTCTTAACTCTTACTCTGGCCTCATAGCTACTGTCTTAACTCTTACTCGGCCTTATAGCTACGGTCTTACCTCTTAATCTGGCCTCATAGCTACTGTCTTAACTCTTACTCTGGCCTAATAGCTACTGTCTTAACTCTTACTCTGGCCTCATAGCTACTGTCTTAACTCTTACTCTGGCCTAATAGATGCTGTCTTAACTCTAACTCTGGCCTAATAGCTACTGTCTTAACTCTTACTCTGGCCTAATGGTTAAGGTCCGTGACTCTTACTCTGGCCTCATAGCTACTGTCTTAACTCTTACTCTGGCCTAATGGTTAAGGTCTTGGACTCTTACTCTGGCCTAATAGCTACTGTCTTAACTCTTACTCTGGCCTAATAGCTACTGTCTTAACTCTTACTCTTGCCTCATAGCTACTTTCTGAACTCTTACTCTGGCCTAATAGCTACTGTCTTAACTCTTACTCTGGCCTAATGTTTAAGGTCTTGGACTATTACTCTGGCCTCATAGCTACTATCTTAACTCTTACTCTGGCCTCATAGCTACTGTCTTAACTCTTACTCTGGCCTAATGGTTAAGGTCTTGGACTCTTACTCTGGCCTAATAGCTACGGTCTTAACTCTTACTCTGGCCTCATAGCTACTGTCTTAACTCTTACTGTGGCCTAATGTTTAAGGTCTTGGACTCTTACTCTGGCCTCATAGCTACTGTCTTAACTCTTACTCTGGCCTACTGGTTAAGGTCTTGGACTCTTACTTTGGCCTCCTAGCTACTGTCTTAACTCTTACTCTGGCCTCATAGCTACTGTCTTAACTCTTACTCTGGCCTATTAGCTACTGTCTTAACTCTTACTCTGGCCTATTAGCTACTGTCTTAACTCTTACTCTGGCCTCATAGCTACTGTCTTAACTCTTACTCTGGCCTAATAGCTACTGTCTTAACTCTTACTCTGGCCTCATTGCTACTGTCTTAACTCTTACTCTGGCCTCATAGCTACTGTCTTAACTCTTACTCTGGCCTAATGGTTAAGGTCTTGGACTCTTACTCTGGCCTCATAGCTACTGTCATAACTCTTACTCTGGCCTCATAGCTACTGTCTTAACTCTTACTCTGGCCTAATGGTTAAGGTCTTGGACTCTTACTCTGGCCTCATAGCTACTGTCTTAACTCTTACTCTGGCCTAATGGTTAAGGTCTTGGACTCTTACTCTGGTCTCATAGCTACTGTCTTAACTCTTACTCTGGCCTAATAGCTACTGTCTTAACTCTTACTCTGGCCTCATAGCTACTGTCTTAACTCTTACTCTGGCCTAATAGCTACTGTTGTAATTCTTACTCTGGCCTAATGGTTAAGGTCTTGGACTCTTACTCTGGCCTCATAGCTACTGTCTTAACTCTTACTCTGGCCTAATGGTTAAGGTCTTGGACTCTTACTCTGGCCTCATAGCTACTGTCTTAACTCTTACACTGGCCTAATGGTTAAGGTCTTGGACTCTTACTCTGGCCTAATAGCTACTGTCTTAACTCTTACTCTGGCCTAATGGTTAAGGTCTTGGACTCTTACTCTGGCCTCATAGCTACTGTCTTAACTCTTACTCTGGCCTCGTAGCTACTGTCTTAACTTTTACTCTGGCCTAATGGTTAAGGTCTTGGACTCTTACTCTGGCCTCATAGCTACTGTCTTAACTCTTACTCTGGCCTCATAGCTACTGTCTTAACTCTTACTCTGGCCTAATGGTTAAGGTCTTGGACTCTTACTCTGGCCTAATAGCTACTGTCTTAACTCTTACTCTGGCCTAATAGCTACTGTCTTAACTCTTACTCTGGCCTAATGGTTAAGGTCGTGGACTCTTACTCTGGCCTCATAGCCACTGTCTTAACTCTTACTCTGGCCTAATAGCTACTGTCTTAACTCTTACTCTGGCCTCATATCTACTGTCTTAACTCTTACTCTGGCCCGCCTAATGGTTAAGGTCTTGGACTCTTACTCTGGCCTCATAGCTACTGTCTTAACTCTTACTCTGGCCTAATAGCTACTGTCTTAACTCTTACTCTGGCCTCATAGCTACTGTCTTAACTCTTACTCTGGCATAATAGCTACTTTCTTAACTCTTACTCTGGCCTAATAGCTACTGTCTTAACTCTTACTCTGGCCTCATAGCTACTGTCTTAACTCTTACTCAGGCCTAATAGCTACTGTCTTAACTCTTACTCTGGCCTAATAGCTACTGTCTTAACTCTTACTCTGCCCTCATAGCTACTGTCTTAACTCTTACTCTGGCCTAATGGTTAAGGACTTGGACTCTTACTCTGGCCTCATAGCTACTGTCTTAACTCTTACTCTGGCCTCATAGCTACTGTCTTAACTCTTACTCTCGTCTAATAGCTACTGTCTTAACTCTTACTCTGGCCTAATATCTACTGTCTTAACTCTTACTCTGACCTAATAGCTACTGTCTTAACTCTTACTCTGGCCTAATAGCTACTGTCTTAACTCTTACTCTGGCCTCATATCTACTGTCTTAACTCTTACTCTGGCCTCATAGCTACTGTCTTAACTCTTACTTTGGCCTAATGGTTAAGGTCTTGGACTCTTACTCTGGCCTCATAGCTACTGTCTGAACTCTTACTCTGGCCTCATAGCTACTGTCTTAACTCTTACTCGGCCTTATAGCTATTGTCTTAACTCTTACTCTGGCCTCATAGCTACTGTCTTAACTCTTACTCTGGCCTCATAGCTACTGTCTTAACTCTTACTCTGGCCTCATAGCTACTGTCTTATCTCTTACTCTGGCCTAATGGTTAAGGTCTTGGACTCTTACTCTGGCCTCATAGCTACTGTCTTAACTCTTACTCTGGCCTAATGGTTAAGGTCTTGGACTCTTACTCTGGCCTAATAGCTACTGTCTTAACTCTTACTCTGGCCTAATAGCTACTGTCTTAACTCTTACTCTGGCCTAATGGTTAAGGTCTTGGACTCTTACTCTGGCCTCATAGCTACTGTCTTAACTCTTACTCTGGCCTAATAGTTACTGTCTTAACTCTTACTCTGGCCTAATAGCTACTGTCTTAACTCTTACTCTGGCCTCATATCTACTGTCTTAACTCTTACTCTGGCCTAATGGTTAAGGTCTTGGACTCTTACTCTGGCCTCATAGCTACTGTCTTAACTCTTACTCTGGCCTCATAGCTACTGTCTTAACTCTTACTCTGGCCTAATAGCTACTGTCTTAACTCTTACTCTGGCCTAATAGCTACTGTCTTAACTCTTACTCTGGCCTCATATCTACTGTCTTAACTCTTACTCTGGCCTAATGGTTAAGGTCTTGGACTCTTACTCTGGCCTCATAGCTACTGTCTTAACTCTTACTCTGGCCTCATAGCTACTGTCTTAACTCTTACTCTGGCCTAATGGTTAAGGTCTTGGACTCTTACTCTGGCCTCATAGCTACTGTCTTAACTCTTACTCTGGCCTCATAGCTACTATCTTAACTCTTACTCGGCCTTATAGCTATTGTCTTAACTCTTACTCTGGCCTAATAGCTACTGTTGTAATTCATACTCTGGCCTAATGGTTAAGGTCTTGGACTCTTACTCTGGCCTCATAGCTACTGTCTTAACTCTTACTCTGGCCTCATAGCTACTGTCTTAACTCTTACTCTGGCCTAATGGTTAAGGTCTTGGACTCTTACTCTGGCATCATAGCTACTATCTTAACTCTTACTCTGGCCTAATGGTTAAGGTCTTGGACTCTTACTCTGGTCTCATAGCTACTGTCTTAACTCTTACTCTGGCCTAATAGCTACTGTCTTAACTCTTACTCTGGCCTCATGGCTACTGTCTTAACTCTTACTCTGGCCTAATAGCTACTATTGTAATTCTTACTCTGGCCTAATGGTTAAGGTCTTGGACTCTTACTCTGGCCTCCTAGCTACTGTCTTAACTCTTACTCTGGCCTAATGGTTAAGGTCTTGGACTCTTACTCTGGCCTAATGGTTAAGGTCTTGGACTCTTACTCTGGCCTAATAGCTACTGTCTTAACTCTTACTCTGGCCTAATAGCTACTGTCTTAACTCTTATTCTGGTCTCATAGCTACTATCTTAACTCTTACTCTGGCCTTATAGCTACTGTCTTAACTCTTACTCTGGCCTAATGGTTAAGGTCTTGGACTCTTACTCTGGCGTCATAGCTACTGTCTTAACTCTTACTCTGGCCTAATAGCTACTGTCTTAACTCTTACTCTGGCCTCATAGCTACTGTCTTAACTCTTACTCTGGCCTAATGGTTAAGGTCTTGGACTCTTACTCTGGCCTCATAGCTACTGTCTTAACTCTTACTCTGGCCTCATAGCTACTGTCTTAACTCTTACTCTGGCCTCATAGCTACTGTCTTAGCTCTTACTCTGGCCTCATAGCTACTGTCTTAACTCATACTCTGGCCTAATAGCTACTGTCTTAACTCTTACTCTGGCCTAGTAGCTACTGTCTTAACTCTTACTCTGGCCTAATAGCTACTGTCTTAACTCTTACTCTGGCCTAATGGTTAAGGTCTTGGACTCTTACTCCGGCCTCCTAGCTACTGTCCTATCTCTTACTCTGGCCTCATAGCTACTGTCTTAACTCTTACTCTGGCCTAATGGTTAAGGTCTTGGACTCTTACTCTGGCCTCATAGCTACTGTCTTAACTCTTACTCTGGCCTAATGGTTAAGGTCTTGGACTCTTACTCTGGCCTCATAGCTACTGTCATAACTCTTACTCTGGCCTCATAGCTACTGTCTTAACTCTTACTCTGGCCTCATAGCTACTGTCTTAACTCTTACTCTGGCCTAATAGCTACTGTCTTAACTCTTACTCTGGCCTCATAGATACTGTCTTAACTCTTACTCTGGCCTAATGGTTAAGGTCTTGGACTCTTACTCTGGCCTCATAGCTACTGTCTTAACTCTTACTCTGGCCTCATAGCTACTGTCTTAACTCTTACTCTGGCCTAATAGCTACTGTCTTAACTCTTACTCTGGCCTCATTGCTACTGTCTTAACTCTTACTCTGGCCTCATAGCTACTGTCTTAACTCTTACTCTGGCCTAATGGTTAAGGTCTTGGACTCTTACTCTGGCCTCATAGCTACTGTCATAACTCTTACTCTGGCCTCATAGCTAATGTCTTAACTCTTACTCTGGCCTAATGGTTAAGGTCTTGGACTCTTACTCTGGCCTCATAGCTACTGTCTTAACTCTTACTCTGGCCTAATGGTTAAGGTCTTGGACTCTTACTCTGGTCTCATAGCTACTGTCTTAACTCTTACTCTGGCCTAATAGCTACTGTCTTAACTCTTACTCTGGCCTCATAGCTACTGTCTTAACTCTTACTCTGGCCTAATAGCTACTGTTGTAATTCTTACTCTGGCCTAATGGTTAAGGTCTTGGACTCTTACTCTGGCCTCATAGCTACTGTCTTAACTCTTACTCTGGCCTAATGGTTAAGGTCTTGGACTCTTACTCTGGCCTCATAGCTACTGTCTTAACTCTTACACTGGCCTAATGGTTAAGGTCTTGGACTCTTACTCTGGCCTAATAGCTACTGTCTTAACTCTTACTCTGGCCTAATGGTTAAGGTCTTGGACTCTTACTCTGGCCTCATAGCTACTGTCTTAACTCTTACTCTGGCCTCGTAGCTACTGTCTTAACTCTTACTCTGGCCTAATGGTTAAGGTCTTGGACTCTTACTCTGGCCTCATAGCTACTGTCTTAACTCTTACTCTGGCCTCATAGCTACTGTCTTAACTCTTACTCTGGCCTAATGGTTAAGGTCTTGGACTCTTACTCTGGCCTAATAGCTACTGTCTTAACTCTTACTCTGGCCTAATAGCTACTGTCTTAACTCTTACTCTGGCCTAATGGTTAAGGTCGTGGACTCTTACTCTGGCCTCATAGCCACTGTCTTAACTCTTACTCTGGCCTAATAGCTACTGTCTTAACTCTTACTCTGGCCTCATATCTACTGTCTTAACTCTTACTCTGGCCCGCCTAATGGTTAAGGTCTTGGACTCTTACTCTGGCCTCATAGCTACTGTCTTAACTCTTACTCTGGCCTAATAGCTACTGTCTTAACTCTTACTCTGGCCTCATAGCTACTGTCTTAACTCTTACTCTGGCATAATAGCTACTTTCTTAACTCTTACTCTGGCCTAATAGCTACTGTCTTAACTCTTACTCTGGCCTCATAGCTACTGTCTTAACTCTTACTCAGGCCTAATAGCTACTGTCTTAACTCTTACTCTGGACGAATAGCTACTGTCTTAACTCTTACTCTGGCCTCATAGCTACTGTCTTAACTCTTACTCTGGCCTAATGGTTAAGGACTTGGACTCTTACTCTGGCCTCATAGCTACTGTCTTAACTCTTACTCTGGCCTCATAGCTACTGTCTTAACTCTTACTCTCGTCTAATAGCTACTGTCTTAACTCTTACTCTGGCCTAATATCTACTGTCTTAACTCTTACTCTGGCCTAATAGCTACTGTCTTAACTCTTATTCTGGCCTCATATCTACTGTCTTAACTCTTACTCTGGCCTCATAGCTACTGTCTTAACTCTTACTTTGGCCTAATGGTTAAGGTCTTGGACTCTTACTCTGGCCTCATAGCTACTGTCTGAACTCTTACTCTGGCCTCATAGCTACTGTCTTAACTCTTACTCGGCCTTATAGCTATTGTCTTAACTCTTACTCTGGCCTCATAGCTACTGTCTTAACTCTTACTCTGGCCTCATAGCTACTGTCTTAACTCTTACTCTGGCCTCATAGCTACTGTCTTAACTCTTACTCTGGCCTAATGGTTAAGGTCTTGGACTCTTACTCTGGCCTCATAGCTACTGTCTTAACTCTTACTCTGGCCTAATTGTTAAGGTCTTGGACTCTTACTCTGGCCTAATAGCTACTGTCTTAACTCTTACTCTGGCCTAATAGCTACTGTCTTAACTCTTACTCTGGCCTCATAGCTACTGTCTTAACTCTTACTCTGGCCTAATAGCTACTGTCTTAACTCTTACTCTGGCCTAATGGTTAAGGTCTTGGACTCTTACTCTGGCCTCATAGCTACTGTCCTAACTCTTACTCTGGCCTAATAGCTACTGTCTTAACTCTTACTCTGGCCTAATGGTTAAGGTCTTGGACTCTTACTCTGGCCTAATAGCTACTGTCTTAACTCTTACTCTGGCCTAATAGCTACTGTCTTAACTCTTATTCTGGTCTCATAGCTACTATCTTAACTCTTACTCTGGCCTAATAGCTACTGTCTTAACTCTTACTCTGGCCTAATGGTTAAGGTCTTGGACTCTTACTCTGGCGTCATAGCTACTGTCTTAACTCTTACTCTGGCCTAATAGCTACTGTCTTAACTCTTACTCTGGCCTCATAGCTACTGTCTTAACTCTTACTCTGGCCTAATGGTTAAGGTCTTGGACTCTTACTCTGGCCTCATAGCTACTGTCTTAACTCTTACTCTGGCCTCATAGCTACTGTCTTAACTCTTACTCTGGCCTCATAGCTACTGTCTTAGCTCTTACTCTGGCCTCATAGCTACTGTCTTAACTCATACTCTGGCCTAATAGCTACTGTCTTAACTCTTACTCTGGCCTAGTAGCTACTGTCTTAACTCTTACTCTGGCCTAATAGCTACTGTCTTAACTCTTACTCTGGCCTAATGGTTAAGGTCTTGGACTCTTACTCTGGCCTCCTAGCTACTGTTCTATCTCTTACTCTGGCCTCATAGCTACTGTCTTAACTCTTACTCTGGCCTAATGGTTAAGGTCTTGGACTCTTACTCTGGCCTCATAGCTACTGTCTTAACTCTTACTCTGGCCTAATGGTTAAGGTCTTGGACTCTTACTCTGGCCTCATAGCTACTGTCTTAACTCTTACTCTGGCCTCATAGCTACTGTCTTAACTCTTACTCTGGCCTAATGGTTAAGGTCTTGGACTCTTACTCTGGCCTAATAGCTACTGTCTTAACTCTTACTCTGGCCTAATAGCTACTGTCTTACCTCTTACTCTGGCCTCATAGCTACTGTCTTAACTCTTACTCTGGCCTAATAGCTACTGTCTTAACTCTTACTCTGGCCTAATGGTTAAGGTCTTTGACTCTTACTCTGGCCTCATAGCTACTGTCTTAACTCTTACTCTGGCATAATAGCTACTGTCTTAACTCTTACTCTGGCCTCATAGCTACTGTCTTAACTCTTACTCTGGCATAATAGCTACTTTCTTAACTCTTACTCTCGCCTAATAGCTACTGTCTTAACTCTTACTCTGGCCTCATAGCTACTGTCTTAACTCTTACTCAGGCCTAATAGCTACTGTCTTAACTCTTACTCTGGCCTAATAGCTACTGTCTTAACTCTTACTCTGGCCTCATAGCTACTGTCTTAACTCTTACGTTGGCCTAATGGTTAAGGTCTTGGACTCTTACTCTGGCCTCATAGCTACTGTCTTAACTCTTACTCTGGCCTCATAGCTACTGTCTTAACTCTTACTCTGGCCTCATAGCTACTGTCTTAACTCTTACTCTGGCCTAATGGTTAAGGTCTTGGACTCTTACTCTGGCCTCATAGCTACTGTCTTAACTCTTACTCGGCCTTATAGCTACTGTCTTACCTCTTACTCTGGCCTCATAGCTACTGTCTTAACTCTTACTCTGGCCTAATAGCTACTGTCTTAACTCTTACTCTGGCCTCATAGCTACTGTCTTAACTCTTACTCTGGCCTAATAGCTGCTGTCTTAACTCTTACTCTGGCCTAATAGCTACTGTCTTAACTCTTACTCTGGCCTCATAGCTACTGTCTTAACTCTTACTCTGGCCTAATGGTTAAGGTTTTGGACTCTTACTCTGGCCTCATAGCTACTGTCTTAACTCTTACTCTGGCCTAATGGTTAAGGTCTTGGACTCTTACTCTGGCCTAATAGCTACTGTCTTAACTCTTACTCTGGCCTAATAGCTACTGTCTTAACTCTTACTCTTGCCTCATAGCCACTGTCTTAACTCTTACTCTGGCCTAATAGCTACTGTCTTAACTCTTACTCTGGCCTAATGGTTAAGGTCTTGGACTCTTACTCTGGCCTCATAGCTACTATCTTAACTCTTACTCTGGCCTCATAGCTACTGTCTTAACTCTTACTCTGGCCTAATGGTTAAGGTCTTGGACTCTTACTCTGGCCTAATAGCTACGGTCTTAACTCTTACTCTGGCCTAATAGCTACTGTCTTAACTCTTACTCTGGCCTAATAGCTACTGTCTTAACTCTTACTCTGGCCTAATGGTTAAGGTCTTGGACTCTTACTCTGGCATCATAGCTACTGTCTTAACTCTTACTCTGGCATAATAGCTACTGTCTTAACTCTTACTCTTGCCTCATAGCTACTGTCTTAACTCTTACTCTGGCCTAATGGTTAAGGTCTTGGACTCTTACTCTGGCCTAATAGCTACGGTCTTAACTCTTACTCTGGCCTCATAGCTACTGTCTTAACTCTTACTCTGGCCTAATAGCTACTGTCTTAACTCTTACTCTGGCCTAATGGTTAAGGTCTTGGACTCTTACTCTGGCGTCATAGCTACTGTCTTAACTCTTACTCTGGCCTAATGGTTAAGGTCTTGGACTCTTACTCTGGCCTAATAGCTACTGTCTTAACTCTTACTCTGGCCTAATAGCTACTGTCTTAACTCTTACTCTGGCCTAATGGTTAAGGTCGTGGACTCTTACTCTGGCCTCATAGCCACTGTCTTAACTCTTACTCTGGCCTAATAGCTACTGTCTTAACTCTTACTCTGGCCCGCCTAATGGTTAAGGTCTTGGACTCTTACTCTGGCCTCATAGCTACTGTCTTAACTCTTACTCTGGCCTAATAGCTACTGTCTTAACTCTTACTCTGGCCTCATAGCTACTGTCTTAACTCTTACTCTGGCATAATAGCTACTTTCTTAACTCTTACTCTGGCCTAATAGCTACTGTCTTAACTCTTACTCTGGCCTCATAGCTACTGTCTTAACTCTTACTCAGGCCTAATAGCTACTGTCTTAACTCTTACTCTGGACGAATAGCTACTGTCTTAACTCTTACTCTGGCCTCATAGCTACTGTCTTAACTCTTACTCTGGCCTAATGGTTAAGGACTTGGACTCTTACTCTGGCCTCATAGCTACTGTCTTAACTCTTACTCTGGCCTCATAGCTACTGTCTTAACTCTTACTCTCGTCTAATAGCTACTGTCTTAACTCTTACTCTGGCCTAATATCTACTGTCTTAACTCTTACTCTGGCCTAATAGCTACTGTCTTAACTCTTATTCTGGCCTCATATCTACTGTCTTAACTCTTACTCTGGCCTCATAGCTACTGTCTTAACTCTTACTTTGGCCTAATGGTTAAGGTCTTGGACTCTTACTCTGGACTCATAGCTACTGTCTGAACTCTTACTCTGGCCTCATAGCTACTGTCTTAACTCTTACTCGGCCTTATAGCTATTGTCTTAACTCTTACTCTGGCCTCATAGCTACTGTCTTAACTCTTACTCTGGCCTCATAGCTACTGTCTTAACTCTTACTCTGGCCTCATAGCTACTGTCTTAACTCTTACTCTGGCCTAATGGTTAAGGTCTTGGACTCTTACTCTGGCCTCATAGCTACTGTCTTAACTCTTACTCTGGCCTAATTGTTAAGGTCTTGGACTCTTACTCTGGCCTAATAGCTACTGTCTTAACTCTTACTCTGGCCTAATAGCTACTGTCTTAACTCTTACTCTGGCCTCATAGCTACTGTCTTAACTCTTACTCTGGCCTAATAGCTACTGTCTTAACTCTTACTCTGGCCTAATGGTTAAGGTCTTGGACTCTTACTCTGGCCTCATAGCTACTGTCCTAACTCTTACTCTGGCCTAATAGCTACTGTCTTAACTCTTACTCTGGCCCAATGGTTAAGGTCTTGGACTCTTACTCTGGCCTAATAGCTACTGTCTTAACTCTTACTCTGGCCTAATAGCTACTGTCTTAACTCTTATTCTGGTCTCATAGCTACTATCTTAACTCTTACTCTGGCCTAATAGCTACTGTCTTAACTCTTACTCTGGCCTAATGGTTAAGGTCTTGGACTCTTACTCTGGCGTCATAGCTACTGTCTTAACTCTTACTCTGGCCTAATAGCTACTGTCTTAACTCTTACTCTGGCCTCATAGCTACTGTCTTAACTCTTACTCTGGCCTAATGGTTAAGGTCTTGGACTCTTACTCTGGCCTCATAGCTACTGTCTTAACTCTTACTCTGGCCTCATAGCTACTGTCTTAACTCTTACTCTGGCCTCATAGCTACTGTCTTAGCTCTTACTCTGGCCTCATAGCTACTGTCTTAACTCATACTCTGGCCTAATAGCTACTGTCTTAACTCTTACTCTGGCCTAGTAGCTACTGTCTTAACTCTTACTCTGGCCTAATAGCTACTGTCTTAACTCTTACTCTGGCCTAATGGTTAAGGTCTTGGACTCTTACTCTGGCCTCCTAGCTACTGTTCTATCTCTTACTCTGGCCTCATAGCTACTGTCTTAACTCTTACTCTGGCCTAATGGTTAAGGTCTTGGACTCTTACTCTGGCCTCATAGCTACTGTCTTAACTCTTACTCTGGCCTAATGGTTAAGGTCTTGGACTCTTACTCTGGCCTCATAGCTACTGTCTTAACTCTTACTCTGGCCTCATAGCTACTGTCTTAACTCTTACTCTGGCCTAATGGTTAAGGTCTTGGACTCTTACTCTGGCCTAATAGCTACTGTCTTAACTCTTACTCTGGCCTAATAGCTACTGTCTTACCTCTTACTCTGGCCTCATAGCTACTGTCTTAACTCTTACTCTGGCCTAATAGCTACTGTCTTAACTCTTACTCTGGCCTAATGGTTAAGGTCTTTGACTCTTACTCTGGCCTCATAGCTACTGTCTTAACTCTTACTCTGGCATAATAGCTACTGTCTTAACTCTTACTCTGGCCTCATAGCTACTGTCTTAACTCTTACTCTGGCATAATAGCTACTTTCTTAACTCTTACTCTCGCCTAATAGCTACTGTCTTAACTCTTACTCTGGCCTCATAGCTACTGTCTTAACTCTTACTCAGGCCTAATAGCTACTGTCTTAACTCTTACTCTGGCCTAATAGCTACTGTCTTAACTCTTACTCTGGCCTCATAGCTACTGTCTTAACTCTTACGTTGGCCTAATGGTTAAGGTCTTGGACTCTTACTCTGGCCTCATAGCTACTGTCTTAACTCTTACTCTGGCCTCATAGCTACTGTCTTAACTCTTACTCTGGCCTCATAGCTACTGTCTTAACTCTTACTCTGGCCTAATGGTTAAGGTCTTGGACTCTTACTCTGGCCTCATAGCTACTGTCTTAACTCTTACTCGGCCTTATAGCTACTGTCTTACCTCTTACTCTGGCCTCATAGCTACTGTCTTAACTCTTACTCTGGCCTAATAGCTACTGTCTTAACTCTTACTCTGGCCTCATAGCTACTGTCTTAACTCTTACTCTGGCCTAATAGCTGCTGTATTAACTCTTACTCTGGCCTAATAGCTACTGTCTTAACTCTTACTCTGGCCTCATAGCTACTGTCTTAACTCTTACTCTGGCCTAATGGTTAAGGTTTTGGACTCTTACTCTGGCCTCATAGCTACTGTCTTAACTCTTACTCTGGCCTAATGGTTAAGGTCTTGGACTCTTACTCTGGCCTAATAGCTACTGTCTTAACTCTTACTCTGGCCTAATAGCTACTGTCTTAACTCTTACTCTTGCCTCATAGCCACTGTCTTAACTCTTACTCTGGCCTAATAGCTACTGTCTTAACTCTTACTCTGGCCTAATGGTTAAGGTCTTGGACTCTTACTCTGGCCTCATAGCTACTATCTTAACTCTTACTCTGGCCTCATAGCTACTGTCTTAACTCTTACTCTGGCCTAATGGTTAAGGTCTTGGACTCTTACTCTGGCCTAATAGCTACGGTCTTAACTCTTACTCTGGCCTAATAGCTACTGTCTTAACTCTTACTCTGGCCTAATAGCTACTGTCTTAACTCTTACTCTGGCCTAATGGTTAAGGTCTTGGACTCTTACTCTGGCATCATAGCTACTGTCTTAACTCTTACTCTGGCATAATAGCTACTGTCTTAACTCTTACTCTTGCCTCATAGCTACTGTCTTAACTCTTACTCTGGCCTAATGGTTAAGGTCTTGGACTCTTACTCTGGCCTAATAGCTACGGTCTTAACTCTTACTCTGGCCTCATAGCTACTGTCTTAACTCTTACTCTGGCCTAATAGCTACTGTCTTAACTCTTACTCTGGCCTAATGGTTAAGGTCTTGGACTCTTACTCTGGCGTCATAGCTACTGTCTTAACTCTTACTCTGGCATAATAGCTACTGTCTTAACTCTTACTCTGGCCTCATAGCTACTGTCTTAACTCTTACTCTGGCCTAATGGTTAAGGTCTTGGACTCTTACTCTGGCCTCATAGCTACTGTCTTAACTCTTACTCTGGCCTCATAGCTACTGTCTAAACTCTTACTCTGGCCTAATGGTTAAGGTCTTGGACTCTTACTCTGGCCTCATAGCTACTGTCTTAACTCTTACTCTGGCCTCATAGCTACTGTCTTAACTCTTACTCTGGCCTAATGGTTAAGGTCTTGGACTCTTACTCTGGCCTACTAGCTACTGTCTTAACTCTTACTCTGGCCTAATAGCTACTGTCTTAACTCTTACTCTGGCCTCATAGCTACTGTCTTAACTCTTACTCTGGCCTCATAGCTACTGTCTTAACTCTTACTCTGGCCTAATGGTTAAGGTCTTGGACTCTTACTCTGGCCTAATAGCTACTGTCTTAACTCTTACTCTGGCCTAATAGCTACTGTCTTAACTCTTACTCTGGCCTCATAGCTACTGTCTTAACTCTTACTCAGGCCTAATAGCTACTGTCTTAACTCTTACTCTGGCCTAATAGCTACTGTCTTAACTCTTACTCTGGCCTCATAGCTACTGTCTTAACTCTTACTCTGGCCTAATGGTTAAGGACTTGGACTCTTACTCTGGCCTCATAGCTACTGTCTTAACTCTTACTCTGGCCTCATAGCTACTGTCTTAACTCTTACTCTCGTCTAATAGCTACTGTCTTAACTCTTACTCTGGCCTAATATCTACTGTCTTAACTCTTACTCTGGCCTAATAGCTACTGTCTTAACTCTTACTCTGGCCTAATAGCTACTGTCTTAACTCTTACTCTGGCCTCATATCTACTGTCTTAACTCTTACTCTGGCCTCATAGCTACTGTCTTAACTCTTACTTTGGCCTAATGGTTAAGGTCTTGGACTCTTACTCTGGCCTCATAGCTACTGTCTGAACTCTTACTCTGGCCTCATAGCTACTGTCTTAACTCTTACTCGGCCTTATAGCTATTGTCTTAACTCTTACTCTGGCCTCATAGCTACTGTCTTAACTCTTACTCTGGCCTCATAGCTACTGTCTTAACTCTTACTCTGGCCTCATAGCTACTGTCTTAACTCTTACTCTGGCCTAATGGTTAAGGTCTTGGACTCTTACTCTGGCCTCATAGCTACTGTCTTAACTCTTACTCTGGCCTAATGGTTAAGGTCTTGGACTCTTACTCTGGCCTAATAGCTACTGTCTTAACTCTTACTCTGGCCTAATAGCTACTGTCTTAACTCTTACTCTGGCCTCATAGCTACTGTCTTAACTCTTACTCTGGCCTAATAGCTACTGTCTTAACTCTTACTCTGGCCTAATGGTTAAGGTCTTGGACTCTTACTCTGGCCTCATAGCTACTGTCCTAACTCTTACTCTGGCCTAATAGCTACTGTCTTAACTCTTACTCTGGCCTAATGGTTAAGGTCTTGGACTCTTACTCTGGCCTAATAGCTACTGTCTTAACTCTTACTCTGGCCTAATAGCTACTGTCTTAACTCTTATTCTGGTCTCATAGCTACTATCATAACTCTTACTCTGGCCTAATAGCTACTGTCTTAACTCTTACTCTGGCCTAATGGTTAAGGTCTTGGACTCTTACTCTGGCGTCATAGCTACTGTCTTAACTCTTACTCTGGCCTAATAGCTACTGTCTTAACTCTTACTCTGGCCTCATAGCTACTGTCTTAACTCTTACTCTGGCCTAATGGTTAAGGTCTTGGACTCTTACTCTGGCCTCATAGCTACTGTCTTAACTCTTACTCTGGCCTCATAGCTACTGTCTTAGCTCTTACTCTGGCCTCATAGCTACTGTCTTAACTCATACTCTGGCCTAATAGCTACTGTCTTAACTCTTACTCTGGCCTAGTAGCTACTGTCTTAACTCTTACTCTGGCCTAATATCTACTGTCTTAACTCTTACTCTGGCCTAATGGTTAAGGTCTTGGACTCTTACTCTGGCCTCCTAGCTACTGTCCTATCTCTTACTCTGGCCTCATAGCTACTGTCGTAACTCTTACTCTGGCCTAATGGTTAAGGTCTTGGACTCTTACTCTGGCCTCATAGCTACTGTCTTAACTCTTACTCTGGCCTAATGGTTAAGGTCTTGGACTCTTACTCTGGCCTCATAGCTACTGTATTAACTCTTACTCTGGCCTCATAGCTACTGTCTTAACTCTTACTCTGGCCTAATGGTTAAGGTCTTGGACTCTTACTCTGGCCTAATAGCTACTGTCTTAACTCTTACTCTGGCCTCATAGCTACTGTCTTAACTCTTACTCTGGCCTAATAGCTACTGTCTTAACTCTTACTCTGGCCTAATGGTTAAGGTCTTTGACTCTTACTCTGGCCTCATAGCTACTGTCTTAACTCTTACTCTGGCATAATAGCTACTGTCTTAACTCTTACTCTGGCCTCATAGCTACTGTCTTAACTCTTACTCTGGCATAATAGCTACTTTCTTAACTCTTACTCTCGCCTAATAGCTACTGTCTTAACTCTTACTCTGGCCTCATAGCTACTGTCTTAACTCTTACTCAGGCCTAATAGCTACTGTCTTAACTCTTACTCTGGCCTAATAGCTACTGTCTTAACTCTTACTCTGGCCTCATAGCTACTGTCTTAACTCTTACTCTGGCCTAATGGTTAAGGTCTTGGACTCTTACTCTGGCCTCATAGCTACTGTCTTAACTCTTACTCTGGCCTCATAGCTACTGTCTTAACTCTTACTCTGGCCTCATAGCTACTGTCTTAACTCTTACTCTGGCCTAATGGTTAAGGTCTTGGACTCTTACTCTGGCCTCATAGCTACTGTCTTAACTCTTACTCGGCCTTATAGCTACTGTCTTACCTCTTACTCTGGCCTCATAGCTACTGTCTTAACTCTTACTCTGGCCTAATAGCTACTGTCTTAACTCTTACTCTGGCCTCATAGCTACTGTCTTAACTCTTACTCTGGCCTAATAGCTGCTGTCTTAACTCTTACTCTGGCCTAATAGCTACTGTCTTAACTCTTACTCTGGCCTCATAGCTACTGTCTTAACTCTTACTCTGGCCTAATGGTTAAGGTCTTGGACTCTTACTCTGGCCTCATAGCTACTGTCTTAACTCTTACTCTGGCCTAATGGTTAAGGTCTTGGACTCTTACTCTGGCCTAATAGCTACTGTCTTAACTCTTACTCTGGCCTAATAGCTACTGTCTTAACTCTTACTCTTGCCTCATAGCCACTGTCTTAACTCTTACTCTGGCCTAATAGCTACTGTCTTAACTCTTACTCTGGCCTAATGGTTAAGGTCTTGGACTCTTACTCTGGCCTCATAGCTACTATCTTAACTCTTACTCTGGCCTCATAGCTACTGTCTTAACTCTTACTCTGGCCTAATGGTTAAGGTCTTGGACTCTTACTCTGGCCTAATAGCTACGGTCTTAACTCTTACTCTGGCCTAATAGCTACTGTCTTAACTCTTACTCTGGCCTAATAGCTACTGTCTTAACTCTTACTCTGGCCTAATGGTTAAGGTCTTGGACTCTTACTCTGGCGTCATAGCTACTGTCTTAACTCTTACTCTGGCATAATAGCTACTGTCTTAACTCTTACTCTTGCCTCATAGCTACTGTCTTAACTCTTACTCTGGCCTAATGGTTAAGGTCTTGGACTCTTACTCTGGCCTAATAGCTACGGTCTTAACTCTTACTCTGGCCTCATAGCTACTGTCTTAACTCTTACTCTGGCCTAATAGCTACTGTCTTAACTCTTACTCTGGCCTAATGGTTAAGGTCTTGGACTCTTACTCTGGCGTCATAGCTACTGTCTTAACTCTTACTCTGGCATAATAGCTACTGTCTTAACTCTTACTCTGGCCTCATAGCTACTGTCTTAACTCTTACTCTGGCCTAATGGTTAAGGTCTTGGACTCTTACTCTGGCCTCATAGCTACTGTCTTAACTCTTACTCTGGCCTCATAGCTACTGTCTAAACTCTTACTCTGGCCTAATGGTTAAGGTCTTGGACTCTTACTCTGGCCTCATAGCTACTGTCTTAACTCTTACTCTGGCCTCATAGCTACTGTCTTAACTCTTACTCTGGCCTAATGGTTAAGGTCTTGGACTCTTACTCTGGCCTAATAGCTACTGTCTTAACTCTTACTCTGGCCTAATAGCTACTGTCTTAACTCTTACTCTGGCCTCATAGCTACTGTCTTAACTCTTACTCTGGCCTCATAGCTACTGTCTTAACTCTTACTCTGGCCTAATGGTTAAGGTCTTGGACTCTTACTCTGGCCTAATAGCTACTGTCTTAACTCTTACTCTGGCCTAATAGCTACTGTCTTAACTCTTACTCTGGCCTCATAGCTACTGTCTTAACTCTTACTCTGGCCTAATAGCTACTGTCTTAACTCTTACTCAGGCCTAATAGCTACTGTCTTAACTCTTACTCTGGCCTAATAGCTACTGTCTTAACTCTTACTTTGGCCTCATAGCTACTGTCTTAACTCTTACTCTGGCCTAATGGTTAAGGTCTTGGACTCCTACTCTGGCCTCATAGCTACTGTCTTAACTCTTACTCTGGCCTCATAGCTACTGTCTTAACTCTTACTCTGGCCTAATGGTTAAGGTCTTGGACTCTTACTCTGGCCTCATAGCTACTGTCTTAACTCTTACTCGGCCTTATAGCTACTGTCTTACCTCTTACTCTGGCCTCATAGCTACTGTCTTAACTCTTACTCTGGCCTAATAGCTACTGTCTTAACTCTTACTCTGGCCTCATAGCTACTGTCTTAACTCTTACTCTGGCCTAATAGCTGCTGTCTTAACTCTTACTCTGGCCTCATAGCTACTGTCTTAACTCTTACTCTGGCCTAATGGTTAAGGTCTTGGACTCTTACTCTGGCCTCATAGCTACTGTCTTAACTCTTACTCTGGCCTAATGGTTAAGGTCTTAACTCTTACTCTGGCCTAATAGCTACTGTCTTAACTCTTACTCTTGCCTCATAGCCACTGTCTTAACTCTTACTCTGGCCTAATAGCTACTGTCTTAACTCTTACTCTGGCCTAATGGTTAAGGTCTTGGACTCTTACTCTGGCCTCATAGCTACTATCTTAACTCTTACTCTGGCCTCATAGCTACTGTCTTAACTCTTACTCTGGCCTAATGGTTAAGGTCTTGGACTCTTACTCTGGCCTAATAGCTACGGTCTTAACTCTTACTCTGGCCTAATAGCTACTGTCTTAACTCTTACTCTGGCCTAATAGCTACTGTCTTAACTCTTACTCTGGCCTAATGGTTAACGTCTTGGACTCTTACTCTGGCGTCATAGCTACTGTCTTAACTCTTACTCTGGCATAATAGCTACTGTCTTAACTCTTACTCTGGCCTCATAGCTACTGTCTTAACTCTTACTCTGGCCTAATGGTTAAGGTCTTGGACTCTTACTCTGGCCTAATAGCTACGGTCTTAACTCTTACTCTGGCCTCATAGCTACTGTCTTAACTCTTACTCTGGCCTAATAGCTACTGTCTTAACTCTTACTCTGGCCTAATGGTTAAGGTCTTGGACTCTTACTCTGGCGTCATAGCTACTGTCTTAACTCTTACTCTGGCATAATAGCTACTGTCTTAACTCTTACTCTGGCCTCATAGCTACTGTCTTAACTCTTACTCTGGCCTAATGGTTAAGGTCTTGGACTCTTACTCTGGCCTCATAGCTACTGTCTTAACTCTTACTCTGGCCTCATAGCTACTGTCTAAACTCTTACTCTGGCCTAATGGTTAAGGTCTGGACTCTTACTCTGGCCTCATAGCTACTGTCTTAACTCTTACTCTGGCCTCATAGCTACTGTCTTAACTCTTACTCTGGCCTAATGGTTAAGGTCTTGGACTCTTACTCTGGCCTAATAGCTACTGTCTTAACTCTTACTCTGGCCTAATAGCTACTGTCTTAACTCTTACTCTGGCCTCATAGCTACTGTCTTAACTCTTACTCTGGCCTCATAGCTACTGTCTTAACTCTTACTCTGGCCTAATGGTTAAGGTCTTGGACTCTTACTCTGGCCTAATAGCTACTGTCTTAACTCTTACTCTGGCCTAATAGCTACTGTCTTAACTCTTACTCTGGCCTCATAGCTACTGTCTTAACTCTTACTCTGGCCTAATAGCTACTGTTAACTCTTACTCTGGCCTAATGGTTAAGTTCTTGGACTCTTACTCTGGCCTCATAGCTACTGTCTTAACTCTTACTCTGGCCTAATAGCTACTGTCTTAACTCTTACTCTGGCCTCATAGCTACTGTCTTAACTCTTACTCTGGCCTAATGGTTAAGGTCTTGGACTCTTACTCTGGCCTCATAGCTACTGTCTTAACTCTTACTCTGGCCTAATAGCTACTGTCTTAACTCTTACTCTGGCCTAATAGCTACTGTCTTAACTCTGCTTAACTCTTACTCTGGCCTCATAGCTACTGTCTTAACTCTTACTCTGGCATAATAGCTACTTTCTTAACTCTTACTCTCGCCTAATAGCTACTGTCTTAACTCTTACTCTGGCCTCATAGCTACTGTCTTAACTCTTACTCTGGCCTAATGGTTAAGGTCTTGGACTCTTACTCTGGCCTCATAGCTACTGTCTTAACTCTTACTCTGCCTTATAGCTACTGTCTTACCTCTTACTCTGGCCTCATAGCTACTGTCTTAACTCTTACTCTGGCCTAATAGCTACTGTCTTAACTCTTACTCTGGCCTCATAGCTACTGTCTTAACTCTTACTCTGGCCTAATAGCTGCTGTCTTAACTCTTACTCTGGCCTAATAGCTACTGTCTTAACTCTTACTCTGGCCTCATAGCTACTGTCTTAACTCTTACTCTGACCTAATGGTTAAGGTCTTGGACTCTTACTCTGGCCTCATAGCTACTGTCTTAACTCTTACTCTGGCCTAATGGTTAAGGTCTTGGACTCTTACTCTGGCCTAATAGCTACTGTCTTAACTCTTACTCTGGCCTAATAGCTACTGTCTTAACTCTTACTCTTGCCTCATAGCTACTGTCTTAACTCTTACTCTGGCATAATAGCTACTGTCTTAACCCTTACTCTGGCCTAATGGTTAAGGTCTTGGACTCTTACTCTGGCCTCATAGCTACTATCTTAACTCTTACTCTGGCCTCATAGCTACTGTCTTAACTCTTACTCTGGCCTAATGGTTAAGGTCTTGGACTCTTACTCTGGCCTAATAGCTACGGTCTTAACTCTTACTCTGGCCTAATAGCTACTGTCTTAACTCTTACTCTGGCCTAATGGTTAAGGTCTTGGACTCTTACTCTGGCCTCATAGCTACTGTCTTAACTCTTACTCTGGCCTAATGGTTAAGGTCTTGGACTCTTACTCTGGCCTAATAGCTACTGTCTTAACTCTTACTCTGGCCTAATAGCTACTGTCTTAACTCTTACTCTGGCCTCATAGCTACTGTCTTAACTCTTACTCTGGCCTAATAGCTACTGTCTTAACTCTTACTCTGGCCTAATGGTTAAGGTCTTGGACTCTTACTCTGGCCTCATAGCTACTGTCTTAACTCTTACTCTGGTCTAATAGCTACTGTCTTAACTCTTACTCTGGCCTCATAGCTACTGTCTTAACTCTTACTCTGGCCTAATGATTAAGGTCTTGGACTCTTACTCTGGCCTCATAGCTACTGTCTTAACTCTTACTCTGGCATAATAGCTACTGTCTTAACTCTTACTCTGGCCTCATAGCTACTGTCTTAACTCTTACTCTGGCATAATAGCTACTTTCTTAACTCTTACTCTCGCCTAATAGCTACTGTCTTAACTCTTACTCTGGCCTCATAGCTACTGTCTTAACTCTTACTCCGGCCTAATAGCTACTGTCTTAACTCTTACTCTGGCCTAATAGCTACTGTCTTAACTCTTACTCTGGCCTCATAGCTACTGTCTTAACTCTTACTCTGGCCTAATGGTTAAGGACTTGGACTCTTACTCTGGCCTAATGGTTAAGGTCTTGGACTCTTACTCTTGCCTCATAGCTACTGTCTTAACTCTTACTCGGCCTTATAGCTACTGTCTTACCTCTTACTCTGGCCTCATAGCTACTGTCTTAACTCTTACTCTGGCCTAATAGCTACTGTCTTAACTCTTACTCTGGCCTCATAGCTACTGTCTTAACTCTTACTCTGGCCTAATAGCTGCTGTCTTAACTCTTACTCTGGCCTCATAGCTACTGTCTTAACTCTTACTCTGGCCTAATGGTTAAGGTCTTGGACTCTTACTCTGGCCTCATAGTTACGGTCTTAACTCTTACTCTGGCCTAATGGTTAAGGTCTTGGACTCTTACTCTGGCCTAATAGCTACTGTCTTAACTCTTACTCTGGCCTAATAGCTACTGTCTTAACTCTTACTCTTGCCTCATAGCTACTGTCTTAACTCTTACTCTGGCCTAATAGCTACTGTCTTAACTCTTACTCTGGCCTAATGGTTAAGGTCTTGGACTTTTACTCTGGCCTCATAGCTACTATCTTAACTCTTACTCTGGCCTCATAGCTACTGTCTTAACTCTTACTTTGGCCTAATGGTTAAGGTCTTGGACTCTTACTCTGGCCTAATAGCTACGGTCTTAACTCTTACTCTGGCCTAATAGCTACTGTCTTAACTCTTACTCTGGCCTCATAGCTACTGTCTTAACTCTTACTCTGGCCTAATAGCTACTGTCTTAACTCTTACTCTGGCCTAATGGTTAAGGTCTTGGACTCTTACTCTGGCGTCATAGCTACTGTCTTAACTCTTACTCTGGCCTAATAGCTACTGTCTTAACTCTTACTCTGGCCTCATAGCTACTGTCTTAACTCTTACTCTGGCCTAATGGTTAAGGTCTTGGACTCTTACTCTGGCCTCATAGCTACTGTCTTATCTCTTACTCTGGCCTCATAGCTACTGTCTTAACTCTTACTTTGGCCTAATGGTTAAGGTCTTCGACTCTTACTCTGGCCTCATAGCTACTGTCTTAACTCTTACTCTGGCCTCATAGCTACTGTCTTAACTCTTACTCTGGCCTAATGGTTAAGGTCTTGGACTCTTACTCTGGCCTAATAGCTACTGTCTTAACTCTTACTCTGGCCTAATAGCTACTGTCTTAACTCTTACTCTGGCCTCATAGCTACTGTCTTAACTCTTACTCTGGCCTAATAGCTACTGTCTTAACTCTTACTCTGGCCTAATGGTTAAGGTCTTGGACTCTTACTCTGGCCTCATAGCTACTGTCTTAACTCTTACTCTGGCCTAATAGCTACTGTCTTAACTCTTACTCTGGCCTCATAGCTACTGTCTTAACTCTTACTCTGGCCTAATGGTTAAGGTCTTGGACTCTTACTCTGGCCTCATAGCTACTGTCTTAACTCTTACTCTGGCCTAATAGCTACTGTCTTAACTCTGCTTAACTCTTACTCTGGCCTCATAGCTACTGTCTTAACTCTTACTCTGGAATAATAGCTACTTTCTTAACTCTTACTCTCGCCTAATAGCTACTGTCTTAACTCTTACTCTGGCCTCATAGCTACTGTCTTAACTCTTACTCAGGCCTAATAGCTACTGTCTTAACTCTTACTCTGGCCTAATAGCTACTGTCTTAACTCTTACTCTGGCCTCATAGCTACTGTCTTAACTCTTACTCTGGCCTAATGGTTAAGGTCTTGGACTCTTACTCTGGCCTCATAGCTACTGTCTTAACTCTTACTCTGGCCTCATAGCTACTGTCTTAACTCTTACTCTGGCCTCATAGCTACTGTCTTAACTCTTACTCTGGCCTAATGGTTAACGTCTTGGACTCTTACTCTGGCCTCATAGCTACTGTCTTAACTCTTACTCTGCCTTATAGCTACTGTCTTACCTCTTACTCTGGCCTCATAGCTACTGTCTTAACTCTTACTCTGGCCTAATAGCTACTGTCTTAACTCTTACTCTGGCCTCATAGCTACTGTCTTAACTCTTACTCTGGCCTAATAGCTGCTGTCTTAACTCTTACTCTGGCCTAATAGCTACTGTCTTAACTCTTACTCTGGCCTCATAGCTACTGTCTTAACTCTTACTCTGACCTAATGGTTAAGGTCTTGGACTCTTACTCTGGCCTCATAACTACTGTCTTAACTCTTACTCTGGCCTAATGGTTAAGGTCTTGGACTCTTACTCTGGCCTAATAGCTACTGTCTTAACTCTTACTCTGGCCTAATAGCTACTGTCTTAACTCTTACTCTTGCCTCATAGCTACTGTCTTAACTCTTACTCTGGCCTAATAGCTACTGTCTTAACTCTTAATCTGGCCTAATGGTTAAGGTCTTGGACTCTTACTCTGGCCTCATAGCTACTATCTTAACTCTTACTCTGGCCTCATAGCTACTGTCTTAACTCTTACTCTGGCCTAATGGTTAAGGTCTTGGACTCTTACTCTGGCCTAATAGCTACGGTCTTAACTCTTACTCTGGCCTAATAGCTACTGTCTTAACTCTTACTCTGGCCTCATAGCTACTGTCTTAACTCTTACTCTGGCCTAATAGCTACTGTCTTAACTCTTACTCTGGCCTAATGGTTAAGGTCTTGGACTCTTACTCTGGCGTCATAGCTACTGTCTTAACTCTTACTCTGGCCTAATAGCTACTGTCTTAACTCTTACTCTGGCCTCATAGCTACTGTCTTAACTCTTACTCTGGCCTAATGGTTAAGGTCTTGGACTCTTACTCTGGCCTCATAGCTACTGTCTTAACTCTTACTCTGTCCTCATAGCTACTGTCTTAACTCTTACTCTGGCCTCATAGCTACTGTCTTAGCTCTTACTCTGGCCTCATAGCTACTGTCTTAACTCTTACTCTGGCCTAATAGCTACTATCTTAACTCTTACTCTGGCCTAGTAGCTACTGTCTTAACTCTTACTCTGGCCTAATAGCTACTGTCTTAACTATTACTCTGGCCTCATAGCTACTGTCTTAACTCTTACTCTGGCCTCGTAGCTACTGTCTTAACTCTTACTCTGGCCTCATAGCTACTGTCTTAACTCTTACTCTGGCCTAATGGTTAAGGTCTTGGACTCTTACTCTGGCCTAATAGCTACTGTCTTAACTCTTACTCTGGCCTAATAGCTACTGTCTTAACTCTTACTCTTGCCTCATAGCTACTGTCTTAACTCTTACTCTGGCCTAATAGCTACTGTCTTAACTCTCACTCTGGCCTAATGGTTAAGGTCTTGGACTCTTACTCTGGCCTCATAGCTACTATCTTAACTCTTACTCTGGCCTCATAGCTACTGTCTTAACTCTTACTTTGGCCTAATGGTTAAGGTCTTGGACTCTTACTCTGGCCTAATAGCTACGGTCTTAACTCTTACTCTGGCCTAATAGCTACTGTCTTAACTCTTACTCTGGCCTCATAGCTACTGTCTTAACTCTTACTCTGGCCTAATAGCTACTGTCTTAACTCTTACTCTGGCCTAATGGTTAAGGTCTTGGACTCTTACTCTGGCGTCATAGCTACTGTCTTAACTCTTACTCTGGCCTAATAGCTACTGTCTTAACTCTTACTCTGGCCTCATAGCTACTGTCTTAACTCTTACTCTGGCCTAATGGTTAAGGTCTTGGACTCTTACTCTGGCCTCATAGCTACTGTCTTAACTCTTACTCTGGCCTCATAGCTACTGTCTTAACTCTTACTTTGGCCTAATGGTTAAGGTCTTCGACTCTTACTCTGGCCTCATAGCTACTGTCTTAACTCTTACTCTGGCCTCATAGCTACTGTCTTAACTCTTACTCTGGCCTAATGGTTAAGGTCTTGGACTCTTACTCTGGCCTAATAGCTACTGTCTTAACTCTTACTCTGGCCTAATAGCTACTGTCTTAACTCTTACTCTGGCCTCATAGCTACTGTCTTAACTCTTACTCTGGCCTAATAGCTACTGTCTTAACTCTTACTCTGGCCTAATGGTTAAGGTCTTGGACTCTTACTCTGGCCTCATAGCTACTGTCTTAACTCTTACTCTGGCCTAATAGCTACTGTCTTAACTCTTACTCTGGCCTCATAGCTACTGTCTTAACTCTTACTCTGGCCTAATGGTTAAGGTCTTGGACTCTTACTCTGGCCTCATAGCTACTGTCTTAACTCTTACTCTGGCCTAATAGCTACTGTCTTAACTCTGCTTAACTCTTACTCTGGCCTCATAGCTACTGTCTTAACTCTTACTCTGGAATAATAGCTACTTTCTTAACTCTTACTCTCGCCTAATAGCTACTGTCTTAACTCTTACTCTGGCCTCATAGCTACTGTCTTAACTCTTACTCAGGCCTAATAGCTACTGTCTTAACTCTTACTCTGGCCTAATAGCTACTGTCTTAACTCTTACTCTGGCCTCATAGCTACTGTCTTAACTCTTACTCTGGCCTAATGGTTAAGGTCTTGGACTCTTACTCTGGCCTCATAGCTACTGTCTTAACTCTTACTCTGGCCTCATAGCTACTGTCTTAACTCTTACTCTGGCCTCATAGCTACTGTCTTAACTCTTACTCTGGCCTAATGGTTAACGTCTTGGACTCTTACTCTGGCCTCATAGCTACTGTCTTAACTCTTACTCTGCCTTATAGCTACTGTCTTACCTCTTACTCTGGCCTCATAGCTACTGTCTTAACTCTTACTCTGGCCTAATAGCTACTGTCTTAACTCTTACTCTGGCCTCATAGCTACTGTCTTAACTCTTACTCTGGCCTAATAGCTGCTGTCTTAACTCTTACTCTGGCCTCATAGCTACTGTCTTAACTCTTACTCTGACCTAATGGTTAAGGTCTTGGACTCTTACTCTGGCCTCATAACTACTGTCTTAACTCTTACTCTGGCCTAATGGTTAAGGTCTTGGACTCTTACTCTGGCCTAATAGCTACTGTCTTAACTCTTACTCTGGCCTAATAGCTACTGTCTTAACTCTTACTCTGGCCTAATAGCTACTGTCTTAACTCTTACTCTTGCCTCATAGCTACTGTCTTAACTCTTACTCTGGCCTAATAGCTACTGTCTTAACTCTTACTCTGGCCTAATGGTTAAGGTCTTGGACTCTTACTCTGGCCTCATAGCTACTATCTTAACTCTTACTCTGGCCTCATAGCTACTGTCTTAACTCTTACTCTGGCCTAATGGTTAAGGTCTTGGACTCTTACTCTGGCCTAATAGCTACGGTCTTAACTCTTACTCTGGCCTAATAGCTACTGTCTTAACTCTTACTCTGGCCTCATAGCTACTGTCTTAACTCTTACTCTGGCCTAATAGCTACTGTCTTAACTCTTACTCTGGCCTAATGGTTAAGGTCTTGGACTCTTACTCTGGCATCATAGCTACTGTCTTAACTCTTACTCTGGCCTAATAGCTACTGTCTTAACTCTTACTCTGGCCTCATAGCTACTGTCTTAACTCTTACTCTGGCCTAATGGTTAAGGTCTTGGACTCTTACTCTGGCCTCATAGCTACTGTCTTAACTCTTACTCTGTCCTCATAGCTACTGTCTTAACTCTTACTCTGGCCTCATAGCTACTGTCTTAGCTCTTACTCTGGCCTCATAGCTACTGTCTTAACTCTTACTCTGGCCTAATAGCTACTATCTTAACTCTTACTCTGGCCTAGTAGCTACTGTCTTAACTCTTACTCTGGCCTAATAGCTACTGTCTTAACTATTACTCTGGCCTCATAGCTACTGTCTTAACTCTTACTCTGGCCTCGTAGCTACTGTCTTAACTCTTACTCTGGCCTCATAGCTACTGTCTTAACTCTTACTGTGGCCTCATAGCTACTGTCTTAACTCTTACTCTGGCCTCATAGCTACTGTCTTAACTCTTATTCTGGCCTAATGGTTAAGGTCTTGGACTCTTACTCTGGCCTCATAGCTACTGTCTTAACTCTTCTCTGGCCTCATAGCTACTGTCTTAACTCTTACTCTGGCCTAATGGTTAAGGTCTTGGACTCTTACTCTGGCCTAATAGCTACTGTCTTAACTCTTACTCTGGCCTCATAGCTACTGTCTTAACTCTTACTGTGGCCTAATGGTTAAGGTCTTGGACTCTTACTCTGGCCTCATAGCTACTGTCTTAACTCTTACTCTGGCCTACTGGTTAAGGTCTTGGACTCTTACTCTGGCCTCCTAGCTACTGTCTTAACTCTTACTCTGGCCTCATAGCTACAGTCTTAACTCTTACTCTGGCCTCATAGCTACTGTCTTAACTCTTACTCTGGCCTAATGGTTAAGGTCTTGGACTCTTACTCTGGCCTAATAGCTACTGTCTTAACTCTTACTCTGGCCTAATGGTTAAGGTCTTGGACTCTTACTCTGGCCTAATAGCTACTGTCTTAACTCTTACTCTGGCCTAATAGCTACTGTCTTAACTCTTACTCTGGTCTCATAGCTACTGTCTTAACTCTTACTCTGGCCTAATGGTTAAGGTCTTGGACTCTTACTCTGGCCTCATAGCTACTGTCTTAACTCTTACTCTGGCCTAATAGCTACTGTCTTAACTCTTACTCTGGCCTCATAGCTACTGTCTTAACTCTTACTCTGGCCTAATGGTTAAGGTCTTGGACTCTTACTCTGGCCTCATAGCTACTGTCTTAACTCTTACTCTGGCCTAATAGCTACGGTCTTAACACTTACTCTGGCCTAATAGCTACTGTCTTAACTCTTACTCTGGCATCATAGCTACTGTCTTAACTCTTACTCTGGCCTAATAGCTACTGTCTTAACTCTTACTCTGGCCTAATGGTTAAGGTCTTGGACTCTTACTCTGGCGTCATAGCTACTGTCTTAACTCTTACTCTGGCCTAATACCTACTGTCTTAACTCTTACTCTGGCCTCATAGCTACTGTCTTAACTCTTACTCTGGCGTAATGGTTAAGGTCTTGGACTCTTACTCTGGCCTCATAGCTACTGTCTTAACTCTTACTCTGGCCTCATAGCTACTGTCTTAACTCTTACTCTGGCCTAATGGTTAAGGTCTTGGACTCTTACTCTGGCCTCATAGCTACTGTCTTAACTCTTACTCTGGCCTAATGGTTAAGGTCTTGGACTCTTACTCTGGTCTCATAGCTACTGTCTTAACTCTTACTCTGGCTTAATAGCTACTGTCTTAACTCTTACTCTGGCCTCATAGCTACTGTCTTAACTCTTACTCTGGCCTAATAGCTACTGTTGTAATTCTTACTCTGGCCTAATGGTTAAGGTCTTGGACTCTTACTCTGGCCTCATAGCTACTGTCTTAACTCTTACTCTGGCCTAATGGTTAAGGTCTTGGACTCTTACTCTGGCCTCATAGCTACTGTCTTAACTCTTACACTGGCCTAATGGTTAAGGTCTTGGACTCTTACTCTGGCCTAATAGCTACTGTCTTAACTCTTACTCTGGCCTAATGGTTAAGGTCTTGGACTCTTACTCTGGCCTCATAGCTACTGTCTTAACTCTTACTCTGGCCTCGTAGCTACTGTCTTAACTCTTACTCTGGCCTAATGGTTAAGGTCTTGGACTCTTACTCTGGCCTCATGCTACTGTCCTAACTCTTACTCTGACCTCGTAGCTACTGTCTTAACTCTTACTCTGGCCTAATGGTTAAGGTCTTGGACTCTTACTCTGGCCTCATAGCAACTGTCTTAACTCTTACTCTGGCCTCATAGCTACTGTCTTATCTCTTACTCTGGCCTAATGGTTAAGGTCTTGGACTCTTACTCTGGCCTAATAGCTACTGTCTTAACTCTTACTCTGGCCTAATAGCTACTGTCTTAACTCTTACTCTGGCCTAATGGTTAAGGTCTTGGACTCTTACTCTGGCCTCATAGCTACTGTCTTAACTCTTACTCTGGCCTCATAGCTACTGTCTTAACTCTTACTCTGGCCTAATGGTTAAGGTCTTGGACTCTTACTCTGGCCTAATAGCTACTGTCTTAACTCTTACTCTGGCCTAATAGCTACTGTCTTAACTCTTACTCTGGCCTAATGGTTAAGGTCTTGGACTCTTACTCTGGCCTCATAGCTACTGTCTTAACTCTTACTCTGGCCTAATAGCTACTGTCTTAACTCTTACTCTGGCCTAATAGCTACTGTCTTAACTCTTACTCTGGCCTCATATCTACTGTCTTAACTCTTACTCTGGCCTAATGGTTAAGGTCTTGGACTCTTACTCTGGCCTCATAGCTACTGTCTTAACTCTTACTCTGGCCTCATAGCTACTGTCTTAACTCTTACTCTGGCCTAATGGTTAAGGTCTTGGACTCTTACTCTGGCCTCATAGCTACTGTATTAACTCTTACTCTGGCCTCATAGCTACTATCTTAACTCTTACTCGGCCTTATAGCTATTGTCTTAACTCTTACTCTGGCCTAATAGCTACTGTTGTAATTCTTACTCTGGCCTAATGGTTAAGGTCTTGGACTCTTACTCTGGCCTCATAGCTACTGTCTTAACTCTTACTCTGGCCTCATAGCTACTGTCTTAACTCTTACTCTGGCCTAATGGTTAAGGTCTTGGACTCTTACTCTGGCATCATAGCTACTATCTTAACTCTTACTCTGGCCTAATGGTTAAGGTCTTGGACTCTTACTCTGGTCTCATAGCTACTGTCTTAACTCTTACTCTGGCCTAATAGCTACTGTCTTAACTCTTACTCTGGCCTCATAGCTACTGTCTTAACTCTTACTCTGGCCTAATAGCTACTATTGTAATTCTTACTCTGGCCTAATGGTTAAGGTCTTGGACTCCTACTCTGGCCTCATAGCTACTGTCTTAACTCTTACTCTGGCCTAATGGTTAAGGTCTTGGACTCTTACTCTGGCCTCATAGCTACTGTCTTAACTCTTACACTGGCCTAATGGTTAAGGTCTTGGACTCTTACTCTGGCCTAATAGCTACTGTCTTAACTCTTACTCTGGCCTAATGGTTAAGGTCTTGGACTCTTACTCTGGCCTCATAGCTACTGTCTTAACTCTTACTCTGGCCTCATAGCTACTGTCTTAATTCTTACTCTGGCCTAATGGTTAAGGTCTTGGACTCTTACTCTGGCCTAATAGCTACTGTCTTAACTCTTACTCTGGCCTAATAGCTACTGTCTTAACTCTTACTCTGGCCTAATGGTTAAGGTCTTGGACTCTTACTCTGGCCTCATAGCTACTGTCTTAACTCTTACTCTGGCCTAATAGCTACTGTCTTAACTCTTACTCTTGCCTCATAGCTACTGTCTTAACTCTTACTCTGGCATAATAGCTACTTTCTTAACTTTTACTCTGGCCTCATAGCTACTGTCTTAACTCTTACTCTGGTCTAATAGCTACTGTCTTAACTCTTACTCTGGCCTAATGGTTAAAGTCTTGGACTCTTACTCTGGCCTTATAGCTACTATCTTAACTCTTACTCTGGCCTCATAGCTACTGTCTTAACTCTTACTCTGGCCTAATGGTTAAGGTCTTGGACTCTTACTCTGGCCTAATAGCTACTGTCTTAACTCTTACTCTGGCCTAATGGTTAAGGTCTTGGACTCTTACTCTGGCCTCATAGCTACTATCTTGCCTCTTACTCTGGCATAATAGCTACTGTCTTAACTCTTACTCTGGCCTCATAGCTACTGTCTTAACTCTTACTCTGGCCTAATAGCTACTGTCTTAACTCTTACTCTGGCCCAATGGTTAAGGTCTTGGACTCTTACTCTGGTGTCATAGCTACTGTCTTAACTCTTACTCTGGCCTAATAGCTACTGTCTTAACTCTTACTCTGGCCTCATAGCTACTGTCTTAACTCTTACTCTGGCCTAATGGTTAAGGTCTTGGACTCTTACTCTGGCCTCATAGCTACTGTCTTAACTCTTACTCTGGCCTCATAGCTACTGTCTTAACTCTTACTCTGGCCTAATGGTTAAGGTCTTGGACTCTTACTCTGGCCTCATATCTACTGTCTTAACTCTTACTCTGGCCTCATAGCTACTGTCTTAACTCTTACTCTGGCCTAATGGTTAAGGTCTTGGACTCTTACTCTGGCCTAATAGCTACTGTCTTAACTCTTACTCTGGCCTAATAGCTACTGTCTTAACTCTTGCTCTTGCCTCATAGCTACTGTCTTAACTCTTACTCTGGCCTAATAGCTACTGTCTTAACTCTTACTCTAGCCTAATGGTTAAGGTCTTGGACTCTTACTCTGGCCTCATAGCTACTGTCTTAACTCTTACTCTGGCCTAATAGCTACTGTCTTAACTCTTACTCTGGCCTCATAGCTACTGTCTTAACTCTTACTCTGGCCTAATAGCTACTGTCTTAACTCTTACTCTGGCCTAATGGTTAAGGTCTTGGACTCTTACTCTGGCCTCATAGCTACTGTCTTAACTCTTACTCTGGCCTAATGGTTAAGGTCTTGGACTCTTACTCTGGCCTCATAGCTACTGTCTTAACTCTTACTCTGGCCTAATAGCTACTGTCTTAACTCTGCTTAACTCTTACTCTGGCCTCATAGCTACTGTCTTAACTCTTACTCTGGAATAATAGCTACTTTCTTAACTCTTACTCTCGCCTAATAGCTACTGTCTTAACTCTTACTCTGGCCTCATAGCTACTGTCTTAACTCTTACTCAGGCCTAATAGCTACTGTCTTAACTCTTACTCTGGCCTAATAGCTACTGTCTTAACTCTTACTCTGGCCTCATAGCTACTGTCTTAACTCTTACTCTGGCCTAATGGTTAAGGTCTTGGACTCTTACTCTGGCCTCATAGCTACTGTCTTAACTCTTACTCTGGCCTCATAGCTACTGTCTTAACTCTTACTCTGGCCTCATAGCTACTGTCTTAACTCTTACTCTGGCCTAATGGTTAACGTCTTGGACTCTTACTCTGGCCTCATAGCTACTGTCTTAACTCTTACTCTGCCTTATAGCTACTGTCTTACCTCTTACTCTGGCCTCATAGCTACTGTCTTAACTCTTACTCTGGCCTAATAGCTACTGTCTTAACTCTTACTCTGGCCTCATAGCTACTGTCTTAACTCTTACTCTGGCCTAATAGCTGCTGTCTTAACTCTTACTCTGGCCTCATAGCTACTGTCTTAACTCTTACTCTGACCTAATGGTTAAGGTCTTGGACTCTTACTCTGGCCTCATAACTACTGTCTTAACTCTTACTCTGGCCTAATGGTTAAGGTCTTGGACTCTTACTCTGGCCTAATAGCTACTGTCTTAACTCTTACTCTGGCCTAATAGCTACTGTCTTAACTCTTACTCTGGCCTAATAGCTACTGTCTTAACTCTTACTCTTGCCTCATAGCTACTGTCTTAACTCTTACTCTGGCCTAATAGCTACTGTCTTAACTCTTACTCTGGCCTCATAGCTACTGTCTTAATTCTTACTCTGGCCTAATGGTTAAGGTCTTGGACTCTTACTCTGGCCTAATAGCTACTGTCTTAACTCTTACTCTGGCCTAATAGCTACTGTCTTAACTCTTACTCTGGCCTAATGGTTAAGGTCTTGGACTCTTACTCTGGCCTCATAGCTACTGTCTTAACTCTTACTCTGGCCTAATAGCTACTGTCTTAACTCTTACTCTTGCCTCATAGCTACTGTCTTAACTCTTACTCTGGCATAATAGCTACTTTCTTAACTTTTACTCTGGCCTCATAGCTACTGTCTTAACTCTTACTCTGGTCTAATAGCTACTGTCTTAACTCTTACTCTGGCCTAATGGTTAAAGTCTTGGACTCTTACTCTGGCCTTATAGCTACTATCTTAACTCTTACTCTGGCCTCATAGCTACTGTCTTAACTCTTACTCTGGCCTAATGGTTAAGGTCTTGGACTCTTACTCTGGCCTAATAGCTACTGTCTTAACTCTTACTCTGGCCTAATGGTTAAGGTCTTGGACTCTTACTCTGGCCTCATAGCTACTATCTTGCCTCTTACTCTGGCATAATAGCTACTGTCTTAACTCTTACTCTGGCCTCATAGCTACTGTCTTAACTCTTACTCTGGCCTAATAGCTACTGTCTTAACTCTTACTCTGGCCCAATGGTTAAGGTCTTGGACTCTTACTCTGGTGTCATAGCTACTGTCTTAACTCTTACTCTGGCCTAATAGCTACTGTCTTAACTCTTACTCTGGCCTCATAGCTACTGTCTTAACTCTTACTCTGGCCTAATGGTTAAGGTCTTGGACTCTTACTCTGGCCTCATAGCTACTGTCTTAACTCTTACTCTGGCCTCATAGCTACTGTCTTAACTCTTACTCTGGCCTAATGGTTAAGGTCTTGGACTCTTACTCTGGCCTCATATCTACTGTCTTAACTCTTACTCTGGCCTCATAGCTACTGTCTTAACTCTTACTCTGGCCTAATGGTTAAGGTCTTGGACTCTTACTCTGGCCTAATAGCTACTGTCTTAACTCTTACTCTGGCCTAATAGCTACTGTCTTAACTCTTGCTCTTGCCTCATAGCTACTGTCTTAACTCTTACTCTGGCCTAATAGCTACTGTCTTAACTCTTACTCTAGCCTAATGGTTAAGGTCTTGGACTCTTACTCTGGCCTCATAGCTACTGTCTTAACTCTTACTCTGGCCTAATAGCTACTGTCTTAACTCTTACTCTGGCCTCATAGCTACTGTCTTAACTCTTACTCTGGCCTAATGGTTAAGGTCTTGGACTCTTACTCTGGCCTCATAGCTACTGTCTTAACTCTTACTCTGGCCTAATAGCTACGGTCTTAACACTTACTCTGGCCTAATAGCTACTGTCTTAACTCTTACTCTGGCATCATAGCTACTGTCTTAACTCTTACTCTGGCCTAATAGCTACTGTCTTAACTCTTACTCTGGCCTAATGGTTAAGGTCTTGGACTTTTACTCTGGCGTCATAGCTACTGTCTTAACTCTTACTCTGGCCTAATAGCTACTGTCTTAACTCTTACTCTGGCCTCATAGCTACTGTCTTAACTCTTACTCTGGCCTAATGGTTAAGGTCTTGGACTCTTACTCTGGCCTCATAGCTACTGTCTTAACTCTTACTCTGGCCTCATAGCTACTGTCTTAACTCTTACTCTGGCCTAATGGTTAAGGTCTTGGACTCTTACTCTGGCCTCATAGCTACTGTCTTAACTCTTACTCTGGCCTCATAGCTACTGTCTTAACTCTTACTCTGGCCTAATGGTTAAGGTCTTGGACTCTTACTCTGGCCTCATAGCTACTGTCTTAACTCTTACTCTGGCCTAATGGTTAAGGTCTTGGACTCTTACTCTGGTCTCATAGCTACTGTCTTAACTCTTACTCTGGCTTAATAGCTACTGTCTTAACTCTTACTCTGGCCTCATAGCTACTGTCTTAACTCTTACCCTGGCCTAATAGCTACTGTTGTAATTCTTACTCTGGCCTAATGGTTAAGGTCTTGGACTCTTACTCTGGCCTCATAGCTACTGTCTTAACTCTTACTCTGGCCTAATGGTTAAGGTCTTGGACTCTTACTCTGGCCTCATAGCTACTGTCTTAACTCTTACACTGGCCTAATGGTTAAGGTCTTGGACTCTTACTCTGGCCTAATAGCTACTGTCTTAACTCTTACTCTGGCCTAATGGTTAAGGTCTTGGACTCTTACTCTGGCCTCATGCTACTGTCCTAACTCTTACTCTGACCTCGTAGCTACTGTCTTAACTCTTACTCTGGCCTAATGGTTAAGGTCTTGGACTCTTACTCTGGCCTCATAGCAACTGTCTTAACTCTTACTCTGGCCTCATAGCTACTGTCTTAACACTTACTCTGGCCTAATGGTTAAGGTCTTGGACTCTTACTCTGGCCTAATAGCTACTGTCTTAACTCTTACTCTGGCCTAATGGTTAAGGTCTTGGACTCTTACTCTGGCCTCATAGCTACTGTCTTAACTCTTACTCTGGCCTAATGGTTAAGGTCTTGGACTCTTACTCTGGCCTAATAGCTACTGTCTTAACTCTTACTCTGGCCTAATAGCTACTGTCTTAACTCTTACTCTGGCCTAATGGTTAAGGTCTTGGACTCTTACTCTGGCCTCATAGCTACTGTCTTAACTCTTACTCTGGCCTAATAGCTACTGTCTTAACTCTTACTCTGGCCTAATAGCTACTGTCTTAACTCTTACTCTGGCCTCATATCTACTGTCTTAACTCTTACTCTGGCCTAATGGTTAAGGTCTTGGACTCTTACTCTGGCCTCATAGCTACTGTCTTAACTCTTACTCTGGCCTCATAGCTACTGTCTTAACTCTTACTCTGGCCTAATGGTTAAGGTCTTGGACTCTTACTCTGGCCTCATAGCTACTGTCTTAACTCTTACTCTGGCCTCATAGCTACTATCTTAACTCTTACTCGGCCTTATAGCTATTGTCTTAACTCTTACTCTGGCCTAATAGCTACTGTTGTAATTCTTACTCTGGCCTAATGGTTAAGGTCTTGGACTCTTACTCTGGCCTCATAGCTACTGTCTTAACTCTTACTCTGGCCTCATAGCTACTGTCTTAACTCTTACTCTGGCCTAATGGTTAAGGTCTTGGACTCTTACTCTGGCATCATAGCTACTATCTTAACTCTTACTCTGGCCTAATGGTTAAGGTCTTGGACTCTTACTCTGGTCTCATAGCTACTGTCTTAACTCTTACTCTGGCCTAATAGCTACTGTCTTAACTCTTACTCTGGCCTCATAGCTACTGTCTTAACTCTTACTCTGGCCTAATAGCTACTATTGTAATTCTTACTCTGGCCTAATGGTTAAGGTCTTGGACTCCTACTCTGGCCTCATAGCTACTGTCTTAACTCTTACTCTGGCCTAATGGTTAAGGTCTTGGACTCTTACTCTGGCCTCATAGCTACTGTCTTAACTCTACACTGGCCTAATGGTTAAGGTCTTGGACTCTTACTCTGGCCTAATAGCTACTGTCTTAACTCTTACTCTGGCCTAATGGTTAAGGTCTTGGACTCTTACTCTGGCCTCATAGCTACTGTTTTAACTCTTACTCTGGCCTCGTAGCTACTGTCTTAACTCTTACTCTGGCCTAATGGTTAAGGTCTTGGACTCTTACTCTGGCCTCATAGCTACTGTCTTAACTCTTACTCTGGCCTCATAGCTACTGTCTTAATTCTTACTCTGGCCTAATGGTTAAGGTCTTGGACTCTTACTCTGGCCTAATAGCTACTGTCTTAACTCTTACTCTGGCCTAATAGCTACTGTCTTAACTCTTACTCTGGCCTAATGGTTAAGGTCTTGGACTTTTACTCTGGCCTCATAGCTACTGTCTTAACTCTTACTCTGGCCTAATAGCTACTGTCTTAACTCTTACTCTTGCCTCATAGCTACTGTCTTAACTCTTACTCTGGCATAATAGCTACTTTCTTAACTTTTACTCTGGCCTAATAGCTACTGTCTTAACTCTTACTCTGGCCTCATAGCTACTGTCTTAACTCTTACTCAGGCCTAACAGCTACTGTCTTAACTCTTACTCTGGCCTAATAGCTACTGTCTTAACTCTTACTCTGGCCTCATAGCTACTGTCTTAACTCTTACTCTGGCCTAATGGTTAAGGACTTGGACTCTTACTCTGGCCTCATAGCTACTGTCTTAACTCTTACTCTGGCCTCATAGCTACTGTCTTAACTCTTACTCTGGTCTAATAGCTACTGTCTTAACTCTTACTCTGGCCTAATGGTTAAGGTCTTGGACTCTTACTCTGGCCTTATAGCTACTATCTTAACTCTTACTCTGGCCTCATAGCTACTGTCTTAACTCTTACTCTGGCCTCATAGCTACTGTCTTAACTCTTACTCTGGCCTAATGGTTAAGGTCTTGGACTCTTACTCTGGCCTCATAGCTACTGTCTTAACTCTTACTCTGGCCTCATAGCTACTGTCTTAACTCTTACTCTGGCCTAATGGTTAAGGTCTTGGACTCTTACTCTGGCCTCATATCTACTGTCTTAACTCTTACTCTGGCCTCATAGCTACTGTCTTAACTCTTACTCTGGCCTAATGGTTAAGGTCTTGGACTCTTACTCTGGCCTAATAGCTACTGTCTTAACTCTTACTCTGGCCTAATAGCTACTGTCTTAACTCTTGCTCTTGCCTCATAGCTACTGTCTTAACTCTTACTCTGGCCTAATAGCTACTGTCTTAACTCTTACTCTGGCCTAATGGTTAAGGTCTTGGACTCTTACTCTGGCCTCATAGCTACTATCTTAACTCTTACTCTGGCCTCATAGCTACTGTCTTAACTCTTACTCTGGCCTAATGGTTAAGGTCTTGGACTCTTACTCTGGCCTAAAAGCTACGGTCTTAACTCTTACTCTGGCCTAATAGCTACTGTCTTAACTCTTACTCTGGCCTCATAGCTACTGTCTTAACTCTTACTCTGGCCTCATAGCTACTGTCTTAACTCTTACTCTGGCCTAATGGTTAAGGTCTTGGACTCTTACTCTGGCCTCATAGCTACTGTCTTAACTCTTACTCTGGCCTAATAGCTACTGTCTTAACTCTTACTCTGGCCTCATAGCTACTGTCTTAACTCTTACTCTGGCCTAATGGTTAAGGTCTTGGACTCTTACTCTGGCCTCATAGCTACTGTCTTAACTCTTACTCTGGCCTAATAGCTACTGTCTTAACTCTGCTTAACTATTACTCTGGCCTCATAGCTACTGTCTTAACTCTTACTGTGGCCTCATAGCTACTGTCTTAACTCTTACTCTGGCCTAATGGTTAAGGTCTTGGACTCTTACTCTGGCCTCATAGCTACTGTCTTAACTCTTACTCTGGCCTCATAGCTACTGTCTTAACTCTTACTCTGGCCTAATGGTTAAGGTCTTGGACTCTTACTCTGGCCTAATAGCTACTGTCTTAACTCTTACTCTGGCCTAATAGCTACTGTCTTAACTCTTACTCTGGCCTAATGGTTAAGGTCTTGGACTCTTACTCTGGCCTCATAGCTACTGTCTTAACTCTTACTCTGGCCTAATAGCTACTGTCTTAACTCTTACTCTGGCCTCATAGCTACTGTCTTAACTCTTACTCTGGCCTAATGGTTAAGGTCTTGGACTCTTACTCTGGCCTAATAGCTACTGTCTTAACTCTTACTCTGGCCTAATAGCTACTGTCTTAACTCTTGCTCTTGCCTCATAGCTACTGTCTTAACTCTTACTCTGGCCTAATAGCTACTGTCTTAACTCTTACTCTAGCCTAATGGTTAAGGTCTTGGACTCTTACTCTGGCCTCATAGCTACTGTCTTAACTCTTACTCTGGCCTAATAGCTACTGTCTTAACTCTTACTCTGGCCTCATAGCTACTGTCTTAACTCTTACTCTGGCCTAATAGCTACTGTCTTAACTCTTACTCTGGCCTAATGGTTAAGGTCTTGGACTCTTACTCTGGCCTCATAGCTACTGTCTTCACTCTTACTCTGGCCTAATAGCTACTGTCTTAACTCTTACTCTGGCCTCATAGCTACTGTCTTAACTCTTACTCTGGCCTAATGGTTAAGGTCTTGGACTCTTACTCTGGCCTCATAGCTACTGTCTTAACTCTTACTCTGGCCTAATAGCTACTGTCTTAACTCTGCTTAACTCTTACTCTGGCCTCATAGCTACTGTCTTAACTCTTACTCTGGAATAATAGCTACTTTCTTAACTCTTACTCTCGCCTAATAGCTACTGTCTTAACTCTTACTCTGGCCTCATAGCTACTGTCTTAACTCTTACTCAGGCCTAATAGCTACTGTCTTAACTCTTACTCTGGCCTAATAGCTACTGTCTTAACTCTTACTCTGGCCTCATAGCTACTGTCTTAACTCTTACTCTGGCCTAATGGTTAAGGTCTTGGACTCTTACTCTGGCCTCATAGCTACTGTCTTAACTCTTACTCTGGCCTCATAGCTACTGTCTTAACTCTTACTCTGGCCTCATAGCTACTGTCTTAACTCTTACTCTGGCCTAATGGTTAACGTCTTGGACTCTTACTCTGGCCTCATAGCTACTGTCTTAACTCTTACTCTGCCTTATAGCTACTGTCTTACCTCTTACTCTGGCCTCATAGCTACTGTCTTAACTCTTACTCTGGCCTAATAGCTACTGTCTTAACTCTTACTCTGGCCTCATAGCTACTGTCTTAACTCTTACTCTGGCCTAATAGCTGCTGTCTTAACTCTTACTCTGGCCTCATAGCTACTGTCTTAACTCTTACTCTGACCTAATGGTTAAGGTCTTGGACTCTTACTCTGGCCTCATAACTACTGTCTTAACTCTTACTCTGGCCTAATGGTTAAGGTCTTGGACTCTTACTCTGGCCTAATAGCTACTGTCTTAACTCTTACTCTGGCCTAATAGCTACTGTCTTAACTCTTACTCTGGCCTAATAGCTACTGTCTTAACTCTTACTCTTGCCTCATAGCTACTGTCTTAACTCTTACTCTGGCCTAATAGCTACTGTCTTAACTCTTACTCTGGCCTCATAGCTACTGTCTTAATTCTTACTCTGGCCTAATGGTTAAGGTCTTGGACTCTTACTCTGGCCTAATAGCTACTGTCTTAACTCTTACTCTGGCCTAATAGCTACTGTCTTAACTCTTACTCTGGCCTAATGGTTAAGGTCTTGGACTCTTACTCTGGCCTCATAGCTACTGTCTTAACTCTTACTCTGGCCTAATAGCTACTGTCTTAACTCTTACTCTTGCCTCATAGCTACTGTCTTAACTCTTACTCTGGCATAATAGCTACTTTCTTAACTTTTACTCTGGCCTCATAGCTACTGTCTTAACTCTTACTCTGGTCTAATAGCTACTGTCTTAACTCTTACTCTGGCCTAATGGTTAAAGTCTTGGACTCTTACTCTGGCCTTATAGCTACTATCTTAACTCTTACTCTGGCCTCATAGCTACTGTCTTAACTCTTACTCTGGCCTAATGGTTAAGGTCTTGGACTCTTACTCTGGCCTAATAGCTACTGTCTTAACTCTTACTCTGGCCTAATGGTTAAGGTCTTGGACTCTTACTCTGGCCTCATAGCTACTATCTTGCCTCTTACTCTGGCATAATAGCTACTGTCTTAACTCTTACTCTGGCCTCATAGCTACTGTCTTAACTCTTACTCTGGCCTAATAGCTACTGTCTTAACTCTTACTCTGGCCCAATGGTTAAGGTCTTGGACTCTTACTCTGGTGTCATAGCTACTGTCTTAACTCTTACTCTGGCCTAATAGCTACTGTCTTAACTCTTACTCTGGCCTCATAGCTACTGTCTTAACTCTTACTCTGGCCTAATGGTTAAGGTCTTGGACTCTTACTCTGGCCTCATAGCTACTGTCTTAACTCTTACTCTGGCCTCATAGCTACTGTCTTAACTCTTACTCTGGCCTAATGGTTAAGGTCTTGGACTCTTACTCTGGCCTCATATCTACTGTCTTAACTCTTACTCTGGCCTCATAGCTACTGTCTTAACTCTTACTCTGGCCTAATGGTTAAGGTCTTGGACTCTTACTCTGGCCTAATAGCTACTGTCTTAACTCTTACTCTGGCCTAATAGCTACTGTCTTAACTCTTGCTCTTGCCTCATAGCTACTGTCTTAACTCTTACTCTGGCCTAATAGCTACTGTCTTAACTCTTACTCTAGCCTAATGGTTAAGGTCTTGGACTCTTACTCTGGCCTCATAGCTACTGTCTTAACTCTTACTCTGGCCTAATAGCTACTGTCTTAACTCTTACTCTGGCCTCATAGCTACTGTCTTAACTCTTACTCTGGCCTAATGGTTAAGGTCTTGGACTCTTACTCTGGCCTCATAGCTACTGTCTTAACTCTTACTCTGGCCTAATAGCTACGGTCTTAACACTTACTCTGGCCTAATAGCTACTGTCTTAACTCTTACTCTGGCATCATAGCTACTGTCTTAACTCTTACTCTGGCCTAATAGCTACTGTCTTAACTCTTACTCTGGCCTAATGGTTAAGGTCTTGGACTTTTACTCTGGCGTCATAGCTACTGTCTTAACTCTTACTCTGGCCTAATAGCTACTGTCTTAACTCTTACTCTGGCCTCATAGCTACTGTCTTAACTCTTACTCTGGCCTAATGGTTAAGGTCTTGGACTCTTACTCTGGCCTCATAGCTACTGTCTTAACTCTTACTCTGGCCTCATAGCTACTGTCTTAACTCTTACTCTGGCCTAATGGTTAAGGTCTTGGACTCTTACTCTGGCCTCATAGCTACTGTCTTAACTCTTACTCTGGCCTCATAGCTACTGTCTTAACTCTTACTCTGGCCTAATGGTTAAGGTCTTGGACTCTTACTCTGGCCTCATAGCTACTGTCTTAACTCTTACTCTGGCCTAATGGTTAAGGTCTTGGACTCTTACTCTGGTCTCATAGCTACTGTCTTAACTCTTACTCTGGCTTAATAGCTACTGTCTTAACTCTTACTCTGGCCTCATAGCTACTGTCTTAACTCTTACCCTGGCCTAATAGCTACTGTTGTAATTCTTACTCTGGCCGAATGGTTAAGGTCTTGGACTCTTACTCTGGCCTCATAGCTACTGTCTTAACTCTTACTCTGGCCTAATGGTTAAGGTCTTGGACTCTTACTCTGGCCTCATAGCTACTGTCTTAACTCTTACACTGGCCTAATGGTTAAGGTCTTGGACTCTTACTCTGGCCTAATAGCTACTGTCTTAACTCTTACTCTGGCCTAATGGTTAAGGTCTTGGACTCTTACTCTGGCCTCATGCTACTGTCCTAACTCTTACTCTGACCTCGTAGCTACTGTCTTAACTCTTACTCTGGCCTAATGGTTAAGGTCTTGGACTCTTACTCTGGCCTCATAGCAACTGTCTTAACTCTTACTCTGGCCTCATAGCTACTGTCTTAACACTTACTCTGGCCTAATGGTTAAGGTCTTGGACTCTTACTCTGGCCTAATAGCTACTGTCTTAACTCTTACTCTGGCCTAATGGTTAAGGTCTTGGACTCTTACTCTGGCCTCATAGCTACTGTCTTAACTCTTACTCTGGCCTAATGGTTAAGGTCTTGGACTCTTACTCTGGCCTAATAGCTACTGTCTTAACTCTTACTCTGGCCTAATAGCTACTGTCTTAACTCTTACTCTGGCCTAATGGTTAAGGTCTTGGACTCTTACTCTGGCCTCATAGCTACTGTCTTAACTCTTACTCTGGCCTAATAGCTACTGTCTTAACTCTTACTCTGGCCTAATAGCTACTGTCTTAACTCTTACTCTGGCCTCATATCTACTGTCTTAACTCTTACTCTGGCCTAATGGTTAAGGTCTTGGACTCTTACTCTGGCCTCATAGCTACTGTCTTAACTCTTACTCTGGCCTCATAGCTACTGTCTTAACTCTTACTCTGGCCTAATGGTTAAGGTCTTGGACTCTTACTCTGGCCTCATAGCTACTGTCTTAACTCTTACTCTGGCCTCATAGCTACTATCTTAACTCTTACTCGGCCTTATAGCTATTGTCTTAACTCTTACTCTGGCCTAATAGCTACTGTTGTAATTCTTACTCTGGCCTAATGGTTAAGGTCTTGGACTCTTACTCTGGCCTCATAGCTACTGTCTTAACTCTTACTCTGGCCTCATAGCTACTGTCTTAACTCTTACTCTGGCCTAATGGTTAAGGTCTTGGACTCTTACTCTGGCATCATAGCTACTATCTTAACTCTTACTCTGGCCTAATGGTTAAGGTCTTGGACTCTTACTCTGGTCTCATAGCTACTGTCTTAACTCTTACTCTGGCCTAATAGCTACTGTCTTAACTCTTACTCTGGCCTCATAGCTACTGTCTTAACTCTTACTCTGGCCTAATAGCTACTATTGTAATTCTTACTCTGGCCTAATGGTTAAGGTCTTGGACTCCTACTCTGGCCTCATAGCTACTGTCTTAACTCTTACTCTGGCCTAATGGTTAAGGTCTTGGACTCTTACTCTGGCCTCATAGCTACTGTCTTAACTCTTACACTGGCCTAATGGTTAAGGTCTTGGACTCTTACTCTGGCCTAATAGCTACTGTCTTAACTCTTACTCTGGCCTAATGGTTAAGGTCTTGGACTCTTACTCTGGCCTCATAGCTACTGTTTTAACTCTTACTCTGGCCTCGTAGCTACTGTCTTAACTCTTACTCTGGCCTAATGGTTAAGGTCTTGGACTCTTACTCTGGCCTCATAGCTACTGTCTTAACTCTTACTCTGGCCTCATAGCTACTGTCTTAATTCTTACTCTGGCCTAATGGTTAAGGTCTTGGACTCTTACTCTGGCCTAATAGCTACTGTCTTAACTCTTACTCTGGCCTAATAGCTACTGTCTTAACTCTTACTCTGGCCTAATGGTTAAGGTCTTGGACTTTTACTCTGGCCTCATAGCTACTGTCTTAACTCTTACTCTGGCCTAATAGCTACTGTCTTAACTCTTACTCTTGCCTCATAGCTACTGTCTTAACTCTTACTCTGGCATAATAGCTACTTTCTTAACTTTTACTCTGGCCTAATAGCTACTGTCTTAACTCTTACTCTGGCCTCATAGCTACTGTCTTAACTCTTACTCAGGCCTAACAGCTACTGTCTTAACTCTTACTCTGGCCTAATAGCTACTGTCTTAACTCTTACTCTGGCCTCATAGCTACTGTCTTAACTCTTACTCTGGCCTAATGGTTAAGGACTTGGACTCTTACTCTGGCCTCATAGCTACTGTCTTAACTCTTACTCTGGCCTCATAGCTACTGTCTTAACTCTTACTCTGGTCTAATAGCTACTGTCTTAACTCTTACTCTGGCCTAATGGTTAAGGTCTTGGACTCTTACTCTGGCCTTATAGCTACTATCTTAACTCTTACTCTGGCCTCATAGCTACTGTCTTAACTCTTACTCTGGCCTCATAGCTACTGTCTTAACTCTTACTCTGGCCTAATGGTTAAGGTCTTGGACTCTTACTCTGGCCTCATAGCTACTGTCTTAACTCTTACTCTGGCCTCATAGCTACTGTCTTAACTCTTACTCTGGCCTAATGGTTAAGGTCTTGGACTCTTACTCTGGCCTCATATCTACTGTCTTAACTCTTACTCTGGCCTCATAGCTACTGTCTTAACTCTTACTCTGGCCTAATGGTTAAGGTCTTGGACTCTTACTCTGGCCTAATAGCTACTGTCTTAACTCTTACTCTGGCCTAATAGCTACTGTCTTAACTCTTGCTCTTGCCTCATAGCTACTGTCTTAACTCTTACTCTGGCCTAATAGCTACTGTCTTAACTCTTACTCTGGCCTAATGGTTAAGGTCTTGGACTCTTACTCTGGCCTCATAGCTACTATCTTAACTCTTACTCTGGCCTCATAGCTACTGTCTTAACTCTTACTCTGGCCTAATGGTTAAGGTCTTGGACTCTTACTCTGGCCTAAAAGCTACGGTCTTAACTCTTACTCTGGCCTAATAGCTACTGTCTTAACTCTTACTCTGGCCTCATAGCTACTGTCTTAACTCTTACTCTGGCCTCATAGCTACTGTCTTAACTCTTACTCTGGCCTAATGGTTAAGGTCTTGGACTCTTACTCTGGCCTCATAGCTACTGTCTTAACTCTTACTCTGGCCTAATAGCTACTGTCTTAACTCTTACTCTGGCCTCATAGCTACTGTCTTAACTCTTACTCTGGCCTAATGGTTAAGGTCTTGGACTCTTACTCTGGCCTCATAGCTACTGTCTTAACTCTTACTCTGGCCTAATAGCTACTGTCTTAACTCTGCTTAACTATTACTCTGGCCTCATAGCTACTGTCTTAACTCTTACTGTGGCCTCATAGCTACTGTCTTAACTCTTACTCTGGCCTAATGGTTAAGGTCTTGGACTCTTACTCTGGCCTCATAGCTACTGTCTTAACTCTTACTCTGGCCTCATAGCTACTGTCTTAACTCTTACTCTGGCCTAATGGTTAAGGTCTTGGACTCTTACTCTGGCCTAATAGCTACTGTCTTAACTCTTACTCTGGCCTAATAGCTACTGTCTTAACTCTTACTCTGGCCTAATGGTTAAGGTCTTGGACTCTTACTCTGGCCTCATAGCTACTGTCTTAACTCTTACTCTGGCCTAATAGCTACTGTCTTAACTCTTACTCTGGCCTCATATCTACTGTCTTAACTCTTACTCTGGCCTAATGGTTAAGGTCTTGGACTCTTACTCTGGCCTCATAGCTACTGTCTTAACTCTTACTCTGGCCTAATAGCTACTGTCTTAACTCTTACTCTGGCCTCATAGCTACTGTCTTAACTCTTACTCTGGCCTCATAGCTACTATCTTAACTCTTACTCGGCCTTATAGCTATTGTCTTAACTCTTACTCTGGCCTAATAGCTACTGTTGTAATTCTTACTCTGGCCTAATGGTTAAGGTCTTGGACTCTTACTCTGGCCTCATAGCTACTGTCTTAACTCTTACTCTGGCCTCATAGCTACTGTCTTAACTCTTACTCTGGCCTAATGGTTAAGGTCTTGGACTCTTACTCTGGCATCATAGCTACTATCTTAACTCTTACTCTGGCCTAATGGTTAAGGTCTTGGACTCTTACTCTGGTCTCATAGCTACTGTCTTAACTCTTACTCTGGCCTAATAGCTACTGTCTTAACTCTTACTCTGGCCTCATAGCTACTGTCTTAACTCTTACTCTGGCCTAATAGCTACTATTGTAATTCTTACTCTGGCCTAATGGTTAAGGTCTTGGACTCCTACTCTGGCCTCATAGCTACTGTCTTAACTCTTACTCTGGCCTAATGGTTAAGGTCTTGGACTCTTACTCTGGCCTCATAGCTACTGTCTTAACTCTTACACTGGCCTAATGGTTAAGGTCTTGGACTCTTACTCTGGCCTAATAGCTACTGTCTTAACTCTTACTCTGGCCTAATGGTTAAGGTCTTGGACTCTTACTCTGGCCTCATAGCTACTGTCTTAACTCTTACTCTGGCCTCATAGCTACTGTCTTAATTCTTACTCTGGCCTAATGGTTAAGGTCTTGGACTCTTACTCTGGCCTAATAGCTACTGTCTTAACTCTTACTCTGGCCTAATAGCTACTGTCTTAACTCTTACTCTGGCCTAATGGTTAAGGTCTTGGACTCTTACTCTGGCCTCATAGCTACTGTCTTAACTCTTACTCTGGCCTAATAGCTACTGTCTTAACTCTTACTCTTGCCTCATAGCTACTGTCTTAACTCTTACTCTGGCATAATAGCTACTTTCTTAACTTTTACTCTGGCCTCATAGCTACTGTCTTAACTCTTACTCTGGTCTAATAGCTACTGTCTTAACTCTTACTCTGGCCTAATGGTTAAAGTCTTGGACTCTTACTCTGGCCTTATAGCTACTATCTTAACTCTTACTCTGGCCTCATAGCTACTGTCTTAACTCTTACTCTGGCCTAATGGTTAAGGTCTTGGACTCTTACTCTGGCCTAATAGCTACTGTCTTAACTCTTACTCTGGCCTAATGGTTAAGGTCTTGGACTCTTACTCTGGCCTCATAGCTACTATCTTGCCTCTTACTCTGGCATAATAGCTACTGTCTTAACTCTTACTCTGGCCTCATAGCTACTGTCTTAACTCTTACTCTGGCCTAATAGCTACTGTCTTAACTCTTACTCTGGCCCAATGGTTAAGGTCTTGGACTCTTACTCTGGTGTCATAGCTACTGTCTTAACTCTTACTCTGGCCTAATAGCTACTGTCTTAACTCTTACTCTGGCCTCATAGCTACTGTCTTAACTCTTACTCTGGCCTAATGGTTAAGGTCTTGGACTCTTACTCTGGCCTCATAGCTACTGTCTTAACTCTTACTCTGGCCTCATAGCTACTGTCTTAACTCTTACTCTGGCCTAATGGTTAAGGTCTTGGACTCTTACTCTGGCCTCATATCTACTGTCTTAACTCTTACTCTGGCCTCATAGCTACTGTCTTAACTCTTACTCTGGCCTAATGGTTAAGGTCTTGGACTCTTACTCTGGCCTAATAGCTACTGTCTTAACTCTTACTCTGGCCTAATAGCTACTGTCTTAACTCTTGCTCTTGCCTCATAGCTACTGTCTTAACTCTTACTCTGGCCTAATAGCTACTGTCTTAACTCTTACTCTAGCCTAATGGTTAAGGTCTTGGACTCTTACTCTGGCCTCATAGCTACTGTCTTAACTCTTACTCTGGCCTAATAGCTACTGTCTTAACTCTTACTCTGGCCTCATAGCTACTGTCTTAACTCTTACTCTGGCCTAATGGTTAAGGTCTTGGACTCTTACTCTGGCCTCATAGCTACTGTCTTAACTCTTACTCTGGCCTAATAGCTACGGTCTTAACACTTACTCTGGCCTAATAGCTACTGTCTTAACTCTTACTCTGGCATCATAGCTACTGTCTTAACTCTTACTCTGGCCTAATAGCTACTGTCTTAACTCTTACTCTGGCCTAATGGTTAAGGTCTTGGACTCTTACTCTGGCGTCATAGCTACTGTCTTAACTCTTACTCTGGCCTAATAGCTACTGTCTTAACTCTTACTCTGGCCTCATAGCTACTGTCTTAACTCTTACTCTGGCCTAATGGTTAAGGTCTTGGACTCTTACTCTGGCCTCATAGCTACTGTCTTAACTCTTACTCTGGCCTCATAGCTACTGTCTTAACTCTTACTCTGGCCTAATGGTTAAGGTCTTGGACTCTTACTCTGGCCTCATAGCTACTGTCTTAACTCTTACTCTGGCCTCATAGCTACTGTCTTAACTCTTACTCTGGCCTAATGGTTAAGGTCTTGGACTCTTACTCTGGCCTCATAGCTACTGTCTTAACTCTTACTCTGGCCTAATGGTTAAGGTCTTGGACTCTTACTCTGGTCTCATAGCTACTGTCTTAACTCTTACTCTGGCTTAATAGCTACTGTCTTAACTCTTACTCTGGCCTCATAGCTACTGTCTTAACTCTTACCCTGGCCTAATAGCTACTGTTGTAATTCTTACTCTGGCCTAATGGTTAAGGTCTTGGACTCTTACTCTGGCCTCATAGCTACTGTCTTAACTCTTACTCTGGCCTAATGGTTAAGGTCTTGGACTCTTACTCTGGCCTCATAGCTACTGTCTTAACTCTTACACTGGCCTAATGGTTAAGGTCTTGGACTCTTACTCTGGCCTAATAGCTACTGTCTTAACTCTTACTCTGGCCTAATGGTTAAGGTCTTGGACTCTTACTCTGGCCTCATGCTACTGTCCTAACTCTTACTCTGACCTCGTAGCTACTGTCTTAACTCTTACTCTGGCCTAATGGTTAAGGTCTTGGACTCTTACTCTGGCCTCATAGCAACTGTCTTAACTCTTACTCTGGCCTCATAGCTACTGTCTTAACACTTACTCTGGCCTAATGGTTAAGGTCTTGGACTCTTACTCTGGCCTAATAGCTACTGTCTTAACTCTTACTCTGGCCTAATGGTTAAGGTCTTGGACTCTTACTCTGGCCTCATAGCTACTGTCTTAACTCTTACTCTGGCCTAATGGTTAAGGTCTTGGACTCTTACTCTGGCCTAATAGCTACTGTCTTAACTCTTACTCTGGCCTAATAGCTACTGTCTTAACTCTTACTCTGGCCTAATGGTTAAGGTCTTGGACTCTTACTCTGGCCTCATAGCTACTGTCTTAACTCTTACTCTGGCCTAATAGCTACTGTCTTAACTCTTACTCTGGCCTAATAGCTACTGTCTTAACTCTTACTCTGGCCTCATATCTACTGTCTTAACTCTTACTCTGGCCTAATGGTTAAGGTCTTGGACTCTTACTCTGGCCTCATAGCTACTGTCTTAACTCTTACTCTGGCCTCATAGCTACTGTCTTAACTCTTACTCTGGCCTAATGGTTAAGGTCTTGGACTCTTACTCTGGCCTCATAGCTACTGTCTTAACTCTTACTCTGGCCTCATAGCTACTATCTTAACTCTTACTCGGCCTTATAGCTATTGTCTTAACTCTTACTCTGGCCTAATAGCTACTGTTGTAATTCTTACTCTGGCCTAATGGTTAAGGTCTTGGACTCTTACTCTGGCCTCATAGCTACTGTCTTAACTCTTACTCTGGCCTCATAGCTACTGTCTTAACTCTTACTCTGGCCTAATGGTTAAGGTCTTGGACTCTTACTCTGGCATCATAGCTACTATCTTAACTCTTACTCTGGCCTAATGGTTAAGGTCTTGGACTCTTACTCTGGTCTCATAGCTACTGTCTTATCTCTTACTCTGGCCTAATAGCTACTGTCTTAACTCTTACTCTGGCCTCATAGCTACTGTCTTAACTCTTACTCTGGCCTAATAGCTACTATTGTAATTCTTACTCTGGCCTAATGGTTAAGGTCTTGGACTCCTACTCTGGCCTCATAGCTACTGTCTTAACTCTTACTCTGGCCTAATGGTTAAGGTCTTGGACTCTTACTCTGGCCTCATAGCTACTGTCTTAACTCTTACACTGGCCTAATGGTTAAGGTCTTGGACTCTTACTCTGGCCTAATAGCTACTGTCTTAACTCTTACTCTGGCCTAATGGTTAAGGTCTTGGACTCTTACTCTGGCCTCATAGCTACTGTTTTAACTCTTACTCTGGCCTCGTAGCTACTGTCTTAACTCTTACTCTGGCCTAATGGTTAAGGTCTTGGACTCTTACTCTGGCCTCATAGCTACTGTCTTAACTCTTACTCTGGCCTCATAGCTACTGTCTTAATTCTTACTCTGGCCTAATGGTTAAGGTCTTGGACTCTTACTCTGGCCTAATAGCTACTGTCTTAACTCTTACTCTGGCCTAATAGCTACTGTCTTAACTCTTACTCTGGCCTAATGGTTAAGGTCTTGGACTTTTACTCTGGCCTCATAGCTACTGTCTTAACTCTTACTCTGGCCTAATAGCTACTGTCTTAACTCTTACTCTTGCCTCATAGCTACTGTCTTAACTCTTACTCTGGCATAATAGCTACTTTCTTAACTTTTACTCTGGCCTAATAGCTACTGTCTTAACTCTTACTCTGGCCTCATAGCTACTGTCTTAACTCTTACTCAGGCCTAACAGCTACTGTCTTAACTCTTACTCTGGCCTAATAGCTACTGTCTTAACTCTTACTCTGGCCTCATAGCTACTGTCTTAACTCTTACTCTGGCCTAATGGTTAAGGACTTGGACTCTTACTCTGGCCTCATAGCTACTGTCTTAACTCTTACTCTGGCCTCATAGCTACTGTCTTAACTCTTACTCTGGTCTAATAGCTACTGTCTTAACTCTTACTCTGGCCTAATGGTTAAGGTCTTGGACTCTTACTCTGGCCTTATAGCTACTATCTTAACTCTTACTCTGGCCTCATAGCTACTGTCTTAACTCTTACTCTGGCCTAATGGTTAAGGTCTTGGACTCTTACTCTGGCCTCATAGCTACTATCTTGCCTCTTACTCTGACATAATAGCTACTGTCTTAACTCTTACTCTGGCCTCATAGCTACTGTCTTAACTCTTACTCTGGCCTAATAGCTACTGTCTTAACTCTTACTCTGGCCTAATGGTTAAGGTCTTGGACTCTTACTCTGGCGTCATAGCTACTGTCTTAACTCTTACTCTGGCCTAATAGCTACTGTCTTAACTCTTACTCTGGCCTCATAGCTACTGTCTTAACTCTTACTCTGGCCTAATGGTTAAGGTCTTGGACTCTTACTCTGGCCTCATAGCTACTGTCTTAACTCTTACTCTGGCCTCATAGCTACTGTCTTAACTCTTACTCTGGCCTAATGGTTAAGGTCTTGGACTCTTACTCTGGCCTCATATCTACTGTCTTAACTCTTACTCTGGCCTCATAGCTACTGTCTTAACTCTTACTCTGGCCTAATGGTTAAGGTCTTGGACTCTTACTCTGGCCTAATAGCTACTGTCTTAACTCTTACTCTGGCCTAATAGCTACTGTCTTAACTCTTGCTCTTGCCTCATAGCTACTGTCTTAACTCTTACTCTGGCCTAATAGCTACTGTCTTAACTCTTACTCTGGCCTAATGGTTAAGGTCTTGGACTCTTACTCTGGCCTCATAGCTACTATCTTAACTCTTACTCTGGCCTCATAGCTACTGTCTTAACTCTTACTCTGGCCTAATGGTTAAGGTCTTGGACTCTTACTCTGGCCTAAAAGCTACGGTCTTAACTCTTACTCTGGCCTAATAGCTACTGTCTTAACTCTTACTCTGGCCTCATAGCTACTGTCTTAACTCTTACTCTGGCCTCATAGCTACTGTCTTAACTCTTACTCTGGCCTAATGGTTAAGGTCTTGGACTCTTACTCTGGCCTCATAGCTACTGTCTTAACTCTTACTCTGGCCTAATAGCTACTGTCTTAACTCTTACTCTGGCCTCATAGCTACTGTCTTAACTCTTACTCTGGCCTAATGGTTAAGGTCTTGGACTCTTACTCTGGCCTCATAGCTACTGTCTTAACTCTTACTCTGGCCTAATAGCTACTGTCTTAACTCTGCTTAACTATTACTCTGGCCTCATAGCTACTGTCTTAACTCTTACTGTGGCCTCATAGCTACTGTCTTAACTCTTACTCTGGCCTAATGGTTAAGGTCTTGGACTCTTACTCTGGCCTCATAGCTACTGTCTTAACTCTTACTCTGGCCTCATAGCTACTGTCTTAACTCTTACTCTGGCCTAATGGTTAAGGTCTTGGACTCTTACTCTGGCCTAATAGCTACTGTCTTAACTCTTACTCTGGCCTAATAGCTACTGTCTTAACTCTTACTCTGGCCTAATGGTTAAGGTCTTGGACTCTTACTCTGGCCTCATAGCTACTGTCTTAACTCTTACTCTGGCCTAATAGCTACTGTCTTAACTCTTACTCTGGCCTCATATCTACTGTCTTAACTCTTACTCTGGCCTAATGGTTAAGGTCTTGGACTCTTACTCTGGCCTCATAGCTACTGTCTTAACTCTTACTCTGGCCTAATAGCTACTGTCTTAACTCTTACTCTGGCCTCATAGCTACTGTCTTAACTCTTACTCTGGCCTCATAGCTACTATCTTAACTCTTACTCGGCCTTATAGCTATTGTCTTAACTCTTACTCTGGCCTAATAGCTACTGTTGTAATTCTTACTCTGGCCTAATGGTTAAGGTCTTGGACTCTTACTCTGGCCTCATAGCTACTGTCTTAACTCTTACTCTGGCCTCATAGCTACTGTCTTAACTCTTACTCTGGCCTAATGGTTAAGGTCTTGGACTCTTACTCTGGCATCATAGCTACTATCTTAACTCTTACTCTGGCCTAATGGTTAAGGTCTTGGACTCTTACTCTGGTCTCATAGCTACTGTCTTAACTCTTACTCTGGCCTAATAGCTACTGTCTTAACTCTTACTCTGGCCTCATAGCTACTGCCTTAACTCTTACTCTGGCCTAATAGCTACTATTGTAATTCTTACTCTGGCCTAATGGTTAAGGTCTTGGACTCCTACTCTGGCCTCATAGCTACTGTCTTAACTCTTACTCTGGCCTAATGGTTAAGGTCTTGGACTCTTACTCTGGCCTCATAGCTACTGTCTTAACTCTTACACTGGCCTAATGGTTAAGGTCTTGGACTCTTACTCTGGCCTAATAGCTACTGTCTTAACTCTTACTCTGGCCTAATGGTTAAGGTCTTGGACTCTTACTCTGGCCTCATAGCTACTGTCTTAACTCTTACTCTGGCCTCGTAGCTACTGTCTTAACTCTTACTCTGGCCTAATGGTTAAGGTCTTGGACTCTTACTCTGGCCTCATAGCTACTGTCTTAACTCTTACACTGGCCTCATAGCTACTGTCTTAATTCTTACTCTGGCCTAATGGTTAAGGTCTTGGACTCTTACTCTGGCCTAATAGCTACTGTCTTAACTCTTACTCTGGCCTAATAGCTACTGTCTTAACTCTTACTCTGGCCTAATGGTTAAGGTCTTGGACTTTTACTCTGGCCTCATAGCTACTGTCTTAACTCTTACTCTGGCCTAATAGCTACTGTCTTAACTCTTACTCTTGCCTCATAGCTACTGTCTTAACTCTTACTCTGGCATAATAGCTACTTTCTTAACTTTTACTCTGGCCTAATAGCTACTGTCTTAACTCTTACTCTGGCCTCATAGCTACTGTCTTAACTCTTACTCAGGCCTAACAGCTACTGTCTTAACTCTTACTCTGGCCTAATAGCTACTGTCTTAACTCTTACTCTGGCCTCATAGCTACTGTCTTAACTCTTACTCTGGCCTAATGGTTAAGGACTTGGACTCTTACTCTGGCCTCATAGCTACTGTCTTAACTCTTACTCTGGCCTCATAGCTACTGTCTTAACTCTTACTCTGGTCTAATAGCTACTGTCTTAACTCTTACTCTGGCCTAATGGTTAAGGTCTTGGACTCTTACTCTGGCCTTATAGCTACTATCTTAACTCTTACTCTGGCCTCATAGCTACTGTCTTAACTCTTACTCTGGCCTAATGGTTAAGGTCTTGGACTCTTACTCTGGCCTCATAGCTACTATCTTGCCTCTTACTCTGACATAATAGCTACTGTCTTAACTCTTACTCTGGCCTCATAGCTACTGTCTTAACTCTTACTCTGGCCTAATAGCTACTGTCTTAACTCTTACTCTGGCCTAATGGTTAAGGTCTTGGACTCTTACTCTGGCGTCATAGCTACTGTCTTAACTCTTACTCTGGCCTAATAGCTACTGTCTTAACTCTTACTCTGGCCTCATAGCTACTGTCTTAACTCTTACTCTGGCCTAATGGTTAAGGTCTTGGACTCTTACTCTGGCCTCATAGCTACTGTCTTAACTCTTACTCTGGCCTCATAGCTACTGTCTTAACTCTTACTCTGGCCTAATGGTTAAGGTCTTGGACTCTTACTCTGGCCTCATATCTACTGTCTTAACTCTTACTCTGGCCTCATAGCTACTGTCTTAACTCTTACTCTGGCCTAATGGTTAAGGTCTTGGACTCTTACTCTGGCCTAATAGCTACTGTCTTAACTCTTACCCTGGCCTAATAGCTACTGTCTTAACTCTTGCTCTTGCCTCATAGCTACTGTCTTAACTCTTACTCTGGCCTAATAGCTACTGTCTTAACTCTTACTCTGGCCTAATGGTTAAGGTCTTGGACTCTTACTCTGGCCTCATAGCTACTATCTTAACTCTTACTCTGGCCTCATAGCTACTGTCTTAACTCTTACTCTGGCCTAATGGTTAAGGTCTTGGACTCTTACTCTGGCCTAAAAGCTACGGTCTTAACTCTTACTCTGGCCTAATAGCTACTGTCTTAACTCTTACTCTGGCCTCATAGCTACTGTCTTAACTCTTACTCTGGCCTCATAGCTACTGTCTTAACTCTTACTCTGGCCTAATGGTTAAGGTCTTGGACTCTTACTCTGGCCTCATAGCTACTGTCTTAACTCTTACTCTGGCCTAATAGCTACTGTCTTAACTCTTACTCTGGCCTCATAGCTACTGTCTTAACTCTTACTCTGGCCTAATGGTTAAGGTCTTGGACTCTTACTCTGGCCTCATAGCTACTGTCTTAACTCTTACTCTGGCCTAATAGCTACTGTCTTAACTCTGCTTAACTCTTACTCTGGCCTCATAGCTACTGTCTTAACTCTTACTGTGGCCTCATAGCTACTGTCTTAACTCTTACTCTGGCCTCATAGCTACTGTCTTAACTCTTACTCTGGCCTAATGGTTAAGGTCTTGGACTCTTACTCTGGCCTCATAGCTACTGTCTTAACTCTTACTCTGGCCTCATAGCTACTGTCTTAACTCTTACTCTGGCCTAATGGTTAAGGTCTTGGACTCTTACTCTGGCCTAATAGCTACTGTCTTAACTCTTACTCTGGCCTAATAGCTACTGTCTTAACTCTTACTCTGGCCTAATGGTTAAGGTCTTGGACTCTTACTCTGGCCTCATAGCTACTGTCTTAACTCTTACTCTGGCCTAATAGCTACTGTCTTAACTCTTACTCTGGCCTCATATCTAATGTCTTAACTCCTACTCTGGCCTAATGGTTAAGGTCTTGGACTCTTACTCTGGCCTCATAGCTACTGTCTTAACTCTTACTCTGGCCTCATAGCTACTGTCTTAACTCTTACTCTGGCCTAATGGTTAAGGTCTTGGACTCTTACTCTGGCCTCATAGCTACTGTCTTAACTCTTACTCTGGCCTCATAGCTACTATCTTAACTCTTACTCGGCCTTATAGCTATTGTCTTAACTCTTACTTTGGCCTAATAGCTACTGTTGTAATTCTTACTCTGGCCTAATGGTTAAGGTCTTGGACTCTTACTCTGGCCTCATAGCTACTGTCTTAACTCTTACTCTGGCCTCATAGCTACTGTCTTAACTCTTACTCTGGCCTAATGGTTAAGGTCTTGGACTCTTACTCTGGCATCATAGCTACTATCTTAACTCTTACTCTGGCCTAATGGTAAAGGTCTTGGACTCTTACTCTGGTCTCATAGCTACTGTCTTAACTCTTACTCTGGCCTAATAGCTACTGTCTTAACTCTTACTCTGGCCTCATAGCTACTGTCTTAACTCTTACTCTGGCCTAATAGCTACTATTGTAATTCTTACTCTGGCCTAATGGTTAAGGTCTTGGACTCCTACTCTGGCCTCATAGCTACTGTCTTAACTCTTACTCTGGCCTAATGGTTAAGGTCTTGGACTCTTACTCTGGCCTCATAGCTACTGTCTTAACTCTTACACTGGCCTAATGGTTAAGGTCTTGGACTCTTACTCTGGCCTAATAGCTACTGGCTTAACTCTTACTCTGGCCTAATGGTTAAGGTCTTGGACTCTTACTCTGGCCTCATAGCTACTGTCTTAACTCTTACTCTGGCCTCGTATCTACTGTCTTAACTCTTACTCTGGCCTAATGGTTAAGGTCTTGGACTCTTACTCTGGCCTCATAGCTACTGTCTTAACTCTTACTCTGGCCTCATAGCTACTGTCTTAATTCTTACTCTGGCCTAATGGTTAAGGTCTTGGACTCTTACTCTGGCCTAATAGCTACTGTCTTAACTCTTACTCTGGCCTAATAGCTACTGTCTTAACTCTTACTCTGGCCTAATGGTTAAGGTCTTGGACTCTTACTCTGGCCTCATAGCTACTGTCTTAACTCTTACTCTGGCCTAATAGCTACTGTCTTAACTCTTACTCTTGCCTCATAGCTACTGTCTTAACTCTTACTCTGGCATAATAGCTACTTTCTTAACTTTTACTCTGGCCTAATAGCTACTGTCTTAACTCTTACTCTGGCCTCATAGCTACTGTCTTAACTCTTACTCAGGCCTAACAGCTACTGTCTTAACTCTTACTCTGGCCTAATAGCTACTGTCTTAACTCTTACTCTGGCCTCATAGCTACTGTCTTAACTCTTACTCTGGCCTAATGGTTAAGGACTTGGACTCTTACTCTGGCCTCATAGCTACTGTCTTAACTCTTACTCTGGCCTCATAGCTACTGTCTTAACTCTTACTCTGGTCTAATAGCTACTGTCTTAACTCTTACTCTGGCCTAATGGTTAAGGTCTTGGACTCTTACTCTGGCCTTATAGCTACTATCTTAACTCTTACTCTGGCCTCATAGCTACTGTCTTAACTCTTACTCTGGCCTAATGGTTAAGGTCTTGGACTCTTACTCTGGCCTAATAGCTACTGTCTTAACTCTTACTCTGGCCTAATGGTTAAGGTCTTGGACTCTTACTCTGGCCTCATAGCTACTATCTTAACTCTTACTCTGGCCTCATAGCTACTGTCTTAACTCTTACTCTGGCCTAATGGTTAAGGTCTTGGACTCTTACTCTAGCCTAATAGCTACGGTCTTAACTCTTACTCTGGCCTAATAGCTACTGTCTTAACTCTTACTCTGGCCTCATAGCTACTGTCTTAACTCTTACTCTGGCCTCATAGCTACTGTCTTAACTCTTACTCTGGCCTAATGGTTAAGGTCTTGGACTCTTACTCTGGCCTCATAGCTACTGTCTTAACTCTTACTCTGGCCTAATGGTTAAGGTCTTGGACTCTTACTCTGGCCTCATAGCTACTGTCTTAACTCTTACTCTGGCCTCGTAGCTACTGTCTTAACTCTTACTCTGGCCTAATGGTTAAGGTCTTGGACTCTTACTCTGGCCTCATAGCTACTGTCTTAACTCTTACACTGGCCTCATAGCTACTGTCTTAATTCTTACTCTGGCCTAATGGTTAAGGTCTTGGACTCTTACTCTGGCCTAATAGCTACTGTCTTAACTCTTACTCTGGCCTAATAGCTACTGTCTTAACTCTTACTCTGGCCTAATGGTTAAGGTCTTGGACTTTTACTCTGGCCTCATAGCTACTGTCTTAACTCTTACTCTGGCCTAATAGCTACTGTCTTAACTCTTACTCTTGCCTCATAGCTACTGTCTTAACTCTTACTCTGGCATAATAGCTACTTTCTTAACTTTTACTCTGGCCTAATAGCTACTGTCTTAACTCTTACTCTGGCCTCATAGCTACTGTCTTAACTCTTACTCAGGCCTAACAGCTACTGTCTTAACTCTTACTCTGGCCTAATAGCTACTGTCTTAACTCTTACTCTGGCCTCATAGCTACTGTCTTAACTCTTACTCTGGCCTAATGGTTAAGGACTTGGACTCTTACTCTGGCCTCATAGCTACTGTCTTAACTCTTACTCTGGCCTCATAGCTACTGTCTTAACTCTTACTCTGGTCTAATAGCTACTGTCTTAACTCTTACTCTGGCCTAATGGTTAAGGTCTTGGACTCTTACTCTGGCCTTATAGCTACTATCTTAACTCTTACTCTGGCCTCATAGCTACTGTCTTAACTCTTACTCTGGCCTAATGGTTAAGGTCTTGGACTCTTACTCTGGCCTCATAGCTACTATCTTGCCTCTTACTCTGACATAATAGCTACTGTCTTAACTCTTACTCTGGCCTCATAGCTACTGTCTTAACTCTTACTCTGGCCTAATAGCTACTGTCTTAACTCTTACTCTGGCCTAATGGTTAAGGTCTTGGACTCTTACTCTGGCGTCATAGCTACTGTCTTAACTCTTACTCTGGCCTAATAGCTACTGTCTTAACTCTTACTCTGGCCTCATAGCTACTGTCTTAACTCTTACTCTGGCCTAATGGTTAAGGTCTTGGACTCTTACTCTGGCCTCATAGCTACTGTCTTAACTCTTACTCTGGCCTCATAGCTACTGTCTTAACTCTTACTCTGGCCTAATGGTTAAGGTCTTGGACTCTTACTCTGGCCTCATATCTACTGTCTTAACTCTTACTCTGGCCTCATAGCTACTGTCTTAACTCTTACTCTGGCCTAATGGTTAAGGTCTTGGACTCTTACTCTGGCCTAATAGCTACTGTCTTAACTCTTACCCTGGCCTAATAGCTACTGTCTTAACTCTTGCTCTTGCCTCATAGCTACTGTCTTAACTCTTACTCTGGCCTAATAGCTACTGTCTTAACTCTTACTCTGGCCTAATGGTTAAGGTCTTGGACTCTTACTCTGGCCTCATAGCTACTATCTTAACTCTTACTCTGGCCTCATAGCTACTGTCTTAACTCTTACTCTGGCCTAATGGTTAAGGTCTTGGACTCTTACTCTGGCCTAAAAGCTACGGTCTTAACTCTTACTCTGGCCTAATAGCTACTGTCTTAACTCTTACTCTGGCCTCATAGCTACTGTCTTAACTCTTACTCTGGCCTCATAGCTACTGTCTTAACTCTTACTCTGGCCTAATGGTTAAGGTCTTGGACTCTTACTCTGGCCTCATAGCTACTGTCTTAACTCTTACTCTGGCCTAATAGCTACTGTCTTAACTCTTACTCTGGCCTCATAGCTACTGTCTTAACTCTTACTCTGGCCTAATGGTTAAGGTCTTGGACTCTTACTCTGGCCTCATAGCTACTGTCTTAACTCTTACTCTGGCCTAATAGCTACTGTCTTAACTCTGCTTAACTCTTACTCTGGCCTCATAGCTACTGTCTTAACTCTTACTGTGGCCTCATAGCTACTGTCTTAACTCTTACTCTGGCCTCATAGCTACTGTCTTAACTCTTACTCTGGCCTAATGGTTAAGGTCTTGGACTCTTACTCTGGCCTCATAGCTACTGTCTTAACTCTTACTCTGGCCTCATAGCTACTGTCTTAACTCTTACTCTGGCCTAATGGTTAAGGTCTTGGACTCTTACTCTGGCCTAATAGCTACTGTCTTAACTCTTACTCTGGCCTAATAGCTACTGTCTTAACTCTTACTCTGGCCTAATGGTTAAGGTCTTGGACTCTTACTCTGGCCTCATAGCTACTGTCTTAACTCTTACTCTGGCCTAATAGCTACTGTCTTAACTCTTACTCTGGCCTCATATCTACTGTCTTAACTCTTACTCTGGCCTAATGGTTAAGGTCTTGGACTCTTACTCTGGCCTCATAGCTACTGTCTTAACTCTTACTCTGGCCTCATAGCTACTGTCTTAACTCTTACTCTGGCCTAATGGTTAAGGTCTTGGACTCTTACTCTGGCCTCATAGCTACTGTCTTAACTCTTACTCTGGCCTCATAGCTACTATCTTAACTCTTACTCGGCCTTATAGCTATTGTCTTAACTCTTACTTTGGCCTAATAGCTACTGTTGTAATTCTTACTCTGGCCTAATGGTTAAGGTCTTGGACTCTTACTCTGGCCTCATAGCTACTGTCTTAACTCTTACTCTGGCCTCATAGCTACTGTCTTAACTCTTACTCTGGCCTAATGGTTAAGGTCTTGGACTCTTACTCTGGCATCATAGCTACTATCTTAACTCTTACTCTGGCCTAATGGTTAAGGTCTTGGACTCTTACTCTGGTCTCATAGCTACTGTCTTAACTCTTACTCTGGCCTAATAGCTACTGTCTTAACTCTTACTCTGGCCTCATAGCTACTGTCTTAACTCTTACTCTGGCCTAATAGCTACTATTGTAATTCTTACTCTGGCCTAATGGTTAAGGTCTTGGACTCCTACTCTGGCCTCATAGCTACTGTCTTAACTCTTACTCTGGCCTAATGGTTAAGGTCTTGGACTCTTACTCTGGCCTCATAGCTACTGTCTTAACTCTTACACTGGCCTAATGGTTAAGGTCTTGGACTCTTACTCTGGCCTAATAGCTACTGGCTTAACTCTTACTCTGGCCTAATGGTTAAGGTCTTGGACTCTTACTCTGGCCTCATAGCTACTGTCTTAACTCTTACTCTGGCCTCGTATCTACTGTCTTAACTCTTACTCTGGCCTAATGGTTAAGGTCTTGGACTCTTACTCTGGCCTCATAGCTACTGTCTTAACTCTTACTCTGGCCTCATAGCTACTGTCTTAATTCTTACTCTGGCCTAATGGTTAAGGTCTTGGACTCTTACTCTGGCCTAATAGCTACTGTCTTAACTCTTACTCTGGCCTAATAGCTACTGTCTTAACTCTTACTCTGGCCTAATGGTTAAGGTCTTGGACTCTTACTCTGGCCTCATAGCTACTGTCTTAACTCTTACTCTGGCCTAATAGCTACTGTCTTAACTCTTACTCTTGCCTCATAGCTACTGTCTTAACTCTTACTCTGGCATAATAGCTACTTTCTTAACTTTTACTCTGGCCTAATAGCTACTGTCTTAACTCTTACTCTGGCCTCATAGCTACTGTCTTAACTCTTACTCAGGCCTAACAGCTACTGTCTTAACTCTTACTCTGGCCTAATAGCTACTGTCTTAACTCTTACTCTGGCCTCATAGCTACTGTCTTAACTCTTACTCTGGCCTAATGGTTAAGGACTTGGACTCTTACTCTGGCCTCATAGCTACTGTCTTAACTCTTACTCTGGCCTCATAGCTACTGTCTTAACTCTTACTCTGGTCTAATAGCTACTGTCTTAACTCTTACTCTGGCCTAATGGTTAAGGTCTTGGACTCTTACTCTGGCCTTATAGCTACTATCTTAACTCTTACTCTGGCCTCATAGCTACTGTCTTAACTCTTACTCTGGCCTAATGGTTAAGGTCTTGGACTCTTACTCTGGCCTAATAGCTACTGTCTTAACTCTTACTCTGGCCTAATGGTTAAGGTCTTGGACTCTTACTCTGGCCTCATAGCTACTATCTTAACTCTTACTCTGGCCTCATAGCTACTGTCTTAACTCTTACTCTGGCCTAATGGTTAAGGTCTTGGACTCTTACTCTAGCCTAATAGCTACGGTCTTAACTCTTACTCTGGCCTAATAGCTACTGTCTTAACTCTTACTCTGGCCTCATAGCTACTGTCTTAACTCTTACTCTGGCCTCATAGCTACTGTCTTAACTCTTACTCTGGCCTAATGGTTAAGGTCTTGGACTCTTACTCTGGCCTCATAGCTACTGTCTTAACTCTTACTCTGGCCTAATAGCTACTGTCTTAACTCTTACTCTGGCCTAATGGTTAAGGTCTTGGACTCTTACTCTGGCCTCATAGCTACTGTCCTAACTCTTACTCTGGCCTAATAGCTACTGTCTTAACTCTTACTCTGGCCTAATGGTTAAGGTCTTGGACTCTTACTCTGGCCTAATAGCTACTGTCTTAACTCTTACTCTGGCCTAATAGCTACTGTCTTAACTCTTACTCTGGCCTCATAGCTACTGTCTTAACTCTTACTCTGGCCTAATGGTTAAGGTCTTGGACTCTTACTCTGGCCTCATAGCTACTGTCTTAACTCTTACTCTGGCCTAATAGCTACTGTCTTAACTCTGCTTAACTCTTACTCTGGCCTCATAGCTACTGTCTTAACTCTTACTGTGGCCTCATAGCTACTGTCTTAACTCTTACTCTGGCCTCATAGCTACTGTCTTAACTCTTACTCTGGCCTAATGGTTAAGGTCTTGGACTCTTACTCTGGCCTCATAGCTACTGTCTTAACTCTTACTCTGGCCTCATAGCTACTGTCTTAACTCTTACTCTGGCCTAATGGTTAAGGTCTTGGACTCTTACTCTGGCCTAATAGCTACTGTCTTAACTCTTACTCTGGCCTAATAGCTACTGTCTTAACTCTTACTCTGGCCTAATGGTTAAGGTCTTGGACTCTTACTCTGGCCTCATAGCTACTGTCTTAACTCTTACTCTGGCCTAATAGCTACTGTCTTAACTCTTACTCTGGCCTAATAGCTACTGTCTTAACTCTTACTCTGGCCTCATATCTACTGTCTTAACTCTTACTCTGGCCTAATGGTTAAGGTCTTGGACTCTTACTCTGGCCTCATAGCTACTGTCTTACCTCTTACTCTGGCCTCATAGCTACTGTCTTAACTCTTACTCTGGCCTAATGGTTAAGGTCTTGGACTCTTACTCTGGCCTCATAGCTACTGTCTTAACTCTTACTCTGGCCTCATAGCTACTATCTTAACTCTTACTCGGCCTTATAGCTATTGTCTTAACTCTTACTCTGGCCTAATAGCTACTGTTGTAATTCTTACTCTGGCCTAATGGTTAAGGTCTTGGACTCTTACTCTGGCCTCATAGCTACTGTCTTAACTCTTACTCTGGCCTCATAGCTACTGCCTTAACTCTTACTCTGGCCTAATGGTTAAGGTCTTGGACTCTTACTCTGGCATCATAGCTACTATCTTAACTCTTACTCTGGCCTAATGGTTAAGGTCTTGGACTCTTACTCTGGTCTCATAGCTACTGTCTTAACTCTTACTCTGGCCTAATAGCTACTGTCTTAACTCTTACTCTGGCCTCATAGCTACTGTCTTAACTCTTACTCTGGCCTGATAGCTACTATTGTAATTCTTACTCTGGCCTAATGGTTAAGGTCTTGGACTCCTACTCTGGCCTCATAGCTACTGTCTTAACTCTTACTCTGGCCTAATGGTTAAGGTCTTGGACTCTTACTCTGGCCTCATAGCTACTGTCTTAACTCTTACACTGGCCTAATGGTTAAGGTCTTGGACTCTTACTCTGGCCTAATAGCTACTGTCTTAACTCTTACTCTGGCCTAATGGTTAAGGTCTTGGACTCTTACTCTGGCCTCATAGCTACTGTCTTAACTCTTACTCTGGCCTCGTAGCTACTGTCTTAACTCTTACTCTGGCCTAATGGTTAAGGTCTTGGACTCTTACTCTGGCCTCATAGCTACTGTCTTAACTCTTACTCTGGCCTCATAGCTACTGTCTTAATTCTTACTCTGGCCTAATGGTTAAGGTCTTGGACTCTTACTCTGGCCTAATAGTTACTGTCTTAACTCTTACTCTGGCCTAATAGCTACTGTCTTAACTCTTACTCTGGCCTAATGGTTAAGGTCTTGGACTCTTACTCTAGCCTCATAGCTACTGTCTTAACTCTTACTCTGGCCTAATAGCTACTGTCTTAACTCTTACTCTTGCCTCATAGCTACTGTCTTAACTCTTACTCTGGCATTATCGCTACTTTCTTAACTTTTACTCTGGCCTAATAGCTACTGTCTTAACTCTTACTCTGGCCTCATAGCTACTGTCTTAACTCTTACTCAGGCCTAACAGCTACTGTCTTAACTCTTACTCTGGCCTAATAGCTACTGTCTTTACTCTTACTCTGGCCTCATAGCTACTGTCTTAACTCTTACTCTGGCCTAATGGTTAAGGACTTGGACTCTTACTCTGGCCTCATAGCTACTGTCTTAACTCTTACTCTGGCCTCATAGCTACTGTCTTAACTCTTACTCTGGTCTAATAGCTACTGTCTTAACTCTTACTCTGGCCTAATGGTTAAGGTCTTGGACTCTTACTCTGGCCTTATAGCTACTATCTTAACTCTTACTCTGGCCTCATAGCTACTGTCTTAACTCTTACTCTGGCCTAATGGTTAAGGTCTTGGACTCTTACTCTGGCCTAATAGCTACTGTCTTAACTCTTACTCTGGCCTAATGGTTAAGGTCTTGGACTCTTACTCTGGCCTCATAGCTACTATCTTGCCTCTTACTCTGGCATAATAGCTACTGTCTTAACTCTTACTCTGGCCTCATAGCTACTGTCTTAACTCTTACTCTGGCCTAATAGCTACTGTCTTAACTCTTACTCTGGCCTAATGGTTAAGGTCTTGGACTCTTACTCTGGCGTCATAGCTACTGTCTTAACTCTTACTCTGGCCTAATAGCTACTGTCTTAACTCTTACTCTGGCCTCATAGCTACTGTCTTAACTCTTACTCTGGCCTCATAGCTACTGTCTTAACTCTTACTCTGGCCTAATGGTTAAGGTCTTGGACTCTTACTCTGGCCTAATAGCTACTGTCTTAACTCTTACTCTGGCCTAATGGTTAAGGTCTTGGACTCTTACTCTGGCCTCATAGCTACTGTCTTAACTCTTACTCTGGCCTCGTAGCTACTGTCTTAACTCTTACTCTGGCCTAATGGTTAAGGTCTTGGACTCTTACTCTGGCCTCATAGCTACTGTCTTAACTCTTACTCTGGCCTCATAGCTACTGTCTTAATTCTTACTCTGGCCTAATGGTTAAGGTCTTGGACTCTTACTCTGGCCTAATAGCTACTGTCTTAACTCTTACTCTGGCCTAATAGCTACTGTCTTAACTCTTACTCTGGCCTAATGGTTAAGGTCTTGGACTCTTACTCTGGCCTCATAGCTACTGTCTTAACTCTTACTCTGGCCTAATATCTACTGTCTTAACTCTTACTCTGGCCTAATGGTTAAGGTCTTGGACTCTTACTCTGGCCTCATAGCTACTGTCTTACCTCTTACTCTGGCCTCATAGCTACTGTCTTAACTCTTACTCTGGCCTAATGGTTAAGGTCTTGGACTCTTACTCTGGCCTCATAGCTACTGTCTTAACTCTTACTCTGGCCTCATAGCTACTATCTTAACTCTTACTCGGCCTTATAGCTATTGTCTTAACTCTTACTCTGGCCTAATAGCTACTGTTGTAATTCTTACTCTGGCCTAATGGTTAAGGTCTTGGACTCTTACTCTGGCCTCATAGCTACTGTCTTAACTCTTACTCTGGCCTCATAGCTACTGCCTTAACTCTTACTCTGGCCTAATGGTTAAGGTCTTGGACTCTTACTCTGGCATCATAGCTACTATCTTAACTCTTACTCTGGCCTAATGGTTAAGGTCTTGGACTCTTACTCTGGTCTCATAGCTACTGTCTTAACTCTTACTCTGGCCTAATAGCTACTGTCTTAACTCTTACTCTGGCCTCATAGCTACTGTCTTAACTCTTACTCTGGCCTGATAGCTACTATTGTAATTCTTACTCTGGCCTAATGGTTAAGGTCTTGGACTCCTACTCTGGCCTCATAGCTACTGTCTTAACTCTTACTCTGGCCTAATGGTTAAGGTCTTGGACTCTTACTCTGGCCTCATAGCTACTGTCTTAACTCTTACACTGGCCTAATGGTTAAGGTCTTGGACTCTTACTCTGGCCTAATAGCTACTGTCTTAACTCTTACTCTGGCCTAATGGTTAAGGTCTTGGACTCTTACTCTGGCCTCATAGCTACTGTCTTAACTCTTACTCTGGCCTCGTAGCTACTGTCTTAACTCTTACTCTGGCCTAATGGTTAAGGTCTTGGACTCTTACTCTGGCCTCATAGCTACTGTCTTAACTCTTACTCTGGCCTCATAGCTACTGTCTTAATTCTTACTCTGGCCTAATGGTTAAGGTCTTGGACTCTTACTCTGGCCTAATAGTTACTGTCTTAACTCTTACTCTGGCCTAATAGCTACTGTCTTAACTCTTACTCTGGCCTAATGGTTAAGGTCTTGGACTCTTACTCTAGCCTCATAGCTACTGTCTTAACTCTTACTCTGGCCTAATAGCTACTGTCTTAACTCTTACTCTTGCCTCATAGCTACTGTCTTAACTCTTACTCTGGCATTATCGCTACTTTCTTAACTTTTACTCTGGCCTAATAGCTACTGTCTTAACTCTTACTCTGGCCTCATAGCTACTGTCTTAACTCTTACTCAGGCCTAACAGCTACTGTCTTAACTCTTACTCTGGCCTAATAGCTACTGTCTTTACTCTTACTCTGGCCTCATAGCTACTGTCTTAACTCTTACTCTGGCCTAATGGTTAAGGACTTGGACTCTTACTCTGGCCTCATAGCTACTGTCTTAACTCTTACTCTGGCCTCATAGCTACTGTCTTAACTCTTACTCTGGTCTAATAGCTACTGTCTTAACTCTTACTCTGGCCTAATGGTTAAGGTCTTGGACTCTTACTCTGGCCTTATAGCTACTATCTTAACTCTTACTCTGGCCTCATAGCTACTGTCTTAACTCTTACTCTGGCCTAATGGTTAAGGTCTTGGACTCTTACTCTGGCCTAATAGCTACTGTCTTAACTCTTACTCTGGCCTAATGGTTAAGGTCTTGGACTCTTACTCTGGCCTCATAGCTACTATCTTGCCTCTTACTCTGGCATAATAGCTACTGTCTTAACTCTTACTCTGGCCTCATAGCTACTGTCTTAACTCTTACTCTGGCCTAATAGCTACTGTCTTAACTCTTACTCTGGCCTAATGGTTAAGGTCTTGGACTCTTACTCTGGCGTCATAGCTACTGTCTTAACTCTTACTCTGGCCTAATAGCTACTGTCTTAACTCTTACTCTGGCCTCATAGCTACTGTCTTAACTCTTACTCTGGCCTAATGGTTAAGGTCTTGGACTCTTACTCTGGCCTAATAGCTACTGTCTTAACTCTTACTCTGGCCTAATGGTTAAGGTCTTGGACTCTTACTCTGGCCTCATAGCTACTGTCTTAACTCTTACTCTGGCCTCGTAGCTACTGTCTTAACTCTTACTCTGGCCTAATGGTTAAGGTCTTGGACTCTTACTCTGGCCTCATAGCTACTGTCTTAACTCTTACTCTGGCCTCATAGCTACTGTCTTAATTCTTACTCTGGCCTAATGGTTAAGGTCTTGGACTCTTACTCTGGCCTAATAGCTACTGTCTTAACTCTTACTCTGGCCTAATAGCTACTGTCTTAACTCTTACTCTGGCCTAATGGTTAAGGTCTTGGACTCTTACTCTGGCCTCATAGCTACTGTCTTAACTCTTACTCTGGCCTAATAGCTACTGTCTTAACTCTTACTCTTGCCTCATAGCTACTGTCTTAACTCTTACTCTGGCATAATAGCTACTTTCTTAACTTTTACTCTGGCCTCATAGCTACTGTCTTAACTCTTACTCTGGTCTAATAGCTACTGTCTTAACTCTTACTCTGGCCTAATGGTTAAAGTCTTGGACTCTTACTCTGGCCTTATAGCTACTATCTTAACTCTTACTCTGGCCTCATAGCTACTGTCTTAACTCTTACTCTGGCCTAATGGTTAAGGTCTTGGACTCTTACTCTGGCCTAATAGCTACTGTCTTAACTCTTACTCTGGCCTATTGGTTAAGGTCTTGGACTCTTACTCTGGCCTCATAGCTACTATCTTGCCTCTTACTCTGGCATAATAGCTACTGTCTTAACTCTTACTCTGGCCTCATAGCTACTGTCTTAACTCTTACTCTGGCCTAATAGCTACTGTCTTAACTCTTACTCTGGCCCAATGGTTAAGGTCTTGGACTCTTACTCTGGTGTCATAGCTACTGTCTTAACTCTTACTCTGGCCTAATAGCTACTGTCTTAACTCTTACTCTGGCCTCATAGCTACTGTCTTAACTCTTACTCTGGCCTAATGGTTAAGGTCTTGGACTCTTACTCTGGCCTCATAGCTACTGTCTTAACTCTTACTCTGGCCTCATAGCTACTGTCTTAACTCTTACTCTGGCCTAATGGTTAAGGTCTTGGACTCTTACTCTGGCCTCATATCTACTGTCTTAACTCTTACTCTGGCCTCATAGCTACTGTCTTAACTCTTACTCTGGCCTAATGGTTAAGGTCTTGGACTCTTACTCTGGCCTAATAGCTACTGTCTTAACTCTTACTCTGGCCTAATAGCTACTGTCTTAACTCTTGCTCTTGCCTCATAGCTACTGTCTTAACTCTTACTCTGGCCTAATAGCTACTGTCTTAACTCTTACTCTAGCCTAATGGTTAAGGTCTTGGACTCTTACTCTGGCCTCATAGCTACTGTCTTAACTCTTACTCCGGCCTAATAGCTACTGTCTTAACTCTTACTCTGGCCTCATAGCTACTGTCTTAACTCTTACTCTGGCCTAATGGTTAAGGTCTTGGACTCTTACTCTGGCCTCATAGCTACTGTCTTAACTCTTACTCTGGCCTAATAGCTACGGTCTTAACACTTACTCTGGCCTAATAGCTACTGTCTTAACTCTTACTCTGGCATCATAGCTACTGTCTTAACTCTTACTCTGGCCTAATAGCTACTGTCTTAACTCTTACTCTGGCCTAATGGTTAAGGTCTTGGACTCTTACTCTGGCGTCATAGCTACTGTCTTAACTCTTACTCTGGCCTAATAGCTACTGTCTTAACTCTTACTCTGGCCTCATAGCTACTGTCTTAACTCTTACTCTGGCCTAATGGTTAAGGTCTTGGACTCTTACTCTGGCCTCATAGCTACTGTCTTAACTCTTACTCTGGCCTCATAGCTACTGTCTTAACTCTTACTCTGGCCTAATGGTTAAGGTCTTGGACTCTTACTCTGGCCTCATAGCTACTGTCTTAACTCTTACTCTGGCCTCATAGCTACTGTCTTAACTCTTACTCTGGCCTAATGGTTAAGGTCTTGGACTCTTACTCTGGCCTCATAGCTACTGTCTTAACTCTTATTCTGGCCTAATGGTTAAGGTCTTGGACTCTTACTCTGGTCTCATAGCTACTGTCTTAACTCTTACTCTGGCTTAATAGCTACTGTCTTAACTCTTACTCTGGCCTCATAGCTACTGTCTTAACTCTTACCCTGGCCTAATAGCTACTGTTGTAATTCTTACTCTGGCCTAATGGTTAAGGTCTTGGACTCTTACTCTGGCCTCATAGCTACTGTCTTAACTCTTACTCTGGCCTAATGGTTAAGGTCTTGGACTCTTACTCTGGCCTCATAGCTACTGTCTTAACTCTTACACTGGCCTAATGGTTAAGGTCTTGGACTCTTACTCTGGCCTAATAGCTACTGTCTTAACTCTTACTCTGGCCTAATGGTTAAGGTCTTGGACTCTTACTCTGGCCTCATGCTACTGTCCTAACTCTTACTCTGACCTCGTAGCTACTGTCTTAACTCTTACTCTGGCCTAATGGTTAAGGTCTTGGACTCTTACTCTGGCCTCATAGCAACTGTCTTAACTCTTACTCTGGCCTCATAGCTACTGTCTTAACACTTACTCTGGCCTAATGGTTAAGGTCTTGGACTCTTACTCTGGCCTAATAGCTACTGTCTTAACTCTTACTCTGGCCTAATGGTTAAGGTCTTGGACTCTTACTCTGGCCTCATAGCTACTGTCTTAACTCTTACTCTGGCCTAATGGTTAAGGTCTTGGACTCTTACTCTGGCCTAATAGCTACTGTCTTAACTCTTACTCTGGCCTAATAGCTACTGTCTTAACTCTTACTCTGGCCTAATGGTTAAGGTCTTGGACTCTTACTCTGGCCTCATAGCTACTGTCTTAACTCTTACTCTGGCCTAATAGCTACTGTCTTAACTCTTACTCTGGCCTCATATCTACTGTCTTAACTCTTACTCTGGCCTAATGGTTAAGGTCTTGGACTCTTACTCTGGCCTCATAGCTACTGTCTTAACTCTTACTCTGGCCTCATAGCTACTGTCTTAACTCTTACTCTGGCCTAATGGTTAAGGTCTTGGACTCTTACTCTGGCCTCATAGCTACTGTCTTAACTCTTACTCTGGCCTCATAGCTACTATCTTAACTCTTACTCGGCCTTATAGCTATTGTCTTAACTCTTACTCTGGCCTAATAGCTACTGTTGTAATTCTTACTCTGGCCTAATGGTTAAGATCTTGGACTCTTACTCTGGCCTCATAGCTACTGTCTTAACTCTTACTCTGGCCTCATAGCTACTGTCTTAACTCTTACTCTGGCCTAATGGTTAAGGTCTTGGACTCTTACTCTGGCATCATAGCTACTATCTTAACTCTTACTCTGGCCTAATGGTTAAGGTCTTGGACTCTTACTCTGGTCTCATAGCTACTGTCTTAACTCTTACTCTGGCCTAATAGCTACTGTCTTAACTCTTACTCTGGCCTCATAGCTACTGTCTTAACTCTTACTCTGGCCTAATAGCTACTATTGTAATTCTTACTCTGGCCTAATGGTTAAGGTCTTGGACTCCTACTCTGGCCTCATAGCTACTGTCTTAACTCTTACTCTGGCCTAATGGTTAAGGTCTTGGACTCTTACTCTGGCCTCATAGCTACTGTCTTAACTCTTACACTGGCCTAATGGTTAAGGTCTTGGACTCTTACTCTGGCCTAATAGCTACTGTCTTAACTCTTACTCTGGCCTAATGGTTAAGGTCTTGGACTCTTACTCTGGCCTCATAGCTACTGTCTTAACTCTTACTCTGGCCTCGTAGCTACTGTCTTAACTCTTACTCTGGCCTAATGGTTAAGGTCTTGGACTCTTACTCTGGCCTCATAGCTACTGTCTTAACTCTTACTCTGGCCTCATAGCTACTGTCTTAATTCTTACTCTGGCCTAATGGTTAAGGTCTTGGACTCTTACTCTGGCCTAATAGCTACTGTCTTAACTCTTACTCTGGCCTAATAGCTACTGTCTTAACTCTTACTCTGGCCTAATGGTTAAGGTCTTGGACTTTTACTCTGGCCTCATAGCTACTGTCTTAACTCTTACTCTGGCCTAATAGCTACTGTCTTAACTCTTACTCTTGCCTCATAGCTACTGTCTTAACTCTTACTCTGGCATAATAGCTACTTTCTTAACTTTTACTCTGGCCTAATAGCTACTGTCTTAACTCTTACTCTGGCCTCATAGCTACTGTCTTAACTCTTACTCAGGCCTAACAGCTACTGTCTTAACTCTTACTCTGGCCTAATAGCTACTGTCTTAACTCTTACTCTGGCCTCATAGCTACTGTCTTAACTCTTACTCTGGCCTAATGGTTAAGGACTTGGACTCTTACTCTGGCCTCATAGCTACTGTCTTAACTCTTACTCTGGCCTCATAGCTACTGTCTTAACTCTTACTCTGGTCTAATAGCTACTGTCTTAACTCTTACTCTGGCCTAATGGTTAAGGTCTTGGACTCTTACTCTGGCCTTATAGCTACTATCTTAACTCTTACTCTGGCCTCATAGCTACTGTCTTAACTCTTACTCTGGCCTAATGGTTAAGGTCTTGGACTCTTACTCTGGCCTCATAGCTACTATCTTGCCTCTTACTCTGACATAATAGCTACTGTCTTAACTCTTACTCTGGCCTCATAGCTACTGTCTTAACTCTTACTCTGGCCTAATAGCTACTGTCTTAACTCTTACTCTGGCCTAATGGTTAAGGTCTTGGACTCTTACTCTGGCGTCATAGCTACTGTCTTAACTCTTACTCTGGCCTAATAGCTACTGTCTTAACTCTTACTCTGGCCTCATAGCTACTGTCTTAACTCTTACTCTGGCCTAATGGTTAAGGTCTTGGACTCTTACTCTGGCCTCATAGCTACTGTCTTACCTCTTACTCTGGCCTCATAGCTACTGTCTTAACTCTTACTCTGGCCTAATGGTTAAGGTCTTGGACTCTTACTCTGGCCTCATAGCTACTGTCTTAACTCTTACTCTGGCCTCATAGCTACTATCTTAACTCTTACTCGGCCTTATAGCTATTGTCTTAACTCTTATTCTGGCCTAATAGCTACTGTTGTAATTCTTACTCTGGCCTAATGGTTAAGGTCTTGGACTCTTACTCTGGCCTCATAGCTACTGTCTTAACTCTTACTCTGGCCTCATAGCTACTGCCTTAACTCTTACTCTGGCCTAATGGTTAAGGTCTTGGACTCTTACTCTGGCATCATAGCTACTATCTTAACTCTTACTCTGGCCTAATGGTTAAGGTCTTGGACTCTTACTCTGGTCTCATAGCTACTGTCTTAACTCTTACTCTGGCCTAATAGCTACTGTCTTAACTCTTACTCTGGCCTCATAGCTACTGTCTTAACTCTTACTCTGGCCTGATAGCTACTATTGTAATTCTTACTCTGGCCTAATGGTTAAGGTCTTGGACTCCTACTCTGGCCTCATAGCTACTGTCTTAACTCTTACTCTGGCCTAATGGTTAAGGTCTTGGACTCTTACTCTGGCCTCATAGCTACTGTCTTAACTCTTACACTGGCCTAATGGTTAAGGTCTTGGACTCTTACTCTGGCCTAATAGCTACTGTCTTAACTCTTACTCTGGCCTAATGGTTAAGGTCTTGGACTCTTACTCTGGCCTCATAGCTACTGTCTTAACTCTTACTCTGGCCTCGTAGCTACTGTCTTAACTCTTACTCTGGCCTAATGGTTAAGGTCTTGGACTCTTACTCTGGCCTCATAGCTACTGTCTTAACTCTTACTCTGGCCTCATAGCTACTGTCTTAATTCTTACTCTGGCCTAATGGTTAAGGTCTTGGACTCTTACTCTGGCCTAATAGTTACTGTCTTAACTCTTACTCTGGCCTAATAGCTACTGTCTTAACTCTTACTCTGGCCTAATGGTTAAGGTCTTGGACTCTTACTCTGGCCTCATAGCTACTGTCTTAACTCTTACTCTGGCCTAATAGCTACTGTCTTAACTCTTACTCTTGCCTCATAGCTACTGTCTTAACTCTTACTCTGGCATTATAGCTACTTTCTTAACTTTTACTCTGGCCTAATAGCTACTGTCTTAACTCTTACTCTGGCCTCATAGCTACTGTCTTAACTCTTACTCAGGCCTAACAGCTACTGTCTTAACTCTTACTCTGGCCTAATAGCTACTGTCTTTACTCTTACTCTGGCCTCATAGCTACTGTCTTAACTCTTACTCTGGCCTAATGGTTAAGGACTTGGACTCTTACTCTGGCCTCATAGCTACTGTCTTAACTCTTACTCTGGCCTCATAGCTACTGTCTTAACTCTTACTCTGGTCTAATAGCTACTGTCTTAACTCTTACTCTGGCCTAATGGTTAAGGTCTTGGACTCTTACTCTGGCCTTATAGCTACTATCTTAACTCTTACTCTGGCCTCATAGCTACTGTCTTAACTCTTACTCTGGCCTAATGGTTAAGGTCTTGGACTCTTACTCTGGCCTAATAGCTACTGTCTTAACTCTTACTCTGGCCTAATGGTTAAGGTCTTGGACTCTTACTCTGGCCTCATAGCTACTATCTTGCCTCTTACTCTGGCATAATAGCTACTGTCTTAACTCTTACTCTGGCCTCATAGCTACTGTCTTAACTCTTACTCTGGCCTAATGGTTAAGGTCTTGGACTCTTACTCTGGCCTCATAGCTACTGTCTTACCTCTTACTCTGGCCTCATAGCTACTGTCTTAACTCTTACTCTGGCCTAATGGTTAAGGTCTTGGACTCTTACTCTGGCCTCATAGCTACTGTCTTAACTCTTACTCTGGCCTCATAGCTACTATCTTAACTCTTACTCGGCCTTATAGCTATTGTCTTAACTCTTACTCTGGCCTAATAGCTACTGTTGTAATTCTTACTCTGGCCTAATGGTTAAGGTCTTGGACTCTTACTCTGGCCTCATAGCTACGTGCTTAACTCTTACTCTGGCCTCATAGCTACTGCCTTAACTCTTACTCTGGCCTAATGGTTAAGGTCTTGGACTCTTACTCTGGCATCATAGCTACTATCTTAACTCTTACTCTGGCCTAATGGTTAAGGTCTTGGACTCTTACTCTGGTCTCATAGCTACTGTCTTAACTCTTACTCTGGCCTAATAGCTACTGTCTTAACTCTTACTCTGGCCTCATAGCTACTGTCTTAACTCTTACTCTGGCCTGATAGCTACTATTGTAATTCTTACTCTGGCCTAATGGTTAAGGTCTTGGACTCCTACTCTGGCCTCATAGCTACTGTCTTAACTCTTACTCTGGCCTAATGGTTAAGGTCTTGGACTCTTACTCTGGCCTCATAGCTACTGTCTTAACTCTTACACTGGCCTAATGGTTAAGGTCTTGGACTCTTACTCTGGCCTAATAGCTACTGTCTTAACTCTTACTCTGGCCTAATGGTTAAGGTCTTGGACTCTTACTCTGGCCTCATAGCTACTGTCTTAACTCTTACTCTGGCCTCGTAGCTACTGTCTTAACTCTTACTCTGGCCTAATGGTTAAGGTCTTGGACTCTTACTCTGGCCTCATAGCTACTGTCTTAACTCTTACTCTGGCCTCATAGCTACTGTCTTAATTCTTACTCTGGCCTAATGGTTAAGGTCTTGGACTCTTACTCTGGCCTAATAGTTACTGTCTTAACTCTTACTCTGGCCTAATAGCTACTGTCTTAACTCTTACTCTGGCCTAATGGTTAAGGTCTTGGACTCTTACTCTGGCCTCATAGCTACTGTCTTAACTCTTACTCTGGCCTAATAGCTACTGTCTTAACTCTTACTCTTGCCTCATAGCTACTGTCTTAACTCTTACTCTGGCATTATAGCTACTTTCTTAACTTTTACTCTGGCCTAATAGCTACTGTCTTAACTCTTACTCTGGCCTCATAGCTACTGTCTTAACTCTTACTCAGGCCTAACAGCTACTGTCTTAACTCTTACTCTGGCCTAATAGCTACTGTCTTTACTCTTACTCTGGCCTCATAGCTACTGTCTTAACTCTTACTCTGGCCTAATGGTTAAGGACTTGGACTCTTACTCTGGCCTCATAGCTACTGTCTTAACTCTTACTCTGGCCTCATAGCTACTGTCTTAACTCTTACTCTGGTCTAATAGCTACTGTCTTAACTCTTACTCTGGCCTAATGGTTAAGGTCTTGGACTCTTACTCTGGCCTTATAGCTACTATCTTAACTCTTACTCTGGCCTCATAGCTACTGTCTTAACTCTTACTCTGGCCTAATGGTTAAGGTCTTGGACTCTTACTCTGGCCTAATAGCTACTGTCTTAACTCTTACTCTGGCCTAATGGTTAAGGTCTTGGACTCTTACTCTGGCCTCATAGCTACTATCTTGCCTCTTACTCTGGCATAATAGCTACTGTCTTAACTCTTACTCTGGCCTCATAGCTACTGTCTTAACTCTTACTCTGGCCTAATAGCTACTGTCTTAACTCTTACTCTGGCCTAATGGTTAAGGTCTTGGACTCTTACTCTGGCGTCATAGCTACTGTCTTAACTCTTACTCTGGCCTAATAGCTACTGTCTTAACTCTTACTCTGGCCTCATAGCTACTGTCTTAACTCTTACTCTGGCCTCATAGCTACTGTCTTAACTCTTACTCTGGCCTAATGGTTAAGGTCTTGGACTCTTACTCTGGCCTCATAGCTACTGTCTTAACTCTTACTCTGGCCTAATGGTTAAGGTCTTGGACTCTTACTCTGGTCTCATAGCTACTGTCTTAACTCTTACTCTGGCTTAATAGCTACTGTCTTAACTCTTACGCTGGCCTCATAGCTACTGTCTTAACTCTTACTCTGGCCTAATAGCTACTGTTGTAATTCTCACTCTGGCCTAATGGTTAAGGTCTTGGACTCTTACTCTGGCCTCATAGCTACTGTCTTAACTCTTACTCTGGCCTAATGGTTAAGGTCTTGGACTCTTACTCTGGCCTCATAGCTACTGTCTTAACTCTTACACTGGCCTAATGGTTAAGGTCTTGGACTCTTACTCTGGCCTAATTGCTACTGTCTTAACTCTTACTCTGGCCTAATGGTTAAGGTCTTGGACTCTTACTCTGGCCTCATGCTACTGTCCTAACTCTTACTCTGACCTCGTAGCTACTGTCTTAACTCTTACTCTGGCCTAATGGTTAAGGTCTTGGACTCTTACTCTGGCCTCATAGCAACTGTCTTAACTCTTACTCTGGCCTCATAGCTACTGTCTTAACTCTTACTCTGGCCTAATGGTTAAGGTCTTGGACTCTTACTCTGGCCTAATAGCTACTGTCTTAACTCTTACTCTGGCCTAATAGCTACTGTCTTAACTCTTACTCTGGCCTAATGGTTAAGGTCTTGGACTCTTACTCTGGCCTCATAGCTACTGTCTTAACTCTTACTCTGGCCTCATAGCTACTGTCTTAACTCTTACTCTGGCCTAATGGTTAAGGTCTTGGACTCTTACTCTGGCCTAATAGCTACTGTCTTAACTCTTACTCTGGCCTAATAGCTATTGTCTTAACTCTTACTCTGGCCTAATGGTTAAGGTCTTGGACTCTTACTCTGGCCTCATAGCTACTGTCTTAACTCTTACTCTGGCCTAATAGCTACTGTCTTAACTCTTACTCTGGCCTAATAGCTACTGTCTTAACTCTTACTCTGGCCTCATATCTACTGTCTTAACTCTTACTCTGGCCTAATGGTTAAGGTCTTGGACTCTTACTCTGGCCTCATAGCTACTGTCTTAACTCTTACTCTGGCCTCATAGCTACTGTCTTAACTCTTACTCTGGCCTAATGGTTAAGGTCTTGGACTCTTACTCTGGCCTCATAGCTACTGTCTTAACTCTTACTCTGGCCTCATAGCTACTATCTTAACTCTTACTCGGCCTTATAGCTATTGTCTTAACTCTTACTCTGGCCTAATAGCTACTGTTGTAATTCTTACTCTGGCCTAATGGTTAAGGTCTTGGACTCTTACTCTGGCCTCATAGCTACTGTCTTAACTCTTACTCTGGCCTCATAGCTACTGTCTTAACTCTTACTCTGGCCTAATGGTTAAGGTCTTGGACTCTTACTCTGGCATCATAGCTACTATCTTAACTCTTACTCTGGCCTAATGGTTAAGGTCTTGGACTCTTACTCTGGTCTCATAGCTACTGTCTTAACTCTTACACTGGCCTAATAGCTACTGTCTTAACTCTTACTCTGGCCTCATAGCTACTGTCTTAACTCTTACTCTGGCCTAATAGCTACTATTGTAATTCTTACTCTGGCCTAATGGTTAAGGTCTTGGACTCCTACTCTGGCCTCATAGCTACTGTCTTAACTCTTACTCTGGCCTAATGGTTAAGGTCTTGGACTCTTACTCTGGCCTCATAGCTACTGTCTTAACTCTTACACTGGCCTAATGGTTAAGGTCTTGGACTCTTACTCTGGCCTAATAGCTACTGTCTTAACTCTTACTCTGGCCTAATGGTTAAGGTCTTGGACTCTTACTCTGGCCTCATAGCTACTGTCTTAACTCTTACTCTGGCCTCGTAGCTACTGTCTTAACTCTTACTCTGGCCTAATGGTTAAGGTCTTGGACTCTTACTCTGGCCTCATAGCTACTGTCTTAACTCTTACTCTGGCCTCATAGCTACTGTCTTAATTCTTACTCTGGCCTAATGGTTAAGGTCTTGGACTCTTACTCTGGCCTAATAGCTACTGTCTTAACTCTTACTCTGGCCTAATGGTTAAGGTCTTGGACTCTTACTCTGGCCTCATAGCTACTGTCTTAACTCTTACTCTGGCCTAATAGCTACTGTCTTAACTCTTACTCTTGCCTCATAGCTACTGTCTTAACTCTTACTCTGGCATAATAGCTACTTTCTTAACTTTTACTCTGGCCTAATAGCTACTGTCTTAACTCTTACTCTGGCCTCATAGCTACTGTCTTAACTCTTACTCAGGCCTAACAGCTACTGTCTTAACTCTTACTCTGGCCTAATAGCTACTGTCTTAACTCTTACTCTGGCCTCATAGGTACTGTCTTAACTCTTACTCTGGCCTAATGGTTAAGGACTTAGACTCTTACTCTGGCCTCATAGCTACTGTCTTAACTCTTACTCTGGCCTCATAGCTACTGTCTTAACTCTTACTCTGGTCTAATAGCTACTCTCTTAACTCTTACTCTGGCCTAATGGTTAAGGTCTTGGACTCTTACTCTGGCCTTATAGCTACTATCTTAACTCTTACTCTGGCCTCATAGCTACTGTCTTAACTCTTACTCTGGCCTAATGGTTAAGGTCTTGGACTCTTACTCTGGCCTAATAGCTACTGTCTTAACTCTTACTCTGGCCTAATGGTTAAGGTCTTGGACTCTTACTCTGGCCTCATAGCTACTATCTTGCCTCTTACTCTGGCATAATAGCTACTGTCTTAACTCTTACTCTGGCCTCATAGCTACTGTCTTAACTCTTACTCTGGCCTAATAGCTACTGTCTTAACTCTTACTCTGGCCTAATGGTTAAGGTCTTGGACTCTTACTCTGGCGTCATAGCTACTGTCTTAACTCTTACTCTGGCCTAATAGCTACTGTCTTAACTCTTACTCTGGCCTCATAGCTACTGTCTTAACTCTTACTCTGGCCTAATGGTTAAGGTCTTGGACTCTTACTCTGGCCTCATAGCTACTGTCTTAACTCTTACTCTGGCCTCATAGCTACTGTCTTAACTCTTACTCTGGCCTAATGGTTAAGGTCTTGGACTCTTACTCTGGCCTCATATCTACTGTCTTAACTCTTACTCTGGCCTCATAGCTACTGTCTTAACTCTTACTCTGGCCTAATGGTTAAGGTCTTGGACTCTTACTCTGGCCTAATAGCTACTGTCTTAACTCTTACTCTGGCCTAATAGCTACTGTCTTAACTCTTGCTCTTGCCTCATAGCTACTGTCTTAACTCTTACTCTGGCCTAATAGCTACTGTCTTAACTCTTACTCTGGCCTAATGGTTAAGGTCTTGGACTCTTACTCTGGCCTCATAGCTACTATCTTAACTCTTACTCTGGCCTCATAGCTACTGTCTTAACTCTTACTCTGGCCTCATAGCTACTGTCTTAACTCTTACTCTGGCCTCATAGCTACTGTCTTAACTCTTACTCTGGCCTAATGGTTAAGGTCTTGGACTCTTACTCTGGCCTCATAGCTACTGTCTTAACTCTTACTCTGGCCTAATAGCTACTGTCTTAACTCTTACTCTGGCCTCATAGCTACTGTCTTAACTCTTACTCTGGCCTAATGGTTAAGGTCTTGGACTCTTACTCTGGCCTCATAGCTACTGTCTTAACTCTTACTCTGGCCTAATAGCTACTGTCTTAACTCTGCTTAACTCTTACTCTGGCCTCATAGCTACTGTCTTAACTCTTACTGTGGCCTCATAGCTACTGTCTTAACTCTTACTCTGGCCTCATAGCTACTGTCTTAACTCTTACTCTGGCCTAATGGTTAAGGTCTTGGACTCTTACTCTGGCCTCATAGCTACTGTCTTAACTCTTACTCTGGCCTCATAGCTACTGTCTTAACTCTTACTCTGGCCTAATGGTTAAGGTCTTGGACTCTTACTCTGGCCTAATAGCTACTGTCTTAACTCTTACTCTGGCCTAATAGCTACTGTCTTAACTCTTACTCTGGCCTAATGGTTAAGGTCTTGGACTCTTACTCTGGCCTCATAGCTACTGTCTTAACTCTTACTCTGGCCTAATAGCTACTGTCTTAACTCTTACTCTGGCCTAATAGCTACTGTCTTAACTCTTACTCTGGCCTCATATCTACTGTCTTAACTCTTACTCTGGCCTAATGGTTAAGGTCTTGGACTCTTACTCTGGCCTCATAGCTACTGTCTTAACTCTTACTCTGGCCTCATAGCTACTGTCTTAACTCTTACTCTGGCCTAATGGTTAAGGTCTTGGACTCTTACTCTGGCCTCATAGCTACTGTCTTAACTCTTACTCTGGCCTCATAGCTACTGTCTTAACTCTTACTCTGGCCTAATGGTTAAGGTCTTGGACTCTTACTCTGGCCTCATATCTACTGTCTTAACTCTTACTCTGGCCTCATAGCTACTGTCTTAACTCTTACTCTGGCCTAATGGTTAAGGTCTTGGACTCTTACTCTGGCCTAATAGCTACTGTCTTAACTCTTACTCTGGCCTAATAGCTACTGTCTTAACTCTTGCTCTTGCCTCATAGCTACTGTCTTAACTCTTACTCTGGCCTAATAGCTACTGTCTTAACTCTTACTCTGGCCTAATGGTTAAGGTCTTGGACTCTTACTCTGGCCTCATAGCTACTATCTTAACTCTTACTCTGGCCTCATAGCTACTGTCTTAACTCTTACTCTGGCCTAATGTTTAAGGTCTTGGACTCTTACTCTGGCCTAAAAGCTACGGTCTTAACTCTTACTCTGGCCTAATAGCTACTGTCTTAACTCTTACTCTGGCCTCATAGCTACTGTCTTAACTCTTACTCTGGCCTCATAGCTACTGTCTTAACTCTTACTCTGGCCTAATGGTTAAGGTCTTGGACTCTTACTCTGGCCTCATAGCTACTGTCTTAACTCTTACTCTGGCCTAATAGCTACTGTCTTAACTCTTACTCTGGCCTCATAGCTACTGTCTTAACTCTTACTCTGGCCTAATGGTTAAGGTCTTGGACTCTTACTCTGGCCTCATAGCTACTGTCTTAACTCTTACTCTGGCCTAATAGCTACTGTCTTAACTCTGCTTAACTCTTACTCTGGCCTCATAGCTACTGTCTTAACTCTTACTGTGGCCTCATAGCTACTGTCTTAACTCTTACTCTGGCCTCATAGCTACTGTCTTAACTCTTACTCTGGCCTAATGGTTAAGGTCTTGGACTCTTACTCTGGCCTCATAGCTACTGTCTTAACTCTTACTCTGGCCTCATAGCTACTGTCTTAACTCTTACTCTGGCCTAATGGTTAAGGTCTTGGACTCTTACTCTGGCCTAATAGCTACTGTCTTAACTCTTACTCTGGCCTAATAGCTACTGTCTTAACTCTTACTCTGGCCTAATGGTTAAGGTCTTGGACTCTTACTCTGGCCTCATAGCTACTGTCTTAACTCTTACTCTGGCCTAATAGCTACTGTCTTAACTCTTACTCTGGCCTAATAGCTACTGTCTTAACTCTTACTCTGGCCTCATATCTACTGTCTTAACTCTTACTCTGGCCTAATGGTTAAGGTCTTGGACTCTTACTCTGGCCTCATAGCTACTGTCTTAACTCTTACTCTGGCCTCATAGCTACTGTCTTAACTCTTACTCTGGCCTAATGGTTAAGGTCTTGGACTCTTACTCTGGCCTCATAGCTACTGTCTTAACTCTTACTCTGGCCTCATAGCTACTATCTTAACTCTTACTCGGCCTTATAGCTATTGTCTTAACTCTTACTTTGGCCTAATAGCTACTGTTGTAATTCTTACTCTGGCCTAATGGTTAAGGTCTTGGACTCTTACTCTGGCCTCATAGCTACTGTCTTAACTCTTACTCTGGCCTCATAGCTACTGTCTTAACTCTTACTCTGGCCTAATGGTTAAGGTCTTGGACTCTTACTCTGGCATCATAGCTACTATCTTAACTCTTACTCTGGCCTAATGGTTAAGGTCTTGGACTCTTACTCTGGTCTCATAGCTACTGTCTTAACTCTTACTCTGGCCTAATAGCTACTGTCTTAACTCTTACTCTGGCCTCATAGCTACTGTCTTAACTCTTACTCTGGCCTAATAGCTACTATTGTAATTCTTACTCTGGCCTAATGGTTAAGGTCTTGGACTCCTACTCTGGCCTCATAGCTACTGTCTTAACTCTTACTCTGGCCTAATGGTTAAGGTCTTGGACTCTTACTCTGGCCTAATAGCTACTGTCTTAACTCTTACTCTGGCCTAATAGCTACTGTCTTAACTCTTACTCTGGCCTCATATCTACTGTCTTAACTCTTACTCTGGCCTAATGGTTAAGGTCTTGGACTCTTACTCTGGCCTCATAGCTACTGTCTTAACTCTTACTCTGGCCTCATAGCTACTGTCTTAACTCTTACTCTGGCCTAATGGTTAAGGTCTTGGACTCTTACTCTGGCCTCATAGCTACTGTCTTAACTCTTACTCTGGCCTCATAGCTACTATCTTAACTCTTACTCGGCCTTATAGCTATTGTCTTAACTCTTACTTTGGCCTAATAGCTACTGTTGTAATTCTTACTCTGGCCTAATGGTTAAGGTCTTGGACTCTTACTCTGGCCTCATAGCTACTGTCTTAACTCTTACTCTGGCCTCATAGCTACTGTCTTAACTCTTACTCTGGCCTAATGGTTAAGGTCTTGGACTCTTACTCTGGCCTCATATCTACTGTCTTAACTCTTACTCTGGCCTCATAGCTACTGTCTTAACTCTTACTCTGGCCTAATGGTTAAGGTCTTGGACTCTTACTCTGGCCTAATAGCTACTGTCTTAACTCTTACTCTGGCCTAATAGCTACTGTCTTAACTCTTGCTCTTGCCTCATAGCTACTGTCTTAACTCTTACTCTGGCCTAATAGCTACTGTCTTAACTCTTACTCTGGCCTAATGGTTAAGGTCTTGGACTCTTACTCTGGCCTCATAGCTACTATCATAACTCTTACTCTGGCCTCATAGCTACTGTCTTAACTCTTACTCTGGCCTAATGTTTAAGGTCTTGGACTCTTACTCTGGCCTAAAAGCTACGGTCTTAACTCTTACTCTGGCCTAATAGCTACTGTCTTAACTCTTACTCTGGCCTCATAGCTACTGTCTTAACTCTTACTCTGGCCTCATAGCTACTGTCTTAACTCTTACTCTGGCCTAATGGTTAAGGTCTTGGACTCTTACTCTGGCCTCATAGCTACTGTCTTAACTCTTACTCTGGCCTAATAGCTACTGTCTTAACTCTTACTCTGGCCTCATAGCTACTGTCTTAACTCTTACTCTGGCCTAATGGTTAAGGTCTTGGACTCTTACTCTGGCCTCATAGCTACTGTCTTAACTCTTACTCTGGCCTAATAGCTACTGTCTTAACTCTGCTTAACTCTTACTCTGGCCTCATAGCTACTGTCTTAACTCTTACTGTGGCCTCATAGCTACTGTCTTAACTCTTACTCTGGCCTCATAGCTACTGTCTTAACTCTTACTCTGGCCTAATGGTTAAGGTCTTGGACTCTTACTCTGGCCTCATAGCTACTGTCTTAACTCTTACTCTGGCCTCATAGCTACTGTCTTAACTCTTACTCTGGCCTAATGGTTAAGGTCTTGGACTCTTACTCTGGCCTAATAGCTACTGTCTTAACTCTTACTCTGGCCTAATAGCTACTGTCTTAACTCTTACTCTGGCCTAATGGTTAAGGTCTTGGACTCTTACTCTGGCCTCATAGCTACTGTCTTAACTCTTACTCTGGCCTAATAGCTACTGTCTTAACTCTTACTCTGGCCTAATAGCTACTGTCTTAACTCTTACTCTGGCCTCATATCTACTGTCTTAACTCTTACTCTGGCCTAATGGTTAAGGTCTTGGACTCTTACTCTGGCCTCATAGCTACTGTCTTAACTCTTACTCTGGCCTCATAGCTACTGTCTTAACTCTTACTCTGGCCTAATGGTTAAGGTCTTGGACTCTTACTCTGGCCTCATAGCTACTGTCTTAACTCTTACTCTGGCCTCATAGCTACTATCTTAACTCTTACTCGGCCTTATAGCTATTGTCTTAACTCTTACTTTGGCCTAATAGCTACTGTTGTAATTCTTACTCTGGCCTAATGGTTAAGGTCTTGGACTCTTACTATGGCCTCATAGCTACTGTCTTAACTCTTACTCTGGCCTCATAGCTACTGTCTTAACTCTTACTCTGGCCTAATGGTTAAGGTCTTGGACTCTTACTCTGGCATCATAGCTACTATCTTAACTCTTACTCTGGCCTAATGGTTAAGGTCTTGGACTCTTACTCTGGTCTCATAGCTACTGTCTTAACTCTTACTCTGGCCTAATAGCTACTGTCTTAACTCTTACTCTGGCCTCATAGCTACTGTCTTAACTCTTACTCTGGCCTAATAGCTACTATTGTAATTCTTACTCTGGCCTAATGGTTAAGGTCTTGGACTCCTACTCTGGCCTCATAGCTACTGTCTTAACTCTTACTCTGGAATAATGGTTAAGGTCTTGGACTCTTACTCTGGCCTCATAGCTACTGTCTTAACTCTTACACTGGCCTAATGGTTAAGGTCTTGGACTCTTACTCTGGCCTAATAGCTACTGGCTTAACTCTTACTCTGGCCTAATGGTTAAGGTCTTGGACTCTTACTCTGGCCTCATGGCTACTGTCTTAACTCTTACTCTGGCCTCGTAGCTACTGTCTTAACTCTTACTCTGGCCTAATGGTTAAGGTCTTGGACTCTTACTCTGGCCTCATAGCTACTGTCTTAACTCTTACTCTGGCCTCATAGCTACTGTCTTAATTCTTACTCTGGCCTAATGGTTAAGGTCTTGGACTCTTACTCTGGCCTAATAGCTACTGTCTTAACTCTTACTCTGGCCTAATAGCTACTGTCTTAACTCTTACTCTGGCCTAATGGTTAAGGTCTTGGACTCTTACTCTGGCCTCATAGCTACTGTCTTAACTCTTACTCTGGCCTAATAGCTACTGTCTTAACTCTTACTCTTGCCTCATAGCTACTGTCTTAACTCTTACTCTGGCATAATAGCTACTTTCTTAACTTTTACTCTGGCCTAATAGCTACTGTCTTAACTCTTACTCTGGCCTCATAGCTACTGTCTTAACTCTTACTCAGGCCTAACAGCTACTGTCTTAACTCTTACTCTGGCCTAATAGCTACTGTCTTAACTCTTACTCTGGCCTCATAGCTACTGTCTTAACTCTTACTCTGGCCTAATGGTTAAGGACTTGGACTCTTACTCTGGCCTCATAGCTACTGTCTTAACTCTTACTCTGGCCTCATAGCTACTGTCTTAACTCTTACTCTGGTCTAATAGCTACTGTCTTAACTCTTACTCTGGCCTAATGGTTAAGGTCTTGGACTCTTACTCTGGCCTTATAGCTACTATCTTAACTCTTACTCTGGCCTCATAGCTACTGTCTTAACTCTTACTCTGGCCTAATGGTTAAGGTCTTGGACTCTTACTCTGGCCTAATAGCTACTGTCTTAACTCTTACTCTGGCCTAATGGTTAAGGTCTTGGACTCTTACTCTGGCCTCATAGCTACTATCTTAACTCTTACTCTGGCCTCATAGCTACTGTCTTAACTCTTACTCTGGCCTAATGGTTAAGGTTTTGGACTCTTACACTGGCCTAATAGCTACGGTCTTAACTCTTACTCTGGCCTAATAGCTACTGTCTTAACTCTTACTCTGGCCTCATAGCTACTGTCTTAACTCTTACTCTGGCCTCATAGCTACTGTCTTAACTCTTACTCTGGCCTAATGGTTAAGGTCTTGGACTCTTACTCTGGCCTCATAGCTACTGTCTTAACTCTTACTCTGGCCTAATAGCTACTGTCTTAACTCTTACTCTGGCCTAATGGTTAAGGACTTGGACTCTTACTCTGGCCTCATAGCTACTGTCTTAACTCTTACTCTGGCCTCATAGCTACTGTCTTAACTCTTACTCTGGCCTAATGGTTAAGGTCTTGGACTCTTACTCTGGCCTAATAGCTACTGTCTTAACTCTTACTCTGGCCTAATGGTTAAGGTCTTGGACTCTTACTCTGGCCTCATAGCTACTATCTTGCCTCTTACTCTGGCATAATAGCTACTGTCTTAACTCTTACTCTGGCCTCATAGCTACTGTCTTAACTCTTACTCTGGCCTAATAGCTACTGTCTTAACTCTTACTCTGGCCTAATGGTTAAGGTCTTGGACTCTTACTCTGGCGTCATAGCTACTGTCTTAACTCTTACTCTGGCCTAATAGCTACTGTCTTAACTCTTACTCTGGCCTCATAGCTACTGTCTTAACTCTTACTCTGGCCTAATGGTTAAGGTCTTGGACTCTTACTCTGGCCTCATAGCTACTGTCTTAACTCTTACTCTGGCCTCATAGCTACTGTCTTAACTCTTACTCTGGCCTAATGGTTAAGGTCTTGGACTCTTACTCTGGCCTCATATCTACTGTCTTAACTCTTACTCTGGCCTCATAGCTACTGTCTTAACTCTTACTCTGGCCTAATGGTTAAGGTCTTGGACTCTTACTCTGGCCTAATAGCTACTGTCTTAACTCTTACTCTGGCCTAATAGCTACTGTCTTAACTCTTGCTCTTGCCTCATAGCTACTGTCTTAACTCTTACTCTGGCCTAATAGCTACTGTCTTAACTCTTACTCTGGCCTAATGGTTAAGGTCTTGGACTCTTACTCTGGCCTCATAGCTACTATCTTAACTCTTACTCTGGCCTCATAGCTACTGTCTTAACTCTTACTCTGGCCTAATGGTTAAGGTCTTGGACTCTTACTCTGGCCTAACAGCTACGGTCTTAACTCTTACTCTGGCCTAATAGCTACTGTCTTAACTCTTACTCTGGCCTCATAGCTACTGTCTTAACTCTTACTCTGGCCTCATAGCTACTGTCTTAACTCTTACTCTGGCCTAATGGTTAAGGTCTTGGACTCTTACTCTGGCCTCATAGCTACTGTCTTAAATCTTACTCTGGCCTAATAGCTACTGTCTTAACTCTTACTCTGGCCTCATAGCTACTGTCTTAACTCTTACTCTGGCCTCATAGCTACTGTCTTAACTCTTACTCAGGCCTAACAGCTACTGTCTTAACTCTTACTCTGGCCTAATAGCTACTGTCTTAACTCTTACTCTGGCCTCATAGCTACTGTCTTAACTCTTACTCTGGCCTAATGGTTAAGGACTTGGACTCTTACTCTGGCCTCATAGCTACTGTCTTAACTCTTACTCTGGCCTCATAGCTACTGTCTTAACTCTTACTCTGGTCTAATAGCTACTGTCTTAACTCTTACTCTGGCCTAATGGTTAAGGTCTTGGACTCTTACTCTGGCCTTATAGCTACTATCTTAACTCTTACTCTGGCCTCATAGCTACTGTCTTAACTCTTACTCTGGCCTAATGGTTAAGGTCTTGGACTCTTACTCTGGCCTAATAGCTACTGTCTTAACTCTTACTCTGGCCTAATGGTTAAGGTCTTGGACTCTTACTCTGGCCTCATAGCTACTATCTTAACTCTTACTCTGGCCTCATAGCTACTGTCTTAACTCTTACTCTGGCCTAATGGTTAAGGTCTTGGACTCTTACACTGGCCTAATAGCTACGGTCTTAACTCTTACTCTGGCCTAATAGCTACTGTCTTAACTCTTACTCTGGCCTCATAGCTACTGTCTTAACTCTTACTCTGGCCTCATAGCTACTGTCTTAACTCTTACTCTGGCCTAATGGTTAAGGTCTTGGACTCTTACTCTGGCCTCATAGCTACTGTCTTAACTATTACTCTGGCCTAATAGCTACTGTCTTAACTCTTACTCTGGCCTAATGGTTAAGGACTTGGACTCTTACTCTGGCCTCATAGCTACTGTCTTAACTCTTACTCTGGCCTCATAGCTACTGTCTTAACTCTTACTCTGGTCTAATAGCTACTCTCTTAACTCTTACTCTGGCCTAATGGTTAAGGTCTTGGACTCTTACTCTGGCCTTATAGCTACTATCTTAACTCTTACTCTGGCCTCATAGCTACTGTCTTAACTCTTACTCTGGCCTAATGGTTAAGGTCTTGGACTCTTACTCTGGCCTAATAGCTACTGTCTTAACTCTTACTCTGGCCTAATGGTTAAGGTCTTGGACTCTTACTCTGGCCTCATAGCTACTATCTTGCCTCTTACTCTGGCATAATAGCTACTGTCTTAACTCTTACTCTGGCCTCATAGCTACTGTCTTAACTCTTACTCTGGCCTAATAGCTACTGTCTTAACTCTTACTCTGGCCTAATGGTTAAGGTCTTGGACTCTTACTCTGGCGTCATAGCTACTGTCTTAACTCTTACTCTGGCCTAATAGCTACTGTCTTAACTCTTACTCTGGCCTCATAGCTACTGTCTTAACTCTTACTCTGGCCTAATGGTTAAGGTCTTGGACTCTTACTCTGACCTCATAGCTACTGTCTTAACTCTTACTCTGGCCTCATAGCTACTGTCTTAACTCTTACTCTGGCCTAATGGTTAAGGTCTTGGACTCTTACTCTGGCCTCATATCTACTGTCTTAACTCTTACTCTGGCCTCATAGCTACTGTCTTAACTCTTACTCTGGCCTAATGGTTAAGGTCTTGGACTCTTACTCTGGCCTAATAGCTACTGTCTTAACTCTTACTCTGGCCTAATAGCTACTGTCTTAACTCTTGCTCTTGCCTCATAGCTACTGTCTTAACTCTTACTCTGGCCTAATAGCTACTGTCTTAACTCTTACTCTGGCCTAATGGTTAAGGTCTTGGACTCTTACTCTGGCCTCATAGCTACTATCTTAACTCTTACTCTGGCCTCATAGCTACTGTCTTAACTCTTACTCTGGCCTAATGGTTAAGGTCTTGGACTCTTACTCTGGCCTAACAGCTACGGTCTTAACTCTTACTCTGGCCTAATAGCTACTGTCTTAACTCTTACTCTGGCCTCATATCTACTGTCTTAACTCTTACTCTGGCCTCATAGCTACTGTCTTAACTCTTACTCTGGCCTAATGGTTAAGGTCTTGGACTCTTACTCTGGCCTCATAGCTACTGTCTTAACTCTTACTCTGGCCTAATAGCTACTGTCTTAACTCTTACTCTGGCCTCATAGCTACTGTCTTAACTCTTACTCTGGCCTAATGGTTAAGGTCTTGGACTCTTACTCTGGCCTCATAGCTACTGTCTTAACTCTTACTCTGGCCTAATAGCTACTGTCTTAACTCTGCTTAACTCTTACTCTGGCCTCATAGCTACTGTCTTAACTCTTACTGTGGCCTCATAGCTACTGTCTTAACTCTTACTCTGGCCTCATAGCTACTGTCTTAACTCTTACTCTGGCCTAATGGTTAAGGTCTTGGACTCTTACTCTGGCCTCATAGCTACTGTCTTAACTCTTACTCTGGCCTCATAGCTACTGTCTTAACTCTTACTCTGGCCTAATGGTTAAGGTCTTGGACTCTTACTCTGGCCTAATAGCTACTGTCTTAACTCTTACTCTGGCCTAATAGCTACTGTCTTAACTCTTACTCTGGCCTAATGGTTAAGGTCTTGGACTCTTACTCTGGCCTCATAGCTACTGTCTTAACTCTTCCTCTGGCCTAATAGCTACTGTCTTAACTCTTACTCTGGCCTAATAGCTACTGTCTTAACTCTTACTCTGGCCTCATATCTACTGTCTTAACTCTTACTCTGGCCTAATGGTTAAGGTCTTGGACTCTTACTCTGGCCTCATAGCTACTGTCTTAACTCTTACTCTGGCCTCATAGCTACTGTCTTAACTCTTACTCTGGCCTAATGGTTAAGGTCTTGGACTCTTACTCTGGCCTCATAGCTACTGTCTTAACTCTTACTCTGGCCTCATAGCTACTATCTTAACTCTTACTCGGCCTTATAGCTATTGTCTTAACTCTTACTTTGGCCTAATAGCTACTGTTGTAATTCTTACTCTGGCCTAATGGTTAAGGTCTTGGACTCTTACTCTGGCCTCATAGCTACTGTCTTAACTCTTACTCTGGCCTCATAGCTACTGTCTTAACTCTTACTCTGGCCTAATGGTTAAGGTCTTGGACTCTTACTCTGGCCTCATATCTACTGTCTTAACTCTTACTCTGGCCTCATAGCTACTGTCTTAACTCTTACTCTGGCCTAATGGTTAAGGTCTTGGACTCTTACTCTGGCCTAATAGCTACTGTCTTAACTCTTACTCTGGCCTAATAGCTACTGTCTTAACTCTTGCTCTTGCCTCATAGCTACTGTCTTAACTCTTACTCTGGCCTAATAGCTACTGTCTTAACTCTTACTCTGGCCTAATGGTTAAGGTCTTGGACTCTTACTCTGGCCTCATAGCTACTATCTTAACTCTTACTCTGGCCTCATAGCTACTGTCTTAACTCTTACTCTGGCCTAATGGTTAAGGTCTTGGACTCTTACTCTGGCCTAAAAGCTACGGTCTTAACTCTTACTCTGGCCTAATAGCTACTGTCTTAACTCTTACTCTGGCCTCATAGCTACTGTCTTAACTCTTACTCTGGCCTCATAGCTACTGTCTTAACTCTTACTCTGGCCTAATGGTTAAGGTCTTGGACTCTTACTCTGGCCTCATAGCTACTGTTTTAACTCTTACTCTGGCCTAATAGCTACTGTCTTAACTCTTACTCTGGCCTCATAGCTACTGTCTTAACTCTTACTCTGGCCTAATGGTTAAGGTCTTGGACTCTTACTCTGGCCTCATAGCTACTGTCTTAACTCTTACTCTGGCCTAATAGCTACTGTCTTAACTCTGCTTAACTCTTACTCTGGCCTCATAGCTACTGTCTTAACTCTTACTGTGGCCTCATAGCTACTGTCTTAACTCTTACTCTGGCCTCATAGCTACTGTCTTAACTCTTACTCTGGCCTAATGGTTAAGGTCTTGGACTCTTACTCTGGCCTCATAGCTACTGTCTTAACTCTTACTCTGGCCTCATAGCTACTGTCTTAACTCTGACTCTGGCCTAATGGTTAAGGTCTTGGACTCTTACTCTGGCCTAATAGCTACTGTCTTAACTCTTACTCTGGCCTAATAGCTACTGTCTTAACTCTTACTCTGGCCTAATGGTTAAGGTCTTGGACTCTTACTCTGGCCTCATAGCTACTGTCTTAACTCTTACTCTGGCCTAATAGCTACTGTCTTAACTCTTACTCTGGCCTAATAGCTACTGTCTTAACTCTTACTCTGGCCTCATATCTACTGTCTTAACTCTTACTCTGGCCTAATGGTTAAGGTCTTGGACTCTTACTCTGGCCTCATAGCTACTGTCTTAACTCTTACTCTGGCCTCATAGCTACTGTCTTAACTCTTACTCTGGCCTCATAGCTACTGTCTTAACTCTTACTCTGGCCTAATGGTTAAGGTCTTGGACTCTTACTCTGGCCTCATAGCTACTGTCTTAACTCTTACTCTGGCCTCATAGCTACTATCTTAACTCTTACTCGGCCTTATAGCTATTGTCTTAACTCTTACTTTGGCCTAATAGCTACTGTTGTAATTCTTACTCTGGCCTAATGGTTAAGGTCTTGGACTCTTACTCTGGCCTCATAGCTACTGTCTTAACTCTTACTCTGGCCTCATAGCTACTGTCTTAACTCTTACTCTGGCCTAATGGTTAAGGTCTTGGACTCTTACTCTGGCCTAATAGCTACTGTCTTAACTCTTACTCTGGCCTCATAGCTACTGCCTTAACTCTTACTCTGGCCTAATGGTTAAGGTCTTGGACTCTTACTCTGGCATCATAGCTACTATCTTAACTCTTACTCTGGCCTAATGGTTAAGGTCTTGGACTCTTACTCTGGTCTCATAGCTACTGTCTTAACTCTTACTCTGGCCTAATAGCTACTGTCTTAACTCTTACTCTGGCCTCATAGCTACTGTCTTAACTCTTACTCTGGCCTGATAGCTACTATTGTAATTCTTACTCTGGCCTAATGGTTAAGGTCTTGGACTCCTACTCTGGCCTCATAGCTACTGTCTTAACTCTTACTCTGGCCTAATGGTTAAGGTCTTGGACTCTTACTCTGGCCTCATAGCTACTGTCTTAACTCTTACACTGGCCTAATGGTTAAGGTCTTGGACTCTTACTCTGGCCTAATAGCTACTGTCTTAACTCTTACTCTGGCCTAATGGTTAAGGTCTTGGACTCTTACTCTGGCCTCATAGCTACTGTCTTAACTCTTACTCTGGCCTCGTAGCTACTGTCTTAACTCTTACTCTGGCCTAATGGTTAAGGTCTTGGACTCTTACTCTGGCCTCATAGCTACTGTCTTAACTCTTACTCTGGCCTCATAGCTACTGTCTTAATTCTTACTCTGGCCTAATGGTTAAGGTCTTGGACTCTTACTCTGGCCTAATAGTTACTGTCTTAACTCTTACTCTGGCCTAATAGCTACTGTCTTAACTCTTACTCTGGCCTAATGGTTAAGGTCTTGGACTCTTACTCTAGCCTCATAGCTACTGTCTTAACTCTTACTCTGGCCTAATAGCTACTGTCTTAACTCTTACTCTTGCCTCATAGCTACTGTCTTAACTCTTACTCTGGCATTATCGCTACTTTCTTAACTTTTACTCTGGCCTAATAGCTACTGTCTTAACTCTTACTCTGGCCTCATAGCTACTGTCTTAACTCTTACTCAGGCCTAACAGCTACTGTCTTAACTCTTACTCTGGCCTAATAGCTACTGTCTTTACTCTTACTCTGGCCTCATAGCTACTGTCTTAACTCTTACTCTGGCCTAATGGTTAAGGACTTGGACTCTTACTCTGGCCTCATAGCTACTGTCTTAACTCTTACTCTGGCCTCATAGCTACTGTCTTAACTCTTACTCTGGTCTAATAGCTACTGTCTTAACTCTTACTCTGGCCTAATGGTTAAGGTCTTGGACTCTTACTCTGGCCTTATAGCTACTATCTTAACTCTTACTCTGGCCTCATAGCTACTGTCTTAACTCTTACTCTGGCCTAATGGTTAAGGTCTTGGACTCTTACTCTGGCCTAATAGCTACTGTCTTAACTCTTACTCTGGCCTAATGGTTAAGGTCTTGGACTCTTACTCTGGCCTCATAGCTACTATCTTGCCTCTTACTCTGGCATAATAGCTACTGTCTTAACTCTTACTCTGGCCTCATAGCTACTGTCTTAACTCTTACTCTGGCCTAATAGCTACTGTCTTAACTCTTACTCTGGCCTAATGGTTAAGGTCTTGGACTCTTACTCTGGCGTCATAGCTACTGTCTTAACTCTTACTCTGGCCTAATAGCTACTGTCTTAACTCTTACTCTGGCCTCATAGCTACTGTCTTAACTCTTACTCTGGCCTCATAGCTACTGTCTTAACTCTTACTCTGGCCTAATGGTTAAGGTCTTGGACTCTTACTCTGGCCTAATAGCTACTGTCTTAACTCTTACTCTGGCCTAATGGTTAAGGTCTTGGACTCTTACTCTGGCCTCATAGCTACTGTCTTAACTCTTACTCTGGCCTCGTAGCTACTGTCTTAACTCTTACTCTGGCCTAATGGTTAAGGTCTTGGACTCTTACTCTGGCCTCATAGCTACTGTCTTAACTCTTACTCTGGCCTCATAGCTACTGTCTTAATTCTTACTCTGGCCTAATGGTTAAGGTCTTGGACTCTTACTCTGGCCTAATAGCTACTGTCTTAACTCTTACTCTGGCCTAATAGCTACTGTCTTAACTCTTACTCTGGCCTAATGGTTAAGGTCTTGGACTCTTACTCTGGCCTCATAGCTACTGTCTTAACTCTTACTCTGGCCTAATATCTACTGTCTTAACTCTTACTCTGGCCTAATGGTTAAGGTCTTGGACTCTTACTCTGGCCTCATAGCTACTGTCTTACCTCTTACTCTGGCCTCATAGCTACTGTCTTAACTCTTACTCTGGCCTAATGGTTAAGGTCTTGGACTCTTACTCTGGCCTCATAGCTACTGTCTTAACTCTTACTCTGGCCTCATAGCTACTATCTTAACTCTTACTCGGCCTTATAGCTATTGTCTTAACTCTTACTCTGGCCTAATAGCTACTGTTGTAATTCTTACTCTGGCCTAATGGTTAAGGTCTTGGACTCTTACTCTGGCCTCATAGCTACTGTCTTAACTCTTACTCTGGCCTCATAGCTACTGCCTTAACTCTTACTCTGGCCTAATGGTTAAGGTCTTGGACTCTTACTCTGGCATCATAGCTACTATCTTAACTCTTACTCTGGCCTAATGGTTAAGGTCTTGGACTCTTACTCTGGTCTCATAGCTACTGTCTTAACTCTTACTCTGGCCTAATAGCTACTGTCTTAACTCTTACTCTGGCCTCATAGCTACTGTCTTAACTCTTACTCTGGCCTGATAGCTACTATTGTAATTCTTACTCTGGCCTAATGGTTAAGGTCTTGGACTCCTACTCTGGCCTCATAGCTACTGTCTTAACTCTTACTCTGGCCTAATGGTTAAGGTCTTGGACTCTTACTCTGGCCTCATAGCTACTGTCTTAACTCTTACACTGGCCTAATGGTTAAGGTCTTGGACTCTTACTCTGGCCTAATAGCTACTGTCTTAACTCTTACTCTGGCCTAATGGTTAAGGTCTTGGACTCTTACTCTGGCCTCATAGCTACTGTCTTAACTCTTACTCTGGCCTCGTAGCTACTGTCTTAACTCTTACTCTGGCCTAATGGTTAAGGTCTTGGACTCTTACTCTGGCCTCATAGCTACTGTCTTAACTCTTACTCTGGCCTCATAGCTACTGTCTTAATTCTTACTCTGGCCTAATGGTTAAGGTCTTGGACTCTTACTCTGGCCTAATAGTTACTGTCTTAACTCTTACTCTGGCCTAATAGCTACTGTCTTAACTCTTACTCTGGCCTAATGGTTAAGGTCTTGGACTCTTACTCTAGCCTCATAGCTACTGTCTTAACTCTTACTCTGGCCTAATAGCTACTGTCTTAACTCTTACTCTTGCCTCATAGCTACTGTCTTAACTCTTACTCTGGCATTATCGCTACTTTCTTAACTTTTACTCTGGCCTAATAGCTACTGTCTTAACTCTTACTCTGGCCTCATAGCTACTGTCTTAACTCTTACTCAGGCCTAACAGCTACTGTCTTAACTCTTACTCTGGCCTAATAGCTACTGTCTTTACTCTTACTCTGGCCTCATAGCTACTGTCTTAACTCTTACTCTGGCCTAATGGTTAAGGACTTGGACTCTTACTCTGGCCTCATAGCTACTGTCTTAACTCTTACTCTGGCCTCATAGCTACTGTCTTAACTCTTACTCTGGTCTAATAGCTACTGTCTTAACTCTTACTCTGGCCTAATGGTTAAGGTCTTGGACTCTTACTCTGGCCTTATAGCTACTATCTTAACTCTTACTCTGGCCTCATAGCTACTGTCTTAACTCTTACTCTGGCCTAATGGTTAAGGTCTTGGACTCTTACTCTGGCCTAATAGCTACTGTCTTAACTCTTACTCTGGCCTAATGGTTAAGGTCTTGGACTCTTACTCTGGCCTCATAGCTACTATCTTGCCTCTTACTCTGGCATAATAGCTACTGTCTTAACTCTTACTCTGGCCTCATAGCTACTGTCTTAACTCTTACTCTGGCCTAATAGCTACTGTCTTAACTCTTACTCTGGCCTAATGGTTAAGGTCTTGGACTCTTACTCTGGCGTCATAGCTACTGTCTTAACTCTTACTCTGGCCTAATAGCTACTGTCTTAACTCTTACTCTGGCCTCATAGCTATTGTCTTAACTCTTACTCTGGCCTCATAGCTACTGTCTTAACTCTTACTCTGGCCTAATGGTTAAGGTCTTGGACTCTTACTCTGGCCTAATAGCTACTGTCTTAACTCTTACTCTGGCCTAATGGTTAAGGTCTTGGACTCTTACTCTGGCCTCATAGCTACTGTCTTAACTCTTACTCTGGCCTCGTAGCTACTGTCTTAACTCTTACTCTGGCCTAATGGTTAAGGTCTTGGACTCTTACTCTGGCCTCATAGCTACTGTCTTAACTCTTACTCTGGCCTCATAGCTACTGTCTTAATTCTTACTCTGGCCTAATGGTTAAGGTCTTGGACTCTTACTCTGGCCTAATAGCTACTGTCTTAACTCTTACTCTGGCCTAATAGCTACTGTCTTAACTCTTACTCTGGCCTAATGGTTAAGGTCTTGGACTCTTACTCTGGCCTCATAGCTACTGTCTTAACTCTTACTCTGGCCTAATATCTACTGTCTTAACTCTTACTCTGGCCTAATGGTTAAGGTCTTGGACTCTTACTCTGGCCTCATAGCTACTGTCTTACCTCTTACTCTGGCCTCATAGCTACTGTCTTAACTCTTACTCTGGCCTAATGGTTAAGGTCTTGGACTCTTACTCTGGCCTCATAGCTACTGTCTTAACTCTTACTCTGGCCTCATAGCTACTATCTTAACTCTTACTCGGCCTTATAGCTATTGTCTTAACTCTTACTCTGGCCTAATAGCTACTGTTGTAATTCTTACTCTGGCCTAATGGTTAAGGTCTTGGACTCTTACTCTGGCCTCATAGCTACTGTCTTAACTCTTACTCTGGCCTCATAGCTACTGCCTTAACTCTTACTCTGGCCTAATGGTTAAGGTCTTGGACTCTTACTCTGGCATCATAGCTACTATCTTAACTCTTACTCTGGCCTAATGGTTAAGGTCTTGGACTCTTACTCTGGTCTCATAGCTACTGTCTTAACTCTTACTCTGGCCTAATAGCTACTGTCTTAACTCTTACTCTGGCCTCATAGCTACTGTCTTAACTCTTACTCTGGCCTGATAGCTACTATTGTAATTCTTACTCTGGCCTAATGGTTAAGGTCTTGGACTCCTACTCTGGCCTCATAGCTACTGTCTTAACTCTTACTCTGGCCTAATGGTTAAGGTCTTGGACTCTTACTCTGGCCTCATAGCTACTGTCTTAACTCTTACACTGGCCTAATGGTTAAGGTCTTGGACTCTTACTCTGGCCTAATAGCTACTGTCTTAACTCTTACTCTGGCCTAATGGTTAAGGTCTTGGACTCTTACTCTGGCCTCATAGCTACTGTCTTAACTCTTACTCTGGCCTCGTAGCTACTGTCTTAACTCTTACTCTGGCCTAATGGTTAAGGTCTTGGACTCTTACTCTGGCCTCATAGCTACTGTCTTAACTCTTACTCTGGCCTCATAGCTACTGTCTTAATTCTTACTCTGGCCTAATGGTTAAGGTCTTGGACTCTTACTCTGGCCTAATAGTTACTGTCTTAACTCTTACTCTGGCCTAATAGCTACTGTCTTAACTCTTACTCTGGCCTAATGGTTAAGGTCTTGGACTCTTACTCTAGCCTCATAGCTACTGTCTTAACTCTTACTCTGGCCTAATAGCTACTGTCTTAACTCTTACTCTTGCCTCATAGCTACTGTCTTAACTCTTACTCTGGCATTATCGCTACTTTCTTAACTTTTACTCTGGCCTAATAGCTACTGTCTTAACTCTTACTCTGGCCTCATAGCTACTGTCTTAACTCTTACTCAGGCCTAACAGCTACTGTCTTAACTCTTACTCTGGCCTAATAGCTACTGTCTTTACTCTTACTCTGGCCTCATAGCTACTGTCTTAACTCTTACTCTGGCCTAATGGTTAAGGACTTGGACTCTTACTCTGGCCTCATAGCTACTGTCTTAACTCTTACTCTGGCCTCATAGCTACTGTCTTAACTCTTACTCTGGTCTAATAGCTACTGTCTTAACTCTTACTCTGGCCTAATGGTTAAGGTCTTGGACTCTTACTCTGGCCTTATAGCTACTATCTTAACTCTTACTCTGGCCTCATAGCTACTGTCTTAACTCTTACTCTGGCCTAATGGTTAAGGTCTTGGACTCTTACTCTGGCCTAATAGCTACTGTCTTAACTCTTACTCTGGCCTAATGGTTAAGGTCTTGGACTCTTACTCTGGCCTCATAGCTACTATCTTGCCTCTTACTCTGGCATAATAGCTACTGTCTTAACTCTTACTCTGGCCTCATAGCTACTGTCTTAACTCTTACTCTGGCCTAATAGCTACTGTCTTAACTCTTACTCTGGCCTAATGGTTAAGGTCTTGGACTCTTACTCTGGCGTCATAGCTACTGTCTTAACTCTTACTCTGGCCTAATAGCTACTGTCTTAACTCTTACTCTGGCCTCATAGCTACTGTCTTAACTCTTACTCTGGCCTAATGGTTAAGGTCTTGGACTCTTACTCTGGCCTAATAGCTACTGTCTTAACTCTTACTCTGGCCTAATGGTTAAGGTCTTGGACTCTTACTCTGGCCTCATAGCTACTGTCTTAACTCTTACTCTGGCCTCGTAGCTACTGTCTTAACTCTTACTCTGGCCTAATGGTTAAGGTCTTGGACTCTTACTCTGGCCTCATAGCTACTGTCTTAACTCTTACTCTGGCCTCATAGCTACTGTCTTAATTCTTACTCTGGCCTAATGGTTAAGGTCTTGGACTCTTACTCTGGCCTAATAGCTACTGTCTTAACTCTTACTCTGGCCTAATAGCTACTGTCTTAACTCTTACTCTGGCCTAATGGTTAAGGTCTTGGACTCTTACTCTGGCCTCATAGCTACTGTCTTAACTCTTACTCTGGCCTAATAGCTACTGTCTTAACTCTTACTCTTGCCTCATAGCTACTGTCTTAACTCTTACTCTGGCATAATAGCTACTTTCTTAACTTTTACTCTGGCCTCATAGCTACTGTCTTAACTCTTACTCTGGTCTAATAGCTACTGTCTTAACTCTTACTCTGGCCTAATGGTTAAAGTCTTGGACTCTTACTCTGGCCTTATAGCTACTATCTTAACTCTTACTCTGGCCTCATAGCTACTGTCTTAACTCTTACTCTGGCCTAATGGTTAAGGTCTTGGACTCTTACTCTGGCCTAATAGCTACTGTCTTAACTCTTACTCTGGCCTAATGGTTAAGGTCTTGGACTCTTACTCTGGCCTCATAGCTACTATCTTGCCTCTTACTCTGGCATAATAGCTACTGTCTTAACTCTTACTCTGGCCTCATAGCTACTGTCTTAACTCTTACTCTGGCCTAATAGCTACTGTCTTAACTCTTACTCTGGCCCAATGGTTAAGGTCTTGGACTCTTACTCTGGTGTCATAGCTACTGTCTTAACTCTTACTCTGGCCTAATAGCTACTGTCTTAACTCTTACTCTGGCCTCATAGCTACTGTCTTAACTCTTACTCTGGCCTAATGGTTAAGGTCTTGGACTCTTACTCTGGCCTCATAGCTACTGTCTTAACTCTTACTCTGGCCTCATAGCTACTGTCTTAACTCTTACTCTGGCCTAATGGTTAAGGTCTTGGACTCTTACTCTGGCCTCATATCTACTGTCTTAACTCTTACTCTGGCCTCATAGCTACTGTCTTAACTCTTACTCTGGCCTAATGGTTAAGGTCTTGGACTCTTACTCTGGCCTAATAGCTACTGTCTTAACTCTTACTCTGGCCTAATAGCTACTGTCTTAACTCTTGCTCTTGCCTCATAGCTACTGTCTTAACTCTTACTCTGGCCTAATAGCTACTGTCTTAACTCTTACTCTAGCCTAATGGTTAAGGTCTTGGACTCTTACTCTGGCCTCATAGCTACTGTCTTAACTCTTACTCTGGCCTAATAGCTACTGTCTTAACTCTTACTCTGGCCTCATAGCTACTGTCTTAACTCTTACTCTGGCCTAATGGTTAAGGTCTTGGACTCTTACTCTGGCCTCATAGCTACTGTCTTAACTCTTACTCTGGCCTAATAGCTACGGTCTTAACACTTACTCTGGCCTAATAGCTACTGTCTTAACTCTTACTCTGGCATCATAGCTACTGTCTTAACTCTTACTCTGGCCTAATAGCTACTGTCTTAACTCTTACTCTGGCCTAATGGTTAAGGTCTTGGACTCTTACTCTGGCGTCATAGCTACTGTCTTAACTCTTACTCTGGCCTAATAGCTACTGTCTTAACTCTTACTCTGGCCTCATAGCTACTGTCTTAACTCTTACTCTGGCCTAATGGTTAAGGTCTTGGACTCTTACTCTGGCCTCATAGCTACTGTCTTAACTCTTACTCTGGCCTCATAGCTACTGTCTTAACTCTTACTCTGGCCTAATGGTTAAGGTCTTGGACTCTTACTCTGGCCTCATAGCTACTGTCTTAACTCTTACTCTGGCCTCATAGCTACTGTCTTAACTCTTACTCTGGCCTAATGGTTAAGGTCTTGGACTCTTACTCTGGCCTCATAGCTACTGTCTTAACTCTTATTCTGGCCTAATGGTTAAGGTCTTGGACTCTTACTCTGGTCTCATAGCTACTGTCTTAACTCTTACTCTGGCTTAATAGCTACTGTCTTAACTCTTACTCTGGCCTCATAGCTACTGTCTTAACTCTTACCCTGGCCTAATAGCTACTGTTGTAATTCTTACTCTGGCCTAATGGTTAAGGTCTTGGACTCTTACTCTGGCCTCATAGCTACTGTCTTAACTCTTACTCTGGCCTAATGGTTAAGGTCTTGGACTCTTACTCTGGCCTCATAGCTACTGTCTTAACTCTTACACTGGCCTAATGGTTAAGGTCTTGGACTCTTACTCTGGCCTAATAGCTACTGTCTTAACTCTTACTCTGGCCTAATGGTTAAGGTCTTGGACTCTTACTCTGGCCTCATGCTACTGTCCTAACTCTTACTCTGACCTCGTAGCTACTGTCTTAACTCTTACTCTGGCCTAATGGTTAAGGTCTTGGACTCTTACTCTGGCCTCATAGCAACTGTCTTAACTCTTACTCTGGCCTCATAGCTACTGTCTTAACACTTACTCTGGCCTAATGGTTAAGGTCTTGGACTCTTACTCTGGCCTAATAGCTACTGTCTTAACTCTTACTCTGGCCTAATGGTTAAGGTCTTGGACTCTTACTCTGGCCTCATAGCTACTGTCTTAACTCTTACTCTGGCCTAATGGTTAAGGTCTTGGACTCTTACTCTGGCCTAATAGCTACTGTCTTAACTCTTACTCTGGCCTAATAGCTACTGTCTTAACTCTTACTCTGGCCTAATGGTTAAGGTCTTGGACTCTTACTCTGGCCTCATAGCTACTGTCTTAACTCTTACTCTGGCCTAATAGCTACTGTCTTAACTCTTACTCTGGCCTAATAGCTACTGTCTTAACTCTTACTCTGGCCTCATATCTACTGTCTTAACTCTTACTCTGGCCTAATGGTTAAGGTCTTGGACTCTTACTCTGGCCTCATAGCTACTGTCTTAACTCTTACTCTGGCCTCATAGCTACTGTCTTAACTCTTACTCTGGCCTAATGGTTAAGGTCTTGGACTCTTACTCTGGCCTCATAGCTACTGTCTTAACTCTTACTCTGGCCTCATAGCTACTATCTTAACTCTTACTCGGCCTTATAGCTATTGTCTTAACTCTTACTCTGGCCTAATAGCTACTGTTGTAATTCTTACTCTGGCCTAATGGTTAAGATCTTGGACTCTTACTCTGGCCTCATAGCTACTGTCTTAACTCTTACTCTGGCCTCATAGCTACTGTCTTAACTCTTACTCTGGCCTAATGGTTAAGGTCTTGGACTCTTACTCTGGCATCATAGCTACTATCTTAACTCTTACTCTGGCCTAATGGTTAAGGTCTTGGACTCTTACTCTGGTCTCATAGCTACTGTCTTAACTCTTACTCTGGCCTAATAGCTACTGTCTTAACTCTTACTCTGGCCTCATAGCTACTGTCTTAACTCTTACTCTGGCCTAATAGCTACTATTGTAATTCTTACTCTGGCCTAATGGTTAAGGTCTTGGACTCCTACTCTGGCCTCATAGCTACTGTCTTAACTCTTACTCTGGCCTAATGGTTAAGGTCTTGGACTCTTACTCTGGCCTCATAGCTACTGTCTTAACTCTTACACTGGCCTAATGGTTAAGGTCTTGGACTCTTACTGTGGCCTAATAGCTACTGTCTTAACTCTTACTCTGGCCTAATGGTTAAGGTCTTGGACTCTTACTCTGGCCTCATAGCTACTGTCTTAACTCTTACTCTGGCCTCGTAGCTACTGTCTTAACTCTTACTCTGGCCTAATGGTTAAGGTCTTGGACTCTTACTCTGGCCTCATAGCTACTGTCTTAACTCTTACTCTGGCCTCATAGCTACTGTCTTAATTCTTACTCTGGCCTAATGGTTAAGGTCTTGGACTCTTACTCTGGCCTAATAGCTACTGTCTTAACTCTTACTCTGGCCTAATAGCTACTGTCTTAACTCTTACTCTGGCCTAATGGTTAAGGTCTTGGACTTTTACTCTGGCCTCATAGCTACTGTCTTAACTCTTACTCTGGCCTAATAGCTACTGTCTTAACTCTTACTCTTGCCTCATAGCTACTGTCTTAACTCTTACTCTGGCATAATAGCTACTTTCTTAACTTTTACTCTGGCCTAATAGCTTCTGTCTTAACTCTTACTCTGGCCTCATAGCTACTGTCTTAACTCTTACTCAGGCCTAACAGCTACTGTCTTAACTCTTACTCTGGCCTAATAGCTACTGTCTTAACTCTTACTCTGGCCTCATAGCTACTGTCTTAACTCTTACTCTGGCCTAATGGTTAAGGACTTGGACTCTTACTCTGGCCTCATAGCTACTGTCTTAACTCTTACTCTGGCCTCATAGCTACTGTCTTAACTCTTACTCTGGTCTAATAGCTACTGTCTTAACTCTTACTCTGGCCTAATGGTTAAGGTCTTGGACTCTTACTCTGGCCTTATAGCTACTATCTTAACTCTTACTCTGGCCTCATAGCTACTGTCTTAACTCTTACTCTGGCCTAATGGTTAAGGTCTTGGACTCTTACTCTGGCCTCATAGCTACTATCTTGCCTCTTACTCTGACATAATAGCTACTGTCTTAACTCTTACTCTGGCCTCATAGCTACTGTCTTAACTCTTACTCTGGCCTAATAGCTACTGTCTTAACTCTTACTCTGGCCTAATGGTTAAGGTCTTGGACTCTTACTCTGGCGTCATAGCTACTGTCTTAACTCTTACTCTGGCCTAATAGCTACTGTCTTAACTCTTACTCTGGCCTCATAGCTACTGTCTTAACTCTTACTCTGGCCTAATGGTTAAGGTCTTGGACTCTTACTCTGGCCTCATAGCTACTGTCTTACCTCTTACTCTGGCCTCATAGCTACTGTCTTAACTCTTACTCTGGCCTAATGGTTAAGGTCTTGGACTCTTACTCTGGCCTCATAGCTACTGTCTTAACTCTTACTCTGGCCTCATAGCTACTATCTTAACTCTTACTCGGCCTTATAGCTATTGTCTTAACTCTTACTCTGGCCTAATAGCTACTGTTGTAATTCTTACTCTGGCCTAATGGTTAAGGTCTTGGACTCTTACTCTGGCCTCATAGCTACTGTCTTAACTCTTACTCTGGCCTCATAGCTACTGCCTTAACTCTTACTCTGGCCTAATGGTTAAGGTCTTGGACTCTTACTCTGGCATCATAGCTACTATCTTAACTCTTACTCTGGCCTAATGGTTAAGGTCTTGGACTCTTACTCTGGTCTCATAGCTACTGTCTTAACTCTTACTCTGGCCTAATAGCTACTGTCTTAACTCTTACTCTGGCCTCATAGCTACTGTCTTAACTCTTACTCTGGCCTGATAGCTACTATTGTAATTCTTACTCTGGCCTAATGGTTAAGGTCTTGGACTCCTACTCTGGCCTCATAGCTACTGTCTTAACTCTTACTCTGGCCTAATGGTTAAGGTCTTGGACTCTTACTCTGGCCTCATAGCTACTGTCTTAACTCTTACACTGGCCTAATGGTTAAGGTCTTGGACTCTTACTCTGGCCTAATAGCTACTGTCTTAACTCTTACTCTGGCCTAATGGTTAAGGTCTTGGACTCTTACTCTGGCCTCATAGCTACTGTCTTAACTCTTACTCTGGCCTCGTAGCTACTGTCTTAACTCTTACTCTGGCCTAATGGTTAAGGTCTTGGACTCTTACTCTGGCCTCATAGCTACTGTCTTAACTCTTACTCTGGCCTCATAGCTACTGTCTTAATTCTTACTCTGGCCTAATGGTTAAGGTCTTGGACTCTTACTCTGGCCTAATAGTTACTGTCTTAACTCTTACTCTGGCCTAATAGCTACTGTCTTAACTCTTACTCTGGCCTAATGGTTAAGGTCTTGGACTCTTACTCTGGCCTCATAGCTACTGTCTTAACTCTTACTCTGGCCTAATAGCTACTGTCTTAACTCTTACTCTTGCCTCATAGCTACTGTCTTAACTCTTACTCTGGCATTATAGCTACTTTCTTAACTTTTACTCTGGCCTAATAGCTACTGTCTTAACTCTTACTCTGGCCTCATAGCTACTGTCTTAACTCTTACTCAGGCCTAACAGCTACTGTCTTAACTCTTACTCTGGCCTAATAGCTACTGTCTTTACTCTTACTCTGGCCTCATAGCTACTGTCTTAACTCTTACTCTGGCCTAATGGTTAAGGACTTGGACTCTTACTCTGGCCTCATAGCTACTGTCTTAACTCTTACTCTGGCCTCATAGCTACTGTCTTAACTCTTACTCTGGTCTAATAGCTACTGTCTTAACTCTTACTCTGGCCTAATGGTTAAGGTCTTGGACTCTTACTCTGGCCTTATAGCTACTATCTTAACTCTTACTCTGGCCTCATAGCTACTGTCTTAACTCTTACTCTGGCCTAATGGTTAAGGTCTTGGACTCTTACTCTGGCCTAATAGCTACTGTCTTAACTCTTACTCTGGCCTAATGGTTAAGGTCTTGGACTCTTACTCTGGCCTCATAGCTACTATCTTGCCTCTTACTCTGGCATAATAGCTACTGTCTTAACTCTTACTCTGGCCTCATAGCTACTGTCTTAACTCTTACTCTGGCCTAATGGTTAAGGTCTTGGACTCTTACTCTGGCCTCATAGCTACTGTCTTACCTCTTACTCTGGCCTCATAGCTACTGTCTTAACTCTTACTCTGGCCTAATGGTTAAGGTCTTGGACTCTTACTCTGGCCTCATAGCTACTGTCTTAACTCTTACTCTGGCCTCATAGCTACTATCTTAACTCTTACTCGGCCTTATAGCTATTGTCTTAACTCTTACTCTGGCCTAATAGCTACTGTTGTAATTCTTACTCTGGCCTAATGGTTAAGGTCTTGGACTCTTACTCTGGCCTCATAGCTACGTGCTTAACTCTTACTCTGGCCTCATAGCTACTGCCTTAACTCTTACTCTGGCCTAATGGTTAAGGTCTTGGACTCTTACTCTGGCATCATAGCTACTATCTTAACTCTTACTCTGGCCTAATGGTTAAGGTCTTGGACTCTTACTCTGGTCTCATAGCTACTGTCTTAACTCTTACTCTGGCCTAATAGCTACTGTCTTAACTCTTACTCTGGCCTCATAGCTACTGTCTTAACTCTTACTCTGGCCTGATAGCTACTATTGTAATTCTTACTCTGGCCTAATGGTTAAGGTCTTGGACTCCTACTCTGGCCTCATAGCTACTGTCTTAACTCTTACTCTGGCCTAATGGTTAAGGTCTTGGACTCTTACTCTGGCCTCATAGCTACTGTCTTAACTCTTACACTGGCCTAATGGTTAAGGTCTTGGACTCTTACTCTGGCCTAATAGCTACTGTCTTAACTCTTACTCTGGCCTAATGGTTAAGGTCTTGGACTCTTACTCTGGCCTCATAGCTACTGTCTTAACTCTTACTCTGGCCTCGTAGCTACTGTCTTAACTCTTACTCTGGCCTAATGGTTAAGGTTTTGGACTCTTACTCTGGCCTCATAGCTACTGTCTTAACTCTTACTCTGGCCTCATAGCTACTGTCTTAATTCTTACTCTGGCCTAATGGTTAAGGTCTTGGACTCTTACTCTGGCCTAATAGTTACTGTCTTAACTCTTACTCTGGCCTAATAGCTACTGTCTTAACTCTTACTCTGGCCTAATGGTTAAGGTCTTGGACTCTTACTCTGGCCTCATAGCTACTGTCTTAACTCTTACTCTGGCCTAATAGCTACTGTCTTAACTCTTACTCTTGCCTCATAGCTACTGTCTTAACTCTTACTCTGGCATTATAGCTACTTTCTTAACTTTTACTCTGGCCTAATAGCTACTGTCTTAACTCTTACTCTGGCCTCATAGCTACTGTCTTAACTCTTACTCAGGCCTAACAGCTACTGTCTTAACTCTTACTCTGGCCTAATAGCTACTGTCTTTACTCTTACTCTGGCCTCATAGCTACTGTCTTAACTCTTACTCTGGCCTAATGGTTAAGGACTTGGACTCTTACTCTGGCCTCATAGCTACTGTCTTAACTCTTACTCTGGCCTCATAGCTACTGTCTTAACTCTTACTCTGGTCTAATAGCTACTGTCTTAACTCTTACTCTGGCCTAATGGTTAAGGTCTTGGACTCTTACTCTGGCCTTATAGCTACTATCTTAACTCTTACTCTGGCCTCATAGCTACTGTCTTAACTCTTACTCTGGCCTAATGGTTAAGGTCTTGGACTCTTACTCTGGCCTAATAGCTACTGTCTTAACTCTTACTCTGGCCTAATGGTTAAGGTCTTGGACTCTTACTCTGGCCTCATAGCTACTATCTTGCCTCTTACTCTGGCATAATAGCTACTGTCTTAACTCTTACTCTGGCCTCATAGCTACTGTCTTAACTCTTACTCTGGCCTAATAGCTACTGTCTTAACTCTTACTCTGGCCTAATGGTTAAGGTCTTGGACTCTTACTCTGGCGTCATAGCTACTGTCTTAACTCTTACTCTGGCCTAATAGCTACTGTCTTAACTCTTACTCTGGCCTCATAGCTACTGTCTTAACTCTTACTCTGGCCTCATAGCTACTGTCTTAACTCTTACTCTGGCCTAATGGTTAAGGTCTTGGACTCTTACTCTGGCCTCATAGCTACTGTCTTAACTCTTACTCTGGCCTAATGGTTAAGGTCTTGGACTCTTACTCTGGTCTCATAGCTACTGTCTTAACTCTTACTCTGGCTTAATAGCTACTGTCTTAACTCTTACGCTGGCCTCATAGCTACTGTCTTAACTCTTACTCTGGCCTAATAGCTACTGTTGTAATTCTCACTCTGGCCTAATGGTTAAGGTCTTGGACTCTTACTCTGGCCTCATAGCTACTGTCTTAACTCTTACTCTGGCCTAATGGTTAAGGTCTTGGACTCTTACTCTGGCCTCATAGCTACTGTCTTAACTCTTACACTGGCCTAATGGTTAAGGTCTTGGACTCTTACTCTGGCCTAATTGCTACTGTCTTAACTCTTACTCTGGCCTAATGGTTAAGGTCTTGGACTCTTACTCTGGCCTCATGCTACTGTCCTAACTCTTACTCTGACCTCGTAGCTACTGTCTTAACTCTTACTCTGGCCTAATGGTTAAGGTCTTGGACTCTTACTCTGGCCTCATAGCAACTGTCTTAACTCTTACTCTGGCCTCATAGCTACTGTCTTAACTCTTACTCTGGCCTAATGGTTAAGGTCTTGGACTCTTACTCTGGCCTAATAGCTACTGTCTTAACTCTTACTCTGGCCTAATAGCTACTGTCTTAACTCTTACTCTGGCCTAATGGTTAAGGTCTTGGACTCTTACTCTGGCCTCATAGCTACTGTCTTAACTCTTACTCTGGCCTCATAGCTACTGTCTTAACTCTTACTCTGGCCTAATGGTTAAGGTCTTGGACTCTTACTCTGGCCTAATAGCTACTGTCTTAACTCTTACTCTGGCCTAATAGCTATTGTCTTAACTCTTACTCTGGCCTAATGGTTAAGGTCTTGGACTCTTACTCTGGCCTCATAGCTACTGTCTTAACTCTTACTCTGGCCTAATAGCTACTGTCTTAACTCTTACTCTGGCCTAATAGCTACTGTCTTAACTCTTACTCTGGCCTCATATCTACTGTCTTAACTCTTACTCTGGCCTAATGGTTAAGGTCTTGGACTCTTACTCTGGCCTCATAGCTACTGTCTTAACTCTTACTCTGGCCTCATAGCTACTGTCTTAACTCTTACTCTGGCCTAATGGTTAAGGTCTTGGACTCTTACTCTGGCCTCATAGCTACTGTCTTAACTCTTACTCTGGCCTCATAGCTACTATCTTAACTCTTACTCGGCCTTATAGCTATTGTCTTAACTCTTACTCTGGCCTAATAGCTACTGTTGTAATTCTTACTCTGGCCTAATGGTTAAGGTCTTGGACTCTTACTCTGGCCTCATAGCTACTGTCTTAACTCTTACTCTGGCCTCATAGCTACTGTCTTAACTCTTACTCTGGCCTAATGGTTAAGGTTTTGGACTCTTACTCTGGCATCATAGCTACTATCTTAACTCTTACTCTGGCCTAATGGTTAAGGTCTTGGACTCTTACTCTGGTCTCATAGCTACTGTCTTAACTCTTACACTGGCCTAATAGCTACTGTCTTAACTCTTACTCTGGCCTCATAGCTACTGTCTTAACTCTTACTCTGGCCTAATAGCTACTATTGTAATTCTTACTCTGGCCTAATGGTTAAGGTCTTGGACTCCTACTCTGGCCTCATAGCTACTGTCTTAACTCTTACTCTGGCCTAATGGTTAAGGTCTTGGACTCTTACTCTGGCCTAATAGCTACTGTCTTAACTCTTACTCTGGCCTAATGGTTAAGGTCTTGGACTCTTACTCTGGCCTCATAGCTACTGTCTTAACTCTTACTCTGGCCTCGTAGCTACTGTCTTAACTCTTACTCTGGCCTAATGGTTAAGGTCTTGGACTCTTACTCTGGCCTCATAGCTACTGTCTTAACTCTTACTCTGGCCTCATAGCTACTGTCTTAATTCTTACTCTGGCCTAATGGTTAAGGTCTTGGACTCTTACTCTGGCCTAATAGCTACTGTCTTAACTCTTACTCTGGCCTAATGGTTAAGGTCTTGGACTCTTACTCTGGCCTCATAGCTACTGTCTTAACTCTTACTCTGGCCTAATAGCTACTGTCTTAACTCTTACTCTTGCCTCATAGCTACTGTCTTAACTCTTACTCTGGCATAATAGCTACTTTCTTAACTTTTACTCTGGCCTAATAGCTACTGTCTTAACTCTTACTCTGGCCTCATAGCTACTGTCTTAACTCTTACTCAGGCCTAACAGCTACTGTCTTAACTCTTACTCTGGCCTAATAGCTACTGTCTTAACTCTTACTCTGGCCTCATAGGTACTGTCTTAACTCTTACTCTGGCCTAATGGTTAAGGACTTGGACTCTTACTCTGGCCTCATAGCTACTGTCTTAACTCTTACTCTGGCCTCATAGCTACTGTCTTAACTCTTACTCTGGTCTAATAGCTACTCTCTTAACTCTTACTCTGGCCTAATGGTTAAGGTCTTGGACTCTTACTCTGGCCTTATAGCTACTATCTTAACTCTTACTCTGGCCTCATAGCTACTGTCTTAACTCTTACTCTGGCCTAATGGTTAAGGTCTTGGACTCTTACTCTGGCCTAATAGCTACTGTCTTAACTCTTACTCTGGCCTAATGGTTAAGGTCTTGGACTCTTACTCTGGCCTCATAGCTACTATCTTGCCTCTTACTCTGGCATAATAGCTACTGTCTTAACTCTTACTCTGGCCTCATAGCTACTGTCTTAACTCTTACTCTGGCCTAATAGCTACTGTCTTAACTCTTACTCTGGCCTAATGGTTAAGGTCTTGGACTCTTACTCTGGCGTCATAGCTACTGTCTTAACTCTTACTCTGGCCTAATAGCTACTGTCTTAACTCTTACTCTGGCCTCATAGCTACTGTCTTAACTCTTACTCTGGCCTAATGGTTAAGGTCTTGGACTCTTACTCTGGCCTCATAGCTACTGTCTTAACTCTTACTCTGGCCTCATAGCTACTGTCTTAACTCTTACTCTGGCCTAATGGTTAAGGTCTTGGACTCTTACTCTGGCCTCATATCTACTGTCTTAACTCTTACTCTGGCCTCATAGCTACTGTCTTAACTCTTACTCTGGCCTAATGGTTAAGGTCTTGGACTCTTACTCTGGCCTAATAGCTACTGTCTTAACTCTTACTCTGGCCTAATAGCTACTGTCTTAACTCTTGCTCTTGCCTCATAGCTACTGTCTTAACTCTTACTCTGGCCTAATAGCTACTGTCTTAAGTCTTACTCTGGCCTAATGGTTAAGGTCTTGGACTCTTACTCTGGCCTCATAGCTACTATCTTAACTCTTACTCTGGCCTCATAGCTACTGTCTTAACTCTTACTCTGGCCTCATAGCTACTGTCTTAACTCTTACTCTGGCCTCATAGCTACTGTCTTAACTCTTACTCTGGCCTAATGGTTAAGGTCTCGGACTCTTACTCTGGCCTCATAGCTACTGTCTTAACTCTTACTCTGGCCTAATAGCTACTGTCTTAACTCTTACTCTGGCCTCATAGCTACTGTCTTAACTCTTACTCTGGCCTAATGGTTAAGGTCTTGGACTCTTACTCTGGCCTCATAGCTACTGTCTTAACTCTTACTCTGGCCTAATAGCTACTGTCTTAACTCTGCTTAACTCTTACTCTGGCCTCATAGCTACTGTCTTAACTCTTACTGTGGCCTCATAGCTACTGTCTTAACTCTTACTCTGGCCTCATAGCTACTGTCTTAACTCTTACTCTGGCCTAATGGTTAAGGTCTTGGACTCTTACTCTGGCCTCATAGCTACTGTCTTAACTCTTACTCTGGCCTCATAGCTACTGTCTTAACTCTTACTCTGGCCTAATGGTTAAGGTCTTGGACTCTTACTCTGGCCTAATAGCTACTGTCTTAACTCTTACTCTGGCCTAATAGCTACTGTCTTAACTCTTACTCTGGCCTAATGGTTAAGGTCTTGGACTCTTACTCTGGCCTCATAGCTACTGTCTTAACTCTTACTCTGGCCTAATAGCTACTGTCTTAACTCTTACTCTGGCCTAATAGCTACTGTCTTAACTCTTACTCTGGCCTCATATCTACTGTCTTAACTCTTACTCTGGCCTAATGGTTAAGGTCTTGGACTCTTACTCTGGCCTCATAGCTACTGTCTTAACTCTTACTCTGGCCTCATAGCTACTGTCTTAACTCTTACTCTGGCCTAATGGTTAAGGTCTTGGACTCTTACTCTGGCCTCATAGCTACTGTCTTAACTCTTACTCTGGCCTCATAGCTACTATCTTAACTCTTACTCGGCCTTATAGCTATTGTCTTAACTCTTACTTTGGCCTAATAGCTACTGTTGTAATTCTTACTCTGGCCTAATGGTTAAGGTCTTGGACTCTTACTCTGGCCTCATAGCTACTGTCTTAACTCTTACTCTGGCCTCATAGCTACTGTCTTAACTCTTACTCTGGCCTAATGGTTAAGGTCTTGGACTCTTACTCTGGCCTCATATCTACTGTCTTAACTCTTACTCTGGCCTCATAGCTACTGTCTTAACTCTTACTCTGGCCTAATGGTTAAGGTCTTGGACTCTTACTCTGGCCTAATAGCTACTGTCTTAACTCTTACTCTGGCCTAATAGCTACTGTCTTAACTCTTGCTCTTGCCTCATAGCTACTGTCTTAACTCTTACTCTGGCCTAATAGCTACTGTCTTAACTCTTACTCTGGCCTAATGGTTAAGGTCTTGGACTCTTACTCTGGCCTCATAGCTACTATCTTAACTCTTACTCTGGCCTCATAGCTACTGTCTTAACTCTTACTCTGGCCTAATGTTTAAGGTCTTGGACTCTTACTCTGGCCTAAAAGCTACGGTCTTAACTCTTACTCTGGCCTAATAGCTACTGTCTTAACTCTTACTCTGGCCTCATAGCTACTGTCTTAACTCTTACTCTGGCCTCATAGCTACTGTCTTAACTCTTACTCTGGCCTAATGGTTAAGGTCTTGGACTCTTACTCTGGCCTCATAGCTACTGTCTTAACTCTTACTCTGGCCTAATAGCTACTGTCTTAACTCTTACTCTGGCCTCATAGCTACTGTCTTAACTCTTACTCTGGCCTAATGGTTAAGGTCTTGGACTCTTACTCTGGCCTCATAGCTACTGTCTTAACTCTTACTCTGGCCTAATAGCTACTGTCTTAACTCTGCTTAACTCTTACTCTGGCCTCATAGCTACTGTCTTAACTCTTACTGTGGCCTCATAGCTACTGTCTTAACTCTTACTCTGGCCTCATAGCTACTGTCTTAACTCTTACTCTGGCCTAATGGTTAAGGTCTTGGACTCTTACTCTGGCCTCATAGCTACTGTCTTAACTCTTACTCTGGCCTCATAGCTACTGTCTTAACTCTTACTCTGGCCTAATGGTTAAGGTCTTGGACTCTTACTCTGGCCTAATAGCTACTGTCTTAACTCTTACTCTGGCCTAATAGCTACTGTCTTAACTCTTACTCTGGCCTAATGGTTAAGGTCTTGGACTCTTACTCTGGCCTCATAGCTACTGTCTTAACTCTTACTCTGGCCTAATAGCTACTGTCTTAACTCTTACTCTGGCCTAATAGCTACTGTCTTAACTCTTACTCTGGCCTCATATCTACTGTCTTAACTCTTACTCTGGCCTAATGGTTAAGGTCTTGGACTCTTACTCTGGCCTCATAGCTACTGTCTTAACTCTTACTCTGGCCTCATAGCTACTGTCTTAACTCTTACTCTGGCCTAATGGTTAAGGTCTTGGACTCTTACTCTGGCCTCATAGCTACTGTCTTAACTCTTACTCTGGCCTCATAGCTACTATCTTAACTCTTACTCGGCCTTATAGCTATTGTCTTAACTCTTACTTTGGCCTAATAGCTACTGTTGTAATTCTTACTCTGGCCTAATGGTTAAGGTCTTGGACTCTTACTCTGGCCTCATAGCTACTGTCTTAACTCTTACTCTGGCCTCATAGCTACTGTCTTAACTCTTACTCTGGCCTAATGGTTAAGGTCTTGGACTCTTACTCTGGCATCATAGCTACTATCTTAACTCTTACTCTGGCCTAATGGTTAAGGTCTTGGACTCTTACTCTGGTCTCATAGCTACTGTCTTAACTCTTACTCTGGCCTAATAGCTACTGTCTTAACTCTTACTCTGGCCTCATAGCTACTGTCTTAACTCTTACTCTGGCCTAATAGCTACTATTGTAATTCTTACTCTGGCCTAATGGTTAAGGTCTTGGACTCCTACTCTGGCCTCATAGCTACTGTCTTAACTCTTACTCTGGCCTAATGGTTAAGGTCTTGGACTCTTACTCTGGCCTAATAGCTACTGTCTTAACTCTTACTCTGGCCTAATAGCTACTGTCTTAACTCTTACTCTGGCCTCATATCTACTGTCTTAACTCTTACTCTGGCCTAATGGTTAAGGTCTTGGACTCTTACTCTGGCCTCATAGCTACTGTCTTAACTCTTACTCTGGCCTCATAGCTACTGTCTTAACTCTTACTCTGGCCTAATGGTTAAGGTCTTGGACTCTTACTCTGGCCTCATAGCTACTGTCTTAACTCTTACTCTGGCCTCATAGCTACTATCTTAACTCTTACTCGGCCTTATAGCTATTGTCTTAACTCTTACTTTGGCCTAATAGCTACTGTTGTAATTCTTACTCTGGCCTAATGGTTAAGGTCTTGGACTCTTACTCTGGCCTCATAGCTACTGTCTTAACTCTTACTCTGGCCTCATAGCTACTGTCTTAACTCTTACTCTGGCCTAATGGTTAAGGTCTTGGACTCTTACTCTGGCCTCATATCTACTGTCTTAACTCTTACTCTGGCCTCATAGCTACTGTCTTAACTCTTACTCTGGCCTAATGGTTAAGGTCTTGGACTCTTACTCTGGCCTAATAGCTACTGTCTTAACTCTTACTCTGGCCTAATAGCTACTGTCTTAACTCTTGCTCTTGCCTCATAGCTACTGTCTTAACTCTTACTCTGGCCTAATAGCTACTGTCTTAACTCTTACTCTGGCCTAATGGTTAAGGTCTTGGACTCTTACTCTGGCCTCATAGCTACTATCTTAACTCTTACTCTGGCCTCATAGCTACTGTCTTAACTCTTACTCTGGCCTAATGTTTAAGGTCTTGGACTCTTACTCTGGCCTAAAAGCTACGGTCTTAACTCTTACTCTGGCCTAATAGCTACTGTCTTAACTCTTACTCTGGCCTCATAGCTACTGTCTTAACTCTTACTCTGGCCTCATAGCTACTGTCTTAACTCTTACTCTGGCCTAATGGTTAAGGTCTTGGACTCTTACTCTGGCCTCATAGCTACTGTCTTAACTCTTACTCTGGCCTAATAGCTACTGTCTTAACTCTTACTCTGGCCTCATAGCTACTGTCTTAACTCTTACTCTGGCCTAATGGTTAAGGTCTTGGACTCTTACTCTGGCCTCATAGCTACTGTCTTAACTCTTACTCTGGCCTAATAGCTACTGTCTTAACTCTGCTTAACTCTTACTCTGGCCTCATAGCTACTGTCTTAACTCTTACTGTGGCCTCATAGCTACTGTCTTAACTCTTACTCTGGCCTCATAGCTACTGTCTTAACTCTTACTCTGGCCTAATGGTTAAGGTCTTGGACTCTTACTCTGGCCTCATAGCTACTGTCTTAACTCTTACTCTGGCCTCATAGCTACTGTCTTAACTCTTACTCTGGCCTAATGGTTAAGGTCTTGGACTCTTACTCTGGCCTAATAGCTACTGTCTTAACTCTTACTCTGGCCTAATAGCTACTGTCTTAACTCTTACTCTGGCCTAATGGTTAAGGTCTTGGACTCTTACTCTGGCCTCATAGCTACTGTCTTAACTCTTACTCTGGCCTAATAGCTACTGTCTTAACTCTTACTCTGGCCTAATAGCTACTGTCTTAACTCTTACTCTGGCCTCATATCTACTGTCTTAACTCTTACTCTGGCCTAATGGTTAAGGTCTTGGACTCTTACTCTGGCCTCATAGCTACTGTCTTAACTCTTACTCTGGCCTCATAGCTACTGTCTTAACTCTTACTCTGGCCTAATGGTTAAGGTCTTGGACTCTTACTCTGGCCTCATAGCTACTGTCTTAACTCTTACTCTGGCCTCATAGCTACTATCTTAACTCTTACTCGGCCTTATAGCTATTGTCTTAACTCTTACTTTGGCCTAATAGCTACTGTTGTAATTCTTACTCTGGCCTAATGGTTAAGGTCTTGGACTCTTACTATGGCCTCATAGCTACTGTCTTAACTCTTACTCTGGCCTCATAGCTACTGTCTTAACTCTTACTCTGGCCTAATGGTTAAGGTCTTGGACTCTTACTCTGGCATCATAGCTACTATCTTAACTCTTACTCTGGCCTAATGGTTAAGGTCTTGGACTCTTACTCTGGTCTCATAGCTACTGTCTTAACTCTTACTCTGGCCTAATAGCTACTGTCTTAACTCTTACTCTGGCCTCATAGCTACTGTCTTAACTCTTACTCTGGCCTAATAGCTACTATTGTAATTCTTACTCTGGCCTAATGGTTAAGGTCTTGGACTCCTACTCTGGCCTCATAGCTACTGTCTTAACTCTTACTCTGGCCTAATGGTTAAGGTCTTGGACTCTTACTCTGGCCTAATAGCTACTGTCTTAACTCTTACTCTGGCCTAATAGCTACTGTCTTAACTCTTACTCTGGCCTCATATCTACTGTCTTAACTCTTACTCTGGCCTAATGGTTAAGGTCTTGGACTCTTACTCTGGCCTCATAGCTACTGTCTTAACTCTTACTCTGGCCTCATAGCTACTGTCTTAACTCTTACTCTGGCCTAATGGTTAAGGTCTTGGACTCTTACTCTGGCCTCATAGCTACTGTCTTAACTCTTACTCTGGCCTCATAGCTACTATCTTAACTCTTACTCGGCCTTATAGCTATTGTCTTAACTCTTACTTTGGCCTAATAGCTACTGTTGTAATTCTTACTCTGGCCTAATGGTTAAGGTCTTGGACTCTTACTCTGGCCTCATAGCTACTGTCTTAACTCTTACTCTGGCCTCATAGCTACTGTCTTAACTCTTACTCTGGCCTAATGGTTAAGGTCTTGGACTCTTACTCTGGCCTCATATCTACTGTCTTAACTCTTACTCTGGCCTCATAGCTACTGTCTTAACTCTTACTCTGGCCTAATGGTTAAGGTCTTGGACTCTTACTCTGGCCTAATAGCTACTGTCTTAACTCTTACTCTGGCCTAATAGCTACTGTCTTAACTCTTGCTCTTGCCTCATAGCTACTGTCTTAACTCTTACTCTGGCCTAATAGCTACTGTCTTAACTCTTACTCTGGCCTAATGGTTAAGGTCTTGGACTCTTACTCTGGCCTCATAGCTACTATCTTAACTCTTACTCTGGCCTCATAGCTACTGTCTTAACTCTTACTCTGGCCTAATGTTTAAGGTCTTGGACTCTTACTCTGGCCTAAAAGCTACGGTCTTAACTCTTACTCTGGCCTAATAGCTACTGTCTTAACTCTTACTCTGGCCTCATAGCTACTGTCTTAACTCTTACTCTGGCCTCATAGCTACTGTCTTAACTCTTACTCTGGCCTAATGGTTAAGGTCTTGGACTCTTACTCTGGCCTCATAGCTACTGTCTTAACTCTTACTCTGGCCTAATAGCTACTGTCTTAACTCTTACTCTGGCCTCATAGCTACTGTCTTAACTCTTACTCTGGCCTAATGGTTAAGGTCTTGGACTCTTACTCTGGCCTCATAGCTACTGTCTTAACTCTTACTCTGGCCTAATAGCTACTGTCTTAACTCTGCTTAACTCTTACTCTGGCCTCATAGCTACTGTCTTAACTCTTACTGTGGCCTCATAGCTACTGTCTTAACTCTTACTCTGGCCTCATAGCTACTGTCTTAACTCTTACTCTGGCCTAATGGTTAAGGTCTTGGACTCTTACTCTGGCCTCATAGCTACTGTCTTAACTCTTACTCTGGCCTCATAGCTACTGTCTTAACTCTTACTCTGGCCTAATGGTTAAGGTCTTGGACTCTTACTCTGGCCTAATAGCTACTGTCTTAACTCTTACTCTGGCCTAATAGCTACTGTCTTAACTCTTACTCTGGCCTAATGGTTAAGGTCTTGGACTCTTACTCTGGCCTCATAGCTACTGTCTTAACTCTTACTCTGGCCTAATAGCTACTGTCTTAACTCTTACTCTGGCCTAATAGCTACTGTCTTAACTCTTACTCTGGCCTCATATCTACTGTCTTAACTCTTACTCTGGCCTAATGGTTAAGGTCTTGGACTCTTACTCTGGCCTCATAGCTACTGTCTTAACTCTTACTCTGGCCTCATAGCTACTGTCTTAACTCTTACTCTGGCCTAATGGTTAAGGTCTTGGACTCTTACTCTGGCCTCATAGCTACTGTCTTAACTCTTACTCTGGCCTCATAGCTACTATCTTAACTCTTACTCGGCCTTATAGCTATTGTCTTAACTCTTACTTTGGCCTAATAGCTACTGTTGTAATTCTTACTCTGGCCTAATGGTTAAGGTCTTGGACTCTTACTATGGCCTCATAGCTACTGTCTTAACTCTTACTCTGGCCTCATAGCTACTGTCTTAACTCTTACTCTGGCCTAATGGTTAAGGTCTTGGACTCTTACTCTGGCATCATAGCTACTATCTTAACTCTTACTCTGGCCTAATGGTTAAGGTCTTGGACTCTTACTCTGGTCTCATAGCTACTGTCTTAACTCTTACTCTGGCCTAATAGCTACTGTCTTAACTCTTACTCTGGCCTCATAGCTACTGTCTTAACTCTTACTCTGGCCTAATAGCTACTATTGTAATTCTTACTCTGGCCTAATGGTTAAGGTCTTGGACTCCTACTCTGGCCTCATAGCTACTGTCTTAACTCTTACTCTGGCCTAATGGTTAAGGTCTTGGACTCTTACTCTGGCCTCATAGCTACTGTCTTAACTCTTACACTGGCCTAATGGTTAAGGTCTTGGACTCTTACTCTGGCCTAATAGCTACTGGCTTAACTCTTACTCTGGCCTAATGGTTAAGGTCTTGGACTCTTACTCTGGCCTCATGGCTACTGTCTTAACTCTTACTCTGGCCTCGTAGCTACTGTCTTAACTCTTACTCTGGCCTAATGGTTAAGGTCTTGGACTCTTACTCTGGCCTCATAGCTACTGTCTTAACTCTTACTCTGGCCTCATAGCTACTGTCTTAATTCTTACTCTGGCCTAATGGTTAAGGTCTTGGACTCTTACTCTGGCCTAATAGCTACTGTCTTAACTCTTACTCTGGCCTAATAGCTACTGTCTTAACTCTTACTCTGGCCTAATGGTTAAGGTCTTGGACTCTTACTCTGGCCTCATAGCTACTGTCTTAACTCTTACTCTGGCCTAATAGCTACTGTCTTAACTCTTACTCTTGCCTCATAGCTACTGTCTTAACTCTTACTCTGGCATAATAGCTACTTTCTTAACTTTTACTCTGGCCTAATAGCTACTGTCTTAACTCTTACTCTGGCCTCATAGCTACTGTCTTAACTCTTACTCAGGCCTAACAGCTACTGTCTTAACTCTTACTCTGGCCTAATAGCTACTGTCTTAACTCTTACTCTGGCCTCATAGCTACTGTCTTAACTCTTACTCTGGCCTAATGGTTAAGGACTTGGACTCTTACTCTGGCCTCATAGCTACTGTCTTAACTCTTACTCTGGCCTCATAGCTACTGTCTTAACTCTTACTCTGGTCTAATAGCTACTGTCTTAACTCTTACTCTGGCCTAATGGTTAAGGTCTTGGACTCTTACTCTGGCCTTATAGCTACTATCTTAACTCTTACTCTGGCCTCATAGCTACTGTCTTAACTCTTACTCTGGCCTAATGGTTAAGGTCTTGGACTCTTACTCTGGCCTAATAGCTACTGTCTTAACTCTTACTCTGGCCTAATGGTTAAGGTCTTGGACTCTTACTCTGGCCTCATAGCTACTATCTTAACTCTTACTCTGGCCTCATAGCTACTGTCTTAACTCTTACTCTGGCCTAATGGTTAAGGTCTTGGACTCTTACACTGGCCTAATAGCTACGGTCTTAACTCTTACTCTGGCCTAATAGCTACTGTCTTAACTCTTACTCTGGCCTCATAGCTACTGTCTTAACTCTTACTCTGGCCTCATAGCTACTGTCTTAACTCTTACTCTGGCCTAATGGTTAAGGTCTTGGACTCTTACTCTGGCCTCATAGCTACTGTCTTAACTCTTACTCTGGCCTAATAGCTACTGTCTTAACTCTTACTCTGGCCTAATGGTTAAGGACTTGGACTCTTACTCTGGCCTCATAGCTACTGTCTTAACTCTTACTCTGGCCTCATAGCTACTGTCTTAACTCTTACTCTGGCCTAATGGTTAAGGTCTTGGACTCTTACTCTGGCCTAATAGCTACTGTCTTAACTCTTACTCTGGCCTAATGGTTAAGGTCTTGGACTCTTACTCTGGCCTCATAGCTACTATCTTGCCTCTTACTCTGGCATAATAGCTACTGTCTTAACTCTTACTCTGGCCTCATAGCTACTGTCTTAACTCTTACTCTGGCCTAATAGCTACTGTCTTAACTCTTACTCTGGCCTAATGGTTAAGGTCTTGGACTCTTACTCTGGCGTCATAGCTACTGTCTTAACTCTTACTCTGGCCTAATAGATACTGTCTTAACTCTTACTCTGGCCTCATAGCTACTGTCTTAACTCTTACTCTGGCCTAATGGTTAAGGTCTTGGACTCTTACTCTGGCCTCATAGCTACTGTCTTAACTCTTACTCTGGCCTCATAGCTACTGTCTTAACTCTTACTCTGGCCTAATGGTTAAGGTCTTGGACTCTTACTCTGGCCTCATATCTACTGTCTTAACTCTTACTCTGGCCTCATAGCTACTGTCTTAACTCTTACTCTGGCCTAATGGTTAAGGTCTTGGACTCTTACTCTGGCCTAATAGCTACTGTCTTAACTCTTACTCTGGCCTAATAGCTACTGTCTTAACTCTTGCTCTTGCCTCATAGCTACTGTCTTAACTCTTACTCTGGCCTAATAGCTACTGTCTTAACTCTTACTCTGGCCTAATGGTTAAGGTCTTGGACTCTTACTCTGGCCTCATAGCTACTATCTTAACTCTTACTCTGGCCTCATAGCTACTGTCTTAACTCTTACTCTGGCCTAATGGTTAAGGTCTTGGACTCTTACTCTGGCCTAACAGCTACGGTCTTAACTCTTACTCTGGCCTAATAGCTACTGTCTTAACTCTTACTCTGGCCTCATAGCTACTGTCTTAACTCTTACTCTGGCCTCATAGCTACTGTCTTAACTCTTACTCTGGCCTAATGGTTAAGGTCTTGGACTCTTACTCTGGCCTCATAGCTACTGTCTTAAATCTTACTCTGGCCTAATAGCTACTGTCTTAACTCTTACTCTGGCCTCATAGCTACTGTCTTAACTCTTACTCTGGCCTCATAGCTACTGTCTTAACTCTTACTCAGGCCTAACAGCTACTGTCTTAACTCTTACTCTGGCCTAATAGCTACTGTCTTAACTCTTACTCTGGCCTCATAGCTACTGTCTTAACTCTTACTCTGGCCTAATGGTTAAGGACTTGGACTCTTACTCTGGCCTCATAGCTACTGTCTTAACTCTTACTCTGGCCTCATAGCTACTGTCTTAACTCTTACTCTGGTCTAATAGCTACTGTCTTAACTCTTACTCTGGCCTAATGGTTAAGGTCTTGGACTCTTACTCTGGCCTTATAGCTACTATCTTAACTCTTACTCTGGCCTCATAGCTACTGTCTTAACTCTTACTCTGGCCTAATGGTTAAGGTCTTGGACTCTTACTCTGGCCTAATAGCTACTGTCTTAACTCTTACTCTGGCCTAATGGTTAAGGTCTTGGACTCTTACTCTGGCCTCATAGCTACTATCTTAACTCTTACTCTGGCCTCATAGCTACTGTCTTAACTCTTACTCTGGCCTAATGGTTAAGGTCTTGGACTCTTACACTGGCCTAATAGCTACGGTCTTAACTCTTACTCTGGCCTAATAGCTACTGTCTTAACTCTTACTCTGGCCTCATAGCTACTGTCTTAACTCTTACTCTGGCCTCATAGCTACTGTCTTAACTCTTACTCTGGCCTAATGGTTAAGGTCTTGGACTCTTACTCTGGCCTCATAGCTACTGTCTTAACTATTACTCTGGCCTAATAGCTACTGTCTTAACTCTTACTCTGGCCTAATGGTTAAGGACTTGGACTCTTACTCTGGCCTCATAGCTACTGTCTTAACTCTTACTCTGGCCTCATAGCTACTGTCTTAACTCTTACTCTGGTCTAATAGCTACTCTCTTAACTCTTACTCTGGCCTAATGGTTAAGGTCTTGGACTCTTACTCTGGCCTTATAGCTACTATCTTAACTCTTACTCTGGCCTCATAGCTACTGTCTTAACTCTTACTCTGGCCTAATGGTTAAGGTCTTGGACTCTTACTCTGGCCTAATAGCTACTGTCTTAACTCTTACTCTGGCCTAATGGTTAAGGTCTTGGACTCTTACTCTGGCCTCATAGCTACTATCTTGCCTCTTACTCTGGCATAATAGCTACTGTCTTAACTCTTACTCTGGCCTCATAGCTACTGTCTTAACTCTTACTCTGGCCTAATAGCTACTGTCTTAACTCTTACTCTGGCCTAATGGTTAAGGTCTTGGACTCTTACTCTGGCGTCATAGCTACTGTCTTAACTCTTACTCTGGCCTAATAGCTACTGTCTTAACTCTTACTCTGGCCTCATAGCTACTGTCTTAACTCTTACTCTGGCCTAATGGTTAAGGTCTTGGACTCTTACTCTGACCTCATAGCTACTGTCTTAACTCTTACTCTGGCCTCATAGCTACTGTCTTAACTCTTACTCTGGCCTAATGGTTAAGGTCTTGGACTCTTACTCTGGCCTCATATCTACTGTCTTAACTCTTACTCTGGCCTCATAGCTACTGTCTTAACTCTTACTCTGGCCTAATGGTTAAGGTCTTGGACTCTTACTCTGGCCTAATAGCTACTGTCTTAACTCTTACTCTGGCCTAATAGCTACTGTCTTAACTCTTGCTCTTGCCTCATAGCTACTGTCTTAACTCTTACTCTGGCCTAATAGCTACTGTCTTAACTCTTACTCTGGCCTAATGGTTAAGGTCTTGGACTCTTACTCTGGCCTCATAGCTACTATCTTAACTCTTACTCTGGCCTCATAGCTACTGTCTTAACTCTTACTCTGGCCTAATGGTTAAGGTCTTGGACTCTTACTCTGGCCTAACAGCTACGGTCTTAACTCTTACTCTGGCCTAATAGCTACTGTCTTAACTCTTACTCTGGCCTCATATCTACTGTCTTAACTCTTACTCTGGCCTCATAGCTACTGTCTTAACTCTTACTCTGGCCTAATGGTTAAGGTCTTGGACTCTTACTCTGGCCTCATAGCTACTGTCTTAACTCTTACTCTGGCCTAATAGCTACTGTCTTAACTCTTACTCTGGCCTCATAGCTACTGTCTTAACTCTTACTCTGGCCTAATGGTTAAGGTCTTGGACTCTTACTCTGGCCTCATAGCTACTGTCTTAACTCTTACTCTGGCCTAATAGCTACTGTCTTAACTCTGCTTAACTCTTACTCTGGCCTCATAGCTACTGTCTTAACTCTTACTGTGGCCTCATAGCTACTGTCTTAACTCTTACTCTGGCCTCATAGCTACTGTCTTAACTCTTACTCTGGCCTAATGGTTAAGGTCTTGGACTCTTACTCTGGCCTCATAGCTACTGTCTTAACTCTTACTCTGGCCTCATAGCTACTGTCTTAACTCTTACTCTGGCCTAATGGTTAAGGTCTTGGACTCTTACTCTGGCCTAATAGCTACTGTCTTAACTCTTACTCTGGCCTAATAGCTACTGTCTTAACTCTTACTCTGGCCTAATGGTTAAGGTCTTGGACTCTTACTCTGGCCTCATAGCTACTGTCTTAACTCTTCCTCTGGCCTAATAGCTACTGTCTTAACTCTTACTCTGGCCTAATAGCTACTGTCTTAACTCTTACTCTGGCCTCATATCTACTGTCTTAACTCTTACTCTGGCCTAATGGTTAAGGTCTTGGACTCTTACTCTGGCCTCATAGCTACTGTCTTAACTCTTACTCTGGCCTCATAGCTACTGTCTTAACTCTTACTCTGGCCTAATGGTTAAGGTCTTGGACTCTTACTCTGGCCTCATAGCTACTGTCTTAACTCTTACTCTGGCCTCATAGCTACTATCTTAACTCTTACTCGGCCTTATAGCTATTGTCTTAACTCTTACTTTGGCCTAATAGCTACTGTTGTAATTCTTACTCTGGCCTAATGGTTAAGGTCTTGGACTCTTACTCTGGCCTCATAGCTACTGTCTTAACTCTTACTCTGGCCTCATAGCTACTGTCTTAACTCTTACTCTGGCCTAATGGTTAAGGTCTTGGACTCTTACTCTGGCCTCATATCTACTGTCTTAACTCTTACTCTGGCCTCATAGCTACTGTCTTAACTCTTACTCTGGCCTAATGGTTAAGGTCTTGGACTCTTACTCTGGCCTAATAGCTACTGTCTTAACTCTTACTCTGGCCTAATAGCTACTGTCTTAACTCTTGCTCTTGCCTCATAGCTACTGTCTTAACTCTTACTCTGGCCTAATAGCTACTGTCTTAACTCTTACTCTGGCCTAATGGTTAAGGTCTTGGACTCTTACTCTGGCCTCATAGCTACTATCTTAACTCTTACTCTGGCCTCATAGCTACTGTCTTAACTCTTACTCTGGCCTAATGGTTAAGGTCTTGGACTCTTACTCTGGCCTAAAAGCTACGGTCTTAACTCTTACTCTGGCCTAATAGCTACTGTCTTAACTCTTACTCTGGCCTCATAGCTACTGTCTTAACTCTTACTCTGGCCTCATAGCTACTGTCTTAACTCTTACTCTGGCCTAATGGTTAAGGTCTTGGACTCTTACTCTGGCCTCATAGCTACTGTTTTAACTCTTACTCTGGCCTAATAGCTACTGTCTTAACTCTTACTCTGGCCTCATAGCTACTGTCTTAACTCTTACTCTGGCCTAATGGTTAAGGTCTTGGACTCTTACTCTGGCCTCATAGCTACTGTCTTAACTCTTACTCTGGCCTAATAGCTACTGTCTTAACTCTGCTTAACTCTTACTCTGGCCTCATAGCTACTGTCTTAACTCTTACTGTGGCCTCATAGCTACTGTCTTAACTCTTACTCTGGCCTCATAGCTACTGTCTTAACTCTTACTCTGGCCTAATGGTTAAGGTCTTGGACTCTTACTCTGGCCTCATAGCTACTGTCTTAACTCTTACTCTGGCCTCATAGCTACTGTCTTAACTCTGACTCTGGCCTAATGGTTAAGGTCTTGGACTCTTACTCTGGCCTAATAGCTACTGTCTTAACTCTTACTCTGGCCTAATAGCTACTGTCTTAACTCTTACTCTGGCCTAATGGTTAAGGTCTTGGACTCTTACTCTGGCCTCATAGCTACTGTCTTAACTCTTACTCTGGCCTAATAGCTACTGTCTTAACTCTTACTCTGGCCTAATAGCTACTGTCTTAACTCTTACTCTGGCCTCATATCTACTGTCTTAACTCTTACTCTGGCCTAATGGTTAAGGTCTTGGACTCTTACTCTGGCCTCATAGCTACTGTCTTAACTCTTACTCTGGCCTCATAGCTACTGTCTTAACTCTTACTCTGGCCTCATAGCTACTGTCTTAACTCTTACTCTGGCCTAATGGTTAAGGTCTTGGACTCTTACTCTGGCCTCATAGCTACTGTCTTAACTCTTACTCTGGCCTCATAGCTACTATCTTAACTCTTACTCGGCCTTATAGCTATTGTCTTAACTCTTACTTTGGCCTAATAGCTACTGTTGTAATTCTTACTCTGGCCTAATGGTTAAGGTCTTGGACTCTTACTCTGGCCTCATAGCTACTGTCTTAACTCTTACTCTGGCCTCATAGCTACTGTCTTAACTCTTACTCTGGCCTAATGGTTAAGGTCTTGGACTCTTACTCTGGCATCATAGCTACTATCTTAACTCTTACTCTGGCCTAATGGTTAAGGTCTTGGACTCTTACTCTGGTCTCATAGCTACTGTCTTAACTCTTACTCTGGCCTAATAGCTACTGTCTTAACTCTTACTCTGGCCTCATAGCTACTGTCTTAACTCTTACTCTGGCCTAATAGCTACTATTGTAATTCTTACTCTGGCCTAATGGTTAAGGTCTTGGACTCCTACTCTGGCCTCATAGCTACTGTCTTAACTCTTACTCTGGCCTAATGGTTAAGGTCTTGGACTCTTACTCTGGCCTCATAGCTACTGTCTTAACTCTTACACTGGCCTAATGGTTAAGGTCTTGGACTCTTACTCTGGCCTAATAGCTACTGGCTTAACTCTTACTCTGGCCTAATGGTTAAGGTCTTGGACTCTTACTCTGGCCTCATGGCTACTGTCTTAACTCTTACTCTGGCCTCGTAGCTACTGTCTTAACTCTTACTCTGGCCTAATGGTTAAGGTCTTGGACTCTTACTCTGGCCTCATAGCTACTGTCTTAACTCTTACTCTGGCCTCATAGCTACTGTCTTAATTCTTACTCTGGCCTAATGGTTAAGGTCTTGGACTCTTACTCTGGCCTAATAGCTACTGTCTTAACTCTTACTCTGGCCTAATAGCTACTGTCTTAACTCTTACTCTGGCCTAATGGTTAAGGTCTTGGACTCTTACTCTGGCCTCATAGCTACTGTCTTAACTCTTACTCTGGCCTAATAGCTACTGTCTTAACTCTTACTCTTGCCTCATAGCTACTGTCTTAACTCTTACTCTGGCATAATAGCTACTTTCTTAACTTTTACTCTGGCCTAATAGCTACTGTCTTAACTCTTACTCTGGCCTCATAGCTACTGTCTTAACTCTTACTCAGGCCTAACAGCTACTGTCTTAACTCTTACTCTGGCCTAATAGCTACTGTCTTAACTCTTACTCTGGCCTCATAGCTACTGTCTTAACTCTTACTCTGGCCTAATGGTTAAGGACTTGGACTCTTACTCTGGCCTCATAGCTACTGTCTTAACTCTTACTCTGGCCTCATAGCTACTGTCTTAACTCTTACTCTGGTCTAATAGCTACTGTCTTAACTCTTACTCTGGCCTAATGGTTAAGGTCTTGGACTCTTACTCTGGCCTTATAGCTACTATCTTAACTCTTACTCTGGCCTCATAGCTACTGTCTTAACTCTTACTCTGGCCTAATGGTTAAGGTCTTGGACTCTTACTCTGGCCTAATAGCTACTGTCTTAACTCTTACTCTGGCCTAATGGTTAAGGTCTTGGACTCTTACTCTGGCCTCATAGCTACTATCTTAACTCTTACTCTGGCCTCATAGCTACTGTCTTAACTCTTACTCTGGCCTAATGGTTAAGGTCTTGGACTCTTACTCTGGCCTAATAGCTACGGTCTTAACTCTTACTCTGGCCTAATAGCTACTGTCTTAACTCTTACTCTGGCCTCATAGCTACTGTCTTAACTCTTACTCTGGCCTCATAGCTACTGTCTTAACTCTTACTCTGGCCTAATGGTTAAGGTCTTGGACTCTTACTCTGGCCTCATAGCTACTGTCTTAACTCTTACTCTGGCCTAATAGCTACTGTCTTAACTCTTACTCTGGCCTCATAGCTACTGTCTTAACTCTTACTCTGGCCTAATGGTTAAGGTCTTGGACTCTTACTCTGGCCTCATAGCTACTGTCTTAACTCTTACTCTGGCCTAATAGCTACTGTCTTAACTCTGCTTAACTCTTACTCTGGCCTCATAGCTACTGTCTTAACTCTTACTGTGGCCTCATAGCTACTGTCTTAACTCTTACTCTGGCCTCATAGCTACTGTCTTAACTCTTACTCTGGCCTAATGGTTAAGGTCTTGGACTCTTACTCTGGCCTCATAGCTACTGTCTTAACTCTTACTCTGGCCTAATAGCTACTGTCTTAACTCTTACTCTGGCCTAATGGTTAAGGTCTTGGACTCTTACTCTGGCCTCATAGCTACTGTCTTAACTCTTACTCTGGCCTCATAGCTACTGTCTTAACTCTGACTCTGGCCTAATGGTTAAGGTCTTGGACTCTTACTCTGGCCTAATAGCTACTGTCTTAACTCTTACTCTGGCCTAATAGCTACTGTCTTAACTCTTACTCTGGCCTAATGGTTAAGGTCTTGGACTCTTACTCTGGCCTCATAGCTACTGTCTTAACTCTTACTCTGGCCTAATAGCTACTGTCTTAACTCTTACTCTGGCCTAATAGCTACTGTCTTAACTCTTACTCTGGCCTCATATCTACTGTCTTAACTCTTACTCTGGCCTAATGGTTAAGGTCTTGGACTCTTACTCTGGCCTCATAGCTACTGTCTTAACTCTTACTCTGGCCTCATAGCTACTGTCTTAACTCTTACTCTGGCCTCATAGCTACTGTCTTAACTCTTACTCTGGCCTAATGGTTAAGGTCTTGGACTCTTACTCTGGCCTCATAGCTACTGTCTTAACTCTTACTCTGGCCTCATAGCTACTATCTTAACTCTTACTCGGCCTTATAGCTATTGTCTTAACTCTTACTTTGGCCTAATAGCTACTGTTGTAATTCTTACTCTGGCCTAATGGTTAAGGTCTTGGACTCTTACTCTGGCCTCATAGCTACTGTCTTAACTCTTACTCTGGCCTCATAGCTACTGTCTTAACTCTTACTCTGGCCTAATGGTTAAGGTCTTGGACTCTTACTCTGGCATCATAGCTACTATCTTAACTCTTACTCTGGCCTAATGGTTAAGGTCTTGGACTCTTACTCTGGTCTCATAGCTACTGTCTTAACTCTTACTCTGGCCTAATAGCTACTGTCTTAACTCTTACTCTGGCCTCATAGCTACTGTCTTAACTCTTACTCTGGCCTAATAGCTACTATTGTAATTCTTACTCTGGCCTAATGGTTAAGGTCTTGGACTCCTACTCTGGCCTCATAGCTACTGTCTTAACTCTTACTCTGGCCTAATGGTTAAGGTCTTGGACTCTTACTCTGGCCTCATAGCTACTGTCTTAACTCTTACACTGGCCTAATGGTTAAGGTCTTGGACTCTTACTCTGGCCTAATAGCTACTGGCTTAACTCTTACTCTGGCCTAATGGTTAAGGTCTTGGACTCTTACTCTGGCCTCATGGCTACTGTCTTAACTCTTACTCTGGCCTCGTAGCTACTGTCTTAACTCTTACTCTGGCCTAATGGTTAAGGTCTTGGACTCTTACTCTGGCCTCATAGCTACTGTCTTAACTCTTACTCTGGCCTCATAGCTACTGTCTTAATTCTTACTCTGGCCTAATGGTTAAGGTCTTGGACTCTTACTCTGGCCTAATAGCTACTGTCTTAACTCTTACTCTGGCCTAATAGCTACTGTCTTAACTCTTACTCTGGCCTAATGGTTAAGGTCTTGGACTCTTACTCTGGCCTCATAGCTACTGTCTTAACTCTTACTCTGGCCTAATAGCTACTGTCTTAACTCTTACTCTTGCCTCATAGCTACTGTCTTAACTCTTACTCTGGCATAATAGCTACTTTCTTAACTTTTACTCTGGCCTAATAGCTACTGTCTTAACTCTTACTCTGGCCTCATAGCTACTGTCTTAACTCTTACTCAGGCCTAACAGCTACTGTCTTAACTCTTACTCTGGCCTAATAGCTACTGTCTTAACTCTTACTCTGGCCTCATAGCTACTGTCTTAACTCTTACTCTGGCCTAATGGTTAAGGACTTGGACTCTTACTCTGGCCTCATAGCTACTGTCTTAACTCTTACTCTGGCCTCATAGCTACTGTCTTAACTCTTACTCTGGTCTAATAGCTACTGTCTTAACTCTTACTCTGGCCTAATGGTTAAGGTCTTGGACTCTTACTCTGGCCTTATAGCTACTATCTTAACTCTTACTCTGGCCTCATAGCTACTGTCTTAACTCTTACTCTGGCCTAATGGTTAAGGTCTTGGACTCTTACTCTGGCCTAATAGCTACTGTCTTAACTCTTACTCTGGCCTAATGGTTAAGGTCTTGGACTCTTACTCTGGCCTCATAGCTACTATCTTAACTCTTACTCTGGCCTCATAGCTACTGTCTTAACTCTTACTCTGGCCTAATGGTTAAGGTCTTGGACTCTTACTCTGGCCTAATAGCTACGGTCTTAACTCTTACTCTGGCCTAATAGCTACTGTCTTAACTCTTACTCTGGCCTCATAGCTACTGTCTTAACTCTTACTCTGGCCTCATAGCTACTGTCTTAACTCTTACTCTGGCCTAATGGTTAAGGTCTTGGACTCTTACTCTGGCCTCATAGCTACTGTCTTAACTCTTACTCTGGCCTAATAGCTACTGTCTTAACTCTTACTCTGGCCTCATAGCTACTGTCTTAACTCTTACTCTGGCCTAATGGTTAAGGTCTTGGACTCTTACTCTGGCCTCATAGCTACTGTCTTAACTCTTACTCTGGCCTAATAGCTACTGTCTTAACTCTGCTTAACTCTTACTCTGGCCTCATAGCTACTGTCTTAACTCTTACTGTGGCCTCATAGCTACTGTCTTAACTCTTACTCTGGCCTCATAGCTACTGTCTTAACTCTTACTCTGGCCTAATGGTTAAGGTCTTGGACTCTTACTCTGGCCTCATAGCTACTGTCTTAACTCTTACTCTGGCCTCATAGCTACTGTCTTAACTCTTACTCTGGCCTAATGGTTAAGGTCTTGGACTCTTACTCTGGCCTAATAGCTACTGTCTTAACTCTTACTCTGGCCTAATAGCTACTGTCTTAACTCTTACTCTGGCCTAATGGTTAAGGTCTTGGACTCTTACTCTGGCCTCATAGCTACTGTCTTAACTCTTACTCTGGCCTAATAGCTACTGTCTTAACTCTTACTCTGGCCTAATAGCTACTGTCTTAACTCTTACTCTGGCCTCATATCTACTGTCTTAACTCTTACTCTGGCCTAATGGTTAAGGTCTTGGACTCTAACTCTGGCCTCATAGCTACTGTCTTAACTCTTACTCTGGCCTCATAGCTACTATCTTAACTCTTACTCGGCCTTATAGCTATTGTCTTAACTCTTACTCTGGCCTAATAGCTACTGTTGTAATTCTTACTCTGGCCTAATGGTTAAGGTCTTGGACTCTTACTCTGGCCTCATAGCTACTGTCTTAACTCTTACTCTGGCCTCATAGCTACTGTCTTAACTCTTACTCTGGCCTAATGGTTAAGGTCTTGGACTCTTACTCTGGCATCATAGCTACTATCTTAACTCTTACTCTGGCCTAATGGTTAAGGTCTTGGACTCTTACTCTGGTCTCATAGCTACTGTCTTAACTCTTACTCTGGCCTAATAGCTACTGTCTTAACTCTTACTCTGGCCTCATAGCTACTGTCTTAACTCTTACTCTGGCCTGATAGCTACTATTGTAATTCTTACTCTGGCCTAATGGTTAAGGTCTTGGACTCCTACTCTGGCCTCATAGCTACTGTCTTAACTCTTACTCTGGCCTAATGGTTAAGGTCTTGGACTCTTACTCTGGCCTCATAGCTACTGTCTTAACTCTTACACTGGCCTAATGGTTAAGGTCTTGGACTCTTACTCTGGCCTAATAGCTACTGTCTTAACTCTTACTCTGGCCTAATGGTTAAGGTCTTGGACTCTTACTCTGGCCTCATAGCTACTGTCTTAACTCTTACTCTGGCCTCGTAGCTACTGTCTTAACTCTTACTCTGGCCTCATAGCTACTGTCTTAATTCTTACTCTGGCCTAATGGTTAAGGTCTTGGACTCTTACTCTGGCCTAATAGTTACTGTCTTAACTCTTACTCTGGCCTAATAGCTACTGTCTTAACTCTTACTCTGGCCTAATGGTTAAGGTCTTGGACTCTTACTCTGGCCTCATAGCTACTGTCTTAACTCTTACTCTGGCCTAATAGCTACTGTCTTAACTCTTACTCTTGCCTCATAGCTACTGTCTTAACTCTTACTCTGGCATTATAGCTACTTTCTTAACTTTTACTCTGGCCTAATAGCTACTGTCTTAACTCTTACTCTGGCCTCATAGCTACTGTCTTAACTCTTACTCAGGCCTAACAGCTACTGTCTTAACTCTTACTCTGGCCTAATAGCTACTGTCTTTACTCTTACTCTGGCCTCATAGCTACTGTCTTAACTCTTACTCTGGCCTAATGGTTAAGGACTTGGACTCTTACTCTGGCCTCATAGCTACTGTCTTAACTCTTACTCTGGCCTCATAGCTACTGTCTTAACTCTTACTCTGGTCTAATAGCTACTGTCTTAACTCTTACTCTGGCCTAATGGTTAAGGTCTTGGACTCTTACTCTGGCCTTATAGCTACTATCCTAACTCTTACTCTGGCCTCATAGCTACTGTCTTAACTCTTACTCTGGCCTAATGGTTAAGGTCTTGGACTCTTACTCTGGCCTAATAGCTACTGTCTTAACTCTTACTCTGGCCTAATGGTTAAGGTCTTGGACTCTTACTCTGGCCTCATAGCTACTATCTTGCCTCTTACTCTGGCATAATAGCTACTGTCTTAACTCTTACTCTGGCCTCATAGCTACTGTCTTAACTCTTACTCTGGCCTAATAGCTACTGTCTTAACTCTTACTCTGGCCTAATGGTTAAGGTCTTGGACTCTTACTCTGGCCTCATAGCTACTGTCTTAACTCTTACTCTGGCCTAATAGCTACTGTCTTAACTCTTACTCTTGCCTCATAGCTACTGTCTTAACTCTTACTCTGGCATAATAGCTACTTTCTTAACTTTTACTCTGGCCTAATAGCTACTGTCTTAACTCTTACTCTGGCCTCATAGCTACTGTCTTAACTCTTACTCAGGCCTAACAGCTACTGTCTTAACTCTTACTCTGGCCTAATAGCTACTGTCTTAACTCTTACTCTGGCCTCATAGCTACTGTCTTAACTCTTACTCTGGCCTAATGGTTAAGGACTTGGACTCTTACTCTGGCCTCATAGCTACTGTCTTAACTCTTACTCTGGCCTCATAGCTACTGTCTTAACTCTTACTCTGGTCTAATAGCTACTGTCTTAACTCTTACTCTGGCCTAATGGTTAAGGTCTTGGACTCTTACTCTGGCCTTATAGCTACTATCTTAACTCTTACTCTGGCCTCATAGCTACTGTCTTAACTCTTACTCTGGCCTAATGGTTAAGGTCTTGGACTCTTACTCTGGCCTAATAGCTACTGTCTTAACTCTTACTCTGGCCTAATGGTTAAGGTCTTGGACTCTTACTCTGGCCTCATAGCTACTATCTTAACTCTTACTCTGGCCTCATAGCTACTGTCTTAACTCTTACTCTGGCCTAATGGTTAAGGTCTTGGACTCTTACTCTGGCCTAATAGCTACGGTCTTAACTCTTACTCTGGCCTAATAGCTACTGTCTTAACTCTTACTCTGGCCTCATAGCTACTGTCTTAACTCTTACTCTGGCCTCATAGCTACTGTCTTAACTCTTACTCTGGCCTAATGGTTAAGGTCTTGGACTCTTACTCTGGCCTCATAGCTACTGTCTTAACTCTTACTCTGGCCTAATGGTTAAGGTCTTGGACTCTTACTCTGGCCTCATAGCTACTGTCTTAACTCTTACTCTGGCCTAATAGCTACTGTCTTAACTCTGCTTAACTCTTACTCTGGCCTCATAGCTACTGTCTTAACTCTTACTGTGGCCTCATAGCTACTGTCTTAACTCTTACTCTGGCCTCATAGCTACTGTCTTAACTCTTACTCTGGCCTAATGGTTAAGGTCTTGGACTCTTACTCTGGCCTCATAGCTACTGTCTTAACTCTTACTCTGGCCTCATAGCTACTGTCTTAACTCTTACTCTGGCCTAATGGTTAAGGTCTTGGACTCTTACTCTGGCCTAATAGCTACTGTCTTAACTCTTACTCTGGCCTAATAGCTACTGTCTTAACTCTTACTCTGGCCTAATGGTTAAGGTCTTGGACTCTTACTCTGGCCTCATAGCTACTGTCTTAACTCTTACTCTGGCCTAATAGCTACTGTCTTAACTCTTACTCTGGCCTAATAGCTACTGTCTTAACTCTTACTCTGGCCTCATATCTACTGTCTTAACTCTTACTCTGGCCTAATGGTTAAGGTCTTGGACTCTAACTCTGGCCTCATAGCTACTGTCTTAACTCTTACTCTGGCCTCATAGCTACTATCTTAACTCTTACTCGGCCTTATAGCTATTGTCTTAACTCTTACTCTGGCCTAATAGCTACTGTTGTAATTCTTACTCTGGCCTAATGGTTAAGGTCTTGGACTCTTACTCTGGCCTCATAGCTACTGTCTTAACTCTTACTCTGGCCTCATAGCTACTGTCTTAACTCTTACTCTGGCCTAATGGTTAAGGTCTTGGACTCTTACTCTGGCATCATAGCTACTATCTTAACTCTTACTCTGGCCTAATGGTTAAGGTCTTGGACTCTTACTCTGGTCTCATAGCTACTGTCTTAACTCTTACTCTGGCCTAATAGCTACTGTCTTAACTCTTACTCTGGCCTCATAGCTACTGTCTTAACTCTTACTCTGGCCTGATAGCTACTATTGTAATTCTTACTCTGGCCTAATGGTTAAGGTCTTGGACTCCTACTCTGGCCTCATAGCTACTGTCTTAACTCTTACTCTGGCCTAATGGTTAAGGTCTTGGACTCTTACTCTGGCCTCATAACTACTGTCTTAACTCTTACACTGGCCTAATGGTTAAGGTCTTGGACTCTTACTCTGGCCTAATAGCTACTGTCTTAACTCTTACTCTGGCCTAATGGTTAAGGTCTTGGACTCTTACTCTGGCCTCATAGCTACTGTCTTAACTCTTACTCTGGCCTCGTAGCTACTGTCTTAACTCTTACTCTGGCCTCATAGCTACTGTCTTAATTCTTACTCTGGCCTAATGGTTAAGGTCTTGGACTCTTACTCTGGCCTAATAGTTACTGTCTTAACTCTTACTCTGGCCTAATAGCTACTGTCTTAACTCTTACTCTGGCCTAATGGTTAAGGTCTTGGACTCTTACTCTGGCCTCATAGCTACTGTCTTAACTCTTACTCTGGCCTAATAGCTACTGTCTTAACTCTTACTCTTGCCTCATAGCTACTGTCTTAACTCTTACTCTGGCATTATAGCTACTTTCTTAACTTTTACTCTGGCCTAATAGCTACTGTCTTAACTCTTACTCTGGCCTCATAGCTACTGTCTTAACTCTTACTCAGGCCTAACAGCTACTGTCTTAACTCTTACTCTGGCCTAATAGCTACTGTCTTTACTCTTACTCTGGCCTCATAGCTACTGTCTTAACTCTTACTCTGGCCTAATGGTTAAGGACTTGGACTCTTACTCTGGCCTCATAGCTACTGTCTTAACTCTTACTCTGGCCTCATAGCTATTGTCTTAACTCTTACTCTGGTCTAATAGCTACTGTCTTAACTCTTACTCTGGCCTAATGGTTAAGGTCTTGGACTCTTACTCTGGCCTTATAGCTACTATCTTAACTCTTACTCTGGCCTCATAGCTACTGTCTTAACTCTTACTCTGGCCTAATGGTTAAGGTCTTGGACTCTTACTCTGGCCTAATAGCTACTGTCTTAACTCTTACTCTGGCCTAATGGTTAAGGTCTTGGACTCTTACTCTGGCCTCATAGCTACTATCTTGCCTCTTACTCTGGCATAATAGCTACTGTCTTAACTCTTACTCTGGCCTCATAGCTACTGTCTTAACTCTTACTCTGGCCTAATAGCTACTGTCTTAACTCTTACTCTGGCCTAATGGTTAAGGTCTTGGACTCTTACTCTGGCGTCATAGCTACTGTCTTAACTCTTACTCTGGCCTAATAGCTACTGTCTTAACTCTTACTCTGGCCTCATAGCTACTGTCTTAACTCTTACTCTGGCCTCATAGCTACTGTCTTAACTCTTACTCTGGCCTAATGGTTAAGGTCTTGGACTCTTACTCTGGCCTCATAGCTACTGTCTTAACTCTTACTCTGGCCTAATGGTTAAGGTCTTGGACTCTTACTCTGGTCTCATAGCTACTGTCTTAACTCTTACTCTGGCTTAATAGCTACTGTCTTAACTCTTACGCTGGCCTCATAGCTACTGTCTTAACTCTTACTCTGGCCTAATAGCTACTGTTGTAATTCTTACTCTGGCCTAATGGTTAAGGTCTTGGACTCTTACTCTGGCCTCATAGCTACTGTCTTAACTCTTACTCTGGCCTAATGGTTAAGGTCTTGGACTCTTACTCTGGCCTCATAGCTACTGTCTTAACTCTTACACTGGCCTAATGGTTAAGGTCTTGGACTCTTACTCTGGCCTAATAGCTACTGTCTTAACTCTTACTCTGGCCTAATGGTTAAGGTCTTGGACTCTTACTCTGGCCTCATGCTACTGTCCTAACTCTTACTCTGACCTCGTAGCTACTGTCTTAACTCTTACTCTGGCCTAATGGTTAAGGTCTTGGACTCTTACTCTGGCCTCATAGCAACTGTCTTAACTCTTACTCTGGCCTCATAGCTACTGTCTTAACTCTTACTCTGGCCTAATGGTTAAGGTCTTGGACTCTTACTCTGGCCTAATAGCTACTGTCTTAACTCTTACTCTGGCCTAATAGCTACTGTCTTAACTCTTACTCTGGCCTAATGGTTAAGGTCTTGGACTCTTACTCTGGCCTCATAGCTACTGTCTTAACTCTTACTCTGGCCTCATAGCTACTGTCTTAACTCTTACTCTGGCCTAATGGTTAAGGTCTTGGACTCTTACTCTGGCCTAATAGCTACTGTCTTAACTCTTACTCTGGCCTAATAGCTACTGTCTTAACTCTTACTCTGGCCTAATGGTTAAGGTCTTGGACTCTTACTCTGGCCTCATAGCTACTGTCTTAACTCTTACTCTGGCCTAATAGCTACTGTCTTAACTCTTACTCTGGCCTAATAGCTACTGTCTTAACTCTTACTCTGGCCTCATATCTACTGTCTTAACTCTTACTCTGGCCTAATGGTTAAGGTCTTGGACTCTTACTCTGGCCTCATAGCTACTGTCTTAACTCTTACTCTGGCCTCATAGCTACTGTCTTAACTCTTACTCTGGCCTAATGGTTAAGGTCTTGGACTCTTACTCTGGCCTCATAGCTACTGTCTTAACTCTTACTCTGGCCTCATAGCTACTATCTTAACTCTTACTCGGCCTTATAGCTATTGTCTTAACTCTTACTCTGGCCTAATAGCTACTGTTGTAATTCTTACTCTGGCCTAATGGTTAAGGTCTTGGACTCTTACTCTGGCCTCATAGCTACTGTCTTAACTCTTACTCTGGCCTCATAGCTACTGTCTTAACTCTTACTCTGGCCTAATGGTTAAGGTCTTGGACTCTTACTCTGGCATCATAGCTACTATCTTAACTCTTACTCTGGCCTAATGGTTAAGGTCTTGGACTCTTACTCTGGTCTCATAGCTACTGTCTTAACTCTTACTCTGGCCTAATAGCTACTGTCTTAACTCTTACTCTGGCCTCATAGCTACTGTCTTAACTCTTACTCTGGCCTAATAGCTACTATTGTAATTCTTACTCTGGCCTAATGGTTAAGGTCTTGGACTCCTACTCTGGCCTCATAGCTACTGTCTTAACTCTTACTCTGGCCTAATGGTTAAGGTCTTGGACTCTTACTCTGGCCTCATAGCTACTGTCTTAACTCTTACACTGGCCTAATGGTTAAGGTCTTGGACTCTTACTCTGGCCTAATAGCTACTGTCTTAACTCTTACTCTGGCCTAATGGTTAAGGTCTTGGACTCTTACTCCTGCCTCATAGCTACTGTCTTAACTCTTACTCTGGCCTCGTAGCTACTGTCTTAACTCTTACTCTGGCCTAATGGTTAAGGTCTTGGACTCTTACTCTGGCCTCATAGCTACTGTCTTAACTCTTACTCTGGCCTCATAGCTACTGTCTTAATTCTTACTCTGGCCTAATGGTTAAGGTCTTGGACTCTTACTCTGGCCTAATAGCTACTGTCTTAACTCTTACTCTGGCCTAATAGTTAAGGTCTTGGACTCTTACTCTGGCCTCATAGCTACTGTCTTAACTCTTACTCTGGCCTAATAGCTACTGTCTTAACTCTTACTCTTGCCTCATAGCTACTGTCTTAACTCTTACTCTGGCATAATAGCTACTTTCTTAACTTTTACTCTGGCCTAATAGCTACTGTCTTAACTCTTACTCTGGCCTCATAGCTACTGTCTTAACTCTTACTCTGGCCTCATAGCTACTATCTTAACTCTTACTCGGCCTTATAGCTATTGTCTTAACTCTTACTTTGGCCTAATAGCTACTGTTGTAATTCTTACTCTGGCCTAATGGTTAAGGTCTTGGACTCTTACTCTGGCCTCATAGCTACTGTCTTAACTCTTACTCTGGCCTCATAGCTACTGTCTTAACTCTTACTCTGGCCTAATGGTTAAGGTCTTGGACTCTTACTCTGGCATCATAGCTACTATCTTAACTCTTACTCTGGCCTAATGGTTAAGGTCTTGGACTCTTACTCTGGTCTCATAGCTACTGTCTTAACTCTTACTCTGGCCTAATAGCTACTGTCTTAACTCTTACTCTGGCCTCATAGCTACTGTCTTAACTCTTACTCTGGCCTAATAGCTACTATTGAAATTCTTACTCTGGCCTAATGGTTAAGGTCTTGGACTCCTACTCTGGCCTCATAGCTACTGTCTTAACTCTTACTCTGGCCTAATGGTTAAGGTCTTGGACTCTTACTCTGGCCTCATAGCTACTGTCTTAACTCTTACACTGGCCTAATGGTTAAGGTCTTGGACTCTTACTCTGGCCTAATAGCTACTGGCTTAACTCTTACTCTGGCCTAATGGTTAAGGTCTTGGACTCTTACTCTGGCCTCATGGCTACTGTCTTAACTCTTACTCTGGCCTCGTAGCTACTGTCTTAACTCTTACTCTGGCCTAATGGTTAAGGTCTTGGACTCTTACTCTGGCCTCATAGCTACTGTCTTAACTCTTACTCTGGCCTCATAGCTACTGTCTTAATTCTTACTCTGGCCTAATGGTTAAGGTCTTGGACTCTTACTCTGGCCTAATAGCTACTGTCTTAACTCTTACTCTGGCCTAATAGCTACTGTCTTAACTCTTACTCTGGCCTAATGGTTAAGGTCTTGGACTCTTACTCTGGCCTAATAGCTACTGTCTTAACTCTTACTCTTGCCTCATAGCTACTGTCTTAACTCTTACTCTGGCATAATAGCTACTTTCTTAACTTTTACTCTGGCCTAATAGCTACTGTCTTAACTCTTACTCTGGCCTCATAGCTACTGTCTTAACTCTTACTCAGGCCTAACAGCTACTGTCTTAACTCTTACTCTGGCCTAATAGCTACTGTCTTAACTCTTACTCTGGCCTCATAGCTACTGTCTTAACTCTTACTCTGGCCTAATGGTTAAGGACTTGGACTCTTACTCTGGCCTCATAGCTACTGTCTTAACTCTTACTCTGGCCTCATAGCTACTGTCTTAACTCTTACTCTGGTCTAATAGCTACTGTCTTAACTCTTACTCTGGCCTAATGGTTAAGGTCTTGGACTCTTACTCTGGCCTTATAGCTACTATCTTAACTCTTACTCTGGCCTCATAGCTACTGTCTTAACTCTTACTCTGGCCTAATGGTTAAGGTCTTGGACTCTTACTCTGGCCTAATAGCTACTGTCTTAACTCTTACTCTGGCCTAATGGTTAAGGTCTTGGACTCTTACTCTGGCCTCATAGCTACTATCTTAACTCTTACTCTGGCCTCATAGCTACTGTCTTAACTCTTACTCTGGCCTAATGGTTAAGGTCTTGGACTCTTACTCTGGCCTAATAGCTACGGTCTTAACTCTTACTCTGGCCTAATAGCTACTGTCTTAACTCTTACTCTGGCCTCATAGCTACTGTCTTAACTCTTACTCTGGCCTCATAGCTACTGTCTTAACTCTTACTCTGGCCTAATGGTTAAGGTCTTGGACTCTTACTCTGGCCTCATAGCTACTGTCTTAACTCTGGCCTAATAGCTACTGTCTTAACTCTTACTCTGGCCTCATAGCTACTGTCTTAACTCTTACTCTGGCCTAATGGTTAAGGTCTTGGACTCTTACTCTGGCCTCATAGCTACTGTCTTAACTCTTACTCTGGCCTAATAGCTACTGTCTTAACTCTGCTTAACTCTTACTCTGGCCTCATAGCTACTGTCTTAACTCTTACTGTGGCCTCATAGCTACTGTCTTAACTCTTACTCTGGCCTCATAGCTACTGTCTTAACTCTTACTCTGGCCTAATGGTTAAGGTCTTGGACTCTTACTCTGGCCTCATAGCTACTGTCTTAACTCTTACTCTGGCCTCATAGCTACTGTCTTAACTCTTACTCTGGCCTAATGGTTAAGGTCTTGGACTCTTACTCTGGCCTAATAGCTACTGTCTTAACTCTTACTCTGGCCTAATAGCTACTGTCTTAACTCTTACTCTGGCCTAATGGTTAAGGTCTTGGACTCTTACTCTGGCCTCATAGCTACTGTCTTAACTCTTACTCTGGCCTAATAGCTACTGTCTTAACTCTTACTCTGGCCTAATAGCTACTGTCTTAACTCTTACTCTGGCCTCATATCTACTGTCTTAACTCTTACTCTGGCCTAATGGTTAAGGTCTTGGACTCTTACTCTGGCCTCATAGCTACTGTCTTACCTCTTACTCTGGCCTCATAGCTACTGTCTTAACTCTTACTCTGGCCTAATGGTTAAGGTCTTGGACTCTAACTCTGGCCTCATAGCTACTGTCTTAACTCTTACTCTGGCCTCATAGCTACTATCTTAACTCTTACTCGGCCTTATAGCTATTGTCTTAACTCTTACTCTGGCCTAATAGCTACTGTTGTAATTCTTACTCTGGCCTAATGGTTAAGGTCTTGGACTCTTACTCTGGCCTCATAGCTACTGTCTTAACTCTTACTCTGGCCTCATAGCTACTGTCTTAACTCTTACTCTGGCCTAATGGTTAAGGTCTTGGACTCTTACTCTGGCATCATAGCTACTATCTTAACTCTTACTCTGGCCTAATGGTTAAGGTCTTGGACTCTTACTCTGGTCTCATAGCTACTGTCTTAACTCTTACTCTGGCCTAATAGCTACTGTCTTAACTCTTACTCTGGCCTCATAGCTACTGTCTTAACTCTTACTCTGGCCTGATAGCTACTATTGTAATTCTTACTCTGGCCTAATGGTTAAGGTCTTGGACTCCTACTCTGGCCTCATAGCTACTGTCTTAACTCTTACTCTGGCCTAATGGTTAAGGTCTTGGACTCTTACTCTGGCCTCATAGCTACTGTCTTAACTCTTACACTGGCCTAATGGTTAAGGTCTTGGACTCTTACTCTGGCCTAATAGCTACTGTCTTAACTCTTACTCTGGCCTAATGGTTAAGGTCTTGGACTCTTACTCTGGCCTCATAGCTACTGTCTTAACTCTTACTCTGGCCTCGTAGCTACTGTCTTAACTCTTACTCTGGCCTCATAGCTACTGTCTTAATTCTTACTCTGGCCTAATGGTTAAGGTCTTGGACTCTTACTCTGGCCTAATAGTTACTGTCTTAACTCTTACTCTGGCCTAATAGCTACTGTCTTAACTCTTACTCTGGCCTAATGGTTAAGGTCTTGGACTCTTACTCTGGCCTCATAGCTACTGTCTTAACTCTTACTCTGGCCTAATAGCTACTGTCTTAACTCTTACTCTTGCCTCATAGCTACTGTCTTAACTCTTACTCTGGCATTATAGCTACTTTCTTAACTTTTACTCTGGCCTAATAGCTACTGTCTTAACTCTTACTCTGGCCTCATAGCTACTGTCTTAACTCTTACTCAGGCCTAACAGCTACTGTCTTAACTCTTACTCTGGCCTAATAGCTACTGTCTTTACTCTTACTCTGGCTTCATAGCTACTGTCTTAACTCTTACTCTGGCCTAATGGTTAAGGACTTGGACTCTTACTCTGGCCTCATAGCTACTGTCTTAACTCTTACTCTGGCCTCATAGCTACTGTCTTAACTCTTACTCTGGTCTAATAGCTACTGTCTTAACTCTTACTCTGGCCTAATGGTTAAGGTCTTGGACTCTTACTCTGGCCTTATAGCTACTATCTTAACTCTTACTCTGGCCTCATAGCTACTGTCTTAACTCTTACTCTGGCCTAATGGTTAAGGTCTTGGACTCTTACTCTGGCCTAATAGCTACTGTCTTAACTCTTACTCTGGCCTAATGGTTAAGGTCTTGGACTCTTACTCTGGCCTCATAGCTACTATCTTGCCTCTTACTCTGGCATAATAGCTACTGTCTTAACTCTTACTCTGGCCTCATAGCTACTGTCTTAACTCTTACTCTGGCCTAATAGCTACTGTCTTAACTCTTACTCTGGCCTAATGGTTAAGGTCTTGGACTCTTACTCTGGCGTCATAGCTACTGTCTTAACTCTTACTCTGGCCTAATAGCTACTGTCTTAACTCTTACTCTGGCCTCATAGCTACTGTCTTAACTCTTACTCTGGCCTCATAGCTACTGTCTTAACTCTTACTCTGGCCTAATGGTTAAGGTCTTGGACTCTTACTCTGGCCTCATAGCTACTGTCTTAACTCTTACTCTGGCCTAATGGTTAAGGTCTTGGACTCTTACTCTGGTCTCATAGCTACTGTCTTAACTCTTACTCTGGCTTAATAGCTACTGTCTTAACTCTTACGCTGGCCTCATAGCTACTGTCTTAACTCTTACTCTGGCCTAATAGCTACTGTTGTAATTCTTACTCTGGCCTAATGGTTAAGGTCTTGGACTCTTACTCTGGCCTCATAGCTACTGTCTTAACTCTTACTCTGGCCTAATGGTTAAGGTCTTGGACTCTTACTCTGGCCTCATAGCTACTGTCTTAACTCTTACACTGGCCTAATGGTTAAGGTCTTGGACTCTTACTCTGGCCTAATAGCTACTGTCTTAACTCTTACTCTGGCCTAATGGTTAAGGTCTTGGACTCTTACTCTGGCCTCATGCTACTGTCCTAACTCTTACTCTGACCTCGTAGCTACTGTCTTAACTCTTACTCTGGCCTAATGGTTAAGGTCTTGGACTCTTACTCTGGCCTCATAGCAACTGTCTTAACTCTTACTCTGGCCTCATAGCTACTGTCTTAACTCTTACTCTGGCCTAATGGTTAAGGTCTTGGACTCTTACTCTGGCCTAATAGCTACTGTCTTAACTCTTACTCTGGCCTAATAGCTACTGTCTTAACTCTTACTCTGGCCTAATAGCTACTGTCTTAACTCTTACTCTGGCCTCATATCTACTGTCTTAACTCTTACTCTGGCCTAATGGTTAAGGTCTTGGACTCTTACTCTGGCCTAATAGCTACTGTCTTAACTCTTACTCTGGCCTAATAGCTACTGTCTTAACTCTTACTCTGGCCTAATGGTTAAGGTCTTGGACTCTTACTCTGGCCTCATAGCTACTGTCTTAACTCTTACTCTGGCCTAATAGCTACTGTCTTAACTCTTACTCTGGCCTAATAGCTACTGTCTTAACTCTTACTCTGGCCTCATATCTACTGTCTTAACTCTTACTCTGGCCTAATGGTTAAGGTCTTGGACTCTTACTCTGGCCTCATAGCTACTGTCTTAACTCTTACTCTGGCCTCATAGCTACTGTCTTAACTCTTACTCTGGCCTAATGGTTAAGGTCTTGGACTCTTACTCTGGCCTCATAGCTACTGTCTTAACTCTTACTCTGGCCTCATAGCTACTATCTTAACTCTTACTCGGCCTTATAGCTATTGTCTTAACTCTTACTCTGGCCTAATAGCTACTGTTGTAATTCTTACTCTGGCCTAATGGTTAAGGTCTTGGACTCTTACTCTGGCCTCATAGCTACTGTCTTAACTCTTACTCTGGCCTCATAGCTACTGTCTTAACTCTTACTCTGGCCTAATGGTTAAGGTCTTGGACTCTTACTCTGGCATCATAGCTACTATCTTAACTCTTACTCTGGCCTAATGCTTAAGGTCTTGGACTCTTACTCTGGTCTCATAGCTACTGTCTTAACTCTTACTCTGGCCTAATAGCTACTGTCTTAACTCTTACTCTGGCCTCATAGCTACTGTCTTAACTCTTACTCTGGCCTAATAGCTACTATTGTAATTCTTACTCTGGCCTAATGGTTAAGGTCTTGGACTCCTACTCTGGCCTCATAGCTACTGTCTTAACTCTTACTCTGGCCTAATGGTTAAGGTCTTGGACTCTTACTCTGGCCTCATAGCTACTGTCTTAACTCTTACACTGGCCTAATGGTTAAGGTCTTGGACTCTTACTCTGGCCTAATAGCTACTGTCTTAACTCTTACTCTGGCCTAATGGTTAAGGTCTTGGACTCTTACTCCTGCCTCATAGCTACTGTCTTAACTCTTACTCTGGCCTCGTAGCTACTGTCTTAACTCTTACTCTGGCCTAATGGTTAAGGTCTTGGACTCTTACTCTGGCCTCATAGCTACTGTCTTAACTCTTACTCTGGCCTCATAGCTACTGTCTTAATTCTTACTCTGGCCTAATGGTTAAGGTCTTGGACTCTTACTCTGGCCTAATAGCTACTGTCTTAACTCTTACTCTGGCCTAATGGTTAAGGTCTTGGAATCTTACTCTGGCCTCATAGCTACTGTCTTAACTCTTACTCTGGCCTAATAGCTACTGTCTTAACTCCTACTCTTGCCTCATAGCTACTGTCTTAACTCTTACTCTGGCATAATAGCTACTTTCTTAACTTTTACTCTGGCCTAATAGCTACTGTCTTAACTCTTACTCTGGCCTCATAGCTACTGTCTTAACTCTTACTCAGGCCTAACAGCTACTGTCTTAACTCTTACTCTGGCCTAATAGCTACTGTCTTAACTCTTACTCTGGCCTCATAGCTACTGTCTTAACTCTTACTCTGGCCTAATGGTTAAGGACTTGGACTCTTACTCTGGCCTCATAGCTACTGTCTTAACTCTTACTCTGGCCTCATAGCTACTGTCTTAACTCTTACTCTGGTCTAATAGCTACTCTCTTAACTCTTACTCTGGCCTAATGGTTAAGGTCTTGGACTCTTACTCTGGCCTTATAGCTACTATCTTAACTCTTACTCTGGCCTCATAGCTACTGTCTTAACTCTTACTCTGGCCTAATGGTTAAGGTCTTGGACTCTTACTCTGGCCTAATAGCTACTGTCTTAACTCTTACTCTGGCCTAATGGTTAAGGTCTTGGACTCTTACTCTGGCCTCATAGCTACTATCTTGCCTCTTACATTGGCATAATAGCTACTGTCTTAACTCTTACTCTGGCCTCATAGCTACTGTCTTAACTCTTACTCTGGCCTAATAGCTACTGTCTTAACTCTTACTCTGGCCTAATGGTTAAGGTCTTGGACTCTTACTCTGGCGTCATAGCTACTGTCTTAACTCTTACTCTGGCCTAATAGCTACTGTCTTAACTCTTACTCTGGCCTCATAGCTACTGTCTTAACTCTTACTCTGGCCTAATGGTTAAGGTCTTGGACTCTTACTCTGGCCTCATAGCTACTGTCTTAACTCTTACTCTGGCCTCATAGCTACTGTCTTAACTCTTACTCTGGCCTAATGGTTAAGGTCTTGGATTCTTACTCTGGCCTCATATCTACTGTCTTAACTCTTACTCTGGCCTCATAGCTACTGTCTTAACTCTTACTCTGGCCTAATGGTTAAGGTCTTGGACTCTTACTCTGGCCTAATAGCTACTGTCTTAACTCTTACTCTGGCCTAATAGCTACTGTCTTAACTCTTGCTCTTGCCTCATAGCTACTGTCTTAACTCTTACTCTGGCCTAATAGCTACTGTCTTAACTCTTACTCTGGCCTAATGGTTAAGGTCTTGGACTCTTACTCTGGCCTCATAGCTACTATCTTAACTCTTACTCTGGCCTCATAGCTACTGTCTTAACTCTTACTCTGGCCTAATGGTTAAGGTCTTGGACTCTTACTCTGGCCTAACAGCTACGGTCTTAACTCTTACTCTGGCCTAATAGCTACTGTCTTAACTCTTACTCTGGCCTCATAGCTACTGTCTTAACTCTTACTCTGGCCTAATGGTTAAGGTCTTGGACTCTTACTCTGGCCTCATAGCTACTGTCTTAACTCTTACTCTGGCCTAATAGCTACTGTCTTAACTCTTACTCTGGCCTCATAGCTACTGTCTTAACTCTTACTCTGGCCTAATGGTTAAGGTCTTGGACTCTTACTCTGGCCTCATAGCTACTGTCTTAACTCTTACTCTGGCCTAATAGCTACTGTCTTAACTCTGCTTAACTCTTACTCTGGCCTCATAGCTACTGTCTTAACTATTACTGTGGCCTCATAGCTACTGTCTTAACCCTTACTCTGGCCTCATAGCTACTGTCTTAACTCTTACTCTGGCCTAATGGTTAAGGTCTTGGACTCTTACTCTGGCCTCATAGCTACTGTCTTAACTCTTACTCTGGCCTCATAGCTACTGTCTTAACTCTTACTCTGGCCTAATGGTTAAGGTCTTGGACTCTTACTCTGGCCTAATAGCTACTGTCTTAACTCTTACTCTGGCCTAATAGCTACTGTCTTAACTCTTACTCTGGCCTAATGGTTAAGGTCTTGGACTCTTACTCTGGCCTCATAGCTACTGTCTTAACTCTTACTCTGGCCTAATAGCTACTGTCTTAACTCTTACTCTGGCCTAATAGCTACTGTCTTAACTCTTACTCTGGCCTCATATCTACTGTCTTAACTCTTACTCTGGCCTAATGGTTAAGGTCTTGGACTCTTACTCTGGCCTCATAGCTACTGTCTTAACTCTTACTCTGGCCTCATAGCTACTGTCTTAACTCTTACTCTGGCCTAATGGTTAAGGTCTTGGACTCTTACTCTGGCCTCATAGCTACTGTCTTAACTCTTACTCTGGCCTCATAGCTACTATCTTAACTCTTACTCGGCCTTATAGCTATTGTCTTAACTCTTACTTTGGCCTAATAGCTACTGTTGTAATTCTTACTCTGGCCTAATGGTTAAGGTCTTGGACTCTTACTCTGGCCTCATAGCTACTGTCTTAACTCTTACTCTGGCCTCCTAGCTACTGTCTTAACTCTTACTCAGGCCTAACAGCTACTGTCTTAACTCTTACTCTGGCCTAATAGCTACTGTCTTAACTCTTACTCTGGCCTCATAGCTACTGTCTTAACTCTTACTCTGGCCTAATAGCTACTGTCTTAACTCTTACTCTGGCCTCATAGCTACTGTCTTAACTCTTACTCTGGCCTAATAGCTACTATTGTAATTCTTACTCTGGCCTAATGGTTAAGGTCTTGGACTCCTACTCTGGCCTCATAGCTACTGTCTTAACTCTTACTCTGGCCTAATGGTTAAGGTCTTGGACTCTTACTCTGGCCTCATAGCTACTGTCTTAACTCTTACACTGGCCTAATGGTTAAGGTCTTGGACTCTTACTCTGGCCTAATAGCTACTGGCTTAACTCTTACTCTGGCCTAATGGTTAAGGTCTTGGACTCTTACTCTGGCCTCATAGCTACTGTCTTAACTCTTACTCTGGCCTCGTAGCTACTGTCTTAACTCTTACTCTGGCCTAATGGTTAAGGTCTTGGACTCTTACTCTGGCCTCATAGCTACTGTCTTAACTCTTACTCTGGCCTCATAGCTACTGTCTTAATTCTTACTCTGGCCTAATGGTTAAGGTCTTGGACTCTTACTCTGGCCTAATAGCTACTGTCTTAACTCTTACTCTGGCCTAATAGCTACTGTCTTAACTCTTACTCTGGCCTAATGGTTAAGGTCTTGGACTCTTACTCTGGCCTCATAGCTACTGTCTTAACTCTTACTCTGGCCTAATAGCTACTGTCTTAACTCTTACTCTTGCCTCATAGCTACTGTCTTAACTCTTACTCTGGCATAATAGCTACTTTCTTAACTTTTACTCTGGCCTAATAGCTACTGTCTTAACTCTTACTCTGGCCTCATAGCTACTGTCTTAACTCTTACTCAGGCCTAACAGCTACTGTCTTAACTCTTACTCTGGCCTAATAGCTACTGTCTTAACTCTTACTCTGGCCTAATAGCTACTGTCTTAACTCTTACTCTGGCCTCATATCTACTGTCTTAACTCTTACTCTGGCCTAATGGTTAAGGTCTTGGACTCTTACTCTGGCCTCATAGCTACTGTCTTACCTCTTACTCTGGCCTCATAGCTACTGTCTTAACTCTTACTCTGGCCTAATGGTTAAGGTCTTGGACTCTAACTCTGGCCTCATAGCTACTGTCTTAACTCTTACTCTGGCCTCATAGCTACTATCTTAACTCTTACTCGGCCTTATAGCTATTGTCTTAACTCTTACTCTGGCCTAATAGCTACTGTTGTAATTCTTACTCTGGCCTAATGGTTAAGGTCTTGGACTCTTACTCTGGCCTCATAGCTACTGTCTTAACTCTTACTCTGGCCTCATAGCTACTGTCTTAACTCTTATTCTGGCCTAATGGTTAAGGTCTTGGACTCTTACTCTGGCATCATAGCTACTATCTTAACTCTTACTCTGGCCTAATGGTTAAGGTCTTGGACTCTTACTCTGGTCTCATAGCTACTGTCTTAACTCTTACTCTGGCCTAATAGCTACTGTCTTAACTCTTACTCTGGCCTCATAGCTACTGTCTTAACTCTTACTCTGGCCTGATAGCTACTATTGTAATTCTTACTCTGGCCTAATGGTTAAGGTCTTGGACTCCTACTCTGGCCTCATAGCTACTGTCTTAACTCTTACTCTGGCCTAATGGTTAAGGTCTTGGACTCTTACTCTGGCCTCATAGCTACTGTCTTAACTCTTACACTGGCCTAATGGTTAAGGTCTTGGACTCTTACTCTGGCCTAATAGCTACTGTCTTAACTCTTACTCTGGCCTAATGGTTAAGGTCTTGGACTCTTACTCTGGCCTCATAGCTACTGTCTTAACTCTTACTCTGGCCTCGTAGCTACTGTCTTAACTCTTACTCTGGCCTCATAGCTACTGTCTTAATTCTTACTCTGGCCTAATGGTTAAGGTCTTGGACTCTTACTCTGGCCTAATAGTTACTGTCTTAACTCTTACTCTGGCCTAATAGCTACTGTCTTAACTCTTACTCTGGCCTAATGGTTAAGGTCTTGGACTCTTACTCTGGCCTCATAGCTACTGTCTTAACTCTTACTCTGGCCTAATAGCTACTGTCTTAACTCTTACTCTTGCCTCATAGCTACTGTCTTAACTCTTACTCTGGCATTATAGCTACTTTCTTAACTTTTACTCTGGCCTAATAGCTACTGTCTTAACTCTTACTCTGGCCTCATAGCTACTGTCTTAACTCTTACTCAGGCCTAACAGCTACTGTCTTAACTCTTACTCTGGCCTAATAGCTACTGTCTTTACTCTTACTCTGGCCTCATAGCTACTGTCTTAACTCTTACTCTGGCCTAATGGTTAAGGACTTGGACTCTTACTCTGGCCTCATAGCTACTGTCTTAACTCTTACTCTGGCCTCATAGCTACTGTCTTAACTCTTACTCTGGTCTAATAGCTACTGTCTTAACTCTTACTCTGGCCTAATGGTTAAGGTCTTGGACTCTTACTCTGGCCTTATAGCTACTATCTTAACTCTTACTCTGGCCTCATAGCTACTGTCTTAACTCTTACTCTGGCCTAATGGTTAAGGTCTTGGACTCTTACTCTGGCCTAATAGCTACTGTCTTAACTCTTACTCTGGCCTAATGGTTAAGGTCTTGGACTCTTACTCTGGCCTCATAGCTACTATCTTGCCTCTTACTCTGGCATAATAGCTACTGTCTTAACTCTTACTCTGGCCTCATAGCTACTGTCTTAACTCTTACTCTGGCCTAATAGCTACTGTCTTAACTCTTACTCTGGCCTAATGGTTAAGGTCTTGGACTCTTACTCTGGCGTCATAGCTACTGTCTTAACTCTTACTCTGGCCTAATAGCTACTGTCTTAACTCTTACTCTGGCCTCATAGCTACTGTCTTAACTCTTACTCTGGCCTCATAGCTACTGTCTTAACTCTTACTCTGGCCTAATGGTTAAGGTCTTGGACTCTTACTCTGGCCTCATAGCTACTGTCTTAACTCTTACTCTGGCCTAATGGTTAAGGTCTTGGACTCTTACTCTGGTCTCATAGCTACTGTCTTAACTCTTACTCTGGCTTAATAGCTACTGTCTTAACTCTTACGCTGGCCTCATAGCTACTGTCTTAACTCTTACTCTGGCCTAATAGCTACTGTTGTAATTCTTACTCTGGCCTAATGGTTAAGGTCTTGGACTCTTACTCTGGCCTCATAGCTACTGTCTTAACTCTTACTCTGGCCTAATGGTTAAGGTCTTGGACTCTTACTCTGGCCTCATAGCTACTGTCTTAAATCTTACACTGGCCTAATGGTTAAGGTCTTGGACTCTTACTCTGGCCTAATAGCTACTGTCTTAACTCTTACTCTGGCCTAATGGTTAAGGTCTTGGACTCTTACTCTGGCCTCATGCTACTGTCCTAACTCTTACTCTGACCTCGTAGCTACTGTCTTAACTCTTACTCTGGCCTAATGGTTAAGGTCTTGGACTCTTACTCTGGCCTCATAGCAACTGTCTTAACTCTTACTCTGGCCTCATAGCTACTGTCTTAACTCTTACTCTGGCCTAATGGTTAAGGTCTTGGACTCTTACTCTGGCCTAATAGCTACTGTCTTAACTCTTACTCTGGCCTAATAGCTACTGTCTTAACTCTTACTCTGGCCTAATGGTTAAGGTCTTGGACTCTTACTCTGGCCTCATAGCTACTGTCTTAACTCTTACTCTGGCCTCATAGCTACTGTCTTAACTCTTACTCTGGCCTAATGGTTAAGGTCTTGGACTCTTACTCTGGCCTAATAGCTACTGTCTTAACTCTTACTCTGGCCTAATAGCTACTGTCTTAACTCTTACTCTGGCCTAATGGTTAAGGTCTTGGACTCTTACTCTGGCCTCATAGCTACTGTCTTAACTCTTACTCTGGCCTAATAGCTACTGTCTTAACTCTTACTCTGGCCTCATATCTACTGTCTTAACTCTTACTCTGGCCTAATGGTTAAGGTCTTGGACTCTTACTCTGGCCTCATAGCTACTGTCTTAACTCTTACTCTGGCCTCATAGCTACTGTCTTAACTCTTACTCTGGCCTAATGGTTAAGGTCTTGGACTCTTACTCTGGCCTCATAGCTACTGTCTTAACTCTTACTCTGGCCTCATAGCTACTATCTTAACTCTTACTCTGGCCTAATAGCTACTGTTGTAATTCTTACTCTGGCCTAATGGTTAAGGTCTTGGACTCTTACTCTGGCCTCATAGCTACTGTCTTAACTCTTACTCTGGCCTCATAGCTACTGTCTTAACTCTTACTCTGGCCTAATGGTTAAGGTCTTGGACTCTTACTCTGGCATCATAGCTACTATCTTAACTCTTACTCTGGCCTAATGGTTAAGGTCTTGGACTCTTACTCTGGTCTCATAGCTACTGTCTTAACTCTTACTCTGGCCTAATAGCTACTGTCTTAACTCTTACTCTGGCCTCATAGCTACTGTCTTAACTCTTACTCTGGCCTAATAGCTACTATTGTAATTCTTACTCTGGCCTAATGGTTAAGGTCTTGGACTCCTACTCTGGCCTCATAGCTACTGTCTTAACTCTTACTCTGGCCTAATGGTTAAGGTCTTGGACTCTTACTCTGGCCTCATAGCTACTGTCTTAACTCTTACACTGGCCTAATGGTTAAGGTCTTGGACTCTTACTCTGGCCTAATAGCTACTGTCTTAACTCTTACTCTGGCCTAATGGTTAAGGTCTTGGACTCTTACTCCTGCCTCATAGCTACTGTCTTAACTCTTACTCTGGCCTCGTAGCTACTGTCTTAACTCTTACTCTGGCCTAATGGTTAAGGTCTTGGACTCTTACTCTGGCCTCATAGCTACTGTCTTAACTCTTACTCTGGCCTCATAGCTACTGTCTTAATTCTTACTCTGGCCTAATGGTTAAGGTCTTGGACTCTTACTCTGGCCTAATAGCTACTGTCTTAACTCTTACTCTGGCCTAATGGTTAAGGTCTTGGACTCTTACTCTGGCCTCATAGCTACTGTCTTAACTCTTACTCTGGCCTAATAGCTACTGTCTTAACTCCTACTCTTGCCTCATAGCTACTGTCTTAACTCTTACTCTGGCATAATAGCTACTTTCTTAACTTTTACTCTGGCCTAATAGCTACTGTCTTAACTCTTACTCTGGCCTCATAGCTACTGTCTTAACTCTTACTCAGGCCTAACAGCTACTGTCTTAACTCTTACTCTGGCCTAATAGCTACTGTCTTAACTCTTACTCTGGCCTCATAGCTACTGTCTTAACTCTTACTCTGGCCTAATGGTTAAGGACTTGGACTCTTACTCTGGCCTCATAGCTACTGTCTTAACTCTTACTCTGGCCTCATAGCTACTGTCTTAACTCTTACTCTGGTCTAATAGCTACTCTCTTAACTCTTACTCTGGCCTAATGGTTAAGGTCTTGGACTCTTACTCTGGCCTTATAGCTACTATCTTAACTCTTACTCTGGCCTCATAGCTACTGTCTTAACTCTTACTCAGGCCTAACAGCTACTGTCTTAACTCTTACTCTGGCCTAATAGCTACTGTCTTTACTCTTACTCTGGCCTCATAGCTACTGTCTTAACTCTTACTCTGGCCTAATGGTTAAGGTCTTGGACTCTTACTCTGGTCTCATAGCTACTGTCTTAACTCTTACTCTGGCCTAATAGCTACTGTCTTAACTCTTACTCTGGCCTCATAGCTACTGTCTTAACTCTTACTCTGGCCTAATAGCTACTATTGTAATTCTTACTCTGGCCTAATGGTTAAGGTCTTGGACTCCTACTCTGGCCTCATAGCTACTGTCTTAACTCTTACTCTGGCCTAATGGTTAAGGTCTTGGACTCTTACTCTGGCCTCATAGCTACTGTCTTAACTCTTACACTGGCCTAATGGTTAAGGTCTTGGACTCTTACTCTGGCCTAATAGCTACTGTCTTAACTCTTACTCTGGCCTAATGGTTAAGGTCTTGGACTCTTACTCCTGCCTCATAGCTACTGTCTTAACTCTTACTCTGGCCTCGTAGCTACTGTCTTAACTCTTACTCTGGCCTAATGGTTAAGGTCTTGGACTCTTACTCTGGCCTCATAGCTACTGTCTTAACTCTTACTCTGGCCTCATAGCTACTGTCTTAATTCTTACTCTGGCCTAATGGTTAAGGTCTTGGACTCTTACTCTGGCCTAATAGCTACTGTCTTAACTCTTACTCTGGCCTAATGGTTAAGGTCTTGGACTCTTACTCTGGCCTCATAGCTACTGTCTTAACTCTTACTCTGGCCTAATAGCTACTGTCTTAACTCCTACTCTTGCCTCATAGCTACTGTCTTAACTCTTACTCTGGCATAATAGCTACTTTCTTAACTTTTACTCTGGCCTAATAGCTACTGTCTTAACTCTTACTCTGGCCTCATAGCTACTGTCTTAACTCTTACTCAGGCCTAACAGCTACTGTCTTAACTCTTACTCTGGCCTAATAGCTACTGTCTTTACTCTTACTCTGGCCTCATAGCTACTGTCTTAACTCTTACTCTGGCCTAATGGTTAAGGACTTGGACTCTTACTCTGGCCTCATAGCTACTGTCTTAACTCTTACTCTGGCCTCATAGCTACTGTCTTAACTCTTACTCTGGTCTAATAGCTACTGTCTTAACTCTTACTCTGGCCTAATGGTTAAGGTCTTGGACTCTTACTCTGGCATTATAGCTACTATCTTAACTCTTACTCTGGCCTCATAGCTACTGTCTTAACTCTTACTCTGGCCTAATGGTTAAGGTCTTGGACTCTTACTCTGGCCTAATAGCTACTGTCTTAACTCTTACTCTGGCCTAATGGTTAAGGTCTTGGACTCTTACTCTGGCCTCATAGCTACTATCTTGCCTCTTACTCTGGCATAATAGCTACTGTCTTAACTCTTACTCTGGCCTCATAGCTACTGTCTTAACTCTTACTCTGGCCTAATAGCTACTGTCTTAACTCTTACTCTGGCCTAATGGTTAAGGTCTTGGACTCTTACTCTGGCGTCATAGCTACTGTCTTAACTCTTACTCTGGCCTAATAGCTACTGTCTTAACTCTTACTCTGGCCTCATAGCTACTGTCTTAACTCTTACTCTGGCCTCATAGCTACTGTCTTAACTCTTACTCTGGCCTAATGGTTAAGGTCTTGGACTCTTACTCTGGCCTCATAGCTACTGTCTTAACTCTTACTCTGGCCTAATGGTTAAGGTCTTGGACTCTTACTCTGGTCTCATAGCTACTGTCTTAACTCTTACTCTGGCTTAATAGCTACTGTCTTAACTCTTACGCTGGCCTCATAGCTACTGTCTTAACTCTTACTCTGGCCTAATAGCTACTGTTGTAATTCTTACTCTGGCCTAATGGTTAAGGTCTTGGACTCTTACTCTGGCCTCATAGCTACTGTCTTAACTCTTACTCTGGCCTAATGGTTAAGGTCTTGGACTCTTACTCTGGCCTCATAGCTACTGTCTTAAATCTTACACTGGCCTAATGTTTAAGGTCTTGGACTCTTACTCTGGCCTAATAGCTACTGTCTTAACTCTTACTCTGGCCTAATGGTTAAGGTCTTGGACTCTTACTCTGGCCTCATGCTACTGTCCTAACTCTTACTCTGACCTCGTAGCTACTGTCTTAACTCTTACTCTGGCCTAATGGTTAAGGTCTTGGACTCTTACTCTGGCCTCATAGCAACTGTCTTAACTCTTACTCTGGCCTCATAGCTACTGTCTTAACTCTTACTCTGGCCTAATGGTTAAGGTCTTGGACTCTTACTCTGGCCTAATAGCTACTGTCTTAACTCTTACTCTGGCCTAATAGCTACTGTCTTAACTCTTACTCTGGCCTAATGGTTAAGGTCTTGGACTCTTACTCTGGCCTCATAGCTACTGTCTTAACTCTTACTCTGGCCTCATAGCTACTGTCTTAACTCTTACTCTGGCCTAATGGTTAAGGTCTTGGACTCTTACTCTGGCCTAATAGCTACTGTCTTAACTCTTACTCTGGCCTAATAGCTACTGTCTTAACTCTTACTCTGGCCTAATGGTTAAGGTCTTGGACTCTTACTCTGGCCTCATAGCTACTGTCTTAACTCTTACTCTGGCCTAATAGCTACTGTCTTAACTCTTACTCTGGCCTCATATCTACTGTCTTAACTCTTACTCTGGCCTAATGGTTAAGGTCTTGGACTCTTACTCTGGCCTCATAGCTACTGTCTTAACTCTTACTCTGGCCTCATAGCTACTGTCTTAACTCTTACTCTGGCCTAATGGTTAAGGTCTTGGACTCTTACTCTGGCCTCATAGCTACTGTCTTAACTCTTACTCTGGCCTCATAGCTACTATCTTAACTCTTACTCTGGCCTAATAGCTACTGTTGTAATTCTTACTCTGGCCTAATGGTTAAGGTCTTGGACTCTTACTCTGGCCTCATAGCTACTGTCTTAACTCTTACTCTGGCCTCATAGCTACTGTCTTAACTCTTACTCTGGCCTAATGGTTAAGGTCTTGGACTCTTACTCTGGCATCATAGCTACTATCTTAACTCTTACTCTGGCCTAATGGTTAAGGTCTTGGACTCTTACTCTGGTCTCATAGCTACTGTCTTAACTCTTACTCTGGCCTAATAGCTACTGTCTTAACTCTTACTCTGGCCTCATAGCTACTGTCTTAACTCTTACTCTGGCCTAATAGCTACTATTGTAATTCTTACTCTGGCCTAATGGTTAAGGTCTTGGACTCCTACTCTGGCCTCATAGCTACTGTCTTAACTCTTACTCTGGCCTAATGGTTAAGGTCTTGGACTCTTACTCTGGCCTCATAGCTACTGTCTTAACTCTTACACTGGCCTAATGGTTAAGGTCTTGGACTCTTACTCTGGCCTAATAGCTACTGTCTTAACTCTTACTCTGGCCTAATGGTTAAGGTCTTGGACTCTTACTCCTGCCTCATAGCTACTGTCTTAACTCTTACTCTGGCCTCGTAGCTACTGTCTTAACTCTTACTCTGGCCTAATGGTTAAGGTCTTGGACTCTTACTCTGGCCTCATAGCTACTGTCTTAACTCTTACTCTGGCCTCATAGCTACTGTCTTAATTCTTACTCTGGCCTAATGGTTAAGGTCTTGGACTCTTACTCTGGCCTAATAGCTACTGTCTTAACTCTTACTCTGGCCTAATGGTTAAGGTCTTGGACTCTTACTCTGGCCTCATAGCTACTGTCTTAACTCTTACTCTGGCCTAATGGTTAAGGTCTTGGACTCTTACTCTGGCCTCATAGCTACTGTCTTAACTCTTACTCTGGCCTAATGGTTAAGGTCTTGGACTCTTACTCTGGTCTCATAGCTACTGTCTTAACTCTTACTCTGGCTTAATAGCTACTGTCTTAACTCTTACGCTGGCCTCATAGCTACTGTCTTAACTCTTACTCTGGCCTAATAGCTACTGTTGTAATTCTTACTCTGGCCTAATGGTTAAGGTCTTGGACTCTTACTCTGGCCTCATAGCTACTGTCTTAACTCTTACTCTGGCCTAATGGTTAAGGTCTTGGACTCTTACTCTGGCCTCATAGCTACTGTCTTAAATCTTACACTGGCCTAATGTTTAAGGTCTTGGACTCTTACTCTGGCCTAATAGCTACTGTCTTAACTCTTACTCTGGCCTAATGGTTAAGGTCTTGGACTCTTACTCTGGCCTCATGCTACTGTCCTAACTCTTACTCTGACCTCGTAGCTACTGTCTTAACTCTTACTCTGGCCTAATGGTTAAGGTCTTGGACTCTTACTCTGGCCTCATAGCAACTGTCTTAACTCTTACTCTGGCCTCATAGCTACTGTCTTAACTCTTACTCTGGCCTAATGGTTAAGGTCTTGGACTCTTACTCTGGCCTAATAGCTACTGTCTTAACTCTTACTCTGGCCTAATAGCTACTGTCTTAACTCTTACTCTGGCCTAATGGTTAAGGTCTTGGACTCTTACTCTGGCCTCATAGCTACTGTCTTAACTCTTACTCTGGCCTCATAGCTACTGTCTTAACTCTTACTCTGGCCTAATGGTTAAGGTCTTGGACTCTTACTCTGGCCTAATAGCTACTGTCTTAACTCTTACTCTGGCCTAATAGCTACTGTCTTAACTCTTACTCTGGCCTAATGGTTAAGGTCTTGGACTCTTACTCTGGCCTCATAGCTACTGTCTTAACTCTTACTCTGGCCTAATAGCTACTGTCTTAACTCTTACTCTGGCCTCATATCTACTGTCTTAACTCTTACTCTGGCCTAATGGTTAAGGTCTTGGACTCTTACTCTGGCCTCATAGCTACTGTCTTAACTCTTACTCTGGCCTCATAGCTACTGTCTTAACTCTTACTCTGGCCTAATGGTTAAGGTCTTGGACTCTTACTCTGGCCTCATAGCTACTGTCTTAACTCTTACTCTGGCCTCATAGCTACTATCTTAACTCTTACTCTGGCCTAATAGCTACTGTTGTAATTCTTACTCTGGCCTAATGGTTAAGGTCTTGGACTCTTACTCTGGCCTCATAGCTACTGTCTTAACTCTTACTCTGGCCTCATAGCTACTGTCTTAACTCTTACTCTGGCCTAATGGTTAAGGTCTTGGACTCTTACTCTGGCATCATAGCTACTATCTTAACTCTTACTCTGGCCTAATGGTTAAGGTCTTGGACTCTTACTCTGGTCTCATAGCTACTGTCTTAACTCTTACTCTGGCCTAATAGCTACTGTCTTAACTCTTACTCTGGCCTCATAGCTACTGTCTTAACTCTTACTCTGGCCTAATAGCTACTATTGTAATTCTTACTCTGGCCTAATGGTTAAGGTCTTGGACTCCTACTCTGGCCTCATAGCTACTGTCTTAACTCTTACTCTGGCCTAATGGTTAAGGTCTTGGACTCTTACTCTGGCCTCATAGCTACTGTCTTAACTCTTACACTGGCCTAATGGTTAAGGTCTTGGACTCTTACTCTGGCCTAATAGCTACTGTCTTAACTCTTACTCTGGCCTAATGGTTAAGGTCTTGGACTCTTACTCCTGCCTCATAGCTACTGTCTTAACTCTTACTCTGGCCTCGTAGCTACTGTCTTAACTCTTACTCTGGCCTAATGGTTAAGGTCTTGGACTCTTACTCTGGCCTCATAGCTACTGTCTTAACTCTTACTCTGGCCTCATAGCTACTGTCTTAATTCTTACTCTGGCCTAATGGTTAAGGTCTTGGACTCTTACTCTGGCCTAATAGCTACTGTCTTAACTCTTACTCTGGCCTAATGGTTAAGGTCTTGGACTCTTACTCTGGCCTCATAGCTACTGTCTTAACTCTTACTCTGGCCTAATAGCTACTGTCTTAACTCCTACTCTTGCCTCATAGCTACTGTCTTAACTCTTACTCTGGCATAATAGCTACTTTCTTAACTTTTACTCTGGCCTAATAGCTACTGTCTTAACTCTTACTCTGGCCTCATAGCTACTGTCTTAACTCTTACTCAGGCCTAACAGCTACTGTCTTAACTCTTACTCTGGCCTAATAGCTACTGTCTTAACTCTTACTCTGGCCTCATAGCTACTGTCTTAACTCTTACTCTGGCCTAATGGTTAAGGACTTGGACTCTTACTCTGGCCTCATAGCTACTGTCTTAACTCTTACTCTGGCCTCATAGCTACTGTCTTAACTCTTACTCTGGTCTAATAGCTACTCTCTTAACTCTTACTCTGGCCTAATGGTTAAGGTCTTGGACTCTTACTCTGGCCTTATAGCTACTATCTTAACTCTTACTCTGGCCTCATAGCTACTGTCTTAACTCTTACTCTGGCCTAATGGTTAAGGTCTTGGACTCTTACTCTGGCCTAATAGCTACTGTCTTAACTCTTACTCTGGCCTAATGGTTAAGGTCTTGGACTCTTACTCTGGCCTCATAGCTACTATCTTGCCTCTTACTCTGGCATAATAGCTACTGTCTTAACTCTTACTCTGGCCTCATAGCTACTGTCTTAACTCTTACTCTGGCCTAATAGCTACTGTCTTAACTCTTACTCTGGCCTAATGGTTAAGGTCTTGGACTCTTACTCTGGCGTCATAGCTACTGTCTTAACTCTTACTCTGGCCTAATAGCTACTGTCTTAACTCTTACTCTGGCCTCATAGCTACTGTCTTAACTCTTACTCTGGCCTAATGGTTAAGGTCTTGGACTCTTACTCTGGCCTCATAGCTACTGTCTTAACTCTTACTCTGGCCTCATAGCTACTGTCTTAACTCTTACTCTGGCCTAATGGTTAAGGTCTTGGATTCTTACTCTGGCCTCATATCTACTGTCTTAACTCTTACTCTGGCCTCATAGCTACTGTCTTAACTCTTACTCTGGCCTAATGGTTAAGGTCTTGGACTCTTACTCTGGCCTAATAGCTACTGTCTTAACTCTTACTCTGGCCTAATAGCTACTGTCTTAACTCTTGCTCTTGCCTCATAGCTACTGTCTTAACTCTTACTCTGGCCTAATAGCTACTGTCTTAACTCTTACTCTGGCCTAATGGTTAAGGTCTTGGACTCTTACTCTGGCCTCATAGCTACTATCTTAACTCTTACTCTGGCCTCATAGCTACTGTCTTAACTCTTACTCTGGCCTAATAGCTACTGTCTTAACTCTTACTCTGGCCTCATATCTACTGTCTTAACTCTTACTCTGGCCTAATGGTTAAGGTCTTGGACTCTTACTCTGGCCTCATAGCTACTGTCTTAACTCTTACTCTGGCCTCATAGCTACTGTCTTAACTCTTACTCTGGCCTAATGGTTAAGGTCTTGGACTCTTACTCTGGCCTCATAGCTACTGTCTTAACTCTTACTCTGGCCTCATAGCTACTATCTTAACTCTTACTCTGGCCTAATAGCTACTGTTGTAATTCTTACTCTGGCCTAATGGTTAAGGTCTTGGACTCTTACTCTGGCCTCATAGCTACTGTCTTAACTCTTACTCTGGCCTCATAGCTACTGTCTTAACTCTTACTCTGGCCTAATGGTTAAGGTCTTGGACTCTTACTCTGGCATCATAGCTACTATCTTAACTCTTACTCTGGCCTAATGGTTAAGGTCTTGGACTCTTACTCTGGTCTCATAGCTACTGTCTTAACTCTTACTCTGGCCTAATAGCTACTGTCTTAACTCTTACTCTGGCCTCATAGCTACTGTCTTAACTCTTACTCTGGCCTAATAGCTACTATTGTAATTCTTACTCTGGCCTAATGGTTAAGGTCTTGGACTCCTACTCTGGCCTCATAGCTACTGTCTTAACTCTTACTCTGGCCTAATGGTTAAGGTCTTGGACTCTTACTCTGGCCTCATAGCTACTGTCTTAACTCTTACACTGGCCTAATGGTTAAGGTCTTGGACTTTTACTCTGGCCTAATAGCTACTGTCTTAACTCTTACTCTGGCCTAATGGTTAAGGTCTTGGACTCTTACTCCTGCCTCATAGCTACTGTCTTAACTCTTACTCTGGCCTCGTAGCTACTGTCTTAACTCTTACTCTGGCCTAATGGTTAAGGTCTTGGACTCTTACTCTGGCCTCATAGCTACTGTCTTAACTCTTACTCTGGCCTCATAGCTACTGTCTTAATTCTTACTCTGGCCTAATGGTTAAGGTCTTGGACTCTTACTCTGGCCTAATAGCTACTGTCTTAACTCTTACTCTGGCCTAATGGTTAAGGTCTTGGACTCTTACTCTGGCCTCATAGCTACTGTCTTAACTCTTACTCTGGCCTAATAGCTACTGTCTTAACTCCTACTCTTGCCTCATAGCTACTGTCTTAACTCTTACTCTGGCATAATAGCTACTTTCTTAACTTTTACTCTGGCCTAATAGCTACTGTCTTAACTCTTACTCTGGCCTCATAGCTACTGTCTTAACTCTTACTCAGGCCTAACAGCTACTGTCTTAACTCTTACTCTGGCCTAATAGCTACTGTCTTAACTCTTACTCTGGCCTCATAGCTACTGTCTTAACTCTTACTCTGGCCTAATGGTTAAGGACTTGGACTCTTACTCTGGCCTCATAGCTACTGTCTTAACTCTTACTCTGGCCTCATAGCTACTGTCTTAACTCTTACTCTGGTCTAATAGCTACTCTCTTAACTCTTACTCTGGCCTAATGGTTAAGGTCTTGGACTCTTACTCTGGCCTTATAGCTACTATCTTAACTCTTACTCTGGCCTCATAGCTACTGTCTTAACTCTTACTCTGGCCTAATGGTTAAGGTCTTGGACTCTTACTCTGGCCTAATAGCTACTGTCTTAACTCTTACTCTGGCCTAATGGTTAAGGTCTTGGACTCTTACTCTGGCCTCATAGCTACTATCTTGCCTCTTACTCTGGCATAATAGCTACTGTCTTAACTCTTACTCTGGCCTCATAGCTACTGTCTTAACTCTTACTCTGGCCTAATAGCTACTGTCTTAACTCTTACTCTGGCCTAATGGTTAAGGTCTTGGACTCTTACTCTGGCGTCATAGCTACTGTCTTAACTCTTACTCTGGCCTAATAGCTACTGTCTTAACTCTTACTCTGGCCTCATAGCTACTGTCTTAACTCTTACTCTGGCCTAATGGTTAAGGTCTTGGACTCTTACTCTGGCCTCATAGCTACTGTCTTAACTCTTACTCTGGCCTCATAGCTACTGTCTTAACTCTTACTCTGGCCTAATGGTTAAGGTCTTGGATTCTTACTCTGGCCTCATATCTACTGTCTTAACTCTTACTCTGGCCTCATAGCTACTGTCTTAACTCTTACTCTGGCCTAATGGTTAAGGTCTTGGACTCTTACTCTGGCCTAATAGCTACTGTCTTAACTCTTACTCTGGCCTAATAGCTACTGTTGTAATTCTTACTCTGGCCTAATGGTTAAGGTCTTGGACTCTTACTCTGGCCTCATAGCTACTGTCTTAACTCTTACTCTGGCCTCATAGCTACTGTCTTAACTCTTACTCTGGCCTAATGGTTAAGGTCTTGGACTCTTACTCTGGCATCATAGCTACTATCTTAACTCTTACTCTGGCCTAATGGTTAAGGTCTTGGACTCTTACTCTGGTCTCATAGCTACTGTCTTAACTCTTACTCTGGCCTAATAGCTACTGTCTTAACTCTTACTCTGGCCTCATAGCTACTGTCTTAACTCTTACTCTGGCCTAATAGCTACTATTGTAATTCTTACTCTGGCCTAATGGTTAAGGTCTTGGACTCCTACTCTGGCCTCATAGCTACTGTCTTAACTCTTACTCTGGCCTAATGGTTAAGGTCTTGGACTCTTACTCTGGCCTCATAGCTACTGTCTTAACTCTTACACTGGCCTAATGGTTAAGGTCTTGGACTCTTACTCTGGCCTAATAGCTACTGTCTTAACTCTTACTCTGGCCTAATGGTTAAGGTCTTGGACTCTTACTCCTGCCTCATAGCTACTGTCTTAACTCTTACTCTGGCCTCGTAGCTACTGTCTTAACTCTTACTCTGGCCTAATGGTTAAGGTCTTGGACTCTTACTCTGGCCTCATAGCTACTGTCTTAACTCTTACTCTGGCCTCATAGCTACTGTCTTAATTCTTACTCTGGCCTAATGGTTAAGGTCTTGGACTCTTACTCTGGCCTAATAGCTACTGTCTTAACTCTTACTCTGGCCTAATGGTTAAGGTCTTGGACTCTTACTCTGGCCTCATAGCTACTGTCTTAACTCTTACTCTGGCCTAATAGCTACTGTCTTAACTCCTACTCTTGCCTCATAGCTACTGTCTTAACTCTTACTCTGGCATAATAGCTACTTTCTTAACTTTTACTCTGGCCTAATAGCTACTGTCTTAACTCTTACTCTGGCCTCATAGCTACTGTCTTAACTCTTACTCAGGCCTAACAGCTACTGTCTTAACTCTTACTCTGGCCTAATAGCTACTGTCTTAACTCTTACTCTGGCCTCATAGCTACTGTCTTAACTCTTACTCTGGCCTAATGGTTAAGGACTTGGACTCTTACTCTGGCCTCATAGCTACTGTCTTAACTCTTACTCTGGCCTCATAGCTACTGTCTTAACTCTTACTCTGGTCTAATAGCTACTCTCTTAACTCTTACTCTGGCCTAATGGTTAAGGTCTTGGACTCTTACTCTGGCCTTATAGCTACTATCTTAACTCTTACTCTGGCCTCATAGCTACTGTCTTAACTCTTACTCTGGCCTAATGGTTAAGGTCTTGGACTCTTACTCTGGCCTAATAGCTACTGTCTTAACTCTTACTCTGGCCTAATGGTTAAGGTCTTGGACTCTTACTCTGGCCTCATAGCTACTATCTTGCCTCTTACTCTGGCATAATAGCTACTGTCTTAACTCTTACTCTGGCCTCATAGCTACTGTCTTAACTCTTACTCTGGCCTAATAGCTACTGTCTTAACTCTTACTCTGGCCTAATGGTTAAGGTCTTGGACTCTTACTCTGGCGTCATAGCTACTGTCTTAACTCTTACTCTGGCCTAATAGCTACTGTCTTAACTCTTACTCTGGCCTCATAGCTACTGTCTTAACTCTTACTCTGGCCTAATGGTTAAGGTCTTGGACTCTTACTCTGGCCTCATAGCTACTGTCTTAACTCTTACTCTGGCCTCATAGCTACTGTCTTAACTCTTACTCTGGCCTAATGGTTAAGGTCTTGGATTCTTACTCTGGCCTCATATCTACTGTCTTAACTCTTACTCTGGCCTCATAGCTACTGTCTTAACTCTTACTCTGGCCTAATGGTTAAGGTCTTGGACTCTTACTCTGGCCTAATAGCTACTGTCTTAACTCTTACTCTGGCCTAATAGCTACTGTCTTAACTCTTGCTCTTGCCTCATAGCTACTGTCTTAACTCTTACTCTGGCCTAATAGCTACTGTCTTAACTCTTACTCTGGCCTAATGGTTAAGGTCTTGGACTCTTACTCTGGCCTCATAGCTACTATCTTAACTCTTACTCTGGCCTCATAGCTACTGTCTTAACTCTTACTCTGGCCTAATGGTTAAGGTCTTGGACTCTTACTCTGGCCTAACAGCTACGGTCTTAACTCTTACTCTGGCCTAATAGCTACTGTCTTAACTCTTACTCTGGCCTCATAGCTACTGTCTTAACTCTTACTCTGGCCTCATAGCTACTGTCTTAACTCTTACTCTGGCCTAATGGTTAAGGTCTTGGACTCTTACTCTGGCCTCATAGCTACTGTCTTAACTCTTACTCTGGCCTAATAGCTACTGTCTTAACTCTTACTCTGGCCTCATAGCTACTGTCTTAACTCTTACTCTGGCCTAATGGTTAAGGTCTTGGACTCTTACTCTGGCCTCATAGCTACTGTCTTAACTCTTACTCTGGCCTAATAGCTACTGTCTTAACTCTGCTTAACTCTTACTCTGGCCTCATAGCTACTGTCTTAACTATTACTGTGGCCTCATAGCTACTGTCTTAACCCTTACTCTGGCCTCATAGCTACTGTCTTAACTCTTACTCTGGCCTAATGGTTAAGGTCTTGGACTCTTACTCTGGCCTCATAGCTACTGTCTTAACTCTTACTCTGGCCTCATAGCTACTGTCTTAACTCTTACTCTGGCCTAATGGTTAAGGTCTTGGACTCTTACTCTGGCCTAATAGCTACTGTCTTAACTCTTACTCTGGCCTAATAGCTACTGTCTTAACTCTTACTCTGGCCTAATGGTTAAGGTCTTGGACTCTTACTCTGGCCTCATAGCTACTGTCTTAACTCTTACTCTGGCCTAATAGCTACTGTCTTAACTCTTACTCTGGCCTAATAGCTACTGTCTTAACTCTTACTCTGGCTTCATATCTACTGTCTTAACTCTTACTCTGGCCTAATGGTTAAGGTCTTGGACTCTTACTCTGGCCTCATAGCTACTGTCTTAACTCTTACTCTGGCCTCATAGCTACTGTCTTAACTCTTACTCTGGCCTAATGGTTAAGGTCTTGGACTCTTACTCTGGCCTCATAGCTACTGTCTTAACTCTTACTCTGGCCTCATAGCTACTATCTTAACTCTTACTCGGCCTTATAGCTATTGTCTTAACTCTTACTTTGGCCTAATAGCTACTGTTGTAATTCTTACTCTGGCCTAATGGTTAAGGTCTTGGACTCTTACTCTGGCCTCATAGCTACTGTCTTAACTCTTACTCTGGCCTCATAGCTACTGTCTTAACTCTTACTCTGGCCTAATGGTTAAGGTCTTGGACTCTTACTCTGGCATCATAGCTACTATCTTAACTCTTACTCTGGCCTAATGGTTAAGGTCTTGGACTCTTACTCTGGTCTCATAGCTACTGTCTTAACTCTTACTCTGGCCTAATAGCTACTGTCTTAACTCTTACTCTGGCCTCATAGCTACTGTCTTAACTCTTACTCTGGCCTAATAGCTACTATTGTAATTCTTACTCTGGCCTAATGGTTAAGGTCTTGGACTCCTACTCTGGCCTCATAGCTACTGTCTTAACTCTTACTCTGGCCTAATGGTTAAGGTCTTGGACTCTTACTCTGGCCTCATAGCTACTGTCTTAACTCTTACACTGGCCTAATGGTTAAGGTCTTGGACTCTTACTCTGGCCTAATAGCTACTGGCTTAACTCTTACTCTGGCCTAATGGTTAAGGTCTTGGACTCTTACTCTGGCCTCATAGCTACTGTCTTAACTCTTACTCTGGCCTCGTAGCTACTGTCTTAACTCTTACTCTGGCCTAATGGTTAAGGTCTTGGACTCTTACTCTGGCCTCATAGCTACTGTCTTAACTCTTACTCTGGCCTCATAGCTACTGTCTTAATTCTTACTCTGGCCTAATGGTTAAGGTCTTGGACTCTTACTCTGGCCTAATAGCTACTGTCTTAACTCTTACTCTGGCCTAATAGCTACTGTCTTAACTCTTACTCTGGCCTAATGGTTAAGGTCTTGGACTCTTACTCTGGCCTCATAGCTACTGTCTTAACTCTTACTCTGGCCTAATAGCTACTGTCTTAACTCTTACTCTTGCCTCATAGCTACTGTCTTAACTCTTACTCTGGCATAATAGCTACTTTCTTAACTTTTACTCTGGCCTAATAGCTACTGTCTTAACTCTTACTCTGGCCTCATAGCTACTGTCTTAACTCTTACTCAGGCCTAACAGCTACTGTCTTAACTCTTACTCTGGCCTAATAGCTACTGTCTTAACTCTTACTGTGGCCTCATAGCTACTGTCTTAACTCTTACTCTGGCCTAATGGTTAAGGTCTTGGACTCTTACTCTGGCCTTATAGCTACTATCTTAACTCTTACTCTGGCCTCATAGCTACTGTCTTAACTCTTACTCTGGCCTAATGGTTAAGGTCTTGGACTTTTACTCTGGCCTAATAGCTACTGTCTTAACTCTTACTCTGGCCTAATGGTTAAGGTCTTGGACTCTTACTCTGGCCTCATAGCTACTATCTTAACTCTTACTCTGGCCTCATAGCTACTGTCTTAACTCTTACTCTGGCCTAATGGTTAAGGTCTTGGACTCTTACTCTGGCCTAATAGCTACGGTCTTAACTCTTACTCTGGCCTAATAGCTACTGTCTTAACTCTTACTCTGGCCTCATAGCTACTTTCTTAACTCTTACTCTGGCCTCATAGCTACTGTCTTAACTCTTACTCTGGCCTAATGTTTAAGGTCTTGGACTCTTACTCTGGCCTCATAGCTACTGTCTTAACTCTTACTCTTGCCTAATAGCTACTGTCTTAACTCTTACTCTGGCCTCATAGCTACTGTCTTAACTCTTACTCTGGCCTAATGGTTAAGGTCTTGGACTCTTACTCTGGCCTCATAGCTACTGTCTTAACTCTTACTCTGGCCTAATAGCTACTGTCTTAACTCTGCTTAACTCTTACTCTGGCCTCATAGCTACTGTCTTAACTCTTACTGTGGCCTCATAGCTACTGTCTTAACTCTTACTCTGGCCTCATAGCTACTGTCTTAACTCTTACTCTGGCCTAATGGTTAAGGTCTTGGACTCTTACTCTGGCCTCATAGCTACTGTCTTAACTCTTACTCTGGCCTCATAGCTACTGTCTTAACTCTTACTCTGGCCTAATGGTTAAGGTCTTGGACTCTTACTCTGGCCTAATAGCTACTGTCTTAACTCTTACTCTGGCCTAATAGCTACTGTCTTAACTCTTACTCTGGCCTAATGGTTAAGGTCTTGGACTCTTACTCTGGCCTCATAGCTACTGTCTTAACTCTTACTCTGGCCTAATAGCTACTGTCTTAACTCTTACTCTGGCCTAATAGCTACTGTCTTAACTCTTACTCTGGCCTCATATCTACTGTCTTAACTCTTACTCTGGCCTAATGGTTAAGGTCTTGGACTCTTACTCTGGCCTAATAGCTACTGTCTTAACTCTTACTCTGGCTTCATATCTACTGTCTTAACTCTTACTCTGGCCTAATGGTTAAGGTCTTGGACTCTTACTCTGGCCTCATAGCTACTGTCTTAACTCTTACTCTGGCCTCATAGCTACTGTCTTAACTCTTACTCTGGCCTAATGGTTAAGGTCTTGGACTCTTACTCTGGCCTCATAGCTACTGTCTTAACTCTTACTCTGGCCTCATAGCTACTATCTTAACTCTTACTCGGCCTTATAGCTATTGTCTTAACTCTTACTTTGGCCTAATAGCTACTGTTGTAATTCTTACTCTGGCCTAATGGTTAAGGTCTTGGACTCTTACTCTGGCCTCATAGCTACTGTCTTAACTCTTACTCTGGCCTCATAGCTACTGTCTTAACTCTTACTCTGGCCTAATGGTTAAGGTCTTGGACTCTTACTCTGGCATCATAGCTACTATCTTAACTCTTACTCTGGCCTAATGGTTAAGGTCTTGGACTCTTACTCTGGTCTCATAGCTACTGTCTTAACTCTTACTCTGGCCTAATAGCTACTGTCTTAACTCTTACTCTGGCCTCATAGCTACTGTCTTAACTCTTACTCTGGCCTAATAGCTACTATTGTAATTCTTACTCTGGCCTAATGGTTAAGGTCTTGGACTCCTACTCTGGCCTCATAGCTACTGTCTTAACTCTTACTCTGGCCTAATGGTTAAGGTCTTGGACTCTTACTCTGGCCTCATAGCTACTGTCTTAACTCTTACACTGGCCTAATGGTTAAGGTCTTGGACTCTTACTCTGGCCTAATAGCTACTGGCTTAACTCTTACTCTGGCCTAATGGTTAAGGTCTTGGACTCTTACTCTGGCCTCATAGCTACTGTCTTAACTCTTACTCTGGCCTCGTAGCTACTGTCTTAACTCTTACTCTGGCCTAATGGTTAAGGTCTTGGACTCTTACTCTGGCCTCATAGCTACTGTCTTAACTCTTACTCTGGCCTCATAGCTACTGTCTTAATTCTTACTCTGGCCTAATGGTTAAGGTCTTGGACTCTTACTCTGGCCTAATAGCTACTGTCTTAACTCTTACTCTGGCCTAATAGCTACTGTCTTAACTCTTACTCTGGCCTAATGGTTAAGGTCTTGGACTCTTACTCTGGCCTCATAGCTACTGTCTTAACTCTTACTCTGGCCTAATAGCTACTGTCTTAACTCTTACTCTTGCCTCATAGCTACTGTCTTAACTCTTACTCTGGCATAATAGCTACTTTCTTAACTTTTACTCTGGCCTAATAGCTACTGTCTTAACTCTTACTCTGGCCTCATAGCTACTGTCTTAACTCTTACTCAGGCCTAACAGCTACTGTCTTAACTCTTACTCTGGCCTAATAGCTACTGTCTTAACTCTTACTGTGGCCTCATAGCTACTGTCTTAACTCTTACTCTGGCCTAATGGTTAAGGTCTTGGACTCTTACTCTGGCCTTATAGCTACTATCTTAACTCTTACTCTGGCCTCATAGCTACTGTCTTAACTCTTACTCTGGCCTAATGGTTAAGGTCTTGGACTCTTACTCTGGCCTAATAGCTACTGTCTTAACTCTTACTCTGGCCTAATGGTTAAGGTCTTGGACTCTTACTCTGGCCTCATAGCTACTATCTTAACTCTTACTCTGGCCTCATAGCTACTGTCTTAACTCTTACTCTGGCCTAATGGTTAAGGTCTTGGACTCTTACTCTGGCCTAATAGCTACGGTCTTAACTCTTACTCTGGCCTAATAGCTACTGTCTTAACTCTTACTCTGGCCTCATAGCTACTTTCTTAACTCTTACTCTGGCCTCATAGCTACTGTCTTAACTCTTACTCTGGCCTAATGTTTAAGGTCTTGGACTCTTACTCTGGCCTCATAGCTACTGTCTTAACTCTTACTCTGGCCTAATAGCTACTGTCTTAACTCTTACTCTGGCCTCATAGCTACTGTCTTAACTCTTACTCTGGCCTAATGGTTAAGGTCTTGGACTCTTACTCTGGCCTCATAGCTACTGTCTTAACTCTTACTCTGGCCTAATAGCTACTGTCTTAACTCTGCTTAACTCTTACTCTGGCCTCATAGCTACTGTCTTAACTCTTACTGTGGCCTCATAGCTACTGTCTTAACTCTTACTCTGGCCTCATAGCTACTGTCTTAACTCTTACTCTGGCCTAATGGTTAAGGTCTTGGACTCTTACTCTGGCCTCATAGCTACTGTCTTAACTCTTACTCTGGCCTCATAGCTACTGTCTTAACTCTTACTCTGGCCTAATGGTTAAGGTCTTGGACTCTTACTCTGGCCTAATAGCTACTGTCTTAACTCTTACTCTGGCCTAATAGCTACTGTCTTAACTCTTACTCTGGCCTAATGGTTAAGGTCTTGGACTCTTACTCTGGCCTCATAGCTACTGTCTTAACTCTTACTCTGGCCTAATAGCTACTGTCTTAACTCTTACTCTGGCCTAATAGCTACTGTCTTAACTCTTACTCTGGCCTCATATCTACTGTCTTAACTCTTACTCTGGCCTAATGGTTAAGGTCTTGGACTCTTACTCTGGCCTCATAGCTACTGTCTTACCTCTTACTCTGGCCTCATAGCTACTGTCTTAACTCTTACTCTGGCCTAATGGTTAAGGTCTTGGACTCTTACTCTGGCCTCATAGCTACTGTCTTAACTCTTACTCTGGCCTCATAGCTACTATCTTAACTCTTACTCGGCCTTATAGCTATTGTCTTAACTCTTACTCTGGCCTAATAGCTACTGTTGTAATTCTTACTCTGGCCTAATGGTTAAGGTCTTGGACTCTTACTCTGGCCTCATAGCTACTGTCTTAACTCTTACTCTGGCCTCATAGCTACTGTCTTAACTCTTACTCTGGCCTAATGGTTAAGGTCTTGGACTCTTACTCTGGCATCATAGCTACTATCTTAACTCTTACTCTGGCCTAATGGTTAAGGTCTTGGACTCTTACTCTGGTCTCATAGCTACTGTCTTAACTCTTACTCTGGCCTAATAGCTACTGTCTTAACTCTTACTCTGGCCTCATAGCTACTGTCTTAACTCTTACTCTGGCCTGATAGTTACTATTGTAATTCTTACTCTGGCCTAATGGTTAAGGTCTTGGACTCCTACTCTGGCCTCATAGCTACTGTCTTAACTCTTACTCTGGCCTAATGGTTAAGGTCTTGGACTCTTACTCTGGCCTCATAGCTACTGTCTTAACTCTTACACTGGCCTAATGGTTAAGGTCTTGGACTCTTACTCTGGCCTAATAGCTACTGTCTTAACTCTTACTCTGGCCTAATGGTTAAGGTCTTGGACTCTTACTCTGGCCTCATAGCTACTGTCTTAACTCTTACTCTGGCCTCGTAGCTACTGTCTTAACTCTTACTCTGGCCTAATGGTTAAGGTCTTGGACTCTTACTCTGGCCTCATAGCTACTGTCTTAACTCTTACTCTGGCCTCATAGCTACTGTCTTAATTCTTACTCTGGCCTAATGGTTAAGGTCTTGGACTCTTACTCTGGCCTAATAGTTACTGTCTTAACTCTTACTCTGGCCTAATAGCTACTGTCTTAACTCTTACTCTGGCCTAATGGTTAAGGTCTTGGACTCTTACTCTGGCCTCATAGCTACTGTCTTAACTCTTACTCTGGCCTAATAGCTACTGTCTTAACTCTTACTCTGGCATTATAGCTACTTTCTTAACTTTTACTCTGGCCTAATAGCTACTGTCTTAACTCTTACTCTGGCCTCATAGCTACTGTCTTAACTCTTACTCTGGCATTATAGCTACTTTCTTAACTTTTACTCTGGCCTAATAGCTACTGTCTTAACTCTTACTCTGGCCTCATAGCTACTGTCTTAACTCTTACTCAGGCCTAACAGCTACTGTCTTAACTCTTACTCTGGCCTAATAGCTACTGTCTTAACTCTTACTCTGGCCTCATAGCTACTGTCTTAACTCTTACTCTGGCCTAATGGTTAAGGACTTGGACTCTTACTCTGGCCTCATAGCTACTGTCTTAACTCTTACTCTGGCCTCATAGCTACTGTCTTAACTCTTACTCTGGTCTAATAGCTACTGTCTTAACTCTTACTCTGGCCTAATGGTTAAGGTCTTGGACTCTTACTCTGGCCTTATAGCTACTATCTTAACTCTTACTCTGGCCTCATAGCTACTGTCTTAACTCTTACTCTGGCCTAATGGTTAAGGTCTTGGACTCTTACTCTGGCCTAATAGCTACTGTCTTAACTCTTACTCTGGCCTAATGGTTAAGGTCTTGGACTCTTACTCTGGCCTCATAGCTACTATCTTGCCTCTTACTCTGGCATAATAGCTACTGTCTTAACTCTTACTCTGGCCTCATAGCTACTGTCTTAACTCTTACTCTGGCCTAATAGCTACTGTCTTAACTCTTACTCTGGCCTAATGGTTAAGGTCTTGGACTCTTACTCTGGCGTCATAGCTACTGTCTTAACTCTTACTCTGGCCTAATAGCTACTGTCTTAACTCTTACTCTGGCCTCATAGCTACTGTCTTAACTCTTACTCTGGCCTAATGGTTAAGGTCTTGGACTCTTACTCTGGCCTCATAGCTACTGTCTTAACTCTTACTCTGGCCTCATAGCTACTGTCTTAACTCTTACTCTGGCCTAATGGTTAAGGTCTTGGACTCTTACTCTGGCCTCATATCTACTGTCTTAACTCTTACTCTGGCCTCATAGCTACTGTCTTAACTCTTACTCTGGCCTAATGGTTAAGGTCTTGGACTCTTACTCTGGCCTAATAGCTACTGTCATAACTCTTACTCTGGCCTCATAGCTACTGTCTTAACTCTTACTGTGGCCTAATGGTTAAGGTCTTGGACTCTTACTCTGGCCTCATAGCTACTGTCTTAACTCTTACTCTGGCCTACTGGTTAAGGTCTTGGACTCTTACTCTGGCCTCCTAGCTACTGTCTTAACTCTTACTCTGGCCTCATAGCTACAGTCTTAACTCTTACTCTGGCCTCATAGCTACTGTCTTAACTCTTACTCTGGCCTAATGGTTAAGGTCTTGGACTCTTACTCTGGCCTAATAGCTACTGTCTTAACTCTTACTCTGGCCTAATGGTTAAGGTCTTGGACTCTTACTCTGGCCTAATAGCTACTGTCTTAACTCTTACTCTGGCCTAATAGCTACTGTCTTAACTCTTACTCTGGTCTCATAGCTACTGTCTTAACTCTTACTCTGGCCTAATGGTTAAGGTCTTGGACTCTTACTCTGGCCTCATAGCTACTGTCTTAACTCTTACTCTGGCCTAATAGCTACTGTCTTAACTCTTACTCTGGCCTCATAGCTACTGTCTTAACTCTTACTCTGGCCTAATGGTTAAGGTCTTGGACTCTTACTCTGGCCTCATAGCTACTGTCTTAACTCTTACTCTGGCCTAATAGCTACGGTCTTAACACTTACTCTGGACTAATAGCTACTGTCTTAACTCTTACTCTGGCATCATAGCTACTGTCTTAACTCTTACTCTGGCCTAATAGCTACTGTCTTAACTCTTACTCTGGCCTAATGGTTAAGGTCTTGGACTCTTACTTTGGCGTCATAGCTACTGTATTAACTCTTACTCTGGCCTAATAGCTACTGTCTTAACTCTTACTCTGGCCTCATAGCTACTGTCTTAACTCTTACTCTGGCCTCATAGCTACTGTCTTAACTCTTACTCTGGCCTAATGGTTAAGGTCTTGGACTCTTACTCTGGCCTCATAGCTACTGTCTTAACTCTTACTCTGGCCTAATGGTTAAGGTCTTGGACTCTTACTCTGGTCTCATAGCTACTGTCTTAACTCTTACTCTAGCTTAATAGCTACTGTCTTATCTCTTACTCTGGCCTCATAGCTACTGTCTTAACTCTTACTCTGGCCTAATAGCTACTGTTGTAATTCTTACTCTGGCCTAATGGTTAAGGTCTTGGACTCTTACTCTGGCCTCATAGCTACTGTCTTAACTCTTACTCTGGCCTAATGGTTAAGGTCTTGGACTCTTACTCTGGCCTCATAGCTACTGTCTTAACTCTTACACTGGCCTAATGGTTAAGGTCTTGGACTCTTACTCTGGCCTAATAGCTACTGTCTTAACTCTTACTCTGGCCTAATGGTTAAGGTCTTGGACTCTTACTCTGGCCTCATGCTACTGTCCTAACTCTTACTCTGACCTCGTAGCTACTGTCTTAACTCTTACTCTGGCCTAATGGTTAAGGTCTTGGACTCTTACTCTGGCCTCATAGCAACTGTCTTAACTCTTACTCTGGCCTCATAGCTACTGTCTTAACTCTTACTCTGGCCTAATGGTTAAGGTCTTGGACTCTTACTCTGGCCTCATAGCTACTGTCTTAACTCTTACTCTGGCCTAATAGCTACTGTCTTAACTCTTACTCTGGCCTAATGGTTAAGGTCTTGGACTCTTACTCTGGCCTCATAGCTACTGTCTTAACTCTTACTCTGGCCTCATAGCTACTGTCTTAACTCTTACTCTGGCCTAATGGTTAAGGTCTTGGACTCTTACTCTGGCCTAATAGCTACTGTCTTAACTCTTACTCTGGCCTAATAGCTACTGTCTTAACTCTTACTCTGGCCTAATGGTTAAGGTCTTGGACTCTTACTCTGGCCTCATAGCTACTGTCTTAACTCTTACTCTGGCCTAATAGCTACTGTCTTAACTCTTACTCTGGCCTAATAGCTACTGTCTTAACTCTTACTCTGGCCTCATATCTACTGTCTTAACTCTTACTCTGGCCTAATGGTTAAGGTCTTGGACTCTTACTCTGGCCTCATAGCTACTGTCTTAACTCTTACTCTGGCCTCATAGCTACTGTCTTAACTCTTACTCTGGCCTAATGGTTAAGGTCTTGGACTCTTACTCTGGCCTCATAGCTACTGTCTTAACTCTTACTCTGGCCTCATAGCTACTATCTTAACTCTTACTCGGCCTTATAGCTATTGTCTTAACTCTTACTCCGGCCTAATAGCTACTGTTGTAATTCTTACTCTGGCCTAATGGTTAAGGTCTTGGACTCTTACTCTGGCCTCATAGCTACTGTCTTAACTCTTACTCTGGCCTCATAGCTACTGTCTTAACTCTTACTCTGGCCTAATGGTTAAGGTCTTGGACTCTTACTCTGGCCTAATAGCTACTATTGTAATTCTTACTCTGGCCTAATGGTTAAGGTCTTGGACTCCTACTCTGGCCTCATAGCTACTGTCTTAACTCTTACTCTGGCCTAATGGTTAAGGTATTGGACTCTTACTCTGGCCTCATAGCTACTGTCTTAACTCTTACACTGGCCTAATGGTTAAGGTCTTGGACTCTTACTCTGGCCTAATAGCTACTGTCTTAACTCTTACTCTGGCCTAATGGTTAAGGTCTTGGACTCTTACTCTGGCCTCATAGCTACTGTCTTAACTCTTACTCTGGCCTCGTAGCTACTGTCTTAACTCTTACTCTGGCCTAATGGTTAAGGTCTTGGACTCTTACTCTGGCCTCATAGCTACTGTCTTAACTCTTACTCTGGCCTCATAGCTACTGTCTTAACTCTTACTCTGGCCTAATGGTTAAGGTCTTGGACTCTTACTCTGGCCTAATAGCTACTGTCTTAACTCTTACTCTGGCCTAATAGCTACTGTCTTAACTCTTACTCTGGCCTAATGGTTAAGGTCTTGGACTCTTACTCTGGCCTCATAGCTACTGTCTTAACTCTTACTCTGGCCTAATAGCTACTGTCTTAACTCTTACTCTTGCCTCATAGCTACTGTCTTAACTCTTACTCTGGCATAATAGCTACTTTCTTAACTTTTACTCTGTCCTAATAGCTACTGTCTTAACTCTTACTCTGGCCTCATAGCTACTGTCTTAACTCTTACTCAGGCCTAACAGCTACTGTCTTAACTCTTACTCTGGCCTAATAGCTACTGTCTTAACTCTTACTCTGGCCTCATGGCTACTGTCTTAACTCTTACTCTGGCCTAATGGTTAAGGACTTGGACTCTTACTCTGGCCTCATAGCTACTGTCTTAACTCTTACTCTGGCCTCATAGCTACTGTCTTAACTCTTACTCTGGTCTAATAGCTACTGTCTTAACTCTTACTCTGGCCTAATGGTTAAGGTCTTGGACTCTTACTCTGGCCTTATAGCTACTATCTTAACTCTTACTCTGGCCTCATAGCTACTGTCTTAACTCTTACTCTGGCCTAATGGTTAAGGTCTTGGACTCTTACTCTGGCCTAATAGCTACTGTCTTAACTCTTACTCTGGCCTAATGGTTAAGGTCTTGGACTCTTACTCTGGCCTCATAGCTACTATCTTGCCTCTTACTCTGGCATAATAGCTACTGTCTTAACTCTTACTCTGGCCTCATAGCTACTGTCTTAACTCTTACTCTGGCCTAATAGCTACTGTCTTAACTCTTACTCTGGCCTAATGGTTAAGGTCTTGGACTCTTACTCTGGCGTCATAGCTACTGTCTTAACTCTTACTCTGGCCTAATAGCTACTGTCTTAACTCTTACTCTGGCCTCATAGCTACTGTCTTAACTCTTACTCTGGCCTAATGGTTAAGGTCTTGGACTCTTACTCTGGCCTCATAGCTACTGTCTTAACTCTTACTCTGGCCTCATAGCTACTGTCTTAACTCTTACTCTGGCCTAATGGTTAAGGTCTTGGACTCTTACTCTGGCCTCATATCTACTGTCTTAACTCTTACTCTGGCCTCATAGCTACTGTCTTAACTCTTACTCTGGCCTAATGGTTAAGGTCTTGGACTCTTACTCTGGCCTAATAGCTACTGTCTTAACTCTTACTCTGGCCTAATAGCTACTGTCTTAACTCTTGCTCTTGCCTCATAGCTACTGTCTTAACTCTTACTCTGGCCTAATAGCTACTGTCTTAACTCTTACTCTGGCCTAATGGTTAAGGTCTTGGACTCTTACTCTGGCCTCATAGCTACTATCTTAACTCTTACTCTGGCCTCATAGCTACTGTCTTAACTCTTACTCTGGCCTAATGGTTAAGGTCTTGGACTCTTACTCTGGCCTAATAGCTACGGTCTTAACTCTTACTCTGGCCTAATAGCTACTGTCTTAACTCTTACTCTGGCCTCATAGCTACTGTCTTAACTCTTACTCTGGCCTCATAGCTACTGTCTTAACTCTTACTCTGGCCTAATGGTTAAGGTCTTGGACTCTTACTCTGGCCTCATAGCTACTGTCTTAACTCTTACTCTGGCCTAATAGCTACTGTCTTAACTCTTACTCTGGCCTCATAGCTACTGTCTTAACTCTTACTCTGGCCTAATGGTTAAGGTCTTGGACTCTTACTCTGGCCTCATAGCTACTGTCTTAACTCTTACTCTGGCCTAATAGCTACTGTCTTAACTATGCTTAACTCTTACTATGGCCTCATAGCTACTGTCTTAACTCTTACTGTGGCCTCATAGCTACTGTCTTAACTCTTACTCTGGCCTCATAGCTACTGTCTTAACTCTTACTCTGGCCTAATGGTTAAGGTCTTGGACTCTTACTCTGGCCTCATAGCTACTGTCTTAACTCTTACTCTGGCCTCATAGCTACTGTCTTAACTCTTACTCTGGCCTAATGGTTAAGGTCTTGGACTCTTACTCTGGCCTAATAGCTACTGTCTTAACTCTTACTCTGGCCTCATAGCTACTGTCTTAACTCTTACTGTGGCCTAATGGTTAAGGTCTTGGACTCTTACTCTGGCCTCATAGCTACTGTCTTAACTCTTACTCTGGCCTACTGGTTAAGGTCTTGGACTCTTACTCTGGCCTCCTAGCTACTGTCTTAACTCTTACTCTGGCCTCATAGCTACAGTCTTAACTCTTACTCTGGCCTCATAGCTACTGTCTTAACTCTTACTCTGGCCTAATGATTAAGGTCTTGGACTCTTACTCTGGCCTAATAGCTACTGTCTTAACTCTTACTCTGGCCTAATGGTTAAGGTCTTGGACTCTTACTCTGGCCTAATAGCTACTGTCTTAACTCTTACTCTGGCCTAATAGCTACTGTCTTAACTCTTACTCTGGTCTCATAGCTACTGTCTTAACTCTTACTCTGGCCTAATGGTTAAGGTCTTGGACTCTTACTCTGGCCTCATAGCTACTGTCTTAACTCTTACTCTGGCCTAATAGCTACTGTCTTAACTCTTACTCTGGCCTCATAGCTACTGTCTTAACTCTTACTCTGGCCTAATGGTTAAGGTCTTGGACTCTTACTCTGGCCTCATAGCTACTGTCTTAACTCTTACTCTGGCCTAATAGCTACTGTCTTAACTCTTACTCTGGCATCATAGCTACTGTCTTAACTCTTACTCTGGCCTAATAGCTACTGTCTTAACTCTTACTCTGGCCTAATGGTTAAGGTCTTGGACTCTTACTCTGGCGTCATAGCTACTGTCTTAACTCTTACTCTGGCCTAATAGCTACTGTCTTAACTCTTACTCTGGCCTCATAGCTACTGTCTTAACTCTTACTCTGGCCTAATGGTTAAGGTCTTGGACTCTTACTCTGGCCTCATAGCTACTGTCTTAACTCTTACTCTGGCCTCATAGCTACTGTCTTAACTCTTACTCTGGCCTAATGGTTAAGGTCTTGGACTCTTACTCTGGCCTCATAGCTACTGTCTTAACTCTTACTCTGGCCTAATGGTTAAGATCTTGGACTCTTACTCTGGTCTCATAGCTACTGTCTTAACTCTTACTCTAGCTTAATAGCTACTGTCTTATCTCTTACTCTGGCCTAATAGCTACTGTCTTAACTCTTACTCTGGCCTAATAGCTACTGTCTTAACTCTTACTCTGGCCTAATGGTTAAGGTCTTGGACTCTTACTCTGGCCTCATAGCTACTGTCTTAACTCTTACTCTGGCCTCATAGCTACTGTCTTAACTCTTACTCAGGCCTAACAGCTACTGTCTTAACTCTTACTCTGGCCTAATAGCTAATGTCTTAACTCTTACTCTGGCCTCATAGCTACTGTCTTAACTCTTACTCTGGCCTAATGGTTAAGGACTTGGACTCTTACTCTGGCCTCATAGCTACTGTCTTAACTCTTACTCTGGCCTCATAGCTACTGTCTTAACTCTTACTCTGGTCTAATAGCTACTCTCTTAACTCTTACTCTGGCCTAATGGTTAAGGTCTTGGACTCTTACTCTGGCCTTATAGCTACTATCTTAACTCTTACTCTGGCCTCATAGCTACTGTCTTAACTCTTACTCTGGCCTAATGGTTAAGGTCTTGGACTCTTACTCTGGCCTAATAGCTACTGTCTTAACTCTTACTCTGGCCTAATGGTTAAGGTCTTGGACTCTTACTCTGGCCTCATAGCTACTATCTTGCCTCTTACTCTGGCATAATAGCTACTGTCTTAACTCTTACTCTGGCCTCATAGCTACTGTCTTAACTCTTACTCTGGCCTAATAGCTACTGTCTTAACTCTTACTCTGGCCTAATGGTTAAGGTCTTGGACTCTTACTCTGGCGTCATAGCTACTGTCTTAACTCTTACTCTGGCCTAATAGCTACTGTCTTAACTCTTACTCTGGCCTCATAGCTACTGTCTTAACTCTTACTCTGGCCTAATGGTTAAGGTCTTGGACTCTTACTCTGGCCTCATAGCTACTGTCTTAACACTTACTCTGGCCTCATAGCTACTGTCTTAACTCTTACTCTGGCCTAATGGTTAAGGTCTTGGATTCTTACTCTGGCCTCATATCTACTGTCTTAACTCTTACTCTGGCCTCATAGCTACTGTCTTAACTCTTACTCTGGCCTAATGGTTAAGGTCTTGGACTCTTACTCTGGCCTAATAGCTACTGTCTTAACTCTTACTCTGGCCTAATAGCTACTGTCTTAACTCTTGCTCTTGCCTCATAGCTACTGTCTTAACTCTTACTCTGGCCTAATAGCTACTGTCTTAACTCTTACTCTGTCCTAATGGTTAAGGTCTTGGACTCTTACTCTGGCCTCATAGCTACTATCTTAACTCTTACTCTGGCCTCATAGCTACTGTCTTAACTCTTACTCTGGCCTAATGGTTAAGGTCTTGGACTCTTACTCTGGCCTAACAGCTACGGTCTTAACTCTTACTCTGGCCTAATAGCTACTGTCTTAACTCTTACTCTGGCCTCATAGCTACTGTCTTAACTCTTACTCTGGCCTCATAGCTACTGTCTTAACTCTTACTCTGGCCTAATGGTTAAGGTCTTGGACTCTTACTCTGGCCTCATAGCTACTGTCTTAACTCTTACTCTGGCCTAATAGCTACTGTCTTAACTCTTACTCTGGCCTCATAGCTACTGTCTTAACTCTTACTCTGGCCTAATGGTTAAGGTCTTGGACTCTTACTCTGGCCTCATAGCTACTGTCTTAACTCTTACTCTGGCCTAATAGCTACTGTCTTAACTCTGCTTAACTCTTACTCTGGCCTCATAGCTACTGTCTTAACTATTACTGTGGCCTCATAGCTACTGTCTTAACCCTTACTCTGGCCTCATAGCTACTGTCTTAACTCTTACTCTGGCCTAATGGTTAAGGTCTTGGACTCTTACTCTGGCCTCATAGCTACTGTCTTAACTCTTACTCTGGCCTCATAGCTACTGTCTTAACTCTTACTCTGGCCTAATGGTTAAGGTCTTGGACTCTTACTCTGGCCTAATAGCTACTGTCTTAACTCTTACTCTGGCCTAATAGCTACTGTCTTAACTCTTACTCTGGCCTAATGGTTAAGGTCTTGGACTCTTACTCTGGCCTCATAGCTACTGTCTTAACTCTTACTCTGGCCTAATAGCTACTGTCTTAACTCTTACTCTGGCCTAATAGCTACTGTCTTAACTCTTACTCTGGCCTCATATCTACTGTCTTAACTCTTACTCTGGCCTAATGGTTAAGGTCTTGGACTCTTACTCTGGCCTCATAGCTACTGTCTTAACTCTTACTCTGGCCTCATAGCTACTGTCTTAACTCTTACTCTGGCCTAATGGTTAAGGTCTTGGACTCTTACTCTGGCCTCATAGCTACTGTCTTAACTCTTACTCTGGCCTCATAGCTACTATCTTAACTCTTACTCGGCCTTATAGCTATTGTCTTAACTCTTACTTTGGCCTAATAGCTACTGTTGTAATTCTTACTCTGGCCTAATGGTTAAGGTCTTGGACTCTTACTCTGGCCTCATAGCTACTGTCTTAACTCTTACTCTGGCCTCATAGCTACTGTCTTAACTCTTACTCTGGCCTAATGGTTAAGGTCTTGGACTCTTACTCTGGCATCATAGCTACTATCTTAACTCTTACTCTGGCCTAATGGTTAAGGTCTTGGACTCTTACTCTGGTCTCATAGCTACTGTCTTAACTCTTACTCTGGCCTAATAGCTACTGTCTTAACTCTTACTCTGGCCTCATAGCTACTGTCTTAACTCTTACTCTGGCCTAATAGCTACTATTGTAATTCTTACTCTGGCCTAATGGTTAAGGTCTTGGACTCCTACTCTGGCCTCATAGCTACTGTCTTAACTCTTACTCTGGCCTAATGGTTAAGGTCTTGGACTCTTACTCTGGCCTCATAGCTACTGTCTTAACTCTTACACTGGCCTAATGGTTAAGGTCTTGGACTCTTACTCTGGCCTAATAGCTACTGGCTTAACTCTTACTCTGGCCTAATGGTTAAGGTCTTGGACTCTTACTCTGGCCTCATAGCTACTGTCTTAACTCTTACTCTGGCCTCGTAGCTACTGTCTTAACTCTTACTCTGGCCTAATGGTTAAGGTCTTGGACTCTTACTCTGGCCTCATAGCTACTGTCTTAACTCTTACTCTGGCCTCATAGCTACTGTCTTAATTCTTACTCTGGCCTAATGGTTAAGGTCTTGGACTCTTACTCTGGCCTAATAGCTACTGTCTTAACTCTTACTCTGGCCTAATAGCTACTGTCTTAACTCTTACTCTGGCCTAATGGTTAAGGTCTTGGACTCTTACTCTGGCCTCATAGCTACTGTCTTAACTCTTACTCTGGCCTAATAGCTACTGTCTTAACTCTTACTCTTGCCTCATAGCTACTGTCTTAACTCTTACTCTGGCATAATAGCTACTTTCTTAACTTTTACTCTGGCCTAATAGCTACTGTCTTAACTCTTACTCTGGCCTCATAGCTACTGTCTTAACTCTTACTCAGGCCTAACAGCTACTGTCTTAACTCTTACTCTGGCCTAATAGCTACTGTCTTAACTCTTACTGTGGCCTCATAGCTACTGTCTTAACTCTTACTCTGGCCTAATGGTTAAGGACTTGGACTCTTACTCTGGCCTCATAGCTACTGTCTTAACTCTTACTCTGGCCTCATAGCTACTGTCTTAACTCTTACTCTGGTCTAATAGCTACTGTCTTAACTCTTACTCTGGCCTAATGGTTAAGGTCTTGGACTCTTACTCTGGCCTTATAGCTACTATCTTAACTCTTACTCTGGCCTCATAGCTACTGTCTTAACTCTTACTCTGGCCTAATGGTTAAGGTCTTGGACTCTTACTCTGGCCTAATAGCTACTGTCTTAACTCTTACTCTGGCCTAATGGTTAAGGTCTTGGACTCTTACTCTGGCCTCATAGCTACTATCTTAACTCTTACTCTGGCCTCATAGCTACTGTCTTAACTCTTACTCTGGCCTAATGGTTAAGGTCTTGGACTCTTACTCTGGCCTAATAGCTACGGTCTTAACTCTTACTCTGGCCTAATAGCTACTGTCTTAACTCTTACTCTGGCCTCATAGCTACTTTCTTAACTCTTACTCTGGCCTCATAGCTACTGTCTTAACTCTTACTCTGGCCTAATGGTTAAGGTCTTGGACTCTTACTCTGGCCTCATAGCTACTGTCTTAACTCTTACTCTGGCCTAATAGCTACTGTCTTAACTCTTACTCTGGCCTCATAGCTACTGTCTTAACTCTTACTCTGGCCTAATGGTTAAGGTCTTGGACTCTTACTCTGGCCTCATAGCTACTGTCTTAACTCTTACTCTGGCCTAATAGCTACTGTCTTAACTCTGCTTAACTCTTACTCTGGCCTCATAGCTACTGTCTTAACTCTTACTGTGGCCTCATAGCTACTGTCTTAACTCTTACTCTGGCCTCATAGCTACTGTCTTAACTCTTACTCTGGCCTAATGGTTAAGGTCTTGGACTCTTACTCTGGCCTCATAGCTACTGTCTTAACTCTTACTCTGGCCTCATAGCTACTGTCTTAACTCTTACTCTGGCCTAATGGTTAAGGTCTTGGACTCTTACTCTGGCCTAATAGCTACTGTCTTAACTCTTACTCTGGCCTAATAGCTACTGTCTTAACTCTTACTCTGGCCTAATGGTTAAGGTCTTGGACTCTTACTCTGGCCTCATAGCTACTGTCTTAACTCTTACTCTGGCCTAATAGCTACTGTCTTAACTCTTACTCTGGCCTAATAGCTACTGTCTTAACTCTTACTCTGGCCTCATATCTACTGTCTTAACTCTTACTCTGGCCTAATGGTTAAGGTCTTGGACTCTTACTCTGGCCTCATAGCTACTGTCTTACCTCTTACTCTGGCCTCATAGCTACTGTCTTAACTCTTACTCTGGCCTAATGGTTAAGGTCTTGGACTCTTACTCTGGCCTCATAGCTACTGTCTTAACTCTTACTCTGGCCTCATAGCTACTATCTTAACTCTTACTCGGCCTTATTGCTATTGTCTTAACTCTTACTCTGGCCTAATAGCTACTGTTGTAATTCTTACTCTGGCCTAATGGTTAAGGTCTTGGACTCTTACTCTGGCCTCATAGCTACTGTCTTAACTCTTACTCTGGCCTCATAGCTACTGTCTTAACTCTTACTCTGGCCTAATGGTTAAGGTCTTGGACTCTTACTCTGGCATCATAGCTACTATCTTAACTCTTACTCTGGCCTAATGGTTAAGGTCTTGGACTCTTACTCTGGTCTCATAGCTACTGTCTTAACTCTTACTCTGGCCTAATAGCTACTGTCTTAACTCCTACTCTGGCCTCATAGCTACTGTCTTAACTCTTACTCTGGCCTAATGGTTAAGGTCTTGGACTCTTACTCTGGCCTCATAGCTACTGTCTTAACTCTTACACTGGCCTAATGGTTAAGGTCTTGGACTCTTACTCTGGCCTAATAGCTACTGTCTTAACTCTTACTCTGGCCTAATGGTTAAGGTCTTGGACTCTTACTCTGGCCTCATAGCTACTGTCTTAACTCTTACTCTGGCCTCGTAGCTACTGTCTTAACTCTTACTCTGGCCTAATGGTTAAGGTCTTGGACTCTTACTCTGGCCTCATAGCTACTGTCTTAACTCTTACTCTGGCCTCATAGCTACTGTCTTAATTCTTACTCTGGCCTAATGGTTAAGGTCTTGGACTCTTACTCTGGCCTAATAGTTACTGTCTTAACTCTTACTCTGGCCTAATAGCTACTGTCTTAACTCTTACTCTGGCCTAATGGTTAAGGTCTTGGACTCTTACTCTGGCCTCATAGCTACTGTCTTAACTCTTACTCTGGCCTCATAGCTACTGTCTTAACTCTTACTCTTGCCTCATAGCTACTGTCTTAACTCTTACTCTGGCATTATAGCTACTTTCTTAACTTTTACTCTGGCCTAATAGCTACTGTCTTAACTCTTACTCTGGCCTCATAGCTACTGTCTTAACTCTTACTCAGGCCTAACAGCTACTGTCTTAACTCTTTCTCTGGCCTAATAGCTACTGTCTTAACTCTTACTCTGGCCTCATAGCTACTGTCTTAACTCTTACTCTGGCCTAATGGTTAAGGACTTGGACTCTTACTCTGGCCTCATAGCTACTGTCTTAACTCTTACTCTGGCCTCATAGCTACTGTCTTAACTCTTACTCTGGTCTAATAGCTACTGTCTTAACTCTTACTCTGGCCTAATGGTTAAGGTCTTGGACTCTTACTCTGGCCTTATAGCTACTATCTTAACTCTTACTCTGGCCTCATAGCTACTGTCTTAACTCTTACTCTGGCCTAATGGTTAAGGTCTTGGACTCTTACTCTGGCCTAATAGCTACTGTCTTAACTCTTACTCTGGCCTAATGGTTAAGGTCTTGGACTCTTACTCTGGCCTCATAGCTACTATCTTGCCTCTTACTCTGGCATAATAGCTACTGTCTTAACTCTTACTCTGGCCTCATAGCTACTGTCTTAACTCTTACTCTGGCCTAATAGCTACTGTCTTAACTCTTACTCTGGCCTAATGGTTAAGGTCTTGGACTCTTACTCTGGCGTCATAGCTACTGTCTTAACTCTTACTCTGGCCTAATAGCTACTGTCTTAACTCTTACTCTGGCCTCATAGCTACTGTCTTAACTCTTACTCTGGCCTAATGGTTAAGGTCTTGGACTCTTACTCTGGCCTCATAGCTACTGTCTTAACTCTTACTCTGGCCTCATAGCTACTGTCTTAACTCTTACTCTGGCCTAATGGTTAAGGTCTTGGACTCTTACTCTGGCCTCATATCTACTGTCTTAACTCTTACTCTGGCCTCATAGCTACTGTCTTAACTCTTACCATGGCCTAATGGTTAAGGTCTTGGACTCTTACTCTGGCCTAATAGCTACTGTCTTAACTCTTACTCTGGCCTCATAGCTACTGTCTTAACTCTTACTGTGGCCTAATGGTTAAGGTCTTGGACTCTTACTCTGGCCTCATAGCTACTGTCTTAACTCTTACTCTGGCCTACTGGTTAAGGTCTTGGACTCTTACTCTGGCCTCCTAGCTACTGTCTTAACTCTTACTCTGGCCTCATAGCTACAGTCTTAACTCTTACTCTGGCCTCATAGCTACTGTCTTAACTCTTACTCTGGCCTAATGGTTAAGGTCTTGGACTCTTACTCTGGCCTAATAGCTACTGTCTTAACTCTTACTCTGGCCTAATGGTTAAGGTCTTGGACTCTTACTCTGGCCTAATAGCTACTGTCTTAACTCTTACTCTGGCCTAATAGCTACTGTCTTAACTCTTACTCTGGTCTCATAGCTACTGTCTTAACTCTTACTCTGGCCTAATGGTTAAGGTCTTGGACTCTTACTCTGGCCTCATAGCTACTGTCTTAACTCTTACTCTGGCCTAATAGCTACTGTCTTAACTCTTACTCTGGCCTCATAGCTACTGTCTTAACTCTTACTCTGGCCTAATGGTTAAGGTCTTGGACTCTTACTCTGGCCTCATAGCTACTGTCTTAACTCTTACTCTGGCCTAATAGCTACGGTCTTAACACTTACTCTGGACTAATAGCTACTGTCTTAACTCTTACTCTGGCATCATAGCTACTGTCTTAACTCTTACTCTGGCCTAATAGCTACTGTCTTAACTCTTACTCTGGCCTAATGGTTAAGGTCTTGGACTCTTACTCTGGCGTCATAGCTACTGTATTAACTCTTACTCTGGCCTAATAGCTACTGTCTTAACTCTTACTCTGGCCTCATAGCTACTGTCTTAACTCTTACTCTGGCCTCATAGCTACTGTCTTAACTCTTACTCTGGCCTAATGGTTAAGGTCTTGGACTCTTACTCTGGCCTCATAGCTACTGTCTTAACTCTTACTCTGGCCTAATGGTTAAGGTCTTGGACTCTTACTCTGGTCTCATAGCTACTGTCTTAACTCTTACTCTAGCTTAATAGCTACTGTCTTATCTCTTACTCTGGCCTCATAGCTACTGTCTTAACTCTTACTCTGGCCTAATAGCTACTGTTGTAATTCTTACTCTGGCCTAATGGTTAAGGTCTTGGACTCTTACTCTGGCCTCATAGCTACTGTCTTAACTCTTACTCTGGCCTAATGGTTAAGGTCTTGGACTCTTACTCTGGCCTCATAGCTACTGTCTTAACTCTTACACTGGCCTAATGGTTAAGGTCTTGGACTCTTACTCTGGCCTAATAGCTACTGTCTTAACTCTTACTCTGGCCTAATGGTTAAGGTCTTGGACTCTTACTCTGGCCTCATGCTACTGTCCTAATTCTTACTCTGACCTCGTAGCTACTGTCTTAACTCTTACTCTGGCCTAATGGTTAAGGTCTTGGACTCTTACTCTGGCCTCATAGCAACTGTCTTAACTCTTACTCTGGCCTCATAGCTACTGTCTTAACTCTTACTCTGGCCTAATGGTTAAGGTCTTGGACTCTTACTCTGGCCTAATAGCTACTGTCTTAACTCTTACTCTGGCCTAATAGCTACTGTCTTAACTCTTACTCTGGCCTAATGGTTAAGGTCTTGGACTCTTACTCTGGCCTCATAGCTACTGTCTTAACTCTTACTCTGGCCTCATAGCTACTGTCTTAACTCTTACTCTGGCCTAATGGTTAAGGTCTTGGACTCTTACTCTGGCCTAATAGCTACTGTCTTAACTCTTACTCTGGCCTAATAGCTACTGTCTTAACTCTTACTCTGGCCTAATGGTTAAGGTCTTGGACTCTTACTCTGGCCTCATAGCTACTGTCTTAACTCTTACTCTGGCCTAATAGCTACTGTCTTAACTCTTACTCTGGCCTAATAGCTACTGTCTTAACTCTTACTCTGGCCTCATATCTACTGTCTTAACTCTTACTCTGGCCTAATGGTTAAGGTCTTGGACTCTTACTCTGGCCTCATAGCTACTGTCTTAACTCTTACTCTGGCCTCATAGCTACTGTCTTAACTCTTACTCTGGCCTAATGGTTAAGGTCTTGGACTCTTACTCTGGCCTCATAGCTACTGTCTTAACTCTTACTCTGGCCTCATAGCTACTATCTTAACTCTTACTCGGCCTTATAGCTATTGTCTTAACTCTTACTCCGGCCTAATAGCTACTGTTGTAATTCTTACTCTGGCCTAATGGTTAAGGTCTTGGACTCTTACTCTGGCCTCATAGCTACTGTCTTAACTCTTACTCTGGCCTCATAGCTACTGTCTTAACTCTTACTCTGGCCTAATGGTTAAGGTCTTGGACTCTTACTCTGGCCTAATAGCTACTATTGTAATTCTTACTCTGGCCTAATGGTTAAGGTCTTGGACTCCTACTCTGGCCTCATAGCTACTGTCTTAACTCTTACTCTGGCCTAATGGTTAAGGTCTTGGACTCTTACTCTGGCCTCATAGCTACTGTCTTAACTCTTACACTGGCCTAAAGGTTAAGGTCTTGGACTCTTACTCTGGCCTAATAGCTACTGTCTTAACTCTTACTCTGGCCTAATGGTTAAGGTCTTGGACTCTTACTCTGGCCTCATAGCTACTGTCTTAACTCTTACTCTGGCCTCGTAGCTACTGTCTTAACTCTTACTCTGGCCTAATGGTTAAGGTCTTGGACTCTTACTCTGGCCTCATAGCTACTGTCTTAACTCTTACTCTGGCCTCATAGCTACTGTCTTAACTCTTACTCTGGCCTAATGGTTAAGGTCTTGGACTCTTACTCTGGCCTAATAGCTACTGTCTTAACTCTTACTCTGGCCTAATAGCTACTGTCTTAACTCTTACTCTGGCCTAATGGTTAAGGTCTTGGACTCTTACTCTGGCCTCATAGCTACTGTCTTAACTCTTACTCTGGCCTAATAGCTACTGTCTTAACTCTTACTCTTGCCTCATAGCTACTGTCTTAACTCTTACTCTGGCATAATAGCTACTTTCTTAACTTTTACTCTGGCCTAATAGCTACTGTCTTAACTCTTACTCTGGCCTCATAGCTACTGTCTTAACTCTTACTCAGGCCTAACAGCTACTGTCTTAACTCTTACTCTGGCCTAATAGCTACTGTCTTAACTCTTACTCTGGCCTCATGGCTACTGTCTTAACTCTTACTCTGGCCTAATGGTTAAGGACTTGGACTCTTACTCTGGCCTCATAGCTACTGTCTTAACTCTTACTCTGGCCTCATAGCTACTGTCTTAACTCTTACTCTGGTCTAATAGCTACTGTCTTAACTCTTACTCTGGCCTAATGGTTAAGGTCTTGGACTCTTACTCTGGCCTTATAGCTACTATCTTAACTCTTACTCTGGCCTCATAGCTACTGTCTTAACTCTTACTCTGGCCTAATGGTTAAGGTCTTGGACTCTTACTCTGGCCTAATAGCTACTGTCTTAACTCTTACTCTGGCCTAATGGTTAAGGTCTTGGACTCTTACTCTGGCCTCATAGCTACTATCTTGCCTCTTACTCTGGCATAATAGCTACTGTCTTAACTCTTACTCTGGCCTCATAGCTACTGTCTTAACTCTTACTCTGGCCTAATAGCTACTGTCTTAACTCTTACTCTGGCCTAATGGTTAAGGTCTTGGACTCTTACTCTGGCGTCATAGCTACTGTCTTAACTCTTACTCTGGCCTAATAGCTACTGTCTTAACTCTTACTCTGGCCTCATAGCTACTGTCTTAACTCTTACTCTGGCCTAATGGTTAAGGTCTTGGACTCTTACTCTGGCCTCATAGCTACTGTCTTAACTCTTACTCTGGCCTCATAGCTACTGTCTTAACTCTTACTCTGGCCTAATGGTTAAGGTCTTGGACTCTTACTCTGGCCTCATATCTACTGTCTTAACTCTTACTCTGGCCTCATAGCTACTGTCTTAACTCTTACTCTGGCCTAATGGTTAAGGTCTTGGACTCTTACTCTGGCCTAATAGCTACTGTCTTAACTCTTACTCTGGCCTAATAGCTACTGTCTTAACTCTTGCTCTTGCCTCATAGCTACTGTCTTAACTCTTACTCTGGCCTAATAGCTACTGTCTTAACTCTTACTCTGGCCTAATGGTTAAGGTCTTGGACTCTTACTCTGGCCTCATAGCTACTATCTTAACTCTTACTCTGGCCTCATAGCTACTGTCTTAACTCTTACTCTGGCCTAATGGTTAAGGTCTTGGACTCTTACTCTGGCCTAATAGCTACGGTCTTAACTCTTACTCTGGCCTAATAGCTACTGTCTTAACTCTTACTCTGGCCTCATAGCTACTGTCTTAACTCTTACTCTGGCCTCATAGCTACTGTCTTAACTCTTACTCTGGCCTAATGGTTAAGGTCTTGGACTCTTACTCTGGCCTCATAGCTACTGTCTTAACTCTTACTCTGGCCTAATAGCTACTGTCTTAACTCTTACTCTGGCCTCATAGCTACTGTCTTAACTCTTACTCTGGCCTAATGGTTAAGGTCTTGGACTCTTACTCTGGCCTCATAGCTACTGTCTTAACTCTTACTCTGGCCTAATAGCTACTGTCTTAACTCTGCTTAACTCTTACTCTGGCCTCATAGCTACTGTCTTAACTCTTACTGTGGCCTCATAGCTACTGTCTTAACTCTTACTCTGGCCTCATAGCTACTGTCTTAACTCTTACTCTGGCCTAATGGTTAAGGTCTTGGACTCTTACTCTGGCCTCATAGCTACTGTCTTAACTCTTACTCTGGCCTCATAGCTACTGTCTTAACTCTTACTCTGGCCTAATGGTTAAGGTCTTGGACTCTTACTCTGGCCTAATAGCTACTGTCTTAACTCTTACTCTGGCCTCATAGCTACTGTCTTAACTCTTACTGTGGCCTAATGGTTAAGGTCTTGGACTCTTACTCTGGCCTCATAGCTACTGTCTTAACTCTTACTCTGGCCTACTGGTTAAGGTCTTGGACTCTTACTCTGGCCTCCTAGCTACTGTCTTAACTCTTACTCTGGCCTCATAGCTACAGTCTTAACTCTTACTCTGGCCTCATAGCTACTGTCTTAACTCTTACTCTGGCCTAATGATTAAGGTCTTGGACTCTTACTCTGGCCTAATAGCTACTGTCTTAACTCTTACTCTGGCCTAATGGTTAAGGTCTTGGACTCTTACTCTGGCCTAATAGCTACTGTCTTAACACTTACTCTGGCCTAATAGCTACTGTCTTAACTCTTACTCTGGTCTCATAGCTACTGTCTTAACTCTTACTCTGGCCTAATGGTTAAGGTCTTGGACTCTTACTCTGGCCTCATAGCTACTGTCTTAACTCTTACTCTGGCCTAATAGCTACTGTCTTAACTCTTACTCTGGCCTCATAGCTACTGTCTTAACTCTTACTCTGGCCTAATGGTTAAGGTCTTGGACTCTTACTCTGGCCTCATAGCTACTGTCTTAACTCTTACTCTGGCCTAATAGCTACGGTCTTAACACTTACTCTGGCGTCATAGCTACTGTCTTAACTCTTACTCTGGCCTAATAGCTACTGTCTTAACTCTTACTCTGGCCTCATAGCTACTGTCTTAACTCTTACTCTGGCCTAATGGTTAAGGTCTTGGACTCTTACTCTGGCCTCATAGCTACTGTCTTAACTCTTACTCTGGCCTCATAGCTACTGTCTTAACTCTTACTCTGGCCTAATGGTTAAGGTCTTGGACTCTTACTCTGGCCTCATATCTACTGTCTTAACTCTTACTCTGGCCTCATAGCTACTGTCTTAACTCTTACTCTGGCCTAATGGTTAAGGTCTTGGACTCTTACTCTGGCCTAATAGCTACTGTCTTAACTCTTACTCTGGCCTAATAGCTACTGTCTTAACTCTTGCTCTTGCCTCATAGCTACTGTCTTAACTCTTACTCTGGCCTAATAGCTACTGTCTTAACTCTTACTCTGGCCTAATGGTTAAGGTCTTGGACTCTTACTCTGGCCTCATAGCTACTATCTTAACTCTTACTCTGGCCTCATAGCTACTGTCTTAACTCTTACTCTGGCCTAATGGTTAAGGTCTTGGACTCTTACTCTGGCCTAATAGCTACGGTCTTAACTCTTACTCTGGCCTAATAGCTACTGTCTTAACTCTTACTCTGGCCTCATAGCTACTGTCTTAACTCTTACTCTGGCCTCATAGCTACTGTCTTAACTCTTACTCTGGCCTAATGGTTAAGGTCTTGGACTCTTACTCTGGCCTCATAGCTACTGTCTTAACTCTTACTCTGGCCTAATAGCTACTGTCTTAACTCTTACTCTGGCCTCATAGCTACTGTCTTAACTCTTACTCTGGCCTAATGGTTAAGGTCTTGGACTCTTACTCTGGCCTCATAGCTACTGTCTTAACTCTTACTCTGGCCTAATAGCTACTGTCTTAACTCTGCTTAACTCTTACTCTGGCCTCATAGCTACTGTCTTAACTCTTACTGTGGCCTCATAGCTACTGTCTTAACTCTTACTCTGGCCTCATAGCTACTGTCTTAACTCTTACTCTGGCCTAATGGTTAAGGTCTTGGACTCTTACTCTGGCCTCATAGCTACTGTCTTAACTCTTACTCTGGCCTCATAGCTACTGTCTTAACTCTTACTCTGGCCTAATGGTTAAGGTCTTGGACTCTTACTCTGGCCTAATAGCTACTGTCTTAACTCTTACTCTGGCCTCATAGCTACTGTCTTAACTCTTACTGTGGCCTAATGGTTAAGATCTTGGACTCTTACTCTGGCCTCATAGCTACTGTCTTAACTCTTACTCTGGCCTACTGGTTAAGGTCTTGGACTCTTACTCTGGCCTCCTAGCTACTGTCTTAACTCTTACTCTGGCCTCATAGCTACAGTCTTAACTCTTACTCTGGCCTCATAGCTACTGTCTTAACTCTTACTCTGGCCTAATGATTAAGGTCTTGGACTCTTACTCTGGCCTAATAGCTACTGTCTTAACTCTTACTCTGGCCTAATGGTTAAGGTCTTGGACTCTTACTCTGGCCTAATAGCTACTGTCTTAACTCTTACTCTGGCCTAATAGCTACTGTCTTAACTCTTACTCTGGTCTCATAGCTACTGTCTTAACTCTTACTCTGGCCTAATGGTTAAGGTCTTGGACTCTTACTCTGGCCTCATAGCTACTGTCTTAACTCTTACTCTGGCCTAATAGCTACTGTCTTAACTCTTACTCTGGCCTCATAGCTACTGTCTTAACTCTTACTCTGGCCTAATGGTTAAGGTCTTGGACTCTTACTCTGGCCTCATAGCTACTGTCTTAACTCTTACTCTGGCCTAATAGCTACGGTCTTAACACTTACTCTGGCCTAATAGCTACTGTCTTAACTCTTACTCTGGCATCATAGCTACTGTCTTAACTCTTACTCTGGCCTAATAGCTACTGTCTTAACTCTTACTCTGGCCTAATGGTTAAGGTCTTGGACTCTTACTCTGGCGTCATAGCTACTGTCTTAACTCTTACTCTGGCCTAATAGCTACTGTCTTAACTCTTACTCTGGCCTCATAGCTACTGTCTTAACTCTTACTCTGGCCTAATGGTTAAGGTCTTGGACTCTTACTCTGGCCTCATAGCTACTGTCTTAACTCTTACTCTGGCCTCATAGCTACTGTCTTAACTCTTACTCTGGCCTAATGGTTAAGGTCTTGGACTCTTACTCTGGCCTCATAGCTACTGTCTTAACTCTTACTCTGGCCTAATGGTTAAGATCTTGGACTCTTACTCTGGTCTCATAGCTACTGTCTTAACTCTTACTCTAGCTTAATAGCTACTGTCTTATCTCTTACTCTGGCCTCATAGCTACTGTCTTAACTCTTACTCTGGCCTAATAGCTACTGTTGTAATTCTTACTCTGGCCTAATGGTTAAGGTCTTGGACTCTTACTCTGGCCTCATAGCTACTGTCTTAACTCTTACTCTGGCCTAATGGTTAAGGTCTTGGACTCTTACTCTGGCCTCATAGCTACTGTCTTAACTCTTACACTGGCCTAATGGTTAAGGTCTTGCACTCTTACTCTGGCCTAATAGCTACTGTCTTAACTCTTACTCTGGCCTAATGGTTAAGGTCTTGGACTCTTACTCTGGCCTCATGCTACTGTCCTAACTCTTACTCTGACCTCGTAGCTACTGTCTTAACTCTTACTCTGGCCTAATGGTTAAGGTCTTGGACTCTTACTCTGGCCTCATAGCAACTGTCTTAACTCTTACTCTGGCCTCATAGCTACTGTCTTAACTTCTACTCTGGCCTAATGGTTAAGGTCTTGGACTCTTACTCTGGCCTAATAGCTACTGTCTTAACTCTTACTCTGGCATAATAGCTACTGTCTTAACTCTTACTCTGGCCTAATGGTTAAGGTCTTGGACTCTTACTCTGGCCTCATAGCTACTGTCTTAACTCTTACTCTGGCCTCATAGCTACTGTCTTAACTCTTACTCTGGCCTAATGGTTAAGGTCTTGGACTCTTACTCTGGCCTAATAGCTACTGTCTTAACTCTTACTCTGGCCTAATAGCTACTGTCTTAACTCTTACTCTGGCCTAATGGTTAAGGTCTTGGACTCTTACTCTGGCCTCATAGCTACTGTCTTAACTCTTACTCTGGCCTAATAGCTACTGTCTTAACTCTTACTCTGGCCTCATATCTACTGTCTTAACTCTTACTCTGGCCTAATGGTTAAGGTCTTGGACTCTTACTCTGGCCTCATAGCTACTGTCTTAACTCTTACTCTGGCCTCATAGCTACTGTCTTAACTCTTACTCTGGCCTAATGGTTAAGGTCTTGGACTCTTACTCTGGCCTCATAGCTACTGTCTTAACTCTTACTCTGGCCTCATAGCTACTATCTTAACTCTTACTCGGCCTTATAGCTATTGTCTTAACTCTTACTCTGGCCTAATAGCTACTGTTGTAATTCTTACTCTGGCCTAATGGTTAAGGTCTTGGACTCTTACTCTGGCCTCATAGCTACTGTCTTAACTCTTACTCTGGCCTCATAGCTACTGTCTTAACTCTTACTCTGGCCTAATGGTTAAGGTCTTGGACTCTTACTCTGGCATCGTAGCTACTATCTTAACTCTTACTCTGGCCTAATGGTTAAGGTCTTGGACTCTTACTCTGGTCTCATAGCTACTGTCTTAACTCTTACTCTGGCCTAATAGCTACTGTCTTAACTCTTACTCTGGCCTAATAGCTACTATTGTAATTCTTACTCTGGCCTAATGGTTAAGGTCTTGGACTCTTACTCTGGCCTCATAGCTACTGTCTTAACTCTTACTCTGGCCTAATGGTTAAGGTCTTGGACTCTTACTCTGGCCTCATAGCTACTGTCTTAACTCTTACACTGGCCTAATGGTTAAGGTCTTGGACTCTTACTCTGGCCTAATAGCTACTGTCTTAACTCTTACTCTGGCCTCGTAGCTACTGTCTTAACTCTTACTCTGGCCTAATGGTTAAGGTCTTGGACTCTTACTCTCGCCTCATAGCTACTGTCTTAACTCTTACTCTGGCCTCATAGCTACTGTCTTAACTCTTACTCTGGCCTAATGGTTAAGGTCTTGGACTCTTACTCTGGCCTAATAGCTACTGTCTTAACTCTTACTCTGGCCTAATAGCTACTGTCTTAACTCTTACTCTGGCCTAATGGTTAAGGTCTTGGACTCTTACTCTGGCCTCATAGCTACTGTCTTAACTCTTACTCTGGCCTAATAGCTACTGTCTTAACTCTTACTCTTGCCTCATAGCTACTGTCTTAACTCTTACTCTGGCATAATAGCTACTTTCTTAACTTTTACTCTGGCCTAATAGCTACTGTCTTAACTCTTACTCTGGCCTCATAGCTACTGTCTTAACTCTTACTCAGGCCTAACAGCTACTGTCTTAACTCTTACTCTGGCCTAATAGCTACTGTCTTAACTCTTACTCTGGCCTCATAGCTACTGTCTTAACTCTTACTCAGGCCTAACAGCTACTGTCTTAACTCTTACTCTGGCCTAATAGCTACTGTCTTAACTCTTACTCTGGTCTAATAGCTACTGTCTTAACTCTTACTCTGGCCTAATGGTTAAGGTCTTGGACTCTTACTCTGGCCTCATAGCTACTATCTTAACTCTTACTCTGGCCTCATAGCTACTGTCTTAACTCTTACTCTGGCCTAATGGTTAAGGTCTTGGACTCTTACTCTGGCCTAATAGCTACTGTCTTAACTCTTACTCTGGCCTAATGGTTAAGGTCTTGGACTCTTACTCTGGCCTCATAGCTACTATCTTGCCTCTTACTCTGGCATAATAGCTACTGTCTTAACTCTTACTCTGGCCTCATAGCTACTGTCTTAACTCTTACTCTGGCCTAATAGCTACTGTCTTAACTCTTACTCTGGCCTAATGGTTAAGGTCTTGGACTCTTACTCTGGCGTCATAGCTACTGTCTTAACTCTTACTCTGGCCTAATAGCTACTGTCTTAACTCTTACTCTGGCCTCATAGCTACTGTCTTAACTCTTACTCTCGCCTAATGGTTAAGGTCTTGGACTCTTACTCTGGCCTCATAGCTACTGTCTTAACTCTTACACTGGCCTAATGGTTAAGGTCTTGGACTCTTACTCTGGCCTAATAGCTACTGTCTTAACTCTTACTCTGGCCTAATGGTTAAGGTCTTGGACTCTTACTCTGGCCTCATGCTACTGTCCTAACTCTTACTCTGACCTCGTAGCTACTGTCTTAACTCTTACTCTGGCCTAATGGTTAAGGTCTTGGACTCTTACTCTGGCCTCATAACAACTGTCTTAACTCTTACTATGGCCTCATAGCTACTGTCTTAACTCTTACTCTGGCCTAATGGTTAAGGTCTTGGACTCTTACTCTGGCCTAATAGCTACTGTCTTAACTCTTACTCTGGCCTAATGGTTAAGGTCTTGGACTCTTACTCTGGCCTCATAGCTACTGTCTTAACTCTTACTCTGGCCTCATAGCTACTGTCTTAACTCTTACTCTGGCCTAATGGTTAAGGTCTTGGACTCTTACTCTGGCCTAATAGCTACTGTCTTAACTCTTACTCTGGCCTAATAGCTACTGTCTTAACTCTTACTCTGGCCTAATGGTTAAGGTCTTGGACTCTTACTCTGGCCTCATAGCTACTGTCTTAACTCTTACTCTGGCCTAATAGCTACTGTCTTAACTCTTACTCTGGCCTAATACCTACTGTCTTAACTCTTACTCTGGCCTCATATCTACTGTCTTAACTCTTACTCTGGCCTAATGGTTAAGGTCTTGGACTCTTACTCTGGCCTCATAGCTACTGTCTTAACTCTTACTCTGGCCTCATAGCTACTGTCTTAACTCTTACTCTGGCCTAATGGTTAAGGTCTTGGACTCTTACTCTGGCCTCATAGCTACTGTCTTAACTCTTACTCTGGCCTCATAGCTACTATCTTAACTCTTACTCGGCCTTATAGCTATTGTCTTAACTCTTACTCTGGCCTAATAGCTACTGTTGTAATTCTTACTCTGGCCTAATGGTTAAGGTCTTGGACTCTTACTCTGGCCTCATAGCTACTGTCTTAACTCTTACTCTGGCCTAATGGTTAAGGTCTTGGACTCTTACTCTGGCATCATAGCTACTATCTTAACTCTTACTCTGGCCTAATGGTTAAGGTCTTGGACTCTTACTCTGGTCTCATAGCTACTGTCTTAACTCTTACTCTGGCCTAATAGCTACTGTCTTAACTCTTACTCTGGCCTCATAGCTACTGTCTTAACTCTTACTCTGGCCTAATAGCTACTATTGTAATTCTTACTCTGGCCTAATGGTTAAGGTCTTGGACTCCTACTCTGGCCTCATAGCTACTGTCTTAACTCTTATTCTGGCCTAATGGTTAAGGTCTTGGACTCTTACTCTGGCCTCATAGCTACTGTCTTAACTCTTACACTGGCCTAATGGTTAAGGTCTTGGACTCTTACTCTGGCCTAATAGCTACTGTCTTAACTCTTACTCTGGCCTAATGGTTAAGGTCTTGGACTCTTACTCTGGCCTCATAGCTACTGTCTTAACTCTTACTCTGGCCTAATGGTTAAGGTCTTGGACTCTTACTCTGGCCTAATAGCTACTGTCTTAACTCTTACTCTGGCCTAATAGCTACTGTCTTAACTCTTACTCTGGCCTAATGGTTAAGGTCTTGGACTCTTACTCTGGCCTCATAGCTACTGTCTTAACTCTTACTCTGGCCTAATAGCTACTGTCTTAACTCTTACTCTGGCATAATAGCTACTTTCTTAACTTTTACTCTGGCCTAATAGCTACTGTCTTAACTCTTACTCTGGCCTCATAGCTACTGTCTTAACTCTTACTCAGGCCTAACAGCTACTGTCTTAACTCTTACTCTGGCCTAATAGCTACTGTCTTAACTCTTACTCTGGCCTCATAGCTACTGTCTTAACTCTTACTCTGGCCTAATGGTTAAGGACTTGGACTCTTACTCTGGCCTCATAGCTACTGTCTTAACTCTTACTCTGGCCTCATAGCTACTGTCTTAACTCTTACTCTGGTCTAATAGCTACTGTCTTAACTCTTACTCTGGCCTAATGGTTAAGGTCTTGGACTCTTACTCTGGCCTTATAGCTACTATCTTAACTCTTACTCTGGCCTCATAGCTACTGTCTTAACTCTTACTCTGGCCTAATGGTTAAGGCCTTGGACTCTTACTCTGGCCTAATAGCTACTGTCTTAACTCTTACTCTGGCCTAATGGTTAAGGTCTTGGACTCTTACTCTGGCCTCATAGCTACTATCTTGCCTCTTACTCTGGCATAATAGCTACTGTCTTAACTCTTACTCTGGCCTCATAGCTACTGTCTTAACTCTTACTCTGGCCTAATAGCTACTGTCTTAACTCTTACTCTGGCCTAATGGTTAAGGTCTTGGACTCTTACTCTGGCGTCATAGCTACTGTCTTAACTCTTACTCTGGCCTAATAGCTACTGTCTTAACCCTTACTCTGGCCTCATAGCTACTGTCTTAACTCTTACTCTGGCCTAATGGTTAAGGTCTTGGACTCTTACTCTGGCCTCATAGCTACTGTCTTAACTCTTACTCTGGCCTCATAGCTACTGTCTTAACTCTTACTCTGGCCTAATGGTTAAGGTCTTGAACTCTTACTCTGGCCTCATATCTACTGTCTTAACTCTTACTCTGGCCTTATAGCTACTGTCTTAACTCTTACTCTGGCCTAATGGTTAAGGTCTTGGACTCTTACTCTGGTCTAATAGCTACTGTCTTAACTCTTACTCTGGCCTAATAGCTACTGTCTTAACTCTTGCTCTTGCCTCATAGCTACTGTCTTAACTCTTACTCTGGCCTAATGGTTAAGGTCTTGGACTCTTACTCTGGCCTCATAGCTACTATCTTAACTCTTACTCTGGCCTCATAGCTACTGTCTTAACTCTTACTCTGGCCTAATGGTTAAGGTCTTGGACTCTTACTCTGGCCTAATAGCTACGGTCTTAACTCTTACTCTGGCCTAATAGCTACTGTCTTAACTCTTACTCTGGCCTCATAGCTACTGTCTTAACTCTTACTCTGGCCTCATAGCTACTGTCTTAACTCTTACTCTGGCCTAATGGTTAAGGTCTTGGACTCTTACTCTGGCCTCATAGCTACTGTCTTAACTCTTACTCTGGCCTAATAGCTACTGTCTTAACTCTTACTCTGGCCTCATAGCTACTGTCTTAACTCTTACTCTGGCCTAATGGTTAAGGTCTTGGACTCTTACTCTGGCCTCATAGCTACTGTCTTAACTCTTACTCTGGCCTAATAGCTACTGTCTTAACTCTGCTTAACTCTTACTCTGGCCTCATAGCTACTGTCTTAACTCTTACTGTGGCCTCATAGCTACTGTCTTAACTCTTACTCTGGCCTCACAGCTACTGTCTTAACTCTTACTCTGGCCTAATGGTTAAGGTCTTGGACTCTTACTCTGGCCTCATAGCTACTGTCTTAACTCTTACTCTGGCCTCATAGCTACTGTCTTAACTCTTACTCTGGCCTAATGGTTAAGGTCTTGGACTCTTACTCTGGCCTAATAGCTACTGTCTTAACTCTTACTCTGGCCTCATAGCTACTGTCTTAACTCTTACTGTGGCCTAATGGTTAAGGTCTTGGACTCTTACTCTGGCCTCATAGCTACTGTCTTAACTCTTACTCTGGCCTACTGGTTAAGGTCTTGGACTCTTACTCTGGCCTCCTAGCTACTGTCTTAACTCTTACTCTGGCCTCATAGCTACAGTCTTAACTCTTACTCTGGCCTCATAGCTACTGTCTTAACTCTTACTCTGGCCTAATGGTTAAGGTCTTGGACTCTTACTCTGGCCTAATAGCTACTGTCTTAACTCTTACTCTGGCCTAATGGTTAAGGTCTTGGACTCTTACTCTGGCCTAATAGCTACTGTCTTAACTCTTACTCTGGCCTAATAGCTACTATCTTAACTCTTACTCTGGTCTCATAGCTACTGTCTTAACTCTTACTCTGGCCTAATGGTTAAGGTCTTGGACTCTTACTCTGGCCTCATAGCTACTGTCTTAACTCTTACTCTGGCCTAATAGCTACTGTCTTAACTCTTACTCTGGCCTAATAGCTACTATTGTAATTCTTACTCTGGCCTAATGGTTAAGGTCTTGGACTCCTACTCTGGCCTCATAGCTACTGTCTTAACTCTTACTCTGGCCTAATGGTTAAGGTCTTGGACTCTTACTCTGGCCTCATAGCTACTGTCTTAACTCTTACACTGGCCTAATGGTTAAGGTCTTGGACTCTTACTCTGGCCTAATAGCTACTGTCTTAACTCTTACTCTGGCCTAATGGTTAAGGTCTTGGACTCTTACTCTGGCCTCATAGCTACTGTCTTAACTCTTACTCTGGCCTCGTAGCTACTGTCTTAATTCTTACTCTGGCCTAATGGTTAAGGTATTGGACTCTTACTCTGGCCTCATAGCTACTGTCTTAACTCTTACTCTGGCCTCATAGCTACTGTCTTAACTCTTACTCTGGCCTAATGGTTAAGGTCTTGGACTCTTACTCTGGCCTAATAGCAACTGTCTTAACTCTTACTCTGGCCTAATAGCTACTGTCTTAACTCTTACTCTGGCCTAATGGTTAAGGTCTTGGACTCTTACTCTGGCCTCATAGCTACTGTCTTAACTCTTACTCTGGCCTAATAGCTACTGACTTAACTCTTACTCTTGCCTCATAGCTACTGTCTTAACTCTTACTCTGGCATAATAGCTACTTTCTTAACTTTTACTCTGGCCTATTAGCTACTGTCTTAACTCTTACTCTGGCCTCATAGCTACTGTCTTAACTCTTACACTGGCCTAATGGTTAAGGTCTTGGACTCTTACTCTGGCCTAATAGCTACTGTCTTAACTCTTACCCTGGCCTAATGGTTAAGGTCTTGGACTCTTACTCTGGCCTCATGCTACTGTCCTAACTCTTACTCTGACCTCGTAGCTACTGTCTTAACTCTTACTCTGGCCTAATGGTTAAGGTCTTGGACTCTTACTCTGGCCTCATAGCAACTGTCTTAACTCTTACTCTGGCCTCATAGCTACTGTCTTAACTCTTACTCTGGCCTAATGGTTAAGGTCTTGGACTCTTACTCTGGCCTAATAGCTACTGTCTTAACTCTTACTCTGGCCTAATAGCTACTGTCTTAACTCTTACTCTGGCCTAATGGTTAAGGTCTTGGACTCTTACTCTGGCCTCATAGCTACTGTCTTAACTCTTACTCTGGCCTCATAGCTACTGTCTTAACTTTTACTCTGGCCTAATGGTTAAGGTCTTGGACTCTTACTCTGGCCTAATAGCTACTGTCTTAACTCTTACTCTGGCCTAATAGCTACTGTCTTAACTCTTACTCTGGCCTAATGGTTAAGGTCTTGGACTCTTACTCTGGCCTCATAGCTACTGTCTTAACTCTTACTCTGGCCTAATAGCTACTGTCTTAACTCTTACTCTGGCCTAATAGCTACTGTCTTAACTCTTACTCTGGCCTCATATCTACTGTCTTAACTCTTACTCTGGCCTAATGGTTAAGGTCTTGGACTCTTACTCTGGCCTCATAGCTACTGTCTTAACTCTTACTCTGGCCTCATAGCTACTGTCTTAACTCTTACTCTGGCCTAATGGTTAAGGTCTTGGACTCTTACTCTGGCCTCATAGCTACTGTCTTAACTCTTACTCTGGCCTCATAGCTACTATCTTAACTCTTACTCGGCCTTATAGCTATTGTCTTAACTCTTACTCTGGCCTAATAGCTACTGTTGTAATTCTTACTCTGGCCTAATGGTTAAGGTCTTGGACTCTTACTCTGGCCTCATAGCTACTGTCTTAACTCTTACTCTGGCCTCATAGCTACTGTCTTAACTCTTACTCTGGCCTAATGGTTAAGGTCTTGGACTCTTACTCTGGCATCATAGCTACTATCTTAACTCTTACTCTGGCCTAATGGTTAAGGTCTTGGACTCTTACTCTGGTCTCATAGCTACTGTCTTAACTCTTACTCTGGCCTAATAGCTACTGTCTTAACTCTTACTCTGGCCTCATGGCTACTGTCTTAACTCTTACTCTGGCCTAATAGCTACTATTGTAATTCTTACTCTGGCCTAATGGTTAAGGTCTTGGACTCTTACTCTGGCCTCCTAGCTACTGTCTTAACTCTTACTCTGGCCTAATGGTTAAGGTCTTGGACTCTTACTCTGGCCTCATAGCTACTGTCTTAACTCTTACACTGGCCTAATGGTTAAGGTCTTGGACTCTTACTCTGGCCTAATAGCTACTGTCTTAACTCTTACTCTGGCCTAATGGTTAAGGTCTTGGACTCTTACTCTGGCCTCATAGCTACTGTCTTAACTCTTACTCTGGCCTCGTAGCTACTGTCTTAACTCTTACTCTGGCCTAATGGTTAAGGTCTTGGACTCTTACTCTGGCCTCATAGCTACTGTCTTAACTCTTACTCTGGCCTCATAGCTACTGTCTTAACTCTTACTCTGGCCTAATGGTTAAGGTCTTGGACTCTTACTCTGGCCTAATAGCTACTGTCTTAACTCTTACTCTGGCCTAATAGCTACTGTCTTAACTCTTACTCTGGCCTAATGGTTAAGGTCTTGGACTCTTACTCTGGCCTCATAGCTACTGTCTTAACTCTTACTCTGGCCTAATAGCTACTGTCTTAACTCTTACTCTTGCCTCATAGCTACTGTCTTAACTCTTACTCTGGCATAATAGCTACTTTCTTAACTTTTACTCTGGCCTAATAGTTACTGTCTTAACTCTTACTCTGGCCTCATAGCTACTGTCTTAACTCTTACTCAGGCCTAACAGCTACTGTCTTAACTCTTACTCTGGCCTAATAGCTACTGTCTTAACTCTTACTCTGGCCTCATAGCTACTGTCTTAACTCTTACTCTGGCCTAATGGTTAAGGACTTGGACTCTTACTCTGGCCTCATAGCTACTGTCTTAACTCTTACTCTGGTCTAATAGCTACTGTCTTAACTCTTACTCTGGCCTAATGGTTAAGGTCTTGGACTCTTACTCTGGCCTCATAGCTACTATCTTAACTCTTACTCTGGCCTCATATCTACTGTCTTAACTCTTACTCTGGCCTAATGGTTAAGGTCTTGGACTCTTACTCTGGCCTAATAGCTACTGTCTTAACTCTTACTCTGGCCTAATGGTTAAGGTCTTGGACTCTTACTCTGGCCTCATAGCTACTATCTTGCCTCTTACTCTGGCATAATAGCTACTGTCTTAACTCTTACTCTGGCCTCATAGCTACTGTCTTAACTCTTACTCTGGCCTAATAGCTACTGTCTTAACTCTTACTCTGGCCTAATGGTTAAGGTCTTGGACTCTTACTCTGGCGTCATAGCTACTGTCTTAACTCTTACTCTGGCCTAATAGCTACTGTCTTAACTCTTACTCTGGCCTCATAGCTACTGTCTTAACTCTTACTCTGGCCTAATGGTTAAGGTCTTGGACTCTTACTCTGGCCTCATAGCTACTGTCTTAACTCTTACTCTGGCCTAATGGTTAAGGTCTTGGACTCTTACTCTGGCCTCATAGCTACTGTCTTAACTCTTACACTGGCCTAATGGTTAAGGTCTTGGACTCTTACTCTGGCCTAATAGCTACTGTCTTAACTCTTACTCTGGCCTAATGGTTAAGGTCTTGGACTCTTACTCTGGCCTCATGCTACTGTCCTAACTCTTACTCTGACCTCGTAGCTACTGTCTTAACTCTTACTCTGGCCTAATGGTTAAGGTCTTGGACTCTTACTCTGGCCTCATAGCAACTGTCTTAACTCTTACTCTGGCCTCATAGCTACTGTCTTAACTCTTACTCTGGCCTAATGGTTAAGGTCTTGGACTCTTACTTTGGCCTCATAGCTACTGTCTTAACTCTTACTCTGGCCTCATAGCTACTGTCTTAACTCTTACTCTGGCCTAATGGTTAAGGTCTTGGACTCTTACTCTGGCCTAATAGCTACTGTCTTAACTCTTACTCTGGCCTAATAGCTACTGTCTTAACTCTTACTCTGGCCTAATGGTTAAGGTCTTGGACTCTTACTCTGGCCTCATAGCTACTGTCTTAACTCTTACTCTGGCCTAATAGTTACTGTCTTAACTCTTACTCTGGCCTAATAGCTACTGTCTTAACTCTTACTCTGGCCTCATATCTACTGTCTTAACTCTTACTCTGGCCTAATGGTTAAGGTCTTGGACTCTTACTCTGGCCTCATAGCTACTGTCTTAACTCTTACTCTGGCCTAATGGTTAAGGTCTTGGACTCTTACTCTGGCCTCATAGCTACTATCTTGCCTCTTACTCTGGCATAATAGCTACTGTCTTAACTCTTACTCTGGCCTCATAGCTACTGTCTTAACTCTTACTCTGGCCTAATAGCTACTGTCTTAACTCTTACTCTGGCCTAATGGTTAAGGTCTTGGACTCTTACTCTGGCGTCATAGCTACTGTCTTAACTCTTACTCTGGCCTAATAGCTACTGTCTTAACTCTTACTCTGGCCTCATAGCTACTGTCTTAACTCTTACTCTGGCCTAATGGTTAAGGTCTTGGACTCTTACTCTGGCCTCATAGCTACTGTCTTAACTCTTACTCTGGCCTAATGGTTAAGGTCTTGGACTCTTACTCTGGCCTCATAGCTACTGTCTTAACTCTTACACTGGCCTAATGGTTAAGGTCTTGGACTCTTACTCTGGCCTAATAGCTACTGTCTTAACTCTTACTCTGGCCTAATGGTTAAGGTCTTGGACTCTTACTCTGGCCTCATGCTACTGTCCTAACTCTTACTCTGACCTCGTAGCTACTGTCTTAACTCTTACTCTGGCCTAATGGTTAAGGTCTTGGACTCTTACTCTGGCCTCATAGCAACTGTCTTAACTCTTACTCTGGCCTCATAGCTACTGTCTTAACTCTTACTCTGGCCTAATGGTTAAGGTCTTGGACTCTTACTTTGGCCTCATAGCTACTGTCTTAACTCTTACTCTGGCCTCATAGCTACTGTCTTAACTCTTACTCTGGCCTAATGGTTAAGGTCTTGGACTCTTACTCTGGCCTAATAGCTACTGTCTTAACTCTTACTCTGGCCTAATAGCTACTGTCTTAACTCTTACTCTGGCCTAATGGTTAAGGTCTTGGACTCTTACTCTGGCCTCATAGCTACTGTCTTAACTCTTACTCTGGCCTAATAGTTACTGTCTTAACTCTTACTCTGGCCTAATAGCTACTGTCTTAACTCTTACTCTGGCCTCATATCTACTGTCTTAACTCTTACTCTGGCCTAATGGTTAAGGTCTTGGACTCTTACTCTGGCCTCATAGCTACTGTCTTAACTCTTACTCTGGCCTCATAGCTACTGTCTTAACTCTTACTCTGGCCTAATAGCTACTGTCTTAACTCTTACTCTGGCCTAATAGCTACTGTCTTAACTCTTACTCTGGCCTCATATCTACTGTCTTAACTCTTACTCTGGCCTAATGGTTAAGGTCTTGGACTCTTACTCTGGCCTCATAGCTACTGTCTTAACTCTTACTCTGGCCTCATAGCTACTGTCTTAACTCTTACTCTGGCCTAATGGTTAAGGTCTTGGACTCTTACTCTGGCCTCATAGCTACTGTCTTAACTCTTACTCTGGCCTCATAGCTACTATCTTAACTCTTACTCGGCCTTATAGCTATTGTCTTAACTCTTACTCTGGCCTAATAGCTACTGTTGTAATTCATACTCTGGCCTAATGGTTAAGGTCTTGGACTCTTACTCTGGCCTCATAGCTACTGTCTTAACTCTTACTCTGGCCTCATAGCTACAGTCTTAACTCTTACTCTGGCCTAATGGTTAAGGTCTTGGACTCTTACTCTGGCATCATAGCTACTATCTTAACTCTTACTCTGGCCTAATGGTTAAGGTCTTGGACTCTTACTCTGGTCTCATAGCTACTGTCTTAACTCTTACTCTGGCCTAATATCTACTGTCTTAACTCTTACTCTGGCCTCATGGCTACTGTCTTAACTCTTACTCTGGCCTAATAGCTACTATTGTAATTCTTACTCTGGCCTAATGGTTAAGGTCTTGGACTCTTACTCTGGCCTCCTAGCTACTGTCTTAACTCTTACTCTGGCCTAATGGTTAAGGTCTTGGACTCTTACTCTGGCCTCATAGCTACTGTCTTAACTCTTACACTGGCCTAATGGTTAAGGTCTTGGACTCTTACTCTGGCCTAATAGCTACTGTCTTAACTCTTACTCTGGCCTAATGGTTAAGGTCTTGGACTCTTACTCTGGCCTCATAGCTACTGTCTTAACTCTTACTCTGGCCTCGTAGCTACTGTCTTAACTCTTACTCTGGCCTAATGGTTAAGGTCTTGGACTCTTACTCTGGCCTCATAGCTACTGTCTTAACTCTTACTCTGGCCTCATAGCTACTGTCTTAACTCTTACTCTGGCCTAATGGTTAAGGTCTTGGACTCTTACTCTGGCCTAATAGCTACTGTCTTAACTCTTACTCTGGCCTAATAGCTACTGTCTTAACTCTTACTCTGGCCTAATGGTTAAGGTCTTGGACTCTTACTCTGGCCTCATAGCTACTGTCTTAACTCTTACTCTGGCCTAATAGCTACTGTCTTAACTCTTACTCTTGCCTCATAGCTACTGTCTTAACTCTTACTCTGGCATAATAGCTACTTTCTTAACTTTTACTCTGGCCTAATAGTTACTGTCTTAACTCTTACTCTGGCCTCATAGCTACTGTCTTAACTCTTACTCAGGCCTAACAGCTACTGTCTTAACTCTTACTCTGGCCTAATAGCTACTGTCTTAACTCTTACTCTGGCCTCATAGCTACTGTCTTAACTCTTACTCTGGCCTAATGGTTAAGGACTTGGACTCTTACTCTGGCCTCATAGCTACTGTCTTAACTCTTACTCTGGCCTCATAGCTACTGTCTTAACTCTTACTCTGGTCTAATAGCTACTGTCTTAACTCTTACTCTGGCCTAATGGTTAAGGACTTGGACTCTTACTCTGGCCTCATAGCTACTGTCTTAACTCTTACTCTGGCCTCATAGCTACTGTCTTAACTCTTACTCTGGTCTAATAGCTACTGTCTTAACTCTTACTCTGGCCTAATGGTTAAGGTCTTGGACTCTTACTCTGGCCTAATAGCTACTGTCTTAACTCTTACTCTGGCCTAATGGTTAAGGTCTTGGACTCTTACTCTGGCCTCATAGCTACTATCTTGCCTCTTACTCTGGCATAATAGCTACTGTCTTAACTCTTACTCTGGCCTCATAGCTACTGTCTTAACTCTTACTCTGGCCTAATAGCTACTGTCTTAACTCTTACTCTTGCCTCATAGCTACTGTCTTAACTCTTACTCTGGCATAATAGCTACTTTCTTAACTTTTACTCTGGCCTAATAGTTACTGTCTTAACTCTTACTCTGGCCTCATAGCTACTGTCTTAACTCTTACTCTGGCCTAATAGCTACTGTCTTAACTCTTACTCTGGCCTCATAGCTACTGTCTTAACTCTTACTCTGGCCTAATGGTTAAGGACTTGGACTCTTACTCTGGCCTCATAGCTACTGTCTTAACTCTTACTCTGGCCTCATAGCTACTGTCTTAACTCTTACTCTGGTCTAATAGCTACTGTCTTAACTCTTACTCTGGCCTAATGGTTAAGGTCTTGGACTCTTACTCTGGCCTAATAGCTACTGTCTTAACTCTTACTCTGGCCTAATGGTTAAGGTCTTGGACTCTTACTCTGGCCTCATAGCTACTGTCTTAACTCTTACTCTGGCCTAATGGTTAAGGTCTTGGACTCTTACTCTGGCCTCATAGCTACTGTCTTAACTCTTACTCTGGCCTAATAGCTACTGTCTTAACTCTTACTCTTGCCTCATAGCTACTGTCTTAACTCTTACTCTGGCATAATAGCTACTTTCTTAACTTTTACTCTGGCCTAATAGTTACTGTCTTAACTCTTACTCTGGCCTCATAGCTACTGTCTTAACTCTTACTCTGGCCTAATAGCTACTGTCTTAACTCTTACTCTGGCCTCATAGCTACTGTCTTAACTCTTACTCTGGCCTAATGGTTAAGGACTTGGACTCTTACTCTGGCCTCATAGCTACTGTCTTAACTCTTACTCTGGCCTCATAGCTACTGTCTTAACTCTTACTCTGGTCTAATAGCTACTGTCTTAACTCTTACTCTGGCCTAATGGTTAAGGTCTTGGACTCTTACTCTGGCCTAATAGCTACTGTCTTAACTCTTACTCTGGCCTAATGGTTAAGGTCTTGGACTCTTACTCTGGCCTCATAGCTACTATCTTGCCTCTTACTCTGGCATAATAGCTACTGTCTTAACTCTTACTCTGGCCTCATAGCTACTGTCTTAACTCTTACTCTGGCCTAATAGCTACTGTCTTAACTCTTACTCTGGCCTAATGGTTAAGGTCTTGGACTCTTACTCTGGCGTCATAGCTACTGTCTTAACTCTTACTCTGGCCTAATAGCTACTGTCTTAACTCTTACTCTGGCCTCATAGCTACTGTCTTAACTCTTACTCTGGCCTAATGGTTAAGGTCTTGGACTCTTACTCTGGCCTCATAGCTACTGTCTTAACTCTTACTCTGGCCTAATGGTTAAGGTCTTGGACTCTTACTCTGGCCTCATAGCTACTGTCTTAACTCTTACACTGGCCTAATGGTTAAGGTCTTGGACTCTTACTCTGGCCTAATAGCTACTGTCTTAACTCTTACTCTGGCCTAATGGTTAAGGTCTTGGACTCTTACTCTGGCCTCATGCTACTGTCCTAACTCTTACTCTGACCTCGTAGCTACTGTCTTAACTCTTACTCTGGCCTAATGGTTAAGGTCTTGGACTCTTACTCTGGCCTCATAGCAACTGTCTTAACTCTTACTCTGGCCTCATAGCTACTGTCTTAACTCTTACTCTGGCCTAATGGTTAAGGTCTTGGACTCTTACTTTGGCCTCATAGCTACTGTCTTAACTCTTACTCTGGCCTCATAGCTACTGTCTTAACTCTTACTCTGGCCTAATGGTTAAGGTCTTGGACTCTTACTCTGGCCTAATAGCTACTGTCTTAACTCTTACTCTGGCCTAATAGCTACTGTCTTAACTCTTACTCTGGCCTAATGGTTAAGGTCTTGGACTCTTACTCTGGCCTCATAGCTACTGTCTTAACTCTTACTCTGGCCTAATAGTTACTGTCTTAACTCTTACTCTGGCCTAATAGCTACTGTCTTAACTCTTACTCTGGCCTCATATCTACTGTCTTAACTCTTACTCTGGCCTAATGGTTAAGGTCTTGGACTCTTACTCTGGCCTCATAGCTACTGTCTTAACTCTTACTCTGGCCTCATAGCTACTGTCTTAACTCTTACTCTGGCCTAATAGCTACTGTCTTAACTCTTACTCTGGCCTAATAGCTACTGTCTTAACTCTTACTCTGGCCTCATATCTACTGTCTTAACTCTTACTCTGGCCTAATGGTTAAGGTCTTGGACTCTTACTCTGGCCTCATAGCTACTGTCTTAACTCTTACTCTGGCCTCATAGCTACTGTCTTAACTCTTACTCTGGCCTAATGGTTAAGGACTTGGACTCTTACTCTGGCCTCATAGCTACTGTCTTAACTCTTACTCTGGCCTCATAGCTACTGTCTTAACTCTTACTCTGGTCTAATAGCTACTGTCTTAACTCTTACTCTGGCCTAATGGTTAAGGTCTTGGACTCTTACTCTGGCCTCATAGCTACTATCTTAACTCTTACTCTGGCCTCATATCTACTGTCTTAACTCTTACTCTGGCCTAATGGTTAAGGTCTTGGACTCTTACTCTGGCCTAATAGCTACTGTCTTAACTCTTACTCTGGCCTAATGGTTAAGGTCTTGGACTCTTACTCTGGCCTCATAGCTACTATCTTGCCTCTTACTCTGGCATAATAGCTACTGTCTTAACTCTTACTCTGGCCTCATAGCTACTGTCTTAACTCTTACTCTGGCCTAATAGCTACTGTCTTAACTCTTACTCTGGCCTAATGGTTAAGGTCTTGGACTCTTACTCTGGCGTCATAGCTACTGTCTTAACTCTTACTCTGGCCTAATAGCTACTGTCTTAACTCTTACTCTGGCCTCATAGCTACTGTCTTAACTCTTACTCTGGCCTAATGGTTAAGGTCTTGGACTCTTACTCTGGCCTCATAGCTACTGTCTTAACTCTTACTCTGGCCTAATGGTTAAGGTCTTGGACTCTTACTCTGGCCTCATAGCTACTGTCTTAACTCTTACACTGGCCTAATGGTTATGGTCTTGGACTCTTACTCTGGCCTAATAGCTACTGTCTTAACTCTTACTCTGGCCTAATGGTTAAGGTCTTGGACTCTTACTCTGGCCTCATGCTACTGTCCTAACTCTTACTCTGACCTCGTAGCTACTGTCTTAACTCTTACTCTGGCCTAATGGTTAAGGTCTTGGACTCTTACTCTGGCCTCATAGCAACTGTCTTAACTCTTACTCTGGCCTCATAGCTACTGTCTTAACTCTTACTCTGGCCTAATGGTTAAGGTCTTGGACTCTTACTTTGGCCTCATAGCTACTGTCTTAACTCTTACTCTGGCCTCATAGCTACTGTCTTAACTCTTACTCTGGCCTAATGGTTAAGGTCTTGGACTCTTACTCTGGCCTAATAGCTACTGTCTTAACTCTTACTCTGGCCTAATAGCTACTGTCTTAACTCTTACTCTGGCCTAATGGTTAAGGTCTTGGACTCTTACTCTGGCCTCATAGCTACTGTCTTAACTCTTACTCTGGCCTAATAGTTACTGTCTTAACTCTTACTCTGGCCTAATAGCTACTGTCTTAACTCTTACTCTGGCCTCATATCTACTGTCTTAACTCTTACTCTGGCCTAATGGTTAAGGTCTTGGACTCTTACTCTGGCCTCATAGCTACTGTCTTAACTCTTACTCTGGCCTCATAGCTACTGTCTTAACTCTTACTCTGGCCTAATAGCTACTGTCTTAACTCTTACTCTGGCCTAATAGCTACTGTCTTAACTCTTACTCTGGCCTCATATCTACTGTCTTAACTCTTACTCTGGCCTAATGGTTAAGGTCTTGGACTCTTACTCTGGCCTCATAGCTACTGTCTTAACTCTTACTCTGGCCTCATAGCTACTGTCTTAACTCTTACTCTGGCCTAATGGTTAAGGTCTTGGACTCTTACTCTGGCCTCATAGCTACTGTCTTAACTCTTACTCTGGCCTCATAGCTACTATCTTAACTCTTACTCGGCCTTATAGCTATTGTCTTAACTCTTACTCTGGCCTAATAGCTACTGTTGTAATTCATACTCTGGCCTAATGGTTAAGGTCTTGGACTCTTACTCTGGCCTCATAGCTACTGTCTTAACTCTTACTCTGGCCTCATAGCTACTGTCTTAACTCTTACTCTGGCCTAATGGTTAAGGTCTTGGACTCTTACTCTGGCATCATAGCTACTATCTTAACTCTTACTCTGGCCTAATGGTTAAGGTCTTGGACTCTTACTCTGGTCTCATAGCTACTGTCTTAACTCTTACTCTGGCCTAATAGCTACTGTCTTAACTCTTACTCTGGCCTCATGGCTACTGTCTTAACTCTTACTCTGGCCTAATAGCTACTATTGTAATTCTTACTCTGGCCTAATGGTTAAGGTCTTGGACTCTTACTCTGGCCTCCTAGCTACTGTCTTAACTCTTACTCTGGCCTAATGGTTAAGGTCTTGGACTCTTACTCTGGCCTCATAGCTACTGTCTTAACTCTTACACTGGCCTAATGGTTAAGGTCTTGGACTCTTACTCTGGCCTAATAGCTACTGTCTTAACTCTTACTCTGGCCTAATGGTTAAGGTCTTGGACTCTTACTCTGGCCTCATAGCTACTGTCTTAACTCTTACTCTGGCCTCGTAGCTACTGTCTTAACTCTTACTCTGGCCTAATGGTTAAGGTCTTGGACTCTTACTCTGGCCTCATAGCTACTGTCTTAACTCTTACTCTGGCCTCATAGCTACTGTCTTAACTCTTACTCTGGCCTAATGGTTAAGGTCTTGGACTCTTACTCTGGCCTAATAGCTACTGTCTTAACTCTTACTCTGGCCTAATTGCTACTGTCTTAACTCTTACTCTGGCCTAATGGTTAAGGTCTTGGACTCTTACTCTGGCCTCATAGCTACTGTCTTAACTCTTACTCTGGCCTAATAGCTACTGTCTTAACTCTTACTCTTGCCTCATAGCTACTGTCTTAACTCTTACTCTGGCATAATAGCTACTTTCTTAACTTTTACTCTGGCCTAATAGTTACTGTCTTAACTCTTACTCTGGCCTCATAGCTACTGTCTTAACTCTTACTCAGGCCTAACAGCTACTGTCTTAACTCTTACTCTGGCCTAATAGCTACTGTCTTAACTCTTACTCTGGCCTCATAGCTACTGTCTTAACTCTTACTCTGGCCTAATGGTTAAGGACTTGGACTCTTACTCTGGCCTCATAGCTACTGTCTTAACTCTTACTCTGGCCTCATAGCTACTGTCTTAACTCTTACTCTGGTCTAATAGCTACTGTCTTAACTCTTACTCTGGCCTAATGGTTAAGGTCTTGGACTCTTACTCTGGCCTAATAGCTACTGTCTTAACTCTTACTCTGGCCTAATGGTTAAGGTCTTGGACTCTTACTCTGGCCTCATAGCTACTATCTTGCCTCTTACTCTGGCATAATAGCTACTGTCTTAACTCTTACTCTGGCCTCATAGCTACTGTCTTAACTCTTACTCTGGCCTAATAGCTACTGTCTTAACTCTTACTCTGGCCTAATGGTTAAGGTCTTGGACTCTTACTCTGGCGTCATAGCTACTGTCTTAACTCTTACTCTGGCCTAATAGCTACTGTCTTAACTCTTACTCTGGCCTCATAGCTACTGTCTTAACTCTTACTCTGGCCTAATGGTTAAGGTCTTGGACTCTTACTCTGGCCTCATAGCTACTGTCTTAACTCTTACTCTGGCCTAATGGTTAAGGTCTTGGACTCTTACTCTGGCCTCATAGCTACTGTCTTAACTCTTACACTGGCCTAATGGTTAAGGTCTTGGACTCTTACTCTGGCCTAATAGCTACTGTCTTAACTCTTACTCTGGCCTAATGGTTAAGGTCTTGGACTCTTACTCTGGCCTCATGCTACTGTCCTAACTCTTACTCTGACCTCGTAGCTACTGTCTTAACTCTTACTCTGGCCTAATGGTTAAGGTCTTGGACTCTTACTCTGGCCTCATAGCAACTGTCTTAACTCTTACTCTGGCCTCATAGCTACTGTCTTAACTCTTACTCTGGCCTAATGGTTAAGGTCTTGGACTCTTACTTTGGCCTCATAGCTACTGTCTTAACTCTTACTCTGGCCTCATAGCTACTGTCTTAACTCTTACTCTGGCCTAATGGTTAAGGTCTTGGACTCTTACTCTGGCCTAATAGCTACTGTCTTAACTCTTACTCTGGCCTAATAGCTACTGTCTTAACTCTTACTCTGGCCTAATGGTTAAGGTCTTGGACTCTTACTCTGGCCTCATAGCTACTGTCTTAACTCTTACTCTGGCCTAATAGTTACTGTCTTAACTCTTACTCTGGCCTAATAGCTACTGTCTTAACTCTTACTCTGGCCTCATATCTACTGTCTTAACTCTTACTCTGGCCTAATGGTTAAGGTCTTGGACTCTTACTCTGGCCTCATAGCTACTGTCTTAACTCTTACTCTGGCCTCATAGCTACTGTCTTAACTCTTACTCTGGCCTAATAGCTACTGTCTTAACTCTTACTCTGGCCTAATAGCTACTGTCTTAACTCTTACTCTGGCCTCATATCTACTGTCTTAACTCTTACTCTGGCCTAATGGTTAAGGTCTTGGACTCTTACTCTGGCCTCATAGCTACTGTCTTAACTCTTACTCTGGCCTCATAGCTACTGTCTTAACTCTTACTCTGGCCTAATGGTTAAGGTCTTGGACTCTTACTCTGGCCTCATAGCTACTGTCTTAACTCTTACTCTGGCCTCATAGCTACTATCTTAACTCTTACTCGGCCTTATAGCTATTGTCTTAACTCTTACTCTGGCCTAATAGCTACTGTTGTAATTCATACTCTGGCCTAATGGTTAAGGTCTTGGACTCTTACTCTGGCCTCATAGCTACTGTCTTAACTCTTTCTCTGGCCTCATAGCTACTGTCTTAACTCTTACTCTGGCCTAATGGTTAAGGTCTTGGACTCTTACTCTGGCATCATAGCTACTATCTTAACTCTTACTCTGGCCTAATGGTTAAGGTCTTGGACTCTTACTCTGGTCTCATAGCTACTGTCTTAACTCTTACTCTGGCCTAATAGCTACTGTCTTAACACTTACTCTGGCCTCATAGCTACTGTCTTAACTCTTACTCTGGCCTAATAGCTACTATTGTAATTCTTACTCTGGCCTAATGGTTAAGGTCTTGGACTCTTACTCTGGCCTCATAGCTACTGTCTTAACTCTTACTCTGGCCTAATGGTTAAGGTCTTGGACTCTTACTCTGGCCTCATAGCTACTGTCTTAACTCTTACACTGGCCTAATGGTTAAGGTCTTGGACTCTTACTCTGGCCTAATAGCTACTGTCTTAACTCTTACTCTGGCCTAATGGTTAAGGTCTTGGACTCTTACTCTGGCCTCATAGCTACTGTCTTAACTCTTACTCTTGCCTCGTAGCTACTGTCTTAACTCTTACTCTGGCCAAATGGTTAAGGTCTTGGACTCTTACTCTGGCCTCATAGCTACTGTCTTAACTCTTACTCTGGCCTCATAGCTACTGTCTTAACTCTTACTCTGGCCTAATGGTTAAGGTCTTGGACTCTTACTCTGGCCTAATAGCTACTGTCTTAACTCTTACTCTGGCCTAATAGCTACTGTCTTAACTCTTACTCTGGCCTAATGGTTAAGGTCTTGGACTCTTACTCTGGCCTCATAGCTACTGTCTTAACTCTTACTCTGGCCTAATAGCTACTGTCTTAACTCTTACTCTTGCCTCATAGCTACTGTCTTAACTCTTACTCTGGCATAATAGCTACTTTCTTAACTTTTACTCTGGCCTAATAGCTACTGTCTTAATCTTACTCTGGCCTCATAGCTACTGTCTTAACTCTTACTCAGGCCTAACAGCTACTGTCTTAACTCTTACTCTGGCCTAATAACTACTGTCTTAACTCTTACTCTGGCCTCATAGCTACTGTCTTAACTCTTACTCTGGCCTAATGGTTAAGGACTTGGACTCTTACTCTGGCCTCATAGCTACTGTCTTAACTCTTACTCTGGCCTAATGGTTAAGGACTTGGACTCTTACTCTGGTCTAATAGCTACTGTCTTAACTCTTACTCTGGCCTAATGGTTAAGGTCTTGGACTCTTACTCTGGCCTCATAGCTACTATCTTAACTCTTACTCTGGCCACATAGCTACTGTCTTAACTCTTACTCTGGCCTAATGGTTAAGGTCTTGGACTCTTACTCTGGCCTAATAGCTACTGTCTTAACTCTTACTCTGGCCTAATGGTTAAGGTCTTGGACTCTTACTCTGGCCTCATAGCTACTATCTTGCCTCTTACTTTGGCATAATAGCTACTGTCTTAACTCTTACTCTGGCCTCATAGCTACTGTCTTAACTCTTACTCTGGCCTAATAGCTACTGTCTTAACTCTTACTCTGGCCTAATGGTTAAGGTCTTGGACTCTTACTCTGGCGTCATAGCTACTGTCTTAACTCTTACTCTGGCCTAATAGCTACTGTCTTAACTCTTACTCTGGCCTCATAGCTACTGTCTTAACTCTTACTCTGGCCTAATGGTTAAGGTCTTGGACTCTTACTCTGGCCTCATAGCTACTGTCTTAACTCTTACTCTGGCCTCATAGCTACTGTCTTAACTCTTACTCTGGCCTAATGGTTAAGGTCTTGGACTCTTACTCTGGCCTCATATCTACTGTCTTAACTCTTACTCTGGCCTCATAGCTACTGTCTTAACTCTTACTCTGGCCTAATGGTTAAGGTCTTGGACTCTTACTCTGGCCTAATAGCTACTGTCTTAACTCTTACTCTGGCCTAATAGCTACTGTCTTAACTCTTGCTCTTGCCTCATAGCTACTGTCTTAACTCTTACTCTGGCCTAATAGCTACTGTCTTAACTCTTACTCTGGCCTAATGGTTAAGGTCTTGGACTCTTACTCTGGCCTCATAGCTATTATCTTAACTCTTACTCTGGCCTCATAGCTACTGTCTTAACTCTTACTCTGGCCTAATGGTTAAGGTCTTGGACTCTTACTCTGGCCTAATAGCTACGGTCTTAACTCTTACTCTGGCCTAATAGCTACTGTCTTAACTCTTACTCTGGCCTCATAGCTACTGTCTTAACTCTTACTCTGGCCTCATAGCTACTGTCTTAACTCTTACTCTGGCCTAATGGTTAAGGTCTTGGACTCTTACTCTGGCCTCATAGCTACTGTCTTAACTCTTACTCTGGCCTAATAGCTACTGTCTTAACTCTTACTCTGGCTTCATAGCTACTGTCTTAACTCTTACTCTGGCCTAATGGTTAAGGTCTTGGACTCTTACTCTGGCCTCATAGCTACTGTCTTAACTCTTACTCTGGCCTAATAGCTACTGTCTTAACTCTGCTTAACTCTTACTCTGGCCTCATAGCTACTGTCTTAACTCTTACTCTGGCATAATAGCTACTTTCTTAACTCTTACTCTCGCCTAATAGCTACTGTCTTAACTCTTACTCTGGCCTCATAGCTACTGTCTTAACTCTTACTCAGGCCTAATAGCTACTGTCTTAACTCTTACTCTGGCCTAATAGCTACTGTCTTAACTCTTACTCTGGCCTCATATCTACTGTCTTAACTCTTACTCTGGCCTAATGGTTAAGGTCTTGGACTCTTACTCTGGCCTCATAGCTACTGTCTTAACTCTTACTCTGGCCTCATAGCTACTGTCTTAACACTTACTCTGGCCTCATAGCTACTGTCTTAACTCTTACTCTGGCCTAATGGTTAAGGTCTTGGACTCTTACTCTGGCCTCATAGCTACTGTCTTAACTCTTACTCTGCCTTATAGCTACTGTCTTATCTCTTACTCTGGCCTCATAGCTACTGTCTTAACTCTTACTCTGGCCTATTAGCTACTGTCTTAACTCTTACTCTGGCCTCATAGCTACTGTCTTAACTCTTACTCTGGCCTAATAGCTGCTGTCTTAACTCTTACTCTGGCCTAATAGCTACTGTCTTAACTCTTACTCTGGCCTCATAGCTACTGTCTTAACTCTTACTCTGACCTAATGGTTAAGGTCTTGGACTCTTACTCTGGCCTCATAGCTACTGTCTTAACTCTTACTCTGGCCTAATGGTTAAGGTCTTGGACTCTTACTCTGGCCTAATAGCTACTGTCTTAACTCTTACTCTGGCCTAATAGCTACTGTCTTAACTCTTACTCTTGCCTCATAGCTACTGTCTTAACTCTTACTCTGGCCTAAGAGCTACTGTCTTAACTCTTACTCTGGCCTAATGGTTAATGTCTTGGACTCTTACTCTGGCCTCATAGCTACTATCTTAACTCTTACTGTGGCCTCATAGCTGCTGTCTTAACTCTTACTCTGGCCTAATGGTTAAGGTCTTGGACTCTTACTCTGGCCTAATAGCTACGGTCTTAACTCTTACTCTGGCCTAATAGCTACTGTCTTAACTCTTACTCTGGCCTCATAGCTACTGTCTTAACTCTTACTCTGGCCTAATAGCTACTGTCTTAACTCTTACTCTGGCCTAATGGTTAAGGTCTTGGACTCTTACTCTGGCATCATAGCTACGGTCTTAACTCTTACTCTGGCCTAATAGCTACTGTCTTAACTCTTACTCTGGCCTCATAGCTACTGTCTTAACTCTTACTCTGGCCTAATGGTTAAGGTCTTGGACTCTTACTCTGGCCTCATAGCTACTGTCTTAACTCTTACTCTGGCCTCAAAGCTACTGTCTTAACTCTTACTCTGGCCTCATAGCTACTGTCTTAGCTCTTACTCTGGCCTCATAGCTACTGTCTTAACTCTTACTCTGGCCTAATAGCTACTATCTTAACTCTTACTCTGGCCTAGTATCTACTGTCTTAACTCTTACTCTGGCCTAATAGCTACTGTCTTAACTCTTACTCTGGCCTCATAGCTACTGTCTTAACTCTTACTCTGGCCTCGTAGCTACTGTCTTAACTCTTACTCTGGCCTCATAGCTACTGTCTTAACTCTTACTCTGGCCTAATAGCTACTGTCTTAACTCTTACTCTTGCCTCATAGCTACTGTCTTAACTCTTACTCTGGCATAATAGCTACTTTCTTAACTTTTACTCTGGCCTAATAGTTACTGTCTTAACTCTTACTCTGGCCTCATAGCTACTGTCTTAACTCTTACTCAGGCCTAACAGCTACTGTCTTAACTCTTACTCTGGCCTAATAGCTACTGTCTTAACTCTTACTCTGGCCTCATAGCTACTGTCTTAACTCTTACTCTGGCCTAATGGTTAAGGACTTGGACTCTTACTCTGGCCTCATAGCTACTGTCTTAACTCTTACTCTGGCCTCATAGCTACTGTCTTAACTCTTACTCTGGTCTAATAGCTACTGTCTTAACTCTTACTCTGGCCTAATGGTTAAGGTCTTGGACTCTTACTCTGGCCTCATAGCTACTATCTTAACTCTTACTCTGGCCTCATATCTACTGTCTTAACTCTTACTCTGGCCTAATGGTTAAGGTCTTGGACTCTTACTCTGGCCTAATAGCTACTGTCTTAACTCTTACTCTGGCCTAATGGTTAAGGTCTTGGACTCTTACTCTGGCCTCATAGCTACTATCTTGCCTCTTACTCTGGCATAATAGCTACTGTCTTAACTCTTACTCTGGCCTCATAGCTACTGTCTTAACTCTTACTCTGGCCTAATAGCTACTGTCTTAACTCTTACTCTGGCCTAATGGTTAAGGTCTTGGACTCTTACTCTGGCGTCATAGCTACTGTCTTAACTCTTACTCTGGCCTAATAGCTACTGTCTTAACTCTTACTCTGGCCTCATAGCTACTGTCTTAACTCTTACTCTGGCCTAATGGTTAAGGTCTTGGACGCTTACTCTGGCCTCATAGCTACTGTCTTAACTCTTACTCTGGCCTAATGGTTAAGGTCTTGGACTCTTACTCTGGCCTCATAGCTACTGTCTTAACTCTTACACTGGCCTAATGGTTAAGGTCTTGGACTCTTACTCTGGCCTAATAGCTACTGTCTTAACTCTTACTCTGGCCTAATGGTTAAGGTCTTGGACTCTTACTCTGGCCTCATGCTACTGTCCTAACTCTTACTCTGACCTCGTAGCTACTGTCTTAACTCTTACTCTGGCCTAATGGTTAAGGTCTTGGACTCTTACTCTGGCCTCATAGCAACTGTCTTAACTCTTACTCTGGCCTCATAGCTACTGTCTTAACTCTTACTCTGGCCTAATGGTTAAGGTCTTGGACTCTTACTTTGGCCTCATAGCTACTGTCTTAACTCTTACTCTGGCCTCATAGCTACTGTCTTAACTCTTACTCTGGCCTAATGGTTAAGGTCTTGGACTCTTACTCTGGCCTAATAGCTACTGTCTTAACTCTTACTCTGGCCTAATAGCTACTGTCTTAACTCTTACTCTGGCCTAATGGTTAAGGTCTTGGACTCTTACTCTGGCCTCATAGCTACTGTCTTAACTCTTACTCTGGCCTAATAGTTACTGTCTTAACTCTTACTCTGGCCTAATAGCTACTGTCTTAACTCTTACTCTGGCCTCATATCTACTGTCTTAACTCTTACTCTGGCCTAATGGTTAAGGTCTTGGACTCTTACTCTGGCCTCATAGCTACTGTCTTAACTCTTACTCTGGCCTCATAGCTACTGTCTTAACTCTTACTCTGGCCTAATAGCTACTGTCTTAACTCTTACTCTGGCCTAATAGCTACTGTCTTAACTCTTACTCTGGCCTCATATCTACTGTCTTAACTCTTACTCTGGCCTAATGGTTAAGGTCTTGGACTCTTACTCTGGCCTCATAGCTACTGTCTTAACTCTTACTCTGGCCTCATAGCTACTGTCTTAACTCTTACTCTGGCCTAATGGTTAAGGTCTTGGACTCTTACTCTGGCCTCATAGCTACTGTCTTAACTCTTACTCTGGCCTCATAGCTACTATCTTAACTCTTACTCGGCCTTATAGCTATTGTCTTAACTCTTACTCTGGCCTAATAGCTACTGTTGTAATTCATACTCTGGCCTAATGGTTAAGGTCTTGGACTCTTACTCTGGCCTCATAGCTACTGTCTTAACTCTTACTCTGGCCTCATAGCTACTGTCTTAACTCTTACTCTGGCCTAATGGTTAAGGTCTTGGACTCTTACTCTGGCATCATAGCTACTATCTTAACTCTTACTCTGGCCTAATGGTTAAGGTCTTGGACTCTTACTCTGGTCTCATAGCTACTGTCTTAACTCTTACTCTGGCCTAATAGCTACTGTCTTAACTCTTACTCTGGCCTCATGGCTACTGTCTTAACTCTTACTCTGGCCTAATAGCTACTATTGTAATTCTTACTCTGGCCTAATGGTTAAGGTCTTGGACTCTTACTCTGGCCTCCTAGCTACTGTCTTAACTCTTACTCTGGCCTAATGGTTAAGGTCTTGGACTCTTACTCTGGCCTCATAGCTACTGTCTTAACTCTTACACTGGCCTAATGGTTAAGGTCTTGGACTCTTACTCTGGCCTAATAGCTACTGTCTTAACTCTTACTCTGGCCTAATGGTTAAGGTCTTGGACTCTTACTCTGGCCTCATAGCTACTGTCTTAACTCTTACTCTGGCCTCGTAGCTACTGTCTTAACTCTTACTCTGGCCTAATGGTTAAGGTCTTGGACTCTTACTCTGGCCTCATAGCTACTGTCTTAACTCTTACTCTGGCCTCATAGCTACTGTCTTAACTCTTACTCTGGCCTAATGGTTAAGGTCTTGGACTCTTACTCTGGCCTAATAGCTACTGTCTTAACTCTTACTCTGGCCTAATAGCTCCTGTCTTAACTCTTACTCTGGCCTAATGGTTAAGGTCTTGGACTCTTACTCTGGCCTCATAGCTACTGTCTTAACTCTTACTCTGGCCTAATAGCTACTGTCTTAACTCTTACTCTTGCCTCATAGCTACTGTCTTAACTCTTACTCTGGCATAATAGCTACTTTCTTAACTTTTACTCTGGCCTAATAGTTACTGTCTTAACTCTTACTCTGGCCTCATAGCTACTGTCTTAACTCTTACTCAGGCCTAACAGCTACTGTCTTAACTCTTACTCTGGCCTAATAGCTACTGTCTTAACTCTTACTCTGGCCTCATAGCTACTGTCTTAACTCTTACTCTGGCCTAATGGTTAAGGACTTGGACTCTTACTCTGGCCTCATAGCTACTGTCTTAACTCTTACTCTGGCCTCATAGCTACTGTCTTAACTCTTACTCTGGTCTAATAGCTACTGTCTTAACTCTTACTCTGGCCTAATGGTTAAGGTCTTGGACTCTTACTCTGGCCTCATAGCTACTATCTTAACTCTTACTCTGGCCTCATATCTACTGTCTTAACTCTTACTCTGGCCTAATGGTTAAGGTCTTGGACTCTTACTCTGGCCTAATAGCTACTGTCTTAACTCTTACTCTGGCCTAATGGTTAAGGTCTTGGACTCTTACTCTGGCCTCATAGCTACTATCTTGCCTCTTACTCTGGCATAATAGCTACTGTCTTAACTCTTACTCTGGCCTCATAGCTACTGTCTTAACTCTTACTCTGGCCTAATAGCTACTGTCTTAACTCTTACTCTGGCCTAATGGTTAAGGTCTTGGACTCTTACTCTGGCGTCATAGCTACTGTCTTAACTCTTACTCTGGCCTAATAGCTACTGTCTTAACTCTTACTCTGGCCTCATAGCTACTGTCTTAACTCTTACTCTGGCCTAATGGTTAAGGTCTTGGACTCTTACTCTGGCCTCATAGCTACTGTCTTAACTCTTACTCTGGCCTAATGGTTAAGGTCTTGGACTCTTACTCTGGCCTCATAGCTACTGTCTTAACTCTTACACTGGCCTAATGGTTAAGGTCTTGGACTCTTACTCTGGCCTAATAGCTACTGTCTTAACTCTTACTCTGGCCTAATGGTTAAGGTCTTGGACTCTTACTCTGGCCTCATGCTACTGTCCTAACTCTTACTCTGACCTCGTAGCTACTGTCTTAACTCTTACTCTGGCCTAATGGTTAAGGTCTTGGACTCTTACTCTGGCCTCATAGCAACTGTCTTAACTCTTACTCTGGCCTCATAGCTACTGTCTTAACTCTTACTCTGGCCTAATGGTTAAGGTCTTGGACTCTTACTTTGGCCTCATAGCTACTGTCTTAACTCTTACTCTGGCCTCATAGCTACTGTCTTAACTCTTACTCTGGCCTAATGGTTAAGGTCTTGGACTCTTACTCTGGCCTAATAGCTACTGTCTTAACTCTTACTCTGGCCTAATAGCTACTGTCTTAACTCTTACTCTGGCCTAATGGTTAAGGTCTTGGACTCTTACTCTGGCCTCATAGCTACTGTCTTAACTCTTACTCTGGCCTAATAGTTACTGTCTTAACTCTTACTCTGGCCTAATAGCTACTGTCTTAACTCTTACTCTGGCCTCATATCTACTGTCTTAACTCTTACTCTGGCCTAATGGTTAAGGTCTTGGACTCTTACTCTGGCCTCATAGCTACTGTCTTAACTCTTACTCTGGCCTCATAGCTACTGTCTTAACTCTTACTCTGGCCTAATAGCTACTGTCTTAACTCTTACTCTGGCCTAATAGCTACTGTCTTAACTCTTACTCTGGCCTCATATCTACTGTCTTAACTCTTACTCTGGCCTAATGGTTAAGGTCTTGGACTCTTACTCTGGCCTCATAGCTACTGTCTTAACTCTTACTCTGGCCTCATAGCTACTGTCTTAACTCTTACTCTGGCCTAATGGTTAAGGTCTTGGACTCTTACTCTGGCCTCATAGCTACTGTCTTAACTCTTACTCTGGCCTCATAGCTACTATCTTAACTCTTACTCGGCCTTATAGCTATTGTCTTAACTCTTACTCTGGCCTAATAGCTACTGTTGTAATTCATACTCTGGCCTAATGGTTAAGGTCTTGGACTCTTACTCTGGCCTCATAGCTACTGTCTTAACTCTTACTCTGGCCTCATAGCTACTGTCTTAACTCTTACTCTGGCCTAATGGTTAAGGTCTTGGACTCTTACTCTGGCATCATAGCTACTATCTTAACTCTTACTCTGGCCTAATGGTTAAGGTCTTGGACTCTTACTCTGGTCTCATAGCTACTGTCTTAACTCTTACTCTGGCCTAATAGCTACTGTCTTAACTCTTACTCTGGCCTCATGGCTACTGTCTTAACTCTTACTCTGGCCTAATAGCTACTATTGTAATTCTTACTCTGGCCTAATGGTTAAGGTCTTGGACTCTTACTCTGGCCTCCTAGCTACTGTCTTAACTCTTACTCTGGCCTAATGGTTAAGGTCTTGGACTCTTACTCTGGCCTCATAGCTACTGTCTTAACTCTTACACTGGCCTAATGGTTAAGGTCTTGGACTCTTACTCTGGCCTAATAGCTACTGTCTTAACTCTTACTCTGGCCTAATGGTTAAGGTTTTGGACTCTTACTCTGGCCTCATAGCTACTGTCTTAACTCTTACTCTGGCCTCGTAGCTACTGTCTTAACTCTTACTCTGGCCTAATGGTTAAGGTCTTGGACTCTTACTCTGGCCTCATAGCTACTGTCTTAACTCTTACTCTGGCCTCATAGCTACTGTCTTAACTCTTACTCTGGCCTAATGGTTAAGGTCTTGGACTCTTACTCTGGCCTAATAGCTACTGTCTTAACTCTTACTCTGGCCTAATGGTTAAGGTCTTGGACTCTTACTCTGGCCTCATAGCTACTGTCTTAACTCTTACTCTGGCCTAATAGCTACTGTCTTAACTCTTACTCTTGCCTCATAGCTACTGTCTTAACTCTTACTCTGGCATAATAGCTACTTTCTTAACTTTTACTCTGGCCTAATAGTTACTGTCTTAACTCTTACTCTGGCCTCATAGCTACTGTCTTAACTCTTACTCAGGCCTAACAGCTACTGTCTTAACTCTTACTCTGGCCTAATAGCTACTGTCTTAACTCTTACTCTGGCCTCATAGCTACTGTCTTAACTCTTACTCTGGCCTAATGGTTAAGGACTTGGACTCTTACTCTGGCCTCATAGCTACTGTCTTAACTCTTACTCTGGCCTCATAGCTACTGTCTTAACTCTTACTCTGGTCTAATAGCTACTGTCTTAACTCTTACTCTGGCCTAATGGTTAAGGTCTTGGACTCTTACTCTGGCCTCATAGCTACTATCTTAACTCTTACTCTGGCCTCATATCTACTGTCTTAACTCTTACTCTGGCCTCATAGCTACTGTCTTAACTCTTACTCTGGTCTAATAGCTACTGTCTTAACTCTTACTCTGGCCTAATGGTTAAGGTCTTGGACTCTTACTCTGGCCTCATAGCTACTGTCTTAACTCTTACTCTGGCCTACTGGTTAAGGTCTTAACTCTTACTCTGGCCTAATAGCTAAGGTCTTAACACTTACTCTGGCCTAATAGCTAAGGTCTTAGACTCGTACTCTGGCCTAATGGTTAAGGTCTTAACTCTTACTCTGGCCTAATATCTAAGGTCTTAACTCTTACTCTGGCCTCATAGCTACTGTCTTAACTCTTACTCTGGCCTAATAGCTACTGTCTTAACTCTTACTCTGGCCTAATGGTTAAGGTCTTGGACTCTTACTCTGGCGTCATAGCTACTGTCTTAACTCTTACTCTGGCCTAATAGCTACTGTCTTAACTCTTACTCTGGCCTCATAGCTACTGTCTTAACTCTTACTCTGGCCTAATGGTTAAGGTCTTGGACTCTTACTCTGGCCTCATAGCTACTGTCTTAACTCTTACTCTGGCCTAATGGTTAAGGTCTTGGACTCTTACTCTGGCCTCATAGCTACTGTCTTAACTCTTACACTGGCCTAATGGTTAAGGTCTTGGACTCTTACTCTGGCCTAATAGCTACTGTCTTAACTCTTACTCTGGCCTAATGGTTAAGGTCTTGGACTCTTACTCTGGCCTCATGCTACTGTCCTAACTCTTACTCTGACCTCATAGCTACTGTCTTAACTCTTACTCTGGCCTAATGGTTAAGGTCTTGGACTCTTACTCTGGCCTCATAGCAACTGTCTTAACTCTTACTCTGGCCTCATAGCTACTGTCTTAACTCTTACTCTGGCCTAATGGTTAAGGTCTTGGACTCTTACTTTGGCCTCATAGCTACTGTCTTAACTCTTACTCTGGCCTCATAGCTACTGTCTTAACTCTTACTCTGGCCTAATGGTTAAGGTCTTGGACTCTTACTCTGGCCTAATAGCTACTGTCTTAACTCTTACTCTGGCCTAATAGCTACTGTCTTAACTCTTACTCTGGCCTAATGGTTAAGGTCTTGGACTCTTACTCTGGCCTCATAGCTACTGTCTTAACTCTTACTCTGGCCTAATAGTTACTGTCTTAACTCTTACTCTGGCCTAATAGCTACTGTCTTAACTCTTACTCTGGCCTCATATCTACTGTCTTAACTCTTACTCTGGCCTAATGGTTAAGGTCTTGGACTCTTACTCTGGCCTCATAGCTACTGTCTTAACTCTTACTCTGGCCTCATAGCTACTGTCTTAACTCTTACTCTGGCCTAATAGCTACTGTCTTAACTCTTACTCTGGCCTAATAGCTACTGTCTTAACTCTTACTCTGGCCTCATATCTACTGTCTTAACTCTTACTCTGGCCTAATGGTTAAGGTCTTGGACTCTTACTCTGGCCTCATAGCTACTGTCTTAACTCTTACTCTGGCCTCATAGCTACTGTCTTAACTCTTACTCTGGCCTAATGGTTAAGGTCTTGGACTCTTACTCTGGCCTCATAGCTACTGTCTTAACTCTTACTCTGGCCTCATAGCTACTATCTTAACTCTTACTCGGCCTTATAGCTATTGTCTTAACTCTTACTCTGGCCTAATAGCTACTGTTGTAATTCATACTCTGGCCTAATGGTTAAGGTCTTGGACTCTTACTCTGGCCTCATAGCTACTGTCTTAACTCTTACTCTGGCCTCATAGCTACTGTCTTAACTCTTACTCTGGCCTAATGGTTAAGGTCTTGGACTCTTACTCTGGCATCATAGCTACTATCTTAACTCTTACTCTGGCCTAATGGTTAAGGTCTTGGACTCTTACTCTGGTCTCATAGCTACTGTCTTAACTCTTACTCTGGCCTAATAGCTACTGTCTTAACTCTTACTCTGGCCTCATAGCTACTGTCTTAACTCTTACTCTGGCCTAATAGCTACTATTGTAATTCTTACTCTGGCCTAATGGTTAAGGTCTTGGACTCTTACTCTGGCCTCATAGCTACTGTCTTAACTCTTACTCTGGCCTAATGGTTAAGGTCTTGGACTCTTACTCTGGCCTCATAGCTACTGTCTTAACTCTTACACTGGCCTAATGGTTAAGGTCTTGGACTCTTACTCTGGCCTAATAGCTACTGTCTTAACTCTTACTCTGGCCTAATGGTTAAGGTCTTGGACTCTTACTCTGGCCTCATAGCTACTGTCTTAACTCTTACTCTTGCCTCGTAGCTACTGTCTTAACTCTTACTCTGGCCTAATGGTTAAGGTCTTGGACTCTTACTCTGGCCTCATAGCTACTGTCTTAACTCTTACTCTGGCCTCATAGCTACTGTCTTAACTCTTACTCTGGCCTAATGGTTAAGGTCTTGGACTCTTACTCTGGCCTAATAGCTACTGTCTTAACTCTTACTCTGGCCTAATAGCTACTGTCTTAACTCTTACTCTGGCCTAATGGTTAAGGTCTTGGACTCTTACTCTGGCCTCATAGCTACTGTCTTAACTCTTACTCTGGCCTAATAGCTACTGTCTTAACTCTTACTCTTGCCTCATAGCTACTGTCTTAACTCTTACTCTGGCATAATAGCTACTTTCTTAACTTTTACTCTGGCCTAATAGCTACTGTCTTAATCTTACTCTGGCCTCATAGCTACTGTCTTAACTCTTACTCAGGCCTAACAGCTACTGTCTTAACTCTTACTCTGGCCTAATAGCTACTGTCTTAACTCTTACTCTGGCCTCATAGCTACTGTCTTAACTCTTACTCTGGCCTAATGGTTAAGGACTTGGACTCTTACTCTGGCCTCATAGCTACTGTCTTAACTCTTACTCTGGCCTAATGGTTAAGGACTTGGACTCTTACTCTGGTCTAATAGCTACTGTCTTAACTCTTACTCTGGCCTAATGGTTAAGGTCTTGGACTCTTACTCTGGCCTCATAGCTACTATCTTAACTCTTACTCTGGCCACATAGCTACTGTCTTAACTCTTACTCTGGCCTAATGGTTAAGGTCTTGGACTCTTACTCTGGCCTAATAGCTACTGTCTTAACTCTTACTCTGGCCTAATGGTTAAGGTCTTGGACTCTTACTCTGGCCTCATAGCTACTATCTTGCCTCTTACTCTGGCATAATAGCTACTGTCTTAACTCTTACTCTGGCCTCATAGCTACTGTCTTAACTCTTACTCTGGCCTAATAGCTACTGTCTTAACTCTTACTCTGGCCTAATGGTTAAGGTCTTGGACTCTTACTCTGGCGTCATAGCTACTGTCTTAACTCTTACTCTGGCCTAATAGCTACTGTCTTAACTCTTACTCTGGCCTCATAGCTACTGTCTTAACTCTTACTCTGGCCTAATGGTTAAGGTCTTGGACTCTTACTCTGGCCTCATAGCTACTGTCTTAACTCTTACTCTGGCCTCATAGCTACTGTCTTAACTCTTACTCTGGCCTAATGGTTAAGGTCTTGGACTCTTACTCTGGCCTCATATCTACTGTCTTAACTCTTACTCTGGCCTCATAGCTACTGTCTTAACTCTTACTCTGGCCTAATGGTTAAGGTCTTGGACTCTTACTCTGGCCTAATAGCTACTGTCTTAACTCTTACTCTGGCCTAATAGCTACTGTCTTAACTCTTGCTCTTGCCTCATAGCTACTGTCTTAACTCTTACTCTGGCCTAATAGCTACTGTCTTAACTCTTACTCTGGCCTAATGGTTAAGGTCTTGGACTCTTACTCTGGCCTCATAGCTATTATCTTAACTCTTACTCTGGCCTCATAGCTACTGTCTTAACTCTTACTCTGGCCTAATGGTTAAGGTCTTGGACTCTTACTCTGGCCTAATAGCTACGGTCTTAACTCTTACTCTGGCCTAATAGCTACTGTCTTAACTCTTACTCTGGCCTCATAGCTACTGTCTTAACTCTTACTCTGGCCTCATAGCTACTGTCTTAACTCTTACTCTGGCCTAATGGTTAAGGTCTTGGACTCTTACTCTGGCCTCATAGCTACTGTCTTAACTCTTACTCTGGCCTAATAGCTACTGTCTTAACTCTTACTCTGGCTTCATAGCTACTGTCTTAACTCTTACTCTGGCCTAATGGTTAAGGTCTTGGACTCTTACTCTGGCCTCATAGCTACTGTCTTAACTCTTACTCTGGCCTAATAGCTACTGTCTTAACTCTGCTTAACTCTTACTCTGGCCTCATAGCTACTGTCTTAACTCTTACTCTGGCATAATAGCTACTTTCTTAACTCTTACTCTCGCCTAATAGCTACTGTCTTAACTCTTACTCTGGCCTCATAGCTACTGTCTTAACTCTTACTCAGGCCTAATAGCTACTGTCTTAACTCTTACTCTGGCCTAATAGCTACTGTCTTAACTCTTACTCTGGCCTCATATCTACTGTCTTAACTCTTACTCTGGCCTAATGGTTAAGGTCTTGGACTCTTACTCTGGCCTCATAGCTACTGTCTTAACTCTTACTCTGGCCTCATAGCTACTGTCTTAACTCTTACTCTTGCCTCATAGCTACTGTCTTAACTCTTACTCTGGCCTAATGGTTAAGGTCTTGGACTCTTACTCTGGCCTCATAGCTACTGTCTTAACTCTTACTCTGCCTTATAGCTACTGTCTTATCTCTTACTCTGGCCTCATAGCTACTGTCTTAACTCTTACTCTGGCCTATTAGCTACTGTCTTAACTCTTACTCTGGCCTCATAGCTACTGTCTTAACTCCTACTCTGGCCTAATAGCTGCTGTCTTAACTCTTACTCTGGCCTAATAGCTACTGTCTTAACTCTTACTCTGGCCTCATAGCTACTGTCTTAACTCTTACTCTGACCTAATGGTTAAGGTCTTGGACTCTTACTCTGGCCTCATAGCTACTGTCTTAACTCTTACTCTGGCCTAATGGTTAAGGTCTTGGACTCTTACTCTGGCCTAATAGCTACTGTCTTAACTCTTACTCTGGCCTAATAGCTACTGTCTTAACTCTTACTCTTGCCTCATAGCTACTGTCTTAACTCTTACTCTGGCCTAAGAGCTACTGTCTTAACTCTTACTCTGGCCTAATGGTTAATGTCTTGGACTCTTACTCTGGCCTCATAGCTACTATCTTAACTCTTACTGTGGCCTCATAGCTGCTGTCTTAACTCTTACTCTGGCCTAATGGTTAAGGTCTTGGACTCTTACTCTGGCCTAATAGCTACGGTCTTAACTCTTACTCTGGCCTAATAGCTACTGTCTTAACTCTTACTCTGGCCTCATAGCTACTGTCTTAACTCTTACTCTGGCCTAATAGCTACTGTCTTAACTCTTACTCTGGCCTAATGGTTAAGGTCTTGGACTCTTACTCTGGCGTCATAGCTACGGTCTTAACTCTTACTCTGGCCTAATAGCTACTGTCTTAACTCTTACTCTGGCCTCATAGCTACTGTCTTAACTCTTACTCTGGCCTAATGGTTAAGGTCTTGGACTCTTACTCTGGCCTCATAGCTACTGTCTTAACTCTTACTCTGGCCTCAAAGCTACTGTCTTAACTCTTACTCTGGCCTCATAGCTACTGTCTTAGCTCTTACTCTGGCCTCATAGCTACTGTCTTAACTCTTACTCTGGCCTAATAGCTACTATCTTAACTCTTACTCTGGCCTAGTATCTACTGTCTTAACTCTTACTCTGGCCTAATAGCTACTGTCTTAACTCTTACTCTGGCCTCATAGCTACTGTCTTAACTCTTACTCTGGCCTCGTAGCTACTGTCTTAACTCTTACTCTGGCCTCATAGCTACTGTCTTAACTCTTACTGTGGCCTCATAGCTACTGTCTTAACTCTTACTCTGGCCTCATAGCTACTGTCTTAACTCTTACTCTGGCCTAATGGTTAATGTCTTGGACTCTTACTCTGGCCTCATAGCTACTATCTTAACTCTTACTGTGGCCTCATAGCTGCTGTCTTAACTCTTACTCTGGCCTAATGGTTAAGGTCTTGGACTCTTACTCTGGCCTAATAGCTACGGTCTTAACTCTTACTCTGGCCTAATAGCTACTGTCTTAACTCTTACTCTGGCCTCATAGCTACTGTCTTAACTCTTACTCTGGCCTAATAGCTACTGTCTTAACTCTTACTCTGGCCTAATGGTTAAGGTCTTGGACTCTTACTCTGGCGTCATAGCTACGGTCTTAACTCTTACTCTGGCCTAATAGCTACTGTCTTAACTCTTACTCTGGCCTCATAGCTACTGTCTTAACTCTTACTCTGGCCTAATGGTTAAGGTCTTGGACTCTTACTCTGGCCTCATAGCTACTGTCTTAACTCTTACTCTGGCCTCAAAGCTACTGTCTTAACTCTTACTCTGGCCTCATAGCTACTGTCTTAGCTCTTACTCTGGCCTCATAGCTACTGTCTTAACTCTTACTCTGGCCTAATAGCTACTATCTTAACTCTTACTCTGGCCTCGTAGCTACTGTCTTAACTCTTACTCTGGCCTCATAGCTACTGTCTTAACTCTTACTGTGGCCTCATAGCTACTGTCTTAACTCTTACTCTGGCCTCATAGCTACTGTCTTAACACTTACTCTGGCCTAATGGTTAAGGTCTTGGACTCTTACTCTGGCCTCATAGCTACTGTCTTAACTCTTACTCTGGCCTCATAGCTACTGTCTTAACTCTTACTCTGGCCTAATGGTTAAGGTCTTGGACTCTTACTCTGGCCTAATAGCTACTGTCTTAACTCTTACTCTGGCCTCATAGCTACTGTCTTAACTCTTACTGTGGCCTATTGGTTAAGGTCTTGGACTCTTACTCTGGCCTCATAGCTACTGTCTTAACTCTTACTCTGGCCTACTGGTTAAGGTCTTGGACTCTTACTCTGGCCTCCTAGCTACTGTCTTAACTCTTACTCTGGCCTCATAGCTACAGTCTTAACTTTTACTCTGGCCTCATAGCTACTGTCTTAACTCTTACTCTGGCCTAATGGTTAAGGTCTTGGACTCTTACTCTGGCCTAATAGCTACTGTCTTAACTCTTACTCTGGCCTATTAGCTACTGTCTTAACTCTTACTCTGGCCTAATAGCTACTGTTTTAACTCTTACTCTGGCCTCATAGCTACTGTCTTAACTCTTACTCTGGCCTAATAGCTACTGTCTTAACTCTTACTCTGGCCTCATATCTACTGTCTTAACTCTTACTCTGGCCTAATGGTTAAGGTCTTGGACTCTTACTCTGGCCTCATAGCTACTGTCTTAACTCTTACTCTGGCCTCATAGCTACTGTCTTAACTCTTACTCTGGCCTAATAGCTACTGTCTTAACTCTTACTCTGGCCTAATAGCTACTGTCTTAACTCTTACTCTGGCCTCATATCTACTGTCTTAACTCTTACTCTGGCCTAATGGTTAAGGTCTTGGACTCTTACTCTGGCCTCATAGCTACTGTCTTAACTCTTACTCTGGCCTCATAGCTACTGTCTTAACTCTTACTCTGGCCTAATGGTTAAGGTCTTGGACTCTTACTCTGGCCTCATAGCTACTGTCTTAACTCTTACTCTGGCCTCATAGCTACTATCTTAACTCTTACTCGGCCTTATAGCTATTGTCTTAACTCTTACTCTGGCCTAATAGCTACTGTTGTAATTCATACTCTGGCCTAATGGTTAAGGTCTTGGACTCTTACTCTGGCCTCATAGCTACTGTCTTAACTCTTACTCTGGCCTCATAGCTACTGTCTTAACTCTTACTCTGGCCTAATGGTTAAGGTCTTGGACTCTTACTCTGGCATCATAGCTACTATCTTAACTCTTACTCTGGCCTTATGGTTAAGGTCTTGGACTCTTACTCTGGTCTCATAGCTACTGTCTTAACTCTTACTCTGGCCTAATAGCTACTGTCTTAACTCTTACTCTGGCCTCATAGCTACTGTCTTAACTCTTACTCTGGCCTAATAGCTACTATTGTAATTCTTACTCTGGCCTAATGGTTAAGGTCTTGGACTCTTACTCTGGCCTCATAGCTACTGTCTTAACTCTTACTCTGGCCTAATGGTTAAGGTCTTGGACTCTTACTCTGGCCTCATAGCTACTGTCTTAACTCTTACACTGGCCTAATGGTTAAGGTCTTGGACTCTTACTCTGGCCTAATAGCTACTGTCTTAACTCTTACTCTGGCCTAATGGTTAAGGTCTTGGACTCTTACTCTGGCCTCATAGCTACTGTCTTAACTCTTACTCTTGCCTCGTAGCTACTGTCTTAACTCTTACTCTGGCCTAATGGTTAAGGTCTTGGACTCTTACTCTGGCCTCATAGCTACTGTCTTAACTCTTACTCTGGCCTCATAGCTACTGTCTTAACTCTTACTCTGGCCTAATGGTTAAGGTCTTGGACTCTTACTCTGGCCTAATAGCTACTGTCTTAACTCTTACTCTGGCCTAATAGCTACTGTCTTAACTCTTACTCTGGCCTAATGGTTAAGGTCTTGGACTCTTACTCTGGCCTCATAGCTACTGTCTTAACTCTTACTCTGGCCTAATAGCTACTGTCTTAACTCTTACTCTTGCCTCATAGCTACTGTCTTAACTCTTACTCTGGCATAATAGCTACTTTCTTAACTTTTACTCTGGCCTAATAGCTACTGTCTTAATCTTACTCTGGCCTCATAGCTACTGTCTTAACTCTTACTCAGGCCTAACAGCTACTGTCTTAACTCTTACTCTGGCCTAATAGCTACTGTCTTAACTCTTACTCTGGCCTCATAGCTACTGTCTTAACTCTTACTCTGGCCTAATGGTTAAGGACTTGGACTCTTACTCTGGCCTCATAGCTACTGTCTTAACTCTTACTCTGGCCTAATGGTTAAGGACTTGGACTCTTACTCTGGTCTAATAGCTACTGTCTTAACTCTTACTCTGGCCTAATGGTTAAGGTCTTGGACTCTTACTCTGGCCTCATAGCTACTATCTTAACTCTTACTCTGGCCACATAGCTACTGTCTTAACTCTTACTCTGGCCTAATGGTTAAGGTCTTGGACTCTTACTCTGGCCTAATAGCTACTGTCTTAACTCTTACTCTGGCCTAATGGTTAAGGTCTTGGACTCTTACTCTGGCCTCATAGCTACTATCTTGCCTCTTACTCTGGCATAATAGCTACTGTCTTAACTCTTACTCTGGCCTCATAGCTACTGTCTTAACTCTTACTCTGGCCTAATAGCTACTGTCTTAACTCTTACTCTGGCCTAATGGTTAAGGTCTTGGACTCTTACTCTGGCGTCATAGCTACTGTCTTAACTCTTACTCTGGCCTAATAGCTACTGTCTTAACTCTTACTCTGGCCTCATAGCTACTGTCTTAACTCTTACTCTGGCCTAATGGTTAAGGTCTTGGACTCTTACTCTGGCCTCATAGCTACTGTCTTAACTCTTACTCTGGCCTCATAGCTACTGTCTTAACTCTTACTCTGGCCTAATGGTTAAGGTCTTGGACTCTTACTCTGGCCTCATATCTACTGTCTTAACTCTTACTCTGGCCTCATAGCTACTGTCTTAACTCTTACTCTGGCCTAATGGTTAAGGTCTTGGACTCTTACTCTGGCCTAATAGCTACTGTCTTAACTCTTACTCTGGCCTAATAGCTACTGTCTTAACTCTTGCTCTTGCCTCATAGCTACTGTCTTAACTCTTACTCTGGCCTAATAGCTACTGTCTTAACTCTTACTCTGGCCTAATGGTTAAGGTCTTGGACTCTTACTCTGGCCTCATAGCTATTATCTTAACTCTTACTCTGGCCTCATAGCTACTGTCTTAACTCTTACTCTGGCCTAATGGTTAAGGTCTTGGACTCTTACTCTGGCCTAATAGCTACGGTCTTAACTCTTACTCTGGCCTAATAGCTACTGTCTTAACTCTTACTCTGGCCTCATAGCTACTGTCTTAACTCTTACTCTGGCCTCATAGCTACTGTCTTAACTCTTACTCTGGCCTAATGGTTAAGGTCTTGGACTCTTACTCTGGCCTCATAGCTACTGTCTTAACTCTTACTCTGGCCTAATAGCTACTGTCTTAACTCTTACTCTGGCTTCATAGCTACTGTCTTAACTCTTACTCTGGCCTAATGGTTAAGGTCTTGGACTCTTACTCTGGCCTCATAGCTACTGTCTTAACTCTTACTCTGGCCTAATAGCTACTGTCTTAACTCTGCTTAACTCTTACTCTGGCCTCATAGCTACTGTCTTAACTCTTACTCTGGCATAATAGCTACTTTCTTAACTCTTACTCTCGCCTAATAGCTACTGTCTTAACTCTTACTCTGGCCTCATAGCTACTGTCTTAACTCTTACTCAGGCCTAATAGCTACTGTCTTAACTCTTACTCTGGCCTAATAGCTACTGTCTTAACTCTTACTCTGGCCTCATATCTACTGTCTTAACTCTTACTCTGGCCTAATGGTTAAGGTCTTGGACTCTTACTCTGGCCTCATAGCTACTGTCTTAACTCTTACTCTGGCCTCATAGCTACTGTCTTAACTCTTACTCTGGCCTCATAGCTACTGTCTTAACTCTTACTCTGGCCTAATGGTTAAGGTCTTGGACTCTTACTCTGGCCTCATAGCTACTGTCTTAACTCTTACTCTGCCTTATAGCTACTGTCTTATCTCTTACTCTGGCCTCATAGCTACTGTCTTAACTCTTACTCTGGCCTATTAGCTACTGTCTTAACTCTTACTCTGGCCTCATAGCTACTGTCTTAACTCCTACTCTGGCCTAATAGCTGCTGTCTTAACTCTTACTCTGGCCTAATAGCTACTGTCTTAACTCTTACTCTGGCCTCATAGCTACTGTCTTAACTCTTACTCTGACCTAATGGTTAAGGTCTTGGACTCTTACTCTGGCCTCATAGCTACTGTCTTAACTCTTACTCTGGCCTAATGGTTAAGGTCTTGGACTCTTACTCTGGCCTAATAGCTACTGTCTTAACTCTTACTCTGGCCTAATAGCTACTGTCTTAACTCTTACTCTTGCCTCATAGCTACTGTCTTAACTCTTACTCTGGCCTAAGAGCTACTGTCTTAACTCTTACTCTGGCCTAATGGTTAATGTCTTGGACTCTTACTCTGGCCTCATAGCTACTATCTTAACTCTTACTGTGGCCTCATAGCTGCTGTCTTAACTCTTACTCTGGCCTAATGGTTAAGGTCTTGGACTCTTACTCTGGCCTAATAGCTACGGTCTTAACTCTTACTCTGGCCTAATAGCTACTGTCTTAACTCTTACTCTGGCCTCATAGCTACTGTCTTAACTCTTACTCTGGCCTAATAGCTACTGTCTTAACTCTTACTCTGGCCTAATGGTTAAGGTCTTGGACTCTTACTCTGGCGTCATAGCTACGGTCTTAACTCTTACTCTGGCCTAATAGCTACTGTCTTAACTCTTACTCTGGCCTCATAGCTACTGTCTTAACTCTTACTCTGGCCTAATGGTTAAGGTCTTGGACTCTTACTCTGGCCTCATAGCTACTGTCTTAACTCTTACTCTGGCCTCAAAGCTACTGTCTTAACTCTTACTCTGGCCTCATAGCTACTGTCTTAGCTCTTACTCTGGCCTCATAGCTACTGTCTTAACTCTTACTCTGGCCTAATAGCTACTATCTTAACTCTTACTCTGGCCTAGTATCTACTGTCTTAACTCTTACTCTGGCCTAATAGCTACTGTCTTAACTCTTACTCTGGCCTCATAGCTACTGTCTTAACTCTTACTCTGGCCTCGTAGCTACTGTCTTAACTCTTACTCTGGCCTCATAGCTACTGTCTTAACTCTTACTGTGGCCTCATAGCTACTGTCTTAACTCTTACTCTGGCCTCATAGCTACTGTCTTAACTCTTACTCTGGCCTAATGGTTAATGTCTTGGACTCTTACTCTGGCCTCATAGCTACTATCTTAACTCTTACTGTGGCCTCATAGCTGCTGTCTTAACTCTTACTCTGGCCTAATGGTTAAGGTCTTGGACTCTTACTCTGGCCTAATAGCTACGGTCTTAACTCTTACTCTGGCCTAATAGCTACTGTCTTAACTCTTACTCTGGCCTCATAGCTACTGTCTTAACTCTTACTCTGGCCTAATAGCTACTGTCTTAACTCTTACTCTGGCCTAATGGTTAAGGTCTTGGACTCTTACTCTGGCGTCATAGCTACGGTCTTAACTCTTACTCTGGCCTAATAGCTACTGTCTTAACTCTTACTCTGGCCTCATAGCTACTGTCTTAACTCTTACTCTGGCCTAATGGTTAAGGTCTTGGACTCTTACTCTGGCCTCATAGCTACTGTCTTAACTCTTACTCTGGCCTCAAAGCTACTGTCTTAACTCTTACTCTGGCCTCATAGCTACTGTCTTAGCTCTTACTCTGGCCTCATAGCTACTGTCTTAACTCTTACTCTGGCCTAATAGCTACTATCTTAACTCTTACTCTGGCCTCGTAGCTACTGTCTTAACTCTTACTCTGGCCTCATAGCTACTGTCTTAACTCTTACTGTGGCCTCATAGCTACTGTCTTAACTCTTACTCTGGCCTCATAGCTACTGTCTTAACACTTACTCTGGCCTAATGGTTAAGGTCTTGGACTCTTACTCTGGCCTCATAGCTACTGTCTTAACTCTTACTCTGGCCTCATAGCTACTGTCTTAACTCTTACTCTGGCCTAATGGTTAAGGTCTTGGACTCTTACTCTGGCCTAATAGCTACTGTCTTAACTCTTACTCTGGCCTCATAGCTACTGTCTTAACTCTTACTGTGGCCTATTGGTTAAGGTCTTGGACTCTTACTCTGGCCTCATAGCTACTGTCTTAACTCTTACTCTGGCCTACTGGTTAAGGTCTTGGACTCTTACTCTGGCCTCCTAGCTACTGTCTTAACTCTTACTCTGGCCTCATAGCTACAGTCTTAACTTTTACTCTGGCCTCATAGCTACTGTCTTAACTCTTACTCTGGCCTAATGGTTAAGGTCTTGGACTCTTACTCTGGCCTAATAGCTACTGTCTTAACTCTTACTCTGGCCTATTAGCTACTGTCTTAACTCTTACTCTGGCCTAATAGCTACTGTTTTAACTCTTACTCTGGCCTCATAGCTACTGTCTTAACTCTTACTCTGGCCTAATAGCTACTGTCTTAACTCTTACTCTGGCCTCATAGATACTGTCTTAACTCTTACTCTGGCCTAATGGTTAAGGTCTTGGACTCTTACTCTGGCCTCATAGCTACTGTCTTAACTCTTACTCTGGCCTCATAGCTACTGTCTTAACTCTTACTCTGGCCTAATAGCTACTGTCTTAACTCTTACTCTGGCCTCATTGCTACTGTCTTAACTCTTACTCTGGCCTCATAGCTACTGTCTTAACTCTTACTCTGGCCTAATGGTTAAGGTCTTGGACTCTTACTCTGGCCTCATAGCTACTGTCTTAACTCTTACTCTGGCCTCATAGCTACTGTCTTAACTCTTACTCTGGCCTAATGGTTAAGGTCTTGGACTCTTACTCTGGCCTCATAGCTACTGTCCTAACTCTTACTCTGGCCTAATGGTTAAGGTCTTGGACTCTTACTCTGGTCTCATAGCTACTGTCTTAACTCTTACTCTGGCTTAATAGCTACTGTCTTAACTCTTACTCTGGCCTCATAGCTACTGTCTTAACTCTTACTCTGGTCTAATAGCTACTGTTGTAATTCTTACTCTGGCCTAATGGTTAAGGTCTTGGACTCTTACTCTGGCCTCATAGCTACTGTCTTAACTCTTACTCTGGCCTAATGGTTAAGGTCTTGGACTCTTACTCTGGCCTCATAGCTACTGTCTTAACTCTTACACTGGCCTAATGGTTAAGGTCTTGGACTCTTACTCTGGCCTAATAGCTACTGTCTTAACTCTTACTCTGGCCTAATGGTTAAGGTCTTGGACTCTTACTCTGGCCTCATGCTACTGTCCTAACTCTTACTCTGACCTCGTAGCTACTGTCTTAACTCTTACTCTGGCCTAATGGTTAAGGTCTTGGACTCTTACTCTGGCCTCATAGCTACTGTCTTAACTCTTACTCTGGCCTCATAGCTACTGTCTTAACTCTTACTCTGGCCTAATGGTTAAGGTCTTGGACTCTTACTCTGGCCTAATAGCTACTGTCTTAACTCTTACTCTGGCCTAATAGCTACTGTCTTAACTCTTACTCTGGCCTAATGGTTAAGGTCTTGGACTCTTACTCTGGCCTCATAGCTACTGTCTTAACTCTTACTCTGGCCTCATAGCTACTGTCTTAACTCTTACTCTGGCCTAATGGTTAAGGTCTTGGACTCTTACTCTGGCCTAATAGCTACTGTCTTAACTCTTACTCTGGCCTAATAGCTACTGTCTTAACTCTTACTCTGGCCTAATGATTAAGGTCTTGGACTCTTACTCTGGCCTCATAGCTACTGTCTTAACTCTTACTCTGGCCTAATAGCTACTGTCTTAACTCTTACTCTGGCCTAATAGCTACTGTCTTAACTCTTACTCTGGCCTCATATCTACTGTCTTAACTCTTACTCTGGCCTAATGGTTAAGGTCTTGGACTCTTACTCTGGCCTCATAGCTACTGTCTTAACTCTTACTCTGGCCTCATAGCTACTGTCTTAACTCTTACTCTGGCCTCATAGCTACTGTCTTAACTCTTACTCTGGCCTCATAGCTACTGTCTTAACTCTTACTCTGGCCTAATGGTTAAGGTCTTGGACTCTTACTCTGGCCTAATAGCTACTGTCTTAACTCTTACTCTGGCCTAATAGCTACTGTCTTAACTCATACTCTGGCCTAATGGTTAAGGTCTTGGACTCTTACTCTGGCCTCATAGCTACTGTCTTAACTCTTACTCTGGCCTCATAGCTACTGTCTTAACTCTTACTCTGGCCTAATAGCTGCTGTCTTAACTCTTACTCTGGCCTAATAGCTACTGTCTTAACTCTTACTCTGGCCTCATAGCTACTGTCTTAACTCTTACTCTGACCTAATGGTTAAGGTCTTGGACTCTTACTCTGGCCTCATAGCTACTGTCTTAACTCTTACTCTGGCCTAATGGTTAAGGTCTTGGACTCTTACTCTGGCCTAATAGCTACTGTCTTAACTCTTACTCTGGCCTAATAGCTACTGTCTTAACTCTTACTCTTGCCTCATAGCTACTGTCTTAACTCTTACTCTGGCCTAAGAGCTACTGTCTTAACTCTTACTCTGGCCTAATGGTTAATGTCTTGGACTCTTACTCTGGCCTCATAGCTACTATCTTAACTCTTACTGTGGCCTCATAGCTGCTGTCTTAACTCTTACTCTGGCCTAATGGTTAAGGTCTTGGACTCTTACTCTGGCCTAATAGCTACGGTCTTAACTCTTACTCTGGCCTAATAGCTACTGTCTTAACTCTTACTCTGGCCTCATAGCTACTGTCTTAACTCTTACTCTGGCCTAATAGCTACTGTCTTAACTCTTACTCTGGCCTAATGGTTAAGGTCTTGGACTCTTACTCTGGCGTCATAGCTACGGTCTTAACTCTTACTCTGGCCTAATAGCTACTGTCTTAACTCTTACTCTGGCCTCATAGCTACTGTCTTAACTCTTACTCTGGCCTAATGGTTAAGGTCTTGGACTCTTACTCTGGCCTCATAGCTACTGTCTTAACTCTTACTCTGGCCTCAAAGCTACTGTCTTAACTCTTACTCTGGCCTCATAGCTACTGTCTTAGCTCTTACTCTGGCCTCATAGCTACTGTCTTAACTCTTACTCTGGCCTAATAGCTACTATCTTAACTCTTACTCTGGCCTAGTATCTACTGTCTTAACTCTTACTCTGGCCTAATAGCTACTGTCTTAACTCTTACTCTGGCCTCATAGCTACTGTCTTAACTCTTACTCTGGCCTCGTAGCTACTGTCTTAACTCTTACTCTGGCCTCATAGCTACTGTCTTAACTCTTACTGTGGCCTCATAGCTACTGTCTTAACTCTTACTCTGGCCTCATAGCTACTGTCTTAACTCTTACTCTGGCCTAATGGTTAATGTCTTGGACTCTTACTCTGGCCTCATAGCTACTATCTTAACTCTTACTGTGGCCTCATAGCTGCTGTCTTAACTCTTACTCTGGCCTAATGGTTAAGGTCTTGGACTCTTACTCTGGCCTAATAGCTACGGTCTTAACTCTTACTCTGGCCTAATAGCTACTGTCTTAACTCTTACTCTGGCCTCATAGCTACTGTCTTAACTCTTACTCTGGCCTAATAGCTACTGTCTTAACTCTTACTCTGGCCTAATGGTTAAGGTCTTGGACTCTTACTCTGGCGTCATAGCTACGGTCTTAACTCTTACTCTGGCCTAATAGCTACTGTCTTAACTCTTACTCTGGCCTCATAGCTACTGTCTTAACTCTTACTCTGGCCTAATGGTTAAGGTCTTGGACTCTTACTCTGGCCTCATAGCTACTGTCTTAACTCTTACTCTGGCCTCAAAGCTACTGTCTTAACTCTTACTCTGGCCTCATAGCTACTGTCTTAGCTCTTACTCTGGCCTCATAGCTACTGTCTTAACTCTTACTCTGGCCTAATAGCTACTATCTTAACTCTTACTCTGGCCTCGTAGCTACTGTCTTAACTCTTACTCTGGCCTCATAGCTACTGTCTTAACTCTTACTGTGGCCTCATAGCTACTGTCTTAACTCTTACTCTGGCCTCATAGCTACTGTCTTAACACTTACTCTGGCCTAATGGTTAAGGTCTTGGACTCTTACTCTGGCCTCATAGCTACTGTCTTAACTCTTACTCTGGCCTCATAGCTACTGTCTTAACTCTTACTCTGGCCTAATGGTTAAGGTCTTGGACTCTTACTCTGGCCTAATAGCTACTGTCTTAACTCTTACTCTGGCCTCATAGCTACTGTCTTAACTCTTACTGTGGCCTATTGGTTAAGGTCTTGGACTCTTACTCTGGCCTCATAGCTACTGTCTTAACTCTTACTCTGGCCTACTGGTTAAGGTCTTGGACTCTTACTCTGGCCTCCTAGCTACTGTCTTAACTCTTACTCTGGCCTCATAGCTACAGTCTTAACTTTTACTCTGGCCTCATAGCTACTGTCTTAACTCTTACTCTGGCCTAATGGTTAAGGTCTTGGACTCTTACTCTGGCCTAATAGCTACTGTCTTAACTCTTACTCTGGCCTATTAGCTACTGTCTTAACTCTTACTCTGGCCTAATAGCTACTGTTTTAACTCTTACTCTGGCCTCATAGCTACTGTCTTAACTCTTACTCTGGCCTAATAGCTACTGTCTTAACTCTTACTCTGGCCTCATAGATACTGTCTTAACTCTTACTCTGGCCTAATGGTTAAGGTCTTGGACTCTTACTCTGGCCTCATAGCTACTGTCTTAACTCTTACTCTGGCCTCATAGCTACTGTCTTAACTCTTACTCTGGCCTAATAGCTACTGTCTTAACTCTTACTCTGGCCTCATTGCTACTGTCTTAACTCTTACTCTGGCCTCATAGCTACTGTCTTAACTCTTACTCTGGCCTAATGGTTAAGGTCTTGGACTCTTACTCTGGCCTCATAGCTACTGTCTTAACTCTTACTCTGGCCTCATAGCTACTGTCTTAACTCTTACTCTGGCCTAATGGTTAAGGTCTTGGACTCTTACTCTGGCCTCATAGCTACTGTCCTAACTCTTACTCTGGCCTAATGGTTAAGGTCTTGGACTCTTACTCTGGTCTCATAGCTACTGTCTTAACTCTTACTCTGGCTTAATAGCTACTGTCTTAACTCTTACTCTGGCCTCATAGCTACTGTCTTAACTCTTACTCTGGTCTAATAGCTACTGTTGTAATTCTTACTCTGGCCTAATGGTTAAGGTCTTGGACTCTTACTCTGGCCTCATAGCTACTGTCTTAACTCTTACTCTGGCCTAATGGTTAAGGTCTTGGACTCTTACTCTGGCCTCATAGCTACTGTCTTAACTCTTACACTGGCCTAATGGTTAAGGTCTTGGACTCTTACTCTGGCCTAATAGCTACTGTCTTAACTCTTACTCTGGCCTAATGGTTAAGGTCTTGGACTCTTACTCTGGCCTCATGCTACTGTCCTAACTCTTACTCTGACCTCGTAGCTACTGTCTTAACTCTTACTCTGGCCTAATGGTTAAGGTCTTGGACTCTTACTCTGGCCTCATAGCTACTGTCTTAACTCTTACTCTGGCCTCATAGCTACTGTCTTAACTCTTACTCTGGCCTAATGGTTAAGGTCTTGGACTCTTACTCTGGCCTAATAGCTACTGTCTTAACTCTTACTCTGGCCTAATAGCTACTGTCTTAACTCTTACTCTGGCCTAATGGTTAAGGTCTTGGACTCTTACTCTGGCCTCATAGCTACTGTCTTAACTCTTACTCTGGCCTCATAGCTACTGTCTTAACTCTTACTCTGGCCTAATGGTTAAGGTCTTGGACTCTTACTCTGGCCTAATAGCTACTGTCTTAACTCTTACTCTGGCCTAATAGCTACTGTCTTAACTCTTACTCTGGCCTAATGATTAAGGTCTTGGACTCTTACTCTGGCCTCATAGCTACTGTCTTAACTCTTACTCTGGCCTAATAGCTACTGTCTTAACTCTTACTCTGGCCTAATAGCTACTGTCTTAACTCTTACTCTGGCCTCATATCTACTGTCTTAACTCTTACTCTGGCCTAATGGTTAAGGTCTTGGACTCTTACTCTGGCCTCATAGCTACTGTCTTAACTCTTACTCTGGCCTCATAGCTACTGTCTTAACTCTTACTCTGGCCTCATAGCTACTGTCTTAACTCTTACTCTGGCCTCATAGCTACTGTCTTAACTCTTACTCTGGCCTAATGGTTAAGGTCTTGGACTCTTACTCTGGCCTAATAGCTACTGTCTTAACTCTTACTCTGGCCTAATAGCTACTGTCTTAACTCTTACTCTGGCCTAATGGTTAAGGTCTTGGACTCTTACTCTGGCCTCATAGCTACTGTCTTAACTCTTACTCTGGCCTAATAGCTACTGTCTTAACTCTTACTCTGGCCTAATAGCTACTGTCTTAACTCTTACTCTGGCCTCATATCTACTGTCTTAACTCTTACTCTGGCCTAATGGTTAAGGTCTTGGACTCTTACTCTGGCCTCATAGCTACTGTCTTAACTCTTACTCTGGCCTCATAGCTACTGTCTTAACTCTTACTCTGGCCTAATGGTTAAGGTCTTGGACTCTTACTCTGGCCTCATAGCTACTGTCTTAACTCTTACTCTGGCCTCATAGCTACTATCTTAACTCTTACTCGGCCTTATAGCTATTGTCTTAACTCTTACTCTGGCCTAATAGCTACTGTTGTAATTCTTACTCTGGCCTAATGGTTAAGGTCTTGGACTCTTACTCTGGCCTCATAGCTACTGTCTTAACTCTTACTCTGGCCTCATAGCTACTGTCTTAACTCTTACTCTGGCCTAATGGTTAAGGTCTTGGACTCTTACTCTGGCATCATAGCTACTATCTTAACTCTTACTCTGGCCTAATGGTTAAGGTCTTGGACTCTTACTCTGGTCTCATAGCTACTGTCTTAACTCTTACTCTGGCCTAATAGCTACTGTCTTAACTCTTACTCTGGCCTCATAGCTACTGTCTTAACTCTTACTCTGGCCTAATAGCTACTATTGTAATTCTTACTCTGGCCTAATGGTTAAGGTCTTGGACTCTTACTCTGGCCTCCTAGCTACTGTCTTAACTCTTACTCTGGCCTAATGGTTAAGGTCTTGGACTCTTACTCTGGCCTCATAGCTACTGTCTTAACTCTTACACTGGCCTAATGGTTAAGGTCTTGGACTCTTACTCTGGCCTAATAGCTACTGTCTTAACTCTTACTCTGGCCTAATGGTTAAGGTCTTGGACTCTTACTCTGGCCTCATAGCTACTGTCTTAACTCTTACTCTGGCCTCGTAGCTACTGTCTTAACTCTTACTCTGGCCTAATGGTTAAGGTCTTGGACTCTTACTCTGGCCTCATAGCTACTGTCTTAACTCTTACTCTGGCCTCATAGCTACTGTCTTAACTCTTACTCTGGCCTAATGGTTAAGGTCTTGGACTCTTACTCTGGCCTAATAGCTACTGTCTTAACTCTTACTCTGGCCTAATAGCTACTGTCTTAACTCTTACTCTGGCCTAATGGTTAAGGTCTTGGACTCTTACTCTGGCCTCATAGCTACTGTCTTAACTCTTACTCTGGCCTAATAGCTACTGTCTTAACTCTTACTCTTGCCTCATAGCTACTGTCTTAACTCTTACTCTGGCATAATAGCTACTTTCTTAACTTTTACTCTGGCCTAATAGTTACTGTCTTAACTCTTACTCTGGCCTCATAGCTACTGTCTTAACTCTTACTCAGGCCTAACAGCTACTGTCTTAACTCTTACTCTGGCCTAATAGCTACTGTCTTAACTCTTACTCTGGCCTCATAGCTACTGTCTTAACTCTTACTCTGGCCTAATGGTTAAGGACTTGGACTCTTACTCTGGCCTCATAGCTACTGTCTTAACTCTTACTCTGGCCTCATAGCTACTGTCTTAACTCTTACTCTGGTCTAATAGCTACTGTCTTAACTCTTACTCTGGCCTAATGGTTAAGGTCTTGGACTCTTACTCTGGCCTCATAGCTACTATCTTAACTCTTACTCTGGCCTCATATCTACTGTCTTAACTCTTACTCTGGCCTAATGGTTAAGGTCTTGGACTCTTACTCTGGCCTAATAGCTACTGTCTTATCTCTTACTCTGGCCTAATGGTTAAGGTCTTGGACTCTTACTCTGGCCTCATAGCTACTATCTTGCCTCTTACTCTGGCATAATAGCTACTGTCTTAACTCTTACTCTGGCCTCATAGCTACTGTCTTAACTCTTACTCTGGCCTAATAGCTACTGTCTTAACTCTTACTCTGGCCTAATGGTTAAGGTCTTGGACTCTTACTCTGGCGTCATAGCTACTGTCTTAACTCTTACTCTGGCCTAATAGCTACTGTCTTAACTCTTACTCTGGCCTCATAGCTACTGTCTTAACTCTTACTCTGGCCTAATGGTTAAGGTCTTGGACTCTTACTCTGGCCTCATAGCTACTGTCTTAACTCTTACTCTGGCCTAATGGTTAAGGTCTTGGACTCTTACTCTGGCCTCATAGCTACTGTCTTAACTCTTACACTGGCCTAATGGTTAAGGTCTTGGACTCTTACTCTGGCCTAATAGCTACTGTCTTAACTCTTACTCTGGCCTAATGGTTAAGGTCTTGGACTCTTACTCTGGCCTCATGCTACTGTCCTAACTCTTACTCTGACCTCGTAGCTACTGTCTTAACTCTTACTCTGGCCTAATGGTTAAGGTCTTGGACTCTTACTCTGGCCTCATAGCAACTGTCTTAACTCTTACTCTGGCCTCATAGCTACTGTCTTAACTCTTACTCTGGCCTAATGGTTAAGGTCTTGGACTCTTACTTTGGCCTCATAGCTACTGTCTTAACTCTTACTCTGGCCTCATAGCTACTGTCTTAACTCTTACTCTGGCCTAATGGTTAAGGTCTTGGACTCTTACTCTGGCCTAATAGCTACTGTCTTAACTCTTACTCTGGCCTAATAGCTACTGTCTTAACTCTTACTCTGGCCTAATGGTTAAGGTCTTGGACTCTTACTCTGGCCTCATAGCTACTGTCTTAACTCTTACAATGGCCTAATAGCTACTGTCTTAACTCTTACTCTGGCCTAATAGCTACTGTCTTAACTCTTACTCTGGCCTCATATCTACTGTCTTAACTCTTACTCTGGCCTAATGGTTAAGGTCTTGGACTGTTACTCTGGCCTCATAGCTACTGTCTTAACTCTTACTCTGGCCTAATAGCTACTGTCTTAACTCTTACTCTGGCCTAATGGTTAAGGTCTTGGACTCTTACTCTGGCCTCATAGCTACTGTCTTAACTCTTACTCTGGCCTCATAGCTACTATCTTAACTCTTACTCGGCCTTATAGCTATTGTCTTAACTCTTACTCTGGCCTAATAGCTACTGTTGTAATTCTTACTCTGGCCTAATGGTTAAGGTCTTGGACTCTTACTCTGGCCTCATAGCTACTGTCTTAACTCTTACTCTGGCCTCATAGCTACTGTCTTAACTCTTACTCTGGCCTAATGGTTAAGGTCTTGGACTCTTACTCTGGCATCATAGCTACCATCTTAACTCTTACTCTGGCCTAATGGTTAAGGTCTTGGACTCTTACTCTGGTCTCATAGCTACTGTCTTAACTCTTACTCTGGCCTAATAGCTACTATTGTAATTCTTACTCTGGCCTAATGGTTAAGGTCTTGGACTCTTACTCTGGCCTCATAGCTACTGTCTTAACTCTTACTCTGGCCTAATGGTTAAGGTCTTGGACTCTTACTCTGGCCTCATAGCTACTGTCTTAACTCTTACTCTGGCCTAATGGTTAAGGTCTTGGACTCTTACTCTGGCCTCATAGCTACTATCTTAACTCTTACACTGGCCTAATGGTTAAGGTCTTGGACTCTTACTCTGGCCTAATAGCTACTGTCTTAACTCTTACTCTGGCCTAATGGTTAAGGTCTTGGACTCTTACTCTGGCCTCATAGCTACTGTCTTAACTCTTACTCTTGCCTCGTAGCTACTGTCTTAACTCTTACTCTGGCCTAATGGTTAAGGTCTTGGACTCTTACTCTGGCCTCATAGCTACTGTCTTAACTCTTACTCTGGCCTCATAGCTACTGTCTTAACTCTTACTCTGGCCTAATGGTTAAGGTCTTGGACTCTTACTCTGGCCTAATAGCTACTGTCTTAACTCTTACTCTGGCCTAATAGCTACTGTCTTAACTCTTACTCTGGCCTAATGGTTAAGGTCTTGGACTCTTACTCTGGCCTCATAGCTACTGTCTTAACTCTTACTCTGGCCTAATAGCTACTGTCTTAACTCTTACTCTTGCCTCATAGCTACTGTCTTAACTCTTACTCTGGCATAATAGCTACTTTCTTAACTTTTACTCTGGCCTAATAGCTACTGTCTTAATCTTACTCTGGCCTCATAGCTACTGTCTTAACTCTTACTCAGGCCTAACAGCTACTGTCTTAACTCTTACTCTGGCCTAATAGCTACTGTCTTAACTCTTACTCTGGCCTCATAGCTACTGTCTTAACTCTTACTCTGGCCTAATGGTTAAGGACTTGGACTCTTACTCTGGCCTCATAGCTACTGTCTTAACTCTTACTCTGGCCTCATAGCTACTGTCTTAACTCTTACTCTGGTCTAATAGCTACTGTCTTAACTCTTACTCTGGCCTAATGGTTAAGGTCTTGGACTCTTACTCTGGCCTCATAGCTACTATCTTAACTCTTACTCTGGCCACATAGCTACTGTCTTAACTCTTACTCTGGCCTAATGGTTAAGGTCTTGGACTCTTACTCTGGCCTAATAGCTACTGTCTTAACTCTTACTCTGGCCTAATGGTTAAGGTCTTGGACTCTTACTCTGGCCTCATAGCTACTATTGTAATTCTTACTCTGGCCTAATGGTTAAGGTCTTGGACTCTTACTCTGGCCTCCTAGCTACTGTCTTAACTCTTACTCTGGCCTAATGGTTAAGGTCTTGGACTCTTACTCTGGCCTCATAGCTACTGTCTTAACTCTTACACTGGCCTAATGGTTAAGGTCTTGGACTCTTACTCTGGCCTAATAGCTACTGTCTTAACTCTTACTCTGGCCTAATGGTTAAGGTCTTGGACTCTTACTCTGGCCTCATAGCTACTGTCTTAACTCTTACTCTGGCCTCGTAGCTACTGTCTTAACTCTTACTCTGGCCTAATGGTTAAGGTCTTGGACTCTTACTCTGGCCTCATAGCTACTGTCTTAACTCTTACTCTGGCCTCATAGCTACTGTCTTAACTCTTACTCTGGCCTAATGGTTAAGGTCTTGGACTCTTACTCTGGCCTAATAGCTACTGTCTTAACTCTTACTCTGGCCTAATAGCTACTGTCTTAACTCTTACTCTGGCCTAATGGTTAAGGTCTTGGACTCTTACTCTGGCCTCATAGCTACTGTCTTAACTCTTACTCTGGCCTAATAGCTACTGTCTTAACTCTTACTCTTGCCTCATAGCTACTGTCTTAACTCTTACTCTGGCATAATAGCTACTTTCTTAACTTTTACTCTGGCCTAATAGTTACTGTCTTAACTCTTACTCTGGCCTCATAGCTACTGTCTTAACTCTTACTCAGGCCTAACAGCTACTGTCTTAACTCTTACTCTGGCCTAATAGCTACTGTCTTAACTCTTACTCTGGCCTCATAGCTACTGTCTTAACTCTTACTCTGGCCTAATGGTTAAGGACTTGGACTCTTACTCTGGCCTCATAGCTACTGTCTTAACTCTTACTCTGGCCTCATAGCTACTGTCTTAACTCTTACTCTGGTCTAATAGCTACTGTCTTAACTCTTACTCTGGCCTAATGGTTAAGGTCTTGGACTCTTACTCTGGCCTCATAGCTACTATCTTAACTCTTACTCTGGCCTCATATCTACTGTCTTAACTCTTACTCTGGCCTAATGGTTAAGGTCTTGGACTCTTACTCTGGCCTAATAGCTACTGTCTTATCTCTTACTCTGGCCTAATGGTTAAGGTCTTGGACTCTTACTCTGGCCTCATAGCTACTATCTTGCCTCTTACTCTGGCATAATAGCTACTGTCTTAACTCTTACTCTGGCCTCATAGCTACTGTCTTAACTCTTACTCTGGCCTAATAGCTACTGTCTTAACTCTTACTCTGGCCTAATGGTTAAGGTCTTGGACTCTTACTCTGGCGTCATAGCTACTGTCTTAACTCTTACTCTGGCCTAATAGCTACTGTCTTAACTCTTACTCTGGCCTCATAGCTACTGTCTTAACTCTTACTCTGGCCTAATGGTTAAGGTCTTGGACTCTTACTCTGGCCTCATAGCTACTGTCTTAACTCTTACTCTGGCCTAATGGTTAAGGTCTTGGACTCTTACTCTGGCCTCATAGCTACTGTCTTAACTCTTACACTGGCCTAATGGTTAAGGTCTTGGACTCTTACTCTGGCCTAATAGCTACTGTCTTAACTCTTACTCTGGCCTAATGGTTAAGGTCTTGGACTCTTACTCTGGCCTCATGCTACTGTCCTAACTCTTACTCTGACCTCGTAGCTACTGTCTTAACTCTTACTCTGGCCTAATGGTTAAGGTCTTGGACTCTTACTCTGGCCTCATAGCAACTGTCTTAACTCTTACTCTGGCCTCATAGCTACTGTCTTAACTCTTACTCTGGCCTAATGGTTAAGGTCTTGGACTCTTACTTTGGCCTCATAGCTACTGTCTTAACTCTTACTCTGGCCTCATAGCTACTGTCTTAACTCTTACTCTGGCCTAATGGTTAAGGTCTTGGACTCTTACTCTGGCCTAATAGCTACTGTCTTAACTCTTACTCTGGCCTAATAGCTACTGTCTTAACTCTTACTCTGGCCTAATGGTTAAGGTCTTGGACTCTTACTCTGGCCTCATAGCTACTGTCTTAACTCTTACTCTGGCCTAATAGCTACTGTCTTAACTCTTACTCTGGCCTAATAGCTACTGTCTTAACTCTTACTCTGGCTTCATATCTACTGTCTTAACTCTTACTCTGGCCTAATGGTTAAGGTCTTGGACTGTTACTCTGGCCTCATAGCTACTGTCTTAACTCTTACTCTGGCCTCATAGCTACTGTCTTAACTCTTACTCTGGCCTAATGGTTAAGGACTTGGACTCTTACTCTGGCCTCATAGCTACTGTCTTAACTCTTACTCTGGCCTCATAGCTACTATCTTAACTCTTACTCGGCCTTATAGCTATTGTCTTAACTCTTACTCTGGCCTAATAGCTACTGTTGTAATTCTTACTCTGGCCTAATGGTTAAGGTCTTGGACTCTTACTCTGGCCTCATAGCTACTGTCTTAACTCTTACTCTGGCCTCATAGCTACTGTCTTAACTCTTACTCTGGCCTAATGGTTAAGGTCTTGGACTCTTACTCTGGCATCATAGCTACTATCTTAACTCTTACTCTGGCCTAATGGTTAAGGTCTTGGACTCTTACTCTGGTCTCATAGCTACTGTCTTAACTCTTACTCTGGCCTAATAGCTACTGTCTTAACTCTTACTCTGGCCTCATAGCTACTGTCTTAACTCTTACTCTGGCCTAATAGCTACTATTGTAATTCTTACTCTGGCCTAATGGTTAAGGTCTTGGACTCTTACTCTGGCCTCATAGCTACTGTCTTAACTCTTACTCTGGCCTAATGGTTAAGGTCTTGGACTCTTACTCTGGCCTCATAGCTACTATCTTAACTCTTACACTGGCCTAATGGTTAAGGTCTTGGACTCTTACTCTGGCCTAATAGCTACTGTCTTAACTCTTACTCTGGCCTAATGGTTAAGGTCTTGGACTCTTACTCTGGCCTCATAGCTACTGTCTTAACTCTTACTCTTGCCTCGTAGCTACTGTCTTAACTCTTACTCTGGCCTAATGGTTAAGGTCTTGGACTCTTACTCTGGCCTCATAGCTACTGTCTTAACTCTTACTCTGGCCTCATAGCTACTGTCTTAACTCTTACTCTGGCCTAATGGTTAAGGTCTTGGACTCTTACTCTGGCCTAATAGCTACTGTCTTAACTCTTACTCTGGCCTAATAGCTACTGTCTTAACTCTTACTCTGGCCTAATGGTTAAGGTCTTGGACTCTTACTCTGGCCTCATAGCTACTGTCTTAACTCTTACTCTGGCCTAATAGCTACTGTCTTAACTCTTACTCTTGCCTCATAGCTACTGTCTTAACTCTTACTCTGGCATAATAGCTACTTTCTTAACTTTTACTCTGGCCTAATAGCTACTGTCTTAATCTTACTCTGGCCTCATAGCTACTGTCTTAACTCTTACTCAGGCCTAACAGCTACTGTCTTAACTCTTCCTCTGGCCTAATAGCTACTGTCTTAACTCTTACTCTGGCCTCATAGCTACTGTCTTAACTCTTACTCTGGCCTAATGGTTAAGGACTTGGACTCTTACTCTGGCCTCATAGCTACTGTCTTAACTCTTACTCTGGCCTCATAGCTACTGTCTTAACTCTTACTCTGGTCTAATAGCTACTGTCTTAACTCTTACTCTGGCCTAATGGTTAAGGTCTTGGACTCTTACTCTGGCCTCATAGCTACTATCTTAACTCTTACTCTGGCCACATAGCTACTGTCTTAACTCTTACTCTGGCCTAATGGTTAAGGTCTTGGACTCTTACTCTGGCCTAATAGCTACTGTCTTAACTCTTACTCTGGCCTAATGGTTAAGGTCTTGGACTCTTACTCTGGCCTCATAGCTACTATCTTGCCTCTTACTCTGGCATAATAGCTACTGTCTTAACTCTTACTCTGGCCTCATAGCTACTGTCTTAACTCTTACTCTGGCCTAATAGCTACTGTCTTAACTCTTACTCTGGCCTAATGGTTAAGGTCTTGGACTCTTACTCTGGCGTCATAGCTACTGTCTTAACTCTTACTCTGGCCTAATAGCTACTGTCTTAACTCTTACTCTGGCCTCATAGCTACTGTCTTAACTCTTACTCTGGCCTAATGGTTAAGGTCTTGGACTCTTACTCTGGCCTCATAGCTACTGTCTTAACTCTTACTCTGGCCTCATAGCTACTGTCTTAACTCTTACTCTGGCCTAATGGTTAAGGTCTTGGACTCTTACTCTGGCCTAATAGCTACTGTCTTAACTCTTACTCTGGCCTAATGGTTAAGGTCTTGGACTCTTACTCTGGCCTCATAGCTACTATCTTGCCTCTTACTCTGGCATAATAGCTACTGTCTTAACTCTTACTCTGGCCTCATAGCTACTGTCTTAACTCTTACTCTGGCCTAATAGCTACTGTCTTAACTCTTACTCTGGCCTAATGGTTAAGGTCTTGGACTCTTACTCTGGCGTCATAGCTACTGTCTTAACTCTTACTCTGGCCTAATAGCTACTGTCTTAACTCTTACTCTGGCCTCATAGCTACTGTCTTAACTCTTACTCTGGCCTAATGGTTAAGGTCTTGGACTCTTACTCTGGCCTCATAGCTACTGTCTTAACTCTTACTCTGGCCTCATATCTACTGTCTTAACTCTTACTCTGGCCTCATAGCTACTGTCCTAACTCTTACTCTGGCCTAATGGTTAAGGTCTTGGACTCTTACTCTGGCCTAATAGCTACTGTCTTAACTCTTACTCTGGCCTAATAGCTACTGTCTTAACTCTTGCTCTTGCCTCATAGCTACTGTCTTAACTCTTACTCTGGCCTAATAGCTACTGTCTTAACTCTTACTCTGGCCTAATGGTTAAGGTCTTGGACTCTTACTCTGGCCTCATAGCTATTATCTTAACTCTTACTCTGGCCTCATAGCTACTGTCTTAACTCTTACTCTGGCCTAATGGTTAAGGTCTTGGACTCTTACTCTGGCCTAATAGCTACGGTCTTAACTCTTACTCTGGCCTAATAGCTACTGTCTTAACTCTTACTCTGGCCTCATAGCTACTGTCTTAACTCTTACTCTGGCCTCATAGCTACTGTCTTAACTCTTACTCTGGCCTAATGGTTAAGGTCTTGGACTCTTACTCTGGCCTCATAGCTACTGTCTTAACTCTTACTCTGGCCTAATAGCTACTGTCTTAACTCTTACTCTGGCTTCATAGCTACTGTCTTAACTCTTACTCTGGCCTAATGGTTAAGGTCTTGGACTCTTACTCTGGCCTCATAGCTACTGTCTTAACTCTTACTCTGGCCTAATAGCTACTGTCTTAACTCTGCTTAACTCTTACTCTGGCCTCATAGCTACTGTCTTAACTCTTACTCTGGCATAATAGCTACTTTCTTAACTCTTACTCTCGCCTAATAGCTACTGTCTTAACTCTTACTCTGGCCTCATAGCTACTGTCTTAACTCTTACTCAGGCCTAATAGCTACTGTCTTAACTCTTACTCTGGCCTAATAGCTACTGTCTTAACTCTTACTCTGGCCTCATATCTACTGTCTTAACTCTTACTCTGGCCTAATGGTTAAGGTCTTGGACTCTTACTCTGGCCTCATAGCTACTGTCTTAACTCTTACTCTGGCCTCATAGCTACTGTCTTAACTCTTACTCTGGCCTCATAGCTACTGTCTTAACTCTTACTCTGGCCTAATGGTTAAGGTCTTGGACTCTTACTCTGGCCTCATAGCTACTGTCTTAACTCTTACTCTGCCTTATAGCTACTGTCTTATCTCTTACTCTGGCCTCATAGCTACTGTCTTAACTCTTACTCTGGCCTATTAGCTACTGTCTTAACTCTTACTCTGGCCTCATAGCTACTGTCTTAACTCTTACTCTGGCCTAATAGCTGCTGTCTTAACTCTTACTCTGGCCTAATAGCTACTGTCTTAACTCTTACTCTGGCCTCATAGCTACTGTCTTAACTCTTACTCTGACCTAATGGTTAAGGTCTTGGACTCTTACTCTGGCCTCATAGCTACTGTCTTAACTCTTACTCTGGCCTAATAGCTACTGTTGTAATTCTTACTCTGGCCTAATGGTTAAGGTCTTGGACTCTTACTCTGGCCTCATAGCTACTGTCTTAACTCTTACTCTGGCCTAATGGTTAAGGTCTTGGACTCTTACTCTGGCCTCATAGCTACTGTCTTAACTCTTACACTGGCCTAATGGTTAAGGTCTTGGACTCTTACTCTGGCCTAATAGCTACTGTCTTAACTCTTACTCTGGCCTAATGGTTAAGGTCTTGGACTCTTACTCTGGCCTCATGCTACTGTCCTAACTCTTACTCTGACCTCATAGCTACTGTCTTAACTCTTACTCTGGCCTAATGGTTAAGGTCTTGGACTCTTACTCTGGCCTCATAGCTACTGTCTTAACTCTTACTCTGGCCTCATAGCTACTGTCTTAACTCTTACTCTGGCCTAATGGTTAAGGTCTTGGACTCTTACTCTGGCCTAATAGCTACTGTCTTAACTTTTACTCTGGCCTAATAGCTACTGTCTTAACTCTTACTCTGGCCTAATGGTTAAGGTCTTGGACTCTTACTCTGGCCTCATAGCTACTGTCTTAACTCTTACTCTGGCCTCATAGCTACTGTCTTAACTCTTACTCTGGCCTAATGGTTAAGGTCTTGGACTCTTACTCTGGCCTAATAGCTACTGTCTTAACTCTTACTCTGGCCTAATAGCTACTGTCTTAACTCTTACTCTGGCCTAATGATTAAGGTCTTGGACTCTTACTCTGGCCTCATAGCTACTGTCTTAACTCTTACTCTGGCCTAATAGCTACTGTCTTAACTCTTACTCTGGCCTAATATCTACTGTCTTAACTCTTACTCTGGCCTCATATCTACTGTCTTAACTCTTACTCTGGCCTAATGGTTAAGGTCTTGGACTCTTACTCTGGCCTCATAGCTACTGTCTTAACTCTTACTCTGGCCTCATAGCTACTGTCTTAACTCTTACTCTGGCCTCATAGCTACTGTCTTAACTCTTACTCTGGCCTAATGGTTAAGGTCTTGGACTCTTACTCTGGCCTCATAGCTACTGTCTTAACTCTTACTCTGGCCTCATAGCTACTGTCTTAACTCTTACTCGGCCTTATAGCTATTGTCTTAACTCTTACTCTGGCCTTATAGCTACTGTTGTAATTCTTACTCTGGCCTAATGGTTAAGGTCTTGGACTCTTACTCTGGCCTCATAGCTACTGTCTTAACTCTTACTCTGGCCCCATAGCTACTGTCTTAACTCTTACTCTGGCCTAATGGTTAAGGTCTTGGACTCTTACTCTGGCCTCATTGCTACTATCTTAACTTTTACTCTGGCCTAATGGTTAAGGTCTTGGACTCTTACTCTGGTCTCATAGCTACTGTCTTAACTCTTACTCTGGCCTAATAGCTACTGTCTTAACTCTTACTCTGGCCTCATAGCTACTGTCTTAACTCTTACTCTGGCCTAATAGCTACTATTGTAATTCTTACTCTGGCCTAATGGTTAAGGTCTTGGACTCTTACTCTGGCCTCATAGCTACTGTCTTAACTCTTACTCTGGCCTAATGGTTAAGGTCTTGGACTCTTACTCTGGCCTCATAGCTACTGTCTTAACTCTTACACTGGCCTAATGGTTAAGGTCTTGGACTCTTACTCTGGCCGCATAGCTACTGTCTTAACTCTTACTCTGGCCTCGTAGCTACTGTCTTAACTCTTACTCTGGCCTAATGGTTAAGGTCTTGGACTCTTACTCTGGCCTCATAGCTACTGTCTTAACTCTTACTCTGGCCTCATAGCTACTGTCTTAACTCTTACTCTGGCCTAATGGTTAAGGTCTTGGACTCTTACTCTGGCCTAATAGCTACTGTCTTAACTCTTACTCTGGCCTAATAGCTACTGTCTTAACTCTTACTCTGGCCTAATGGTTAAGGTCTTGGACTCTTACTCTGGCCTCACAGCTACTGTCTTAACTCTTACTCTGGCCTAATAGCTACTGTCTTAACTCTTACTCTGGCCTCATAGCTACTGTCTTAACTCCTACTCTGGCATAATAGCTACTTTCTTAACTCTTACTCTGGCCTAATAGCTACTGTCTTAACTCTTACTCTGGCCTCATAGCTACTGTCTTAACTCTTACTCAGGCCTAACAGCTACTGTCTTAACTCTTACTCTGGCCTAATAGCTACTGTCTTAACTCTTACTCTGGCCTCATAGCTACTGTCTTAACTCTTACTCTGGCCTAATGGTTAAGGACTTGGACTCTTACTCTGGCCTCATAGCTACTGTCTTAACTCTTACTCTGGCCTCATAGCTACTGTCTTAACTCTTACTCTGGTCTTATAGCAACTGTCTTAACTCTTACTCTGGCCTAATATCTACTGTCTTAACTCTTACTCTGGCCTAATAGCTACTGTCTTAACTCTTACTCTGGCCTAATAGCTACTGTCTTAACTCTTACTCTGGCCTCATAGCTACTGTCTTAACTCTTACTCTGGCCTCATAGCTACTGCCTTAACTCTTACTCTGGCCTAATGGTTAAGGTCTTGGACTCTTACTCTGGCCTCATAGCTACTGTCTTAACTCTTACTCTGGCCTCATAGCTACTGTCTTAACTCTTACTCGGCCTTATAGCTATTGTCTTAACTCTTACTCTGGCCTCATAGCTACTGTCTTAACTCTTACTCTGGCCTCATAGCTACTGTCTTAACTCTTACTCTGGCCTCATAGCTACTGTCTTAACTCTTACTCTGGCCTAATGGTTAAGGTCTTGGACTCTTACTCTGGCCTCATAGCTACTGTCTTAACTCTTACTCTGGCCTAATGGTTAAGGTCTTGGACTCTTACTCTGGCCTAATAGCTACTGTCTTAACTCTTACTCTGGCCTAATAGCTACTGTCTTAACTCTTACTCTGGCCTCAGAGCTACTGTCTTAACTCTTACTCTGGCCTAATAGCTACTGTCTTAACTCTTACTCTGGCCTAATGGTTAAGGTCTTGGACTCTTACTCTGGCCTCATAGCTACTGTCTTAACTCTTACTCTGGCCTAATAGCTACTGTCTTAACTCTTACTCTGGCCTAATGGTTAAGGTCTTGGACTCTTACTCTGGCCTAATAGCTACTGTCTTAACTCTTACTCTGGCCTAATAGCTACTGTCTTAACTCTTACTCTGGCCTCATAACTACTCTCTTAACTCTTACTCTGGCCTAATGGTTAAGGTCTTGGACTCTTACTCTGGCGTCATAGCTACTGTCTTAACTCTTACTCTGGCCTAATAGCTACTGTCTTAACTCTTACTCTGGCCTCATAGCTACTGTCTTAACTCTTACTCTGGCCTAATGGTTAAGGTCTTGGACTCTTACTCTGGCCTCATAGCTACTGTCTTAACTCTTACTCTGGCCTCATAGCTACTGTCTTAACTCTTACTCTGGCCTCATAGCTACTGTCTTAGCTCTTACTCTGGCCTCATAGCTACTGTCTTAACTCATACTCTGGCCTAATAGCTACTGTCTTAACTCTTACTCTGGCCTAGTAGCTACTGTCTTAACTCTTACTCTGGCCTAATAGCTACTGTCTTAACTCTTACTCTGGCCTAATGGTTAAGGTCTTGGACTCTTACTCTGGCCTCATAGCTACTGTCTTAACTCTTACTCTGGCCTCATAGCTACTGTCTTAACTCTTACTCTGGCCTAATGGTTAAGGTCTTGGACTCTTACTCTGGCCTAATAGCTACTGTCTTAACTCTTACTCTGCCCTAATAGCTACTGTCTTAACTCTTACTCTGGCCTCATAGCTACTGTCTTAACTCTTACTCTGGCCTAATGGTTAAGGTCTTAGACTCTTACTCTGGCCTCATAGCTACTGTCTTAACTCTTACTCTGGCCTCATAGCTACTGTCTTAACTCTTACTCTGGCCTAATAGCTACTGTCTTAACTCTTACTCTGGCCTAATAGCAACTGTCTTAACTCTTACTCTGGCCTCATAGCTACTGTCTTAACTCTTACTCTGCCCTAATAGCTACTGTCTTAACTCTTACTCTGGCCTAATGGTTAAGGTCTTGGCCTCTTACTCTGGCCTCATAGCTACTGTCGTAACTCTTACTCTGGCCTAATAGCTACTGTCTTATCTCTTACTCTGGCCTCATAGCTACTGTCTTAACTCTTACACTGGCCTAATGGTTAAGGTCTTGGACTCTTGCTCTAGCCTCATAGCTACTATCTTAACTCTTACTCTGGCCTCATAGCTACTGTCTTAACTCTTACTCTGGCCTTATAGCTACTGTCTTAACTCTTACTCTGGCCTCATAGCTACTGTCTTAACTCTTACTCTGGCCTAATAGCTACTGTCTTAACTCTTACTCTGGCCTAGTAGCTACTGTCTTAACTCTTACTCTGGCCTCATAGCTACTGCCTTAACTCTTACTCTGGCCTCATAGCTACTGTCTTAACTCTTACTGTGGCCTCATAGCTACTGTCTTAACTCTTACTGTGGCCTCATAGCTACTGTCTTAACTCTTACTCTGGCCTAATGGTTAAGGTCTTGGACTCTTACTCTGGTGTCATAGCTACTGTCTTAACTCTTACTCTGGCCTAATAGCTACTGTCTTAACTCTTACTCTGGCCTCATAGCTACTGTCTTAACTCTTACTCTGGCCTAATGGTTAAGGTCTTGGACTCTTACTCTGGCCTCATAGCTACTGTCTTAACTCTTACTCTGGCCTCATAGCTACTGTCTTAGCTCTTACTCTGGCCTCATAGCTACTGTCTTAACTCATACTCTGGCCTAAGAGCTACTGTCTTAACTCTTACTCTGGCCTAGTAGCTACTGTCTTAACTCTTACTCTGGCCTAATAGCTACTGTCTTAACTCTTACTCTGGCCTCATAGCTACTGTCTTAACTCTTCTCTGGCCTCATAGCTACTGTCTTAACTCTTACTCTGGCCTCATAGCTGCTGTCTTAACTCTTACTCTGGCCTAATGGTTAAGGTCTTGGACTCTTACTCTGGCCTCATAGCTACTGTCTTAACTCTTACTCTGGCCTCATAGATACTGTCTTAACTCTTACTCTGGCCTAGTGGTTAAGGTCTTGGACTCTTACTCTGGCCTAATAGCTACTGTCTTAACTCTTACTCTGGCCTAATAGCTACTGTCTTAACTCTTACTCTGGCCTAATAGCTACTGTCTTAACTCTTACTCTGGCCTCATAGCTACTGTCTTAACTCTTACTCTGGCCTAATGGTTAAGGTCTTGGACTCTTACTCTGGCCTCATAGCTACTGTCTTAACTCTTACTCTGGCCTCATAGCTACTGTCTTAACTCTTACTCTGGCCTCATAGCTACTGTCTTAACTCTTACTCTGGCCTAATGGTTAAGGTCTTGGACTCTTACTCTGGCCTAATAGCTACTGTCTTAACTCTTATTCTGGCCTAATAGCAACTGTCTTAACTCTTACTCTGGCTTCATAGCTACTGTCTTAACTCTTACTCTGGCCTAATAGCTACTGTCTTAACTCTTACTCTGGCCTAATGGTTAAGGTCTTGGACTCTTACTCTGGCCTCATAGCTACTGTCTTAACTCTTACTCTGGCCTAATAGCTACTGTCTTAACTCTTACTCTGGCCTCATAGCTACTGTCTTAACTCTTACTCTGGCCTAATGGTTAAGGTCTTGGACTCTTGCTCTAGCCTCATAGCTACTATCTTAACTCTTACTCTGGCCTCATAGCTACTGTCTTAACTCTTACTCTGGCCTTATAGCTACTGTCTTAACTCTTACTCTGGCCTCATAGCTACTGTCTTAACTCTTACTCTGGCCTAATAGCTACTGTCTTAACTCTTACTCTGGCCTAGTAGCTACTGTCTTAACTCTTACTCTGGCCTAATAGCTACTGTCTTAACTCTTACTCTGGCCTCATAGCTACTGCCTTAACTCTTACTCTGGCCTCATAGCTACTGTCTTAACTCTTACTCTGGCCTCATAGCTACTGTCTTAACTCTTACTGTGGCCTCATAGCTACTGTCTTAACTCTTACTCTGGCCTAATGGTTAAGGTCTTGGACTCTTACTCTGGCGTCATAGCTACTGTCTTAACTCTTACTCTGGCCTAACAGCTACTGTCTTAACTCTTACTCTGGCCTCATAGCTACTGTCTTAACTCTTACTCTGGCCTAATGGTTAAGGTCTTGAACTCTTACTCTGGCCTCAAAGCTACTGTCTTAACTCTTACTCTGGCCTCATAGCTACTGTCTTAACTCTTACTCTGGCCTCATAGCTACTGTCTTAGCTCTTACTCTGGCCTCATAGCTACTGTCTTAACTCATACTCTGGCCTAATAGCTACTGTCTTAACTCTTACTCTGGCCTAGTAGCTACTGTCTTAACTCTTACTCTGGCCTAATAGCTACTGTCTTGACTCTTACTCTGGCCTCATAGCTACTGTCTTAACTCTTCTCTGGCCTCATAGCTACTGTCTTAACTCTTACTCTGGCCTCATAGCTACTGTCTTAACTCTTACTCTGGCCTAATGGTTAAGGTCTTGGACTCTTACTCTGGCCTCATAGCTACTGTCTTAACTCTTACTTTGGCCTCATAGCTACTGTCTTAACTCTTACTCTGGCCTAATGGTTAAGGTCTTGGACTCTTACTCTGGCCTAATAGCTACTGTCTTAACTCTTACTCTGGCCTAATAGCTACTGTCTTAACTCTTACTCTGGCCTAATAGCTACTGTCTTAACTCTTACTCTGGCCTCATAGCTACTGTCTTAACTCTTACTCTGGCCTAACGGTTAAGGTCTTGGACTCTTACTCTGGCCTCATAGCTACTGTCTTAACTCTTACTCTGGCCTCATAGCTACTGTCTTAACTCTTACTCTGGCCTCATAGCTACTGTCCTAACTCTTACTCTGGCCTAATGGTTAAGGTCTTGGACTCTTACTCTGGCCTAATAGCTACTGTCTTAACTCTTACTCTGGCCTAATAGCAACTGTCTTAACTCTTACTCTGGCCTCATAGCTACTGTCTTAACTCTCACTCTGGCCTAATAGCTACTGTCTTAACTCTTACTCTGGCCTAATGGTTAAGGTCTTGGACTCTTACTCTGGCCTCATAGCTACTGTCTTAACTCTTACTCTGGCCTAATAGCTACTGTCTTAAGTCTTACTCTGGCCTCATAGCTACTGTCTTAACTCTTACTCTGGCCTAATGGTTAAGGTCTTGGACTCTTGCTCTAGCCTCATAGCTGCTATCTTAACTCTTACTCTGGCCTCATAGCTACTGTCTTAACTCTTACTCGGGCCTTATAGCTACTGTCTTAACTCTTACTCTGGCCTCATAGCTACTGTCTTAACTCTTACTCTGGCCTCATAGCTACTGCCTTAACTCTTACTCTGGCCTAGTAGCTACTGTCTTAACTCTTACTCTGGCCTCATAGCTACTGTCTTAACTCTTACTCTGGCCTCATAGCTACTGTCTTAACTCTTACTCTGGCCTAATGGTTAAGGTCTTGGACTCTTACTCTGGCCTAATAGCTACTGTCTTAACTCTTACTCTGGCCTAATAGCTACTGTCTTAACTCTTACTCTGGCCTAATGATTAAGGTCTTGGACTCTTACTCTGGCCTCATAGCTACTGTCTTAACTCTTACTCTGGCCTAATAGCTACTGTCTTAACTCTTACTCTGGCCTAATAGCTACTGTCTTAACTCTTACTCTGGCCTCATATCTACTGTCTTAACTCTTACTCTGGCCTAATGGTTAAGGTCTTGGACTCTTACTCTGGCCTCATAGCTACTGTCTTAACTCTTACTCTGGCCTCATAGCTACTGTCTTAACTCTTACTCTGGCCTCATAGCTACTGTCTTAACTCTTACTCTGGCCTCATAGCTACTGTCTTAACTCTTACTCTGGCCTAATGGTTAAGGTCTTGGACTCTTACTCTGGCCTCATAGCTACTGTCTTAACTCTTACTCTGGCCTCATAGCTACTGTCTTAACTCTTACTCGGCCTTATAGCTATTGTCTTAACTCTTACTCTGGCCTAATAGCTACTGTTGTAATTCTTACTCTGGCCTAGTGGTTAAGGTCTTGGACTCTTACTCTGGCCTCATAGCTACTGTCTTAACTCTTACTCTGGCCTCATAGCTACTGTCTTAACTCTTACTCTGGCCTAATGGTTAAGGTCTTGGACTCTTACTCTGGTCTCATAGCTACTGTCTTAACTCTTACTCTGGCCTAATAGCTACTGTCTTAACTCTTACTCTGGCCTCATAGCTACTGTCCTAACTCTTACTCTGGCCTAATAGCTACTATTGTAATTCTTACTCTGGCCTAATGGTTAAGGTCTTGGACTCTTACTCTGGCCTCATAGCTACTGTCTTAACTCTTACTCTGGCCTAATGGTTAAGGTCTTGGACTCTTACTCTGGCCTCATAGCTACTGTCTTAACTCTTACACTGGCCTAATGGTTAAGGTCTTGGACTCTTACTCTGGCCTAATAGCTACTGTCTTAACTCTTACTCTGGCCTAATGGTTAAGGTCTTGGACTCTTACTCTGGCCGCATAGCTACTGTCTTAACTCTTACTCTGGCCTCGTAGCTACTGTCTTAACTCTTACTCTGGCCTAATGGTTAAGGTCTTGGACTCTTACTCTGGCCTCATAGCTACTGTCTTAACTCTTACTCTGGCCTCATAGCTACTGTCTTAACTCTTACTCTGGCCTAAGAGCAACTGTCTTAACTCTTACTCTGGCCTCATAGCTACTGTCTTAACTCTTACTCTGGCCTAATAGCTACTGTCTTAACTCTTACTCTGGCCTAATGGTTAAGGTCTTGGACTCTTACTCTGGCCTCATAGCTACTGTCTTAACTCTTACTCTGGCCTAATAGCTACTGTCTTAACTCTTACTCTGGCCTCATAGCTACTGTCTTAACTCTTACTCTGGCCTAATGGTTAAGGTCTTGGACTCTTGCTCTAGCCTCATAGCTGCTATCTTAACTCTTACTCTGGCCTCATAGCTACTGTCTTAACTCTTACTCTGGCCTTATAGCTACTGTCTTAACTCTTACTCTGGCCTCATAGCTACTGTCTTAACTCTTACTCTGGCCTCATAGCTACTGCCTTAACTCTTACTCTGGCCTAGTAGCTACTGTCTTAACTCTTACTCTGGCCTCATAGCTACTGTCTTAACTCTTACTCTGGCCTCATAGCTACTGTCTTAACTCTTACTCTGGCCTAATGGTTAAGGTCTTGGACTCTTATTCTGGCCTAATAGCTACTGTCTTAACTCTTACTCTGGCCTAATAGCTACTGTCTTAACTCTTACTCTGGCCTAATGATTAAGGTCTTGGACTCTTACTCTGGCCTCATAGCTACTGTCTTAACTCTTACTCTGGCCTAATAGCTACTGTCTTAACTCTTACTCTGGCCTAATAGCTACTGTCTTAACTCTTACTCTGGCCTCATATCTACTGTCTTAACTCTTACTCTGGCCTAATGGTTAAGGTCTTGGACTCTTACTCTGGCCTCATAGCTACTGTCTTAACTCTTACTCTGGCCTCATAGCTACTGTATTAACTCTTACTCTGGCCTCATAGCTACTGTCTTAACTCTTACTCTGGCCTAATGGTTAAGGTCTTGGACTCTTACTCTGGCCTCATAGCTACTGTATTAACTCTTACTCTGGCCTCATAGCTACTGTCTTAACTCTTACTCAGCCTTATAGCTATTGTCTTAACTCTTACTCTGGCCTAATACCTACTGTTGTAATTCTTACTCTGGCCTAGTGGTTAAGGTCTTGGACTCTTACTCTGGCCTCATAGCTACTGTCTTAACTATTACTCTGGCCTCATAGCTACTGTCTTAACTCTTACTCTGGCCTAATGGTTAAGGTCTTGGACTCTTACTCTGGTCTCATAGCTACTGTCTTAACTCTTACTCTGGCCTAATAGCTACTGTCTTAACTCTTACTCTGGCCTCATAGCTACTGTCCTAACTCTTACTCTGGCCTAATAGCTACTATTGTAATTCTTACTCTGGCCTAATGGTTAAGGTCTTGGACTCTTACTCTGGCCTCATAGTTACTGTCTTAACTCTTATTCTGGCCTAATGGTTAAGGTCTTGGACTCTTACTCTGGCCTCATAGCTACTGTCTTAACTCTTACACTGGCCTAATGGTTAAGGTCTTGGACTCTTACTCTGGCCTAATAGCTACTGTCTTAACTCTTACTCTGGCCTAATGGTTAAGGTCTTGGACTCTTACTCTGGCCGCATAGCTACTGTCTTAACTCTTACTCTGGCCTCGTAGCTACTGTCTTAACTCTTACTCTGGCCTAATGGTTAAGGTCTTGGACTCTTACTCTGGCCTCATAGCTACTGTCTTAACTCTTACTCTGGCCTCATAGCTACTGTCTTAACTCTTACTCTGGCCTAATGGTTAAGGTCTTGGACTCTTACTCTGGCCTAATAGCTACTGTCTTAACTCTTACTCTGGCCTAATAGCTACTGTCTTAACTCTTACTCTGGCCTAATGGTTAAGGTCTTGGACTCTTACTCTGGCCTCACAGCTACTGTCTTAACTCTTACTCTGGCCTAATAGCTACTGTCTTAACTCTTACTCTGGCCTCATAGCTACTGTCTTAACTCTTACTCTGGCATAATAGCTACTTTCTTAACTCTTACTCTGGCCTAATAGCTACTGTCTTAACTCTTACTCTGGCCTCATAGCTACTGTCTTAACTCTTACTCAGGCCTAACAGCTACTGTCTTATCTCTTATTCTGGCCTAATAGCTACTGTCTTAACTCTTACTCTGGCCTCATAGCTACTGTCTTAACTCTTACTCTGGCCTAATGGTTAAGGACTTGGACTCTTACTCTGGCCTCATAGCTACTGTCTTAACTCTTACTCTGGCCTCATAGCTACTGTCTTAACTCTTCTCTGGCCTCATAGCTACTGTCTTAACTCTTACTCTGGCCTCATAGCTACTGTCTTAACTCTTACTCTGGCCTAATGGTTAAGGTCTTGGACTCTTACTCTGGCCTCATAGCTACTGTCTTAACTCTTACTCTGGCCTCATAGCTACTGTCTTAACTCTTACTCTGGCCTAATGGTTAAGGTCTTGGACTCTTACTCTGGCCTAATAGCTACTGTCTTAACTCTTACTCTGGCCTAATAGCTACTGTCTTAACTCTTACTCTGGCCTCATAGCTACTGTCTTAACTCTTACTCTGGCCTAATGGTTAAGGTCTTGGACTCTTACTCTGGCCTCATAGCTACTGTCTTAACTCTTACTCTGGCCTCATAGCTACTGTCTTAACTCTTACTCTGGCCTCATAGCTACTGTCCTAACTCTTACTCTGGCCTAATGGTTAAGGTCTTGGACTCTTACTCTGGCCTAATAGCTACTGTCTTAACTCTTACTCTGGCCTAATAGCAACTGTCTTAACTCTTACTCTGGCCTCATAGCTACTGTCTTAACTCTTACTCTGGCCTAATAGCTACTGTCTTAACTCTTACTCTGGCCTAATGGTTAAGGTCTTGGACTCTTACTCTGGCCTCATAGCTACTGTCTTAACTCTTACTCTGGCCTAATAGCTACTGTCTTAACTCTAACTCTGGCCTCATAGCTACTGTCTTAACTCTTACTCTGGCCTAATGGTTAAGGTCTTGGACTCTTGCTCTAGCCTCATAGCTGCTATCTTAACTCTTACTCTGGCCTCATAGCTACTGTCTTAACTCTTACTCTGGCCTTATAGCTACTGTCTTAACTCTTACTCTGGCCTCATAGCTACTGTCTTAACTCTTACTCTGGCCTCATAGCTACTGCCTTAACTCTTACTCTGGCCTAGTAGCTACTGTCTTAACTCTTACTCTGGCCTCATAGCTACTGTCTTAACTCTTACTCTGGCCTCATAGCTACTGTCTTAACTCTTATTCTGGCCTAATGGTTAAGGTCTTGGACTCTTACTCTGGCCTCATAGCTACTGTCTTATCTCTTACTCTGGCCTCATAGCTACTGTATTAACTCTTACTCTGGCCTCATAGCTACTGTCTTAACTCTTACTCTGGCCTAATGGTTAAGGTCTTGGACTCTTACTCTGGCCTCATAGCTACTGTCTTAACTCTTACTCTGGCCTCATAGCTACTGTCTTAACTCTTACTCGGCCTTATAGCTATTGTCTTAACTCTTACTCTGGCCTAATACCTACTGTTGTAATTCTTACTCTGGCCTAGTGGTTAAGGTCTTGGACTCTTACTCTGGCCTCATAGCTACTGTCTTAACTATTACTCTGGCCTCATAGCTACTGTCTTAACTCTTACTCTGGCCTAATGGTTAAGGTCTTGGACTCTTACTCTGGTCTCATAGCTACTGTCTTAACTCTTACTCTGGCCTAATAGCTACTGTCTTAACTCTTACTCTGGCCTCATAGCTACTGTCCTAACTCTTACTCTGGCCTAATAGCTACTATTGTAATTCTTACTCTGGCCTAATGGTTAAGGTCTTAGACTCTTACTCTGGCCTCATAGTTACTGTCTTAACTCTTATTCTGGCCTAATGGTTAAGGTCTTGGACTCTTACTCTGGCCTCATAGCTACTGTCTTAACTCTTACACTGGCCTAATGGTTAAGGTCTTGGACTCTTACTCTGGCCTAATAGCTACTGTCTTAACTCTTACTCTGGCCTAATGGTTAAGGTCTTGGACTCTTACTCTGGCCGCATAGCTACTGTCTTAACTCTTACTCTGGCCTCGTAGCTACTGTCTTAACTCTTACTCTGGCCTAATGGTTAAGGTCTTGGACTCTTACTCTGGCCTCATAGCTACTGTCTTAACTCATACTCTGGCCTCATAGCTACTGTCTTAACTCTTACTCTGGCCTAATGGTTAAGGTCTTGGACTCTTACTCTGGCCTAATAGCTACTGTCTTAACTCTTACTCTGGCCTAATAGCTACTGTCTTAACTCTTACTCTGGCCTAATGGTTAAGGTCTTGGACTCTTACTCTGGCCTCACAGCTACTGTCTTAACTCTTACTCTGGCCTAATAGCTACTGTCTTAACTCTTACTCTGGCCTCATAGCTACTGTCTTAACTCTTACTCTGGCATAATAGCTACTTTCTTAACTCTTACTCTGGCCTAATAGCTACTGTCTTAACTCTTACTCTGGCCTCATAGCTACTGTCTTAACTCTTACTCAGGCCTAACAGCTACTGTCTTAACTCTTACTCTGGCCTAATAGCTACTGTCTTAACTCTTACTCTGGCCTCATAGCTACTGTCTTAACTCTTACTCTGGCCTAATGGTTAAGGACTTGGACTCTTACTCTGGCCTCATAGCTACTGTCTTAACTCTTACTCTGGCCTCATAGCTACTGTCTTAACTCTTCTCTGGCCTCATAGCTACTGTCTTAACTCTTACTCTGGCCTCATAGCTACTGTCTTAACTCTTACTCTGGCCTCATAGCTACTGTCTTAACTCTTACTCTGGCCTAATGGTTAAGGTCTTGGACTCTTACTCTGGCCTAATAACTACTGTCTTAACTCTTACTCTGGCCTAATAGCTACTGTCTTAACTCTTACTCTGGCCTAATGATTAAGGTCTTGGACTCTTACTCTGGCCTCATAGCTACTGTCTTAACTCTTACTCTGGCCTAATAGCTACTGTCTTAACTCTTACTCTGGCCTAATAGCTACTGTCTTAACTCTTACTCTGGCCTCATATCTACTGTCTTAACTCTTACTCTGGCCTAATGGTTAAGGTCTTGGACTCTTACTCTGGCCTCATAGCTACTGTCTTAACTCTTACTCTGGCCTCATAGCTACTGTCTTAACTCTTACTCTGGCCTCATAGCTACTGTCTTAACTCTTACTCTGGCCTAATGGTTAAGGTCTTGGACTCTTACTCTGGCCTCATAGCTACTGTCTTAACTCTTACTCTGGCCTCATAGCTACTGTCTTAACTCTTACTCGGCCTTATAGCTATTGTCTTAACTCTTACTCTGGCCTAATAGCTACTGTTGTAATTCTTACTCTGGCCTAATGGTTAAGGTCTTGGACTCTTACTCTGGCCTCATAGCTACTGTCTTAACTCTTACTCTGGCCCCATAGCTACTGTCTTAACTCTTACTCTGGCCTAATGGTTAAGGTCTTGGACTCTTACTCTGGCCTCATTGCTACTATCTTAACTCTTACTCTGGCCTAATGGTTAAGGTCTTGGACTCTTACTCTGGTCTCATAGCTACTGTCTTAACTCTTACTCTGGCCTAATAGCTACTGTCTTAACTCTTACTCTGGCCTCATAGCTACTGTCTTAACTCTTACTCTGGCCTAATAGCTACTATTGTAATTCTTACTCTGGCCTAATGGTTAAGGTCTTGGACTCTTACTCTGGCCTCATAGCTACTGTCTTAACTCTTACTCTGGCCTAATGGTTAAGGTCTTGGACTCTTACTCTGGCCTCATAGCTACTGTCTTAACTCTTACACTGGCCTAATGGTTAGGGTCTTGGACTCTTACTCTGGCCTAATAGCTACTGTCTTAACTCTTACTCTGGCCTAATGGTTAAGGTCTTGGACTCTTACTCTGGCCGCATAGCTACTGTCTTAACTCTTACTCTGGCCTCGTAGCTACTGTCTTAACTCTTACTCTGGCCTAATGGTTAAGGTCTTGGACTCTTACTCTGGCCTCATAGCTACTGTCTTAACTCTTACTCTGGCCTCATAGCTACTGTCTTAACTCTTACTCTGGCCTAATGGTTAAGGTCTTGGACTCTTACTCTGGCCTAATAGCTACTGTCTTAACTCTTACTCTGGCCTAATAGCTACTGTCTTAACTCTTACTCTGGCCTAATGGTTAAGGTCGTGGACTCTTACTCTGGCCTCACAGCTACTGTCTTAACTCTTACTCTGGCCTAATAGCTACTGTCTTAACTCTTACTCTGGCCTCATAGCTACTGTCTTAACTCCTACTCTGGCATAATAGCTACTTTCTTAACTCTTACTCTGGCCTAATAGCTACTGTCTTAACTCTTACTCTGGCCTCATAGCTACTGTCTTAACTCTTACTCAGGCCTAACAGCTACTGTCTTAACTCTTACTCTGGCCTAATAGCTACTGTCTTAACTCTTACTCTGGCCTAATGGTTAAGGACTTGGACTCTTACTCTGGCCTCATAGCTACTGTCTTAACTCTTACTCTGGCCTCATAGCTACTGTCTTAACTCTTACTCTGGTCTAATAGCAACTGTCTTAACTCTTACTCTGGCCTAATAGCTACTGTCTTAACTCTTACTCTGGCCTCATAGCTACTGTCTTAACTCCTACTCTGGCATAATAGCTACTTTCTTAACTCTTACTCTGGCCTAATAGCTACTGTCTTAACTCTTACTCTGGCCTCATAGCTACTGTCTTAACTCTTACTCAGGCCTAACAGCTACTGTCTTAACTCTTACTCTGGCCTCATAGCTACTGTCTTAACTCTTACTCTGGCCTAATGGTTAAGGACTTGGACTCTTACTCTGGCCTCATAGCTACTGTCTTAACTCTTACTCTGGCCTCATAGCTACTGTCTTAACTCTTACTCTGGTCTAATAGCAACTGTCTTAACTCTTACTCTGGCCTAATATCTACTGTCTTAACTCTTACTCTGGCCTAATAGCTACTGTCTTAACTCTTACTCTGGCCTAATAGCTACTGTCTTAACTCTTACTCTGGCCTCATAGCTACTGTCTTAACTCTTACTCTGGCCTCATAGCTACTGCCTTAACTCTTACTCTGGCCTAATGGTTAAGGTCTTGGACTCTTACTCTGGCCTCATAGCTACTGTCTTAACTCTTACTCTGGCCTAATAGCTACTATTGTAATTCTTACTCTGGCCTAATGGTTAAGGTCTTGGACTCTTACTCTGGCCTCATAGCTACTGTCTTAACTCTTACTCTGGCCTAATGGTTAAGGTCTTGGACTCTTACTCTGGCCTCATAGCTACTGTCTTAACTCTTACACTGGCCTAATGGTTAAGGTCTTGGACTCTTACTCTGGCCTAATAGCTACTGTCTTAACTCTTACTCTGGCCTAATGGTTAAGGTCTTGGACTCTTACTCTGGCCGCATAGCTACTGTCTTAACTCTTACTCTGGCCTCGTAGCTACTGTCTTAACTCTTACTCTGGCCTAATGGTTAAGGTCTTGGACTCTTACTCTGGCCTCATAGCTACTGTCTTAACTCTTACTCTGGCCTCATAGCTACTGTCTTAACTCTTACTCTGGCCTAATGGTTAAGGTCTTGGACTCTTACTCTGGCCTAATAGCTACTGTCTTAACTCTTACTCTGGCCTAATAGCTACTGTCTTAACTCTTACTCTGGCCTAATGGTTAAGGTCTTGGACTCTTACTCTGACCTCACAGCTACTGTCTTAACTCTTACTCTGGCCTAATAGCTACTGTCTTAACTCTTACTCTGGCCTCATAGCTACTGTCTTAACTCCTACTCTGGCATAATAGCTACTTTCTTAACTCTTACTCTGGCCTAATAGCTACTGTCTTAACTCTTACTCTGGCCTCATAGCTACTGTCTTAACTCTTACTCAGGCCTAACAGCTACTGTCTTAACTCTTACTCTGGCCTAATAGCTACTGTCTTAACTCTTACTCTGGCCTAATGGTTAAGGACTTGGACTCTTACTCTGGCCTCATAGCTACTGTCTTAACTCTTACTCTGGCCTCATAGCTACTGTCTTAACTCTTACTCTGGTCTAATAGCAACTGTCTTAACTCTTACTCTGGCCTAATAGCTACTGTCTTAACTCTTACTCTGGCCTCATAGCTACTGTCTTAACTCCTACTCTGGCATAATAGCTACTTTCTTAACTCTTACTCTGGCCTAATAGCTACTGTCTTAACTCTTACTCTGGCCTCATAGCTACTGTCTTAACTCTTACTCAGGCCTAACAGCTACTGTCTTAACTCTTACTCTGGCCTCATAGCTACTGTCTTAACTCTTACTCTGGCCTAATGGTTAAGGACTTGGACTCTTACTCTGGCCTCATAGCTACTGTCTTAACTCTTACTCTGGCCTCATAGCTACTGTCTTAACTCTTACTCTGGTCTAATAGCAACTGTCTTAACTCTTACTCTGGCCTAATATCTACTGTCTTAACTCTTACTCTGGCCTAATAGCTACTGTCTTAACTCTTACTCTGGCCTAATAGCTACTGTCTTAACTCTTACTCTGGCCTCATAGCTACTGTCTTAACTCTTACTCTGGCCTCATAGCTACTGCCTTAACTCTTACTCTGGCCTAATGGTTAAGGTCTTGGACTCTTACTCTGGCCTCATAGCTACTGTCTTAACTCTTACTCTGGCCTCATAGCTACTGTCTTAACTCTTACTCGGCCTTATAGCTATTGTCTTAACTCTTACTCTGGCCTCATAGCTACTGTCTTAACTCTTACTCTGGCCTCATAGCTACTGTCTTAACTCTTACTCTGGCCTCATAGCTACTGTCTTAACTCTTACTCTGGCCTAATGGTTAAGGTCTTGGACTCTTACTCTGGCCTCATAGCTACTGTCTTAACTCTTACTCTGGCCTAATGGTTAAGGTCTTGGACTCTTACTCTGGCCTAATAGCTACTGTCTTAACTCTTACTCTGGCCTAATAGCTAATGTCTTAACTCTTACTCTGGCCTCATAGCTACTGTCTTAACTCTTACTCTGGCCTAATAGCTACTGTCTTAACTCTTACTCTGGCCTAATGGTTAAGGTCTTGGACTCTTACTCTGGCCTCATAGCTACTGTCTTAACTCTTACTCTGGCCTAATAGCTACTGTCTTAACTCTTACTCTGGCCTAATGGTTAAGGTCTTGGACTCTTACTCTGGCCTAATAGCTACTGTCTTAACTCTTACTCTGGCCTAATAGCTACTGTCTTAACTCTTACTCTGGCCTCATAACTACTCTCTTAACTCTTACTCTGGCCTAATAGCTACTGTCTTAACTCTTACTCTGGCCTAATGGTTAAGGTCTTGGACTCTTACTCTGGCGTCATAGCTACTGTCTTAACTCTTACTCTGGCCTAATAGCTACTGTCTTAACTCTTACTCTGGCCTCATAGCTACTGTCTTAACTCTTACTCTGGGCTAATGGTTAAGGTCTTGGACTCTTACTCTGGCCTCATAGCTACTGTCTTAACTCTTACTCTGGCCTCATAGCTACTGTCTTAACTCTTACTCTGGCCTCATAGCTACTGTCTTAGCTCTTACTCTGGCCTCATAGCTACTGTCTTAACTCATACTCTGGCCTAATAGCTACTGTCTTAACTCTTACTCTGGCCTAGTAGCTACTGTCTTAACTCTTACTCTGGCCTAATAGCTACTGTCTTAACTCTTACTCTGGCCTAATGGTTAAGGTCTTGGACTCTTACTCTGGCCTCATAGCTACTGTCTTAACTCTTACTCTGGCCTCATAGCTACTGTCTTAACTCTTACTCTGGCCTAATGGTTAAGGTCTTGGACTCTTACTCTGGCCTAATAGCTACTGTCCTAACTCTTACTCTGCCCTAATAGCTACTGTCTTAACTCTTACTCTGGCCTCATAGCTACTGTCTTAACTCTTACTCTGGCCTAATGGTTAAGGTCTTAGACTCTTACTCTGGCCTCATAGCTACTGTCTTAACTCTTACTCTGGCCTCATAGCTACTGTCTTAACTCTTACTCTGGCCTAATAGCTACTGTCTTAACTCTTACTCTGGCCTAATAGCAACTGTCTTAACTCTTACTCTGGCCTCATAGCTACTGTCTTAACTCTTACTCTGCCCTAATAGCTACTGTCTTAACTCTTACTCTGGCCTAATGGTTAAGGTCTTGGCCTCTTACTCTGGCCTCATAGCTACTGTCGTAACTCTTACTCTGGCCTAATAGCTACTGTCTTATCTCTTACTCTGGCCTCATAGCTACTGTCTTAACTCTTACTCTGGCCTAATGGTTAAGGTCTTGGACTCTTGCTCTAGCCTCATAGCTACTATCTTAACTCTTACTCTGGCCTCATAGCTACTGTCTTAACTCTTACTCTGGCCTTATAGCTACTGTCTTAACTCTTACTCTGGCCTCATAGCTACTGTCTTAACTCTTACTCTGGCCTAATAGCTACTGTCTTAACTCTTACTCTGGCCTAGTAGCTACTGTCTTAACTCTTACTCTGGCCTCATAGCTACTGCCTTAACTCTTACTCTGGCCTCATAGCTACTGTCTTAACTCTTACTGTGGCCTCATAGCTACTGTCTTAACTCTTACTGTGGCCTCATAGCTACTGTCTTAACTCTTACTCTGGCCTAATGGTTAAGGTCTTGGACTCTTACTCTGGTGTCATAGCTACTGTCTTAACTCTTACTCTGGCCTAATAGCTACTGTCTTAACTCTTACTCTGGCCTCATAGCTACTGTCTTAACTCTTACTCTGGCCTAATGGTTAAGGTCTTGGACTCTTACTCTGGCCTCATAGCTACTGTCTTAACTCTTACTCTGGCCTCATAGCTACTGTCTTAGCTCTTACTCTGGCCTCATAGCTACTGTCTTAACTCATACTCTGGCCTAATAGCTACTGTCTTAACTCTTACTCTGGCCTAGTAGCTACTGTCTTAACTCTTACTCTGGCCTCATAGCTACTGTCTTAACTCTTACTCTGGCCTCATAGCTACTGTCTTAACTCTTCTCTGGCCTCATAGCTACTGTCTTAACTCTTACTCTGGCCTCATAGCTGCTGTCTTAACTCTTACTCTGCCTTATAGCTATTGTCTTAACTCTTACTCTGGCCTCATAGCTACTGTCTTAACTCTTACTCTGGCCTCATAGCTACTGTCTTAACTCTTACTCTGGCCTCATAGCTACTGTCTTAACTCTTACTCTGGCCTAATGGTTAAGGTCTTGGACTCTTACTCTGGCCTCATAGCTACTGTCTTAACTCTTACTCTGGCCTAATGGTTAAGGTCTTGGACTCTTACTCTGGCCTAATAGCTACTGTCTTAACTCTTACTCTGGCCTAATAGCTACTGTCTTAACTCTTACTCTGGCCTCATAGCTACTGTCTTAACTCTTACTCTGGCCTAATAGCTACTGTCTTAACTCTTACTCTGGCCTAATGGTTAAGGTCTTGGACTCTTACTCTGGCCTCATAGCTACTGTCTTAACTCTTACTCTGGCCTAATAGCTACTGTCTTAACTCTTACTCTGGCCTAATGGTTAAGGTCTTGGACTCTTACTCTGGCCTAATAGCTACTGTCTTAACTCTTACTCTGGCCTAATAGCTACTGTCTTAACTCTTACTCTGGCCTCATAACTACTCTCTTAACTCTTACTCTGGCCTAATAGCTACTGTCTTAACTCTTACTCTGGCCTAATGGTTAAGGTCTTGGACTCTTACTCTGGCGTCATAGCTACTGTCTTAACTCTTACTCTGGCCTAATAGCTACTGTCTTAACTCTTACTCTGGCCTCATAGCTACTGTCTTAACTCTTACTCTGGCCTAATGGTTAAGGTCTTGGACTCTTACTCTGGCCTCATAGCTACTGTCTTAACTCTTACTCTGGCCTCATAGCTACTGTCTTAACTCTTACTCTGGCCTCATAGCTACTGTCTTAGCTCTTACTCTGGCCTCATAGCTACTGTCTTAACTCATACTCTGGCCTAATAGCTACTGTCTTAACTCTTACTCTGGCCTAGTAGCTACTGTCTTAACTCTTACTCTGGCCTAATAGCTACTGTCTTAACTCTTACTCTGGCCTAATGGTTAAGGTCTTGGACTCTTACTCTGGCCTCATAGCTACTGTCTTAACTCTTACTCTGGCCTCATAGCTACTGTCTTAACTCTTACTCTGGCCTAATGGTTAAGGTCTTGGACTCTTACTCTGGCCTAATAGCTACTGTCTTAACTCTTACTCTGCCCTAATAGCTACTGTCTTAACTCTTACTCTGGCCTCATAGCTACTGTCTTAACTCTTACTCTGGCCTAATGGTTAAGGTCTTAGACTCTTACTCTGGCCTCATAGCTACTGTCTTAACTCTTACTCTGGCCTCATAGCTACTGTCTTAACTCTTACTCTGGCCTAATAGCTACTGTCTTAACTCTTACTCTGGCCTAATAGCAACTGTCTTAACTCTTACTCTGGCCTCATAGCTACTGTCTTAACTCTTACTCTGCCCTAATAGCTACTGTCTTAACTCTTACTCTGGCCTAATGGTTAAGGTCTTGGCCTCTTACTCTGGCCTCATAGCTACTGTCGTAACTCTTACTCTGGCCTAATAGCTACTGTCTTATCTCTTACTCTGGCCTCATAGCTACTGTCTTAACTCTTACTCTGGCCTAATGGTTAAGGTCTTGGACTCTTGCTCTAGCCTCATAGCTACTATCTTAACTCTTACTCTGGCCTCATAGCTACTGTCTTAACTCTTACTCTGGCCTTATAGCTACTGTCTTAACTCTTACTCTGGCCTCATAGCTACTGTCTTAACTCTTACTCTGGCCTAATAGCTACTGTCTTAACTCTTACTCTGGCCTAGTAGCTACTGTCTTAACTCTTACTCTGGCCTCATAGCTACTGCCTTAACTCTTACTCTGGCCTCATAGCTACTGTCTTAACTCTTACTGTGGCCTCATAGCTACTGTCTTAACTCTTACTGTGGCCTCATAGCTACTGTCTTAACTCTTACTCTGGCCTAATGGTTAAGGTCTTGGACTCTTACTCTGGTGTCATAGCTACTGTCTTAACTCTTACTCTGGCCTAATAGCTACTGTCTTAACTCTTACTCTGGCCTCATAGCTACTGTCTTAACTCTTACTCTGGCCTAATGGTTAAGGTCTTGGACTCTTACTCTGGCCTCATAGCTACTGTCTTAACTCTTACTCTGGCCTCATAGCTACTGTCTTAGCTCTTACTCTGGCCTCATAGCTACTGTCTTAACTCATACTCTGGCCTAATAGCTACTGTCTTAACTCTTACTCTGGCCTAGTAGCTACTGTCTTAACTCTTACTCTGGCCTAATAGCTACTGTCTTAACTCTTACTCTGGCCTCATAGCTACTGTCTTAACTCTTCTCTGGCCTCATAGCTACTGTCTTAACTCTTACTCTGGCCTCATAGCTGCTGTCTTAACTCTTACTCTGGCCTAATGGTTAAGGTCTTGGACTCTTACTCTGGCCTCATAGCTACTGTCTTAACTCTTACTCTGGCCTCATAGATACTGTCTTAACTCTTACTCTGGCCTAGTGGTTAAGGTCTTGGACTCTTACTCTGGCCTAATAGCTACTGTCTTAACTCTTACTCTGGCCTAATAGCTACTGTCTTAACTCTTACTCTGGCCTCATAGCTACTGTCTTAACTCTTACTCTGGCCTAATGGTTAAGGTCTTGGACTCTTACTCTGGCCTCATAGCTACTGTCTTAACTCTTACTCTGGCCTCATAGCGACTGTCTTAACTCTTACTCTGGCCTCATAGCTACTGTCTTAACTCTTACTCTGGCCTAATGGTTAAGGTCTTGGACTCTTACTCTGGCCTAATAGCTACTGTCTTAACTCTTATTCTGGCCTAATAGCAACTGTCTTAACTCTTACTCTGGCCTCATAGCTACTGTCTTAACTCTTACTCTGGCCTAATAGCTACTGTCTTAACTCTTACTCTGGCCTAATGGTTAAGGTCTTGGACTCTTACTCTGGCCTCATAGCTACTGTCTTAACTCTTACTCTGGCCTAATAGCTACTGTCTTAACTCTTACTCTGGCCTCATAGCTACTGTCTTAACTCTTACTCTGGCCTAATAGTTAAGGTCTTGGACTCTTGCTCTAGCCTCATAGCTACTATCTTAACTCTTACTCTGGCCTCATAGCTACTGTCTTAACTCTTACTCTGGCCTTATAGCTACTGTCTTAACTCTTACTCTGGCCTCATAGCTACTGTCTTAACTCTTACTCTGGCCTAATAGCTACTGTCTTAACTCTTACTCTGGCCTAGTAGCTACTGTCTTAACTCTTACTCTGGCCTAATAGCTACTGTCTTAACTCTTACTCTGGCCTCATAGCTACTGTCTTAACTCTTACTCTGGCCTCATAGCTACTGTCTTAACTCTTACTCTGGCCTAATGGTTAAGGTCTTGGACTCTTACTCTGGCCTAATAGCTACTGTCTTAACTCTTATTCTGGCCTAATAGCAACTGTCTTAACTCTTACTCTGGCCTCATAGCTACTGTCTTAACTCTTACTCTGGCCTAATAGCTACTGTCTTAACTCTTACTCTGGCCTAATGGTTAAGGTCTTGGACTCTTACTCTGGCCTCATAGCTACTGTCTTAACTCTTACTCTGGCCTAATAGCTACTGTCTTAACTCTTACTCTGGCCTCATAGCTACTGTCTTAACTCTTACTCTGGCCTAATGGTTAAGGTCTTGGACTCTTGCTCTAGCCTCATAGCTACTATCTTAACTCTTACTCTGGCCTCATAGCTACTGTCTTAACTCTTACTCTGGCCTTATAGCTACTGTCTTAACTCTTACTCTGGCCTCATAGCTACTGTCTTAACTCTTACTCTGGCCTAATAGCTACTGTCTTAACTCTTACTCTGGCCTAGTAGCTACTGTCTTAACTCTTACTCTGGCCTAATAGCTACTGTCTTAACTCTTACTCTGGCCTCATAGCTACTGCCTTAACTCTTACTCTGGCCTCATAGCTACTGTCTTAACTCTTACTCTGGCCTCATAGCTACTGTCTTAACTCTTACTGTGGCCTCATAGCTACTGTCTTAACTCTTACTCTGGCCTAATGGTTAAGGTCTTGGACTCTTACTCTGGCGTCATAGCTACTGTCTTAACTCTTACTCTGGCCTAACAGCTACTGTCTTAACTCTTACTCTGGCCTCATAGCTACTGTCTTAACTCTTACTCTGGCCTAATGGTTAAGGTCTTGAACTCTTACTCTGGCCTCAAAGCTACTGTCTTAACTCTTACTCTGGCCTCATAGCTACTGTCTTAACTCTTACTCTGGCCTCATAGCTACTGTCTTAGCTCTTACTCTGGCCTCATAGCTACTGTCTTAACTCATACTCTGGCCTAATAGCTACTGTCTTAACTCTTACTCTGGCCTAGTAGCTACTGTCTTAACTCTTACTCTGGCCTAATAGCTACTGTCTTGACTCTTACTCTGGCCTCATAGCTACTGTCTTAACTCTTCTCTGGCCTCATAGCTACTGTCTTAACTCTTACTCTGGCCTCATAGCTACTGTCTTAACTCTTACTCTGGCCTAATGGTTAAGGTCTTGGACTCTTACTCTGGCCTCATAGCTACTGTCTTAACTCTTACTTTGGCCTCATAGTTACTGTCTTAACTCTTACTCTGGCCTAATGGTTAAGGTCTTGGACTCTTACTCTGGCCTAATAGCTACTGTCTTAACTCTTACTCTGGCCTAATAGCTACTGTCTTAACTCTTACTCTGGCCTAATAGCTACTGTCTTAACTCTTACTCTGGCCTCATAGCTACTGTCTTAACTCTTACTCTGGCCTAACGGTTAAGGTCTTGGACTCTTACTCTGGCCTCATAGCTACTGTCTTAACTCTTACTCTGGCCTCATAGCTACTGTCTTAACTCTTAGTCTGGCCTCATAGCTACTGTCCTAACTCTTACTCTGGCCTAATGGTTAAGGTCTTGGACTCTTACTCTGGCCTAATAGCTACTGTCTTAACTCTTACTCTGGCCTAATAGCAACTGTCTTAACTCTTACTCTGGCCTCATAGCTACTGTCTTAACTCTCACTCTGGCCTAATAGCTACTGTCTTAACTCTTACTCTGGCCTAATGGTTAAGGTCTTGGACTCTTACGCTGGCCTCATAGCTACTGTCTTAACTCTTACTCTGGCCTAATAGCTACTGTCTTAAGTCTTACTCTGGCCTCATAGCTACTGTCTTAACTCTTACTCTGGCCTAATGGTTAAGGTCTTGGACTCTTGCTCTAGCCTCATAGCTGCTATCTTAACTCTTACTCTGGCCTCATAGCTACTGTCTTAACTCTTACTCGGGCCTTATAGCTACTGTCTTAACTCTTACTCTGGCCTCATAGCTACTGTCTTAACTCTTACTCTGGCCTCATAGCTACTGCCTTAACTCTTACTCTGGCCTAGTAGCTACTGTCTTAACTCTTACTCTGGCCTCATAGCTACTGTCTTAACTCTTACTCTGGCCTCATAGCTACTGTCTTAACTCTTACTCTGGCCTAATGGTTAAGGTCTTGGACTCTTACTCTGGCCTAATAGCTACTGTCTTAACTCTTACTCTGGCCTAATAGCTACTGTCTTAACTCTTACTCTGGCCTAATGATTAAGGTCTTGGACTCTTACTCTGGCCTCATAGCTACTGTCTTAACTCTTACTCTGGCCTAATAGCTACTGTCTTAACTCTTACTCTGGCCTAATAGCTACTGTCTTAACTCTTACTCTGGCCTCATATCTACTGTCTTAACTCTTACTCTGGCCTAATGGTTAAGGTCTTGGACTCTTACTCTGGCCTCATAGCTACTGTCTTAACTCTTACTCTGGCCTCATAGCTACTGTCTTAACTCTTACTCTGGCCTCATAGCTACTGTCTTAACTCTTACTCTGGCCTCATAGCTACTGTCTTAACTCTTACTCTGGCCTAATGGTTAAGGTCTTGGACTCTTACTCTGGCCTCATAGCTACTGTCTTAACTCTTACTCTGGCCTCATAGCTACTGTCTTAACTCTTACTCGGCCTTATAGCTATTGTCTTAACTCTTACTCTGGCCTAATAGCTACTGTTGTAATTCTTACTCTGGCCTAGTGGTTAAGGTCTTGGACTCTTACTCTGGCCTCATAGCTACTGTCTTAACTCTTACTCTGGCCTCATAGCTACTGTCTTAACTCTTACTCTGGCCTAATGGTTAAGGTCTTGGACTCTTACTCTGGTCTCATAGCTACTGTCTTAACTCTTACTCTGGCATAATAGCTACTGTCTTAACTCTTACTCTGGCCTCATAGCTACTGTCCTAACTCTTACTCTGGCCTAATAGCTACTATTGTAATTCTTACTCTGGCCTAATGGTTAAGGTCTTGGACTCTTACTCTGGCCTCATAGCTACTGTCTTAACTCTTACTCTGGCCTAATGGTTAAGGTCTTGGACTCTTACTCTGGCCTCATAGCTACTGTCTTAACTCTTACACTGGCCTAATGGTTAAGGTCTTGGACTCTTACTCTGGCCTAATAGCTACTGTCTTAACTCTTACTCTGGCCTAATGGTTAAGGTCTTGGACTCTTACTCTGGCCGCATAGCTACTGTCTTAACTCTTACTCTGGCCTCGTAGCTACTGTCTTAACTCTTACTCTGGCCTAATGGTTAAGGTCTTGGACTCTTACTCTGGCCTCATAGCTACTGTCTTAACTCTTACTCTGGCCTCATAGCTACTGTCTTAACTCTTACTCTGGCCTAAGAGCAACTGTCTTAACTCTTACTCTGGCCTCATAGCTACTGTCTTAACTCTTACTCTGGCCTAATAGCTACTGTCTTAACTCTTACTCTGGCCTAATGGTTAAGGTCTTGGACTCTTACTCTGGCCTCATAGCTACTGTCTTAACTCTTACTCTGGCCTAATAGCTACTGTCTTAACTCTTACTCTGGCCTCATAGCTACTGTCTTAACTCTTACTCTGGCCTAATGGTTAAGGTCTTGGACTCTTGCTCTAGCCTCATAGCTGCTATCTTAACTCTTACTCTGGCCTCATAGCTACTGTCTTAACTCTTACTCTGGCCTTATAGCTACTGTCTTAACTCTTACTCTGGCCTCATAGCTACTGTCTTAACTCTTACTCTGGCCTCATAGCTACTGCCTTAACTCTTACTCTGGCCTAGTAGCTACTGTCTTAACTCTTACTCTGGCCTCATAGCTACTGTCTTAACTCTTACTCTGGCCTCATAGCTACTGTCTTAACTCTTACTCTGGCCTAATGGTTAAGGTCTTGGACTCTTACTCTGGCCTCATAGCTACTGTCTTAACTCTTACTCTGGCCTCATAGCTACTGTCTTAACTCTTACTCTGGCCTAAGAGCAACTGTCTTAACTCTTACTCTGGCCTCATAGCTACTGTCTTAACTCTTACTCTGGCCTAATAGCTACTGTCTTAACTCTTACTCTGGCCTAATGGTTAAGGTCTTGGACTCTTACTCTGGCCTCATAGCTACTGTCTTAACTCTTACTCTGGCCTAATAGCTACTGTCTTAACTCTTACTCTGGCCTCATAGCTACTGTCTTAACTCTTACTCTGGCCTAATGGTTAAGGTCTTGGACTCTTGCTCTAGCCTCATAGCTGCTATCTTAACTCTTACTCTGGCCTCATAGCTACTGTCTTAACTCTTACTCTGGCCTTATAGCTACTGTCTTAACTCTTACTCTGGCCTCATAGCTACTGTCTTAACTCTTACTCTGGCCTCATAGCTACTGCCTTAACTCTTACTCTGGCCTAGTAGCTACTGTCTTAACTCTTACTCTGGCCTCATAGCTACTGTCTTAACTCTTACTCTGGCCTCATAGCTACTGTCTTAACTCTTACTCTGGCCTAATGGTTAAGGTCTTGGACTCTTATTCTGGCCTAATAGCTACTGTCTTAACTCTTACTCTGGCCTAATAGCTACTGTCTTAACTCTTACTCTGGCCTAATGATTAAGGTCTTGGACTCTTACTCTGGCCTCATAGCTACTGTCTTAACTCTTACTCTGGCCTAATAGCTACTGTCTTAACTCTTACTCTGGCCTAATAGCTACTGTCTTAACTCTTACTCTGGCCTCATATCTACTGTCTTAACTCTTACTCTGGCCTAATGGTTAAGGTCTTGGACTCTTACTCTGGCCTCATAGCTACTGTCTTAACTCTTACTCTGGCCTCATAGCTACTGTATTAACTCTTACTCTGGCCTCATAGCTACTGTCTTAACTCTTACTCTGGCCTAATGGTTAAGGTCTTGGACTCTTACTCTGGCCTCATAGCTACTGTCTTAACTCTTACTCTGGCCTCATAGCTACTGTCTTAACTCTTACTCGGCCTTATAGCTATTGTCTTAACTCTTACTCTGGCCTAATACCTACTGTTGTAATTCTTACTCTGGCCTAGTGGTTAAGGTCTTGGACTCTTACTCTGGCCTCATAGCTACTGTCTTAACTATTACTCTGGCCTCATAGCTACTGTCTTAACTCTTACTCTGGCCTAATGGTTAAGGTCTTGGACTCTTACTCTGGTCTCATAGCTACTGTCTTAACTCTTACTCTGGCCTAATAGCTACTGTCTTAACTCTTACTCTGGCCTCATAGCTACTGTCCTAACTCTTACTCTGGCCTAATAGCTACTATTGTAATTCTTACTCTGGCCTAATGGTTAAGGTCTTGGACTCTTACTCTGGCCTCATAGCTACTGTCTTAACTCTTATTCTGGCCTAATGGTTAAGGTCTTGGACTCTTACTCTGGCCTCATAGCTACTGTCTTAACTCTTACACTGGCCTAATGGTTAAGGTCTTGGACTCTTACTCTGGCCTAATAGCTACTGTCTTAACTCTTACTCTGGCCTAATGGTTAAGGTCTTGGACTCTTACTCTGGCCGCATAGCTACTGTCTTAACTCTTACTCTGGCCTCGTAGCTACTGTCTTAACTCTTACTCTGGCCTAATGGTTAAGGTCTTGGACTCTTACACTGGCCTCATAGCTACTGTCTTAACTCTTACTCTGGCCTCATAGCTACTGTCTTAACTCTTACTCTGGCCTAATGGTTAAGGTCTTGGACTCTTACTCTGGCCTAATAGCTACTGTCTTAACTCTTACTCTGGCCTAATAGCTACTGTCTTAACTCTTACTCTGGCCTAATGGTTAAGGTCTTGGACTCTTACTCTGGCCTCACAGCTACTGTCTTAACTCTTACTCTGGCCTAATAGCTACTGTCTTAACTCTTACTCTGGCCTCATAGCTACTGTCTTAACTCTTACTCTGGCATAATAGCTACTTTCTTAACTCTTACTCTGGCCTAATAGCTACTGTCTTAACTCTTACTCTGGCCTCATAGCTACTGTCTTAACTCTTACTCAGGCCTAACAGCTACTGTCTTAACTCTTACTCTGGCCTAATAGCTACTGTCTTAACTCTTACTCTGGCCTCATAGCTACTGTCTTAACTCTTACTCTGGCCTAATGGTTAAGGACTTGGACTCTTACTCTGGCCTCATAGCTACTGTCTTAACTCTTACTCTGGCCTCATAGCTACTGTCTTAACTCTTCTCTGGCCTCATAGCTACTGTCTTAACTCTTACTCTGGCCTCATAGCTACTGTCTTAACTCTTACTCTGGCCTAATGGTTAAGGTCTTGGACTTTTACTCTGGCCTCATAGCTACTGTCTTAACTCTTACTCTGGCCTCATAGCTACTGTCTTAACTCTTACTCTGGCCTAATGGTTAAGGTCTTGGACTCTTACTCTGGCCTAATAGCTACTGTCTTAACTCTTACTCTGGCCTAATAGCTACTGTCTTAACTCTTACTCTGGCCTCATAGCTACTGTCTTAACTCTTACTCTGGCCTAATGGTTAAGGTCTTGGACTCTTACTCTGGCCTCATAGCTACTGTCTTAACTCTTACTCTGGAATCATAGCTACTGTCTTAACTCTTACTCTGGCCTCATAGCTACTGTCCTAACTCTTACTCTGGCCTAATGGTTAAGGTCTTGGACTCTTACTCTGGCCTAATAGCTACCGTCTTAACTCTTACTCTGGCCTAATAGCAACTGTCTTAACTCTTACTCTGGCCTCATAGCTACTGTCTTAACTCTTACTCTGGCCTAATAGCTACTGTCTTAACTCTTACTCTGGCCTAATGGTTAAGGTCTTGGACTCTTACTCTGGCCTCATAGCTACTGTCTTAACTCTTACTCTGGCCTAATAGCTACTGTCTTAACTCTAACTCTGGCCTCATAGCTACTGTCTTAACTCTTACTCTGGCCTAATGGTTAAGGTCTTGGACTCTTGCTCTAGCCTCATAGCTGCTATCTTAACTCTTAATCTGGCCTCATAGCTACTGTCTTAACTCTTACTCTGGCCTTATAGCTACTGTCTTAACTCTTACTCTGGCCTCATAGCTACTGTCTTAACTCTTACTCTGGCCTCATAGCTACTGCCTTAACTCTTACTCTGGCCTAGTAGCTACTGTCTTAACTCTTACTCTGGCCTCATAGCTACTGTCTTAACTCTTACTCTGGCCTCATAGCTACTGTCTTAACTCTTACTCTGGCCTAATGGTTAAGGTCTTGGACTCTTACTCTGGCCTAATAACTACTGTCTTAACTCTTACTCTGGCCTAATAGCTACTGTCTTAACTCTTACTCTGGCCTAATGATTAAGGTCTTGGACTCTTACTCTGGCCTCATAGCTACTGTCTTAACTCTTACTCTGGCCTAATAGCTACTGTCTTAACTCTTACTCTGGCCTAATAGCTACTGTCTTAACTCTTACTCTGGCCTCATATCTACTGTCTTAACTCTTACTCTGGCCTAATGGTTAAGGTCTTGGACTCTTACTCTGGCCTCATAGCTACTGTCTTAACTCTTACTCTGGCCTCATAGCTACTGTCTTAACTCTTACTCTGGCCTCATAGCTACTGTCTTAACTCTTACTCTGGCCTAATGGTTAAGGTCTTGGACTCTTACTCTGGCCTCATAGCTACTGTCTTAACTCTTACTCTGGCCTCATAGCTACTGTCTTAACTCTTACTCGGCCTTATAGCTATGGTCTTAACTCTTACTCTGGCCTAATAGCTACTGTTGTAATTCTTACTCTGGCCTAGTGGTTAAGGTCTTGGACTCTTACTCTGGCCTCATAGCTACTGTCTTAACTCTTACTCTGGCCTCATAGCTACTGTCTTAACTCTTACTCTGGCCTAATGGTTAAGGTCTTGGACTCTTACTCTGGCCTCATAGCTACTATCTTAACTCTTACTCTGGCCTAATGGTTAAGGTCTTGGACTCTTACTCTGGTCTCATAGCTACTGTCTTAACTCTTACTCTGGCCTAATAGCTACTGTCTTAACTCTTACTCTGGCCTCATAGCTACTGTCTTAACTCTTACTCTGGCCTAATAGCTACTTTTGTAATTCTTACTCTGGCCTAATGGTTAAGGTCTTGGACTCTTACTCTGGCCTCATAGCTACTGTCTTAACTCTTACTCTGGCCTAATGGTTAAGGTCTTGGACTCTTACTCTGGCCTCATAGCTACTGTCTTAACTCTTACACTGGCCTAATGGTTAAGGTCTTGGACTCTTACTCTGGCCTAATAGCTACTGTCTTAACTCTTACTCTGGCCTAATGGTTAAGGTCTTGGACTCTTACTCTGGCTGCATAGCTACTGTCTTAACTCTTACTCTGGCCTCGTAGCTACTGTCTTAACTCTTACTCTGGCCTAATGGTTAAGGTCTTGGACTCTTACTCTGGCCTCATAGCTACTGTCTTAACTCTTACTCTGGCCTCATAGCTACTGTCTTAACTCTTACTCTGGCCTAATGGTTAAGGTCTTGGACTCTTACTCTGGCCTAATAGCTACTGTCTTAACTCTTACTCTGGCCTAATAGCTACTGTCTTAACTCTTACTCTGGCCTAATGGTTAAGGTCTTGGACTCTTACTCTGGCCTCACAGCTACTGTCTTAACTCTTACTCTGGCCTAATAGCTACTGTCTTAACTCTTACTCTGGCCTCATAGCTACTGTCTTAACTCTTACTCTGGCATAATAGCTACTTTCTTAACTCTTACTCTGGCCTAATAGCTACTGTCTTAACTCTTACTCTGGCCTCATAGCTACTGTCTTAACTCTTACTCAGGCCTAACAGCTACTGTCTTAACTCTTACTCTGGCCTAATAGCTACTGTCTTAACTCTTACTCTGGCCTCATAGCTACTGTCTTAACTCTTACTCTGGCCTAATGGTTAAGGACTTGGACTCTTACTCTGGCCTCATAGCTACTGTCTTAACTCTTACTCTGGCCTCATAGCTACTGTCTTAACTCTTCTCTGGCCTCATAGCTACTGTCTTAACTCTTACTCTGGCCTCATAGCTACTGTCTTAACTCTTACTCTGGCCTAATGGTTAAGGTCTTGGACTTTTACTCTGGCCTCATAGCTACTGTCTTAACTCTTACTCTGGCCTCATAGCTACTGTCTTAACTCTTACTCTGGCCTAATGGTTAAGGTCTTGGACTCTTACTCTGGCCTAATAGCTACTGTCTTAACTCTTACTCTGGCCTAATAGCTACTGTCTTAACTCTTACTCTGGCCTCATAGCTACTGTCTTAACTCTTACTCTGGCCTAATGGTTAAGGTCTTGGACTCTTACTCTGGCCTCATAGCTACTGTCTTAACTCTTACTCTGGAATCATAGCTACTGTCTTAACTCTTACTCTGGCCTCATAGCTACTGTCCTAACTCTTACTCTGGCCTAATGGTTAAGGTCTTGGACTCTTACTCTGGCCTAATAGCTACCGTCTTAACTCTTACTCTGGCCTAATAGCAACTGTCTTAACTCTTACTCTGGCCTCATAGCTACTGTCTTAACTCTTACTCTGGCCTAATAGCTACTGTCTTAACTCTTACTCTGGCCTAATGGTTAAGGTCTTGGACTCTTACTCTGGCCTCATAGCTACTGTCTTAACTCTTACTCTGGCCTAATAGCTACTGTCTTAACTCTAACTCTGGCCTCATAGCTACTGTCTTAACTCTTACTCTGGCCTAATGGTTAAGGTCTTGGACTCTTGCTCTAGCCTCATAGCTGCTATCTTAACTCTTAATCTGGCCTCATAGCTACTGTCTTAACTCTTACTCTGGCCTTATAGCTACTGTCTTAACTCTTACTCTGGCCTCATAGCTACTGTCTTAACTCTTACTCTGGCCTCATAGCTACTGCCTTAACTCTTACTCTGGCCTAGTAGCTACTGTCTTAACTCTTACTCTGGCCTCATAGCTACTGTCTTAACTCTTACTCTGGCCTCATAGCTACTGTCTTAACTCTTACTCTGGCCTAATGGTTAAGGTCTTGGACTCTTACTCTGGCCTAATAACTACTGTCTTAACTCTTACTCTGGCCTAATAGCTACTGTCTTAACTCTTACTCTGGCCTAATGATTAAGGTCTTGGACTCTTACTCTGGCCTCATAGCTACTGTCTTAACTCTTACTCTGGCCTAATAGCTACTGTCTTAACTCTTACTCTGGCCTAATAGCTACTGTCTTAACTCTTACTCTGGCCTCATATCTACTGTCTTAACTCTTACTCTGGCCTAATGGTTAAGGTCTTGGACTCTTACTCTGGCCTCATAGCTACTGTCTTAACTCTTACTCTGGCCTCATAGCTACTGTCTTAACTCTTACTCTGGCCTCATAGCTACTGTCTTAACTCTTACTCTGGCCTAATGGTTAAGGTCTTGGACTCTTACTCTGGCCTCATAGCTACTGTCTTAACTCTTACTCTGGCCTCATAGCTACTGTCTTAACTCTTACTCGGCCTTATAGCTATGGTCTTAACTCTTACTCTGGCCTAATAGCTACTGTTGTAATTCTTACTCTGGCCTAGTGGTTAAGGTCTTGGACTCTTACTCTGGCCTCATAGCTACTGTCTTAACTCTTACTCTGGCCTCATAGCTACTGTCTTAACTCTTACTCTGGCCTAATGGTTAAGGTCTTGGACTCTTACTCTGGCCTCATAGCTACTATCTTAACTCTTACTCTGGCCTAATGGTTAAGGTCTTGGACTCTTACTCTGGTCTCATAGCTACTGTCTTAACTCTTACTCTGGCCTAATAGCTACTGTCTTAACTCTTACTCTGGCCTCATAGCTACTGTCTTAACTCTTACTCTGGCCTAATAGCTACTTTTGTAATTCTTACTCTGGCCTAATGGTTAAGGTCTTGGACTCTTACTCTGGCCTCATAGCTACTGTCTTAACTCTTACTCTGGCCTAATGGTTAAGGTCTTGGACTCTTACTCTGGCCTCATAGCTACTGTCTTAACTCTTACACTGGCCTAATGGTTAAGGTCTTGGACTCTTACTCTGGCCTAATAGCTACTGTCTTAACTCTTACTCTGGCCTAATGGTTAAGGTCTTGGACTCTTACTCTGGCTGCATAGCTACTGTCTTAACTCTTACTCTGGCCTCGTAGCTACTGTCTTAACTCTTACTCTGGCCTAATGGTTAAGGTCTTGGACTCTTACTCTGGCCTCATAGCTACTGTCTTAACTCTTACTCTGGCCTCATAGCTACTGTCTTAACTCTTACTCTGGCCTAATGGTTAAGGTCTTGGACTCTTACTCTGGCCTAATAGCTACTGTCTTAACTCTTACTCTGGCCTAATAGCTACTGTCTTAACTCTTACTCTGGCCTAATGGTTAAGGTCTTGGACTCTTACTCTGGCCTCACAGCTACTGTCTTAACTCTTACTCTGGCCTAATAGCTACTGTCTTAACTCTTACTCTGGCCTCATAGCTACTGTCTTAACTCTTACTCTGGCATAATAGCTACTTTCTTAACTCTTACTCTGGCCTAATAGCTACTGTCTTAACTCTTACTCTGGCCTCATAGCTACTGTCTTAACTCTTACTCAGGCCTAACAGCTACTGTCTTAACTCTTACTCTGGCCTAATAGCTACTGTCTTAACTCTTACTCTGGCCTCATAGCTACTGTCTTAACTCTTACTCTGGCATAATGGTTAAGGACTTGGACTCTTACTCTGGCCTCATAGCTACTGTCTTAACTCTTACTCTGGCCTCATAGCTACTGTCTTAACTCTTACTCTGGTCTAATAGCAACTGTCTTAACTCTTACTCTGGCCTAATATCTACTGTCTTAACTCTTACTCTGGCCTAATAGCTACTGTCTTAACTCTTACTCTGGCCTAATAGCTACTGTCTTAACTCTTACTCTGGCCTCATATCTACTGTCTTAACTCTTACTTTGGCCTCATAGCTACTGTCTTAACTCTTACTCTGGCCTAATGGTTAAGGTCTTGGACTCTTACTCTGGCCTAATAGCTACTGTCTTAACTCTTACTCTGGCCTCATAGCTACTGTCTTAACTCTTACTCGGCCTTATAGCTATTGTCTTAACTCTTACTCTGGCCTCATAGCTACTGTCTTAACTCTTACTCTGGCCTCATAGCTACTGTCTTAACTCTTACACTGGCCTCAGAGCTACTGTCTTAACTCTTACTCTGGCCTAATGGTTAAGGTCTTGGACTCTTACTCTGGCCTAATAGCTACTGTCTTAACTCTTACTCTGGCCTAATAGCTACTGTCTTAACTCTTACTCTGGCCTCATAGCTACTGTCTTAACTCTTACTCTGGCCTAATAGCTACTGTCTTAACTCTTACTCTGGCCTAATGGTTAAGGTCTTGGACTCTTACTCTGGCCTCATAGCTACTGTCTTAACTCTTACTCTGGCCTAATGGTTAAGGTCTTGGACTCTTACTCTGGCCTAATAGCTACTGTCTTAACTCTTACTCTGGCCTAATAGCTACTGTCTTAACTCTTACTCTGGCCTCATAGCTACTGTCTTAACTCTTACTCTGGCCTAATAGCTACTGTCTTAACTCTTACTCTGGCCTAATGGTTAAGGTCTTGGACTCTTACTCTGGCCTCATAGCTACTGTCTTAACTCTTACTCTGGCCTAATAGCTACTGTCTTAACTCTTACTCTGGCCTAATGGTTAAGGTCTTGGACTCTTACTCTGGCCTAATAGCTACTGTCTTAACTCTTACTCTGGCCTAATAGCTACTGTCTTAACTCTTACTCTGGCCTCATAACTACTGTCTTAACTCTTACTCTGGCCTAATAGCTACTGTCTTAACTCTTACTCTGGCCTCATAGCTACTGTCCTAACTCTTACTCTGGCCTAATAGCTACTATTGTAATTCTTACTCTGGCCTAATGGTTAAGGTCTTGGACTCTTACTCTGGCCTCATAGCTACTGTCTTAACTCTTATTCTGGCCTAATGGTTAAGGTCTTGGACTCTTACTCTGGCCTCATAGCTACTGTCTTAACTCTTACACTGGCCTAATGGTTAAGGTCTTGGACTCTTACTCTGGCCTAATAGCTACTGTCTTAACTCTTACTCTGGCCTAATGGTTAAGGTCTTGGACTCTTACTCTGGCCGCATAGCTACTGTCTTAACTCTTACTCTGGCCTCGTAGCTACTGTCTTAACTCTTACTCTGGCCTAATGGTTAAGGTCTTGGACTCTTACTCTGGCCTCATAGCTACTGTCTTAACTCTTACTCTGGCCTCATAGCTACTGTCTTAACTCTTACTCTGGCCTAATGGTTAAGGTCTTGGACTCTTACTCTGGCCTAATAGCTACTGTCTTAACTCTTACTCTGGCCTAATAGCTACTGTCTTAACTCTTACTCTGGCCTAATGGTTAAGGTCTTGGACTCTTACTCTGGCCTCACAGCTACTGTCTTAACTCTTACTCTGGCCTAATAGCTACTGTCTTAACTCTTACTCTGGCCTCATAGCTACTGTCTTAACTCTTACTCTGGCATAATAGCTACTTTCTTAACTCTTACTCTGGCCTAATAGCTACTGTCTTAACTCTTACTCTGGCCTCATAGCTACTGTCTTAACTCTTACTCAGGCCTAACAGCTACTGTCTTAACTCTTACTCTGGCCTAATAGCTACTGTCTTAACTCTTACTCTGGCCTCATAGCTACTGTCTTAACTCTTACTCTGGCCTAATGGTTAAGGACTTGGACTCTTACTCTGGCCTCATAGCTACTGTCTTAACTCTTACTCTGGCCTCATAGCTACTGTCTTAACTCTTCTCTGGCCTCATAGCTACTGTCTTAACTCTTACTCTGGCCTCATAGCTACTGTCTTAACTCTTACTCTGGCCTAATGGTTAAGGTCTTGGACTCTTACTCTGGCCTCATAGCTACTGTCTTAACTCTTACTCTGGCCTCATAGCTACTGTCTTAACTCTTACTCTGGCCTAATGGTTAAGGTCTTGGACTCTTACTCTGGCCTAATAGCTACTGTCTTAACTCTTACTCTGGCCTAATAGCTACTGTCTTAACTCTTACTCTGGCCTCATAGCTACTGTCTTAACTCTTACTCTGGCCTAATGGTTAAGGTCTTGGACTCTTACTCTGGCCTCATAGCTACTGTCTTAACTCTTACTCTGGCCTCATAGCTACTGTCTTAACTCTTACTCTGGCCTCATAGCTACTGTCCTAACTCTTACTCTGGCCTAATGGTTAAGGTCTTGGACTCTTACTCTGGCCTAATAGCTACTGTCTTAACTCTTACTCTGGCCTAATAGCAACTGTCTTAACTCTTACTCTGGCCTCATAGCTACTGTCTTAACTCTTACTCTGGCCTAATAGCTACTGTCTTAACTCTTACTCTGGCCTAATGGTTAAGGTCTTGGACTCTTACTCTGGCCTCATAGCTACTGTCTTAACTCTTACTCTGGCCTAATAGCTACTGTCTTAACTCTAACTCTGGCCTCATAGCTACTGTCTTAACTCTTACTCTGGCCTAATGGTTAAGGTCTTGGACTCTTGCTCTAGCCTCATAGCTGCTATCTTAACTCTTACTCTGGCCTCATAGCTACTGTCTTAACTCTTACTCTGGCCTTATAGCTACTGTCTTAACTCTTACTCTGGCCTCATAGCTACTGTCTTAACTCTTACTCTGGCCTCATAGCTACTGCCTTAACTCTTACTCTGGCCTAGTAGCTACTGTCTTAACTCTTACTCTGGCCTCATAGCTACTGTCTTAACTCTTACTCTGGCCTCATAGCTACTGTCTTAACTCTTACTCTGGCCTAATGGTTAAGGTCTTGGACTCTTACTCTGGCCTAATAACTACTGTCTTAACTCTTACTCTGGCCTAATAGCTACTGTCTTAACTCTTACTCTGGCCTAATGATTAAGGTCTTGGACTCTTACTCTGGCCTCATAGCTACTGTCTTAACTCTTACTCTGGCCTAATAGCTACTGTCTTAACTCTTACTCTGGCCTCATAGCTACTGTCTTAACTCTTACTCTGGCCTCATAGCTACTGTCTTAACTCTTACTCGGCCTTATAGCTATGGTCTTAACTCTTACTCTGGCCTAATAGCTACTGTTGTAATTCTTACTCTGGCCTAGTGGTTAAGGTCTTGGACTCTTACTCTGGCCTCATAGCTACTGTCTTAACTCTTACTCTGGCCTCATAGCTACTGTCTTAACTCTTACTCTGGCCTAATGGTTAAGGTCTTGGACTCTTACTCTGGCCTCATAGCTACTATCTTAACTCTTACTCTGGCCTAATGGTTAAGGTCTTGGACTCTTACTCTGGTCTCATAGCTACTGTCTTAACTCTTACTCTGGCCTAATAGCTACTGTCTTAACTCTTACTCTGGCCTCATAGCTACTGTCTTAACTCTTACTCTGGCCTCATAGCTACTTTTGTAATTCTTACTCTGGCCTAATGGTTAAGGTCTTGGACTCTTACTCTGGCCTCATAGCTACTGTCTTAACTCTTACTCTGGCCTAATGGTTAAGGTCTTGGACTCTTACTCTGGCCTCATAGCTACTGTCTTAACTCTTACACTGGCCTAATGGTTAAGGTCTTGGACTCTTACTCTGGCCTAATAGCTACTGTCTTAACTCTTACTCTGGCCTAATGGTTAAGGTCTTGGACTCTTACTCTGGCTGCATAGCTACTGTCTTAACTCTTACTCTGGCCTCGTAGCTACTGTCTTAACTCTTACTCTGGCCTAATGGTTAAGGTCTTGGACTCTTACTCTGGCCTCATAGCTACTGTCTTAACTCTTACTCTGGCCTCATAGCTACTGTCTTAACTCTTACTCTGGCCTAATGGTTAAGGTCTTGGACTCTTACTCTGGCCTAATAGCTACTGTCTTAACTCTTACTCTGGCCTAATAGCTACTGTCTTAACTCTTACTCTGGCCTAATGGTTAAGGTCTTGGACTCTTACTCTGGCCTCACAGCTACTGTCTTAACTCTTACTCTGGCCTAATAGCTACTGTCTTAACTCTTACTCTGGCCTCATAGCTACTGTCTTAACTCTTACTCTGGCATAATAGCTACTTTCTTAACTCTTACTCTGGCCTAATAGCTACTGTCTTAACTCTTACTCTGGCCTCATAGCTACTGTCTTAACTCTTACTCAGGCCTAACAGCTACTGTCTTAACTCTTACTCTGGCCTAATAGCTACTGTCTTAACTCTTACTCTGGCCTCATAGCTACTGTCTTAACTCTTACTCTGGCATAATGGTTAAGGACTTGGACTCTTACTCTGGCCTCATAGCTACTGTCTTAACTCTTACTCTGGCCTCATAGCTACTGTCTTAACTCTTACTCTGGTCTAATAGCAACTGTCTTAACTCTTACTCTGGCCTAATATCTACTGTCTTAACTCTTACTCTGGCCTAATAGCTACTGTCTTAACTCTTACTCTGGCCTAATAGCTACTGTCTTAACTCTTACTCTGGCCTCATAGCTACTGTCTTAACTCTTACTCTGGCCTAATGGTTAAGGTCTTGGACTCTTACTCGGCCTTATAGCTATTGTCTTAACTCTTACTCTGGCCTCATAGCTACTGTCTTAACTCTTACTCTGGCCTCATAGCTACTGTCTTAACTCTTACACTGGCCTCATAGCTACTGTCTTAACTCTTACTCTGGCCTAATGGTTAAGGTCTTGGACTCTTACTCTGGCCTCATAGCTACTGTCTTAACTCTTACTCTGGCCTAATGGTTAAGGTCTTGGACTCTTACTCTGGCCTAATAGCTACTGTCTTAACTCTTACTCTGGCCTAATAGCTACTGTCTTAAATCTTACTCTGGCCTCATAGCTACTGTCTTAACTCTTACTCTGGCCTAATAGCTACTGTCTTAACTCTTACTCTGGCCTAATGGTTAAGGTCTTGGACTCTTACTCTGGCCTCATAGCTACTGTCTTAACTCTTACTCTGGCCTAATAGCTACTGTCTTAACTCTTACTCTGGCCTAATGGTTAAGGTCTTGGACTCTTACTCTGGCCTAATAGCTACTGTCTTAACTCTTACTCTGGCCTAATAGCTACTGTCTTAACTCTTACTCTGGCCTCATAACTACTGTCTTAATTCTTACTCTGGCCTAATAGCTACTGTCTTAACTCTTACTCTGGCCTAATGGTTAAGGTCTTGGACTCTTACTCTGGCGTCATAGCTACTGTCTTAACTCTTACTCTGGCCTAATAGCTACTGTCTTAACTCTTACTCTGGCCTCATAGCTACTGTCTTAACTCTTACTCTGGCCTAATGGTTAAGGTCTTGGACTCTTACTCTGGCCTCATAGCTACTGTCTTAACTCTTACTCTGGCCTCATAGCTACTGTCTTAACTCTTACTCTGGCCTCATAGCTACTGTCTTAGCTCTTACTCTGGCCTCATAGCTACTGTCTTAACTCTTACTCTGGCCTAATAGCTACTGTCTTAACTCTTACTCTGGCCTAGTAGCTACTGTCTTAACTCTTACTCTGGCCTAATAGCTACTGTCTTAACTCTTACTCTGGCCTCATAGCTACTGTCTTAACTCTTCTCTGGCCTCATAGCTACTGTCTTAACTCTTACTCTGGCCTCATAGCTACTGTCTTAACTCTTACTCTGGCCTAATTGTTAATGTCTTGGACTCTTACTCTGGCCTCATAGCTACTGTCTTAACTCTTACTCTGGCCTAATGGTTAAGGTATTGGACTCTTACTCTGGCCTAATAGCTACAGTCTTAACTCTTACTCTGGCCTAATAGCTACTGTCTTAACTCTTACTCTGCCCGAATAGCTACTGTCTTAACTCTTACTCTGGCCTCATAGCTACTGTCTTAACTCTTACTCTGGCCTAATGGTTAAGGTCTTAGACTCTTACTCTGGCCTCATAGCTACTGTCTTAACTCTTACTCTGGCCTCATAGCTACTGTCTTAACTCTTACTCTGGCCTAATAGCTACTGTCTTAACTCTTACTCTGGCCTAATAGCAACTGTCTTAACTCTTACTCTGGCCTCATAGCTACTGTCTTAACTCTTACTCTGGCCTAATAGCTACTGTCTTAACTCTTACACTGGCCTAATGGTTAAGGTCTTGGACTCTTACTCTGGCCTCATAGCTACTGTCTTAACTCTTACTATGGCCTAATAGCTACTGTCTTAACTCTTACTCTGGCCTCATAGCTACTGTCTTAACTCTTACTCTGGCCTAATGGTTAAGGTCTTGGACTCTTGCTCTAGCCTCATAGCTACTATCTTAACTCTTACTCTGGCCTCATAGCTACTGTCTTAACTCTTACTCTGGCCTTATAGCTACTGTCTTAACTCTTACTCTGGCCTCATAGCTACTGTCTTAACTCTTACTCTGGCCTAATAGCTACTGTCTTAACTCTTACTCTGGCCTAGTAGCTACTGTCTTAACTCTTACTCTGGCCTAATAGCTACTGTCTTAACTCTTACTCTGGCCTCATAGCTACTGCCCTAACTCTTACTCTGGCCTAATAGCTACTGTCTTAACTCTTACTCTGGCCTCATAGCTACTGTCTTAACTCTTACTCAGGCCTAACAGCTACTGTCTTAACTCTTACTCTGGCCTAATGGTTAAGGTCTTGGACTCTTACTCTGGCCTCATAGCTACTGTCTTAACTCTTACTCTGGCCTAATGGTTAAGGTCTTGGACTCTTACTCTGGCCTAATAGCTACTGTCTTAACTCTTACTCTGGCCTAATAGCAACTGTCTTAACTCTTACTCTGGCCTCATAGCTACTGTCTTAACTCTTACTCTGGCCTAATAGCTACTGTCTTAACTCTTACTCTGGCCTAATGGTTAAGGTCTTGGACTCTTACTCTGGCCTCATAGCTACTGTCTTAACTCTTACTCTGGCCTAATAGCTACTGTCTTAACTCTTACTCTGGCCTCATAGCTACTGTCTTAACTCTTACTCTGGCCTAATGGTTAAGGTCTTGGACTCTTGCTCTAGCCTCATAGCTGCTATCTTAACTCTTACTCTGGCCTCATAGCTACTGTCTTAACTCTTACTCTGGCCTTATAGCTACTGTCTTAACTCTTACTCTGGCCTCATAGCTACTGTCTTAACTCTTACTCTGGCCTCATAGCTACTGCCTTAACTCTTACTCTGGCCTAGTAGCTACTGTCTTAACTCTTACTCTGGCCTCATAGCTACTGTCTTAACTCTTACTCTGGCCTCATAGCTACTGTCTTAACTCTTACTCTGGCCTAATGGTTAAGGTCTTGGACTCTTACTCTGGCCTAATAACTACTGTCTTAACTCTTACTCTGGCCTAATAGCTACTGTCTTAACTCTTACTCTGGCCTAATGATTAAGGTCTTGGACTCTTACTCTGGCCTCATAGCTACTGTCTTAACTCTTACTCTGGCCTAATAGCTACTGTCTTAACTCTTACTCTGGCCTAATAGCTACTGTCTTAACTCTTACTCTGGCCTCAAATCTACTGTCTTAACTCTTACTCTGGCCTAATGGTTAAGGTCTTGGACTCTTACTCTGGCCTCATAGCTACTGTCTTAACTCTTACTCTGGCCTCATAGCTACTGTCTTAACTCTTACTCTGGCCTCATAGCTACTGTCTTAACTCTTACTCTGGCCTAATGGTTAAGGTCTTGGACTCTTACTCTGGCCTCATAGCTACTGTCTTAACTCTTACTCTGGCCTCATAGCTACTGTCTTAACTCTTACTCGGCCTTATAGCTATGGTCTTAACTCTTACTCTGGCCTAATAGCTACTGTTGTAATTCTTACTCTGGCCTAGTGGTTAAGGTCTTGGACTCTTACTCTGGCCTCATAGCTACTGTCTTAACTCTTACTCTGGCCTCATAGCTACTGTCTTAACTCTTACTCTGGCCTAATGGTTAAGGTCTTGGACTCTTACTCTGGCCTCATAGCTACTATCTTAACTCTTACTCTGGCCTAATGGTTAAGGTCTTGGACTCTTACTCTGGTCTCATAGCTACTGTCTTAACTCTTACTCTGGCCTAATAGCTACTGTCTTAACTCTTACTCTGGCCTCATAGCTACTGTCTTAACTCTTACTCTGGCCTCATAGCTACTTTTGTAATTCTTACTCTGGCCTAATGGTTAAGGTCTTGGACTCTTACTCTGGCCTCATAGCTACTGTCTTAACTCTTACTCTGGCCTAATGGTTAAGGTCTTGGACTCTTACTCTGGCCTCATAGCTACTGTCTTAACTCTTACACTGGCCTAATGGTTAAGGTCTTGGACTCTTACTCTGGCCTAATAGCTACTGTCTTAACTCTTACTCTGGCCTAATGGTTAAGGTCTTGGACTCTTACTCTGGCTGCATAGCTACTGTCTTAACTCTTACTCTGGCCTCGTAGCTACTGTCTTAACTCTTACTCTGGCCTAATGGTTAAGGTCTTGGACTCTTACTCTGGCCTCATAGCTACTGTCTTAACTCTTACTCTGGCCTCATAGCTACTGTCTTAACTCTTACTCTGGCCTAATGGTTAAGGTCTTGGACTCTTACTCTGGCCTAATAGCTACTGTCTTAACTCTTACTCTGGCCTAATAGCTACTGTCTTAACTCTTACTCTGGCCTAATGGTTAAGGTCTTGGACTCTTACTCTGGCCTCACAGCTACTGTCTTAACTCTTACTCTGGCCTAATAGCTACTGTCTTAACTCTTACTCTGGCCTCATAGCTACTGTCTTAACTCTTACTCTGGCATAATAGCTACTTTCTTAACTCTTACTCTGGCCTAATAGCTACTGTCTTAACTCTTACTCTGGCCTCATAGCTACTGTCTTAACTCTTACTCAGGCCTAACAGCTACTGTCTTAACTCTTACTCTGGCCTAATAGCTACTGTCTTAACTCTTACTCTGGCCTCATAGCTACTGTCTTAACTCTTACTCTGGCATAATGGTTAAGGACTTGGACTCTTACTCTGGCCTCATAGCTACTGTCTTAACTCTTACTCTGGCCTCATAGCTACTGTCTTAACTCTTACTCTGGTCTAATAGCAACTGTCTTAACTCTTACTCTGGCCTAATATCTACTGTCTTAACTCTTACTCTGGCCTAATAGCTACTGTCTTAACTCTTACTCTGGCCTAATAGCTACTGTCTTAACTCTTACTCTGGCCTCATAGCTACTGTCTTAACTCTTACTCTGGCCTAATGGTTAAGGTCTTGGACTCTTACTCGGCCTTATAGCTATTGTCTTAACTCTTACTCTGGCCTCATAGCTACTGTCTTAACTCTTACTCTGGCCTCATAGCTACTGTCTTAACTCTTACACTGGCCTCATAGCTACTGTCTTAACTCTTACTCTGGCCTAATGGTTAAGGTCTTGGACTCTTACTCTGGCCTCATAGCTACTGTCTTAACTCTTACTCTGGCCTAATGGTTAAGGTCTTGGACTCTTACTCTGGCCTAATAGCTACTGTCTTAACTCTTACTCTGGCCTAATAGCTACTGTCTTAAATCTTACTCTGGCCTCATAGCTACTGTCTTAACTCTTACTCTGGCCTAATAGCTACTGTCTTAACTCTTACTCTGGCCTAATGGTTAAGGTCTTGGACTCTTACTCTGGCCTCATAGCTACTGTCTTAACTCTTACTCTGGCCTAATAGCTACTGTCTTAACTCTTACTCTGGCCTAATGGTTAAGGTCTTGGACTCTTACTCTGGCCTAATAGCTACTGTCTTAACTCTTACTCTGGCCTAATAGCTACTGTCTTAACTCTTACTCTGGCCTCATAACTACTGTCTTAATTCTTACTCTGGCCTAATAGCTACTGTCTTAACTCTTACTCTGGCCTAATGGTTAAGGTCTTGGACTCTTACTCTGGCGTCATAGCTACTGTCTTAACTCTTACTCTGGCCTAATAGCTACTGTCTTAACTCTTACTCTGGCCTCATAGCTACTGTCTTAACTCTTACTCTGGCCTAATGGTTAAGGTCTTGGACTCTTACTCTGGCCTCATAGCTACTGTCTTAACTCTTACTCTGGCCTCATAGCTACTGTCTTAACTCTTACTCTGGCCTCATAGCTACTGTCTTAGCTCTTACTCTGGCCTCATAGCTACTGTCTTAACTCTTACTCTGGCCTAATAGCTACTGTCTTAACTCTTACTCTGGCCTAGTAGCTACTGTCTTAACTCTTACTCTGGCCTAATAGCTACTGTCTTAACTCTTACTCTGGCCTCATAGCTACTGTCTTAACTCTTCTCTGGCCTCATAGCTACTGTCTTAACTCTTACTCTGGCCTCATAGCTACTGTCTTAACTCTTACTCTGGCCTAATTGTTAATGTCTTGGACTCTTACTCTGGCCTCATAGCTACTGTCTTAACTCTTACTCTGGCCTAATGGTTAAGGTATTGGACTCTTACTCTGGCCTAATAGCTACAGTCTTAACTCTTACTCTGGCCTAATAGCTACTGTCTTAACTCTTACTCTGCCCGAATAGCTACTGTCTTAACTCTTACTCTGGCCTCATAGCTACTGTCTTAACTCTTACTCTGGCCTAATGGTTAAGGTCTTAGACTCTTACTCTGGCCTCATAGCTACTGTCTTAACTCTTACTCTGGCCTAATAGCTACTGTCTTAACTCTTACTCTGGCCTAATAGCAACTGTCTTAACTCTTACTCTGGCCTCATAGCTACTGTCTTAACTCTTACTCTGGCCTAATAGCTACTGTCTTAACTCTTACACTGGCCTAATGGTTAAGGTCTTGGACTCTTACTCTGGCCTCATAGCTACTGTCTTAACTCTTACTATGGCCTAATAGCTACTGTCTTAACTCTTACTCTGGCCTCATAGCTACTGTCTTAACTCTTACTCTGGCCTAATGGTTAAGGTCTTGGACTCTTGCTCTAGCCTCATAGCTACTATCTTAACTCTTACTCTGGCCTCATAGCTACTGTCTTAACTCTTACTCTGGCCTTATAGCTACTGTCTTAACTCTTACTCTGGCCTCATAGCTACTGTCTTAACTCTTACTCTGGCCTAATAGCTACTGTCTTAACTCTTACTCTGGCCTAGTAGCTACTGTCTTAACTCTTACTCTGGCCTAATAGCTACTGTCTTAACTCTTACTCTGGCCTCATAGCTACTGCCCTAACTCTTACTCTGGCCTAATAGCTACTGTCTTAACTCTTACTCTGGCCTCATAGCTACTGTCTTAACTCTTACTCAGGCCTAACAGCTACTGTCTTAACTCTTACTCTGGCCTAATGGTTAAGGTCTTGGACTCTTACTCTGGCCTCATAGCTACTGTCTTAACTCTTACTCTGGCCTAATGGTTAAGGTCTTGGACTCTTACTCTGGCCTAATAGCTACTGTCTTAACTCTTACTCTGGCCTAATAGCAACTGTCTTAACTCTTACTCTGGCCTCATAGCTACTGTCTTAACTCTTACTCTGGCCTAATAGCTACTGTCTTAACTCTTACTCTGGCCTAATGGTTAAGGTCTTGGACTCTTACTCTGGCCTCATAGCTACTGTCTTAACTCTTACTCTGGCCTAATAGCTACTGTCTTAACTCTTACTCTGGCCTCATAGCTACTGTCTTAACTCTTACTCTGGCCTAATGGTTAAGGTCTTGGACTCTTGCTCTAGCCTCATAGCTGCTATCTTAACTCTTACTCTGGCCTCATAGCTACTGTCTTAACTCTTACTCTGGCCTTATAGCTACTGTCTTAACTCTTACTCTGGCCTCATAGCTACTGTCTTAACTCTTACTCTGGCCTCATAGCTACTGCCTTAACTCTTACTCTGGCCTAGTAGCTACTGTCTTAACTCTTACTCTGGCCTAATAGCTACTGTCTTAACTCTTACTCTGGCCTAATAGCTACTGTCTTAACTCTTACTCTGGCCTCATAGCTACTGTCTTAACTCATACTTTGGCCTCATAGCTACTGTCTTAACTCTTACTCTGGCCTAATGGTTAAGGTCTTGGACTCTTACTCTGGCCTAATGGTTAAGGTCTTGGACTCTTACTCTGGCCTAATAGCTACTGTCTTAACTCTTACTCTGGCCTAATAGCTACTGTCTTAACTCTTACTCTGGCCTAATAGCTACTGTCTTAACTCTTACTCTGGCCTCATAACTACTGTCATAATTCTTACTCTGGCCTCATAGCTACTGTCTTAACTCTTACTCTGGCCTAATAGTTAAGGTCTTGGACTCTTACTCTGGCCTAATAGCTACTGTCTTAACTCTTACTCTGGCCTAATAGTTAAGGTCTTGGACTCTTACTCTGGCCTCATAGCTACTGTCTTAACTCTTACACTGGCCTCATAGCTACTGTCTTAACTCTTACTCTGGCCTAATGGTTAAGGTCTTGGACTCTTACTCTGGCGTAATAGCTACTGTCTTAACTCTTACTCTGGCCTAATAGCTACTGTCTTAACTCTTACTCTGGCCTCATAGCTACTGTCTTAACTCATACTTTGGCCTCATAGCTACTGTCTTAACTCTTACTCTGGCCTAATAGTTAAGGTCTTGGACTCTTACTCTGGCCTCATAGCTACTGTCTTAACTCTTATTCTGGCGTAATAGCTACAGTCTTAACTCTTACTCTGGCCTCATAGCTACTGTCTTACCTCTTACTCTGGCCTAATAGTTAAGGTCTTGGACTCTTACTCTGGCCTCATAGCTACTGTCTTAACTCTTACTCTGGCCTAATGGTTAAGGTCTTGGACTCTTACTTTGGCCTCATAGCTACTGTCTTAACTCTTACTCTGGCCTCATAGCTACTGTCTTAACTCTTACTCTGGCCTAATGGTTAAGGTCTTGGACTCTTACTCTGGCCTAATAGCTACTGTCTTAACTCTTACTCTGGCCTAATAGCTACTGTCTTAACTCTTACTCTGGCCTCATAGCTACTGTCTTAACTCTTACTCTGGCCTAATGGTTAAGGTCTTGGACTCTTACTCTGGCCTCATAGCTACTGTCTTAACTCTTACTCTGGCCTCATAGCTACTGTCTTAACTCTTACTCTGGCCTCATAGCTACTGTCCTAACTCTTACTCTGGCCTAATGGTTAAGGTCTTGGACTCTTACTCTGGCCTAATAGCTACTGTCTTAACTCTTACTCTGGCCTAATAGCAACTGTCTTAACTCTTACTCTGGCCTCATAGCTACTGTCTTAACTCTTACTCTGGCCTAATAGCTACTGTCTTAACTCTTACTCTGGCCTAATGGTTAAGGTCTTGGACTCTTACTCTGGCCTCATAGCTACTGTCTTAACTCTTACTCTGGCCTAATAGCTACTGTCTTAACTCTAACTCTGGCCTCATAGCTACTGTCTTAACTCTTACTCTGGCCTAATGGTTAAGGTCTTGGACTCTTGCTCTAGCCTCATAGCTGCTATCTTAACTCTTACTCTGGCCTCATAGCTACTGTCTTAACTCTTACTCTGGCCTTATAGCTACTGTCTTAACTCTTACTCTGGCCTCATAGCTACTGTCTTAACTCTTACTCTGGCCTCATAGCTACTGCCTTAACTCTTACTCTGGCCTAGTAGCTACTGTCTTAACTCTTACTCTGGCCTCATAGCTACTGTCTTAACTCTTACTCTGGCCTCATAGCTACTGTCTTAACTCTTACTCTGGCCTAATGGTTAAGGTCTTGGACTCTTACTCTGGCCTAATAACTACTGTCTTAACTCTTACTCTGGCCTAATAGCTACTGTCTTAACTCTTACTCTGGCCTAATGATTAAGGTCTTGGACTCTTACTCTGGCCTCATAGCTACTGTCTTAACTCTTACTCTGGCCTAATAGCTACTGTCTTAACTCTTACTCTGGCCTAATAGCTACTGTCTTAACTCTTACTCTGGCCTCAAATCTACTGTCTTAACTCTTACTCTGGCCTAATGGTTAAGGTCTTGGACTCTTACTCTGGCCTCATAGCTACTGTCTTAACTCTTACTCTGGCCTCATAGCTACTGTCTTAACTCTTACTCTGGCCTCATAGCTACTGTCTTAACTCTTACTCTGGCCTAATGGTTAAGGTCTTGGACTCTTACTCTGGCCTCATAGCTACTGTCTTAACTCTTACTCTGGCCTCATAGCTACTGTCTTAACTCTTACTCGGCCTTATAGCTATGGTCTTAACTCTTACTCTGGCCTAATAGCTACTGTTGTAATTCTTACTCTGGCCTAGTGGTTAAGGTCTTGGACTCTTACTCTGGCCTCATAGCTACTGTCTTAACTCTTACTCTGGCCTCATAGCTACTGTCTTAACTCTTACTCTGGCCTAATGGTTAAGGTCTTGGACTCTTACTCTGGCCTCATAGCTACTATCTTAACTCTTACTCTGGCCTAATGGTTAAGGTCTTGGACTCTTACTCTGGTCTCATAGCTACTGTCTTAACTCTTACTCTGGCCTAATAGCTACTGTCTTAACTCTTACTCTGGCCTCATAGCTACTGTCTTAACTCTTACTCTGGCCTCATAGCTACTTTTGTAATTCTTACTCTGGCCTAATGGTTAAGGTCTTGGACTCTTACTCTGGCCTCATAGCTACTGTCTTAACTCTTACTCTGGCCTAATGGTTAAGGTCTTGGACTCTTACTCTGGCCTCATAGCTACTGTCTTAACTCTTACACTGGCCTAATGGTTAAGGTCTTGGACTCTTACTCTGGTCTCATAGCTACTGTCTTAACTCTTACTCTGGCCTAATAGCTACTGTCTTAACTCTTACTCTGTCCTCATAGCTACTGTCTTAACTCTTACTCTGGCCTAATGGTTATGGTCTTGGACTCTTACTCTGGCCTCATAGCTACTGTCTTAACTCTTACTCTGGCTGCATAGCTACTGTCTTAACTCTTACTCTGGCCTCGTAGCTACTGTCTTAACTCTTACTCTGGCCTAATGGTTAAGGTCTTGGACTCTTACTCTGGCCTCATAGCTACTGTCTTAACTCTTACTCTGGCCTCATAGCTACTGTCTTAACTCTTACTCTGGCCTAATGGTTAAGGTCTTGGACTCTTACTCTGGCCTAATAGCTACTGTCTTAACTCTTACTCTGGCCTAATAGCTACTGTCTTAACTCTTACTCTGGCCTAATGGTTAAGGTCTTGGACTCTTACTCTGGCCTCACAGCTACTGTCTTAACTCTTACTCTTGCCTAATAGCTACTGTCTTAACTCTTACTCTGGCCTCATAGCTACTGTCTTAACTCTTACTCTGGCATAATAGCTACTTTCTTAACTCTTACTCTGGCCTAAGAGCTACTGTCTTAACTCTTACTCTGGCCTCATAGCTACTGTCTTAACTCTTACTCAGGCCTAACAGCTACTGTCTTAACTCTTACTCTGGCCTAATAGCTACTGTCTTAACTCTTACTCTGGCCTCATAGCTACTGTCTTAACTCTTACTCTGGCATAATGGTTAAGGACTTGGACTCTTACTCTGGCCTCATAGCTACTGTCTTAACTCTTACTCTGGCCTCATAGCTACTGTCTTAACTCTTACTCTGGTCTAATAGCAACTGTTTTAACTCTTACTCTGGCCTAATATCTACTGTCTTAACTCTTACTCTGGCCTAATAGCTACTGTCTTAACTCTTACTCTGGCCTCATATCTACTGTCTTAACTCTTACTCTGGCCTCATAGCTACTGTCTTAACTCTTACTCTGGCCTAATGGTTAAGGTCTTGGACTCTTACTCTGGCCTAATAGCTACTGTCTTAACTCTTACTCTGGCCTCATAGCTACTGTCTTAACTCTTACTCTGGCCTCATAGCTACTGTCTTAACTCTTACACTGGCCTCATAGCTACTGTCTTAACTCTTACTCTGGCCTAATGGTTAAGGTCTTGGACTCTTACTCTGGCCTCATAGCTACTGTCTTAACTCTTACTCTGGCCTAATGGTTAAGGTCTTGGACTCTTACTCTGGCCTAATAGCTACTGTCTTAACTCTTACTCTGGCCTAATAGCTACTGTCTTAACTCTTACTCTGGCCTCATAGCTACTGTCTTAACTCTTACTCTGGCCTAATAGCTACTGTCTTAACTCTTACTCTGGCCTAATGGTTAAGGTCTTGGACTCTTACTCTGGCCTCATAGCTACTGTCTTAACTCTTACTCTGGCCTAATAGCTACTGTCTTAACTCTTACTCTGGCCTAATGGTTAAGGTCTTGGACTCTTACTCTGGCCTAATAGCTACTGTCTTAACTCTTACTCTGGCCTAATAGCTACTGTCTTAACTCTTACTCTGGCCTCATAACTACTGTCTTAATTCTTACTCTGGCCTAATAGCTACTGTCTTAACTCTTACTCTGGCCTAATGGTTAAGGTCTTGGACTCTTACTCTGGCGTCATAGCTACTGTCTTAACTCTTACTCTGGCCTAATAGCTACTGTCTTAACTCTTACTCTGGCCTCATAGCTACTGTCTTAACTCTTACTCTGGCCTAATGGTTAAGGTCTTGGACTCTTACTCTGGCCTCATAGCTACTGTCTTAACTCTTACTCTGGCCTCATAGCTACTGTCTTAACTCTTACTCTGGCCTCATAGCTACTGTCTTAGCTCTTACTCTGGCCTCATAGCTACTGTCTTAACTCATACTCTGGCCTAATAGCTACTGTCTTAACTCTTACTCTGGCCTAGTAGCTACTGTCTTAACTCTTACTCTGGCCTAATAGCTACTGTCTTAACTCTTACTCTGGCCTCATAGCTACTGTCTTAACTCTTCTCTGGCCTCATAGCTACTGTCTTAACTCTTACTCTGGCCTCATAGCTACTGTCTTAACTCTTACTCTGGCCTAATGGTTAATGTCTTGGACTCTTACTCTGGCCTCATAGCTACTGTCTTAACTCTTACTCTGGCCTAATGGTTAAGGTATTGGACTCTTACTCTGGCCTAATAGCTACAGTCTTAACTCTTACTCTGGCCTAATAGCTACTGTCTTAACTCTTACTCTGCCCGAATAGCTACTGTCTTAACTCTTACTCTGGCCTCATAGCTACTGTCTTAACTCTTACTCTGGCCTAATGGTTAAGGTCTTAGACTCTTACTCTGGCCTCATAGCTACTGTCTTAACTCTTACTCTGGCCTCATAGCTACTGTCTTAACTCTTACTCTGGCCTAATAGCTACTGTCTTAACTCTTACTCTGGCCTAATAGCAACTGTCTTAACTCTTACTCTGGCCTCATAGCTACTGTCTTAACTCTTACTCTGGCCTAATAGCTACTGTCTTAACTCTTACACTGGCCTAATGGTTAAGGTCTTGGACTCTTACTCTGGCCTCATAGCTACTGTCTTAACTCTTACTATGGCCTAATAGCTACTGTCTTAACTCTTACTCTGGCCTCATAGCTACTGTCTTAACTCTTACTCTGGCCTAATGGTTAAGGTCTTGGACTCTTGCTCTAGCCTCATAGCTACTATCTTAACTCTTACTCTGGCCTCATAGCTACTGTCTTAACTCTTACTCTGGCCTTATAGCTACTGTCTTAACTCTTACTCTGGCCTCATAGCTACTGTCTTAACTCTTACTCTGGCCTAATAGCTACTGTCTTAACTCTTACTCTGGCCTAGTAGCTACTGTCTTAACTCTTACTCTGGCCTAATAGCTACTGTCTTAACTCTTACTCTGGCCTCATAGCTACTGCCCTAACTCTTACTCTGGCCTAATAGCTACTGTCTTAACTCTTACTCTGGCCTCATAGCTACTGTCTTAACTCTTACTCAGGCCTAACAGCTACTGTCTTAACTCTTACTCTGGCCTAATGGTTAAGGTCTTGGACTCTTACTCTGGCCTCATAGCTACTGTCTTAACTCTTACTCTGGCCTAATGGTTAAGGTCTTGGACTCTTACTCTGGCCTAATAGCTACTGTCTTAACTCTTACTCTGGCCTAATAGCAACTGTCTTAACTCTTACTCTGGCCTCATAGCTACTGTCTTAACTCTTACTCTGGCCTAATAGCTACTGTCTTAACTCTTACTCTGGCCTAATGGTTAAGGTCTTGGACTCTTACTCTGGCCTCATAGCTACTGTCTTAACTCTTACTCTGGCCTAATAGCTACTGTCTTAACTCTTACTCTGGCCTCATAGCTACTGTCTTAACTCTTACTCTGGCCTAATGGTTAAGGTCTTGGACTCTTGCTCTAGCCTCATAGCTGCTATCTTAACTCTTACTCTGGCCTCATAGCTACTGTCTTAACTCTTACTCTGGCCTTATAGCTACTGTCTTAACTCTTACTCTGGCCTCATAGCTACTGTCTTAACTCTTACTCTGGCCTCATAGCTACTGCCTTAACTCTTACTCTGGCCTAGTAGCTACTGTCTTAACTCTTACTCTGGCCTAATAGCTACTGTCTTAACTCTTACTCTGGCCTAATAGCTACTGTCTTAACTCTTACTCTGGCCTCATAGCTACTGTCTTAACTCATACTTTGGCCTCATAGCTACTGTCTTAACTCTTACTCTGGCCTAATGGTTAAGGTCTTGGACTCTTACTCTGGCCTCATAGCTACTGTCTTAACTCTTACTCTGGCCTAATGGTTAAGGTCTTGGACTCTTACTCTGGCCTAATAGCTACTGTCTTAACTCTTACTCTGGCCTAATAGCTACTGTCTTAACTCTTACTCTGGCCTCATAACTACTGTCATAATTCTTACTCTGGCCTCATAGCTACTGTCTTAACTCTTACTCTGGCCTAATAGTTAAGGTCTTGGACTCTTACTCTGGCCTAATAGCTACTGTCTTAACTCTTACTCTGGCCTAATAGTTAAGGTCTTGGACTCTTACTCTGGCCTCATAGCTACTGTCTTAACTCTTACACTGGCCTCATAGCTACTGTCTTAACTCTTACTCTGGCCTAATGGTTAAGGTCTTGGACTCTTACTCTGGCGTAATAGCTACTGTCTTAACTCTTACTCTGGCCTAATAGCTACTGTCTTAACTCTTACTCTGGCCTCATAGCTACTGTCTTAACTCATACTTTGGCCTCATAGCTACTGTCTTAACTCTTACTCTGGCCTAATAGTTAAGGTCTTGGACTCTTACTCTGGCCTCATAGCTACTGTCTTAACTCTTATTCTGGCGTAATAGCTACAGTCTTAACTCTTACTCTGGCCTCATAGCTACTGTCTTACCTCTTACTCTGGCCTAATAGTTAAGGTCTTGGACTCTTACTCTGGCCTCATAGCTACTGTCTTAACTCTTACTCTGGCCTAATGGTTAAGGTCTTGGACTCTTACTCTGGCCTCATAGCTTTTGTCTTAACTCTTACTCTGGCCTAATAGCTACTGTCTTAACTCTTACTCTGGCCTCATAGCTACTGTCTTAACTCTTACTCTGGCCTAATGGTTAAGGTCTTGGACTCTTACTCTGGCCTCATAGCTACTGTCTTAACTCTTACTCTGGCCTCATAGCTACTGTCTTAACTCTTACTCTGGCCTAATGGTTAAGGTCTTGGACTCTTACTCTGGCCTAATAGCTACTGTCTTAACTCTTACTCTGGCCTAATAGCTACTGTCTTAACTCTTACTCTGGCCTCATAGCTACTGTCTTAACTCTTACTCTGGCCTAATGGTTAAGGTCTTGGACTCTTACTCTGGCCTCATAGCTACTGTCTTAACTCTTACTCTGGCCTCATAGCTACTGTCTTAACTCTTACTCTGGCCTAATGGTTAAGGTCTTGGACTCTTACTCTGGCCTCATAGCTACTGTCTTAACTCTTACTCTGGCCTAATAGCAACTGTCTTAACTCTTACTCTGGCCTCATAGCTACTGTCTTAACTCTTACTCTGGCCTAATAGCTACTGTCTTAACTCTTATTCTGGCCTAATTGTTAAGGTCTTGGACTCTTACTCTGGCCTCATAGCTACTGTCTTAACTCTTACTCTGGCCTAATAGCTACTGTCTTAACTCTTACTCTGGCCTTATAGCTACTGTCTTAACTCTTACTCTGGCCTCATAGCTACTGTCTTAACTCTTACTCTGGCCTCATAGCTACTGCCTTAACTCTTACTCTGGCCTAGTAGCTACTGTCTTAACTCTTACTCTGGCCTAATAGCTACTGTCTTAACTCTTACTCTGGCCTCATAACTACTGTCTTAACTCTCACTCTGGCCTAATGGTTAAGGTCTTGGACTCTTACTCTGGCCTCATAGCTACTGTCTTAACTCTTACACTGGCCTCATAGCTACTGTCTTAACTCTTACTCTGGCCTAATGGTTAAGGTCTTGGACTCTTACTCTGGCGTAATAGCTACTGTCTTAACTCTTACTCTGGCCTAATAGCTACTGTCTTAACTCTTACTCTGGCCTCATAGCTACTGTCTTAACTCTTACTTTGGCCTCATAGCTACTGTCTTAACTCTTTCTCTGGCCTCATAGCTACTGCCTTAACTCTTACTCTGGCCTAGTAGCTACTGTCTTAACTCTTACTCTGGCCTAATAGCTACTGTCTTAACTCTTACTCTGGCCTCATAGCTACTGTCTTAACTCTCACTCTGGCCTAATGGTTAAGGTCTTGGACTCTTACTCTGGCCTCATAGCTACTGTCTTAACTCTTACACTGGCCTCATAGCTACTGTCTTAACTCTTACTCTGGCCTAATGGTTAAGGTCTTGGACTCTTACTCTGGCGTAATAGCTACTGTCTTAACTCTTACGCTGGCCTAATAGCTACTGTCTTAACTCTTACTCTGGCCTCATAGCTACTGTCTTAACTCTTACTTTGGCCTCATAGCTACTGTCTTAACTCTTACTCTGGCCTAATGGTTAAGGTCTTGGACTCTTACTCTGGCCTCATAGCTACTGTCTTAACTCTTACTCTGGCCTAATGGTTAAGGTCTTGGACTCTTACTCTGGCCTAATAGCTACTGTCTTAACTCTTACTCTGGCCTAATAGCTACTGTTTTAACTCTTACTCTGGCCTCATAACTACTGTCTTAATTCTTACTCTGGCCTCATAGCTACTGTCTTAACTCTTACTCTGGCCTAATAGTTAAGGTCTTGGACTCTTACTCTGGCCTAATAGCTACTGTCTTAACTCTTACTCCGGCCTAATGGTTAAGGTCTCTTACTCTTACTCTGGCCTCATAGCTACTGTCTTAACTCTTATTCTGGCGTAATAGCTACTGTCTTAACTCTTACTCTGGCCTCATAGCTACTGTCTTAACTCTTACTCTGGCCTAATGGTTAAGGTCTTGGACTCTTACTCTGGCCTCATAGCTACTGTCTTACCTCTTACTCTGGCCTAATAGTTAAGGTCTTGGACTCTTACTCTGGCCTCATAGCTACTGTCTTAACTCTTACTCTGGCCTAATGGTTAAGGTCTTGGACTCTTACTCTGGCCTCATAGCTTTTGTCTTAACTCTTACTCTGGCCTAATAGCTACTGTCTTAACTCTTACTCTGGCCTCATAGCTACTGTCTTAACTTTTACTCTGGCCTAATGGTTAAGGTCTTGGACTCTTACTCTGGCCTCATAGCTACTGTCTTAACTCTTACTCTGGCCTAATGGTTAAGGTCTTGGACTCTTACTCTGGCCTAATGGTTAAGGTCTTGGACTCTTACTCTGGCCTCATAGCTACTGTCTTAACTCTTACTCTGGCCTTATAGCTACTGTCTTAACTCTTACTCTGGCCTCATAGCTACTGTCTTAACTCTTACTCTGGCCTCATAGCTACTGCCTTAACTCTTACTCTGGCCTAGTAGCTACTGTCTTAACTCTTACTCTGGCCTAATAGCTACTGTCTTAACTCTTACTCTGGCCTCATAGCTACTGTCTTAACTCTCACTCTGGCCTAATGGTTAAGGTCTTGGACTCTTACTCTGGCCTCATAGCTACTGTCTTAACTCTTACACTGGCCTCATAGCTACTGTCTTAACTCTTACTCTGGCCTAATGGTTAAGGTCTTGGACTCTTACTCTGGCGTAATAGCTACTGTCTTAACTCTTACTCTGGCCTAATAGCTACTGTCTTAACTCTTACTCTGGCCTCATAGCTACTGTCTTAACTCATACTTTGGCCTCATAGCTACTGTCTTAACTCTTACTCTGGCCTAATGGTTAAGGTCTTGGACTCTTACTCTGGCCTCATAGCTACTGTCTTAACTCTTACTCTGGCCTAATGGTTAAGGTCTTCGACTCTTACTCTGGCCTAATAGCTACTGTCTTAACTCTTACTCTGGCCTAATAGCTACTGTCTTAACTCTTACTCTGGCCTCATAACTACTGTCATAATTCTTACTCTGGCCTCATAGCTACTGTCTTAACTCTTACTCTGGCCTAATAGTTAAGGTCTTGGACTCTTACTCTGGCCTAATAGCTACTGTCTTAACTCTTACTCTGGCCTAATGGTTAAGGTCTCTTACTCTTACTCTGGCCTCATAGCTACTGTCTTAACTCTTATTCTGGCGTAATAGCTACAGTCTTAACTCTTACTCTGGCCTCATAGCTACTGTCTTACCTCTTACTCTGGCCTAATAGTTAAGGTCTTGGACTCTTACTCTGGCCTCATAGCTACTGTCTTAACTCTTACTCTGGCCTAATGGTTAAGGTATTGGACTCTTACTCTGGCCTCATAGCTTTTGTCTTAACTCTTACTCTGGCCTAATAGCTACTGTCTTAACTCTTACTCTGGCCTCATAGCTACTGTCTTAACTCTTACTCTGGCCTAATGGTTAAGGTCTTGGACTCTTACTCTGGCCTCATAGCTACTGTCTTAACTCTTACTCTGGCCTCATAGCTACTGTCTTAACTCTTACTCTGGCCTAATGGTTAAGGTCTTGGACTCTTACTCTGGCCTAATAGCTACTGTCTTAACTCTTACTCTGGCCTCATAGCTACTGTCTTAACTCTTACTCTGGCCTAATGGTTAAGGTCTTGGACTCTTACTCTGGCCTCATAGCTACTGTCTTAACTCTTACTCTGGCCTCATAGCTACTGTCTTAACTCTTACTCTGGCCTCATAGCTACTGTCCTAACTCTTACTCTGGCCTAATGGTTAAGGTCTTGGACACTTACTCTGGCCTAATAGCTACTGTCTTAACTCTTACTCTGGCCTAATAGCAACTGTCTTAACTCTTACTCTGGCCTCATAGCTACTGTCTTAACTCTTACTCTGGCCTAATAGCTACTGTCTTAACTCTTATTCTGGCCTAATTGTTAAGGTCTTGGACTCTTACTCTGGCCTCATAGCTACTGTCTTAACTCTTACTCTGGCCTAATAGCTACTGTCTTAACTCTTACTCTGGCCTCATAGCTACTGTCTTAACTCTTACTCTGGCCTAATGGTTAAGGTCTTGGACTCTTGCTCTAGCCTCATAGCTGCTATCTTAACTCTTACTCTGGCCTCATAGCTACTGTCTTAACTCTTACTCTGGCCTTATAGCTACTGTCTTAACTCTTACTCTGGCCTCATAGCTACTGTCTTAACTCTTACTCTGGCCTCATAGCTACTGCCTTAACTCTTACTCTGGCCTAGTAGCTACTGTCTTAACTCTTACTCTGGCCTAATAGCTACTGTCTTAACTCTTACTCTGGCCTCATAACTACTGTCTTAACTCTCACTCTGGCCTAATGGTTAAGGTCTTGGACTCTTACTCTGGCCTCATAGCTACTGTCTTAACTCTTACACTGGCCTCATAGCTACTGTCTTAACTCTTACTCTGGCCTAATGGTTAAGGTCTTGGACTCTTACTCTGGCGTAATAGCTACTGTCTTAACTCTTACTCTGGCCTAATAGCTACTGTCTTAACTCTTACTCTGGCCTCATAGCTACTGTCTTAACTCTTACTTTGGCCTCATAGCTACTGTCTTAACTCTTTCTCTGGCCTCATAGCTACTGCCTTAACTCTTACTCTGGCCTAGTAGCTACTGTCTTAACTCTTACTCTGGCCTAATAGCTACTGTCTTAACTCTTACTCTGGCCTCATAGCTACTGTCTTAACTCTCACTCTGGCCTAATGGTTAAGGTCTTGGACTCTTACTCTGGCCTCATAGCTACTGTCTTAACTCTTACTCTGGCCTCATAGCTACTGTCTTAACTCTTACTCTGGCCTAATGGTTAAGGTCTTGGACTCTTACTCTGGCCTAATAGCTACTGTCTTAACTCTTACTCTGGCCTAATAGCTACTGTCTTAACTCTTACTCTGGCCTAATAGCTACTGTCTTAACACTTACTCTGGCCTCATAGCTACTGTCTTAACTCATACTTTGGCCTCATAGCTACTGTCTTAACTCTTACTCTGGCCTAATGGTTAAGGTCTTGGACTCTTACTCTGGCCTCATAGCTACTGTCTTAACTCTTACTCTGGCCTAATGGTTAAGGTCTTGGACTCTTACTCTGGCCTAATAGCTACTGTCTTAACTCTTACTCTGGCCTAATAGCTACTGTCTTAACTCTTACTCTGGCCTCATAACTACTGTCATAATTCTTACTCTGGCCTCATAGCTACTGTCTTAACTCTTACTCTGGCCTAATAGTTAAGGTCTTGGACTCTTACTCTGGCCTAATAGCTACTGTCTTAACTCTTACTCTGGCCTAATAGTTAAGGTCTTGGACTCTTACTCTGGCCTCATAGCTACTGTCTTAACTCTTACACTGGCCTCATAGCTACTGTCTTAACTCTTACTCTGGCCTAATGGTTAAGGTCTTGGACTCTTACTCTGGCATAATAGCTACTGTCTTAACTCTTACTCTGGCCTAATAGCTACTGTCTTAACTCTTACTCTGGCCTCATAGCTACTGTCTTAACTCATACTTTGGCCTCATAGCTACTGTCTTAACTCTTACTCTGGCCTAATAGTTAAGGTCTTGGACTCTTACTCTGGCCTCATAGCTACTGTCTTAAGTCTTATTCTGGCGTAATAGCTACAGTCTTAACTCTTACTCTGGCCTCATAGCTACTGTCTTACCTCTTACTCTGGCCTAATAGTTAAGGTCTTGGACTCTTACTCTGGCCTCATAGCTACTGTCTTAACTCTTACTCTGGCCTAATGGTTAAGGTCTTGGACTCTTACTCTGGCCTCATAGCTTTTGTCTTAACTCTTACTCTGGCCTAATAGCTACTGTCTTAACTCTTACTCTGGCCTCATAGCTACTGTCTTAACTCTTACTCTGGCCTAATGGTTAAGGTCTTGGACTCTTACTCTGGCCTCATAGCTACTGTCTTAACTCTTACTCTGGCCTCATAGCTACTGTCTTAACTCTTACTCTGGCCTAATGGTTAAGGTCTTGGACTCTTACTCTGGCCTAATAGCTACTGTCTTAACTCTTACTCTGGCCTAATAGCTACTGTCTTAACTCTTACTCTGGCCTCATAGCTACTGTCTTAACTCTTACTCTGGCCTAATGGTTAAGGTCTTGGACTCTTACTCTGGCCTCATAGCTACTGTCTTAACTCTTACTCTGGCCTCATAGCTACTGTCTTAACTCTTACTCTGGCCTAATGGTTAAGGTCTTGGACTCTTACTCTGGCCTCATAGCTACTGTCTTAACTCTTACTCTGGCCTAATAGCAACTGTCTTAACTCTTACTCTGGCCTCATAGCTACTGTCTTAACTCTTACTCTGGCCTAATAGCTACTGTCTTAACTCTTATTCTGGCCTAATTGTTAAGGTCTTGGACTCTTACTCTGGCCTCATAGCTACTGTCTTAACTCTTACTCTGGCCTAATAGCTACTGTCTTAACTCTTACTCTGGCCTCATAGCTACTGTCTTAACTCTTACTCTGGCCTAATGGTTAAGGTCTTGGACTCTTGCTCTAGCCTCATAGCTGCTATCTTAACTCTTACGCTGGGCTCATAGCTACTGTCTTAACTCTTACTCTGGCCTTATAGCTACTGTCTTAACTCTTACTCTGGCCTCATAGCTACTGTCTTAACTCTTACTCTGGCCTCATAGCTACTGCCTTAACTCTTACTCTGGCCTAGTAGCTACTGTCTTAACTCTTACTCTGGCCTAATAGCTACTGTCTTAACTCTTACTCTGGCCTCATAACTACTGTCTTAACTCTCACTCTGGCCTAATGGTTAAGGTCTTGGACTCTTACTCTGGCCTCATAGCTACTGTCTTAACTCTTACACTGGCCTCGTAGCTACTGTCTTAACTCTTACTCTGGCCTAATGGTTAAGGTCTTGGACTCTTACTCTGGCGTAATAGCTACTGTCTTAACTCTTACTCTGGCCTAATAGCTACTGTCTTAACTCTTACTCTGGCCTCATAGCTACTGTCTTAACTCTTACTTTGGCCTCATAGCTACTGTCTTAACTCTTTCTCTGGCCTCATAGCTACTGCCTTAACTCTTACTCTGGCCTAGTAGCTACTGTCTTAACTCTTACTCTGGCCTAATAGCTACTGTCTTAACTCTTACTCTGGCCTCATAGCTACTGTCTTAACTCTCACTCTGGCCTAATGGTTAAGGTCTTGGACTCTTACTCTGGCCTCATAGCTACTGTCTTAACTCTTACACTGGCCTCATAGCTACTGTCTTAACTCTTACTCTGGCCTAATGGTTAAGGTCTTGGACTCTTACTCTGGCGTAATAGCTACTGTCTTAACTCTTACGCTGGCCTAATAGCTACTGTCTTAACTCTTACTCTGGCCTCATAGCTACTGTCTTAACTCTTACTTTGGCCTCATAGCTACTGTCTTAACTCTTACTCTGGCCTAATGGTTAAGGTCTTGGACTCTTACTCTGGCCTCATAGCTACTGTCTTAACTCTTACTCTGGCCTAATGGTTAAGGTCTTGGACTCTTACTCTGGCCTAATAGCTACTGTCTTAACTCTTACTCTGGCCTAATAGCTACTGTTTTAACTCTTACTCTGGCCTCATAACTACTGTCTTAATTCTTACTCTGGCCTCATAGCTACTGTCTTAACTCTTACTCTGGCCTAATAGTTAAGGTCTTGGACTCTTACTCTGGCCTAATAGCTACTGTCTTAACTCTTACTCTGGCCTAATGGTTAAGGTCTCTTACTCTTACTCTGGCCTCATAGCTACTGTCTTAACTCTTATTCTGGCGTAATAGCTACTGTCTTAACTCTTACTCTGGCCTCATAGCTACTGTCTTAACTCTTACTCTGGCCTAATGGTTAAGGTCTTGGACTCTTACTCTGGCCTCATAGCTACTGTCTTACCTCTTACTCTGGCCTAATAGTTAAGGTCTTGGACTCTTACTCTGGCCTCATAGCTACTGTCTTAACTCTTACTCTGGCCTAATGGTTAAGGTCTTGGACTCTTACTCTGGCCTCATAGCTTTTGTCTTAACTCTTACTCTGGCCTAATAGCTACTGTCTTAACTCTTACTCTGGCCTCATAGCTACTGTCTTAACTTTTACTCTGGCCTAATGGTTAAGGTCTTGGACTCTTACTCTGGCCTCATAGCTACTGTCTTAACTCTTACTCTGGCCTAATGGTTAAGGTCTTGGACTCTTACTCTGGCCTAATGGTTAAGGTCTTGGACTCTTACTCTGGCCTCATAGCTACTGTCTTAACTCTTACTCTGGCCTTATAGCTACTGTCTTAACTCTTACTCTGGCCTCATAGCTACTGTCTTAACTCTTACTCTGGCCTCATAGCTACTGCCTTAACTCTTACTCTGGCCTAGTAGCTACTGTCTTAACTCTTACTCTGGCCTAATAGCTACTGTCTTAACTCTTACTCTGGCCTCATAGCTACTGTCTTAACTCTCACTCTGGCCTAATGGTTAAGGTCTTGGACTCTTACTCTGGCCTCATAGCTACTGTCTTAACTCTTACACTGGCCTCATAGCTACTGTCTTAACTCTTACTCTGGCCTAATGGTTAAGGTCTTGGACTCTTACTCTGGCGTAATAGCTACTGTCTTAACTCTTACTCTGGCCTAATAGCTACTGTCTTAACTCTTACTCTGGCCTCATAGCTACTGTCTTAACTCATACTTTGGCCTCATAGCTACTGTCTTAACTCTTACTCTGGCCTAATGGTTAAGGTCTTGGACTCTTACTCTGGCCTCATAGCTACTGTCTTAACTCTTACTCTGGCCTAATGGTTAAGGTCTTCGACTCTTACTCTGGCCTAATAGCTACTGTCTTAACTCTTACTCTGGCCTAATAGCTACTGTCTTAACTCTTACTCTGGCCTCATAACTACTGTCATAATTCTTACTCTGGCCTCATAGCTACTGTCTTAACTCTTACTCTGGCCTAATAGTTAAGGTCTTGGACTCTTACTCTGGCCTAATAGCTACTGTCTTAACTCTTACTCTGGCCTAATGGTTAAGGTCTCTTACTCTTACTCTGGCCTCATAGCTACTGTCTTAACTCTTATTCTGGCGTAATAGCTACAGTCTTAACTCTTACTCTGGCCTTATAGCTACTGTCTTACCTCTTACTCTGGCCTAATAGTTAAGGTCTTGGACTCTTACTCTGGCCTCATAGCTACTGTCTTAACTCTTACTCTGGCCTAATGGTTAAGGTATTGGACTCTTACTCTGGCCTCATAGCTTTTGTCTTAACTCTTACTCTGGCCTAATAGCTACTGTCTTAACTCTTACTCTGGCCTCATAGCTACTGTCTTAACTCTTACTCTGGCCTAATGGTTAAGGTCTTGGACTCTTACTCTGGCCTCATAGCTACTGTCTTAACTCTTACTCTGGCCTCATAGCTACTGTCTTAACTCTTACTCTGGCCTAATGGTTAAGGTCTTGGACTCTTACTCTGGCCTAATAGCTACTGTCTTAACTCTTACTCTGGCCTCATAGCTACTGTCTTAACTCTTACTCTGGCCTAATGGTTAAGGTCTTGGACTCTTACTCTGGCCTCATAGCTACTGTCTTAACTCTTACTCTGGCCTCATAGCTACTGTCTTAACTCTTACTCTGGCCTCATAGCTACTGTCCTAACTCTTACTCTGGCCTAATGGTTAAGGTCTTGGACTCTTACTCTGGCCTAATAGCTACTGTCTTAACTCTTACTCTGGCCTAATAGCAACTGTCTTAACTCTTACTCTGGCCTCATAGCTACTGTCTTAACTCTTACTCTGGCCTAATAGCTACTGTCTTAACTCTTATTCTGGCCTAATTGTTAAGGTCTTGGGCTCTTACTCTGGCCTCATAGCTACTGTCTTAACTCTTACTCTGGCCTAATAGCTACTGTCTTAACTCTTACTCTGGCCTCATAGCTACTGTCTTAACTCTTACTCTGGCCTAATGGTTAAGGTCTTGGACTCTTGCTCTGGCCTCATAGCTACTGTCTTAACTCTTACTCTGGCCTCATAGCTACTGCCTTAACTCTTACTCTGGCCTAGTAGCTACTGTCTTAACTCTTACTCTGGCCTAATAGCTACTGTCTTAACTCTTACTCTGGCCTCATAACTACTGTCTTAACTCTCACTCTGGCCTAATGGTTAAGGTCTTGGACTCTTACTCTGGCCTCATAGCTACTGTCTTAACTCTTACACTGGCCTCATAGCTACTGTCTTAACTCTTACTCTGGCCTAATGGTTAAGGTCTTGGACTCTTACTCTGGCGTAATAGCTACTGTCTTAACTCTTACTCTGGCCTAATAGCTACTGTCTTAACTCTTACTCTGGCCTCATAGCTACTGTCTTAACTCTTACTTTGGCCTCATAGCTACTGTCTTAACTCTTTCTCTGGCCTCATAGCTACTGCCTTAACTCTTACTCTGGCCTAGTAGCTACTGTCTTAACTCTTACTCTGGCCTAATAGCTACTGTCTTAACTCTTACTCTGGCCTCATAGCTACTGTCTTAACTCTCACTCTGGCCTAATGGTTAAGGTCTTGGACTCTTACTCTGGCCTCATAGCTACTGTCTTAACTCTTACACTGGCCTCATAGCTACTGTCTTAACTCTTACTCTGGCCTAATGGTTAAGGTCTTGGACTCTTACTCTGGCGTAATAGCTACTGTCTTAACTCTTACGCTGGCCTAATAGCTACTGTCTTAACTCTTACTCTGGCCTCATAGCTACTGTCTTAACTCTTACTTTGGCCTCATAGCTACTGTCTTAACTCTTACTCTGGCCTAATGGTTAAGGTCTTGGACTCTTACTCTGGCCTCATAGCTACTGTCTTAACTCTTACTCTGGCCTAATGGTTAAGGTCTTGGACTCTTACTCTGGCCTAATAGCTACTGTCTTAACTCTTACTCTGGCCTAATAGCTACTGTTTTAACTCTTACTCTGGCCTCATAACTACTGTCTTAATTCTTACTCTGGCCTCATAGCTACTGTCTTAACTCTTACTCTGGCCTAATAGTTAAGGTCTTGGACTCTTACTCTGGCCTAATAGCTACTGTCTTAACTCTTACTCTGGCCTAATGGTTAAGGTCTCTTACTCTTACTCTGGCCTCATAGCTACTGTCTTAACTCTTATTCTGGCGTAATAGCTACTGTCTTAACTCTTACTCTGGCCTCATAGCTACTGTCTTAACTCTTACTCTGGCCTAATGGTTAAGGTCTTGGACTCTTACTCTGGCCTCATAGCTACTGTCTTACCTCTTACTCTGGCCTAATAGTTAAGGTCTTGGACTCTTACTCTGGCCTCATAGCTACTGTCTTAACTCTTACTCTGGCCTAATGGTTAAGGTCTTGGACTCTTACTCTGGCCTCATAGCTTTTGTCTTAACTCTTACTCTGGCCTAATAGCTACTGTCTTAACTCTTACTCTGGCCTCATAGCTACTGTCTTAACTTTTACTCTGGCCTAATGGTTAAGGTCTTGGACTCTTACTCTGGCCTCATAGCTACTGTCTTAACTCTTACTCTGGTCTAATAGCAACTGTCTTAACTCTTACTCTGGCCTAATATCTACTGTCTTAACTCTTACTCTGGCCTAATAGCTACTGTCTTAACTCTTACTCTGGCCTAATAGCTACTGTCTTAACTCTTACTCTGGCCTCATATCTACTGTCTTAACTCTTACTCTGGCCTCATAGCTAATGTCTTAACTCTTACTCTGGCCTAATGGTTAAGGTCTTGGACTCTTACTCTGGCCTAATAGCTACTGTCTTAACTCTTACTCTGGCCTCATAGCTACTGTCTTAACTCTTACTCGGCCTTATAGCTATTGTCTTAACTCTTACTCTGGCCTCATAGCTACTGTCTTAACTCTTACTCTGGCCTCATAGCTACTGTCTTAACTCTTACACTGGCCTCATAGCTACTGTCTTAACTCTTACTCTGGCCTAATGGTTAAGGTCTTGGACTCTTACTCTGGCCTCATAGCTACTGTCTTAACTCTTACTCTGGCCTAATGGTTAAGGTCTTGGACTCTTACTCTGGCCTAATAGCTACTGTCTTAACTCTTACTCTGGCCTAATAGCTACTGTCTTAACTCTTACTCTGGCCTCATAGCTACTGTCTTAACTCTTACTCTGGCCTAATAGCTACTGTCTTAACTCTTACTCTGGCCTAATGGTTAAGGTCTTGGACTCTTACTCTGGCCTCATAGCTACTGTCTTAACTCTTACTCTGGCCTAATAGCTACTGTCTTAACTCTTACTCTGGCCTAATGGTTAAGGTCTTGGACTCTTACTCTGGCCTAATAGCTACTGTCTTAACTCTTACTCTGGCCTAATAGCTACTGTCTTAACTCTTACTCTGGCCTCATAACTACTGTCTTAATTCTTACTCTGGCCTAATAGCTACTGTCTTAACTCTTACTCTGGCCTAATGGTTAAGGTCTTGGACTCTTACTCTGGCGTCATAGCTACTGTCTTAACTCTTACTCTGGCCTAATAGCTACTGTCTTAACTCTTACTCTGGCCTCATAGCTACTGTCTTAACTCTTACTCTGGCCTAATGGTTAAGGTCTTGGACTCTTACTCTGGCCTCATAGCTACTGTCTTAACTCTTACTCTGGCCTCATAGCTACTGTCTTAACTCTTACTCTGGCCTCATAGCTACTGTCTTAGCTCTTACTCTGGCCTCATAGCTACTGTCTTAACTCATACTCTGGCCTAATAGCTACTGTCTTAACTCTTACTCTGGCCTAGTAGCTACTGTCTTAACTCTTACTCTGGCCTAATAGCTACTGTCTTAACTCTTACTCTGGCCTCATAGCTACTGTCTTAACTCTTCTCTGGCCTCATAGCTACTGTCTTAACTCTTACTCTGGCCTCATAGCTACTGTCTTAACTCTTACTCTGGCCTAATGGTTAATGTCTTGGACTCTTACTCTGGCCTCATAGCTACTGTCTTAACTCTTACTCTGGCCTAATGGTTAAGGTATTGGACTCTTACTCTGGCCTAATAGCTACAGTCTTAACTCTTACTCTGGCCTAATAGCTACTGTCTTAACTCTTACTCTGCCCGAATAGCTACTGTCTTAACTCTTACTCTGGCCTCATAGCTACTGTCTTAACTCTTACTCTGGCCTAATGGTTAAGGTCTTAGACTCTTACTCTGGCCTCATAGCTACTGTCTTAACTCTTACTCTGGCCTCATAGCTACTGTCTTAACTCTTACTCTGGCCTAATAGCTACTGTCTTAACTCTTACTCTGGCCTAATAGCAACTGTCTTAACTCTTACTCTGGCCTCATAGCTACTGTCTTAACTCTTACTCTGGCCTAATAGCTACTGTCTTAACTCTTACACTGGCCTAATGGTTAAGGTCTTGGACACTTACTCTGGCCTCATAGCTACTGTCTTAACTCTTACTATGGCCTAATAGCTACTGTCTTAACTCTTACTCTGGCCTCATAGCTACTGTCTTAACTCTTACTCTGGCCTAATGGTTAAGGTCTTGGACTCTTGCTCTAGCCTCATAGCTACTATCTTAACTCTTACTCTGGCCTCATAGCTACTGTCTTAACTCTTACTCTGGCCTTATAGCTACTGTCTTAACTCTTACTCTGGCCTCATAGCTACTGTCTTAACTCTTACTCTGGCCTAATAGCTACTGTCTTAACTCTTACTCTGGCCTAGTAGCTACTGTCTTAACTCTTACTCTGGCCTAATAGCTACTGTCTTAACTCTTACTCTGGCCTCATAGCTACTGCCCTAACTCTTACTCTGGCCTAATAGCTACTGTCTTAACTCTTACTCTGGCCTCATAGCTACTGTCTTAACTCTTACTCAGGCCTAACAGCTACTGTCTTAACTCTTACTCTGGCCTAATGGTTAAGGTCTTGGACTCTTACTCTGGCCTCATACCTACTGTCTTAACTCTTACTCTGGCCTAATGGTTAAGGTCTTGGACTCTTACTCTGGCCTAATAGCTACTGTCTTAACTCTTACTCTGGCCTAATAGCAACTGTCTTAACTCTTACTCTGGCCTCATAGCTACTGTCTTAACTCTTACTCTGGCCTAATAGCTACTGTCTTAACTCTTACTCTGGCCTAATGGTTAAGGTCTTGGACTCTTACTCTGGCCTCATAGCTACTGTCTTAACTCTTACTCTGGCCTAATAGCTACTGTCTTAACTCTTACTCTGGCCTCATAGCTACTGTCTTAACTCTTACTCTGGCCTAATGGTTAAGGTCTTGGACTCTTGCTCTAGCCTCATAGCTGCTATCTTAACTCTTACTCTGGCCTCATAGCTACTGTCTTAACTCTTACTCTGGCCTTATAGCTACTGTCTTAACTCTTACTCTGGCCTCATAGCTACTGTCTTAACTCTTACTCTGGCCTCATAGCTACTGCCTTAACTCTTACTCTGGCCTAGTAGCTACTGTCTTAACTCTTACTCTGGCCTAATAGCTACTGTCTTAACTCTTACTCTGGCCTAATAGCTACTGTCTTAACTCTTACTCTGGCCTCATAGCTACTGTCTTAACTCATACTTTGGCCTCATAGCTACTGTCTTAACTCTTACTCTGGCCTAATGGTTAAGGTCTTGGACTCTTACTCTGGCCTCATAGCTACTGTCTTAACTCTTACTCTGGCCTAATGGTTAAGGTCTTGGACTCTTACTCTGGCCTAATAGCTACTGTCTTAACTCTTACTCTGGCCTAATAGCTACTGTCTTAACTCTTACTCTGGCCTCATAACTACTGTCATAATTCTTACTCTGGCCTCATAGCTACTGTCTTAACTCTTACTCTGGCCTAATAGTTAAGGTCTTGGACTCTTACTCTGGCCTAATAGCTACTGTCTTAACTCTTACTCTGGCCTAATAGTTAAGGTCTTGGACTCTTACTCTGGCCTCATAGCTACTGTCTTAACTCTTACACTGGCCTCATAGCTACTGTCTTAACTCTTACTCTGGCCTAATGGTTAAGGTCTTGGACTCTTACTCTGGCGTAATAGCTACTGTCTTAACTCTTACTCTGGCCTAATAGCTACTGTCTTAACTCTTACTCTGGCCTCATAGCTACTGTCTTAACTCATACTTTGGCCTCATAGCTACTGTCTTAACTCTTACTCTGGCCTAATAGTTAAGGTCTTGGACTCTTACTCTGGCCTCATAGCTACTGTCTTAACTCTTATTCTGGCGTAATAGCTACAGTCTTAACTCTTACTCTGGCCTCATAGCTACTGTCTTACCTCTTACTCTGGCCTAATAGTTAAGGTCTTGGACTCTTACTCTGGCCTCATAGCTACTGTCTTAACTCTTACTCTGGCCTAATGGTTAAGGTCTTGGACTCTTACTCTGGCCTCATAGCTTTTGTCTTAACTCTTACTCTGGCCTAATAGCTACTGTCTTAACTCTTACTCTGGCCTCATAGCTACTGTCTTAACTCTTACTCTGGCCTAATGGTTAAGGTCTTGGACTCTTACTCTGGCCTCATAGCTACTGTCTTAACTCTTACTCTGGCCTCATAGCTACTGTCTTAACTCTTACTCTGGCCTAATGGTTAAGGTCTTGGACTCTTACTCTGGCCTAATAGCTACTGTCTTAACTCTTACTCTGGCCTAATAGCTACTGTCTTAACTCTTACTCTGGCCTCATAGCTACTGTCTTAACTCTTACTCTGGCCTAATGGTTAAGGTCTTGGACTCTTACTCTGGCCTCATAGCTACTGTCTTAACTCTTACTCTGGCCTCATAGCTACTGTCTTAACTCTTACTCTGGCCTCATAGCTACTGTCTTAACTCTTACTCTGGCCTAATGGTTAAGGTCTTGGACTCTTACTCTGGCCTCATAGCTACTGTCTTAACTCTTACTCTGGCCTAATAGCAACTGTCTTAACTCTTACTCTGGCCTCATAGCTACTGTCTTAACTCTTACTCTGGCCTAATAGCTACTGTCTTAACTCTTATTCTGGCCTAATTGTTAAGGTCTTGGACTCTTACTCTGGCCTCATAGCTACTGTCTTAACTCTTACTCTGGCCTAATAGCTACTGTCTTAACTCTTACTCTGGCCTCATAGCTACTGTCTTAACTCTTACTCTGGCCTAATGGTTAAGGTCTTGGACTCTTGCTCTAGCCTCATAGCTGCTATCTTAACTCTTACTCTGGGCTCATAGCTACTGTCTTAACTCTTACTCTGGCCTTATAGCTACTGTCTTAACTCTTACTCTGGCCTCATAGCTACTGTCTTAACTCTTACTCTGGCCTCATAGCTACTGCCTTAACTCTTACTCTGGCCTAGTAGCTACTGTCTTAACTCTTACTCTGGCCTAATAGCTACTGTCTTAACTCTTACTCTGGCCTCATAACTACTGTCTTAACTCTCACTCTGGCCTAATGGTTAAGGTCTTGGACTCTTACTCTGGCCTCATAGCTACTGTCTTAACTCTTACACTGGCCTCATAGCTACTGTCTTAACTCTTACTCTGGCCTAATGGTTAAGGTCTTGGACTCTTACTCTGGCGTAATAGCTACTGTCTTAACTCTTACTCTGGCCTAATAGCTACTGTCTTAACTCTTACTCTGGCCTCATAGCTACTGTCTTAACTCTTACTTTGGCCTCATAGCTACTGTCTTAACTCTTTCTCTGGCCTCATAGCTACTGCCTTAACTCTTACTCTGGCCTAGTAGCTACTGTCTTAACTCTTACTCTGGCCTAATAGCTACTGTCTTAACTCTTACTGTGGCCTCATAGCTACTGTCTTAACTCTTACTCTGGCCTAATGGTTAAGGTCTTGGACTCTTACTCTGGTGTCATAGCTACTGTCTTAACTCTTACTCTGGCCTAATAGCTACTGTCTTAACTCCTACTCTGGCCTCATAGCTACTGTCTTAACTCTTACTCTGGCCTAATAGCTACTGTCTTAACTCTTACTCTGGCCTCATAGCTACTGTCTTAACTCTTACTCTGGCCTCATAGCTACTGTCTTAACTCTCACTCTGGCCTAATGGTTAAGGTCTTGGACTCTTACTCTGGCCTCATAGCTACTGTCTTAACTCTTACACTGGCCTCATAGCTACTGTCTTAACTCTTACTCTGGCCTAATGGTTAAGGTCTTGGACTCTTACTCTGGCGCAATAGCTACTGTCTTAACTCTTACGCTGGCCTAATAGCTACTGTCTTAACTCTTACTCTGGCCTCATAGCTACTGTCTTAACTCTTACTTTGGCCTCATAGCTACTGTCTTAACTCTTACTCTGGCCTAATGGTTAAGGTCTTGGACTCTTACTCTGGCCTCATAGCTACTGTCTTAACTCTTACTCTGGCCTAATGGTTAAGGTCTTGGACTCTTACTCTGGCCTAATAGCTACTGTCTTAACTCTTACTCTGGCCTAATAGCTACTGTTTTAACTCTTACTCTGGCCTCATAACTACTGTCTTAATTCTTACTCTGGCCTCATAGCTACTGTCTTAACTCTTACTCTGGCCTAATAGTTAAGGTCTTGGACTCTTACTCTGGCCTAATAGCTACTGTCTTAACTCTTACTCTGGCCTAATGGTTAAGGTCTCTTACTCTTACTCTGGCCTCATAGCTACTGTCTTAACTCTTATTCTGGCGTAATAGCTACTGTCTTAACTCTTACTCTGGCCTCATAGCTACTGTCTTAACTCTTACTCTGGCCTAATGGTTAAGGTCTTGGACTCTTACTCTGGCCTCATAGCTACTGTCTTACCTCTTACTCTGGCCTAATAGTTAAGGTCTTGGACTCTTACTCTGGCCTCATAGCTACTGTCTTAACTCTTACTCTGGCCTAATGGTTAAGGTCTTGGACTCTTACTCTGGCCTCATAGCTTTTGTCTTAACTCTTACTCTGGCCTAATAGCTACTGTCTTAACTCTTACTCTGGCCTCATAGCTACTGTCTTAACTTTTACTCTGGCCTAATGGTTAAGGTCTTGGACTCTTACTCTGGCCTCATAGCTACTGTCTTAACTCTTACTCTGGCCTAATGGTTAAGGTCTTGGACTCTTACTCTGGCCTAATGGTTAAGGTCTTGGACTCTTACTCTGGCCTCATAGCTACTGTCTTAACTCTTACTCTGGCCTTATAGCTACTGTCTTAACTCTTACTCTGGCCTCATAGCTACTGTCTTAACTCTTACTCTGGCCTCATAGCTACTGCCTTAACTCTTACTCTGGCCTAGTAGCTACTGTCTTAACTCTTACTCTGGCCTAATAGCTACTGTCTTAACTCTTACTCTGGCCTCATAGCTACTGTCTTAACTCTCACTCTGGCCTAATGGTTAAGGTCTTGGACTCTTACTCTGGCCTCATAGCTACTGTCTTAACTCTTACACTGGCCTCATAGCTACTGTCTTAACTCTTACTCTGGCCTAATGGTTAAGGTCTTGGACTCTTACTCTGGCGTAATAGCTACTGTCTTAACTCTTACTCTGGCCTAATAGCTACTGTCTTAACTCTTACTCTGGCCTCATAGCTACTGTCTTAACTCATACTTTGGCCTCATAGCTACTGTCTTAACTCTTACTCTGGCCTAATGGTTAAGGTCTTGGACTCTTACTCTGGCCTCATAGCTACTGTCTTAACTCTTACTCTGGCCTAATGGTTAAGGTCTTCGACTCTTACTCTGGCCTAATAGCTACTGTCTTAACTCTTACTCTGGCCTAATAGCTACTGTCTTAACTCTTACTCTGGCCTCATAACTACTGTCATAATTGTTACTCTGGCCTCATAGCTACTGTCTTAACTCTTACTCTGGCCTAATAGTTAAGGTCTTGGACTCTTACTCTGGCCTAATAGCTACTGTCTTAACTCTTACTCTGGCCTAATGGTTAAGGTCTCTTACTCTTACTCTGGCCTCATAGCTACTGTCTTAACTCTTATTCTGGCATAATAGCTACAGTCTTAACTCTTACTCTGGCCTCATAGCTACTGTCTTACCTCTTACTCTGGCCTAATAGTTAAGGTCTTGGACTCTTACTCTGGCCTCATAGCTACTGTCTTAACTCTTACTCTGGCCTAATGGTTAAGGTCTTGGACTCTTACTCTGGCCTCATAGCTTTTGTCTTAACTCTTACTCTGGCCTAATAGCTACTGTCTTAACTCTTACTCTGGCCTCATAGCTACTGTCTTAACTCTTACTCTGGCCTAATGGTTAAGGTCTTGGACTCTTACTCTGGCCTCATAGCTACTGTCTTAACTCTTACTCTGGCCTCATAGCTACTGTCTTAACTCTTACTCTGGCCTAATGGATAAGGTCTTGGACTCTTACTCTGGCCTAATAGCTACTGTCTTAACTCTTACTCTGGCCTCATAGCTACTGTCTTAACTCTTACTCTGGCCTAATGGTTAAGGTCTTGGACTCTTACTCTGGCCTCATAGCTACTGTCTTAACTCTTACTCTGGCCTCATAGCTACTGTCTTAACTCTTACTCTGGCCTCATAGCTACTGTCCTAACTCTTACTCTGGCCTAATGGTTAAGGTCTTGGACTCTTACTCTGGCCTAATAGCTACTGTCTTAACTCTTACTCTGGCCTAATAGCAACTGTCTTAACTCTTACTCTGGCCTCATAGCTACTGTCTTAACTCTTACTCTGGCCTAATAGCTACTGTCTTAACTCTTATTCTGGCCTAATTGTTAAGGTCTTGGACTCTTACTCTGGCCTCATAGCTACTGTCTTAACTCTTACTCTGGCCTAATAGCTACTGTCTTAACTCTTACTCTGGCCTCATAGCTACTGTCTTAACTCTTACTCTGGCCTAATGGTTAAGGTCTTGGACTCTTGCTCTAGCCTCATAGCTGCTATCTTAACTCTTACTCTGGCCTCATAGCTACTGTCTTAACTCTTACTCTGGCCTTATAGCTACTGTCTTAACTCTTACTCTGGCCTCATAGCTACTGTCTTAACTCTTACTCTGGCCTCATAGCTACTGCCTTAACTCTTACTCTGGCCTAGTAGCTACTGTCTTAACTCTTACTCTGGCCTAATAGCTACTGTCTTAACTCTTACTCTGGCCTCATAACTACTGTCTTAACTCTCACTCTGGCCTAATGGTTAAGGTCTTGGACTCTTACTCTGGCCTCATAGCTACTGTCTTAACTCTTACACTGGCCTCATAGCTACTGTCTTAACTCTTACTCTGGCCTAATGGTTAAGGTCTTGGACTCTTACTCTGGCGTAATAGCTACTGTCTTAACTCTTACTCTGGCCTAATAGCTACTGTCTTAACTCTTACTCTGGCCTCATAGCTACTGTCTTAACTCTTACTTTGGCCTCATAGCTACTGTCTTAACTCTTTCTCTGGCCTCATAGCTACTGCCTTAACTCTTACTCTGGCCTAGTAGCTACTGTCTTAACTCTTACTCTGGCCTAATAGCTACTGTCTTAACTCTTACTCTGGCCTCATAGCTACTGTCTTAACTCTCACTCTGGCCTAATGGTTAAGGTCTTGGACTCTTACTCTGGCCTCATAGCTACTGTCTTAACTCTTACACTGGCCTCATAGCTACTGTCTTAACTCTTACTCTGGCCTAATGGTTAAGGTCTTGGACTCTTACTCTGGCGTAATAGCTACTGTCTTAACTCTTACGCTGGCCTAATAGCTACTGTCTTAACTCTTACTCTGGCCTCATAGCTACTGTCTTAACTCTTACTTTGGCCTCATAGCTACTGTCTTAACTCTTACTCTGGCCTAATGGTTAAGGTCTTGGACTCTTACTCTGGCCTCATAGCTACTGTCTTAACTCTTACTCTGGCCTAATGGTTAAGGTCTTGGACTCTTACTCTGGCCTAATAGCTACTGTCTTAACTCTTACTCTGGCCTAATAGCTACTGTTTTAACTCTTACTCTGGCCTCATACCTACTGTCTTAATTCTTACTCTGGCCTCATAGCTACTGTCTTAACTCTTACTCTGGCCTAATAGTTAAGGTCTTGGACTCTTACTCTGGCCTAATAGCTACTGTCTTAACTCTTACTCTGGCCTAATGGTTAAGGTCTCTTACTCTTACTCTGGCCTCATAGCTACTGTCTTAACTCTTATTCTGGCGTAATAGCTACTGTCTTAACTCTTACTCTGGCCTCATAGCTACTGTCTTAACTCTTACTCTGGCCTAATGGTTAAGGTCTTGGACTCTTACTCTGGCCTCATAGCTACTGTCTTACCTCTTACTCTGGCCTAATAGTTAAGGTCTTGGACTCTTACTCTGGCCTCATAGCTACTGTCTTAACTCTTACTCTGGCCTAATGGTTAAGGTCTTGGACTCTTACTCTGGCCTCATAGCTTTTGTCTTAACTCTTACTCTGGCCTAATAGCTACTGTCTTAACTCTTACTCTGGCCTCATAGCTACTGTCTTAACTTTTACTCTGGCCTAATGGTTAAGGTCTTGGACTCTTACTCTGGCCTCATAGCTACTGTCTTAACTCTTACTCTGGCCTAATGGTTAAGGTCTTGGACTCTTACTCTGGCCTAATGGTTAAGGTCTTGGACTCTTACTCTGGCCTAATAGCTACTGTCTTAACTCTTACTCTGGCCTAATAACTACTGTCATAACTCTTACTCTGGCCTAATAGCTACTGTCTTAACTCTTACTCTGGCATCATAGCTACTGTCTTAACTCTTACTCTGGCCTAATGGTTAAGGTCTTGGACTCTTACTCTGGCCTCATAGCTACTGTCTTAACTCTTACTCTGGCCTCATAGCTACTGTCCTAACTCTTACTCTGGCCTAATGGTTAAGGTCTTGGACTCTTACTCTGGCCTAATAGCTACTGTCTTAACTCTTACTCTGGCCTAATAGCAACTGTCTTAACTCTTACTCTGGCCTCATAGCTACTGTCTTAACTCTTACTCTGGCCTAATAGCTACTGTCTTAACTCTTACTCTGGCCTAATGGTTAAGGTCTTGGACTCTTACTCTGGCCTCATAGCTACTGTCTTAACTCTTACTCTGGCCTAATAGCTACTGTCTTAACTCTTACTCTGGCCTCATAGCTACTGTCTTAACTCTTACTCTGGGCTAATGGTTAAGGTCTTGGACTCTTGCTCTAGCCTCATAGCTGCTATCTTAACTCTTACTCTGGCCTCATAGCTACTGTCTTAACTCTTACTCTGGCCTTATAGCTACTGTCTTAACTCTTACTCTGGCCTCATAGCTACTGTCTTAACTCTTACTCTGGCCTCATAGCTACTGCCTTAACTCTTACTCTGGCCTCATAGCTACTGTCTTAACTCTTACTCTGGACTAATAGCTACTGTCTTAACTCTTACTCTGGCCTCATAGCTACTGTCTTAACTCTTACACTGGCCTCATAGCTACTGTCTTAACTCTTACTCTGGCCTAATGGTTAATGTCTTGGACTCTTACTCTGGCGTAATAGCTACTGTCTTAACTCTTACTCTGGCCTAATAGCTACTGTCTTAACTCTTACTCTGGCCTCATAGCTACTGTCTTAACTCCTACTTTGGCCTCATAGCTACTGTCTTAACTCTTACTCTGGCCTAATGGTTAAGGTCTTGGACTCTTACTCTGGCCTCATAGCTACTGTCTTAACTCTTACTCTGGCCTAATGGTTAAGGTCTTGGACTCTTACTCTGGCCTAATAGCTACTGTCTTAACTCTTACTCTGGCCTAATAGCTACAGTCTTAACTCTTACTCTGGCCTCATAACTACTGTCTTAATTCTTACTCTGGCCTCATAGCTACTGTCTTAACTCTTACTCTGGCCTAATAGTTAAGGTCTTGGACTCTTACTCTGGCCTAATAGCTACTGTCTTAACTCTTACTCTGGCCTAATGGTTAAGGTCTCTTACTCTTACTCTTCCCTCATAACTACTGTCTAAACTCTTATTCTGGCGTAATAGCTACTGTCTTAACTCTTACTCTGGCCTCATAGCTACTGTCTTAACTCTTACTCTGGCCTAATGGTTAAGGTCTTGGACTCTTACTCTGGCCTCATAGCTACTGTCTTACCTCTTACTCTGGCCTAATAGTTAAGGTCTTGGACTCTTACTCTGGCCTCATAGCTACTGTCTTAACTCTTACTCTGGCCTAATGGTTAAGGTCTTGGACTCTTACTCTGGCCTCATAGCTTTTGTCTTAACTCTTACTCTGGCCTAATAGCTACTGTCTTAACTCTTACTCTGGCCTCATAGCTACTGTCTTAACTCTTACTCTGGCCTAATAGCTACTGTCTTAATTCTTACTCTGGCCTAATGGTTAAGGTCTTGGGCTCTTACTCTGGCCTCATAGCTACTGTCTTAACTCTTAGTCTGGCCTAATGGTTAAGGTATTGGACTCTTACTCTGGCCTCATAGCTACTGTCTTACCTCTTACTCTGGCCTAATGGTTAAGGTCTTGGGCTCTTACTCTGGCCTCATAGCTACTGTCTTAACTCTTAGTCTGGCCTAATGGTTAAGGTATTGGACTCTTACTCTGGCCTCATAGCTACTGTCTTAACTCTTACACTGGCCTAATGGTTAAGGTCTTGGACTCTTACTCTGACCTAATAGCTACTGTCTTAACTCTTACTCTGGCCTAATAGCTACTGTCTTAACTCTTACTCTGGCCTCATAGCTACTGTCTTAACTCTTACTCTGGTCTAATGGTTAAGGTCTTGGACTCTTACTCTGGCCTCATAGCTACTGTCTTAACTCTTACTCTGGCCTCATAGCTACTGTCTTAACTCTTACTCTGGCCTCATAGCTACTGTCTTAGCTCTTACTCTGGCCTCATAGCTACTGTCTTAACTCATACTCTGGCCTAATAGCTACTGTCTTAACTCTTACTCTGGCCTAGTAGCTACTGTCTTAACTCTTACTCTGGCCTAATAGCTACTGTCTTAACTCTTACTCTGGCCTCATAGCTATTGTCTTAACTCTTCTCTGGCCTCATAGCTACTGTCTTAACTCTTACTCTGGCCTCATAGCTACTGTCTTAACTCTTACTCTGGCCTAATGGTTAAGGTCTTGGACTCTTACTCTGGCCTCATAGTTACTGTCTTAACTCTTACTCTGGCCTCATAGCTACTGTCTTAACTCTTACTCTGGCCTAATGGTTAAGGTCTTGGACTCTTACTCTGGCCTAATAGCTACTGTCTTAACTCTTACTCTGGCCTAATAGCTACTGTCTTAACTCTTACTCTGGCCTAATAGCTACTGTCTTAACTCTTACTCTGGCCTCATAGCTACTGTCTTAACTCTTACTCTGGCCTAATGGTTAAGGTCTTGGACTCTTACTCTGTCCTAATGGTTAAGGTCTTGGACTCTTACTCTGGCCTCATAGCTACTGTCTTAACTCTTACTCTGGCCTCATAGCTACTGTCTTAACTCTTACTCTGGCCTCATAGCTACTGTCCTAACTCTTACTCTGGCCTAATGGTTAAGGTCTTGGACTCTTACTCTGGCCTAATAGCTACTGTCTTAACTCTTACTCTGGCCTAATAGCAACTGTCTTAACTCTTACTTTGGCCTCATAGCTACTGTCTTAACTCTTACTCTGGCCTAATAGCTACTGTCTTAACTCTTACTCTGGCCTAATGGTTAAGGTCTTGGACTCTTACTCTGGCCTCATAGCTACTGTCTTAACTCTTACTCTGGCCTAATAGCTACTGTCTTAACTCTTACTCTGGCCTCATAGCTACTGTCTTAACTCTTACTCTGGCCTAATGGTTAAGGTCTTGGACTCTTGCTCTAGCCTCATAGCTACTATCTTAACTCTTACTCTGGCCTCATAGCTACTGTCTTAACTCTTACTCTGGCCTTATAGCTACTGTCTTAACTCTTACTCTGGCCTCATAGCTACTGTCTTAACTCTTACTCTGGCCTCATAGCTACTGCCTTAACTCTTACTCTGGCCTAGTAGCTACTGTCTTAACTCTTACTCTGGTCTCATAGCTACTGTCTTAACTCTTACTCTGGCCTCATAGCTACTGTCTTAACTCTTACTCTGGCCTAATGGTTAAGGTCTTGGACTCTTACTCTGGCCTAATAGCTACTGTCTTAACTCTTACTCTGGCCTAATAGCTACTGTCTTAACTCTTACTCTGGCCTCATAGCTACTGTCTTAACTCTTACTCTGGCCTAATAGCTACTGTCTTAACTCTTACTCTGGCCTAATGGTTAAGGTCTTGGACTCTTACTCTGGCTCCATAGCTACTGTCTTAACTCTTACTCTGGCCTAATGGTTGAGGTCTTGGACTCTTACTCTGGCCTAATAGCTGCTGTCTTAACTCTTACTCTGGCCTCATAGCTACTGTCTTAACTCTTACTCTGGCCTAATAGCTACTGTCTTAACTCTTACTCTGGCCTAATGGTTAAGGTCTTGGACTCTTACTCTGGCGTCATAGCTACTGTCTTAACTCTTACTCTGGCCTAATAGCTACTGTCTTAACTCTTACTCTGGCCTCATAGCTACTGTCTTAACTCTTACTCTGGCCTAATGGTTAAGGTCTTGGACTCTTACTCTGGCCTCATAGCTACTGTCTTAACTCTTACTCTGGCCTCATAGCTACTGTCTTAGCTCTTACTCTGGCCTCATAGCTACTGTCTTAACTCATACTCTGGCCTAATAGCTACTGTCTTAACTCTTACTCTGGCCTCATAGCTACTGTCTTAACTCTTCTCTGGCCTCATAGCTACTGTCTTAACTCTTACTCTGGCCTCATAGCTACTGTCTTAACTCTTACTCTGGCCTAATGGTTAAGGTCTTGGATTCTTACTCTGGCCTCATAGCTACTGTCTTAACTCTTACTCTGGCATCATAGCTACTGTCTTAACTCTTACTCTAGCCTAATGGTTAAGGTCTTGGACTCTTACTCTGGCCTAATAGCTACTGTCTTAACTCTTACTCTGGCCTCATAGCTACTGTCTTAACTCTTACTCTGGCCTCATAGCTACTGTCTTAACTCTTACTGTGGCCTCATAGCTACTGTCTTAACTCTTATTCTGGCCTAATGGTTAAGGTCTTGGACTCTTACTCTGGCGTCATAGCTACTGTCTTAACTCTTACTCTGGCCTAATAGCTACTGTCTTAACTCTTACTCTGGCCTCATAGCTACTGTCTTAACTCTTACTCTGGCCTAATGGTTAAGGTCTTGGACTCTTACTCTGGCCTCATAGCTACTGTCTTAACTCTTACTCTGGCCTCATAGCTACTGTCTTAACTCTTACTCTGGCCTCATAGCTACTGTCTTAGCTCTTACTCTGGCCTCATAGCTACTGTCTTAACTCATACTCTGGCCTAATAGCTACTGTCTTAACTCTTACTCTGGCCTAGTAGCTACTGTCTTAACTCTTACTCTGGCCTAATAGCTACTGTCTTAACTCTTACTCTGGCCTCATAGCTACTGTCTTAACTCTTCTCTGGCCTCATAGCTACTGTCTTAACTCTTACTCTGGCCTCATAGCTACTGTCTTAACTCTTACTCTGGCCTAATGGTTAAGGTCTTGGACTCTTACTCTGGCCTCATAGCTACTGTCTTAACTCTTACTCTGGCCTCATAGCTACTGTCTTAACTCTTACTCTGGCCTAATGGTTAAGGTCTTGGACTCTTACTCTGGCCTAATAGCTACTGTCTTAACTCTTACTCTGGCCTAATAGCTACTGTATTAACTCTTACTCTGGCCTAATAGCTACTGTCTTAACTCTTACTCTGGCCTCATAGCTACTGTCTTAACTCTTACTCTGGCCTAATAGCTGCTGTCTAAACTCTTACTCTGGCCTAATGGTTAAGGTCTTGGACTCTTACTCTAGCCTTATAGCTACTGTCTTAACTCTTACTCTGGCCTAATGGTTAAGGTCTTGGACTCTTACTCTGGCCTAATAGCTACTGTCTTAACTCTTACTCTGGCCTCATAGCTACTGTCTTAACTCTTACTCTGGCCTCATAGCTACTGTCTTAACTCTTACTCTGGCCTCATAGCTACTGTCCTAACTCTTACTCTGGCCTAATGGTTAAGGTCTTGGACTCTTACTCTGGCCTAATAGCTACTGTCTTAACTCTTACTCTGGCCTAATAGCAACTGTCTTAACTCTTACTCTGGCCTCATAGCTACTGTCTTAACTCTTTCTCTGGCCTAATAGCTACTGTCTTAACTCTTACTCTGGCCTAATGGTTAAGGTCTTGGACTCTTACTCTGGCCTCATAGCTACTGTCTTAACTCTTACTCTGGCCTAATAGCTACTGTCTTAACTCTTACTCTGGCCTCATAGCTACTGTCTTAACTCTTACTCTGGCCTAATGGTTAAGGTCTTGGACTCTTGCTCTAGCCTCATAGCTGCTATCTTAACTCTTACTCTGGCCTCATAGCTACTGTCTTAACTCTTACTCTGGCCTTATAGCTACTGTCTTAACTCTTACTCTGGCCTCATAGCTACTGTCTTAACTCTTTCTCTGGCCTCATAGCTACTGCCTTAACTCTTACTCTGGCCTAGTAGCTACTGTCTTAACTCTTACTCTGGCCTCATAGCTACTGTCTTAACTCTTACTCTGGCCTAATGGTTAAGGTCTTGGACTCTTGCTCTAGCCTCATAGCTGCTATCTTAACTCTTACTCTGGCCTCATAGCTACTGTCTTAGCTCTTACTCTGGCCTCATAGCTACTGTCTTAACTCATACTCTGGCCTAATAGCTACTGTCTTAACTCTTACTCTGGCCTAGTAGCTACTGTCTTAACTCTTACTCTGGCCTAATAGCTACTGTCTTAACTCTTACTCTGGCCTCATAGCTACTGTCTTAACTCTTCTCTGGCCTCATAGCTACTGTCTTAACTCTTACTCTGGCCTCATAGCTACTGTCTTAACTCTTACTCTGGCCTAATGGTTAAGGTCTTGGACTCTTACTCTGGCCTCATAGCTACTGTCTTAACTCTTACTCTGGCCTCATAGCTACTGTCTTAACTCTTACTCTGGCCTAATGGTTAAGGTCTTGGACTCTTACTCTGGCCTAATAGCTACTGTCTTAACTCTTACTCTGGCCTAATAGCTACTGTATTAACTCTTACTCTGGCCTAATAGCTACTGTCTTAACTCTTACTCTGGCCTCATAGCTACTGTCTTAACTCTTACTCTGGCCTAATGGTTAAGGTCTTGGACTCTTACTCTGGCCTCATAGCTACTGTCTTAACTCTTACTCTGGCCTCATAGCTACTGTCTTAACTCTTACTCTGGCCTCATAGCTACTGTCCTAACTCTTACTCTGGCCTAATGGTTAAGGTCTTGGACTCTTACTCTGGCCTAATAGCTACTGTCTTAACTCTTACTCTGGCCTAATAGCAACTGTCTTAACTCTTACTCTGGCCTCATAGCTACTGTCTTAACTCTTACTCTGGCCTAATAGCTACTGTCTTAACTCTTACTCTGGCCTAATGGTTAAGGTCTTGGACTCTTACTCTGGCCTCATAGCTACTGTCTTAACTCTTACTCTGGCCTAATAGCTACTGTCTTAACTCTTACTCTGGCCTCATAGCTACTGTCTTAACTCTTACTCTGGCCTAATGGTTAAGGTCTTGGACTCTTGCTCTAGCCTCATAGCTGCTATCTTAACTCTTACTCTGGCCTCATAGCTACTGTCTTAACTCTTACTCTGGCCTTATAGCTACTGTCTTAACTCTTACTCTGGCCTCATAGCTACTGTCTTAACTCTTTCTCTGGCCTCATAGCTACTGCCTTAACTCTTACTCTGGCCTAGTAGCTACTGTCTTAACTCTTACTCTGGACTAATAGCTACTGTCGTAACTCTTACTCTGGCCTCATAGCTACTGTCTTAACTCTCACTCTGGCCTAATGGTTAAGGTCTTGGACTCTTACTCTGGCCTCATAGCTACTGTCTTAACTCTTACACTGGCCTCATAGCTACTGTCTTAACTCTTACTCTGGCCTAATGGTTAAGGTCTTGGACTCTTACTCTGGCGTAATAGCTACTGTCTTAACTCTTACTCTGGCCTAATAGCTACTGTCTTAACTCTTACTCTGGCCTCATAGCTACTGTCTTAACTCTTACTTTGGCCTCATAGCTACTGTCTTAACTCTTACTCTGGCCTAATGGTTAAGGTCTTGGACTCTTACTCTGGCCTAATAGCTACTGTCTTAACTCTTACTCTGGCCTAATAGCTACTGTCTTAACTCTTACTCTGGCCTAGTAGCTACTGTCTTAACTCTTACTCTGGCCTAATAGCTACTGTCTTAAATCTTACTCTGGCCTCATAGCTACTGCCTTAACTCTTACTCTGGCCTCATAGCTACTGTCCTAACTCTTACTCTGGCCTCATAGCTACTGTCTTAACTCTTACTGTGGCCTCATAGCTACTGTCTTAACTCTTACTCTGGCCTAATGGTTAAGGTCTTGGACTCTTACTCTGGTGTCATAGCTACTGTCTTAACTCTTACTCTGGCCTAATAGCTACTGTCTTAACTCCTACTCTGGCCTCATAGCTACTGTCTTAACTCTTACTCTGGCCTAATAGTTAAGGTCTTGGACTCTTACTCTGGCCTAATAGCTACTGTCTTAACTCTTACTCTGGCCTAATGGTTAAGGTCTCTTACTCTTACTCTGGCCTCATAGCTACTGTCTTAACTCTTATTCTGGCGTAATAGCTACTGTCTTAACTCTTACTCTGGCCTCATAGCTACTGTCTTAACTCTTACTCTGGCCTAATGGTTAAGGTCTTGGACTCTTACTCTGGCCTCATAGCTACTGTCTTACCTCTTACTCTGGCCTAATAGTTAAGGTCTTGGACTCTTACTCTGGCCTCATAGCTACTGTCTTAACTCTTACTCTGGCCTAATGGTTAAGGTCTTGGACTCTTACTCTGGCCTCATAGCTTTTGTCTTAACTCTTACTCTGGCCTAATAGCTACTGTCTTAACTCTTACTCTGGCCTCATAGCTACTGTCTTAACTTTTACTCTGGCCTAATGGTTAAGGTCTTGGACTCTTACTCTGGCCTCATAGCTACTGTCTTAACTCTTACTCTGGCCTAATGGTTAAGGTCTTGGACTCTTACTCTGGCCTAATGGTTAAGGTCTTGGACTCTTACTCTGGCCTAATAGCTACTGTCTTAACTCTTACTCTGGCCTAATAACTACTGTCATAACTCTTACTCTGGCCTAATAGCTACTGTCTTAACTCTTACTCTGGCATCATAGCTACTGTCTTAACTCTTACTCTGGCCTAATGGTTAAGGTCTTGGACTCTTACTCTGGCCTCATAGCTACTGTCTTAACTCTTACTCTGGCCTCATAGCTACTGTCTTAACTCTTACTCTGGCCTCATAGCTACTGTCCTAACTCTTACTCTGGCCTAATGGTTAAGGTCTTGGACTCTTACTCTGGCCTAATAGCTACTGTCTTAACTCTTACTCTGGCCTAATAGCAACTGTCTTAACTCTTACTCTGGCCTCATAGCTACTGTCTTAACTCTTACTCTGGCCTAATAGCTACTGTCTTAACTCTTACTCTGGCCTAATGGTTAAGGTCTTGGACTCTTACTCTGGCCTCATAGCTACTGTCTTAACTCTTACTCTGGCCTAATAGCTACTGTCTTAACTCTTACTCTGGCCTCATAGCTACTGTCTTAACTCTTACTCTGGGCTAATGGTTAAGGTCTTGGACTCTTGCTCTAGCCTCATAGCTGCTATCTTAACTCTTACTCTGGCCTCATAGCTACTGTCTTAACTCTTACTCTGGCCTTATAGCTACTGTCTTAACTCTTACTCTGGCCTCATAGCTACTGTCTTAACTCTTACTCTGGCCTCATAGCTACTGCCTTAACTCTTACTCTGGCCTCATAGCTACTGTCTTAACTCTTACTCTGGACTAATAGCTACTGTCTTAACTCTTACTCTGGCCTCATAGCTACTGTCTTAACTCTTACACTGGCCTCATAGCTACTGTCTTAACTCTTACTCTGGCCTAATGGTTAATGTCTTGGACTCTTACTCTGGCGTAATAGCTACTGTCTTAACTCTTACTCTGGCCTAATAGCTACTGTCTTAACTCTTACTCTGGCCTCATAGCTACTGTCTTAACTCCTACTTTGGCCTCATAGCTACTGTCTTAACTCTTACTCTGGCCTAATGGTTAAGGTCTTGGACTCTTACTCTGGCCTCATAGCTACTGTCTTAACTCTTACTCTGGCCTAATGGTTAAGGTCTTGGACTCTTACTCTGGCCTAATAGCTACTGTCTTAACTCTTACTCTGGCCTAATAGCTACTGTCTTAACTCTTACTCTGGCCTCATAACTACTGTCTTAATTCTTACTCTGGCCTCATAGCTACTGTCTTAACTCTTACTCTGGCCTAATAGTTAAGGTCTTGGACTCTTACTCTGGCCTAATAGCTACTGTCTTAACTCTTACTCTGGCCTAATGGTTAAGGTCTTGGACTCTTGCTCTAGCCTCATAGCTGCTATCTTAACTCTTACTCTGGCCTCATAGCTACTGTCTTAACTCTTACTCTGGCCTTATAGCTACTGTCTTAACTCTTACTCTGGCCTCATAGCTACTGTCTTAACTCTTTCTCTGGCCTCATAGCTACTGCCTTAACTCTTACTCTGGCCTAGTAGCTACTGTCTTAACTCTTACTCTGGCCTAATAGCTACTGTCGTAACTCTTACTCTGGCCTCATAGCTACTGTCTTAACTCTCACTCTGGCCTAATGGTTAAGGTCTTGGACTCTTACTCTGGCCTCATAGCTACTGTCTTAACTCTTACACTGGCCTCATAGCTACTGTCTTAACTCTTACTCTGGCCTAATGGTTAAGGTCTTGGACTCTTACTCTGGCGTAATAGCTACTGTCTTAACTCTTACTCTGGCCTAATAGCTACTGTCTTAACTCTTACTCTGGCCTCATAGCTACTGTCTTAACTCTTACTTTGGCCTCATAGCTACTGTCTTAACTCTTACTCTGGCCTAATGGTTAAGGTCTTGGACTCTTACTCTGGCCTAATAGCTACTGTCTTAACTCTTACTCTGGCCTAATAGCTACTGTCTTAACTCTTACTCTGGCCTAGTAGCTACTGTCTTAACTCTTACTCTGGCCTAATAGCTACTGTCTTAAATCTTACTCTGGCCTCATAGCTACTGCCTTAACTCTTACTCTGGCCTCATAGCTACTGTCCTAACTCTTACTCTGGCCTCATAGCTACTGTCTTAACTCTTACTGTGGCCTCATAGCTACTGTCTTAACTCTTACTCTGGCCTAATGGTTAAGGTCTTGGACTCTTACTCTGGTGTCATAGCTACTGTCTTAACTCTTACTCTGGCCTAATAGCTACTGTCTTAACTCCTACTCTGGCCTCATAGCTACTGTCTTAACTCTTACTCTGGCCTAATAGTTAAGGTCTTGGACTCTTACTCTGGCCTAATAGCTACTGTCTTAACTCTTACTCTGGCCTAATGGTTAAGGTCTCTTACTCTTACTCTGGCCTCATAGCTACTGTCTTAACTCTTATTCTGGCGTAATAGCTACTGTCTTAACTCTTACTCTGGCCTCATAGCTACTGTCTTAACTCTTACTCTGGCCTAATGGTTAAGGTCTTGGACTCTTACTCTGGCCTCATAGCTACTGTCTTACCTCTTACTCTGGCCTAATAGTTAAGGTCTTGGACTCTTACTCTGGCCTCATAGCTACTGTCTTAACTCTTACTCTGGCCTAATGGTTAAGGTCTTGGACTCTTACTCTGGCCTCATAGCTTTTGTCTTAACTCTTACTCTGGCCTAATAGCTACTGTCTTAACTCTTACTCTGGCCTCATAGCTACTGTCTTAACTTTTACTCTGGCCTAATGGTTAAGGTCTTGGACTCTTACTCTGGCCTCATAGCTACTGTCTTAACTCTTACTCTGGCCTAATGGTTAAGGTCTTGGACTCTTACTCTGGCCTAATGGTTAAGGTCTTGGACTCTTACTCTGGCCTAATAGCTACTGTCTTAACTCTTACTCTGGCCTAATAACTACTGTCATAACTCTTACTCTGGCCTAATAGCTACTGTCTTAACTCTTACTCTGGCATCATAGCTACTGTCTTAACTCTTACTCTGGCCTAATGGTTAAGGTCTTGGACTCTTACTCTGGCCTCATAGCTACTGTCTTAACTCTTACTCTGGCCTCATAGCTACTGTCTTAACTCTTACTCTGGCCTTATAGCTACTGTCCTAACTCTTACTCTGGCCTAATGGTTAAGGTCTTGGACTCTTACTCTGGCCTAATAGCTACTGTCTTAACTCTTACTCTGGCCTAATAGCAACTGTCTTAACTCTTACTCTGGCCTCATAGCTACTGTCTTAACTCTTACTCTGGCCTAATAGCTACTGTCTTAACTCTTACTCTGGCCTAATGGTTAAGGTCTTGGACTCTTACTCTGGCCTCATAGCTACTGTCTTAACTCTTACTCTGGCCTAATAGCTACTGTCTTAACTCTTACTCTGGCCTCATAGCTACTGTCTTAACTCTTACTCTGGGCTAATGGTTAAGGTCTTGGACTCTTGCTCTAGCCTCATAGCTGCTATCTTAACTCTTACTCTGGCCTCATAGCTACTGTCTTAACTCTTACTCTGGCCTTATAGCTACTGTCTTAACTCTTACTCTGGCCTCATAGCTACTGTCTTAACTCTTACTCTGGCCTCATAGCTACTGCCTTAACTCTTACTCTGGCCTCATAGCTACTGTCTTAACTCTTACTCTGGACTAATAGCTACTGTCTTAACTCTTACTCTGGCCTCATAGCTACTGTCTTAACTCTTACACTGGCCTCATAGCTACTGTCTTAACTCTTACTCTGGCCTAATGGTTAATGTCTTGGACTCTTACTCTGGCGTAATAGCTACTGTCTTAACTCTTACTCTGGCCTAATAGCTACTGTCTTAACTCTTACTCTGGCCTCATAGCTACTGTCTTAACTCCTACTTTGGCCTCATAGCTACTGTCTTAACTCTTACTCTGGCCTAATGGTTAAGGTCTTGGACTCTTACTCTGGCCTCATAGCTACTGTCTTAACTCTTACTCTGGCCTAATGGTTAAGGTCTTGGACTCTTACTCTGGCCTAATAGCTACTGTCTTAACTCTTACTCTGGCCTAATAGCTACTGTCTTAACTCTTACTCTGGCCTCATAACTACTGTCTTAATTCTTACTCTGGCCTCATAGCTACTGTCTTAACTCTTACTCTGGCCTAATAGTTAAGGTCTTGGACTCTTACTCTGGCCTAATAGCTACTGTCTTAACTCTTACTCTGGCCTAATGGTTAAGGTCTCTTACTCTTACTCTGCCCTCATAGCTACTGTCTAAACTCTTATTCTGGCGTAATAGCTACTGTCTTAACTCTTACTCTGGCCTCATAGCTACTGTCTTAACTCTTACTCTGGCCTAATGGTTAAGGTCTTGGACTCTTACTCTGGCCTCATAGCTACTGTCTTACCTCTTACTCTGGCCTAATAGTTAAGGTCTTGGACTCTTACTCTGGCCTCATAGCTACTGTCTTAACTCTTACTCTGGCCTAATGGTTAAGGTCTTGGACTCTTACTCTGGCCTCATAGCTTTTGTCTTAACTCTTACTCTGGCCTAATAGCTACTGTCTTAACTCTTACTCTGGCCTCATAGCTACTGTCTTAACTCTTACTCTGGCCTAATAGCTACTGTCTTAATTCTTACTCTGGCCTAATGGTTAAGGTCTTGGGCTCTTACTCTGGCCTCATAGCTACTGTCTTAACTCTTAGTCTGGCCTAATGGTTAAGGTATTGGACTCTTACTCTGGCCTCATAGCTACTGTCTTAACTCTTACACTGGCCTAATGGTTAAGGTCTTGGACTCTTACTCTGACCTAATAGCTACTGTCTTAACTCTTACTCTGGCCTAATAGCTACTGTCTTAACTCTTACTCTGGCCTCATAGCTACTGTCTTAACTCTTACTCTGGTCTAATGGTTAAGGTCTTGGACTCTTACTCTGGCCTCATAGCTACTGTCTTAACTCTTACTCTGGCCTCATAGCTACTGTCTTAACTCTTACTCTGGCCTCATAGCTACTGTCTTAGCTCTTACTCTGGCCTCATAGCTACTGTCTTAACTCATACTCTGGCCTAATAGCTACTGTCTTAACTCTTACTCTGGCCTAGTAGCTACTGTCTTAACTCTTACTCTGGCCTAATAGCTACTGTCTTAACTCTTACTCTGGCCTCATAGCTACTGTCTTAACTCTTCTCTGGCCTCATAGCTACTGTCTTAACTCTTACTCTGGCCTCATAGCTACTGTCTTAACTCTTACTCTGGCCTAATGGTTAAGGTCTTGGACTCTTACTCTGGCCTCATAGTTACTGTCTTAACTCTTACTCTGGCCTCATAGCTACTGTCTTAACTCTTACTCTGGCCTAATGGTTAAGGTCTTGGACTCTTACTCTGGCCTAATAGCTACTGTCTTAACTCTTACTCTGGCCTAATAGCTACTGTCTTAACTCTTACTCTGGCCTAATAGCTACTGTCTTAACTCTTACTCTGGCCTCATAGCTACTGTCTTAACTCTTACTCTGGCCTAATGGTTAAGGTCTTGGACTCTTACTCTGGCCTCATAGCTACTGTCTTAACTCTTACTCTGGCCTCATAGCTACTGTCTTAACTCTTACTCTGGCCTCATAGCTACTGTCCTAACTCTTACTCTGGCCTAATGGTTAAGGTCTTGGACTCTTACTCTGGCCTAATAGCTACTGTCTTAACTCTTACTCTGGCCTAATAGCAACTGTCTTAACTCTTACTTTGGCCTCATAGCTACTGTCTTAACTCTTACTCTGGCCTAATAGCTACTGTCTTAACTCTTACTCTGGCCTAATGGTTAAGGTCTTGGACTCTTACTCTGGCCTCATAGCTACTGTCTTAACTCTTACTCTGGCCTAATAGCTACTGTCTTAACTCTTACTCTGGCCTCATAGCTACTGTCTTAACTCTTACTCTGGCCTAATGGTTAAGGTCTTGGACTCTTGCTCTAGCCTCATAGCTACTATCTTAACTCTTACTCTGGCCTCATAGCTACTGTCTTAACTCTTACTCTGGCCTTATAGCTACTGTCTTAACTCTTACTCTGGCCTCATAGCTACTGTCTTAACTCTTACTCTGGCCTCATAGCTACTGCCTTAACTCTTACTCTGGCCTAGTAGCTACTGTCTTAACTCTTACTCTGGTCTCATAGCTACTGTCTTAACTCTTACTCTGGCCTCATAGCTACTGTCTTAACTCTTACTCTGGCCTAATGGTTAAGGTCTTGGACTCTTACTCTGGCCTAATAGCTACTGTCTTAACTCTTACTCTGGCCTAATAGCTACTGTCTTAACTCTTACTCTGGCCTCATAGCTACTGTCTTAACTCTTACTCTGGCCTAATAGCTACTGTCTTAACTCTTACTCTGGCCTAATGGTTAAGGTCTTGGACTCTTACTCTGGCTCCATAGCTACTGTCTTAACTCTTACTCTGGCCTAATGGTTGAGGTCTTGGACTCTTACTCTGGCCTAATAGCTGCTGTCTTAACTCTTACTCTGGCCTCATAGCTACTGTCTTAACTCTTACTCTGGCCTAATAGCTACTGTCTTAACTCTTACTCTGGCCTAATGGTTAAGGTCTTGGACTCTTACTCTGGCGTCATAGCTACTGTCTTAACTCTTACTCTGGCCTAATAGCTACTGTCTTAACTCTTACTCTGGCCTCATAGCTACTGTCTTAACTCTTACTCTGGCCTAATGGTTAAGGTCTTGGACTCTTACTCTGGCCTCATAGCTACTGTCTTAACTCTTACTCTGGCCTCATAGCTACTGTCTTAGCTCTTACTCTGGCCTCATAGCTACTGTCTTAACTCATACTCTGGCCTAATAGCTACTGTCTTAACTCTTACTCTGGCCTCATAGCTACTGTCTTAACTCTTCTCTGGCCTCATAGCTACTGTCTTAACTCTTACTCTGGCCTCATAGCTACTGTCTTAACTCTTACTCTAGCCTAATGGTTAAGGTCTTGGATTCTTACTCTGGCCTCATAGCTACTGTCTTAACTCTTACTCTGGCATCATAGCTACTGTCTTAACTCTTACTCTAGCCTAATGGTTAAGGTCTTGGACTCTTACTCTGGCCTAATAGCTACTGTCTTAACTCTTACTCTGGCCTCATAGCTACTGCCTTAACTCTTACTCTGGCCTCATAGCTACTGTCTTAACTCTTACTCTGGCCTCATAGCTACTGTCTTAACTCTTACTGTGGCCTCATAGCTACTGTCTTAACTCTTATTCTGGCCTAATGGTTAAGGTCTTGGACTCTTACTCTGGCGTCATAGCTACTGTCTTAACTCTTACTCTGGCCTAATAGCTACTGTCTTAACTCTTACTCTGGCCTCATAGCTACTGTCTTAACTCTTACTCTGGCCTAATGGTTAAGGTCTTGGACTCTTACTCTGGCCTCATAGCTACTGTCTTAACTCTTACTCTGGCCTCATAGCTACTGTCTTAACTCTTACTCTGGCCTCATAGCTACTGTCTTAGCTCTTACTCTGGCCTCATAGCTACTGTCTTAACTCATACTCTGGCCTAATAGCTACTGTCTTAACTCTTACTCTGGCCTAGTAGCTACTGTCTTAACTCTTACTCAGGCCTAATAGCTACTGTCTTAACTCTTACTCTGGCTTCAAAGCTACTGTCTTAACTCTTCTCTGGCCTCATAGCTACTGTCTTAACTCTTACTCTGGCCTCATAGCTACTGTCTTAACTCTTACTCTGGCCTAATGGTTAAGGTCTTGGACTCTTACTCTGGCCTCATAGCTACTGTCTTAACTCTTACTCTGGCCTCATAGCTACTGTCTTAACTCTTACTCTGGCCTAATGGTTAAGGTCTTGGACTCTTACTCTGGCCTAATAGCTACTGTCTTAACTCTTACTCTGGCCTAATAGCTACTGTATTAACTCTTACTCTGGCCTAATAGCTACTGTCTTAACTCTTACTCTGGCCTCATAGCTACTGTCTTAACTCTTACTCTGGCCTAATGGTTAAGGTCTTGGACTCTTACTCTGGCCTCATAGCTACTGTCTTAACTCTTACTCTGGCCTCATAGCTACTGTCTTAACTCTTACTCTGGCCTCATAGCTACTGTCCTAACTCTTACTCTGGCCTAATGGTTAAGGTCTTGGACTCTTACTCTGGCCTAATAGCTACTGTCTTAACTCTTACTCTGGCCTAATAGCAACTGTCTTAACTCTTACTCTGGCCTCATAGCTACTGTCTTAACTCTTACTCTGGCCTCATAGCTACTGTCCTAACTCTTACTCTGGCCTAATGGTTAAGGTCTTGGACTCTTACTCTGGCCTAATAGCTACTGTCTTAACTCTTACTCTGGCCTAATAGCAACTGTCTTAACTCTTACTCTGGCCTCATAGCTACTGTCTTAACTCTTACTCTGGCCTCATAGCTACTGTCTTAACTCTTACTCTGGCCTAATAGCTACTGTCTTAACTCTTACTCTGGCCTCATAGCTACTGTCTTAACTCTTACTCTGGCCTAATGGTTAAGGTCTTGGACTCTTGCTCTAGCCTCATAGCTGCTATCTTAACTCTTACTCTGGCCTCATAGCTACTGTCTTAACTCTTACTCTGGCCTTATAGCTACTGTCTTAACTCTTACTCTGGCCTCATAGCTACTGTCTTAACTCTTACTCTGGCCTCATAGCTACTGCCTTAACTCTTACTCTGGCCTAGTAGCTACTGTCTTAACTCTTACTCTGGCCTAATAGCTACTGTCGTAACTCTTACTCTGGCCTCATAGCTACTGTCTTAACTCTCACTCTGGCCTAATGGTTAAGGTCTTGGACTCTTACTCTGGCCTCATAGCTACTGTCTTAACTCTTACACTGGCCTCATAGCTACTGTCTTAACTCTTACTCTGGCCTAATGGTTAAGGTCTTGGACTCTTACTCTGGCGTAATAGCTACTGTCTTAACTCTTACTCTGGCCTAATAGCTACTGTCTTAACTCTTACTCTGGCCTCATAGCTACTGTCTTAACTCTTACTTTGGCCTCATAGCTACTGTCTTAACTCTTACTCTGGCCTAATGGTTAAGGTCTTGGACTCTTACTCTGGCCTAATAGCTACTGTCTTAACTCTTACTCTGGCCTAATAGCTACTGTCTTAACTCTTACTCTGGCCTAGTAGCTACTGTCTTAACTCTTACTCTGGCCTAATAGCTACTGTCTTAAATCTTACTCTGGCCTCATAGCTACTGCCTTAACTCTTACTCTGGCCTCATAGCTACTGTCCTAACTCTTACTCTGGCCTCATAGCTACTGTCTTAACTCTTACTGTGGCCTCATAGCTACTGTCTTAACTCTTACTCTGGCCTAATGGTTAAGGTCTTGGACTCTTACTCTGGTGTCATAGCTACTGTCTTAACTCTTACTCTGGCCTAATAGCTACTGTCTTAACTCCTACTCTGGCCTCATAGTTACTGTCTTAACTCTTACTCTGGCCTAATGGTTAAGGTCTTGGACTCTTACTCTGGCCTCATAGCTACTGTCTTAACTCTTACTCTGGCCTCATAGCTACTGTCTTAGCTCTTACTCTGGCCTCATAGCTAATGTCTTAACTCATACTCTGGCCTAATAGCTACTGTCTTAACTCTTACTCTGGCCTAGTAGCTACTGTCTTAACTCTTACTCTGGCCTAATAGCTACTGTCTTAACTCTTACTCTGGCCTCATAGCTACTGTCTTAACTCTTCTCTGGCCTCATAGCTACTGTCTTAACTCTTACTCTGGCCTCATAGCTACTGTCTTAACTCTTACTCTGGCCTAATGGTTAAGGTCTTGGACTCTTACTCTGGCCTCATAGCTACTGTCTTAACTCTTACTCTGGCCTCATAGCTACTGTCTTAACTCTTACTCTGGCCTAGTGGTTAAGGTCTTGGACTCTTACTCTGGCCTAATAGCTACTGTCTTAACTCTTACTCTGGCCTAATAGCAAATGTCTTAACTCTTACTCTGGCCTAATAGCTACTGTCTTAACTCTTACTCTGGCCTAATGGTTAAGGTCTTGGACTCTTACTCTGGCCTCATAGCTACTGTCTTAACTCTTACTCTGGCCTCATAGCTACTGTCTTAACTCTTACTCTGGCCTCATAGCTACTGTCTTAACTCTTACTCTGGCCTAATGGTTAAGGTCTTGGACTCTTACTCTGGCCTAATAGCTACTGTCTTAACTCTTACTCTGGCCTAATAGCAACTGTCTTAACTCTTACTCTGGCCTCATAGCTACTGTCTTAACTCTTACTCTGGCCTAATAGCTACTGTCTTAACTCTTACTCTGGCCTAATGGTTAAGGTCTTGGACTCTTACTCTGGCCTCATAGCTACTGTCTTAACTCTTACTCTGGCCTAATAGCTACTGTCTTAACTCTTACTCTGGCCTCATAGCTACTGTCCTAACTCTTACTCTGGCCTAATGGTTAAGGTCTTGGACTCTTGCTCTAGCCTCATAGCTACTATCTTAACTCTTACTCTGGCCTCATAGCTACTGTCTTAACTCTTACTCTGGCCTCATAGCTACTGTCTTAACTATTACTCTGGCCTAATAGCTACTGTCTTAACTCTTACTCTGGCCTAGTAGCTACTGTCTTAACTCTTAATCTGGCCTAATAGCTACTGTCTTAACTCTTACTCTGGCCTCATAGCTACTGCCTTAACTCTTACTCTGGCCTCATAGCTACTGTCTTAACTCTTACTCTGGCCTCATAGCTACTGTCTTAACTCTTACTGTGGCCTCATAGCTACTGTCTTAACTCTTATTCTGGCCTAATGGTTAAGGTCTTGGACTCTTACTCTGGCGTCATAGCTACTGTCTTAACTCTTACTCTGGCCTAATAGCTACTGTCTTAACTCTTACTCTGGCCTCATAGCTACTGTCTTAACTCTTACTCTGGCCTAATGGTTAAGGTCTTGGACTCTTACTCTGGCCTCATAGCTACTGTCTTAACTCTTACTCTGGCATCATAGCTACTGTCTTAACTCTTACTCTGGCCTCATAGCTACTGTCTTAGCTCTTACTCTGGCCTCATAGCTACTGTCTTAACTCATACTCTGGCCTAATAGCTACTGTCTTAACTCTTACTCTGGCCTAGTAGCTACTGTCTTAACTCTTACTCTGGCCTAATAGCTACTGTCTTAACTCTTACTCTGGCCTCATAGCTACTGTCTTAACTCTTCTCTGGCCTCATAGCTACTGCCTTAACTCTTACTCTGGCCTCATAGCTACTGTCTTAACTCTTACTCTGGCCTAATGGTTAAGGTCTTGGACTCTTACTCTGGCCTCATAGCTACTGTCTTAACTCTTACTCTGGCCTCATAGCTACTGTCTTAACTCTTACTCTGGCCTCATAGCTACTGTCTTAACTCTTACTCTGGACTAATGGTTAAGGTCTTGGACTCTTACTCTGGCCTAATAGCTACTGTCTTAACTCTTACTCTGGCCTAATAGCTACTGTCTTAACTCTTACTCTGGCCTAATAGCTACTGTCTTAACTCTTACTCTGGCCTCATAGCTACTGTCTTAACTCTTACTCTGGCCTAATCGTTAAGGTCTTGGACTCTTACTCTTGCCTCATAGCTACTGTCTTAACTCTTACTCTGGCCTCATAGCTACTGTCTTAACTCTTACTCTGGCCTCATAGCTACTGTCCTAACTCTTACTCTGGCCTAATGGTTAAGGTCTTGGACTCTTACTCTGGCCTAAAAGCTACTGTCTTAACTCTTACTCTGGCCTAATAGCAACTGTCTTAACTCTTACTCTGGCCTCATAGCTACTGTCTTAACTCTTACTCTGGCCTAATAGCTACTGTCTTAACTCTTACTCTGGCCTAATGGTTAAGGTCTTGGACTCTTACTCTGGCCTCATAGCTACTGTCTTAGCTCTTACTCTGGCCTAATAGCTACTGTCTTATGTCTTACTCTGGCCTCATAGCTACTGTCTTAACTCTTACTCTGGCCTAATGGTTAAGGTCTTGGACTCTTGCTCTAGCCTCATAGCTGCTATCTTAACTCTTACTCTGGCCTCATAGCTACTGTCTTAACTCTTACTCTGGCCTTATAGCTACTGTCTTAACTCTTACTCTGGCCTCATAGCTACTGTCTTAACTCTTACTCTGGCCTCATAGCTACTGCCTTAACTCTTACTCTGGCCTAGTAGCTACTGTCTTAACTCTTACTCTGGCCTAATAGCTACTGTCTTAACTCTTACTCTGGCCTCATAGCTACTGTCTTAACTCTCACTCTGGCCTAATGGTTAAGGTCTTGGACTCTTACTCTGGCCTCATAGCTACTGTCTTAACTCTTACACTGGCCTCATAGCTACTGTCTTAACTCTTACTCTGGCCTAATGGTTAAGGTCTTGGACTCTTACTCTGGCGTAATAGCTACTGTCTTAACTCTTACTCTGGCCTAATAGCTACTGTCTTAAGTCTTACTCTGGCCTCATAGCTACTGTCTTAACTCTTAATTTGGCCTCATAGCTACTGTCTTAACTCTTACTCTGGCCTAATGGTTAAGGTCTTGGACTCTTACTCTGGCCTCATAGCTACTTTCTTAACTCTTACTCTGGCCTAATGGATAAGGTCTTGGACTCTTACTCTGGCCTAATAGCTACTGTCTTAACTCTTACTCTGGCCTAATAGCTACTGTCTTAACTCTTACTCTGGCCTAATAGCTACTGTCTTAACTCTTACCCTGGCCTAGTAGCTACTGTCTTAACTCTTACTCTGGCCTAATAGCTACAGCCTTAACTCTTACTCTGGCCTCATAGCTACTGTCTTAACTCTTACTCTGGCCTCATAGCTACTGTCTTAACTCTTACTGTGGCCTCATAGCTACTGTCTTAACTCTTACTCTGGCCTAATGGTTAAGGTCTTGGACTCTTACTCTGGTGTCATAGCTACTGTCTTAACTCTTAGTCTGGCCTAATAGCTACTGTCTTAACTCCTACTCTGGCCTCATAGCTACTGTCTTAACTCTTACTCTGGCCTAATGGTTAAGGTCTTGGACTCTTACTCTGGCCTCATAGCTACTGTCTTAACTCTTACTCTGGCCTCATAGCTACTGTCTTAGCTCTTACTCTGGCCTCATAGCTACTGTCTTAACTCATACTCTGGCCTAATAGCTACTGTCTTAACTCTTACTCTGGCCTAGTAGCTACTGTCTTAACTCTTACTCTGGCCTAATAGCTACTGTCTTAACTCTTACTCTGGCCTCATAGCTACTGTCTTAACTCTTCTCTGGCCTCATAGCTACTGTCTTAACTCTTACTCTGGCCTCATAGCTACTGTCTTAACTCTTACTCTGGCCTAATGGTTAAGGTCTTGGACTCTTACTCTGGCCTCATAGCTACTGTCTTAACTCTTACTCTGGCCTAGTGGTTAAGGTCTTGGACTCTAACTCTGGCGTAATAGCTACTGTCTTAACTCTTACTCTGGCCTAATAGCTACTGTCTTAACTCTTACTCTTGCCTAATAGCTACTGTCTTAACTCTTACTCTGGCCTAATGGTTAAGGTCTTGGACTCTTACTCTGGCCTCATAGCTACTGTCTTAACTCTTACTCTGGCCTCATAGCTACTGTCTTAACTCTTACTCTGGCCTCATAGCTACTGTCTTAACTCTTACTCTGGCCTAATGGTTAAGGTCTTGGACTCTTACTCTGGCCTAATAGCTACTGTCTTAACTCTTACTCTGGCCTAATAGCAACTGTCTTAACTCTTACTCTGGCCTCATAGCTACTGTCTTAACTCTTACTCTGGCCTAATAGCTACTGTCTTAACTCTTACTCTGGCCTAATGGTTAAGGTCTTGGACTCTTACTCTGGCCTCATAGCTACTGTCTTAACTCTTACTCTGGCCTAATAGCTACTGTCTTAACTCTTACTCTGGCCTCATAGCTACTGTCCTAACTCTTACTCTGGCCTAATGGTTAAGGTCTTGGAATCTTGCTCTAGCCTCATAGCTACTATCTTAACTCTTACTCTGGCCTCATAGCTACTGTCTTAACTCTTACTCTGGCCTTATAGCTACTGTCTTAACTCTTACTCTGGCCTCATAGCTACTGTCTTAACTATTACTCTGGCCTAATAGCTACTGTCTTAACTCTTACTCTGGCCTAGTAGCTACTGCCTTAACTCTTACTCTGGCCTAATAGCTACTGTCTTAACTCTTACTCTGGCCTCATAGCTACTGCCTTAACTCTTACTCTGGCCTCATAGCTACTGTCTTAACTCTTACTCTGGCCTCATAGCTACTGTCTTAACTCTTACTGTGGCCTCATAGCTACTGTCTTAACTCTTATTCTGGCCTAATGGTTAAGGTCTTGGACTCTTACTCTGGCGTCATAGCTACTGTCTTAACTCTTACTCTGACCTAATAGCTACTGTCTTAACTCTTACTCTGGCCTCATAGCTACTGTCTTAACTCTTACTCTGGCCTAATGGTTAAGGTCTTGGACTCTTACTCTGGCCTCATAGCTACTGTCTTAACTCTTACTCTGGCCTCATAGCTACTGTCTTAGCTCTTACTCTGGCCTCATAGCTACTGTCTTAACTCATACTCTGGCCTAATAGCTACTGTCTTAACTCTTACTCTGGCCTAGTAGCTACTGTCTTAACTCTTACTCTGGCCTAATAGCTACTGTCTTAACTCTTACTCTGGCCTCATAGCTACTGTCTTAACTCTTCTCTGGCCTCATAGCTACTGTCTTAACTCTTACTCTGGCCTCATAGCTACTGTCTTAACTCTTACTCTGGCCTAATGGTTAAGGTCTTGGACTCTTACTCTGGCCTCATAGCTACTGTCTTAACTCTTACTCTGGCCTCATAGCTACTGTCTTAACTCTTACTCTGGCCTAATGGTTAAGGTCTTGGACTCTTACTCTGGCCTAATAGCTACTGTCTTAACTCTTACTCTGGCCTAATAGCTACTGTCTTAACTCTTACTCTGGCCTCATAGCTACTGTCTTAACTCTTACTCTGGCCTAATGGTTAAGGTCTTGGACTCTTACTCTGGCCTAATAGCTACTGTCTTAACTCTTACTCTGGCCTAATAGCTACTGTCTTAACTCTTACTCTGGCCTCATAGCTACTGTCTTAACTCTTACTCTGGCCTAATGGTTAAGGTCTTGGACTCTTACTCTGGCCTCATAGCTACTGTCTTAACTCTTACTCTGGCCTCATAGCTACTGTCTTAACTCTTACTATGGCCTCATAGCTACTGTCCTAACTCTTACTCTGGCCTAATGGTTAAGGTCTTGGACTCTTACTCTGGCCTAATAGCTACTGTCTTAACTCTTACTCTGGCCTAATAGCAACTGTCTTAACTCTTACTCTGGCCTCATAGCTACTGTCTTAACTCTTACTCTGGCCTAATAGCTACTGTCTTAACTCTTACTCTGGCCTAATGGTTATGGTCTTGGACTCTTACTCTGGCCTCATAGCTACTGTCTTAACTCTTACTCTGGCCTAATAGCTACTGTCTTAACTCTTACTCTGGCCTCATAGCTACTGTCTTAACTCTTACTCTGGCCTAATGGCTAAGGTCTTGGACTCTTACTCTGGCCTCATAGCTACTGTCTTAACTCTTACTCTGGCCTCATAGCTACTGTCTTAACTCTTACTCTGGCCTCATAGCTACTGTCTTAGCTCTTACTCTGGCCTCATAGCTACTGTCTTAACTCATACTCTGGCCTAATAGCTACTGTCTTAACTCTTACTCTGGCCTAGTAGCTACTGTCTTAACTCTTACTCTGGCCTAATAGCTACTGTCTTAACTCTTACTCTGGCCTCATAGCTACTGTCGTAACTCTTCTCTGGCCTCATAGCTACTGTCTTAACTCTTACTCTGGCCTCATAGCTACTGTCTTAACTCTTACTCTGGCCTAATGGTTAAGGTCTTGGACTCTTACTCTGGCCTCATAGCTACTGTCTTAACTCTTACTCTGGCCTCATAGCTACTGTCTTAACTCTTACTCTGGCCTAATGGTTAAGGTCTTGGACTCTTACTCTGGCCTAATAGCTACTGTCTTAACTCTTACTCTGGCCTAATAGCTACTGTCTTAACTCTTACTCTGGCCTAATAGCTACTGTCTTAACTCTTACTCTGGCCTCATAGCTACTGTCTTAACTCTTACTCTGGCCTAATGGTTAAGGTCTTGGACTCTTACTCTGGCCTCATAGCTACTGTCTTAACTCTTACTCTGGCCTCATAGCTACTGTCTTAACTCTTACTCTGGCCTCATAGCTACTGTCCTAACTCTTACTCTGGCCTAATGGTTAAGGTCTTGGACTCTTACTCTGGCCTAATAGCTACTGTCTTAACTCTTACTCTGGCCTAATAGCAACTGTCTTAACTCTTACTCTGGCCTCATAGCTACTGTCTTAACTCTTACTCTGGCCTAATAGCTACTGTCTTAACTCTTACTCTGGCCTAATGGTTAAGGTCTTGGACTCTTACTCTGGCCTCATAGCTACTGTCTTAACTCTTACTCTGGCCTAATAGCTACTGTCTTAACTCTTACTCTGGCCTCATAGCTACTGTCTTAACTCTTACTCTGGCCTAATGGTTAAGGTCTTGGACTCTTGCTCTAGCCTCATAGCTGCTATCTTAACTCTTACTCTGGCCTCATAGCTACTGTCTTAACTCTTACTCTGGCCTTATAGCTACTGTCTTAACTCTTACTCTGGCCTCATAGCTACTGTCTTAACTCTTATTCTGGCCTCATAGCTACTGCCTTAACTCTTACTCTGGCCTAGTAGCTACTGTCTAAACTCTTACTCTGGCCTAATAGCTACTGTCTTAACTCTTACTCTGGCCTCATAGCTACTGTCTTAACTCTCACTCTGGCCTAATGGTTAAGGTCTTGGACTCTTACTCTGGCCTCATAGCTACTGTCTTAACTCTTACACTGGCCTCATAGCTACTGTATTAACTCTTACTCTGGCCTAATGCTTAAGGTCTTGGACTCTTACTCTGGCATAATAGCTACTGTCTTAACTCTTACTCTGGCCTAATAGCTACTGTCTTAACTCTTACTCTGGCCTCATAGCTACTGTCTTAACTCTTACTTTGGCCTCATAGCTACTGTCTTAACTCTTACTCTGGCCTAATGGATAAGGTCTTGGACTCTTACTCTGGCCTAATAGCTACTGTCTTAACTCTTACTCTGGCCTAATAGCTACTGTCTTAACTCTTACTCTGGCCTAATAGCTACTGTATTAACTCTTACTCTGGCCTCATAGCTACTGTCTTAATTCTTACTCTGGCCTCATAGCTACTGTCTTAACTCTTACTCTGGCCTAATAGTTAAGGTCTTGGACTCTGACTCTGGCCTAATATCTACTGTCTTAACTCTTACTCTGGCCTAATGGTTAAGGTCTCTTACTCTTACTCTGGCCTCATAGCTACTGTCTTAACTCTTATTCTGGCGTAATAGCTACTGTCTTAACTCTTACTCTGGCCTCATAGCTACTGTCTTAACTCTTACTCTGGCCTAATGGTTAAGGTCTTGGACTCTTACTCTGGCCTCATAGCTACTGTCTTACCTCTTACTCTGGCCTAATAGTTAAGGTCTTGGACTCTTACTCTGGCCTCATAGCTACTGTCTTAACTCTTACTCTGGCCTAATGGTCAAGGTCTTGGACTCTTACTCTGGCCTCATAGCTTTTGTCTTAACTCTTACTCTGGCCTAATAGCTACTGTCTTAACTCTTACTCTGGCCTCATAGCTACTGTCTTAACTCTTAATCTGGCCTAATAGCTACTGTCTTAATTCTTACTCTGGCCTAATGGTTAAGGTCTTGGGCTCTTACTCTGGCCTCATAGCTACTGTCTTAACTCTTAGTCTGGCCTAATGGTTAAGGTATTGGACTCTTACTCTGGCCTCATAGCTACTGTCTTAACTCTTACACTGGCCTAATGGTTAAGGTCTTGGACTCTTACTCTGACCTAATTGCTACTGTCTTAATTCTTACTCTGGCCTCATAGCTACTGTCTTAACTCTTACTCTGGCCTAATAGTTAAGGTCTTGGACTCTTACTCTGGCCTAATAGCTACTGTCTTAACTCTTACTCTGGCCTAATGGTTAAGGTCTCTTACTCTTACTCTGGCCTCATAGCTACTGTCTTAACTCTTATTCTGGCGTAATAGCTACTGTCTTAACTCTTACTCTGGCCTCATAGCTACTGTCTTAACTCTTACTCTGGCCTAATGGTTAAGGTCTTGGACTCTTACTCTGGCCTCATAGCTACTGTCTTACCTCTTACTCTGGCCTAATAGTTAAGGTCTTGGACTCTTACTCTGGCCTCATAGCTACTGTCTTAACTCTTACTCTGGCCTAATGGTTAAGGTTTTGGACTCTTACTCTGGCCTCATAGCTTTTGTCTTAACTCTTACTCTGGCCTAATAGCTACTGTCTTAACTCTTACTCTGGCCTCATAGCTACTGTCTTAACTCTTACTCTGGCCTAATGGTTAAGGTCTTGGACTCTTGCTCTAGCCTCATAGCTGCTATCTTAACTCTTACTCTGGCCTCATAGCTACTGTCTTAACTCTTACTCTGGCCTTATAGCTACTGTCTTAACTCTTACTCTGGCCTCATAGCTACTGTCTTAACTCTTACTCTGGCCTCATAGCTACTGCCTTAACTCTTACTCTGGCCTAGTAGCTACTGTCTTAACTCTTACTCTGGCCTAATAGCTACTGTCTTAACTCTTACTCTGGCCTCATAGCTACTGTCTTAACTCTCACTCTGGCCTAATGGTTAAGGTCTTGGACTCTTACTCTGGCCTCATAGCTACTGTCTTAACTCTTACACTGGCCTCATAGCTACTGTCTTAACTCTTACTCTGGCCTAATGGTTAAGGTCTTGGACTCTTACTCTGGCGTAATAGCTACTGTCTTAACTCTTACTCTGGCCTAATAGCTACTGTCTTAACTCTTACTCTGGCCTCATAGCTACTGTCTTAACTCTTACTTTGGCCTCATAGCTACTGTCTTAACTCTTACTCTGGCCTAATGGTTAAGGTCTTGGACTCTTACTCTGGCCTCATAGCTACTTTCTTAACTCTTACTCTGGCCTAATGGATAAGGTCTTGGACTCTTACTCTGGCCTAATAGCTACTGTCTTAACTCTTACTCTGGCCTAATAGCTACTGTCTTAACTCTTACTCTGGCCTAATAGCTACTGTCTTAACTCTTACCCTGGCCTAGTAGCTACTGTCTTAACTCTTACTCTGGCCTAATAGCTACAGCCTTAACTCTTACTCTGGCCTCATAGCTACTGTCTTAACTCTTACTCTGGCCTCATAGCTACTGTCTTAACTCTTACTGTGGCCTCATAGCTACTGTCTTAACTCTTACTCTGGCCTAATGGTTAAGGTCTTGGACTCTTACTCTGGTGTCATAGCTACTGTCTTAACTCTTACTCTGGCCTAATAGCTACTGTCTTAACTCCTACTCTGGCCTCATAGCTACTGTCTTAACTCTTACTCTGGCCTAATGGTTAAGGTCTTGGACTCTTACTCTGGCCTCATAGCTACTGTCTTAACTCTTACTCTGGCCTCATAGCTACTGTCTTAGCTCTTACTCTGGCCTAATAGCTACTGTCTTAACTCTTACTCTGGCCTAGTAGCTACTGTCTTAACTCTTACTCTGGCCTAATAGCTACTGTCTTAACTCTTACTCTGGCCTCATAGCTACTGTCTTAACTCTTCTCTGGCCTCATAGCTACTGTCTTAACTCTTACTCTGGCCTCATAGCTACTGTCTTAACTCTTACTCTGGCCTAATGGTTAAGGTCTTGGACTCTTACTCTGGCCTCATAGCTACTGTCTTAACTCTTACTCTGGCCTCATAGCTACTGTCTTAACTCTTACTCTGGCCTAGTGGTTAAGGTCTTGGACTCTTACTCTGGCCTAATAGCTACTGTCTTAACTCTTACTCTGGCCTAATAGCTACTGTCTTAACTCTTACTCTTGCCTAATAGCTACTGTCTTAACTCTTACTCTGGCCTAATGGTTAAGGTCTTGGACTCTTACTCTGGCCTCATAGCTACTGTCTTAACTCTTACTCTGGCCTCATAGCTACTGTCTTAACTCTTACTCTGGCCTCATAGCTACTGTCTTAACTCTTACTCTGGCCTAATGGTTAAGGTCTTGGACTCTTACTCTGGCCTAATAGCTACTGTCTTAACTCTTACTCTGGCCTAATAGCAACTGTCTTAACTCTTACTCTGGCCTCATAGCTACTGTCTTAACTCTTACTCTGGCCTAATAGCTACTGTCTTAACTCTTACTCTGGCCTAATGGTTAAGGTCTTGGACTCTTACTCTGGCCTCATAGCTACTGTCTTAACTCTTACTCTGGCCTAATAGCTACTGTCTTAACTCTTACTCTGGCCTCATAGCTACTGTCCTAACTCTTACTCTGGCCTAATGGTTAAGGTCTTGGACTCTTGCTCTAGCCTCATAGCTACTATCTTAACTCTTACTCTGGCCTCATAGCTACTGTCTTAACTCTTACTCTGGCCTTATAGCTACTGTCTTAACTCTTACTCTGGCCTCATAGCTACTGTCTTAACTATTACTCTGGCCTAATAGCTACTGTCTTAACTCTTACTCTGGCCTAGTAGCTACTGTCTTAACTCTTACTCTGGCCTAATAGCTACTGTCTTAACTCTTACTCTGGCCTCATAGCTACTGCCTTAACTCTTACTCTGGCCTCATAGCTACTGTCTTAACTCTTACTCTGGCCTCATAGCTACTGTCTTAACTCTTACTGTGGCCTCATAGCTACTGTCTTAACTCTTATTCTGGCCTAATGGTTAAGGTCTTGGACTCTTACTCTGGCGTCATAGCTACTGTCTTAACTCTTACTCTGGCCTAATAGCTACTGTCTTAACTCTTACTCTGGCCTCATAGCTACTGTCTTAACTCTTACTCTGGCCTAATGGTTAAGGTCTTGGACTCTTACTCTGGCCTCATAGCTACTGTCTTAACTCTTACTCTGGCCTCATAGCTACTGTCTTAACTCTTACTCTGGCCTAATAGTTAAGGTCTTGGACTCTTACTCTGGCCTCATAGCTACTGTCTTAACTCTTACTCTGGCCTAATGGTTAAGGTTTTGGACTCTTACTCTGGCCTCATAGCTTTTGTCTTAACTCTTACTCTGGCCTAATAGCTACTGTCTTAACTCTTACTCTGGCCTCATAGCTACTGTCTTAACTCTTACTCTGGCCTAATGGTTAAGGTCTTGGACTCTTGCTCTAGCCTCATAGCTGCTATCTTAACTCTTACTCTGGCCTCATAGCTACTGTCTTAACTCTTACTCTGGCCTTATAGCTACTGTCTTAACTCTTACTCTGGCCTCATAGCTACTGTCTTAACTCTTACTCTGGCCTCATAGCTACTGCCTTAACTCTTACTCTGGCCTAGTAGCTACTGTCTTAACTCTTACTCTGGCCTAATAGCTACTGTCTTAACTCTTACTCTGGCCTCATAGCTACTGTCTTAACTCTCACTCTGGCCTAATGGTTAAGGTCTTGGACTCTTACTCTGGCCTCATAGCTACTGTCTTAACTCTTACACTGGCCTCATAGCTACTGTCTTAACTCTTACTCTGGCCTAATGGTTAAGGTCTTGGACTCTTACTCTGGCGTAATAGCTACTGTCTTAACTCTTACTCTGGCCTAATAGCTACTGTCTTAACTCTTACTCTGGCCTCATAGCTACTGTCTTAACTCTTACTTTGGCCTCATAGCTACTGTCTTAACTCTTACTCTGGCCTAATGGTTAAGGTCTTGGACTCTTACTCTGGCCTCATAGCTACTTTCTTAACTCTTACTCTGGCCTAATGGATAAGGTCTTGGACTCTTACTCTGGCCTAATAGCTACTGTCTTAACTCTTACTCTGGCCTAATAGCTACTGTCTTAACTCTTACTCTGGCCTAATAGCTACTGTCTTAACTCTTACCCTGGCCTAGTAGCTACTGTCTTAACTCTTACTCTGGCCTAATAGCTACAGCCTTAACTCTTACTCTGGCCTCATAGCTACTGTCTTAACTCTTACTCTGGCCTCATAGCTACTGTCTTAACTCTTACTGTGGCCTCATAGCTACTGTCTTAACTCTTACTCTGGCCTAATGGTTAAGGTCTTGGACTCTTACTCTGGTGTCATAGCTACTGTCTTAACTCTTACTCTGGCCTAATAGCTACTGTCTTAACTCCTACTCTGGCCTCATAGCTACTGTCTTAACTCTTACTCTGGCCTAATGGTTAAGGTCTTGGACTCTTACTCTGGCCTCATAGCTACTGTCTTAACTCTTACTCTGGCCTCATAGCTACTGTCTTAGCTCTTACTCTGGCCTAATAGCTACTGTCTTAACTCTTACTCTGGCCTAGTAGCTACTGTCTTAACTCTTACTCTGGCCTAATAGCTACTGTCTTAACTCTTACTCTGGCCTCATAGCTACTGTCTTAACTCTTCTCTGGCCTCATAGCTACTGTCTTAACTCTTACTCTGGCCTCATAGCTACTGTCTTAACTCTTACTCTGGCCTAATGGTTAAGGTCTTGGACTCTTACTCTGGCCTCATAGCTACTGTCTTAACTCTTACTCTGGCCTCATAGCTACTGTCTTAACTCTTACTCTGGCCTAGTGGTTAAGGTCTTGGACTCTTACTCTGGCCTAATAGCTACTGTCTTAACTCTTACTCTGGCCTAATAGCTACTGTCTTAACTCTTACTCTTGCCTAATAGCTACTGTCTTAACTCTTACTCTGGCCTAATGGTTAAGGTCTTGGACTCTTACTCTGGCCTCATAGCTACTGTCTTAACTCTTACTCTGGCCTCATAGCTACTGTCTTAACTCTTACTCTGGCCTCATAGCTACTGTCTTAACTCTTACTCTGGCCTAATGGTTAAGGTCTTGGACTCTTACTCTGGCCTAATAGCTACTGTCTTAACTCTTACTCTGGCCTAATAGCAACTGTCTTAACTCTTACTCTGGCCTCATAGCTACTGTCTTAACTCTTACTCTGGCCTAATAGCTACTGTCTTAACTCTTACTCTGGCCTAATGGTTAAGGTCTTGGACTCTTACTCTGGCCTCATAGCTACTGTCTTAACTCTTACTCTGGCCTAATAGCTACTGTCTTAACTCTTACTCTGGCCTCATAGCTACTGTCCTAACTCTTACTCTGGCCTAATGGTTAAGGTCTTGGACTCTTGCTCTAGCCTCATAGCTACTATCTTAACTCTTACTCTGGCCTCATAGCTACTGTCTTAACTCTTACTCTGGCCTTATAGCTACTGTCTTAACTCTTACTCTGGCCTCATAGCTACTGTCTTAACTATTACTCTGGCCTAATAGCTACTGTCTTAACTCTTACTCTGGCCTAGTAGCTACTGTCTTAACTCTTACTCTGGCCTAATAGCTACTGTCTTAACTCTTACTCTGGCCTCATAGCTACTGCCTTAACTCTTACTCTGGCCTCATAGCTACTGTCTTAACTCTTACTCTGGCCTCATAGCTACTGTCTTAACTCTTACTGTGGCCTCATAGCTACTGTCTTAACTCTTATTCTGGCCTAATGGTTAAGGTCTTGGACTCTTACTCTGGCGTCATAGCTACTGTCTTAACTCTTACTCTGGCCTAATAGCTACTGTCTTAACTCTTACTCTGGCCTCATAGCTACTGTCTTAACTCTTACTCTGGCCTAATGGTTAAGGTCTTGGACTCTTACTCTGGCCTCATAGCTACTGTCTTAACTCTTACTCTGGCCTCATAGCTACTGTCTTAACTCTTACTCTGGCCTCATAGCTACTGTCTTAGCTCTTACTCTGGCCTCATAGCTACTGTCTTAACTCATACTCTGGCCTAATAGCTACTGTCTTAACTCTTACTCTGGCCTAGTAGCTACTGTCTTAACACTTACTCTGGCCTAATAGCTACTGTCTTAACTCTTACTCTGGCCTCATAGCTACTGTCTTAACTCTTCTCTGGCCTCATAGCTACTGTCTTAACTCTTACTCTGGCCTCATAGCTACTGTCTTAACTCTTACTCTGGCCTAATGGTTAAGGTCTTGGACTCTTACTCTGGCCTCATAGCTACTGTCTTAACTCTTACTCTGGCCTAATGGTTAAGGTCTTGGACTCTTACTCTGGCCTAATAGCTACTGTCTTAACTCTTACTCTGGCCTAATAGCTACTGTCTTAACTCTTACTCTGGCCTAATAGCTACTGTCTTAACTCTTACTCTGGCCTCATAGCTACTGTCTTAACTCTTACTCTGGCCTAATGGTTAAGGTCTTGGACTCTTACTCTGGCCTCATAGCTACTGTCTTAACTCTTACTCTGGCCTCATAGCTACTGTCCTAACTCTTACTCTGGCCTAATGGTTAAGGTCTTGGACTCTTACTCTGGCCTAATAGCTACTGTCTTAACTCTTACTCTGGCCTAATAGCAACTGTCTTAACTCTTACTCTGGCCTCATAGCTACTGTCTTAACTCTTACTCTGGCCTAATAGCTACTGTCTTAACTCTTACTCTGGCCTAATGGTTAAGGTCTTGGACTCTTACTCTGGCCTCATAGCCACTGTCTTAACTCTTACTCTGGCCTAATAGCTACTGTCTTAACTCTTACTCTGGCCTCATAGCTACTGTCTTAACTCTTACTCTGGCCTAATGGTTAAGGTCTTGGACTCTTGCTCTAGCCTCATAGCTGCTATCTTAACTCTTACTCTGGCCTCATAGCTACTGTCTTAACTCTTACTCTGGCCTTATAGCTACTGTCTTAACTCTTACTCTGGCCTCATAGCTACTGTCTTAACTCTTACTCTGGCCTCATAGCTACTGCCTTAACTCTTACTCTGGCCTAGTAGCTACTGTCTTAACTCTTACTCTGGCCTAATAGCTACTGTCTTAACTCTTACTCTGGCCTCATAGCTACTGTCGTAACTCTCACTCTGGCCTAATGGTTAAGGTCTTGGACTCTTACTCTGGCCTCATAGCTACTGTCTTAACTCTTACACTGGCCTCATAGCTACTGTCTTAACTCTTACTCTGGCCTAATGCTTAAGGTCTTGGACTCTTACTCTGGCGTAATAGCTACTGTCTTAACTCTTACTCTGGCCTAATAGCTACTGTCTTAACTCTTACTCTGGCCTCATAGCTACTGTCTTAACTCTTACTTTGGCCTCATAGCTACTGTCTTAACTCTTACTCTGGCCTAATGGTGAGGGTCTTGGACTCTTACTCTGGCCTCATAGCTACTTTCTTAACTCTTACTCTGGCCTAATGGATAAGGTCTTGGACTCTTACTCTGGCCTAATAGCTACTGTCTTAACTCTTACTCTGGCCTAATAGCTACTGTCTTAACTCTTACTCTGGCCTAATAGCTACTGTATTAACTCTTACTCTGGCCTCATAGCTACTGTCTTAATTCTTACTCTGGCCTCATAGCTACTGTCTTAACTATTACTCTGGCCTAATAGCTACTGTCTTAACTCTTACTCTGGCCTAGTAGCTACTGCCTTAACTCTTACTCTGGCCTAATAGCTACTGTCTTAACTCTTACTCTGGCCTCATAGCTACTGCCTTAACTCTTACTCTGGCCTCATAGCTACTGTCTTAACTCTTACTCTGGCCTCATAGCTACTGTCTTAACTCTTACTGTGGCCTCATAGCTACTGTCTTAACTCTTATTCTGGCCTAATGGTTAAGGTCTTGGACTCTTACTCTGGCGTCATAGCTACTGTCTTAACTCTTACTCTGACCTAATAGCTACTGTCTTAACTCTTACTCTGGCCTCATAGCTACTGTCTTAACTCTTACTCTGGCCTAATGGTTAAGGTCTTGGACTCTTACTCTGGCCTCATAGCTACTGTCTTAACTCTTACTCTGGCCTCATAGCTACTGTCTTAGCTCTTACTCTGGCCTCATAGCTACTGTCTTAACTCATACTCTGGCCTAATAGCTACTGTCTTAACTCTTACTCTGGCCTAGTAGCTACTGTCTTAACTCTTACTCTGGCCTAATAGCTACTGTCTTAACTCTTACTCTGGCCTCATAGCTACTGTCTTAACTCTTCTCTGGCCTCATAGCTACTGTCTTAACTCTTACTCTGGCCTCATAGCTACTGTCTTAACTCTTACTCTGGCCTAATGGTTAAGGTCTTGGACTCTTACTCTGGCCTCATAGCTACTGTCTTAACTCTTACTCTGGCCTCATAGCTACTGTCTTAACTCTTACTCTGGCCTAATGGTTAAGGTCTTGGACTCTTACTCTGGCCTAATAGCTACTGTCTTAACTCTTACTCTGGCCTAATAGCTACTGTCTTAACTCTTACTCTGGCCTAATAGCTACTGTCTTAACTCTTACTCTGGCCTCATAGCTACTGTCTTAACTCTTACTCTGGCCTAATGGTTAAGGTCTTGGACTCTTACTCTGGCCTCATAGCTACTGTCTTAACTCTTACTCTGGCCTCATAGCTACTGTCTTAACTCTTACTATGGCCTCATAGCTACTGTCCTAACTCTTACTCTGGCCTAATGGTTAAGGTCTTGGACTCTTACTCTGGCCTAATAGCTACTGTCTTAACTCTTACTCTGGCCTAATAGCAACTGTCTTAACTCTTACTCTGGCCTCATAGCTACTGTCTTAACTCTTACTCTGGCCTAATAGCTACTGTCTTAACTCTTACTCTGGCCTAATGGTTAAGGTCTTGGACTCTTACTCTGGCCTCATAGCTACTGTCTTAACTCTTACTCTGGCCTAATAGCTACTGTCTTAACTCTTACTCTGGCCTCATAGCTACTGTCTTAACTCTTACTCTGGCCTAATGGTTAAGGTCTTGGACTCTTACTCTGGCCTCATAGCTACTGTCTTAACTCTTACTCTGGCCTCATAGCTACTGTCTTAACTCTTACTCTGGCCTCATAGCTACTGTCTTAGCTCTTACTCTGGCCTCATAGCTACTGTCTTAACTCATACTCTGGCCTAATAGCTACTGTCTTAACTCTTACTCTGGCCTAGTAGCTACTGTCTTAACTCTTACTCTGGCCTAATAGCTACTGTCTTAACTCTTACTCTGGCCTCATAGCTACTGTCGTAACTCTTCTCTGGCCTCATAGCTACTGTCTTAACTCTTACTCTGGCCTCATAGCTACTGTCTTAACTCTTACTCTGGCCTAATGGTTAAGGTCTTGGACTCTTACTCTGGCCTCATAGCTACTGTCTTAACTCTTACTCTGGCCTCATAGCTACTGTCTTAACTCTTACTCTGGCCTAATGGTTAAGGTCTTGGACTCTTACTCTGGCCTAATAGCTACTGTCTTAACTCTTACTCTGGCCTAATAGCTACTGTCTTAACTCTTACTCTGGCCTAATAGCTACTGTCTTAACTCTTACTCTGGCCTCATAGCTACTGTCTTAACTCTTACTCTGGCCTAATGGTTAAGGTCTTGGACTCTTACTCTGGCCTCATAGCTACTGTCTTAACTCTTACTCTGGCCTCATAGCTACTGTCTTAACTCTTACTCTGGCCTCATAGCTACTGTCCTAACTCTTACTCTGGCCTAATGGTTAAGGTCTTGGACTCTTACTCTGGCCTAATAGCTACTGTCTTAACTCTTACTCTGGCCTAATAGCAACTGTCTTAACTCTTACTCTGGCCTCATAGCTACTGTCTTAACTCTTACTCTGGCCTAATAGCTACTGTCTTAACTCTTACTCTGGCCTAATGGTTAAGGTCTTGGACTCTTACTCTGGCCTCATAGCTACTGTCTTAACTCTTACTCTGGCCTAATAGCTACTGTCTTAACTCTTACTCTGGCCTCATAGCTACTGTCTTAACTCTTACTCTGGCCTAATGGTTAAGGTCTTGGACTCTTGCTCTAGCCTCATAGCTGCTATCTTAACTCTTACTCTGGCCTCATAGCTACTGTCTTAACTCTTACTCTGGCCTTATAGCTACTGTCTTAACTCTTACTCTGGCCTCATAGCTACTGTCTTAACTCTTATTCTGGCCTCATAGCTACTGCCTTAACTCTTACTCTGGCCTAGTAGCTACTGTCTAAACTCTTACTCTGGCCTAATAGCTACTGTCTTAACTCTTACTCTGGCCTCATAGCTACTGTCTTAACTCTCACTCTGGCCTAATGGTTAAGGTCTTGGACTCTTACTCTGGCCTCATAGCTACTGTCTTAACTCTTACACTGGCCTCATAGCTACTGTATTAACTCTTACTCTGGCCTAATGCTTAAGGTCTTGGACTCTTACTCTGGCATAATAGCTACTGTCTTAACTCTTACTCTGGCCTAATAGCTACTGTCTTAACTCTTACTCTGGCCTCATAGCTACTGTCTTAACTCTTACTTTGGCCTCATAGCTACTGTCTTAACTCTTACTCTGGCCTAATGGATAAGGTCTTGGACTCTTACTCTGGCCTAATAGCTACTGTCTTAACTCTTACTCTGGCCTAATAGCTACTGTCTTAACTCTTACTCTGGCCTAATAGCTACTGTATTAACTCTTACTCTGGCCTCATAGCTACTGTCTTAATTCTTACTCTGGCCTCATAGCTACTGTCTTAACTCTTACTCTGGCCTAATAGTTAAGGTCTTGGACTCTGACTCTGGCCTAATATCTACTGTCTTAACTCTTACTCTGGCCTAATGGTTAAGGTCTCTTACTCTTACTCTGGCCTCATAGCTACTGTCTTAACTCTTATTCTGGCGTAATAGCTACTGTCTTAACTCTTACTCTGGCCTCATAGCTACTGTCTTAACTCTTACTCTGGCCTAATGGTTAAGGTCTTGGACTCTTACTCTGGCCTCATAGCTACTGTCTTACCTCTTACTCTGGCCTAATAGTTAAGGTCTTGGACTCTTACTCTGGCCTCATAGCTACTGTCTTAACTCTTACTCTGGCCTAATGGTCAAGGTCTTGGACTCTTACTCTGGCCTCATAGCTTTTGTCTTAACTCTTACTCTGGCCTAATAGCTACTGTCTTAACTCTTACTCTGGCCTCATAGCTACTGTCTTAACTCTTAATCTGGCCTAATAGCTACTGTCTTAATTCTTACTCTGGCCTAATGGTTAAGGTCTTGGGCTCTTACTCTGGCCTCATAGCTACTGTCTTAACTCTTAGTCTGGCCTAATGGTTAAGGTATTGGACTCTTACTCTGGCCTCATAGCTACTGTCTTAACTCTTACACTGGCCTAATGGTTAAGGTCTTGGATTCTTACTCTGACCTAATTGCTACTGTCTTAATTCTTACTCTGGCCTCATAGCTACTGTCTTAACTCTTACTCTGGCCTAATAGTTAAGGTCTTGGACTCTTACTCTGGCCTAATAGCTACTGTCTTAACTCTTACTCTGGCCTAATGGTTAAGGTCTCTTACTCTTACTCTGGCCTCATAGCTACTGTCTTAACTCTTATTCTGGCGTAATAGCTACTGTCTTAACTCTTACTCTGGCCTCATAGCTACTGTCTTAACTCTTACTCTGGCCTAATGGTTAAGGTCTTGGACTCTTACTCTGGCCTCATAGCTACTGTCTTACCTCTTACTCTGGCCTAATAGTTAAGGTCTTGGACTCTTACTCTGGCCTCATAGCTACTGTCTTAACTCTTACTCTGGCCTAATGGTTAAGGTCTTGGACTCTTACTCTGGCCTCATAGCTTTTGTCTTAACTCTTACTCTGGCCTAATAGCTACTGTCTTAACTCTTACTCTGGCCTCATAGCTACTGTCTTAACTCTTACTCTGGCCTAATGGTTAAGGTCTTGGACTCTTGCTCTAGCCTCATAGCTGCTATCTTAACTCTTACTCTGGCCTCATAGCTACTGTCTTAACTCTTACTCTGGCCTTATAGCTACTGTCTTAACTCTTACTCTGGCCTCATAGCTACTGTCTTAACTCTTACTCTGGCCTCATAGCTACTGCCTTAACTCTTACTCTGGCCTAGTAGCTACTGTCTTAACTCTTACTCTGGCCTAATAGCTACTGTCTTAACTCTTACTCTGGCCTCATAGCTACTGTCTTAACTCTCACTCTGGCCTAATGGTTAAGGTCTTGGACTCTTACTCTGGCCTCATAGCTACTGTCTTAACTCTTACACTGGCCTCATAGCTACTGTCTTAACTCTTACTCTGGCCTAATGGTTAAGGTCTTGGACTCTTACTCTGGCGTAATAGCTACTGTCTTAACTCTTACTCTGGCCTAATAGCTACTGTCTTAACTCTTACTCTGGCCTCATAGCTACTGTCTTAACTCTTACTTTGGCCTCATAGCTACTGTCTTAACTCTTACTCTGGCCTAATGGTAAAGGTCTTGGACTCTTACTCTGGCCTCATAGCTACTTTCTTAACTCTTACTCTGGCCTAATGGATAAGGTCTTGGACTCTTACTCTGGCCTAATAGCTACTGTCTTAACTCTTACTCTGGCCTAATAGCTACTGTCTTAACTCTTACTCTGGCCTAATAGCTACTGTCTTAACTCTTACCCTGGCCTAGTAGCTACTGTCTTAACTCTTACTCTGGCCTAATAGCTACAGCCTTAACTCTTACTCTGGCCTCATAGCTACTGTCTTAACTCTTACTCTGGCCTCATAGCTACTGTCTTAACTCTTACTGTGGCCTCATAGCTACTGTCTTAACTCTTACTCTGGCCTAATGGTTAAGGTCTTGGACTCTTACTCTGGTGTCATAGCTACTGTCTTAACTCTTACTCTGGCCTAATAGCTACTGTCTTAACTCCTACTCTGGCCTCATAGCTACTGTCTTAACTCTTACTCTGGCCTAATGGTTAAGGTCTTGGACTCTTACTCTGGCCTCATAGCTACTGTCTTAACTCTTACTCTGGCCTCATAGCTACTGTCTTAGCTCTTACTCTGGCCTAATAGCTACTGTCTTAACTCTTACTCTGGCCTAGTAGCTACTGTCTTAACTCTTACTCTGGCCTAATAGCTACTGTCTTAACTCTTACTCTGGCCTCATAGCTACTGTCTTAACTCTTCTCTGGCCTCATAGCTACTGTCTTAACTCTTACTCTGGCCTCATAGCTACTGTCTTAACTCTTACTCTGGCCTAATGGTTAAGGTCTTGGACTCTTACTCTGGCCTCATAGCTACTGTCTTAACTCTTACTCTGGCCTCATAGCTACTGTCTTAACTCTTACTCTGGCCTAGTGGTTAAGGTCTTGGACTCTTACTCTGGCCTAATAGCTACTGTCTTAACTCTTACTCTGGCCTAATAGCTACTGTCTTAACTCTTACTCTTGCCTAATAGCTACTGTCTTAACTCTTACTCTGGCCTAATGGTTAAGGTCTTGGACTCTTACTCTGGCCTCATAGCTACTGTCTTAACTCTTACTCTGGCCTCATAGCTACTGTCTTAACTCTTACTCTGGCCTCATAGCTACTGTCTTAACTCTTACTCTGGCCTAATGGTTAAGGTCTTGGACTCTTACTCTGGCCTAATAGCTACTGTCTTAACTCTTACTCTGGCCTAATAGCAACTGTCTTAACTCTTACTCTGGCCTCATAGCTACTGTCTTAACTCTTACTCTGGCCTAATAGCTACTGTCTTAACTCTTACTCTGGCCTAATGGTTAAGGTCTTGGACTCTTACTCTGGCCTCATAGCTACTGTCTTAACTCTTACTCTGGCCTAATAGCTACTGTCTTAACTCTTACTCTGGCCTCATAGCTACTGTCCTAACTCTTACTCTGGCCTAATGGTTAAGGTCTTGGACTCTTGCTCTAGCCTCATAGCTACTATCTTAACTCTTACTCTGGCCTCATAGCTACTGTCTTAACTCTTACTCTGGCCTTATAGCTACTGTCTTAACTCTTACTCTGGCCTCATAGCTACTGTCTTAACTATTACTCTGGCCTAATAGCTACTGTCTTAACTCTTACTCTGGCCTAGTAGCTACTGTCTTAACTCTTACTCTGGCCTAATAGCTACTGTCTTAACTCTTACTCTGGCCTCATAGCTACTGCCTTAACTCTTACTCTGGCCTCATAGCTACTGTCTTAACTCTTACTCTGGCCTCATAGCTACTGTCTTAACTCTTACTGTGGCCTCATAGCTACTGTCTTAACTCTTATTCTGGCCTAATGGTTAAGGTCTTGGACTCTTACTCTGGCGTCATAGCTACTGTCTTAACTCTTACTCTGGCCTAATAGCTACTGTCTTAACTCTTACTCTGGCCTCATAGCTACTGTCTTAACTCCTACTCTGGCCTAATGGTTAAGGTCTTGGACTCTTACTCTGGCCTCATAGCTACTGTCTTAACTCTTACTCTGGCCTCATAGCTACTGTCTTAACTCTTACTCTGGCCTCATAGCTACTGTCTTAGCTCTTACTCTGGCCTCATAGCTACTGTCTTAACTCATACTCTGGCCTAATAGCTACTGTCTTAACTCTTACTCTGGCCTAGTAGCTACTGTCTTAACACTTACTCTGGCCTAATAGCTACTGTCTTAACTCTTACTCTGGCCTCATAGCTACTGTCTTAACTCTTCTCTGGCCTCATAGCTACTGTCTTAACTCTTACTCTGGCCTCATAGCTACTGTCTTAACTCTTACTCTGGCCTAATGGTTAAGGTCTTGGACTCTTACTCTGGCCTCATAGCTACTGTCCTAACTCTTACTCTGGCCTAATGGTTAAGGTCTTGGACTCTTACTCTGGCCTAATAGCTACTGTCTTAACTCTTACTCTGGCCTAATAGCTACTGTCTTAACTCTTACTCTGGCCTAATAGCTACTGTCTTAACTCTTACTCTGGCCTCATAGCTACTGTCTTAACTCTTACTCTGGCCTAATGGTTAAGGTCTTGGACTCTTACTCTGGCCTCATAGCTACTGTCTTAACTCTTACTCTGGCCTCATAGCTACTGTCCTAACTCTTACTCTGGCCTAATGGTTAAGGTCTTGGACTCTTGCTCTAGCCTCATAGCTACTATCTTAACTCTTACTCTGGCCTCATAGCTACTGTCTTAACTCTTACTCTGGCCTTATAGCTACTGTCTTAACTCTTACTCTGGCCTCATAGCTACTGTCTTAACTATTACTCTGGCCTAATAGCTACTGTCTTAACTCTTACTCTGGCCTAGTAGCTACTGTCTTAACTCTTACTCTGGCCTAATAGCTACTGTCTTAACTCTTACTCTGGCCTCATAGCTACTGCCTTAACTCTTACTCTGGCCTCATAGCTACTGTCTTAACTCTTACTCTGGCCTCATAGCTACTGTCTTAACTCTTACTGTGGCCTCATAGCTACTGTCTTAACTCTTATTCTGGCCTAATGGTTAAGGTCTTGGACTCTTACTCTGGCGTCATAGCTACTGTCTTAACTCTTACTCTGGCCTAATAGCTACTGTCTTAACTCTTACTCTGGCCTCATAGCTACTGTCTTAACTCTTACTCTGGCCTAATGGTTAAGGTCTTGGACTCTTACTCTGGCCTCATAGCTACTGTCTTAACTCTTACTCTGGCCTCATAGCTACTGTCTTAACTCTTACTCTGGCCTCATAGCTACTGTCTTAGCTCTTACTCTGGCCTCATAGCTACTGTCTTAACTCATACTCTGGCCTAATAGCTACTGTCTTAACTCTTACTCTGGCCTAGTAGCTACTGTCTTAACACTTACTCTGGCCTAATAGCTACTGTCTTAACTCTTACTCTGGCCTCATAGCTACTGTCTTAACTCTTCTCTGGCCTCATAGCTACTGTCTTAACTCTTACTCTGGCCTCATAGCTACTGTCTTAACTCTTACTCTGGCCTAATGGTTAAGGTCTTGGACTCTTACTCTGGCCTCATAGCTACTGTCTTAACTCTTACTCTGGCCTAATGGTTAAGGTCTTGGACTCTTACTCTGGCCTAATAGCTACTGTCTTAACTCTTACTCTGGCCTAATAGCTACTGTCTTAACTCTTACTCTGGCCTAATAGCTACTGTCTTAACTCTTACTCTGGCCTCATAGCTACTGTCTTAACTCTTACTCTGGCCTAATGGTTAAGGTCTTGGACTCTTACTCTGGCCTCATAGCTACTGTCTTAACTCTTACTCTGGCCTCATAGCTACTGTCCTAACTCTTACTCTGGCCTAATGGTTAAGGTCTTGGACTCTTACTCTGGCCTAATAGCTACTGTCTTAACTCTTACTCTGGCCTAATAGCAACTGTCTTAACTCTTACTCTGGCCTCATAGCTACTGTCTTAACTCTTACTCTGGCCTAATAGCTACTGTCTTAACTCTTACTCTGGCCTAATGGTTAAGGTCTTGGACTCTTACTCTGGCCTCATAGCCACTGTCTTAACTCTTACTCTGGCCTAATAGCTACTGTCTTAACTCTTACTCTGGCCTCATAGCTACTGTCTTAACTCTTACTCTGGCCTAATGGTTAAGGTCTTGGACTCTTGCTCTAGCCTCATAGCTGCTATCTTAACTCTTACTCTGGCCTCATAGCTACTGTCTTAACTCTTACTCTGGCCTTATAGCTACTGTCTTAACTCTTACTCTGGCCTCATAGCTACTGTCTTAACTCTTACTCTGGCCTCATAGCTACTGCCTTAACTCTTACTCTGGCCTAGTAGCTACTGTCTTAACTCTTACTCTGGCCTAATAGCTACTGTCTTAACTCTTACTCTGGCCTCATAGCTACTGTCGTAACTCTCACTCTGGCCTAATGGTTAAGGTCTTGGACTCTTACTCTGGCCTCATAGCTACTGTCTTAACTCTTACACTGGCCTCATAGCTACTGTCTTAACTCTTACTCTGGCCTAATGCTTAAGGTCTTGGACTCTTACTCTGGCGTAATAGCTACTGTCTTAACTCTTACTCTGGCCTAATAGCTACTGTCTTAACTCTTACTCTGGCCTCATAGCTACTGTCTTAACTCTTACTTTGGCCTCATAGCTACTGTCTTAACTCTTACTCTGGCCTAATGGTGAGGGTCTTGGACTCTTACTCTGGCCTCATAGCTACTTTCTTAACTCTTACTCTGGCCTAATGGATAAGGTCTTGGACTCTTACTCTGGCCTAATAGCTACTGTCTTAACTCTTACTCTGGCCTAATAGCTACTGTCTTAATTCTTACTCTGGCCTCATAGCTACTGTATTAACTCTTACTCTGGCCTAATAGTTAAGGTCTTGGACTCTTACTCTGGCCTAATAGCTACTGTCTTAACTCTTACTCTGGCCTAATGGTTAAGGTCTCTTACTCTTACGCTGGCCTCATAGCTACTGTCTTAACTCTTATTCTGGCGTAATAGCTACTGTCTTAACTCTTACTCTGGCCTCATAGCTACTGTCTTAACTCTTACTCTGGCCTAATGGTTAAGGTCTTGGACTCTTACTCTGGCCTCATAGCTACTGTCTTACCTCTTACTCTGGCCTAATAGTTAAGGTCTTGGACTCTTACTCTGGCCTCATAGCTACTGTCTTAACTCTTACTCTGGCCTAATGGTTAAGGTCTTGGACTCTTACTCTGGCCTCATAGCTTTTGTCTTAACTCTTACTCTGGCCTAATAGCTACTGTCTTAACTCTTACTCTGGCCTCATAGCTACTGTCTTAACTCTTAATCTGGCCTAATAGCTACTGTCTTAATTCTTACTCTGGCCTAATGGTTAAGGTCTTGGGCTCTTACTCTGGCCTCATAGCTACTGTCTTAACTCTTAGTCTGGCCTAATGGTTAAGGTATTGGACTCTTACTCTGGCCTCATAGCTACTGTCTTAACTCTTACACTGGCCTAATGGTTAAGGTCTTGGACTCTTACTCTGACCTAATTGCTACTGTCTTAATTCTTACTCTGGCCTCATAGCTACTGTCTTAACTCTTACTCTGGCCTAATAGTTAAGGTCTTGGACTCTTACTCTGGCCTAATAGCTACTGTCTTAACTCTTACTCTGGCCTAATGGTTAAGGTCTCTTACTCTTACTCTGGCCTCATAGCTACTGTCTTAACTCTTATTCTGGCGTAATAGCTACTGTCTTAACTCTTACTCTGGCCTCATAGCTACTGTCTTAACTCTTACTCTGGCCTAATGGTTAAGGTCTTGGACTCTTACTCTGGCCTCATAGCTACTGTCTTACCTCTTACTCTGGCCTAATAGTTAAGGTCTTGGACTCTTACTCTGGCCTCATAGATACTGTCTTAACTCTTACTCTGGCCTAATGGTTAAGGTCTTGGACTCTTACTCTGGCCTCATAGCTTTTGTCTTAACTCTTACTCTGGCCTAATAGCTACTGTCTTAACTCTTACTCTGGCCTCATAGCTACTGTCTTAACTCTTACTCTGGCCTAATGGTTAAGGTCTTGGACTCTTGCTCTAGCCTCATAGCTGCTATCTTAACTCTTACTCTGGCCTCATAGCTACTGTCTTAACTCTTACTCTGGCCTTATAGCTACTGTCTTAACTCTTACTCTGGCCTCATAGCTACTGTCTTAACTCTTACTCTGGCCTCATAGCTACTGCCTTAACTCTTACTCTGGCCTAGTAGCTACTGTCTTAACTCTTACTCTGGCCTAATAGCTACTGTCTTAACTCTTACTCTGGCCTCATAGCTACTGTCTTAACTCTCACTCTGGCCTAATGGTTAAGGTCTTGGACTCTTACTCTGGCCTCATAGCTACTGTCTTAACTCTTACACTGGCCTCATAGCTACTGTCTTAACTCTTACTCTGGCCTAATGGTTAAGGTCTTGGACTCTTACTCTGGCGTAATAGCTACTGTCTTAACTCTTACTCTGGCCTAATAGCTACTGTCTTAACTCTTACTCTGGCCTCATAGCTACTGTCTTAACTCTTACTTTGGCCTCATAGCTACTGTCTTAACTCTTACTCTGGCCTAATGGTTAAGGTCTTGGACTCTTACTCTGGCCTCATAGCTACTTTCTTAACTCTTACTCTGGCCTAATGGATAAGGTCTTGGACTCTTACTCTGGCCTAATAGCTACTGTCTTAACTCTTACTCTGGCCTATAGCTACTGTCTTAACTCTTACTCTGGCCTAATAGCTACTGTCTTAACTCTTACTCTGGCCTCATAGCTACTGTCTTAATTCTTACTCTGGCCTCACAGCTACTGTCTTAACTCTTACTCTGGCCTAATAGTTAAGGTCTTGGACTCTTACTCTGGCCTAATAGCTACTGTGTTAACTCTTACTCTGGCCTAATGGTTAAGGTCTCTTACTCTTACTCTGGCCTCATAGCTACTGTCTTAACTCTTATTCTGGCGTAATAGCTACTGTCTTAACTCTTACTCTGGCCTCATAGCTACTGTCTTAACTCTTACTCTGGCCTAATGGTTAAGGTCTTGGACTCTTACTCTGGCCTCATAGCTACTGTCTTACCTCTTACTCTGGCCTAATAGTTAAGGTCTTGGACTCTTACTCTGGCCTCATAGCTACTGTCTTAACTCTTACTCTGGCCTAATGGTTAAGGTCTTGGACTCTTACTCTGGCCTCATAGCTACTGTCTTAACTCTTACTCTGGCCTAATGGTTAAGGTCTTGGACTCTTACTCTGGCCTCATAGCTTTTGTCTTAACTCTTACTCTGGCCTAATAGCTACTGTCTTAACTCTTACTCTGGCCTCATAGCTACTGTCTTAACTCTTACTCTGGCCTAATAGCTACTGTCTTAATTCTTACTCTGGCCTAATGGTTAAGGTCTTGGGCTCTTACTCTGGCCTCATAGCTACTGTCTTAACTCTTAGTCTGGCCTAATGGTTAAGGTATTGTACTCTTACTCTGGCCTCATAGCTACTGTCTTAACTCTTACACTGGCCTAATGGTTAAGGTCTTGGACTCTTACTCTGACCTAATAGCTACTGTCTTAATTCTTACTCTGGCCTCATAGCTACTGTCTTAACTCTTACTCTGGCCTAATAGTTAAGGTCTTGGACTCTTACTCTGGCCTAATAGCTACTGTCTTAACTCTTACTCTGGCCTAATGGTTAAGGTCTCTTACTCTTACTCTGGCCTCATAGCTACTGTCTTAACTCTTATTCTGGCGTAATAGCTACTGTCTTAACTCTTACTCTGGCCTCATAGCTACTGTCTTAACTCTTACTCTGGCCTAATGGTTAAGGTCTTGGACTCTTACTCTGGCCTCATAGCTACTGTCTTACCTCTTGCTCTGGCCTAATACTTAAGGTCTTGGACTCTTACTCTGGCCTCATAGCTACTGTCTTAACTCTTACTCTGGCCTAATGTTTAAGGTCTTGGACTCTTACTCTGGCCTCATAGCTTTTGTCTTAACTCTTACTCTGGCCTAATAGCTACTGTCTTAACTCTTACTCTGGCCTCATAGCTACTGTCTTAACTCTTAATCTGGCCTAATGGTTAAGGTCTTGGACTCTTGCTCTAGCCTCATAGCTGCTATCTTAACTCTTACTCTGGCCTCATAGCTACTGCCTTAACTCTTACTCTGGCCTTATAGCTACTGTCTTAACTCTTACTCTGGCCTCATAGCTACTGTCTTAACCCTTACTCTGGCCTCATAGCTACTGCCTTAACTCTTACTCTGGCCTAGTAGCTACTGTCTTAACTCTTACTCTGGCCTAATAGCTACTGTCTTAACTCTTACTCTGGCCTCATAGCTACTGTCTTAACTCTCACTCTGGCCTAATGGTTAAGGTCTTGGACTCTTACTCTGGCCTCATAGCTACTGTCTTAACTCTTACACTGGCCTCATAGCTACTGTCTTAACTCTTACTCTGGCCTAATGGTTAAGGTCTTGGACTCTTACTCTGACCTAATTGCTACTGTCTTAATTCTTACTCTGGCCTCATAGCTACTGTCTTAACTCTTACTCTGGCCTAATAGTTAAGGTCTTGGACTCTTACTCTGGCCTAATAGCTACTGTCTTAACTCTTACTCTGGCCTAATGGTTAAGGTCTCTTACTCTTACTCTGGCCTCATAGCTACTGTCTTAACTCTTATTCTGGCGTAATAGCTACTGTCTTAACTCTTACTCTGGCCTCATAGCTACTGTCTTAACTCTTACTCTGGCCTAATGGTTAAGGTCTTGGACTCTTACTCTGGCCTCATAGCTACTGTCTTACCTCTTACTCTGGCCTAATAGTTAAGGTCTTGGACTCTTACTCTGGCCTCATAGCTACTGTCTTAACTCTTACTCTGGCCTCATAGCTACTGCCTTAACTCTTACTCTGGCCTAGTAGCTACTGTCTTAACTCTTACTCTGGCCTAATAGCTACTGTCTTAACTCTTACTCTGGCCTCATAGCTACTGTCTTAACTCTCACTCTGGCCTAATGGTTAAGGTCTTGGACTCTTACTCTGGCCTCATAGCTACTGTCTTAACTCTTACACTGGCCTCATAGCTACTGTCTTAACTCCTACTCTGGCCTAATGGTTAAGGTCTTGGACTCTTACTCTGGCCTAATAGCTACTGTCTTAACTCTTACTCTGGCCTAATAGCAACTGTCTTAACTCTTACTCTGGCCTCATAGCTACTGTCTTAACTCTTACTCTGGCCTAATGGTTAAGGTCTTGGACTCTTACTCTGGCCTCATAGCTACTGTCTTAACTCTTACTCTGGCCTAATAGCTACTGTCTTAACTCTTACTCTGGCCTCATAGCTACTGTCTTAACTCTTACTCTGGCCTTATAGCTACTGTCTTAACTCTTACTCTGGCCTCATAGCTACTGTCTTAACTCTTACTCTGGCCTCATAGCTACTGCCTTAACTCTTACTCTGGCCTAGTAGCTACTGTCTTAACTCTTACTCTGGCCTAATAGCTACTGTCGTAACTCTTACTCTGGCCTCATAGCTACTGTCTTAACTCTCACTCTGGCCTAATGGTTAAGGTCTTGGACTCTTACTCTGGCCTCATAGCTACTGTCTTAACTCTTACACTGGGCTCATAGCTACTGTCTTAACTCTTACTCTGGCCTAATGGTTAAGGTCTTGGACTCTTACTCTGGCGTAATAGCTACTGTCTTAACTCTTACTCTGGCCTAATAGCTACTGTCTTAACTCTTACTCTGGCCTCATAGCTACTGTCTTAACTCTTACTTTGGCCTCATAGCTACTGTCTTAACTCTTACTCTGGCCTAATGGTTAAGGTCTTGGACTCTTACTCTGGCCTAATAGCTACTGTCTTAACTCTTACTCTGGCCTAATAGCTACTGTCTTAACTCTTACTCTGGCCTAGTAGCTACTGTCTTAACTCTTACTCTGGCCTAATAGCTACTGTCTTAAATCTTACTCTGGCCTCATAGCTACTGCCTTAACTCTTACTCTGGCCTCATAGCTACTGTCCTAACTCTTACTCTGGCCTCATAGCTACTGTCTTAACTCTTACTGTGGCCTCATAGCTACTGTCTTAACTCTTACTCTGGCCTAATGGTTAAGGTCTTGGACTCTTACTCTGGCCTAATAGCTACTGTCTTAACTCTTACTCTGGCCTAATAGCTACTGTCTTAACTCTTACTCTGGCCTAGTAGCTACTGTCTTAACTCTTACTCTGGCCTAATAGCTACTGTCTTAAATCTTACTCTGGCCTCATAGCTACTGCCTTAACTCTTACTCTGGCCTCATAGCTACTGTCCTAACTCTTACTCTGGCCTCATAGCTACTGTCTTAACTCTTACTGTGGCCTCATAGCTACTGTCTTAACTCTTACTCTGGCCTAATGGTTAAGGTCTTGGACTCTTACTCTGGTGTCATAGCTACTGTCTTAACTCTTACTCTGGCCTAATAGCTACTGTCTTAACTCCTACTCTGGCCTCATAGTTACTGTCTTAACTCTTACTCTGGCCTAATGGTTAAGGTCTTGGACTCTTACTCTGGCCTCATAGCTACTGTCTTAACTCTTACTCTGGCCTCATAGCTACTGTCTTAGCTCTTACTCTGGCCTCATAGCTACTGTCTTAACTCATACTCTGGCCTAATAGCTACTGTCTTAACTCTTACTCTGGCCTAGTAGCTACTGTCTTAACTCTTACTCTGGCCTAATAGCTACTGTCTTAACTCTTACTCTGGCCTCATAGCTACTGTCTTAACTCTTCTCTGGCCTCATAGCTACTGTCTTAACTCTTACTCTGGCCTCATAGTTACTGTCTTAACTCTTACTCTGGCCTAATGGTTAAGGTCTTGGACTCTTACTCTGGCCTCATAGCTACTGTCTTAACTCTTACTCTGGCCTCATAGCTACTGTCTTAACTCTTACTCTGGCCTAGTGGTTAAGGTCTTGGACTCTTACTCTGGCCTAATAGCTACTGTCTTAACTCTTACTCTGGCCTAATAGCAAGTGTCTTAACTCTTACTCTGGCCTAATAGCTACTGTCTTAACTCTTACTCTGGCCTAATGGTTAAGGTCTTGGACTCTTACTCTGGCCTCATAGCTACTGTCTTAACTCTTACTCTGGCCTCATAGCTACTGTCTTAACTCTTACTCTGGCCTAATGGTTAAGGTCTTGGACTCTTACTCTGGCCTAATAGCTACTGTCTTAACTCTTACTCTGGCCTAATAGCAACTGTCTTAACTCTTACTCTGGCCTCATAGCCACTGTCTTAACTCTTACTCTGGCCTAATAGCTACTGTCTTAACTCTTACTCTGGCCTAATGGTTAAGGTCTTGGACTCTTACTCTGGCCTCATAGCTACTGTCTTAACTCTTACTCTGGCCTAATAGCTACTGTCTTAACTCTTACTCTGGCCTCATAGCTACTGTCCTAACTCTTACTCTGGCCTAATGGTTAAGGTCTTGGACTCTTGCTCTAGCCTCATAGCTACTATCTTAACTCTTACTCTGGCCTCATAGCTACTGTCTTAACTCTTACTCTGGCCTCATAGCTACTGTCTTAACTATTACTCTGGCCTAATAGCTACTGTCTTAACTCTTACTCTGGCCTAGTAGCTACTGTCTTAACTCTTACTCTGGCCTAATAGCTACTGTCTTAACTCTTACTCTGGCCTCATAGCTACTGCCTTAACTCTTACTCTGGCCTCATAGCTACTGTCTTAACTCTTACTCTGGCCTCATAGCTACTGTCTTAACTCTTACTGTGGCCTCATAGCTACTGTCTTAACTCTTATTCTGGCCTAATGGTTAAGGTCTTGGACTCTTACTCTGGCGTCATAGCTACTGTCTTAACTCTTACTCTGGCCTAATAGCTACTGTCTTAACTCTTACTCTGGCCTCATAGCTACTGTCTTAACTCTTACTCTGGCCTAATGGTTAAGGTCTTGGACTCTTACTCTGGCCTCATAGCTACTGTCTTAACTCTTACTCTGGCCTCATAGCTACTGTCTTAGCTCTTACTCTGGCCTCATAGCTACTGTCTTAACTCATACTCTGGCCTAATAGCTACTGTCTTAACTCTTACTCTGGCCTAGTAGCTACTGTCTTAACTCTTACTCTGGCCTAATAGCTACTGTCTTAACTCTTACTCTGGCCTCATAGCTACTGTCTTAACTCTTCTCTGGCCTCATAGCTACTGCCTTAACTCTTACTCTGGCCTCATAGCTACTGTCTTAACTCTTACTCTGGCCTAATGGTTAAGGTCTTGGACTCTTACTCTGGCCTCATAGCTACTGTCTTAACTCTTACTCTGGCCTCATAGCTACTGTCTTAACTCTTACTCTGGCCTCATAGCTACTGTCTTAACTCTTACTCTGGACTAATGGTTAAGGTCTTGGACTCTTACTCTGGCCTAATAGCTACTGTCTTAACTCTTACTCTGGCCTAATAGCTACTGTCTTAACTCTTACTCTGGCCTAATAGCTACTGTCTTAACTCTTACTCTGGCCTAATAGCTACTGTCTTAACTCTTACTCTGGCCTAATCGTTAAGGTCTTGGACTCTTACTCTTGCCTCATAGCTACTGTCTTAACTCTTACTCTGGCCTCATAGCTACTGTCTTAACTCTTACTCTGGCCTCATAGCTACTGTCCTAACTCTTACTCTGGCCTAATGGTTAAGGTCTTGGACTCTTACTCTGGCCTAAAAGCTACTGTCTTAACTCTTACTCTGGCCTAATAGCAACTGTCTTAACTCTTACTCTGGCCTCATAGCTACTGTCTTAACTCTTACTCTGGCCTAATAGCTACTGTCTTAACTCTTACTCTGGCCTAATGGTTAAGGTCTTGGACTCTTACTCTGGCCTCATAGCTACTGTCTTAGCTCTCACTCTGGCCTAATAGCTACTGTCTTAACTCTTACTCTGGCCTCATAGCTACTGTCTTAACTCTTACTCTGGCCTAATGGTTAAGGTCTTGGACTCTTGCTCTAGCCTCATAGCTGCTATCTTAACTCTTACTCTGGCCTCATAGCTACTGTCTTAACTCTTACTCTGGCCTTATAGCTACTGTCTTAACTCTTACTCTGGCCTCATAGCTACTGTCTTAACTCTTACTCTGGCCTCATAGCTACTGTCTTAACTCTTACTCTGGCCTAATGGTTAAGGTCTTGGACTCTTACTCTGGCCTAATAGCTACTGTCTTAACTCTTACTCTGGCCTAATAGCAACTGTCTTAACTCTTACTCTGGCCTCATAGCCACTGTCTTAACTCTTACTCTGGCCTAATAGCTACTGTCTTAACTCTTACTCTGGCCTAATGGTTAAGGTCTTGGACTCTTACTCTGGCCTCATAGCTACTGTCTTAACTCTTACTCTGGCCTAATAGCTACTGTCTTAACTCTTACTCTGGCCTCATAGCTACTGTCCTAACTCTTACTCTGGCCTAATGGTTAAGGTCTTGGACTCTTGCTCTAGCCTCATAGCTACTATCTTAACTCTTACTCTGGCCTCATAGCTACTGTCTTAACTCTTACTCTGGCCTCATAGCTACTGTCTTAACTATTACTCTGGCCTAATAGCTACTGTCTTAACTCTTACTCTGGCCTAGTAGCTACTGTCTTAACTCTTACTCTGGCCTAATAGCTACTGTCTTAACTCTTACTCTGGCCTCATAGCTACTGCCTTAACTCTTACTCTGGCCTCATAGCTACTGTCTTAACTCTTACTCTGGCCTCATAGCTACTGTCTTAACTCTTACTGTGGCCTCATAGCTACTGTCTTAACTCTTATTCTGGCCTAATGGTTAAGGTCTTGGACTCTTACTCTGGCGTCATAGCTACTGTCTTAACTCTTACTCTGGCCTAATAGCTACTGTCTTAACTCTTACTCTGGCCTCATAGCTACTGTCTTAACTCTTACTCTGGCCTAATGGTTAAGGTCTTGGACTCTTACTCTGGCCTCATAGCTACTGTCTTAACTCTTACTCTGGCCTCATAGCTACTGTCTTAGCTCTTACTCTGGCCTCATAGCTACTGTCTTAACTCATACTCTGGCCTAATAGCTACTGTCTTAACTCTTACTCTGGCCTAGTAGCTACTGTCTTAACTCTTACTCTGGCCTAATAGCTACTGTCTTAACTCTTACTCTGGCCTCATAGCTACTGTCTTAACTCTTCTCTGGCCTCATAGCTACTGCCTTAACTCTTACTCTGGCCTCATAGCTACTGTCTTAACTCTTACTCTGGCCTAATGGTTAAGGTCTTGGACTCTTACTCTGGCCTCATAGCTACTGTCTTAACTCTTACTCTGGCCTCATAGCTACTGTCTTAACTCTTACTCTGGCCTCATAGCTACTGTCTTAACTCTTACTCTGGACTAATGGTTAAGGTCTTGGACTCTTACTCTGGCCTAATAGCTACTGTCTTAACTCTTACTCTGGCCTAATAGCTACTGTCTTAACTCTTACTCTGGCCTAATAGCTACTGTCTTAACTCTTACTCTGGCCTAATAGCTACTGTCTTAACTCCTACTCTGGCCTAATCGTTAAGGTCTTGGACTCTTACTCTTGCCTCATAGCTACTGTCTTAACTCTTACTCTGGCCTCATAGCTACTGTCTTAACTCTTACTCTGGCCTCATAGCTACTGTCCTAACTCTTACTCTGGCCTAATGGTTAAGGTCTTGGACTCTTACTCTGGCCTAAAAGCTACTGTCTTAACTCTTACTCTGGCCTAATAGCAACTGTCTTAACTCTTACTCTGGCCTCATAGCTACTGTCTTAACTCTTACTCTGGCCTAATAGCTACTGTCTTAACTCTTACTCTGGCCTAATGGTTAAGGTCTTGGACTCTTACTCTGGCCTCATAGCTACTGTCTTAGCTCTCACTCTGGCCTAATAGCTACTGTCTTAACTCTTACTCTGGCCTCATAGCTACTGTCTTAACTCTTACTCTGGCCTAATGGTTAAGGTCTTGGACTCTTGCTCTAGCCTCATAGCTGCTATCTTAACTCTTACTCTGGCCTCATAGCTACTGTCTTAACTCTTACTCTGGCCTTATAGCTACTGTCTTAACTCTTACTCTGGCCTCATAGCTACTGTCTTAACTCTTACTCTGGCCTCATAGCTACTGCCTTAACTCTTACTCTGGCCTAGTAGCTACTGTCTTAACTCTTACTCTGGCCTAATAGCTACTGTCTTAACTCTTACTCTGGCCTCATAGCTACTGTCTTAACTCTCACTCTGGCCTAATGGTTAAGGTCTTGGACTCTTACTCTGGCCTCATAGCTACTGTCTTAACTCTTACACTGGCCTCATAGCTACTGTCTTAACTCTTACTCTGGCCTAATGGTTAAGGTCTTGGACTCTTACTCTGGCGTAATAGCTACTGTCTTAACTCTTACTCTGGCCTAATAGCTACTGTCTTAACTCTTACTCTGGCCTCATAGCTACTGTCTTAACTCTTAATTTGGCCTCATAGCTACTGTCTTAACTCTTACTCTGGCCTAATGGTTAAGGTCTTGGACTCTTACTCTGGCCTCATAGCTACTTTCTTAACTCTTACTCTGGCCTAATGGATAAGGTCTTGGACTCTTACTCTGGCCTAATAGCTACTGTCTTAACTCTTACTCTGGCCTAATAGCTACTGTCTTAACTCTTACTCTGGCCTAATGGTTAAGGTCTTGGACTCTTACTCTGGCCTCATAGCCACTGTCTTAACTCTTACTCTGGCCTAATAGCTACTGTCTTAACTCTTACTCTGGCCTCATAGCTACTGTCTTAACTCTTACTCTGGCCTAATGGTTAAGGTCTTGGACTCTTGCTCTAGCCTCATAGCTGCTATCTTAACTCTTACTCTGGCCTCATAGCTACTGTCTTAACTCTTACTCTGGCCTTATAGCTACTGTCTTAACTCTTACTCTGGCCTCATAGCTACTGTCTTAACTCTTACTCTGGCCTCATAGCTACTGCCTTAACTCTTACTCTGGCCTAGTAGCTACTGTCTTAACTCTTACTCTGGCCTAATAGCTACTGTCTTAACTCTTACTCTGGCCTCATAGCTACTGTCGTAACTCTCACTCTGGCCTAATGGTTAAGGTCTTGGACTCTTACTCTGGCCTCATAGCTACTGTCTTAACTCTTACACTGGCCTCATAGCTACTGTCTTAACTCTTACTCTGGCCTAATGCTTAAGGTCTTGGACTCTTACTCTGGCGTAATAGCTACTGTCTTAACTCTTACTCTGGCCTAATAGCTACTGTCTTAACTCTTACTCTGGCCTCATAGCTACTGTCTTAACTCTTACTTTGGCCTCATAGCTACTGTCTTAACTCTTACTCTGGCCTAATGGTGAGGGTCTTGGACTCTTACTCTGGCCTCATAGCTACTTTCTTAACTCTTACTCTGGCCTAATGGATAAGGTCTTGGACTCTTACTCTGGCCTAATAGCTACTGTCTTAACTCTTACTCTGGCCTAATAGCTACTGTCTTAACTCTTACTCTGGCCTAATAGCTACTGTATTAACTCTTACTCTGGCCTCATAGCTACTGTCTTAATTCTTACTCTGGCCTCATAGCTACTGTCTTAACTCTTACTCTGGCCTAATAGTTAAGGTCTTGGACTCTTACTCTGGCCTAATAGCTACTGTCTTAACTCTTACTCTGGCCTAATGGTTAAGGTCTCTTACTCTTACTCTGGCCTCATAGCTACTGTCTTAACTCTTATTCTGGCGTAATAGCTACTGTCTTAACTCTTACTCTGGCCTCATAGCTACTGTCTTAACTCTTACTCTGGCCTAATGGTTAAGGTCTTGGACTCTTACTCTGGCCTCATAGCTACTGGCTTACCTCTTACTCTGGCCTAATAGTTAAGGTCTTGGACTCTTACTCTGGCCTCATAGCTACTGTCTTAACTCTTACTCTGGCCTAATGGTTAAGGTCTTGGACTCTTACTCTGGCCTCATAGCTTTTGTCTTAACTCTTACTCTGGCCTAATAGCTACTGTCTTAACTCTTACTCTGGCCTCATAGCTACTGTCTTAACTCTTAATCTGGCCTAATAGCTACTGTCTTAATTCTTACTCTGGCCTAATGGTTAAGGTCTTGGGCTCTTACTCTGGCCTCATAGCTACTGTCTTAACTCTTAGTCTGGCCTAATGGTTAAGGTATTGGACTCTTACTCTGGCCTCATAGCTACTGTCTTAACTCTTACACTGGCCTAATGGTTAAGGTCTTGGACTCTTACTCTGACCTAATTGCTACTGTCTTAATTCTTACTCTGGCCTCATAGCTACTGTCTTAACTCTTACTCTGGCCTAATAGTTAAGGTCTTGGACTCTTACTCTGGCCTAATAGCTACTGTCTTAACTCTTACTCTGGCCTCATAGCTACTGTCTTAACTCTTACTCTGGCCTAATGGTTAAGGTCTTGGACTCTTACTCTGGCCTAATAGCTACTGTCTTAACTCTTACTCTGGCCTAATAGCTACTGTCTTAACTCTTACTCTGGCCTCATAGCTACTGTCTTAACTCTTACTCTGGCCTAATGGTTAAGGTCTTGGACTCTTACTCTGGCCTCATAGCTACTGTCTTAATTCTTACTCTGGCCTCATAGCTACTGTCTTAACTCTTACTATGGCCTCATAGCTACTGTCCTAACTCTTACTCTGGCCTAATGGTTAAGGTCTTGGACTCTTACTCTGGCCTAATAGCTACTGTCTTAACTCTTACTCTGGCCTAATAGCAACTGTCTTAACTCTTACTCTGGCCTCATAGCTACTGTCTTAACTCTTACTCTGGCCTAATAGCTACTGTCTTAACTCTTACTCTGGCCTAATGGTTAAGGTCTTGGACTCTTACTCTGGCCTCATAGCTACTGTCTTAACTCTTACTCTGGCCTAATAGCTACTGTCTTAACTCTTACTCTGGCCTCATAGCTACTGTCTTAACTCTTACTCTGGCCTAATGGTTAAGGTCTTGGACTCTTACTCTGGCCTCATAGCTACTGTCTTAACTCTTACTCTGGCCTCATAGCTACTGTCTTAACTCTTACTCTGGCCTCATAGCTACTGTCTTAGCTCTTACTCTGGCCTCATAGCTACTGTCTTAACTCATACTCTGGCCTAATAGCTACTGTCTTAACTCTTACTCTGGCCTAGTAGCTACTGTCTTAACTCTTACTCTGGCCTAATAGCTACTGTCTTAACTCTTACTCTGGCCTCATAGCTACTGTCGTAACTCTTCTCTGGCCTCATAGCTACTGTCTTAACTCTTACTCTGGCCTCATAGCTACTGTCTTAACTCTTACTCTGGCATAATGGTTAAGGTCTTGGACTCTTACTCTGGCCTCATAGCTACTGTCTTAACTATTACTCTGGCCTCATAGCTACTGTCTTAACTCTTACTCTGGCCTAATGGTTAAGGTCTTGGACTCTTACTCTGGCCTAATAGCTACTGTCTTAACTCTTACTCTGGCCTAATAGCTACTGTCTTAACTCTTACTCTGGCCTAATAGCTACTGTCTTAACTCTTACTCTGGCCTCATAGCTACTGTCTTAACTCTTACTCTGGCCTAATGGTTAAGGTCTTGGACTCTTACTCTGGCCTCATAGCTACTGTCTTAACTCTTACTCTGGCCTCATAGCTACTGTCTTAACTCTTACTCTGGCCTCATAGCTACTGTCTTAACTCTTATTCTGGCCTAATGGTTAAGGTCTTGGACTCTTACTCTGGCGTCATAGCTACTGTCTTAACTCTTACTCTGGCCTAATAGCTACTGTCTTAACTCTTACTCTGGCCTCATAGCTACTGTCTTAACTCTTACTCTGGCCTAATGGTTAAGGTCTTGGACTCTTACTCTGGCCTCATAGCTACTGTCTTAACTCTTACTCTGGCCTCATAGCTACTGTCTTAGCTCTTACTCTGGCCTCATAGCTACTGTCTTAACTCATACTCTGGCCTAATAGCTACTGTCTTAACTCTTACTCTGGCCTAGTAGCTACTGTCTTAACTCTTACTCTGGCCTAATAGCTACTGTCTTAACTCTTACTCTGGCCTCATAGCTACTGTCTTAACTCTTCTCTGGCCTCATAGCTACTGCCTTAACTCTTACTCTGGCCTCATAGCTACTGTCTTAACTCTTACTCTGGCCTAATGGTTAAGGTCTTGGACTCTTACTCTGGCCTCATAGCTACTGTCTTAACTCTTACTCTGGCCTCATAGCTACTGTCTTAACTCTTACTCTGGCCTCATAGCTACTGTCTTAACTCTTACTCTGGACTAATGGTTAAGGTCTTGGACTCTTACTCTGGCCTAATAGCTACTGTCTTAACTCTTACTCTGGCCTAATAGCTACTGTCTTAACTCTTACTCTGGCCTAATAGCTACTGTCTTAACTCTTACTCTGGCCTAATAGCTACTGTCTTAACTCCTACTCTGGCCTAATCGTTAAGGTCTTGGACTCTTACTCTTGCCTCATAGCTACTGTCTTAACTCTTACTCTGGCCTCATAGCTACTGTCTTAACTCTTACTCTGGCCTCATAGCTACTGTCCTAACTCTTACTCTGGCCTAATGGTTAAGGTCTTGGACTCTTACTCTGGCCTAAAAGCTACTGTCTTAACTCTTACTCTGGCCTAATAGCAACTGTCTTAACTCTTACTCTGGCCTCATAGCTACTGTCTTAACTCTTACTCTGGCCTAATAGCTACTGTCTTAACTCTTACTCTGGCCTAATGGTTAAGGTCTTGGACTCTTACTCTGGCCTCATAGCTACTGTCTTAGCTCTCACTCTGGCCTAATAGCTACTGTCTTAACTCTTACTCTGGCCTCATAGCTACTGTCTTAACTCTTACTCTGGCCTAATGGTTAAGGTCTTGGACTCTTGCTCTAGCCTCATAGCTGCTATCTTAACTCTTACTCTGGCCTCATAGCTACTGTCTTAACTCTTACTCTGGCCTTATAGCTACTGTCTTAACTCTTACTCTGGCCTCATAGCTACTGTCTTAACTCTTACTCTGGCCTCATAGCTACTGCCTTAACTCTTACTCTGGCCTAGTAGCTACTGTCTTAACTCTTACTCTGGCCTAATAGCTACTGTCTTAACTCTTACTCTGGCCTCATAGCTACTGTCTTAACTCTCACTCTGGCCTAATGGTTAAGGTCTTGGACTCTTACTCTGGCCTCATAGCTACTGTCTTAACTCTTACACTGGCCTCATAGCTACTGTCTTAACTCTTACTCTGGCCTAATGGTTAAGGTCTTGGACTCTTACTCTGGCGTAATAGCTACTGTCTTAACTCTTACTCTGGCCTAATAGCTACTGTCTTAACTCTTACTCTGGCCTCATAGCTACTGTCTTAACTCTTAATTTGGCCTCATAGCTACTGTCTTAACTCTTACTCTGGCCTAATGGTTAAGGTCTTGGACTCTTACTCTGGCCTCATAGCTACTTTCTTAACTCTTACTCTGGCCTAATGGATAAGGTCTTGGACTCTTACTCTGGCCTAATAGCTACTGTCTTAACTCTTACTCTGGCCTAATAGCTACTGTCTTAACTCTTACTCTGGCCTAATGGTTAAGGTCTTGGACTCTTACTCTGGCCTCATAGCCACTGTCTTAACTCTTACTCTGGCCTAATAGCTACTGTCTTAACTCTTACTCTGGCCTCATAGCTACTGTCTTAACTCTTACTCTGGCCTAATGGTTAAGGTCTTGGACTCTTGCTCTAGCCTCATAGCTGCTATCTTAACTCTTACTCTGGCCTCATAGCTACTGTCTTAACTCTTACTCTGGCCTTATAGCTACTGTCTTAACTCTTACTCTGGCCTCATAGCTACTGTCTTAACTCTTACTCTGGCCTCATAGCTACTGCCTTAACTCTTACTCTGGCCTAGTAGCTACTGTCTTAACTCTTACTCTGGCCTAATAGCTACTGTCTTAACTCTTACTCTGGCCTCATAGCTACTGTCGTAACTCTCACTCTGGCCTAATGGTTAAGGTCTTGGACTCTTACTCTGGCCTCATAGCTACTGTCTTAACTCTTACACTGGCCTCATAGCTACTGTCTTAACTCTTACTCTGGCCTAATGCTTAAGGTCTTGGACTCTTACTCTGGCGTAATAGCTACTGTCTTAACTCTTACTCTGGCCTAATAGCTACTGTCTTAACTCTTACTCTGGCCTCATAGCTACTGTCTTAACTCTTACTTTGGCCTCATAGCTACTGTCTTAACTCTTACTCTGGCCTAATGGTGAGGGTCTTGGACTCTTACTCTGGCCTCATAGCTACTTTCTTAACTCTTACTCTGGCCTAATGGATAAGGTCTTGGACTCTTACTCTGGCCTAATAGCTACTGTCTTAACTCTTACTCTGGCCTAATAGCTACTGTCTTAACTCTTACTCTGGCCTAATAGCTACTGTATTAACTCTTACTCTGGCCTCATAGCTACTGTCTTAATTCTTACTCTGGCCTCATAGCTACTGTCTTAACTCTTACTCTGGCCTAATAGTTAAGGTCTTGGACTCTTACTCTGGCCTAATAGCTACTGTCTTAACTCTTACTCTGGCCTAATGGTTAAGGTCTCTTACTCTTACTCTGGCCTCATAGCTACTGTCTTAACTCTTATTCTGGCGTAATAGCTACTGTCTTAACTCTTACTCTGGCCTCATAGCTACTGTCTTAACTCTTACTCTGGCCTAATGGTTAAGGTCTTGGACTCTTACTCTGGCCTCATAGCTACTGGCTTACCTCTTACTCTGGCCTAATAGTTAAGGTCTTGGACTCTTACTCTGGCCTCATAGCTACTGTCTTAACTCTTACTCTGGCCTAATGGTTAAGGTCTTGGACTCTTACTCTGGCCTCATAGCTTTTGTCTTAACTCTTACTCTGGCCTAATAGCTACTGTCTTAACTCTTACTCTGGCCTCATAGCTACTGTCTTAACTCTTAATCTGGCCTAATAGCTACTGTCTTAATTCTTACTCTGGCCTAATGGTTAAGGTCTTGGGCTCTTACTCTGGCCTCATAGCTACTGTCTTAACTCTTAGTCTGGCCTAATGGTTAAGGTATTGGACTCTTACTCTGGCCTCATAGCTACTGTCTTAACTCTTACACTGGCCTAATGGTTAAGGTCTTGGACTCTTACTCTGACCTAATTGCTACTGTCTTAATTCTTACTCTGGCCTCATAGCTACTGTCTTAACTCTTACTCTGGCCTAATAGTTAAGGTCTTGGACTCTTACTCTGGCCTAATAGCTACTGTCTTAACTCTTACTCTGGCCTCATAGCTACTGTCTTAACTCTTACTCTGGCCTAATGGTTAAGGTCTTGGACTCTTACTCTGGCCTAATAGCTACTGTCTTAACTCTTACTCTGGCCTAATAGCTACTGTCTTAACTCTTACTCTGGCCTCATAGCTACTGTCTTAACTCTTACTCTGGCCTAATGGTTAAGGTCTTGGACTCTTACTCTGGCCTCATAGCTACTGTCTTAATTCTTACTCTGGCCTCATAGCTACTGTCTTAACTCTTACTATGGCCTCATAGCTACTGTCCTAACTCTTACTCTGGCCTAATGGTTAAGGTCTTGGACTCTTACTCTGGCCTAATAGCTACTGTCTTAACTCTTACTCTGGCCTAATAGCAACTGTCTTAACTCTTACTCTGGCCTCATAGCTACTGTCTTAACTCTTACTCTGGCCTAATAGCTACTGTCTTAACTCTTACTCTGGCCTAATGGTTAAGGTCTTGGACTCTTACTCTGGCCTCATAGCTACTGTCTTAACTCTTACTCTGGCCTAATAGCTACTGTCTTAACTCTTACTCTGGCCTCATAGCTACTGTCTTAACTCTTACTCTGGCCTAATGGTTAAGGTCTTGGACTCTTACTCTGGCCTCATAGCTACTGTCTTAACTCTTACTCTGGCCTCATAGCTACTGTCTTAACTCTTACTCTGGCCTCATAGCTACTGTCTTAGCTCTTACTCTGGCCTCATAGCTACTGTCTTAACTCATACTCTGGCCTAATAGCTACTGTCTTAACTCTTACTCTGGCCTAGTAGCTACTGTCTTAACTCTTACTCTGGCCTAATAGCTACTGTCTTAACTCTTACTCTGGCCTCATAGCTACTGTCGTAACTCTTCTCTGGCCTCATAGCTACTGTCTTAACTCTTACTCTGGCCTCATAGCTACTGTCTTAACTCTTACTCTGGCATAATGGTTAAGGTCTTGGACTCTTACTCTGGCCTCATAGCTACTGTCTTAACTATTACTCTGGCCTCATAGCTACTGTCTTAACTCTTACTCTGGCCTAATGGTTAAGGTCTTGGACTCTTACTCTGGCCTAATAGCTACTGTCTTAACTCTTACTCTGGCCTAATAGCTACTGTCTTAACTCTTACTCTGGCCTAATAGCTACTGTCTTAACTCTTACTCTGGCCTCATAGCTACTGTCTTAACTCTTACTCTGGCCTAATGGTTAAGGTCTTGGACTCTTACTCTGGCCTCATAGCTACTGTCTTAACTCTTACTCTGGCCTCATAGCTACTGTCTTAACTCTTACTCTGGCCTCATAGCTACTGTCCTAACTCTTACTCTAGCCTAATGGTTAAGGTCTTGGACTCTTACTCTGGCCTAATAGCTACTGTCTTAACTCTTACTCTGGCCTAATAGCAACTGTCTTAACTCTTACTCTGGCCTCATAGCTACTGTCTTAACTCTTACTCTGGCCTAATAGCTACTGTCTTAACTCTTACTCTGGCCTAATGGTTAAGGTCTTGGACTCTTACTCTGGCCTCATAGCTACTGTCTTAACTCTTACTCTGGCCTAATAGCTACTGTCTTAACTCTTACTCTGGCCTCATAGCTACTGTCTTAACTCTTACTCTGGCCTAATGGTTAAGGTCTTGGACTCTTGCTCTAGCCTCATAGCTGCTATCTTAACTCTTACTCTGGCCTCATAGCTACTGTCTTAACTCTTACTCTGGCCTTATAGCTACTGTCTTAACTCTTACTCTGGCCTCATAGCTACTGTCTTAACTCTTATTCTGGCCTCATAGCTACTGCCTTAACTCTTACTCTGGCCTAGTAGCTACTGTCTTAACTCTTACTCTGGCCTAATAGCTACTGTCTTAACTCTTACTCTGGCCTCATAGCTACTGTCTTAACTCTCACTCTGGCCTAATGGTTAAGGTCTTGGACTCTTACTCTGGCGTCATAGCTACTGTCTTAACTCTTACACTGGCCTCATAGCTACTGTCTTAACTCTTACTCTGGCCTAATGCTTAAGGTCTTGGACTCTTACTCTGGCGTAATAGCTACTGTCTTAACTCTTACTCTGGCCTAATAGCTACTGTCTTAACTCTTACTCTGGCCTCATAGCTACTGTCTTAACTCTTACTTTGGCCTCATAGCTACTGTCTTAACTCTTACTCTGGCCTAATGGATAAGGTCTTGGACTCTTACTCTGGCCTAATAGCTACTGTCTTAACTCTTACTCTGGCCTAATAGCTACTGTCTTAACTCTTACTCTGGCCTAATAGCTACTGTATTAACTCTTACTCTGGCCTCATAGCTACTGTCTTAATTCTTACTCTGGCCTCATAGCTACTGTCTTAACTCTTACTCTGGCCTAATAGTTAAGGTCTTGGACTCTTACTCTGGCCTAATAGCTACTGTCTTAACTCTTACTCTGGCCTAATGGTTAAGGTCTCTTACTCTTACTCTGGCCTCATAGCTACTGTCTTAACTCTTATTCTGGCGTAATAGCTACTGTCTTAACTCTTACTCTGGCCTCATAGCTACTGTCTTAACTCTTACTCTGGCCTAATGGTTAAGGTCTTGGACTCTTACTCTGGCCTCATAGCTACTGTCTTACCTCTTACTCTGGCCTAATAGTTAAGGTCTTGGACTCTTACTCTGGCCTCATAGCTACTGTCTTAACTCTTACTCTGGCCTAATGGTTAAGGTCTTGGACTCTTACTCTGGCCTCATAGCTTTTGTCTTAACTCTTACTCTGGCCTAATAGCTACTGTCTTAACTCTTACTCTGGCCTCATGGCTACTGTCTTAACTCTTAATCTGGCCTAATAGCTACTGTCTTAATTCTTACTCTGGCCTAATGGTTAAGGTCTTGGGCTCTTACTCTGGCCTCATAGCTACTGTCTTAACTCTTAGTCTGGCCTAATGGTTAAGGTATTGGACTCTTACTCTGGCCTCATAGCTACTGTCTTAACTCTTACACTGGCCTAATGGTTAAGGTCTTGGACTCTTACTCTGACCTAATTGCTACTGTCTTAATTCTTACTCTGGCCTCATAGCTACTGTCTTAACTCTTACTCTGGCCTAATAGTTAAGGTCTTGGACTCTTACTCTGGCCTAATAGCTACTGTCTTAACTCTTACTCTGGCCTAATGGTTAAGGTCTCTTACTCTTACTCTTACTCTGGCCTCATAGCTACTGTCTTAACTCTTATTCTGGCGTAATAGCTACTGTCTTAACTCTTACTCTGGCCTCATAGCTACTGTCTTAACTCTTACTCTGGCCTAATGGTTAAGGTCTTGGACTCTTACTCTGGCCTCATAGCTACTGTCTTACCTCTTACTCTGGCCTAATAGTTAAGGTCTTGGACTCTTACTCTGGCCTCATAGCTACTGTCTTAACTCTTACTCTGGCCTAATGGTTAAGGTCTTGGACTCTTACTCTGGCCTCATAGCTTTTGTCTTAACTCTTACTCTGGCCTAATAGCTACTGTCTTAACTCTTACTCTGGCCTCATAGCTACTGTCTTAACTCTTACTCTGGCCTAATGGTTAAGGTCTTGGACTCTTGCTCTAGCCTCATAGCTGCTATCTTAACTCTTACTCTGGCCTCATAGCTACTGTCTTAACTCTTACTCTGGCCTTATAGCTACTGTCTTAACTCTTACTCTGGCCTCATAGCTACTGTCTTAACTCTTACTCTGGCCTTATAGCTACTGCCTTAACTCTTACTCTGGCCTAGTAGCTACTGTCTTAACTCTTACTCTGGCCTAATAGCAACTGTCTTAACTCTTACTCTGGCCTCATAGCTACTGTCTTAACTCTTACTCTGGCCTCATAGCTACTGTCTTAACTATTACTCTGGCCTAATAGCTACTGTCTTAACTCTTACTCTGGCCTAGTAGCTACTGCCTTAACTCTTACTCTGGCCTAATAGCTACTGTCTTAACTCTTACTCTGGCCTCATAGCTACTGCCTTAACTCTTACTCTGGCCTCATAGCTACTGTCTTAACTCTTACTCTGGCCTCATAGCTACTGTCTTAACTCTTACTGTGGCCTCATAGCTACTGTCTTAACTCTTATTCTGGCCTAATGGTTAAGGTCTTGGACTCTTACTCTGGCGTCATAGCTACTGTCTTAACTCTTACTCTGACCTAATAGCTACTGTCTTAACTCTTACTCTGGCCTCATAGCTACTGTCTTAACTCTTACTCTGGCCTAATGGTTAAGGTCTTGGACTCTTACTCTGGCCTCATAGCTACTGTCTTAACTCTTACTCTGGCCTCATAGCTACTGTCTTAACTCTTACTCTGGCCTCATAGCTACTGTCTTAGCTCTTACTCTGGCCTCATAGCTACTGTCTTAACTCATACTCTGGCCTAATAGCTACTGTCTTAACTCTTACTCTGGCCTAGTAGCTACTGTCTTAACTCTTACTCTGGCCTAATAGCTACTGTCTTAACTCTTACTCTGGCCTCATAGCTACTGTCTTAACTCTTCTCTGGCCTCATAGCTACTGTCTTAACTCTTACTCTGGCCTCATAGCTACTGTCTTAACTCTTACTCTGGCCTAATGGTTAAGGTCTTGGACTCTTACTCTGGCCTCATAGCTACTGTCTTAACTCTTACTCTGGCCTCATAGCTACTGTCTTAACTCTTACTCTGGCCTAATGGTTAAGGTCTTGGACTCTTACTCTGGCCTAATAGCTACTGTCTTAACTCTTACTCTGGCCTAATAGCTACTGTCTTAACTCTTACTCTGGCCTAATAGCTACTGTCTTAACTCTTACTCTGGCCTCATAGCTACTGTCTTAACTCTTACTCTGGCCTAATGGTTAAGGTCTTGGACTCTTACTCTGGCCTCATAGCTACTGTCTTAACTCTTACTCTGGCCTCATAGCTACTGTCTTAACTCTTACTATGGCCTCATAGCTACTGTCCTAACTCTTACTCTGGCCTAATGGTTAAGGTCTTGGACTCTTACTCTGGCCTAATAGCTACTGTCTTAACTCTTACTCTGGCCTAATAGCAACTGTCTTAACTCTTACTCTGGCCTCATAGCTACTGTCTTAACTCTTACTCTGGCCTAATAGCTACTGTCTTAACTCTTACTCTGGCCTAATGGTTAAGGTCTTGGACTCTTACTCTGGCCTCATAGCTACTGTCTTAACTCTTACTCTGGCCTAATAGCTACTGTCTTAACTCTTACTCTGGCCTCATAGCTACTGTCTTAACTCTTACTCTGGCCTAATGGTTAAGGTCTTGGACTCTTACTCTGGCCTCATAGCTACTGTCTTAACTCTTACTCTGGCCTCATAGCTACTGTCTTAACTCTTACTCTGGCCTCATAGCTACTGTCTTAGCTCTTACTCTGGCCTCATAGCTACTGTCTTAACTCATACTCTGGCCTAATAGCTACTGTCTTAACTCTTACTCTGGCCTAGTAGCTACTGTCTTAACTCTTACTCTGGCCTAATAGCTACTGTCTTAACTCTTACTCTGGCCTCATAGCTACTGTCGTAACTCTTCTCTGGCCTCATAGCTACTGTCTTAACTCTTACTCTGGCCTCATAGCTACTGTCTTAACTCTTACTCTGGCCTAATGGTTAAGGTCTTGGACTCTTACTCTGGCCTCATAGCTACTGTCTTAACTCTTACTCTGGCCTCATAGCTACTGTCTTAACTCTTACTCTGGCCTAATGGTTAAGGTCTTGGACTCTTACTCTGGCCTAATAGCTACTGTCTTAACTCTTACTCTGGCCTAATAGCTACTGTCTTAACTCTTACTCTGGCCTAATAGCTACTGTCTTAACTCTTACTCTGGCCTCATAGCTACTGTCTTAACTCTTACTCTGGCCTAATGGTTAAGGTCTTGGACTCTTACTCTGGCCTCATAGCTACTGTCTTAACTCTTACTCTGGCCTCATAGCTACTGTCTTAACTCTTACTCTGGCCTCATAGCTACTGTCCAAACTCTTACTCTGGCCTAATGGTTAAGGTCTTGGACTCTTACTCTGGCCTAATAGCTACTGTCTTAACTCTTACTCTGGCCTAATAGCAACTGTCTTAACTCTTACTCTGGCCTCATAGCTACTGTCTTAACTCTTACTCTGGCCTAATAGCTACTGTCTTAACTCTTACTCTGGCCTAATGGTTAAGGTCTTGGACTCTTACTCTGGCCTCATAGCTACTGTCTTAACTCTTACTCTGGCCTCATAGCTACTGTCTTAGCTCTTACTCTGGCCTCATAGCTACTGTCTTAACTCATACTCTGGCCTAATAGCTACTGTCTTAACTCTTACTCTGGCCTAGTAGCTACTGTCTTAACTCTTACTCTGGCCTAATAGCTACTGTCTTAACTCTTACTCTGGCCTCATAGCTACTGTCTTAACTCTTCTCTGGCCTCATAGCTACTGCCTTAACTCTTACTCTGGCCTCATAGCTACTGTCTTAACTCTTACTCTGGCCTAATGGTTAAGGTCTTGGACTCTTACTCTGGCCTCATAGCTACTGTCTTAACTCTTACTCTGGCCTCATAGCTACTGTCTTAACTCTTACTCTGGCCTCATAGCTACTGTCTTAACTCTTACTCTGGACTAATGGTTAAGGTCTTGGACTCTTACTCTGGCCTAATAGCTACTGTCTTAACTCTTACTCTGGCCTAATAGCTACTGTCTTAACTCTTACTCTGGCCTAATAGCTACTGTCTTAACTCTTACTCTGGCCTAATAGCTACTGTCTTAACTCCTACTCTGGCCTAATCGTTAAGGTCTTGGACTCTTACTCTTGCCTCATAGCTACTGTCTTAACTCTTACTCTGGCCTCATAGCTACTGTCTTAACTCTTACTCTGGCCTCATAGCTACTGTCCTAACTCTTACTCTGGCCTAATGGTTAAGGTCTTGGACTCTTACTCTGGCCTAAAAGCTACTGTCTTAACTCTTACTCTGGCCTAATAGCAACTGTCTTAACTCTTACTCTGGCCTCATAGCTACTGTCTTAACTCTTACTCTGGCCTAATAGCTACTGTCTTAACTCTTACTCTGGCCTAATGGTTAAGGTCTTGGACTCTTACTCTGGCCTCATAGCTACTGTCTTAGCTCTCACTCTGGCCTAATAGCTACTGTCTTAACTCTTACTCTGGCCTCATAGCTACTGTCTTAACTCTTACTCTGGCCTAATGGTTAAGGTCTTGGACTCTTGCTCTAGCCTCATAGCTGCTATCTTAACTCTTACTCTGGCCTCATAGCTACTGTCTTAACTCTTACTCTGGCCTTATAGCTACTGTCTTAACTCTTACTCTGGCCTCATAGCTACTGTCTTAACTCTTACTCTGGCCTCATAGCTACTGCCTTAACTCTTACTCTGGCCTAGTAGCTACTGTCTTAACTCTTACTCTGGCCTAATAGCTACTGTCTTAACTCTTACTCTGGCCTCATAGCTACTGTCTTAACTCTCACTCTGGCCTAATGGTTAAGGTCTTGGACTCTTACTCTGGCCTCATAGCTACTGTCTTAACTCTTACACTGGCCTCATAGCTACTGTCTTAACTCTTACTCTGGCCTAATGGTTAAGGTCTTGGACTCTTACTCTGGCGTAATAGCTACTGTCTTAACTCTTACTCTGGCCTAATAGCTACTGTCTTAACTCTTACTCTGGCCTCATAGCTACTGTCTTAACTCTTAATTTGGCCTCATAGCTACTGTCTTAACTCTTACTCTGGCCTAATGGTTAAGGTCTTGGACTCTTACTCTGGCCTCATAGCTACTTTCTTAACTCTTACTCTGGCCTAATGGATAAGGTCTTGGACTCTTACTCTGGCCTAATAGCTACTGTCTTAACTCTTACTCTGGCCTAATAGCTACTGTCTTAACTCTTACTCTGGCCTAATGGTTAAGGTCTTGGACTCTTACTCTGGCCTCATAGCCACTGTCTTAACTCTTACTCTGGCCTAATAGCTACTGTCTTAACTCTTACTCTGGCCTCATAGCTACTGTCTTAACTCTTACTCTGGCCTAATGGTTAAGGTCTTGGACTCTTGCTCTAGCCTCATAGCTGCTATCTTAACTCTTACTCTGGCCTCATAGCTACTGTCTTAACTCTTACTCTGGCCTTATAGCTACTGTCTTAACTCTTACTCTGGCCTCATAGCTACTGTCTTAACTCTTACTCTGGCCTCATAGCTACTGCCTTAACTCTTACTCTGGCCTAGTAGCTACTGTCTTAACTCTTACTCTGGCCTAATAGCTACTGTCTTAACTCTTACTCTGGCCTCATAGCTACTGTCGTAACTCTCACTCTGGCCTAATGGTTAAGGTCTTGGACTCTTACTCTGGCCTCATAGCTACTGTCTTAACTCTTACACTGGCCTCATAGCTACTGTCTTAACTCTTACTCTGGCCTAATGCTTAAGGTCTTGGACTCTTACTCTGGCGTAATAGCTACTGTCTTAACTCTTACTCTGGCCTAATAGCTACTGTCTTAACTCTTACTCTGGCCTCATAGCTACTGTCTTAACTCTTACTTTGGCCTCATAGCTACTGTCTTAACTCTTACTCTGGCCTAATGGTGAGGGTCTTGGACTCTTACTCTGGCCTCATAGCTACTTTCTTAACTCTTACTCTGGCCTAATGGATAAGGTCTTGGACTCTTACTCTGGCCTAATAGCTACTGTCTTAACTCTTACTCTGGCCTAATAGCTACTGTCTTAACTCTTACTCTGGCCTAATAGCTACTGTATTAACTCTTACTCTGGCCTCATAGCTACTGTCTTAATTCTTACTCTGGCCTCATAGCTACTGTCTTAACTCTTACTCTGGCCTAATAGTTAAGGTCTTGGACTCTTACTCTGGCCTAATAGCTACTGTCTTAACTCTTACTCTGGCCTAATGGTTAAGGTCTCTTACTCTTACTCTGGCCTCATAGCTACTGTCTTAACTCTTATTCTGGCGTAATAGCTACTGTCTTAACTCTTACTCTGGCCTCATAGCTACTGTCTTAACTCTTACTCTGGCCTAATGGTTAAGGTCTTGGACTCTTACTCTGGCCTCATAGCTACTGGCTTACCTCTTACTCTGGCCTAATAGTTAAGGTCTTGGACTCTTACTCTGGCCTCATAGCTACTGTCTTAACTCTTACTCTGGCCTAATGGTTAAGGTCTTGGACTCTTACTCTGGCCTCATAGCTTTTGTCTTAACTCTTACTCTGGCCTAATAGCTACTGTCTTAACTCTTACTCTGGCCTCATAGCTACTGTCTTAACTCTTAATCTGGCCTAATAGCTACTGTCTTAATTCTTACTCTGGCCTAATGGTTAAGGTCTTGGGCTCTTACTCTGGCCTCATAGCTACTGTCTTAACTCTTAGTCTGGCCTAATGGTTAAGGTATTGGACTCTTACTCTGGCCTCATAGCTACTGTCTTAACTCTTACACTGGCCTAATGGTTAAGGTCTTGGACTCTTACTCTGACCTAATTGCTACTGTCTTAATTCTTACTCTGGCCTCATAGCTACTGTCTTAACTCTTACTCTGGCCTAATAGTTAAGGTCTTGGACTCTTACTCTGGCCTAATAGCTACTGTCTTAACTCTTACTCTGGCCTCATAGCTACTGTCTTAACTCTTACTCTGGCCTAATGGTTAAGGTCTTGGACTCTTACTCTGGCCTAATAGCTACTGTCTTAACTCTTACTCTGGCCTAATAGCTACTGTCTTAACTCTTACTCTGGCCTCATAGCTACTGTCTTAACTCTTACTCTGGCCTAATGGTTAAGGTCTTGGACTCTTACTCTGGCCTCATAGCTACTGTCTTAATTCTTACTCTGGCCTCATAGCTACTGTCTTAACTCTTACTATGGCCTCATAGCTACTGTCCTAACTCTTACTCTGGCCTAATGGTTAAGGTCTTGGACTCTTACTCTGGCCTAATAGCTACTGTCTTAACTCTTACTCTGGCCTAATAGCAACTGTCTTAACTCTTACTCTGGCCTCATAGCTACTGTCTTAACTCTTACTCTGGCCTAATAGCTACTGTCTTAACTCTTACTCTGGCCTAATGGTTAAGGTCTTGGACTCTTACTCTGGCCTCATAGCTACTGTCTTAACTCTTACTCTGGCCTAATAGCTACTGTCTTAACTCTTACTCTGGCCTCATAGCTACTGTCTTAACTCTTACTCTGGCCTAATGGTTAAGGTCTTGGACTCTTACTCTGGCCTCATAGCTACTGTCTTAACTCTTACTCTGGCCTCATAGCTACTGTCTTAACTCTTACTCTGGCCTCATAGCTACTGTCTTAGCTCTTACTCTGGCCTCATAGCTACTGTCTTAACTCATACTCTGGCCTAATAGCTACTGTCTTAACTCTTACTCTGGCCTAGTAGCTACTGTCTTAACTCTTACTCTGGCCTAATAGCTACTGTCTTAACTCTTACTCTGGCCTCATAGCTACTGTCGTAACTCTTCTCTGGCCTCATAGCTACTGTCTTAACTCTTACTCTGGCCTCATAGCTACTGTCTTAACTCTTACTCTGGCATAATGGTTAAGGTCTTGGACTCTTACTCTGGCCTCATAGCTACTGTCTTAACTATTACTCTGGCCTCATAGCTACTGTCTTAACTCTTACTCTGGCCTAATGGTTAAGGTCTTGGACTCTTACTCTGGCCTAATAGCTACTGTCTTAACTCTTACTCTGGCCTAATAGCTACTGTCTTAACTCTTACTCTGGCCTAATAGCTACTGTCTTAACTCTTACTCTGGCCTCATAGCTACTGTCTTAACTCTTACTCTGGCCTAATGGTTAAGGTCTTGGACTCTTACTCTGGCCTCATAGCTACTGTCTTAACTCTTACTCTGGCCTCATAGCTACTGTCTTAACTCTTACTCTGGCCTCATAGCTACTGTCCTAACTCTTACTCTAGCCTAATGGTTAAGGTCTTGGACTCTTACTCTGGCCTAATAGCTACTGTCTTAACTCTTACTCTGGCCTAATAGCAACTGTCTTAACTCTTACTCTGGCCTCATAGCTACTGTCTTAACTCTTACTCTGGCCTAATAGCTACTGTCTTAACTCTTACTCTGGCCTAATGGTTAAGGTCTTGGACTCTTACTCTGGCCTCATAGCTACTGTCTTAACTCTTACTCTGGCCTAATAGCTACTGTCTTAACTCTTACTCTGGCCTCATAGCTACTGTCTTAACTCTTACTCTGGCCTAATGGTTAAGGTCTTGGACTCTTGCTCTAGCCTCATAGCTGCTATCTTAACTCTTACTCTGGCCTCATAGCTACTGTCTTAACTCTTACTCTGGCCTTATAGCTACTGTCTTAACTCTTACTCTGGCCTCATAGCTACTGTCTTAACTCTTATTCTGGCCTCATAGCTACTGCCTTAACTCTTACTCTGGCCTAGTAGCTACTGTCTTAACTCTTACTCTGGCCTAATAGCTACTGTCTTAACTCTTACTCTGGCCTCATAGCTACTGTCTTAACTCTCACTCTGGCCTAATGGTTAAGGTCTTGGACTCTTACTCTGGCGTCATAGCTACTGTCTTAACTCTTACACTGGCCTCATAGCTACTGTCTTAACTCTTACTCTGGCCTAATGCTTAAGGTCTTGGACTCTTACTCTGGCGTAATAGCTACTGTCTTAACTCTTACTCTGGCCTAATAGCTACTGTCTTAACTCTTACTCTGGCCTCATAGCTACTGTCTTAACTCTTACTTTGGCCTCATAGCTACTGTCTTAACTCTTACTCTGGCCTAATGGATAAGGTCTTGGACTCTTACTCTGGCCTAATAGCTACTGTCTTAACTCTTACTCTGGCCTAATAGCTACTGTCTTAACTCTTACTCTGGCCTAATAGCTACTGTATTAACTCTTACTCTGGCCTCATAGCTACTGTCTTAATTCTTACTCTGGCCTCATAGCTACTGTCTTAACTCTTACTCTGGCCTAATAGTTAAGGTCTTGGACTCTTACTCTGGCCTAATAGCTACTGTCTTAACTCTTACTCTGGCCTAATGGTTAAGGTCTCTTACTCTTACTCTGGCCTCATAGCTACTGTCTTAACTCTTATTCTGGCGTAATAGCTACTGTCTTAACTCTTACTCTGGCCTCATAGCTACTGTCTTAACTCTTACTCTGGCCTAATGGTTAAGGTCTTGGACTCTTACTCTGGCCTCATAGCTACTGTCTTACCTCTTACTCTGGCCTAATAGTTAAGGTCTTGGACTCTTACTCTGGCCTCATAGCTACTGTCTTAACTCTTACTCTGGCCTAATGGTTAAGGTCTTGGACTCTTACTCTGGCCTCATAGCTTTTGTCTTAACTCTTACTCTGGCCTAATAGCTACTGTCTTAACTCTTACTCTGGCCTCATGGCTACTGTCTTAACTCTTAATCTGGCCTAATAGCTACTGTCTTAATTCTTACTCTGGCCTAATGGTTAAGGTCTTGGGCTCTTACTCTGGCCTCATAGCTACTGTCTTAACTCTTAGTCTGGCCTAATGGTTAAGGTATTGGACTCTTACTCTGGCCTCATAGCTACTGTCTTAACTCTTACACTGGCCTAATGGTTAAGGTCTTGGACTCTTACTCTGACCTAATTGCTACTGTCTTAATTCTTACTCTGGCCTCATAGCTACTGTCTTAACTCTTACTCTGGCCTAATAGTTAAGGTCTTGGACTCTTACTCTGGCCTAATAGCTACTGTCTTAACTCTTACTCTGGCCTAATGGTTAAGGTCTCTTACTCTTACTCTTACTCTGGCCTCATAGCTACTGTCTTAACTCTTATTCTGGCGTAATAGCTACTGTCTTAACTCTTACTCTGGCCTCATAGCTACTGTCTTAACTCTTACTCTGGCCTAATGGTTAAGGTCTTGGACTCTTACTCTGGCCTCATAGCTACTGTCTTACCTCTTACTCTGGCCTAATAGTTAAGGTCTTGGACTCTTACTCTGGCCTCATAGCTACTGTCTTAACTCTTACTCTGGCCTAATGGTTAAGGTCTTGGACTCTTACTCTGGCCTCATAGCTTTTGTCTTAACTCTTACTCTGGCCTAATAGCTACTGTCTTAACTCTTACTCTGGCCTCATAGCTACTGTCTTAACTCTTACTCTGGCCTAATGGTTAAGGTCTTGGACTCTTGCTCTAGCCTCATAGCTGCTATCTTAACTCTTACTCTGGCCTCATAGCTACTGTCTTAACTCTTACTCTGGCCTTATAGCTACTGTCTTAACTCTTACTCTGGCCTCATAGCTACTGTCTTAACTCTTACTCTGGCCTTATAGCTACTGCCTTAACTCTTACTCTGGCCTAGTAGCTACTGTCTTAACTCTTACTCTGGCCTAATAGCAACTGTCTTAACTCTTACTCTGGCCTCATAGCTACTGTCTTAACTCTTACTCTGGCCTCATAGCTACTGTCTTAACTATTACTCTGGCCTAATAGCTACTGTCTTAACTCTTACTCTGGCCTAGTAGCTACTGCCTTAACTCTTACTCTGGCCTAATAGCTACTGTCTTAACTCTTACTCTGGCCTCATAGCTACTGCCTTAACTCTTACTCTGGCCTCATAGCTACTGTCTTAACTCTTACTCTGGCCTCATAGCTACTGTCTTAACTCTTACTGTGGCCTCATAGCTACTGTCTTAACTCTTATTCTGGCCTAATGGTTAAGGTCTTGGACTCTTACTCTGGCGTCATAGCTACTGTCTTAACTCTTACTCTGACCTAATAGCTACTGTCTTAACTCTTACTCTGGCCTCATAGCTACTGTCTTAACTCTTACTCTGGCCTAATGGTTAAGGTCTTGGACTCTTACTCTGGCCTCATAGCTACTGTCTTAACTCTTACTCTGGCCTCATAGCTACTGTCTTAACTCTTACTCTGGCCTCATAGCTACTGTCTTAGCTCTTACTCTGGCCTCATAGCTACTGTCTTAACTCATACTCTGGCCTAATAGCTACTGTCTTAACTCTTACTCTGGCCTAGTAGCTACTGTCTTAACTCTTACTCTGGCCTAATAGCTACTGTCTTAACTCTTACTCTGGCCTCATAGCTACTGTCTTAACTCTTCTCTGGCCTCATAGCTACTGTCTTAACTCTTACTCTGGCCTCATAGCTACTGTCTTAACTCTTACTCTGGCCTAATGGTTAAGGTCTTGGACTCTTACTCTGGCCTCATAGCTACTGTCTTAACTCTTACTCTGGCCTCATAGCTACTGTCTTAACTCTTACTCTGGCCTAATGGTTAAGGTCTTGGACTCTTACTCTGGCCTAATAGCTACTGTCTTAACTCTTACTCTGGCCTAATAGCTACTGTCTTAACTCTTACTCTGGCCTAATAGCTACTGTCTTAACTCTTACTCTGGCCTCATAGCTACTGTCTTAACTCTTACTCTGGCCTAATGGTTAAGGTCTTGGACTCTTACTCTGGCCTCATAGCTACTGTCTTAACTCTTACTCTGGCCTCATAGCTACTGTCTTAACTCTTACTATGGCCTCATAGCTACTGTCCTAACTCTTACTCTGGCCTAATGGTTAAGGTCTTGGACTCTTACTCTGGCCTAATAGCTACTGTCTTAACTCTTACTCTGGCCTAATAGCAACTGTCTTAACTCTTACTCTGGCCTCATAGCTACTGTCTTAACTCTTACTCTGGCCTAATAGCTACTGTCTTAACTCTTACTCTGGCCTAATGGTTAAGGTCTTGGACTCTTACTCTGGCCTCATAGCTACTGTCTTAACTCTTACTCTGGCCTAATAGCTACTGTCTTAACTCTTACTCTGGCCTCATAGCTACTGTCTTAACTCTTACTCTGGCCTAATGGTTAAGGTCTTGGACTCTTACTCTGGCCTCATAGCTACTGTCTTAACTCTTACTCTGGCCTCATAGCTACTGTCTTAACTCTTACTCTGGCCTCATAGCTACTGTCTTAGCTCTTACTCTGGCCTCATAGCTACTGTCTTAACTCATACTCTGGCCTAATAGCTACTGTCTTAACTCTTACTCTGGCCTAGTAGCTACTGTCTTAACTCTTACTCTGGCCTAATAGCTACTGTCTTAACTCTTACTCTGGCCTCATAGCTACTGTCGTAACTCTTCTCTGGCCTCATAGCTACTGTCTTAACTCTTACTCTGGCCTCATAGCTACTGTCTTAACTCTTACTCTGGCCTAATGGTTAAGGTCTTGGACTCTTACTCTGGCCTCATAGCTACTGTCTTAACTCTTACTCTGGCCTCATAGCTACTGTCTTAACTCTTACTCTGGCCTAATGGTTAAGGTCTTGGACTCTTACTCTGGCCTAATAGCTACTGTCTTAACTCTTACTCTGGCCTAATAGCTACTGTCTTAACTCTTACTCTGGCCTAATAGCTACTGTCTTAACTCTTACTCTGGCCTCATAGCTACTGTCTTAACTCTTACTCTGGCCTAATGGTTAAGGTCTTGGACTCTTACTCTGGCCTCATAGCTACTGTCTTAACTCTTACTCTGGCCTCATAGCTACTGTCTTAACTCTTACTCTGGCCTCATAGCTACTGTCCAAACTCTTACTCTGGCCTAATGGTTAAGGTCTTGGACTCTTACTCTGGCCTAATAGCTACTGTCTTAACTCTTACTCTGGCCTAATAGCAACTGTCTTAACTCTTACTCTGGCCTCATAGCTACTGTCTTAACTCTTACTCTGGCCTAATAGCTACTGTCTTAACTCTTACTCTGGCCTAATGGTTAAGGTCTTGGACTCTTACTCTGGCCTCATAGCTACTGTCTTAACTCTTACTCTGGCCTAATAGCTACTGTCTTAACTCTTACTCTGGCCTCATAGCTACTGTCTTAACTCTTACTCTGGCCTAATGGTTAAGGTCTTGGACTCTTGCTCTAGCCTCATAGCTGCTATCTTAACTCTTACTCTGGCCTCATAGCTACTGTCTTAACTCTTACTCTGGCCTTATAGCTACTGTCTTAACTCTTACTCTGGCCTCATAGCTACTGTCTTAACTCTTATTCTGGCCTCATAGCTACTGCCTTAACTCTTACTCTGGCCTAGTAGCTACTGTCTTAACTCTTACTCTGGCCTAATAGCTACTGTCTTAACTCTTACTCTGGCCTCATAGCTACTGTCTTAACTCTCACTCTGGCCTAATGGTTAAGGTCTTGGACTCTTACTCTGGCCTCATAGCTACTGTCTTAACTCTTACACTGGCCTCATAGCTACTGTCTTAACTCTTACTCTGGCCTAATGCTTAAGGTCTTGGACTCTTACTCTGGCGTAATAGCTACTGTCTTAACTCTTACTCTGGCCTAATAGCTACTGTCTTAACTCTTACTCTGGCCTCATAGCTACTGTCTTAACTCTTACTTTGGCCTCATAGCTACTGTCTTAACTCTTACTCTGGCCTAATGGATAAGGTCTTGGACTCTTACTCTGGCCTAATAGCTACTGTCTTAACTCTTACTCTGGCCTAATAGCTACTGTCTTAACTCTTACTCTGGCCTAATAGCTACTGTATTAACTCTTACTCTGGCCTCATAGCTACTGTCTTAATTCTTACTCTGGCCTCATAGCTACTGTCTTAACTCTTACTCTGGCCTAATAGTTAAGGTCTTGGACTCTTACTCTGGCCTAATAGCTACTGTCTTAACTCTTACTCTGGCCTAATGGTTAAGGTCTCTTACTCTTACTCTGGCCTCATAGCTACTGTCTTAACTCTTATTCTGGCGTAATAGCTACTGTCTTAACTCTTACTCTGGCCTCATAGCTACTGTCTTAACTCTTACTCTGGCCTAATGGTTAAGGTCTTGGACTCTTACTCTGGCCTCATAGCTACTGTCTTACCTCTTACTCTGGCCTAATAGTTAAGGTCTTGGACTCTTACTCTGGCCTCATAGCTACTGTCTTAACTCTTACTCTGGCCTAATGGTTAAGGTCTTGGACTCTTACTCTGGCCTCATAGCTTTTGTCTTAACTCTTACTCTGGCCTAATAGCTACTGTCTTAACTCTTACTCTGGCCTCATAGCTACTGTCTTAACTCTTAATCTGGCCTAATAGCTACTGTCTTAATTCTTACTCTGGCCTAATGGTTAAGGTCTTGGGCTCTTACTCTGGCCTCATAGCTACTGTCTTAACTCTTAGTCTGGCCTAATGGTTAAGGTATTGGACTCTTACTCTGGCCTCATAGCTACTGTCTTAACTCTTACACTGGCCTAATGGTTAAGGTCTTGGACTCTTACTCTGACCTAATTGCTACTGTCTTAATTCTTACTCTGGCCTCATAGCTACTGTCTTAACTCTTACTCTGGCCTAATAGTTAAGGTCTTGGACTCTTACTCTGGCCTAATAGCTACTGTCTTAACTCTTACTCTGGCCTAATGGTTAAGGTCTCTTACTCTTACTCTGGCCTCATAGCTACTGTCTTAACTCTTATTCTGGCGTAATAGCTACTGTCTTAACTCTTACTCTGGCCTCATAGCTACTGTCTTAACTCTTACTCTGGCCTAATGGTTAAGGTCTTGGACTCTTACTCTGGCCTCATAGCTACTGTCTTACCTCTTACTCTGGCCTAATAGTTAAGGTCTTGGACTCTTACTCTGGCCTCATAGCTACTGTCTTAACTCTTACTCTGGCCTAATGGTTAAGGTCTTGGACTCTTACTCTGGCCTCATAGCTTTTGTCTTAACTCTTACTCTGGCCTAATAGCTACTGTCTTAACTCTTACTCTGGCCTCATAGCTACTGTCTTAACTCTTACTCTGGCCTAATGGTTAAGGTCTTGGACTCTTGCTCTAGCCTCATAGCTGCTATCTTAACTCTTACTCTGGCCTCATAGCTACTGTCTTAACTCTTACTCTGGCCTTATAGCTACTGTCTTAACTCTTACTCTGGCCTCATAGCTACTGTCTTAACTCTTACTCTGGCCTCATAGCTACTGCCTTAACTCTTACTCTGGCCTAGTAGCTACTGTCTTAACTCTTACTCTGGCCTAATAGCTACTGTCTTAACTCTTACTCTGGCCTCATAGCTACTGTCTTAACTCTCACTCTGGCCTAATGGTTAAGGTCTTGGACTCTTACTCTGGCCTCATAGCTACTGTCTTAACTCTTACACTGGCCTCATAGCTACTGTCTTAACTCTTACTCTGGCCTAATGGTTAAGGTCTTGGACTCTTACTCTGGCGTAATAGCTACTGTCTTAACTCTTACTCTGGCCTAATAGCTACTGTCTTAACTCTTACTCTGGCCTCATAGCTACTGTCTTAACTCTTACTTTGGCCTCATAGCTACTGTCTTAACTCTTACTCTGGCCTAATGGTTAAGATCTTGGACTCTTACTCTGGCCTCATAGCTACTTTCTTAACTCTTACTCTGGCCTAATGGATAAGGTCTTGGACTCTTACTCTGGCCTAATAGCTACTGTCTTAACTCTTACTCTGGCCTAATAGCTACTGTCTTAACTCTTACTCTGGCCTAATAGCTACTGTCTTAACTCTTACCCTGGCCTAGTAGCTACTGTCTTAACTCTTACTCTGGCCTAATAGCTACAGCCTTAACTCTTACTCTGGCCTCATAGCTACTGTCTTAACTCTTACTCTGGCCTCATAGCTACTGTCTTAACTCTTACTGTGGCCTCATAGCTACTGTCTTAACTCTTACTCTGGCCTAATGGTTAAGGTCTTGGACTCTTACTCTGGTGTCATAGCTACTGTCTTAACTCTTACTCTGGCCTAATAGCTACTGTCTTAACTCCTACTCTGGCCTCATAGCTACTGTCTTAACTCTTACTCTGGCCTAATGGTTAAGGTCTTGGACTCTTACTCTGGCCTCATAGCTACTGTCTTAACTCTTACTCTGGCCTCATAGCTACTGTCTTAGCTCTTACTCTGGCCTAATAGCTACTGTCTTAACTCTTACTCTGGCCTAGTAGCTACTGTCTTAACTCTTACTCTGGCCTAATAGCTACTGTCTTAACTCTTACTCTGGCCTCATAGCTACTGTCTTAACTCTTCTCTGGCCTCATAGCTACTGTCTTAACTCATACTCTGGCCTCATAGCTACTGTCTTAACTCTTACTCTGGCCTAATGGTTAAGGTCTTGTACTCTTACTCTGGCCTCATAGCTACTGTCTTAACTCTTACTCTGGCCTCATAGCTACTGTCTTAACACTTACTCTGGCCTAGTGGTTAAGGTCTTGGACTCTTACTCTGGCCTAATAGCTACTGTCTTAACTCTTACTCTGGCCTAATAGCTACTGTCTTAACTCTTACTCTTGCCTAATAGCTACTGTCTTAACTCTTACTCTGGCCTAATGGTTAAGGTCTTGGACTCTTACTCTGGCCTCATAGCTACTGTCTTAACTCTTACTCTGGCCTCATAGCTACTGTCTTATTTCTTACTCTGGCCTCATAGCTACTGTCTTAACTCTTACTCTGGCCTAATGGTTAAGGTCTTGGACTCTTACTCTGGCCTAATAGCTACTGTCTTAACTCTTACTCTGGCCTAATAGCAACTGTCTTAACTCTTACTCTGGCCTCATAGCTACTGTCTTAACTCTTACTCTGGCCTAATAGCTACTGTCTTAACTCTTACTCTGGCCTAATGGTTAAGGTCTTGGACTCTTACTCTGGCCTCATAGCTACTGTCTTAACTCTTACTCTGGCCTAATAGCTACTGTCTTAACTCTTACTCTGGCCTCATAGCTACTGTCCTAACTCTTACTCTGGCCTAATGGTTAAGGTCTTGGACTCTTGCTCTAGCCTCATAGCTACTATCTTAACTCTTACTCTGGCCTCATAGCTACTGTCTTAACTCTTACTCTGGCCTTATAGCTACTGTCTTAACTCTTACCCTGGCCTCATAGCTACTGTCTTAACTATTACTCTGGCCTAATAGCTACTGTCTTAACTCTTACTCTGGCCTAGTAGCTACTGTCTTAACTCTTACTCTGGCCTAATAGCTACTGTCTTAACTCTTACTCTGGCCTCATAGCTACTGCCTTAACTCTTACTCTGGCCTCATAGCTACTGTCTTAACTCTTACTCTGGCCTCATAGCTACTGTCTTAACTCTTACTGTGGCCTCATAGCTACTGTCTTAACTCTTATTCTGGCCTAATGGTTAAGGTCTTGGACTCTTACTCTGGCGTCATAGCTACTGTCTTAACTCTTACTCTGGCCTAATAGCTACTGTCTTAACTCTTACTCTGGCCTCATAGCTACTGTCTTAACTCTTACTCTGGCCTAATGGTTAAGGTCTTGGACTCTTACTCTGGCCTCATAGCTACTGTCTTAACTCTTACTCTGGCCTCATAGCTACTGTCTTAACTCATACTCTGGCCTAATAGCTACTGTCTTAACTCTTACTCTGGCCTAGTAGCTACTGTCTTAACACTTACTCTGGCCTAATAGCTACTGTCTTAACTCTTACTCTGGCCTAGTAGCTACTGTCTTAACTCTTACTCTGGCCTAATAGCTACTGTCTTAACTCTTACTCTGGCCTCATAGCTACTGCCTTAACTCTTACTCTGGCCTCATAGCTACTGTCTTAACTCATACTCTGGCCTAATAGCTACTGTCTTAACTCTTACTCTGGCCTAGTAGCTACTGTCTTAACACTTACTCTGGCCTAATAGCTACTGTCTTAACTCTTACTCTGGCCTCATAGCTACTGTCTTAACTCTTCTCTGGCCTCATAGCTACTGTCTTAACTCTTACTCTGGCCTCATAGCTACTGTCTTAACTCTTACTCTGGCCTAATGGTTAAGGTCTTGGACTCTTACTCTGGCCTCATAGCTACTGTCTTAACTCTTACTCTGGCCTAATGGTTAAGGTCTTGGACTCTTACTCTGGCCTAATAGCTACTGTCTTAACTCTTACTCTGGCCTAATAGCTACTGTCTTAACTCTTACTCTGGCCTAATAGCTACTGTCTTAACTCTTACTCTGGCCTCATAGCTACTGTCTTAACACTTACTCTGGCCTAATGGTTAAGGTCTTGGACTCTTACTCTGGCCTCATAGCTACTGTCTTAACTCTTACTCTGGCCTCATAGCTACTGTCTTAACTCTTACTCTGGCCTCATAGCTACTGTCCTAACTCTTACTCTGGCCTAATGGTTAAGGTCTTGGACTCTTACTCTGGCCTAATAGCTACTGTCTTAACTCTTACTCTGGCCTAATAGCAACTGTCTTAACTCTTACTCTGGCCTCATAGCTACTGTCTTAACTCTTACTCTGGCCTAATAGCTACTGTCTTAACTCTTACTCTGGCCTAATGGTTAAGGTCTTGGACTCTTACTCTGGCCTCATAGCCACTGTCTTAACTCTTACTCTGGCCTAATAGCTACTGTCTTAACTCTTACTCTGGCCTCATAGCTACTGTCTTAACTCTTACTCTGGCCTAATGGTTAAGGTCTTGGACTCTTGCTCTAGCCTCATAGCTGCTATCTTAACTCTTACTCTGGCCTCATAGCTACTGTCTTAACTCTTACTCTGGCCTTATAGCTACTGTCTTAACTCTTACTCTGGCCTCATAGCTACTGTCTTAACTCTTACTCTGGCCTCATAGCTACTGCCTTAACTCTTACTCTGGCCTAGTAGCTACTGTCTTAACTCTTACTCTGGCCTAATAGCTACTGTCTTAACTCTTACTCTGGCCTCATAGCTACTGTCGTAACTCTCACTCTGGCCTAATGGTTAAGGTCTTGGACTCTTACTCTGGCCTCATAGCTACTGTCTTAACTCTTACACTGGCCTCATAGCTACTGTCTTAACTCTTACTCTGGCCTAATGCTTAAGGTCTTGGACTCTTACTCTGGCGTAATAGCTACTGTCTTAACTCTTACTCTGGCCTAATAGCTACTGTCTTAACTCTTACTCTGGCCTCATAGCTACTGTCTTAACTCTTACTTTGGCCTCATAGCTACTGTCTTAACTCTTACTCTGGCCTAATGGTGAGGGTCTTGGACTCTTACTCTGGCCTCATAGCTACTTTCTTAACTCTTACTCTGGCCTAATGGATAAGGTCTTGGACTCTTACTCTGGCCTAATAGCTACTGTCTTAACTCTTACTCTGGCCTAATAGCTACTGTCTTAACTCTTACTCTGGCCTAATAGCTACTGTATTAACTCTTACTCTGGCCTCATAGCTACTGTCTTAATTCTTACTCTGGCCTCATAGCTACTGTCTTAACTCTTACTCTGGCCTAATAGTTAAGGTCTTGGACTCTTACTCTGGCCTAATAGCTACTGTCTTAACTCTTACTCTGGCCTAATGGTTAAGGTCTCTTACTCTTACTCTGGCCTCATAGCTACTGTCTTAACTCTTATTCTGGCGTAATAGCTACTGTCTTAACTCTTACTCTGCCCTCATAGCTACTGTCTTAACTCTTACTCTGGCCTAATGGTTAAGGTCTTGGACTCTTACTCTGGCCTCATAGCTACTGGCTTACCTCTTACTCTGGCCTAATAGTTAAGGTCTTGGACTCTTACTCTGGCCTCATAGCTACTGTCTTAACTCTTACTCTGGCCTAATGGTTAAGGTCTTGGACTCTTACTCTGGCCTCATAGCTTTTGTCTTAACTCTTACTCTGGCCTAATAGCTACTGTCTTAACTCTTACTCTGGCCTCATAGCTACTGTCTTAACTCTTAATCTGGCCTAATAGCTACTGTCTTAATTCTTACTCTGGCCTAATGGTTAAGGTCTTGGGCTCTTACTCTGGCCTCATAGCTACTGTCTTAACTCTTAGTCTGGCCTAATGGTTAAGGTATTGGACTCTTACTCTGGCCTCATAGCTACTGTCTTAACTCTTACACTGGCCTAATGGTTAAGGTCTTGGACTCTTACTCTGACCTAATTGCTACTGTCTTAATTCTTACTCTGGCCTCATAGCTACTGTCTTAACTCTTACTCTGGCCTAATAGTTAAGGTCTTGGACTCTTACTCTGGCCTAATAGCTACTGTCTTAACTCTTACTCTGGCCTAATGGTTAAGGTCTCTTACTCTTACTCTGGCCTCATAGCTACTGTCTTAACTCTTATTCTGGCGTAATAGCTACTGTCTTAACTCTTACTCTGGCCTCATAGCTACTGTCTTAACTCTTACTCTGGCCTAATGGTTAAGGTCTTGGACTCTTACTCTGGCCTCATAGCTACTGTCTTACCTCTTACTCTGGCCTAATAGTTAAGGTCTTGGACTCTTACTCTGGCCTCATAGATACTGTCTTAACTCTTACTCTGGCCTAATGGTTAAGGTCTTGGACTCTTACTCTGGCCTCATAGCTTTTGTCTTAACTCTTACTCTGGCCTAATAGCTACTGTCTTAACTCTTACTCTGGCCTCATAGCTACTGTCTTAACTCTTACTCTGGCCTAATGGTTAAGGTCTTGGACTCTTGCTCTAGCCTCATAGCTGCTATCTTAACTCTTACTCTGGCCTCATAGCTACTGTCTTAACTCTTACTCTGGCCTTATAGCTACTGTCTTAACTCTTACTCTGGCCTCATAGCTACTGTCTTAACTCTTACTCTGGCCTCATAGCTACTGCCTTAACTCTTACTCTGGCCTAGTAGCTACTGTCTTAACTCTTACTCTGGCCTAATAGCTACTGTCTTAACTCTTACTCTGGCCTCATAGCTACTGTCTTAACTCTCACTCTGGCCTAATGGTTAAGGTCTTGGACTCTTACTCTGGCCTCATAGCTACTGTCTTAACTCTTACACTGGCCTCATAGCTACTGTCTTAACTCTTACTCTGGCCTAATGGTTAAGGTCTTGGACTCTTACTCTGGCGTAATAGCTACTGTCTTAACTCTTACTCTGGCCTAATAGCTACTGTCTTAACTCTTACTCTGGCCTCATAGCTACTGTCTTAACTCTTACTTTGGCCTCATAGCTACTGTCTTAACTCTTACTCTGGCCTAATGGTTAAGGTCTTGGACTCTTACTCTGGCCTCATAGCTACTTTCTTAACTCTTACTCTGGCCTAATGGATAAGGTCTTGGACTCTTACTCTGGCCTAATAGCTACTGTCTTAACTCTTACTCTGGCCTATAGTTACTGTCTTAACTCTTACTCTGGCCTAATAGCTACTGTCTTAACTCTTACTCTGGCCTCATAGCTACTGTCTTAATTCTTACTCTGGCCTCACAGCTACTGTCTTAACTCTTACTCTGGCCTAATAGTTAAGGTCTTGGACTCTTACTCTGGCCTAATAGCTACTGTGTTAACTCTTACTCTGGCCTAATGGTTAAGGTCTCTTACTCTTACTCTGGCCTCATAGCTACTGTCTTAACTCTTATTCTGGCGTAATAGCTACTGTCTTAACTCTTACTCTGGCCTCATAGCTACTGTCTTAACTCTTACTCTGGCCTAATGGTTAAGGTCTTGGACTCTTACTCTGGCCTCATAGCTACTGTCTTACCTCTTACTCTGGCCTAATAGTTAAGGTCTTGGACTCTTACTCTGGCCTCATAGCTACTGTCTTAACTCTTACTCTGGCCTAATGGTTAAGGTCTTGGACTCTTACTCTGGCCTCATAGCTACTGTCTTAACTCTTACTCTGGCCTAATGGTTAAGGTCTTGGACTCTTACTCTGGCCTCATAGCTTTTGTCTTAACTCTTACTCTGGCCTAATAGCTACTGTCTTAACTCTTACTCTGGCCTCATAGCTACTGTCTTAACTCTTACTCTGGCCTAATAGCTACTGTCTTAATTCTTACTCTGGCCTAATGGTTAAGGTCTTGGGCTCTTACTCTGGCCTCATAGCTACTGTCTTAACTCTTAGTCTAACCTAATGGTTAAGGTATTGTACTCTTACTCTGGCCTCATAGCTACTGTCTTAACTCTTACACTGGCCTAATGGTTAAGGTCTTGGACTCTTACTCTGACCTAATAGCTACTGTCTTAATTCTTACTCTGGCCTCATAGCTACTGTCTTAACTCTTACTCTGGCCTAATAGTTAAGGTCTTGGACTCTTACTCTGGCCTAATAGCTACTGTCTTAACTCTTACTCTGGCCTAATGGTTAAGGTCTCTTACTCTTACTCTGGCCTCATAGCTACTGTCTTAACTCTTATTCTGGCGTAATAGCTACTGTCTTAACTCTTACTCTGGCCTCATAGCTACTGTCTTAACTCTTACTCTGGCCTAATGGTTAAGGTCTTGGACTCTTACTCTGGCCTCATAGCTACTGTCTTACCTCTTGCTCTGGCCTAATAGTTAAGGTCTTGGACTCTTACTCTGGCCTCATAGCTACTGTCTTAACTCTTACTCTGGCCTAATGGTTAAGGTCTTGGACTCTTACTCTGGCCTCATAGCTTTTGTCTTAACTCTTACTCTGGCCTAATAGCTACTGTCTTAACTCTTACTCTGGCCTCATAGCTACTGTCTTAACTCTTACTCTGGCCTAATGGTTAAGGTCTTGGACTCTTGCTCTAGCCTCATAGCTGCTATCTTAACTCTTACTCTGGCCTCATAGCTACTGTCTAAACTCTTACTCTGGCCTTATAGCTACTGTCTTAACTCTTATTCTGGCGTAATAGCTACTGTCTTAACTCTTACTCTGGCCTCATAGCTACTGTCTTAACTCTTACTCTGGCCTAATGGTTAAGGTCTTGGACTCTTACTCTGGCCTCATAGCTACTGTCTTACCTCTTACTCTGGCCTAATAGTTAAGGTCTTGGACTCTTACTCTGGCCTCATAGCTACTGTCTTAACTCTTACTCTGGCCTAATGGTTAAGGTCTTGGACTCTTACTCTGGCCTCATAGCTACTGTCTTAACTCTTACTCTGGCCTAATGGTTAAGGTCTTGGACTCTTACTCTGGCCTCATAGCTTTTGTCTTAACTCTTACTCTGGCCTAATAGCTACTGTCTTAACTCTTACTCTGGCCTCATAGCTACTGTCTTAACTCTTACTCTGGCCTAATAGCTACTGTCTTAATTCTTACTCTGGCCTAATGGTTAAGGTCTTGGGCTCTTACTCTGGCCTCATAGCTACTGTCTTAACTCTTAGTCTGGCCTAATGGTTAAGGTATTGTACTCTTACTCTGGCCTCATAGCTACTGTCTTAACTCTTACACTGGCCTAATGGTTAAGGTCTTGGACTCTTACTCTGACCTAATAGCTACTGTCTTAATTCTTACTCTGGCCTCATAGCTACTGTCTTAACTCTTACTCTGGCCTAATAGTTAAGGTCTTGGACTCTTACTCTGGCCTAATAGCTACTGTCTTAACTCTTACTCTGGCCTAATGGTTAAGGTCTCTTACTCTTACTCTGGCCTCATAGCTACTGTCTTAACTCTTATTCTGGCGTAATAGCTACTGTCTTAACTCTTACTCTGGCCTCATAGCTACTGTCTTAACTCTTACTCTGGCCTAATGGTTAAGGTCTTGGACTCTTACTCTGGCCTCATAGCTACTGTCTTACCTCTTGCTCTGGCCTAATAGTTAAGGTCTTGGACTCTTACTCTGGCCTCATAGCTACTGTCTTAACTCTTACTCTGGCCTAATGGTTAAGGTCTTGGACTCTTACTCTGGCCTCATAGCTTTTGTCTTAACTCTTACTCTGGCCTAATAGCTACTGTCTTAACTCTTACTCTGGCCTCATAGCTACTGTCTTAACTCTTACTCTGGCCTAATGGTTAAGGTCTTGGACTCTTGCTCTAGCCTCATAGCTGCTATCTTAACTCTTACTCTGGCCTCATAGCTACTGTCTTAACTCTTACTCTGGCCTTATAGCTACTGTCTTAACTCTTACTCTGGCCTCATAGCTACTGTCTTAACCCTTACTCTGGCCTCATAGCTACTGCCTTAACTCTTACTCTGGCCTAGTAGCTACTGTCTTAACTCTTACTCTGGCCTAATAGCTACTGTCTTAACTCTTACTCTGGCCTCATAGCTACTGTCTTAACTCTCACTCTGGCCTAATGGTTAAGGTCTTGGACTCTTACTCTGGCCTCATAGCTACTGTCTTAACTCTTACACTGGCCTCATAGCTACTGTCTTAACTCTTACTCTGGCCTAATGGTTAAGGTCTTGGACTCTTACTCTGACCTAATTGCTACTGTCTTAATTCTTACTCTGGCCTCATAGCTACTGTCTTAACTCTTACTCTGGCCTAATAGTTAAGGTCTTGGACTCTTACTCTGGCCTAATAGCTACTGTCTTAACTCTTACTCTGGCCTAATGGTTAAGGTCTCTTACTCTTACTCTGGCCTCATAGCTACTGTCTTAACTCTTATTCTGGCGTAATAGCTACTGTCTTAACTCTTACTCTGGCCTCATAGCTACTGTCTTAACTCTTACTCTGGCCTAATGGTTAAGGTCTTGGACTCTTACTCTGGCCTCATAGCTACTGTCTTACCTCTTACTCTGGCCTAATAGTTAAGGTCTTGGACTCTTACTCTGGCCTCATAGCTACTGTCTTAACTCTTACTCTGGCCTCATAGCTACTGCCTTAACTCTTACTCTGGCCGAGTAGCTACTGTCTTAACTCTTACTCTGGCCTAATAGCTACTGTCTTAACTCTTACTCTGGCCTCATAGCTACTGTCTTAACTCTCACTCTGGCCTAATGGTTAAGGTCTTGGACTCTTACTCTGGCCTCATAGCTACTGTCTTAACTCTTACACTGGCCTCATAGCTACTGTCTTAACTCTTACTCTGGCCTAATGGTTAAGGTCTTGGACTCTTACTCTGGCGTAATAGCTAGTGTCTTAACTCTTACTCTGGCCTAATAGCTACTGTCTTAACTCTTACTCTGGCCTCATAGCTACTGTCTTAACTCTTACTTTGGCCTCATAGCTACTGTCTTAACTCTTACTCTGGCCTAATGGTTAAGGTCTTGGACTCTTACTCTGGCCTCATAGCTACTTTCTTAACTCTTACTCTGGCCTAATGGATAAGGTCTTGGACTCTTACTCTGGCCTAATAGCTACTGTCTTAACTCTTACTCTGGCCTAATAGCTACTGTCTTAACTCTTACTCTGGCCTCATAGCTACTGTCTTAACTCTTACTCTGGCCTAATAGCTACTGTCTTAACTCTTACTCTGGCCTCATAGCTACTGTCTTAACTCTTACTCTGCCCTAATAGCTACTGTCTTAATTCTTACTCTGGCCTAATGGTTAAGGTCTTGGGCTCTTACTCTGGCCTCATAGCTACTGTCTTAACTCTTAGTCTGGCCTAATGGTTAAGGTATTGGACTCTTACTCTGGCCTCATAGCTACTGTCTTAACTCTTACACTGGCCTAATGGTTAAGGTCTTGGACTCTTACTCTGACCTAATAGCTACTGTCTTAATTCTTACTCTGGCCTCATAGCTACTGTCTTAACTCTTACTCTGGCCTAATAGTTAAGGTCTTGGACTCTTACTCTGGCCTAATAGCTACTGTCTTAACTCTTACTCTGGCCTAATGGTTAAGGTCTCTTACTCTTACTCTGGCCTCATAGCTACTGTCTTAACTCTTATTCTGGCGTAATAGCTACTGTCTTAACTCTTACTCTGGCCTCATAGCTACTGTCTTAACTCTTACTCTGGCCTAATGGTTAAGGTCTTGGACTCTTACTCTGGCCTCATAGCTACTGTCTTACCTCTTACTCTGGCCTAATAGTTAAGGTCTTGGACTCTTACTCTGGCCTCATAGCTACTGTCTTAACTCTTACTCTGGCCTAATGGTTAAGGTCTTGGACTCTTACTCTGGCCTCATAGCTTTTGTCTTAACTCTTACTCTGGCCTAATAGCTACTGTCTTAACTCTTACTCTGGCCTCATAGCTACTGTCTTAACTCTTACTCTGGCCTAATGGTTAAGGTCTTGGACTCTTGCTCTAGCCTCATAGCTGCTATCTTAACTCTTACTCTGGCCTCATAGCTACTGTCTTAACTCTTACTCTGGCCTTATAGCTACTGTCTTAACTCTTACTCTGGCCTCATAGCTACTGTCTTAACCCTTACTCTGGCCTCATAGCTACTGCCTTAACTCTTACTCTGGCCTAGTAGCTACTGTCTTAACTCTTACTCTGGCCTCATAGCTACTGTCTTAACTCTCACTCTGGCCTAATGGTTAAGGTCTTGGACTCTTACTCTGGCCTCATAGCTACTGTCTTAACTCTTACACTGGCCTCATAGCTACTGTCTTAACTCTTACTCTGGCCTAATGGTTAAGGTCTTGGACTCTTACTCTGGCCTAATAGCTACTGTCTTAACTCTTACTCTGGCCTCATAGCTACTGTCTTAACTCTTACTTTGGCCTCATAGCTACTGTCTTAACTCTTATTCTGGCCTAATGGTTAAGGTCTTGGACTCTTACTCTGGCCTCATAGCTACTTTCTTAACTCTTACTCTGGCCTAATGGATAAGGTCTTGGACTCTTACTCTGGCCTAATAGCTACTGTCTTAACTCTTTCTCTGGCCTAATAGCTACTGTCTTAACTCTTACTCTGGCCTAATAGCTACTGTCTTAACTCTTACTCTGGCCTCATAGCTACTGTCTTAATTCTTACTCTGGCCTCATAGCTACTGTCTTAACTCTTACTCTGGCCTAATAGTTAAGGTCTTGGAGTCTTACTCTGGCCTAATAGCTACTGTCTTAACTCTTACTCTGGCCTAATGGTTAAGGTCTCTTACTCTTACTCTGGCCTCATAGCTACTGTCTTAACTCTTATTCTGGCGTAATAGCTACTGTCTTAACTCTTACTCTGGCCTCATAGCTACTGTCTTAACTCTTACTCTGGCCTAATGGTTAAGGTCTTGGACTCTTACTCTGGCCTCATAGCTACTGTCTTACCTCTTACTCTGGCCTAATAGTTAAGGTCTTGGACTCTTACTCTGGCCTCATAGCTACTGTCTTAACTCTTACTCTGGCCTAATGGTTAAGGTCTTGGACTCTTACTCTGGCCTCATAGCTTTTGTCTTAACTCTTACTCTGGCCTAATAGCTACTGTCTTAACTCTTACTCTGGCCTCATAGCTACTGTCTTAACTCTTACTCTGGCCTAATAGCTACTGTCTTAATTCTTACTCTGGCCTAATGGTTAAGGTCTTGGGCTCTTACTCTGGCCTCATAGCTACTGTCTTAACTCTTACTCTGGCCTAATGGTTAAGGTCTTGGACTCTTACTCTGGCCTCATAGCTACTGTCTTACCTCTTACTCTGGCCTCATAGCTACTGTCTTAGCTCTTACTCTGGCCTCATAGCTACTGTCTTAACTCATACTCTGGCCTAATAGCTACTGTCTTAACTCTTACTCTGGCCTAGTAGCTACTGTCTTAACTCTTACTCTGGCCTAATAGCTACTGTCTTAACTCTTACTCTGGCCTCATAGCTACTGTCTTAACTCTTCTCTGGCCTCATAGCTACTGTCTTAACTCTTACTCTGGCCTCATAGCTACTGTCTTAACTCTTACTCTGGCCTAATGGTTAAGGTCTTGGACTCTTACTCTGGCCTCATAGCTACTGTCTTAACTCTTACTCTGGCCTCATAGCTACTGTCTTAACTCTTACTCGGCCTTATAGCTACTGTCTTACCTCTTACTCTGGCCTCATAGCTACTGTCTTAACTCTTACTCTGGCCTAATAGCTACTGTCTTAACTCTTACTCTGGCCTAATAGCTACTGTCTTAACTCTTACTCTGGCCTCATAGCTACTGTCTTAACTCTTACTCTGGCCTAATGGTTAAGGTCTTGGACTCTTACTCTGGCCTCATAGCTACTGTCTTAACTCTTACTCTGGCCTCATAGCTACTGTCTTAACTCTTACTCTGGCCTCATAGCTACTGTCCTAACTATTACTCTGGCCTAATGGTTAAGGTCTTGGACTCTTACTCTGGCCTAATAGCTACTGTCTTAACTCTTACTCTGGCCTAATAGCAACTGTCTTAACTCTTACTCTGGCCTCATAGCTACTGTCTTAACTCTTACTCTGGCCTAATAGCTACTGTCTTAACTCTTACTCTGGCCTAATGGTTAAAGTCTTGGACTCTTACTCTGGCCTCATAGCTACTGTCTTAACTTTTACTCTGGCCTAATAGCTACTGTCTTAACTCTTACTCTGGCCTCATAGCTACTGTCTTAACTCTTACTCTGGCCTAATGGTTAAGGTCTTGGACTCTTGCTCTAGCCTCATAGCTACTATCTTAACTCTTACTCTGGCCTCATAGCTACTGTCTTAACTCTTACTCTGGCCTTATAGCTACTGTCTTAACTCTTACTCTGGCCTCATAGCTACTGTCTTAACTCTTACTCTGGCCTCATAGCTACTGCCTTAACTCTTACTCTGGCCTAGTAGCTACTGTCTTAACTCTTACTCTGGCCTAATAGCTACTGTCTTAACTCTTACTCTGGCCTCATAGCTACTGTCTTAACTCTCACTCTGGCCTAATGGTTAAGGTCTTGGACTCTTACTCTGGCCTCATAGCTACTGTCTTAACTCTTACACTGGCCTCATAGCTACTGTCTTAACTCTTACTCTGGCCTAATGGTTAAGGTCTTGGACTCTTACTCTGGCGTAATAGCTACTGTCTTAACTCTTACTCTGGCCTAATAGCTACTGTCTTAACTCTTACTCTGGCCTCATAGCTACTGTCTTAACTCTTACTTTGGCCTCATAGCTACTGTCTTAACTCTTACTCTGGCCTAATGGTTAAGGTCTTGGACTCTTACTCTGGCCTCATAGCTACTGTCTTAACTCTTACTCTGGCCTAATGGTTAAGGTCTTGGACTCTTACTCTGGCCTAATAGCTACTGTCTTAACTCTTACTCTGGCCTAATAGCTACTGTCTTAACTCTTACTCTGGCCTCATAGCTACTGTCTTAATTCTTACTCTGGCCTCATAGCTACTGTCTTAACTCTTACTCTGGCCTAATAGTTAAGGTCTTGGACTCTTACTCTGGCCTAATAGCTACTGTCTTAACTCTTACTCTGGCCTAATGGTTAAGGTCTCTTACTCTTACTCTGGCCTCATAGCTACTGTCTTAACTCTTATTCTGGCGTAATAGCTACTGTCTTAACTCTTACTCTGGCCTCATAGCTGCTGTCTTAACTCTTACTCTGGCCTAATGGTTAAGGTCTTGGACTCTTACTCTGGCCTCATAGCTACTGTCTTACCTCTTACTCTGGCCTAATAGTTAAGGTCTTGGACTCTTACTCTGGCCTCATAGCTACTGTCTTAACTGTTACTCTGTCCTAATGGTTAAGGTCTTGGACTCTTACTCTGGCCTCATAGCTTTTGTCTTAACTCTTACTCTGGCCTAATAGCTACTGTCCTAACTCTTACTCTGGCCTCATAGCTACTGTCTTAACTCTTACTCTGGCCTAATAGCTACTGTCTTAACTCTTACTCTGGCCTAATGGTTAAGGTCTTGGACTCTTACTCTGGCCTCATAGCTACTGTCTTAACTCTTACTCTGGCCTCATAGATACTGTCTTAACTCTTACTCTGGCCTAATGGTTAAGGTCTTGGACTCTTACTCTGGCCTCATAGCTACTGTCCTAACTCTTACTCTGGCCTAATGGTTAAGGTCTTGGACTCTTACTCTGGCCTCATAGCCACTGTCTTAACTCTTACTCTGGCCTCATAGCTACTGTCTTAACTCTTACTCTGGCCTAATGGTTAAGGTCTTGGACTCTTACTCTGGCCTAATAGCTACTGTCTTAACTCTTGCTCTGGCCTAATAGCTACTGTCTTAACTCTTACTCTGGCCTCATAGCTACTGTCTTAACTCTTACTCTGGCCTAATAGCTACTGTCTTAACTCCTACTCTGGCCTAATGGTTAAGGTCTTGGACTCTTACTCTGGCCTCATAGATACTGTCTTAACTCTTACTCTGGCCTGATAGCTACTGTCTTAACTCTTACTCTGGCCTCATAGCTACTGTCTTAACTCTTACTCTGGCCTAATGGTTAAGGTCTTGGACTCTTACTCTGGCCTCATAGCTACTGTCTTAACTCTTACTCTGGCCTAATAGCTACTGTCTTAACTCTTACTCTGGCCTCATAGCTACTGTCTTAACTCTTACTCTGGCCTAATAGCTACTTTCTTAACTCTTACTCTGGTCTAATAGCTACTGTCTTAACTCTTACTCTGGCCTCATAGCTACTGTCTTAACTCTTACTCAGGCCTAATAGCTACTGTCTTAACTCTTACTCTATCCTAATAGCTACTGTCTTAACTCTTACTCTGGCCTCATAGCTACTGTCTTAACTCTTACTCTGGCCTAATGATTAAGGTCTTGGACTCTTACTCTGGCCTCATAGCTACTGTCTTAACTCTTACTCTGGCCTCATAGCTACTGTCTTAACTCTTACTCTGGCCTAATAGCTACTGTCTTAACTCTTACTCTGGCCTAATAGCTACCTACTGTCTTAACTCTTACTCTGGCCTCATAGCTACTGTCTTAACTCTTACTCTGGCCTCTTAGCTACTGTCTTAACTCTTACTCTGGCCTAATGGTTAAGGTCTTGGACTCTTACTCTGGCCTCATAGCTACTGTCTTAACTCTTACTCTGGCCTCATAACTACTGTCTTAACTCTTACTCGGCCTTATAGCTACTGTCTTACCTCTTACTCTGGCCTCATAGCTACTGTCTTAACTCTTACTTTGGCCTAATAGCTACTGTCTTAACTCTTACTCTGGCCTCATAGCTACTGTCTTAACTCTTACTCTGGCCTAATAGCTGCTGTCTTAACTCTTACTCTGGCCTAATGGTTAAGGTCTTGGACTCTTACTCTAGCCTTATAGCTACTGTCTTAACTCTTACTCTGGCCTAATGGTTAAGGTCTTGGACTCTTACTCTGGCCTAATAGCTACTGTCTTAACTCTTACTCTGGCCTCATAGCTACTGTCTTATTTCTTACTCTGGCCTCATAGCTACTGTCTTAACTCTTACTCTGGCCTCATAGCTACTGTCTTAACTCCTACTCTGGCCTAATGGTTAAGGTCTTGGACTCTTACTCTGGCCTCATAGCTACTGTCTTAACTCTTACTCTGGCCTAATGGTTAAGGTCTTGGACTCTTACTCTGGCCTCATAGCTACTGTCTTAACTCTTACTCTGGCCTCATAGCTACTGTCTTACCTCTTACTCTGGCCTCATAGCTACTGTCTTAGCTCTTACTCTGGCCTCATAGCTACTGTCTTAACTCATACTCTGACCTAATAGCTACTGTCTTAACTCTTACTCTGGCCTACTAGCTACTGTCTTAACTCTTACTCTGGCCTAATAGCTACTGTCTTAACTCTTACTCTGGCCTCATAGCTACTGTCTTAACTCTTCTCTGGCCTCATAGCTACTGTCTTAACTCTTACTCTGGCCTCATAGCTACTGTCTTAACTCTTACTCTGGCCTAATGGTTAAGGTCTTGGACTCTTACTCTGGCCTCATAGCTACTGTCTTAACTCTTACTCTGGCCTCATAGCTACTGTCTTAACTCTTACTCGGCCTTATAGCTACTGTCTTACCTCTTACTCTGGCCTCATAGCTACTGTCTTAACTCTTACTCTGGCCTAATAGCTACTGTCTTAACTCTTACTCTGGCCTCATAGCTACTGTCTTAACTCTTACTCTGGCCTAATGGTTAAGGTCTTGGACTCTTACTCTGGCCTCATAGCTACTGTCTTAACTCTTACTCTGGCCTCATAGCTACTGTCTTAACTCTTACTCTGGCCTCATAGCTACTGTCCTAACTCTTACTCTGGCCTAATGGTTAAGGTCTTGGACTCTTACTCTGGCCTAATAGCTACTGTCTTAACTCTTACTCTGGCCTAATAGCAACTGTCTTAACTCTTACTCTGGCCTCATAGCTACTGTCTTAACTCTTACTCTGGCCTAATAGCTACTGTCTTAACTCTTACTCTGGCCTAATGGTTAAGGTCTTGGACTCTTACTCTGGCCTCATAGCTACTGTCTTAACTTTTACTCTGGCCTAATAGCTACTGTCTTAACTCTTACTCTGGCCTCATAGCTACTGTCTTAACTCTTACTCTGGCCTAATGGTTAAGGTCTTGGACTCTTGCTCTAGCCTCATAGCTACTATCTTAACTCTTACTCTGGCCTCATAGCTACTGTCTTAACTCTTACTCTGGCCTTATAGCTACTGTCTTAACTCTTACTCTGGCCTCATAGCTACTGTCTTAACTCTTACTCTGGCCTCATAGCTACTGCCTTAACTCTTACTCTGGCCTAGTAGCTACTGTCTTAACTCTTACTCTGGCCTAATAGCTACTGTCTTAACTCTTACTCTGGCCTCATAGCTACTGTCTTAACTCTCACTCTGGCCTAATGGTTAAGGTCTTGGACTCTTACTCTGGCCTCATAGCTACTGTCTTAACTCTTACACTGGCCTCATAGCTACTGTCTTAACTCTTACTCTGGCCTAATGGTTAAGGTCTTGGACTCTTACTCTGGCGTAATAGCTACTGTCTTAACTCTTACTCTGGCCTAATAGCTACTGTCTTAACTCTTACTCTGGCCTCATAGCTACTGTCTTAACTCTTACTTTGGCCTCATAGCTACTGTCTTAACTCTTACTCTGGCCTAATGGTTAAGGTCTTGGACTCTTACTCTGGCCTCATAGCTACTGTCTTAACTCTTACTCTGGCCTAATGGTTAAGGTCTTGGACTCTTACTCTGGCCTAATAGCTACTGTCTTAACTCTTACTCTGGCCTCATAGCTACTGTCTTAATTCTTACTCTGGCCTCATAGCTACTGTCTTAACTCTTACTCTGGCCTAATAGTTAAGGTCTTGGACTCTTACTCTGGCCTAATAGCTACTGTCTTAACTCTTACTCTGGCCTAATGGTTAAGGTCTCTTACTCTTACTCTGGCCTCACAGCTACTGTCTTAACTCTTATTCTGGCGTAATAGCTACTGTCTTAAAACTTACTCTGGCCTCATAGCTGCTGTCTTAACTCTTACTCTGGCCTAATGGTTAAGGTCTTGGACTCTTACTCTGGCCTCATAGCTACTGTCTTACCTCTTACTCTGGCCTAATAGTTAAGGTCTTGGACTCTTACTCTGGCCTCATAGCTACTGTCTTAACTGTTACTCTGGCCTAATGGTTAAGGTCTTGGACTCTTACTCTGGCCTCATAGCTTTTGTCTTAACTCTTACTCTGGCCTAATAGCTACTGTCCTAACTCTTACTCTGGCCTCATAGCTACTGTCTTAACTCTTACTCTGGCCTAATAGCTACTGTCTTAACTCTTACTCTGGCCTAATGGTTAAGGTCTTGGATTTTTACTCTGGCCTCATAGCTACTGTCTTAACTCTTACTCTGGCCTCATAGATACTGTCTTAACTCTTACTCTGGCCTAATGGTTAAGGTCTTGGACTCTTACTCTGGCCTCATAGCTACTGTCTTAACTCTTACTCTGGCCTAATGGTTAAGGTCTTGGACTCTTACTCTGGCCTCATAGCCACTGTCTTAACTCTTACTCTGGCCTCATAGCTACTGTCTTAACTCTTACTCTGGCCTAATGGTTAAGGTCTTGGACTCTTACTCTGGCCTAATAGCTACTGTCTTAACTCTTGCTCTGGCCTAATAGCTACTGTCTTAACTCTTACTCTGGCCTCATAGCTACTGTCTTAACTCTTACTCTGGCCTAATAGCTACTGTCTTAACTCCTACTCTGGCCTAATGGTTAAGGTCTTGGACTCTTACTCTGGCCTCATAGATACTGTCTTAACTCTTACTCTGGCCTGATAGCTACTGTCTTAACTCTTACTCTGGCCTCATAGCTACTGTCTTAACTCTTACTCTGGCCTAATGGTTAAGGTCTTGGACTCTTACTCTGGCCTCATAGCTACTGTCTTAACTCTTACTCTGGCCTAATAGCTACTGTCTTAACTCTTACTCTGGCCTCATAGCTACTGTCTTAACTCTTACTCTGGCCTAATAGCTACTTTCTTAACTCTTACTCTGGTCTAATAGCTACTGTCTTAACTCTTACTCTGGCCTCATAGCTACTGTCTTAACTCTTACTCAGGCCTAATAGCTACTGTCTTAACTCTTACTCTATCCTAATAGCTACTGTCTTAACTCTTACTCTGGCCTCATAGCTACTGTCTTAACTCTTACTCTGGCCTAATGATTAAGGTCTTGGACTCTTACTCTGGCCTCATAGCTACTGTCTTAACTCTTACTCTGGCCTCATAGCTACTGTCTTAACTCTTACTCTGGCCTAATAGCTACTGTCTTAACTCTTACTCTGGCCTAATAGCTACCTACTGTCTTAACTCTTACTCTGGCCTCATAGCTACTGTCTTAACTCTTACTCTGGCCTCATAGCTACTGTCTTAACTCTTACTCTGGCCTAATGGTTAAGGTCTTGGACTCTTACTCTGGCCTCATAGCTACTGTCTTAACTCTTACTCTGGCCTCATAACTACTGTCTTAACTCTTACTCGGCCTTATAGCTACTGTCTTACCTCTTACTCTGGCCTCATAGCTACTGTCTTAACTCTTACTTTGGCCTAATAGCTACTGTCTTAACTCTTACTCTGGCCTCATAGCTACTGTCTTAACTCTTACTCTGGCCTAATAGCTGCTGTCTTAACTCTTACTCTGGCCTAATGGTTAAGGTCTTGGACTCTTACTCTAGCCTTATAGCTACTGTCTTAACTCTTACTCTGGCCTAATGGTTAAGGTCTTGGACTCTTACTCTGGCCTAATAGCTACTGTCTTAACTCTTACTCTGGCCTCATAGCTACTGTCTTATTTCTTACTCTGGCCTCATAGCTACTGTCTTAACTCTTACTCTGGCCTCATAGCTACTGTCTTAACTCTTACTCTGGCCTAATGGTTAAGGTCTTGGACTCTTACTCTGTCCTTATAGCTACTGTCTTAACTCTTACTCTGGCCTAATGGTTAAGGTCTTGAACTCTTACTCTGGCCTAATAGCTACTGTCTTAACTCTTACTCTGGCCTAATAGCTACTGTCTTAACTCTTACTCTTGCCTCATAGCTACTGTCTTAACTCTTACTCTGGCCTAATAGCTACTGTCTTAACTCTTACTCTGGCCTAATGGTTAAGGTCTTGGACTCTTACTCTGGCCTCATAGCTACTGTCTTAACTCTTACTCTGGCATAATGGTTAAGGTCTTGGACTCTTACTCTGGCCTAATAGCTACTGTCTTAACTCTTACTCTGGCCTAATAGCTACTGTCTTAACTCTTACTCTGGCCTCATAGCTACTGTCTTAACTCTTACTCTGGCCTAATAGCTACTGTCTTAACTCTTACTCTGGCCTAATGGTTAAGGTCTTGGACTCTTACTCTGGCGTCATAGCTACAGTCTTAACTCTTACTCTGGCCTAATAGCTACTGTCTTAACTCTTACTCTGGTCTCATAGCTACTGTCTTAACTCTTACTCTGGCCTAATGGTTAAGGTCTTGGACTCTTACTCTGGCCTCATAGCTACTGTCTTAACTCTTACTCTGGCCTAATGGTTAAGGTCTTGGACTCTTACTCTGTCCTCATAGCTACTGTCTTAGCTCTTACTCTGGCCTCATAGCTACTGTCTTAACTCTTACTCTGGCTTAATAGCTACTGTCTTAACTCTTACTCTGGCCTAGTAGCTACTGTCTTAACTCTTACTCTGGCCTAATAGCTACTGTCTTAACTCTTACTCTGGCCTCATAGCTACTGTCTTAACTCTTACTCTGGCCTCATACCTACTGTCTTAACTCTTACTCTGGCCTCATAGCTACTGTCTTAACTCTTACTCTGGCCTAATAGCTGCTGTCCTAACTCTTACTCTTGCCTAATGGTTAAGGTCTTGGACTCTTACTCTAGCCTTATAGCTACTGTCTTAACTCTTACTCTGGCCTAATGGTTAAGGTCTTGGACTCTTACTCTGGCCTAATAGCTACTGTCTTAACTCTTACTCTGGCCTCATAGCTACTGTCTTACCTCTTACTCTGGCCTCATAGCTACTGTCTTAACTCTTACTCTGGCCTAATGGTTAAGGTCTTGGACACTTACTCTGTCCTTATAGCTACTGTCTTAACTCTTACTCTGGCCTAATGGTTAAGGTCTTGAACTCTTACTCTGGCCTAAAAGCTACTGTCTTAACTCTTACTCTGGCCTCATAGCTACTGTCTTAACTCTTACTCTTGCCTCATAGCTACTGTCTTAACTCTTACTCTGGCCTAATAGCTACTGTCTTAACTCTTACTCTGGCCTAATGGTTAAGGTCTTGGACTCTTACTCTGGCCTCATAGCTACTGTCTTAACTCTTACTCTGGCATAATGGTTAAGGTCTTGGACTCTTACTCTGGCCTAATAGCTACTGTCTTAACTCTTACTCTGGCCTAATAGCTACTGTCTTAACTCTTACTCTGGCCTCATAGCTACTGTCTTAACTCTTACTCTGGCCTAATAGCTACTGTCTTAACTCTTACTCTGGCCTAATGGTTAAGGTCTTGGACTCTTACTCTGGCGTCATAGCTACAGTCTTAACTCTTACTCTGGCCTAATAGCTACTGTCTTAACTCTTACTCTGGCCTCATAGCTACTGTCTTAACTCTTACTCTGGCCTAATGGTTAAGGTCTTGGACTCTTACTCTGGCCTCATAGCTACTGTCTTAACTCTTACTCTGGCATAATGGTTAAGGTCTTGGACTCTTACTCTGGCCTCATAGCTACTGTCTTAGCTCTAACTCTGGCCTCATAGCTACTGTCTTAACTCTTACTCTGGCCTAATAGCTACTGTCTTAACTCTTACTCTGGCCTAGTAGCTACTGTCTTAACTCTTACTCTGGCCTAATAGCTACTGTCTTAACTCTTACTCTGGCCTCATAGCTACTGTCTTAACTCTTACTCTGGCCTCATACCTACTGTCTTAACTCTTACTCTGGCCTCATAGCTACTGTCTTAACTCTTACTCTGGCCTCATAGCTACTGTCTTAACTCTTACTCTGGCCTAATGGTTAAGGTCTTGGACTCTTACTCTGTCCTTATAGCTACTGTCTTAACTCTTACTCTGGCCTACTGGTTAAGGTCTTGAACTCTTACTCTGGCCTAATAGCTGCTGTCTTAACTCTTACTCTGGCCTAATAGCTACTGTCTTAACTCTTACTCTTGCCTCATAGCTACTGTCTTAACTCTTACTCTGGCCTAATAGCTACTGTCTTAACTCTTACTCTGGCCTAATGGTTAAGGTCTTGGACTCTTACTCTGGCCTCATAGCTACTGTCTTAACTCTTACTCTGGCATAATGGTTAAGGTCTTGGACTCTTACTCTGGCCTAATAGCTACTGTCTTAACTCTTACTCTGGCCTCATAGCTACTGTCTTAACTCTTACTCTGGCCTAATAGCTACTGTCTTAACTCTTACTCTGGCCTAATGGTTAAGGTCTTGGACTCTTACTCTGGTGTCATAGCTACAGTCTTAACTCTTACTCTGGCCTAATAGCTACTGTCTTAACTCTTACTCTGGCCTCATAGCTACTGTCTTAACTCTTACTCTGGCCTCATAGCTACTGTCTTAACTCTTACTCTGGCCTAATAGCTACTGTCTTAACTCTTACTCTGGCCTAGTAGCTACTGTCTTAACTCTTACTCTGGCCTAATAGCTACTGTCTTAACTCTTACTCTGGCCTCATAGCTACTGTCTTAACTCTTACTCTGGCCTCATACCTACTGTCTTAACTCTTACTCTGGCCTCATAGCTACTGTCTTAACTCTTACTCTGGCCTAATAGCTGCTGTCCTAACTCTTACTCTTGCCTAATGGTTAAGGTCTTGGACTCTTACTCTAGCCTTATAGCTACTGTCTTAACTCTTACTCTGGCCTAATGGTTAAGGTCTTGGACTCTTACTATGGCCTAATAGCTACTGTCTTAACTCTTACTCTGGCCTCATAGCTACTGTCTTACCTCTTACTCTGGCCTCATAGCTACTGTCTTAACTCTTACTCTGGCCTAATGGTTAAGGTCTTGGACACTTACTCTGTCCTTATAGCTACTGTCTTAACTCTTACTCTGGCCTAATGGTTAAGGTCTTGAACTCTTACTCTGGCCTAAAAGCTACTGTCTTAACTCTTACTCTGGCCTCATAGCTACTGTCTTAACTCTTACTCTTGCCTCATAGCTACTGTCTTAACTCTTACTCTGGCCTAATAGCTACTGTCTTAACTCTTACTCTGGCCTAATGGTTAAGGTCTTGGACTCTTACTCTGGCCTCATAGCTACTGTCTTAACTCTTACTCTGGCATAATGGTTAAGGTCTTGGACTCTTACTCTGGCCTAATAGCTACTGTCTTAACTCTTACTCTGGCCTAATAGCTACTGTCTTAACTCTTACTCTGGCCTCATAGCTACTGTCTTAACTCTTACTCTGGCCTAATAGCTACTGTCTTAACTCTTACTCTGGCCTAATGGTTAAGGTCTTGGACTCTTACTCTGGCGTCATAGCTACAGTCTTAACTCTTACTCTGGCCTAATAGCTACTGTCTTAACTCTTACTCTGGCCTCATAGCTACTGTCTTAACTCTTACTCTGGCCTAATGGTTAAGGTCTTGGACTCTTACTCTGGCCTCATAGCTACTGTCTTAACTCTTACTCTGGCATAATGGTTAAGGTCTTGGACTCTTACTCTGGCCTCATAGCTACTGTCTTAGCTCTAACTCTGGCCTCATAGCTACTGTCTTAACTCTTACTCTGGCCTAATAGCTACTGTCTTAACTCTTACTCTGGCCTAGTAGCTACTGTCTTAACTCTTACTCTGGCCTAATAGCTACTGTCTTAACTCTTACTCTGGCCTCATAGCTACTGTCTTAACTCTTACTCTGGCCTCATACCTACTGTCTTAACTCTTACTCTGGCCTCATAGCTACTGTCTTAACTCTTACTCTGGCCTCATAGCTACTGTCTTAACTCTTACTCTGGCCTAATGGTTAAGGTCTTGGACTCTTACTCTGTCCTTATAGCTACTGTCTTAACTCTTACTCTGGCCTACTGGTTAAGGTCTTGAACTCTTACTCTGGCCTAATAGCTGCTGTCTTAACTCTTACTCTGGCCTAATAGCTACTGTCTTAACTCTTACTCTTGCCTCATAGCTACTGTCTTAACTCTTACTCTGGCCTAATAGCTACTGTCTTAACTCTTACTCTGGCCTAATAGTTAAGGTCTTGGACTCTTACTCTGGCCTCATAGCTACTGTCTTAACTCTTACTCTGGCATAATGGTTAAGGTCTTGGACTCTTACTCTGGCCTAATAGCTACTGTCTTAACTCTTACTCTGGCCTCATAGCTACTGTCTTAACTCTTACTCTGGCCTAATAGCTACTGTCTTAACTCTTACTCTGGCCTAATGGTTAAGGTCTTGGACTCTTACTCTGGTGTCATAGCTACAGTCTTAACTCTTACTCTGGCCTAATAGCTACTGTCTTAACTCTTACTCTGGCCTCATAGCTACTGTCTTAACTCTTACTCTGGCCTAATGGTTAAGGTCTTGGACTCTTACTCTGGCCTCATAGCTACTGTCTTAACTCTTACTCTGGCCTAATGGTTAAGGTCTTGGACTCTTACTCTGGCCTCATAGCTACTGTCTTAGCTCTTACTCTGGCCTCATAGCTACTGTCTTAACTCTTACTCTGGCCTAATAGCTACTGTCTTAACTCTTACTCTGGCCTAGTAGCTACTGTCTTAACTCTTACTCTGGCCTAATAGCTACTGTCTTAACTCTTACTCTGGCCTCATAGCTACTGTCTTAACTCTTACTCTGGCCTCATACCTACTGTCTTAACTCTTACTCTGGCCTCATAGCTACTGTCTTAACTCTTACTGTGGCCTCATAGCTACTGTCTTAACTCTTACTCTGGCCTCATAGCTACTGTCTTAACTCTTACTCTGGCCTAATGGTTAAGGTCTTGGACTCTTACTCTGGCCTCATAGCTACTGTCTTAACTCTTACTCTGGCCTCATAGCTACTGTCTTAACTCTTACTCTGGCCTAATGGTTAAGGTCTTGGACTCTTACTCTGGCCTAATAGCTACTGTCTTAACTCTTACTCTGGCCTAATAGCTACTGTCTTAACTCTTACTCTGGCCTCATAGCTACTGTCTTAACTCTTACTCTGGCCTTATAGCTACTGTCTTACCTCTTACTCTGGCCTCATAGCTACTGTCTTAACTCTTACTTTGGCCTAATAGCTACTGTCTTAACTCTTACTCTGGCCTCATAGCTACTGTCTTAACTCTTACTCTGGCCTAATAGCTGCTGTCCTAACTCTTACTCTTGCCTAATGGTTAAGGTCTTGGACTCTTACTCTAGCCTTATAGCTACTGTCTTAACTCTTACTCTGGCCTAATGGTTAAGGTCTTGGACTCTTACTCTGGCCTAATAGCTACTGTCTTAACTCTTACTCTGGCCTCATAGCTACTGTCTTACCTCTTACTCTGGCCTCATAGCTACTGTCTTAACTCTTACTCTGGCCTAATGGTTAAGGTCTTGGACACTTACTCTGTCCTTATAGCTACTGTCTTAACTCTTACTCTGGCCTAATGGTTAAGGTCTTGAACTCTTACTCTGGCCTAAAAGCTACTGTCTTAACTCTTACTCTGGCCTCATAGCTACTGTCTTAACTCTTACTCTTGCCTCATAGCTACTGTCTTAACTCTTACTCTGGCCTAATAGCTACTGTCTTAACTCTTACTCTGGCCTAATGGTTAAGGTCTTGGACTCTTACTCTGGCCTCATAGCTACTGTCTTAACTCTTACTCTGGCATAATGGTTAAGGTCTTGGACTCTTACTCTGGCCTAATAGCTACTGTCTTAACTCTTACTCTGGCCTAATAGCTACTGTCTTAACTCTTACTCTGGCCTCATAGCTACTGTCTTAACTCTTACTCTGGCCTAATAGCTACTGTCTTAACTCTTACTCTGGCCTAATGGTTAAGGTCTTGGACTCTTACTCTGGCGTCATAGCTACAGTCTTAACTCTTACTCTGGCCTAATAGCTACTGTCTTAACTCTTACTCTGGCCTCATAGCTACTGTCTTAACTCTTACTCTGGCCTAATGGTTAAGGTCTTGGACTCTTACTCTGGCCTCATAGCTACTGTCTTAACTCTTACTCTGGCATAATGGTTAAGGTCTTGGACTCTTACTCTGGCCTCATAGCTACTGTCTTAGCTCTAACTCTGGCCTCATAGCTACTGTCTTAACTCTTACTCTGGCCTAATAGCTACTGTCTTAACTCTTACTCTGGCCTAGTAGCTACTGTCTTAACTCTTACTCTGGCCTAATAGCTACTGTCTTAACTCTTACTCTGGCCTCATAGCTACTGTCTTAACTCTTACTCTGGCCTCATACCTACTGTCTTAACTCTTACTCTGGCCTCATAGCTACTGTCTTAACTCTTACTGTGGCCTCATAGCTACTGTCTTAACTCTTACTCTGGCCTAATGGTTAAGGTCTTGGACTCTTACTCTGGCCTCATAGCTACTGTCTTAACTCTTACTCTGGCCTCATAGCTACTGTCTTAACTCTTACTCTGGCCTAATGGTTAACGTCTTGGACTCTTACTCTGGCCTAATAGCTACTGTCTTAACTCTTACTCTGGCCTAATAGCTACTGTCTTAACTCTTACTCTGGCCTAATAGCTACTGTCTTAACTCTTACTCTGGCCTCATAGCTACTGTCTTAACTCTTACTCTGGCCTAATGATTAAGGTCTTGGACTCTTACTCTGGCCTCATAACTACTGTCTTAACTCTTACTCTGGCCTCATAGCTACTGTCTTAACTCTTACTCTGGCCTAATAGCTACTGTCTTAACTCTTACTCTGGCCTCATAGCTACTGTCTTAACTCTTACTCTGGCCTCATAGCTACTGTCTTAACTCTTACTCTGGCCTAATGGTTAAGGTCTTGGACTCTTACTCTGGCCTCATAGCTACTGTCTTAACTCTTACTCTGGCCTCATAACTACTGTCTTAACTCTTACTCGGCCTTATAGCTACTGTCTTACCTCTTACTCTGGCCTCATAGCTACTGTCTTAACTCTTACTTTGGCCTAATAGCTACTGTCTTAACTCTTACTCTGGCCTCATAGCTACTGTCTTAACTCTTACTCTGGCCTAATAGCTGCTGTCTTAACTCTTACTCTGGCCTAATGGTTAAGGTCTTGGACTCTTACTCTAGCCTTATAGCTACTGTCTTAACTCTTACTCTGGCCTAATGGTTAAGGTCTTGGACTCTTACTCTGGCCTAATAGCTACTGTCTTAACTCTTACTCTCGCCTCATAGCTACTGTCTTAACTCTTACTCTGGCCTCATAGCTACTGTCTTAACTCTTACTCTGGCCTAATGGTTAAGGTCTTGGACTCTTACTCTGTCCTTATAGCTACTGTCTTAACTCTTACTCTGGCCTAATGGTTAAGGTCTTGAACTCTTACTCTGGCCTAATAGCTACTGTCTTAACTCTTACTCTGGCCTAATAGCTACTGTCTTAACTCTTACTCTTGCCTCATAACTACTGTCTTAACTCTTACTCTGGCCTAATAGCTACTGTCTTAACTCTTACTCTGGCCTAATGGTTAAGGTCTTGGACTCTTACTCTGGCCTCATAGCTACTGTCTGAACTCTTACTCTGGCATAATGGTTAAGGTCTTGGACTCTTACTCTGGCCTAATAGCTACTGTCTTAACTCTTACTCTGGCCTCATAGCTACTGTCTTAACTCTTACTCTGGCCTAATAGCTACTGTCTTAACTCTTACTCTGGCCTAATGGTTAAGGTCTTGGACTCTTACTCTGGCGTCATAGCTACAGTCTTAACTCTTACTCTGGCCTAATAGCTACTGTCTTAACTCTTACTCTGGCCTCATAGCTACTGTCTTAACTCTTACTCTGGCCTAATGGTTAAGGTCTTGGACTCTTACTCTGGCCTCATAGCTACTGTCTTAACTCTTACTCTGGCCTAATGGTTAAGGTCTTGGACTCTTACTCTGGCCTCATAGCTACTGTCTTAGCTCTTACGCTGGCCTCATAGCTACTGTCTTAACTCTTACACTGGCCTAATAGCTACTGTCTTAACTCTTACTCTGGCCTAGTAGCTACTGTCTTAACTTACTCTGGCCTAATAGCTACCGACTTAACTCTTACTCTGGCCTCATAGCTACTGTCTTAACTCTTACTCTGGCCTCATACCTACTGTCTTAACTCTTACTCTGGCCTCATAGCTACTGTCTTAACTCTTATTGTGGCCTCATAGCTACTGTCTTAACTCTTACTCTGGCCTCATAGCTACTGTCTTAACTCTTACTCTGGCCTAATGATTAAGGTCTTGGACTCTTACTCTGGCCTCATAGCTACTGTCTTAACTCTTACTCTGGCCTCATAGCTACTGTCTTAACTCTTACTCTGGCCTAATAGCTACTGTCTTAACTCTTACTCTGGCCTCATAGCTACTGTCTTAACTCTTACTCTGGCCTCATAGCTACTGTCTTAACTCTTACTCTGGCCTAATGGTTAAGGTCTTGGACTCTTACTCTGGCCTCATAGCTACTGTCTTAACTCTTACTCTGGCCTCATAACTACTGTCTTAACTCTTACTCGGCCTTATAGCTACTGTCTTACCTCTTACTCTGGCCTCATAGCTACTGTCTTAACTCTTACTTTGGCCTAATAGCTACTGTCTTAACTCTTACTCTGGCCTCATAGCTACTGTCTTAACTCTTACTCTGGCCTAATAGCTGCTGTCTTAACTCTTACTCTGGCCTAATGGTTAAGGTCTTGGACTCTTACTTTAGCCTTATAGCTACTGTCTTAACTCTTACTCTGGCCTAATGGTTAAGGTCTTGGACTCTTACTCTGGCCTAATAGCTACTGTCTTAACTCTTACTCTGGCCTCATAGCTACTGTCTTAACTCTTACTCTGGCCTCATAGCTACTGTCTTAACTCTTACTCTGGCCTCATAGCTACTGTCTTAACTCTTACTCTGGCCTAATGGTTAAGGTCTTGGACTCTTACTCTGTCCTTATAGCTACTGTCTTAACTCTTACTCTGGCCTAATGGTTAAGGTCTTGAACTCTTACTCTGGCCTAATAGCTACTGTCTTAACTCTTACTCTGGCCTAATAGCTACTGTCTTAACTCTTACTCTTGCCTCATAGCTACTGTCTTAACTCTTACTCTTGCCTAATAGCTACTGTCTTAACTCTTACTCTGGCCTAATGGTTAAGGTCTTGGACTCTTACTCTGGCCTCATAGCTACTGTCTTAACTCTTACTCTGGCATAATGGTTAAGGTCTTGGACTCTTACTCTGGCCTAATAGCTACTGTCTTAACTCTTACTCTGGCCTAATAGCTACTGTCTTAACTCTTACTCTGGCCTCATAGCTACTGTCTTAACTCTTACTCTGGCCTAATAGCTACTGTCTTAACTCTTACTCTGGCCTAATGGTTAAGGTCTTGGACTCTTACTCTGGCGTCATAGCTACAGTCTTAACTCTTACTCTGGCCTAATAGCTACTGTCTTAACTCTTACTCTGGCCTCATAGCTACTGTCTTAACTCTTACTCTGGCCTAATGGTTAAGGTCTTGGACTCTTACTCTGGCCTCATAGCTACTGTCTTAAATCTTACTCTGGCCTAATGGTTAAGGTCTTGGACTCTTACTCTGGCCTCATAGCTACTGTCTTAGCTCTTACTCTGGCCTCATAGCTACTGTCTTAACTCTTACTCTGGCCTAATAGCTACTGTCTTAACTCTTACTCTGGCCTAGTAGCTACTGTCTTAACTCTTACTCTGGCCTAATAGCTACTGTCTTAACTCTTACTCTGGCCTCATAGCTACTGTCTTAACTCTTACTCTGGCCTCATACCTACTGTCTTAACTCTTACTCTGGCCTCATAGCTACTGTCTTAACTCTTACTGTGGCCTCATAGCTACTGTCTTAACTCTTACTCTGGCCTCATAGCTACTGTCTTAACTCTTACTCTGGCCTAATGGTTAAGGTCTTGGACTCTTACTCTGGCCTCATAGCTACTGTCTCAACTCTTACTCTGGCCTCATAGCTACTGTCTTAACTCTTACTCTGGCCTAATGGTTAAGGTCTTGGACTCTTACTCTGGCCTAATAGCTACTGTCTTAACTCTTACTCTGGCCTAATAGCTACTGTCTTAACTCTTACTCTGGCCTAATAGCTACTGTCTTAACTCTTACTCTGGCCTAATAGCTACTGTCTTAACTCTTACTCTGGCCTAATGGTTAAGGTCTTGGACTCTTACTCTGGCCTCATAGCTACTGTCTTAACTCTTACTCTGGCCTCATAGATACTGTCTTAACTCTTACTCTGGCCTAATGGTTAAGGTCTTGGACTCTTACTCTGGCCTCATAGCTACTGTCTTAACTCTTACTCTGGCCTAATGGTTAAGGTCTTGGACTCTTACTCTGGCCTCATAGCCACTGTCTTAACTCTTACTCTGGCCTCATAGCTACTGTCTTAACTCTTACTCTGGCCTAATGGTTAAGGTCTTGGACTCTTACTCTGGCCTAATAGCTACTGTCTTAACTCTTGCTCTGGCCTAATAGCTACTGTCTTAACTCTTACTCTGGCCTCATAGCTACTGTCTTAACTCTTACTCTGGCCTAATAGCTACTGTCTTAACTCCTACTCTGGCCTAATGGTTAAGGTCTTGGACTCTTACTCTGGCCTCATAGATACTGTCTTAACTCTTACTCTGGCCTGATAGCTACTGTCTTAACTCTTACTCTGGCCTCATAGCTACTGTCTTAACTCTTACTCTGGCCTAATGGTTAAGGTCTTGGACTCTTACTCTGGCCTCATAGCTACTGTCTTAACTCTTACTCTGGCCTAATAGCTACTGTCTTAACTCTTACTCTGGCCTCATAGCTACTGTCTTAACTCTTACTCTGGCCTAATAGCTACTTTCTTAACTCTTACTCTGGTCTAATAACTACTGTCTTAACTCTTACTCTGGCCTCATAGCTACTGTCTTAACTCTTACTCAGGCCTAATAGCTACTGTCTTAACTCTTACTCTATCCTAATAGCTACTGTCTTAACTCTTACTCTGGCCTCATAGCTACTGTCTTAACTCTTACTCTGGCCTAATGATTAAGGTCTTGGACTCTTACTCTGGCCTCATAGCTACTGTCTTAACTCTTACTCTGGCCTCATAGCTACTGTCTTAACTCTTACTCTGGCCTAATAGCTACTGTCTTAACTCTTACTCTGGCCTAATAGCTACCTACTGTCTTAACTCTTACTCTGGCCTCATAGCTACTGTCTTAACTCTTACTCTGGCCTCATAGCTACTGTCTTAACTCTTACTCTGGCCTAATGGTTAAGGTCTTGGACTCTTACTCTGGCCTCATAGCTACTGTCTTAACTCTTACTCTGGCCTCATAACTACTGTCTTAACTCTTACTCGGCCTTATAGCTACTGTCTTACCTCTTACTCTGGCCTCATAGCTACTGTCTTAACTCTTACTTTGGCCTAATAGCTACTGTCTTAACTCTTACTCTGGCCTCATAGCTACTGTCTTAACTCTTACTCTGGCCTAATAGCTGCTGTCTTAACTCTTACTCTGGCCTAATGGTTAAGGTCTTGGACTCTTACTCTAGCCTTATAGCTACTGTCTTAACTCTTACTCTGGCCTAATGGTTAAGGTCTTGGACTCTTACTCTGGCCTAATAGCTACTGTCTTAACTCTTACTCTGGCCTCATAGCTACTGTCTTATTTCTTACTCTGGCCTCATAGCTACTGTCTTAACTCTTACTCTGGCCTCATAGCTACTGTCTTAACTCTTACTCTGGCCTAATGGTTAAGGTCCTGGACTCTTACTCTGTCCTTATAGCTACTGTCTTAACTCTTACTCTGGCCTAATGGTTAAGGTCTTGAACTCTTACTCTGGCCTAATAGCTACTGTCTTAACTCTTACTCTGGCCTAATAGCTACTGTCTTAACTCTTACTCTTGCCTCATAGCTACTGTCTTAACTCTTACTCTGGCCTAATAGCTACTGTCTTAACTCTTACTCTGGCCTAATGGTTAAGGTCTTGGACTCTTACTCTGGCCTCATAGCTACTGTCTTAACTCTTACTCTGGCATAATGGTTAAGGTCTTGGACTCTTACTCTGGCCTAATAGCTACTGTCTTAACTCTTACTCTGGCCTAATAGCTACTGTCTTAACTCTTACTCTGGCCTCATAGCTACTGTCTTAACTCTTACTCTGGCCTAATAGCTACTGTCTTAACTCTTACTCTGGCCTAATGGTTAAGGTCTTGGACTCTTACTCTGGCGTCATAGCTACAGTCCTAACTCTTACTCTGGCCTAATAGCTACTGTCTTAACTCTTACTCTGGTCTCATAGCTACTGTCTTAACTCTTACTCTGGCCTAATGGTTAAGGTCTTGGACTCTTACTCTGGCCTCATAGCTACTGTCTTAACTCTTACTCTGGCCTAATGGTTAAGGTCTTGGACTCTTACTCTGTCCTCATAGCTACTGTCTTAGCTCTTACTCTGGCCTCATAGCTACTGTCTTAACTCTTACTCTGGCCTAATAGCTACTGTCTTAACTCTTACTCTGGCCTAGTAGCTACTGTCTTAACTCTTACTCTGGCCTAATAGCTACTGTCTTAACTCTTACTCTGGCCTCATAGCTACTGTCTTAACTCTTACTCTGGCCTCATACCTACTGTCTTAACTCTTACTCTGGCCTCATAGCTACTGTCTTAACTCTTACTGTGGCCTCATAGCTACTGTCTTAACTCTTACTCTGGCCTCATAGCTACTGTCTTAACTCTTACTCTGGCCTAATGATTAAGGTCTTGGACTCTTACTCTGGCCTCATAGCTACTGTCTTAACTCTTACTCTGGCCTCATAGCTACTGTCTTAACTCTTACTCTGGCCTAATAGCTACTGTCTTAACTCTTACTCTGGCCTCATAGCTACTGTCTTAACTCTTACTCTGGCCTCATAGCTACTGTCTTAACTCTTACTCTGGCCTAATGGTTACGGTCTTGGACTCTTACTCTGGCCTCATAGCTACTGTCTTAACTCTTACTCTGGCCTCATAACTACTGTCTTAACTCTTACTCTGCCTTATAGCTACTGTCTTACCTCTTACTCTGGCCTCATAGCTACTGTCTTAACTTTTACTTTGGCCTAATAGCTACTGTCTTAACTCTTACTCTGGCCTCATAGCTACTGTCTTAACTCTTACTCTGGCCTAATAGCTGCTGTCTAAACTCTTAATCTGGCCTAATGGTTAAGGTCTTGGACTCTTACTCTAGCCTTATAGCTACTGTCTTAACTCTTACTCTGGCCTAATGGTTAAGGTCTTGGACTCTTACTCTGGCCTAATAGCTACTGTCTTAACTCTTACTCTGGCCTCATAGCTACTGTCTTAACTCTTACTCTGGCCTCATAGCTACTGTCTTAACTCTTACTCTGGCCTAATGGTTAAGGTCTTGGACTCTTACTCTGTCCTTATAGCTACTGTCTTAACTCTTACTCTGGCCTAATGGTTAAGGTCTTGAACTCTTACTCTGGCCTAATAGCTGCTGTCTTAACTCTTACTCTGGCCTAATAGCTACTGTCTTAACTCTTACTCTTGCCTCATAGCTACTGTCTTAACTCTTACTCTGGCCTAATAGCTACTGTCTTAACTCTTACTCTGGCCTAATGGTTAAGGTCTTGGACTCTTACTCTGGCCTCATAGCTACTGTCTTAACTCTTACTCTGGCATAATGGTTAAGGTCTTGGACTCTTACTCTGGCCTAATAGCTACTGTCTTAACTCTTACTCTGGCCTCATAGCTACTGTCTTAACTCTTACTCTGGCCTAATAGCTACTGTCTTAACTCTTACTCTGGCCTAATGGTTAAGGTCTTGGACTCTTACTCTGGTGTCATAGCTACAGTCTTAACTCTTACTCTGGCCTAATAGCTACTGTCTTAACTCTTACTCTGGCCTCATAGCTACTGTCTTAACTCTTACTCTGGCCTAATGGTTAAGGTCTTGGACTCTTACTCTGGCCTCATAGCTACTGTCTTAACTCTTACTCTGGCCTAATGGTTAAGGTCTTGGACTCTTACTCTGGCCTCATAGCTACTGTCTTAGCTCTTACTCTGGCCTCATAGCTACTGTCTTAACTCTTACTCTGGCCTAATAGCTACTGTCTTAACTCTTACTCTGGCCTAGTAGCTACTGTCTTAACTCTTACTCTGGCCTAATAGCTACTGTCTTAACTCTTACTCTGGCCTCATAGCTACTGTCTTAACTCTTACTCTGGCCTCATACCTACTGTCTTAACTCTTACTCTGGCCTCATAGCTACTGTCTTAACTCTTACTGTGGCCTCATAGCTACTGTCTTAACTCTTACTCTGGCCTCATAGCTACTGTCTTAACTCTTACTCTGGCCTAATGGTTAAGGTCTTGGACTCTTACTCTGGCCTCATAGCTACTGTCTTAACTCTTACTCTGGCCTCATAGCTACTGTCTTAACTCTTACTCTGGCCTAATGGTTAAGGTCTTGGACTCTTACTCTGGCCTAATAGCTACTGTCTTAACTCTTACTCTGGCCTAATAGCTACTGTCTTAACTCTTACTCTGGCCTCATAGCTACTGTCTTAACTCTTACTCTGGCCTAATGGTTAAGGTCTTGGACTCTTACTCTGGCCTCATAGCTACTGTCTTGACTCTTACCCTGGCCTCATAGCTACTGTCGTAACTCTTACTCTGGCCTCATAGCTACTGTCTTAACTCTTACTCTGGCCTTATAGCTACTGTCTTAACTCTTACTCTGGCCTAATGGTTAAGGTCTTGGACTCTTACTCTGGCCTCATAGCTACTGTCTTAAATCTTACTCTGGCCTAATGGTTAAGGTCTTGGACTCTTACTCTGGCCTCATAGCTACTGTCTTAGCTCTTACTCTGGCCTCATAGCTACTGTCTTAACTCTTACTCTGGCCTAATAGCTACTGTCTTAACTCTTACTCTGGCCTAGTAGCTACTGTCTTAACTCTTACTCTGGCCTAATAGCTACTGTCTTAACTCTTACTCTGGCCTCATAGCTACTGTCTTAACTCTTACTCTGGCCTCATACCTACTGTCTTAACTCTTACTCTGGCCTCATAGCTACTGTCTTAACTCTTACTGTGGCCTCATAGCTACTGTCTTAACTCTTACTCTGGCCTCATAGCTACTGTCTTAACTCTTACTCTGGCCTAATGGTTAAGGTCTTGGACTCTTACTCTGGCCTCATAGCTACTGTCTCAACTCTTACTCTGGCCTCATAGCTACTGTCTTAACTCTTACTCTGGCCTAATGGTTAAGGTCTTGGACTCTTACTCTGGCCTAATAGCTACTGTCTTAACTCTTACTCTGGCCTAATAGCTACTGTCTTAACTCTTACTCTGGCCTAATAGCTACTGTCTTAACTCTTACTCTGGCCTAATAGCTACTGTCTTAACTCTTACTCTGGCCTAATGGTTAAGGTCTTGGACTCTTACTCTGGCCTCATAGCTACTGTCTTAACTCTTACTCTGGCCTCATAGATACTGTCTTAACTCTTACTCTGGCCTAATGGTTAAGGTCTTGGACTCTTACTCTGGCCTCATAGCTACTGTCTTAACTCTTACTCTGGCCTAATGGTTAAGGTCTTGGACTCTTACTCTGGCTTCATAGCCACTGTCTTAACTCTTACTCTGGCCTCATAGCTACTGTCTTAACTCTTACTCTGGCCTAATGGTTAAGGTCTTGGACTCTTACTCTGGCCTAATAGCTACTGTCTTAACTCTTGCTCTGGCCTAATAGCTACTCTCTTAACTCTTACTCTGGCCTCATAGCTACTGTCTTAACTCTTACTCTGGCCTAATAGCTACTGTCTTAACTCCTACTCTGGCCTAATGGTTAAGGTCTTGGACTCTTACTCTGGCCTCATAGATACTGTCTTAACTCTTACTCTGGCCTGATAGCTACTGTCTTAACTCTTACTCTGGCCTCATACCTACTGTCTTAACTCTTACTCTGGCCTCATAGCTACTGTCTGAACTCTTACTGTGGCCTCATAGCTACTGTCTTAACTCTTACTCTGGCCTCATAGCTACTGTCTTAACTCTTACTCTGGCCTAATGGTTAAGGTCTTGGACTCTTACTCTGGCCTCATAGCTACTGTCTTAACTCTTACTCTGGCCTCATAGCTACTGTCTTAACTCTTACTCTGGCCTAATGGTTAAGGTCTTGGACTCTTACTCTGGCCTAATAGCTACTGTCTTAACTCTTACTCTGGCCTAATAGCTACTGTCTTAACTCTTACTCTGGCCTAATAGCTACTGTCTTAACTCTTACTCTGGCCTCATAGCTACTGTCTTAACTCTTACTCTGGCCTAATGATTAAGGTCTTGGACTCTTACTCTGGCCTCATAACTACTGTCTTAACTCTTACTCTGGCCTCATAGCTACTGTCTTAACTCTTACTCTGGCCTAATAGCTACTGTCTTAACTCTTACTCTGGCCTCATAGCTACTGTCTTAACTCTTACTCTGGCCTCATAGCTACTGTCTTAACTCTTACTCTGGCCTAATGGTTAAGGTCTTGGACTCTTACTCTGGCCTCATAGCTACTGTCTTAACTCTTACTCTGGCCTCATAACTACTGTCTTAACTCTTACTCGGCCTTATAGCTACTGTCTTACCTCTTACTCTGGCCTCATAGCTACTGTCTTAACTCTTACTTTGGCCTAATAGCTACTGTCTTAACTCTTACTCTGGCCTCATAGCTACTGTCTTAACTCTTACTCTGGCCTAATAGCTGCTGTCTTAACTCTTACTCTGGCCTAATGGTTAAGGTCTTGGACTCTTACTCTAGCCTTATAGCTACTGTCTTAACTCTTACTCTGGCCTAATGGTTAAGGTCTTGGACTCTTACTCTGGCCTAATAGCTACTGTCTTAACTCTTACTCTCGCCTCATAGCTACTGTCTTAACTCTTACTCTGGCCTCATAGCTACTGTCTTAACTCTTACTCTGGCCTAATGGTTAAGGTCTTGGACTCTTACTCTGTCCTTATAGCTACTGTCTTAACTCTTACTCTGGCCTAATGGTTAAGGTCTTGAACTCTTACTCTGGCCTAATAGCTACTGTCTTAACTCTTACTCTGGCCTAATAGCTACTGTCTTAACTCTTACTCTTGCCTCATAACTACTGTCTTAACTCTTACTCTGGCCTAATAGCTACTGTCTTAACTCTTACTCTGGCCTAATGGTTAAGGTCTTGGACTCTTACTCTGGCCTCATAGCTACTGTCTGAACTCTTACTCTGGCATAATGGTTAAGGTCTTGGACTCTTACTCTGGCCTAATAGCTACTGTCTTAACTCTTACTCTGGCCTCATAGCTACTGTCTTAACTCTTACTCTGGCCTAATAGCTACTGTCTTAACTCTTACTCTGGCCTAATGGTTAAGGTCTTGGACTCTTACTCTGGCGTCATAGCTACAGTCTTAACTCTTACTCTGGCCTCATAGCTACTGTCTTAACTCTTACTCTGGCCTAATGGTTAAGGTCTTGGACTCTTACTCTAGCCTTATAGCTACTGTCTTAACTCTTACTCTGGCCTAATGGTTAAGGTCTTGGACTCTTACTCTGGCCTAATAGCTACTGTCTTAACTCTTACTCTGGCCTCATAGCTACTGTCTTAACTCTTACTCTGGCCTCATAGCTACTGTCTTAACTCTTACTCTGGCCTCATAGCTACTGTCTTAACTCGTACTCTGGCCTAATGGTTAAGGTCTTGGACTCTTACTCTGTCCTTATAGCTACTGTCTTAACTCTTACTCTGGCCTAATGGTTAAGGTCTTGAACTCTTACTCTGGCCTAATAGCTACTGTCTTAACTCTTACTCTGGCCTAATAGCTACTGTCTTAACTCTTACTCTGGCCTAATGGTTAAGGTCTTGGACTCTTACTCTGGCGTCATAGCTACAGTCTTAACTCTTACTCTGGCCTAATAGCTACTGTCTTAACTCTTACTCTGGCCTCATAGCTACTGTCTTAACTCTTACTCTGGCCTAATGGTTAAGGTCTTGGACTCTTACTCTGGCCTCATAGCTACTGTCTTAAATCTTACTCTGGCCTAATGGTTAAGGTCTTGGACTCTTACTCTGGCCTCATAGCTACTGTCTTAGCTCTTACTCTGGCCTCATAGCTACTGTCTTAACTCTTACTCTGGCCTAATAGCTACTGTCTTAACTCTTACTCTGGCCTAGTAGCTACTGTCTTAACTCTTACTCTGGCCTAATAGCTACTGTCTTAACTCTTACTCTGGCCTCATAGCTACTGTCTTAACTCTTACTCTGGCCTCATACCTACTGTCTTAACTCTTACTCTGGCCTCATAGCTACTGTCTTAACTCTTACTGTGGCCTCATAGCTACTGTCTTAACTCTTACTCTGGCCTCATAGCTACTGTCTTAACTCTTACTCTGGCCTAATGGTTAAGGTCTTGGACTCTTACTCTGGCCTCATAGCTACTGTCTCAACTCTTACTCTGGCCTCATAGCTACTGTCTTAACTCTTACTCTGGCCTAATGGTTAAGGTCTTGGACTCTTACTCTGGCCTAATAGCTACTGTCTTAACTCTTACTCTGGCCTAATAGCTACTGTCTTAACTCTTACTCTGGCCTAATAGCTACTGTCTTAACTCTTACTCTGGCCTAATAGCTACTGTCTTAACTCTTACTCTGGCCTAATGGTTAAGGTCTTGGACTCTTACTCTGGCCTCATAGCTACTGTCTTAACTCTTACTCTGGCCTCATAGATACTGTCTTAACTCTTACTCTGGCCTAATGGTTAAGGTCTTGGACTCTTACTCTGGCCTCATAGCTACTGTCTTAACTCTTACTCTGGCCTAATGGTTAAGGTCTTGGACTCTTACTCTGGCCTCATAGCCACTGTCTTAACTCTTACTCTGGCCTCATAGCTACTGTCTTAACTCTTACTCTGGCCTAATGGTTAAGGTCTTGGACTCTTACTCTGGCCTAATAGCTACTGTCTTAACTCTTGCTCTGGCCTAATAGCTACTGTCTTAACTCTTACTCTGGCCTCATAGCTACTGTCTTAACTCTTACTCTGGCCTAATAGCTACTGTCTTAACTCCTACTCTGGCCTAATGGTTAAGGTCTTGGACTCTTACTCTGGCCTCATAGATACTGTCTTAACTCTTACTCTGGCCTGATAGCTACTGTCTTAACTCTTACTCTGGCCTCATAGCTACTGTCTTAACTCTTACTCTGGCCTAATGGTTAAGGTCTTGGACTCTTACTCTGGCCTCATAGCTACTGTCTTAACTCTTACTCTGGCCTAATAGCTACTGTCTTAACTCTTACTCTGGCCTCATAGCTACTGTCTTAACTCTTACTCTGGCCTAATAGCTACTTTCTTAACTCTTACTCTGGTCTAATAACTACTGTCTTAACTCTTACTCTGGCCTCATAGCTACTGTCTTAACTCTTACTCAGGCCTAATAGCTACTGTCTTAACTCTTACTCTATCCTAATAGCTACTGTCTTAACTCTTACTCTGGCCTCATAGCTACTGTCTTAACTCTTACTCTGGCCTAATGATTAAGGTCTTGGACTCTTACTCTGGCCTCATAGCTACTGTCTTAACTCTTACTCTGGCCTCATAGCTACTGTCTTAACTCTTACTCTGGCCTAATAGCTACTGTCTTAACTCTTACTCTGGCCTAATAGCTACCTACTGTCTTAACTCTTACTCTGGCCTCATAGCTACTGTCTTAACTCTTACTCTGGCCTCATAGCTACTGTCTTAACTCTTACTCTGGCCTAATGGTTAAGGTCTTGGACTCTTACTCTGGCCTCATAGCTACTGTCTTAACTCTTACTCTGGCCTCATAACTACTGTCTTAACTCTTACTCGGCCTTATAGCTACTGTCTTACCTCTTACTCTGGCCTCATAGCTACTGTCTTAACTCTTACTTTGGCCTAATAGCTACTGTCTTAACTCTTACTCTGGCCTCATAGCTACTGTCTTAACTCTTACTCTGGCCTAATAGCTGCTGTCTTAACTCTTACTCTGGCCTAATGGTTAAGGTCTTGGACTCTTACTCTAGCCTTATAGCTACTGTCTTAACTCTTACTCTGGCCTAATGGTTAAGGTCTTGGACTCTTACTCTGGCCTAATAGCTACTGTCTTAACTCTTACTCTGGCCTAATAGCTACTGTCTTAACTCTTACTCTGGCCTAATGGTTAAGGTCTTGGACTCTTACTCTGGCCTAATAGCTACTGTCTTATTTCTTACTCTGGCCTCATAGCTACTGTCTTAACTCTTACTCTGGCCTCATAGCTACTGTCTTAACTCTTACTCTGGCCTAATGGTTAAGGTCTTGGACTCTTACTCTGTCCTTATAGCTACTGTCTTAACTCTTACTCTGGCCTAATGGTTAAGGTCTTGAACTCTTACTCTGGCCTAATAGCTACTGTCTTAACTCTTACTCTGGCCTAATAGCTACTGTCTTAACTCTTACTCTTGCCTCATAGCTACTGTCTTAACTCTTACTCTGGCCTAATAGCTACTGTCTTAACTATTACTCTGGCCTAATGGTTAAGGTCTTGGACTCTTACTCTGGCCTCATAGCTACTGTCTTAACTCTTACTCTGGCATAATGGTTAAGGTCTTGGACTCTTACTCTGGCCTAATAGCTACTGTCTTAACTCTTACTCTGGCCTAATAGCTACTGTCTTAACTCTTACTCTGGCCTCATAGCTACTGTCTTAACTCTTACTCTGGCCTAATAGCTACTGTCTTAACTCTTACTCTGGCCTAATGGTTAAGGTCTTGGACTCTTACTCTGGCATCATAGCTACAGTCTTAACTCTTACTCTGGCCTAATAGCTACTGTCTTAACTCTTACTCTGGTCTCATAGCTACTGTCTTAACTCTTACTCTGGCCTAATGGTTAAGGTCTTGGACTCTTACTCTGGCCTCATAGCTACTGTCTTAACTCTTACTCTGGCCTAATGGTTAAGGTCTTGGACTCTTACTCTGTCCTCATAGCTACTGTCTTAGCTCTTACTCTGGCCTCATAGCTACTGTCTTAACTCTTACTCTGGCCTAATAGCTACTGTCTTAACTCTTACTCTGGCCTAGTAGCTACTGTCTTAACTCTTACTCTGGCCTAATAGCTACTGTCTTAACTCCTACTCTGGCCTCATAGCTACTGTCTTAACTCTTACTCTGGCCTCATACCTACTGTCTTAACTCTTACTCTGGCCTCATAGCTACTGTCTTAACTCTTACTGTGGCCTCATAGCTACTGTCTTAACTCTTACTCTGGCCTCATAGCTACTGTCTTAACTCTTACTCTGGCCTAATGATTAAGGTCTTGGACTCTTACTCTGGCCTCATAGCTACTGTCTTAACTCTTACTCTGGCCTCATAGCTACTGTCTTAACTCTTACTCTGGCCTAATAGCTACTGTCTTAACTCTTACTCTGGCCTCATAGCTACTGTCTTAACTCTTACTCTGGCCTCATAGCTACTGTCTTAACTCTTACTCTGGCCTAATGGTTACGGTCTTGGACTCTTACTCTGGCCTCATAGCTACTGTCTTAACTCTTACTCTGGCCTCATAACTACTGTCTTAACTCTTACTCTGCCTTATAGCTACTGTCTTACCTCTTACTCTGGCCTCATAGCTACTGTCTTAACTCTTACTTTGGCCTAATAGCTACTGTCTTAACTCTTACTCTGGCCTCATAGCTACTGTCTTAACTCTTACTCTGGCCTAATAGCTGCTGTCTAAACTCTTACTCTGGCCTAATGGTTAAGGTCTTGGACTCTTACTCTAGCCTTATAGCTACTGTCTTAACTCTTACTCTGGCCTAATGGTTAAGGTCTTGGACTCTTACTCTGGCCTAATAGCTACTGTCTTAACTCTTACTCTGGCCTCATAGCTACTGTCTTAACTCTTACTCTGGCCTCATAGCTACTGTCTTAACTCTTACTCTGGCCTAATGGTTAAGGTCTTGGACTCTTACTCTGTCCTTATAGCTACTGTCTTAACTCTTACTCTGGCCTAATGGTTAAGGTCTTGAACTCTTACTCTGGCCTAATAGCTGCTGTCTTAACTCTTACTCTGGCCTAATAGCTACTGTCTTAACTCTTACTCTTGCCTCATAGCTACTGTCTTAACTCTTACTCTGGCCTAATAGCTACTGTCTTAACTCTTACTCTGGCCTAATGGTTAAGGTCTTGGACTCTTACTCTGGCCTCATAGCTACTGTCTTAACTCTTACTCTGGCATAATGGTTAAGGTCTTGGACTCTTACTCTGGCCTAATAGCTACTGTCTTAACTCTTACTCTGGCCTCATAGCTACTGTCTTAACTCTTACTCTGGCCTAATAGCTACTGTCTTAACTCTTACTCTGGCCTAATGGTTAAGGTCTTGGACTCTTACTCTGGTGTCATAGCTACAGTCTTAACTCTTACTCTGGCCTAATAGCTACTGTCTTAACTCTTACTCTGGCCTCATAGCTACTGTCTTAACTCTTACTCTGGCCTAATGGTTAAGGTCTTGGACTCTTACTCTGGCCTCATAGCTACTGTCTTAACTCTTACTCTGGCCTAATGGTTAAGGTCTTGGACTCTTACTCTGGCCTCATAGCTACTGTCTTAGCTCTTACTCTGGCCTCATATCTACTGTCTTAACTCTTACTCTGGCCTAATAGCTACTGTCTTAACTCTTACTCTGGCCTAGTAGCTACTGTCTTAACTCTTACTCTGGCCTAATAGCTACTGTCTTAACTCTTACTCTGGCCTCATAGCTACTGTCTTAACTCTTACTCTGGCCTCATACCTACTGTCTTAACTCTTACTCTGGCCTCATAGCTACTGTCTTAACTCTTACTGTGGCCTCATAGCTACTGTCTTAACTCTTACTCTGGCCTCATAGCTACTGTCTTAACTCTTACTCTGGCCTAATGGTTAAGGTCTTGGACTCTTACTCTGGCCTCATAGCTACTGTCTTAACTCTTACTCTGGCCTCATAGCTACTGTCTTAACTCTTACTCTGGCCTAATGGTTAAGGTCTTGGACTCTTACTCTGGCCTAATAGCTACTGTCTTAACTCTTACTCTGGCCTAATAGCTACTGTCTTAACTCTTACTCTGGCCTCATAGCTACTGTCTTAACTCTTACTCTGGCCTAATGGTTAAGGTCTTGGACTCTTACTCTGGCCTCATAGCTACTGTCTTGACTCTTACCCTGGCCTCATAGCTACTGTCGTAACTCTTACTCTGGCCTCATAGCTACTGTCTTAACTCTTACTCTGGCCTTATAGCTACTGTCTTAACTCTTACTCTGGCCTAATGGTTAAGGTCTTGGACTCTTACTCTGGCCTCATAGCTACTGTCTTAAATCTTACTCTGGCCTAATGGTTAAGGTCTTGGACTCTTACTCTGGCCTCATAGCTACTGTCTTAGCTCTTACTCTGGCCTCATAGCTACTGTCTTAACTCTTACTCTGGCCTAATAGCTACTGTCTTAACTCTTACTCTGGCCTAGTAGCTACTGTCTTAACTCTTACTCTGGCCTAATAGCTACTGTCTTAACTCTTACTCTGGCCTCATAGCTACTGTCTTAACTCTTACTCTGGCCTCATACCTACTGTCTTAACTCTTACTCTGGCCTCATAGCTACTGTCTTAACTCTTACTGTGGCCTCATAGCTACTGTCTTAACTCTTACTCTGGCCTCATAGCTACTGTCTTAACTCTTACTCTGGCCTAATGGTTAAGGTCTTGGACTCTTACTCTGGCCTCATAGCTACTGTCTCAACTCTTACTCTGGCCTCATAGCTACTGTCTTAACTCTTACTCTGGCCTAATGGTTAAGGTCTTGGACTCTTACTCTGGCCTAATAGCTACTGTCTTAACTCTTACTCTGGCCTAATAGCTACTGTCTTAACTCTTACTCTGGCCTAATAGCTACTGTCTTAACTCTTACTCTGGCCTAATAGCTACTGTCTTAACTCTTACTCTGGCCTAATGGTTAAGGTCTTGGACTCTTACTCTGGCCTCATAGCTACTGTCTTAACTCTTACTCTGGCCTCATAGATACTGTCTTAACTCTTACTCTGGCCTAATGGTTAAGGTCTTGGACTCTTACTCTGGCCTCATAGCTACTGTCTTAACTCTTACTCTGGCCTAATGGTTAAGGTCTTGGACTCTTACTCTGGCCTCATAGCCACTGTCTTAACTCTTACTCTGGCCTCATAGCTACTGTCTTAACTCTTACTCTGGCCTAATGGTTAAGGTCTTGGACTCTTACTCTGGCCTAATAGCTACTGTCTTAACTCTTGCTCTGGCCTAATAGCTACTGTCTTAACTCTTACTCTGGCCTCATAGCTACTGTCTTAACTCTTACTCTGGCCTAATAGCTACTGTCTTAACTCCTACTCTGGCCTAATGGTTAAGGTCTTGGACTCTTACTCTGGCCTCATAGATACTGTCTTAACTCTTACTCTGGCCTGATAGCTACTGTCTTAACTCTTACTCTGGCCTCATAGCTACTGTCTTAACTCTTACTCTGGCCTAATGGTTAAGGTCTTGGACTCTTACTCTGGCCTCATAGCTACTGTCTTAACTCTTACTCTGGCCTAATAGCTACTGTCTTAACTCTTACTCTGGCCTCATAGCTACTGTCTTAACTCTTACTCTGGCCTAATAGCTACTTTCTTAACTCTTACTCTGGTCTAATAACTACTGTCTTAACTCTTACTCTGGCCTCATAGCTACTGTCTTAACTCTTACTCAGGCCTAATAGCTACTGTCTTAACTCTTACTCTATCCTAATAGCTACTGTCTTAACTCTTACTCTGGCCTCATAGCTACTGTCTTAACTCTTACTCTGGCCTAATGATTAAGGTCTTGGACTCTTACTCTGGCCTCATAGCTACTGTCTTAACTCTTACTCTGGCCTCATAGCTACTGTCTTAACTCTTACTCTGGCCTAATAGCTACTGTCTTAACTCTTACTCTGGCCTAATAGCTACCTACTGTCTTAACTCTTACTCTGGCCTCATAGCTACTGTCTTAACTCTTACTCTGGCCTCATAGCTACTGTCTTAACTCTTACTCTGGCCTAATGGTTAAGGTCTTGGACTCTTACTCTGGCCTCATAGCTACTGTCTTAACTCTTACTCTGGCCTCATAACTACTGTCTTAACTCTTACTCGGCCTTATAGCTACTGTCTTACCTCTTACTCTGGCCTCATAGCTACTGTCTTAACTCTTACTTTGGCCTAATAGCTACTGTCTTAACTCTTACTCTGGCCTCATAGCTACTGTCTTAACTCTTACTCTGGCCTAATAGCTGCTGTCTTAACTCTTACTCTGGCCTAATGGTTAAGGTCTTGGACTCTTACTCTAGCCTTATAGCTACTGTCTTAACTCTTACTCTGGCCTAATGGTTAAGGTCTTGGACTCTTACTCTGGCCTAATAGCTACTGTCTTAACTCTTACTCTGGCCTAATAGCTACTGTCTTAACTCTTACTCTGGCCTAATGGTTAAGGTCTTGGACTCTTACTCTGGCCTAATAGCTACTGTCTTATTTCTTACTCTGGCCTCATAGCTACTGTCTTAACTCTTACTCTGGCCTCATAGCTACTGTCTTAACTCTTACTCTGGCCTAATGGTTAAGGTCTTGGACTCTTACTCTGTCCTTATAGCTACTGTCTTAACTCTTACTCTGGCCTAATGGTTAAGGTCTTGAACTCTTACTCTGGCCTAATAGCTACTGTCTTAACTCTTACTCTGGCCTAATAGCTACTGTCTTAACTCTTACTCTTGCCTCATAGCTACTGTCTTAACTCTTACTCTGGCCTAATAGCTACTGTCTTAACTATTACTCTGGCCTAATGGTTAAGGTCTTGGACTCTTACTCTGGCCTCATAGCTACTGTCTTAACTCTTACTCTGGCATAATGGTTAAGGTCTTGGACTCTTACTCTGGCCTAATAGCTACTGTCTTAACTCTTACTCTGGCCTAATAGCTACTGTCTTAACTCTTACTCTGGCCTCATAGCTACTGTCTTAACTCTTACTCTGGCCTAATAGCTACTGTCTTAACTCTTACTCTGGCCTAATGGTTAAGGTCTTGGACTCTTACTCTGGCCTCATAGCTACTGTCTTAACTCTTACTCTGGCCTCATAGATACTGTCTTAACTCTTACTCTGGCCTAATGGTTAAGGTCTTGGACTCTTACTCTGGCCTCATAGCTACTGTCTTAACTCTTACTCTGGCCTAATGGTTAAGGTCTTGGACTCTTACTCTGGCCTCATAGCCACTGTCTTAACTCTTACTCTGGCCTCATAGCTACTGTCTTAACTCTTACTCTGGCCTAATGGTTAAGGTCTTGGACTCTTACTCTGGCCTAATAGCTACTGTCTTAACTCTTGCTCTGGCCTAATAGCTACTGTCTTAACTCTTACTCTGGCCTCATAGCTACTGTCTTAACTCTTACTCTGGCCTAATAGCTACTGTCTTAACTCCTACTCTGGCCTAATGGTTAAGGTCTTGGACTCTTACTCTGGCCTCATAGATACTGTCTTAACTCTTACTCTGGCCTGATAGCTACTGTCTTAACTCTTACTCTGGCCTCATAGCTACTGTCTTAACTCTTACTCTGGCCTCATAGCTACTGTCTTAACTCTTACTCTGGCCTAATAGCTACTGTCTTAACTCTTACTCTGGCCTCATAGCTACTGTCTTAACTCTTACTCTGGCCTAATAGCTACTTTCTTAACTCTTACTCTGGTCTAATAACTACTGTCTTAACTCTTACTCTGGCCTCATAGCTACTGTCTTAACTCTTACTCAGGCCTAATAGCTACTGTCTTAACTCTTACTCTATCCTAATAGCTACTGTCTTAACTCTTACTCTGGCCTCATAGCTACTGTCTTAACTCTTACTCTGGCCTAATGATTAAGGTCTTGGACTCTTACTCTGGCCTCATAGCTACTGTTTTAACTCTTACTCTGGCCTCATAGCTACTGTCTTAACTCTTACTCTGGCCTAATAGCTACTGTCTTAACTCTTACTCTGGCCTAATAGCTACCTACTGTCTTAACTCTTACTCTGGCCTCATAGCTACTGTCTTAACTCTTACTCTGGCCTCATAGCTACTGTCTTAACTCTTACTCTGGCCTAATGGTTAAGGTCTTGGACTCTTACTCTGGCCTCATAGCTACTGTCTTAACTCTTACTCTGGCCTCATAACTACTGTCTTAACTCTTACTCGGCCTTATAGCTACTGTCTTACCTCTTACTCTGGCCTCATAGCTACTGTCTTAACTCTTACTTTGGCCTAATAGCTACTGTCTTAACTCTTACTCTGGCCTCATAGCTACTGTCTTAACTCTTACTCTGGCCTAATAGCTGCTGTCTTAACTCTTACTCTGGCCTAATGGTTAAGGTCTTGGACTCTTACTCTAGCCTTATAGCTACTGTCTTAACTCTTACTCTGGCCTAATGGTTAAGGTCTTGGACTCTTACTCTGGCCTAATAGCTACTGTCTTAACTCTTACTCTGGCCTCATAGCTACTGTCTTATTTCTTACTCTGGCCTCATAGCTACTGTCTTAACTCTTACTCTGGCCTCATAGCTACTGTCTTAACTCTTACTCTGGCCTAATGGTTAAGGTCTTGGACTCTTACTCTGTCCTTATAGCTACTGTCTTAACTCTTACTCTGGCCTAATGGTTAAGGTCTTGAACTCTTACTCTGGCCTAATAGCTACTGTCTTAACTCTTACTCTGGCCTAATAGCTACTGTCTTAACTCTTACTCTTGCCTCATAGCTACTGTCTTAACTCTTACTCTGGCCTAATAGCTACTGTCTTAACTCTTACTCTGGCCTAATAGCTACTGTCTTAACTCTTACTCTGGCCTAATAGCTACTGTCTTAACTCTTACTCTGGCCTCATAGCTACTGTCTTAACTCTTACTCTGGCCTAATAGCTACAGTCTTAACTCTTACTCTGGCCTAATGGTTAAGGTCTTGGACTCTTACTCTGGCGTCATAGCTACAGTCTTAACTCTTACTCTGGCCTAATAGCTACTGTCTTAACTCTTACTCTGGTCTCATAGCTACTGTCTTAACTCTTACTCTGGCCTAATGGTTAAGGTCTTGGACTCTTACTCTGGCCTCATAGCTACTGTCTTAACTCTTACTCTGGCCTAATGGTTAAGGTCTTGGACTCTTACTCTGTCCTCATAGCTACTGTCTTAGCTCTTACTCTGGCCTCATAGCTACTGTCTTAACTCTTACTCTGGCCTAATAGCTACTGTCTTAACTCTTACTCTGGCCTAGTAGCTACTGTCTTAACTCTTACTCTGGCCTAATAGCTACTGTCTTAACTCTTACTCTGGCCTCATAGCTACTGTCTTAACTCTTACTCTGGCCTCATACCTACTGTCTTAACTCTTACTCTGGCCTCATAGCTACTGTCTTAACTCTTACTGTGGCCTCATAGCTACTGTCTTAACTCTTACTCTGGCCTCATAGCTACTGTCTTAACTCTTACTCTGGCCTAATGATTAAGGTCTTGGACTCTTACTCTGGCCTCATAGCTACTGTCTTAACTCTTACTCTGGCCTCATAGCTACTGTCTTAACTCTTACTCTGGCCTAATAGCTACTGTCTTAACTCTTACTCTGGCCTCATAGCTACTGTCTTAACTCTTACTCTGGCCTCATAGCTACTGTCTTAACTCTTACTCTGGCCTAATGGTTACGGTCTTGGACTCTTACTCTGGCCTCATAGCTACTGTCTTAACTCTTACTCTGGCCTCATAACTACTGTCTTAACTCTTACTCTGCCTTATAGCTACTGTCTTACCTCTTACTCTGGCCTCATAGCTACTGTCTTAACTCTTACTCTGGCCTCATAGCTACTGTCTTAACTCTTACTCTGGCCTAATAGCTGCTGTCTAAACTCTTACTCTGGCCTAATGGTTAAGGTCTTGGACTCTTACTCTAGCCTTATAGCTACTGTCTTAACTCTTACTCTGGCCTAATGGTTAAGGTCTTGGACTCTTACTCTGGCCTAATAGCTACTGTCTTAACTCTTACTCTGGCCTCATAGCTACTGTCTTAACTCTTACTCTGGCCTCATAGCTACTGTCTTAACTCTTACTCTGGCCTAATGGTTAAGGTCTTGGACTCTTACTCTGTCCTTATAGCTACTGTCTTAACTCTTACTCTGGCCTAATGGTTAAGGTCTTGAACTCTTACTCTGGCCTAATAGCTGCTGTCTTAACTCTTACTCTGGCCTAATAGCTACTGTCTTAACTCTTACTCTTGCCTCATAGCTACTGTCTTAACTCTTACTCTGGCCTAATAGCTACTGTCTTAACTCTTACTCTGGCCTAATGGTTAAGGTCTTGGACTCTTACTCTGGCCTCATAGCTACTGTCTTAACTCTTACTCTGGCATAATGGTTAAGGTCTTGGACTCTTACTCTGGCCTAATAGCTACTGTCTTAACTCTTACTCTGGCCTCATAGCTACTGTCTTAACTCTTACTCTGGCCTAATAGCTACTGTCTTAACTCTTACTCTGGCCTAATGGTTAAGGTCTTGGACTCTTACTCTGGTGTCATAGCTACAGTCTTAACTCTTACTCTGGCCTAATAGCTACTGTCTTAACTCTTACTCTGGCCTCATAGCTACTGTCTTAACTCTTACTCTGGCCTAATGGTTAAGGTCTTGGACTCTTACTCTGGCCTCATAGCTACTGTCTTAACTCTTACTCTGGCCTAATGGTTAAGGTCTTGGACTCTTACTCTGGCCTCATAGCTACTGTCTTAGCTCTTACTCTGGCCTCATAGCTACTGTCTTAACTCTTACTCTGGCCTAATAGCTACTGTCTTAACTCTTACTCTGGCCTAGTAGCTACTGTCTTAACTCTTACTCTGGCCTAATAGCTACTGTCTTAACTCTTACTCTGGCCTCATAGCTACTGTCTTAACTCTTACTCTGGCCTCATACCTACTGTCTTAACTCTTACTCTGGCCTCATAGCTACTGTCTTAACTCTTACTGTGGCCTCATAGCTACTGTCTTAACTCTTACTCTGGCCTCATAGCTACTGTCTTAACTCTTACTCTGGCCTAATGGTTAAGGTCTTGGACTCTTACTCTGGCCTCATAGCTACTGTCTTAACTCTTACTCTGGCCTCATAGCTACTGTCTTAACTCTTACTCTGGCCTAATGGTTAAGGTCTTGGACTCTTACTCTGGCCTAATAGCTACTGTCTTAACTCTTACTCTGGCCTAATAGCTACTGTCTTAACTCTTACTCTGGCCTCATAGCTACTGTCCTAACTCTTACTCTGGCCTAATGGTTAAGGTCTTGGACTCTTACTCTGGCCTCATAGCTACTGTCTTGACTCTTACCCTGGCCTCATAGCTACTGTTGTAACTCTTACTCTGGCCTCATAGCTACTGTCTTAACTCTTACTCTGGCCTTATAGCTACTGTCTTACCTCTTACTCTGGCCTCATAGCTACTGTCTTAACTCTTACTTTGGCCTAATAGCTACTGTCTTAACTCTTACTCTGGCCTCATAGCTACTGTCTTAACTCTTACTCTGGCCTAATAGCTGCTGTCCTAACTCTTACTCTTGCCTAATGGTTAAGGTCTTGTACTCTTACTCTAGCCTTATAGCTACTGTCTTAACTCTTACTCTGGCCTAATGGTTAAGGTCTTGGACTCTTACTCTGGCCTAATAGCTACTGTCTTAACTCTTACTCTGGCCTCATAGCTACTGTCTTACCTCTTACTCTGGCCTCATAGCTACTGTCTTAACTCTTACTCTGGCCTAATGGTTAAGGTCTTGGACACTTACTCTGTCCTTATAGCTACTGTCTTAACTCTTACTCTGGCCTAATGGTTAAGGTCTTGGACTCTTACTCTGGCCTCATAGCTACTGTCTTAACTCTTACTCTGGCCTCATAGCTACTGTCTTAACTCTTACTCTGGCCTAATGGTTAAGGTCTTGGACTCTTACTCTGGCCTAATAGCTACTGTCTTAACTCTTACTCTGGCCTAATAGCTACTGTCTTAACTCTTACTCTGGCCTCATAGCTACTGTCTTAACTCTTACTGTGGCCTCATAGCTACTGTCTTAACTCTTACTCTGGCCTCATAGCTACTGTCTTAACTCTTACTCTGGCCTAATGGTTAAGGTCTTGGACTCTTACTCTGGCCTCATAGCTACTGTCTCAACTCTTACTCTGGCCTCATAGCTACTGTCTTAACTCTTACTCTGGCCTAATGGTTAAGGTCTTGGACTCTTACTCTGGCCTAATAGCTACTGTCTTAACTCTTACTCTGGCCTAATAGCTACTGTCTTAACTCTTACTCTGGCCTAATAGCTACTGTCTTAACTCTTACTCTGGCCTAATAGCTACTGTCTTAACTCTTACTCTGGCCTAATGGTTAAGGTCTTGGACTCTTACTCTGGCCTCATAGCTACTGTCTTAACTCTTACTCTGGCCTCATAGATACTGTCTTAACTCTTACTCTGGCCTAATGGTTAAGGTCTTGGACTCTTACTCTGGCCTCATAGCTACTGTCTTAACTCTTACTCTGGCCTAATGGTTAAGGTCTTGGACTCTTACTCTGGCCTCATAGCCACTGTCTTAACTCTTACTCTGGCCTCATAGCTACTGTCTTAACTCTTACTCTGGCCTAATGGTTAAGGTCTTGGACTCTTACTCTGGCCTAATAGCTACTGTCTTAACTCTTGCTCTGGCCTAATAGCTACTGTCTTAACTCTTACTCTGGCCTCATAGCTACTGTCTTAACTCTTACTCTGGCCTAATAGCTACTGTCTTAACTCCTACTCTGGCCTAATGGTTAAGGTCTTGGACTCTTACTCTGGCCTCATAGATACTGTCTTAACTCTTACTCTGGCCTGATAGCTACTGTCTTAACTCTTACTCTGGCCTCATAGCTACTGTCTTAACTCTTACTCTGGCCTAATGGTTAAGGTCTTGGACTCTTACTCTGGCCTCATAGCTACTGTCTTAACTCTTACTCTGGCCTAATAGCTACTGTCTTAACTCTTACTCTGGCCTCATAGCTACTGTCTTAACTCTTACTCTGGCCTAATAGCTACTTTCTTAACTCTTACTCTGGTCTAATAACTACTGTCTTAACTCTTACTCTGGCCTCATAGCTACTGTCTTAACTCTTACTCAGGCCTAATAGCTACTGTCTTAACTCTTACTCTATCCTAATAGCTACTGTCTTAACTCTTACTCTGGCCTCATAGCTACTGTCTTAACTCTTACTCTGGCCTAATGATTAAGGTCTTGGACTCTTACTCTGGCCTCATAGCTACTGTCTTAACTCTTACTCTGGCCTCATAGCTACTGTCTTAACTCTTACTCTGGCCTAATAGCTACTGTCTTAACTCTTACTCTGGCCTAATAGCTACCTACTGTCTTAACTCTTACTCTGGCCTCATAGCTACTGTCTTAACTCTTACTCTGGCCTCATAGCTACTGTCTTAACTCTTACTCTGGCCTAATGGTTAAGGTCTTGGACTCTTACTCTGGCCTCATAGCTACTGTCTTAACTCTTACTCTGGCCTCATAACTACTGTCTTAACTCTTACTCGGCCTTATAGCTACTGTCTTACCTCTTACTCTGGCCTCATAGCTACTGTCTTAACTCTTACTTTGGCCTAATAGCTACTGTCTTAACTCTTACTCTGGCCTCATAGCTACTGTCTTAACTCTTACTCTGGCCTAATAGCTGCTGTCTTAACTCTTACTCTGGCCTAATGGTTAAGGTCTTGGACTCTTACTCTAGCCTTATAGCTACTGTCTTAACTCTTACTCTGGCCTAATGGTTAAGGTCTTGGACTCTTACTCTGGCCTAATAGCTACTGTCTTAACTCTTACTCTGGCCTAATAGCTACTGTCTTAACTCTTACTCTGGCCTAATGGTTAAGGTCTTGGACTCTTACTCTGGCCTAATAGCTACTGTCTTATTTCTTACTCTGGCCTCATAGCTACTGTCTTAACTCTTACTCTGGCCTCATAGCTACTGTCTTAACTCTTACTCTGGCCTAATGGTTAAGGTCTTGGACTCTTACTCTGTCCTTATAGCTACTGTCTTAACTCTTACTCTGGCCTAATGGTTAAGGTCTTGAACTCTTACTCTGGCCTAATAGCTACTGTCTTAACTCTTACTCTGGCCTAATAGCTACTGTCTTAACTCTTACTCTTGCCTCATAGCTACTGTCTTAACTCTTACTCTGGCCTAATAGCTACTGTCTTAACTATTACTCTGGCCTAATGGTTAAGGTCTTGGACTCTTACTCTGGCCTCATAGCTACTGTCTTAACTCTTACTCTGGCATAATGGTTAAGGTCTTGGACTCTTACTCTGGCCTAATAGCTACTGTCTTAACTCTTACTCTGGCCTAATAGCTACTGTCTTAACTCTTACTCTGGCCTCATAGCTACTGTCTTAACTCTTACTCTGGCCTAATAGCTACTGTCTTAACTCTTACTCTGGCCTAATGGTTAAGGTCTTGGACTCTTACTCTGGCCTCATAGCTACTGTCTTAACTCTTACTCTGGCCTCATAGATACTGTCTTAACTCTTACTCTGGCCTAATGGTTAAGGTCTTGGACTCTTACTCTGGCCTCATAGCTACTGTCTTAACTCTTACTCTGGCCTAATGGTTAAGGTCTTGGACTCTTACTCTGGCCTCATAGCCACTGTCTTAACTCTTACTCTGGCCTCATAGCTACTGTCTTAACTCTTACTCTGGCCTAATGGTTAAGGTCTTGGACTCTTACTCTGGCCTAATAGCTACTGTCTTAACTCTTGCTCTGGCCTAATAGCTACTGTCTTAACTCTTACTCTGGCCTCATAGCTACTGTCTTAACTCTTACTCTGGCCTAATAGCTACTGTCTTAACTCCTACTCTGGCCTAATGGTTAAGGTCTTGGACTCTTACTCTGGCCTCATAGATACTGTCTTAACTCTTACTCTGGCCTGATAGCTACTGTCTTAACTCTTACTCTGGCCTCATAGCTACTGTCTTAACTCTTACTCTGGCCTCATAGCTACTGTCTTAACTCTTACTCTGGCCTAATAGCTACTGTCTTAACTCTTACTCTGGCCTCATAGCTACTGTCTTAACTCTTACTCTGGCCTAATAGCTACTTTCTTAACTCTTACTCTGGTCTAATAACTACTGTCTTAACTCTTACTCTGGCCTCATAGCTACTGTCTTAACTCTTACTCAGGCCTAATAGCTACTGTCTTAACTCTTACTCTATCCTAATAGCTACTGTCTTAACTCTTACTCTGGCCTCATAGCTACTGTCTTAACTCTTACTCTGGCCTAATGATTAAGGTCTTGGACTCTTACTCTGGCCTCATAGCTACTGTTTTAACTCTTACTCTGGCCTCATAGCTACTGTCTTAACTCTTACTCTGGCCTAATAGCTACTGTCTTAACTCTTACTCTGGCCTAATAGCTACCTACTGTCTTAACTCTTACTCTGGCCTCATAGCTACTGTCTTAACTCTTACTCTGGCCTCATAGCTACTGTCTTAACTCTTACTCTGGCCTAATGGTTAAGGTCTTGGACTCTTACTCTGGCCTCATAGCTACTGTCTTAACTCTTACTCTGGCCTCATAACTACTGTCTTAACTCTTACTCGGCCTTATAGCTACTGTCTTACCTCTTACTCTGGCCTCATAGCTACTGTCTTAACTCTTACTTTGGCCTAATAGCTACTGTCTTAACTCTTACTCTGGCCTCATAGCTACTGTCTTAACTCTTACTCTGGCCTAATAGCTGCTGTCTTAACTCTTACTCTGGCCTAATGGTTAAGGTCTTGGACTCTTACTCTAGCCTTATAGCTACTGTCTTAACTCTTACTCTGGCCTAATGGTTAAGGTCTTGGACTCTTACTCTGGCCTAATAGCTACTGTCTTAACTCTTACTCTGGCCTCATAGCTACTGTCTTATTTCTTACTCTGGCCTCATAGCTACTGTCTTAACTCTTACTCTGGCCTCATAGCTACTGTCTTAACTCTTACTCTGGCCTAATGGTTAAGGTCTTGGACTCTTACTCTGTCCTTATAGCTACTGTCTTAACTCTTACTCTGGCCTAATGGTTAAGGTCTTGAACTCTTACTCTGGCCTAATAGCTACTGTCTTAACTCTTACTCTGGCCTAATAGCTACTGTCTTAACTCTTACTCTTGCCTCATAGCTACTGTCTTAACTCTTACTCTGGCCTAATAGCTACTGTCTTAACTCTTACTCTGGCCTAATAGCTACTGTCTTAACTCTTACTCTGGCCTAATAGCTACTGTCTTAACTCTTACTCTGGCCTCATAGCTACTGTCTTAACTCTTACTCTGGCCTAATAGCTACAGTCTTAACTCTTACTCTGGCCTAATGGTTAAGGTCTTGGACTCTTACTCTGGCGTCATAGCTACAGTCTTAACTCTTACTCTGGCCTAATAGCTACTGTCTTAACTCTTACTCTGGTCTCATAGCTACTGTCTTAACTCTTACTCTGGCCTAATGGTTAAGGTCTTGGACTCTTACTCTGGCCTCATAGCTACTGTCTTAACTCTTACTCTGGCCTAATGGTTAAGGTCTTGGACTCTTACTCTGTCCTCATAGCTACTGTCTTAGCTCTTACTCTGGCCTCATAGCTACTGTCTTAACTCTTACTCTGGCCTAATAGCTACTGTCTTAACTCTTACTCTGGCCTAGTAGCTACTGTCTTAACTCTTACTCTGGCCTAATAGCTACTGTCTTAACTCTTACTCTGGCCTCATAGCTACTGTCTTAACTCTTACTCTGGCCTCATACCTACTGTCTTAACTCTTACTCTGGCCTCATAGCTACTGTCTTAACTCTTACTGTGGCCTCATAGCTACTGTCTTAACTCTTACTCTGGCCTCATAGCTACTGTCTTAACTCTTACTCTGGCCTAATGATTAAGGTCTTGGACTCTTACTCTGGCCTCATAGCTACTGTCTTAACTCTTACTCTGGCCTCATAGCTACTGTCTTAACTCTTACTCTGGCCTAATAGCTACTGTCTTAACTCTTACTCTGGCCTCATAGCTACTGTCTTAACTCTTACTCTGGCCTCATAGCTACTGTCTTAACTCTTACTCTGGCCTAATGGTTACGGTCTTGGACTCTTACTCTGGCCTCATAGCTACTGTCTTAACTCTTACTCTGGCCTCATAACTACTGTCTTAACTCTTACTCTGCCTTATAGCTACTGTCTTACCTCTTACTCTGGCCTCATAGCTACTGTCTTAACTCTTACTCTGGCCTCATAGCTACTGTCTTAACTCTTACTCTGGCCTAATAGCTGCTGTCTAAACTCTTACTCTGGCCTAATGGTTAAGGTCTTGGACTCTTACTCTAGCCTTATAGCTACTGTCTTAACTCTTACTCTGGCCTAATGGTTAAGGTCTTGGACTCTTACTCTGGCCTAATAGCTACTGTCTTAACTCTTACTCTGGCCTCATAGCTACTGTCTTAACTCTTACTCTGGCCTCATAGCTACTGTCTTAACTCTTACTCTGGCCTAATGGTTAAGGTCTTGGACTCTTACTCTGTCCTTATAGCTACTGTCTTAACTCTTACTCTGGCCTAATGGTTAAGGTCTTGAACTCTTACTCTGGCCTAATAGCTGCTGTCTTAACTCTTACTCTGGCCTAATAGCTACTGTCTTAACTCTTACTCTTGCCTCATAGCTACTGTCTTAACTCTTACTCTGGCCTAATAGCTACTGTCTTAACTCTTACTCTGGCCTAATGGTTAAGGTCTTGGACTCTTACTCTGGCCTCATAGCTACTGTCTTAACTCTTACTCTGGCATAATGGTTAAGGTCTTGGACTCTTACTCTGGCCTAATAGCTACTGTCTTAACTCTTACTCTGGCCTCATAGCTACTGTCTTAACTCTTACTCTGGCCTAATAGCTACTGTCTTAACTCTTACTCTGGCCTAATGGTTAAGGTCTTGGACTCTTACTCTGGTGTCATAGCTACAGTCTTAACTCTTACTCTGGCCTAATAGCTACTGTCTTAACTCTTACTCTGGCCTCATAGCTACTGTCTTAACTCTTACTCTGGCCTAATGGTTAAGGTCTTGGACTCTTACTCTGGCCTCATAGCTACTGTCTTAACTCTTACTCTGGCCTAATGGTTAAGGTCTTGGACTCTTACTCTGGCCTCATAGCTACTGTCTTAGCTCTTACTCTGGCCTCATAGCTACTGTCTTAACTCTTACTCTGGCCTAATAGCTACTGTCTTAACTCTTACTCTGGCCTAGTAGCTACTGTCTTAACTCTTACTCTGGCCTAATAGCTACTGTCTTAACTCTTACTCTGGCCTCATAGCTACTGTCTTAACTCTTACTCTGGCCTCATACCTACTGTCTTAACTCTTACTCTGGCCTCATAGCTACTGTCTTAACTCTTACTGTGGCCTCATAGCTACTGTCTTAACTCTTACTCTGGCCTCATAGCTACTGTCTTAACTCTTACTCTGGCCTAATGGTTAAGGTCTTGGACTCTTACTCTGGCCTCATAGCTACTGTCTTAACTCTTACTCTGGCCTCATAGCTACTGTCTTAACTCTTACTCTGGCCTAATGGTTAAGGTCTTGGACTCTTACTCTGGCCTAATAGCTACTGTCTTAACTCTTACTCTGGCCTAATAGCTACTGTCTTAACTCTTACTCTGGCCTCATAGCTACTGTCCTAACTCTTACTCTGGCCTAATGGTTAAGGTCTTGGACTCTTACTCTGGCCTCATAGCTACTGTCTTGACTCTTACCCTGGCCTCATAGCTACTGTTGTAACTCTTACTCTGGCCTCATAGCTACTGTCTTAACTCTTACTCTGGCCTTATAGCTACTGTCTTACCTCTTACTCTGGCCTCATAGCTACTGTCTTAACTCTTACTTTGGCCTAATAGCTACTGTCTTAACTCTTACTCTGGCCTCATAGCTACTGTCTTAACTCTTACTCTGGCCTAATAGCTGCTGTCCTAACTCTTACTCTTGCCTAATGGTTAAGGTCTTGTACTCTTACTCTAGCCTTATAGCTACTGTCTTAACTCTTACTCTGGCCTAATGGTTAAGGTCTTGGACTCTTACTCTGGCCTAATAGCTACTGTCTTAACTCTTACTCTGGCCTCATAGCTACTGTCTTACCTCTTACTCTGGCCTCATAGCTACTGTCTTAACTCTTACTCTGGCCTAATGGTTAAGGTCTTGGACACTTACTCTGTCCTTATAGCTACTGTCTTAACTCTTACTCTGGCCTAATGGTTAAGGTCTTGGACTCTTACTCTGGCCTCATAGCTACTGTCTTAACTCTTACTCTGGCCTCATAGCTACTGTCTTAACTCTTACTCTGGCCTAATGGTTAAGGTCTTGGACTCTTACTCTGGCCTAATAGCTACTGTCTTAACTCTTACTCTGGCCTAATAGCTACTGTCTTAACTCTTACTCTGGCCTCATAGCTACTGTCTTAACTCTTACTCTGGCCTAATGGTTAAGGTCTTGGACTCTTACTCTGGCCTCATAGCTACTGTCTTGACTCTTACCCTGGCCTCATAGCTACTGTCGTAACTCTTACTCTGGCCTCATAGCTACTGTCTTAACTCTTACTCTGGCCTTATAGCTACTGTCTTACCTCTTACTCTGGCCTCATAGCTACTGTCTTAACTCTTACTTTGGCCTAATAGCTACTGTCTTAACTCTTACTCTGGCCTCATAGCTACTGTCTTAACTCTTACTCTGGCCTAATAGCTGCTGTCCTAACTCTTACTCTTGCCTAATGGTTAAGGTCTTGGACTCTTACTCTAGCCTTATAGCTACTGTCTTAACTCTTACTCTGGCCTAATGGTTAAGGTCTTGGACTCTTACTCTGGCCTAATAGCTACTGTCTTAACTCTTACTCTGGCCTCATAGCTACTGTCTTACCTCTTACTCTGGCCTCATAGCTACTGTCTTAACTCTTACTCTGGCCTAATGGTTAAGGTCTTGGACACTTACTCTGTCCTTATAGCTACTGTCTTAACTCTTACTCTGGCCTAATGGTTAAGGTCTTGAACTATTACTCTGGCCTAATAGCTACTGTCTTAACTCTTACTCTGGCCTAATAGCTACTGTCTTAACTCTTACTCTTGCCTCATAGCTACTGTCTTAACTCTTACTCTGGCCTAATAGCTACTGTCTTAACTCTTACTCTGGCCTAATGGTTAAGGTCTTGGACTCTTACTCTGGCCTCATAGCTACTGTCTTAACTCTTACTCTGGCATAATGGTTAAGGTCTTGGACTCTTACTCTGGCCTAATAGCTACTGTCTTAACTCTTACTCTGGCCTAATAGCTACTGTCTTAACTCTTACTCTGGCCTCATAGCTACTGTCTTAACTCTTACTCTGGCCTAATAGCTACTGTCTTAACTCTTACTCTGGCCTAATGGTTAAGGTCTTGGACTCTTACTCTGGCGTCATAGCTACAGTCTTAACTCTTACTCTGGCCTAATAGCTACTGTCTTAACTCTTACTCTGGCCTCATAGCTACTGTCTTAACTCTTACTCTGGCCTAATGGTTAAGGTCTTGGACTCTTACTCTGGCCTCATAGCTACTGTCTTAACTCTTACTCTGGCATAATGGTTAAGGTCTTGGACTCTTACTCTGGCCTCATAGCTACTGTCTTAGCTCTAACTCTGGCCTCATAGCTACTGTCTTAACTCTTACTCTGGCCTAATAGCTACTGTCTTAACTCTTACTCTGGCCTAGTAGCTACTGTCTTAACTCTTACTCTGGCCTAATAGCTACTGTCTTAACTCTTACTCTGGCCTCATAGCTACTGTCTTAACTCTTACTCTGGCCTCATACCTACTGTCTTAACTCTTACTCTGGCCTCATAGCTACTGTCTTAACTCTTACTGTGGCCTCATAGCTACTGTCTTAACTCTTACTCTGGCCTCATAGCTACTGTCTTAACTCTTACTCTGGCCTAATGGTTAAGGTCTTGGACTCTTACTCTGGCCTCATAGCTACTGTCTTAACTCTTACTCTGGCCTCATAGCTACTGTCTTAACTCTTACTTTGGCCTAATGGTTAAGGTCTTGGACTCTTACTCTGGCCTAATAGCTACTGTCTTAACTCTTACTCTGGCCTAATAGCTACTGTCTTAACTCTTACTCTGGCCTAATAGCTACTGTCTTAACTCTTACTCTGGCCTCATAGCTACTGTCTTAACTCTTACTCTGGCCTAATGATTAAGGTCTTGGACTCTTACTCTGGCCTCATAACTACTGTCTTAACTCTTACTCTGGCCTCATAGCTACTGTCTTAACTCTTACTCTGGCCTAATAGCTACTGTCTTAACTCTTACTCTGGCCTCATAGCTACTGTCTTAACTCTTACTCTGGCCTCATAGCTACTGTCTTAACTCTTACTCTGGCCTAATGGTTAAGGTCTTGGACTCTTACTCTGGCCTCATAGCTACTGTCTTAACTCTTACTCTGGCCTCATAACTACTGTCTTAACTCTTACTCGGCCTTATAGCTACTGTCTTACCTCTTACTCTGGCCTCATAGCTACTGTCTTAACTCTTACTTTGGCCTAATAGCTACTGTCTTAACTCTTACTCTGGCCTCATAGCTACTGTCTTAACTCTTACTCTGGCCTAATAGCTGCTGTCTTAACTCTTACTCTGGCCTAATGGTTAAGGTCTTGGACTCTTACTCTAGCCTTATAGCTACTGTCTTAACTCTTACTCTGGCCTAATGGTTAAGGTCTTGGACTCTTACTCTGGCCTAATAGCTACTGTCTTAACTCTTACTCTCGCCTCATAGCTACTGTCTTAACTCTTACTCTGGCCTCATAGCTACTGTCTTAACTCTTACTCTGGCCTAATGGTTAAGGTCTTGGACTCTTACTCTGTCCTTATAGCTACTGTCTTAACTCTTACTCTGGCCTAATGGTTAAGGTCTTGAACTCTTACTCTGGCCTAATAGCTACTGTCTTAACTCTTACTCTGGCCTAATAGCTACTGTCTTAACTCTTACTCTTGCCTCATAACTACTGTCTTAACTCTTACTCTGGCCTAATAGCTACTGTCTTAACTCTTACTCTGGCCTAATGGTTAAGGTCTTGGACTCTTACTCTGGCCTCATAGCTACTGTCTGAACTCTTACTCTGGCATAATGGTTAAGGTCTTGGACTCTTACTCTGGCCTAATAGCTACTGTCTTAACTCTTACTCTGGCCTCATAGCTACTGTCTTAACTCTTACTCTGGCCTAATAGCTACTGTCTTAACTCTTACTCTGGCCTAATGGTTAAGGTCTTGGACTCTTACTCTGGCGTCATAGCTACAGTCTTAACTCTTACTCTGGCCTAATAGCTACTGTCTTAACTCTTACTCTGGCCTCATAGCTACTGTCCTAACTCTTACTCTGGCCTAATGGTTAAGGTCTTGGACTCTTACTCTGGCCTCATAGCTACTGTCTTAACTCTTACTCTGGCCTAATGGTTAAGGTCTTGGACTCTTACTCTGGCCTCATAGCTACTGTCTTAGCTCTTACTCTGGCCTCATAGCTACTGTCTTAACTCTTACACTGGCCTAATAGCTACTGTCTTAACTCTTACTCTGGCCTAGTAGCTACTGTCTTAACTTACTCTGGCCTAATAGCTACCGACTTAACTCTTACTCTGGCCTCATAGCTACTGTCTTAACTCTTACTCTGGCCTCATACCTACTGTCTTAACTCTTACTCTGGCCTCATAGCTACTGTCTTAACTCTTACTGTGGCCTCATAGCTACTGTCTTAACTCTTACTCTGGCCTAATGATTAAGGTCTTGGACTCTTACTCTGGCCTCATAGCTACTGTCTTAACTCTTACTCTGGCCTCATAGCTACTGTCTTAACTCTTACTCTGGCCTAATAGCTACTGTCTTAACTCTTACTCTGGCCTCATAGCTACTGTCTTAACTCTTACTCTGGCCTCATAGCTACTGTCTTAACTCTTACTCTGGCCTAATGGTTAAGGTCTTGGACTCTTACTCTGGCCTCATAGCTACTGTCTTAACTCTTACTCTGGCCTCATAACTACTGTCTTAACTCTTACTCGGCCTTATAGCTACTGTCTTACCTCTTACTCTGGCCTCATAGCTACTGTCTTAACTCTTACTTTGGCCTAATAGCTACTGTCTTAACTCTTACTCTGGCCTCATAGCTACTGTCTTAACTCTTACTCTGGCCTAATAGCTGCTGTCTTAACTCTTACTCTGGCCTAATGGTTAAGGTCTTGGACTCTTACTCTAGCCTTATAGCTACTGTCTTAACTCTTACTCTGGCCTAATGGTTAAGGTCTTGGACTCTTACTCTGGCCTAATAGCTACTGTCTTAACTCTTACTCTGGCCTCATAGCTACTGTCTTAACTCTTACTCTGGCCTCATAGCTACTGTCTTAACTCTTACTCTGGCCTAATGGTTAAGGTCTTGGACTCTTACTCTGTCCTTATAGCTACTGTCTTAACTCTTACTCTGGCCTAATGGTTAAGGTCTTGAACTCTTACTCTGGCCTAATAGCTACTGTCTTAACTCTTACTCTGGCCTAATAGCTACTGTCTTAACTCTTACTCTTGCCTCATAGCTACTGTCTTAACTCTTACTCTGGCCTAATAGCTACTGTCTTAACTCTTACTCTGGCCTAATGGTTAAGGTCTTGGACTCTTACTCTGGCCTCATAGCTACTGTCTTAACTCTTACTCTGGCATAATGGTTAAGGTCTTGGACTCTTACTCTGGCCTAATAGCTACTGTCTTAACTCTTACTCTGGCCTAATAGCTACTGTCTTAACTCTTACTCTGGCCTCATAGCTACTGTCTTAACTCTTACTCTGGCCTAATAGCTACTGTCTTAACTCTTACTCTGGCCTAATGGTTAAGGTCTTGGACTCTTACTCTGGCGTCATAGCTACAGTCTTAACTCTTACTCTGGCCTAATAGCTACTGTCTTAACTCTTACTCTGGCCTCATAGCTACTGTCTTAACTCTTACTCTGGCCTCATAGCTACTGTCTTAACTCTTACTCTGGCCTAATGGTTAAGGTCTTGGACTCTTACTCTGGCCTCATAGCTACTGTCTTGACTCTTACCCTGGCCTCATAGCTACTGTCTTAACTCTTACTTTGGCCTAATAGCTACTGTCTTAACTCTTACTCTGGCCTCATAGCTACTGTCTTAACTCTTACTCTGGCCTAATAGCTACTGTCTTAACTCTTACTCTGGCCTAATGGTTAAGGTCTTGGACTCTTACTCTGGCCTCATAGCTACTGGCTTAACTCTTACTCTGGCCTAATAGCTACTGTCTTAACTCTTACTCTGGCCTCATAGATACTGTCTTAACTCTTACTCTGGCCTAATGGTTAAGGTATTGGACTCTTACTCTGGCCTCATAGCTACTATCTTAACTCTTACTCTGGCCTAATAGCTACTGTCTTAACTCTTACTCTGGCCTCATAGCTACTGTCTTAACTCTTACTCTGGCCTAATAGCTACTGTCGTAACTCTTACTCTGGCCTAGTAGCTACTGTCTTAACTCTTACTCTGGCCTAATAGCTACTGTCTTAACTCTAACTCTGGCCTCATAGCTACTGTCTTAACTCTTACAGTGGCCTCATAGCTACTGTCTTAACTCTTACTCTGGCCTCATAGCTACTGTCTTAACTCTTACTCTGACCTAATGGTTAAGGTCTTGGACTCTTACTCTGGCCTCATAGCTACTGTCTTAACTCTTACTCTGGCCTCATAGCTACTGTCTTAACTCTTACTCTGGCCTAATGGTTAAGGTCTTGGACTCTTACTCTGGCCTAATAGCTACTGTCTTAACTCTTACTCTGGCCTAATAGCTACTGTCTTAACTCTTACTCTGGCCTAATAGCTACTGTCTTAACTCTCACTCTGGCCTCATAGCTACTGTCTTAATTCTTACTCTGGCCTCATAGCTACTGTCTTAACTCTTACTCTGGCCTAATAGCTACTGTCTTAGCTCTTACTCTTGCCTCATAGCTACTGTCTTAACTCTTACTCTGGCCTAATGGTTAAGTTCTTGGACTCTTACTCTGGCCTCATAGCTACTGTCTTAACTCTTACTCTGGCCTAACGGTTAAGTTCTTGGACTCTTACTCTGGCCTCATAGCTACTGTCTTAACTCTTACTCTGGCATAATGGTTAAGGTCTTGGACTCTTACTCTGGCCTAATAGCTACTGTCTTAACTCTTACTCTGGCCTAATAGCTACTGTCTTAACTCTTACTCTGGCCTAATAGCTACTGTCTTAACTCTTACTCTGGCCTCATAGCTACTGTCTTAACTCTTACTCTGGCCTAATAGCTACTGTCTTAACTCTTACTCTGGCCTAATGGTTAAGGTCTTGGACTCTTACTCTGGCATCATAGCTACAGTCTTAACTCTTACTCTGGCCTAATAGCTACTGTCTTAACTCTTACTCTGGCCTCATAGCTACTGTCTTAACTCTTACTCTGGCCTAGTAGCTACTGTCTTAACTCTTACTCTGGCCTCATAGCTACTGTCTTAACTCTTACTCTGGCCTCATAGCTACTGTCTTAACTCTTACTCTGGCCTCATACCTACTGTCTTAACTCTTACTCTGGCCTCATAGCTACTGTCTTAACTCTTAGTGTGGCCTCATAGCTACTGTCTTAACTCTTACTCTGGCCTCACAGCTACTGTCTTAACTCTTACTCTGGCCTAATGGTTAATGTCTTGGACTCTTACTCTGGCCTCATAGCTACTGTCTTAACTCTTACTCTGGCCTCATAGCTACTGTCTTAACTCTTACTCTGGCCTAATAGCTACTGTCTTAACTCTTACTCTGGCCTCATAGCTACTGTCTTAACTCTTACTCTGGCCTAATGGTTAAGGTCTTGGACTCTTACTCTGGCCTCATAGCTACTGTCTTGACTCTTACCCTGGCCTCATAGCTACTGTCTTAACTCTTACTCTGGCCTCATAGCTACTGTCTTAACTCTTACTCTGGCCTAATGGTTAAGGTCTTGGACTCTTACTCTGGCCTCATAGCTACTGTCTTAGCTCTTACTCTGGCCTCATAGCTACTGTCTTAACTCTTACTCTGGCCTAATAGCTACTGTCTTAACTCTTACTCTGGCCTCATAGCTACTGTCTTAACTCTTACTCTGGCCTCATACCTACTGTCTTAACTCTTACTCTGGCCTCATAGCTACAGTCTTAACTCTTACTGTGGCCTCATAGCTACTGTCTTAACTCTTACTCTGGCCTCATAGCTACTGTCTTAACTCTTACTCTGGCCTAATGATTAAGGTCTTGGACTCTTACTCTGGCCTCATAGCTACTGTCTTAACTCTTACTCTGGCCTCATAGCTACTGTCTTAACTCTTACTCTGGCCTAATAGCTACTGTCTTAACTCTTACTCTGGCCTCATAGCTACTGTCTTAACTCTTACTCTGGCCTCATAGCTACTGTCTTAACTCTTACTCTGGCCTAATGGTTAAGGTCTTGGACTCTTACTCTGGCCTCATAGCTACTGTCTTAACTCTTACCCTGGCCTCATAACTACTGTCTTAACTCTTACTCGGCCTTATAGCTACTGTCTTACCTCTTACTCTGGCCTCATAGCTACTGTCTTAACTCTTACTTTGGCCTAATAGCTACTGTCTTAACTCTTACTCTGGCCTCATAGCTACTGTCTTAACTCTTACTCTGGCCTAATAGCTGCTGTCTTAACTCTTACTCTGGCCTAATGGTTAAGGTCTTGGACTCTTACTCTAGCCTTATAGCTACTGTCTTAACTCTTACTCTGGCCTCATAGCTACTGTCTTAACTCTTACTCTGGCCTCATAGCTACTGTCTTAACTCTTACTCTGGCCTCATAGCTACTGTCTTAACTCTTACTCTGGCCTAATGGTTAAGGTCTTAGACTCTTACTCTGTCCTTATAGCTACTGTCTTAACTCTTACTCTGGCCTAATGGTTAAGGTCTTGAACTCTTACTCTGGCCTAATAGCTACTGTCTTAACTCTTACTCTGGCCTAATAGCTACTGTCTTAACTCTTACTCTTGCCTCATAGCTACTGTCTTAACTCTTACTCTGGCCTAATAGCTACTGTCTTAACTCTTACTCTGGCCTAATGGTTAAGGTCTTGGACTCTTACTCTGGCCTCATAGCTACTGTCTTAACTCTTACTCTGGCATAATGGTTAAGGTCTTGGACTCTTACTCTGGCCTAATAGCTACTGTCTTAACTCTTACTCTGGCCTAATAGCTACTGTCTTAACTCTTACTCTGGCCTCATGGCTACTGTCTTAACTCTTACTCTGGCCTAATAGCTACTGTCTTAACTCTTACTCTGGCCTAATGGTTAAGGTCTTGGACTCTTACTCTGGCCTCATAGCTACTGTCTTAGCTCTTACTCTGGCCTCATAGCTACTGTCTTAACTCTTACTCTGGCCTCATAGCTACTGTCTTAACTCTTACTCTGGCCTAATGGTTAAGGTCTTGGACTCTTACTCTGGCCTCATAGCTACTGTCTTAGCTCTTACTCTGGCCTCATAGCTACTGTCTTAACTCTTACTCTGGCCTAATAGCTACTGTCTTAACTCTTACTCTGGCCTAGTAGCTACTGTCTTAACTCTTACTCTGGCCTAATAGCTACTGTCTTAACTCTTACTCTGGCCTCATAGCTACTGTCTTAACTCTTACTCTGGCCTCATACCTACTGTCTTAACTCTTACTCTGGCCTCATAGCTACTGTCTTAACTCTTACTCTGGCCTAATAGCTACTGTCTTAACTCTTACTCTGGCCTAATGGTTAAGGTCTTGGACTCTTACTCTGGCCTCATAGCTACTGTCTGAACTCTTACTCTGGCATAATGGTTAAGGTCTTGGACTCTTACTCTGGCCTAATAGCTACTGTCTTAACTCTTACTCTGGCCTCATAGCTACTGTCTTAACTCTTACTCTGGCCTAATAGCTACTGTCTTAACTCTTACTCTGGCCTAATGGTTAAGGTCTTGGACTCTTACTCTGGCGTCATAGCTACAGTCTTAGCTCTTACTCTGGCCTAATAGCTACTGTCTTAACTCTTACTCTGGCCTCATAGCTACTGTCTTAACTCTTACTCTGGCCTAATGGTTAAGGTCTTGGACTCTTACTCTGGCCTCATAGCTACTGTCTTAACTCTTACTCTGGCCTAATGGTTAAGGTCTTGGACTCTTACTCTGGCCTCATAGCTACTGTCTTAGCTCTTACTCTGGCCTCATAGCTACTGTCTTAACTCTTACACTGGCCTAATAGCTACTGTCTTAACTCTTACTCTGGCCTAGTAGCTACTGTCTTAACTTACTCTGGCCTAATAGCTACCGACTTAACTCTTACTCTGGCCTCATAGCTACTGTCTTAACTCTTACTCTGGCCTCATACCTACTGTCTTAACTCTTACTCTGGCCTCATAGCTACTGTCTTAACTCTTACTGTGGCCTCATAGCTACTGTCTTAACTCTTACTCTGGCCTCATAGCTACTGTCTTAACTCTTACTCTGGCCTAATGATTAAGGTCTTGGACTCTTACTCTGGCCTCATAGCTACTGTCTTAACTCTTACTCTGGCCTCATAGCTACTGTCTTAACTCTTACTCTGGCCTAATAGCTTCTGTCTTAACTCTTACTCTGGCCTCATAGCTACTGTCTTAACTCTTACTCTGGCCTCATAGCTACTGTCTTAACTCTTACTCTGGCCTAATGGTTAAGGTCTTGGACTCTTACTCTGGCCTCATAGCTACTGTCTTAACTCTTACTCTGGCCTCATAACTACTGTCTTAACTCTTACTCGGCCTTATAGCTACTGTCTTACCTCTTACTCTGGCCTCATAGCTACTGTCTTAACTCTTACTTTGGCCTAATAGCTACTGTCTTAACTCTTACTCTGGCCTCATAGCTACTGTCTTAACTCTTACTCTGGTCTAATAGCTGCTGTCTTAACTCTTACTCTGGCCTAATGGTTAAGGTCTTGGACTCTTACTCTAGCCTTATAGCTACTGTCTTAACTCTTACTCTGGCCTAATGGTTAAGGTCTTGGACTCTTACTCTGGCCTAATAGCTACTGTCTTAACTCTTACTCTGGCCTCATAGCTACTGTCTTAACTCTTACTCTGGCCTCATAGCTACTGTCTTAACTCTTACTCTGGCCTAATGGTTAAGGTCTTGGACTCTTACTCTGTCCTTATAGCTACTGTCTTAACTCTTACTCTGGCCTAATGGTTAAGGTCTTGAACTCTTACTCTGGCCTAATAGCTACTGTCTTAACTCTTACTGTGGCCTAATAGCTACTGTCTTAACTCTTACTCTTGCCTCATAGCTACTGTCTTAACTCTTACTCTGGCCTAATAGCTACTGTCTTAACTCTTACTCTGGCCTAATGGTTAAGGTCATGGACTCTTACTCTGGCCTCATAGCTACTGTCTTAACTCTTACTCTGGCATAATGGTTAAGGTCTTGGACTCTTACTCTGGCCTAATAGCTACTGTCTTAACTCTTACTCTGGCCTAATAGCTACTGTCTTAACTCTTACTCTGGCCTCATAGCTACTGTCTTAACTCTTACTCTGGCCTAATAGCTACTGTCTTAACTCTTACTCTGGCCTAATGGTTAAGGTCTTGGACTCTTACTCTGGCGTCATAGCTACAGTCTTAACTCTTACTCTGGCCTAATAGCTACTGTCTTAACTCTTACTCTGGCCTCATAGCTACTGTCTTAACTCTTACTCTGGCCTAATGGTTAAGGTCTTGGACTCTTACTCTGGCCTCATAGCTACTGTCTTAAATCTTACTCTGGCCTAATGGTTAAGGTCTTGGACTCTTACTCTGGCCTCATAGCTACTGTCTTAGCTCTTACTCTGGCCTCATAGCTACTGTCTTAACTCTTACTCTGGCCTAATAGCTACTGTCTTAACTCTTACTCTGGCCTAGTAGCTACTGTCTTAACTCTCACTCTGGCCTAATAGCTACTGTCTTAACTCTTACTCTGGCCTCATAGCTACTGTCTTAACTCTTACTCTGGCCTCATACCTACTGTCTTAACTCTTACTCTGGCCTAATAGCTACTGTCTTAACTCTTACTGTGGCCTCATAGCTACTGTCTTAACTCTTACTCTGGCCTCATAGCTACTGTCTTAACTCTTACTCTGGCCTAATGGTTAAGGTCTTGGACTCTTACTCTGGCCTCATAGCTACTGTCTCAACTCTTACTCTGGCCTCATAGCTACTGTCTTAACTCTTACTCTGGCCTAATGGTTAAGGTCTTGGACTCTTACTCTGGCCTAATAGCTACTGTCTTAACTCTTACTCTGGCCTAATAGCTACTGTCTTAACTCTTACTCTGGCCTAATAGCTACTGTCTTAACTCTTACTCTGGCCTCATAGCTACTGTCTTAACTCTTACTCTGGCCTCATAGCTACTGTCTTAACTCTTACTCTGGCCTAATGGTTAAGGTCTTGGACTCTTACTCTGGCCTCATAGCTACTGTCTTGACTCTTACCCTGGCCTCATAGCTACTGTCTTAACTCTTACTCTGGCCTAATAGCTACTGTCTTAACTCTTACTCTGGCCTCATAGCTACTGTCTTAACTCTTACTCTGGCCTAATATCTACTGTCTTAACTCTTACTCTGGCCTAATGGTTAAGGTCTTGGACTCTTACTCTGGCCTCATAGCTACTGGCTTAACTCTTACTCTGGCCTAATAGCTACTGTCTTAACTCTTACTCTGGCCTCATAGATACTGTCTTAACTCTTACTCTGGCCTAATAGTTAAGGTATTGGACTCTTACTCTGGCCTCATAGCTACTATCTTAACTCTTACTCTGGCCTAATAGCTACTGTCTTAACTCTTACTCTGGCCTCATAGCTACTGTCTTAACTCTTACTCTGGCCTAATAGCTACTGTCGTAACTCTTATTCTGGCCTAGTAGCTACTGTCTTAACTCTTACTCTGGCCTAATAGCTACTGTCTTAACTCTAACTCTGGCCTCATAGCTACTGTCTTAACTCTTACTGTGGCCTCATAGCTACTGTCTTAACTCTTACTCTGGCCTCATAGCTACTGTCTTAACTCTTACTCTGACCTAATGGTTAAGGTCTTGGACTCTTACTCTGGCCTCATAGCTACTGTCTTAACTCTTACTCTGGCCTCATAGCTACTGTCTTAACTCTTACTCTGGCCTAATGGTTAAGGTCTTGGACTCTTACTCTGGCCTAATAGCTACTGTCTTAACTCTTACTCTGGCCTAATAGCTACTGTCTTAACTCTTACTCTGGCCTAATAGCTACTGTCTTAACTCTCACTCTGGCCTCATAGCTACTGTCCTAATTCTTACTCTGGCCTCATAGCTACTGTCTTAACTCTTACTCTGGCCTAATAGCTACTGTCTTAGCTCTTACTCTTGCCTCATAGCTACTGTCTTAACTCTTACTCTGGCCTAATAGCTACTGTCTTAAATCTATTACTCTGGCCTAATGGTTAAGTTCTTGGACTCTTACTCTGGCCTCATAGCTACTGTCTTAACTCTTACTCTGGCATAATGGTTAAGGTCTTGGACTCTTACTCTGGCCTAATAGCTACTGTCTTAACTCTTACTCTGGCCTAATAGCTACTGTCTTAACTCTTACTCTGGCCTCATAGCTACTGTCTTAACTCTTACTCTGGCCTAATAGCTACTGTCTTAACTCTTACTCTGGCCTAATGGTTAAGGTCTTGGACTCTTACTCTGGCGTCATAGCTACAGTCTTAACTCTTACTCTGGCCTAATAGCTACTGTCTTAACTCTTACTCTGGCCTCATAGCTACTGTCTTAACTCTTACTCTGGCCTAGTAGCTACTGTCTTAACTCTTACTCTGGCCTCATAGCTACTGTCTTAACTCTTACTCTGGCCTCATAGCTACTGTCTTAACTCTTACTCTGGCCTCATACCTACTGTCTTAACTCTTACTCTGGCCTCATAGCTACTGTCTTAACTCTTAGTGTGGCCTCATAGCTACTGTCTTAACTCTTACTCTGGCCTCACAGCTACTGTCTTAACTCTTACTCTGGCCTAATGGTTAATGTCTTGGACTCTTACTCTGGCCTCATAGCTACTGTCTTAACTCTTACTCTGGCCTCATAGCTACTGTCTTAACTCTTACTCTGGCCTAATAGCTACTGTCTTAACTCTTACTCTGGCCTCATAGCTACTGTCTTAACTCTTACTCTGGCCTAATGGTTAAGGTCTTGGACTCTTACTCTGGCCTCATAGCTACTGTCTTGACTCTTACCCTGGCCTCATAGCTACTGTCTTAACTCTTACTCTGGCCTCATAGCTACTGTCTTAACTCTTACTCTGGCCTAATGGTTAAGGTCTTGGACTCTTACTCTGGCCTCATAGCTACTGTCTTAGCTCTTACTCTGGCCTCATAGCTACTGTCTTAACTCTTACTCTGGCCTAATAGCTACTGTCTTAACTCTTACTCTGGCCTAGTAGCTACTGTCTTAACTCTTACTCTGGCCTAATAGCTACTGTCTTAACTCTTACTCTGGCCTCATAGCTACTGTCTTAACTCTTACTCTGGCCTCATACCTACTGTCTTAACTCTTACTCTGGCCTCATAGCTACTGTCTTAACTCTTACTGTGGCCTCATAGCTACTGTCTTAACTCTTACTCTGGCCTCATAGCTACTGTCTTAACTCTTACTCTGGCCTAATGATTAAGGTCTTGGACTCTTACTCTGGCCTCATAGCTACTGTCTTAACTCTTACTCTGGCCTCATAGCTACTGTCTTAACTCTTACTCTGGCCTAATAGCTACTGTCTTAACTCTTACTCTGGCCTCATAGCTACTGTCTTAACTCTTACTCTGGCCTCATAGCTACTGTCTTAACTCTTACTCTGGCCTAATGGTTAAGGTCTTGGACTCTTACTCTGGCCTCATAGCTACTGTCTTAACTCTTACCCTGGCCTCATAACTACTGTCTTAACTCTTACTCGGCCTTATAGCTACTGTCTTACCTCTTACTCTGGCCTCATAGCTACTGTCTTAACTCTTACTTTGGCCTAATAGCTACTGTCTTAACTCTTACTCTGGCCTCATAGCTACTGTCTTAACTCTTACTCTGGCCTAATAGCTGCTGTCTTAACTCTTACTCTGGCCTAATGGTTAAGGTCTTGGACTCTTACTCTAGCCTTATAGCTACTGTCTTAACTCTTACTCTGGCCTCATAGCTACTGTCTTAACTCTTACTCTGGCCTCATAGCTACTGTCTTAACTCTTACTCTGGCCTCATAGCTACTGTCTTAACTCTTACTCTGGCCTAATGGTTAAGGTCTTGGACTCTTACTCTGTCCTTATAGCTACTGTCTTAACTCTTACTCTGGCCTAATGGTTAAGGTCTTGAACTCTTACTCTGGCCTAATAGCTACTGTCTTAACTCTTACTCTGGCCTAATAGCTACTGTCTTAACTCTTACTCTTGCCTCATAGCTACTGTCTTAACTCTTACTCTGGCCTAATAGCTACTGTCTTAACTCTTACTCTGGCCTAATGGTTAAGGTCTTGGACTCTTACTCTGGCCTCATAGCTACTGTCTTAACTCTTACTCTGGCATAATGGTTAAGGTCTTGGACTCTTACTCTGGCCTAATAGCTACTGTCTTAACTCTTACTCTGGCCTAATAGCTACTGTCTTAACTCTTACTCTGGCCTCATGGCTACTGTCTTAACTCTTACTCTGGCCTAATAGCTACTGTCTTAACTCTTACTCTGGCCTAATGGTTAAGGTCTTGGACTCTTACTCTGGCGTCATAGCTACAGTCTTAACTCTTACTCTGGCCTAATAGCTACTGTCTTAACTCTTACTCTGGCCTCATAGCTACTGTCTTAACTCTTACTCTGGCCTAATGGTTAAGGTCTTGGACTCTTACTCTGGCCTCATAGCTACTGTCTTAACTCTTACTCTGGCCTAATGGTTAAGGTCTTGGACTCTTACTCTGGCCTCATAGCTACTGTCTTAGCTCTTACTCTGGCCTCATAGCTACTGTCTTAACTCTTACTCTGGCCTAATAGCTACTGTCTTAACTCTTACTCTGGCCTAGTAGCTACTGTCTTAACTCTTACTCTGGCCTAATAGCTACTGTCTTAACTCTTACTCTGGCCTCATACCTACTGTCTTAACTCTTACTCTGGCCTCATACCTACTGTCTTAACTCTTACTCTGGCCTCATAGCTACTGTCTTAACTCTTACTGTGGCCTCATAGCTACTGTCTTAACTCTTACTCTGGCCTCATAGCTACTGTCTTAACTCTTACTCTGGCCTAATGGTTAAGGTCTTGGACTCTTACTCTGGCCTCATAGCTACTGTCTCAACTCTTACTCTGGCCTCATAGCTACTGTGTTAACTCTTACTCTGGCCTAATGGTTAAGGTCTTGGACTCTTACTCTGGCCTAATAGCTACTGTCTTGACTCTTACCCTGGCCTCATAGCTACTGTCTTAACTCTTACTCTGGCCTAATAGCTACTGTCTTAACTCTTACTCTGGCCTCATAGCTACTGTCTTAACTCTTACTCTGGCCTAATAGCTACTGTCTTAACTCTTACTCTGGCCTAATGGTTAAGGTCTTGGACTCTTACTCTGGCCTCATAGCTACTGGCTTAACTCTTACTCTGGCCTAATAGCTACTGTCTTAACTCTTACTCTGGCCTCATAGATACTGTCTTAACTCTTACTCTGGCCTAATGGTTAAGGTATTGGACTCTTACTCTGGCCTCATAGCTACTATCTTAACTCTTACTCTGGCCTAATAGCTACTGTCTTAACTCTTACTCTGGCCTCATAGCTACTGTCTTAACTCTTACTCTGGCCTAATAGCTACTGTCTTAACTCTTACTCTGGCCTAGTAGCTACTGTCTTAACTCTTACTCTGGCCTAATAGCTACTGTCTTAACTCTAACTCTGGCCTCATAGCTACTGTCTTAACTCTTACTGTGGCCTCATAGCTACTGTCTTAACTCTTACTCTGGCCTCATAGCTACTGTCTTAACTCTTACTCTGACCTAATGGTTAAGGTCTTGGACTCTTACTCTGGCCTCATAGCTACTGTCTTAACTCTTACTCTGGCCTCATAGCTACTGTCTTAACTCTTACTCTGGCCTAATAGCTACTGTCTTAACTCTCACTCTGGCCTCATAGCTACTGTCTTAATTCTTACTCTGGCCTCATAGCTACTGTCTTAACTCTTACTCTGGCCTAATAGCTACTGTCTTAGCTCTTACTCTTGCCTCATAGCTACTGTCTTAACTCTTACTCTGGCCTAATAGCTACTGTCTTAACTCTTACTCTGGCCTAATGGTTAAGTTCTTGGACTCTTACTCTGGCCTCATAGCTACTGTCTTAACTCTTACTCTGGCATAATGGTTAAGGTCTTGGACTCTTGCTCTGGCCTAATAGCTACTGTCTTAACTCTTACTCTGGCCTAATAGCTACTGTCTTAACTCTTACTCTGGCCTCATAGCTACTGTCTTAACTCTTACTCTGGCCTAATAGCTACTGTCTTAACTCTTACTCTGGCCTAATGGTTAAGGTCTTGGACTCTTACTCTGGCGTCATAGCTACAGTCTTAACTCTTACTCTGGCCTAATAGCTACTGTCTTAACTCTTACTCTGGCCTCATAGCTACTGTCTTAACTCTTACTCTGGCCTAGTAGCTACTGTCTTAACTCTTACTCTGGCCTCATAGCTACTGTCTTAACTCTTACTCTGGCCTCATAGCTACTGTCTTAACTCTTACTCTGGCCTCATACCTACTGTCTTAACTCTTACTCTGGCCTCATAGCTACTGTCTTAACTCTTACTGTGGCCTCATAGCTACTGTCTTAACTCTTACTCTGGCCTCACAGCTACTGTCTTAACTCTTACTCTGGCCTAATGGTTAATGTCTTGGACTCTTACTCTGGCCTCATAGCTACTGTCTTAACTCTTACTCTGGCCTCATAGCTACTGTCTTAACTCTTACTCTGGCCTAATAGCTACTGTCTTAACTCTTACTCTGGCCTCATAGCTACTGTCTTAACTCTTACTCTGGCCTAATGGTTAAGGTCTTGGACTCTTACTCTGGCCTCATAGCTACTGTCTTGACTCTTACCCTGGCCTCATAGCTACTGTCTTAACTCTTACTCTGGCCTCATAGCTACTGTCTTAACTCTTACTCTGGCCTAATGTTTAAGGTCTTGGACTCTTACTCTGGCCTCATAGCTACTGTCTTAGCTCTTACTCTGGCCTCATAGCTACTGTCTTAACTCTTACTCTGGCCTAATAGCTACTGTCTTAACTCTTACTCTGGCCTAGTAGCTACTGTCTTAACTCTTACTCTGGCCTAATAGCTACTGTCTTAACTCTTACTCTGGCCTCATAGCTACTGTCTTAACTCTTACTCTGGCCTCATACCTACTGTCTTAACTCTTACTCTGGCCTCATAGCTACTGTCTTAACTCTTACTGTGGCCTCATAGCTACTGTCTTAACTCTTACTCTGGCCTCATAGCTACTGTCTTAACTCTTACTCTGGCCTAATGATTAAGGTATTGGACTCTTACTCTGGCCTCATAGCTACTGTCTTAACTCTTACTCTGGCCTAATAGCTACTGTCTTAACTCTTACTCTGGCCTCATAGCTACTGTCTTAACTCTTACTCTGGCCTAATGGTTAAGGTCTTGGACTCTTACTCTGGCCTCATAGCTACTGTCTTAACTCTTACCCTGGCCTCATAACTACTGTCTTAACTCTTACTCGGCCTTATAGCTACTGTCTTACCTCTTACTCTGGCCTCATAGCTACTGTCTTAACTCTTACTTTGGCCTAATAGCTACTGTCTTAACTCTTACTCTGGCCTCATAGCTACTGTCTTAACTCTTACTCTGGCCTAATAGCTGCTGTCTTAACTCTTACTCTGGCCTAATGGTTAAGGTCTTGGACTCTTACTCTAGCCTTATAGCTACTGTCTTAACTCTTACTCTGGCCTCATAGCTACTGTCTTAACTCTTATTCTGGCCTCATAGCTACTGTCTTAACTCTTACTCTGGCCTCATAGCTACTGTCTTAACTCTTACTCTGGCCTAATGGTTAAGGTCTTGGACTCTTACTCTGTCCTTATAGCTACTGTCTTAACTCTTACTCTGGCCTAATGGTTAAGGTCTTGAACTCTTACTCTGGCCTAATAGCTACTGTCTTAACTCTTACTCTGGCCTAATAGCTACTGTCTTAACTCTTACTCTTGCCTCATAGCTACTGTCTTAACTCTTACTCTGGCCTAATAGCTACTGTCTTAACTCTTACTCTGGCCTAATGGTTAAGGTCTTGGACTCTTACTCTGGCCTCATAGCTACTGTCTTAACTCTTACTCTGGCATAATGGTTAAGGTCTTGGACTCTTACTCTGGCCTAATAGCTACTGTCTTAACTCTTACTCTGGCCTCATAGCTACTGTCTTAACTCTTACTCTGGCCTATTAGCTACTGTCTTAACTCTTACTCTGGCCTCATAGCTACTGTCTTAACTCTTACTCTGGCCTAATGGTTAAGGTCTTGGACTCTTACTCTGGCCTCATAGCTACTGTCTTGACTCTTACCCTGGCCTCATAGCTACTGTCTTAACTCTTACTCTGGCCTAATAGCTACTGTCTTAACTCTTACTCTGGCCTCATAGCTACTGTCTTAACTCTTACTCTGGCCTAATAGCTACTGTCTTAACTCTTACTCTGGCCTAATGGTTAAGGTCTTGGACTCTTACTCTGGCCTCATAGCTACTGGCTTAACTCTTACTCTGGCCTAATAGCTACTGTCTTAACTCTTACTCTGGCCTCATAGATACTGTCTTAACTCTTACTCTGGCCTAATGGTTAAGGTATTGGACTCTTACTCTGGCCTCATAGCTACTATCTTAACTCTTACTCTGGCCTAATAGCTACTGTCTTAACTCTTACTCTGGCCTCATAGCTACTGTCTTAACTCTTACTCTGGCCTAATAGCTACTGTCTTAACTCTTACTCTGGCCTAGTAGCTACTGTCTTAACTCTTACTCTGGCCTAATAGCTACTGTCTTAACTCTAACTCTGGCCTCATAGCTACTGTCTTAACTCTTACTGTGGCCTCATAGCTACTGTCTTAACTCTTACTCTGGCCTCATAGCTACTGTCTTAACTCTTACTCTGACCTAATGGTTAAGGTCTTGGACTCTTACTCTGGCCTCATAGCTACTGTCTTAACTCTTACTCTGGCCTCATAGCTACTGTCTTAACTCTTACTCTGGCCTAATAGCTACTGTCTTAACTCTCACTCTGGCCTCATAGCTACTGTCTTAATTCTTACTCTGGCCTCATAGCTACTGTCTTAACTCTTACTCTGGCCTAATAGCTACTGTCTTAGCTCTTACTCTTGCCTCATAGCTACTGTCTTAACTCTTACTCTGGCCTAATAGCTACTGTCTTAACTCTTACTCTGGCCTAATGGTTAAGTTCTTGGACTCTTACTCTGGCCTCATAGCTACTGTCTTAACTCTTACTCTGGCATAATGGTTAAGGTCTTGGACTCTTGCTCTGGCCTAATAGCTACTGTCTTAACTCTTACTCTGGCCTAATAGCTACTGTCTTAACTCTTACTCTGGCCTCATAGCTACTGTCTTAACTCTTACTCTGGCCTAATAGCTACTGTCTTAACTCTTACTCTGGCCTAATTGTTAAGGTCTTGGACTCTTACTCTGGCGTCATAGCTACAGTCTTAACTCTTACTCTGGCCTAATAGCTACTGTCTTAACTCTTACTCTGGCCTCATAGCTACTGTCTTAACTCTTACTCTGGCCTCATAGCTACTGTCTTAACTCTTACTCTGGCCTCATAGCTACTGTGTTAACTCTTACTCTGGCCTCATACCTACTGTCTTAACTCTTACTCTGGCCTCATAGCTACTGTCTTAACTCTTACTGTGGCCTCATAGCTACTGTCTTAACTCTTACTCTGGCCTCACAGCTACTGTCTTAACTCTTACTCTGGCCTAATGGTTAATGTCTTGGACTCTTACTCTGGCCTCATAGCTACTGTCTTAACTCTTACTCTGGCCTCATAGCTACTGTCTTAACTCTTACTCTGGCCTAATAGCTACTGTCTTAACTCTTACTCTGGCCTCATAGCTACTGTCTTAACTCTTACTCTGGCCTAATGGTTAAGGTCTTGGACTCTTACTCTGGCCTCATAGCTACTGTCTTGACTCTTACCCTGGCCTCATAGCTACTGTCTTAACTCTTACTCTGGCCTCATAGCTACTGTCTTAACTCTTACTCTGGCCTAATGTTTAAGGTCTTGGACTCTTACTCTGGCCTCATAGCTACTGTCTTAGCTCTTACTCTGGCCTCATAGCTACTGTCTTAACTCTTACTCTGGCCTAATAGCTACTGTCTTAACTCTTACTCTGGCCTAGTAGCTACTGTCTTAACTCTTACTCTGGCCTAATAGCTACTGTCTTAACTCTTACTCTGGCCTCATAGCTACTGTCTTAACTCTTACTCTGGCCTCATAGCTACTGTCTTAACTCTTACTGTGGCCTCATAGCTACTGTCTTAACTCTTACTCTGGCCTCATAGCTACTGTCTTAACTCTTACTCTGGCCTAATGATTAAGGTATTGGACTCTTACTCTGGCCTCATAGCTACTGTCTTAACTCTTACTCTGGCCTAATAGCTACTGTCTTAACTCTTACTCTGGCCTCATAGCTACTGTCTTAACTCTTACTCTGGCCTCATAGCTACTGTCTTAACTCTTACTCTGGCCTAATGGTTAAGGTCTTGGACTCTTACTCTGGCCTCATAGCTACTGTCTTAACTCTTACCCTGGCCTCATAACTACTGTCTTAACTCTTACTCGGCCTTATAGCTACTGTCTTACCTCTTACTCTGGCCTCATAGCTACTGTCTTAACTCTTACTTTGGCCTAATAGCTACTGTCTTAACTCTTACTCTGGCCTCATAGCTACTGTCTTAACTCTTACTCTGGCCTAATAGCTGCTGTCTTAACTCTTACTCTGGCCTAATGGTTAAGGTCTTGGACTCTTACTCTAGCCTTATAGCTACTGTCTTAACTCTTACTCTGGCCTCATAGCTACTGTCTTAACTCTTAATCTGGCCTCATAGCTACTGTCTTAACTCTTACTCTGGCCTCATAGCTACTGTCTTAACTCTTACTCTGGCCTAATGGTTAAGGTCTTGGACTCTTACTCTGTCCTTATAGCTACTGTCTTAACTCTTACTCTGGCCTAATGGTTAAGGTCTTGAACTCTTACTCTGGCCTAATAGCTACTGTCTTAACTCTTACTCTGGCCTAATAGCTACTGTCTTAACTCTTACTCTTGCCTCATAGCTACTGTCTTAACTCTTACTCTGGCCTAATAGCTACTGTCTTAACTCTTACTCTGGCCTAATGGTTAAGGTCTTGGACTCTTACTCTGGCCTCATAGCTACTGTCTTAACTCTTACTCTGGCATAATGGTTAAGGTCTTGGACTCTTACTCTGGCCTAATAGCTACTGTCTTAACTCTTACTCTGGCCTCATAGCTACTGTCTTAACTCTTACTCTGGCCTATTAGCTACTGTCTTAACTCTTACTCTGGCCTAATGGTTAAGGTCTTGGACTCTTACTCTGGCGTCATAGCTACAGTCTTAACTCTTAGTCTGGCCTAATAGCTACTGTCTTAACTCTTACTCTGGCCTCATAGCTACTGTCTTAACTCTTACTCTGGCCTAATGGTTAAGGTCTTGGACTCTTGCTCTGGCCTCATAGCTACTGTCTTAACTCTTACTCTGGCCTAATGGTTAAGGTCTTGGACTCTTACTCTGGCCTCATAGCTACTGTCTTAGCTCTTACTCTGGCCTCAGAGCTACTGTCTTAACTCTTACTCTGGCCTAATAGCTACTGTCTTAACTCTTACTCTGGCCTAGTAGCTACTGTCTTAACTCTTACTCTGGCCTAATAGCTACTGTCTTAACTCTTACTCTGGCCTCATAGCTACTGTCTTAACTCTTACTCTGGCCTCATACCTACTGTCTTAACTCTTACTCTGGCCTCATAGCTACTGTCTTAACTCTTACTGTGGCCTCATAGCTACTGTCTTAACTCTTACTCTGGCCTCATAGCTACTGTCTTAACTCTTACTCTGGCCTCATAGCTACTGTCTTAACTCTTACTCTGACCTAATGGTTAAGGTCTTGGACTCTTACTCTGGCCTCATAGCTACTGTCTTAACTCTTACTCTGGCCTCATAGCTACTGTCTTAACTCTTACTCTGGCCTAATAGCTACTGTCTTAACTCTCACTCTGGCCTCATAGCTACTGTCTTAATTCTTACTCTGGCCTCATAGCTACTGTCTTAACTCTTACTCTGGCCTAATAGCTACTGTCTTAGCTCTTACTCTTGCCTCATAGCTACTGTCTTAACTCTTACTCTGGCCTAATAGCTACTGTCTTAACTCTTACTCTGGCCTAATGGTTAAGTTCTTGGACTCTTACTCTGGCCTCATAGCTACTGTCTTAACTCTTACTCTGGCATAATGGTTAAGGTCTTGGACTCTTGCTCTGGCCTAATAGCTACTGTCTTAACTCTTACTCTGGCCTAATAGCTACTGTCTTAACTCTTACTCTGGCCTCATAGCTACTGTCTTAACTCTTACTCTGGCCTAATAGCTACTGTCTTAACTCTTACTCTGGCCTAATGGTTAAGGTCTTGGACTCTTACTCTGGCGTCATAGCTACAGTCTTAACTCTTACTCTGGCCTAATAGCTACTGTCTTAACTCTTACTCTGGCCTCATAGCTACTGTCTTAACTCTTACTCTGGCCTAGTAGCTACTGTCTTAACTCTTACTCTGGCCTCATAGCTACTGTCTTAACTCTTACTCTGGCCTCATAGCTACTGTCTTAACTCTTACTCTGGCCTCATACCTACTGTCTTAACTCTTACTCTGGCCTCATAGCTACTGTCTTAACTCTTACTGTGGCCTCATAGCTACTGTCTTAACTCTTACTCTGGCCTCACAGCTACTGTCTTAACTCTTACTCTGGCCTAATGGTTAATGTCTTGGACTCTTACTCTGGCCTCATAGCTACTGTCTTAACTCTTACTCTGGCCTCATAGCTACTATCTTAACTCTTACTCTGGCCTAATAGCTACTGTCTTAACTCTTACTCTGGCCTCATAGCTACTGTCTTAACTCTTACTCTGGCCTAATGGTTAAGGTCTTGGACTCTTACTCTGGCCTCATAGCTACTGTCTTGACTCTTACCCTGGCCTCATAGCTACTGTCTTAACTCTTACTCTGGCCTCATAGCTACTGTCTTAACTCTTACTCTGGCCTAATGTTTAAGGTCTTGGACTCTTACTCTGGCCTCATAGCTACTGTCTTGACTCTTACCCTGGCCTCATAGCTACTGTCTTAACTCTTACTCTGGCCTAATAGCTACTGTCTTAACTCTTACTCTGGCCTCATAGCTACTGTCTTAACTCTTACTCTGGCCTAATGGTTAAGGTCTTGGACTCTTACTCTGGCCTCATAGCTACTGGCTTAACTCTTACTCTGGCCTAATAGCTACTGTCTTAACTCTTACTCTGGCCTCATAGCTACTGTCTTAGCTCTTACTCTGGCCTCAGAGCTACTGTCTTAACTCTTACTCTGGCCTAATAGCTACTGTCTTAACTCTTACTCTGGCCTAGTAGCTACTGTCTTAACTCTTACTCTGGCCTAATAGCTACTGTCTTAACTCTTACTCTGGCCTCATAGCTACTGTCTTAACTCTTACTCTGGCCTCATAGCTACTGTCTTAACTCTTACTGTGGCCTCATAGCTACTGTCTTAACTCTTACTCTGGCCTCATAGCTACTGTCTTAACTCTTACTCTGGCCTCATAGCTACTGTCTTAACTCTTACTCTGACCTAATGGTTAAGGTCTTGGACTCTTACTCTGGCCTCATAGCTACTGTCTTAACTCTTACTCTGGCCTCATAGCTACTGTCTTAACTCTTACTCTGGCCTAATAGCTACTGTCTTAACTCTCACTCTGGCCTCATAGCTACTGTCTTAATTCTTACTCTGGCCTCATAGCTACTGTCTTAACTCTTACTCTGGCCTAATAGCTACTGTCTTAGCTCTTACTCTTGCCTCATAGCTACTGTCTTAACTCTTACTCTGGCCTAATAGCTACTGTCTTAACTCTTACTCTGGCCTAATGGTTAAGTTCTTGGACTCTTACTCTGGCCTCATAGCTACTGTCTTAACTCTTACTCTGGCATAATGGTTAAGGTCTTGGACTCTTGCTCTGGCCTAATAGCTACTGTCTTAACTCTTACTCTGGCCTAATAGCTACTGTCTTAACTCTTACTCTGGCCTCATAGCTACTGTCTTAACTCTTACTCTGGCCTAATAGCTACTGTCTTAACTCTTACTCTGGCCTAATGGTTAAGGTCTTGGACTCTTACTCTGGCGTCATAGCTACAGTCTTAACTCTTACTCTGGCCTAATAGCTACTGTCTTAACTCTTACTCTGGCCTCATAGCTACTGTCTTAACTCTTACTCTGGCCTAGTAGCTACTGTCTTAACTCTTACTCTGGCCTCATAGCTACTGTCTTAACTCTTACTCTGGCCTCATAGCTACTGTCTTAACTCTTACTCTGGCCTCATACCTACTGTCTTAACTCTTACTCTGGCCTCATAGCTACTGTCTTAACTCTTACTGTGGCCTCATAGCTACTGTCTTAACTCTTACTCTGGCCTCACAGCTACTGTCTTAACTCTTACTCTGGCCTAATGGTTAATGTCTTGGACTCTTACTCTGGCCTCATAGCTACTGTCTTAACTCTTACTCTGGCCTCATAGCTACTATCTTAACTCTTACTCTGGCCTAATAGCTACTGTCTTAACTCTTACTCTGGCCTCATAGCTACTGTCTTAACTCTTACTCTGGCCTAATGGTTAAGGTCTTGGACTCTTACTCTGGCCTCATAGCTACTGTCTTGACTCTTACCCTGGCCTCATAGCTACTGTCTTAACTCTTACTCTGGCCTCATAGCTACTGTCTTAACTCTTACTCTGGCCTAATGTTTAAGGTCTTGGACTCTTACTCTGGCCTCATAGCTACTGTCTTGACTCTTACCCTGGCCTCATAGCTACTGTCTTAACTCTTACTCTGGCCTAATAGCTACTGTCTTAACTCTTACTCTGGCCTCATAGCTACTGTCTTAACTCTTACTCTGGCCTAATGGTTAAGGTCTTGGACTCTTACTCTGGCCTCATAGCTACTGGCTTAACTCTTACTCTGGCCTAATAGCTACTGTCTTAACTCTTACTCTGGCCTCATAGCTACTGTCTTAGCTCTTACTCTGGCCTCAGAGCTACTGTCTTAACTCTTACTCTGGCCTAATAGCTACTGTCTTAACTCTTACTCTGGCCTAGTAGCTACTGTCTTAACTCTTACTCTGGCCTAATAGCTACTGTCTTAACTCTTACTCTGGCCTCATAGCTACTGTCTTAACTCTTACTCTGGCCTCATACCCACTGTCTTAACTCTTACTCTGGCCTCATAGCTACTGTCTTAACTCTTACTGTGGCCTCATAGCTACTGTCTTAACTCTTACTCTGGCCTCATAGCTACTGTCTTAACTCTTACTCTGGCCTCATAGCTACTGTCTTAACTCTTACTCTGACCTAATGGTTAAGGTCTTGGACTCTTACTCTGGCCTCATAGCTACTGTCTTAACTCTTACTCTGGCCTCATAGCTACTGTCTTAACTCTTACTCTGGCCTAATAGCTACTGTCTTAACTCTCACTCTGGCCTCATAGCTACTGTCTTAATTCTTACTCTGGCCTCATAGCTACTGTCTTAACTCTTACTCTGGCCTAATAGCTACTGTCTTAGCTCTTACTCTTGCCTTATAGCTACTGTCTTAACTCTTACTCTGGCCTAATAGCTACTGTCTTAACTCTTACTCTGGCCTAATGGTTAAGTTCTTGGACTCTTACTCTGGCCTCATAGCTACTGTCTTAACTCTTACTCTGGCATAATGGTTAAGGTCTCGGACTCTTGCTCTGGCCTAATAGCTACTGTCTTAACTCTTACTCTGGCCTAATAGCTACTGTCTTAACTCTTACTCTGGCCTCATAGCTACTGTCTTAACTCTTACTCTGGCCTAATAGCTACTGTCTTAACTCTTACTCTGGCCTAATGGTTAAGGTCTTGGACTCTTACTCTGGCGTCATAGCTACAGTCTTAACTCTTACTCTGGCCTAATAGCTACTGTCTTAACTCTTACTCTGGCCTCATAGCTACTGTCTTAACTCTTACTCTGGCCTAGTAGCTACTGTCTTAACTCTTACTCTGGCCTCATAGCTACTGTCTTAACTCTTACTCTGGCCTCATAGCTACTGTCTTAACTCTTACTCTGGCCTCATACCTACTGTCTTAACTCTTACTCTGGCCTCATAGCTACTGTCTTAACTCTTACTGTGGCCTCATAGCTACTGTCTTAACTCTTACTCTGGCCTCACAGCTACTGTCTTAACTCTTACTCTGGCCTAATGGTTAATGTCTTGGACTCTTACTCTGGCCTCATAGCTACTGTCTTAACTCTTACTCTGGCCTCATAGCTACTATCTTAACTCTTACACTGGCCTAATAGCTACTGTCTTAACTCTTACTCTGGCCTCATAGCTACTGTCTTAACTCTTACTCTGGCCTAATGGTTAAGGTCTTGGACTCTTACTCTGGCCTCATAGCTACTGTCTTGACTCTTACCCTGGCCTCATAGCTACTGTCTTAACTCTTACTCTGGCCTCATAGCTACTGTCTTAACTCTTACTCTGGCCTAATGTTTAAGGTCTTGGACTCTTACTCTGGCCTCATAGCTACTGTCTTGACTCTTACCCTGGCCTCATAGCTACTGTCTTAACTCTTACTCTGGCCTAATAGCTACTGTCTTAACTCTTACTCTGGCCTCATAGCTACTGTCTTAACTCTTACTCTGGCCTAATGGTTAAGGTCTTGGACTCTTACTCTGGCCTCATAGCTACTGGCTTAACTCTTACTCTGGCCTAATAGCTACTGTCTTAACTCTTACTCTGGCCTCATAGATACTGTCTTAACTCTTACTCTGGCCTAATGGTTAAGGTATTGGACTCTTACTCTGGCCTCATAGCTACTATCTTAACTCTTACTCTGGCCTAATAGCTACTGTCTTAACTCTTACTCTGGCCTCATAGCTACTGTCTTAACTCTTACTCTGGCCTAATAGCTACTGTCTTAACTCTTACTCTGGCCTAGTAGCTACTGTCTTAACTCTTACTCTGGCCTAATAGCTACTGTCTTAACTCTAACTCTGGCCTCATAGCTACTGTCTTAACTCTTACTGTGGCCTCATAGCTACTGTCTTAACTCTTACTCTGGCCTCATAGCTACTGTCTTAACTCTTACTCTGACCTAATGGTTAAGGTCTTGGACTCTTACTCTGGCCTCATAGCTACTGTCTTAACTCTTACTCTGGCCTCATAGCTACTGTCTTAACTCTTACTCTGGCCTAATAGCTACTGTCTTAACTCTCACTCTGGCCTCATAGCTACTGTCTTAATTCTTACTCTGGCCTCATAGCTACTGTCTTAACTCTTACTCTGGCCTAATAGATACTGTCTTAGCTCTTACTCTTGCCTCATAGCTACTGTCTTAACTCTTACTCTGGCCTAATAGCTACTGTCTTAACTCTTACTCTGGCCTAATGGTTAAGTTCTTGGACTCTTACTCTGGCCTCATAGCTACTGTCTTAACTCTTACTCTGGCATAATGGTTAAGGTCTTGGACTCTTGCTCTGGCCTAATAGCTACTGTCTTAACTCTTACTCTGGCCTAATAGCTACTGTCTTAACTCTTACTCTGGCCTCATAGCTACTGTCTTAACTCTTACTCTGGCCTAATAGCTACTGTCTTAACTCTTACTCTGGCCTAATGGTTAAGGTCTTGGACTCTTACTCTGGCGTCATAGCTACAGTCTTAACTCTTACTCTGGCCTAATAGCTACTGTCTTAACTCTTACTCTGGCCTCATAGCTACTGTCTTAACTCTTACTCTGGCCTAGTAGCTACTGTCTTAACTCTTACTCTGGCCTCATAGCTACTGTCTTAACTCTTACTCTGGCCTCATAGCTACTGTCTTAACTCTTACTCTGGCCTCATACCTACTGTCTTAACTCTTACTCTGGCCTCATAGCTACTGTCTTAACTCTTACTGTGGCCTCATAGCTACTGTCTTAACTCTTACTCTGGCCTCACAGCTACTGTCTTAACTCTTACTCTGGCCTAATGGTTAATGTCTTGGACTCTTACTCTGGCCTCATAGCTACTGTCTTAACTCTTACTCTGGCCTCATAGCTACTGTCTTAACTCTTACTCTGGCCTAATAGCTACTGTCTTAACTCTTACTCTGGCCTCATAGCTACTGTCTTAACTCTTACTCTGGCCTAATGGTTAAGGTCTTGGACTCTTACTCTGGCCTCATAGCTACTGTCTTGACTCTTACCCTGGCCTCATAGCTACTGTCTTAACTCTTACTCTGGCCTCATAGCTACTGTCTTAACTCTTACTCTGGCCTAATGTTTAAGGTCTTGGACTCTTACTCTGGCCTCATAGCTACTGTCTTAGCTCTTACTCTGGCCTCATAGCTACTGTCTTAACTCTTACTCTGGCCTAATAGCTACTGTCTTAACTCTTACTCTGGCCTAGTAGCTACTGTCTTAACTCTTACTCTGGCCTAATAGCTACTGTCTTAACTCTTACTCTGGCCTCATAGCTACTGTCTTAACTCTTACTCTGGCCTCATACCTACTGTCTTAACTCTTACTCTGGCCTCATAGCTACTGTCTTAACTCTTACTGTGGCCTCATAGCTACTGTCTTAACTCTTACTCTGGCCTCATAGCTACTGTCTTAACTCTTACTCTGGCCTAATGATTAAGGTATTGGACTCTTACTCTGGCCTCATAGCTACTGTCTTAACTCTTACTCTGGCCTAATAGCTACTGTCTTAACTCTTACTCTGGCCTCATAGCTACTGTCTTAACTCTTACTCTGGCCTCATAGCTACTGTCTTAACTCTTACTCTGGCCTAATGGTTAAGGTCTTGGACTCTTACTCTGGCCTCATAGCTACTGTCTTAACTCTTACCCTGGCCTCATAACTACTGTCTTAACTCTTACTCGGCCTTATAGCTACTGTCTTACCTCTTACTCTGGCCTCATAGCTACTGTCTTAACTCTTACTTTGGCCTAATAGCTACTGTCTTAACTCTTACTCTGGCCTCATAGCTACTGTCTTAACTCTTACTCTGGCCTAATAGCTGCTGTCTTAACTCTTACTCTGGCCTAATGGTTAAGGTCTTGGACTCTTACTCTAGCCTTATAGCTACTGTCTTAACTCTTACTCTGGCCTCATAGCTACTGTCTTAACTCTTATTCTGGCCTCATAGCTACTGTCTTAACTCTTACTCTGGCCTCATAGCTACTGTCTTAACTCTTACTCTGGCCTAATGGTTAAGGTCTTGGACTCTTACTCTGTCCTTATAGCTACTGTCTTAACTCTTACTCTGGCCTAATGGTTAAGGTCTTGAACTCTTACTCTGGCCTAATAGCTACTGTCTTAACTCTTACTCTGGCCTAATAGCTACTGTCTTAACTCTTACTCTTGCCTCATAGCTACTGTCTTAACTCTTACTCTGGCCTAATAGCTACTGTCTTAACTCTTACTCTGGCCTAATGGTTAAGGTCTTGGACTCTTACTCTGGCCTCATAGCTACTGTCTTAACTCTTACTCTGGCATAATGGTTAAGGTCTTGGACTCTTACTCTGGCCTAATAGCTACTGTCTTAACTCTTACTCTGGCCTCATAGCTACTGTCTTAACTCTTACTCTGGCCTATTAGCTACTGTCTTAACTCTTACTCTGGCCTAATGGTTAAGGTCTTGGACTCTTACTCTGGCGTCATAGCTACAGTCTTAACTCTTAGTCTGGCCTAATAGCTACTGTCTTAACTCTTACTCTGGCCTCATAGCTACTGTCTTAACTCTTACTCTGGCCTAATGGTTAAGGTCTTGGACTCTTACTCTGGCCTCATAGCTACTGTCTTAACTCTTACTCTGGCCTAATGGTTAAGGTCTTGGACTCTTACTCTGGCCTCATAGCTACTGTCTTAGCTCTTACTCTGGCCTCAGAGCTACTGTCTTAACTCTTACTCTGGCCTAATAGCTACTGTCTTAACTCTTACTCTGGCCTAGTAGCTACTGTCTTAACTCTTACTCTGGCCTAATAGCTACTGTCTTAACTCTTACTCTGGCCTCATAGCTACTGTCTTAACTCTTACTCTGGCCTCATACCTACTGTCTTAACTCTTACTCTGGCCTCATAGCTACTGTCTTAACTCTTACTGTGGCCTCATAGCTACTGTCTTAACTCTTACTCTGGCCTCATAGCTACTGTCTTAACTCTTACTCTGGCCTCATAGCTACTGTCTTAACTCTTACTCTGACCTAATGGTTAAGGTCTTGGACTCTTACTCTGGCCTCATAGCTACTGTCTTAACTCTTACTCTGGCCTCATAGCTACTGTCTTAACTCTTACTCTGGCCTAATAGCTACTGTCTTAACTCTCACTCTGGCCTCATAGCTACTGTCTTAATTCTTACTCTGGCCTCATAGCTACTGTCTTAACTCTTACTCTGGCCTAATAGCTACTGTCTTAGCTCTTACTCTTGCCTCATAGCTACTGTCTTAACTCTTACTCTGGCCTAATAGCTACTGTCTTAACTCTTACTCTGGCCTAATGGTTAAGTTCTTGGACTCTTACTCTGGCCTCATAGCTACTGTCTTAACTCTTACTCTGGCATAATGGTTAAGGTCTTGGACTCTTGCTCTGGCCTAATAGCTACTGTCTTAACTCTTACTCTGGCCTAATAGCTACTGTCTTAACTCTTACTCTGGCCTCATAGCTACTGTCTTAACTCTTACTCTGGCCTAATAGCTACTGTCTTAACTCTTACTCTGGCCTAATGGTTAAGGTCTTGGACTCTTACTCTGGCGTCATAGCTACAGTCTTAACTCTTACTCTGGCCTAATAGCTATTGTCTTAACTCTTACTCTGGCCTCATAGCTACTGTCTTAACTCTTACTCTGGCCTAGTAGCTACTGTCTTAACTCTTACTCTGGCCTCATAGCTACTGTCTTAACTCTTACTCTGGCCTCATAGCTACTGTCTTAACTCTTACTCTGGCCTCATACCTACTGTCTTAACTCTTACTCTGGCCTCATAGCTACTGTCTTAACTCTTACTGTGGCCTCATAGCTACTGTCTTAACTCTTACTCTGGCCTCACAGCTACTGTCTTAACTCTTACTCTGGCCTAATGGTTAATGTCTTGGACTCTTACTCTGGCCTCATAGCTACTGTCTTAACTCTTACTCTGGCCTCATAGCTACTATCTTAACTCTTACTCTGGCCTAATAGCTACTGTCTTAACTCTTACTCTGGCCTCATAGCTACTGTCTTAACTCTTACTCTGGCCTAATGGTTAAGGTCTTGGACTCTTACTCTGGCCTCATAGCTACTGTCTTGACTCTTACCCTGGCCTCATAGCTACTGTCTTAACTCTTACTCTGGCCTCATAGCTACTGTCTTAACTCTTACTCTGGCCTAATGTTTAAGGTCTTGGACTCTTACTCTGGCCTCATAGCTACTGTCTTAGCTCTTACTCTGGCCTCATAGCTACTGTCTTAACTCTTACTCTGGCCTAATAGCTACTGTCTTAACTCTTACTCTGGCCTAGTAGCTACTGTCTTAACTCTTACTCTGGCCTAATAGCTACTGTCTTAACTCTTACTCTGGCCTCATAGCTACTGTCTTAACTCTTACTCTGGCCTCATACCTACTGTCTTAACTCTTACTCTGGCCTCATAGCTACTGTCTTAAGTCTTACTGTGGCCTCATAGCTACTGTCTTAACTCTTACTCTGGCCTCATAGCTACTGTCTTAACTCTTACTCTGGCCTAATGATTAAGGTATTGGACTCTTACTCTGGCCTCATAGCTACTGTCTTAACTCTTACTCTGGCCTAATAGCTACTGTCTTAACTCTTACTCTGGCCTCATAGCTACTGTCTTAACTCTTACTCTGGCCTCATAGCTACTGTCTTAACTCTTACTCTGGCCTAATGGTTAAGGTCTTGGACTCTTACTCTGGCCTCATAGCTACTGTCTTAACTCTTACCCTGGCCTCATAACTACTGTCTTAACTCTTACTCGGCCTTATAGCTACTGTCTTACCTCTTACTCTGGCCTCATAGCTACTGTCTTAACTCTTACTTTGGCCTAATAGCTACTGTCTTAACTCTTACTCTGGCCTCATAGCTACTGTCTTAACTCTTACTCTGGCCTAATAGCTGCTGTCTTAACTCTTACTCTGGCCTAATGGTTAAGGTCTTGGACTCTTACTCTAGCCTTATAGCTACTGTCTTAACTCTTACTCTGGCCTCATAGCTACTGTCTTAACTCTTATTCTGGCCTCATAGCTACTGTCTTAACTCTTACTCTGGCCTCATAGCTACTGTCTTAACTCTTACTCTGGCCTAATGGTTAAGGTCTTGGACTCTTACTCTGTCCTTATAGCTACTGTCTTAACTCTTACTCTGGCCTAATGGTTAAGGTCTTGAACTCTTACTCTGGCCTAATAGCTACTGTCTTAACTCTTACTCTGGCCTAATAGCTACTGTCTTAACTCTTACTCTTGCCTCATAGCTACTGTCTTAACTCTTACTCTGGCCTAATAGCTACTGTCTTAACTCTTACTCTGGCCTAATGGTTAAGGTCTTGGACTCTTACTCTGGCCTCATAGCTACTGTCTTAACTCTTACTCTGGCATAATGGTTAAGGTCTTGGACTCTTACTCTGGCCTAATAGCTACTGTCTTAACTCTTACTCTGGCCTCATAGCTACTGTCTTAACTCTTACTCTGGCCTAATAGCTACTGTCTTAACTCTTACTCTGGCCTAATGGTTAAGGTCTTGGACTCTTACTCTGGCGTCATAGCTACAGTCTTAACTCTTAGTCTGGCCTAATAGCTACTGTCTTAACTCTTACTCTGGCCTCATAGCTACTGTCTTAACTCTTACTCTGGCCTAATGGTTAAGGTCTTGGACTCTTACTCTGGCCTCATAGCTACTGTCTTAACTCTTACTCTGGCCTAATGGTTAAGGTCTTGGACTCTTACTCTGGCCTCATAGCTACTGTCTTAGCTCTTACTCTGGCCTCAGAGCTACTGTCTTAACTCTTACTCTGGCCTAATAGCTACTGTCTTAACTCTTACTCTGGCCTAGTAGCTACTGTCTTAACTCTTACTCTGGCCTAATAGCTACTGTCTTAACTCTTACTCTGGCCTCATAGCTACTGTCTTAACTCTTACTCTGGCCTCATACCTACTGTCTTAACTCTTACTCTGGCCTCATAGCTACTGTCTTAACTCTTACTGTGGCCTCATAGCTACTGTCTTAACTCTTACTCTGGCCTCATAGCTACTGTCTTAACTCTTACTCTGGCCTAATGGTTAAGGTCTTGGACTCTTACTCTGGCCTCATAGCTACTGTCTTAACTCTTACTCTGGCCTCATAGCTACTGTCTTAACTCTTACTCTGGCCTAATGGTTAAGGTCTTGGACTCTTACTGTGGTAAATAATTTTCCTTTACCGGGACTTAATTTGATACGGAAACATAATAAAACAGCTCAGTAAAATGAGAGGCAGAATCCGTGGTATTAGAGGTTCGGAATGGGCTTTATTCCAATGAACGATTATAATCGGTTGCTCCAAGTTCCATCACCACGGGGGTTCAGGAAGTGAAGTACATACATTATTGACAAGAAATGACTTTTATAGTACATACATTACAATGAAGCGAATCCAGTAGGCGTAACAATTGATAAGGAAAATGACGATTTATATGCGTAACCGAAAATGGGTGTAATAAGGAGTAAAAAGGAACATAATTGGTTATGATGTCATATATAGGTGGATCTATAAGATAATACTTGGCATAGATGCGCGCGCAGCAGCATGACGTGTGATTGACGTGCAACTAGGGGGTGAAGGGGACTTGACATTTAGCTCTACATGTGGAGACAAGAAGTCTGGGGGGTCAAGTCAACCTAATCCCAAATCATATCTAACATCCTATGTTTAAAGAACTATGTTATCCACAAAAGAAGGACTCTCGGACAGAATCTATTCTATACTGACTGTGTGTGCGTGTACAAGCGTCTAAGTGTCTACACTAAATGCGGAGGCAGGAATCTTCCATAGTAACAGGGCTATGAATTACTTGTATAAAGACAGAGAAGCCGGGCCTTTTGCTCGGTAGCTGGAAGAATGTTTACTTAAACTACTAGACAGGAATGCATCGGCTGAGGGGGGAGCAGATAACTCGAAGGTGAAATACAGTTCTTGGCAGAGAATAGGCTGATGTCAGGCTTCGTGAGCCGCGCAGAGAATGAGACAAAGTTCATGGTCACAGATGCAGGCTCAGACTGGAGTTTTCAGAGGCAGAAGGCAAGAAAAGCTTGATGACAGAATCAGGGCCTACTTGCCTGGACTGTAAAATGGCATAAGTGAACCATATAAAGCCGGTGGCTTTTCATACTTAGGAATGGAATATCCGGCCTATTCATGGCGGATCTGACAGAGGACATGTTGACGGTGGACGCACATGTGTTTGCGTCTTTATAACTGGAACTGGAGGGAACATACATGTACTTGTAACATGCACATAGAACCGTTGGGGTCCAAGATAGGGGACATAACTGACCAGAAAAATCCATATTTCCACTTTCCCTCCTTGTCCCCTACTTGCCCGTTAAGAGATATCAATCTTCATCAATCCATTGATCTGTTCATATAACATCATTTGTTCTTCTTTCTTCTTCCGTGATCTTGAATGAAAATCTTGATGTGGAATGCACGATGTGGCACACAGACCACAGATCGCTGGTCCACATTGTAGACATAGACAGCAACTGAATAGTATGAGAAGGCCAATACCTAGGAAGGATAGAACTCTCCATCCCCAGGCTGATATCACACTCCAAAACCAACCGGACCAAGTCCAGGTGCCTGGATTCTGGTGTATCTGGCTTACAATCTTGTGAAGGCGAGTTATAGCTTTATATACAGATGGCGAATTTTCTGGTATGAATACGCAGCAGCTTGATCCGATGACCCTACAAGCTCCGCCCCTATCAGCCAGGATGACGTCAAGGACAAGACGATTTTGAAGCACAACAATCCGCATAGCAGACTGCTCTTCTGTTAAATTGCCTAAGGCGGAAATAGTTTCATTCACTACTGCTTCAAGGGTTCTAGTTAATCTACGTATCAGCTTACTATTAGTAACAGTACCTATATAGGGAAAGATGCCTTTATTGAAATCTGTGTATTTTTCCCATGCTGTTTCAGTGTAATCGACAATTGGGAGATCTCTCCGCTCTCTGTTGTGTACTAAATGAATATTTCTATAATAATCAGGAGGAGCTAGGAAAACAGGTGGCAGAAGGAATGCAATGTAGCAGGTACCATCCCAATCTAGAGGCAGACGCATATATGCAGTCTGACCACATATAAAGTAGGAGTGGCGATAAGCTCTAAATGAAGATTTGCCTTGATCGCTGAATTCTACTGTAGTAGTGCATTTACTATGGCCCATATGTATGGAACCAACTTTTCTTACACACAATTTACCTTTCGCTGGGAATACTGACATGGTGGGCAAAATTAGTTCAACTTCGGATTCAACATTCAGAATCATGAGATTAGGTGTGAAGTTACCTAATCCATATACTTCATTTTCTAGATCAGTTCCTGTTCTTTTGGGGCGACCCTCCTTGTCAGGGTAGCAGACCTTGAGTAAAACTAGGTTCAGGTTTCCCCATACCCAATGATCTTGGTAAACTGCTGTGTCTGAGTCTATGGAATTGATTAAACTAAACCATGCTCCACAGGAGCCATTATGTGTAAACGGATGTGGAAAGAAAGGCAAGACTCCTTCATAATTCTGATAGGGAGGGAGCCGGCCACACACCCAACAATTAGTTGCATTACTAGTCTGATGGGAATGATGTAACATACTAATGAAAGTGTTATTGCGCAGCGCAAGTCTATAAGACAATTCATGCGGAGGTAAGTCACTAAAAGAATGTTCAGCAGTAACATTGTAAACATTTCTGGCAATAGGGTAATATATGTGCAACAATATACTTGCAGTAATTATTAAAAGACTCAAGAAAAACAAGATTAATAATGTCACTATGCAATGGCTACGCAGTGATTTACAATACGCCTGTCGTTTCAACATTTTCCGGGTGCTTTCTCTACTCAGGTCCAAGGGATACATGTCAGAGACAATTCAACCGCTTCACCTTGGAGAGGACTTAAACAATCAAATTGCTCGACTGGTTGGGCCTAAGCTTTAGTTTATAGTGTTCAGAGTTGCTCTGTTCAACAAAAGGAAGTTTTGAGTCAATGGGTGAAGACACACGAGGTGGGCTGTTTACATCTGTAGGAAGTCCATGAAATTTCTTGATATGACTTGAATGAATCCATCCTTTCTTGCCCTCGATCTTCACGGCTGTCCTTGTGGTCAGTAAAACCAACTTGGGTGTCTTCCACCTGGGCTCCAGCTGAGTCTTTCGGTCGAAATTCCTCACAAAGACGAGGTCCCCCGGAATTACGTCATGGGGTTTCACCTCAGTATTGTTGGGAAAGGCTGCAGCTACCTGTGAACGACAAGATTGTAGTGCAGACATCAAGGAAGCCAGGTAATCTGTCAGCATATTACAGTCAATATCAGTTATTTTGCGTGGTATGGGCGTCCCCCACATATTTGGTGGTCTGCCGAAGATCACCTCATACGGGGATAGCCCTGTTCGAGAGTGTGCTACCATTCTCATGTAAAAGAGTGCAACGGGTAACGCTACTACCCAGTCGACACCTTTCTCTCTGCATATTTTGGACAATCTGATTTTCAGTATCTGATTATGTCTTTCTACGAGACCTGCTGCTTCGGGGTGTCGGACACAGTGGAATTTCCACTGATAACCTAACAAAAGTGAAACGTGTTTCATTAATTCGGATGAGAACGGCTGGCCGTTATCTGAGTAGACAACACGTGGTAAACCGTATCGTGGGAAGAATTCTCGAACCAACTGTTTGGCAGTAGTCGGGGCAGTGTAATCTGAAACCGGGTACGCCTCCGTCCAGCGGGACAGAGCGCAGACAACTACGAGAACATATTTGAATCCTCGACATCGTTCCATCTGGATATAATCCATCTGGAGGACTTCAAAAGGGTGATTAGGAGGATGAAATCCACCTTGTTCTACGGGAACACTTTTTCCTGGGTTGAACTGGCAACAGATCATACAGGTACGGACCTTTTGTTTGGCTGCTGCTCGTAAATGTTTATTGAACCAAATGTGTTGAATGCTGTCTAGCATAGCTTTTTCTCCTAGATGTGCTGGACTATGTATAGTGTTAATTATAACTTGGACCATTGAATCAGGAAGGAACCACACAGATTTTTCCTTCATCATCCATCCTTGGTCCGTTTGGATCCCTCCTAATTCAGTCCATTTCTTTATTTCGTCTGGTGTAGCATGTGTCTGTATGTCAATTACGTCAAGGGTAGGATCTTTAACTGTCATACAATGTGTCGGCATCGGGACTATTGTCTTTGTCATGTCGGAGGTTTGAGTTTGAGCAGTCTGTTTAGCTGTTCTGTCGGCTAGATCATTGCCTTGAGAAATGATATCAGTAACCTTCGTATGAGCCTTACATTTCATAATTGATATTGCAGTAGGTAGATGTATTGCATCTAATAAGGCATGAATGAGGGGTCCGTGCTGAATGTGGGCACCGTGGGAAGTTAAATAACCTCTCTCTCGCCACAGCACGCCGAAGTCATGTACAACTCCGAATGCATAACGTGAATCAGTGTATATGTTGACTTTTTTATTTGTGGCTTGAATACAGGCTTGTGTCAGAGCGATGAGCTCTGCGGCTTGAGCTGACAAAGTATTTATACGATTAGTTTCAATGACTTCAGTATCTGTTGTGACTGCGTAAGCAGCCACTAATTCTCCTGTATTTGTTCTCATACATGAACCATCTACATACAATGTCAGGTCTGGGTCTGACAATGGGACATCGGTTAAGTCTTGTCTAGGTTTCGTCGTTATTGTAATAACTTCAATACAGTCATGGGCTAGTGGGTCTGTTCCGGTTACTGGCAAAAGTGTGGCAGGATTCAATGTATTACAGCGTCTGATTTCTATATGTGGCTGAAACAATGTAAGTTCGTACCCTGTAAGTCGCGCTATAGTCAAGTGTTGTGTTTGCGTTCTATTTACAAGAACCTCTACTGCATGTGGTACTTGAACTGTTAATGGATGTCCTAACACTATGGCATCGCTTTGTCTGATTGCTAAAGCTGTCGCTGCCACTGATTTTAGGCATGCAGGCAAAGCCTGAGCTACGGGATCTAATGTACTAGAAAAATAGGCACATGGTTTGTGTGCTCCTGCTTGTTCCTGTGTGAGTACTGACAAGGCAGTACCTTCGCATTCTGTAACAAAGAGAGTAAACTGTTTTCTGTAACATGGTGTTGCTTAAACAGGTGCTTGACATAAAGCTTTCTTTAGGCTTTCAAAAGCTTGTGTATGTTCCTGGGTCCAAGGGAGAACAGTCGATGTGGCTGCCTCCTGTGTTGTCAACTGAATGAGTGGTTTTGCTAGAAATGCGTATTGCGGGATCCACTGTCTACAGTATGAAGTGAGGCCTATGAAAGCCCGTACTTCCTTTTGTGTCTTGGGTATTGGCATGTTAGCTATTAACTGAATGCGGTCGGGTGTAAGCTGCCTTCCCTCCTTGGACAGCGAGTGTCCAAGATAAATAACTCGCTGGACACAGAATTGCAGCTTAGAAGGGGACACCTTGTGCCCCTTTTCGGCTAGAAATTGTAAAACTGTCAGTGATGCTTTCTCACATTCCGGTTCACTTCTCGCGGTGATCAACAGATCATCGACGTATTGAAGCAGAGCAGTGTTAACTGGCATGTGGATACTGTCAAGTTCTCGTTTCAGTGCTTGGCTATAGATGCTGGGGCTTTCTGTAAATCCTTGAGGTGCGCGTGAGAATTTAAAGCTACGCCCATTTAAACTAAATCCGAACAAATATTGGCTTTCCGGATCTATTGGGACGCTGAAAAAGGCATTCTTGAGATCAATTACAGTAAAGAATGTTGCTTCGGAATCAATGGCTGTCAGTAATGACGAGATATCTGGGACCACAGGAAATTGTGGCACAATGCATTTGTTTAATTCGCGCAGATCAATAACCAATCGATAGACTGGCGGGGCCTTTGGATCTGTTCGTTTAAGAATCGGAATTATCGGTGAATTACATACATTGGAGTCTGTTTCCACAAACACTCCTTGGGCAATGAGCTCGTCAATGATTTGTAGTAAAGCCACTACAGCATCTGGTGGTAACTTGTATTGTCGCATTCGTGGTAGTACCACTCCTGCCTTTAATGTGACTCGATATGGTGTAATATTCATGTATCCAACATCAGTGGGGCCTTGTGCCCATAGATGTGTAGGTAAAGTCTGCAATCGGGGATCCATGTCTCTAGACACATAATGACCTTTAAAATCACGTAAAAACAATCTTACTCCTTCCGGAGAACAACATATTATGGCTCCTAGAGCTTTCAGCGTTTTTATTCCTAACAGATTTTCGGGACATGATTTAGTAAGCAGTAAATCGGTAGTTCGGGTCAAAGGTCCTATCGTAAGTGGAAGAGGCTGTGACACTTCATTAACAATAGGCTTTCCTGAAAAACCAAGGGAAATATTCTGTGAGCCTGAGAGGGGTGCCCCTGGAACTTCACTACGTTTTATGGTCGTTCGACTTGCCCCTGTATCGAGTAAAAATGTTCTGTCTTGGCCTAATAATTCACTATGTATATAAGGTCCTTCTTGATCTACTGGGATTTCAATAAGGGGTAAGTCAACTTCCCTCTCTAGGCTTTTTCATGCGTAACGCTGGTACTCAGGATATTCATACTGTGCGGTCTGATACATTTGTCGTGTTGTTGTCTGTGTGGCAGCAACAGGCAACGGTGGTGCAGCTGGCACAAACTGTATTGGCTGTTGTGCGGCTGGCATGGACTGTGCATGCTGCGGAGCTCCTTGTTCATTCTGGTCCTGTCTAGGTGGCCGTGATCTTTCTTGTGTTTTACCTATGACGATATTATGTTTCAAAACTGGACAATCGTGTACGTAATGACCTGGCTTTTTACAATAATTGCATGTCCCTTTTACAGGTCCTGCTGAATCACCGGAATGTGTCATACCCTTCTTATGTCCTTCAGCTGGAACTGTCTGAGAAACTAGCATTTTCATTTTCGTGTCTTTCATGCGTCTGTGTTCATGTTCTTGTTCCTCTCTAATTCTATTGTGATGGTATTGTAACATTTGTAACATTTGTGATGGAGTGTTACCTTGCCAGGTACTCTCGAATTTTAATACTCTATTCTTTACTTGGGGTAGAGCATTTTCTACTAATTTTGTTACAAACAGATGTGGGTATGATTCGCTACTTGCTTTTAGGCCACTATTTATACCAAAACATTTTTCAAATCGGGCATAGTAATCACTAGTGTCTTCATCTTGCTTCTGTTTACAGGCTGAAATTGTACCCCAATCTTCCTTTTTCGTAGTTAATAAACGTGGCAGTACCTGTACTAATAAACCTGGTAGTGCTTTAGTTTTATCCCCAAGTCCTGCTCCTGCAGTTCGGGCCTTTTCTTCTGCTTCCAATACTGACCATTCTATCTTTTGGTCTCCTACCTCCCACTCCTTTTCCCTGAGTTTCTCATAAATGCCAGCAGGCATCAATACCTTTAATATTGTCATAATGTCGGGATAGGTATACTCTCCCATGAGTAACATGTCTTTAATTTCTCGGTGAAAACCCGCTGGGTCTTTGTCATGACTGGGTACCACTTTCTTCATTTCTAACAATTCTATTTTTGATATGGGCGTATATACAAATACGCGTTTAAACTCGTTGTCCTCGCCTTTTATTGGGTGTACTTCTCGTAAAGGATTCTGTCTATCCATGTAATACATGGTTCTTTCCTTGATGGGCAATGAGGCACGGTCTGAACATACAAAAAGAATATACTGCTTTCTTGATTCTAGAATTTCTTTAATTAATTTAGTACCTGAACTTCTCCATCTATTCATGAGTAATTCAGTCAATATATCAGGTAAGGGACCAGGATCTGAATGTTGACTCTGATATAGTATAATGAGTTGTTGAATCATATAAATCCCCGCTAACCGCTGTTCATCTGGGGTGAGATTCAAAAACGTGCGTGCTACTGTATTATCACTATATTTTCCGGGACTGTCCACCCAATGGACAGCTGCCCTAGCTAAATCTTGTTCATCCATAGAATCGAGGAAATGATAACCCCTTCGTTCTCGGAGTAGTTTGTCGGCGACTTGGAACGAATGCTCGTTAGACCTTATATGGACTATGGGTGTAGGGAAACTCCTGTTATTGTCTGGACATATCGGACGTATCGGGTCAATAGGACATCTATTACTATTACAAGATCTTCCTCTACCTACATAGGCTATAGTGTCTGACTGTCCTGTGGGCAGTCCTGATCCTTCCTCCTCGTTTTGTTCGAACTCATCTACCGCTAATCTTTCTTCGTGTAGGCGTTCTATTTCTTTACGGATCTTTCGGCACATGGCTATTATACAATTTTGTTTATCATGTCTACCTTCTGATATATTCTGGCTCCATCTGGTAAGAATTTGCATTGCTTCCGGGTCTACCCCCGGTCGGTCTTCATTTCTGATCACACAATTTATGAGGAAACGTAACAGTTCCCCCTGTATCTCCACTTTCTGGTATTCCATAGCTCTGTTAATACATTCTGGATCTCGCCCTGTTTGGACAAAATGGTATATTTTATCTAGATGTGCAGTCATTCCTGGTAACTTCCCTAAATACACTGCGGCTCGTCTGATACGCAAGGATGCCAGGATCATTTCGTCCTCCTTGCCGGGCACAGGGTCATATCTGCAATCTATAAGAAGTTCCTTAAGCGTACGGGCATTTATGAGTTTGGGGGTACGTGAATGTGCTGACTCTTGAAAAGCAAGTTTATTTATTCTGGGTGGCGTAGAAAAAATGTTACTAGCACCTCCCGTAGCCCCATCTGGGGTGTCGGGTGTGAAAGGATTCGTTGAACGTAACACAGCAACTATAGGTGTGGACACAGCTATAGAAGCAGCTATAGGAACAGATGTAGAAACAGATGTGCTTGCCGGAACTTGTGACACGATCTGTTGCTGTAGGGATACGGGTACTGGGTCTTGGCGTTGAGCCTCCCTGATAGGCGGTCTATGTGGGGCGGAATTAGCATACTCGGGAGCTGCGTCATCTAAATATGAAGAAAGAAAAACATCTTCTGCGGTTCTAGGATGCCCCTTAGGATGTACCCTTATTGGAAATAATGGGGGCGGCAAGTCTTTCGGTATTTCTGGAGTAGCTTTAGGTAATCCTTCGGCCAGAAGGGGATACATACCATTCATAAGGGCATTCCTTTGTCTGTCTACTTGTTCTGATTTCACTCGGATACCTTCCTCAATTAATAGATTTTCTCGGACTTCATTAGAATTCTCTTTACTCTTCTCTTCCTGTCTACGTGCTTTTTCTGTACGTCTATGAGATTCTTTACGCCATAACTCAACGGCATCTTTCTGTGATTGTCTGACTTTCCTTTTCCATAACTCTTCCTCGACTTTCATGATGCACTCTGCATCCCAGGTTCCCGCTGTGGGCCACCTCTGACTTTCTGGTAATTCCTTGGTGTAGTCTACCCATAAATCAAGAAATAATATAGCATCTAAGCCATGTTTATGATACATGAAGTACCCTGGAGTGTCCCTAGGAGGAATAGGAACGGCTTCTTCGAGTACCCCTTTTCTTGTAGTGATCTGTCTTAGTTTCGAAAAGAGCGGCATATTGAGAACTGATCTGATACTTAATCTTGAACACACTTAGTACAAAAGCACAATAATGAACAACCAGTCATACCACAATATGCAGGACGTTTAACACATTAAACATTAAACATTAAACATTCTTAACCTTTAAAATAACCAACAATGATGATCGTCTGCATAACTAATCACCAAGCATAATTCTTGACAATAACTAGATACTTCGGAATACTTGATATACTGCTAAACAGTACATATACACTGCTAAAACAGTGCAGACCGGATTTGTGTACCCAAACCCGTCTTGACCGGCACAACCTATGTGCACGTCAGAAATGCCTCCCCAGCAATGGTACTCACCGGGTAGCTTCGGAAACGGAAGGCCTCGGAAACTGGACTTGGACCGGACTGGACTCGACTCGACTCGTCGGAAACTGGACTCGACTTGGGACTTCGGAAACTGGTGGGCCTCTGTATACCTCGGATCTTGCTCTCTCAGCTAGGCTCTGGTCGGGATACTTCGCACTTCTCACCGCCTCGTCTGGGTGTTGATCGCAGCCTCAGTCGCCCCCGCTTGACCGGAGGGAGATACAGGAAATCCTGCTGGTACGCGTTATTGTCCGTCCAGCTGTGGCAGGAGACCGGGCCTGCAACTCACCGCCGGCGCGTGAGATGAGAAAGTGTCCCTGTTCGGGCGCCATTCATGTGGTAAATAATTTTCCTTTACCGGGACTTAATTTGATACGGAAACATAATAAAACAGCTCAGTAAAATGAGAGGCAGAATCCGTGGTATTAGAGGTTCGGAATGGGCTTTATTCCAATGAACGATTATAATCGGTTGCTCCAAGTTCCATCACCACGGGGGTTCAGGAAGTGAAGTACATACATTATTGACAAGAAATGACTTTTATAGTACATACATTACAATGAAGCGAATCCAGTAGGCGTAACAATTGATAAGGAAAATGACGATTTATATGCGTAACCGAAAATGGGTGTAATAAGGAGTAAAAAGGAACATAATTGGTTATGATGTCATATATAGGTGGATCTATAAGATAATACTTGGCATAGATGCGCGCGCAGCAGCATGACGTGTGATTGACGTGCAACTAGGGGGTGAAGGGGACTTGACATTTAGCTCTACATGTGGAGACAAGAAGTCTGGGGGGTCAAGTCAACCTAATCCCAAATCATATCTAACATCCTATGTTTAAAGAACTATGTTATCCACAAAAGAAGGACTCTCGGACAGAATCTATTCTATACTGACTGTGTGTGCGTGTACAAGCGTCTAAGTGTCTACACTAAATGCGGAGGCAGGAATCTTCCATAGTAACAGGGCTATGAATTACTTGTATAAAGACAGAGAAGCCGGGCCTTTTGCTCGGTAGCTGGAAGAATGTTTACTTAAACTACTAGACAGGAATGCATCGGCTGAGGGGGGAGCAGATAACTCGAAGGTGAAATACAGTTCTTGGCAGAGAATAGGCTGATGTCAGGCTTCGTGAGCCGCGCAGAGAATGAGACAAAGTTCATGGTCACAGATGCAGGCTCAGACTGGAGTTTTCAGAGGCAGAAGGCAAGAAAAGCTTGATGACAGAATCAGGGCCTACTTGCCTGGACTGTAAAATGGCATAAGTGAACCATATAAAGCCGGTGGCTTTTCATACTTAGGAATGGAATATCCGGCCTATTCATGGCGGATCTGACAGAGGACATGTTGACGGTGGACGCACATGTGTTTGCGTCTTTATAACTGGAACTGGAGGGAACATACATGTACTTGTAACATGCACATAGAACCGTTGGGGTCCAAGATAGGGGACATAACTGACCAGAAAAATCCATATTTCCACAGCCTAATAGCTACTGTCTTAACTCTTACTCTGGCCTAATAGCTACTGTCTTAACTCTTACTCTGGCCTAATAGCTACTGTCTTAACTCTTACTCTGGCCTCATAGCTACTGTCTTAACTCTTACTCTGGCCTAATGGTTAAGGTCTTGGACTCTTACTCTGGCCTCATAGCTACTGTCTTGACTCTTACCCTGGCCTCATAGCTACTGTCTTAACTCTTACTCTGGCCTAATAGCTACTGTCTTAACTCTTACTCTGGCCTCATAGCTACTGTCTTAACTCTTATTCTGGCCTAATAGCTACTGTCTTAACTCTTACTCTGGCCTCATAGATACTGTCTTAACTCTTACTCTGGCCTAATGGTTAAGGTATTGGACTCTTACTCTGGCCTCATAGCTACTATCTTAACTCTTACTCTGGCCTCATAGCTACTGTCTTAACTCTTACTCTGGCCTCATAGCTACTGTCTTAACTCTTACTCTGGCCTAATAGCTACTGTCTTAACTCTTACTCTGGCCTAGTAGCTACTGTCTTAACTCTTACTCTGGCCTAATAGCTACTGTCTTAACTCTAACTCTGGCCTCACAGCTACTGTCTTAAATCTTACTGTGGCCTCATAGCTACTGTCTTAACTCTTACTCTGGCCTCATAGCTACTGTCTTAACTCTTACTCTGACCTAATGGTTAAGGTCTTGGACTCTTACTCTGGCCTCATAGCTACTGTCTTAACTCTTACTCTGGCCTCATAGCTACTGTCTTAACTCTTACTCTGGCCTAATGGTTAAGGTCTTGGACTCTTACTCTGGCCTAATAGCTACTGTCTTAACTCTTACTCTGGCCTAATAGCTACTGTCTTAACTCTTACTCTGGCCTAATAGCTACTGTGTTAACTCTCACTCTGGCCTCATAGCTACTGTCTTAATTCTTACTCTGGCCTCATAGCTACTGTCTTAACTCTTACTCTGGCCTAATAGCTACTGTCTTAACTCTTACTCTTGCCTCATAGCTACTGTCTTAACTCTTACTCTGGCCTAATAGCTACTGTCTTAACTCTTACTCTGGCCTAATGGTTAAGGTCTTGGACTCTTACTCTTGCCTCATAGCTACTGTCTTAACTCTTACTCTGGCATAATGGTTAAGGTCTTGGACTCTTACTCTGGCCTAATAGCTACTGTCTTAACTCTTACTCTGGCCTAATAGCTACTGTCTTAACTCTTACTCTGGCCTCATAGCTACTGTCTTAACTCTTACTCTGGCCTAATGGTTAAGGTCTTGGACTCTTACTCTGGCGTCATAGCTACAGTCTTAACTCTTACTCTGGCCTAATAGCTACTGTCTTAACTCTTACTCTGGCCTCATAGCTACTGTCTTAACTCTTACTCTGGCCTAATGGTTAAGGTCTTGGACTCTTACTCTGGCCTCATAGCTACTGTCTTAACTCTTACTCTGGCCTAATGGTTAAGGTCTTGGACTCTTACTCTGGCCTCATAGCTACTGTCTTAGCTCTTACTCTGGCCTCATAGCTACTGTCTTAACTCTTACTCTGGCCTAATAGCTACTGTCTTAACTCTTACTCTGGCCTAGTAGCTACTGTCTTAACTCTTACTCTGGCCTAATAGCTACTGTCTTAACTCTTACTCTGGCCTCATAGCTACTGTCTTAACTCTTACTCTGGCCTCATACCTACTGTCTTAACTCTTACTCTGGCCTCATAGCTACTGTCTTAACTCTTACTGTGGCCTCATAGCTACTGTCTTAACTCTTACTCTGGCCTCATAGCTACTGTCTTAACTCTTACTCTGGCCTAATGGTTAAGGTCTTGGACTCTTACTCTGGCCTCATAGCTACTGTCTTAACTCTTACTCTGGCCTCATAGCTACTGTCTTAACTCTTACTCTGGCCTAATGGTTAAGGTCTTGGACTCTTACTCTGGCCTAATAGCTACTGTCTTAACTCTTACTCTGGCCTAATAGCTACTGTCTTAACTCTTACTCTGGCCTCATAGCTACTGTCTTAACTCTTACTCTGGCCTAATGGTTAAGGTCTTGGACTCTTACTCTGGCCTCATAGCTACTGTCTTGACTCTTACCCTGGCCTCATAGCTACTGTCTTAACTCTTACTCTGGCCTCATAGCTACTGTCTTAACTCTTACTCTGGCCTCATAGCTACTGTCTTAACTCTTACTCTGGCCTCATAGCTACTGTCTTAACTCTTACTCTGGCCTAATAGCTACTTTCTTAACTCTTACTCTGGCCTAATGGTTAAGGTCTTGGACTCTTACTCTGGCCTCATAGCTACTGGCTTAACTCTTACTCTGGCCTAATAGCTACTGTCTTAACTCTTACTCTGGCCTCATAGATACTGTCTTAACTCTTACTCTGGCCTAATGGTTAAGGTGTTGGACTCTTACTCTGGCCTCATAGCTACTATCTTAACTCTTACTCTGGCCTCATAGCTACTGTCTTAACTCTTACTCTGGCCTCATAGCTACTGTCTTAACTCTTACTCTGGCCTAATAGCTACTGTCTTAACTCTTACTCTGGCCTAGTAGCTACTGTCTTAACTCTTACTCTGGCCTAATAGCTACTGTCTTAACTCTAACTCTGGCCTCATAGCTACTGTCTTAACTCTTACTGTGGCCTCATAGCTACTGTCTTAACTCTTACTCTGGCCTCATAGCTACTGTCTTAACTCTTACTCTGACCTAATGGTTAAGGTCTTGGACTCTTACTCTGGCCTCATAGCTACTGTCTTAGCTCTTACTCTGGCCTCATAGCTACTGTCTTAACTCTTACTCTGGCCTAATAGCTACTGTCTTAACTCTTACTCTGGCCTAGTAGCTACTGTCTTAACTCTTACTCTGGCCTAATAGCTACTGTCTTAACTCTTACTCTGGCCTCATAGCTACTGTCTTAACTCTTACTCTGGCCTCATACCTACTGTTTTAACTCTTACTCTGGCCTCATAGCTACTGTCTTAACTCTTACTGTGGCCTCATAGCTACTGTCTTAACTCTTACTCTGGCCTCATAGCTACTGTCTTAACTCTTACTCTGGCCTAATGGTTAAGGTCTTGGACTCTTACTCTGGCCTCATAGCTACTGTCTTAACTCTTACTCTGGCCTCATAGCTACTGTCTTAACTCTTACTCTGGCCTAATGGTTAAGGTCTTGGACTCTTACTCTGGCCTAATAGCTACTGTCTTAACTCTTACTCTGGCCTAATAGCTACTGTCTTAACTCTTACTCTGGCCTAATAGCTACTGTCTTAACTCTTACTCTGGCCTCATAGCTACTGTCTTAACTCTTACTCTGGCCTAATGGTTAAGGTCTTGGACTCTTACTCTGGCCTCATAGCTACTGTCTTGACTCTTACCCTGGCCTCATAGCTACTGTCTTAACTCTTACTCTGGCCTCATAGCTACTGTCTTAACTCTTACTCTGGCCTAATAGCTACTGTCTTAACTCTTACTCTGGCCTCATAGCTACTGTCTTAACTCTTACTCTGGCCTAATAGCTACTTTCTTAACTCTTACTATGGCCTAATGGTTAAGGTCTTGGACTCTTACTCTGGCCTCATAGCTACTGGCTTAACTCTTACTCTGGCCTAATAGCTACTGTCTTAACTCTTACTCTGGCCTCATAGATACTGTCTTAACTCTTACTCTGGCCTAATGGTTAAGGTGTTGGACTCTTACTCTGGCCTCATAGCTACTATCTTAACTCTTACTCTGGCCTCATAGCTACTGTCTTAACTCTTACTCTGGCCTCATAGCTACTGTCTTAACTCTTACTCTGGCCTAATAGCTACTGTCTTAACTCTTACTCTGGCCTAGTAGCTACTGTCTTAACTCTTACTCTGGCCTAATAGCTACTGTCTTAACTCTAACTCTGGCCTCATAGCTACTGTCTTAACTCTTACTGTGGCCTCATAGCTACTGTCTTAACTCTTACTCTGGCCTCATAGCTACTGTCTTAACTCTTACTCTGACCTAATGGTTAAGGTCTTGGACTCTTACTCTGGCCTCATAGCTACTGTCTTAACTCTTACTCTGGCCTCATAGCTACTGTCTTAACTCTTACTCTGGCCTAATGGTTAAGGTCTTTGACTCTTACTCTAGCCTAATAGCTACTGTCTTAACTCTTACTCTGGCCTAATAGCTACTGTCTTAACTCTCACTCTGGCCTCATAGCTACTGTCTTAATTCTTACTCTGGCCTCATAGCTACTGTCTTAACTCTTACTCTGGCCTAATGGTTAAGGTCTTGGACTCTTACTCTGGCCTAATAGCTACTGTCTTAACTCTTACTCTGGCCTAATGGTTAAGGTCTTGGACTCTTACTCTGGCCTCATAGCTACTGTCTTAACTCTTATTCTGGCCTAATAGCTACTGTCTTAACTCTTACTCTGTCCTCATAGCTACTGTCTTAACTCTTACTCTGGCCTAATGGTTATGGTCTTGGACTCTTACTCTGGCCTCATAGCTACTGTCTTAACTCTTACTCTGGCCTAATAGTTAAGGTCTTGGACTCTTACTCTGGCCTCATAGCTACTGTCTTAACTCTTACTCTGGCCTAATGGTTAATGTCTTTGACTCTTACTCTGGCCTCATAGCTACTGTCTTAACTCTTACTCTGGCCTAGTAGCTACTGTCTTAACTCTTACTCTGGCCTAATAACTACTGTCTTAACTCTTACTCTGGCCTCATAGCTACTGTCTTAACTCTTACTCTGGCCTCATAGCTACTGTCTTAACTCTTACTCTGGCCTCATAGCTACTGTCTTAACTCTTACTCTGGCCTCATACCTACTGTCTTAACTCTTACTCTGGCCTCATAGCTACTGTCTTAACTCTTACTGTGGCCTCATAGCTACTGTCTTAACTCTTACTCTGGCCTCACAGCTACTGTCTTAACTCTTACTCTGGCCTAATGGTTAATGTCTTGGACTCTTACTCTGGCCTCATAGCTACTGTCTTAACTCTTACTCTGGCCTCATAGCTACTGTCTTAACTCTTACTCTGGCCTAATGGTTAAGGTCTTGGACTCTTACTCTGGCCTAATAGCTACTGTCTTAACTCTTACTCTGGCCTAATAGCTACTGTCTTAACTCTTACTCTGGCCTAATAGCTACTGTCTTAACTCTTACTCTGGCCTAATAGCTACTGTCTTAACTCTCACTCTGGCCTCATAGCTACTGTCTTAATTCTTACTCTGGCCTCATAGCTACTGTCTTAACTCTTACTCTGGCCTAATGGTTAAGGTCTTGGACTCTTACTCTGGCCTAATAGCTACTGTCTTAACTCTTACTCTGGCCTAATGGTTAAGGTCTTGGACTCTTACTCTGGCCTCATAGCTACTGTCTTAACTCTTATTCTGGCCTAATAGCTACTGTCTTAACTCTTACTCTGTCCTCATAGCTACTGTCTTAACTCTTACTCTGGCCTAATGGTTATGGTCTTGGACTCTTACTCTGGCCTCATAGCTACTGTCTTAACTCTTACTCTGGCCTAATAGTTAAGGTCTTGGACTCTTACTCTGGCCTCATAGCTACTGTCTTAACTCTTACTCTGGCCTAATGGTTAATGTCTTTGACTCTTACTCTGGCCTCATAGCTACTGTCTTAACTCTTACTCTGGCCTAGTAGCTACTGTCTTAACTCTTACTCTGGCCTAATAACTACTGTCTTAACTCTTACTCTGGCCTCATAGCTACTGTCTTAACTCTTACTCTGGCCTCATAGCTACTGTCTTAACTCTTACTCTGGCCTCATAGCTACTGTCTTAACTCTTACTCTGGCCTCATACCTACTGTCTTAACTCTTACTCTGGCCTCATAGCTACTGTCTTAACTCTTACTGTGGCCTCATAGCTACTGTCTTAACTCTTACTCTGGCCTCACAGCTACTGTCTTAACTCTTACTCTGGCCTAATGGTTAATGTCTTGGACTCTTACTCTGGCCTCATAGCTACTGTCTTAACTCTTACTCTGGCCTCATAGCTACTGTCTTAACTCTTACTCTGGCCTAATGGTTAAGGTCTTGGACTCTTACTCTGGCCTAATAGCTACTGTCTTAACTCTTACTCTGGCCTAATAGCTACTGTCTTAACTCTTACTCTGGCCTAATAGCTACTGTCTTAACTCTTACTCTGGCCTCATAGCTACTGTCTTAACTCTTACTCTGGCCTAATGGTTAAGGTCTTGGACTCTTACTCTGGCCTCATAGCTACTGTCTTGACTCTTACCCTGGCCTCATAGCTACTGTCTTAACTCTTACTCTGGCCTCATAGCTACTGTCTTAACTCTTACTCTGGCCTAATGGTTAAGGTCTTGGACTCTTACTCTGGCCTCATAGCTACTGTCTTAGCTCTTACTCTGGCCTCATAGCTACTGTCTTAACTCTTACTCTGGCCTAATAGCTACTGTTTTAACTCTTACTCTGGTCTAGTAGCTACTGTCTTAACTCTTACTCTGGCCTAATAGCTACTGTCTTAACTATTACTCTGGCCTCATAGCTACTGTCTTAACTCTTACTCTGGCCTCATAGCTACTGTCTTAACTCTTACTGTGGCCTCATAGCTACTGTCTTAACTCTTACTCTGGCCTCATAGCTACTGTCTTAACTCTTACTCTGGCCTAATGATTAAGGTCTTGGACTCTTACTCTGGCCTCATAGCTACTGTCTTACCTCTTACTCTGGCCTCATAGCTACTGTCTTAACTCTTACTCTGGCCTAATAGCTACTGTCTTAACTCTTACTCTGGCCTCATAGCTACTGTCTTAACTCTTACTCTGGCCTCATAGCTACTGTCTTAACTCTTACTCTGGCCTAATGGTTAAGGTCTTGGACTCTTACTCTGGCCTCATAGCTACTGTCTTAACTCTTACTCTGGCCTCATAACTACTGTCTTAACTCTTACTCGGCCTTATAGCTACTGTCTTACCTCTTACTCTGGCCTCATAGCTACTGTCTTAACTCTTACTTTGGCCTAATAGCTACTGTCTTAACTCTTACTCTGGCCTCATAGCTACTGTCTTAACTCTTACTCTGGCCTAATAGCTGCTGTCTTAACTCTTACTCTGGCCTAATGGTTAAGGTCTTGGACTCTTATTCTAGCCTTATAGCTACTGTCTTAACTCTTACTCTGGCCTCATAGCTACTGTCTTAACTCTTACTCTGGCCTCATAGCTACTGTCTTAACTCTTACTCTGGCCTCATAGCTACTGTCTTAACTCTTACTCTGGCCTAATGGTTAAGGTCTTGGACTCTTACTCTGTCCTTATAGCTACTGTCTTAACTCTTACTCTGGCCTAATGGTTAAGGTCTTGAACTCTTACTCTGGCCTAATAGCTACTGTCTTAACTCTTACTCTGGCCTAATAGCTACTGTCTTAACTCTTACTCTTGCCTCATAGCTACTGTCTTAACTCTTACTCTGGCCTAATAGCTACTGTCTTAACTCTTACTCTGGCCTAATGGTTAAGGTCTTGGACTCTTACTCTGGCCTCATAGCTACTGTCTTAACTCTTACTCTGGCATAATGGTTAAGGTCTTGGACTCTTACTCTGGCCTAATAGCTACTGTCTTAACTCTTACTCTGGCCTCATAGCTACTGTCTTAACTCTTACTCTGGCCTAATAGCTACTGTCTTAACTCTTACTCTGGCCTAATGGTTAAGGTCTTGGACTCTTACTCTGGCGTCATAGCTACAGTCTTAACTCTTACTCTGGCCTAATAGCTACTGTCTTAACTCTTACTCTGGCCTCATATCTACTGTCTTAACTCTTACTCTGGCCGAATGGTTAAGGTCTTGGACTCTTACTCTGGCCTCATAGCTACTGTCTTAACTCTTACTCTAGCCTAATGGTTAAGGTCTTGGACTCTTACTCTGGCCTCATAGCTACTGTCTTAGCTCTTACTCTGGCCTCATAGCTACTGTCTTAACTCTTACTCTGGCCTAATAGCTACTGTCTTAACTCTTACTCTGGCCTAGTAGCTACTGTCTTAACTCTAACTCTGGCCTAATAGCTACTGTCTTAACTCTTACTCTGGCCTCATAGCTACTGTCTTAACTCTTACTCTGGCCTCATACCTACTGTCTTAACTCTTACTCTGGCCTCATAGCTACTGTCTTAACTCTTACTGTGGCCTCATAGCTACTGTCTTAACTCTTACTCTGGCCTCATAGCTACTGTCTTAACTCTTACTCTGGCCTCATAGCTACTGTCTTAACTCTTACTCTGGCCTAATGGTTAAGGTCTTGGACTCTTACTCTGGCCTCATAGCTACTGTCTTAACTCTTACTCTGGCCTAATGGTTAAGGTCTTGGACTCTTACTCTGGCCTAATAGCTACTGTCTTAACTCTTACTCTGGCCTAATAGCTACTGTCTTAACTCTTACTCTGGCCTCATAGCTACTGTCTTAACTCTTACTCTGGCCTAATGGTTAAGGTCTTGGACTCTTACTCTGGCCTCATAGCTACTGTCTTGACTCTTACCCTGGCCTCATAGCTACTGTCTTAACTCTTACTCTGGCCTAATAGCTACTGTCTTAACTCTTACTCTGGCCTAATGGTTAAGGTCTTGGACTCTTACTCTGGCGTCATAGCTACAGTCTTAACTCTTACTCTGGCCTAATAGCTACTGTCTTAACTCTTACTCTGGCCTCATATCTACTGTCTTAACTCTTACTCTGGCCGAATGGTTAAGGTCTTGGACTCTTACTCTGGCCTCATAGCTACTGTCTTAACTCTTACTCTGGCCTAATGGTTAAGGTCTTGGACTCTTACTCTGGCCTCATAGCTACTGTCTTAGCTCTTACTCTGGCCTCATAGCTACTGTCTTAACTCTTACTCTGGCCTAATAGCTACTGTCTTAACTCTTACTCTGGCCTAGTAGCTACTGTCTTAACTCTAACTCTGGCCTAATAGCTACTGTCTTAACTCTTACTCTGGCCTCATAGCTACTGTCTTAACTCTTACTCTGGCCTCATACCTACTGTCTTAACTCTTACTCTGGCCTCATAGCTACTGTCTTAACTCTTACTGTGGCCTCATAGCTACTGTCTTAACTCTTACTCTGGCCTCATAGCTACTGTCTTAACTCTTACTCTGGCCTCATAGCTACTGTCTTAACTCTTACTCTGGCCTAATGGTTAAGGTCTTGGACTCTTACTCTGGCCTCATAGCTACTGTCTTAACTCTTACTCTGGCCTAATGGTTAAGGTCTTGGACTCTTACTCTGGCCTAATAGCTACTGTCTTAACTCTTACTCTGGCCTAATAGCTACTGTCTTAACTCTTACTCTGGCCTCATAGCTACTGTCTTAACTCTTACTCTGGCCTAATGGTTAAGGTCTTGGACTCTTACTCTGGCCTCATAGCTACTGTCTTGACTCTTACCCTGGCCTCATAGCTACTGTCTTAACTCTTACTCTGGCCTCATAGCTACTGTCTTAACTCTTACTCTGGCCTAATAGCTACTGTCTTAACTCTTACTCTGGCCTCATAGCTACTGTCTTAACTCTTATTCTGGCCCAATAGCTACTGTCTTAACTCTTACTCTGGCCTCATAGATACTGTCTTAACTCTTACTCTGGCCTAATGGTTAAGGTATTGGACTCTTACTCTGGCCTCATAGCTACTATCTTAACTCTTACTCTGGCCTCATAGCTACTGTCTTAACTCTTACTCTGGCCTCATAGCTACTGTCTTAACTCTTACTCTGGCCTCATAGCTACTGTCTTAACTCTTACTCTGACCTAATGGTTAAGGTCTTGGACTCTTACTCTGGCCTCATAGCTACTGTCTTAACTCTTACTCTGGCCTCATAGCTACTGTCTTAACTCTTACTCTGGCCTAATGGTTAAGGTCTTGAACTCTTACTCTGGCCTAATAGCTACTGTCTTAACTCTTACTCTGGCCTAATAGCTACTGTCTTAACTCTTACTCTGGCCTAATAGCTACTGTCTTAACTCTCACTCTGGCCTCATAGCTACTGTCTTAATTCTTACTCTGGCCTCATAGCTACTGTCTTAACTCTTACTCTGGCCTAATAGCTACTGTCTTAACTCTTACTCTTGCCTCATAGCTACTGTCTTAACTCTTACTCTGGCCTAATAGCTACTGTCTTAACTCTTACTCTGGCCTAATGGTTAAGGTCTTGGACTCTTACTCTGGCCTCATAGCTACTGTCTTAACTCTTACTCTGGCATAATGGTTAAGGTCTTGGACTCTTACACTGGCCTAATAGCTACTGTCTTAACTCTTACTCTGGCCTAATAGCTACTGTCTTAACTCTTACTCTGGCCTCATAGCTACTGTCTTAACTCTTACTCTGGCCTAATGGTTAAGGTCTTGGACTCTTACTCTGGCGTCATAGCTACAGTCTTAACTCTTACTCTGGCCTAATAGCTACTGTCTTAACTCTTACTCTGGCCTCATAGCTACTGTCTTAACTCTTACTCTGGCCTAATGGTTAAGGTCTTGGACTCTTACTCTGGCCTCATAGCTACTGTCTTAACTCTTACTCTGGCCTAATGGTTAAGGTCTTGGACTCTTACTCTGGCCTCATAGCTACTGTCTTAGCTCTTACTCTGGCCTCATAGCTACTGTCTTAACTCTTACTCTGGCCTAATAGCTACTGTCTTAACTCTTACTCTGGCCTAGTAGCTACTGTCTTAACTCTTACTCTGGCCTAATAGCTACTGTCTTAACTCTTATTCTGGCCTCATAGCTACTGTCTTAACTCTTACTCTGGCCTCATACCTACTGTCTTAACTCTTACTCTGGCCTCATAGCTACTGTCTTAACTCTTACTGTGGCCTCATAGCTACTGTCTTAACTCTTACTCTGGCCTCATAGCTACTGTCTTAACTCTTACTCTGGCCTAATGGTTAAGGTCTTGGACTCTTACTCTGGCCTCATAGCTACTGTCTTAACTCTTTCTCTGGCCTCATAGCTACTGTCTTAACTCTTACTCTGGCCTAATGGTTAAGGTCTTGGACTCTTACTCTGGCCTAATAGCTACTGTCTTAACTCTTACTCTGGCCTAATAGCTACTGTCTTAACTCTTACTCTGGCCTAATAGCTACTGTCTTAACTCTTACTCTGGCCTCATAGCTACTGTCTTAACTCTTACTCTGGCCTAATGGTTAAGGTCTTGGACTCTTACTCTGGCCTCATAGCTACTGTCTTGACTCTTACCCTGGCCTCATAGCTACTGTCTTAACTCTTACTCTGGCCTCATAGCTACTGTCTTAACTCTTACTCTGGCCTAATAGCTACTGTCTTAACTCTTACTCTGGCCTCATAGCTACTGTCTTAACTCTTACTCTGGCCTAATAGCTACTTTCTTAACTCTTACTCTGGCCTAATGGTTAAGGTCTTGGACTCTTACTCTGGCCTCATAGCTACTGGCTTAACTCTTACTCTGGCCTAATAGCTACTGTCTTAACTCTTACTCTGGCCTCATAGATACTGTCTTAACTCTTACTCTGGCCTAATGGTTAAGGTGTTGGACTCTTACTCTGGCCTCATAGCTACTATCTTAACTCTTACTCTGGCCTCATAGCTACTGTCTTAACTCTTACTCTGGCCTCATAGCTACTGTCTTAACTCTTACTCTGGCCTAATAGCTACTGTCTTAACTCTTACTCTGGCCTAGTAGCTACTGTCTTAACTCTTACTCTGGCCTAATAGCTACTGTCTTAACTCTAACTCTGGCCTCATAGCTACTGTCTTAACTCTTACTGTGGCCTCATAGCTACTGTCTTAACTCTTACTCTGGCCTCATAGCTACTGTCTTAACTCTTACTCTGGCCTAATGGTTAAGGTCTTGGACTCTTACTCTGGCCTCATAGCTACTGTCTTGACTCTTACCCTGGCCTCATAGCTACTGTCTTAACTCTTACTCTGGCCTCATAGCTACTGTCTTAACTCTTACTCTGGCCTAATAGCTACTGTCTTAACTCTTACTCTGGCCTCATAGCTACTGTCTTAACTCTTATTCTGGCCTAATAGCTACTGTCTTAACTCTTACTCTGGCCTCATAGATACTGTCTTAACTCTTACTCTGGCCTAATGGTTAAGGTATTGGACTCTTACTCTGGCCTCATAGCTACTATCTTAACTCTTACTCTGGCCTCATAGCTACTGTCTTAACTCTTACTCTGGCCTCATAGCTACTGTCTTAACTCTTACTCTGGCCTCATAGCTACTGTCTTAACTCTTACTCTGACCTAATGGTTAAGGTCTTGGACTCTTACTCTGGCCTCATAGCTACTGTCTTAACTCTTACTCTGGCCTCATAGCTACTGTCTTAACTCTTACTCTGGCCTAATGGTTAAGGTCTTGGACTCTTACTCTGGCCTAATAGCTACTGTCTTAACTCTTACTCTGGCCTAATAGCTACTGTCTTAACTCTTACTCTGGCCTAATAGCTACTGTCTTAACTCTCACTCTGGCCTCATAGCTACTGTCTTAATTCTTACTCTGGCCTCATAGCTACTGTCTTAACTCTTACTCTGGCCTAATAGCTACTGTCTTAACTCTTACTCTTGCCTCATAGCTACTGTCTTAACTCTTACTCTGGCCTAATAGCTACTGTCTTAACTCTTACTCTGGCCTAATGGTTAAGGTCTTGGACTCTTACTCTGGCCTCATAGCTACTGTCTTAACTCTTACTCTGGCATAATGGTTAAGGTCTTGGACTCTTACTCTGGCCTAATAGCTACTGTCTTAACTCTTACTCTGGCCTAATAGCTACTGTCTTAACTCTTACTCTGGCCTCATAGCTACTGTCTTAACTCTTACTCTGGCCTAATGGTTAAGGTCTTGGACTCTTACTCTGGCGTCATAGCTACAGTCTTAACTCTTACTCTGGCCTAATAGCTACTGTCTTAACTCTTACTCTGGCCTCATAGCTACTGTCTTAACTCTTACTCTGGCCTAATGGTTAAGGTCTTGGACTCTTACTCTGGCCTCATAGCTACTGTCTTAACTCTTACTCTGGCCTAATGGTTAAGGTCTTGGACTCTTACTCTGGCCTCATAGCTACTGTCTTAGCTCTTACTCTGGCCTCATAGCTACTGTCTTAACTCTTACTCTGGCCTAATAGCTACTGTCTTAACTCTTACTCTGGCCTAGTAGCTACTGTCTTAACTCTTACTCTGGCCTAATAGCTACTGTCTTAACTCTTATTCTGGCCTCATAGCTACTGTCTTAACTCTTACTCTGGCCTCATACCTACTGTCTTAACTCTTACTCTGGCCTCATAGCTACTGTCTTAACTCTTACTGTGGCCTCATAGCTACTGTCTTAACTCTTACTCTGGCCTCATAGCTACTGTCTTAACTCTTACTCTGGCCTAATGGTTAAGGTCTTGGACTCTTACTCTGGCCTCATAGCTACTGTCTTAACTCTTACTCTGGCCTCATAGCTACTGTCTTAACTCTTACTCTGGCCTAATGGTTAAGGTCTTGGACTCTTACTCTGGCCTAATAGCTACTGTCTTAACTCTTACTCTGGCCTAATAGCTACTGTCTTAACTCTTACTCTGGCCTAATAGCTACTGTCTTAACTCTTACTCTGGCCTCATAGCTACTGTCTTAACTCTTACTCTGGCCTAATGGTTAAGGTCTTGGACTCTTACTCTGGCCTCATAGCTACTGTCTTGACTCTTACCCTGGCCTCATAGCTACTGTCTTAACTCTTACTCTGGCCTCATAGCTACTGTCTTAACTCTTACTCTGGCCTAATAGCTACTGTCTTAACTCTTACTCTGGCCTCATAGCTACTGTCTTAACTCTTACTCTGGCCTAATAGCTACTTTCTTAACTCTTACTCTGGCCTAATGGTTAAGGTCTTGGACTCTTACTCTGGCCTCATAGCTACTGGCTTAACTCTTACTCTGGCCTAATAGCTACTGTCTTAACTCTTACTCTGGCCTCATAGATACTGTCTTAACTCTTACTCTGGCCTAATGGTTAAGGTGTTGGACTCTTACTCTGGCCTCATAGCTACTATCTTAACTCTTACTCTGGCCTCATAGCTACTATCTTAACTCTTACTCTGGCCTCATAGCTACTGTCTTAACTCTTACTCTGGCCTAATAGCTACTGTCTTAACTCTTACTCTGGCCTAGTAGCTACTGTCTTAACTCTTACTCTGGCCTAATAGCTACTGTCTTAACTCTAACTCTGGCCTCATAGCTACTGTCTTAACTCTTACTGTGGCCTCATAGCTACTGTCTTAACTCTTACTCTGGCCTCATAGCTACTGTCTTAACTCTTACTCTGGCCTAATGGTTAAGGTCTTGGACTCTTACTCTAGCCTAATAGCTACTGTCTTAACTCTTACTCTGGCCTAATAGCTACTGTCTTAACTCTTACTCTGGCCTAATAGCTACTGTCTTAACTCTCACTCTGGCCTCATAGCTACTGTCTTAATTCTTACTCTGGCCTAATGGTTAAGGTCTTGGACTCTTACTCTGGCCTCATAGCTACTGTCTTAGCTCTTACTCTGGCCTCATAGCTACTGTCTTAACTCTTACTCTGGCCTAATAGCTACTGTCTTAACTCTTACTCTGGCCTAGTAGCTACTGTCTTAACTCTTACTCTGGCCTAATAGCTACTGTCTTAACTCTTACTCTGGCCTCATAGCTACTGTCTTAACTCTTACTCTGGCCTCATACCTACTGTCTTAACTCTTACTCTGGCCTCATAGCTACTGTCTTAACTCTTACTCTGGCCTCATAGCTACTGTCTTAACTCTTACTCTGGCCTCATAGCTACTGTCATAACTCTTACTCTGGCCTCATAGCTACTGTCTTAACTCTTACTCTGGCCTAATGGTTAAGGTCTTGGACTCTTACTCTGGCCTAATAGCTACTGTCTTAACTCTTACTCTGGCCTAATAGCTACTGTCTTAACTCTTACTCTGGCCTAATAGCTACTGTCTTAACTCTTACTCTGGCCTCATAGCTACTGTCTTAACTCTTACTCTGGCCTAATGGTTAAGGTCTTGGACTCTTACTCTGGCCTCATAGCTACTGTCTTGACTCTTACCCTGGCCTCATAGCTACTGTCTTAACTCTTACTCTGGCCTCATAGCTACTGTCTTAACTCTTACTCTGGCCTAATAGCTACTGTCTTAACTCTTACTCTGGCCTCATAGCTACTGTCTTAACTCTTATTCTGGCCTAATAGCTACTGTCTTAACTCTTACTCTGGCCTCATAGATACTGTCTTAACTCTTACTCTGGCCTAATGGTTAAGGTATTGGACTCTTACTCTGGCCTCATAGCTACTATCTTAACTCTTACTCTGGCCTCATAGCTACTGTCTTAACTCTTACTCTGGCCTCATAGCTACTGTCTTCACTCTTACTCTGGCCTAATAGCTACTGTCTTAACTCTTACTCTGGCCTAGTAGCTACTGTCGTAACTCTTACTCTGGCCTAATAGCTACTGTCTTAACTCTAACTCTGGCCTCACAGCTACTGTCTTAACTCTTACTGTGGCCTTATAGCTACTGTCTTAACTCTTACTCTGGCCTCATAGCTACTGTCTTAACTCTTACTCTGACCTAATGGTTAAGGTCTTGGACTCTTACTCTGGCCTCATAGCTACTGTCTTAACTCTTACTCTGGCCTCATAGCTACTGTCTTAACTCTTACTCTGGCCTAATGGTTAAGGTCTTGGACTCTTACTCTGGCCTCATAGCTACTGTCTTAACTCTTACTCTGGCCTCATAGCTACTGTCTTAACTCTTACTCTGGCCTAATGGTTAAGGTCTTGGACTCTTACTCTGGCCTAATAGCTACTGTCTTAACTCTTACTCTGGCCTAATAGCTACTGTCTTAACTCTTACTCTGGCCTAATAGCTACTGTCTTAACTCTTACTCTGGCCTCATAGCTACTGTCTTAACTCTTACTCTGGCCTAATGGTTAAGGTCTTGGACTCTTACTCTGGCCTCATAGCTACTGTCTTGACTCTTACCCTGGCCTCATAGCTACTGTCTTAACTCTTACTCTGGCCTCATAGCTACTGTCTTAACTCTTACTCTGGCCTAATAGCTACTGTCTTAACTCTTACTCTGGCCTCATAGCTACTGTCTTAACTCTTACTCTGGCCTAATAGCTACTTTCTTAACTCTTACTATGGCCTAATGGTTAAGGTCTTGGACTCTTACTCTGGCCTCATAGCTACTGGCTTAACTCTTACTCTGGCCTAATAGCTACTGTCTTAACTCTTACTCTGGCCTCATAGATACTGTCTTAACTCTTACTCTGGCCTAATGGTTAAGGTGTTGGACTCTTACTCTGGCCTCATAGCTACTATCTTAACTCTTACTCTGGCCTCATAGCTACTGTCTTAACTCTTACTCTGGCCTCATAGCTACTGTCTTAACTCTTACTCTGGCCTAATAGCTACTGTCTTAACTCTTACTCTGGCCTAGTAGCTACTGTCTTAACTCTTACTCTGGCCTAATAGCTACTGTCTTAACTCTAACTCTGGCCTCATAGCTACTGTCTTAACTCTTACTGTGGCCTCATAGCTACTGTCTTAACTCTTACTCTGGCCTCATAGCTACTGTCTTAACTCTTACTCTGACCTAATGGTTAAGGTCTTGGACTCTTACTCTGGCCTCATAGCTACTGTCTTAACTCTTACTCTGGCCTCATAGCTACTGTCTTAACTCTTACTCTGGCCTAATGGTTAAGGTCTTTGACTCTTACTCTAGCCTAATAGCTACTGTCTTAACTCTTACTCTGGCCTAATAGCTACTGTCTTAACTCTCACTCTGGCCTCATAGCTACTGTCTTAATTCTTACTCTGGCCTCATAGCTACTGTCTTAACTCTTACTCTGGCCTAATGGTTAAGGTCTTGGACTCTTACTCTGGCCTAATAGCTACTGTCTTAACTCTTACTCTGGCCTCATAGCTACTGTCTTAACTCTTACTCTGGCCTAATGGTTAAGGTCTTGGACTCTTACTCTGGCCTAATAGCTACTGTCTTAACTCTTACTCTGGCCTAATAGCTACTGTCTTAACTCTTACTCTGGCCTAATAGCTACTGTCTTAACTCTTACTCTGGCCTCATAGCTACTGTCTTAACTCTTACTCTGGCCTAATGGTTAAGGTCTTGGACTCTTACTCTGGCCTCATAGCTACTGTCTTGACTCTTACCCTGGCCTCATAGCTACTGTCTTAACTCTTACTCTGGCCTCATAGCTACTGTCTTAACTCTTACTCTGGCCTAATAGCTACTGTCTTAACTCTTACTCTGGCCTCATAGCTACTGTCTTAACTCTTACTCTGGCCTAATAGCTACTTTCTTAACTCTTACTATGGCCTAATGGTTAAGGTCTTGGACTCTTACTCTGGCCTCATAGCTACTGGCTTAACTCTTACTCTGGCCTAATAGCTACTGTCTTAACTCTTACTCTGGCCTCATAGATACTGTCTTAACTCGTACTCTGGCCTAATGGTTAAGGTGTTGGACTCTTACTCTGGCCTCATAGCTACTATCTTAACTCTTACTCTGGCCTCATAGCTACTGTCTTAACTCTTACTCTGGCCTCATAGCTACTGTCTTAACTCTTACTCTGGCCTAATAGCTACTGTCTTAACTCTTACTCTGGCCTAGTAGCTACTGTCTTAACTCTTACTCTGGCCTAATAGCTACTGTCTTAACTCTAACTCTGGCCTCATAGCTACTGTCTTAACTCTTACTGTGGCCTCATAGCTACTGTCTTAACTCTTACTCTGGCCTCATAGCTACTGTCTTAACTCTTACTCTGACCTAATGGTTAAGGTCTTGGACTCTTACTCTGGCCTCATAGCTACTGTCTTAACTCTTACTCTGGCCTCATAGCTACTGTCTTAACTCTTACTCTGGCCTAATGGTTAAGGTCTTGGACTCTTACTCTGGCCTAATAGCTACTGTCTTAACTCTTACTCTGGCCTAATAGCTACTGTCTTAACTCTTACTCTGGCCTAATAGCTACTGTCTTAACTCTTACTCTGGCCTCATAGCTACTGTCTTAACTCTTACTCTGGCCTAATGGTTAAGGTCTTGGACTCTTACTCTGGCCTCATAGCTACTGTCTTGACTCTTACCCTGGCCTCATAGCTACTGTCTTAACTCTTACTCTGGCCTCATAGCTACTGTCTTAACTCTTACTCTGGCCTAATAGCTACTGTCTTAACTCTTACTCTGGCCTCATAGCTACTGTCTTAACTCTTACTCTGGCCTAATAGCTACTTTCTTAACTCTTACTATGGCCTAATGGTTAAGGTCTTGGACTCTTACTCTGGCCTCATAGCTACTGGCTTAACTCTTACTCTGGCCTAATAGCTACTGTCTTAACTCTTACTCTGGCCTCATAGATACTGTCTTAACTCGTACTCTGGCCTAATGGTTAAGGTGTTGGACTCTTACTCTGGCCTCATAGCTACTATCTTAACTCTTACTCTGGCCTCATAGCTACTGTCTTAACTCTTACTCTGGCCTCATAGCTACTGTCTTAACTCTTACTCTGGCCTAATAGCTACTGTCTTAACTCTTACTCTGGCCTAGTAGCTACTGTCTTAACTCTTACTCTGGCCTAATAGCTACTGTCTTAACTCTAACTCTGGCCTCATAGCTACTGTCTTAACTCTTACTGTGGCCTCATAGCTACTGTCTTAACTCTTACTCTGGCCTCATAGCTACTGTCTTAACTCTTACTCTGACCTAATGGTTAAGGTCTTGGACTCTTACTCTGGCCTCATAGCTACTGTCTTAACTCTTACTCTGGCCTCATAGCTACTGTCTTAACTCTTACTCTGGCCTAATGGTTAAGGTCTTTGACTCTTACTCTAGCCTAATAGCTACTGTCTTAACTCTTACTCTGGCCTAATAGCTACTGTCTTAACTCTCACTCTGGCCTCATAGCTACTGTCTTAATTCTTACTCTGGCCTCATAGCTACTGTCTTAACTCTTACTCTGGCCTAATGGTTAAGGTCTTGGACTCTTACTCTGGCCTAATAGCTACTGTCTTAACTCTTACTCTGGCCTAATGGTTAAGGTCTTGGACTCTTACTCTGGCCTCATAGCTACTGTCTTAACTCTTATTCTGGCCTAATAGCTACTGTCTTAACTCTTACTCTGTCCTCATAGCTACTGTCTTAACTCTTACTCTGGCCTAATGGTTATGGTCTTGGACTCTTACTCTGGCCTCATAGCTACTGTCTTAACTCTTACTCTGGCCTAATAGTTAAGGTCTTGGACTCTTACTCTGGCCTCATAGCTACTGTCTTAACTCTTACTCTGGCCTAATGGTTAATGTCTTTGACTCTTACTCTGGCCTCATAGCTACTGTCTTAACTCTTACTCTGGCCTAGTAGCTACTGTCTTAACTCTTACTCTGGCCTAATAACTACTGTCTTAACTCTTACTCTGGCCTCATAGCTACTGTCTTAACTCTTACTCTGGCCTCATAGCTACTGTCTTAACTCTTACTCTGGCCTCATAGCTACTGTCTTAACTCTTACTCTGGCCTCATACCTACTGTCTTAACTCTTACTCTGGCCTCATAGCTACTGCCTTAACTCTTACTGTGGCCTCATAGCTACTGTCTTAACTCTTACTCTGGCCTCACAGCTACTGTCTTAACTCTTACTCTGGCCTAATGGTTAATGTCTTGGACTCTTACTCTGGCCTCATAGCTACTGTCTTAACTCTTACTCTGGCCTCATAGCTACTGTCTTAACTCTTACTCTGGCCTAATGGTTAAGGTCTTGGACTCTTACTCTGGCCTAATAGCTACTGTCTTAACTCTTACTCTGGCCTAATAGCTACTGTCTTAACTCTTACTCTGGCCTAATAGCTACTGTCTTAACTCTTACTCTGGCCTCATAGCTACTGTCTTAACTCTTACTCTGGCCTAATGGTTAAGGTCTTGGACTCTTACTCTGGCCTCATAGCTACTGTCTTGACTCTTACCCTGGCCTCATAGCTACTGTCTTAACTCTTACTCTGGCCTCATAGCTACTGTCTTAACTCTTACTCTGGCCTAATGGTTAAGGTCTTGGACTCTTACTCTGGCCTCATAGCTACTGTCTTAACTCTTACTCTGGCCTCATAGCTACTGTCTTAACTCTTACTCTGGCCTAATGGTTAAGGTCTTGGACTCTTACTCTGGCCTAATAGCTACTGTCTTAACTCTTACTCTGGCCTAATAGCTACTGTCTTAACTCTTACTCTGGCCTAATAGCTACTGTCTTAACTCTTACTCTGGCCTCATAGCTACTGTCTTAACTCTTACTCTGGCCTAATGGTTAAGGTCTTGGACTCTTACTCTGGCCTCATAGCTACTGTCTTGACTCTTACCCTGGCCTCATAGCTACTGTCTTAACTCTTACTCTGGCCTCATAGCTACTGTCTTAACTCTTACTCTGGCCTAATAGCTACTGTCTTAACTCTTACTCTGGCCTCATAGCTACTGTCTTAACTCTTACTCTGGCCTAATAGCTACTTTCTTAACTCTTACTATGGCCTAATGGTTAAGGTCTTGGACTCTTACTCTGGCCTCATAGCTACTGGCTTAACTCTTACTCTGGCCTAATAGCTACTGTCTTAACTCTTACTCTGGCCTCATAGATACTGTCTTAACTCGTACTCTGGCCTAATGGTTAAGGTGTTGGACTCTTACTCTGGCCTCATAGCTACTATCTTAACTCTTACTCTGGCCTCATAGCTACTGTCTTAACTCTTACTCTGGCCTCATAGCTACTGTCTTAACTCTTACTCTGGCCTAATAGCTTCTGTCTTAACTCTTACTCTGGCCTAGTAGCTACTGTCTTAACTCTTACTCTGGCCTAATAGCTACTGTCTTAACTCTAACTCTGGCCTCATAGCTACTGTCTTAACTCTTACTCTGGCCTCATAGCTACTGTCTTAACTCTTACTCTGACCTAATGGTTAAGGTCTTGGACTCTTACTCTGGCCTCATAGCTACTGTCTTAACTCTTACTCTGGCCTCATAGCTACTGTCTTAACTCTTACTCTGGCCTAATGGTTAAGGTCTTTGACTCTTACTCTAGCCTAATAGCTACTGTCTTAACTCTTACTCTGGCCTAATAGCTACTGTCTTAACTCTCACTCTGGCCTCATAGCTACTGTCTTAATTCTTACTCTGGCCTCATAGCTACTGTCTTAACTCTTACTCTGGCCTAATGGTTAAGGTCTTGGACTCTTACTCTGGCCTAATAGCTACTGTCTTAACTCTTACTCTGGCCTAATGGTTAAGGTCTTGGACTCTTACTCTGGCCTCATAGCTACTGTCTTAACTCTTATTCTGGCCTAATAGCTACTGTCTTAACTCTTACTCTGTCCTCATAGCTACTGTCTTAACTCTTACTCTGGCCTAATGGTTATGGTCTTGGACTCTTACTCTGGCCTCATAGCTACTGTCTTAACTCTTACTCTGGCCTAATAGTTAAGGTCTTGGACTCTTACTCTGGCCTCATAGCTACTGTCTTAACTCTTACTCTGGCCTAATGGTTAATGTCTTTGACTCTTACTCTGGCCTCATAGCTACTGTCTTAACTCTTACTCTGGCCTAGTAGCTACTGTCTTAACTCTTACTCTGGCCTAATAACTACTGTCTTAACTCTTACTCTGGCCTCATAGCTACTGTCTTAACTCTTACTCTGGCCTCATAGCTACTGTCTTAACTCTTACTCTGGCCTCATAGCTACTGTCTTAACTCTTACTCTGGCCTCATACCTACTGTCTTAACTCTTACTCTGGCCTCATAGCTACTGCCTTAACTCTTACTGTGGCCTCATAGCTACTGTCTTAACTCTTACTCTGGCCTCACAGCTTCTGTCTTAACTCTTACTCTGGCCTAATGGTTAATGTCTTGGACTCTTACTCTGGCCTCATAGCTACTGTCTTAACTCTTACTCTGGCCTCATAGCTACTGTCTTAACTCTTACTCTGGCCTAATGGTTAAGGTCTTGGACTCTTACTCTGGCCTAATAGCTACTGTCTTAACTCTTACTCTGGCCTAATAGCTACTGTCTTAACTCTTACTCTGGCCTAATAGCTACTGTCTTAACTCTTACTCTGGCCTCATAGCTACTGTCTTAACTCTTACTCTGGCCTAATGGTTAAGGTCTTGGACTCTTACTCTGGCCTCATAGCTACTGTCTTGACTCTTACCCTGGCCTCATAGCTACTGTCTTAACTCTTACTCTGGCCTCATAGCTACTGTCTTAACTCTTACTCTGGCCTAATGGTTAAGGTCTTGGACTCTTACTCTGGCCTCATAGCTACTGTCTTAGCTCTTACTCTGGCCTCATAGCTACTGTCTTAACTCTCACTCTGGCCTAATAGCTACTGTTTTAACTCTTACTCTGGCCTAGTAGCTACTGTCTTAACTCTTACTCTGGCCTAATAGCTACTGTCTTAACTCTTACTCTGGCCTCATAGCTACTGTCTTAACTCTTACTCTGGCCTCATAGCTACTGTCTTAACTCTTACTGTGGCCTCATAGCTACTGTCTTAACTCTTACTCTGGCCTCATAGCTACTGTCTTAACTCTTACTCTGGCCTAATGATTAAGGTCTTGGACTCTTACTCTGGCCTCATAGCTACTGTCTTAACTCTTACTCTGGCCTCATAGCTACTGTCTTAACTCTTACTCTGGCCTAATAGCTACTGTCTTAACTCTTACTCTGGCCTCATAGCTACTGTCTTAACTCTTACTCTGGCCTCATAGCTACTGTCTTAACTCTTACTCTGGCCTAATGGTTAAGGTCTTGGACTCTTACTCTGGCCTCATAGCTACTGTCTTAACTCTTACTCTGGCCTCATAACTACTGTCTTAACTCTTACTCGGCCTTATAGCTACTGTCTTACCTCTTACTCTGGCCTCATAGCTACTGTCTTAACTCTTACTTTGGCCTAATAGCTACTGTCTTAACTCTTACTCTGGCCTCATAGCTACTGTCTTAACTCTTACTCTGGCCTAATAGCTGCTGTCTTAACTCTTACTCTGGCCTAATGGTTAAGGTCTTGGACTCTTATTCTAGCCTTATAGCTACTGTCTTAACTCTTACTCTGGCCTCATAGCTACTGTCTTAACTCTTACTCTGGCCTCATAGCTACTGTCTTAACTCTTACTCTGGCCTAATGGTTAAGGTCTTGGACTCTTACTCTGTCCTTATAGCTACTGTCTTAACTCTTACTCTGGCCTAATGGTTAAGGTCTTGAACTCTTACTCTGGCCTAATAGCTACTGTCTTAACTCTTACTCTGGCCTAATAGCTACTGTCTTAACTCTTACTCTTGCCTCATAGCTACTGTCTTAACTCTTACTCTGGCCTAATAGCTACTGTCTTAACTCTTACTCTGGCCTAATGGATAAGGTCTTGGACTCTTACTCTGGCCTCATAGCTACTGTCTTAACTCTTACTCTGGCATAATGGTTAAGGTCTTGGACTCTTACTCTGGCCTAATAGCTACTGTCTTAACTCTTACTCTGGCCTAATAGCTACTGTCTTAACTCTTACTCTGGCCTCATAGCTACTGTCTTAACTCTTACTCTGGCCTAATAGCTACTGTCTTAACTCTTACTCTGGCCTAATGGTTAAGGTCTTGGACTCTTACTCTGGCGTCATAGCTACAGTCTTAACTCTTACTCTGGCCTAATAGCTACTGTCTTAACTCTTACTCTGGCCTCATATCTACTGTCTTAACTCTTACTCTGGCCGAATGGTTAAGGTCTTGGACTCTTACTCTGGCCTCATAGCTACTGTCTTAACTCTTACTCTGGCCTAATGGTTAAGGTCTTGGACTCTTACTCTGGCCTCATAGCTACTGTCTTAGCTCTTACTCTGGCCTCATAGCTACTGTCTTAACTCTTACTCTGGCCTAATAGCTACTGTCTTAACTCTTACTCTGGCCTAGTAGCTACTGTCTTAATTCTTACTCTGGCCTCATAGCTACTGTCTTAACTCTTACTCTGGCCTAATGGTTAAGGTCTTGGACTCTTACTCTGGCCTAATAGCTACTGTCTTAACTCTTACTCTGGCCTCATAGCTACTGTCTTAACTCTTATTCTGGCCTAATAGCTACTGTCTTAACTCTTACTCTGGCCTCATAGATACTGTCTTAACTCTTACTCTGGCCTAATGGTTAAGGTATTGGACTCTTACTCTGGCCTCATAGCTACTATCTTAACTCTTACTCTGGCCTCATAGCTACTGTCTTAACTCTTACTCTGGCCTCATAGCTACTGTCTTCACTCTTACTCTGGCCTAATAGCTACTGTCTTAACTCTTACTCTGGCCTAGTAGCTACTGTCTTAACTCTTACTCTGGCCTAATAGCTACTGTCTTAACTCTAACTCTGGCCTCACAGCTACTGTCTTAACTCTTACTGTGGCCTCATAGCTACTGTCTTAACTCTTACTCTGGCCTCATAGCTACTGTCTTAACTCTTACTCTGACCTAATGGTTAAGGTCTTGGACTCTTACTCTGGCCTCATAGCTACTGTCTTAACTCTTACTCTGGCCTCATAGCTACTGTCTTAACTCTTACTCTGGCCTAATGGTTAAGGTCTTGGACTCTTACTCTGGCCTCATAGCTACTGTCTTAACTCTTACTCTGGCCTCATAGCTACTGTCTTAACTCTTACTCTGGCCTAATGGTTAAGGTCTTGGACTCTTACTCTGGCCTAATAGCTACTGTCTTAACTCTTACTCTGGCCTAATAGCTACTGTCTTAACTCTTACTCTGGCCTAATAGCTACTGTCTTAACTCTTACTCTGGCCTCATAGCTACTGTCTTAACTCTTACTCTGGCCTAATGGTTAAGGTCTTGGACTCTTACTCTGGCCTCATAGCTACTGTCTTGACTCTTACCCTGGCCTCATAGCTACTGTCTTAACTCTTACTCTGGCCTCATAGCTACTGTCTTAACTCTTACTCTGGCCTAATAGCTACTGTCTTAACTCTTACTCTGGCCTCATAGCTACTGTCTTAACTCTTACTCTGGCCTAATAGCTACTTTCTTAACTCTTACTATGGCCTAATGGTTAAGGTCTTGGACTCTTACTCTGGCCTCATAGCTACTGGCTTAACTCTTACTCTGGCCTAATAGCTACTGTCTTAACTCTTACTCTGGCCTCATAGATACTGTCTTAACTCGTACTCTGGCCTAATGGTTAAGGTGTTGGACTCTTACTCTGGCCTCATAGCTACTATCTTAACTCTTACTCTGGCCTCATAGCTACTGTCTTAACTCTTACTCTGGCCTCATAGCTACTGTCTTAACTCTTACTCTGGCCTAATAGCTACTGTCTTAACTCTTACTCTGGCCTAGTAGCTACTGTCTTAACTCTTACTCTGGCCTAATAGCTACTGTCTTAACTCTAACTCTGGCCTCATAGCTACTGTCTTAACTCTTACTGTGGCCTCATAGCTACTGTCTTAACTCTTACTCTGGCCTCATAGCTACTGTCTTAACTCTTACTCTGACCTAATGGTTAAGGTCTTGGACTCTTACTCTGGCCTCATAGCTACTGTCTTAACTCTTACTCTGGCCTCATAGCTACTGTCTTAACTCTTACTCTGGCCTAATGGTTAAGGTCTTTGACTCTTACTCTAGCCTAATAGCTACTGTCTTAACTCTTACTCTGGCCTAATAGCTACTGTCTTAACTCTCACTCTGGCCTCATAGCTACTGTCTTAATTCTTACTCTGGCCTCATAGCTACTGTCTTAACTCTTACTCTGGCCTAATGGTTAAGGTCTTGGACTCTTACTCTGGCCTAATAGCTACTGTCTTAACTCTTACTCTGGCCTAATGGTTAAGGTCTTGGACTCTTACTCTGGCCTCATAGCTACTGTCTTAACTCTTATTCTGGCCTAATAGCTACTGTCTTAACTCTTACTCTGTCCTCATAGCTACTGTCTTAACTCTTACTCTGGCCTAATGGTTATGGTCTTGGACTCTTACTCTGGCCTCATAGCTACTGTCTTAACTCTTACTCTGGCCTAATAGTTAAGGTCTTGGACTCTTACTCTGGCCTCATAGCTACTGTCTTAACTCTTACTCTGGCCTAATGGTTAATGTCTTTGACTCTTACTCTGGCCTCATAGCTACTGTCTTAACTCTTACTCTGGCCTAGTAGCTACTGTCTTAACTCTTACTCTGGCCTAATAACTACTGTCTTAACTCTTACTCTGGCCTCATAGCTACTGTCTTAACTCTTACTCTGGCCTCATAGCTACTGTCTTAACTCTTACTCTGGCCTCATAGCTACTGTCTTAACTCTTACTCTGGCCTCATACCTACTGTCTTAACTCTCACTCTGGCCTCATAGCTACTGTCTTAACTCTTACTGTGGCCTCATAGCTACTGTCTTAACTCTTACTCTGGCCTCACAGCTACTGTCTTAACTCTTACTCTGGCCTAATGGTTAATGTCTTGGACTCTTACTCTGGCCTCATAGCTACTGTCTTAACTCTTACTCTGGCCTCATAGCTACTGTCTTAACTCTTACTCTGGCCTAATGGTTAAGGTCTTGGACTCTTACTCTGGCCTAATAGCTACTGTCTTAACTCTTACTCTGGCCTAATAGCTACTGTCTTAACTCTTACTCTGGCCTAATAGCTACTGTCTTAACTCTTACTCTGGCCTCATAGCTACTGTCTTAACTCTTACTCTGGCCTAATGGTTAAGGTCTTGGACTCTTACTCTGGCCTCATAGCTACTGTCTTGACTCTTACCCTGGCCTCATAGCTACTGTCTTAACTCTTACTCTGGCCTCATAGCTACTGTCTTAACTCTTACTCTGGCCTAATGGTTAAGGTCTTGGACTCTTACTCTGGCCTCATAGCTACTGTCTTAGCTCTTACTCTGGCCTCATAGCTACTGTCTTAACTCTCACTCTGGCCTAATAGCTACTGTTTTAACTCTTACTCTGGCCTAGTAGCTACTGTCTTAACTCTTACTCTGGCCTAATAGCTACTGTCTTAACTCTTACTCTGGCCTCATAGCTACTGTCTTAACTCTTACTCTGGCCTCATAGCTACTGTCTTAACTCTTACTGTGGCCTCATAGCTACTGTCTTAACTCTTACTCTGGCCTCATAGCTACTGTCTTAACTCTTACTCTGGCCTAATGATTAAGGTCTTGGACTCTTACTCTCGCCTCATAGCTACTGTCTTAACTCTTACTCTGGCCTCATAGCTACTGTCTTAACTCTTACTCTGGCCTAATAGCTACTGTCTTAACTCTTACTCTGGCCTCATAGCTACTGTCTTAACTCTTACTCTGGCCTCATAGCTACTGTCTTAACTCTTACTCTGGCCTAATGGTTAAGGTCTTGGACTCTTACTCTGGCCTCATAGCTACTGTCTTAACTCTTACTCTGGCCTCATAACTACTGTCTTAACTCTTACTCGGCCTTATAGCTACTGTCTTACCTCTTACTCTGGCCTCATAGCTACTGTCTTAACTCTTACTTTGGCCTAATAGCTACTGTCTTAACTCTTACTCTGGCCTCATAGCTACTGTCTTAACTCTTACTCTGGCCTAATAGCTGCTGTCTTAACTCTTACTCTGGCCTAATGGTTAAGGTCTTGGACTCTTATTCTAGCCTTATAGCTACTGTCTTAACTCTTACTCTGGCCTCATAGCTACTGTCTTAACTCTTACTCTGGCCTCATAGCTACTGTCTTAACTCTTACTCTGGCCTAATGGTTAAGGTCTTGGACTCTTACTCTGTCCTTATAGCTACTGTCTTAACTCTTACTCTGGCCTAATGGTTAAGGTCTTGAACTCTTACTCTGGCCTAATAGCTACTGTCTTAACTCTTACTCTGGCCTAATAGCTACTGTCTTAACTCTTACTCTTGCCTCATAGCTACTGTCTTAACTCTTACTCTGGCCTAATAGCTACTGTCTTAACTCTTACTCTGACCTAATGGTTAAGGTCTTGGACTCTTACTCTGGCCTCATAGCTACTGTCTTAACTCTTACTCTGGCATAATGGTTAAGGTCTTGGACTCTTACTCTGGCCTAATAGCTACTGTCTTAACTCTTACTCTGGCCTCATAACTACTGTCTTAACTCTTACTCTGGCCTAATGGTTAAGGTCTTGGACTCTTACTCTGGCCTCATAGCTACTGTCTTAACTCTTACTCTGGCATAATGGTTAAGGTCTTGGACTCTTACTCTGGCCTAATAGCTACTGTCTTAACTCTTACTCTGGCCTAATAGCTACTGTCTTAACTCTTACTCTGGCCTCATAGCTACTGTCTTAACTCTTACTCTGGCCTAATAGCTACTGTCTTAACTCTTACTCTGGCCTAATGGTTAAGGTCTTGGACTCTTACTCTGGCGTCATAGCTACAGTCTTAACTCTTACTCTGGCCTAATAGCTACTGTCTTAACTCTTACTCTGGCCTCATATCTACTGTCTTAACTCTTACTCTGGCCGAATGGTTAAGGTCTTGGACTCTTACTCTGGCCTCATAGCTACTGTCTTAACTCTTACTCTGGCCTAATGGTTAAGGTCTTGGACTCTTACTCTGGCCTCATAGCTACTGTCTTAGCTCTTACTCTGGCCTCATAGCTACTGTCTTAACTCTTACTCTGGCCTAATAGCTACTGTCTTAACTCTTACTCTGGCCTAGTAGCTACTGTCTTAACTCTAACTCTGGCCTAATAGCTACTGTCTTAACTCTTACTCTGGCCTCATACCTACTGTCTTAACTCTTACTCTGGCCTCATAGCTACTGTCTTAACTCTTACTGTGGCCTCATAGCTACTGTCTTAACTCTTACTCTGGCCTCATAGCTACTGTCTTAACTCTTACTCTGGCCTAATGGTTAAGGTCTTGGACTCTTACTCTGGCCTCATAGCTACTGTCTTAACTCTTACTCTGGCCTCATAGCTACTGTCTTAACTCTTACTCTGGCCTAATGGTTAAGGTCTTGGACTCTTACTCTGGCCTAATAGCTACTGTCTTAACTCTTACTCTGGCCTAATAGCTACTGTCTTAACTCTTACTCTGGCCTAATAGCTACTGTCTTAACTCTTACTCTGGCCTCATAGCTACTGTCTTAACTCTTACTCTGGCCTAATGGTTAAGGTCTTGGACTCTTACTCTGGCCTCATAGCTACTGTCTTGACTCTTACCCTGGCCTCATAGCTACTGTCTTAACTCTTACTCTGGCCTCATAGCTACTGTCTTAACTCTTACTCTGGCCTAATAGCTACTGTCTTAACTCTTACTCTGGCCTCATAGCTACTGTCTTAACTCTTATTCTGGCCTAATAGCTACTGTCTTAACTCTTACTCTGGCCTCATAGATACTGTCTTAACTCTTACTCTGGCCTAATGGTTAAGGTATTGGACTCTTACTCTGGCCTCATAGCTACTATCTTAACTCTTACTCTGGCCTCATAGCTACTGTCTTAACTCTTACTCTGGCCTCATAGCTACTGTCTTCACTCTTACTCTGGCCTAATAGCTACTGTCTTAACTCTTACTCTGGCCTAGTAGCTACTGTCTTAACTCTTACTCTGGCCTAATAGCTACTGTCTTAACTCTAACTCTGGCCTCACAGCTACTGTCTTAACTCTTACTGTGGCCTCATAGCTACTGTCTTAACTCTTACTCTGGCCTCATAGCTACTGTCTTAACTCTTACTCTGACCTAATGGTTAAGGTCTTGGACTCTTACTCTGGCCTCATAGCTACTGTCTTAACTCTTACTCTGGCCTCATAGCTACTGTCTTAACTCTTACTCTGGCCTAATGGTTAAGGTCTTGGACTCTTACTCTGGCCTAATAGCTACTGTCTTAACTCTTACTCTGGCCTAATAGCTACTGTCTTAACTCTTACTCTGGCCTAATAGCTACTGTCTTAACTCTCACTCTTGCCTCATAGCTACTGTCTTAATTCTTACTCTGGCCTCATAGCTACTGTCTTAACTCTTACTCTGGCCTAATAGCTACTGTCTTAACTCTTACTCTTGCCTCATAGCTACTGTCTTAACTCTTACTCTGGCCTAATAGCTACTGTCTTAACTCTTACTCTGGCCTAATGGTTAAGGTCTTGGACTCTTACTCTGGCCTCATAGCTACTGTCTTAACTCTTACTCTGGCATAATGGTTAAGGTCTTGGACTCTTACTCTGGCCTAATAGCTACTGTCTTAACTCTTACTCTGGCCTAATAGCTACTGTCTTAACTCTTACTCTGGCCTCATAGCTACTGTCTTAACTCTTACTCTGGCCTAATGGTTAAGGTCTTGGACTCTTACTCTGGCATCATAGCTACAGTCTTAACTCTTACTCTGGCCTAATAGCTACTGTCTTAACTCTTACTCTGGCCTCATAGCTACTGTCTTAACTCTTACTCTGGCCTAATGGTTAAGGTCTTGGACTCTTACTCTGGCCTCATAGCTACTGTCTTAACTCTTACTCTGGCCTAATGGTTAAGGTCTTGGACTCTTACTCTGGCCTCATAGCTACTGTCTTAGCTCTTACTCTGGCCTCATAGCTACTGTCTTAACTCTTACTCTGGCCTAATAGCTACTGTCTTAACTCTTACTCTGGCCTAGTAGCTACTGTCTTAACTCTTACTCTGGCCTAATAGCTACTGTCTTAACTCTTACTCTGGCCTCATAGCTACTGTCTTAACTCTTACTCTGGCCTCATACCTACTGTCTTAACTCTTACTCTGGCCTCATAGCTACTGTCTTAACTCTTACTGTGGCCTCATAGCTACTGTCTTAACTCTTACTCTGGCCTCATAGCTACTGTCTTAACTCTTACTCTGGCCTAATGGTTAAGGTCTTGGACTCTTACTCTGGCCTCATAGCTACTGTCTTAACTCTTACTCTGGCCTCATAGCTACTGTCTTAACTCTTACTCTGGCCTAATGGTTAAGGTCTTGGACTCTTACTCTGGCCTAATAGCTACTGTCTTAACTCTTACTCTGGCCTAATAGCTACTGTCTTAACTCTTACTCTGGCCTCATAGCTACTGTCTTAACTCTTACTCTGGCCTAATGGTTAAGGTCTTGGACTCTTACTCTGGCCTCATAGCTACTGTCTTGACTCTTACCCTGGCCTCATAGCTACTGTCTTAACTCTTACTCTGGCCTCATAGCTACTGTCTTAACTCTTACTCTGGCCTAATAGCTACTGTCTTAACTCTTACTCTGGCCTCATAGCTACTGTCTTAACTCTTACTCTGGCCTAATAGCTACTTTCTTAACTCTTACTCTGGCCTAATGGTTAAGGTCTTGGACTCTTACTCTGGCCTCATAGCTACTGGCTTAACTCTTACTCTGGCCTCATAGCTACTGTCTTAACTCTTACTGTGGCCTCATAGCTACTGTCTTAACTCTTACTCTGGCCTCATAGCTACTGTCTTAACTCTTATTCTGGCCTAATAGCTACTGTCTTAACTCTTACTCTGGCCTCATAGCTACTGTCTTAACTCTTACTCTGGCCTAATAGCTACTGTCTTAACTCTTACTCTGGCCTAATGGTTAAGGTCTTGGACTCTTACTCTGGCCTCATAGCTACTGTCTTGACTCTTACCCTGGCCTCATAGCTACTGTCTTAACTCTTACTCTGGCCTCATAGCTACTGTCTTAACTCTTACTCTGGCCTAATAGCTACTGTCTTAACTCTTACTCTGGCCTCATAGCTACTGTCTTAACTCTTACTCTGGCCTAATAGCTACTTTCTTAACTCTTACTCTGGCCTAATGGTTAAGGTCTTGGACTCTTACTCTGGCCTCATAGCTACTGGCTTAACTCTTACTCTGGCCTAATAGCTACTGTCTTAACTCTTACTCTGGCCTCATAGATACTGTCTTAACTCTTACTCTGGCCTAATGGTTAAGGTGTTGGACTCTTACTCTGGCCTCATAGCTACTATCTTAACTCTTACTCTGGCCTCATAGCTACTGTCTTAACTCTTACTCTGGCCTCATAGCTACTGTCTTAACTCTTACTCTGGCCTAGTAGCTACTGTCTTAACTCTTACTCTGGCCTAATAGCTACTGTCTTAACTCTAACTCTGGCCTCATAGCTGCTGTCTTAATTCTTACTGTGGCCTCATAGCTACTGTCTTAACTCTTACTCTGGCCTCATAGCTACTGTCTTAACTCTTACTCTGTCTTAATGGTTAAGGTCTTGGACTCTTACTCTAGCCTAATAGCTACTGTCTTAACTCTTACTCTGGCCTAATAGCTACTGTCTTAACTCTCACTCTGGCCTCATAGCTACTGTCTTAATTCTTACTCTGGCCTAATGGTTAAGGTCTTGGACTCTTACTCTGGCCTCATAGCTACTGTCTTAGCTCTTACTCTGGCCTCATAGCTACTGTCTTAACTCTTACTCTTGCCTAATAGCTACTGTCTTAACTCTTACTCTGGCCTAGTAGCTACTGTCTTAACTCTTACTCTGGCCTAATAGCTACTGTCTTAACTCTTACTCTGGCCTCATAGCTACTGTCTTAACTCTTACTCTGGCCTCATAGCTACTGTCTTAACTCTTACTCTGGCCTAATGGTTAAGGTCTTGGACTCTTACTCTGGCCTAATAGCTACTGTCTTAACTCTTACTCTGGCCTAATAGCTACTGTCTTAACTCTTACTCTGGCCTAATAGCTACTGTCTTAACTCTTACTCTGGCCTCATAGCTACTGTCTTAACTCTTACTCTGGCCTAATGGTTAAGGTCTTGGACTCTTACTCTGGCCTCATAGCTACTGTCTTGACTCTTACCCTGGCCTCATAGCTACTGTCTTAACTCTTACTCTGGCCTCATAGCTACTGTCTTAACTCTTACTCTGGCCTAATAGCTACTGTCTTAACTCTTACTCTGGCCTCATAGCTACTGTCTTAACTCTTATTCTGGCCTAATAGCTACTGTCTTAACTCTTACTCTGGCCTCATAGATACTGTCTTAACTCTTACTCTGGCCTAATGGTTAAGGTATTGGACTCTTACTCTGGCCTCATAGCTACTATCTTAACTCTTACTCTGGCCTCATAGCTACTGTCTTAAGTCTTACTCTGGCCTCATAGCTACTGTCTTCACTCTTACTCTGGCCTAATAGCTACTGTCTTAACTCTTACTCTGGCCTAGTAGCTACTGTCTTAACTCTTACTCTGGCCTAATAGCTACTGTCTTAACTCTAACTCTGGCCTCACAGCTACTGTCTTAACTCTTACTGTGGCCTCATAGCTACTGTCTTAACTCTTACTCTGGCCTCATAGCTACTGTCTTAACTCTTACTCTGACCTAATGGTTAAGGTCTTGGACTCTTACTCTGGCCTCATAGCTACTGTCTTAACTCTTACTCTGGCCTCATAGCTACTGTCTTAACTCTTACTCTGGCCTAATGGTTAAGGTCTTGGACTCTTACTCTGGCCTAATAGCTACTGTCTTAACTCTTACTCTGGCCTAATAGCTACTGTCTTAACTCTTACTCTGGCCTAATAGCTACTGTCTTAACTCTCACTCTGGCCTCATAGCTACTGTCTTCACTCTTACTCTGGCCTAATAGCTACTGTCTTAACTCTTACTCTGGCCTAGTAGCTACTGTCTTAACTCTTACTCTGGCCTAATAGCTACTGTCTTAACTCTAACTCTGGCCTCACAGCTACTGTCTTAACTCTTACTGTGGCCTCATAGCTACTGTCTTAACTCTTACTCTGGCCTCATAGCTACTGTCTTAACTCTTACTCTGACCTAATGGTTAAGGTCTTGGACTCTTACTCTGGCCTCATAGCTACTGTCTTAACTCTTACTCTGGCCTCATAGCTACTGTCTTAACTCTTACTCTGGCCTAATGGTTAAGGTCTTGGACTCTTACTCTGGCCTCATAGCTACTGTCTTAGCTCTTACTCTGGCCTCATAGCTACTGTCTTAACTCTTACTCTGGCCTAATAGCTACTGTCTTAACTCTCACTCTGGCCTCATAGCTACTGTCTTAATTCTTACTCTGGCCTCATAGCTACTGTCTTAACTCTTACTCTGGCCTCATAGCTACTGTCTTAACTCTTACTCTGGCCTCATACCTACTGTCTTAACTCTTACTCTGGCCTCATAGCTACTGTCTTAACTCTTACTGTGGCCTCATAGCTACTGTCTTAACTCTTACTCTGGCCTCATAGCTACTGTCTTAACTCTTACTCTGGCCTAATGGTTAAGGTCTTGGACTCTTACTCTGGCCTCATAGCTACTGTCTTAACTCTTACTCTGGCCTCATAGCTACTGTCTTAACTCTTACTCTGGCCTAATGGTTAAGGTCTTGGACTCTTACTCTGGCCTAATAGCTACTGTCTTAACTCTTACTCTGGCCTAATAGCTACTGTCTTAACTCTTACTCTGGCCTCATAGCTACTGTCTTAACTCTTACTCTGGCCTAATGGTTAAGGTCTTGGACTCTTACTCTGGCCTCATAGCTACTGTCTTGACTCTTACCCTGGCCTCATAGCTACTGTCTTAACTCTTACTCTGGCCTCATAGCTACTGTCTTAACTCTTACTCTGGCCTAATAGCTACTGTCTTAACTCTTACTCTGGCCTCATAGCTACTGTCTTAACTCTTACTCTGGCCTAATAGCTACTTTCTTAACTCTTACTCTGGCCTAATGGTTAAGGTCTTGGACTCTTACTCTGGCCTCATAGCTACTGGCTTAACTCTTACTCTGGCCTCATAGCTACTGTCTTAACTCTTACTGTGGCCTCATAGCTACTGTCTTAACTCTTACTCTGGCCTCATAGCTACTGTCTTAACTCTTACTCTGGCCTAATAGCTACTGTCTTAACTCTTACTCTGGCCTCATAGCTACTGTCTTAACTCTTACTCTGGCCTAATAGCTACTGTCTTAACTCTTACTCTGGCCTAATGGTTAAGGTCTTGGACTCTTACTCTGGCCTCATAGCTACTGTCTTGACTCTTACCCTGGCCTCATAGCTACTGTCTTAACTCTTACTCTGGCCTCATAGCTACTGTCTTAACTCTTACTCTGGCCTAATAGCTACTGTCTTAACTCTTACTCTGGCCTCATAGCTACTGTCTTAACTCTTACTCTGGCCTAATAGCTACTTTCTTAACTCTTACTCTGGCCTAATGGTTAAGGTCTTGGACTCTTACTCTGGCCTCATAGCTACTGGCTTAACTCTTACTCTGGCCTAATAGCTACTGTCTTAACTCTTACTCTGGCCTCATAGATACTGTCTTAACTCTTACTCTGGCCTAATGGTTAAGGTGTTGGACTCTTACTCTGGCCTCATAGCTACTATCTTAACTCTTACTCTGGCCTCATAGCTACTGTCTTAACTCTTACTCTGGCCTCATAGCTACTGTCTTAACTCTTACTCTGGCCTAATAGCTACTGTCTTAACTCTTACTCTGGCCTAGTAGCTACTGTCTTAACTCTTACTCTGGCCTAATAGCTACTGTCTTAACTCTAACTCTGGCCTCATAGCTGCTGTCTTAATTCTTACTGTGGCCTCATAGCTACTGTCTTAACTCTTACTCTGGCCTCATAGCTACTGTCTTAACTCTTACTCTGGCCTAATGGTTAAGGTCTTGGACTCTTACTCTAGCCTAATAGCTACTGTCTTAACTCTTACTCTGGCCTAATAGCTACTGTCTTAACTCTCACTCTGGCCTCATAGCTACTGTCTTAATTCTTACTCTGGCCTAATGGTTAAGGTCTTGGACTCTTACTCTGGCCTCATAGCTACTGTCTTAGCTCTTACTCTGGCCTCATAGCTACTGTCTTAACTCTTACTCTTGCCTAATAGCTACTGTCTTAACTCTTACTCTGGCCTAGTAGCTACTGTCTTAACTCTTACTCTGGCCTAATAGCTACTGTCTTAACTCTTACTCTGGCCTCATAGCTACTGTCTTAACTCTTACTCTGGCCTCATAGCTACTGTCTTAACTCTTACTCTGGCCTAATGGTTAAGGTCTTGGACTCTTACTCTGGCCTAATAGCTACTGTCTTAACTCTTACTCTGGCCTAATAGCTACTGTCTTAACTCTTACTCTGGCCTAATAGCTACTGTCTTAACTCTTACTCTGGCCTCATAGCTACTGTCTTAACTCTTACTCTGGCCTAATGGTTAAGGTCTTGGACTCTTACTCTGGCCTCATAGCTACTGTCTTGACTCTTACCCTGGCCTCATAGCTACTGTCTTAACTCTTACTCTGGCCTCATAGCTACTGTCTTAACTCTTACTCTGGCCTAATAGCTACTGTCTTAACTCTTACTCTGGCCTCATAGCTACTGTCTTAACTCTTATTCTGGCCTAATAGCTACTGTCTTAACTCTTACTCTGGCCTCATAGATACTGTCTTAACTCTTACTCTGGCCTAATGGTTAAGGTATTGGACTCTTACTCTGGCCTCATAGCTACTATCTTAACTCTTACTCTGGCCTCATAGCTACTGTCTTAAGTCTTACTCTGGCCTCATAGCTACTGTCTTCACTCTTACTCTGGCCTAATAGCTACTGTCTTAACTCTTACTCTGGCCTAGTAGCTACTGTCTTAACTCTTACTCTGGCCTAATAGCTACTGTCTTAACTCTAACTCTGGCCTCACAGCTACTGTCTTAACTCTTACTGTGGCCTCATAGCTACTGTCTTAACTCTTACTCTGGCCTCATAGCTACTGTCTTAACTCTTACTCTGACCTAATGGTTAAGGTCTTGGACTCTTACTCTGGCCTCATAGCTACTGTCTTAACTCTTACTCTGGCCTCATAGCTACTGTCTTAACTCTTACTCTGGCCTAATGGTTAAGGTCTTGGACTCTTACTCTGGCCTAATAGCTACTGTCTTAACTCTTACTCTGGCCTAATAGCTACTGTCTTAACTCTTACTCTGGCCTAATAGCTACTGTCTTAACTCTCACTCTGGCCTCATAGCTACTGTCTTAATTCTTACTCTGGCCTCATAGCTACTGTCTTAACTCTTACTCTGGCCTAATAGCTACTGTCTTAACTCTTACTCTTGCCTCATAGCTACTGTCTTAACTCTTACTCTGGCCTAATAGCTACTGTCTTAACTCTTACTCTGGCCTAATGGTTAAGGTCTTGGACTCTTACTCTGGCCTCATAGCTACTGTCTTAACTCTTACTCTGGCATAATGGTTAAGGTCTTGGACTCTTACTCTGGCCTAATAGCTACTGTCTTAACTCTTACTCTGGCCTAATAGCTACTGTCTTAACTCTTACTCTGGCCTCATAGCTACTGTCTTAACTCTTACTCTGGCCTAATGGTTAAGGTCTTGGACTCTTACTCTGGCGTCATAGCTACAGTCTTAACTCTTACTCTGGCCTAATAGCTACTGTCTTAACTCTTACTCTGGCCTCATAGCTACTGTCTTAACTCTTACTCTGGCCTAATGGTTAAGGTCTTGGACTCTTACTCTGGCCTCATAGCTACTGTCTTAACTCTTACTCTGGCCTAATGGTTAAGGTCTTGGACTCTTACTCTGGCCTCATAGCTACTGTCTTAGCTCTTACTCTGGCCTCATAGCTACTGTCTTAACTCTTACTCTGGCCTAATAGCTACTGTCTTAACTCTTACTCTGGCCTAGTAGCTACTGTCTTAACTCTTACTCTGGCCTAATAGCTACTGTCTTAACTCTTACTCTGGCCTCATAGCTACTGTCTTAACTCTTACTCTGGCCTCATACCTACTGTCTTAACTCTTACTCTGGCCTCATAGCTACTGTCTTAACTCTTACTGTGGCCTCATAGCTACTGTCTTAACTCTTACTCTGGCCTCATAGCTACTGTCTTAACTCTTACTCTGGCCTAATGGTTAAGGTCTTGGACTCTTACTCTGGCCTCATAGCTACTGTCTTAACTCTTACTCTGGCCTCATAGCTACTGTCTTAACTCTTACTCTGGCCTAATGGTTAAGGTCTTGGACTCCTACTCTGGCCTAATAGCTACTGTCTTAACTCTTACTCTGGCCTAATAGCTACTGTCTTAACTCTTACTCTGACCTAATAGCTACTGTCTTAACTCTTACTCTGGCCTCATAGCTACTGTCTTAACTCTTACTCTGGCCTAATGGTTAAGGTCTTGGACTCTTACTCTGGCCTCATAGCTACTGTCTTGACTCTTACCCTGGCCTCATAGCTACTGTCTTAACTCTTACTCTGGCCTCATAGCTACTGTCTTAACTCTTACTCTGGCCTAATAGCTACTGTCTTAACTCTTACTCTGGCCTCATAGCTACTGTCTTAACTCTTACTCTGGCCTAATAGCTACTTTCTTAACTCTTACTCTGACCTAATGGTTAAGGTCTTGGACTCTTACTCTGGCCTCATAGCTACTGGCTTAACTCTTACTCTGGCCTAATAGCTACTGTCTTAACTCTTACTCTGGCCTCATAGATACTGTCTTAACTCTTACTCTGGCCTAATGGTTAAGGTGTTGGACTCTTACTCTGGCCTCATAGCTACTATCTTAACTCTTACTCTGGCCTCATAGCTACTGTCTTAACTCTTACTCTGGCCTCATAGCTACTGTCTTAACTCTTACTCTGGCCTAATAGCTACTGTCTTAACTCTTACTCTGGCCTAGTAGCTACTGTCTTAACTCTTACTCTGGCCTAATAGCTACTGTCTTAACTCTAACTCTGGCCTCATAGCTACTGTCTTAACTCTTACTGTGGCCTCATAGCTACTGTCTTAACTCTTACTCTGGCCTCATAGCTACTGTCTTAACTCTTACTCTGACCTAATGGTTAAGGTCTTGGACTCTTACTCTGGCCTCATAGCTACTGTCATAACTCTTACTCTGGCCTCATAGCTACTGTCTTAACTCTTACTCTGGCCTAATGGTTAAGGTCTTGGACTCTTACTCTAGCCTAATAGCTACTGTCTTAACTCTTACTCTGGCCTAATAGCTACTGTCTTAACTCTCACTCTGGCCTCATAGCTACTGTCTTAATTCTTACTCTGGCCTAATGGTTAAGGTCTTGGACTCTTACTCTGGCCTCATAGCTACTGTCTTAGCTCTTACTCTGGCCTCATAGCTACTGTCTTAACTCTTACTCTGGCCTAATAGCTACTGTCTTAACTCTTACTCTGGCCTAGTAGCTACTGTCTTAACTCTTACTCTGGCCTAATAGCTACTGTCTTAACTCTTACTCTGGCCTCATAGCTACTGTCTTAACTCTTACTCTGGCCTCATACCTACTGTCTTAACTCTTACTCTGGCCTCATAGCTACTGTCTTAACTCTTACTGTGGCCTCATAGCTACTGTCTTAACTCTTACTCTGGCCTCATAGCTACTGTCTTAACTCTTACTCTGGCCTAATGGTTAAGGTCTTGGACTCTTACTCTGGCCTCATAGCTACTGTCTTAACTCTTACTCTGGCCTCATAGCTACTGTCTTAACTCTTACTCTGGCCTAATGGTTAAGGTCTTGGACTCTTACTCTGGCCTAATAGCTACTGTCTTAACTCTTACTCTGGCCTAATAGCTACTGTCTTAACTCTTACTCTGGCCTCATAGCTACTGTCTTAACTCTTACTCTGGCCTAATGGTTAAGGTCTTGGACTCTTACTCTGGCCTCATAGCTACTGTCTTGACTCTTACCCTGGCCTCATAGCTACTGTCTTAACTCTTACTCTGGCCTCATAGCTACTGTCTTAACTCTTACTCTGGCCTAATAGCTACTGTCTTAACTCTTACTCTGGCCTCATAGCTACTGTCTTAACTCTTACTCTGGCCTAATAGCTACTTTCTTAACTCTTACTCTGGCCTAATGGTTAAGGTCTTGGACTCTTACTCTAGCCTAATAGCTACTGTCTTAACTCTTACTCTGGCCTAATAGCTACTGTCTTAACTCTTACTCTGGCCTAATAGCTACTGTCTTAACTCTCACTCTGGCCTCATAGCTACTGTCTTGATTCTTACTCTGGCCTCATAGCTACTGTCTTAACTCTTACTCTGGCCTCATAGCTACTGTCTTAACTCTTACTCTGGCCTAATGGTTAAGGTCTTGGACTCTTACTCTGGCCTCATAGCTACTGTCTTAACTCTTATTCTGGCCTAATAGCTACTGTCTTAACTCTTACTCTGTCCTCATAGCTACTGTCTTAACTCTTACTCTGGCCTAATGGTTATGGTCTTGGACTCTTACTCTGGCCTCATAGCTACTGTCTTAACTCTTACTCTGGCCTAATAGTTAAGGTCTTGGACTCTTACTCTGGCCTCATAGCTACTGTCTTAACTCTTACTCTGGCCTAATGGTTAATGTCTTTGACTCTTACTCTGGCCTCATAGCTACTGTCTTAACTCTTACTCTGGCCTAGTAGCTACTGTCTTAACTCTTACTCTGGCCTAATAACTACTGTCTTAACTCTTACTCTGGCCTCATAGCTACTGTCTTAACTCTTACTCTGGCCTCATAGCTACTGTCTTAACTCTTACTCTGGCCTCATAGCTACTGTCTTAACTCATACTCTGGCCTAATAGCTACTGTCTACTGTCTTAACTCTTACTCTGGCCTCATAGCTACTGTCTTAACTCTTACTCTGGCATCATAGCTCCTGTCTTAACTCTTACTCTGGCCTAATGGTTAAGGTCTTGGACTCTTACTCTGGCCTAATAGCTACTGTCTTAACTCTTACTCTGGCCTCATAGCTACTGTCTTAACTCTTACTCTGGCCTAATAGCTACTGTCTTAACCCTTACTCTGGCCTAATGGTTAAGGTCTTGGACTCTTACTCTGGCCTCATAGCTACTGTCTTAACTCTTACTCTGGCCTAATAGCTACTGTCTTAACTCTTACTCGGGCCTCATAGCTACTGTCTTAACTCTTACTCTGGCCTAATGGTTAAGGTATTGGACTCTTACTCTGGCCTCATAGCTACTATCTTAACTCTTACTCTGGCCTCATAGCTACTGTCTTAACTCTTACTCTGGCCTCATAGCTACTGTCTTAACTCTCACTCTGGTCTAATAGTTAAGGTCTTGGACTCTTACTCTGGCCTCATAGCTACTGTCTTAACTCTTCCTCTGGCCTAATGGTTAATGTCTTGGACTCTTACTCTGGCCTCATAGCTACTGTCTTAACTCTTACTCTGGCCTAATGGTTAAGGTCTTGGACTCTTACTCTGGCCTCATAGCTACTGTCTTAACTCTTACTCTGGCCTAATGGTTAAGGTGTTGGACTCTTACTCTGGCCTAATAGCTACTGTCTTAGCTCTTACTCTGGCGTAATAGCTACTGTCTTAACTCTTACTCTGGCCTCATAGCCACTGTATTAACTCTTACTCTGGCCTAATGGTTATGGTCTTGGACTCTTACTCTGGCCTCATAGCTACTGTCTTAACTCTTACTCTGGCCTAATAGTTAAGGTCTTGGACTCTTACTCTGGCCTCATAGCTACTGTCTTAACTCTTACTCTGGCCTAATGGTTAATGTCTTTGACTCTTACTCTGGCCTCATAGCTACTGTCTTAACTCTTACTCTGGCCTAGTAGCTACTGTCTTAACTCTTACTCTGGCCTAATAACTACTGTCTTAACTCTTACTCTGGCCTCATAGCTACTGTCTTAACTCTTACTCTGGCCTCATAGCTACTGTCTTAACTCTTACTCTGGCCTCATAGCTACTGTCTTAACTCTTACTCTGGCCTCATACCTACTGTCTTAACTCTTACTCTGGCCTCATAGCTACTGCCTTAACTCTTACTGTGGCCTCATAGCTACTGTCTTAACTCTTACTCTGGCCTCACAGCTACTGTCTTAACTCTTACTCTGGCCTAATGGTTAATGTCTTGGACTCTTACTCTGGCCTCATAGCTACTGTCTTAACTCTTACTCTGGCCTCATAGCTACTGTCTTAACTCTTACTCTGGCCTAATGGTTAAGGTCTTGGACTCTTACTCTGGCCTAATAGCTACTGTCTTAACTCTTACTCTGGCCTAATAGCTACTGTCTTAACTCTTACTCTGGCCTAATAGCTACTGTCTTAACTCTTACTCTGGCCTCATAGCTACTGTCTTAACTCTTACTCTGGCCTAATGGTTAAGGTCTTGGACTCTTACTCTGGCCTCATAGCTACTGTCTTGACTCTTACCCTGGCCTCATAGCTACTGTCTTAACTCTTACTCTGGCCTCATAGCTACTGTCTTAACTCTTACTCTGGCCTAATGGTTAAGGTCTTGGACTCTTACTCTGGCCTCATAGCTACTGTCTTAACTCTTACTCTGGCCTAATGGTTAAGGTCTTGGACTCTTACTCTGGCCTAATAGCTACTGTCTTAACTCTTACTCTGGCCTAATAGCTACTGTCTTAACTCTTACTCTGGCCTAATAGCTACTGTCTTAACTCTTACTCTGGCCTCATAGCTACTGTCTTAACTCTTACTCTGGCCTAATGGTTAAGGTCTTGGACTCTTACTCTGGCCTCATAGCTACTGTCTTGACTCTTACCCTGGCCTCATAGCTACTGTCTTAACTCTTACTCTGGCCTCATAGCTACTGTCTTAACTCTTACTCTGGCCTAATAGCTACTGTCTTAACTCTTACTCTGGCCTCATAGCTACTGTCTTAACTCTTACTCTGGCCTAATAGCTACTTTCTTAACTCTTACTATGGCCTAATGGTTAAGGTCTTGGACTCTTACTCTGGCCTCATAGCTACTGGCTTAACTCTTACTCTGGCCTAATAGCTACTGTCTTAACTCTTACTCTGGCCTCATAGATACTGTCTTAACTCGTACTCTGGCCTAATGGTTAAGGTGTTGGACTCTTACTCTGGCCTCATAGCTACTATCTTAACTCTTACTCTGGCCTCATAGCTACTGTCTTAACTCTTACTCTGGCCTCATAGCTACTGTCTTAACTCTTACTCTGGCCTAATAGCTACTGTCTTAACTCTTACTCTGGCCTAGTAGCTACTGTCTTAACTCTTACTCTGGCCTAATAGCTACTGTCTTAACTCTAACTCTGGCCTCATAGCTACTGTCTTAACTCTTACTGTGGCCTCATAGCTACTGTCTTAACTCTTACTCTGGCCTCATAGCTACTGTCTTAACTCTTACTCTGACCTAATGGTTAAGGTCTTGGACTCTTACTCTGGCCTCATAGCTACTGTCTTAACTCTTACTCTGGCCTCATAGCTACTGTCTTAACTCTTACTCTGGCCTAATGGTTAAGGTCTTTGACTCTTACTCTAGCCTAATAGCTACTGTCTTAACTCTTACTCTGGCCTAATAGCTACTGTCTTAACTCTCACTCTGGCCTCATAGCTACTGTCTTAATTCTTACTCTGGCCTCATAGCTACTGTCTTAACTCTTACTCTGGCCTAATGGTTAAGGTCTTGGACTCTTACTCTGGCCTAATAGCTACTGTCTTAACTCTTACTCTGGCCTAATGGTTAAGGTCTTGGACTCTTACTCTGGCCTCATAGCTACTGTCTTAACTCTTATTCTGGCCTAATAGCTACTGTCTTAACTCTTACTCTGTCCTCATAGCTACTGTCTTAACTCTTACTCTGGCCTAATGGTTATGGTCTTGGACTCTTACTCTGGCCTCATAGCTACTGTCTTAACTCTTACTCTGGCCTAATAGTTAAGGTCTTGGACTCTTACTCTGGCCTCATAGCTACTGTCTTAACTCTTACTCTGGCCTAATGGTTAATGTCTTTGACTCTTACTCTGGCCTCATAGCTACTGTCTTAACTCTTACTCTGGCCTAGTAGCTACTGTCTTAACTCTTACTCTGGCCTAATAACTACTGTCTTAACTCTTACTCTGGCCTCATAGCTACTGTCTTAACTCTTACTCTGGCCTCATAGCTACTGTCTTAACTCTTACTCTGGCCTCATAGCTACTGTCTTAACTCTTACTCTGGCCTCATACCTACTGTCTTAACTCTTACTCTGGCCTCATAGCTACTGCCTTAACTCTTACTGTGGCCTCATAGCTACTGTCTTAACTCTTACTCTGGCCTCACAGCTTCTGTCTTAACTCTTACTCTGGCCTAATGGTTAATGTCTTGGACTCTTACTCTGGCCTCATAGCTACTGTCTTAACTCTTACTCTGGCCTCATAGCTACTGTCTTAACTCTTACTCTGGCCTAATGGTTAAGGTCTTGGACTCTTACTCTGGCCTAATAGCTACTGTCTTAACTCTTACTCTGGCCTAATAGCTACTGTCTTAACTCTTACTCTGGCCTAATAGCTACTGTCTTAACTCTTACTCTGGCCTCATAGCTACTGTCTTAACTCTTACTCTGGCCTAATGGTTAAGGTCTTGGACTCTTACTCTGGCCTCATAGCTACTGTCTTGACTCTTACCCTGGCCTCATAGCTACTGTCTTAACTCTTACTCTGGCCTCATAGCTACTGTCTTAACTCTTACTCTGGCCTAATGGTTAAGGTCTTGGACTCTTACTCTGGCCTCATAGCTACTGTCTTAGCTCTTACTCTGGCCTCATAGCTACTGTCTTAACTCTCACTCTGGCCTAATAGCTACTGTTTTAACTCTTACTCTGGCCTAGTAGCTACTGTCTTAACTCTTACTCTGGCCTAATAGCTACTGTCTTAACTCTTACTCTGGCCTCATAGCTACTGTCTTAACTCTTACTCTGGCCTCATAGCTACTGTCTTAACTCTTACTGTGGCCTCATAGCTACTGTCTTAACTCTTACTCTGGCCTCATAGCTACTGTCTTAACTCTTACTCTGGCCTAATGATTAAGGTCTTGGACTCTTACTCTGGCCTCATAGCTACTGTCTTAACTCTTACTCTGGCCTCATAGCTACTGTCTTAACTCTTACTCTGGCCTAATAGCTACTGTCTTAACTCTTACTCTGGCCTCATAGCTACTGTCTTAACTCTTACTCTGGCCTCATAGCTACTGTCTTAACTCTTACTCTGGCCTAATGGTTAAGGTCTTGGACTCTTACTCTGGCCTCATAGCTACTGTCTTAACTCTTACTCTGGCCTCATAACTACTGTCTTAACTCTTACTCGGCCTTATAGCTACTGTCTTACCTCTTACTCTGGCCTCATAGCGACTGTCTTAACTCTTACTTTGGCCTAATAGCTACTGTCTTAACTCTTACTCTGGCCTCATAGCTACTGTCTTAACTCTTACTCTGGCCTAATAGCTGCTGTCTTAACTCTTACTCTGGCCTAATGGTTAAGGTCTTGGACTCTTATTCTAGCCTTATAGCTACTGTCTTAACTCTTACTCTGGCCTCATAGCTACTGTCTTAACTCTTACTCTGGCCTCATAGCTACTGTCTTAACTCTTACTCTGGCCTAATGGTTAAGGTCTTGGACTCTTACTCTGTCCTTATAGCTACTGTCTTAACTCTTACTCTGGCCTAATGGTTAAGGTCTTGAACTCTTACTCTGGCCTAATAGCTACTGTCTTAACTCTTACTCTGGCCTAATAGCTACTGTCTTAACTCTTACTCTTGCCTCATAGCTACTGTCTTAACTCTTACTCTGGCCTAATAGCTACTGTCTTAACTCTTACTCTGGCCTAATGGTTAAGGTCTTGGACTCTTACTCTGGCCTCATAGCTACTGTCTTAACTCTTACTCTGGCATAATGGTTAAGGTCTTGGACTCTTACTCTGGCCTAATAGCTACTGTCTTAACTCTTACTCTGGCCTAATAGCTACTGTCTTAACTCTTACTCTGGCCTCATAGCTACTGTCTTAACTCTTACTCTGGCCTAATAGCTACTGTCTTAACTCTTACTCTGGCCTAATGGTTAAGGTCTTGGACTCTTACTCTGGCGTCATAGCTACAGTCTTAACTCTTACTCTGGCCTAATAGCTACTGTCTTAACTCTTACTCTGGCCTCATATCTACTGTCTTAACTCTTACTCTGGCCGAATGGTTAAGGTCTTGGACTCTTACTCTGGCCTCATAGCTACTGTCTTAACTCTTACTCTGGCCTAATGGTTAAGGTCTTGGACTCTTACTCTGGCCTCATAGCTACTGTCTTAGCTCTTACTCTGGCCTCATAGCTACTGTCTTAACTCTTACTCTGGCCTAATAGCTACTGTCTTAACTCTTACTCTGGCCTAGTAGCTACTGTCTTAATTCTTACTCTGGCCTCATAGCTACTGTCTTAACTCTTACTCTGGCCTAATGGTTAAGGTCTTGGACTCTTACTCTGGCCTAATAGCTACTGTCTTAACTCTTACTCTGGCCTCATAGCTACTGTCTTAACTCTTATTCTGGCCTAATAGCTACTGTCTTAACTCTTACTCTGGCCTCATAGATACTGTCTTAACTCTTACTCTGGCCTAATGGTTAAGGTATTGGACTCTTACTCTGGCCTCATAGCTACTATCTTAACTCTTACTCTGGCCTCATAGCTACTGTCTTAACTCTTACTCTGGCCTCATAGCTACTGTCTTCACTCTTACTCTGGCCTAATAGCTACTGTCTTAACTCTTACTCTGGCCTAGTAGCTACTGTCTTAACTCTTACTCTGGCCTAATAGCTACTGTCTTAACTCTAACTCTGGCCTCACAGCTACTGTCTTAACTCTTACTGTGGCCTCATAGCTACTGTCTTAACTCTTACTCTGGCCTCATAGCTACTGTCTTAACTCTTACTCTGACCTAATGGTTAAGGTCTTGGACTCTTACTCTGGCCTCATAGCTACTGTCTTAACTCTTACTCTGGCCTCATAGCTACTGTCTTAACTCTTACTCTGGCCTAATGGTTAAGGTCTTGGACTCTTACTCTGGCCTCATAGCTACTGTCTTAACTCTTACTCTGGCCTCATAGCTACTGTCTTAACTCTTACTCTGGCCTAATGGTTAAGGTCTTGGACTCTTACTCTGGCCTAATAGCTACTGTCTTAACTCTTACTCTGGCCTAATAGCTACTGTCTTAACTCTTACTCTGGCCTAATAGCTACTGTCTTAACTCTTACTCTGGCCTCATAGCTACTGTCTTAACTCTTACTCTGGCCTAATGGTTAAGGTCTTGGACTCTTACTCTGGCCTCATAGCTACTGTCTTGACTCTTACCCTGGCCTCATAGCTACTGTCTTAACTCTTACTCTGGCCTCATAGCTACTGTCTTAACTCTTACTCTGGCCTAATAGCTACTGTCTTAACTCTTACTCTGGCCTCATAGCTACTGTCTTAACTCTTACTCTGGCCTAATAGCTACTTTCTTAACTCTTACTATGGCTTAATGGTTAAGGTCTTGGACTCTTACTCTGGCCTCATAGCTACTGGCTTAACTCTTACTCTGGCCTAATAGCTACTGTCTTAACTCTTACTCTGGCCTCATAGATACTGTCTTAACTCGTACTCTGGCCTAATGGTTAAGGTGTTGGACTCTTACTCTGGCCTCATAGCTACTATCTTAACTCTTACTCTGGCCTCATAGCTACTGTCTTAACTCTTACTCTGGCCTCATAGCTACTGTCTTAACTCTTACTCTGGCCTAATAGCTACTGTCTTAACTCTTACTCTGGCCTAGTAGCTACTGTCTTAACTCTTACTCTGGCCTAATAGCTACTGTCTTAACTCTAACTCTGGCCTCATAGCTACTGTCTTAACTCTTACTGTGGCCTCATAGCTACTGTCTTAACTCTTACTCTGGCCTCATAGCTACTGTCTTAACTCTTACTCTGACCTAATGGTTAAGGTCTTGGACTCTTACTCTGGCCTCATAGCTACTGTCTTAACTCTTACTCTGGCCTCATAGCTACTGTCTTAACTCTTACTCTGGCCTAATGGTTAAGGTCTTTGACTCTTACTCTAGCCTAATAGCTACTGTCTTAACTCTTACTCTGGCCTAATAGCTACTGTCTTAACTCTCACTCTGGCCTCATAGCTACTGTCTTAATTCTTACTCTGGCCTCATAGCTACTGTCTTAACTCTTACTCTGGCCTAATGGTTAAGGTCTTGGACTCTTACTCTGGCCTAATAGCTACTGTCTTAACTCTTACTCTGGCCTAATGGTTAAGGTCTTGGACTCTTACTCTGGCCTCATAGCTACTGTCTTAACTCTTATTCTGGCCTAATAGCTACTGTCTTAACTCTTACTCTGTCCTCATAGCTACTGTCTTAACTCTTACTCTGGCCTAATGGTTATGGTCTTGGACTCTTACTCTGGCCTCATAGCTACTGTCTTAACTCTTACTCTGGCCTAATAGTTAAGGTCTTGGACTCTTACTCTGGCCTCATAGCTACTGTCTTAACTCTTACTCTGGCCTAATGGTTAATGTCTTTGACTCTTACTCTGGCCTCATAGCTACTGTCTTAACTCTTACTCTGGCCTAGTAGCTACTGTCTTAACTCTTACTCTGGCCTAATAACTACTGTCTTAACTCTTACTCTGGCCTCATAGCTACTGTCTTAACTCTTACTCTGGCCTCATAGCTACTGTCTTAACTCTTACTCTGGCCTCATAGCTACTGTCTTAACTCTTACTCTGGCCTCATACCTACTGTCTTAACTCTCACTCTGGCCTCATAGCTACTGTCTTAACTCTTACTGTGGCCTCATAGCTACTGTCTTAACTCTTACTCTGGCCTCACAGCTACTGTCTTAACTCTTACTCTGGCCTAATGGTTAATGTCTTGGACTCTTACTCTGGCCTCATAGCTACTGTCTTAACTCTTACTCTGGCCTCATAGCTACTGTCTTAACTCTTACTCTGGCCTAATGGTTAAGGTCTTGGACTCTTACTCTGGCCTAATAGCTACTGTCTTAACTCTTACTCTGGCCTAATAGCTACTGTCTTAACTCTTACTCTGGCCTAATAGCTACTGTCTTAACTCTTACTCTGGCCTCATAGCTACTGTCTTAACTCTTACTCTGGCCTAATGGTTAAGGTCTTGGACTCTTACTCTGGCCTCATAGCTACTGTCTTGACTCTTACCCTGGCCTCATAGCTACTGTCTTAACTCTTACTCTGGCCTCATAGCTACTGTCTTAACTCTTACTCTGGCCTAATGGTTAAGGTCTTGGACTCTTACTCTGGCCTCATAGCTACTGTCTTAGCTCTTACTCTGGCCTCATAGCTACTGTCTTAACTCTCACTCTGGCCTAATAGCTACTGTTTTAACTCTTACTCTGGCCTAGTAGCTACTGTCTTAACTCTTACTCTGGCCTAATAGCTACTGTCTTAACTCTTACTCTGGCCTCATAGCTACTGTCTTAACTCTTACTCTGGCCTCATAGCTACTGTCTTAACTCTTACTGTGGCCTCATAGCTACTGTCTTAACTCTTACTCTGGCCTCATAGCTACTGTCTTAACTCTTACTCTGGCCTAATGATTAAGGTCTTGGACTCTTACTCTGGCCTCATAGCTACTGTCTTAACTCTTACTCTGGCCTCATAGCTACTGTCTTAACTCTTACTCTGGCCTAATAGCTACTGTCTTAACTCTTACTCTGGCCTCATAGCTACTGTCTTAACTCTTACTCTGGCCTCATAGCTACTGTCTTAACTCTTACTCTGGCCTAATGGTTAAGGTCTTGGACTCTTACTCTGGCCTCATAGCTACTGTCTTAACTCTTACTCTGGCCTCATAACTACTGTCTTAACTCTTACTCGGCCTTATAGCTACTGTCTTACCTCTTACTCTGGCCTCATAGCTACTGTCTTAACTCTTACTTTGGCCTAATAGCTACTGTCTTAACTCTTACTCTGGCCTCATAGCTACTGTCTTAACTCTTACTCTGGCCTAATAGCTGCTGTCTTAACTCTTACTCTGGCCTAATGGTTAAGGTCTTGGACTCTTATTCTAGCCTTATAGCTACTGTTTTTAACTCTTACTCTGGCCTCATAGCTACTGTCTTAACTCTTACTCTGGCCTCATAGCTACTGTCTTAACTCTTACTCTGGCCTAATGGTTAAGGTCTTGGACTCTTACTCTGTCCTTATAGCTACTGTCTTAACTCTTACTCTGGCCTAATGGTTAAGGTCTTGAACTCTTACTCTGGCCTAATAGCTACTGTCTTAACTCTTACTCTGGCCTAATAGCTACTGTCTTAACTCTTACTCTTGCCTCATAGCTACTGTCTTAACTCTTACTCTGGCCTAATAGCTACTGTCTTAACTCTTACTCTGGCCTAATGGTTAAGGTCTTGGACTCTTACTCTGGCCTCATAGCTACTGTCTTAACTCTTACTCTGGCATAATGGTTAAGGTCTTGGACTCTTACTCTGGCCTAATAGCTACTGTCTTAACTCTTACTCTGGCCTCATAACTACTGTCTTAACTCTTACTCTGGCCTAATGGTTAAGGTCTTAGACTCTTACTCTGGCCTCATAGCTACTGTCTTAACTCTTACTCTGGCATAATGGTTAAGGTCTTGGACTCTTACTCTGGCCTAATAGCTACTGTCTTAACTCTTACTCTGGCCTAATAGCTACTGTCTTAACTCTTACTCTGGCCTCATAGCTACTGTCTTAACTCTTACTCTGGCCTAATAGCTACTGTCTTAACTCTTACTCTGGCCTAATGGTTAAGGTCTTGGACTCTTACTCTGGCGTCATAGCTACAGTCTTAACTCTTACTCTGGCCTAATAGCTACTGTCTTAACTCTTACTCTGGCCTCATATCTACTGTCTTAACTCTTACTCTGGCCGAATGGTTAAGGTCTTGGACTCTTACTCTGGCCTCATAGCTACTGTCTTAACTCTTACTCTGGCCTAATGGTTAAGGTCTTGGACTCTTACTCTGGCCTCATAGCTACTGTCTTAGCTCTTACTCTGGCCTCATAGCTACTGTCTTAACTCTTACTCTGGCCTAATAGCTACTGTCTTAACTCTTACTCTGGCCTAGTAGCTACTGTCTTAACTCTAACTCTGGCCTAATAGCTACTGTCTTAACTCTTACTCTGGCCTCATACCTACTGTCTTAACTCTTACTCTGGCCTCATAGCTACTGTCTTAACTCTTACTGTGGCCTCATAGCTACTGTCTTAACTCTTACTCTGGCCTCATAGCTACTGTCTTAACTCTTACTCTGGCCTAATGGTTAAGGTCTTGGACTCTTACTCTGGCCTCATAGCTACTGTCTTAACTCTTACTCTGGCCTCATAGCTACTGTCTTAACTCTTACTCTGGCCTAATGGTTAAGGTCTTGGACTCTTACTCTGGCCTAATAGCTACTGTCTTAACTCTTACTCTGGCCTAATAGCTACTGTCTTAACTCTTACTCTGGCCTAATAGCTACTGTCTTAACTCTTACTCTGGCCTCATAGCTACTGTCTTAACTCTTACTCTGGCCTAATGGTTAAGGTCTTGGACTCTTACTCTGGCCTCATAGCTACTGTCTTGACTCTTACCCTGGCCTCATAGCTACTGTCTTAACTCTTACTCTGGCCTCATAGCTACTGTCTTAACTCTTACTCTGGCCTAATAGCTACTGTCTTAACTCTTACTCTGGCCTCATAGCTACTGTCTTAACTCTTATTCTGGCCTAATAGCTACTGTCTTAACTCTTACTCTGGCCTCATAGATACTGTCTTAACTCTTACTCTGGCCTAATGGTTAAGGTATTGGACTCTTACTCTGGCCTCATAGCTACTATCTTAACTCTTACTCTGGCCTCATAGCTACTGTCTTAACTCTTACTCTGGCCTCATAGCTACTGTCTTCACTCTTACTCTGGCCTAATAGCTACTGTCTTAACTCTTACTCTGGCCTAGTAGCTACTGTCTTAACTCTTACTCTGGCCTAATAGCTACTGTCTTAACTCTAACTCTGGCCTCACAGCTACTGTCTTAACTCTTACTGTGGCCTCATAGCTACTGTCTTAACTCTTACTCTGGCCTCATAGCTACTGTCTTAACTCTTACTCTGACCTAATGGTTAAGGTCTTGGACTCTTACTCTGGCCTCATAGCTACTGTCTTAACTCTTACTCTGGCCTCATAGCTACTGTCTTAACTCTTACTCTGGCCTAATGGTTAAGGTCTTGGACTCTTACTCTGGCCTAATAGCTACTGTCTTAACTCTTACTCTGGCCTAATAGCTACTGTCTTAACTCTTACTCTGGCCTAATAGCTACTGTCTTAACTCTCACTCTTGCCTCATAGCTACTGTCTTAATTCTTACTCTGGCCTCATAGCTACTGTCTTAACTCTTACTCTGGCCTAATAGCTACTGTCTTAACTCTTACTCTTGCCTCATAGCTACTGTCTTAACTCTTACTCTGGCCTAATAGCTACTGTCTTAACTCTTACTCTGGCCTAATGGTTAAGGTCTTGGACTCTTACTCTGGCCTCATAGCTACTGTCTTAACTCTTACTCTGGCATAATGGTTAAGGTCTTGGACTCTTACTCTGGCCTAATAGCTACTGTCTTAACTCTTACTCTGGCCTAATAGCTACTGTCTTAACTCTTACTCTGGCCTCATAGCTACTGTCTTAACTCTTACTCTGGCCTAATGGTTAAGGTCTTGGACTCTTACTCTGGCGTCATAGCTACAGTCTTAACTCTTACTCTGGCCTAATAGCTACTGTCTTAACTCTTACTCTGGCCTCATAGCTACTGTCTTAACTCTTACTCTGGCCTAATGGTTAAGGTCTTGGACTCTTACTCTGGCCTCATAGCTACTGTCTTAACTCTTACTCTGGCCTAATGGTTAAGGTCTTGGACTCTTACTCTGGCCTCATAGCTACTGTCTTAGCTCTTACTCTGGCCTCATAGCTACTGTCTTAACTCTTACTCTGGCCTAATAGCTACTGTCTTAACTCTTACTCTGGCCTAGTAGCTACTGTCTTAACTCTTACTCTGGCCTAATAGCTACTGTCTTAACTCTTACTCTGGCCTCATAGCTACTGTCTTAACTCTTACTCTGGCCTCATACCTACTGTCTTAACTCTTACTCTGGCCTCATAGCTACTGTCTTAACTCTTACTGTGGCCTCATAGCTACTGTCTTAACTCTTACTCTGGCCTCATAGCTACTGTCTTAACTCTTACTCTGGCCTAATGGTTAAGGTCTTGGACTCTTACTCTGGCCTCATAGCTACTGTCTTAACTCTTACTCTGGCCTCATAGCTACTGTCTTAACTCTTACTCTGGCCTAATGGTTAAGGTCTTGGACTCTTACTCTGGCCTAATAGCTACTGTCTTAACTCTTACTCTGGCCTAATAGCTACTGTCTTAACTCTTACTCTGGCCTCATAGCTACTGTCTTAACTCTTACTCTGGCCTAATGGTTAAGGTCTTGGACTCTTACTCTGGCCTCATAGCTACTGTCTTGACTCTTACCCTGGCCTCATAGCTACTGTCTTAACTCTTACTCTGGCCTCATAGCTACTGTCTTAACTCTTACTCTGGCCTAATAGCTACTGTCTTAACTCTTACTCTGGCCTCATAGCTACTGTCTTAACTCTTACTCTGGCCTAATAGCTACTTTCTTAACTCTTACTCTGGCCTAATGGTTAAGGTCTTGGACTCTTACTCTGGCCTCATAGCTACTGGCTTAACTCTTACTCTGGCCTCATAGCTACTGTCTTAACTCTTACTGTGGCCTCATAGCTACTGTCTTAACTCTTACTCTGGCCTCATAGCTACTGTCTTAACTCTTACTCTGGCCTAATAGCTACTGTCTTAACTCTTACTCTGGCCTCATAGCTACTGTCTTAACTCTTACTCTGGCCTAATAGCTACTGTCTTAACTCTTACTCTGGCCTAATGGTTAAGGTCTTGGACTCTTACTCTGGCCTCATAGCTACTGTCTTGACTCTTACCCTGGCCTCATAGCTACTGTCTTAACTCTTACTCTGGCCTCATAGCTACTGTCTTAACTCTTACTCTGGCCTAATAGCTACTGTCTTAACTCTTACTCTGGCCTCATAGCTACTGTCTTAACTCTTACTCTGGCCTAATAGCTACTTTCTTAACTCTTACTCTGGCCTAATGGTTAAGGTCTTGGACTCTTACTCTGGCCTCATAGCTACTGGCTTAACTCTTACTCTGGCCTAATAGCTACTGTCTTAACTCTTACTCTGGCCTCATAGATACTGTCTTAACTCTTACTCTGGCCTAATGGTTAAGGTGTTGGACTCTTACTCTGGCCTCATAGCTACTATCTTAACTCTTACTCTGGCCTCATAGCTACTGTCTTAACTCTTACTCTGGCCTCATAGCTACTGTCTTAACTCTTACTCTGGCCTAGTAGCTACTGTCTTAACTCTTACTCTGGCCTAATAGCTACTGTCTTAACTCTAACTCTGGCCTCATAGCTGCTGTCTTAATTCTTACTGTGGCCTCATAGCTACTGTCTTAACTCTTACTCTGGCCTCATAGCTACTGTCTTAACTCTTACTCTGTCTTAATGGTTAAGGTCTTGGACTCTTACTCTAGCCTAATAGCTACTGTCTTAACTCTTACTCTGGCCTAATAGCTACTGTCTTAACTCTCACTCTGGCCTCATAGCTACTGTCTTAATTCTTACTCTGGCCTAATGGTTAAGGTCTTGGACTCTTACTCTGGCCTCATAGCTACTGTCTTAGCTCTTACTCTGGCCTCATAGCTACTGTCTTAACTCTTACTCTTGCCTAATAGCTACTGTCTTAACTCTTACTCTGGCCTAGTAGCTACTGTCTTAACTCTTACTCTGGCCTAATAGCTACTGTCTTAACTCTTACTCTGGCCTCATAGCTACTGTCTTAACTCTTACTCTGGCCTCATAGCTACTGTCTTAACTCTTACTCTGGCCTAATGGTTAAGGTCTTGGACTCTTACTCTGGCCTAATAGCTACTGTCTTAACTCTTACTCTGGCCTAATAGCTACTGTCTTAACTCTTACTCTGGCCTAATAGCTACTGTCTTAACTCTTACTCTGGCCTCATAGCTACTGTCTTAACTCTTACTCTGGCCTAATGGTTAAGGTCTTGGACTCTTACTCTGGCCTCATAGCTACTGTCTTGACTCTTACCCTGGCCTCATAGCTACTGTCTTAACTCTTACTCTGGCCTCATAGCTACTGTCTTAACTCTTACTCTGGCCTAATAGCTACTGTCTTAACTCTTACTCTGGCCTCATAGCTACTGTCTTAACTCTTATTCTGGCCTAATAGCTACTGTCTTAACTCTTACTCTGGCCTCATAGATACTGTCTTAACTCTTACTCTGGCCTAATGGTTAAGGTATTGGACTCTTACTCTGGCCTCATAGCTACTATCTTAACTCTTACTCTGGCCTCATAGCTACTGTCTTAAGTCTTACGCTGGCCTCATAGCTACTGTCTTCACTCTTACTCTGGCCTAATAGCTACTGTCTTAACTCTTACTCTGGCCTAGTAGCTACTGTCTTAACTCTTACTCTGGCCTAATAGCTACTGTCTTAACTCTAACTCTGGCCTCACAGCTACTGTCTTAACTCTTACTGTGGCCTCATAGCTACTGTCTTAACTCTTACTCTGGCCTCATAGCTACTGTCTTAACTCTTACTCTGACCTAATGGTTAAGGTCTTGGACTCTTACTCTGGCCTCATAGCTACTGTCTTAACTCTTACTCTGGCCTCATAGCTACTGTCTTAACTCTTACTCTGGCCTAATGGTTAAGGTCTTGGACTCTTACTCTGGCCTAATAGCTACTGTCTTAACTCTTACTCTGGCCTAATAGCTACTGTCTTAACTCTTACTCTGGCCTAATAGCTACTGTCTTAACTCTCACTCTGGCCTCATAGCTACTGTCTTAATTCTTACTCTGGCCTCATAGCTACTGTCTTAACTCTTACTCTGGCCTAATAGCTACTGTCTTAACTCTTACTCTTGCCTCATAGCTACGGTCTTAACTCTTACTCTGGCCTAATAGCTACTGTCTTAACTCTTACTCTGGCCTAATGGTTAAGGTCTTGGACTCTTACTCTGGCCTCATAGCTACTGTCTTAACTCTTACTCTGGCATAATGGTTAAGGTCTTGGACTCTTACTCTGGCCTAATAGCTACTGTCTTAACTCTTACTCTGGCCTAATAGCTACTGTCTTAACTCTTACTCTGGCCTAATAGCTACTGTCTTAACTCTTACTCTGGCCTAATAGCTACTGTCTTAACTCTTACTCTGGCCTCATAGCTACTGTCTTAACTCTTACTCTGGCCTAATGGTTAAGGTCTTGGACTCTTACTCTGGCCTCATAGCTACTGTCTTGACTCTTACCCTGGCCTCATAGCTACTGTCTTAACTCTTACTCTGGCCTCATAGCTACTGTCTTAACTCTTACTCTGGCCTAATAGCTACTGTCTTAACTCTTACTCTGGCCTCATAGCTACTGTCTTAACTCTTATTCTGGCCTAATAGCTACTGTCTTAACTCTTACTCTGGCCTCATAGATACTGTCTTAACTCTTACTCTGGCCTAATGGTTAAGGTATTGGACTCTTACTCTGGCCTCATAGCTACTATCTTAACTCTTACTCTGGCCTCATAGCTACTGTCTTAACTCTTACTCTGGCCTCATAGCTACTGTCTTCACTCTTACTCTGGCCTAATAGCTACTGTCTTAACTCTTACTCTGGCCTAGTAGCTACTGTCTTAACTCTTACTCTGGCCTAATAGCTACTGTCTTAACTCTAACTCTGGCCTCACAGCTACTGTCTTAACTCTTACTGTGGCCTCATAGCTACTGTCTTAACTCTTACTCTGGCCTCATAGCTACTGTCTTAACTCTTACTCTGACCTAATGGTTAAGGTCTTGGACTCTTACTCTGGCCTCATAGCTACTGTCTTAACTCTTACTCTGGCCTCATAGCTACTGTCTTAACTCTTACTCTGGCCTAATGGTTAAGGTCTTGGACTCTTACTCTGGCCTAATAGCTACTGTCTTAACTCTTACTCTGGCCTAATAGCTAGTGTCTTAACTCTTACTCTGGCCTAATAGCTACTGTCTTAACTCTCACTCTGGCCTCATAGCTACTGTCTTAATTCTTACTCTGGCCTCATAGCTACTGTCTTAACTCTTACTCTGGCCTAATAGCTACTGTCTTAACTCTTACTCTTGCCTCATAGCTACTGTCTTAACTCTTACTCTGGCCTAATAGCTACTGTCTTAACTCTTACTCTGGCCTAATGGTTAAGGTCTTGGACTCTTACTCTGGCCTCATAGCTACTGTCTTAACTCTTACTCTGGCATAATGGTTAAGGTCTTGGACTCTTACTCTGGCCTAATAGCTACTGTCTTAACTCTTACTCTGGCCTAATAGCTACTGTCTTAACTCTTACTCTGGCCTCATAGCTACTGTCTTAACTCTTACTCTGGCCTAATGGTTAAGGTCTTGGACTCTTACTCTGGCGTCATAGCTACAGTCTTAACTCTTACTCTGGCCTAATAGCTACTGTCTTAACTCTTACTCTGGCCTCATAGCTACTGTCTTAACTCTTACTCTGGCCTAATGGTTAAGGTCTTGGACTCTTACTCTGGCCTCATAGCTACTGTCTTAACTCTTACTCTGGCCTAATGGTTAAGGTCTTGGACTCTTACTCTGGCCTCATAGCTACTGTCTTAGCTCTTACTCTGGCCTCATAGCTACTGTCTTAACTCTTACTCTGGCCTAATAGCTACTGTCTTAACTCTTACTCTGGCCTAGTAGCTACTGTCTTAACTCTTACTCTGGCCTAATAGCTACTGTCTTAACTCTTACTCTGGCCTCATAGCTACTGTCTTAACTCTTACTCTGGCCTCATACCTACTGTCTTAACTCTTACTCTGGCCTCATAGCTACTGTCTTAACTCTTACTGTGGCCTCATAGCTACTGTCTTAACTCTTACTCTGGCCTCATAGCTACTGTCTTAACTCTTACTCTGGCCTAATGGTTAAGGTCTTGGACTCTTACTCTGGCCTCATAGCTACTGTCTTAACTCTTACTCTGGCCTCATAGCTACTGTCTTAACTCTTACTCTGGCCTAATGGTTAAGGTCTTGGACTCTTACTCTGGCCTAATAGCTACTGTCTTAACTCTTACTCTGGCCTAATAGCTACTGTCTTAACTCTTACTCTGGCCTCATAGCTACTGTCTTAACTCTTACTCTGGCCTAATGGTTAAGGTCTTGGACTCTTACTCTGGCCTCATAGCTACTGTCTTGACTCTTACCCTGGCCTCATAGCTACTGTCTTAACTCTTACTCTGGCCTCATAGCTACTGTCTTAACTCTTACTCTGGCCTAATAGCTACTGTCTTAACTCTTACTCTGGCCTCATAGCTACTGTCTTAACTCTTACTCTGGCCTAATAGCTACTTTCTTAACTCTTACTCTGGCCTAATGGTTAAGGTCTTGGACTCTTACTCTGGCCTCATAGCTACTGGCTTAACTCTTACTCTGGCCTCATAGCTACTGTCTTAACTCTTACTGTGGCCTCATAGCTACTGTCTTAACTCTTACTCTGGCCTCATAGCTACTGTCTTAACTCTTACTCTGGCCTAATAGCTACTGTCTTAACTCTTACTCTGGCCTCATAGCTACTGTCTTAACTCTTACTCTGGCCTAATAGCTACTGTCTTAACTCTTACTCTGGCCTAATGGTTAAGGTCTTGGACTCTTACTCTGGCCTCATAGCTACTGTCTTGACTCTTACCCTGGCCTCATAGCTACTGTCTTAACTCTTACTCTGGCCTCATAGCTACTGTCTTAACTCTTACTCTGGCCTAATAGCTACTGTCTTAACTCTTACTCTGGCCTCATAGCTACTGTCTTAACTCTTACTCTGGCCTAATAGCTACTTTCTTAACTCTTACTCTGGCCTAATGGTTAAGGTCTTGGACTCTTACTCTGGCCTCATAGCTACTGGCTTAACTCTTACTCTGGCCTAATAGCTACTGTCTTAACTCTTACTCTGGCCTCATAGATACTGTCTTAACTCTTACTCTGGCCTAATGGTTAAGGTGTTGGACTCTTACTCTGGCCTCATAGCTACTATCTTAACTCTTACTCTGGCCTCATAGCTACTGTCTTAACTCTTACTCTGGCCTCATAGCTACTGTCTTAACTCTTACTCTGGCCTAATAGCTACTGTCTTAACTCTTACTCTGGCCTAGTAGCTACTGTCTTAACTCTTACTCTGGCCTAATAGCTACTGTCTTAACTCTAACTCTGGCCTCATAGCTGCTGTCTTAATTCTTACTGTGGCCTCATAGCTACTGTCTTAACTCTTACTCTGGCCTCATAGCTACTGTCTTAACTCTTACTCTGGCCTAATGGTTAAGGTCTTGGACTCTTACTCTAGCCTAATAGCTACTGTCTTAACTCTTACTCTGGCCTAATAGCTACTGTCTTAACTCTCACTCTGGCCTCATAGCTACTGTCTTAATTCTTACTCTGGCCTAATGGTTAAGGTCTTGGACTCTTACTCTGGCCTCATAGCTACTGTCTTAGCTCTTACTCTGGCCTCATAGCTACTGTCTTAACTCTTACTCTTGCCTAATAGCTACTGTCTTAACTCTTACTCTGGCCTAGTAGCTACTGTCTTAACTCTTACTCTGGCCTAATAGCTACTGTCTTAACTCTTACTCTGGCCTCATAGCTACTGTCTTAACTCTTACTCTGGCCTCATAGCTACTGTCTTAACTCTTACTCTGGCCTAATGGTTAAGGTCTTGGACTCTTACTCTGGCCTAATAGCTACTGTCTTAACTCTTACTCTGGCCTAATAGCTACTGTCTTAACTCTTACTCTGGCCTAATAGCTACTGTCTTAACTCTTACTCTGGCCTCATAGCTACTGTCTTAACTCTTACTCTGGCCTAATGGTTAAGGTCTTGGACTCTTACTCTGGCCTCATAGCTACTGTCTTGACTCTTACCCTGGCCTCATAGCTACTGTCTTAACTCTTACTCTGGCCTCATAGCTACTGTCTTAACTCTTACTCTGGCCTAATAGCTACTGTCTTAACTCTTACTCTGGCCTCATAGCTACTGTCTTAACTCTTATTCTGGCCTAATAGCTACTGTCTTAACTCTTACTCTGGCCTCATAGATACTGTCTTAACTCTTACTCTGGCCTAATGGTTAAGGTATTGGACTCTTACTCTGGCCTCATAGCTACTATCTTAACTCTTACTCTGGCCTCATAGCTACTGTCTTAAGTCTTACTCTGGCCTCATAGCTACTGTCTTCACTCTTACTCTGGCCTAATAGCTACTGTCTTAACTCTTACTCTGGCCTAGTAGCTACTGTCTTAACTCTTACTCTGGCCTAATAGCTACTGTCTTAACTCTAACTCTGGCCTCACAGCTACTGTCTTAACTCTTACTGTGGCCTCATAGCTACTGTCTTAACTCTTACTCTGGCCTCATAGCTACTGTCTTAACTCTTACTCTGACCTAATGGTTAAGGTCTTGGACTCTTACTCTGGCCTCATAGCTACTGTCTTAACTCTTACTCTGGCCTCATAGCTACTGTCTTAACTCTTACTCTGGCCTAATGGTTAAGGTCTTGGACTCTTACTCTGGCCTAATAGCTACTGTCTTAACTCTTACTCTGGCCTAATAGCTACTGTCTTAACTCTTACTCTGGCCTAATAGCTACTGTCTTAACTCTCACTCTGGCCTCATAGCTACTGTCTTAATTCTTACTCTGGCCTCATAGCTACTGTCTTAACTCTTACTCTGGCCTAATAGCTACTGTCTTAACTCTTACTCTTGCCTCATAGCTACTGTCTTAACTCTTACTCTGGCCTAATAGCTACTGTCTTAACTCTTACTCTGGCCTAATGGTTAAGGTCTTGGACTCTTACTCTGGCCTCATAGCTACTGTCTTAACTCTTACTCTGGCATAATGGTTAAGGTCTTGGACTCTTACTCTGGCCTAATAGCTACTGTCTTAACTCTTACTCTGGCCTAATAGCTACTGTCTTAACTCTTACTCTGGCCTCATAGCTACTGTCTTAACTCTTACTCTGGCCTAATGGTTAAGGTCTTGGACTCTTACTCTGGCGTCATAGCTACAGTCTTAACTCTTACTCTGGCCTAATAGCTACTGTCTTAACTCTTACTCTGGCCTCATAGCTACTGTCTTAACTCTTACTCTGGCCTAATGGTTAAGGTCTTGGACTCTTACTCTGGCCTCATAGCTACTGTCTTAACTCTTACTCTGGCCTAATGGTTAAGGTCTTGGACTCTTACTCTGGCCTCATAGCTACTGTCTTAGCTCTTACTCTGGCCTCATAGCTACTGTCTTAACTCTTACTCTGGCCTAATAGCTACTGTCTTAACTCTTACTCTGGCCTAGTAGCTACTGTCTTAACTCTTACTCTGGCCTAATAGCTACTGTCTTAACTCTTACTCTGGCCTCATAGCTACTGTCTTAACTCTTACTCTGGCCTCATACCTACTGTCTTAACTCTTACTCTGGCCTCATAGCTACTGTCTTAACTCTTACTGTGGCCTCATAGCTACTGTCTTAACTCTTACTCTAGCCTCATAGCTACTGTCTTAACTCTTACTCTGGCCTAATGGTTAAGGTCTTGGACTCTTACTCTGGCCTCATAGCTACTGTCTTAACTCTTACTCTGGCCTCATAGCTACTGTCTTAACTCTTACTCTGGCCTAATGGTTAAGGTCTTGGACTCCTACTCTGGCCTAATAGCTACTGTCTTAACTCTTACTCTGGCCTAATAGCTACTGTCTTAACTCTTACTCTGACCTAATAGCTACTGTCTTAACTCTTACTCTGGCCTCATAGCTACTGTCTTAACTCTTACTCTGGCCTAATGGTTAAGGTCTTGGACTCTTACTCTGGCCTCATAGCTACTGTCTTGACTCTTACCCTGGCCTCATAGCTACTGTCTTAACTCTTACTCTGGCCTCATAGCTACTGTCTTAACTCTTACTCTGGCCTAATAGCTACTGTCTTAACTCTTACTCTGGCCTCATAGCTACTGTCTTAACTCTTACTCTGGCCTAATAGCTACTTTCTTAACTCTTACTCTGACCTAATGGTTAAGGTCTTGGACTCTTACTCTGGCCTCATAGCTACTGGCTTAACTCTTACTCTGGCCTAATAGCTACTGTCTTAACTCTTACTCTGGCCTCATAGATACTGTCTTAACTCTTACTCTGGCCTAATGGTTAAGGTGTTGGACTCTTACTCTGGCCTCATAGCTACTATCTTAACTCTTACTCTGGCCTCATAGCTACTGTCTTAACTCTTACTCTGGCCTCATAGCTACTGTCTTAACTCTTACTCTGGCCTAATAGCTACTGTCTTAACTCTTACTCTGGCCTAGTAGCTACTGTCTTAACTCTTACTCTGGCCTAATAGCTACTGTCTTAACTCTAACTCTGGCCTCATAGCTACTGTCTTAACTCTTACTGTGGCCTCATAGCTACTGTCTTAACTCTTACTCTGGCCTCATAGCTACTGTCTTAACTCTTACTCTGACCTAATGGTTAAGGTCTTGGACTCTTACTCTGGCCTCATAGCTACTGTCATAACTCTTACTCTGGCCTCATAGCTACTGTCTTAACTCTTACTCTGGCCTAATGGTTAAGGTCTTGGACTCTTACTCTAGCCTAATAGCTACTGTCTTAACTCTTACTCTGGCCTAATAGCTACTGTCTTAACTCTTACTCTGGCCTAATAGCTACTGTCTTAACTCTCACTCTGGCCTCATAGCTACTGTCTTAATTCTTACTCTGGCCTAATGGTTAAGGTCTTGGACTCTTACTCTGGCCTCATAGCTACTGTCTTAGCTCTTACTCTGGCCTCATAGCTACTGTCTTAACTCTTACTCTGGCCTAATAGCTACTGTCTTAACTCTTACTCTGGCCTAGTAGCTACTGTCTTAACTCTTACTCTGGCCTAATAGCTACTGTCTTAACTCTTACTCTGGCCTCATAGCTACTGTCTTAACTCTTACTCTGGCCTCATACCTACTGTCTTAACTCTTACTCTGGCCTCATAGCTACTGTCTTAACTCTTACTGTGGCCTCATAGCTACTGTCTTAACTCTTACTCTGGCCTCATAGCTACTGTCTTAACTCTTACTCTGGCCTAATGGTTAAGGTCTTGGACTCTTACTCTGGCCTCATAGCTACTGTCTTAACTCTTACTCTGGCCTCATAGCTACTGTCTTAACTCTTACTCTGGCCTAATGGTTAAGGTCTTGGACTCTTACTCTGGCCTAATAGCTACTGTCTTAACTCTTACTCTGGCCTAATAGCTACTGTCTTAACTCTTACTCTGGCCTCATAGCTACTGTCTTAACTCTTACTCTGGCCTAATGGTTAAGGTCTTGGACTCTTACTCTGGCCTCATAGCTACTGTCTTGACTCTTACCCTGGCCTCATAGCTACTGTCTTAACTCTTACTCTGGCCTCATAGCTACTGTCTTAACTCTTACTCTGGCCTAATAGCTACTGTCTTAACTCTTACTCTGGCCTCATAGCTACTGTCTTAACTCTTACTCTGGCCTAATAGCTACTTTCTTAACTCTTACTCTGGCCTAATGGTTAAGGTCTTGGACTCTTACTCTAGCCTAATAGCTACTGTCTTAACTCTTACTCTGGCCTAATAGCTACTGTCTTAACTCTTACTCTGGCCTAATAGCTACTGTCTTAACTCTCACTCTGGCCTCATAGCTACTGTCTTGATTCTTACTCTGGCCTCATAGCTACTGTCTTAACTCTTACTCTGGCCTCATAGCTACTGTCTTAACTCTTACTCTGGCCTAATGGTTAAGGTCTTGGACTCTTACTCTGGCCTCATAGCTACTGTCTTAACTCTTATTCTGGCCTAATAGCTACTGTCTTAACTCTTACTCTGTCCTCATAGCTACTGTCTTAACTCTTACTCTGGCCTAATGGTTATGGTCTTGGACTCTTACTCTGGCCTCATAGCTACTGTCTTAACTCTTACTCTGGCCTAATAGTTAAGGTCTTGGACTCTTACTCTGGCCTCATAGCTACTGTCTTAACTCTTACTCTGGCCTAATGGTTAATGTCTTTGACTCTTACTCTGGCCTCATAGCTACTGTCTTAACTCTTACTCTGGCCTAGTAGCTACTGTCTTAACTCTTACTCTGGCCTAATAACTACTGTCTTAACTCTTACTCTGGCCTCATAGCTACTGTCTTAACTCTTACTCTGGCCTCATAGCTACTGTCTTAACTCTTACTCTGGCCTCATAGCTACTGTCTTAACTCATACTCTGGCCTAATAGCTACTGTCTACTGTCTTAACTCTTACTCTGGCCTCATAGCTACTGTCTTAACTCTTACTCTGGCATCATAGCTCCTGTCTTAACTCTTACTCTGGCCTAATGGTTAAGGTCTTGGACTCTTACTCTGGCCTAATAGCTACTGTCTTAACTCTTACTCTGGCCTCATAGCTACTGTCTTAACTCTTACTCTGGCCTAATAGCTACTGTCTTAACCCTTACTCTGGCCTAATGGTTAAGGTCTTGGACTCTTACTCTGGCCTCATAGCTACTGTCTTAACTCTTACTCTGGCCTAATAGCTACTGTCTTAACTCTTACTCGGGCCTCATAGCTACTGTCTTAACTCTTACTCTGGCCTAATGGTTAAGGTATTGGACTCTTACTCTGGCCTCATAGCTACTATCTTAACTCTTACTCTGGCCTCATAGCTACTGTCTTAACTCTTACTCTGGCCTCATAGCTACTGTCTTAACTCTCACTCTGGTCTAATAGTTAAGGTCTTGGACTCTTACTCTGGCCTCATAGCTACTGTCTTAACTCTTCCTCTGGCCTAATGGTTAATGTCTTGGACTCTTACTCTGGCCTCATAGCTACTGTCTTAACTCTTACTCTGGCCTAATGGTTAAGGTCTTGGACTCTTACTCTGGCCTCATAGCTACTGTCTTAACTCTTACTCTGGCCTAATGGTTAAGGTGTTGGACTCTTACTCTGGCCTAATAGCTACTGTCTTAGCTCTTACTCTGGCGTAATAGCTACTGTCTTAACTCTTACTCTGGCCTCATAGCCACTGTATTAACTCTTACTCTGGCCTAATGGTTAAGGTCTTGGACTCTTACTCTGGCCTAATAGCTACTGTCTTAACTCTTACTCTGGCCTAATAGCTACTGTCTTAACTCTTACTCTGGCCTAATAGCTACTGTCTTAACTCTCACTCTGGCCTCATAGCTACTGTCTTAATTCTTACTCTGGCCTCATAGCTACTGTCTTAACTCTTACTCTGGCCTAATAGCTACTGTCTTAGCTCTTACTCTTGCCTCATAGCTACTGTCTTAACTCTTACTCTGGCCTAATAGCTACTGTCTTAACTCTTACTCTGGCCTAATGGTTAAGGTCTTGGACTCTTACTCTGGCCTCATAGCTACTGTCTTAACTCTTACTCTGGCATAACGGTTATGTCTTGGACTCTTACTCTGGCCTAATAGCTACTGTCTTAACTCTTACTCTGGACTAATAGCTACTGTCTTAACTCTTACTCTGGCCTCATAGCTACTGTCTTAACTCTTACTCTGGCCTAATAGCTACTGTCTTAACTCTTACTCTGGCCTAATGGTTAAGGTCTTGGACTCTTACTCTGGCGTCATAGCTACAGTCTTAACTCTTACTCTGGCCTAATAGCTACTGTCTTAACTCTTACTCTGGCCTCATAGCTACTGTCTTAACTCTTACTCTGGCCTAATGGTTAAGGTATTGGACTCTTACTCTGGCCTCATAGCTACTATCTTAACTCTTACTCTGGCCTCATAGCTACTGTCTTAAGTCTTACTCTGGCCTCATAGCTACTGTCTTCACTCTTACTCTGGCCTAATAGCTACTGTCTTAACTCTTACTCTGGCCTAGTAGCTACTGTCTTAACTCTTTCTCTGGCCTAATAGCTACTGTCTTAACTCTAACTCTGGCCTCACAGCTACTGTCTTAACTCTTACTGTGGCCTCATAGCTACTGTCTTAACTCTTACTCTGGCCTCATAGCTACTGTCTTAACTCTTACTCTGACCTAATGGTTAAGGTCTTGGACTCTTACTCTGGCCTCATAGCTACTGTCTTAACTCTTACTCTGGCCTCATAGCTACTGTCTTAACTCTTACTCTGGCCTAATGGTTAAGGTCTTGGACTCTTACTCTGGCCTAATAGCTACTGTCTTAACTCTTACTCTGGCCTAATAGCTACTGTCTTAACTCTTACTCTGGCCTAATAGCTACTGTCTTAACTCTCACTCTGGCCTCATAGCTACTGTCTTAATTCTTACTCTGGCCTCATAGCTACTGTCTTAACTCTTACTCTGGCCTAATAGCTACTGTCTTAACTCTTACTCTTGCCTCATAGCTACGGTCTTAACTCTTACTCTGGCCTAATAGCTACTGTCTTAACTCTTACTCTGGCCTAATGGTTAAGGTCTTGGACTCTTACTCTGGCCTCATAGCTACTGTCTTAACTCTTACTCTGGCATAATGGTTAAGGTCTTGGACTCTTACTCTGGCCTAATAGCTACTGTCTTAACTCTTACTCTGGCCTAATAGCTACTGTCTTAACTCTTACTCTGGCCTAATAGCTACTGTCTTAACTCTTACTCTGGCCTAATAGCTACTGTCTTAACTCTTACTCTGGCCTCATAGCTACTGTCTTAACTCTTACTCTGGCCTAATGGTTAAGGTCTTGGACTCTTACTCTGGCCTCATAGCTACTGTCTTGACTCTTACCCTGGCCTCATAGCTACTGTCTTAACTCTTACTCTGGCCTCATAGCTACTGTCTTAACTCTTACTCTGGCCTAATAGCTACTGTCTTAACTCTTACTCTGGCCTCATAGCTACTGTCTTAACTCTTATTCTGGCCTAATAGCTACTGTCTTAACTCTTACTCTGGCCTCATAGATACTGTCTTAACTCTTACTCTGGCCTAATGGTTAAGGTATTGGACTCTTACTCTGGCCTCATAGCTACTATCTTAACTCTTACTCTGGCCTCATAGCTACTGTCTTAAGTCTTACTCTGGCCTCATAGCTACTGTCTTCACTCTTACTCTGGCCTAATAGCTACTGTCTTAACTCTTACTCTGGCCTAGTAGCTACTGTCTTAACTCTTACTCTGGCCTAATAGCTACTGTCTTAACTCTAACTCTGGCCTCACAGCTACTGTCTTAACTCTTACTGTGGCCTCATAGCTACTGTCTTAACTCTTACTCTGGCCTCATAGCTACTGTCTTAACTCTTACTCTGACCTAATGGTTAAGGTCTTGGACTCTTACTCTGGCCTCATAGCTACTGTCTTAACTCTTACTCTGGCCTCATAGCTACTGTCTTAACTCTTACTCTGGCCTAATGGTTAAGGTCTTGGACTCTTACTCTGGCCTAATAGCTACTGTCTTAACTCTTACTCTGGCCTAATAGCTACTGTCTTAACTCTTACTCTGGCCTAATAGCTACTGTCTTAACTCTCACTCTGGCCTCATAGCTACTGTCTTAATTCTTACTCTGGCCTCATAGCTACTGTCTTAACTCTTACTCTGGCCTAATAGCTACTGTCTTAACTCTTACTCTTGCCTCATAGCTACTGTCTTAACTCTTACTCTGGCCTAATAGCTACTGTCTTAACTCTTACTCTGGCCTAATGGTTAAGGTCTTGGACTCTTACTCTGGCCTCATAGCTACTGTCTTAACTCTTACTCTGGCATAATGGTTAAGGTCTTGGACTCTTACTCTGGCCTAATAGCTACTGTCTTAACTCTTACTCTGGCCTAATAGCTACTGTCTTAACTCTTACTCTGGCCTCATAGCTACTGTCTTAACTCTTACTCTGGCCTAATGGTTAAGGTCTTGGACTCTTACTCTGGCGTCATAGCTACAGTCTTAACTCTTACTCTGGCCTAATAGCTACTGTCTTAACTCTTACTCTGGCCTCATAGCTACTGTCTTAACTCTTACTCTGGCCTAATGGTTAAGGTCTTGGACTCTTACTCTGGCCTCATAGCTACTGTCTTAACTCTTACTCTGGCCTAATGGTTAAGGTCTTGGACTCTTACTCTGGCCTCATAGCTACTGTCTTAGCTCTTACTCTGGCCTCATAGCTACTGTCTTAACTCTTACTCTGGCCTAATAGCTACTGTCTTAACTCTTACTCTGGCCTAGTAGCTACTGTCTTAACTCTTACTCTGGCCGAATAGCTACTGTCTTAACTCTTACTCTGGCCTCATAGCTACTGTCTTAACTCTTACTCTGGCCTCATACCTACTGTCTTAACTCTTACTCTGGCCTCATAGCTACTGTCTTAACTCTTACTGTGGCCTCATAGCTACTGTCTTAACTCTTACTCTAGCCTCATAGCTACTGTCTTAACTCTTACTCTGGCCTAATGGTTAAGGTCTTGGACTCTTACTCTGGCCTCATAGCTACTGTCTTAACTCTTACTCTGGCCTCATAGCTACTGTCTTAACTCTTACTCTGGCCTAATGGTTAAGGTCTTGGACTCCTACTCTGGCCTAATAGCTACTGTCTTAACTCTTACTCTGGCCTAATAGCTACTGTCTTAACTCTTACTCTGACCTAATAGCTACTGTCTTAACTCTTACTCTGGCCTCATAGCTACTGTCTTAACTCTTACTCTGGCCTAATGGTTAAGGTCTTGGACTCTTACTCTGGCCTCATAGCTACTGTCTTGACTCTTACCCTGGCCTCATAGCTACTGTCTTAACTCTTACTCTGGCCTCATAGCTACTGTCTTAACTCTTACTCTGGCCTAATAGCTACTGTCTTAACTCTTACTCTGGCCTCATAGCTACTGTCTTAACTCTTACTCTGGCCTAATAGCTACTTTCTTAACTCTTACTCTGACCTAATGGTTAAGGTCTTGGACTCTTACTCTGGCCTCATAGCTACTGGCTTAACTCTTACTCTGGCCTAATAGCTACTGTCTTAACTCTTACTCTGGCCTCATAGATACTGTCTTAACTCTTACTCTGGCCTAATGGTTAAGGTGTTGGACTCTTACTCTGGCCTCATAGCTACTATCTTAACTCTTACTCTGGCCTCATAGCTACTGTCTTAACTCTTACTCTGGCCTCATAGCTACTGTCTTAACTCTTACTCTGGCCTAATAGCTACTGTCTTAACTCTTACTCTGGCCTAGTAGCTACTGTCTTAACTCTTACTCTGGCCTAATAGCTACTGTCTTAACTCTAACTCTGGCCTCATAGCTACTGTCTTAACTCTTACTGTGGCCTCATAGCTACTGTCTTAACTCTTACTCTGGCCTCATAGCTACTGTCTTAACTCTTACTCTGACCTAATGGTTAAGGTCTTGGACTCTTACTCTGGCCTCATAGCTACTGTCATAACTCTTACTCTGGCCTCATAGCTACTGTCTTAACTCTTACTCTGGCCTAATGGTTAAGGTCTTGGACTCTTACTCTAGCCTAATAGCTACTGTCTTAACTCTTACTCTGGCCTAATAGCTACTGTCTTAACTCTTACTCTGGCCTAATAGCTACTGTCTTAACTCTCACTCTGGCCTCATAGCTACTGTCTTAATTCTTACTCTGGCCTAATGGTTAAGGTCTTGGACTCTTACTCTGGCCTCATAGCTACTGTCTTAGCTCTTACTCTGGCCTCATAGCTACTGTCTTAACTCTTACTCTGGCCTAATAGCTACTGTCTTAACTCTTTCTCTGGCCTAGTAGCTACTGTCTTAACTCTTACTCTGGCCTAATAGCTACTGTCTTAACTCTTACTCTGGCCTCATAGCTACTGTCTTAACTCTTACTCTGGCCTCATACCTACTGTCTTAACTCTTACTCTGGCCTCATAGCTACTGTCTTAACTCTTACTGTGGCCTCATAGCTACTGTCTTAACTCTTACTCTGGCCTCATAGCTACTGTCTTAACTCTTACTCTGGCCTAATGGTTAAGGTCTTGGACTCTTACTCTGGCCTCATAGCTACTGTCTTAACTCTTACTCTGGCCTCATAGCTACTGTCTTAACTCTTACTCTGGCCTAATGGTTAAGGTCTTGGACTCTTACTCTGGCCTAATAGCTACTGTCTTAACTCTTACTCTGGCCTAATAGCTACTGTCTTAACTCTTACTCTGGCCTCATAGCTACTGTCTTAACTCTTACTCTGGCCTAATGGTTAAGGTCTTGGACTCTTACTCTGGCCTCATAGCTACTGTCTTGACTCTTACCCTGGCCTCATAGCTACTGTCTTAACTCTTACTCTGGCCTCATAGCTACTGTCTTAACTCTTACTCTGGCCTAATAGCTACTGTCTTAACTCTTACTCTGGCCTCATAGCTACTGTCTTAACTCTTACTCTGGCCTAATAGCTACTTTCTTAACTCTTACTCTGGCCTAATGGTTAAGGTCTTGGACTCTTACTCTAGCCTAATAGCTACTGTCTTAACTCTTACTCTGGCCTAATAGCTACTGTCTTAACTCTTACTCTGGCCTAATAGCTACTGTCTTAACTCTCACTCTGGCCTCATAGCTACTGTCTTGATTCTTACTCTGGCCTCATAGCTACTGTCTTAACTCTTACTCTGGCCTCATAGCTACTGTCTTAACTCTTACTCTGGCCTAATGGTTAAGGTCTTGGACTCTTACTCTGGCCTCATAGCTACTGTCTTAACTCTTATTCTGGCCTAATAGCTACTGTCTTAACTCTTACTCTGTCCTCATAGCTACTGTCTTAACTCTTACTCTGGCCTAATGGTTATGGTCTTGGACTCTTACTCTGGCCTCATAGCTACTGTCTTAACTCTTACTCTGGCCTAATAGTTAAGGTCTTGGACTCTTACTCTGGCCTCATAGCTACTGTCTTAACTCTTACTCTGGCCTAATGGTTAATGTCTTTGACTCTTACTCTGGCCTCATAGCTACTGTCTTAACTCTTACTCTGGCCTAGTAGCTACTGTCTTAACTCTTACTCTGGCCTAATAACTACTGTCTTAACTCTTACTCTGGCCTCATAGCTACTGTCTTAACTCTTACTCTGGCCTCATAGCTACTGTCTTAACTCTTACTCTGGCCTCATAGCTACTGTCTTAACTCATACTCTGGCCTAATAGCTACTGTCTACTGTCTTAACTCTTACTCTGGCCTCATAGCTACTGTCTTAACTCTTACTCTGGCATCATAGCTCCTGTCTTAACTCTTACTCTGGCCTAATGGTTAAGGTCTTGGACTCTTACTCTGGCCTAATAGCTACTGTCTTAACTCTTACTCTGGCCTCATAGCTACTGTCTTAACTCTTACTCTGGCCTAATAGCTACTGTCTTAACCCTTACTCTGGCCTAATGGTTAAGGTCTTGGACTCTTACTCTGGCCTCATAGCTACTGTCTTAACTCTTACTCTGGCCTAATAGCTACTGTCTTAACTCTTACTCGGGCCTCATAGCTACTGTCTTAACTCTTACTCTGGCCTAATGGTTAAGGTATTGGACTCTTACTCTGGCCTCATAGCTACTATCTTAACTCTTACTCTGGCCTCATAGCTACTGTCTTAACTCTTACTCTGGCCTCATAGCTACTGTCTTAACTCTCACTCTGGTCTAATAGTTAAGGTCTTGGACTCTTACTCTGGCCTCATAGCTACTGTCTTAACTCTTCCTCTGGCCTAATGGTTAATGTCTTGGACTCTTACTCTGGCCTCATAGCTACTGTCTTAACTCTTACTCTGGCCTAATGGTTAAGGTCTTGGACTCTTACTCTGGCCTCATAGCTACTGTCTTAACTCTTACTCTGGCCTAATGGTTAAGGTGTTGGACTCTTACTCTGGCCTAATAGCTACTGTCTTAGCTCTTACTCTGGCGTAATAGCTACTGTCTTAACTCTTACTCTGGCCTCATAGCCACTGTATTAACTCTTACTCTGGCCTAATGGTTAAGGTCTTGGACTCTTACTCTGGCCTAATAGCTACTGTCTTAACTCTTACTCTGGCCTAATAGCTACTGTCTTAACTCTTACTCTGGCCTAATAGCTACTGTCTTAACTCTCACTCTGGCCTCATAGCTACTGTCTTAATTCTTACTCTGGCCTCATAGCTACTGTCTTAACTCTTACTCTGGCCTAATAGCTACTGTCTTAGCTCTTACTCTTGCCTCATAGCTACTGTCTTAACTCTTACTCTGGCCTAATAGCTACTGTCTTAACTCTTACTCTGGCCTAATGGTTAAGGTCTTGGACTCTTACTCTGGCCTCATAGCTACTGTCTTAACTCTTACTCTGGCATAACGGTTATGTCTTGGACTCTTACTCTGGCCTAATAGCTACTGTCTTAACTCTTACTCTGGACTAATAGCTACTGTCTTAACTCTTACTCTGGCCTCATAGCTACTGTCTTAACTCTTACTCTGGCCTAATAGCTACTGTCTTAACTCTTACTCTGGCCTAATGGTTAAGGTCTTGGACTCTTACTCTGGCGTCATAGCTACAGTCTTAACTCTTACTCTGGCCTAATAGCTACTGTCTTAACTCTTACTCTGGCCTCATAGCTACTGTCTTAACTCTTACTCTGGCCTAATGGTTAAGGTATTGGACTCTTACTCTGGCCTCATAGCTACTATCTTAACTCTTACTCTGGCCTCATAGCTACTGTCTTAAGTCTTACTCTGGCCTCATAGCTACTGTCTTCACTCTTACTCTGGCCTAATAGCTACTGTCTTAACTCTTACTCTGGCCTAGTAGCTACTTTCTTAACTCTTACTCTGGCCTAATAGCTACTGTCTTAACTCTAACTCTGGCCTCACAGCTACTGTCTTAACTCTTACTGTGGCCTCATAGCTACTGTCTTAACTCTTACTCTGGCCTCATAGCTACTGTCTTAACTCTTACTCTGACCTAATGGTTAAGGTCTTGGACTCTTACTCTGGCCTCATAGCTACTGTCTTAACTCTTACTCTGGCCTCATAGCTACTGTCTTAACTCTTACTCTGGCCTAATGGTTAAGGTCTTGGACTCTTACTCTGGCCTAATAGCTACTGTCTTAACTCTTACTCTGGCCTAATAGCTACTGTCTTAACTCTTACTCTGGCCTAATAGCTACTGTCTTAACTCTCACTCTGGCCTCATAGCTACTGTCTTAATTCTTACTCTGGCCTCATAGCTACTGTCTTAACTCTTACTCTGGCCTAATAGCTACTGTCTTAACTCTTACTCTTGCCTCATAGCTACGGTCTTAACTCTTACTCTGGCCTAATAGCTACTGTCTTAACTCTTACTCTGGCCTAATGGTTAAGGTCTTGGACTCTTACTCTGGCCTCATAGCTACTGTCTTAACTCTTACTCTGGCATAATGGTTAAGGTCTTGGACTCTTACTCTGGCCTAATAGCTACTGTCTTAACTCTTACTCTGGCCTAATAGCTACTGTCTTAACTCTTACTCTGGCCTAATAGCTACTGTCTTAACTCTTACTCTGGCCTAATAGCTACTGTCTTAACTCTTACTCTGGCCTCATAGCTACTGTCTTAACTCTTACTCTGGCCTAATGGTTAAGGTCTTGGACTCTTACTCTGGCCTCATAGCTACTGTCTTGACTCTTACCCTGGCCTCATAGCTACTGTCTTAACTCTTACTCTGGCCTCATAGCTACTGTCTTAACTCTTACTCTGGCCTAATAGCTACTGTCTTAACTCTTACTCTGGCCTCATAGCTACTGTCTTAACTCTTATTCTGGCCTAATAGCTACTGTCTTAACTCTTACTCTGGCCTCATAGATACTGTCTTAACTCTTACTCTGGCCTAATGGTTAAGGTATTGGACTCTTACTCTGGCCTCATAGCTACTATCTTAACTCTTACTCTGGCCTCATAGCTACTGTCTTAACTCTTACTCTGGCCTCATAGCTACTGTCTTCACTCTTACTCTGGCCTAATAGCTACTGTCTTAACTCTTACTCTGGCCTAGTAGCTACTGTCTTAACTCTTACTCTGGCCTAATAGCTACTGTCTTAACTCTAACTCTGGCCTCACAGCTACTGTCTTAACTCTTACTGTGGCCTCATAGCTACTGTCTTAACTCTTACTCTGGCCTCATAGCTACTGTCTTAACTCTTACTCTGACCTAATGGTTAAGGTCTTGGACTCTTACTCTGGCCTCATAGCTACTGTCTTAACTCTTACTCTGGCCTCATAGCTACTGTCTTAACTCTTACTCTGGCCTAATGGTTAAGGTCTTGGACTCTTACTCTGGCCTAATAGCTACTGTCTTAACTCTTACTCTGGCCTAATAGCTACTGTCTTAACTCTTAATCTGGCCTAATAGCTACTGTCTTAACTCTCACTCTGGCCTCATAGCTACTGTCTTAATTCTTACTCTGGCCTCATAGCTACTGTCTTAACTCTTACTCTGGCCTAATAGCTACTGTCTTAACTCTTACTCTTGCCTCATAGCTACTGTCTTAACTCTTACTCTGGCCTAATAGCTACTGTCTTAACTCTTACTCTGGCCTAATGGTTAAGGTCTTGGACTCTTACTCTGGCCTCATAGCTACTGTCTTAACTCTTACTCTGGCATAATGGTTAAGGTCTTGGACTCTTACTCTGGCCTAATAGCTACTGTCTTAACTCTTACTCTGGCCTAATAGCTACTGTCTTAACTCTTACTCTGGCCTCATAGCTACTGTCTTAACTCTTACTCTGGCCTAATGGTTAAGGTCTTGGACTCTTACTCTGGCGTCATAGCTACAGTCTTAACTCTTACTCTGGCCTAATAGCTACTGTCTTAACTCTTACTCTGGCCTCATAGCTACTGTCTTAACTCTTACTCTGGCCTAATGGTTAAGGTCTTGGACTCTTACTCTGGCCTCATAGCTACTGTCTTAACTCTTACTCTGGCCTAATGGTTAAGGTCTTGGACTCTTACTCTGGCCTCATAGCTACTGTCTTAGCTCTTACTCTGGCCTCATAGCTACTGTCTTAACTCTTACTCTGGCCTAATAGCTACTGTCTTAACTCTTACTCTGGCCTAGTAGCTACTGTCTTAACTCTTACTCTGGCCTAATAGCTACTGTCTTAACTCTTACTCTGGCCTCATAGCTACTGTCTTAACTCTTACTCTGGCCTCATACCTACTGTCTTAACTCTTACTCTGGCCTCATAGCTACTGTCTTAACTCTTACTGTGGCCTCATAGCTACTGTCTTAACTCTTACTCTGGCCTCATAGCTACTGTCTTAACTCTTACTCTGGCCTAATGGTTAAGGTCTTGGACTCTTACTCTGGCCTCATAGCTACTGTCTTAACTCTTACTCTGGCCTCATAGCTACTGTCTTAACTCTTACTCTGGCCTAATGGTTAAGGTCTTGGACTCTTACTCTGGCCTAATAGCTACTGTCTTAACTCTTACTCTGGCCTAATAGCTACTGTCTTAACTCTTACTCTGGCCTCATAGCTACTGTCTTAACTCTTACTCTGGCCTAATGGTTAAGGTCTTGGACTCTTACTCTGGCCTCATAGCTACTGTCTTGACTCTTACCCTGGCCTCATAGCTACTGTCTTAACTCTTACTCTGGCCTCATAGCTACTGTCTTAACTCTTACTCTGGCCTAATAGCTACTGTCTTAACTCTTACTCTGGCCTCATAGCTACTGTCTTAACTCTTACTCTGGCCTAATAGCTACTTTCTTAACTCTTACTCTGGCCTAATGGTTAAGGTCTTGGACTCTTACTCTGGCCTCATAGCTACTGGCTTAACTCTTACTCTGGCCTCATAGCTACTGTCTTAACTCTTACTGTGGCCTCATAGCTACTGTCTTAACTCTTACTCTGGCCTCATAGCTACTGTCTTAACTCTTACTCTGGCCTAATAGCTACTGTCTTAACTCTTACTCTGGCCTCATAGCTACTGTCTTAACTCTTACTCTGGCCTAATAGCTACTGTCTTAACTCTTACTCTGGCCTAATGGTTAAGGTCTTGGACTCTTACTCTGGCCTCATAGCTACTGTCTTGACTCTTACCCTGGCCTCATAGCTACTGTCTTAACTCTTACTCTGGCCTCATAGCTACTGTCTTAACTCTTACTCTGGCCTAATAGCTACTGTCTTAACTCTTACTCTGGCCTCATAGCTACTGTCTTAACTCTTACTCTGGCCTAATAGCTACTTTCTTAACTCTTACTCTGGCCTAATGGTTAAGGTCTTGGACTCTTACTCTGGCCTCATAGCTACTGGCTTAACTCTTACTCTGGCCTAATAGCTACTGTCTTAACTCTTACTCTGGCCTCATAGATACTGTCTTAACTCTTACTCTGGCCTAATGGTTAAGGTGTTGGACTCTTACTCTGGCCTCATAGCTACTATCTTAACTCTTACTCTGGCCTCATAGCTACTGTCTTAACTCTTACTCTGGCCTCATAGCTACTGTCTTAACTCTTACTCTGGCCTAATAGCTACTGTCTTAACTCTTACTCTGGCCTAGTAGCTACTGTCTTAACTCTTACTCTGGCCTAATAGCTACTGTCTTAACTCTAACTCTGGCCTCATAGCTGCTGTCTTAATTCTTACTGTGGCCTCATAGCTACTGTCTTAACTCTTACTCTGGCCTCATAGCTACTGTCTTAACTCTTACTCTGGCCTAATGGTTAAGGTCTTGGACTCTTACTCTAGCCTAATAGCTACTGTCTTAACTCTTACTCTGGCCTAATAGCTACTGTCTTAACTCTCACTCTGGCCTCATAGCTACTGTCTTAATTCTTACTCTGGCCTAATGGTTAAGGTCTTGGACTCTTACTCTGGCCTCATAGCTACTGTCTTAGCTCTTACTCTGGCCTCATAGCTACTGTCTTAACTCTTACTCTTGCCTAATAGCTACTGTCTTAACTCTTACTCTGGCCTAGTAGCTACTGTCTTAACTCTTACTCTGGCCTAATAGCTACTGTCTTAACTCTTACTCTGGCCTCATAGCTACTGTCTTAACTCTTACTCTGGCCTCATAGCTACTGTCTTAACTCTTACTCTGGCCTAATGGTTAAGGTCTTGGACTCTTACTCTGGCCTAATAGCTACTGTCTTAACTCTTACTCTGGCCTAATAGCTACTGTCTTAACTCTTACTCTGGCCTAATAGCTACTGTCTTAACTCTTACTCTGGCCTCATAGCTACTGTCTTAACTCTTACTCTGGCCTAATGGTTAAGGTCTTGGACTCTTACTCTGGCCTCATAGCTACTGTCTTGACTCTTACCCTGGCCTCATAGCTACTGTCTTAACTCTTACTCTGGCCTCATAGCTACTGTCTTAACTCTTACTCTGGCCTAATAGCTACTGTCTTAACTCTTACTCTGACCTCATAGCTACTGTCTTAACTCTTATTCTGGCCTAATAGCTACTGTCTTAACTCTTACTCTGGCCTCATAGATACTGTCTTAACTCTTACTCTGGCCTAATGGTTAAGGTATTGGACTCTTACTCTGGCCTCATAGCTACTATCTTAACTCTTACTCTGGCCTCATAGCTACTGTCTTAAGTCTTACTCTGGCCTCATAGCTACTGTCTTCACTCTTACTCTGGCCTAATAGCTACTGTCTTAACTCTTACTCTGGCCTAGTAGCTACTGTCTTAACTCTTACTCTGGCCTAATAGCTACTGTCTTAACTCTAACTCTGGCCTCACAGCTACTGTCTTAACTCTTACTGTGGCCTCATAGCTACTGTCTTAACTCTTACTCTGGCCTCATAGCTACTGTCTTAACTCTTACTCTGACCTAATGGTTAAGGTCTTGGACTCTTACTCTGGCCTCATAGCTACTGTCTTAACTCTTACTCTGGCCTCATAGCTACTGTCTTAACTCTTACTCTGGCCTAATGGTTAAGGTCTTGGACTCTTACTCTGGCCTAATAGCTACTGTCTTAACTCTTACTCTGGCCTAATAGCTACTGTCTTAACTCTTACTCTGGCCTAATAGCTACTGTCTTAACTCTCACTCTGGCCTCATAGCTACTGTCTTAATTCTTACTCTGGCCTCATAGCTACTGTCTTAACTCTTACTCTGGCCTAATAGCTACTGTCTTAACTCTTACTCTTGCCTCATAGCTACTGTCTTAACTCTTACTCTGGCCTAATAGCTACTGTCTTAACTCTTACTCTGGCCTAATGGTTAAGGTCTTGGACTCTTACTCTGGCCTCATAGCTACTGTCTTAACTCTTACTCTGGCATAATGGTTAAGGTCTTGGACTCTTACTCTGGCCTAATAGCTACTGTCTTAACTCTTACTCTGGCCTAATAGCTACTGTCTTAACTCTTACTCTGGCCTCATAGCTACTGTCTTAACTCTTACTCTGGCCTAATGGTTAAGGTCTTGGACTCTTACTCTGGCGTCATAGCTACAGTCTTAACTCTTACTCTGGCCTAATAGCTACTGTCTTAACTCTTACTCTGGCCTCATAGCTACTGTCTTAACTCTTACTCTGGCCTAATGGTTAAGGTCTTGGACTCTTACTCTGGCCTCATAGCTACTGTCTTAACTCTTACTCTGGCCTAATGGTTAAGGTCTTGGACTTTTACTCTGGCCTCATAGCTACTGTCTTAGCTCTTACTCTGGCCTCATAGCTACTGTCTTAACTCTTACTCTGGCCTAATAGCTACTGTCTTAACTCTTACTCTGGCCTAGTAGCTACTGTCTTAACTCTTACTCTGGCCTAATAGCTACTGTCTTAACTCTTACTCTGGCCTCATAGCTACTGTCTTAACTCTTACTCTGGCCTCATACCTACTGTCTTAACTCTTACTCTGGCCTCATAGCTACTGTCTTAACTCTTACTGTGGCCTCATAGCTACTGTCTTAACTCTTACTCTGGCCTCATAGCTACTGTCTTAACTCTTACTCTGGCCTAATGGTTAAGGTCTTGGACTCTTACTCTGGCCTCATAGCTACTGTCTTAACTCTTACTCTGGCCTCATAGCTACTGTCTTAACTCTTACTCTGGCCTAATGGTTAAGGTCTTGGACTCCTACTCTGGCCTAATAGCTACTGTCTTAACTCTTACTCTGGCCTAATAGCTACTGTCTTAACTCTTACTCTGACCTAATAGCTACTGTCTTAACTCTTACTCTGGCCTCATAGCTACTGTCTTAACTCTTACTCTGGCCTAATGGTTAAGGTCTTGGACTCTTACTCTGGCCTCATAGCTACTGTCTTGACTCTTACCCTGGCCTCATAGCTACTGTCTTAACTCTTACTCTGGCCTCATAGCTACTGTCTTAACTCTTACTCTGGCCTAATAGCTACTGTCTTAACTCTTACTCTGGCCTCATAGCTACTGTCTTAACTCTTACTCTGGCCTAATAGCTACTTTCTTAACTCTTACTCTGACCTAATGGTTAAGGTCTTGGACTCTTACTCTGGCCTCATAGCTACTGGCTTAACTCTTACTCTGGCCTAATAGCTACTGTCTTAACTCTTACTCTGGCCTCATAGATACTGTCTTAACTCTTACTCTGGCCTAATGGTTAAGGTGTTGGACTCTTACTCTGGCCTCATAGCTACTATCTTAACTCTTACTCTGGCCTCATAGCTACTGTCTTAACTCTTACTCTGGCCTCATAGCTACTGTCTTAACTCTTACTCTGGCCTAATAGCTACTGTCTTAACTCTTACTCTGGCCTAGTAGCTACTGTCTTAACTCTTACTCTGGCCTAATAGCTACTGTCTTAACTCTAACTCTGGCCTCATAGCTACTGTCTTAACTCTTACTGTGGCCTCATAGCTACTGTCTTAACTCTTACTCTGGCCTCATAGCTACTGTCTTAACTCTTACTCTGACCTAATGGTTAAGGTCTTGGACTCTTACTCTGGCCTCATAGCTACTGTCATAACTCTTACTCTGGCCTCATAGCTACTGTCTTAACTCTTACTCTGGCCTAATGGTTAAGGTCTTGGACTCTTACTCTAGCCTAATAGCTACTGTCTTAACTCTTACTCTGGCCTAATAGCTACTGTCTTAACTCTTACTCTGGCCTAATAGCTACTGTCTTAACTCTCACTCTGGCCTCATAGCTACTGTCTTAATTCTTACTCTGGCCTAATGGTTAAGGTCTTGGACTCTTACTCTGGCCTCATAGCTACTGTCTTAGCTCTTACTCTGGCCTCATAGCTACTGTCTTAACTCTTACTCTGGCCTAATAGCTACTGTCTTAACTCTTACTCTGGCCTAGTAGCTACTGTCTTAACTCTTACTCTGGCCTAATAGCTACTGTCTTAACTCTTACTCTGGCCTCATAGCTACTGTCTTAACTCTTACTCTGGCCTCATACCTACTGTCTTAACTCTTACTCTGGCCTCATAGCTACTGTCTTAACTCTTACTGTGGCCTCATAGCTACTGTCTTAACTCTTACTCTGGCCTCATAGCTACTGTCTTAACTCTTACTCTGGCCTAATGGTTAAGGTCTTGGACTCTTACTCTGGCCTCATAGCTACTGTCTTAACTCTTACTCTGGCCTCATAGCTACTGTCTTAACTCTTACTCTGGCCTAATGGTTAAGGTCTTGGACTCTTACTCTGGCCTAATAGCTACTGTCTTAACTCTTACTCTGGCCTAATAGCTACTGTCTTAACTCTTACTCTGGCCTCATAGCTACTGTCTTAACTCTTACTCTGGCCTAATGGTTAAGGTCTTGGACTCTTACTCTGGCCTCATAGCTACTGTCTTGACTCTTACCCTGGCCTCATAGCTACTGTCTTAACTCTTACTCTGGCCTCATAGCTACTGTCTTAACTCTTACTCTGGCCTAATAGCTACTGTCTTAACTCTTACTCTGGCCTCATAGCTACTGTCTTAACTCTTACTCTGGCCTAATAGCTACTTTCTTAACTCTTACTCTGGCCTAATGGTTAAGGTCTTGGACTCTTACTCTAGCCTAATAGCTACTGTCTTAACTCTTACTCTGGCCTAATAGCTACTGTCTTAACTCTTACTCTGGCCTAATAGCTACTGTCTTAACTCTCACTCTGGCCTCATAGCTACTGTCTTGATTCTTACTCTGGCCTCATAGCTACTGTCTTAACTCTTACTCTGGCCTCATAGCTACTGTCTTAACTCTTACTCTGGCCTAATGGTTAAGGTCTTGGACTCTTACTCTGGCCTCATAGCTACTGTCTTAACTCTTATTCTGGCCTAATAGCTACTGTCTTAACACTTACTCTGTCCTCATAGCTACTGTCTTAACTCTTACTCTGGCCTAATGGTTATGGTCTTGGACTCTTACTCTGGCCTCATAGCTACTGTCTTAACTCTTACTCTGGCCTAATAGTTAAGGTCTTGGACTCTTACTCTGGCCTCATAGCTACTGTCTTAACTCTTACTCTGGCCTAATGGTTAATGTCTTTGACTCTTACTCTGGCCTCATAGCTACTGTCTTAACTCTTACTCTGGCCTAGTAGCTACTGTCTTAACTCTTACTCTGGCCTAATAACTACTGTCTTAACTCTTACTCTGGCCTCATAGCTACTGTCTTAACTCTTACTCTGGCCTCATAGCTACTGTCTTAACTCTTACTCTGGCCTCATAGCTACTGTCTTAACTCATACTCTGGCCTAATAGCTACTGTCTACTGTCTTAACTCTTACTCTGGCCTCATAGCTACTGTCTTAACTCTTACTCTGGCATCATAGCTCCTGTCTTAACTCTTACTCTGGCCTAATGGTTAAGGTCTTGGACTCTTACTCTGGCCTAATAGCTACTGTCTTAACTCTTACTCTGGCCTCATAGCTACTGTCTTAACTCTTACTCTGGCCTAATAGCTACTGTCTTAACCCTTACTCTGGCCTAATGGTTAAGGTCTTGGACTCTTACTCTGGCCTCATAGCTACTGTCTTAACTCTTACTCTGGCCTAATAGCTACTGTCTTAACTCTTACTCGGGCCTCATAGCTACTGTCTTAACTCTTACTCTGGCCTAATGGTTAAGGTATTGGACTCTTACTCTGGCCTCATAGCTACTATCTTAACTCTTACTCTGGCCTCATAGCTACTGTCTTAACTCTTACTCTGGCCTCATAGCTACTGTCTTAACTCTCACTCTGGCCTAATAGTTAAGGTCTTGGACTCTTACTCTGGCCTCATAGCTACTGTCTTAACTCTTCCTCTGGCCTAATGGTTAATGTCTTGGACTCTTACTCTGGCCTCATAGCTACTGTCTTAACTCTTACTCTGGCCTAATGGTTAAGGTCTTGGACTCTTACTCTGGCCTCATAGCTACTGTCTTAACTCTTACTCTGGCCTAATGGTTAAGGTGTTGGACTCTTACTCTGGCCTAATAGCTACTGTCTTAGCTCTTACTCTGGCCTAATAGCTACTGTCTTAACTCTTACTCTGGCCTCATAGCCACTGTATTAACTCTTACTCTGGCCTAATGGTTAAGGTCTTGGACTCTTACTCTGGCCTAATAGCTACTGTCTTAACTCTTACTCTGGCCTAATAGCTACTGTCTTAACTCTTACTCTGGCCTAATAGCTACTGTCTTAACTCTCACTCTGGCCTCATAGCTACTGTCTTAATTCTTACTCTGGCCTCATAGCTACTGTCTTAACTCTTACTCTGGCCTAATAGCTACTGTCTTAGCTCTTACTCTTGCCTCATAGCTACTGTCTTAACTCTTACTCTGGCCTAATAGCTACTGTCTTAACTCTTACTCTGGCCTAATGGTTAAGGTCTTGGACTCTTACTCTGGCCTCATAGCTACTGTCTTAACTCTTACTCTGGCATAACGGTTAAGGTCTTGGACTCTTACTCTGGCCTAATAGCTACTGTCTTAACTCTTACTCTGGACTAATAGCTACTGTCTTAACTCTTACTCTGGCCTCATAGCTACTGTCTTAACTCTTACTCTGGCCTAATAGCTACTGTCTTAACTCTTACTCTGGCCTAATGGTTAAGGTCTTGGACTCTTACTCTGGCGTCATAGCTACAGTCTTAACTCTTACTCTGGCCTAATAGCTACTGTCTTAACTCTTACTCTGGCCTCATAGCTACTGTCTTAACTCTTACTCTGGCCTAATGGTTAAGGTCTTGGACTCTTACTCTGGCCTCATAGCTACTGTCTTAACTCTTACTCTGGCCTAATGGTTAAGGTCTTGGACTCTTACTCTGGCCTCATAGCTACTGTCTTGACTCTTACCCTGGCCTCATAGCTACTGTCTTAACTCTTACTCTGGCATCATAGCTACTGTCTTAACTCTTACTCTGGCCTAATAGCTACTGTCTTAACTCTTACTCTGGCCTCATAGCTACTGTCTTAACTCTTATTCTGGCCTAATAGCTACTGTCTTAACTCTTACTCTGGCCCCATAGATACTGTCTTAACTCTTACTCTGGCCTAATGGTTAAGGTATTGGACTCTTACTCTGGCCTCATAGCTACTATCTTAACTCTTACTCTGGCCTCATAGCTACTGTCTTAAGTCTTACTCTGGCCTCATAGCTACTGTCTTCACTCTTACTCTGGCCTAATAGCTACTGTCTTAACTCTTACTCTGGCCTAGTAGCTACTGTCTTAACTCTTACTCTGGCCTAATAGCTACTGTCTTAACTCTAACTCTGGCCTCACAGCTACTGTCCTAACTCTTACTGTGGCCTCATAGCTACTGTCTTAACTCTTACTCTGGCCTCATAGCTACTGTCTTAACTCTTACTCTGACCTAATGGTTAAGGTCTTGGACTCTTACTCTGGCCTCATAGCTACTGTCTTAACTCTTACTCTGGCCTCATAGCTACTGTCTTAACTCTTACTCTGGCCTAATGGTTAAGGTCTTGGACTCTTACTCTGGCCTATTAGCTACTGTCTTAACTCTTACTCTGGCCTAATAGCTACTGTCTTAACTCTTACTCTGGCCTAATAGCTACTGTCTTAACTCTCACTCTGGCCTCATAGCTACTGTCTTAATTCTTACTCTGGCCTCATAGCTACTGTCTTAACTCTTACTCTGGCCTAATAGCTACTGTCTTAACTCTTACTCTTGCCTCATAGCTACTGTCTTAACTCTTACTCTGGCCTAATAGCTACTGTCTTAACTCTTACTCTGGCCTAATGGTTAAGGTCTTGGACTCTTACTCTGGCCTCATAGCTACTGTCTTAACTCTTACTCTGGCATAATGGTTAAGGTCTTGGACTCTTACTCTGGCCTAATAGCTACTGTCTTAACTCTTACTCTGGCCTAATAGCTACTGTCTTAACTCTTACTCTGGCCTCATAGCTACTGTCTTAACTCTTACTCTGGCCTAATGGTTAAGGTCTTGGACTCTTACTCTGGCGTCATAGCTACAGTCTTAACTCTTACTCTGGCCTAATAGCTACTGTCTTAACTCTTACTCTGGCCTCATAGCTACTGTCTTAACTCTTACTCTGGCCTAATGGTTAAGGTCTTGGACTCTTACTCTGGCCTCATAGCTACTGTCTTAACTCTTACTCTGGCCTAATGGTTAAGGTCTTGGACTCTTACTCTGGCCTCATAGCTACTGTCTTAGCTCTTACTCTGGCCTCATAGCTACTGTCTTAACTCTTACTCTGGCCTAATAGCTACTGTCTTAACTCTTACTCTGGCCTAGTAGCTACTGTCTTAACTCTTACTCTGGCCTAATAGCTACTGTCTTAACTCTTACTCTGGCCTCATAGCTACTGTCTTAACTCTTACTCTGGCCTCATACCTACTGTCTTAACTCTTACTCTGGCCTCATAGCTACTGTCTTAACTCTTACTGTGGCCTCATAGCTACTGTCTTAACTCTTACTCTGGCCTCATAGCTACTGTCTTAACTCTTACTCTGGCCTAATGGTTAAGGTCTTGGACTCTTACTCTGGCCTCATAGCTACTGTCTTAACTCTTACTCTGGCCTCATAGCTACTGTCTTAACTCTTACTCTGGCCTAATGGTTAAGGTCTTGGACTCTTACTCTGGCCTAATAGCTACTGTCTTAACTCTTACTCTGGCCTAATAGCTACTGTCTTAACTCTTACTCTGACCTAATAGCTACTGTCTTAACTCTTACTCTGGCCTCATAGCTACTGTCTTAACTCTTACTCTGGCCTAATGGTTAAGGTCTTGGACTCTTACTCTGGCCTCATAGCTACTGTCTTGACTCTTACCCTGGCCTCATAGCTACTGTCTTAACTCTTACTCTGGCCTCATAGCTACTGTCTTAACTCTTACTCTGGCCTAATAGCTACTGTCTTAACTCTTACTCTGGCCTCATAGCTACTGTCTTAACTCTTACTCTGGCCTAATAGCTACTTTCTTAACTCTTACACTGACCTAATGGTTAAGGTCTTGGACTCTTACTCTGGCCTCATAGCTACTGGCTTAACTCTTACTCTGGCCTAATAGCTACTGTCTTAACTCTTACTCTGGCCTCATAGATACTGTCTTAACTCTTACTCTGGCCTAATGGTTAAGGTGTTGGACTCTTACTCTGGCCTCATAGCTACTATCTTAACTCTTACTCTGGCCTCATAGCTACTGTCTTAACTCTTACTCTGGCCTAATAGCTACTGTCTTAACTCTTACTCTGGCCTAGTAGCTACTGTCTTAACTCTTACTCTGGCCTAATAGCTACTGTCTTAACTCTAACTCTGGCCTCATAGCTACTGTCTTAACTCTTACTGTGGCCTCATAGCTACTGTCTTAACTCTTACTCTGGCCTCATAGCTACTGTCTTAACTCTTACTCTGACCTAATGGTTAAGGTCTTGGACTCTTACTCTGGCCTCATAGCTACTGTCTTAACTCTTACTCTGGCCTCATAGCTACTGTCTTAACTCTTACTCTGGCCTAATGGTTAAGGTCTTGGACTCTTACTCTAGCCTAATAGCTACTGTCTTAACTCTTACTCTGGCCTAATAGCTACTGTCTTAACTCTTACTCTGGCCTAATAGCTACTGTCTTAACTCTCACTCTGGCCTCATAGCTACTGTCTTAATTCTTACTCTGGCCTAATGGTTAAGGTCTTGGACTCTTACTCTGGCCTCATAGCTACTGTCTTAGCTCTTACTCTGGCCTCATAGCTACTGTCTTAACTCTTACTCTGGCCTAATAGCTACTGTCTTAACTCTTACTCTGGCCTAGTAGCTACTGTCTTAACTCTTACTCTGGCCTAATAGCTACTGTCTTAACTCTTACTCTGGCCTCATAGCTACTGTCTTAACTCTTACTCTGGCCTCATACCTACTGTCTTAACTCTTACTCTGGCCTCATAGCTACTGTCTTAACTCTTACTGTGGCCTCATAGCTACTGTCTTAACTCTTACTCTGGCCTCATAGCTACTGTCTTAACTCTTACTCTGGCCTAATGGTTAAGGTCTTGGACTCTTACTCTGGCCTCATAGCTACTGTCTTAACTCTTACTCTGGCCTCATAGCTACTGTCTTAACTCTTACTCTGGCCTAATGGTTAAGGTCTTGGACTCTTACTCTGGCCTAATAGCTACTGTCTTAACTCTTACTCTGGCCTAATAGCTACTGTCTTAACTCTTACTCTGGCCTCATAGCTACTGTCTTAACTCTTACTCTGGCCTAATGGTTAAGGTCTTGGACTCTTACTCTGGCCTCATAGCTACTGTCTTGACTCTTACCCTGGCCTCATAGCTACTGTCTTAACTCTTACTCTGGCCTCATAGCTACTGTCTTAACTCTTACTCTGGCCTAATAGCTACTGTCTTAACTCTTACTCTGGCCTCATAGCTACTGTCTTAACTCTTACTCTGGCCTAATAGCTACTTTCTTAACTCTTACTCTGGCCTAATGGTTAAGGTCTTGGACTCTTACTCTGGCCTCATAGCTACTGGCTTAACTCTTACTCTGGCCTAAAAGCTACTGTCTTAACTCTTACTCTGGCCTCATAGATACTGTCTTAACTCTTACTCTGGCCTAATGGTTAAGGTGTTGGACTCTTACTCTGGCCTCATAGCTACTATCTTAACTCTTACTCTGGCCTCATAGCTACTGTCTTAACTCTTACTCTGGCCTCATAGCTACTGTCTTAACTCTTACTCTGGCCTCATAGCTACTGTCTTAACTCTTACTCTGGCCTAGTAGCTACTGTCTTAACTCTTACTCTGGCCTAATAGCTACTGTCTTAACTCTAACTCTGGCCTCATAGCTACTGTCTTAACTCTTACTGTGGCCTCATAGCTACTGTCTTAACTCTTACTCTGGCCTCATAGCTACTGTCTTAACTCTTACTCTGACCTAATGGTTAAGGTCTTGGACTCTTACTCTGGCCTCATAGCTACTGTCTTAACTCTTACTCTGGCCTCATAGCTACTGTCTTAACTCTTACTCTGGCCTAATGGTTAAGGTCTTGGACTCTTACTCTAGCCTAATAGCTACTGTCTTAACTCTTACTCTGGCCTAATAGCTACTGTCTTAACTCTTACTCTGGCCTAATAGCTACTGTCTTAACTCTCACTCTGGCCTCATAGCTACTGTCTTGATTCTTACTCTGGCCTCATAGCTACTGTCTTAACTCTTACTCTGGCCTCATAGCTACTGTCTTAACTCTTACTCTGGCCTAATGGTTAAGGTCTTGGACTCTTACTCTGGCCTCATAGCTACTGTCTTAACTCTTATTCTGGCCTAATAGCTACTGTCTTAACTCTTACTCTGTCCTCATAGCTACTGTCTTAACTCTTACTCTGGCCTAATGGTTATGGTCTTGGACTCTTACTCTGGCCTCATAGCTACTGTCTTAACTCTTACTCTGGCCTAATAGTTAAGGTCTTGGACTCTTACTCTGGCCTCATAGCTACTGTCTTAACTCTTACTCTGGCCTAATGGTTAATGTCTTTGACTCTTACTCTGGCCTCATAGCTACTGTCTTAACTCTTACTCTGGCCTAGTAGCTACTGTCTTAACTCTTACTCTGGCCTAATAACTACTGTCTTAACTCTTACTCTGGCCTCATAGCTACTGTCTTAACTCTTACTCTGGCCTCATAGCTACTGTCTTAACTCTTACTCTGGCCTAATAGCTACTGTCTACTGTCTTAACTCTTACTCTGGCCTCATAGCTACTGTCTTAACTCTTACTCTGGCATCATAGCTCCTGTCTTAACTCTTACTCTGGCCTAATGGTTAAGGTCTTGGACTCTTACTCTGGCCTAATAGCTACTGTCTTAACTCTTACTCTGGCCTCATAGCTACTGTCTTAACTCTTACTCTGGCCTAATAGCTACTGTCTTAACCCTTACTCTGGCCTAATGGTTAAGGTCTTGGACTCTTACTCTGGCCTCATAGCTACTGTCTTAACTCTTACTCTGGCCTAATAGCTACTGTCTTAACTCTTACTCGGGCCTCATAGCTACTGTCTTAACTCTTACTCTGGCCTAATGGTTAAGGTATTGGACTCTTACTCTGGCCTCATAGCTACTATCTTAACTCTTACTCTGGCCTCATAGCTACTGTCTTAACTCTTACTCTGGCCTCATAGCTACTGTCTTAACTCTCACTCTGGCCTAATAGTTAAGGTCTTGGACTCTTACTCTGGCCTCATAGCTACTGTCTTAACTCTTCCTCTGGCCTAATGGTTAATGTCTTGGACTCTTACTCTGGCCTCATAGCTACTGTCTTAACTCTTACTCTGGCCTAATGGTTAAGGTCTTGGACTCTTACTCTGGCCTCATAGCTACTGTCTTAACTCTTACTCTGGCCTAATGGTTAAGGTGTTGGACTCTTACTCTGGCCTAATAGCTACTGTCTTAGCTCTTACTCTGGCCTAATAGCTACTGTCTTAACTCTTACTCTGGCCTCATAGCCACTGTATTAACTCTTACTCTGGCCTAATGGTTAAGGTCTTGGACTCTTACTCTGGCCTAATAGCTACTGTCTTAACTCTTACTCTGGCCTAATAGCTACTGTCTTAACTCTTACTCTGGCCTAATAGCTACTGTCTTAACTCTCACTCTGGCCTCATAGCTACTGTCTTAATTCTTACTCTGGCCTCATAGCTACTGTCTTAACTCTTACTCTGGCCTAATAGCTACTGTCTTAGCTCTTACTCTTGCCTCATAGCTACTGTCTTAACTCTTACTCTGGCCTAATAGCTACTGTCTTAACTCTTACTCTGGCCTAATGGTTAAGGTCTTGGACTCTTACTCTGGCCTCATAGCTACTGTCTTAACTCTTACTCTGGCATAACGGTTAAGGTCTTGGACTCTTACTCTGGCCTAATAGCTACTGTCTTAACTCTTACTCTGGACTAATAGCTACTGTCTTAACTCTTACTCTGGCCTCATAGCTACTGTCTTAACTCTTACTCTGGCCTAATAGCTACTGTCTTAACTCTTACTCTGGCCTAATGGTTAAGGTCTTGGACTCTTACTCTGGCGTCATAGCTACAGTCTTAACTCTTACTCTGGCCTAATAGCTACTGTCTTAACTCTTACTCTGGCCTCATAGCTACTGTCTTAACTCTTACTCTGGCCTAATGGTTAAGGTCTTGGACTCTTACTCTGGCCTCATAGCTACTGTCTTAACTCTTACTCTGGCCTAATGGTTAAGGTCTTGGACTCTTACTCTGGCCTCATAGCTACTGTCTTAGCTCTTACTCTGGCCTCATAGCTACTGTCTTAACTCTTACTCTGGCCTAATAGCTACTGTCTTAACTCTTACTCTGGCCTAGTAGCTACTGTCTTAACTCTTACTCTGGCCTAATAGCTACTGGCTTAACTCTTACTCTGGCCTCATAGCTACTGTCTTAACTCTTACTCTGGCCTAATGGTTAAGGTCTTGGACTCTTACTCTGGCCTAATAGCTACTGTCTTAACTCTTACTCTGGCCTAATAGCTACTGTCTTAACTCTTACTCTGGCCTCATAGCTACTGTCTTAACTCTTACTCTGGCCTAATGGTTAAGGTCTTGGACTCTTACTCTGGCCTCATAGCTACTGTCTTGACTCTTACCCTGGCCTCATAGCTACTGTCTTAACTCTTACTCTGGCCTCATAGCTACTGTCTTAACTCTTACTCTGGCCTAATGGTTAAGGTCTTGGACTCTTACTCTGGCCTCATAGCTACTGTCTTAACTCTTACTCTGGCCTCATAACTACTGTCTTAACTCTTACTCTGGCCTAATGGTTAAGGTCTTGGACTCTTACTCTGGCCTCATAGCTACTGTCTTAACTCTTACTCTGGCATAATGGTTAAGGTCTTGGACTCTTACTCTGGCCTAATAGCTACTGTCTTAACTCTTACTCTGGCCTAATAGCTACTGTCTTAACTCTTACTCTGGCCTAGTAGCTACTGTCTTAACTCTTACTCTGGCCTAATAGCTACTGTCTTAACTCTTACTCTGGCCTCATAGCTACTGTCTTAACTCTTACTCTGGCCTCATACCTACTGTCTTAACTCTTACTCTGGCCTCATAGCTACTGTCTTAACTCTTACTGTGGCCTCATAGCTACTGTCTTAACTCTTACTCTGGCCTCATAGCTACTGTCTTAACTCTTACTCGGGCCTAATGATTAAGGTCTTGGACTCTTACTCTGGCCTCATAGCTACTGTCTTAACTCTTACTCTGGCCTCATAGCTACTGTCTTAACTCTTACTCTGGCCTAATAGCTACTGTCTTAACTCTTACTCTGGCCTCATAGCTACTGTCTTAACTCTTACTCTGGCCTCATAGCTACTGTCTTAACTCTTACTCTGGCCTAATGGTTAAGGTCTTGGACTCTTACTCTGGCGTCATAGCTACTGTCTTAACTCTTACTCTGGCCTAATAGCTGCTGTCTTAACTCTTACTCGGCCTTATAGCTACTGTCTTACCTCTTACTCTGGCCTTATAGCTACTGTCTTAACTCTTACTCTGGCCTCATAGCTACTGTCTTAACTCTTACTCTGGCCTCATAGCTACTGTCTTAACTCTTACTCTGGCCTAATGGTTAAGGTCTTGGACTCTTACTCTGTCCTTATAGCTACTGTCTTAACTCTTACTCTGGCCTAATGGTTAAGGTCTTGAACTCTTACTCTGGCCTAAAAGCTACTGTCTTAACTCTTACTCTGGCCTAATAGCTACTGTCTTAACTCTTACTCTTGCGTCATAGCTACTGTCTTAACTCTTACTCTGGCCTAATAGCTACTGTCTTAACTCTTACTCTGGCCTAATGGTTAAGGTCTTGGACTCTTACTCTGGCCTCATATCTACTGTCTTAACTCTTACTCTGGCATAATGGTTAAGGTCTTGGACTCTTACTCTGGCCTAATAGCTACTGTCTTAACTCTTACTCTGGCCTAATAGCTACTGTCTTAACTCTTACTCTGGCCTCATAGCTACTGTCTTAACTCTTACTCTGGCCTAATAGCTACTGTCTTAACTCTTACTCTGGCCTAATGGTTAAGGTCTTGGACTCTTACTCTGGTGTCATAGCTACAGTCTTAACTCTTACTCTGCTCTAATAGCTACTGTCTTAACTCTTACTCTGGCCTCATAGCTACTGTCTTAACTCTTACTCTGGCCTAATGGTTAAGGTCTTGGACTCTTACTCTGGCCTCATAGCTACTGTCTTAACTCTTACTCTGGCCTAATGGTTAAGGTCTTGGACTCTTACTCTGGCCTCATAGCTACTGTCTTAGCTCTTACTCTGGCCTCATAGCTACTGTCTTAACTCTTACTCTGGCCTAATAGCTACTGTCTTAACTCTTACTCTGGCCTAGTAGCTACTGTCTTAACTCTTACTCTGGCCTAATAGCTACTGTCTTAACTCTTACTCTGGCCTCTTAGCTACTGTCTTAACTCTTACTCTGGCCTCATACCTACTGTCTTAACTCTTACTCTGGCCTCATAGCTACTGTCTTAACTCTTACTGTGGCCTCATAGCTACTGTCTTAACTCTTACTCTGGCCTCATAGCTACTGTCTTAACTCTTACTCTGGCCTAATGGTTAAGGTCTTGGACTCTTACTCTGGCCTCATAGCTACTGTCTTAACTCTTACTCTGGCCTCATAGCTACTGTCTTAACTCTTACTCTGGCCTAATGGTTAAGGTCTTGGACTCTTACTCTGGCCTAATAGCTACTGTCTTAACTCTTACTCTGGCCTAATAGCTACTGTCTTAACTCTTACTCTGGCCTAATAGCTACTGTCTTAACTCTTACTCTGGCCTCATAGCTACTGTCTTAACTCTTACTCTGGCCTAATGGTTAAGGTCTTGGACTCTTACTCTGGCCTCATAGCTACTGTCTTGACTCTTACCCTGGCCTCATAGCTACTGTCTTAACTCTTACTCTGGCCTCATAGCTACTGTCTTAACTCTTATTCTGGCCTAATAGCTACTGTCTTAACTCTTACTCTGGCCTAATGGTTAAGGTCTTGGACTCTTACTCTGGCCTCATAGCTACTGGCTTAACTCTTACTCTGGCCTAATAGCTACTGTCTTAACTCTTACTCTGGCCTCATAGATACTGTCTTAACTCTTACTCTGGCCTAATGGTTAAGGTATTGGACTCTTACTCTGGCCTCATAGCTACTATCTTAACTCTTACTCTGGCCTCATAGCTACTGTCTTAACTCTTACTCTGGCCTCATAGCTACTGTCTTAACTCTTACTCTGGCCTAAAAGCTACTGTCTTAACTCTTACTCTGGCCTAGTAGCTACTGTCTTAACTCTTACTCTGGCCTAATAGCTACTGTCTTAACTCTAACTCTGGCCTCACAGCTACTGTCTTAACTCTTACTGTGGCCTCATAGCTACTGTCTTAACTCTTACTCTGGCCTCATAGCTACTGTCTTAACTCTTACTCTGACCTAATGGTTAAGGTCTTGGACTCTTACTCTGGCCTCATAGCTACTGTCTTAACTCTTACTCTGGCCTCATAGCTACTGTCTTAACTCTTACTCTGGCCTAATGGTTAAGGTCTTGGACTCTTACTCTGGCCTAATAGCTACTGTCTTAACTCTTACTCTGGCCTAACAGCTACTGTCTTAACTCTTACTCTGGCCTAATAGCTACTGTCTTAACTCTCACTCTGGCCTCATAGCTACTGTCTTAATTCTTACTCTGGCCTCATAGCTACTGTCTTAACTCTTACTCTGGCCTAATAGCTACTGTCTTAACTCTTACTCTTGCCTCATAGCTACTGTCTTAACTCTTACTCTGGCCTAATAGCTACTGTCTTAACTCTTACTCTGGCCTAATGGTTAAGGTCTTGGACTCTTACTCTGGCCTCATAGCTACTGTCTTAACTCTTACTCTGGCATAATGGTTAAGGTCTTGGACTCTTACTCTGGCCTAATAGCTACTGTCTTAACTCGTACTCTGGCCTAATAGCTACTGTCTTAACTCTTACTCTGGCCTAATAGCTACTGTCTTAACTCTTACTCTGGCCTAATGGTTAAGGTCTTGGACTCTTACTCTTGCGTCATAGCTACAGTCTTAACTCTTACTCTGGGCTAATAGCTACTGTCTTAACTCTTACTCTGGCCTCATAGCTACTGTCTTAACACTTACTCTGGCCTAATGGTTAAGGTCTTGGACTCTTACTCTGGCCTCATAGCTACTGTCTTAACTCTTACTCTGGCCTCATACCTACTGTCTTAACTCTTACTCTGGCCTCATAGCTACTGTCTTAACTCTTACTCTGGCCTCATAGCTACTGTCTTAACTCTTACTCTGGCCTCATAGCTACTGTCTTAACTCTTACTCTGGCCTAATGGTTAAGGTCTTGGACTCTTACTCTGGCCTAATAGCTACTGTCTTAACTCTTACTCTGGCCTAATAGCTACTGTCTTAACTCTTACTCTGGCCTCATAGCTACTGTCTTAACTCTTACTCTGGCCTAATGGTTAAGGTCTTGGACTCTTACTCTGGCCTCATAGCTACTGTCTTGACTCTTACCCTGGCCTCATAGCTACTGTCTTAACTCTTACTCTGGCCTCATAGCTACTGTCTTAACTCTTACTCTGGCCTAATAGCTACTGTCTTAACTCTTACTCTGGCCTCATAGCTACTGTCTTAACTCTTACTCTGGCCTAATAGCTACTTTCTTAACTCTTACTCTGGCCTAATGGTTAAGGTCTTGGACTCTTACTCTGGCCTCATAGCTACTGGCTTAACTCTTACTCTGGCCTAATAGCTACTGTCTTAACTCTTACTCTGGCCTCATAGATACTGTCTTAACTCTTACTCTGGCCTAATGGTTAAGGTGTTGGACTCTTACTCTGGCCTCATAGCTACTATCTTAACTCTTACTCTGGCCTCATAGCTACTGTCTTAACTCTTACTCTGGCCTCATAGCTACTGTCTTAACTCTTACTCTGGCCTAATAGCTACTGTCTTAACTCTCACTCTGGCCTAGTAGCTACTGTCTTAACTCTTACTCTGGCCTAATAGCTACTGTCTTAACTCTAACTCTGGCCTCATATCTACTGTCTTAACTCTTACTGTGGCCTCATAGCTACTGTCTTAACTCTTACTCTGGCCTCATAGCTACTGTCTTAACTCTTACTCTGACCTAATGGTTAAGGTCTTGGACTCTTACTCTGGCCTCATAGCTTCTGTCTTAACTCTTACTCTGGCCTCATAGCTACTGTCTTAACTCTTACTCTGGCCTAATGGTTAAGGTCTTGGACTCTTACTTCAGCCTAATAGCTACTGTCTTAACTCTTACTCTGGCCTAATAGCTACTGTCTTAACTCTTACTCTGGCCTAATAGCTACTGTCTTAACTCTCACTCTGGCCTCATAGCTACTGTCTTAATTCTTACTCTGGCCTCATAGCTACTGTCTTAACTCTTACTCTGGCCTAATGGTTAAGGTCTTGGACTCTTACTCTGGCCTAATAGCTACTGTCTTAACTCTTACTCTGGCCTAATGGTTAAGGTCTTGGACTCTTACTCTGGCCTCATAGCTACTGTCTTAACTCTTATTCTGGCCTAATAGCTACTGTCTTAACTCTTACTCTGTCCTCATAGCTACTGTCTTAACTCTTACTCTGGCCTAATGGTTATGGTCTTGGACTCTTACTCTGGCCTCATAGCTACTGTCTTAACTCTTACTCTGGCCTAATAGTTAAGGTCTTGGACTCTTACTCTGGCCTCATAGCTACTGTCTTAACTCTTACTCTGGCCTAATGGTTAATGTCTTTGACTCTTACTCTGGCCTCATAGCTACTGTCTTAACTCTTACTCTGGCCTAGTAGCTACTGTCTTAACTCTTACTCTGGCCTAATAGCTACTGTCTTAACTCTTACTCTGGCCTCATAGCTACTGTCTTAACTCTTACTCTGGCCTCATAGCTACTGTCTTAACTCTTACTCTGGCCTAATAGCTACTGTCTACTGTCTTAACTCTTACTCTGGCCTCATAGCTACTGTCTTAACTCTTACTCTGGCATCATAGCTCCTGTCTTAACTCTTACTCTGGCCTAATGGTTAAGGTCTTGGACTCTTACTCTGGCCTAATAGCTACTGTCTTAACTCTTACTCTGGCCTCATAGCTACTGTCTTAACTCTTACTCTGGCCTAATAGCTACTGTCTTAACTCTTACTCTGGCCTAATGGTTAAGGTCTTGGACTCTTACTCTGGCCTCATAGCTACTGTCTTAACTCTTACTCTGGCCTAATAGCTACTGTCTTAACTCTTACTCGGGCCTCATAGCTACTGTCTTAACTCTTACTCTGGCCTAATGGTTAAGGTATTGGACTCTTACTCTGGCCTCATAGCTACTATCTTAACTCTTACTCTGGCCTCATAGCTACTGTCTTAACTCTTACTCTGGCCTCATAGCTACTGTCTTAACTCTTACTCTGGCCTAATAGTTAAGGTCTTGGACTCTTACTCTGGCCTCATAGCTACTGTCTTAACTCTTCCTCTGGCCTAATGGTTAATGTCTTGGACTCTTACTCTGGCCTCATAGCTACTGTCTTAACTCTTACTCTGGCCTCATAGCTACTGTCTTAACTCTTACTCTGGCCTAATGGTTAAGGTCTTGGACTCTTACTCTGGCCTCATAGCTACTGTCTTAACTCTTACTCTGGCCTAATGGTTAAGGTCTTGGACTCTTACTCTGGCCTAATAGCTACTGTCTTAGCTCTTACTCTGGCCTAATAGCTACTGTCTTAACTCTTACTCTGGCCTCATAGCCACTGTATTAACTCTTACTCTGGCCTAATAGCTACTGTCTTAACTCTTACTCTGGCCTCATAGCTACTGTCTTAACTCTTACTCTGGCCTCATAGCTACTGTCTTAACTCTTACTCTTGTTGTAAATTAAGGCAGAATGTGATTAAGCATTCACTGAAAACATTAGTGTTTCCCTTTTATCGTGTTTTCCTCATTATGTTGGCCGAAGTCCGGACTCCATTTTGTATTGACATGCTGCCATGTGCTCACCACGAGGAGAGTCCGACCTCTGTGTTAGTTGCTCTTGTAATCTGCCTAGCAACAGTTATAAATAGCTCTCTCTTGTCCATCTGGCGCATGCCCAGACTTGACCACATCTGTTATAATTAGCTTTGCTTGACCATGTGTTTTCGCGGGCTCAAGGAGTGTGTTAGCTCCGCCCATGTATTGATTTGGTATCGAGAATGACCCTAAATGGTAATGTTCTTCGACTTCATGTGGTATCCACCCACTCATGAGCCCCTCTGTTGTGTATAAAAGGGGACAATGTACGCAAGTTCTGTGTGCTACTCCTTGCAATACTGAAGAGTGTTGTGTGGATTGTAGGACCACCCTTAAGGGTTAATAAACGTTGTTTTTGTACTTTGCAGTTTCCGTGCCAACTTCCTTATAGATTTCGTTACAGGAGAGCGAACCCTTGTCTCTTGCGGGCCTAGCTGGGGCTTGTATTCATCAATTGGCGCCCGTCACGTGGGGCTCATCGGCGACTCGGATGCTCGAAGGACTGGTCGCGACGAAGGTGAGGAGTTTGGCCGGGGACGTGATCACTGCCAGCGGCGTCTTAGCCCTGGCATCCCGAGGTTTTTCTTCCTTCCCTTCCGAGCTGACCATCTGGGTGGCGCCGGTCATCGACTGAGACCTCTTCTGTCGGTCCTGCCGTGAGAGCCGTTTGGGCGATTGTGGAGCTTGGCAGTTGGAACCTGGACTCTTGATTGGTAAGAACCGTTGTACGGTACTTGCTCCGAGTTTTGAAGCCTGGTCTGGCTATTTGAGTTTGATTGATGGTGACTAGTCATATTTTGAATTTGTCTTTGTGAAAATATATGCGTTGCAACACATATAGGCAGGTAATGTGGAGAAATTTCTCCGGAGCTGTGTAAACTTGGAACGGCGCAACGATTAAGTGCCATTTTTCTTGATAATACTGCATATTTTGCATTATTCCTAGCATGCCTGCTTTTAGCGCACTCCGTAAGTGGTGCTGCTGTTTGGATAACCGGTTGAACCTCGAGGAATCTGCTCCAGCTCCCCCAGAGGGGACTCCTAATAGGGATATGTACGTGAAGCATGGTCTTTCTTCCATAATGTACAGCACGTTATGGAGGAAATATACTAGGAAGGATCCTGAGTTGCGATGGCCTTTGTATGGATCGTTTGATATACGTAAGATTGAGTATGTGGAACAGTGTATGTGTAAGCGACGTGCTCGTCAGGATATGTTTGAGTGTGTGCGATTATGGGTGAAGGAAGTGCGTGAGCGAGAGAAACGTGAGAAAGCGCTGTTTGATAAAGAACAACGGAAGAATGATCATATGCGAGCGCAGGAAGCGAAGCATCGGGAGGACAAAGAGCAAACGGACAGACAAGAGAAAGAGCGTAGGCTACAAGTTTCGGGTCAATATGTTGTTCGTCAGCCGCTTTATCCTGTCCTTAATAATTCTGATGACGATTTTTATTTACTAGATCGCTCTCCGCCCCCTTATGTTGGCGCATCTGCTCCACGGCCGCAAGATTCTGACCCGGCTTCGGGTAAGGTAGACACACGGTCCATGCTGCCGGCCGAGCAAATGGCTGAGCTTCGGCAAATTTCCTTCCGTGCGCTTAAAGGCAAGGTATCCATGGAGGAATTATTTCAAATTTGGGGGCCATGGCAGGAGAGAGATAAAGTGTATTTTCTGGGTCATTTCGCGGATGAAGTGATTAATGCTTTCCGAAAATATTCTCATGTTTTTGAGCCTGACGAAGTGTCTTCGGATGCAAGAGCAATACGTAACGGTGCTTTTTCTCCCTCTAAGGCTCCTGAGGCGGCTCGGCGGCTGTTCGCCTTACGGGACGAGGTGCTGGCCCTTCGAGAGAAAGCACGCCAACGAGCGGAGGAGGAGAAGCGGTCGGATTCAGTTGCGGCAGGGGGCCACCCATCCACCTCCCAGTCAGATAAGGATAATGTAGTGCATGCTAAACCGATGCGAGAGGCGGCACCTTTGTATGTCCCTCCGAAAGGAGCAGGGACTAGCTCGGATATTAACTCCGCCGATGCTAGGGAATATTTTGTGTATAATTGGGTTTATACTCCTTGGCATAGGGCCGATGTTCTGGCGTTAAAGAATGCATTGCCTGACCCCCGCAAGAATCCAGCGGCCTTCTATGAAGAAGTCGAGGGGGCCTTGAATTCTTGCATTATGACCTTAGCGGATATAGATCTGTTCTTTGGCCTTATTCTACCACCGGACACGTGGCGGTCTGTCCGAAAGGTGGATGATGCAGTTGCTTTTAAGGCCCGGTGGTCTGAGCTTGAGGATGAGGATAGGGAACGGAAGCCCGCACAGAAACCACCCCAGAATATTCTAGATCTCCCTGCTGCTATTGTGGCTAAATTGAAAACAATAATCCCCCTAAAAAGATTGACTGGAATATGTTAGCGGCATGTAAGCAGAAAGTTGATGAGTCAGTTGCAGATTTCTTCACGCGCTTCGAAGAAACGTTCCATGACTTTAGTGGCCAGTCGCTTACCGACGACACAGGCCGCCACCTTTTCGCGGACAAATATGTGGCCAATCTGCTGCCGGCAGTTGCGGCCCGGTTAAAAGCGAGTGAGAGTTCTTGGTCCTCCGCGACACCGACGGCCCTTCTGACCATCGCTCAGTATTATGAGCGTCAGGAGCACGAGGCGAAGGGCCAGGAGGAGAAGAAATCGAAAGATCTCAAAACCAAAGTGATGTTAGCACAAGTATATGGCCCGCCCCACCGGGGTAATAATAATAGGGGAAGGGGCGGATCTTATGGTCCCCCTTCGGGCCGATCTGATTTGAATAAGAACCAATGTGCGTACTGTAAGCAGTTGGGCCATTGGGCCAGGGAGTGCCCAGCATTGCGTGCTTCGCGGCAGGGGCACACTCCGGGTGGCCAGAGAGGTAGAGGGGGCTTCTCGAACTTTAGAGGGAATTCTAACGATAATGTCCGTTTCGACACTGCTGGGCAGCACCGAGATAGCTCAAACGTTTTCGATCGCCAGCATCAGTATCATGTATCGGACATCGATCACTCGGGATATCATGATTCTCAGCATGCATAGGAATGCGTAGGATGGGGGTCCGAATCAGTTGAGGTGCCGGTCGATCAGACGGGTCCTTATGTATCGGCTGAGGTTTTAGGTTCTACTGATCAGTTCCTAGTGGATACAGGAGCGACACGTAGTGCATTGTCTAGGTACTTGGTTCCGGGGGCTCCCCCATCCGGCTCAATAGTTACATCGGTAGGGTTTGACGGTACACTCTCCCGAAGCCCTCTTTCACAGCCCCTTGCGTTTAAAGTTGATTGTTTTTCTGCGCCTTGTCCGTTTCTGCTTGCTCCGTACACACCGGATAACATTATGGGCCTTGATATGTTAAAGTACTTTAGGGCTACAATTCGTTGTTACCCTGAGGGTGTGAGGGTGATTTTAAATGACAACTACCCCCGATCTGGGCGGATGTGCACGATCTCAGAGGATGCGTTGTTGGCTACCCTCCCCCAAGCTTTATGGGCGACTTCGGACACAGATGTCGGACAAATGGTGATTCCTCCGGTCCACATTAGTGTCCAGGAGGGGGCGGTGCTACCACGCCTCCCACAGTATCGTATTTCCCAGGAGGGCGAGGAAGCTCTCATACAGATTGTGCAGGATTTGATCGCAGTAGGAGTAGTGGAAGAAGTTCCCTATAATATCTGTAACAGTCCGATTCTCCCTATTCTGAAAAAGGACACGGATGCAAAGGTCTATCGGTTCATAATTGATTTGAGGGAGGTAAACAAGATCGTGATACCTCAGTACCCGGTGGTTTCCGATATCACGACGTTGCTTACCTTGGTCCCGCCTACGGCGACCGTGTTCTCAGTGATTGATTTGAAAAATGCCTTCTTTTCTATTCCCATTCACCCTGATAGCCGATTTCTTTTTGGGTTCACACTCAACAATAGATCTTATCGTTTTTGTAGAATTCCCCAGGGCTACACAGAAAGCCCTAGTATCTATAGTCAGGCTTTGAAGCGACAGTTGGATTCCTTTGTTTTACTCGAGGGGGTCGCCCTCATTCAATATGTCGATGACATCTTGTTGGCGGCTGACACCCTGGAGTTGTGCGAGAAAAGCACGCTATCCCTACTTTCCTTTTTAGCCTCCCACAATCACAAGGTCTCTAGGAAGAAATTGCAATTCTGTAGACCAAAGGTGACTTATTTGGGTCACCTTTTGTCTAAGGAGGGGCGTGCACTCACACCAGATCGTATCCAAGTAATCTTGGACACACCGAGGCCATCCACGCAGAAGGATGTGCGTGCATTTTTGGGCCTCGTTTCTTTTTGTAGACAGTGGATACTGGGGTTTTCACACACGGCTAAGCCATTACTAGCCCTCTTGACAAAAGATACGCCTATCCCAATCCCTTGGTCAGATGAGTGTGATGCTGCTTTTCAGCAATTGCGACAGGCCCTTTGTTCAGCACCAGTGTTAGGGACCCCTGATTATGCAAAACCCTTTTCGTTGTATGTGCATGAGAAAGATGGATGTGCATTATCAGTTTTAGTACAGATGCATGGTGATAAGCAGCGCCCTTGTGCATACTTTTCGGCTGTACTTGATCCTGTCGCCCGAGCATTGCCGGGGTGTTTTCGCTCGGTTGCGGCGACAGCTGTGTCAATACGGCAGAGTGAAGGAATTGTATTGTTTCATAAACTGTTGGTGTTAGTTCCCCACGCTGTTGATGCCCTGCTTAATCAAACAAAGACGCAGCATTTGACCAGTGCCCATTTAACGGGATATGAGTTGACGCTTTTAGCTCCTCACATTACGTTAAAAAGGTGCGTGACATTAAACCCGGCCACATTGTTGCCATACCCCGAGACACAGCCTGAGGCACAGAAAGCGCATGATTGTATTCTTGTGACTGAGGAACAAACAAAGGGTCGTATTGATCTCCAGGATACGCCCTTTTCAGATGTAGATGGAGAGTTGTGGGTAGATGGATCATGCCTGAAGCTACCAGATGGTACGACTTCAGCAGCATATGCAATTACCACGTTACAGACGATAGTGGAGACAGCACGCATACCACAGAAATCAGCCCAAGCAGCGGAACTGATAGCGTTAACACGAGCGTGTGAGCTTAGTACAGGATTGTGTGTGAATGTTTACACAGACAGCCGCTATGCCTTCGGAGTAGCGCACGATTTCGGCCTACTCTGGAAGGAGAGAGGGTTTCTAACGTCACATGGGGTGCAGATAATGCATGGGGAGTTAGTCCACAATCTTTTAACTGCATTGACATACCCAAAGAAAATTGCCATTGTTAAGTGTAGTGCCCATAGGAAAGTAGTTGATAAGGTTGGAGAAGGGAATGCGTTAGCGGATCGAGTAGCACGGGAGACTGCGATGCAGCCCGGTACTACTGCCATGTATGTAGTGAAGTCACAGGTGGAGAGATGGCATGATGCGAAGGAGGAAGTGCGAGAAATACAAAAGACCGCTTCTGACAAAGAGCGGGAACAATGGGCTAGCGAAGGAGAACTGGATGACGAGGGTTGCTGGAGAAATAAGCAGATGGATAGATGGAAATTACCCACGGCTTTTGTACAACCTATGGTCCAGATGGCACATGGGCTAGCACATGTTGGAGCTACCGCAATTGTGAAATTGCTTACCCAAGTCTGGGAGCATCCAGAGATTGCTAGCACGGCAAAGAGGGTGGTGCAGACCTGTATGATCTGTCTGAAGTATAACCCAGGGAAAGGCACGCGAACTCCAGCAGGAGGATTTGCGACACCCACTGCACCCTTTGAGGTTCTGCAGATGGATTACATCCAGCTTGAGCGCTGTAACAATTTGAAGTATGTTCTAGTAGTGGTTTGCGCCTTTAGTAAATGGGTCGAGGCGTACCCTGCGAAAGACAATACTGCAATGACTACAGCGAAGCTATTGCTGAAAGAGTTTTTCCCCCGATACGGCGTCTGTAGACTTCTGTGGAGTGATAATGGCCCTCACTTTGTAGCAGATGTTATAAAGTATGTCTTGAAGGGCCTAGGCATCACCCAGAAGTTCCACGCCGTGTTCCACCCTCAGTCTGCAGGACTAGTCGAGAAATATAATGGTACACTGAAGCTTAAGATCGCCAAAATTCAAGCTTCAACGTCTTTGACTTGGCCAGACGCTTTGCCACTGGCGTTATTGTCAATTAGGTCAATGCCACACTCCCGAACCGGCCTTACACCCTATGAGATTGTATTTGGACGCCCAATGAATATTTGGGGTCCACCAAGACCTAAGGCTGTGTATGATGTACCTTGTGTGATGATGAGTGATTATCTGGCACAGTTAACGGATAACTTGGTTTCTATTCATCAACAGGTCCGAGAGGCGCTCCCTGATCGGTCTACCGGTGAAGGACATGGTCTCCGGCCTGGGGATCATGTCATGCTGAAGGTTTTCGACAGAACGAACAGTTTGGAGCCGAGATGGGTCGGACCTGAGCAAGTTCTTCTTGCAACGAGGACGGCAGTGCGAGTCTCGAACAGGAAGAATTGGATCCATTCCTTGCACTGTCGAAAGGTACCGCCCGGATTGGTGGAATCTGCCGTGCTGACCGATCAACGAGACATCTTAGCAGCAGAGACAGGCCGTGCTGCAGAGCCAAACGACACTGAGGAGCTCTTTCCGGATCACACGATTTCTGGAGGAAGGCGATATCATCTGCGACCAAGGAAGTGAGGTTTCTAGTACCGGGACATACTGTCAGAACGGCCCTTGGGTTAGTGAAACGGAGAGCCAATGAGGCAAGGGGGGGGGATCAGCCCTGCATTAGTGTAGCGACACCCGTCTTGGCCCGCTGGTGAAGAAATCAACCGCTGCCCAAGGGGAAGAGTTCTGACAGACTTTTTTTAGTTTCAGGAAGATACCAGGGTATTGTTTCCTTTGACATGGAGAAGAAGAAAATTCTTTGTGCACTGGGGTTCATGCTAACAGTAGCTATCGTTGGTATAACCACATGGTTTGTGGAGGAGGCAACTCCTGCCCGAGAGACACTTGTGTTGACGACTCCAGTGCCTGCGGAGCACTACTTTTACACATTGCCATACCAAGAGTTGAAGCATCGACAATCCTATTTGAATAACACTTTCATTCAGATGCTGCATCACACCCACGTTGCTACAAATGCTACGAACTTTTGGATATGTGGGATGATGCCAGCCCATCAGAAGAAAGGAGGTACGCCATTCATACCCCTTCCTTTCTCTCATAATGGCTCTTGTAGAGCATGGTACACTTTGTTGTTTGCTACTCGAAAACCGACAGTGGGACGATTGCTTTTCAGACTTAATAAAGAATGCCATCAGGACAAGAATGGATATCCACAAGCGAATGGGACAATTTGGGAATGGGAAGAGTACCGACCGGACAATGAATCCATCCCCTATATCTTCACGAACACCAGAGACACTGTGGGGAAGGATAAATTTGTAATCCAAGTAGCACAAGCCCAAGCGGACCTGTGTGTCCAGAGTGTGGGTTTTATCCCTGTTGGTGTCAGTGATTGTATAACCGTATTAAACATCGATGGGCTGAACAACAGCACCTTCCTAGCATCCCATAATACCTATTTCGTATGTGGAAATAAAGGTTATTACCGTTTGCCGGCTGGGTGGTCTGGGGTATGCTATGTATCATTCCTATTACCTCCTGTATTTCTAGCACCCGCGTCATATCATAAGGATTTGAAGTTGTTGAATAATGTGACTGTAAATAGATATAAACGTACTTTATCGATTGATGATGTGGATCAAACTGATACTAGCTTGCAACAGTATATTGATTTCAACTTAGGACTGTTTTTCTTTGTTGGAGCTGCTTTGAATAGTAGGAAGATCCGGAGATTAACAAGAGTGGTAGAAGCTGTGAGTAATCAGACTGCTGCTGCTCTTGGGAATCTTACGGAAGAATTACAGATTACCAGGATTGTTGCATTACAGAATCGTATGGTATTGGATGTGATGCTAGCAGATCGAGGAGGAGCCTGTAAAATTATTGGAAGTAGCTGCTGTGTGTTCATCCCTGATCATACGCCATCCGTTTATAACGCCATTAATAAGCTGCATAAAATAGCAGCTGAAATCCACACGGAAAACGGCACTTGGTCCTTTTCTGGATGGTTTTGGGCGTTGGTTACTGCCTGGGGATGGAAGGTCTTAACTGGTCTCTGCATTATTATAGCAATTCTGTTCTTTCTCTGTATGTGTATTCAATGTGGACCATTGTGCTGTTCCGTATGCATTTCATTCTGCATTCCAGATAAGAAAGCTATTGCCGATGTTGCCCGCCAGAAGGGTCTAGCTAAAGAGGTTAAAGGAATGATGATAATTGACATATACGATGATTATTCTTGGAAACCGGATGTCTTCAGTAAATGCTGAAAGGGTCGTCTGTTGTAAATTAAGGCAGAATGTGATTAAGCATTCACTGAAAACATTAGTGTTTCCCTTTTATCGTGTTTTCCTCATTATGTTGGCCGAAGTCCGGACTCCATTTTGTATTGACATGCTGCCATGTGCTCACCACGAGGAGAGTCCGACCTCTGTGTTAGTTGCTCTTGTAATCTGCCTAGCAACAGTTATAAATAGCTCTCTCTTGTCCATCTGGCGCATGCCCAGACTTGACCACATCTGTTATAATTAGCTTTGCTTGACCATGTGTTTTCGCGGGCTCAAGGAGTGTGTTAGCTCCGCCCATGTATTGATTTGGTATCGAGAATGACCCTAAATGGTAATGTTCTTCGACTTCATGTGGTATCCACCCACTCATGAGCCCCTCTGTTGTGTATAAAAGGGGACAATGTACGCAAGTTCTGTGTGCTACTCCTTGCAATACTGAAGAGTGTTGTGTGGATTGTAGGACCACCCTTAAGGGTTAATAAACGTTGTTTTTGTACTTTGCAGTTTCCGTGCCAACTTCCTTATAGATTTCGTTACAGGAGAGCGAACCCTTGTCTCTTGCGGGCCTAGCTGGGGCTTGTATTCATCACTCTGGCCTAATGGTTAAGGTCTTGAACTCTTACTCTGGCCTCATAGCTACTGTCTTAACTCTTACTCTGGCCTCATAGCTACTGTCTTAACTCTTACTCTGGCCTAATAGCTACTGTCTTAACTCTTACTCTGGCCTAATGGTTAAGGTCTTGGACTCTTACTCTGGCCTCATAGCTACTGTCTTGACTCATACTCTGGCCTAATAGCTACTGTCTTAACTCTTACTCTGGCCTAATGGTTAAGGTCTTGGACTCTTACTCTGGCCTCATAGCTACTGTCTTAACTCTTACTCTGGCCTAATAGCTACTGTCTTAACTCTTACTCTGGCCTCATAGCTACTGTCTTAACTCTTACTCTGACCTAATGGTTAAGGTCTTGGACTCTTACTCTGGCCTCATAGCTACTGTCTTAACTCTTACTCTGGCCTAATAGCTACTGTCTTAACTCTTACTCTGGCCTCATAGCTACTGTCTTAACTCTTACTCTGGCCTCATAGCTACTGTCTTAACTCTTACTCTGGCCTCATAGCTACTGTCTTAACTCTTACTCTGGCCTAATAGCTACTGTCTTAACTCTTACTCTGGCCTCATAGCTACTGTCTTAACTCTTACTCTGGCCTAATGGTTAAGGTCTTGGACTCTTACTCTGGCCTCATAGCTACTGTCTTAACTCTTACTCTTGCCTCATAGCTACTGTCTTAACTCTTACTCTGGCCTCATAACTACTGTCTTAACTCTTACTCTGGCCTCATAGCTACTGTCTTAATTCTTACTCTGGCCTCATAGCTACTGTCTTAACTCTTACTCTTGCCTAATAACTACTGTCTTAACTCTTACTCTGGCCTAATAGCTACTGTCTTAACTCTTACTCTGGCCTCATAGCTACTGTCTTAACTCTTACTCTGGCTTAATGGTTAAGGTCTTGGACTCTTACTCTGGCCTCATAGCTACCGTCTTAACTCTTACTCTGGCCTCATAGCTACTGTCTTAACTCTTACTCTGGCCTAATGGTTAAGGTCTTGGACTCTTACTCTGGCCTCATAGCTACTGTCTTAACTCTTACTCTGGCCTAATGGTTAAGGTCTTGGACTCTTACTCTGGCCTCATAGCTACTGTCTTAACTCTTACTCTGGCCTCATAGCTACTGTCTTAACTCTTACTCTGGCCTCATAGCTACTGTCTTAACTCTTACTCTGGCCTAATGGTTAAGGTCTTGGACTCTTACTCTGGCCTCATAGCTACTGTCTTAACTCTTACTCTGGCCTAATAGCTACTGTCTTAACTCTTACTCTGGCCTCATAGCTACTGTCTTAACTCTTACTCTGGCCTAATAGCTACTGTCTTAACTCTTACTCTGGCCTAATAGCTACTGTCTTAACTCTGACTCTGGCCTCATAGCTACTGTCTTAACTCTTACTCTGGCCTCATAGCTACTGTCTTAACTCTTACTCTGGCCTAATAGCTACTGTCTTAACTCTTACTCTGGCCTAATGGTTAAGGTCTTGGACTCTTACTCTGGCCTCATAGCTACTGTCTTAACTCTTACTCTGGCCTCATAGCTACTGTCTTAACTCTTACTCTGGCCTCATAGCTACTGTCTTAACTCTTACTCTGGCCTAATAGCTACTGTCTCAACTCTTACTCTGGCCTCATAGCTACTGTCTTAACTCTTACTCTGGCCTCATAGCTACTGTCTTAACTCTTACTCTGGCCTAATGGTTAAGGTCTTGGACTTAACCATTAGTCCAGAGTAAGAGTTAAAACCTTAGATATTAGGCCAGAGTTAGAGTTAAGACCTTAACCAGTAGGCCAGAGTAAGAGTCTAAGACCTTAACCATTAGTCCAAAGTAAGTGTTAAGACCTTAACCAGTAGGCCAGAGTAAGAGTTAAGACCTTAGCTATTAAGCCAGAGTAAGAGTTAAGACCTTAGCCAGTAGGCCAGAGTAAGAGTCTAAGACCTTAACCATTAGGCCAAAGTAAGAGTTAAGACCTTAACCAGTAGGCCAGAGTAAGAGTTAAGACCTTAGCTATTAGGCCAGAGTAAGAGTTAAGACCTTAACCAGTAGGCCAGAGTAAGAGTTAAGACCTTAACCTGTAGGCCATAGTACGAGTCTAAGACCTTAGCTATTAGGCCAAAGTAAGAGTTAAGACCTTAACCTATAGGCCATAGTACGAGTCTAAGACCTTAGCTATTAGGCCAGAGTAAGAGTCTAAGACCTCAACCATTACGCCAGAGTATGAGACTAAGACCTTAGCTATTAGGCCAGAGTATGAGTCTAAGACCTTAGCTAATAGGCCAGAGTAAGAGTTAAAACCTTAGCTATTAGGCCAGAGTAAGAGTTAAGACCTTGACCAGTAGGCCAGAGTAAGTGTCTAAGACCTTAACCATTAGACCAGAGTAAGAGTTAAAACCTTAACCAGTAGGCCAGAGTAAGAGTTAAGACCTTAACTGGTAGGCCAGAGTAAGAGTTAAGACCTTAACCTGTAGGCCATAGTACGAGTCTAAGACCATAGCTATTAGGCAAGAGTAAGAATTAAGACCTTAACTAGTAGGCCAGAGTAAGAGTTAAGACCTTAACCAGTAGGCCAGAGTACGAGTCTAAGACCTTAACCATTAGGCCAGAGTGCGAGTCTAAGACCTTAGCTATTAGGCCATAGTACAAGTCTAAGACCTCAGCTATTAGGCCAGAGTAAGAGTTAAGACCTTAGAGATTAGGCCAGAGTACGAGTTAATACCTTAGCTATTAGGCCAGAGTAAGAGTTACTACCTTAGCTATTAGGCCAGAGTAAGAGTTAAGACCTTAGCTATTAGGCCAGAGTAAGAGTTAAGACCTTAACCTGTAGGCCATAGTATGAGTCTAAGACCTTAGCTATTAGGCCAGAGTAAGAGTTAAGACCATAGCTATTAGGCCAGAGTAAGAGTTAAGACCTTAGCTATTAGGCCAGAGTACGAGTCTAAGACCTTAGCTATTAGGCCATAGTACGAGTCTAAGTCCTTAGCTATTAGGCCAGAGTAAGAAATAAGACCTTAGCTATTAGGCCAGAGTAAGAGTTAAGACCTTAACCAGTAGGCCAGAGTCAGAGTTAAGACCTTAACCATTAGGCCAGAGTAAGAGTTAAGACCTTAACCATTAGGCCAGAGTACAAGTCTAAGACCTTAGCTATTAGGCCAGAGTAAGAGTTAAGATTTTAACCATTAGGCCAGAGTAAGAGTTAAGACCTTAACCATTAGGCCGGAGTACGAGTCTAAGACCTTAGCTATTAGGCCAGAGTGAGAGTTAAGACCTTAACTAGTAGGCCAGAGTATGAGTCTAAGACCTTAGCTATTAGGCCAGAGTAAGAGTTAAGACCTTAACCAGTAGGCCAGAGTAAGAGTTAAGACCTTAACCTGTAGGCCAGAGTACGAGTCTAAGACCTTAGCTATTAGGCCATAGTACGAGTCAAAGTCCTTAGCTATTAGGCCAGAGTAAGAGTTAAGACCTTAGCTATTAGGCCAGAGTACGAGTCTAAGACCTTAGCTATTAGGCCATAGTACGAGTCTAAGTCCTTAGCTATTAGGCCAGAGTAAGTGTTACGACCTTAGTTATTAGGCCAGAGTAAGAGTTAAGACCTTAACCAGAAGGCCAGAGTAAGAGTTAAGATCTTAGCTATTAGGCCAGAGTAAGAGTTAAGACCTTAGCTATTTGGCCAGAGTAGGAGTTTAGACCTTAACCATTAGGCCAGAGTACGAGTCTAAGACCTTAGCTATTAGGCCAGAGTAAGAGTTAAGACCTTAACCATTAGGCCAGGGTGCAAGTCTAAGACCTTAGCTATTAGGCCTGAGTAAGAGTTAATTCCTTAACAAGTAGGCCAGAGTAAAAGTTAAGACCTTAACCAGTAGGCCAGAGTAAGAGTTAAGACCTTAGCTATTAGGCCAGAGTACGAGTCTAAGACCTTAGCTATTAGGCCAGAGTAAGAGTCTAAGACCTTAACCATTACGCCAGAGTATGAGACTAAGACGTTAGCTATTAGGCCAGAGTATGAGTCTAAGACCTTAGCTAATAGGCCAGAGTAAGAGTTAAAACCTTAGCTATTAGGCCAGAGTAAGAGTTAAGACCTTAACCAGTAGGCCAGAGTAAGTGTCTAAGACCTTAACCATTAGACCAGAGTAAGAGTTAAAACCTTAACCAGTAGGCCAGAGTAAGAGTTAAGACCTTAACTGGTAGGCCAGAGTAAGAGTTAAGACCTTAACCTGTAGGCCATAGTACGAGTCTAAGACCATAGCTATTAGGCAAGAGTAAGAATTAAGACCTTAACCAGTAGGCCAGAGTAAGAGTTAAGACCTTAACCAGTAGGCCAGAGTACGAGTCTAAGACCTTAACCATTAGGCCAGAGTGCGAGTCTAAGACCTTAGCTATTAGGCCATAGTACAAGTCTAAGACCTTAGCTATTAGGCCAGAGTAAGAGTTAAGACCTTAGAGATTAGGCCAGAGTACGAGTTAATACGTTAGCTATTAGGCCAGAGTAAGAGTTACGACCTTAGCTATTAGGCCAGAGTAAGAGTTAAGACCTTAGCTATTAGGCCAGAGTAAGAGTTAAGACCTTAACCTGTAGGCCATAGTATGAGTCTAAGACCTTAGCTATTAGGCCAGAGTAAGAGTTAAGACCTTAGCTATTAGGCCAGAGTAAGAGTTAAGACCTTAGCTATTAGGCCAGAGTACGAGCCTAAGACCTTAGCTATTAGGCCATAGTATGAGTCTAAGTCCTTAGCTATTAGGCCAGAGTAAGAAATAAGACCTTAGCTATTAGGCCAGAGTAAGAGTTAAGACCTTAACCAGTAGACCAGAGTCAGAGTTAAGACCTTAACCATTAGGCCAGAGTAAGAGTTAAGACCTTAACCATTAGGCCAGAGTACAAGTCTAAGACCTTAGCTATTAGGCCAGAGTAAGAGTTAAGATTTTAACCATTAGGCCAGAGTAAGAGTTATGACCTTAACCATTAGGCCGGAGTACGAGTCTAAGACCTTAGCTATTAGGCCAGAGTGAGAGTTAAGACCTTAACTAGTAGGCCAGAGTATGAGTCTAAGACCTTAGCTATTAGGCCAGAGTAAGAGTTAAGACCTTAACCAGTAGGCCAGAGTAAGAGTTAAGACCTTAACCTGTAGGCCAGAGTACGAGTCTAAGACCTTAGCTATTAGGCCAGAGTAAGTGTTAAGACCTTAGCTATTAGGCCAGAGTAAGAGTTAAGACCTTAACCAGAAGGCCAGAGTAAGAGTTAAGATCTTAGCTATTAGGCCAGAGTAAGAGTTAAGACCTTAGCTATTTGGCCAGAGTAGGAGTTTAGACCTTAACCATTAGGCCAGAGTACGAGTCTAAGACCTTAGCTATTAGGCCAGAGTAAGAGTTAAGACCTTAACTATTAGGCCAGAGTACAAGTCTAAGACCTTAGCTATTAGGCCAGAGTAAGAGTTAATTCCTTAACAAGTAGGCCAGAGTAAAAGTTAAGACCTTAACCAGTAGGCCAGAGTAAGAGTTAAGACCTTAGCTATTAGGCCAGAGTACGAGTCTAAGACCTTAGCTATTAGGCCAGAGTAAGAGTTAAGACCTTAACCAGTAGGCCAGAGTAAGAGTGAAGACCTTAGCTATTAGGCCAGAGTAAGAGTTAAGACCTTAGCTATTAGGCCAGAGTAAGAGCTAAGACCTTAACCATTAGGCCAGAGTAAGAGCTAAGACCTTAGCTATTAGGCCAGAGTAAGAGTTAACACCTTAACCATTAGGCCAGAGTACGAGTCTAAGACCTTAATCATTAGGCCAGAGTACGAGTTAAGACCTTAACAAGAAGGCCAGATTAAGATTTAAGACCTTAACCACTAGGCCAGAGTAAGAGTTAAGACCTTAACCATTAGGCCAGAGTACGAGTCTAAGACCTTAGCTATTAGGCCAGAGTAAGAGTTAAGACCTTAACCAGTAGGCCAGAGTAAGAGTTAAGACCTTAACCAGTAGGCCAGAGTAAGAGTTAAGACCTTAACCTGTAGGCCAGAGTACGAGTTTAAGACCTTAGCTATTAGGCCAGAGTAAGAGTTGAGAGCTTAGCTATTAGGCCAGAGTAAGAGTTAAGACCTTAAAATATAGGCCATAGTAAGAGTTAAGACCTTAACCAGTAGGTCAGAGTACGAGTCTAAGACCTTAGCTATTAGGCCAGAGTAAGAGTTAAGACCTTAACAAGTAGTCCAGAGTAAGAGTTAAGACCTTAACTATTAGGCTAGAGTAAGAGTTAAGACCTTAGCTATTAGGCCAGAGTAAGAGTTAAGACCTTAACCAGTAGGCCAGAGTAAGAGTTAAGACCTTAACCTGTAGGCCATAGTACGTGTCTAAGACTTTAGCTATTAGGCCAGAGTAAGAGTTAAGACCTTAACCTATAGGCCATAGTACAAGTCTAAGACCTTAGCTATTAGGCCAGAGTAAGAGTTAAGACCTTAACCAGTAGGCCAGAGTAAGAGTTAAGACCTTAGCTATTAGGCCAGAGTAAGAGTTAAGACCTTAACCAGTAGGCCAGAGTAAGAGTCTAAGACCTTAACCATTAGGCCAGAGTAAGAGTTAAAACCTTAGCTATTAAGCCAGAGTAAGAGTTAAGACCTTAACCAGTAGGCCAGAGTAAGAGTCTAAGACCTTAACCATTAGGCCAAATGAAGTGTTAAGACCTTATCCAGTAGGCCAGAGTAAGAGTTAAGACCTTAGCCATTAGGCCAGAGTAAGATTTAAGACCTTAACCAGTAGGCCAGAGTAAGAGCCTAAGACCTTAACCATTAGGCCAAAGTAAGAGTTAAGACCTTAACCAGTAGGCCATAGTGAGAGTTAAGACCTTAACCAGTAGGCCATAGTACGAGTCTAAGACCCTAGCTATTAGGCCAGAGTAAGAGTTAAGACCTTAACAAGTAGTCCAGAGTAACAGTTAAGACCTTAGCTATTAGGCCAGAGTAAGAGTTAAGACCTTAACCAGTAGGCCAGAGTGAGAGTTAAGACCTTAGCTATTAGGCCAGAGTAAGAGTTAAGACCTTAGCTATTAGGCCAGAGTAAGAGTCTAAGACCTTAGCTATAAGGCCAGAGTAAGAGTTAAGACCTTAACCTGTAGGCCAAAGTACGAGTCTAAGACCTTAGCTATTAGGTCAGAGTATGGGTCTAAGACCTTAGCTATTAGGCCAGAGTAAGAGTTAAGACCTTAACCAGCAGGCCAGAGTAAGAGTTAAGACGTTAACCAGTAGGCCAGAGTAAGTGTTAAGACCTTAACCAGTAGGCCAGAGTAAGAGTTAAGACATTAGCTATTAGGCCAGAGTAGGAGTTAAGACCTTAACCAGGAGGCCAGAGTACTAGTTAAGACCTTAGCTATTAGGCCAGAGTACGAGTCTAAGACCTTAGCTATTAGGCCAGAGTAAGAGTTAAGACCTTAACCAGTAGGCCAGAGTAAGAGTGAAGACCTTAGCTATTAGGCCAGAGTAAGAGTTAAGACCTTAGCTATTAGGCCAGAGTAAGAGCTAAGACCTTAACCATTAGGCCAGAGTAAGAGCTAAGACCTTAGCTATTAGGCCAGAGTAAGAGTTAACACCTTAACCATTAGGCCAGAGTACGAGTCTAAGACCTTAATCATTAGGCCAGAGTACGAGTTAAGACCTTAACAAGTAGGCCAGATTAAGAGTTAAGACCTTAACCACTAGGCCAGAGTAAGAGTTAAGACCTTAACCATTAGGCCAGAGTACGAGTCTAAGACCTTAGCTATTAGGCCAGAGTAAGAGTTAAGACCTTAACCAGTAGGCCAGAGTAAGAGTTAAGACCTTAACCACTAGGCCAGAGTAAGAGTTAAGACCTTAACCTGTAGGCCAGAGTATGAGTCTAAGACCTTAGCTATTAGGCCAGAGTAAGAGTTGAGAGCTTAGCTATTAGGCCAGAGTAAGAGTTAAGACCTTAACCTATAGGCCATAGTAAGAGTTAAGACCTTAACCAGTAGGTCAGAGTACGAGTCTAAGACCTTAGCTATTAGGCCAGAGTAAGAGTTAAGACCTTAACAAGTAGTCCAGAGTAAGAGTTAAGACCTTAACTATTAGGCTAGAGTAAGAGTTAAGACCTTAGCTATTAGGCCAGAGTAAGAGTTAAGACCTTAACCAGTAGGCCAGAGTAAGAGTTAAGACCTTAACCTGTAGGCCATAGTACGTGTCTAAGACTTTAGCTATTAGGCCAGAGTAAGAGTTAAGACCTTAACCTATAGGCCATAGTACGAGTCTAAGACCTTAGCTATTAGGCCAGAGTAAGAGTTAAGACCTTAACCAGTAGGCCAGAGTAAGAGTTAAGACCTTAGCTATTAGGCCAGAGTAAGAGTTAAGACCTTAACCAGTAGGCCAGAGTAAGAGTCTAAGACCTTAACCATTAGGCCAGAGTAAGAGTTAAAACCTTAGCTATTAGGCCAGAGTAAGAGTTAAGACCTTAACCAGTAGGCCAGAGTAAGAGTCTAAGACCTTAACCATTAGGCCAAATGAAGTGTTAAGACCTTATCCAGTAGGCCAGAGTAAGAGTTAAGACCTTAGCCATTAGGCAAGAGTAAGAGTTAAGACCTTAACCAGTAGGCCAGAGTAAGAGTCTAAGACCTTAACCATTAGGCCAAAGTAAGAGTTAAGACCTTAACCAGTAGGCCATAGTAAGAGTTAAGACCTTAACCAGTAGGCCATAGTACGAGTCTAAGACCTTAGCTATTAGGCCAGAGTAAGAGTTAAGACCTTAACAAGTAGTCCAGAGTAGCAGTTTAGACCTTAGCTATTAGGCCAGAGTAAGAGTTAAGACATTAACCAGTAGGCCAGAGTGAGAGTTAAGACCTTAGCTATTAGGCCAGAGTAAGGGTTAAGACCTTAGCTATTAGGCCAGAGTAAGAGTTAAGACCTTAACCATTAGGCCAGAGTACGAGTCTAAGACCTTAGCTATAAGGCCAGAGTAAGAGTTAAGACCTTAACCTGTAGGCCAAAGTACGAGTCTAAGACCTTAGCTATTAGGTCAGAGTACGGGTCTAAGACCTTAGCTATTAGGCCAGAGTAAGAGTTAAGACCTTAACCAGCAGGCCAGAGTAAGAGTTAAGACGTTAACCAGTAGGCCAGAGTAAGTGTTAAGACCTTAACCAGTAGGCCAGAGTAAGAGTTAAGACATTAGCTATTAGGCCAGAGTAGGAGTTAAGACCTTAACCAGTAGGCCAGAGTACTAGTTAAGACCTTAACCATTAGGCGAGAGTACGAGTCTAAGACCTTAGCTATTAGGCCAGAGTAAGAGTTAAGACCTTAACCTGTAGGCCGTAGTAAGAGTTAAGACCTTAACCAGTAGGCCAGAGTACGAGTCTAAGACCTTAGCTATTAGGCCAGAGTAAGAGTTAAGACCTTAACAAGTAGGCCAGAGTAAGAGTTAAGACCTTAACCAGTAGGCCAGAGTAAGAGTTAAGGCCTTAGCTATTAGGCCAGGGTAAGAGTTAAGACCTTAGCCAGTAGGCCAGAGTAAGAGTCTAAGACCTTAACCATTAGGCCAAAGTAAGAGTTAACACCTTAACCAGTAGGCCAGAGTAAGAGTTAAGACCTTAGCTATTAGGCCAGAGTAAGAGTTAAGACCTTAACCAGTAGGCCAGAGTAAGAGTTAAGACCTTAACCTGTAGGCCATAGTACGTGTCTAAGACTTTAGCTATTAGGCCAGAGTAAGAGTTAAGACCTTAACCTGTAGGCCATAGTACGTGTCTAAGACTTTAGCTATTAGGCCAGAGTAAGAGTTAAGACCTTAACCTATAGGCCATAGTACGAGTCTAAGACCTTAGCTATTAGGCCAGAGTAAGAGTTAAGACCTTAACCAGTAGGCCAGAGTAAGAGTTAAGACCTTAGCTATTAGGCCAGAGTAAGAGTTAAGACCTTAACCAGTAGGCCAGAGTAAGAGTTAAGACCTTAACCAGTAGGCCAGAGTAAGAGTCTAAGACCTTAACCATTAGGCCAAAGTAAGAGTTAAGACCTTAACCAGTAGGCCATAGTAAGAGTTAAGACCTTAACCAGTAGGCCATAGTACGAGTCTAAGACCTTAGCTATTAGGCCAGAGTAAGAGTTAAGACCTTAACAAGTAGTCCAGAGTAGCAGTTTAGACCTTAGCTATTAGGCCAGAGTAAGAGTTAAGACCTTAACCAGTAGGCCAGAGTGAGAGTTAAGACCTTAGCTATTAGGCCAGAGTAAGGGTTAAGACCTTAGCTATTAGGCCAGAGTAAGAGTTAAGACCTTAACCATTAGGCCAGAGTACGAGTCTAAGACCTTAGCTATAAGGCCAGAGTAAGAGTTAAGACCTTAACCTGTAGGCCAAAGTACGAGTCTAAGACCTTAGCTATTAGGTCAGAGTACGGGTCTAAGACCTTAGCTATTAGGCCAGAGTAAGAGTTAAGACCTTAACCAGCAGGCCAGAGTAAGAGTTAAGACGTTAACCAGTAGGCCAGAGTAAGTGTTAAGACCTTAACCAGTAGGCCAGAGTAAGAGTTAAGACATTAGCTATTAGGCCAGAGTAGGAGTTAAGACCTTAACCAGTAGGCCAGAGTACTAGTTAAGACCTTAACCATTAGGCGAGAGTACGAGTCTAAGACCTTAGCTATTAGGCCAGAGTAAGAGTTAAGACCTTAACCTGTAGGCCGTAGTAAGAGTTAAGACCTTAACCAGTAGGCCAGAGTACGAGTCTAAGACCTTAGCTATTAGGCCAGAGTAAGAGTTAAGACCTTAACAAGTAGGCCAGAGTAAGAGTTAAGACCTTAACCAGTAGGCCAGAGTAAGAGTTAAGGCCTTAGCTATTAGGCCAGGGTAAGAGTTAAGACCTTAGCTATTAGGCCAGAGTAAGAGTTAAGACCTTAACCAGTAGGCCAGAGTAAGAGTTAAGACCGTAGCTATTAGGCCAGAGTAAGAGTTAAGACCTTAACCAGTAGGCCAGAGTAAGAGTTAAGACCTTAACCTGTAGGCCATAATACGTGTCTAAGACCTTAGCTATTAGGCCAGAGTAAGAGTTAAGACCTTAACCTATAGGCCATAGTACGATTCTAAGACCTTAGCTATTAGGCCAGAGTAAGAGTTAAGACCTTAACCAGTAGGCCAGAGTAAGAGTTAAGACCTTAGCTATTAGGCCAGAGTAAGAGTTAAGACCTTAACCATTAGGCCAGAGTACGAGTCTAAGACCTTAGTTATAAGGCCAGAGTAAGAGTTAAGACCTTAACCTGTAGGCCAAAGTACGAGTCTAAGACCTTAGCTATTAGGTCAGAGTACGGGTCTAAGACCTTAGCTATTAGGCTAGAGTAAGAGTTAAGACCTTAGCCAGCAGGCCAGAGTAAGAGTTAAGACCTTAACCAGTAGGCCAGAGTAAGTGTTAAGACCTTAACCAGTAGGCCAGAGTAAGAGTTAAGACCTTAGCTATTAGGCCAGAGAAAGAGTTAAGATCTTAACCAGTAGGCCAGAGTACTAGTTAAGACCTTAAACATTAGGCCAGAGTACGAGTCTAAGACCTTAGCTATTAGGCCAGAGTAAGAGTTAAGACCTTAACCTGTAGGCCGTAGTAAGAGTTAAGACCTTAACCAGTAGGCCAGAGTAGGAGTCTAAAACCTTAGCTATTAGGCCAGAGTAAGAGTTAAGACCTTAACAAGTAGGCCAGAGTAAGAGTTAAGACCTTAACCAGTAGGCCAGAGTAAGAGTTAAGGCCTTAGCTATTAGGCCAGGGTAAGAGTTAAGACCTTAGCTATTAGGCCAGAGTAAGAGTTAAGACCTTAACCATTAGGCCAGAGTACGAGTCTAAGACCTTAGCTATTAGGCCAGCGTAAGAGTTAAGACCTTAACCAGTAGACCAGAGTAAGAGTTAAGACCTTAGCTATTAGGCCAGAGTAAGAGTTAAGACCTTAACAAGTAGGCCAGAGTAACAGTTAAGACCTTAACCTGTAGGCCATAGTACGTGTCTAAGACCTTAGCTATTAGGCCAGAGTAAGAGTTAAGACCTTAACCTGTAGGCCATAGTACGAGTCTAAGACCTTAGCTATTAGGCCAGAGTAAGAGTTAAGACCTTAACCAGTAGGCCAGAGTAAGAGTTAAGACCTTAGCTATTAGGCCAGAGTAAGAGTTAATACCTTAACCAATAGGCCAGAGTAAGAGTCTAAGACCTTAACCATTAGGTCAGAGTAAGAGATAAAACCTTAGCTATTAGGCCAGAGTAAGAGTTAAGACCTTAACCAGTAAGCCAGAGTAAGAGTCTAAGACCTTAACCATTAGGCCAAAGTAAGTGTTAAGACCTTAACCAGTAGGCCAGAGTAAGAGTTAAGACCTTAACTATTAGGCCAGAGTACAAGTCTAAGACCTTAGCTATTAGGCCAGAGTAAGAGTTAATTCCTTAACAAGTAGGCCAGAGTAAAAGTTAAGACCTTAACCAGTAGGCCAGAATAAGAGTTAAGACCTTAGCTATTAGGCCAGAGTACGAGTCTAAGACCTTAGCTATTAGGCCAGAGTAAGAGTTAAGACCTTAACCAGTAGGCCAGAGTAAGAGTTAAGACCTTAGCTATTAGGCCAGAGTAAGAGTTAAGACCTTAGCTATTAGGCCAGAGTAAGAGCTAAGACCTTAACCATTAGGCCAGAGTAAGAGCTAAGACCTTAGCTATTAGGCCAGAGTAAGAGTTAACACCTTAACCATTAGGCCAGAGTACGAGCCTAAGACCTTAATCATTAGGCCAGAGTACGAGTTAAGACCTTAACAAGAAGGCCAGATTAAGAGTTAAGACCTTAACCACTAGGCCAGAGTAAGAGTTAAGACCTTAACCATTAGGCCAGAGTACGAGTCTAAGACCTTAGCTATTAGGCCAGAGTAAGAGTTAAGACCTTAACCAGTAGGCCAGAGTAAGAGTTAAGACCTTAACCAGTAGGCCAGAGTAAGAGTTAAGACCTTAACCTGTAGGCCAGAGTACGAGTTTAAGACCTTAGCTATTAGGCCAGAGTAAGAGTTGAGAGCTTAGCTATTAGGCCAGAGTAAGAGTTAAGACCTTAAAATATAGGCCATAGTAAGAGTTAAGACCTTAACCAGTAGGTCAGAGTATGAGTCTAAGACCTTAGCTATTAGGCCAGAGTAAGAGTTAAGACCTTAACAAGTAGTCCAGAGTAAGAGTTAAGACCTTAACTATTAGGCTAGAGTAAGAGTTAAGACCTTAGCTATTAGGCCAGAGTAAGAGTTAAGACCTTAACCAGTAGGCCAGAGTAAGAGTTAAGACCTTAACCTGTAGGCCATAGTACGTGTCTAAGACTTTAGCTATTAGGCCAGAGTAAGAGTTAAGACCTTAACCTATAGGCCATAGTACAAGTCTAAGACCTTAGCTATTAGGCCAGAGTAAGAGTTAAGACCTTAACCAGTAGGCCAGAGTAAGAGTTAAGACCTTAGCTATTAGGCCAGAGTAAGAGTTAAGACCTTAACCAGTAGGCCAGAGTAAGAGTCTAAGACCTTAACCATTAGGCCAGAGTAAGAGTTAAAACCTTAGCTATTAAGCCAGAGTAAGAGTTAAGACCTTAACCAGTAGGCCAGAGTAAGAGTCTAAGACCTTAACCATTAGGCCAAATGAAGTGTTAAGACCTTATCCAGTAGGCCAGAGTAAGAGTTAAGACCTTAGCCATTAGGCCAGAGTAAGAGTTAAGACCTTAACCAGTAGGCCAGAGTAAGAGCCTAAGACCTTAACCATTAGGCCAAAGTAAGAGTTAAGACCTTAACCAGTAGGCCATAGTAAGAGTTAAGACCTTAACCAGTAGGCCATAGTACGAGTCTAAGACCTTAGCTATTAGGCCAGAGTAAGAGTTAAGACCTTAACAAGTAGTCCAGAGTAACAGTTAAGACCTTAGCTATTAGGCCAGAGTAAGAGTTAAGACCTTAACCAGTAGGCCAGAGTGAGAGTTAAGACCTTAGCTATTAGGCCAGAGTAAGAGTTAAGACCTTAGCTATTAGGCCAGAGTAAGAGTCTAAGACCTTAGCTATAAGGCCAGAGTAAGAGTTAAGACCTTAACCTGTAGGCCAAAGTACGAGTCTAAGACCTTAGCTATTAGGTCAGAGTATGGGTCTAAGACCTTAGCTATTAGGCCAGAGTAAGAGTTAAGACCTTAACCAGCAGGCCAGAGTAAGAGTTAAGACGTTAACCAGTAGGCCAGAGTAAGTGTTAAGACCTTAACCAGTAGGCCAGAGTAAGAGTTAAGACATTAGCTATTAGGCCAGAGTAGGAGTTAAGACCTTAACCAGTAGGCCAGAGTACTAGTTAAGACCTTAGCTATTAGGCCAGAGTACGAGTCTAAGACCTTAGCTATTAGGCCAGAGTAAGAGTTAAGACCTTAACCAGTAGGCCAGAGTAAGAGTGAAGACCTTAGCTATTAGGCCAGAGTAAGAGTTAAGACCTTAGCTATTAGGCCAGAGTAAGAGCTAAGACCTTAACCATTAGGCCAGAGTAAGAGCTAAGACCTTAGCTATTAGGCCAGAGTAAGAGTTAAGACCTTAACCACTAGGCCAGAGTAAGAGTTAAGACCTTAACCTGTAGGCCAGAGTATGAGTCTAAGACCTTAGCTATTAGGCCAGAGTAAGAGTTGAGAGCTTAGCTATTAGGCCAGAGTAAGAGTTAAGACCTTAACCACTAGGCCAGAGTAAGAGTTAAGACCTTAACCATTAGGCCAGAGTATGAGTCTAAGACCTTAGCTATTAGGCCAGAGTAAGAGTTAAGACCTTAACCAGTAGGCCAGAGTAAGAGTTAAGACCTTAACCACTAGGCCAGAGTAAGAGTTAAGACCTTAACCTGTAGGCCAGAGTATGAGTCTAAGACCTTAGCTATTAGGCCAGAGTAAGAGTTGAGAGCTTAGCTATTAGGCCAGAGTAAGAGTAAAGACCTTAACCTATAGGCCATAGTAAGAGTTAAGACCTTAACCAGTAGGTCAGAGTACGAGTCTAAGACCTTAGCTATTAGGCCAGAGTAAGAGTTAAGACCTTAACAAGTAGTCCAGAGTAAGAGTTAAGACCTTAACTATTAGGCTAGAGTAAGAGTTAAGACCTTAGCTATTAGGCCAGAGTAAGAGTTAAGACCTTAACCAGTAGGCCAGAGTAAGAGTTAAGACCTTAACCTGTAGGCCATAGTACGTGTCTAAGACTTTAGCTATTAGGCCAGAGTAAGAGTTAAGACCTTAACCTATAGGCCATAGTACGAGTCTAAGACCTTAGCTATTAGGCCAGAGTAAGAGTTAAGACCTTAACCAGTAGGCCAGAGTAAGAGTTAAGACCTTAGCTATTAGGCCAGAGTAAGAGTTAAGACCTTAACCAGTAGGCCAGAGTAAGAGTCTAAGACCTTAACCATTAGGCCAGAGTAAGAGTTAAAACCTTAGCTATTAGGCCAGAGTAAGAGTTAAGACCTTAACCAGTAGGCCAGAGTAAGAGTCTAAGACCTTAACCATTAGGCCAAATGAAGTGTTAAGACCTTATCCAGTAGGCCAGAGTAAGAGTTAAGACCTTAGCCATTAGGCAAGAGTAAGAGTTAAGACCTTAACCAGTAGGCCAGAGTAAGAGTCTAAGACCTTAACCATTAGGCCAAAGTAAGAGTTAAGACCTTAACCAGTAGGCCATAGTAAGAGTTAAGACCTTAACCAGTAGGCCATAGTACGAGTCTAAGACCTTAGCTATTAGGCCAGAGTAAGAGTTAAGACCTTAACAAGTAGTCCAGAGTAACAGTTTAGACCTTAGCTATTAGGCCAGAGTAAGAGTTAAGACCTTAACCAGTAGGCCAGAGTGAGAGTTAAGACCTTAGCTATTAGGCCAGAGTAAGGGTTAAGACCTTAGCTATTAGGCCAGAGTAAGAGTTAAGACCTTAACCATTAGGCCAGAGTACGAGTCTAAGACCTTAGCTATAAGGCCAGAGTAAGAGTTAAGACCTTAACCTGTAGGCCAAAGTACGAGTCTAAGACCTTAGCTATTAGGTCAGAGTACGGGTCTAAGACCTTAGCTATTAGGCCAGAGTAAGAGTTAAGACCTTAACCAGCAGGCCAGAGTAAGAGTTAAGACGTTAACCAGTAGGCCAGAGTAAGTGTTAAGACCTTAACCAGTAGGCCAGAGTAAGAGTTAAGACATTAGCTATTAGGCCAGAGTAGGAGTTAAGACCTTAACCAGTAGGCCAGAGTACTAGTTAAGACCTTAACCATTAGGCGAGAGTACGAGTCTAAGACCTTAGCTATTAGGCCAGAGTAAGAGTTAAGACCTTAACCTGTAGGCCGTAGTAAGAGTTAAGACCTTAACCAGTAGGCCAGAGTACGAGTCTAAGACCTTAGCTATTAGGCCAGAGTAAGAGTTAAGACCTTAACAAGTAGGCCAGAGTAAGAGTTAAGACCTTAACCAGTAGGCCAGAGTAAGAGTTAAGGCCTTAGCTATTAGGCCAGGGTAAGAGTTAAGACCTTAGCTATTAGGCCAGAGTAAGAGTTAAGACCTTAACCAGTAGGCCAGAGTAAGAGTTAAGACCGTAGCTATTAGGCCAGAGTAAGAGTTAAGACCTTAACCAGTAGGCCAGAGTAAGAGTTAAGACCTTAACCTGTAGGCCATAATACATGTCTAAGACCTTAGCTATTAGGCCAGAGTAAGAGTTAAGACCTTAACCTATAGGCCATAGTACGATTCTAAGACCTTAGCTATTAGGCCAGAGTAAGAGTTAAGACCTTAACCAGTAGGCCAGAGTAAGAGTTAAGACCTTAGCTATTAGGCCAGAGTAAGAGTTAAGACCTTAACCATTAGGCCAGAGTACGAGTCTAAGACCTTAGTTATAAGGCCAGAGTAAGAGTTAAGACCTTAACCTGTAAGCCAAAGTACGAGTCTAAGACCTTAGCTATTAGGTCAGAGTACGGG